>NC_083711.1:20000000-22500000 GCF_033118175.1 Dama dama
AGGGTTGATTTCCTTTAGGGTTGACTGATTCAATCTCCTTGCTGTCCAAGGGACTCTCAAGAATCTTCTCCATCACCACATTTTGAAGGCATCAATTCTTTGGCACTCAGCTTTCTTTCTGGTCCAACTCTCACATCCATGCATGACTCCTGGAAAAACCTTAGCTTTGACTATATGGATCTTTGTGAGCATAGTGATGTCTAGATGCTGTCTAGATTTGTCATAACTTTTCTTCCAAGGAACAAGTATCTTTTAACTCCACGGCTGCAGTGGCCATCTGAAGTGATTTTGGAGCCCAAGAAAATAAAACCTGTCATGGCTTCCACTTTTCCCCCCTTCTATTTGCCATAAATTGATGAGACCGGATGCCATAATCTTAGTTTTGGGAATATCCTTTTTTTTTTTTCCCCACCCTCCTCTTTCACTCTCATCAAAGGCTTTTCAGTTCCTCCTCACTTTCTGCCATGAAAGCTGTATCATCTACATATCTGAGGTTGTTGATATTTCTCTCAACAATCTTGATTCCAGCTTGTGACTCATCCAGCCCAGTATTTTGCAAGATGTACTTTGCATATAAGTTAAATAAGCAAGGTGATAATATACAGCCTTGATGTACTCCTTTCCAAATTTTGAACAGTAAGCTACTCCTTGTCTGGTTCTAATTGCTTCTTGACCCACATGTAGGTTTCTCAGGAGACAAGTAAGGTAGTCTGGTATTCATATCTCTTCAAGAATCATCCACAGATTTTGTGATCCACATGGCCAAAGGCTTTAGCATAGTCAGTGTTTTCATTTTACCAGTGTTGTTTTTCTTTTCTATATTCATAAAAACTCTTATAGATATTAGCAGTCTAAAATTTTTTTCTGTGAAGCATTCTGTTATACAGATAGACCACCAAGTATTAATTTAATCTTATAAGAAACTTACAGAGAGTTTTCCAAAGTATTTTTACCAATTTAAACTCCTAACAACAGTGTGCGGGAAAAAAAACAAAAAAAACAAAACTCCTAACAACAGTGTGTGGAAACTTCAGTTGCAATACATACTGATCATGGTAAAATTCCTGTTTTAGGGGATTTTTAGTATTAGCCATTCCAATTTGCCCTTACATCTATATCTTTTTGTTATTTTCAGCATTTTCCTAGATAATTGATATTTTCTTATTGCTTATTGGCCATTTATGTATTATTACCTTAGCAAAATATGTGTTCAAATCTTTGGCTGATTTTTAATTTGTGGCTTTTTTCTGATTGAGGTAAAATGGAGAGAAAAAAAAAAAAAAAAACTTGCAAACTAACATATTGATAATGATGTCCCTGGAATGGCATAGGAATGTCAATGTCAATTCCTGACATACATGGTAATGTCAATTCCAAGTATGTAAATAAATATATCTTGTCATTACATGAAAAGTAACTCAAAGGAAAAAAAAGCCTTCTTCATCCCATCCTTCTTACCTCCATCCCTACTTTCTTCTGTATCCCTCTATATATTTGTATTTGTGTGTGTTTAAATATAGACATACTCATATGTATGCACATATATGTATGTACACACAAATATACACATATGCATGCATATATGTGTATGTATATATAGGGCTAAACATTAAAAATAAAAATGTTTATTTTTTATGAGGGGTGTTTCTTATAAATTGATTTAAAATGTATTTTATGTTTTATGTTAGCTACTTAAATATCTAATTTAAAACTTATCTATCATTCATTGAAATATTACAGATATCTCTTTGTCTTGCAGAAGGCCAATATTTTGAATGTATTTTCCATCAGGGTCGGCAAATTAGTGAAAACTTTAGATAAGCATTTATAGTCATCATTGCATAAGGTACAGAATTTAGTGAAACATAGTTAATTATGGGCATAGTCATAGCTGTAGGAATTCGTTTAGCTATTACTGGCATTCTAATAAATATTAATGGTGATAAATTGTACATCTGCTCCTTCTTCTTAACCTAGAATTATATTAATTGAAAAAGATTATACAAATATATCTGGACTTCCCTATAGCTCGGATGGTAAAGAATCTGCCTGCAGTGCAGATCTGGGTTCAATCGCTGGGTCAGGAATATGCCCTGGAGAAGGAAATGGCAATCCATTCCAGTATTCTCCATGAAAAAATCCCATAGACAGAGGAGACTGGCAGGTTACAGTCCATGGGGTCACAAAGAGTTAGACACAGCTAAGTCACTAACACACATATAAGTATATGGTTCTGAATACATTTAACAAATACCAAGATAATTTGTACCTGTTTTCCAAAAACAACATCTTTTTGAAATAAAAGGTATATCATTATCATATCAAAGTCCAGCTATCTGCTCAGGATTAACTAGACTTTGGGCAAAATTAATTTAATGTATTCCACATGACAGTTGTTTGAGGGAATATAATTTGGTTATTCACATCTTCTATGCTCCTTTTTCTGACTGTAATTCATTTACAGTATTTTATATTCATTCAAAACACTCATAATTTAATGCAAAATAGCATACATTAATGCAAAATTAAATGTTAGAGTATTCATGTCACAGTGAATTTGAAAAATAGCCTAATTCCAACATATATGATTTTGAGACCAAAATGTTTGAAAGTAAATGTTTTTAAAGAAAATGTTGTATAATAGAGTTCCTGTAAAAAATGATGTCATAGTCATTGAATAGAGATTTCAAAACTTTCTATTATACAGCAAAGGGAAAAAAATGATCTTTATATGTTCAATTTACTTCTTGTAAAATAAGGAGACAGTTCAAATGTCTCATTTTTTTTTTTAACAACACGTATTTTGTCTTGATAAATGTGTTTTTTTTTTTTTTTTTTTGGTTTGTTTTCCTTTGAAAGCTCCCTGTCTCACTTAATAGTGTCACCAGCCTTACAATTATTTATAGATCCAACATTGAAGTGATTATTTCTTTAACACTTCTCTGAATATCCATCCCCATACAGTCAGCTGTAAAATTTCTAGATTTATCACCTGAACACATAATTTTTGCCCTTTCAGTCTCTCTCACATGAAATATTGACACTCTAGAAAACCCTTAGGTAGAAATATTACCATGCAATTGAAAATATGAGTAGCACAGAGAATAGAAAACAAAGTGATCGAGGAAAGATGACAAAATGTAAAAGAGTGGTAAGGATACTGTAGTCTTGTTGTATATCTGCAGATATAGACAAAAACATGGGGTCCTTGACTGAGGAGATTGTAATTTGTATCAGAAAATATCAGTGGACTCATGGAATACTAATCAACAATCAGGATACATGCACAAAAACAGAATGGTCATAAAAACAATTTTAACACCTATTTATAAATATAATATCCCCATTACTGTAAACACCCAATAAATGTTAGTCAGTTAGAAAAAAAAATTAAAACAGTATGTTTCAGTGTGGATCTAGGTAGAAACATGCACTTCTTAGAGGAGTAAATGTTCCATTATTTCTTGTGACTAACACATAAATTCCAAAGTTAGAATATTAAAATACAAAAAAAAAAGGATGCCTGTTTCATAGATCAACACATGAAAATAAAATAAATTTATATTTTTATTAAAACAAAAGTTACTCTGAAACATTATGCAAATTTGACTATCAGCTGAAGAAATGATGCACAATGTGAGTTGTGAGCTAAGTTTTATTTGGAGCAAAATGAAGAACTTAGCCCAAGAGACAGCATTTCAGATAGCTCTGAGAAACTGCTCCAAAGAGGTAAAGTGAAAGTGAAAAGTGGCTCAGCTGTGTCTGACTCTTTGTGACTCCATGGGCTATACAGTCCATGGAATTCTCCAGGCCAGAATACTGCAGTGGGTAGCCTTTCCCTTCTCCAGGGGATCTTCCCAACCCTGGGATCAAACCCAGGGCTCCCGCATTGCAAGCGGATTCTTTAGGAGCTGAACCACAAGGGAAGCCCAAGAATAATGGATTGGGTAGCTTATTGCTTCTCCAGCGGATCTTTCAAACCCAGGAATTGAACCGGAGTCTCCTGCATTGCAAGCAGACTGTTTACCAATTGAGCTATCAAGGAAGCCCCCAAAGAGGTAGGGGAAGGCCAGTATATGTGATTTTGGTGAAGAGAGAGTATATGAAATCAAGCACATCATTTTGCAGAAGATTTCTGTCAGTCATGAGGAGCGAATGTCACTGTGAAGGAATTTAATTATTTTGTAGATATGAGGAGATGCAAGAATTGAGCTCATAAAATCAGCTCCTGAAAATATTTAACTATCTGCCCTGTTTTGCCATTTTTTCCAGAGCAAAAGTGCCTCATTCTTGATTTCCACCATGAACTCCCTTCATGATATGCACCTGGAGTTTAATCATAGTAAAGGTAGATGGTAAGTGCTAATTTGTAGTTGACACTACATCTAAAGAATCATTGACTAATTTTTTTTTTTTTTTTAAGAAAAGAGTGTTTTTTGCTAGGTCTCTACTCATTGTGCTATGTTTGATCTACACATTATAATTATAGTCTTTGTTCTGGCATGAGAGTAGTTACTTATGCACAGATTGGACCTGTAACTCTAAATCTTTCAGAAATTTGTCATGGTGAATTGAAAAGGATCACAAAACTGTCAGACTGGTTCTGTGATAGACTAACTATTCAGTTATACATTCTGTTAGAAGTCTAGCATGTCCTTGTTAATAGGAGCCAACCGAATCAATAATGCATTCATCCATATGTTAGGCAGTTAGAATAGGAAAAAGAAGTCCAGAATGGTGGTGGCTAAAAGACAGGGGAAAACAGAACAAAGGAAGGTCCGAGGATCAGAGTGGTCAGGACCTCAGGTGAAGCAAACAGCCTCCTGGTTAACCCAATTTACATAGGGCAGGCTCAGGTGGAGGAGAAAAAAACATATAAAAAGAGGAGCCAAAATTGAGCTGGGGGCCTGTCTTCTTTACGTGTCTTTTGGGTCGGCATGCCCTCACACCTCAAGGATGCATTTTTCTTTACTTTCTAAACAAAACTGAACTGTAACACTGGCCCGATGTCACTTCAAACTTTTGTTGTGATGAGACAGAACTGAGGAAATTACACACTCCCCAGACACATACATGCATATGTACATTAAACTAAAAGTAGTATTTTGAGAAACAAGAAGGAAGAAAGGTATTTTACCCACATTTGCTTCTTCTCCTGAAATTGTGAAATTTGTGCATGCTGTGCCCCATATCATGACCTTTTTAGAACTCTAGGAAGCTTTCCTTATGGACTGTAGCAGTGGGAGTTCTGACAATTTGACAAACTGTTTCTAAACTACCAAGTTGTTTAATATTTCAGTAAACCTTCTTCTGCATCCTGCATCTCACTTTCTCTTTATCTTGATATAACTTGTTTCTCCATGAAAATAAGTTGCTTTAGTTTAGCTCAAAAAATCATTCACAAACTACCATTTTTCATTGATCATTGAACTCCCTCTCAATATGAGATAAGCTTATTATAATGCATTTATCATGTAAAATGGAGATACTTAGTAATTTGGCACACATTTATATTTGTATTAAACCCACAGTCTCACTGTGAGTACAAAATGATGAGAACAATGATTCCTAAGAAGAAAAAATGACCATTGTTTATTCTGGATTCCTGATTATTTCTATATGTTTACAGAATGTTGATTCTCATGTTAGGTGACATGTGAAAATCACATGTGAACTTTTTAACATATTGATACTCTGGGCACACTTACAATACTTATATAGTTATTTTGTAAAGGTATCTATCTAGTATCCTTGATATTATCATGCTATTGTGTACAGTTCTTGCCAGAAGTTAATTGGTTGAATTTCAAATAGGGAAATTTTTTAGGATATATTTTAAAATATTTGTTATGATATAATATGGGAGTGGGCCTCCCTGGTAGTGCTAGGGGTAAAGAATCTGCCTGCCAACGCAGGAGACTCAGGAGATGCAGGTTCAGTCCCTGGGTTTGGATGATCCCCTGGAGTAGGAAAATAACAACGCACTCCAATATTCTTGCCTGAAAAATGCCGTGGACAAGAGGAGCCTGGCAGGCTATCTCAAATATTTTTTAATGAGAATCATCATATTTGGCAGATGGATATAGTTTAACAGACATTATTAACTTTGTTATTTCTATCTGTTAAAATGCCCAATTTTCTGAATTAAATACATTTATTTCAGTGTTTGTCAAGTTAGTCTTCAGCAAATCTGAGATGTACTGCTTGATGTGATATAAAAATAAGATGGATACAATACATATATCACTAATAAGACATATGCTTAATGTATACAAATTCTACTTGTTATTCTAACCTGTTTATGCAAATTCATAAGAACACTGAACTTAGAAAAAGGGAGAGGTTTGAATCAAGCCCATTTGAAATGTCACTGCTAATCTCTCTCTGTGCCAGTCCTCATCAAGGTTGACCTTCCTGATTGCCTATTACAGCTTGACATAAATTCAGTGCAACCTCCCCAGTGCTATAATTGACCTTTGAACACAGTGTAGTCATGATCCTTTTAGTGATCTAATAATTCCATGGCAGTAATGTCATTTATTTGTCTCAATAATTACTGTGAAGTCTTTGTATTGTGTATGTTTAGAACATGTTGAATAAGAATAGTCTTATATTTCATCCTAACTGTATTATATTATTTAATGACAACATTATAATGCATTATTTTAAAATAAAGAACATTTATTTTTCCTTTCTACAGGTAAGGCAAAATGAGAAGGCATATGAATATCTCAGACTCTATCCATTGTATATATATGGTAAGAACACTTAAGATCTACCTCAATAGTTATTTAAGTGCACAATTTCAGTATTGTTAATTATAGGCATAATATTGGTCAATGTGTTTCTAGAATTTAATCATGTTGCATAACTGAATAGCTAGCCCCCAACCCCTGCCATTATACACTATTTCAAGGAGCTCAGCTTTTTTAAATTCCATGTATAGGTGAAATCATACAGCATTTGTCTTTCTCTCTCCAACTTATTTTACTTGCATTTTAATTCAAAGTCTATGCATGCTGACACAGATGGCAAAATTTCCTTCCTCTTTATGACTGAAAAGCTGTCCCTTGTGTATCTATACCACATTTCTTTCTCCATTCATCTATTGATCCTTAGGTTGTTTTTATGTCTTGGCTATTAAGAATTATGTTACAATGAATGGGTGTGCAGATATATTTTTATAAGTCCTTTCATCCATATTTTGTGGTTTTCACTCAGACAAGGAGTGAAAAATTTGTACACTGAAACCCATGAAAGGATGTAGAATTTTGTTAAATGACTTTTCTGTGTCTATTAAGATGTTCATATGATTTTTATCCTTTATTCTGTTAATGTATCATGTACCACATATATAACAGTTAATTTGCAAATTCTAAACCAGCTCAACATCACAAGGAAATATCCCACTTGGCCACGGTGTATACTGTTATGTACTGTTGAATTCAGTTTGCTAGATTGTGTTGGAGATTTTTGCATCTGCATACATCAAGCTATTAGCCAGCAGTTTAGTTTTCTTGCAGTGTCTTTGTCTGGCTTTATTAACTGGACATGATGCCTTGTATAATTTTGGGAGTGTTTGTCTTTCTTCTTTTCTTGAAAGAATTGAGAAGCATTGGCCTTAATTCTTTAAATGTTTGGTAAAATTCTCTTGTTAAACCATCCAGCCCTCCTGGGCTTTCCTTTGTTGTTGGAATTTTTTATCACTGATCCAATCTCCACACTAGTTGTAGGTCTATTCAAATCTTCTACTTATTCATAATTTAGTCTTGGTAGGGTGTATGTTTCTAGGAACTTACCCATCTCTTACAGGTTTTCCATTTTGGGGTGTATGATCATTGTGTTTTCTTTTAATGATGGGCATTTCTGTGTTATCAGCTATAATTTCCCATCTTTCATTACTGATTTTGCATTTTATTTTTTCTTAATGAGTCTAGCTAAGGGCTTGTCAGTTTTGTTTATTTTTTAAAAATCTTAGTTCTATTGATTTTTCTATTCCCTGTTTTATTTCTGCTTTAATCTTTATTCTTCCTTCTGATAATTTTGACCTTCTTTCTTCTTTTTTTCTACCTCCTTGAAGTGTAAATTTAAATTGTTTGAGATGTACTTTAAAAAAATAATGAAGATACTAGTCACAATAAACTGCCCTCTTAGTGAAAATTTTGCTGCACCCCCACCAGTTTTTGATATGTCTTGTTACTGTTTTTATTTATCCAAAGATAGTTTCTAATTTTCATTTTGATCTATTGATTGTTTGAGTTTTATTTAATTTCCATATATGCAAATTTCCCAGTTTTCCTTCCAAAATTTATATCTAGCTTCATTACATTGTGGTCAGCCAAGATAGTTGATATAATTTCAATCTTCTTATTTTTGTAAATAAATATTTTATGATCTAATGTGATTTATCCTGGAGAATGATATGTGCTCACTTGTGAAAACCTGTACTCTATTTTAGTGAAATGTTCTGCATATGCCTGTTAAGTTTATATGGTATAGGTTATTGTTCAAATCCACTGAGTACTTAAAGATTTTTTGTTTGCACATTCTATTATTGGAAGTCAAGAAGCAATATCTCCTGCTATTATTGTCTTTCTCCCTTCAGTTCTGTTGATGTTTGCTTTATATATTTAAATGCTGTGATTTTGTATCTATATATGTTTATAGTTATATCCTCCTGAAGAATGGATTCTTCTATCATATAATGACCTTTATATCTTGACAGTTTTTGGTTTAGTCTATTTTGTCTTTTATAATTATACCCACCCTGATCTCTCTTTACTAGGTTTCCATGGGGTATCTTTTTCTATCCCTTCACTTTTAGCATACACGTGTCCTTCAGTCTAAAATGAATGTCTGGTAGACAGCATAGAGCAGTTGATTTTTATCAGTTCAGTCACTTTGTCTTTTGATTGAGACATTTAATCCATTTATGTTTAAAGTTATTATTGATAGGGAAGGAATTACTATTGCCATTTTGTTACTTTTCTTTCTATCTTGTAGCTCTTCTGTATTCATTTCTTCTCCTATGGGTGGGGTGTATATAAAATATCTTATAATTATAGCAGTCTATTTTAAACTGATAATAACTGAAATTACATGTAGAAAAATAACTCCCAGAAAAATATACACTTATAACTATATCTTAATATGTTTGGGGGAAATTTAACATGTATTAGGTCAGCTTTACTCTTAAAATTTTTTTGGTTAAATAGTTTTAAGACTATATTCAAGCAACAAATTTTAAGGCAGAAAATAGATTCTGTTCTCCCCTGTGTTAAAATGTGAGAACAGACCTGTCACAAAGTTTTGTTGTTTTCATTGTATAGTCTTACACTTGTTTCTTAGCAAATAGCATCATAATTTAAACAGCGCTAACATAGTAAAGAAAAGTGTCTGATTAAGGTTACATGTAGACACTAAAATATAATATGTATAGGAAGAAAATATGCTATGCTTCCTGCATGTAATGTCAGTCACTGATACTATCAGTTACAGATTTAAACAAATATTGACGGTGACCAACACAGGAAACCTTTAATAGACTGTCTGCAAAGCTGAGGAGGACATTGTGCTTACATCTTAGCTAGTCAGTACATCAATTTCCTATATATATGTATGATTATTTGTACTAAGGGTTTGATTAGTATTCCTCTTTGTCAGTTGTGTTTGAAGGTCAAAATGCTTTTCAGGAAAGTTGGCCCTAAAAATCTCCTAAATTCTGTGTTAAAAAAAAAAAAAAAATACAATAAACTGGAGCGTCAATCAAAGGGTTCCCCACACCACCTTCTTTAAGGTGTTGATAACACTTCAGTCACAAGGCTATTTTAAAGTTAAACTGGATGATATCTGTAATATTAATACAGAATACAAACATCATTTCTATATTTCTTTCCTGGACAATGCTTTTTGCTCTAGTCTTACAGGAACCCTTGCAAAGAATGGGGTAGGGTTTGTGAGGCTAGGGTCAGAAAAAGACATAATATCTAGTTGTAAGCAGAGATAGAACTCAAACCATTTGGAATGCATAAAGTCCAGAACCTTTTGGAAGTTATCTGCCTGCTAAACTATCTAGAACTTTTCTTACCACTCACACATCTTCTATATATTAAGAAAGATTATGTGATACTAGTGAGTATCTCTTGAAGCCAAAATAAGAAAGATAAGAGCATTAGTCTCCAGAATGGCTGGGAAAGTGTGATGGTTGAACACAGGAATAACTGAAGAATTAAAAAGCTCTGAAAGGCAGTAGGTAAGAGAAAGTCCCAGAGTCTGGAAATGTATTTTTTAATAACTCAGTCAAACATAGCTCTACAAAATGCCTTCCTTATAGTATTTGTGGACAATCCTAGAATATCTCAAGCACATTCTTGGTGAGGAAAACATATATAAAATCTCTTGTATTAAACACTCATGACTGTGAAAATGACTTTCTCATGGAAGTACTACTTTCTTTTAATCTATTCAAAATGTCCACTTATCTAGTGGCAAGATTGCTCACATAATTCAATGTGACAATAATTTTATGCATTTCATATACGGATATATGACATCTGCTTGCCAGGTAAATGCCCATAAAATCAATCTTCCATGCCTTCTTTAAGTCATTTATACAAGCTATCACTTTATAAAACTGTAATTTTTTATGTTCACTTGTGTTCTAAATAAAATATAATCACTCCCTGAAGAAATGTTAATTTTTAATTATAATAGTCTTTGCTTGATGTTCAGGCTATATGCCAGACATATAGTGATGAAGAAAGTCTGTTTTATTATTTATTCTTTTTAACATATGCTTTATTAGATCAATAATATTTAAAGAATTAAAAAACTCTGAAAGGCAGTAAATAAGAGTAGAGCCTGAAGTCTGGAAATATATTTAAGAACTCAGTCAAACATAGCTCTACAAAATGCCTTACATATAGTATTTGTTGTGAGAAGTTATATATGAAGGTTGTATAGAAGCATACCTTAAATTTAGTAAGAGTAATATAACATTTAATAATTCTCACATCCATTTACCAGTAATGGTATCTTAAACTGGCTTTGCATTAGTATGTCCAGTTTCAGAGGACTGCATAAAGTAATGGTTTTCATGATGCAGATCATAATCTAATGGTCATTAAGACAAATTACAATCTGTTTCTTAAAATATGTATTAATTGAATAGAATGAAAAATAGTATGTGTTTATTAAAGTATGGGTAGTGATCATTTTTCTCCAGTTTTATTAATATGTAATTTACATAGAGCACTGTATAAGTTTAAGGTGTACAGCATAGTAATTTGATTTGTGATAGTCATTTCATAAAGTATATAATAAGTTGGCCTGTAGTAGTTCCTAGTAATCTCTTATGACTTTTTGTATTTCTGTGTTGTCTGTTGTAACTTATTTATTTCTAATTTTACTTTATTTATGTGGGTCCTCCCTTTTTTTCTTGATGAGTCTGGCTAAAGGTTCATCAAGTTTTTTATAAGAAAACACTTTCAGTGATATCTGTTATCGTCTAAAGGTACCTTGCGTCCTTCCCTCCTTTCCATCATTGGTGTAATCCCTGTCCTTCTTCTCAGTTGTTCAGCTTTCTGATTTAAAAAAATATGAACAAAAAAATCTTCAAGCCTGCATTGAAGCTTTATTTCTTCCTTCTGTGATCATTTAATTATCTAGCCATTGTCATATTTTCTCCTCTGAATTTTTTACATAGTAGTATATCATATTCAGATAGCTGGAGACTTCAGATTACAGTTAATTTTATTTGAAATTGCATTTGTTTACATATATATATGAATAGAGAGACCTGTGAATAATATTTATGCTAAATAATATATATATGTATGTCAAATTTCCAATATTTAATATAACTATTATTCATTTTTTGAACTCTGGTGTTACCTAGTGTCCTGCTTGCATGAAACAATCAATGATTATTTAAATGTGGTTTTCTAATTTTTGGTAATCTTACCATTGACCATGATCCTTTAAAAAGAGATTCCTGGACAGACCTACACATGGAATCAAAATTTTCACAAGAATCTCTATTTGCAGCTAACACTTCAAGTGAATTTGAGGGCGAGAAAGGCTAGAATACACTTGATCACTATTATTCCTCCAACCCAGTCAATTTATATTCTGCTCTCCTTACTCTCTTATAAGTTCGCTCCTTAGTTTCCCAATACCGGCACTCCAATTTTGTTTGCTCTTTATTAATAAAGAGCATGTTTATAAAGATAAACTTATACAGGTGTTTTTATTTATAAAGATATAAATAAACTTATCAAGATATTTATAAAGATAAGCATCACATGTGATGCCCTGGTTTTCTAAATAAAATTGCATGATATCTTAATATTACTGTGATAATAGCAATAAATGGTTTAATAGAAGATAAAATAAAACAAGATTTCACATAAAATTTTCATTTTAAATATTCTTATTTTATTACATTTTACTCAGAACATATGATAATATAAATAGCACGGGTTTGTTAAAAAAAAAAAATACACTGAATTTAATATATTTAAATTCAAATTAATGAAAATTATATCAGACATTTCATTGTACTGAGTATATTTAGTCCTTTCAAACTATCCATTAAAAAGAGTATGTTTAATTAATCTGCTTTGTTCTCAGTTTCTAAAAGCCTTGAAACAAAAATTTTTTAAAAAGTAAAATAATATATACAAATATAGAATAATCTAGACTGCTAGGTACCGTGCATTGCTTCTGAAATGCTTCAGCTGAACCTATACAAGCAAGCACTCCTCAGACCTGAGAGAACATTAGTTAAAGCTATTGTGACCTCAGCTGTCAAAATGATATCTCAGTTACGCAAAAACTTTCATCTACATCAGGAATCCATTAACCACTGATCCCAAATAACAGAGCTAACATAATGGATAGCTGAATCTCTGCCTGGAATTAGGGTTGGCTCATAGGGCTGACTAAGCAAGAATAGCAAGCTGAATGGAACCACAAATAAAATAATGTTTACAACATAGACAACATAGACAAAACAGTAATAGCTGAAATATTACTATAAAATTACAATTTATATTTTACCTCAAAATATAGAATTCTGTTTGGTCATTTTATATATGTGTTAAGATATTATTTAAAATATTATAATATATTTTTAAAACACTACCAAACCCTTATACCATGCTTATGACTATTGTAAAAACTTTACAAATATGAACTCATACAAAGCCCACAAAACCCCTTTGAGGTGAACACTGTTACTATTCTGTTTTTCTACTTGGAGGAACTGAGACCCAGAGATTTGAGTGATTTGACTTAGTTCACACAGCTAGACAGTGGAAGGAGTAAGATTTGTTTCCAGACATTTTGGCTCCACAGAACATGCACTTAGCCTTTGCATAGTACAATCTTCCAAATCAATCATTATTAAAATGTGTTTGGTAAAACAATGCCAGATAATGCTTTATCCAAAACAAAACATCAAGCAGGATATTGTGTGCATGTTTTTTCTAAGAATGAGCTGAGATTTTAAAACTTTGAAACTCCAAGACTCCTCTGATATCATTTGCTATAACATGGTGTAGCTTGAGAAACACATGTAGTAGTCATTTTGGCAAACGAATATTCTACCACAATTGAAAATAAAAATAGTAGTTAAATATTTCCAATGAATTCAAGTGAGTTGAGGATTTATATGAAGTGGTGAAGCTGAATTATTATTAAAGAGCCATTTACTGTGAACAATTTAGCATAGGCTGTTAGTCCAGGGATTGAGGTCTCTGGCTCTGGTTTACTGGAGTACAACAGACTTTAATTTGTTTCCCAGTCCAGTCACTTATTGTTGAGTCTAAAGAACTTATTTTCCACATTTCTTCCTGATTTTTCACATGTATATTATCAATTGTATTTACCTCACAGATTTCCATTAGTAAAAAAGTGAATGTAAAATGTATTACTTAAGGTCTGGCATACACTTAGCACTTGATACATGCTAGAATGTTATTAATGTGTTAATTGTAACATAATTGATTATTATTAATCAATACAGGAGGCTGAAATTCGTATGTGCAGCAAGACCATACAATTTAATGACTGGTAATCTGTATTGTCAGACTTTATTTTTGGGGGTCTCCAAAATCACTCCGGATGGTGACTGCAGACATGAAATTAAAAGATGCTTACTCCTTGGAAGGAAAGTTATGACCAACCTAGACAGCATATTAAAAAGCAGAGACATTACTTTGCCAACAAAGGTCCATCTGGTTAAGGTTATGGTTTTTCCAGTGGCATGTGTAGATGTGAGAGTTGGACTGTGAAGAAAGCTGAGCACCAAAAAATTGATGCTTTTGAACTGTGGTGTTGGAGAAGACTCTTGAGAGTCCCTTGGACTGCAAGGAGATTCAACCAGTCCATCCTAAAGATCAGTCCCAGGTGTTCATTGGAAAGACTGATGCTGAAGCTGAAACTGCAATACTTTGGCCACCTCATGTGAAGAGTTGAGACTCATTGGAAAAGACCCTGATGCTGGGAGGGATTGGGGGCAGGAGGAGAAGGGGATGACAGAGGATGAGATGGCTGGATGGCATCACCAACTCGATGAGCATGAGTTTGAGTAAACTCCGGGAGTTGGTGATGGACAGGGAGGCCTGGCGTGCTGCGATTCATGGGGTTGCCAAGAGTCGGATACAACTGAGCGACTGAACTGAAGTGACTGAATCTGTATTGGTTTGATTCTGTATGTAATTTTATATGCATTTGAATTAAAAATGTTTCTATATATTTACCCAAATCTTTTTACATGTATCTAACATACTTTCTAGATAACATATTCAATCAAATTTTACTAAAACCTGATGCAATAACGGCAAACCTGGCAATAATACCAGTTAAGAAGTTAGCAAGTGTTAAGGTAATATCAAATCTTGGTTCTTTTGTGTGTGTGTGTGTGTGTCTTTGTTCTTTTTTGGAACAGTTTTACTGTAGTTTTTTGCAGCTCAGTCTACACATATGATCAGATTACTCCAAAGTCCCTGTATTAGCATTGTTCAGAGACACTACCAAAATAATGTATATATAGATAGGAGATCTTTTTTAAATTATTGGCTCATGTGATTGTCAGAGCTTTGTAAGTCCAAAATCTTCAGGTGGACCAGAAAGCTAGAGACCCAGGGAAGCACTGCAGTCTCAAGGCAGTGTCCTGTCAAAATTCCTTCTTGGTCTGGAAATGTAATCTTTAAATTGATTGGGTGAGGCACACCCATGTTAGGGAGGGTATTATGCTTTATTCAGGGCTTCCCTGGTGGCTCAGAGGTTAACGCGTTTGCTTGGAATGTGAGAGGCCAGGGTTCAATCCCTGAGTTTGGAAGATCCCCTGGAGAAGGAAATGGCAACCCACTCCAGCACTCTTGCCTGGAGAATCCCATGAAGGGAGGAGCCTGGTAGGCTACAGTCCATGGGGTCGCAAAGAGTCGGACATGACTGAGCGACTAAACTTTCACTGTTCACTTTTTAGATGCAATGAGCATTTCAGTCAATAGACTTTGAATAAAGCATAGAAAGTGAAAGTGAAGTTGCTCAGTCGTGTCCCACTCTTTGCGACCCCATGGATTGTAGACTACCAGGCTCCTCCGTCCACAGGATTTTCCAGGCAAGAGTACTGGAGTGGGTTGACATTTCCTTCTCCAGAGGATCTTCCTGGCCCAGTGATCAAACCCGGGACTCACATTGTAGGCAGACACTTTACCGTCTGAGCCACCAGGGAAGTCCCTATCTAAAAAGTACCTTTCCAGAAACACCAAAAATAATGTTTGCCCTGGCACTAGAACACTATGGCTCACACAAGTTGATACATTAAGCTAAAAGTCACAGTCCCCCTTGTACTGGGTAATCTTCTAGCCGTCATTATTACTGTCCTAATGTTAAATTGTGAAGCGTGTCTGGACATTCAGTTTGACTTAATTTCTCTTGAAGTGAATATTTCTGAGGCCAATTTATTTCCCCAAAACTAATGGCCCTAATATCTCTACCATTAAATAGATTATCTTTAGTAGTATAATGAGGTAAGTCTAAGTAACATTTTAAAATTATATTTATGCATTCATGTTTGAATTTATAGATAAATATTAAATATAAGTCTTAATTATTATTGATATGATAGTTTTTACATAAATGAATTAAAATAATTCCCAAGAGGTATCATCCAGCTTTAGTAAATGAGTACATGTTGTTTGTTAATAACAAAATTTCATTACTGTAATTGTTCTGTTATGACTTTGCTTAAGGTTATATTTTTAGTGAAAGCAATGTAATTTTTTCAATATCAATGTTTATGTGTTTTCTTGTGTGAACAGGAAGCAACAATTAACCTTTATATACCTCAGTGGATAACTCAGTACTACATCTTAGCGTGCACAATATACTTTGATGCTATTATGTGTATTTATTTTTTGTTCATTCTCTGGTAAATATGTAGTAGACTAGTTCAAATAGTGAAATAATGAGAACTTACAAACCTGTTGTTTCAACAAAGATATGAATAGCTATCAAATGTGTGCCAGGTACTGTGCTGAAAAGAAGGATACAGGGGTAAATAAGAAAATACTATCTTACAGATATTTATAATTTTATTAATATAAATTTACCAGAAATTGGTATACACTATGTTATGCTTAGTATATGCACAAGTACTAAAATTTTGCAGTAGGAACATTGGCTAGTTCTATTATGAGATAAACTTCACAGATGTATATAACTCTTTGCAAAAACCTAAGTGATAATTCCTCCAAGATTACAAGGGATTGGATATGTCCAAAAAGTATAGAGTAATTTGCTCTTTTTAGAGTTAAATCTGGTGAATGTTTGTGTGTGTGCCCTCTAAGACAAAAAATTCTATAATGTGTTTTAAAAACACTTAGTCTCTTGGGAAATTCCCTGGTGGTCCCCTGCAGGGGACTGGTACCTGGTCAAGGAACTAAGATCTCACATGCCAAGCTACATGGCCAATAGAATGCTTAGTCTCTACAAAAGAAACAAATGCTCAGTCTCTATAGGTTGCTTTGCATGTTAGTCCTCAAGAAAACAAGGGAATACTGTGGTACAATACTAAACACACATTTTTCTATCTTCCAAAGGAAATCCTAAGATTGTGTGAGTTCAACAGAACGTAAACCTAAACCTTTTGAAGCTTTGGAATGCTTCAGGGTTTGGTTTGGTTTTGTTTTAAATCAGAAGTGATGAAATTCCGGATATTCTTGGACAACCTGTTAGCTGAGAAGGACAAACAAATGGGCTTTCAATAAAATGTATCTACAAGCATCCAGCAGGAAAACAGCAAATGCAAAATTCATTATTATTTTGTATGTAGTATAGCAGGGTGAGACTGCTTTATGCTTTAGGAATAAGAAATCAATGTACAGTGAGATCATGTTTAAAATCTTGTGAATGATCATTAAAGTTTTATTTGACAAATTACATATCAATACTCTCTGTTGTGGTTCATGCTAGAAATGGAGGCAGCGCCAAAGTAAACTGCACTGGGTTAGAAATTAAAACTGAAACCTAAATGTCACAAAGGAGACAGTCCTTGTCTAGTTCACTGGTAGGCTCTGAATTATATTTATTATAATTATTAATTATTATTTGTTAAATTCTATGACTTAGTTTATTCAATGTTGCCCTACCCCCCACTCCATGTGAGAGTGAGAGAGAGAGAGAGAGAGAGAAGAGAAGAGAGGAAGCGTGTGAGCATTTTAGAACAAAATATTCAATGTCATCTTTTTACTAAGTCTACGTTATCACTAAAAGCCCAAAGAGGAACTTGAGGATGGGCTTTTATATATGAAATAATTCTGTGTGTATACAGCATTAAAAATTAAATAATTTATTAAATGATTTAATTATTAAATAATTTATTTTGATTGGAGGATAATTACAATGTTGTGATGGTTTTTGCCATACATCAACATGGATGGGCCACAGATATGCATGTGTTCCCCCATCTTGAATCCCCCTACCACCACCCTCCCGACCCTACCCCTCTGAGTTATCCCAGAGCACGAGCTTTGGCACCCTGCTTCATGCATCAAACTTGCACTACGTATTTTTCAGTTCAGTTCAGTTCAGTTGCTCATTCGTGTCTGACTCTTTGCAACCCCATGAATTGCAGCACGCTAGGCTTCCCTGTGCATCACCAACTCCCGGAGCTTGCTCAAACTCATGTCCATTGAGTTGGTGATGCCATCCAACCATCTCATCTTCTGTTGTCCTGTTGTTCCCTTCTCCCACCTTCAATCTTTCCCCCCATAGGGTCTTTTCAAATGAGTCAGTTCTTCCCATCAGGTGGCCAAAGTATTGGAGTTTCAGCTTCAGCATCAGTCCTTCCAATGAATATTCAGGACTGATTTCCTTGGGGACTTACTGATTTGATCTCCTTGTAGTCCAAAGGACTCTAAAGAGTCTTCTCCAACACCACAGTTCAAAAGCATCAATTCTTTGGTGCTCAACTTTCTTTATAGAAAAAAAAGTGTATATCTTTAGCATTCAGTTTAATATAAGAGTTAATTTATTATTCCCATTTATATGCTCCAACAAGATTGCCTTATTGTGTGTCTGTTTCCTAATTTATTACAGAATATTGAGTAGAGTTCCCTATGCTCTATGGTGGCCCCTTGCTAATTATCTATTTTATGTATAGTGGTCCGTATATGTTAATCCCAAACTCCTAATTTATCCTTCCCTCCCATGTTTCCCCTTTAATAACTGTAAGTTTGTTTTTCAAGTCTGCAAATCTGTTTCTGTTTGGTTAGTAAGCTCATTTGCATCATTTCTTTTGTTTAATTCTACGTATGAGCAATACTGTATCATACTTTTCTTTCTCTGTTTGATTTACTTCACTTACTGGGTATTCATTGGAAGGGCTGATGTTGAAGCTGAAACTCCAATACTTTGGCCACCTGATGTGAAGAGCTGACTCATTTGAAAAGACCCTGATGCTGGGAAAGATGGAAGGCAGGAGGAGAAGGGGACCACAGAGGATGAGATGGTTGGATGGCATCACCGACTCAATGGACATGAGTTTGTAAACTCCGAGAGTTGGTGATGGACAGGGAAGCCTGGTGTGCTGCGGTTCATGGGGTCACAAAGAGTCAGACACAACTGAGCGACTGAACTGAACTGAACTATGATAACCTCTAGGTCCATCCATGTTGTTGCAAATGGGATTAGTTCATTTTTGTGGCTGAATAACATTCCATTGTGTTCCACATCTTTATTCATTCCCCTGTCAACGGACATTCAAGTTTCTTCCATGTCTTGTCTATCATGTGATTCAACAATCCAACTCCTGGGCATATATCCAGAGACAACTATAATCTGAAAATACATGTACTTCCCAGTGTTCATTGCAGAACTATTTGCAGTAGCCAAGACATGGCAGCAATATAAATGTCCATAGGGCACTGTCTTTCTTAACTTTTATTCCTCGCTGTCTCTACTTCATCCTATCACTTTGTTTCTTTCCTGTAAGAAGCACTCAGTGTGTTATAGAGCAGCAAATATGTCCAGTATTTACATACTAGTCCCAACAGATAACTGGTTAACATTGAGATTTGTATCCCCTGATTGAACCAATCCCTATTGCCAGTAAGTTGCTGCTGCTGCTAAGTCACTTCAGTCGTGTCCGACTCTGTGGAACCCCATAGACGGCAGGCCACCAGGCTCCCCTGTCCCTGCAATTCTCCAGGCAAGAGTACTGGAGTGGGATGCCATTTCCTTCTCCAATACATGAAAGTGAAAAGTGAAAGTGAAGTCACTCAGTGGTGTCCGACTCTTCGCGACCCCATGGACTGCAGCCTACCAGACTCCTCTGTCCATGGGATTTTCCAGGCAAGAGTACTGGAGTGGGGTGTCATTGCCTTCTCTGGCCAGTAGGTTAGATATCCACATTTGTGAAAGAGGTCATTCCCATCCCTGTGATGGGCAGGTTGGTGAGAGACCCTGAGGGCACTGCTTGAGAGTATGAGGACGCAGTTGAGGGAGTACCATCCCCTAAATAAGAGGAATAAAGTGAAGTTACGATAAAACCAATAAGGGACCATCTGATGCACTAAGAAAATTACAGAGGAATGAGTGAAAGTGTTAGTCACTTAGTCGTGTCCGACTCTTTGCGAACCCATGGACTGTAGCCTGCCAGGCTCATCTGTCTATGGAATTTCCAGCAAGGACACTAGAGTGGGTTGCATCCCCTTCTCCAGAGGATCTTCCCAACCCAGGGACTGAACCGAGGTCTCCCGCATTGCAAGCAGATTCTGTATCATCTGAGCCAGCAGGGAAGCCAGAGAAATCAGTACTAGATAACAACAATAAATATGTCCTTAATCGGTTAAGTGTTAGGGTTAAGTTTCATGACTTGATGTATGCAAGACAAAACAGGGAAACAGTATTGGACATTAAATTACTCACAGAATCAGTAAGAGAGATGCAGATAAAGTGAGCTTCCAGCAAGCATTCCCTAAACCATATTTGCTTCTCCTTTTGACATGAGGAGGGAACTGCCTTCTGTAATGAGAATCTGCCAATGCAGCTACTATCTCTAACTGCACCTTTCCTTCTATAAACCACACTCAAAGGATGGTCTCCTGTCCTGCTTCTATCCACAATTACCCAATGAATTACCCAGTGAATTCAATTTTCATACTAATAACAGAACAAAGTAATCACATCCAGCACCCTACCTATAAGGGTTCTTTGAAATGCAGCTTGTATTTCCAAAGTTAGCAGTATAATTGTGTTTTCATGGTATACTTCATTTTAGGAGGCAACCTTGGAAGATGTATAAAAGAAATTTAGACCAAATGCTGAATAAGAACATCTGTGTGATCTGCCATATTGGGCATCTTCTTTATTAACAAATTAAGTTAAAAACATAGCTTACAGATTAATTATCTTTTCTTTGGAGGTGATTGTTTGTGACAATTTATTTTTTCGATATTAGGAAAGGTAAAATGGCTTTCAGATTTTATTTTGCACTATCTGTAATTATGGGTAACAGATAATTCCTCATCTTTTTTTCTGGCTTAGAATACTGTTAAAATTGGTATCTTGTATATAATAGCCTATCTTCAATTATTTTTTTCACAGTAAAGATTGAGTACAATAAAATGTTAATGAACATTTTTCTTTAATACTGATGATCAATTATAAGGATGAAAGACTCACTTCAGGGTAATTTTATTACAGATGGCCTAAATTAAAAATAATTTGAGGGATTTTTAAAACACATATTATAACATAAGATATATTTAAATATATTTTCTTTGTCTAGAAAGAGAATCCAAAATTTTCATTCTGGGTCTATGACCCTCACAGACATGAAAACTCTTGTTAAACAATGTACTCTTTATAGGATGTTCTGTATGTATGTGCATCATGAATATTTATTATTGTGAAATATGGAGGGGATTCTTCATTTGTGCAAGTGAAAAATATAAAAAGGACATAAATATATAGGCTTGTAGTGTGAATTTGAAAATGTTTAGACTGATTTAACCTTAATAAGAATCACTCAAATTACATTTGAATTAGAGTTGGGGAAAAAAAAAATCCTTGCCATAATGTTGATAATTTATTTAATTTATACTTTTGTAATCTAAGTTTCAGATCAAAAGGAGCACTATTATTAAACCATTGATTTTAGGTAATTGTCATCTTTAATATAAATACCCTAGTCATCCATCTTGCTTCTAAATGAGTTTTGCAAAGATATTATGCAGGTATTTGACTAAGCTCTCATTTCTTTCTGCAAAGCACTGATGGACAGATGATGCAAAAACAAATATTATAATTATGTTGCTGATAGTATTTATCTTCTTGTGTGTTAACACTTGTTATAAAAATGACATACCAAACAAAACATGTGCATAAATTTAATGCATATATACAAATATATATAGAACTTTATGTAAAAAGCACATCTAACCTATTATTAAAATAATTCATCAAATTAAGATTTCCTTACCTCCAACTGGAGAAAAATAGCTAGGTTTTTTTCCTATACAAACAGATGCCTTTTAGTACTATAATTTTACTTTACAAAGTACAAATAATTTTCTCCTTATTAAAATACCGTCTATAATATTTCAAAATGTTGACCCATCTAAGCAATATTTCATATTGTGTCAAGTGCTCTGTTTTGCTAATCTAATTGATATCTAATTTTCTTATTAGACTATATTTTATTCTAGGCCTTTCAAGCAACAATGCTTTCATTTTCCACAGTGTGCATGATAAAAAATAAAAAGTTTGGCATTTAATGGAGAATATAAGGTCAGAACTAATTCTGCAGTGATCAGATAAAAGGAAAGAAGCAGCAATTTTGGAAAATGAAATTGGAGACTTAGTAGAAATACTGAACTTAAAATATTTCTATTGTTCTAGTGTGTATATCAGGTAACCTTAGGTTTATCTGTTTATGTTACATTTGGGAGGAAAAAGATAAGAATATAGTAGGACATGGTAAACACTGCTAGCAAGATGGTCATAATTTTTAGGTATAAAAACCATCAAAAGTAAATTCATAGCATATCAATGCACAAATTCATATGCTATCAAATCAAAAATACTTTACATTTTCTTTACAAGTAATTTTAACTATTAAATACAATATCATTAATTGATAAATAATTTTAAATTATATTAGTTAATATGTGATTTAATATCATGTAGATAATGCATATTTTGTTTGTTGAATTCAAAGCTCTTGACATGGCATTTTTAAAGGGAAGACATTTTCTCTAGTTATACTATGTGCTTCTCTGTATTGAAAGTGCTAGTCACTCAGTTGTGTCCAACTCTTTGCAACCCCATGGGCTGTGGTCTGCCAGGCTCCACTGTCCATGAAATTCTCCAGGCAAGAATACCAGAGTGGGCAACCATTCTCTTCTCAAGGAGATCTTTCCAACCCAGGGATCGAATCCAGGTCTCCCACTTTGCAGGCAGATTCTTTACCATCTAAGCCACCTTTTTCGAAACATGATTAATGCATACCAAGTGTATTGTATAGATTGCAGATTATCAAAAGTTTATGTTTTCATTATATAAATGGCATAAGTCATAATATGACTGATAAGTATATCAGTATATAGTGTAACATTATGATTATATTCTTTAAAAAATGATGACACATCAAAACTCTAGAAATCAAATGCAAACTTCAGATCTAAATCACAACTTTTTTATATTTCATAGAAAATTGCTAAATCATGAAAAATTTGCTTGTGAATATACCAACTACTTGAATATTTATCCAGACAAAAATAAAATTTCACAATTCCTAATTCTATATTGAAGTTTGTTTTTGTTTTGCTTTATTTTGTTTTGTTTTCTGTCAATGCACTCAGTATTAAGGTAGTTATATAAAGAATCCTTTAGATCTCAGACCCGGAGTATATACAGCAAGTTGAGAAGTAAAGCAGAAAGGGAAATGTAAAAACTGAAGAGGATCTAAGGTTATTCTAGAGGTTAAATCAGAGAATATAACAAAGATTGAATGTCATGTTGCAGGCATCTTAATGTAGTTTATCTCATTTAGTTTTTACTACATCCATTTTGAGACTAGTATGTACTATAAAGATCCCAGGAAAAGGAAAGTGAGAGTAAGAAGCTATTTACAGTTACTTAAATCTACATTAACATTATCTGAGGAAATTGACAAAAACCCACCAGGCTAATTTGAATAGTTAAACTACAGAGAGCAAAAAATCTCTTTTAAGTGATTTGATTAGAAAGAGCAATGTCAACTTAGTATCGTATCATGGGACAATATAACAATAAGCATGAGACAATAATATTGAGATTGTAATTTTACATGAAACTTAGAATCTACCTAAATATAAAATTAAGACACAAGAATTTGTACATAATCTAACAAGATTTTTCACTATTATAATTTTTCTACTATGGGCTAGGTCATGCCACCTTCAATGGCTAGCAATATTATTGCATAATACATATACTGTGATGACCATAATCATATTTGTCACATCCTGGTTGCCAGATACTAAGTAAGATATTTTATTTTTCATTGTGTTTATTTCCAACTCTGAAAGGAAGAGTTATTACAAATATTTTATTTACAGATACAGATGTTGATGATCAGAGAAGTGGCTTAGAATATCACACCTTGTTTTCTTTACTGATTCCTCTTTCTGCCTATTAGAGAATAAGATATGGTTCTCCACACCTGGGGTCAGTGTCTCTGTAGTGGGCATGGATCAAGCTTACCACTGCACCATGTGTTGAATGGATGATAAATTTCCCCTTGTTGTTGCTGATGATATTGCCGGCTACTGAGGACATATGAGGGCTGCTGTGGTCATCTAGTATGAGACAAAAGATGGATTGACCTGATTGAACTCCATGGACTCTACATTTGAAGAATGATGGAGTTTAGTGCAGCCAGTGGGTGGAGGATGAGTGAGGTATCAGCCTAACTTGACCCAGCAGATACTGCCCTGAGAATAGATTAATCACTTCCACCTGGTAGCCTTGCTACATGGCGATTGGACATCTAGCCAAGATCTGCTGACACCAATCTCTATGGAAAGCTCATAGTTTCACTGTATATGATAATAAAATGCACACCTCTTCCAGGGTGCATTTTTTTTTTTTTTAATTATGGCCTTAAGCTCCAAGAAACTTAGTTTCTCTCAGTTTTATGTTTGTTTTGGTTTCATTTCTTTTTATTGCAATGTAACTGTGTATCGGTTTAAGGTGTACAAGATTCTGATTTAATACATTTATATATTGTAATTTATATACATTATATATTGTAATATTGTATGATTACAATAGTACTGTTAGCTGAAATCTTAACACATCACACAATTATCATTTCTCATTTGTGGTGGAAGCACTTAAGAACTAGTCTCTTAGAAACTTGGAATTTTATAATAGAGTATTGTCCATAATCACTATGTTATGCATTAAATCTCTGGAACTCTTATATATATATTAATTTCCATCTTGTAGCCTTAAACAGCATCTGCTCATTTCTCCCACCCTTGGGCGCTGGTAACCACCACTCTCCTCTGGTTTACAGGTTTGGCTTTTTGTTGTGTTCAGTCACTCAGTTATGTCCAACTCTGTGACTCCTGTGGGCTACAGGACGCCAGGTTTCCCTGTCCTTCACCATCTTCTGGAGGTTGTTCAAACTCGTGTTCATTGAGTCTGTGATGCCATCCAACCATCTCATCCTCTGTTGTCCCCTTCTCCTCCTGCCTTCAATCCTTCCCAGCATTAGGGTCTTTAATAATGAGTTGGCTCTTTGCATCAGGTGGCCAAAGTATTGGAACGTCAAGTATTGGCTTTTTATGTTTCCATATATATGTAGTATCATACAGTATTTGTATTTTTATTCTGACTTCCTTCACATAACATGAGGCTTTTGAAATTTATCCACCTGTTGCAAATACCTAAATTTCCTTCTCATGACTGAATATTATTCCATGGCTTATTCCACAGTTATGTTTGTTGTTTCTGTATATGACATATATTTATATTATTTATATTTATATACATATACATCTCTTCTTTATCAATTTATTTATAGGTGAACTCACAAGCTGTTTCTATGTCTTGATTATTGTGAATAACACTGCAATAAATATGAGAGTACATTAACCAATTCAGTATCTCATTTGAATTTTCTTGGGATATATATCCAGGAGGGGAATTACTGTATCATATAGTAGTTTTAATTTTAATTTTTTATGAAACTTTCATACTGTTTTCCATAGTGGCTGAATTATTTACATTCCCACCATCAGTATACAAGTATTTCCTGATTTCCGTATTCTGGCTAACAATTGTCTTTTCTTGATGATAGCTGTCCTAACAGGTGTAAAGTAATATGTTGTTGGGGTTTCAACTTGAATTTTCCTGATGATTAGTGATATTGAGCATCTTTTCATGTACCTGTCAATCATTTGGTTGTCTTCTTTGATTCTCTGCCCATTTGAAAAATCACATTGGTTGCTTGGTTTTAGAACTGAGTTATATGAGTTTTATATATTTTGGATATTGACCCCTTTTCCAACACATGGTTTGCAATTTTTTTCATTTCCAGTTAAGTAAGTTGATTTTTCTTTTCATTGGTATTTCTTTTGTTTTGCAGAAGCTTCTTAGTTTGAACTATTTCCACTTGTTTACCTCTGCTTTTTGCCTGTACTTTTGGTGGAAAATCCAAAATTTAATTTCCCAGTATTATGCTAGCCTGTAGTTTTAAGTATAGTTGATTTATTGTACACCAGAAACATTCTGGTGTGAAATACAGTGACCAGTAATTTCAGATTATACTGCATCTAAAGTTATTATAAAATAATGGCTTTATTTCCCTGTGCTTTATTTATTTTATACATACTAGTTTTTATCTCTTAACTACCTACCCCTATCTTGACATGTTATGTTTCTTCAGAGTTTTTAGTGTCAGGTTCTTTTTTTTTTTTTTTTTTTTTCCTGTCTATTCTTGATACATGACCCTGGGTTGAAGTACTCTCAGGGACCTAATTTTGTGAATATGGAAGATGAAGTGGGAGATAAAACACAAAACAAATGAAAACAGGAAAATACCCAGTGTCACTCTAAGTCTTAAGCATCCTAGCCTTTCCCCCTTCCCCCCCACATAGCAGAGTCCTTTTATCTTTTGTATTATTTCCAGGCTACTTAATTGTACTAGTGGTTAGACACATGAAAAACTGAGTATATACTGCTATCCTGAGACCAAAGATCAAGCGGTATCCATTCTAAATTCAAGTGGAATTTAGACTTCTATTAGGTCTTCTATTAGGACTTCTATTAGGTCCTTACCTTCTCGTGTGTGTCAAATCACTTTTCTCTTTCAGTTTTTTAAATTTTATTTTTAAATTATACTAAATTTGGTTTTCATATGATCCATCATATCAAGAGGTCTATTAACACACTGCTATTCAGAGACATATTAATATTCCAGGTGTTAGTTTCTGCAAAAAATCCCCCTGGGCGGTAATGTGTTAATCTTCATCTCCTCCTCCCCCAATATACACACCATATGCACACCATTTTTTTTTTCCCCCTTACATCTCCAGAGTACTTTCTCCCAGAGCCACAATCATCCTGTTCCAATATTAAGTATTCTCCCATACAGCTTTCTGAGTCTTGCCTTTAGGATAGTCTCAATGGCAACTCACTCTGGTATTCTTGTCTGAAAAATTACATGGACAGAGGACCCTAGTGTTCTACAGACCATGGAATCACAAAGAGTTGGACATGACTAAGCAGACACACACAGACAAGTTTAGTCAAAAGTAATACCACAAAGTCTTTATTTTTGTCCTTATTTTGTTTAAGGGCATTCTTTATTATCTATGTAGGAATAAAGTAGATCCAAATCACAATCTGTGAATACTTACTGAATATAAATTTATTTTTGTTGCTGTTATTGTTCAGTCACTCAGTTGTGTCTGACTCTTAGCGACCACATGGACTGCAGCAAGTCAGTTTTCCTGTCCTTCACCATCCCTAGAACTTTGTTCAAACTCATGTCTGTTGAGTAGCCTATGCCATCCAACCATCTCATCCTCTTTCATCCCCTTCTCCATCTACCTTCAATCTTTCCCAAGATCAGGGTCTTTTCCAATGAGTTGGCTCTTTGTATTGGGTGACCAAAGCATAGGAACTTCAGTTTCAGCATCAGTCCTTCCAATGAATATTCAGGATTGACTGGATATTTAGAATTGACTGGTTTGATCTGCTTGCAGTCCAAGGGGCTCTCAAGAGTCTTCTCCAACACCACATTTTGAAGGCATCAATTCTTCAACACTAAGCCTTTCTTACTGGCCAGCTCTCACATCCATACATGACCACTGGAAAAACGATAGCTTTGACTATACAGACCTTTGTAGGCAAAGTAAATTCTCTGCTTTTTAATATGTTGTCTAGGTTTGACATTGTCTTTCTTCCAAGGAGCAAGTGTTCTTTATTATCATGGCTTCAGTTACCATCTGCAGTGATTTTGGAACCCAAGAAAAGAGTCTGTCACTGTTACCATTGTTTCCCCATCTATTCACCATGAAGTGATGGGACTGGATGTCATGATCTTCATTTTTTGAGTGTTGAGTTTTAAGCCAACTTTTTCACTCTCTTCTTTTACCTTCATCAAGAGGATCTTTGCTTTCTGCCATAAGGGTGGTGTCATCTGCTTATCTGAGGTTGTTGATATTTCTCCCAGCAACCTTGATTCCAGCTCAGCATTTACTCTTCATTGAAGTTAAGTAAGCAGGGTGACTATACAGCTTTGATGTACTCCTTTTCCTATTTGGAACCAGTCTGTTGTTCCATGTCCAGTTCTAACTGTTGCTTCTTGACCTGCATACAGGTTTCTCAGGAGGCAGGTAAGGTAGTCTGATATTTCCATCTCTTTAAGAATTTTCCACAGTTTGTTGTGATCCACATAGTCAAAGGCTTTAGTGTATTTAGTGAAACAGAAGTAAATATTTTTCTGGAAGCCCTTAGTTTTTTCTATGATCCAATGGATGTTGGCAATTTGATCTTTGGTTTCTCTGCCTTTCCTAAATCCAGCTTATACAGCTGGGATTTCTCGAATCACATACTGTTGAAGCCTAGCTTAAAGGACTTTGAGCATTACTTTGCTAGCATGTAAAATGAGTGCAATTGCGTTGTAGTTTGAACATTCTTTGGCATTGTCCTTTTTGGGGACTGCAGTGAAACTGACCTTTTTGAGTCCTGTGGCCACTGCTGAGTTTTCTAAATTTGCTGGCAAATTGAGTGCAGCACTTTAACAGCGTCATCTTGTAGGATTTGAATTAGTTTAGCTGGAATTTCATCATCTCCACTAGCTTTGTTCTTAGTGATGTTTCCTAAGGCCCATTTGACATTTAAATAAATAAAAAAAATTATTTTACTCACATGTTATCAATTATTTCACTGAATAGAGAATTCTAGTTTAAATTTGTCCATACTCAAGCACTTTGGCTGCTGAAATGTGTTATGATATATTTCGTTTGCATTCGTTTATGATTTTCTGTCATCTGTATATCTACGTCTACAATTAGTTTTGTATTTGTGCATATGGATTCACTGACACTCATTTGTGCACTCCGTGCACCAAGGATAAGAATAACAGAGACCATCCAGTGATACATTGGAGAGCTGAACAACTCACTTAAGGAAACAGGGGAGAGGGACCTATAGTTTTTCCTAATCCAGTATTTTCATCATAGACTGAGGTCGATAGATTGCTGAGATGACCAGAGCAAATAATGTGTATGATTACATGATTTAGTAGACTAAATAACTTATCCAGAGTCAGTACCAGAAGTATCAAGTCTGGAGTATCATAAAATATCTCAAAAATTTTCATCTGTGTATTTATATATTCATACATATTTTGTGAAGGCACTTTTGTCCTTTTTCTTGCTTTAGTCAGGATTCTCTCTTTTAGTATTGTTTAGGAGACAGTGCACTATTGGCATTTGGACCCTATTAGCCTTCTGTATCCACATTCTTCTATTAATATATCCTTAAAATTTTGAGACAGGAAATAGCTTAGTCTTTTTAGATTCATGATAACTCTTTTTTATGGTTTAATTCCATTTTGGCTTTTGTGATCAAATGTATTGCAAAAACTAGACTTTCACTTTTTAATATTTCATTAAATCAATTTATTTGCCTCCTAGTCTTTACAAATTTTTCATGCAAGATTTATTTCTTCAGATTAAGGTTTCGTTAGTTTTTAAAAGGATTTGTAACTGACCATTTATGTGTGTGTATATATGTATATGTCATAAAAATACATATTATATTTACATATAAAATATATATTACATGTTTATGTAATTTCAATCTTTTTTAATTTACTCCTTTGATAATGCCCATTATTTTTTTTTCTTTGTTCCCTTTCTGAATATTATTATAGACACACACCTTGCTTCCTTTTTCTCTAATTCTCTCTTTATCTTTCTTTTATTCCCCATTTTATCTCCCATTAATTCATATCTTTTATATATTTTACTTGACATTCTAACTATTTTTTTATGGCCACTGTTATTTTGTTTTTCCTATTAGAATTTCTGTAGTATCACTGTAATACTGCCTAAGGGATTGATAAATACATGTGTAACTGAATATGTAATGAAATGCCTATTGTAGAAAATAGAATACACATTTCTGATGCAGAAAAAAGTCTATAGATATCTAATATATAGTAAAGTGGGAAATGGCAACAGACAGAGACAATCATAATATAATAGCCATAAACTTTATTTCTAGAGTAGCCATAAACTTTATTTCTAGAGTATTTCTATTTATGTCTATTCTATTTATGTCTAGAGTAGGTCATCCGAAAAAAAAAATCATAATAGATAAAACAACTCTTTTTTAAAAAATTATCTTTGCATCTTATGAAACTGATCAGCAAATACAGAATATTTCAGATTTTGAGATGCACTGAATGGATTAATAATATTTATATATATATATATATACACATATATATATATATATGGCACATTGTTCATATTAAAGTACATAGCAATATTTTAATGTGTAATAATGTATTCCTTTTAAATATATAATCCTTGTAAATAGAGGATATACAAAGTGAAACTGAAAAACTAATACTAATACTTTGTTGCGTCAACTATACAAATCATGATTTTTGTGGCCAATTTGCTTATACATATTTATGTGTGAACATTTCCCAGTCAATAAATTTGTTTGTATACATTGCTTTTAAAAAATGTGTACACATTATCAATCTTACTTTTTTGTCAATAGTATCTTAACATTTTTGGATTTCCCTGATGGCTCAGTGGTAAAGAATCTTCCTGCAAGAAGGAAAGGCAAGGAGAAGGAAATGGCAACCCACTCCAATATTCTTGCCTAGGAAATCCCATGGAAAGATGAGCTTTGCAGGCTACAGTCCACAGATTCTCAAGGAGTCAGACATGACTTAGTGACTAAAGAACCAACACCACTATTTTCACATTATTAAATAATTATTATTGCCTCCAAAGTTTCCATGATAAATAGCAATAAGAATTATACAACTTATATTAAAATATATAATATTCACAAACATACTGTATAAAACCAGTTTCATACATATTGGTGTATTTGCCAAAGAGATTAGGAGACAAAGGAAAAGCTATCCATTTTAAATTTCTTGGTTCATATTCAAAACACCAGATTATGCATGCTTCTCTATCACCACACAGCCATCAGAACTGAATATTATTAAATGTAATTGTATTAGAAAAATACACCTTAATTCACCCCATTGAACTTTTATGTACATAGACATAAATATATATTCTAATAACATTTTAAAATCTAATTTTAATTGTCACTATGACTTACTGAAAATAATGTAAATAGAGAAACAAATGTATAAAATATCCAATGTGCAGTATTCGAGATGCTTGACATTGTACAGGAGAGAGTGATCAAGACCATCCCCAAGAAAAAGAAAAAAAAAAGGCAAAATGGTTGCCTGACAAGGCCTTACAAAGAGCTGAGAAAAGAAGAGAAGCAAAAGGCAAAGGAGAAAAGGAAAGATATATCCATTTGAATGCAGAATTCCCAAAAAAAGCAAGGAAAGATAAGAAAGCCTTCCTCAGTAAACAATGCAGAGAAATAGAGGAAAAGAATAGAATAGGAAAGACTAGTGATCTCTCCAAGAAAATTAGAGATACTAAGGTAACATTACTTGCAAAGGTGGGCTCTATAAAGGACAGAAATGGGATGGAACTAACAGAAGCATAAGATATTGATAAGAGGTGGCAAGAATACACAGAAGAAGTAGACAAAAAAGATCATCATGATCCATGTAACCATGATGGTGTGATCACTCACCTAGAGCCAGACATCCTGGAATGTGAAGTCAAGTGGGCCTTAGGAAATATCACTATGAACAAAGCTAGTGGAGGTGATGGAATTCCAGTTGAGCTATTTCAAATCCTGAAAGATGATGCTGTTAAAGTGTTGCACTCAATATGCCAACAAATATGTAAAACTCAGCAGTGGCCACAGGACTGGAAAAGGTCAGTTTTCATTCCAATCCCAAAGAAAGGAAATGCCAAAGAATGCTCAAACTACCACACAATTGCACTCATCTCACATGCTAGCATAGTAATGCTCAAAATTCTCCAAGTCAGTCTTCAACAGTACGTGAACCATGAACTTCCAGATGCTCAAGCTGGAGTTAGAAAAGGCAGACGAATCAGAGATCAAGTTGGCAACATCCATTAGATCATCGAAAAAGCAATAACGTTCTAGAAAAAGATCTACTTTTACTTTATTGACTATGCCAAAGCCTTTGACTGTCTGGATCACAATAAATTGTTGAAAATTCTTAAATGAAATGGTGATACCAGACCACCTGATCTGCCTCCTGAGAAATTTGTATGCAGGTCCAGAAGCAACAGTTAGAACTGGACATGGAACAGAGTGGTTCCAAAGTGGGGAAGGAGTATGTCAAGGGTGTATATTGTCACCCTGCTAATTTAACTTATATGCAGAGTACATCATGCAGAATGCTAGGCTGGATGAAGCACAAGCTGGAATCAAGATTGCCAGGAGAAATATCAATAACCTCAGATATGCAGATGATACCACCCTTATGGCAGAAAGTGAAGAACTAAAGAGCCTCTTGATGAAAGTAAAAGAGGAGAGTGAAAAAGTTGGCTTAAAGCTCAACATTCAGAAAACTAAGAACATGGCATCTGGGCCCATCACTTCATGGCAAATAGATGGGGAAACAATGGAAACAGTGAGAGACTTTATTTTCGAGGGCTCCAAAATCACTGCAGATAGCAATTGCAGCCATGAAACTAAAACATGTTGCTCCTTGGAAGAAAAAAAATATGATCACCCTACACAACATATTAAAAAGCAGAGAGATTATTTTCCCAACAAAGGTCCATCTAGTCAAAGCTATGGTTTTTCTAGTAGTCATGTATGGATGTGAGAGTTGGACTATAACAAAAACTGAGTAGCAATGAATTGATGCTTTTGAACTGTGATGTTGGAGAAGACTCTTTCAAGTCCTTTGAGCTTCAAGGAGATCCAGCCAGTCAGTCCTCATCAGTCCTGAATATTCATTTGAAGCACTGATGCTGAAGCTGAAACTCCAATACTTTGGCCACCTGATGTGAAGAACTGACACCTTGGAAAAGACTCTGATGATGGGAAAGATTGAAGGCAGGAGAAGAAGGGGAGGAGAGAGGATGATATGGTTGGATGACATCACCAACTTGATGGACATGAGTTTGAATACACTCCGGGTTTTGGTGATGGACAGGGAAGACTGGCGTGCTTTAGTCCATGGGATCCACAGAGTCGAACACGGCTGAGTGACTGAACTGAATTGAACAGTTTTCGAAGAGAATTCTCACTAGTTTGCTTACCTGAGTAATCATGCATTTATTCCCTGGTGCCTCAGTGGTAAACAATCTACCTGCCAATAATGGAAATGCAGATTTGATTCCTGATCTGGAACATTTCTCTGGAGAAGAAAATGACAACCCACTCCAGTATTCTTCCCTGGGAATTCCCATGGAAAGAGCAGCCTGGTGGTCCATGGAGTCACAAAGGAGTCAGATACAGTTTGGTGACTGGACAAGAGTAAAGTTATTAATATGCTTCCATATACAAGGCTTTTCAGAATATGTGGGGCACAAAGTGTTTTGGTTTGCTTGCAAACATTTGTCCTAGAGATGCAAATTTCACAATTAAAATTATTAAAAGTAGCTTCATCAAACAGGTGATGAAAAGCAATAGCACTCATCTGTCTCACCAAATTCACATTTTCCAGAAGTAAAGGCTTTTTTATCTTTGTTACTGTTCAGTCCCTGTTGTGTCTGACTCTTTGTGACCCCATGGACTGTAGCACGCCAGGCTTCCCTGTCCTTAACTGTCTCCTGCAGCTTGCTCAAATTCATGTCCACTAAGTCAGTGAAGCTATCTGATCATTTCATCCTCTACCACTCCCTCTCTTTTTGCCTTCAGTCTTTCCCAGTGTCATGGTCTTTTCCAATGAGTTAGCTTTTTGCATCAAGTAGCCAAAGTATTGGAGCTTCAGCATGAGTCCTTCCAATGAATAGTCAGGTTTGATTTCCTTTAGGATTGACTGATTTGAACTGCCTGTGGTTCAAGGGACTCTCAAGAGTCTTCTCTGGTACCACAGTTTGAAAGTGTCAGCTCTTCAGTTCTCAGCCTTCTTTGTGGTCCAACTCTCACATCTGTACATGACACTTGCTGGGAAAACCATAGCTTTGACCTCATCGACCCTTGCTGGCAAAATGAATTCTCTGGTTTTCAATATGCTGTTTATGTTTGTCATAACTTTCCCCTTTAGCTAACCTCTTTTTGAATTTCTCTCTCTCTCTCTCTTTTTTTTTTTTTTTTGGTTTGTCTTTTTTGGAATATTTTTACTAAGAGAAACTGGGTTTCCAGTAAGGAAAAATGTAGTTTGCTCCCCTCTATCTGTCCATACATGTACACAGTTCCTCATGTTTTTAATATAATTCTATCATAATTTTGTGCTACTTTCAGTATTACAAAATAAAGTGGTAAAAACCAGATAGTTAATACTTGTATACATAAATCTATCATGTGATTTTATTTCCTTATGGGGTCTGTGTTTTCTTTAATTAATAACAGTCACATTTACTGTTTGCTTAATTTTCTATGTATTTACAATAGAATGTATCTTAAATTTCCACCAGAAGTATAACTCTCCACTTGGTATCTTCAGCTAGTTTAGCAATTTATCTATTTCTTGGAGAAAGTACTATTTAAGTCCTTTTTGCTGTTTATTTGTGGAATATATCAGTGTTCTCCATGGATGTGTGTGTGCTCAGTTGTGCCTGACTCTTTGTAACCCTATGGACTGTATCCCACCAGGCTTCTCTGTCCAGGGAATTCTCCAGGCAAGAATGCTGGAGTGGATTGCTGTTCCCTTCTCCAGGGGGTCTTCCCCACCCAAGGATTGGACCTATGTCTCTTACGTCTCATGCATTGGCAGGCATATTCTTTACCATCTAAGCCACCAGGGAGGCCCTCTGCCTGGATAATCTAAATAATATTCTTTTTGTGGTACATTGATATTCTTTAATTAACTGTGACTTTGCTTTTTGTCTTTTCCCTGGATTTTCTTTTTCTTTTTTGTCTGCTTGCTCTGGTATCTCTTTCATATTCAAGGTTTTCTGCAAATGTCAGGTGAGAAGGGGCTCTATCTTCATAATAAAGAGTAAGACCATATCTTAGCTAATTGAAAGTTTTATTTGAGTTGATAGTCTGTTGATTTTTATTTTTTTGTAATCTTTCTAGACCTTTACATAAAAGGATATCATGTAAATCCATGGCTGATTCATGTCAATGTATGACAAAAACCACTACAGTATTATAAAGTAATTAGCCTCCAACTAATAAAAATAAATGGAAGAAAAAATAAATAAAAGTTTGCACACACACACACACACACAAAAGGATATCACAAAGTGGTATTTCTGCATATATTTTCTCTTAAGCAAGTAATTATTACCAGAGAGGAATTCTCAGTCTTTTGTGTGAATTTTTTAAGCCTGGCTACCATGTTCTCACAGTCAAGAAAGTGTCTTGGGACAGATTCTCGCCTCTATTCTGAACACAGACTTCATAATTATTTCAGTGTTTTAAAGCATAACATCTTTAATCCCTGCTGTGTCTTAGTATTCCACCTGGGTATTTCCACTTCAGTTATCTAAAGAGGAAACTTACAGTTTACTCTTCAAGGGGCAAAAGAAAATTTACCAGTTGAAAAGGATGATAAAGAGTATCATGAGTCTATTTTTACAAAATTCATATGATTTCTCCTGCTGTCAGCTTCAGAGTCACCCCCAAAATTTCAGAGGTGCTTGGCTATGGCTATTTGCTTCATCTAGCTCCTGAGATTCTGAGAATTTCAGCCTTATTCACATTTTCGCATAATGCTATTTATTTGCTCTGTACTCTCCTGTTTCCAAAGCTTGCTGTTGTTTTCCTTTTCTCATATTCTTAGCATTTGGGTTTATTTATTGTTTAAACTCACTCATTTCATGTAAGTTTGTTTTTAATGAGGCAGCTGTAGACTGTTATGTTCATTCCAGAATACTTAACTAAAGCCCTATATACACTCTTAGATTATTTTACTGATTTTTTTTTTTTTTTTCTTTTTAAACTGTAATCGTCTACACTGGAAAAGGAAATGGCATCCCACTCTAGTATTCTTGCCTGGAGAATCCCGTGAACAAGGAGGCTGGCAGGTTTTTGTCGATGGGGTTGCAAGAGTTGGACACAACGGAGCGACTAAGCGTGTCTACCTTACTCTAAGATCTTAAGCCGTTGTGTATATGTGTGTTGTCAGCTGTGTCTGACTCTTGGCCACCCCATAGACTGTAGCCCGCCAGGTTCTTCTGTCCATGGGATTTTCCAGGCAAGAATACTGGAGTGGGTTGCCGTTTCCTCCTCCAGGGGATCTTCCTGACCCAGGGATCGTATCCATGCCTCTTGAGCCTCCTGCTTTGGAAGCTTGGTTCTTTACCCCTGTACCAACTGGGAAGTCCCTTAACCTAGTAAATCCCCCACTGGGTTTTTTTAAGGAATAAGGAACAATTTCTTCTTCCCATAACGAACAATTACTAATTCATTTGGAGCTTATCATCAATTGCATTTCCATATCCTCCAAAAATCTAGTGAAGAGTAAGGTAAGAAGCATTAATTCATTTAATAATTAATTCACTCAAGACCATTTGATAATCTTCCTTTTGTTGTTGTCACTCAGTCGCTCAGTCGTGTCTGACTCTTTGCCACCCCATGGACTGCAACGCCCCAGACTTTCCTGTCCTTCACTATCTCCCAGAGCTTGCTCAAACTCATGTCCATTGAGTTGGTGATGCCATCCAACCATCTGTTGCCCCCTTCTCCCCCTGCCCTCAATCTTTTCCAGCATCAGAGTTTTGTTTTGTTTTGTTTTTTTTTTTTTTCCCAAAGAGTCAATGCTTCCCGTCAGGTGGCCAAAGTACTGGAGTTTCAGCTTTAGCATCAATGTGCGTGTATGTACAGACATGTTGATAGCTTACAGTGAACGATGTTGGATTCGTGATATCCAAAGAAGGTTTATCTTCAGGACCAGGGACCAGGCTTGATTACTTAAGAGCTTTTGCATAGCAGAGTTTTATTAAAGTGAAAGAAGACAGAGAAAGCTTCTGACATAGACTTCAGAAGGGGAATGAAGAGTGCCTTCACTCACTAGTCTTATCAAGGCCTTCTATACTTTTACCAGACTCATTCCTATAACATATATCTTAAATTAACAAGTCTAGAACTAAAAATAGAAAGGTCTTACCAGACCCACTCCCATAATATGCATTTTAAGATGACAGGGTTACTCAGAAGGTTCTCAAGAAGAAGAAATATGTCCTCAAGCAGGATGCATTGTTGTTATATAAACATTGGTACAGAGTTTAAAGGAAAATATATCCTTGAGCAAGATGAGTTGTTTTGTTGTGCAATCATCAGCTCTGGGCTTAAAGAAAAAACAAACAAACAAACAAAAAAACAAAATTTGTTCTTTTCTCCTTCTTGTGAACTCAAGACCTCTATTCCCTCCTCAAGAGCCCCAGACCACTCTCTCCTCCTCAGAGACTCTGGATTTCTTATCAACCTACCTAGAAATTTACTCTCTCAATGTGTGACTCTTTGAAACCCTATGGACTGTAGCCCACCAGGCTCCTCTGTCCGTGGGATTTTCCAGGCAAGAATACTGGAGTGGATTTCCATTTTCTCCTCCAGGGGATACTCCTGAATCAGGGATTGAACACATGATTCTTGTGTCTCCTACATTGTAGGTGGGTTCTTTGCCACTGAGCCATTGAGGAAGTTAGGCATCAGTCTTTCCAATGAATATTCATAGTTGGTTCCATTAGGATTGATTGGTTTGATCTCCTTGCAGTCCAAGGGATTCTCAAGAGTCTTCTCCAGCACCATAGTTTGAAAGCATCAGTTATTTAGCGATCAGTCCTCTTTATAGTCCAACTCTGTCACATCTGTACATGAGTTCTAGAAAAAACATAGTTTTCACTGTATGGACCTTTGTCAGCAAAGTGATGTTTCTGCTTTTAATACACTGTTTAGGTTCATCATAGCCTTTCTTCCAGGAATCAAGCATCTTTTAATTTCATCTTCTTTTTAGCAATCACTAAGGGAATGGTACACATACAACAAGACATATCATCCCTTATTTCCTATAGCATAACTCTACTGTCATAGACAGTCAAGTAAATCATGTTATAAATTTTAAAAAAATGTAAAATGCAGCATGTTATGAATCCATATACTTTGGCTAGACAATCAGTTTTAGAAATCATTAAATACCTAACTATCCATTAACTTTTAAGAAGATACTGAAATAACAAGTTTGAATTAGTCAAAATAAAAATCTATGAAGACTATTTTAGACAGCAAGGAAAGCATGCTGAGTCCAGAAAGAAAAAGCAGCATTTTCTCATAAAGAGTACCTATAAGAATAGATCATGGAATACAAATGTGTGACAGGTGAAACCACACCAGGGAGGTACATGGTATGATTTATTGGCCATGGGATGGAATATTCTAAGGAGTATTTTAATGTAATGAGATTCCCTTTTAGTATAATAAGCATATGGATGGTAAAAATTAATTTTTTATACATTTTGACATTGTGTAGCTAGGACAAGCATGAATTCATTCATGGAAAACAGTAAAAATACAAATAAACAGCAAAGCAAAACAAAACAACAACAACAAAATGCAGCTACAGTGGCCAGATAACAGAATCTGGTGATTTGGACCAAAACAGTGGAATACAGAAAAGTAGATGAGCACTCTAAATTATTATGAAATGGAATTTATGAGGATTTGTATTTATTGGACGTGGGGGACAAAGAAAGCGTCATCAAGGAGGACTCGGTGTTCTAATTTCTGCAGGGATGAAGGCAAAGATGATATGAAGAAGGAGCAGCTAGAGGGACAGCAGGACCATCAGCAGAGTATAAGGACTCTGCCACCCAGGAGAGAGGGTAATCTGAGATGTAGTAAGAGGTCTGCTGATAAGTCCAGTTAGAAAGCCCTGAAAATGTCCATTTTACTAGCCAAGATCCAGAGACCCTGGATGTATAAAATCAAGTGATTATAACTTCATTACCTGCCTCTAATATTTTCTATCTCTTAGTGTTTTGTATCAGTAAATAAAAATATAATGTGTAATTAAGAAAATTTAATAACATAGGAAAAAGAGATCAGTTCTTGAACACTATTGTCTGTTAGGCAAATGTGGAACATATTAATACTGTTTTGGCTTATTTGTGCATTAATGAGAAGCTTAGCTAATTATTTTATGATGATCCACTTTTATTAATTGATCATCCTTGATGAGAATATTAAAATGCTATCATTTTATTTTGAATACTAGTATTCCTTTAAGACATTTGGAACACTATTTAAATGATCATTTCTATTTGTTCAGAGCCATGAGAAATAATTCCATGAACAGTTAGAAACTCCAATGCTTTGGCCACCTGATGCGAAGAGCTGACTCATTTGAAAAGACCCTGATGCTGGGAAAGATTGAAGGCAGGAGGAGAAGGGGACGACAGAGGATGAGATGGTTGGATGTCATCACTGGCTCAATGGACATGAGTTTGAGTAAACTCTGGGAGTTGGTGATGGACAGGGAGGTCTGGCATGCTGCAGTCCATGGGGTCACAAAGAGTCAGACACGACTGAGTGACTGAACTGAACTGATGAGAAATAATCATCTCATTCGTGAGCATAAGGGAGCTTTATTTTTTTTTTTTCCCCTCTAAGTAGGAAGATTTTCCATTTTTAAAGGAAAAAGAAAAGTATTGAAACATCACTTCAAAATATGAATATCTAGAAATGTAGTATGAGATTTAGTTAATATTTGTAACAATGAGATGGGAAAATTACTAATCAAGCCAATAATAGATACAGGTAGATTAAAAACACAGATATCTGTAACATCAAATTCTTCAAATATGATTCTATCCTTAATCAGCTACCCTTTGCCTCAAAATTCGAAAGGGACATTTGTGAACAGACTATGAAGCATAACTACATCATGTTTTCATTCTGTCTTGTTATTTGATACTTAAATTCAACACAGAATGTGGCTGGGCTGTAATTTTGTGTGGAGAGGTTTCATGTCACACAGGCAGTATTAACCTCAGTAGACAGGTTTGCTTTCATCTATTTCAGGCCCACAGGCTTAAAATGTGAATCAAATTCCATCATTGTAAAGAAAGCAAATTTAAATATGTCGAACAACCAAAGTTGGGGGCGGGTAGCTTAGGTAAATGTGACTCTGAACCACTTACATTCAAAAGTCAGCCTCAATGAAACATCCATCTCAGAAAGAGAATGCCTAGTCAAGACAAGGAGAAATACACAGATCCTGGCTCATCACTGACCTGAGGAATACAAAAGAAGGTAGATAAAATAAGAATATTAACTTGTAAGCCAAAACTTACCATGACTGACGGACCGATTTGTCAGATTTTTGTTCTCTTCTTTGCTTTTTGTTACACTAATGGGATTACTATATGAGTTTGTTGCCTTTCTGGAAAAGTGAAAGTGAAAGTCACTCATTATTTGAGATATAGCCCATGAAATTCTCTAGGCCAGAATACTGGAGTGAGTAGCCTTTCCCTTCTCCAGGGGATCTTCCTACCCCAGGGATCAAACCCATGTCTCCCACATTGCAAGTGGGTTTTTACCAACTGAGCCCAAGGAAGGCCCTGTATTTCCAGGCCTGTGGCTAATTTCTCAGAGGTTGGGGTGGGGCAGGAGAATTATGGAATGCCAGAAAATTCTACACTTTGTGGAGACATTTCCTTGTCAGAATTACTATTTATACTTCATTCAGAACAATTAAGAATCAATTTGATATTTCCCCCAAAAGCCTCTGAGATGAATCAGAGGAAAGGTGTGAATAAATTAATCATAAGGTCTATGTCAGACAAGAAAGGCTGTTCCTCTAAAAAGTTACTTAGTGCAGGTCAGATAAGGGAAGAGCCAATATCTGTTTTCTACAGAAAAACAAAAGTCCTACAAAAGGTTTCCCTTTCCTTGTACAGACAGATGTACCCTAAATGTCTCCATTCTCAGGGGACCTTAATAGTCTTCTTTAGTAACAAATCTACTTCTTCATTTTCAAGTTGTTTGACTCCAGAACTCTCAGGGTGTCTTTGTTTTTCCAAATGCCAAAGAATTAGATGTAGCTATTTTCCCACCTGTCCTCAAACAAGCTTATTTAAAGAGTTGCTTTTGGTATAGAGGAACTTAAAAGGTGCACCAAGTGTGATGCTGACTAGCTGATAAAGATGCTTAGAGACTAGTGACCAAAAAATTCAGCAATATGTCTCAGTGAACTTGATAAAAGCAGTTTGAGTGAAATGGTATGTGGCGTATAAGAGGAAGGGGGTGATAAACCAGAGAGTTGAGTGAAAGAAATAAGAAAAAGGATAAATAGCTAGAAGAGAATGTAAAAGATGAGGTATGTTTGGCATGAGAGCATGTGTGCATACACATGTGGTTGTGATATATTTTGCTGGGAAAGACCTCAATGTATGTCTGTATAATGATGGGGAAAAAATCCAGAAAAGAGAGAATTGTGGAAGAGAGACATGGGATGAAGAAACTGAGATTTGAGCTCATGATAGGATTAAGCAGCTGAGTCTAGAGGATAGAGTCATGGAGAGGAGAAAACTTCAGTGAGTTAAACCTCATGCTAGCCAGCTCTCCTTCCTTCAAAAATGTGCTTACCTGTAAACCACTCATGTGCTAGATGGATGAGACACCAAGAATTACAGCAAAAAGAAGTAGCAGGAGACTAAAGGCATAGCAAAAATAACTACACATAAAACATTAATGAATCTCACAGATACAACATGGAATTAAAAAGTAAGAAATCCCAAATCAGGCATAACTAATCATTGTTGATAGAAATAAAAATGGTCATCATCTTCACCAGGGGAATTGATGGTATCATAAAGCGATCATGAGATGGAATTCGGAAATGCTTAAAATATTCTGTATTTTGATGCAGAGGGAATAACTTGAGTATATCTTAAGCATCAAACCATCCACTTGAGATTTTTATTACTTTCTGCATATATACCACACCACAATTAAAAATGAACCAAGAAAGTACAGATCCTATAATTCCCTTGGATTGGTCAGGCTATGATCATTATTTGAATTAAGTGTAGCTAGAAACACTGGTTTATTCCCTTTCATTACATGCAAACAAACCACTAAAGCCCAAGCACCAGGAGAGCAGGGGGTTTGTCTGCTCTGTTCCTTGATATATTCCAGTTATTCAGCAGGCAGAGTTAACAGGTATTATCAAATGATGAGTGTTTTCATCACTCAGGATTTTGGGCAAACAACCCTGCTGGTTTAATCCCCTTTTCACTCTGTATAGTGTGAATATGAATAACCCTGAAGAGGTTCAAGAATGAATTTTTTTCAAAAGTTCAAAGTTATCCATTATCAATCAAGTCTATGAATTTAGGGACACACACGAAACAGAAATTCTAGCAGATACCTTAATTATGGTTGTATAATTGGCATATTATTTACCCATTTGATCAATTGCTATCTAATATCAAAATTAGTATCTTCATCATTTGGGGTAATTTATCTATTATTGTAATATATGTTTGCATGATCTTTGAATATCTAGTGTTATAAACTTTTTTTCAGAAAGTGTATAATTTACATACTTCTTAAAGGCTGGAGATTTTCAAGTTTGGGACAATAAAAGAAGAAGAATGAAAGCAAGAAGGGATTCCAAAAACTTCCCTAAATCTAACAGTTCCACATAAAGCAGAAATTCCAGACTATAATCCATAATCTATAACAATGACTGGGGATAGGTCTATGGTTCTGACTTTTATATATATCTCTTATATATTCCCTTAACTAGAGAGAGTTGCCCTGAAGTGTATACCCTGAAACACCCACCAGTATCACTGTTTCATATTATCCTGATAATGAGCTATAGAAAGAATATGTGATAAAAATGTATAAGTCTATAGGTGGGATCAAATAGTGTATAATAAGTGGGAAAAATGTGTAATCTTCCCACTGAGGTGTGCAGATGAACAAATCATGAGGATTAAATTTTCTCCAATAACAAATTAGTGACTGGGGGGATGTAACATTGTCCAGACAATTAGGCAAAGTTCATTTCTTTTCCAGTTGATGTCCAACTCAGGAACTTTTTGTGTATGTACTTATCACATGTAAATGTGTCTCTGAGACATTCTCACAAATTTCTAGTTTATGTCTCACTTGAAAATTTTCCTCAATCTTTTGACAGTAAATGTAGAAATCCTCTGAAACTCATTAAAAACCAACACAATTTTAGATATAAAGGACACTGACCCTGAAACTTTAAATCCCCATTTCTCTTATGTTTCTCTGGGTTCCATTACCAGCTATATTGAGTTGATATATTTTATCTGAAATGTATTATACGTTTCTGTATTCTGCAGTGGGATTTAACTTAAAACAACTATAAGCCTTCCCAAAGTATCATTTGGCAAGTGTTTAAAAATGGAGGAATTATAAATTGTACTGAATTTGACTTAATCTCTCTTCTATATTTGCTAACTGAATCATACCACTTCCTGCAGGTAACCAAAACCCCTTACATATGGTACTATTAGTCATGTTGCCAAATCTATGATTCAGTCAGTTCAGTAACTCAATTGTGTCCAGCTCTTTGTGACCCCATGGAATGCAGCACACCAGGCCTCCCTGTACATCACCAACTCCCAGAGCTTGCTCAAACTCACGTCCATCGAGTCGGTGATGCCATCCAACCATTTTATCCTCTGTCATCCCCTTCTCCTCCCACTTTCAATCTTTGCCAGCATCAGGGTCTTTTCCAGCGAGTCAGTTCTTTGCATCAGGTGGTCAAAGTATTGGAGTTTAGGCTTCAGCATCAGTACTTCCAATGAATATTCAGGACTTATTTCCTTGAGGATTGACTGGTTTGATCTGCATAAAGTCTAAGGAACTCTCAAGGGTCCAACACAACAGTTCAAAAGCCTCAGTTCTTTACCACTCAGCTTTCTTTATAGAACAACTTTCACATACATACTTGACTATTGGAAAAACCACAGCTATGACTAGATGGACCTTTGTTGGCAAAGTAATCTCTCTGCTTTTTAACATGCTGTCTAGGTTGGTAATGCTCAAAATTATCCAAACCAGGTTTCAACAATATGTGAACCGTGAAATTCCAGATGTTCAAGCTGGTTTTAGAAAAGTCAGAGGAACCAGAGATCAAAATGCCAACATCCCCTGGATCATTGAAAAAGCAAGAGAGTCCAGAAAAACATCTATTTCTACATTGCTGACTATGCCAAAGACTTTGACTTTGTTTATCACAACAGACCGTAGAAAATTCTGAAAGAAATGGGAATACCAGACCACCTGATCTGCCTCTGAGAAACCTGTATGCAGGTCAAGAGCAACATTTAGAACTGGACATAGAACAGACTGGTTCCAAATAGGGAAAGGAGTACATCAAGGCTATATATTGTTACCCTGCTTATTTAATTTATATGCAGAGTACATCATGAGAAACACTGGGCTGGAAGAAGCCCAAGCTGGAATCAAGATTGCTGGGAGAAATATCAATAACCTCAGATATGCAGACGACACCACCCTTATGTCTGGAAGTGAAGAAGAACTAAAGAGCCTCTTGATGCAAGTGAAAGAGGAGAGTGAAAAAGCTGGCTTAAAGCTCAACATTTAGAAAACTAAGATCATGGCATCTGGTCCCATCACTTCATGGCAAATAGATGGGGGGAAAGTGGCAGGCTTTATTTTTTGCGGCTCCAAAATCACTGCAGATGGTGATTGCAGCCTTGAAATTAAAAGACGCTTGCTCTTTGGAAAGAAATTTATGACCAAACTAGAAAGCATATTAAAAAGCAGAGACATTGCTTTGTCCAAAAAATTCCATCTAGTCAAGGCTATGGTTTTTCCAGTAGTCATGTATGGCTGTGAAAGTTGGACTATAAAGAAAGCTGAACACAATAGAATTGATTCTTTTGAACTCTGGTATTGGAGAAGACTCTTAAGGGTCCCTTGGACTGCAAGGAGATCCAACCAGTCCATCCTAAGGGAGATCAGTCCTGAATGTGCATTGGAAGGCCTGATGTTGAAGCTGAAACTCCAATACTTTGGCCACCTGATGCGAAGAGCTGACTCATTTGAAAAGGCCCTGATGCTGGGAAAGATTGAAGGCAGGAGGAGAAGGGGACAAGAGAGGATGAGATGGTTGGATGGCATCACCGACTCAATGGACATGAGTGAGTAAACTCCGGGAGTTGGTGATGGACAGGGAGGCCTGGCAGATGCAGTCCACAGAGTCACAAAGAGTCAGACATGACTGAGTAACTGACATGAACTGAGTTTGGTCATAGCTTTTCTTCCAAGGAGCAAGTGTCTTTTAATTTCTTGGCTACTGTCACCATCTGCAGTGATTTCAAAAGCCCTTCTGTAGGTGGTTGCCATTAACCCCACCACAGAGCCTCCAGCATTTATACAGGACTCGGAAAACAGACTCTTGTAGGGCAAAAAGAAAATCTTATGTACACCGGGACCCAGGAGAAAAAAAGCAGTGACCCCACAAGAGACTAACCCAGATTTGTCCATGAGTATACAGGAGTCTCTGGCCAAGGCATGGGTCGCTGGTGGCCTGCTACAGAGTCAGGGGGACTGCATGCACCTGTGTATCCATGGGACCTTTTGAAGGAGGTTGCCATAATCTTCACTACCTCCACCATAGTTTGGCCACAGATCAAACAACAGGGAGGGAACACAGCACTGCCCATCAACAGAAAATCAGATTAAAGATTTACTGAGCATGGTCCTGCCCATCAGAACAAGGCCTAGGTTTCCCCCTCAGTCAGCCTCTCCCATCAGGAAGCTTCCATAAGCCTCTTATCCTTATCCATCAGAGGGCAGACAGAATGAATAGGACAATCAGAGAAAACTAATCACACTGATCACATGTATCACAACCTTGTCTAACTGAATGAAACTATGAGCCATGCCATGTAGGGCCACCCAAGACAGACGGGTCATGTTGGAGAGTTCTGACAAAACGTGGTCCACTGGAGAAGGGATGGAAAACCACTTCATTATTCTTGCCTTGAGAACCCCATGAACAGTATGAAACAGCAGAAAGCTAGAAAACCTAAAGATGAACTCCCCAAGTTGATAGGTGCCCAATATGCTTCTGGAGATCAGTGGAGAAATGAAGAGATGAAACCAAAGCAAAACCAACACCCAGTTGTGGATGTGACTGGTGATGGAAGTGAAGTCTGATGCTGTAAAGAGCAATATCATGTAGGAACCTGGCATGTTAGGCCCATGAATCAAGGGGAATTGGAACTGGTCAAACAGGAGATGGCAAGAGTGAGCATCAACATTTTAGGAATCAGCAAACTAAAATGGACTGGAATGGGTGAATTTAACTCAGATGATCATTATATCTACTACTGTGGGCAAGAATGCCTTAGAAGAAATGGATTAGCCCTCATAGTCAACAAAAGAGTCCTAAATGCAGTACTTGGATGCAATCTCAAAAACGACAGAATGATCTCTGTTCATTTCCAAGGCAAACCATTCAATATCACAGTATTCCAAGTCTATGTCCCAACCAGTAATCTCATATTAGGATACCTTGAATTTTTATAACTCTGATGTTCTTTAATTCAACATGTCGGGGACAGGCAATATTTTTTACTATCTCAGTCCTGAACTTTATTTATTTATTTATTTATTTATTTTTAATCAATGCTACTTTGTATACCTTAAGAGAAATGTGACTATCAGTTGCTCAAGTTTCCTTGGAGAACTTGGGGGATAGTAAGAGTTTTATCTCTCAGATATGTTCAATTAGTTTCACAAGTAGAACAGTCTCTCCTGTAGAATATTTTTAAGACACGTTCTAGGTGTGTCATTCTTGCTCCTATCTGAACCTCTATCTCACACCAGGATAGTAGTCAGGCTCATTTACATAGTTAAAAACATTTTTCACTTGTGTCCTTCAACAATAGTTTTGTTACTACAGATTTCTTCTTATACATTGCTTTTATATTTGCTATAAAATTCCATCTTATTCAAAATTTGATTTTGTTTGTTTGTTTGTAGAATTGTGGAACTTAGTTCAGGTTTTCCTACTCAAAATTCCAAAACAGTATGCTGTCTTTAGTAAACATTTCTCATTTTATTTACTATTTGCAATTACTTTAATGGCAAAGAAAGAAAGAACAACCAAGGAAGAGTTGAAACAAGAGTGGAAAGAGGGAAGGAGGAAAGCATACAGTTGAAACAGAAAGATGTCCCTGCTCCAGTGAGTATCAATTGGCAGGGCTTTTTGATGGCTGTGACATGCGTGACATGATGGGCTCTGACATTGTTGGTTTTAAAAGGACTTTACTGCTGCAAGAAACATTAAGATGTGTGTATCTTTTTGAATTATGGGATTCTCCAAATATATGCCCAGCACTATTTATAGTAGCCTAGACACAGAAACAACCTAAATGTCCACCAGCAGAGGAATGGATAAAGATGACACGGTACATAGATACAATGGAATATTACTCAGCCATAAAAAAGAATGAAATAATGTCATTTGCAATGGCATAGGTGAACTTAGAGATTTTCATACTAAGTGAAGTAAGTTAGAATGAGAAAGACAAATATATGGTTTTACTTACATATGGAGTCTAAAAAAAAAATGGTACAAATGAACTTGTGTTCAAAACAGAAATAGAGTCAAAAAAAAAAAAAAAAAAAAAAAAAAAAAACCAAAAAAACAAACTTATGATTACCAAGGGGAAAAGGCTAAGAAGAGATAAATTGGAAAATTGGGATTGACATATGTACTTGTGCTCAGTCATGTCTGATGCTTTGTGACCCTATAAATTATAACCTGTCAGTCTCCTCTAATCATGTGGATTCTCCAGGCAAGAATACAGGAGTGGGTTTCCATACCCTCCTCCAGGGAATTTTCCCAACCCAGGGATCTAGCCCAGGGATCCTGCACTGCAGGCAGATTCTTTACCATCTGAGCCATCAGGGAAGTCCATGAATACAGGAGTGGGTAGTCTATCCCTTCTCCAGAGGAACTTCTCAACCCAGGAATCAAACCAGGGTCTCCTGCATTGCAGGGGGACTCTTTATCAGCTGAGCTACCAGGGAAGCCCTGATATATACACACTACTATATATAAAATTGATAACTAATAAGAACATAGTTATAGCACAGTACTCTACTCAGTACCCTGTGATGACTATATGGAAAAGAATCTTAAAAAGAGTGGATATATGTATCACGGATTGATTTACTGTACCCCTGAAATTAATACACCATTGTAAATCAACTATATGCCAATGAAAATTGATTAAAAATAATAAATAAAATGACTTTTTTAGGTACGATTTGTATGGGTTATGTGTTTCCAATTTACATATTTTAGATAACCTGAAAAGATTATCTCAAAAATATCTTTTATCTATCTGAAAAGATAAAATCTTATTACATGATCTACCTTTGTTACAATAAAAGTTTAATATTTGATTCTTATAATGTTTGGATTTCAAAAAATAAAAACAAGCACTACTTAGTATAGAATATACTTTTTTCCCCCCTGTCTTAGTATCAAAATTAGCTCATTATACCAAAGGAAATCAATCACTGAGACTTTGGAAAGGATAAAACACAAATCAGTAAATCAATGTCCGCATATAGAAATGACTTCAGTTGAATATACGTGACCTCTTCAAAGTGCATCCTGAGCAATTACCCCATTAATGTGATGAATGTAGACAGTAATTTGTGATGATTTAAGCTTTGAAGTTCTATTTCCCTTTCAGATGTAGAGAGTTTGTTTTACTTTAATTATTTGGGTCATTGCTTTAATTCCCCATTTAACATTACTTGCAAAAAGACCTTCCCATTTCTAAAATGTGGCCTTTTTAATGAAGTTCTTTCTACTACAGACTTTAACCTTTAAGTTCCCCATGCTATGGCACTCTATGTAAATAGCCATCTTAATAATGACATTTGGCACAACTCTGAAAAGAAGAGTAGCAAGATAGGAGAGAACTGGAGTTTTTTGTCTCTTCAATTTTAAGTGTCTGTTATACTGTAACAAAATTTCTCTTGGACCTGAAAAAATATTCTTGGATATTTTTCTTTTATAATAATTTCTCTTTTCTTTCTCTATCAACCCATTTCTCTTCCTCTCTTCTGTTATATTTTAGAGTGTAAGGTTTAAAAAGACTAAATTATACACAAAACTTTGGACTTTTATTTGCACATATCTTAATATTACTTTCTGAGCAATGTTTTAATAATTACACATAATTCATGAATTGGTACTGTTTAAAATTTAAATGTATTTGTTTATTAAATATGTTTAAAATATGATGTTGAATTTTGTTATAAACTAAAACACCTGTATATATGCATTTTCCTGATTTAGAAAAAAATCACAGTTTAGTAATTTAATGAAATGTAAGTTCCCTCTGAAAATAAAATTTTGCTTTATATTAAGTTCTGTTTTATCATAGCATATCTATGTGCTATTATTCTTTAACCCTATTCAGTTCAAAAATTTCATCACAGAAATTTTTGTTGCTCTTTTTTTTAAACTTTCTGATTGATAGCTGTGCATTCCTTGAGGACAATAATGAATTTAATTTTAATATAATTACCAATGATAAGTTGACAGAAAGAATTACGTTGTCAAACTCAAGCTGAATTTTAGTTTTAATTTAGCTAAATTGGATTCTCCAACTTATTGTGAGATAGAACAGCAGGATGATTTTCTTTGAAGTCATTAAGCAAGATTTTACAGTGTCTAGGGTGATGTTTATAATTTGAGAGTCTAAATTGATAACTTTGGTTTATTTTCATGAAGGACTTGGGAATCTTCTAAGAGGAAATTCACTTTTAAGCAAAATAGAAACAAAGAAATGTACATATGATATTTACACAAATTATGCATTCTCAAATACTGACATTTATATAGAAATATATTTCCTCTTTTCTACCCAGCCATTATTCCATGGTAAAATCCTCAAGTTTGTCATTAACAGTAATAACACCTTCGATAGTATCCAAGTGCCCTGAACTCCAGGCTGCACCCATGACTTTTTAGTACTCTAATCCTATATTATTTCAATACCAGAAGTTTTTCAATAAAAATGGAACCACACTGTGACACACAGAAGTGCCATAATTCTTGACTGTCTTCCTTCCCACTTGACTAAATGCTGAACCATTTATTATATGTAAAGAGAGATGTTCTAGTACACTGGATCCAGTGTGTATTTGAATATTTAACCATACTAACTGTGAAGTTGTTCCTTTGTACTTTTTCATGATTGACTGGTTCATGTTTATTAAATGAGTTCTGTCAATGTACAAGCCAATACAGGAAAATAAGGAAAAACAAATCTTTCCAATGATCTTGTATCTACCTCAACTAGGACTTATTTCTCTGCTCATCCTTACAGCTATAGTATTTCTGTTCTTTTTCAAATCCCTACTAAACAGGCTTTTGTTGCCACCATTCCTCTGAACCATTTCTGAACCTCTAAATGTTGGATCTAATTGTTATATCTCAGAAATCATATTACTTAGTCTGTGAGCAACATTTGATTCTCCAATTTAAGAGAATTGTTGTTCAGTCGCTCAGTCATGTCCAACTCTTTGTGACTTCATGGACTGTAGCACTCCAGGCATCCCTGTCCTTCACTATCTCCTGGAGTTTACCAAACTCACGTCCATAGAGTTGATGATGCCATTCAACCATCTCATCTCTGTCGGCCCCTTCTTCTCCTACCCTCAATGTTTCCCAACATCAGGTTTTTTCTAATGAATTGGCTCTTTGCATCAGGTGGCCAAAGTATTGGGGCTTCAACTTCAGCATCAATCTTTCCAATGAATATTCAGGGTTGATTTCCTTTCAAGTTAAGAGAACACAGCGATTTTGAACAAAATGCCTGTATTCAAAGTCCACGTGCGGTAAAAGATATTCCTATTCAATTATTCCTTATTTGTAACAAGATATATTTTCCAAATTACCTTTCCAAGTCCTCTTATGGCATGAGACCTGTCTAACAAGATAACCCTGCCGACAAACTGTATTAAAAGAAACCTCTCCAAAGAGAGTAAATAAGACCCATCTAACTACAATGACATGTAATCTTGTAAAGAAATCCTGCATTAATTCCTCATAACCATTGTGTCAGAAACTGCCAAATATTTCTTGGTCACTTGCTATTCATGAGCACATAGGATGAAATTTTTCCTCTGCTTTGTTCTGCAATTAGTTTTGTACCAGATGATTGCATTCTGGTCAGTATTATGTAGGAAGAAGTACAGTTGACCCTTGAACAACACAGGCTTGAGCTGTGTGGGTCCAAATGTAAACTGATTTTTTTTTCCCAATACATACATACTTTACTACATTATCTGGAGGTTGGTTGAATCTGTGGATGTGGAATGGAAAAGGCAGAGATCTAACAATAAGACTTAAATATTTTGAAGATTTTCATCTATGGTGGGTGGGGGGTAGGATCAGGGAACAAATCCTGCTGGCGCTACCAAGGGATGGCTGTATACGGAACCCTTCCAAGCTGCACATAAAGATCCCTATGTACTATTCTGTTATGTTTTACCTTCTGTGAAGGCTACATAGGCCATGTGTCTAAGATAATGGCATCACAGAATGACAGGAGACAAGAACACAGTGTCATTTCTTAGAGAGCTATGCAACATGTATTGAACTGTGATTTAAGATATAAATATTGTATGACAGAGAGTTGAGAGTCAATTCAGTAGCCAAATATAAATGCATAAAAATGTTACACTTTTCTCCCATGTTGACACTCACATCTATCATCTGAAATTCTGCTCTTGGGTTCCTTATTAGCATCTGAAAATTGAAATAACAAAAGCCTAATTCTTGGTTTTCATTTTTTTTTTTTTTTTACTAACAAACTGATTTTTCCCAAAGTGTTCTCTCATTTTATGTGCAGTTTAGGCCAACAATCTCAAGTCAGCCTTGACTCTTCTCTTGTGCTGGCATACTATTATCTAGCAAAATATGTCTCTTTGGGCTAAAATTTACAATATTAACAATCTCTATCCAAATATGTTTCCTTTCCATTGTTAACACCCTAACCATATTACCTCATACTGAGAACATTGCAATATCCTCCTAACTAATCTTTATTTTGAACACATGATACTTCTGACTGGATCTATACAATGATTTTTTTAAATTTTTTTTCAAGTCTTAGCTAAGCCAAGACTTAAAGGTCTATGCTGGATGTAGCCCTGATCTCATAAGGAAAATTTGGGAGGAGTCCTAGGAAAAGATTTCTGACCTAGCAATCAGTACCTACTTGTATGAGATGTTAGAAACTGGCTTGAGAAAGATGGCCAGATGTAGGCAGCATGTATTCTTTTGCTCTTAGAGATGCTGGATGAATGTGAGTTTCTCTTTGCTTCTGAATAGAAAGCTCCTACAGATATATGATAAAGAATATTGAAGATTCTCTTGCACGCTCTTAAATAACCCTATTTGTAACAAGTTAGTGACATTCCATGCATTGTCCATGATATCAGTTCAGTTCAGTCACTCAGCCATGTCCAACTCTTTGTGACCCCATGAACCACAGCATGCCAGGCCTCCCTGTCCATCACCAACTCCCGGAGTCCAACCAAATCCATATCCGTTGTGTTGGTGATGCCATCCATCCATCTCATCCTCTGTTGTCCCCTTCTCCTCCTGCCCTCAATCTTTCCCAGCATCAGGGTCTTTTCAAATGAGTCAGCTGTCCGTATCAGGTGGCCAAAGTATTGTAGTTTCAGCTTCAACATCAGTCCTGGGACTGATGAACACCCAGGACTAATCTTTAGGATGGACTGGTTGGATCTCCTTGCAGTCCAAGGGACTCTCAAGTGTCTTCTCCAACACCACAGTTCAGAAGCATCAATTTTTTGGTGTTCAACTTTCTTCACAGTCCAACTCTCACATCCATACATGACCACTGGAAAAACCATAGCCTTGACTAGATGAACCTTTGTTGGCAAAATAATGTCTCTGCTTTTTAATATGCTCTCTAGGTTGCTCATAACTTTCCTTCCAAGGAGCAAGTGTCTTTTAATTTCATAGCTGCAATCACCATCCCCAGTGATTTTGGAGCCCCCAAAAATAAAGTCAGCCCCTGTTTCCACCATTTCCCCATCTATTTGCAATGAAGTTATGGAGCATGACTAATTATGGCAGAGACTGCAAACGTATCAGTTATCATGAAGCAAGGATATTTTGGAGATACATAGCCAAGAAGAGAATTAGTACAAATCCTTGCATATGAGGCTATAATTATAAAAATATGTTAAAATTTAAAAAATAAGATGTTTTTTGAAGATAAATTTGTCAGCTAATCAGTGAGACTAACTGAAAGGCCTAAGACTAATGATAAGAAAAGCAGAGTATACTGGAGGAATCCAGATAAGAAATAATGAGGATTCAAACCTCTGTACAGCAATGGGGTCGTAGAGGGGGTGAGTGATAATAATGAAAGAAAATTATAAGAATTCTGTGATTTGGGAAAAGATTGGACATACAAAGGAAGGAGCTACAATGTAGAACAATACAAGCTTTTAGAACTTTAGTGACTTGTGTAATCATTATCTGATATAAAGTTTGTTAAAAGTGAAATAGTTTCCCACTTACATATTACCAAGGATCATTTTAACTTTGATTGCAAAAATCAAGTTGAAAGTTTCATTGCTGCTCATAATCTAAATTTAAGCTGTGGCAAATGGAAGCTGATATATATATATATAGTCTGAAAGATATTTTACCCCTGACAATAGATTTTGTGCTTATTGTTCTAACCACATGAATGAACAGCTTAATGTACCAAAAAGAGAAAAATACAATATTGAAAGAAACATCATCGGGTCCATGATTCTAATAAGAATTGGAAGGCTGTTTTGTCTATAGCTTTTAAATTAAAAATCTAATATCTTTTAATCTACAGTTAAGTGCAATTTATGGGTATAATTGACCATAGTGATATAATAACTGATTTGGGACCTTCACACAGACATGCACACACACAATTCAGAAAGTATTTAGCTTTACACCTGGAAATTGTATATAGAAGATATAATTCAGGCTTATGTCATATAGCTGGGAAACACTGAATTAAAAAAAATGCTTTAAATGTAAGATACAATTATGGAAAAAGACTGAAAGTAATTCGTTAGTTAGCTCCTGCTTAATCTTGTCAGCTGACTACAGGGTCTCATTACTTCTCTCAGGCTATAATCACTTTACTTAAAAAATTGGGAATTCCCCTGGCAATATCAATAACCTCAGATATGCAGATGACACCACACTTATGACAGAAAGCAAAGAAGAACTAAAGAGTCTCTTGATGAAAGTGAAAGAGGAGAGTGGAAAAGTTGGCTCAAAACTCAACATTCAGAAAACTAAGATCATGGCATCTGGTCCCATCACTTCATGGCAAATAAATGGGGAAACAGTGGAAATGGTGAGAGACTTTTTTTTTTTTTTGGCTCCAAAATCACTGCAGGTGGTGACCACAGCCATGAAATTAAAAGATGCTTGTTCCTTGGAAGAAAAACAATGACCAACTTAGACAGCATATTAAAAAGCAGAGACATTACTTTGCCAACAAAGTTCCATCTAGTCAAAGTTATGATTTTTCCAGTAGTCATGTATGGATGTGATAGTTGGACTATAAAAAAAGCTGAGCACCAAAGAATTGAGGCTTTTGAACTGTGGTGTTGGAGAAGACTCTTGAGAGTTCCTTGGACAGCAAGGAGATCCAACCAGTCCATTCTAAAGGAAATCAGTCCTGAATATTCATTGGATGGACTGATGTTGAAGCTGAAACTCCAATACTTTGGCCAGCTGATGCAAAGAACCGACTCACTGAAAAAGACCCTGATGCTCGGAAAGGTTGAAGACAGGAGGGGAAGGGGACGACAGAGGATTAAATGCCTGGATTTCATCACCGACCCCAAGGACATGAGTTTGAGTAAGCTCTGGGAGTTGGTGATGGACAGGGAAGCCTGGCCTATTGCAGTCCATGGAGTCACAAAAGTTGGACATGACTGAGCAACTGAACTGAACTGGCAGTCCAGTGGTTAAGACTCTGCAGTTTCAGTGCTGAAGACCTGGTCTGGAAAATAAGATCTTGCAAGATGCATGGTGTGCCAAAAAATGAATAATTTAACTTAAAAAATAAAAACCTTTGGGACTTTCCTCATAGTCCTATAGCTAAAACTCTGTGTTTCCAATGTAGGTGGCTAAGATTCAGTCCCTGGTTGGAGAACTAAGATCCCACATGTGGCATCACACTAATAAATAAATAAGTTAATAAAATTATTAAAAATAAAATAAAAAGATGTTAAGGCAAAATTAATTTAATTACTCTTGGGAAATATATCTGCTGGAAGAATCAAAATTAAAAATAAACCTAAGAGTGGATCTGGTACATTACACTCTGTCTTCATACTGGAAATAAGTAATAATGAAAGTAATAGAAATATTCTAATAATGTAAGTAATAGTTATATAAAATTTAATAAGCAGAAACCTCAAATAGATTTGGAAAGCCAGAAGCAAGAGCTGTCACACATTCTAGTGGTAACACAACCCAAAAGGAAGAAAGGAGACTCCTTTTCTTTTCTGGAAGGAATCAGCCAATCAAAATCCATGCTTTTTTACTTTCGCCCTCTCACTTTATTCCGCCCCCCACCCCCCACTCCCACCAGAAAAGACCTCTCCTTCCCTGTTAAGCCAGGGCTCTCATGTGACTCCCTATGTTGGCAAATCTCTCCTGATCCTGATCTATCTTTGCTGGATAAATATCAGACAATCTAATTTTTAGGTCAACAGGTATTAGTATTATAAACTGTCCAAATGCCATGTACTCTTTTAATCACTTCATGTTTATTATATGACAGTTCTCAGAATATCCTCTGGTGGCAATTTTTTACATGAGGAATGGAATCTGCAATCACTTTAAGGACATACAGCATGCCAGTCATGGAGCTAGATTTCAAATTCAATGATAATATATTGGCTTCCTTTATTTGGAATACTCCTAATATTTTATTGTTAGAAATCATTTCTGACTTTGTGACATTTGGTATTAATGATTCTAAGATTAACTTGAAAAATATGCCTCACAGATTATGTATGGCTATTTAATTGCTCTTTCAGACTTATAAAGCAAGTGGGAATCCTGCCTCTTGTGATGTGGCTGACATAATTCTGATATCCAGTTTTATTTCATCTACTACAGTGAAGCCCAGACCTACTCCCAGAAATTCTGTTTCAATTTGCTTAGAGTGAGACTTACACATCCAACGGTGTGTATATGTGTGTGTGTATATTGTATTTTAAAAAAATTTTTAAACACATTTTTAAAAGGTATTTAAAAAGAAAAATTCTAGGTAGTTAATCAAGATTGCCGAGAGAAACATCAATAACCTCAGATATGCAGATGACACCACCCTTATGGCAGAGAGTGAAGAAGAACTAAAGAGCCTCTTGATGAAAGTGAAAGTGGAGAGTGAAAAAGTTGGCTTAAAGTTCAACATTCAGAAAACTAAGATCATGGCATCTGGTCCCATCACTTTATGGCAAATAGATGGGGAAACAGTGGAAACAGTGTCTGACTTTATTTAGGGGGGCTCCAAAATCATTGCAGATGGTGATCGCAGCCTTGAAATTAAAAGACACTTACTCCTTGGAAGGGAAGTTACGACCAACCTAGACAGCATATTAAAAAGCAGAGACATTACTTTGTCAAAAAAGGTCTGTCTAGTCAAGGCCATGGTTTTTCCAGTGGTCATGTATGGGTGTGAGAGTTGGACTATAAAGAAAGCTGAGCACTGAAGATTTGATGCTTTTGAACTGTGGTGTTGGAGAAGACTCTTGAGAGTCCCTTGGTCTGCAAGGAGATCCAACCAGTCCATCCTAAAGGAGATCAGTCCTGGGTGTTCATTGGAAGGACTGATGTTGAAGCTGAAACTCCAATACTTTGGCCACCTTATATGGAGAGCTGACTCATTAGAGAAGACATTGATGCTGGGAAAGATTGAGGGCAGGAGGAGAAGGGGAAGATAGAGGATGAGATGGTTGAATGGTATCACCGACTTGATAATCAGGCATGAGTTTGAGTAAACTCCGGGAGTTGGTGATGGACAGGGAGGCCTGGCGTGCTGCGATTCATGAGGTTGCAAAGAGTTGGACACGACTGAGCGATTGAACTGAACTGAACTGAAGTGTTCAGAAGTGTCCTATGCTTTGTGATACCATGGACTGTGGCCTGCCAGAATCCTCTGTCCATGGAATTTTCCAGGCAAGAATACTGGAGTGAGTTGCCATTTCCTACTCCAGAGGATCTTCCCAACCCATAAATTTTCCCACATTTCTTGCATATTATGTATCATATTAAATCATGTGTAACTTATACATAAGTTGCATGTAACATATAGTAGACAGTTTTAGTTTAATCATTTAGTTATAGCTGTAATATATAGTTAAATTACCAAATATTAACAAAAATTGGGAGTCTCTGATTTAGAGACATTTTAATATTTTTTAAACTCCTTAACTCTGGTAATAGCATAAAGACAATAAATAATTAAGTAACATAAATAGCAGAGAGTTATATTGACAATTTGTATATTAGACAATTTATATCGACAGAAACGATCATATGTCTTTCCAAAATGGTTGTATATATTTACAGTTCCACCAGCCATGTATGAGACCATTGTTCCATATCCTTACAAAATATAGGTAATTTTCAGTCTTTCAAATATTGTATATCTCGTTGCGTGTAGTGAAATCTTACTGAAATTTAACTAAAATTTCCATGAAGATGAAAGATAATGGGCAGACTTTTATGTGCTTATATTTCTACATATTTTGTAATATGTCTCTTCAAAACATTTGACTATATTTGAGTTGTTTGTCTACTTATTGCTGGATCATGAGTTTTTTTTTCAGTTTATGATACAAATTATTTGTAGCACATACATACTTCAGTTATTCTCTCTACAGCAAAATGCAGGTATGCTTATTATTTATCATAAAGTAATATGGCTTTCCTGGTGGCTCAATCAGTAAAGAATCTGTCTGCAATGCTGTAAACTTGGTTTGATTCCTGGATTGGAAAGATACCTTGGGGAAGGGAATGGCTACCCTCTCCAGTAATCTACCCTGGAGAATTCAATAATATAGTCATTCCTCAAGAGAAAAGGGATAGCATGTTTGAAGTGAAGTTGCTCAGTCGTGTCTGACTCTTTGTGACCCCGTTGATTGTAGGCTACCAGGCTCCTCCGTCCATGGGATTCTCCAGGCAAGAGTACTGGAGTGTGTTGCCATTTCCTTCTCCAGGGGATCTTCCCGACCCAGGTATGGAACCCGGGTCTCCCGCATTAGAGGCAGACGCTTTAACCTCTGAGCCACCAGGGAAGCTATAACATGTTGTTTAGTGCCCATTTTAAAAGATTCAAATTCTCTAAGCTTGCTGTTCCCTCTCCTGGTGCTGGTAATCATCTGATCCACTTTCTTATTGCTCTCTGGGAATTCTGGACTCAGGGTGTAGGTTAAATTAATTCTGATCTGCTGCCAACTGCTATTTCCATGAGGAATAAACTTCTCTTTATTTCTCACTCAGGAATTTTCCTGTCAACTGCCAGCATCCATAAGAAAAGGTGGCAGCGTAACTTGTTAACTTGCAAGTAGTTTAAACTTTCAGGCCTTACACAATTCTATACATGACTTCATCTGCTGGGCAGTTGTTTACGAAGTATTTATATCTCCCAATCAATGCACTCTTATAGTCTCATAGTGATTCCCAAAGAGGTTTTGTCTGAGAAAACAAATAAGCAAGCATACCTGAGTCTTGGTTTTTAAAACATTCTGGTACCAGTTGACAAGGCCTGTCCTGCATTATTTACCCTGTACTTTGGTGGTTATGTAAGAAAATTGGGGGAAAATTCTCCCAGTGATTTGAATGTCAAAAATGAATCTTGTGTTTATCTTTCTTGATATGTCCAAGGATGAAATATACATTGATTTATACACAGTAAACTGTGGCTTGATATATGATCATGGACTTGTTGACTTGGAGATCTGTTACAGGTTTATATGAATTGCAAAACAGGTATTTAAAGCATATTTTGTGTACTATTTTAATGTACACCAAATTTCACCATAATAATGGATCATCTTGATACTTAGGGATAACATGTAGCTAGTTGTTTATATGATTGCCAGTTTACTTTCTCAGCCGTATGGTACTTGCTCATTGTCATAACTAGCTATGACATATTCCTGAGTTCTACTTCTGTCAGCAGTAGAGATCAATGCTGAGTTACCAATATGCTACTTTTCCATAAGAGAACCAGCTAGCTACCCGGATAGCAAATTGATTGCGCTGAGGTTTTATTTTCCCCAAATTACCAGAGAAAATATGTTTTCTTTACTAGATAAGTGAATTAATCTTAATATTGATTTGCCTCTCGTGCTTCTGATGTTTCTGTTCATGTTGTCATATGTGGATTTAGTTATTATGTTGTTCACTTCCTTACTACCTCACATGACATTGCTTTTGACAATTGAATTGTTGTAAAACAGAGGAGGCAATGAGCAACACCTCAAAGAAGCTTGTGGTCTTACTACACATGTAACATTTAGAAAGATTTGTAACAGAATATTGAAATATCAGTTACAGTGCCATCTAGGTAATGATAGCTTACATGTTTAAGTACTCATCTATAAAAGCATATCATGCACTTGAGATTGGCCATAGTACTTTATTGCAAACCAGAACTCAAATATAAGACCCAAGAGATGCAAGGCAGAATAAATACTCTCTCACGACTACCTTCCCCAGTGGCTCAGTGGGTAAAGAAGCTTCCTGCAATGCAGGAGACACAGGATATGTGGATTCAATCCCTGGGTCAGGAACATCCCCCGAAGAAGGAAATGGAAATCCATTCCACTATTTATGCCTGAAAAATCTCATGGACTTAGGAGCCAGGTGGGCTATAGTCCATGGGATTGCAAAGAGTTCGACACAACTGAGTGACTAACATTTTCACTTTCACTACTACCTTAATTACATTCTCAGTTATCCTTAATTCTTACTTCCCTGATTTTACCAACCTGTGATTTAGAGGTATTGTTTCTCCAAGGTGGTGTTGCTGTGTTTCTACCATGGAAAACAGTAATAGTTCCACTTAACTAGAGTTTGATACTATCTTCTTTCCATTTTGATTTCTTCATGCAAACTGGCCATTGCAGATTCTGAAACATCCACCACTGAAACAACATCAGTGACTTTTATAATTGATCTTTATTATCATAATCAAGAAGAAATGAGACTGCTATAGGGTAAGGGTTTTCTATTTGAAAGGCAGAAAATTCTCTAGGGCACTCAGATATGGCTCCATTGATGATGAATTTTGTTCCTTCCTTATTGCAGAAAAGGGTGAGCATCTGCTCATTTGTATAATATTTACACCATGCAGTGTGGAAACATATTTTTGGTTATTATTATTTCTGTAATTTGTATAGAAGGGTGTATTTGAAAGTTGACCATCAAAGGGACAGATTGTGCAGGATGTTTTCCCTTTATATGGAAAACTACCATTGCCCATCTAATATCTTGCTGTGTAGCAGAGGCTAGAAACCTAACTACATTTCCCAGACTCCCTTGACTGCAGGTTTCCAAATTAAAAGCACATATGTGAGGTTTAGAAATTATTATAAAAACATAAGCTAGTATTCTACACCTGCAAAAAGGGCTAACTGCTTGGGAAGATGGAATAAATTATTTTTGCAGTGGCTTCTAGGACATGTACAATGAATGACCTTATATGATGCAGGCAGCTGGACCACTGGAGGTAGCTTCCCGTGACTTCTACACCAACAGTTTCCTCCATTGGGTCCTCATGATATTTGTTCCCCATCCTGTTGCCCATGGCAATAGTTTTGATGGCAACATATTTCTTCTATAAAATTCATTTTAATAAAATACCTACAGCATTTTCTGTTCTCATAAGGAAACCTTGATTTACATGTCAGTATCCATCTATTTTAGGAAATCAACAGTTCCTTTTTTATTTTTACATCAGTTCTTTTTTAGATTGCTTAGCAGAGACAATTATTCTTAATTCTGATGATCTCTGATAAGATATAATTTAAATTAAAATAAACAAAAAATAAATAACAAATAAGAGTCCATCTTGGAGAAGGAAATGGCAACCCACTCTAGTAATCTTGCCTGAACAACATGGACAGAGGAGCCTGGCAGGGTACAGCCCATGGGATCGCAGAGTCGGACACGACTGAGCACACATGCAGAGCCCATCTGAGGTTATTGATACTTGAGGTTATTAATATTTCACTGAGCAATCTTGATCCCAGCTTGTGTGTCATCCAACCCAACATTTCACATGATGTATTCTGCATATAAGTTATATAAGCAGGGTGACCATATACAGTCTTGATGTACTCCTTTCCCAATTTGGAACCAGTCTGTTTTTCCATGTCCAGTTCTAACTGTTGCTTCTTGACCTGCATACAGATTTCTCAGGAAGCAGGTCAGATGGTCTGGTATTCCCATCTATTTAAGAATTTTCCACAGTTTGTTGTGATACACAGAGTCAAAGGCTTTGGCATAGTCATTAAAGCAGAAGTAAATGTTTCTCTGGAACTCTCTTGCTTTTTTGATGATCTGAAGGATGTTAGCAATTTGATCTCTGGTTCCTCTGCCTTTTCAAAATCCAGCTTGAACATCTGAAAGTTCACAGTTCACATACTGTTGAAGCCTGGCTTGAAGAATTTTGAGCATTACTTTGCTAGCTTGTGAGATGAGTGCAATTATGTGGTAGTTTGAAAATTCTTTGGCACTGCCTTTCTTTGGGATTGGAAACTCCAATACTCTGGCCACCTGATGCAAAGAACTGACTCATTTGAGAATACCCTGATGCTGGAAAAGATTAAAGGCGGGAGGAGAAGGGGACAACAGAGGATAATATGGTTGGATGGCATCTACAACTCGATGGACATGAGTTTGAGTAAGCTCTGGGAGTTGGTGATGGACAGGAGGAAAGCTTGGCATGCTGCAGTCCATGGAGTCACAAAAAGTCAGACACGACTCAGCAACTGAACTAAACTGAAGAGTTAATCTAACCTTCAAATGCCTGGTTGGATGAAGCATAAGCTGGAATCAAAATTGCCAGGAGAAATATCAATAACTTCAAATATATAGATTACACCACCCTTATAACAGAAAGCGAAGAAGAACTAAAGAGGCTCTTGATGAAAGTGAAAGAGGAGAGTGGAAAAGTTGGCTCCAAAATCACTGCAGATGGTGACTGCAGCCATGAAATTAAAAGACCTTGTTCCTTGGAAGAAAAGCTATGACCAACCTAGACAGCATATTAAAAAGCAGAGACATCACTTTGCCAACAAAGGTCCATCTAGTTAAAATTATGGTTTTTCCCATAGTCATGTATGAATGTGAGCACTGAACTCTAAAGAAAGCTGAGCACCAAAGAATTGTTGCTTTTGAACTGTTGTGTTGGAAAAGACTCTTGAGAGTCCCCTGGACTGCAAGGAGATCCAACCAGTCCATCCTAAAGGAAATCAGTCCTGAATATTCGTTGGAAGGAATGATGCTGAAACTGAAGCTACAATACTTTGATCAGCTGATGCAAAGAACTCACTCATTTGAAAAGACCCTGATGGTGGGAAAGATTGAAGGTGGGAGGAGAAGGGGATGACAGAGAATGCAATGGTTAGATGGCATCACCAACTAGACGGAAATTAATTTGGACAATCTCCAGGTGTTGGTGATGAACAAGGAATCCTGGCATGATGCTGTTCATGGGGTCACAAAGAGTTGGACACGACTGAGCAACTGAACTGAACTGAAACTTCCAAATTTGCTGAAAGGCATGCCGCATTCTACGCCCCACAATTTCTGTTCTACATTTTAGTGGTTTTTGAATTCTTTAGTAGTTTAGAGTCACTTGCAAGACTCATTAAAACAGATTTCTGGGCCTCACCCTCAGATTGAATTTCCATAGATTTGGAATGGTCTATGTATTCATATTTCTAACAAGTTCCCAGGTAATGTTCATGGACCATGTTCATCCATGTTCATTACTAGTTCATGGACCATGCTTGGAAGCCACTGTTCTCTCTTTATTTTAATACATTGCTGGTTTTTCCTTTTCTGCAATTATATGTTTAATAGATCATTTTACATTTTTCAGCAGACTTTATATTTCATTTTTCTTTTCTAATGTAGACTCACTACTTGTCCCTAATTCCTCTTTTCTCTGCTAGCTTATTTGCCCAAGCCTAACTATTTCTGATAAATCTTTTTATTAGCAACCAGTTATTTTAATAAAATAGGTTGTAGGCATTCAAAATATGAAACTATCATATTAATAATATTTTTAAAAATAATTCTTGTTGAAAAATTGTAAGCATAAAAGAACAAGACAGAAAACTCACTATGGAAATCATGTGTGTGTGTACTTCTGTGCATTTAAATCAATTTTCAAATATGTCTCTAATATATTTTAACTCCCTCCCCTTAAATCTGGTCTTTGTGATTGTTATTCAAAGATCTATCTTTCTCAAAGACAAATCAACTGTTTCAATTGGTCAGTTCAATCTAACTGGCAATAAAGTCGATTAGATGGTTCTATGAAGAACTGATTAATCCCGTGAGTGTGTAATCTGTCCTAGAGCAATTAATCATCATTTAGGTAACTTTTCTAATTGATTCTTTCATAGATTTTATTTCGTTTCAAAGTAGAACAAGAGAAGAATCTACTTGGTTGGTCAGAGGCAATATAGTCTGGTGTTTAAAACATAATCTTTTGGCATTCTGATCTACAAGCTGTCCATTTTCACACAGAGAATAAATTAGTGAATGTATCTAATTTTAGTCTCTTGTCTAAATGATAATAATAATTTTAATAATTAACAAGTAGTATTAAGAGAAGATCCCCTGGAGAAGGGACTGGCAACCCACTTCCATATTCTTGCCTGGAGAAGTCCATGGACAGAGAAGCCTGGCAGACTACAGTCCATGATCTCAGAGAGTTGGGACACAACTGAATGACTAACACTTTCACTTTTTCACTTTCAAGTATTATTAATCATATTTTCTGGTGATCCTTTAAGTGAGTAGATATAAAATGCTTAGAAGAGTCAATAATTATTAAATAAAAATCCAACCTAACCAGATAAGACTATAAATTTAGAATATCCTTTAGATTTCATGGTTTATTTGCATAAATTTAATAGCGGAACCTGAATGTCTTTGTTGTTCAGTCACTAAGTCATGTCCGACACTGTGACTCTGTGGAATGAAATATGCCATGCTTCCCTGTCTTTCACTATCTCCTGGAGTTTGCTCAAACTCATATCCATTGAGTCAATGATGCCACATAACCATCTTGTCCTCTGTTGCCCCCTTCTCCTCCTGCCCTCACTCTTACCAAGCATCAGGGTCTTTTCCAATGAGTCGGCGCTTCTCATCAGGTGACCAGAGTATTGTAGCTTCAGCTTCAGCATCAGTCCTTCTGATAAATAGTCAGGATTGTTTTTCTTTAGGATTGACTGCTTTAATCTTCTTGCCGTCCAAGGGACTCTCAGGAGTCTTCTCCAGCAGCGCAATTCTAAAGCATCAATTCTTTAGTTCTCAGCCTTCTTTATGGTCCAGTTTTCACATCTGTACATGACTACTGGAAAACTGTAGCCTTGACTATAGGGACCTTTGTAGGCAAAGTGAAGTCTCTGCTTTTTGAAACACTTCTCTAGGATTGTCATAGCTTTTCTTCCAAGGAGCAACTATCTTTCAAGTTCATGGCTACAGTCACTGTCCACAGTGATTTTGGAGCCCAGCATCATAGGCTGATGCAGCCTATATAAGCACAAGTCAGGCATTGACTTAGGTCTGTTTTGGAAGTGGAACTTACTTGGTGAGGCAGCTCCATTCAGCAGAGGACAGTTCTCTAGAGAAAAGGCACCTATGAAATTTAACAGCTAACAGGGTGGGAAAAATAAAACTGTTGCTATTATTGCTTGTTTCCTGATTGCTTTAATGGAATACTTTGTGGTGAGGAAGCTTCGGTGTAATGTTTAAGAGCATATGTGCAGAAGCAAATGCCTGAATTCAAATTCAAATTCAAACACATAGGAATAGTTTGGGGCAAGTTAATTAACCTTTTGTGTCATACATTTTTGGATCTGAAAAGACACAGATGATTTTGAAATAATATCTTTATCATAGGGCACTTGTAAAGGTTAAATCAGATCATAGATGTTAAGATTTCCAAACCGTGTTTGACCCAAATTAAGCAGTAAGTGAATATATTTCATTATCATTATTATTTTTAATTCTTCATGAAAATATGTGGGAAGACAGGTGGGTAACAAAATGTACATGAGGTACTCTCTCTCCTCAAAATAGAATAATACTGAGAATGTATTCTTACAACTGGCTTTTATAATTAAGAATATCTATGTCAGATAACTTTTCATGTATTCATAAATATAATACTTTGGTTAATTTCCCATAGATGTTTATTTTATATTTCAGCAGTTGTTAACAATATTGCAATAAAATGCTACATGTGATTTTTGTAGAGAAAGAAATTATTGCTGTTTTAAATATCTAGAATTAGAATTTCTACGTCTGAAAAAAGCATGTTTTAGTTTTAGATGACTTTTGTCAGATGTTCTTCTGTAATATTTAACAGTATTTTTCTATAAAGTGTTATCAGAATGCTTATTCTCCTCAAAATGTAAATTTTTCCTTCAGTGTACTCACTGTGAATATATATATATATATATATATATATTTTAAATATGGTATGTCAAAATATATTAGACATGCAAAACTGTTCAATCCTAAAGGAAACCAGTCTGGAATATTCATTGGAAGGATTGATGCTGAAGCTGAATCTCTAGTATTTGGCTACCTGATATGAAGAACTGACTCATTGGAAAAGACCCTGCTGATGGCTGAACTGAACTGATTAGTAATATTTAATTTTTTCTTCAGCTGTCTATGAAATAAATTGATAAACTTTCTTCTGTTCTTGCCATAGTTATAACAAATCACTGTGTTTATAAATGCATAAGAAAGTCTATATATGTATATATACATATATATTAGCAAATTATATATCCATATTGTAATGCTTCTTATAATTTTGGGAAACAAAAAAACTTTAGCTGCATAACCTCTACCACCAACCATTTATCTTTCTTTAATAAATTATATTTGTTTACACTCACTAATTCAAATTTCTCACTTCCATTTTCTCTCTCTGTTTTAAGTGCAATTGAATTTTCACATTTTATGAGGAGAGAAAGTACAACTTATTATATTTATTATCAATTAAGCACATGTAATTACCACATGGAAAAAGAAGTAAAACATTATAGGAACCCAAAGCATTCCAGATACCTCTTACTAATCTCACTTCTTCAATGTAATTAATTTGCATTTCTTTAGGGTTTTCTCTCCAGTATTTGTTTTTCAGTTGCTATGTCATGTCTGACTCTGTGACTCCATGGACTACAACACACCAGGTTTCCCTGGCCTTCACTATCTCCTGGAGTTTGCTCAAACATGTTCATTGAGTTGAGAATTCCATTCAACCATAATTTCACTATATGCTTAGTTATTTAGTCATGTCTGACTCTGACCCTTTGCGACTCCATGGGCTGAAGACTGCTAGGCTCCTCTCTCCATGGAATTCTCCAGGAAGACTACTGGAATGAGTGGCCATTCCCTTTGTTGTTGTTGTTTGGTTGCTTAGTTGTGTCTGACTCTTTGTGACCCCGTGAACTGCAGCACACTAGGTTTCCCTGTCCTTCACCATCTCCCAAAATTTGCTCAAACTCATGTCCATTGAGTCGATGATGCCATCCCACCATCTCATCCTCTGTCGTCACCTTCTCCTTCTGCCCTCAGTCTTTCCAGTCATCAGGGTCTTTTCCAATGAATGGGCTCTTTGCATCAGCTGGCCAAAGTATTGGAGCTTCAGCGTCAGTCCTGGCACTGAATGTTCAGAATTGATTTCCTTTAAAAGATCCTACAAATTTGGTCTACTTGTTGATAAATTGTGCATCAAGGAGAGAATGAAGTTTGTTTCTTTGTGTCTGGCTTCACTGATTGCATTACATCTGTAAGATTTCTTTTTATAAAAAGATTAAAAGAGTTCAGACAGCATTAGCGACTGGATGGACATGAGTTTGAGCAAGTTCGAGGAGTTGGTGATGGACAGGGAAGCCTAACATTCTGTAGTCAATGGGGTCAAAAAGAGTCAGCCACGACTGAGGGACTGAATTGAACTGAAGGAGTTCGTTATTTTTTATTAATAAATAGAATTCTATTTTATGAATATATCTCAATTTACTTGTATGTTATAGTATTGCTTGATATTCATGTTTCTAGGATTTAACTACTACAGTTTAGTTTTGCAGAACAATGTCCTCATTTCTTGGTGCAAATAGTGATGCATGTCTGAATACCTGTGTTCAATTTCAGTAAATACTTCTAAACTTCAGTAGAGATTTTTACAAAGAAGTTGGGCCAATTTACACTTTCACTGATAAATCCATATTCTCATGAATTCTTTATATTATAAACCTTTGGAATTTCAGTCATCAGACTAGGTTCACAACTTTTAAAATTTATTTTTTTGTTGTTGATTAGTAATGATGTTGAGAACTTTTTCAGATTAAGAGTTCGGAATATTTTCTTTTTAAAAATGACCCATAAGTTCTCTTGATTTTGTAGTTTATTATTTTCCTTATTTAATTATAGACCTGTATCATTTATTGGTAATATTTTAGTTAAATAAGCTGCATATATTTTCAAAAGATGGTATTTATCCTTACTTTTTTGGGGGAACTTTTGTTATGTTTTTAGTATTAATATATTTAATTTTTAATCAGTTATGATTTTTTATATATTGATTAAAATATTATGTATGGCAAAAACCACTACAATATTGTAAAGTAATTAGCCTCCAACTAATAAAAATAAATGAAAAAAAAAATACTATGTACAAGCCAAGAAGTTATTTTCACATATTATGATATACAGTTTAGGTTTGAACTTAGACATATAATTTATTTAAAATTTTGTGTAGAAGGAAGAAAGCAATTATTTTATTTCATATATATATATATATATATATAAATATTCAATGGTCTCAGTATTACTTATTGAAAAATACTGTCTGCCACTCAGTTCAGCATTTTAAAAAATTTATCTGTGTCCCAATCTACACTATCTCAGTTACTTCAGATTTATAATTTTCCTGATGTCTGTAAAAGCAATTATTTTTTGTTTTCTATTTTAAAATAATATTTTGGCTCTCCTTGTTCCATTTTTACCCAAATAAGCTTTGGAGTCTATTTGTTAGATTTTTTTGTTAAGATTGATTTAAATAAGAATAATTTTGTGACAACGAGCTTCATTTTCATACTGTCTTCTAAACAGTATGTATGATATATCTTTACTATTAATTAGGTGTTTTCTTTTTTATTACCCTAGTTAGTCTTATATAATTTTATTTGTGCCTTGCACATTTTGTTGAATACTTTCTGGGTGTTTTATATATATTATTAAAATTAGAATTTACATGCATTTACATTCCCAAGTGTGCAATTTTTATATAAACTCAATAGAAAAATTTTTTTCTTTTTGTATTCTGTAAGAATTTAAAACCCAATTTTAAATCCTTAAATTTATTTTCAGTCTGTTGTGTGTTCCATATCTTTATGTTGCATATCTTCATGAAAAATGGGAGCTTTATTTATTTCTTTCTGATTTTGATAGCATCATTTCCTTTTCTTGCATTACTGAACTGCCTAGAAACTGCAGTTAAATATTATGTTAAAGTGGTGGTAGTTGTACCCTTTATTGTTTTTCATGGCATGTAATATTTAGTCTCTATAAAATGAACATTTGAATTTATCTTCTCTAGTATAATTTATTTTATTAATTTATGTTTTTACCTTTTCATTTTCTCCCATCTAAAGTTTTCCCAACTTCTTAATATAGATATTAGTTCTTAAAAGGAAAACTGTTTTCTTACTAACATTTGCCTCTAAGATTATGTAATGTCTTTTATAGCAATATAAAGTATTCATATATATTATTTTTCTTATAAATCTCTTAAATATACTATAATTTAATTATAGTTTTTCTATAATGGTTTATTTTAGAAATTATTTTCCTAGTTTACTAAACCATAGTCATTTTCTTGCAGTATGTTGTATATGAACTTCAAACTATTTTTTAATTGATGTATAATTGATATATAGCATTCTATTAGGTAAAGGTGTAAATATAATAATTTAGTATCTGTATACACTGTGAAATGATCACTACAATAGTTACCTGTTACCATACAAAAAATATTATTTTTCTTGTTGTGATAAATTTAAGTATTTATACTCTCAGCAACTTTCAAGTGTGTATACACTACAGTATTTACTAACAAGTCACCTTGCTATACATTGCATCTCCATGCCTTATTTATTTATAATTGGAAATGTGTACCCCTTGACTCTCTTCACCCATCTCATCTTACCTCATACTACCCCCAGCAACCACCATCCTGTTTTTTTCATCTGTGTGTTTTATTTTTAATTCTGTTATAAATTCCACATATAGGTAAAATCATACAGTATTTTTTTGTTTTCTCTTTGACTAATTTCACTTAGCATAATTTTCTCAAAACTTTTCCCATATTGTAGCAAATTACAAGATTTTTTTTTTCTTTTTGTTGCTAATACTATTCCATTGCATATGCATACCACATCTTTATCAACTCATCCGTCAATGAGCTCTTGGCTTTTTAACATTTTGGCTATTGTAAATAGTGCTGTAGTGAACACAGGGATGTTTACATCCTTCTGAATTAGTGCTTTTCTTTTGTTCATATAAATACCTGGTGTAGAAGTGCTGAATAATATAATAGTTTTGCTTTTAATTATTTGAGGATCCTTTGTACTGTTTTTCATAGTGGCCACACTGGTTTGTATTCCCACCAGCAATATAATAGGTTCCCCTTTTCAGCATATCTTTTCTAAGACTTGATATTTATGTACATTTTCGATATTAACCCCTAGTCAGATATCTGGTTTATGAATATTTTATCCCCCTCAGCCTTTTCATTTGGTTTCCAGTTTCCTTTGCTATGCAGATATATCCTTTGATATAATTCCATTCATCTCTTTTTGCTTTTGTTACCTTTGATTCTGAAGTCAGGGAAAAAAAAAAACTCAGCAAGACTGATTTCAAGGAAATATTGTCTATGTTTTCTTCTAGGGGTTTGATGGTTTCATGTCTTAGATTCAAGATTTTAATCCATTTTGAGTTAATCTTTATGAGTGGTATAAGATAGCAATCTATTTTCTTTTGCATTTGGTTGTACAATTTTCCCAGCTCCATTTATTGAAGAAACTATCATTTCCCCAATACATATATTGCTGTCTTCCTGATTGTAAATTATTTGGAAATGTATATGTGGGCTTATTTCTGGAATCCCTATTCTGTTCCATTGACCTATGTGTCTATTTTTAATGCCAGTATCATAGTGTTTTGATTACTGTAGTTTTGCCGTATAGTTTGAAATCCCCATCTCTGCCTGTCCAACCTATCTCCAGGTGGCCCTTTTATCTTGTGGAGGAGTTTTTAAGCTAATTTTCAAGTCTTTTTGAGAGGGGAATTGACCCAGGTATAGGTGTAGATTCTGTGTGTCTATGGGAGGGGGTGTGTTCAGGATCTTCCTATGCTGCCATATTGAACTTCCTCTTCCAATGATCTCAAATTAATTAATTTTTCTCCTTGGAAAAAAAAATCCTGTATGATTTTGGTCTTAGGAGATTTGCTGATATTTGCTTTTATAACTAGTATATGTCACCCTTTTTACAACTGTTCTATGAGTATGAATCTGATGATGTTGAGTCTGTATCTCCATGAGTCTCCAGGTAGATTTTTCCTTAAATTTCTGAAGCCATGTTAAAAGGCTTACCCAGATTTAGACTGTTTTATCTTCTTGTACTAATACCAAATAATTTTGATAGAAATTAAATCATCCTTAAATAACCCAAATTTAACAGATCTACATCTTAATTGTACTTTTCAAGCACTTAGATCTCCATCATACTCATTTTCACAAATATCCTATTATTGTCCTATATTTAATTAAATATATAATTTAAGTCCTAATTAAGTTGCAATTGTCTTCTTATTGCTCATACCATCATAGTGATGGGTTCATATGAATACACACACACACACACACACACACACACACACAAACACATATTTCTAAGGCAGTATTCAAGTGACAGTTCTGCTGTTTTTATTTACATGTATCTGGAATAAAAATACATTTATAAGTATTAATACATGTATTAATTACTTGTATAAGTATATAAGCCCTTTTCTTAAGCTTCTTAAAAAGGCGACTTATTTATTTTCTTGCTTAAAAGTTCTTATTTCTAATCGTATATAAATTTTCTATGAGGACAAAGATTTATTTTTTGTTTTTTGGTGTATCCTGAGGGACTAAGAAAGTAACATACTTAATATGTATAAAATAAATATAGATTCATTAAAAATACAAAATCATTATTGTTAACAGATAAGCTAATTTTAGATCAAACAGGAAGTGAATGCAGTATATTTCAGGAGACAATTTCAAATCCCAGCTTTTCTACTTAAAAAATTTGGGCCATTAGCAAATCACTTATAATTTGAGCTTCAGTTTCTTTATGTGTAAGATGAGTGTTAACTAGTAACTGTATCACATAATGTAATCAAGATTATATTTACATATGTTCATATATTGTTTAGTATAATCTACACCATAAGTGAGGTTTTACTTCATTTTATCCAGCACTAGAATGATAATATATAAGCATACACTGAGACAGTATTATCATTGAATAAATTTGGAGATTGGTCAAAGTTTACTTTCCTAATCTCAGAGTTGTAGGCTATTTTTTTAAATTGATTTAGCCAGTTCATTCAATTTTTATGCAGGCATACCTTGCCTTATTGTGTTTCACTTGGTGCTTCCTAGACATTGTGTTTTTTAATTGAAGGTTTGTGGAAAGCTTATGTCAAGCAAATCTACTAGCATCATTTTTCCAACATCATTTGCTCACTTTCTGTCTCTGTGTCACATTTTGGTAATGGTTCTAATATTTCAAACTATATTATTATTATTGCATTTGCTATAATGATCTATGTTCAGTGATCTTTGATGTTACTACTGTGACTTGCCAAAGGCTCAGATGATGGTTAACATTTTTTAGCAATAAAGTATATTTAATTATGGCATTTTATATATATATATATATTTCTTAGGCATAATGCTATTGCATACTTAATAGATTACAATTTGGTGTAAACATCCCTGGGTTGGGAAGATCCCCTGGAGGAGGGCATGATAACCCACTCCAGTATTCTTGCCTAGAGAATCCCCATGGCAGAGGAGACTGGCGAGCTACAATCCATAGGGGCACAGAGTCAGACACGACTGCATGACTAAGCTCAGCACCGTGTAAACATAACTTCCATATGCGCTGGGAAAACAAAAGTATTCATATGACTTGCCTTATTCTTCAGTATTTGCTTTCTTGTGATCTAGAACCAAGCTCAAAGTATCTCTAAGATATGCTTGTATCTATTCCAGATAATAAAATAAAGAGCCAGGATCATGTTTTAAAAATTTGATCTTAGCACCTTCACGGGCTTTTACTTTCACAAGTATACGGTTTTGTGATGGGCATCTCAATAACATGTTCTATGCTTTCATTTATTTTTATGTTACAAACATTATGATTCTAAGCAGGCCTATTTTCAATAGTGTCCCCCAAGACTTGTTTGTGAGGTTAGAATAATAGTATTCAGAACTTTGAAGCTGCGTTTCAACTTCAAAGCCATGCTAACATTATCCATTTCTGTAGAGAGCAAATTCTGTAAAGTGAGATTCAAGTTACTATTAAAATTAGACTCTTTTTTTAGTGTTTCCTTGTTAGATTTCTTGGAAAAAATAGAAAGTTTAGCACAATAGAGACATGGAGAAAAAAATATTTGATTATTATCCTGCAAGTTATTAACAGTGTCAGAATAGCAGGCATAAAAAATATGCTTCAGGGAAAAGTGAGTAGGTAATGGGATTTATCAGCTCAGTGGGCATGTAAAGTCTATTTGTTTTAATGGCATATTTTAACACAAACAAGGAAACATTTTGTGGTGACAAGCTTAATTAATTTGTTTTTGGTCAAGCTATACTCCTTTCCTAATTTAAAACAACAGCAATCAGAATACTTAAAATTGATTATGATATTTAACATTATTCACTACACATTTTAAATTGCCAGCCATCTAAATCACTGAATCCTTTCTGTGAAACTATAGCTGTGCTGAAAGATGTCATTTATAGCAATTTGGATAGCCTTACAGCATTCATTAAATATATTGTATATGTGGCCCTATACTTTTATTTATGCTCAAATTAATAACTACTATTTGAATCTGAGACAATACTATTTTGATTAAGTTGCCATGCCTACCAGCAATAAATTGATCATAAAGGCCTATCAGTGGAAAATGTTCTCAATTTGGAAAATTATACAGTTCAAAATTAGTTTAAAATACATCAGAAAACAGTGAGTTAACAATGTTTGTCATCAGTTATTATAAAGATATAGGTTTCAGTGGAATGAATGCAACCTCTTTTAGGAAGTCATTGAATAAAAATTGGTTAAACCATTGTCCATACAATCATACTCTTACTGGAAATATAAAAACTGCAATCTGATATGAAACGAGATAAATTTTCACAATCATTTAACCTCCCATTGCCTGCAACATATTTCCACATTTATGCACCCAAGAGTGTATATTCCATAATGATGAATATTGGTTTCCCTTTTCATTTCAATACTCTAATATAGCTCCTTGCCTTGAAATGGTGTTTTATAAAGCATTTTATTTTATTGTTTTAATGGATTATCTCATATTGTCTATTCTTATTTCATTTAAGTTTTAACCAAGGTTATCAGATCATCAATTGAAAGTACTACCTATTTCTGTCATCCTAATGATACCTCAGAGTCCAAGTTTTAAATGAAAATATTTTGCTTCCACTTTAAATTAAGGGAAATTGTGATCCTTTAAGGAGACAAATATGAGAATGAGCCCTGAGGCAACTCAAGTTGTGAAAACACAGGCTACTACCCCAAGATAGCTGTGGAGTGTATTCAAGGAGTGATTTCAGTGAGCCCAGACTCATGTCTTCTCATACATAGAAAAGTACTAAATTCCTTAACTTGGAATTTCAAGTTTTCTTTAGCAATAATTTTTTGAGGTTCATGACTACATTCCCTTTGTTGCAAAACTCCTGTATACTCTACCTTCCCACCTCGAATCCTAAGTGCAATTCTCTCAGGGTTATTTGAGATGCTGCCACATAGACTTAAAGTCCTAAAAGTTCCCACTGAATAAAACATGACTCTCAACTTTTATGCTATGAGTTTTTTGTTTTTAAGTGATAAGTGGTAAGAACCAATTTTCAAATGTTAAAGAATTTTATGAGCCAAATTAGCAATATTACACCATGTAATGCTAAATTCCATCCTTCAAACTAGAGGTTGAATTACCACTGACTTTGGGCCATTGAGAGGCCACTTGAGGCAAGAAACTTAAGATTCCTATAATTCCTTTTATCTAGCTGGAAGGATATACTAAGAAGCACCATAATTCTTTAATTGATCTTAACTAGGAAATTTAATTATACCCTTAATTATTGTACTCAGGCCAGCTCTTATTTTGAGATTTTTTTTTTTTTTTTCCATAGAGAGTCTAGAAAGGACAAATATTCGATCAGGAGAATATCAATTGTTATATATGAGTAGAGAAAGGGGGGCAAGTTTCAGTTCTCTTCCATATGATCTTTATTTAGTACATAACTCAGCAAATATTTTCTATGAAGGACCAGGTAGTTAATATTTTGGGTTTTGTGGGCTCTAGGGTCTCTATATCACTGCATCTCAATTCTGCCATTGTGGCATGAAAACAGCTATCACAAAATGTGACCAAATTGAGCATTTTCCAGTAAAACTTTATTTATAGAAACATTTATCAAACTCAGTTTTGGTTGATAGGCTGCACTTTTCATCTTGTCTTAGTAAGTTATTCTAGTCCTAATTTATAGTCTCAAGGCAAAAATGCCAAGGGACAAAGCTCCCTCCAATTTTCTGCTCATATCACATTATTCTTTTGGTATAAATAAGTTACATGTCCAAGACTCAACTCAATATATGAGAAGACTAAATCAGTGTATGGAAACAGAGAGGCATGATTTTTTTTAGGATCATTAATAAAATAATCTATCAAAGATAGTTATTTTAATTTTATTTGAACACTTTCTATAAATTATTGTCCTTAAAAATCTCCATTAACATTTGTTGTAGTAAATTTTTATTTCTATATATATATTTGTGTTTTAAAATTTTTGTAAAACAGCAATATCATGTTAATATACAACATATATTTAAATTTAATATATGCTTAATGTATTAAATATGCTTACTATAAACTAATATTTAAACATGGATGTGGCAAACTATCAGATTAAGGATCACCATTTTTAGATGACTTACTTTCATCATTGTCTAAATCCGAAAACTATACCTACTATGAAATCAAACTTCATGTTGATTAAATTTTTAAATATTTTCTCATTTTTAAGTTTGATTCATGTCAATGTATGACAAAACCCACTACAGTGTTGTAAGGTATTTAGCCTCCAATTAAAATAAATACATTAACTTAAAAAAACTGAAAAAAATATATTTATTATCACCTAAGATAGGAGTTGACAAGCTTTTTGTGCCAAAGGCCAAAGAATAAATATTTAAAGATCATGGAACGTATGGTCTCTGCCACATAGTTTTCATCATTTTTGCTTTGTTTTATATTTTATAACCCTTCACTAATATAATAAAACATACTTAGCTTTCAAGTCATGTCCAACCAGGACACAAAATGAAGGCTTGCAAACTATAGTCGTCTGCTGACCATGTAAGAAAAAAGTATTCTTTATCTGCATGTCTACTAGTTATCTCAATTTTAAGTAATAAAGGATGATCAATAGCCCCATAATACAAGTAGATTTTTTTCCATTTTATGTAAGAATATATATGTACACATACACTTATATACATGTACATATATATAGCACCCACATACATATATCTTGATTTTATTTAAACTTAGGGATGAATGTTTTCCTTGAAATATTGACTTTATAAATAAACCTATTAAATATTTGTTTAAAGTGATATGTGTGCTAAGTCACTTCAGTCATCTCCTACTCTTTGTGACCCTCAGGCTTGTCCATCCATGGGATTCTCCAGGCAAGAACACTGGAGTGGGTTGCCATGCCCTCCTCTGGGTAATCTTCTCAGTGCAGGGATGGAACCTGTGTCTCTTACATTTCCTGCATTGGTATGTGGGTTCTTTACCACCAGCACCACCCGGGAAGCCCCTTGAAGTGATATATACTGTCTTAAAATTGGAATGTAGAAAATGACAAAATGGCAACTTTAGATGTATCCCTTTGTGTGTGAATTAGTCTATGTCTGTTCTTGCTACATGCCACAGTCTTTTCCCTGACACCTTACATATTTGTGGTTGTCACTGTTTTATATAGACATTTGAATTTGCAATATCTGGCATAATTCTCCATCTGATCTCCATTCCAGACTGTCCAAATCCTGTCCATTCTGTGTTTCATCCACACCGAAATTCCTTTAGTTTTTCTGATATGGTTTGCAAACTTCATTGCTCCTGTCTTTAAGCAATCCCCTACCCAATTTTTCTAGTTGAGTTCTACTTTTTGTATCTCAGCACAATCTCCACAACCTCAGAAATAGTTCTCTGATAACTCAGAAACCATACATGATAGCAATATTGAATTGTTGATACAGCTAGTTAACATGTATATCCTTTTACTAAGGACTGAACAGTGTTCTCAATACTTTATTTTTACGGACTGATTTCATCTTAGAAAAATCCTTAAGCACTGGGCACTATTGTCCTCATTTTTCAAGAGTTGAGGCTAAAAAATAATAACAGATAAAGTTATTTTCACAAGCATTGTAGTTGGTGGTTCATATTTTGAACTAGAAGTCTGACTCTTGGGTTCATGAACTTTCCCCTACTGGTTTTTCATCATCGTCATCATCAACTTCACCTTCAGCATCAGCAAAGGCAGTAGCACACTTTGCTTAAAAAAAAACAAAAAGAAGTCAAATGATAACAGTAACTAAAATAACTAACATGAATCAAGAGCTTACATTGTTATGGGCCCTATGTTAAATATATTCTATGAATAATTTAACCTCATCTTCACAAGAATACTTAAGAAACAGGTTTCTTAAGGGGAATAGTAATGATTCTTTGGTGTCTTAATAATTCCCATCATTTTTCCCAAATTCTTATTATTATAGGAAAACAAAAAAATCTGATATCTGTTTTCGTTTGTTTGCTTTGCTTCCTGAAATATAGTGATTGTTTTGTTAACAATTCACATTAGCCATTAGGATTAATGTCACATGTTATATATTGCCCTCAATAACTGCTGCTGTAGTTGAGTCACCCAGTCATGTCAGACTCTTTGTGACCCCATGGACTGCAGCACACCAGGCCTCCCGGTCCCTCACCATCTCCTGAAGTCTGCCCAAGTTCAAGTCCATTATATCAGTGATGACATCCAACCATCTCATCCTCTGACACCCTCTTCTCCTTCTACCCTCAATGTTTCCCAGCATCAGGGACTTTTCCAATGAGTTGGATGTTTGCATCAGATGACCAAAATACTGGAGCTTCAGTTTCAGCATCAGTCCTTCCAATGAGTTTTCAGAGTTGATCTCCCTTAAGATTGACTGGTTGGTCTCCTTTCTGTTCAAGGGAATTTCAGGAGTCTTCTCCAGCACCAAAGTTCAAAGGCATCAATTCTTTGCTTTCTGCCTTCTTTATGGTCCAGCTCTCACAACCGTATGTGACCACTGGGAAGACCATACCCTTGACTACACAGACTTTGTAGCCAGAGTAGTGTCTCTGCTTTTCAACACACTGTCTACGTTTGTCATAGCTTTGCTGCCAAGAAGCAATTGTCTATGGATTTCATGGCTGCAGTCACCATCCACAGTGATTTTAGAGTCTAAGAAGAGGAAACCTGTCACTACTTCCACCTTTTCCCCTTCTATTTGCCATGCGATAGTAGCCCTGGATGCCATAATCTTAGTTTTTTGTTTTTTTTTTTTAATATTTAGTTTTAAGCTAGCTCTTTCACTCTCCTTCTTCACTCTCATTTAAGAGGCTCTTTAGTTCCTCTTTGCTTTCTGCCATTAGAGTGGTATCATCCACATATCTGAGGTTGTTGAGGTTTCTCCAACCTATCTCAATTCCAGCTTGTAATTCATCTAGCCTGGCATTTCTCATGATGTGCTCAGCATAAAAATTAAGAAAGCAGGGTAACAGCAGAAAAATTTCCATCTGGTGGCTCAGATGGCAAAGAATCTGCCCACAATGCAGGAGACCCGGGTTCAACCCCTGAGTTGGGAAGATCCTCTGGAGAAGGGAATGCAACCCACTTCAGTATTCTTGTCTGGAGACTCCCATGGCCACAAGAGCCTGGCAGGCTACAGTCCATGTGGTGGCAAAAAGTCGGACATGACTGAGCAACTAACACTAATTAAATAGCTATCTAGTTTTACACATGGTAATGCATATGTTTCAGTGCTACTCAATAACTGTAGCATATATTTAATCTCAACTGATTCACAGTACCCTAAAAAAAATCTTGAGCTCTTCAACTCCAGGATATTGTCTTCAATTTATCCATACATTTTCCTAAACAAATGAAATTAACTGGTTAAAATCCCCTTCTAAAGTTGATAGTTTCACTCTAAATTTATAATCACAACATTCAGCTTAACATTTGATAGTTATTATGTGTGCGCGCGTCTGTGTGTCAGTCGCTCAGTCCTGTCCGACTCTGCAACCCCATGGACTATAGCCCACCAGGCTCCTCTGTCCAAGGGATTCTCCAGGCAAGAGTACCGGATGGTTGCCATTTCCTCCTCCAGGATAGTTATTATACTGTATGTCATTAGAAAATACCCTGATGCTGGGTAAGATTGAAGGCAGAAGGCTAAGGGGACAACAGAGGATGAGATGGTTGGATGGCAACACTGACTCAATGGACGTGAATTTGAGCAAGCTCTGGGAGTTGGTGATGGACTGGGAAGCCTAGCATGCTGCAGTCCATGGGGATCACAGAGTCAGACATGACTGAACAACTGAACAACAACGATACAGTATAATATGTGAAATAGTATAAGATTATTTGAAACTTGTTTTTGAGCTATATGAGTCATCTTGCATTCAACTACTTAAAATAGCTCAAATCTGGAAAGAAATGTGTACATGAACAGGAAAACATATCAACAGGAAAATGATTTACTAAATGTGTACTTTCTTACAATCCAATAGTGCTCAGCAATGAAAAGAATAAACTGTGGTGAAGACCATAGTGATATTCATAAATTTCAGTAGCCATATATACGGGGCAGGGGAAAAGCCCGGTATAAAATATATATTTTTTTTCTTTTTATGAAGTTCCAGGAATTGTAACGTTGATTTATTCTGAAAGAAATCAGAAATTGAAACAAGTAGTCTCTGAGTAGGGATTTTGAGGAAAAGAACTGAAAAAGAGATGAGAAGAGGTTTCTATAACTTACTTTAGGTGTTGGTTAGATCAATGGTTCTATAACTTAATTTAATGGTTGCTTGTATCTATATTGATGATCATCAAAAATCATTGTCCATCTTAATTCTATAGTTCATTGTATGTCAATTATAGTTTAAAAGTGAAAGTGTTTTCACCGTTCTTCTCCAGTTACTACTTCATTTCCTGACCTACCCATAGCCAAACCCCAAGAAGAATTTTCTAAAAAAATACTATATCCATCCATTAGAGAATGAATGTTACTTCTCATTCATTAGAGAACGAATATCACTTCTCATTTATTAGAGAGTGCACTGAGCTCACAACCTGTCTGATCTTGTATTGTAAAATCTTCACCTCATGAAGTCTTATTGATCGATTGCCATGCTTGAATATTAGACTGATATCTCAATATTTCTTTTTTTTTAATTTTTAATTTTATTTATTTATTTATTTTTATTAGTTGGAGGCTAATTACTTCACAACATTTCAGTGGGTTTTGTCATACATTGATATGAATCAGCCATAGATTTACACGTATTCCCCAACATATCTAAAATTTAATACATTGGGCTTCCTTTGAATGGACTTTGTCCCAAACTACAGTGTGTGTGTGTGTGTGTGTGTGTGTGTGTGTGTGTGTGTGTGTGTTAGTCGGTCAGTTGTGTCTGACTCTTTGTGACCCAGTGTACTGTAGCCTGCCAGGCTCCTCTGTCCCTCAAATTCTCCAGGCAAGAATGTTGGAGTGGATTGCCATTCCCTTCTCTGGGGATCCTCCCACCATAGGGATCAAGCCCAGGTCTCCTGCATTAAGAGAGATTCTTTACCATCCGAGCCACATTACTCTAAATATATTATCTACATAGTTCCTCAAAGGAGACAACTGGAAGTCATATTTGATTTCCCCATTTATTTCATTCATATTTAATGAATCCAGTCAACTTTAGATGATAGATTGATTGATAAGCAGGGAAACATAAATGTTTATAGGTAATAAAGATATATTCCAGTAAAACCACAGAAGTGTTTCAGTAGCATTACCTAATTACATTTTATTTTCAGTAAGGTCCAACTTGAAGGTAATTAAATGTGATATGTATTTAAAACTAAGTTGAAATCATAATGTTCCATGCAAGCACTAACAGTATGCAGACAAATCAAAATGTAGTTTCAGTCATTATTCATAGCTTTAGATGATGAATAAAAATAATGCATGCTTTCAAACATGGTTACATAAATATATAAATATGCCTGTATCTTCTTATTCCTAATACATAAGCTATTGGTATAGACCCACCTAATTCTAAATTAATGGAGTGATCAGCTTCTGTTTTTTTCTTTTTTTTTTTTTAACAAATGCAATATGCTATGCAATTTAATATACTTGTAGTTCTCATGATAACCAGAAGTCAGTTCAGATGAAAGTAAAACTTTAAAATATCATGGTGATATGTGAAGCAAAATAATTGCTGCTCAATAATGCATAAAATAATGTCTATTGGGAGCATAAAATTTAGACTAACACCTGAAGCACATTCCTTCACCCTCAAATTTATTAGCACATTTTGCATGTTATGCCATGGTTAAATAGCATTAAGTAAATTGCTAGGCTCCAAAATGTAAAAATAGATTTAATTTACACCTGTGTTACATGCCCTGTATGTTTGCTTCTGTTTAGTATGGTTGAGAACATGGAACTATGCAATTATCCTGTAGCACCAATTTTTATAAATTCAAATCACATAGAAAGAAAAAAAGGTACCTTTTTCTGAAATGTAAGTAAAGGTTTATAAAAATACATTCAAGGCCTGCTGTTTTTTTTTTTATCTTTGACATACATTTTGGTTTTGTTTGTCATATAAAGAGTTACAGTTTCTTGTGTAACAAGTATCATGACAAATAAATTGTGAAACATAAATGTATTGAAATTGTAAAACTGTAAAAATGTATTGAAATATAAATAATGTCAGGCTATGTAGTTAAGAAAAATAAAACTTCTGTTATATCTGTGAAATGTTATTTTGCAGGATGAAAATTAGCAATTGCTTGTCTTGTTTTTCAGTTGCACTAACATTAATCCATGGAAAGATTTAGCAAACACTTAAGTACTCATAGTGAATGGCAGATAATTTTTCAGATATGACTGACTTAAACTCTTTGCTTTTTGAAAACTACACTGTGTCATCTTCATATTCAGGGAAAAAACCTAACCTCTTGTGGCCATTGAAAAATCCACCATAATTTTAATTAGTGTCAAATTAGATGATTTGTTATAAAAATCCTAAGTGTCATGGTTGAAGTCAATCTTAGTTTCTGCTCTATGTAAGGCAGACATTTTCCTATGAGTAAGCAATGACTCCTGAAAGAAACTAAAAGTAAAATTCTCACTGATAAAGAATATAAAAATAAACTGATTTTCACACTACATTTTTAAAAAATCACATAGATGATTATGTATACTCCAATGTTATGACAAAACAAAAATTGTTGAAAATATCAAATATATTCTATCATTTAGAATTCTTTAAATTTAAGCCTAAAAAATCAGATTTACATCTAAGAAAGATGAAATTCTGTAACATTTTCTGGACTCTACTAAATAAAGTTACCCATGAAACTGAGCTAATAGAAAATTATATCCAATTATATGATAAATGTTGATCTGAAATGGTTGTTAAACAAAATAATCATATAACAAGTTTCACCACTGATAGACATTCATTTAATAATCCATTCAGTGTTGTGACAAATATGTATAAATTACATGTAATTTGTGTGTGAACCAAAGAAAATAATGGAGAAAATATACTGGTTCATTTCAAAGAGCTCTAGGTCACTTAGCCTTACAGTTAACTGTTAACTAAAATAATATACATTATAGTTAATTGTTTATAGGTCCAACAGAATTTAATATGTGGAAATTTATTTCAGTGCATTTTGTCTAATAATCATACTTATGACTAAGTTATTAAAAATCAAAAACAGGAAGAAAAAATTTTGATAGTTCTTGGTCTTAAAATGAGATAGAAGTGGAATTAAACCAGTAGAGCTTATGAGTTAAGTGATTTGCTCATATTTGTAAGTTTTTCAATTATTTTCACTAATTATGGTAGGTTAAGTGAATAATATGTTTTTCTTATTTTTATTGCTAATTTTCATGAAAACAATATCTTCTGAACTCTATTTTTTATTGCTTTAAAAAGTCCACTTAACGTAGTTGCAAAAAACATCAGATTATATGTAAGGATTCTACAAACAAATTTTCTATACATGAAAGTCATACAAAAGTAAAAGTGAGCCCCCCGACACATATGTTCAGCTCCTAAGTTACTGCTTCAAAAGCAAAGGATGCAGCACTATTAACTTTGTCACTTAAATCAATTTAGAAACCAGTTTCAAATTAAAATACCTCCATATATATCACTGGCTTCCCTGGTGGCTTAGTGGTAAAGTATCTGCTGGCAATGCAGAAGCCGCAGGGAGATGTGGATTCAGTCCCTCAGTTGGAAAGGTCCCCTGGAGAAGGGCATGGCAACATACTGTAGTATTATATATCACTATTCTTTTAATAGGTCTTATTACTGTAAGTGTGCACTTTCCTAGATTTCAAACTTTTATGATTCTAATAGCATCACTTGTTTTTATAAATGAAATCAAACCTATAAAACTTGGTGCTCTGTGACAAGCTAGAAGGGTGGGATGGGGTGGGAAGCGGGAGGAAGTTTCAAAAGGGAGGGGATAAATGTAAACCTATGGCTGATTCACGTTGATGCATGGCAGAAATCATCACATTGTAAAACAATCATCCTCCAATTAAAAATAAAGAAAATTTTAAAAGCATACATAATATATCTGAAGACAATGACAAAGCAAAAGAGACACTGCTATCAATTTAATAAATATTTTTTGTTATGCTATTATCTTTGTGACTGCTCTGTAAAAGTTGAACTCTAGCTAGGACAAAAAGAATAATTACACCAAATTTAAATGTACCTGTGAAAGTTTATTCCAGCTCCTCAGAAAAACAGGTTATGGCTGCTGCTGTTGTTTTTGCAGCTGCTAACCTAGAATTCCATTCCCTTGAGATCTTCAAGTTGTAGTGTTGTGCAAACATTAATTCAGAGAAAATAATAATTATATAAAACATTTATTTTACATCTAAGCTATATTTTTAAGATGTATGTTATATACGTATATACATGTGTATGTACACACATATATATCTAATTTTTAAGGAGTTTATTTATTTTTTTAACGTCCTTGAATAGCAACAAACTAACAAGGCATAATCAGAATTCCTGGATTGTCTGTAGAGAGCCCCCAAGTGGGTACCTTCAGTTGTTCAGTTGTTGGTTTTGAATAATTTTTTAGGAGCCTTGAGATGATTGAAAGAAAGTCTTGAAAGGCAGTGAATATTATATTTTAATATTTTCCAAAAAATAAGTGAAAGAGTAAAGAGGTATGTGATCTTTAAGTCCTCTGGTTTTGGGTACTTATCTTTTGCCACTGCTCCTGTTTTCAAACAAAGTTGAGTTTGCATTGTCAGATCCTTGGAGAGAAGCGGGAGAAGAGAGAGAAGGTCTGCGAGAATGATAACAAAAGTCACTGAGAAGGCCTGGGACCTGGGATCCTTTGCTGCAGTGTTGCAGAGTTTGCACTTGGACACACCTATCTTCTAGCTACAAAATACAAAGAAACTATAAAGTGAAAGTGAAAGTTGCTCAGTCGTCTCCGACTCTTTGCGACCCCATGGACTGTATAGTCCAAGCCAGAATACTGGAGTGAGTAGCCTTTCCCTTCTCCAGGGGATCCTCCCAACCCAGAAATCGAACTGGGGTCTCCCGCATTTTGCGGGCTGGTTCTTTACCAGCTGAGCCATAAGGGAAGAAACTATATGGGGCTAAAAATAACTATGGATGTGCAGTTGGAGCAAATTCTAGACCAAAAGATACAAATAAGACAAAAACCCAACTGCCGTTTCTGAAGAGCTGGAGCAAAACTGGGCGATGGGACAAAAGCAGGATACTTCACATGCCCGCTGCGCTCAACACCACAACCAGGAGTGCAAACCATTTAAGCCACCCCTCCAGCCAGATCCCTGGACACACTCCTACCCCCACCCCATATACGGAATAAGCTCACACCCCCACACTCCCTCCCACGCACACACCTCCGTGAGTGAGCAAGGGAACCTGTTACTTGTTTTCACTCCCTCCTGCTGCCAGCTCAGGAATACCAAAAAAGCCTTGCTTAAGTTTCTCCTCTGGCTTCTATTGATTGGGGAAAGTCACTATCATTACCATTTCCCAGGAAAAACACATTATTGTAAAAGATGCTCTTGTTTTTGAGCCATACTGTTGATTTTGAAGTCAACATGAGTCGTTACTGAAAGCATTTGTAGCTGAGATTTATTTAAAATGGAAATAAGAAATGTGGAAGAAAAACGGCACAGATAAAAGGGAATTAGAAAATGTAATTGCTTCTTGTCTGCTTCATTTAGGCAAAAATTATGTTGGACTATAACTGCTCTTATAATAAAAATATTTTACTTTATATTTCATCTATCTATTGATATACAAAAGCATATACTTATATTATTTGCTACTTAAACTGTGATCAGCAGAATAGAATCACTGGAAACATCATAGAGTTGAAAAAAAAACAACTTCTTCTTATAAACAGAACCAGAATTTGCCTTTTAACAGAATCCCATATGAGTCATATGCACATTATTAGTTGAGAAATACTTTCTATAGACTTTGAGGGGCCTATCATTGAATAAATGTGAAGTTCCACTCTAAAATTAACTATGTGGTTGTTTATACTATTGTTTTCATAACATATGAGGGTTAAATGATATGTTGTACCTAAACAAGTAAACAAAAGCAAATCAGTCCCATGGTACTAGGGACACAATTATAATCTGTACCTTTATCAAATATATATGCAATTAAAATGATTTTAATAATAAAAATGAAACAGTTTTTATAACCAATTATTATCTTGGTATATGTTACTGGCCTACATTCAAATCTGAATACAAATTACATAACAAAATAACATATAACACATAGAAAAAATAATCATGGCTAACACATAAAGAATTGATAGTAGAGAAAATATAACATATTTTGTTCATGCAAGAGGTGAAATATATGTGATTAATACTAAAGGGCTTTTTTCATCAACTTCTTCTGACTCATTTGCCCTTGGTGTCCATACCTATGTTGACCACAGGAATAAGTCAAACTTCACTCTGGCAAGGTGAGTGATTTATAGTTTTCATCCTGAAATGTAATACCTGAAAGTGATTGCATTGTCACAATAAACCATTCTCAGGCCATCCCTCTCATCGAATGCCATATACCAATTGTTTATTTTACAACAAAAGCCATTTAAAGTTTTGACTCAACTAATAACAGTTCTCTGAAACAGTGAATCTGGGAAGGACTGTCCTCAGCTTTTATACTGCAAACTATTAAGATTTGAGAAAATGCCCTTATTTTAAAGCACCATTTCTACTCTTGTAACCATATAGCTATTATTATTTCAGTGACTAGAATGCAAATGGATGAAATGTTAAGCCCCATTCCCTCATGTCCTCCTCTCAATAGAAAAGAGTAAATCCATACAGATATAATGCTAGAGGAGAGCAGTGATCCCTTCCCCACTGGAGTGTAATTCATACATTTTCTACCTGAACATTCCTATAGAAATGTGGATTGCTCTGACCTTGTATAAAGACAGGAGTGAAGTTTGAAAACATTGTAATTATTTTCCAGCAAATACACTTCAGAAAGTACATAGTTCCCTATTGGGTTCAGATAGTATTTATATTTTTAATGAAAAAATAGTCACTACCCTCCATCACAGCTGCTATCTTTCTCTACTTTTATTTTTATCAATTTCAATCACATAATTAGCAAAAATTTAAGCCACAGGTCATCAATTTAATATTTTATTAAAAGTTCTCCAAAAGCTGTTTTTTACTTTCTATTTTTAATCTTTATTGGAGTATTTATTTCAGAATTTGGCATATTTGCTCACTTGTTAAACCACAAGGATAAGTTAGCATTTATTCCTCTTTTTTTTCCCCTCTTACTCCCTTCATCTACTACGTCAGCAATACATACATCTCTTTCTATCACAATATATCCTGAACATGCTCACATTTTCTCTCTCTTTATACTTACCCTTGCACAAATTATCATTGAAAACCATCTAGGCCATGCAGTAGCTTTCTTATCATTCTCCTGGCTTTCATGTTATTCACATGTAATTCACATATTTTCTTATTCACATCAACATTCAAAACATAAATTTTATATATATATATACATACACACATACATATATATATATAACCAAATCAAACTGTCCATTGCAATGGATTAAAATGCATTCATAATAAAATCTAAACTCTTCTACTTAGTCTGTTAGACGTAATATGTCTTTGTCCAAGATTTTGTCTCTGAAAACATCTCTGATCTTCCTTTCCATACATAACTCACTAAACCATAGCTTGATAAACCATCCGCCACAATAGCTTTCTTACTGGTCCTTCGTTGTACTGAATATTTTTGTCTCTTCAGGGCCTTCATCCTATTTCTCCTACCTGATAAGTTATTCTGTTTTAAAAGCTAATTCCTTTTAACAATCACTTAAATATCACTTTCTGCAGTTGGTCTTCCCTGACCTTCCAACATAGCAGTCGGTTGTCTTTTATATCTATCTGTTGATTCCACTTATCACAGCAATTGCAATAACTGGTGTGTTCTTACTTATCCAGTTATTTGATTTATGTAGTGACTATCTTTGTTAACTGGACAGCAGTATCCAAGAGAAGTGTGATTTCTTCTATTTTATACATGGTTATATCCTAAATATTTTGATGGGACTGTTATCAGATAGGGAGCATCAACGAGGACCTGTCTTCAAGGGCTCGATTCTGGATAAGGACACATAGACGAATCTGAGGTTGTAACCATGACAAAAACAAGTTTACTTAAGAAAGAGTAGAAATAACACCTCAAGGGAGAGGTGGGCCAAGCCAAGAGAGCCCCTGGCAACAGAATGATGAGGTGCAGGGGGTTTTCAAGACAGGGCTTCTACATATTCATCTAGATGGGCGTGGACTGACAGTTTTGATTGACAGTTGCAAGTTACATAAGAATAGGCTCTCTTGCACATGTCTTTCCCATGATTTAGTCTATTATAATCAGATGTCCATATGTATAGCATATTTGTGAACAAGTAATGGGCTCCCAGCTGCCTAAGCTCACTTGAGAAAACAGCTGTGAATCAAGGGTACATGTGCTAGAGTTGAAGAAGTCTATGTGGTTAGTTTCTATCCACTGTGCTTCTAGGGCATGTGCATCTGAGTTGGCAAAAAATCTCTCTGGTTATTTTGTAGCATACTGGTGAACTCTCCTGGGCCACTCAGCTTGAATATTTTTCAGTTAGGCCACCCCAGGTTGCTCATGTCTAGCTTCCTACCTAACAGAGACACAAAGTGAATAGGCCATATTCAGTGTTTGAGCTACATATGTTGTTATTATGACTTGGATATTGAATGCACAGATGAAGATTTTAGCCAGCTGTGAGAAGCTATCAAACTCAGAATTATCAAACTAAGATAAATCGATCTCTACCCAATATAAATTTTCTTCATAGAATCCATATTCAAGTGATATTACAACTCATCTTTTTTTTCCTGATAAAAATATAATTATCATTCCCCTAATAATGAGAAAGTCAATCTCAGTCATGTTATTTTGGGTCCTTTCCTAGAAAGGTAGAAGGAAGAAATAGCTAGATAATTTGAGAATTTCCTGGGACTTTATCATGGCCAATTTTGCACTTCCTTTGTGGCGGTTTCCTTCCAAATAATAGACACTGAAAACTTTGGTAGGTGTAAGAGCTGTCCATCATAAGAGTCTTCTCAAATGAATTCAGGTTCAAAATCTATACTAGGTGGTAAGGAAATTTTTCGAATATGGTGATGGACAGGGAAACCTGGCATTCTGTAGTCCATAGGATCGCAAAGAGCTGGACACAACTCAGTGACTGAACCGAACTGAACACAAAAGCTATTAGTAACCCATAAAACTACATTCTTATAACCAAACACCTAGGCATAGCCACCTTTTTAGGTAACAAAGAAGAAAAAAATAAGTACCTCATATTTACCTTCCTACAGCAGAAACCACAATCACACACACACACACACACACACACACACACATATGTATACTTATATTGGCTTCTCAGTGCTTCACTGTAGCTCAAGCAATAAAGAATCTGCCTGTGATACAGGAGACCAAGGTTCAGTCTCTGTGTCAGGAAGATCCTCTGGACAAGGGAATGGCAATCCACTCCAGTATTCTTGGCCTGTAGAATTCCATGGACAGAGAAGCCTGGCAGGCTACAGTTCTTGGGGTCACAGAGTCAGACATGACTGAATGACTAGCACATACACACATGGGCTTCTCTAGTGGATCAGATAGTAAAGAGTCCGCCTGTAGTGCAGGAGACCCAGGTTCAATCCCTGGTTCAGGAAGATCTCCTGGAGAAGCAAATGGCAACCCACTCCAGTATTCTTGCCTAGAGAATCCCATGGACAGAGGAGCCTGGTGGGCTATAGTCCATGGGGTCACCAAGAGTTGGACAAAATCGAGCAACTGAGCAAATACATATGTATGTATACACACACACACACACACACACACATATATACAACTTGGTTCAAATGTCTGGATGTAATATCCAGTCCAATTTGGTTAATAAAGCATAAAGTTCTTAGCTTTGTCCATTAATAATACTTTAACTTCTCATCCTTCATTATAAAAATGTTAATATTCCAGACATTTTGCATGAATATTTATCATTTTATTTTTCATGATTAATGGATTTATGATTTTTTGCTTAAAGAGTGAAAACTGTGATCTATATAGCTTTATCTCCAAGTGACTATTTGAAGTATGCTAATATGAATTGCAAAATAGCCAAGTTTTATTGCAATTGCAGCTACATCTGCAGAAAAGGTCAGTGAAAAAGCAGTTAACTGATAAATAGAGATCATGTAAAATACTGGGGACCATTTCTAGCTACCACTCAAACTAGGAAGTAAATTCTGTTCTACCCCAAAGCTAAAGAGGCTCAGAAATGACATCAAGTTCTCACCCAAAATCCTTGCAGAAGAGGGAAAAAAATAATTCTTCTAAGCAGCTGGAATGTATATAAGTAGAAATTTACATGAGGGAAGGGGTCATCTGTGTCTACGAGGATGACTGGTACTTGGCAGACATGTAAATAACATTGGTTCAGTAAAGGTATGTGGACGTCAACAAATGAAAAAAGGACAAATGCATATCCCGCATTTACAGAAATCAGCACAACAGGAAAAATGTGAGTAGAAAATGTGATTTAAATATAAAGAAAGCAAATGTGTGTGTGCTTTGCCTCACGGTCCACTAGTACCTACTCACTGTGCTCTTTCTCCAACGTAAGACCATGCTGCTCAGGAACTCCTATAATGCTGTTTATTTGTCGCATATATTTCTACTTGCTACCATCTATTCAAATTTTTTATTTTTCAGGTTTACTTTTTGTTTTATAATTTCCTTCAAATGATTATCAATATAATTTATAAAGCTCATGATCTTACATGCAATAGGCATAAAATATCAGAAAAACAATTCAAAAATACATTTATGTAAGGACTTCTGCATTATGAATCTATAATACAGTAAGTTCCATAAATAATTTTTATCTCTTTTAATATATACAGTATCTCAGTCATCTTGTGGATTTATGCATATATTTATTAAAATTATATATGCATATCTAAAAAGATGCCTCACCTTCAGTATTAAAGTTTAATGATTTTTTAATACAGAAGTGCCAATTATTCAATTAATCACTTGGAAGGAAGGTGCAACATAATTGATTAAAAGTAATATTATAAATAAGAAGCTTTAAGAGAAAGTAAAACACTGTGGTTTAAACTGGGTCCAAAGCCAAAACTAATATAGTCTGTTATTTATGTTTTAGTAATTTCCTTTCATCTATTCAAAGAGACATGCATTATTTTTTATCTTAAAGGCATCTTTGGAACTCTGTGAGTCACTGTCTATCCTTATTAAATCTGTTTTCACTTAGTGTTTTATCTAACTCTTACAGAAATTGATGGATATGATTAATAACTGAATAATTGCATTTTTGTGGATATATTAGATTTAGCAAGCAGAGGTCAAGATTGTTTAGTAAGCAATAGAAACAAAGAGAAAAACCATCAGCATTTCAAGGTGAAGGGAGATTGTGAGGGCCAGCAAATTCACTTGACATTAAATGCTGAAATGAGAGTTAAATTACTGAAAAAAGCACATTTGTATACATACAGTATTGATTCGTATCATTTTATTCTTAATAAAACTAGACAAATTATATATTCATAATAAACTTAATTTTAGAACAGTTGGGGATTTACAAAATTATTGAGAATATAGTAGAGAAACATTCTGCGTACCCCACACTGTTTCTCTTATTATGAATATCTTACATTAGCATACTATATTTGTCATAATTAATTAACCAATATTGATGTACTGTTTTAAATTAAAGACTACCTTCATAATTTTATAATTTTTTCCCCTAAAGTTCTAATTTTTATTCCAAGATCTCATTCAGGACACCATATCACATTTAGTTACCAGGTCTCCTTAGACTACTCTTCGCTCTGACAATTTCTAGGACATTCTTTCTATCTTATGACATTGAAAGTTTTGAAGAATATTGGTCAAATATTTTGCAGAATCCCTCTCAATTGGGATTTGTCTGATATTTGTCTCATTATTAGACTGTAGTGATGGTTTTGGAAGGAAGGCCAGGGAAGTAAAATGTAATTCTTATTATATCATATTGAGTACATACTATAAACATATTCACCTTTGATGTTGATTTTGATCACCTGGACGAAGTAGTGTTTGTCAAATTTCTATACTGCTGAGTTACTCAGTCCTCTTACTATATAATATTAATACTTTTTACAAGTAAGTCAGGATGTGCAGCCTTCACTTAAGGAATAGGGAGTTATGCTTCAGCTCTATAAGGACAGAATATCTATATTCATGTTTGGAATTTGCTTGCACTGAAGATATGTCTAATTTATTCCATTTATTTTTTTCCTTGATTTATTTGTGATAGTATGGACTTCTGTTAAATTATCTTGAATCTCTGGTCTGACTATTCCAGCATCTTTGCCATCCTTGATGCTGATGCTTGCTCTCTCTCTCCAAATTGTGTTTTGTTTTGTGGGATGCCTTTTAATTGTTTCTTGATGGCTGGACATGGTGTACTAGATAAAATAAACTGCTGTAAGAAGGCCTTGAGTTCAGTTCAGTCACTCAGTCATGTCCGACTCTTTGTGACCCCATGGACTGCAGCACGCCAGGCCTCCCTGTCCATCACCAACTCCTGGAGTTTACTCAAACTCATGTCCATTGAGTCGGTGATGCCATCCAGGCATATCCTCTGTCATCCCCTTCTCCTCCTGCCTTCAATCTTTCCCAGCATCGGTCTTTTCCAATGAGTCAGTTCTTTGCATCAAGTGTCCAAAGTATGGAGTTTCAGCTTCAACATCAGTCCTTCCAGTGAATATTCAGGATTGATTTCTTTCAGAATTGAGTGGTTTGATCTCCTTGCACTCGAAGGAACTCTCAAGAGTCTTCTCCACAGTTCAAAAGCATCAATTCTTCAGCGCTCAGCTTTCTTTATAGTCCAAATCTCACACCCATACATGACTACAGGTAAAACCATAGCTTAGACTAGACGGACGTTTGTTGGCAAAGTAACGTCTCTGCTTTTTAATATGCTGTCTAGGTTGGTCATAGCTTTTCTTCCAAGAAGCAAGCATCTTTTAATTTCATGGCTGCAGTCAGCATCTAAAGTGATTTTGGAGTCCAAAAAAAAAAATAAAGTCTCTGACCTGATAATGATGTGTGTACGATGGGAAAGTTTGTATCATTCCAAGCTAGGTCTCAGTCTCTGAGCCTGTCTCTATACTATGAACTTCACATGTTTCTCACATTTCTCTCTCCCCATTTAAGTGGGACAAGATTAGCTGAGTAGGCTAGAGTTGGGTATTGTCCTTCTCATAAATCAGTTAGGCTCTGATGACATCTTAAGGAGTTTGGCTCTGGGTGACTAGTTTCCGTTGAGGGCAAGCCTTGTTAGGAAGAATAAGGTACACTGGGGTATTTCAGAATTGTCCCTTTTCTGCTCTCTTTGCAGAAGCAGGAGGGAACTTTTCTCTGATATTTATTGTGGGAAATGGGTCTAACTCCTGGAGAAAAGTATCTAAATAATGTGGGGCCCCCGAAGCCTAGGTCAAGTTGGAGTTTGTAGCTGTCAGTCCAGTCCACAATGGATCTCTAGCAATTCATCAATTTCAGTCTAGTTTTCCTCACAGTTTCCCTGTCCTGGTCACTGCTTCAGTAAACCATGACTCCCTATATTTACCTCTTTTTCCAACCCTGAGGGTAGAAGAAGTTTGTCCTGTGTCCTTTCTTACGGATCCAATATATATATATATATATATATATATATATATATATATATATTTTAACCTGTTATTAGGATAGAGTGATGACTTCCAGACTCCTTACATGTGGAGCCACAAATGGGAGTTCCTCAAATTATTTTTTGCTAAGTATTAGGCCATTGGGAATGCTTTTAGTTGATTCCTGGGACCTTTTGATGTACCCTATTACTGTGAGATTGTATAAAACTTTTTTGTTACTTTCTGGCACTACAAGACACTTCCTAGATCAACTTGTGTAGGTTCTTCCCCAAACCTGGATTCAGCAGTTGTATCAAGGATCTCTGGTTCTTTTTTTTTTTTTTTTTCCATTTATTTTTATTAGTTGAAGGCTAATTACTTTACAATATTGTAGTGGTTTTGCCATACATTGACATGTGTTCCCCATCCTGAACCCCCCTCCCACCTCCCTCCCCACCCCATCCCTCCGGGTCATCCCAGTGCACCAGCCCTGAGCACTTGTTTCATGCATCCAACCTGGACCTGCGATCTGTTTCACATTTGATAATATATATGTTTCAATGCTATTCTCTCAGATCATCCCACCCTTGCCTTCTCCCATAGAGTCCAAAAGTCTGTTCTATACATCTGTGTCTCTTTTTCTGTCTTGCATATAGTGTTTTGTTACCATCTTTCTAAATTCCATATATATGTGTTAGTATACTGTATTGGTGTTTATCTTTCAGGCTTACTTCACTCTGTATAATGGGCTCCAGTTTCATCCATCTCATTAGAACTGATTCAAATGTATTCTTTTTCATGGCAAGAGGTGCTGGGAAAACTGGCCAACCACTTGTAAAAGAATGAAACTAGAACACTTTCTAACACCATACACAAAAATAAACTCAAAATGGATTAAAGATCTAAATGTAAGACTAGAAACTATAAAACTCCTAGAGGAAAACATAGGCAAAACACTCTCCGACATAAATCACAGCAAGATCCTCTATGACCCACCTCCCAGAATATTGGAAATAGAAGCAAAAATAAACAAATAGGACCTAATTAAACTTAAAAGCTTTTGCACAACAAAGGAAACTATAAGCAAGGTGAAAAGACAGCCTTCAGAATGGGAGAAAATAATAGCAAATGAAGAAACAGACAAAGGATTAATCTCAAAAATATACAAGCAACTCCTGAAGCTCAATTCCAGAAAAATAAATGACCCAATCAAAAAATGGGCCAAAGATCTAAACAGACATTTCTCCAAAGAAGACATACAAATGGCTAACAGACACATGAAAAGATGCTCAACATCACTCATTATCAGAGAAATGCAAATCAAAACCACAATGAGGTACCATTGCAGACCAGTCAGGGTGGCTGCTATCCAAAAGTCTACAAGCAATAAATGCCGGAGAGAGTGTGGAGAAAAGGGAACCCTCCTACTTTTTTTTTTTTTTTTTTTTTTGAGAGAATGATTTAGAAACCAAGACTCAGGTGTTAGCTTTGTTTATGGCTACAGAGTGCCATGTATGCCGTAAACATTTCTGAAAATGTTTCTATACAAAGCCATCTGTGTCTATAGTAAACCAGGGCCTCCCTGATGGTTCAGATGGTAACGAATTCACTTGCAATGCAGGAGACCTGGGTTCGATCCCTGGGTTGGGAAGATTCCCTGGAGAAGGGTATGGCAACTCACACTAGTATTCTTGCCTGGAAAATTCCCATGGACAGAGGAGCCTGGTGGGCTACAGTTCATGGGGTCGCAAAGAGTCAGACACAACTGACCAACTAAGCACGTAGCAAACTAAAATGAATTCATGCAGATGTCACTGGTAACACAGACTCCATTAACACATAGATACTTTTAACATCTTTCTCCTGTTTTCTGTAAATTTTCACTCCAACAGTGAGAAAATCTGACTTAAGGCACTCACCATCAACTTACTAATTTATTCAATTCCAGTCTATATATATATAGTAGATTCAGAATAGTAGACTCTCATACCCGATGGGAAACAAATTAAGTGCTTAAATGCAGTTTGATTCCTTCCCCTCCTTTTTAGCCTATTGAGTCCATACATTTCCAAAGTGGGTTGAATTATTACTTTATTTCCCTACCACTCAGTTGCAGGGTTTTGTTTTGCTTTGTTTTTTCATTTATTTGTAATATATTGAAATTATCTTGTCACATTCTTTATTTAATCTTGAAATACCCAAACTCTAAATGAATTTTTCAAAATTGCATCCATTAAGGTTGCTCTTTGGACTATGAAGTTCTTTTGTTTTGTAAAAAGCTTACTATTTTCTATAATGCTATACCAAATATTTTTCTGCCTTAAAAATTCTATGCTTCAACTATTTACGTCATTCCCTCTGATTCTGAAGAAAGCACTGGTCTCTTTACTCTTCCCATAGTTTTTTCTTTTCTTTTTTTTTTTTCCAGAAATGCATATAATTGAAATCATATAACTATGCAGATTTTTCAAGTTGGCATTTCTCCCTTAGCAATATGCATTTACATTTTATCTATGTCTTTTCATGGTTTGATAGCATTTTCTTTCTTTTTTTTTTCATTGAATAATAATCCACTATATAGATGGATTACAGTTTGTTATCTACTCACCTGCTAGTGTGTATCATGGTTACTTTCAGGTTTTGGTGATTATGAATAACTTACATCTCTGCACAGTTTTTGTGTTTGATATGAGTATTCAACTCAAGTAAATAACTCTGAGCCTCTAATGCTGGATTATTTGGTAAAACTATATTTAGTTTTATAAGAAACTGCTTAAATGCGTTTCAGAGGGGCTGTGCCATTTGCCTTACCTCCAGTAATAAATAAAACTTTCTGTGCTCTGTGCCATTGTCACAATTTAGTAGTGTCAGCTTTGGATCTAGTCATTCTAATAGGTATGAAATGGTATCTCATCGTGGCTTTATTTTGAATATTTTTATAACAGTTAATGGTAAGCATCTTTTTATATGCCTCTTTGTGACCTGTGTATTTTCTGGTGATGTCTGTTTTGATATCTGTTCATTTTTAATTCATTTGTTTGGATTTTTAATGTTGTTTCTGTTTATATTTTGGCTACAAGATCTTTTTTTTTTTTTTTTTTTAATTTCAGATATGTATCCCTAGCTCAGACAGTAAAGAATGGGAGATGTGAGTTCGACCCCTGGGTTGGGAAAATCCCCTGCAGGAGGAAGTGGCAACCCACTCCAGTACTCTTACCTGGAGAATTCCATGGACACAGAGGAGCCTGGGGGGCCAGAGCCCATAGAGTCACAAAGAGCTGGACATGAGTGAGTGACGGACACTTTCACTTTTTCTTTTCATACATTTGCAGATATTTTCTTTTAGTCTGCTGGCCCTTGCTTTGTTTTTTTCATTCTCTTAATACTGTCTTTTACTGCGAAGTTTCAAATTTTAATAAAGTCAACCACTGGCTTATTATTATCTTTTTTTAATGGATCATGCTATTTTGTGGAAGTCCAGCCCCGGCAGGACCAGGAATACCCAAGGGATGAGTGGCGTCGGCGAGGAAGAAGACAGACACACACAGAAGGTTGCGTAGAAGAGGTAGCTTTTTTTTTTTTTTTTTTTTTTTTAAGGATAGCTCAGTTTTTATAGAATGAACGTTACTTCCCCCTTAAGTCACCACATATTACATCAGATATTGGTTTGTCCATCTGTCAATATTTTTTTACTCATGTTTTTCCCCTATGCATTTATCTAGAATGTTCCCAATTACAGGGTTTTTTCTTAAATGTCTCATAAATAATCTTCTTGCCTCAATGGCCTAACATTCTCATTCTAACAAAAACAGTGTGCCTCAATGGCCTAACATTCTCATTCTAACAAAAACAATGTTCCATAGATTTCAGATACAGTATGAATTCTTTGGGTAATAAAACAATTCATGGGAAGGGTCACAGTAACATGTTTGACATTTCTGAGAATAGTACCATGAGAAAACCCTGATATTTTTCTTTACCTGAAACCATAAAATCTCAATTTACAATGATTAACTATTAAACAGCAAAAACACCTCTAAAGCAGCAAAACACTTCTATTAATATTGAGATAATGGCAGTGAAGCTGGTTAATATAAATCTTCTATTGAAATCCTATGTACCCCATTTCCTAACTCTACAAAAATACCCATAATCTTCCATGTCATTTAAAGAAAGAGAAACAATGAACAAATAGCAGCAAGGAACTAGCAATAGTGAAAACCCTCTCAACCAAGGAGCAAGTAAACTGAAGCAGTATATCTACTTCTAAATCTAAATGCCTCTAATCTTTTCGATTCTGGAACATTATAATCTTTTAAGCAAACATCCAAACTATACCTGTGGCCTTTTCTTTTCTGACTTCATGTTTATGGTCGTGTCCTGAGCCAGAGCAATCATGAGCATTTCCAAAAAGGCTTGGACTTTTCCAGCGAGGCCTTATTACTATACACTATATTTCAAAAATTAATAGAAAGCCCAACAACAGTAAGACAGAAGGAAGAAAGGGAAATACCAGGCCCCCGGGACAACCTCGAGGGGAAGAGCTGCCTTGCAGATTCCGTTCTTGTCCCGGTGGCTCCTGAGGGGACATATTGGGCCCCCAGGGCAGCCCCGTGTGAGGAAGAGCTGCTTTGCAGGTTCATCTCTCGTCCCGTGACCTTGTCACGGACTGGGCACACCCCGGTGGCTCCCGACACTATTTGTGTTATATTTAAAATGCATCACCAAACTAAAGGTTATACATATTCATCTTAAATTTATTCAAGAAATTTTATAATTTTACATCTAAGAGCTGTTTAGAGTTATTTTTTTATGAAAACTGTAAGACCTATGTCTAGATTTTTTTTTCTTTTTATGCAGATTCATGAAATATATTTCAGAACCATTGATTGAAAAGACTTTTTTTTTTTTTTTTTTACTTATTTCTTTTGAAAGATCAGTTGACTTGAGGAAAAGGAGGCGACAGAGGAGGAAATAGTTGGATGACATCACTGACTCAATGAATGCGAATTTGAGCAAACTTCAGGAGATAGTGAAGGACAGGGAGGCCTGGCATGCTTCATTCTATGGGGTTGCAAAGAGTTGGAAATGACTGAATGACTGAACTGAATTAAACTGACCTGACCTATGTGTCTATTCTTTTGTTGATATAATATTATATTAACTATAGTAGTATTGAATATAAACATACTTTTTTTTTTTCATTTACTTTTATTAGTTGGAGGCTAATTACTTTACAATATTGTAGTGATTTTTGTCATACATTGACATGAATCAGCCGTGGACTTACATGTATTCCCCATCCCGATCCCCCCTCCCACCTCCCTCTCCACCCGCTTCCTCTGGGTCTTCCCAGTGCACCAGGCCCGAGCACTTGTCTCATGCATCCAGCCTGGGCTGGTGATCTCTTTCACCCTTGATAATACACATGTTTCGATGCTGTTCTCTCGAAACATCCCACCCTCACCTTCTCCCACAGAGTCCAAAATTCTGTTCTGTACATCTGTGCCTCTTTTTCTGTTTTGCATATAGGGTTATCATTACCATCTTTCTAAATTCCATATATATGCGTTAGTATACTGTATTGGTCTTTATCTTTCTGGCTTACTTCACTCTGTATAATGGGCTCCAGTTTCATCCACCTCATTAGAACTGATTCAAACGAATTCTTTTTAATGGCTGAGTAATATTCCATGGTGTATATGTGCCGCAGCTTCCTTATCCATTCATCTGCTGATGGGCATCTAGGTTGCTTCCATGTCCTGGCTATTATAAACAGTGCTGGGATGAACACTGGGTGCACGTGTCTCTTTCAGATCTGGTTTCCTCGGTGTGAATGCCCAGGAGTGGGATTGCTGGGTCACATGGCAGTTCTATTTCCAGTTTTTTAAGAAATCTCCACACTGTTCTCCATAGTGGCTGTACTAGTTTGCATTCCCACCAACAGTGTAAGAGGGTTCCCTTTTCTCCACACCCTCTCCAGCATTTATTGCTTGTAGACTTTTGGATATCAGCCATCCTGACTGATGTGTAATGGTACCTCATTGTGGTTTTGATTTGCATTTCTCTGATAATGAGTGATGTTGAGCATCTTTTCATGTGTTCGTTAGCCATCTGCATGTCTTCTTTGGAGAAATGTCTGTTTAGTTCTTTGGCCCATTTTTTGATTGGGTCATTTATTTTTCTGGAATTGAGCTTCAGGAGTTGCTTGTATATTTTTGAGATTAATCCTTTGTCTGTTTCTTCATTTGCTATTATTTTCTCCCAATCTGAGGGCTGTCTTTTCACCTTGCTTATAGTTTCCTTTGTAGTGCAAAAGTTTTTAAGTTTCATTAGGTCCCATTTGTTTATTTTTGCTTTTATTTCCAATATTCTGGGAGGTGTGTCATAGAGGATCCTGCTGTGATTTATGTCAGAGAGTGTTTTGCCTATGTTCTCCTCTAGAAGTTTTATAGTTTCTGGTCTTACATTTAGATCTTTAATCCATTTTGAGTTTATTTTTGTGTTTCCATAGATATTTAATGACATAAACATACCTCAAAGCACAGATACTGCAGTAGGCAAGTTGCATTTTCATTTTGTTAAAATAAAATCTTTTAATATATTTTAAAATTTCTTCTTGACTTGTGAGATACATAAAAATGTGTTATTTAATTTCCAAATATTTGGGTATGTCCAGGTACTTTTAATTTTACTGATTTAATTCTAATGTAGTTGGAGAATTTGGCCTCCCAGGTGTTGCACTGGTGAATAATCTGCCTGCTAAGCAGGAGAGTTTGATCCCTGCATCAGCAAGATGCCGTGGAGTGGGACAAGGCAAGTTCAGTTCAGATCAGTTGCTCAGCTGTGTCTCTTTGCGAGCCTATGAACTGCATCATGCCAGGCTTCCCTGTCGATCACCAACTTCTGGAACTTACTCAAACTCATGTCCACTGAGTCAGTGATGCCATCCAGTCATCTCATCCTCTGTTGTCCCCTTCTCCTCCCACCTTCAACCTTTCCCATTATCAGGGTCTTTTCCAATGAGTCAGTTCTTCACATAAGGTGGCCAAGTATTGGAGTTTCAGCTTGAGCATAAGTCCTTCCAATGAATATTTAAGACTGATTTCCCTTAGGATTGACTGGTTGGATCTCCTTGCAGTCCAAGAGACTCTCAAGAGTCTTCTCCAGCACCACAGTTCAAAACCAACAGTTCTTTGGCGCTCAGCTTTATTTATGATCCAAATCTCCTATCCATACATGACTACCGAAAGAACCATAGCTTTAATTTGATGGGCCTTTGTTGGCAAAGTAATGTCTCTGCTTTTTAATATGCTGTTTTGGTTTGTCATAAGTTTTCTTCCAAGGAGCAAGCATCTTTCAATTTCATGGCAGCAGTCACCATCTGCAGCAATTTTGGAGCCCCCCCAAATAAATTCTTTCACTGTTTCTGTTGTTTCCCCATCTATTTGCTATGAAGTGATGGGACCAGATGCCATGATCTTAGTTTTTTGAATGCTGAGTTTTAAGCCAACTTTTCCACTCTCTTAATTCACTTATATCATGAGGCGCTTTAGTTCTTCTTTGCTTTCTGCCATAAGGGTGGTGTCATTTGCATATCTGAGGCTATTACTGCTATTTCTCCAGGCAATCTTGATTCCAGCTTGTGCTTCATCCAGCCCAGCATTTCTCATGATGTACTCTGCATATAAGTTGAATAAGCAGGTTGACAATATACAGCCTTGACGTTCTCCTTTCCCGATTTGGAACCAGTCTGTTGTTCCATGTCTGGATCTGACTGTTGCTTCTTGGGCTGCATACAGATTTCTCAGGAGGCAGGTCAGGTGTTCTGATATTCCCATCTCTTGAAGAATTGTCCACAGTTCTTTGTGATCCACATAGTCAAAGGCTTTGGCGTAGTCAATGAAGCAGAAGTAGATGTTTTTTATGGAATTCTCTTGCTTTTTTGATGATCCAAAAGATGTTGGCAATTTGATCTTTGGTTCCTCTGCTTTTTCTAAATCCAGTTTGACCATCTGGATGTTCACTGTCCATGTACTGTTGAAGCTTAGCTTGGAGAATTTTTAGCATTGCTTTTCTATTGTGTGGCATGAGTACAAGTCCACTAGTTTGAGCATTCTTTGGCATTGCTTTTCTTTGGGATTGGAATGAAAACTGACCTTTTCTAGTCCTGTGGCCATTGCTGAGTTTTCCAAATTTGCTGGCATATTGAGTGTAGCATTTTCACAGCATTATCTTTTAGGGTTTGAAATAGTTCAACTGGAATTCCATCACCTCCACTAGCTTTGATCCTAGTGATGCTTCCTAAGACCCACTTAACTTCACACTCCTGATGTCTGGCTCTAGGAGAGTTATCACCCCATCATGGTTATCTGGGTCATGAAGATCTTTTTTGTATAGTTCTGTGTATTCTTGCCACTTCTTCCTAATATCATCTGCTTCTGTCAGGCCCATACCATTTCTGTCCTCTCTTGTGCCCATCTTTGCGTGAAATGTTTCCTTGGTATCTCTAATTTTCTTGAAGAGATCTCTAGTCTTTCCCATTCTATTGTTTTCCTCTATTTCTTTGCATAGATCACTGAGGAAAGCTTTCTTATCTCTTCTTGCTGTTCTTTGGAACTCTGCATTCAGATGGGTATATCTTTTCTTTTCTCCTTTGCCTTTCACTTACTTATCCACTTTTCTCAGCTATTTGCAAGACCTCCTCAGATAACCATTTTGCCTTTTTGATTCCCCACCCCCACCTTGGGGATGGTTTTGATCATCACCTCCTGTACTATGTTATAAATCTTCATCCACACATTTTCAGGCATTCTGTGTATCAGATCTAATTCCTTGAATCTATTTGCCACTGCCACTTAAATATTGAAATATTTCATTTTAAATATTAGTGACATTTATTATTATTTAAGAAGGAAATGGCAACCCAATCCAGTATTCTTGCCTGGAGAACCCCGTGAACAGTGGAATCTGACCGGCTATGGTCCATGGGATTTCACGGAGTCAGAGATGACTGAAGCAACTTCACACATTATTATTTAGTAATCTAAAAGTTAAGTGGATATAAAACATAAATATTGATGCACTGTTATAATATATAAATATGTTACCCACTCAGTTGTTTCCAACTCTTTACAATCTCATGGAGTTTAGCCCACCGGGCTCCTCTGTCCTGGAATTCTCCAGGGAAAAATACTGGAGTGGGTAGCCATCCATTCTCCAGGATCAATCCTGGGTCTCCAGCACTTCAGGCAGATTCTTTACCATCTGAGCCACCAGGGAAAGCCAGGGAATATGTAAATGTAGATGCCACAAAATGTGAAAGAGAGGAATTAAGAGCATATGATTTAAAGTTCTTTCTCTCCATTGGTGCCTTATATACGATTACTCAAAGGTAGACTTTTGCCACATCCCATGGAATATGAGACCTTAATTCCCAGACCAGGAATTTAACCCACACCTTGTGAATTGGAAGGTGGTGTCTTAACCACTGGATATTGACAGTCCCTTGGAGGTAGATTCTGATTAATAATGTATATATCTCTCAAATATCTTTGCAGTATATTTTAAAATGTACTCATTTCTTCAAATTCTTTCAGTGAAGTACTGGCATGCTGTGACTACACAACCTCCATGAAAGTGAATATTGTCATACTTAATTTGTATTATGTCTAATATGTAAGATGGAGCTGATTCTGAAAATCTCAAAGTCAAGTATTACAAAAATAATGCAATATGCACACCTCAAAACTCATGTTTATATGCTAACAAAAATTCTCATTTCAAAAGAGGTAAATCCAACAACATGCTTTATAAAATAATGTGAATTTTTAAAAAAGCAATAATTAAAGAACAGAATACAGCTAAAATTATACTGCTAAAAGCAAGTTGATTTAAAAATTATCTCTGGAAATAAATTTGTAAATACAAATCAAGACTTACAAATATTTTTTCTGAATCTACACACAGGAATTTATATCAAATCAAATATAAAATGACAAACCAAATTTATATAAAATAATGTTTCAGTTTTTGTTAAGGTAGTAATATTGTTGAAACTAACAAACCATTGTACAAAACTTCTATAACACACTGTATTAGAGTAAAATATTAAGCAGACAAAACATTATTTTTATGTAGATTGGAAAACAACAGACTTCCATCATTTTCAAATGAGGATATTTAAGAAAAAGGCTTTCAAACTGAAGTATTGACACTGTATATATGTGACTGTTGCATAGTCAAAATTCCACTTTAAAAATCATTAAAGTATGTAAAAAAATCACATTAGGTATAACAGTGGCAAAAACAGGTTATTGTGGCAATTTTCACAATTACAATTAAGTGATAATTCATGAAAACAAAACCATGGTAGCCCTGAGGTTATTAGAAAAACATCCACAATATCCTGTGTTATACTAAAATTTGAATCTGTGCTCTAGATGGGTTTTTAAAATAACCTGAATTATTTCAGATATTTTTTCATGGTAAATTTCTTTGCACTATCATGTATGGATTCCCAATTAGAAACTTAACAGTATACAGCTTTTGGGTTATATTAATATTTCAACTTCTCTTATCTCAAAAGAAAAAAAAAAAACCCTTTGAATTTACTTTTAAGTGCAGTTTAAGTTAGTTGGCAATGTATTTTCATCAGAAACTCTAAATTGAAAAATTATTAAATGAAGAAATAACACTTTGTAAATAACTGGTGTTTCTTAGTGTAACATAATATAGAAGCAGTGAAAAGGATACTCAAATCGAGATCCCACTTTACATTGGTAAGGTGATCTCAGTGGGCAAAATATGGAGCTAAACCTTGTAAAAGATAAACTGATATAGTGGAATTAGGGAATATTATAGATTTTTTCATGCAATTTGATGCTAGTATAGTTGTGTTGTATGAATGGAGTTTCTGGTATTTATTTTAATGGAGAATGTTTCATCAAAATTGCTATTCTGAATGGAAACAGTTTTGCTCTCTGAATTTGAGTAACGTTATATTTCTATTCATTGCATTGATTTGATCAAACTTTGAGGTGGCAGTAAGTTTTATCTGAATTTTTAAGTGTGTAAAATTCTTAAAGAGTTAAAAATTAAAAAACAAACAAACAAAAAAAAAAAAACTTTGAATAGAATATTTTCCCTTAACACTCCAGGAAAATAGCACAGCACTGCCGCTGCTGCTGCTAAGTCGCTTCAGCCGTGTCCGACCCTGTGTGACCTCAAAGACGGCAGCCCACCAGGCTCCCCAGCCCCCTGGGATTCTCCAGGCAAGAACGCTGGAGTGGGTTGCCATTGCCTTCTCCAATGCAGGAAAGTGAAAAGTGAAATTGAAGTCACTCAGTCGTGTCCGACTCTTAGCGACCCCATGGACTGCAGCCTGCCAGGCTCCTCGGTCCACGGGATTTTCCAGGCAAGAGGACTGGAGTGGGGGGCCATTGCCTTCCCCATACTTAAAAGTATGCTAAATCACATCAGCATGTTTCCTTTGAAACTATTCCCTGTCAAAGATGAATGCTCTTCTAAAAATAAATAAATAATACCGTTTAACTTAACATATAATTTTTATGTCAATGTTTTTTTTTAATATATTTACAGAATGTCAAAATACTTTCAAAAGTAGCTAAAGCTATATGAGATTTAATGACAGTAATTTCCTGTCTGCACTTTCAACAGTTTTACTCTTTGAAACTTTTGAGTATATTCACAATTTTGTTTTCAGTAAAATGAATTGATTTCAATGTCCAGAGGAACCAATTAAAGGTAGAATATTAACATTAACAGGACTGGGTCACAAATGATGAAATTATTTATCCCCTATTTTTTTCATATTGGAAGATAGATTGCTTTCTTTCTAGAGCTAAAAGCTTTTTAAATCCTTTGACTTATCAAAGTACTTTTTAAATGAGGAAAGAATAACTCTACATGTAATCATCCTAGTTGGAAGTGGAAGAAAATGAACACTCTGTAAAGTCATATTTAAACTATCCATCTCTAAGAATCATGCAGAGAAACATTGCCAATGGAAATTCAATGAAAAAGAGCTGTGCCTAGGGGCCAAGCTCCACTTTAGATAACAGCATTTGCTGATAATGCATTTGGAACCACATTTTATAGAGTAAATTGTACAAATGAGATTATTCTACCTAAGATTTCTGTATAAGTTCCCTATTTGTCTGATATTCATTGGTTTTCAAATAGCAATAAGTAGTATAAAGTTGTATATTTACATGGTTTTAAAGAAAATTTCAGTTTTATATACCTAGATACCCTAATTATAAAATAATTCTGATAAGATAGATAAAGGTGAGGTAGGAATTAGTAGGAAGGTATGTAAGAAATGCTGAAATATATTTGTAAAACTTCTATGCTGGGTATCCAAAAAATCAATAGATTCCTAGTTGTCCTTTTGGACTCTTGTCTTCAATACAGTCATTATTTAATAATAGCAATGACTGCTTCTCCGGCTCTATATTTAGATTATCACAGAAAACCACATATCACTATGTTATTCCATTGTATCATAGTTTAGTTGCTAAATTGTGCCCGAATCTTGCAACCCCATGGATATGGGGATCTTTCTGACCCAGGGATTGACCCCATGTCTCCTGCCTGATAGCACATTTCTGCCTGATAGCATGAAAATGATATAATTGATTTCATAATAAATCAGAATGAATGCCAAATAAACAATTTAGTTTCAGTATTATGCACAAGTTGTATTTTGTTTATATGTTAATCTTCTTTTTAGTTGCATTTCTTAACAAGATGTAAGTATAAGAATATTCAAAGGGGGAAAAAAAACAGAAAGGTAAAACCTGGAAAAACAACAACAACAACAACAAGAAAAACAAGAGACCAAGAAACATGTCTTAAGTTACCATTTATTATCATCATCTACTACCTGATCTACTACATGTAGTCAGAAAGGTAAGAACATAATTTTGAGAGATTTTCTCATGAAGATATTAACTGTCTAAAACAAAGGTGATGTTATGTGAATTTTTAGCATATATTGAATTAAAATGTGTTTACAGAAAACTACAAGAGTATAAATGAGAATATGCTTTGAAACAAACTAATATTTTATAAAGATAAAATTTAATTGTTAAATATGGATATCTTAAAATCTATGGCATAATTAGTTTTAAAAAGTGATGTAAATGATAACCCAACAATGGAGATAACAAAAATCTTTAAAAATACTCAATGTAAAGAAGATTGAAATAGAGGAAAACTAAAGAAAGATGAAATGGAATAAATAGGAAACAGCCAAAAGATAGATTTAATACAACTGTAATGATACACTAATAAATATAAATTGTTTAGTTGTTGTTCAGTTATTAAGTCATGTCCTACCCTTTGTTACCTCATGGATTGCAGCATTCAGGCTTCTCTGTCCTCCACTATCTCCCAGAGTTTTCTCAAATTCAGGTCCATTGAGTCCAAGATGCTATCTAAGCATCTCATCCTCTGCCTCCACCTTCTCTTTTTGCCTTAAATCTTTCCCAGCATTAGGGTGTTTTCCAATGAGTCGGCACTTCTCAGCAGGTGGCCAGAGTACTAAAGCTTCAGCATCAGTCCTTCCAATGAATATTCAGGTTTGATTTCCTTTCGAATTGACTGGTATTATTTCCGTGCAGTCCAAGGGACTCTCAGGAGTCTTCTTCAGCACCACAATTTGAGAGCATCAATTCTTCGGCACTCAGCCTTTTTTTTTTTTTTTTTTTTTTATATTGTAGTGGTATACTAACGCATATATATGGAATTTAGAAAGATGGTAATGATAACCCTATATGTGAAACAGAAAAAGAGACACAGATGTACAGAACAGAATTTTGGACTCTGTGGGAGAAGGCACTCAGCCTTCTTTAGGGTCCAACTGTCATATCCGTACATGATTACTGAAAAAACCATAGCTTTGACTACATGGACATTTGTCAGCAAAATGATGTCTTTACTTTTTAATACACTGTCTAGGTTTGTCATAGCTTTCCTCCCAAGGAGCACACCTTTTTTAACTCCATGGCTACAGTCACCATGCCATGATTCTGGAGCCCTAGAAAATAAATCTGTCTCTGCTTGTAATTTTTCCCCTTATATTTGTCCTGAAGTGATGGGACTGGATGCCATGATCTTAGTTTTACTTTCTATTGAGTTTCAAGCCAGCTTTTTCACTCTCCTCTTTCACTCTCATCAATAGGCTCTTTAGTTCTTCCTCAATTTCTGCCATTAGAGTGGTGATATCTACATATCTGAGGTTCTTGCTATTTCCCCCAGTGATCCTGATTTTATCTACTGATTTATCCATTCTGGCATTTTATATGATGTACTTTGCATATAAGTTAACTTAGCAGGGTGACAATATATAGTTTTGTCATACTCCTTTCCCAATTTTGAACCCATCATTCTAAGTGTTTCTTCTTGACCCACATATTGGTTTCCCAGGAGACAAGGAAGGCGAGCTGGTATTCCATCTCTTTAAGAATTTCTCACACTTTGTTGTGATCCACACAGCCACAGACTCTAACATACTCAGTGAAGCAGAAGTGAATTTTTTTCTGGAATTCCTTTGCTTTCTCTATGAGCCAACAAACGTTGGCAATAAGTATTCTAACCCTATCAATTAAAAGATAGAGATGATACAATTAAATATAAGGCTAAAGATATGTTTAAACATCAACTGTTATAAAATATGTGCAAATTAAATGCTAGTCAACATATGTGTTGATATTATTAAAAAGTTGACTTCAGAATATGGACGCTAACCAAGAAAACTGCAGATCAGAGTGTCATTTTCCAGAACAAATAAGAATTTAGAAAGCATATGCACCTGATAACAGAGTTGGAAATATATAAAAACTGAAAGAAGAATAACCAAATTAATAGTTGTAGTTGGAAACTTCAGCATTCATTTCTTAGTAGTTGACAAAGCAAGTAGATTGAATATCAGAAAATAAATAATAGACCTCAACCAAACGCTGAAACAATATGGCAAAGTTGAAAGGTTTAGAACATTACAATAGCACCTTGAGAAGGCATACCGTTTCTAATTCACATTTAGAAGGTACACTATATTGCAGACCATAAAACACATTTTCATAAATTTAAAAGAATTAAGTGTATACAAAATATGTTCTTGCATTATTACTAAATTACACCAGAAATAACAAGATAAATTTTAAATGATTTTGAATTGAATAAAGCCAAAATTAAACTATCAAAATTTATGGGTTGCAGCCAGTCCTGTACTAAGAGGGAATTTTGTTGCATTAAAATTTCATATTAAAAACAAAGACCTCAAATATAGGATATAACGTAGCCTTATTAAACTAGAAAAAGGAGAGCAAAATAAATCCAAGTGAACTAGAAATCAGAAAATATTATTATGCTTAACAGAAAAATCAATGAAAGTAAATAAAGATATATAATAGAAAAAAACTGTTTAGTTATTCAGTAAAATGAATAAAATTATTAGATTTCCAGTCATATGGATAAGCAAAAGGAAACAGAATATGCACATAGTCAATGTCAGTAATAAAAATGGTAGCATCAATACAGGCTATACTTATTTTTAAAAGATAAAAGAATATTATAAATAATATTTTATTAAGTTATAAAGTTGACTATACAGAAAAGGACAAATTTCTTAAAAAAGACGTGAAGCAACAAATCTCTGAAAAATACCAAAATGCCCCTATATCTTTCATAAATATTTGAAGTTTTAGTCAAATGTATTTATGCATAAACATCCACACATGCATACCCCTCAATCTGAGATGGCTTCAGTGGTAAATTTTACCCCTTAATGTTAACATAATACCAAACTCTAAATAAAATCTTCCAGAAAATTGAGGGGGGAATATTCTGCAAATCATTCTAAAGGCCAGCATTCCCCTCATTAAAAAAAAAAAAAAAGGCATGGAAAAGGACAGCTACATATCAATACCTCTCATAAAAACAGACACAGAAATTCTCACAAGACATAGTTGAAAGTTCAATTAAGGTGAATAGTCAATACAGCCAAGTGTATTTTCTCCTGTGAAGGCTAATTTGACAGTCAAAAAATCAAGTACTGTTTGACATTCATAAAATTTAAAATTAGGTAATGTAATTCACCATATGAACAGACTAACCAAGAACTAAATAAAATTCAGGAAATAAATTTTGTGCAAATTCAACATCCATTCATTATAAGATTTTTCCTGGGGAATATGTGTAAATCTATGTCTGATTCATATCAATGTATGACAAAACCCACTGAAAAAACAAATAAATAAAATAAAAAAAAAAAAGATTTTTCAGTAAACTAGGAATGGAAGAATATATCATTAAGCTTATTAAATCAAATAAAATTCTAAGCTAATTTCATATTAAATAGTGAACACACTTTCTCAGTAAGATGAGGAACAAGTGAGTAATGAATAGCTGATTTAATATTATATTCAAGATTCTGTCAAATGCAGAAAGTCAAAGTCATAAAAATTCAAACGTAAGGTCTGAAAATATTTGTTTACTAATATCCTAATTGTTTACAAATTCATTAAAGTCACAAAAGTTACTAAAACTAAAAAAATGAATCTAGTAACTTACTAGCATATAGGGTCAGTACAAAATAAGACATGATATCAATATCAAACTGAGCACCATTTTTCCATAGTAGCAGTACATTTTTATAAACTGACATAAAGTTAAGCACTACCATCTACAATAACACAAACAATGAATTAATGAGGTATAACTTCTACTTCATAAATGCAATACAAATATAAATCAATAAAATACTGATAAATGAAGAATGACAAATGGAGATATAGACCATATTCCTTGACTGAAAGATTAACAGTAATTCTCTTATAATGATCTACAAATTTGAGGCATTAGAAGCACGGGCTCATCACTGTAATATCACTGCATATAAATAAACTTAACCTAGTATATTTACAGAAAGGCAAAGAATTAATAATACCGAAAATAATTTTGTAAAAGACCAATATTGGGGGACTTTCACTACTTGATCTTCAAGTCTATAATAAAACTACATTATTCAAATAAGTTGTTATTGGAGAAAGGATGGACATATGAATTGATAGAATGGTATTCTGAATCAGAAGATACTTTCTTATATATTTTGTCAGTTTATATTCAAAAAACAAAAAAAATACTCAGATATTAGTGGAAGATGCCTTTAACTGCAAATAAGTGAACATGAATCCCATTCTCACATTCTATACACAAAGTAAGTATTCAAAATGAATCAATATCCATAGTATAAAACCTATAAGTCTTCTAGAAGAAACACAGAAGAATATTTTTGTCACCTGAGGTTAAGCAAAATTTTGTTAGGTATGATGTGAAAAGTCTATTTAAAAAACAAAAATGACAATGTGAGTTTTGTCAAAATTAAGGAGGGCTGGTCTTTAAGAGACTTAAGCAAATGAAAGAGGAAGAATAAACAGGAAAAATATTATCAATTACAAATCACATAGTCTGTTCATAATATTAGAAGAACACATTACATTTAAAAATAGCAAATAACTCAGTTTAAAAAGTGGGATAAAGATTTGAAGATGCAAGTTGCCCAAGAATAACATGGATAACAAATATGCAAATGAAAAGTTAGGATAGTCAACATCATTAGTCATTAAGGAAATGCAAATCAAAACCCCAATGAGCTGTATAAGAGCATCTTTATTTACTCAATAAATATTTATAATACCTAAAAATACCACATTGAGATATCACTGTATAAATATTTTAATGGATAACATTTTAAAAATTAAAAGAAATCATAAAATACTGAGTAGTCAAAAGGGTGTGGTAAAGGACAGATTCACATGAATGAAGGGAATTCAAAATATTTTGACCACACTCAAAACTATTTGTCATATTCTTATAAAGTCAGTAAGTTGCCCCAGGGAAATGAACCCTATGTTAACACAAGCTCTGGGTGCAGATACTTATAGTGATTTTGTCAGTGCTAAAACCTAAAAACAACAGAAATGTACCTTAGTTATGGAATGGATAAGTAACAAACTCATAGAAGAGGAAATAACATAAAAGAATCTTAAACACATTATCATAAGTTTAAAACAAGGTAAGTGAAGTGATAAATATGTATAATTCTAGTTATGACTTTTCTTTCAATGACAAAACTTTGTGTATACAACTCAGAACATGATCTTATATGTAAACTCTGAAGGATTTATTATATATATATATATATGTACATAACTATTTGCATATCAGGTCTTACCTATGACTCAATTGGTAAAGAATCTGCCTGCAATGCAGGACACCTGGGTTCAATCCCTGGATTGGGAAGATGCCCTAGAGAAGGAAATGACAACCCACTCCAGTACTCTTGCCTAGAGAATCCCATGGATAGAGGAGCCTGGTGGGCCACAGTCCATGGGGTCACACAGAGTCTGACACAACTGAGTGACTAACACACATTTGCAAATCAATTAAATATTGTTCAGTCACTCAGTCATGTCTGACTCTTTGCAACCCCAAGGGCTGCAGCACACCAGACTCCTCTGTCCTTCACTGCCTATTTAATATAAATCTATACATGCAAATGCATATATACATATTTTGTTTAAAAAGCTCATAAATACAAAGAACAGATTAGTGGTTTCCAGAGATAGGAAGGGGTTGAGGATGGAAATGAATGAATTGTTTTGAAGTTATTTTTTTTTTTAGTTTAAATAAATTGAATTTAAAAGTATTGAACAGATTGGAAGAGCCTAAACTTAAGGGAGATATTTAAGTACAAAGAGGAGAGAATTTTGGGGGTGATAAGAGAGTTCTATCTTTGTATCAACTCTGTGTCAAAGACTGGTATCACAATCCTAAAGACAGAATTTTGTATATACCTGTTTTACCAGGTGCCAACATCTGCTCCAGTCAAATGTAGTTGGGTACAGATTAACATAGAGCTTCCCAGCTGGCACAGTGTTAAACAATCCAGTTGCCAATACAGGAAACTCAAGAGATGTGGGTTTTATCCCTGGTTTGGGGAGATCCCCTGAAGTAGAAAATAGCAACACACTCTAGTATTCGTGCCTGGAAAATTCCAGGGACAGAGGAGTATGGCAAGCTACAGACCATAGGGTCACAAGAGTCAGAAATGACAGAGCATGCCAGATTAATATATTGATATTTTTGGCTAGGAGAAGGAAATGTTCTGTAAAATATACCTCCCATTTAATGAGATTCATGACTTAATTAAAACTTGTTTCAAAGGAAGAAAGTAAATAATGTAACTGAAATTGCCTGTTTGGAAATAATTACGTTAACTGTGGTAATGACATAAATTCCTATGAAAATTGCAATGCCAAGAAATTAGAGTTATTTTTCTTCAAACACAGTATCTGTAAAATATTGATAGAAAAATTTAGAAAAATATCTAAATTTTGTATGTGTAAGTCAATCTTTACATATTTCTAAGTTTTATGCTAATTTTGAATATATTAGGTATTGCTATGCAGTAAGTTACTCAACTGATACTTTTGAATTGTGGTGATGGAGAAGACTCTTGAGATACCCTTGGACTGCAAGGAGATCAAACCATTTAAAGGAAATCAACCCTGAATATTGATTGGAAGGACTGATGCTGAAGCTAAAGCTCTGACAGGCCACCTGATGGGAAGAGTCTACTGATTGGAAAAGACCCTGATGGGGAAGATTGAAGGAGAAAGGAGAAGGGGAAGGCAGAGGATGAGATGGTTAGATAGCATCACTGACTCAATGGACAAGAGTTTGAGAAAACTCTTGGAGATAGCAGAGGACGGAGGAACCTGGCTTGCTGCAGTCCATGAGGTGGTGAAGAGGCAGACATGACTTAGTGACTGAACAACAAGTTTCTCAGACATTAAACAGTTTAAAACAACAAAGATTTATCTCACAGAGGCTGGGATCTAAGTGTTCCTTAGCTGGCTCCTCTAGCTCAGGATGTCTCAAAAGGCACAAGGTTGTAATCAATTTGCTGCCTAGGGCTCCAGCAATCCCAGAACTCAGCTAAGGGACTGATCCTTTTCTATGCTCACTCAGATGGCTGTTAGCAGACACCAGATCCCCACTGGCATTTTTTTTTTTTTAATCACCTGTTTCTTCTAGGTGAACTTCATATTCCCACTCACAGCAACCTCCTCCCCTTTGTCTCAAGCCTGAGAAAGAACTGCAAACATTTTATAACCTAATCTCAGAATTGCCATCTCATCACTTGCTGTGTTCTGTTCATTAAAAAACAAGACATAAAGTCCAACTTGTAGCAAGCAGTGAGCATTTTAAAAGAAATAACAAGTCACTCAGAGTCATTTAGAAACTGCTTACCACATAGCAATACTTAGTTCAGAAATGTGTAATCCTCAAAAATAAATTCCCCAAATATAAATATGTTTCATCAGACTAATGATCCAAGAAAAACATAAAAAGAGAAATATTTCATCAGTGATGAAAAATGACATGCCTTGCATCTGTCAGAAAGCATATTTGTTGTAAAATCAGGTCTAGGAAAGGGATGCCTTTTCAGATTTTCAGAGCAAGGCTTTAATAAGACAATACCTGTTACGGTTACCAGGTATCCTCTAGGGTTATTGCTACCAGGCTGAGGAGGAAGACTGCATATAAGATGGGAGAGTGAAATAATTTAAAATTATACATTATTGAGCCCTTATTGCTCCTTCTCTTGCTCTGCTTCTACTATTGCTGTTAATACTACTATTATTGCTCTTACTTCTGTTTATTATTGCTGTTATTTCTATTACTATTAAAGCAAAATAGTAATATACTATTACTATAGTATTAGTCAAAATATTTTGAGTTCTGATCATATGTGAATTTATGTTTCAAATGCTTTACAGAGATTATATAAATGCATGTATGTATGTGAAATATAAAGCAATACTATCATTTGATATCCCGGGAAGAGATTTAGCACACACTTAGGACAGAGATGTAGAACTGTGTCTCCAAGTCTACCCCTTGAAACGTTTCTCTGTGGTGTTCCAGTACAGTCTTGGGACTGACATGAATTCTGGACATCTTGACTGTTAGCTAATCGTGAAAATGTATGCTCCTTTGAGTACATTTTTTGTTACTTACAACTTCTGGTATTCTACCATAACATCCTAGAGGTATTGTTTTTAAAAAAGAAAACACTTGAAAAATAAAATTTTTATCATTTGCTTAATTATTGATTCACCTCGGATATAGTTGTATGTGCCAGAATTTTAGTTATCTACTCTCTCTTGGGCTTCCCTTGTGGCTCAGCTGGTAAAGAATCCACCTGCAATGTGGTATACCTGGGTTTGATTCCTGGGTTGGGAAGATACCCTGGAGAAGGGAAAGGCTACCCACTCCAGTATTCTGGTCTGGAGAATTCCATGGACTGTACAGTCCATGGGTTCATAAAGAGTTGGACACAACTGAGTGATTTTCACTCTCTCATACATAAAATTTTTGAGATTTCTCTGCCTTTTATTTTCTATAAATATGAGATTTATTTGCACTTTAATTTCTTTGAGATAATGGTTAATGTGCTTACCTGGTAGATGAGACTATACCTACAAAAGGGAAATTTGTTTTCTGTCTGACCTGCATTTGTCTTGACAATGCTTATAGATTACACAAGGAGAGTAACTCTATTCCACTTTCCTCAGTCTTTCTCTGTCAGCCCCCCTCACACAGATCTCAGTCTCAATTCTCAATCAAAAACAATATTGTACTTTTCCAAGGTAATTTTTCAAATTTCTTCTCAAATTGAATTTAGATTTTTTTTCTTCTTTCATTTGCTTCATGTACATGCTTTTTGTTACTCCTTATACTTAATTCCCTCTCTTTATAGTTATCTCCCAAGGAAACTAAATCTGAAATGAGAACGTGCTAGATGATAAGCTGTTATAATTCACAGAACTTTGAACTAATTACATTAGAAAAATTTTTCAAAATTCATTTGTACATAACATCATATAAAATTTTAAGTGTGGCATACATATAACAAAGGTAAATAGAAGATACATATAATATCTGAGATATTAATATAAATACTGAGAAAAATAAATTATGTATGTATATTAACGTATCCGGACAGCTAGATAATTTTATATAGGTTACTTTTTTATGACCATTCTTTTATAGTCTACAGGAATTTAATATATCCGGCATGCTTATATGAAATATCCATTTTAGATTCTATCACTTTATAACTGAGTTTATTATAAAACAAATTAATTAAAATATATGTATATAAATATTTAGCAGAAAGATCTAAAGACAAAGTAAAATTTCTTTTAACCCAACAGTCAAAGTAATGCTGTTGGTTTAAAAGTAGAACTGATAATATATATTGAACACCAAAATAAAACAGAGAAATCCTTCCTTCCTACCAAAAATACAATTTCTGTGTTGGTTTTCATTAATATTTCCCTGTATAATTTTCCAGTAATGAATTATATCTGTGAATGAACTGAAATACAAATTTTGTGACTCTGGATATTAATTAAATGAATATTAATAACCAAATAGGAAAACAAGACATAGAACTAGACCTGCTTCAGACTTAAATCTATCTATATATATATATATTTTATAATTTATTTATTTATGCACTTCATTTATTTATAGTGAAAGTGAAAGTGTTAGTCACTCAGCTTTGTCCTACTCTTTGTGATCTCATGGACTGTAGCCCACCAGACTTTCTGCCCATGGAATTTTCCAAGCAAATATTATTTTGATGTTGCATCCTCAGTCACTTCAGTTGTGTCTGACTCTTTGGGACTCCATGGACTGTAGCCCTCCAGTCTCCTTTATCCATGGGATTCTCCAGGCAAGAATACTGGAATGGATTGCCAACACATATTCCCAACACAGGGATAGAGCCAGCATCTCCTTGTGTCTCCTGAATTACAGGCATATTCTGATGTTAAGGGAACAAATATTTTCTGCACATAGTTTGCCTCTGTTTTTAGTAAATATGGTATACATTATTTATATTACTAGTATATCTATGTTTTCATTATTTTAAGAGCACATCATGTTTGATTATTTCTTTATATGAATATTCAAGTATTTATTTGACTGTTTTTTCCTCCCAGTAAGTATTTAGGAAAACTATGTCCCTATTGTAGTCCTGCTGCTGTAAACATTCAGGTTTATTTAAAGCATTGTATGTAAGTGAATATTTACATTAAATTTCTACCAGTTGGACTATATTAGGCCATGAGAAAATTGAGTTTATAATATGTTTTAATTATAAAAAGTACAAATTAATTATTCATGTATAATTCATTTTTATGTTACTAGAACTTTCAATATTCTACTTTAAATGATACTGCATGATAACTTTAGAGAAAATTGCAAGTTAATGTTTCTTATTCTGTTATTCAGTGGAAATAAAAATGAAAGATGCAATAAGTGGGTCAGTGACCTAAAGTTAAAATACAATTGCTTTCAACAGGAGAAAAAATAATAATAATAAGCATAGCTCTGAGTAACCTCTTCATACTGCTGTAGACTAACTAGTAAAATGAAACCTTAAGTAGCACTCAGAGTATCTCCCATTATGCTCTTTAATATTGTATTATAAAAGGACTCATGAGTTTTTACAAGCTAGCTTGACCTAAAAACATTTTCAACAGCTTATAAATCATCTTCCAGCATGTCATTTAATATTTTGATGGAATTGAAAGATAAATCTGATATTTCAGGGGCCATTTGAATCAATTTTTTCCTTACATCTTTTGCAATATATCTTTCACTGTTGAATTTGCTCTCACATTTGTTTTTAGAAAGAAAAAAGCTGTAATCAGCCTTCATTCTTAAGTTTCTCCCTAGAGGAAAAGAAAAATAGGTAGGATAGGCATTAGGCATGCACTTCACATAACTGAAGAAACACTTTCAAAGTATTTGTAACATTTTACTTCCCAATTAACCATGTTGAGTTCTTCACATGCTACTTTCTCATTCATATTTACTATGCAAGTCTTTCTTGTTTTATTGTTCCATTTATTTTGTCCTTTTATTGTCTTATTTTTTGTTTTATTTTTTTCAAATGGTTTAAGCTATTCTTTTTATTGCATGTTCATATAAATTGAAAACACAATTCGTCCTTTTTTTATATTACAAAGGCTTACTGGAACTTTTATTAGGATTTCGTTTAATAGTCATATATATTTGGAAAAAACTAACTTTTTCTTACTATTATTAAATATTCTGATCCATATCTCTCTATTTGTCATCTTTAATTTAAATTTTTGTATGTTTTTATTTATAATTTTGTATTGTTACTATCAGAGAAGGCAATGGCAACCCACTCTAGTACTCTTGTCTGGAAAATCCCATGGACAGAGGAGCCTGGTAGGCTGCAGTCTGTCGGGTTGCCAAGAGTCGGACACAACTGGGCGACTTCACTTTCACTCTTCACTTCATTGTTACTATATTGTTATTGTTTTATTTCTAAGTACTTAGTATTTGCCTATGGTATGCAGAAATATATACATAAATAATAATACATGTATACATAGAGTTAAGGGGATGACAGGGGATGAGATGGTTAGATGGCATCACTGATTCAATGGATGTGAGTTTGGGTAAACTCTGGGAGTTTGTGATGGACAGGGAGGCCTGAGGTGCTGCAGTTCATGGGATTGCAAAGAGTTGGATACAACTGAGCAACTGAACTGAACTGAAATGCATACTGCATGGAAAATATATATGCATCTTTGTGTATGTGTGTGTACACATTCAAGAGAGAGAGATCATATTGTATCCACAATTGTATGTTATTTTGGAGCTTTAAGAGAGGATAAGTCAAGGTGAATTTTAAATGTCATTTAATAAAGTTGTAAATTCATAGATCACAAACCTTTCTTGGTAAACTTTTGGATATTGTTTTTCATAAATCCGTCACTTAATTTTGGGAAAAAAATACTCAGGCAGACCAGATCCTCCTTCTGAGAAGCAACATTTTGTTTTTCCTGGTATGCACGCTTATAAAAATACATAAAACCCATGCTTGTTCTTATATAATCATTTGAAAATAAAAGGGATATGTCATGCTTTCTGTATTTTTCAATATATTATAATGTAATGTTTTTCTGAAAAATGTCAATAGTGCCTATAAGATCTTCAGCTCATTTCACCTACATTAATACAGGCTTCCCTGGTGGCTCAGTTGGAAAAGAATCCTCCTGTAATTCAGGAGATTGCCTGCAATGCAGGAGACCTGGGTTTTATCCCTGGTTTGGAAAGGTCCCCTGGGGAAAGAAATGGCAACCCATTCCAGTATTCTTTCCTGGGAAATCCCATGGACAGTGGAGACAGGTGGGCTACAGTCCACAGGGTTGCAAGAGTCAGACAGACTTAGCGAATAAACCTCCACCACCACATTATGTTACCCCTGGAGGAGGGCATAGCAACCCACTCCAGTATTCTTGCCTGCAGAGTTCCCTGGACAGAGGAGCCTGGCAGACTACAGTCCAAACAATCACTAAGAATCCAACATGACTGGAGCGATTTAGCACACAGGCATTGTGTTAGCCATATAAAATAATATACTTTGTCTACAGGCATGATTACTGAAATATCTGTCAGAAAGACACTTTCAATCTGTGGGAGCAGAGAGAAAAAAGTTATCAAAAGTTTTCTTATATCATTGATATTTGGCTGGTTTCTCATTAAGGTTATTCCAACTTTCAATGTTTTGCTCTGTCTTAGGCATTTGGAAATTATGGGAAAATAGGGAGGAACAAGATGTAATATTTGAACTAGTTAAGAATATTACCTTAAAAGTAAACCTGGATTTGAATTCATTTGTACAATACATCCTTCTAGTTGTGAAACCTTGAACAACATTCTAAATCTCTCTCAACATTTGAATATCTAGAAAGTAAAAATAAGAAAAGTACTAAGCTTATTACTTTGAGTATTATTAGAGGCAATAAATGTAAAATATTTAGCTCATTGCTTACCAATAAATAATAGTTATTATTTTCATTATTAGCTATTATTCAAAGGAACTATTTCAGGGTCTCCTGGACAGTTTTAATTTTATTTCAGAAACTATATGTCTCTGAGATTTAATAGTCATCCTTGCCTGGATAACAAATTACTACTGGCTTTAAACAACCAATTTGTTTGCTCCTAATCTTGTATGTCAACAATTTGGGATGGGCTTAGGTAGGCATTTCTCACACAAGACTTACCTAAGGTCACTCATTGGGACATAGTCATCATCTGATATTTCTGTATATTCTAAGACAGATTACTTGTTTCATATTTGTTGCTGGTGGTCAAATGGTAATCAGATAGTGGTTCTAGAGGAATACAGCTAAGGTGGTTCTGCTACCTATGATATGTAATCCTCAAGGAGGATGAATTTGGGGTACTTATATTGCAGCTTCACAGCAATTTGTAAATGGGGTGAGAGTGGAAAGTTCCAGGCCCATCCAGGCCTAGCATCTGAAATCCCACAATGCATTTCTATTGTGGTTTATTGATCAGTGCAACTCACAGACCAAACCTGAATCCACAAGGAGGAGAAACGGACTCCACCTCTTGAAGACAAGAACAACAGAAAAATTAGCATGAGAAAGAGAAACTTCAGTCCAGTTTGTATTTTAATTTTATGTATTTTTCTATCTTAGCTTATCATCATAGACTCTGTTTCTTTTATTCTATGTAATGGATTCATTATGCTAACAAAGTATATGGTGATTCTCTATCACAGTGACATTTCTCTTAGACTTTCTGAAAATGATAGTAAATTCCTGAATCTCTTTTTCTAAGCTATTAAGAGAGTAGTGGTTAGTACTGGTGGAGTATAATTGAAAAAATTTAGAAAAAAAAAAAAAATTAGGTTTTCTGTTTTCCTATCAGAAAAATAATCTCATTTATTTCTACGAGGATTTTTTTTTTAATGGAACTATTTTTACCAGTTTTAAACAACTTATCACATGCTCTGTTGCTAAGTTGTTTCTGACTCTTTGTGACCCCAAGGACTGTAGACTGTCAGGCTCCTCTGTCTATGAAATTTCCCAAGCAACAATATTGGAGTGGATTCTCGTTTCCTTCTTCAGGGGATCTTACCAACCCAGAGGTCAAACTTATGTCTTCTGCATTGGCAGATGGATTATTTACCACTGGGCCATCTGGGAAGCCCAACACACAAAAAAGATTTTTAGTATAAGCAAGTTCTTCATTTTCATAAAAACATAAAGCATAGTACTTTCGCAATGTTTACTAGTTCAGTCAGTCGCGTCCAACTCTGTGACCCCATGGACTGCAGGAAGCCAGATTTCCCTGTCCATCAGCAACTCTCAGAATTTGCTCAAACTCATGTCCATCCAGTCGATGATGCGATCCAACCATCTAATCCCTGTTGTCCCCTTCTCCTCCTGCCTTCCATCTTTCCCAACATCAGGGTCTTTTCAAATGAGTCACTTCGCATCAGGTGGCCAAAGGATTGGAGTTTTAGTTTCAACATCAGTCCTTCCAATGAATATCCAGGACTGATTTCCTTTAGGATGGACTGGTTTGATCTCTTTGCAGTCCAAGGGACTCTCAAGGGCCTTCTCCAACATCACAGTTGCATCACTTCTTTGGCGCTCAGCTTTCTTTATGGTCCAAATCTCACATCTGCACATGACTACTTGAAAACCATAGCTTTGTCTAGACAGACCTTTGCTGGCAAAGGAATGTCTCTGTTTTTTAATATGCAATATTTATATCATTTCACCATTCTAAATACAAATCCTTCTTACCAAATTTTGGAAAATATAATAAAGAATATTAAAAATATCAACAATTTAATCCCTTAAAGATAGTCACACAGAACAGAATATTTACATATCCTTCAAGTTTTTTTTAAACCCTCAGTTTATCCATTTTGTGTACTTGAGGTTGGATGATATATTAACTTGTATATCTTCCTATTCCTACTAAACTCTAGCACACTTTTAATATGCCATATGATCTTCACAAAAACAAGACCCGGAGCTGACTGTGGCTCAGATCATGAACTCTTTATTGCCAAACTCAGACTTAAGTTGAAGAAAGTAGTGAAAACCACTAGACCATTCAGCTATGAACTAAATCAAATCCCTTATGTCTATACAGTGGAAGTGAGAAATAGATTTAAGGGACTAGGTCTGATAGACAGAGTGCCAGATGAACTGTGGACAGAGGTTTGTGACATTGTACAGGAGACAGGGAGCAAGACCGTCCCCAAGAAAAAGAAATGCAAAAAGGCTGTCAGAGGAGGCCTTACAGATAGCTATGAAAATAAGAGAAGCCGAAAGCAAAGGAGAAAAGGAAAGATATACCCATTTGGATACAGAGTTCCAAAGAACAGCAAGGAGAGGTAAGAAAGCCTTCCTCAGGGATCAATGCAAAGAAATAGAGGAAAACAACAGACTGGGAAAGACTAGAGATCTCTTCAAAAAAATTAGAGATACCAAGGGAAATATTTCATGCAAAGATGGGCTTAATAAAGGACAGAAATATTATGGACCTAACAGAAGAAGGAGATATTAAGAAGAGGTGGCAAGAATACACAGAAGAACTATACAAGAAAGATCTTCATGACCCAGATAATCACGATGGTGTGGTGACTTACCTAGAGCCAGACATCCTGGAATGTGAAGTCAAGTGGGCCTTAGGAAGCACCACTGTCAGGAAGCACTTAACAGGAGGCTTCCTGTGTGATGTTTTGGATCTATCAGGAATCCTCTGTTCCTTATTAATTCCTGAATATTCAGGAATTAAGAGGAGGGGCAAGCCTCTCCCAGGGCTGAGTAATCCAGGCATTTCCTTTGTTAGTTTTTCAATACGGTGATAAGTACCCTCTTCCTTCTTATGAACCATATGGTAAAAGTGATTGTTTACAACTTTCTCTCTTTAATATGAATCACCTTATGTTTTGTAAGTCTGGAATTTTAATAGTCAGCTTTGCTGAGAATAACTACCTTGTAAGACAGTATATATGCCCACACCATGTTGATTAAAACACCTTTGCTCCGTCAGAGCTTGGGTCCCCGTTTATTTCTTCCTTCCTTCCTTTCTTTCTCTCTCTCTCTCTCTATTTCTGGCTGATTCCCTAGAGCGCGAAAGCCGGCTGCATAGCCCAGGGAATATTAGTCTCTTTCCTTCTTTTACTCTCACATCGTCGACTCCGGACAACCAGGTTCCAGTCCAAAAAAGGACCAACACACCACTATGAACAAAGCTAGTGGAGGTGACGGAATTCCAGTTGGCCTACTTCAAATCCTAAAAGATGATGCTGTGATAGTGCTGTACTCAATATGCCAGCAAATTTGGAAAACTCAGCAGTGGCCACAGGACTGGAAAAGGTCAGTTATCATTGCAATCCCTAAGAAAGGCAATGCCAAAGAATGTTCAAACTACCGCACAATTGCACTCATCTCACACACTAGCAAAGTAATACTCAAAATTCTCCAAGCTAGGCTTCAGCAGTACATAAGCTATGAACTTACAGATGTTCAAGCTGATTTTAGAAAAGGAGGAGGAACCAGAGATCAAATTGCCAACATCCGCTGGATCATCAGAAAAGCAAGAGAGTTTCAGAAAAACATCTACTTCTGCTTTATTGACTATGCCAAAACCTTTGACGGTGTGGATCACAATAAACTGTGGAAAATTCTGAAAGAGATGGGAATACCAGACCACCAGACCTGCCTCTTGAGAAATCTGTATGCATGTCAGGAAACCACAGAACTGGACATGGAACAACAGACTGGTTCCAAATAGGAAAAGGAGTCCGTCAAGGCTGTGTATTGTCACCCTGCTTATTTAGCTTATATGCAGAGTACATCATGAGAAATGCTAGCTGGAGGAAGCACAAGCTGGAAGCAAGATTGCTGGGAGAAATATCAATAACCTCAGATATGCAGATGACATATCTTATGACCTTATGGCAGAAAGTGAAGAAGAACTAAAGAGCCTCTTGATGAAAGTGAAAGAGGAGACTGAAAAAAGTTGGCTTAAAATTCAACATTAGAAAACAAAGGTCATGGCATCCAGTCCCATCACTTCATGGCAAACAGGTGGAGAAACAGTAGAAACAGTGGCAGACTTTATTTTTTGTGGCTCTAAAATCACTGCAGATGGTGACTGCAGCCATGAAATAAAAAGATGCTTACTCCTTGGAAGGAAAGTTATGACCAACCTGGACAGCATATTCAGAAGCAGAGAGATTATTTTTCCAACAAAGTTCCATCTAGTCAAGGCTATGGCTTTTCCAGTAGTCACGTATGGATGTAAGAGTTGAACTATTAAGAAACCTGAGCGCCAAATAATTGATGCTTTGAACTGTGGTGTTGGAGAAGACTCTTGAGAGTCCCTTGGACTGCAAGGAGATTCAACCTGTCCATCTTAAAGGAAATCAGTCCTGAATATTCATTGGAAAGACTGATGTTGAAGCTGAAACTCCAGTCCTTTGGCCATCTGATGCGAATAGCTGACTCATTTGAATAGACCCCAGTGCTGGGAAAGATTGAGGGCAGGATGAGATGGTTGGATGGCATCACTGACTCAATGGTCATGAGTTTGAATATACCCCAGGAGTTGGTGATTAACAGAGAAGCCTGGCATGCTGCAGTCCATGGGGTCACAGAGTCAGACATGACTGAGTGACTGAACTGGACTGACTGATGATCATCACTATTTCTTTTGCCATGAGTGATGCTAGCATATAGTAGTACTAGATGTATATTTTCCCTAATAAATGTTGAGTGAAATTTCAGACTGAGTACTTTAAACTCCACTTATCTATTGCAACTCAAAAATAACTTGTATTTTTCTAAAAAAAGACATATTTTCTCATTAAAAATCATCTCATGGTCATGGAATACAGGTCACAGTTCCCCATGATGAAGAAATTAAGAGTAACTAAATGGCTTAGGATTGTAATGCATTTCTCAGAAAGAGGGGAGTAAAGCTGTTGATTGTTCTGCAGCTGACTGTGAATGGGAAGCTCAGGACAACTGGCTTTATTAACTTCCTTTGATAATAGGAAAAAAACATTACTACTTTTACATTGCTCTTCTTCTCTTGTCAGGGGCAAGCCTATTGACTATGCATGCTTACTACACAGCCTATTTAAGTAGTTGCCATCAAGCAGAAATCAGTATAGGCATGTCTTATGCATTTGACCTTTCCATACCCTATTTAAAGACACACACACACACACACACACACACACACACACACACACACAGATTGATTTAGCCATTGGCATGCTCTCTTTGCTCATCTAGAGACGTGAGAGAATCAGCAACTCTCATGAGCACCAGGTTGTGGCACGAGAAGACACTGAAGCCATTACAAGCTACATCCCATTTGAGCTTCCCTGACCAAAGAGTGAGACCATGCCTTTGGCTTCATCAATATTTTACAATTATGTCGGACTACAGTGCCTATGAAAAATTGCAGAAGAGTGGAAAGGAATGAGATAAATGACATCCAGCATTTATTTTTAAAAATAAATGAGGACAATCATTTTAGAGTTGTGCATGAATCACATGTGCCACATGTCAAGGAGTTTTCAATCCAGGGCATTTCTTTTCTTTTTTAATGAAAGCATTGCTTTTGGTTCCTCTTGGGAGATAATGCTGGACAAAGAGCTTAGAAAAGCAACTCCCATTCTATTCCATACCGCTTTATATATTGCTCTGTTTCATGATCTAAATACAGATAACCATCTCATATAGGGACTCCCCTGGTGGCTCATTGGTAAAGAATCTGCCTGAAATGCAAGAGACTTGGGTTTAATTCTTGAGTCGGGAAGATCCCCTGGAGAAGGAAATGTCAACTCATTCCTATATTCTTGCCCGGAAGTCCCCATGGACAGAGTCCCGAAGGCTACAATTCACGGGGTCGCAAAAGTGTCAAAAGTCAGACCTGACTCAGTGACTAAGCAACAACAATCTCGTATACCATATATTTTGACAGTAAATGTTGGTAGAGCTTTTCCACTCACAGTACCTAGTCATGCGTGGTTTTAATTTTGGTATTTCCTGGCATACACAGTCAGTTACTCCCAAATACCTTTGATGAACATATCCCCAGAAATAATAAAAAGGAAAGAAACACACGGAAATAAACAATGATAAATTCTTTAGTTAATTTTTATTTTATGTCGTGGAAAAAATTGAACCAGATAATTTAAACAGGCAGGGGAAACTTTATTCAAGACTACTGAAACAGGAAGAGAAGACTAAGTAAAAAAAAAAACTGCTGTAAAATACCAGGCAAAACAAGATGAGAACCTAAGTTGTTATTCTGGCAATGTTACATGAAATTATTTAATATAATTATTTTAGGACATTTAAATATATTTATAATTGCTTTTAATTGTAATTACATGTAATTATGATATGAAGTTTTTTTTTTAATTTTAGTGCCAAATTTGAGACCTGTATAAACACCTTTATTTAAATGTTTAATCTATGAAGTAACAGTAATTTGTTTATTCATAAGGTTTTGTTTTTATTTGTTCATAAAATAGTCCCCTAACACTGGGTTTTCCCAAGTGGCTCAGTAGTGAAGAATCCACCTGCCAATGCAGGATACCTGATGTTGATCCCTGTGTCGGGAAGATCCCCTGGAGAAAAATGGCAACCTCCTCCAGTATTCATGCCTGGGAAATCCCATGGACAGAGGATCCTGAAGGCCTACAGTCCATGGCATTGCAAAAGAGTCAGACACAACTTTGCAACTAAACAACAACACTCAACTGGATGTGTTTAGAGGTATATACTAAGTTATGTGTCTACTAATATATATCATTTATATCTATATTCACTTTTTCATTTATATCTATATTGTTAGATGTATATTTTAGCAATCTGATGATTATTGTATTACTTCATGCTTTCTTTTAAATGTTCATTTTTAAAATTCTGGGGAATTTTGTGAAAGTGAATTTGAACCTATGGATTTATCTGTCCTTCCCCACTTTACATCTCTCCTACCACCCTGTATTTTATCATGAACATAAAGGCTTTATTTGGTGTGTAAGTGTAGATATAATTGTTGAAGTCTTACACAGTCATTTATTGAGAAGAATTTCCAACAAGAATAAGGAGTAGTTATTTTATTATTATTATTATTATTTTTTTTGCATTTTTAACAGTATGTAGTTTTGTTTCCTATTACATGCACCATCATCTTTTATGGGTTTTACTTAATTGAGAAAATAGAAAATCAATTTTTAGCATAAATATACCAAATTTCCTGTGAGCATGATGTATCAATTAAATATGATTTTTAAAATATCTTTAGTAGTATCTATGATACACCTAATAGGAACATTTTGGCTTTCAGAACACCCACATAGCTTTTCAGATTAAACCACCTCTACTTAATCTCCACACACAACGAGACAGTTTTTGGTATATATGAGAAGGTACCAATAATCTTTCTACATGAGAGCTCTTATCACTTGGTGTACTTGGGTTTCCTTCCAGGGTAAAAATTTCTGTCGAATAAATGCTAGTAATGTCTAGTGTGTAGGAGATGACAATTCATCAGCAGAAGACACATTTCAACCTAAAATCTGAACACAAATGCACTTGAAGCAAATTGCTTCTCAGGCTTTAATGTTTGATTTCCTTAATTGTCAAGTATTTTATTATTAAACTTCTGATAACATTAGAAGAGAGGGAGAGAAATGGAGGGAAAGAGAGAGATTGATTAATTGATTGAGGTGGATAGAGAGGAATTGACTTAATTTTAAAACTTTAGGCACCTTACCTAGAATATGCATTCCTATTATTTAATTTTGCTTGCTCATTGCATAAAGTAGTTACCTTTTTATGCAAAGTGAAAGTGAAAGTCTCTCAGCCATGTCCAACTCTTTGTGACCCCATTAACTATACAGTCCATGGAATTCTCCAGGCCAGGGTACTGGACTAGGTAGCCTTTTCCTTCTCCAGGGTATCTTCCCAACCCAGGGATCAAACCCAGGTCTCATGCATTTCAGGTGGATTTTTTTTACCAGCTGAGCCACAAGGGAAGCCCAAGAATACTGGAGTAGGTAACTTATCCCTTCTTCAGGGGATCTTCCCAACCCAGAAATTGAACTGGGGTCTCCTGCATTGCAGGAAGAGTCTTTACCAACTGAGCTATCAGGAGGTGATGGATAATTTAATTCAGTTTTCCAACTGTTGACAAGTTATTTTATCTTATTTGGAAATTGAGAATCTCTTTGATGTGTTTATGTGTTTCTTTAATTAAAAAGTGCAATCATGAATTTTCAAACTTAGATTTGAGTACTTTTAAATAAATGTAACTTACTAAATTCCACTTTTGATGAGAAAGTAAATGAAGGAAGGAAAGACTCATGTTTAATTTATTTTCCTTGACATCGTGTTTTTTTTTCTTGGGTCAATCCTCAAATTTTTTTCATGAAAAAATTGACCTTACTCTTTTTTCAAAATATATGGAAAAAATTAGTTTACTGTATTTTATTTTAAAAGGACAAAAGAGTATGTTACAGAAGAATATTACAGTTTTCTATGAGTCTAGGGTGGGTTGAGTATAGGGATTTATGAATTGGGATATGAAGCAGAGAGTTTTGGAAAAAACAATGAGAAGATGAACATAAATTGAAGAGATTTTGGGTGAAAAAGAAAAAATCATTTTGAGAAGAATACAATTAATATTTAAAATTTGGGGAAATACATAGGAACTACTAGGAAATCTGATTTTAGCCCTCTTGATAAAACTTCAATAGAAAATTAAATATTGTGCACATGTATTGAATGACTACAAATGTCTGGATGATACTAAATGTTAAGAACTTTATATTAAGTTAATTATATTTATTATATGATATTTCAAGTGTTTGATTTATCTTTTAAAATAATTAAGAACTTCAGCCTCAGATGTGAGGCTGATTACCTAAACCTGATTTATATTAGAAGAAGATATGTTTGTATGGTAAGTTATTTAGTTTTATTATTTTTACTTAATAAAGTTAAAATAAAAGCATCTGTTGCAGCTTTTGTTTCCTTAAAACAATGCATTTCATTAAGAATAATTTCAATATGTCAGCAAAATTTAGACTATTTATATTTTTTAAATCAAACAAGTTACCAAAAGTATAATAAAAGATGAAGGGGCAAATGTACACTCTCAAATTGTGAAAATTCAATAGTTCCAGCTCATTCTAGTAAATTCTTGAATGGCATATACATATTTGTTCATATAAAACATTCAATGCTTTTAACCATGGTAATTAATTCATGAACATGTAACACAATTATGTCAATAAACTAGATTTATCAGATTGTGTTTCATTACAAATTAGGATAGGTTTCTAGTATATATTATACTAACATAATACATTTGAATGTAATAATAGGTTAAATAATATATTGTGTTTCAGTAGTTTGATAAAGTAGAATTTTAAATTGGCAATCTTAGTTCAAAAGTATATATGCAATAATTCTATTATTATTTATATGCTAAAGTTCTGTTTGAATTATGGATTTCAAAAAGAAGTAACAAGGGCACAAATCATAGATTCTTGTAGGATATTGATGGAGTTTGGTTTTACTCAGATTGAGTTAAGGAGCAACAGGGTGATTTTTGAGCAGAGGAGTGATGGATGTCTGGAGTTTTCTGAGATTAACAGGTCAAATGTCTATTTTTTTTAAACCAGCTGAAGGAGAGAGGAAATATTTTCAATAAGGAAAAAACAATTGGAAGCTTAAAGTAATAATCCAGACAAGAGATGCTGGTTGTGGTAGAGATGGTTAGAACTAGTCCAACTTATGAACATACTGCAAAACTAATGATGACAGGAATTGCAATTAGTGCACTGTTTTGTTGATTATATCTTTTGCTTTGTTCTTAATTTTGTAACTCCTATAACTTTTGTGTTGAATCTTATGGTTTGGGTCTATATCTTTCATTTTCTTCATGTCTACCCTAAATATTTTATGCAATTCTGTTGTCTGTCTTCTTGAATTTGATGAACCTCAGTCATTCCTTTATACCTGAAAATAATTTGAAGCCAATTTTTTTTTTTGTTTTCTCTTTTTCAATTGCATAGATAGGACAGTTTCCTGCTAGGTCTTTTATCTGAGTGTAAATTCTTACTGAAAGATCCTTGTGAAACAGAAAAAGTGCAGGGCTTATAAGTTAATAGGCCTTGCTAAAACCCTTCAAGTTGAGATGCTTAAGGAGGTGGCCTTGCATGCAGGAATTAAATTTAAACAAATCAATCCTTTCCTCTGCCTTAATAAATCACAGCAAACCCAGAGCTTCTTCGTATTTTCTTCAGGTTTCTGCTTCAACTTCCTCTACTGCTTCTTCTAGTTAATACTAAATTGTGTGTGTGTGTGTGTGTGTGTTTTTTTTTTTTTTCTAACTGAACAGTAAGTCCTTTCCAGCTGGAGAGAGGCCAGATAAATTAGTTTGCTCAATTTACTCTCCTCTATGTGAAATTATCCTTCCCATGTCACTTAAATCTGTTTGTGTCAGGAAAATTTAATTCTCTCCAAGGTGATAGATCTGATAACAATTGAAATAGGTCATGTATAAATGAACTGCATTAGTTGAAACATGAGTCCATGTTTTGCAATTGTTTTTATATGTGAATTTATTTTATACACACAGACACACACACACACCCAGTGAAACTAACATTTTAGTAATTTGGAGAGATTAAATTGAGACTTTGTGATAATGGACATAACAATATGTTTTACAACTAATTAGTTCCAATAATTACTTTATGGGTCCAGATGGTCTAATAATATCAGTAATAAAGAAAACTCTGTAGCTTCCAGGATGTATACTGATGACTAACATTTTCACTGATATGAATGGGACAAACTAAAAGAAGAATTCTCCATTCCCAGTGCATTAAATGATAAACAAAGAAGCAAAAAGAAATTCTATTCTTCAGGGCAATATGAGAAAGGTAAAACATGACATAGCCTTCCTCTTTCCCATCCTTATCTGTAAAAATAGGCTATTTCTTTTTTTAAAATGTTATTTATGTATCTATGACTGTGCTGGGTCTTCATCACTTACCAGGCTTTGTTCTGCTGGTGGTGCCCAGACTTCTCATTGTGGCATCTTCTCTTGTTGAGAAGCACAGGCCCTTGGACATGCCCTGTGCTTCAGCAGCTGTGGCTCATGGGCTTATTTGCTTTGTGGCATCCTCCCAGATCAGGGATCAAACCCACGTCTCCTGCATTAGCAGGTGAATTCTTTACCACTGAGCCACCAGAGAAGCCCCAGGCTATTTCTCATCACCAGCACTTCTCCATGCCTGTGGAACTTCATAGGCAGATAGTGTGGGTGTTTTGAGGCATATTCTTCCTGATTAATTCAAGTATTTTGTCCCCGTGGCATCATCAGTTACTTTACTTGGGAGGTGTGTGGTAGAATAAAGATAGAACTTATCCTACAAATTTTTGTTAGTCAAAGGACACCAGGTTCCTGCCCAAATTGGCCCCGAGTTTTATGGTTCCATATTTTTAATTATTTGCATTGAAATGGATACCCATCCCAAATCATTCCCTCTCAGTTTATACTGTGGTAGGAATGGTAATTGCCAGCCTATTTGTTATCATTCATTGAATCTACCCAAATCGCTTACTATTTCCCCCAAAGCTCTTTTAAATACATAAAAGCCTTTCCCAGAATATGACATTTGCAATTACATAATGGTTCCTTAATAGTTCTCTAATTATTTCTCATCTAAGTGTTTCATTATTTACACGCAGATGTCAGAATGAGAGACTGAAAGAAACTATGTAAATATAGTTTCTTTGTTTGTAAATTTCCTGAAGTAAACAGCCCAGGGTGTAGCTGTCAACACTATTCTACATCAAATTACCTACAGGATAACCCTGAAGCCAAACTGGTAACTCGAGCTCCAGCTATCAGATATTGACTTCAGGCAGCAGCCTTGATGAATGAAAGGATCAAAGTGTGTGCATTAACTATCTTTTGAAGAAAAATGTCCAAACTTGCACAAGATGCTTCTGCTTATTTTGGGCATTAGTTCAGCACAGGGTCATTGCTATCTGTAAAGGAAACTGATAAATACTGCCTTTTTCTAAGTAGTCATGTTTCTAGTTTCTCAGCTTGTCTTTGATGACAGTGTTTGTTAGTGTCTCGGTTACATAATTGCCCATTGAGAAGGAAACATGAACTGCCTATTCAAAGGTACAAAGGTACTAAGTTACTTAATTTGATACTTTGTTCATATACCTATTTGTACTAAAACCAGTTTTATGTATTTATATCTAGTTGATACATACAAACACACACACATATATTCAGTGTTTTGCCCATCACTTTATTTCTTCATTGCTATAATGTCCATCTGTTATTATGTGAGAAAATTTAACTTCTATGCTAAATGTTATCAGAAAGAATTTTTCCACAAATTCACTTATTTTCTGTATAGGTGTATGCTTTTCCACCTAGGTATCAATGCTATCTTTGCAATACTATGCCTAACGATAATATTAGCTTAAATTATTGAGAATTTATGCTGATATCCTAATTTTACATGATTTAGACATATATAAAAATGATGATATGAAGATGGTGATGCATTTAATCTTATGTCTTCACGTCAGTCAGTTCAGTTCAGTTCAGTCGCTGAGTTGTGTCCGACTCTGTGATCCAATGGACTGCAGCATGCCAGGCTTCCCTATCCACCACCAACTCCCAGAGCCTACTCAAACTCATGTCCAATGAGTTGGTGATGCCATCCAATCATCTCATCCTCTGTCATCCCCTCTCTCCCTCCTTCAGTCTTTCCCAGCATCTTTTCTAATGAGTCGGTTCTTTTCATCAGGTGGTCGAAGTATTGGAGTTTCAGCTTCAACATCAGTCCTTCCAATGAATATTCAGGACTGGTTTCCTTTAGGATGGACTGTTTGGCTCTACTTGCTGTCCAAACAACTCTCAAGAGTCTTCTCCAACACCACAGTTCAAAAGCATCAGTTCTCCAGCACCCAGCTTTCTTTATAGTCCACCTCTCGCAACCACACATGACTACTGGAAAAAACAAAGCTTGACTAGGTGGACCTTTGTTGGTAGAGTAATGTCTCTGCTTTTGAATATGTTGTCTGGGTTAGTTATAACTTTCCTTCCAAGGAGTAAGCGTCTTTAAATTTCCTGGTTGCAGTCACCATCTGCAGTGATTTTGGAGCCCAAAAATATAAAGCCTGTCACTGTTTCCATTGTTTCCCCATCTATTTGCCATGAAGTAATGGGACCAGATGCCATGATCTTGGTTTTCTGAATGCTGAGTTTAAAGCCAAATTTTTCGCTCTCCTTTTTCACTTTCATCAAGAGTCTCTTTAGTTCTTCTTCACTTTCTGCCATAAGGGTTGTGTCATCTGCATATCTGAGGTTGTTGATATTTCTCCTGGCTATCTTGATTCCAGCTTGTGCTTCATCCATTCCGTCAGTGTTTAGTTTCAAAGTGCATCCATATGTATTTCACTTTTTCTTCACAGCTACCTTATGGGTCTGCAGCTATTCTTACCCCAGCTGTGCAACAAATACAGGTCAAAAGTAAATATTTAACAGGTTCATAAATAGTGGTAGAATTTAATGATTCTTCTAGATCATCTCAAAATCAAGAATTTATCTCGATCTGTCTACAACATTATTTTCTGTAATTTTCATCATACTGCCTCATTATGAATGCAGTTATATATATATATATATATATATGTATGTATAATCATTATAAATTACTTGTATACAGTAATTTATAACTATTTGGAGAGAAGGTGAGAAGAGATAAAAGTACCTAACTCTGTTTATGGTACAAAGTTAAGATTCAATAAATTATATGCCTCACATAAGCAGTTTGCTCTTTATTGCACAACCAAACAATGGTATCCATCCATAAATAACCTCCCTGGAGAAGAAAATGGCAACTCACTCCATTATTCTTGCCTGCAGAATCTCATGGACAGAGGAGACTGGCAGGCAATAGTCCATCGGGGTCGCAAATAGTCAGACACAACTGAAGTGACTTAACACACATAAAAACTCTAATAGCTGTCAAAATAGTGCCTATTATCTATTTACAGTATTGTGCTAATTTCAGATATACAGAAAAGTGATTCAATTATATTCAATTTAATATAATCATGATCTTATATATATATATATATATATACCAACTCACTTTTCTATATACCTGAAACTAGCATAACATTGGATGTAGATTTGTGTGTGAGTGTGTGTATGTGTGTGTGTCCATAAGTCCTTTTCAGAGTCTTTCAAATATAAATTATTACATTATATTCAATATAGTCTCCTGTGCTATACAGTAAGTCCTTACTGTTTCTCTATTGTAATACAGTAGGATGCACATGTTAATCCTAAATTTCTAATTTACCTCCTTCCTCTCCTGCCCCTACCTGTGAGTCCTGCCTGTGAGTCCTGCCTGTGAGTCCATTTCTAGTCTGCAAATGAGTTCATTTGTATCCTTTTGGGGGGAAATATTTTACGTTTTATATTCTCTCATGCTCTACTCCCACCCCTACCAGACAAGAACAGAGACTTTATCTCTTATAGTGATTGTTAAGAACATGGTTTGATACAAATAGATCTTTATAAATAGTATGAATTTGGAGCGAGGAACTTCCCTGGTGGCCCAGTCAGCAAAGAATCCGCCTGCAGTGCAGGAGACCTGGATTTGATCCCTGGGTCAGGAAGATCCCTTGGAGAAGAAAGCAGCAATCCACTCCAGTATTCTTGCCTGGGAAATCCTGATTGTTAAGGACATAGCTTGATACAGGTAGATTTTTATAATTTTATTTAAAATTTTAAAATATATTTCATACTTTTATTTAGCCTATATAAAATCAAATATATAATCAAACCTGATTACTTGCCATTTTATGTTTATGCCTTGCCTATCTCCTTGATCTGAACTTGACCTTGTTCTTGCTTCCTGGTGTATTCTTACATGCTCCTTATTCTGTCAGTAACCTAACTATTAGCAAGAAGAACAAAAGAGCCTCTTGATGAAAGTGGAAAAGGAGACTGAAAAAGCTGGCTTAAAACTCAACATTCAGAAAACTAAGATCATGGCATCTGGTCCCATCACTTCATGGCAAATAGATGGGGAAACAATGGAAACAGTGACAGGCTTTATTTTTGGGGGTTCCAAGATCACTGCAGATGGTGACTGCAGCCATGAAATTAAAAGAAGCTTATCCCTTGGAAGAAAAGTTATGACCAACCTAGACAGCATATTATAAAGCAGAGACATTACTTTGCGAACAAAGGTCCGTCTAGTCAAGGCTATAGTTTTTCCAGTAGTCATGTCTGGATGTGAGAATTGGATTATAAAGAAAGCTAAGCAATGAAGAACTGATGCTTTTGAACTTTGATGTTGGAGAAGACTCTTGGGAGTCCCTTGGATAGCAAAGAGATCCAACTAGCCCATCCTAAAGGAAATCAGTCCTGAATATTCATTGGAAGGACTGATGCTGAAGCTGAAACTCCAATACTTTGGCCACCTGATGAAAAGAGCCGACTCATTAGAAAAGATGCTGGGAAAGATTGAAAGCGGGAGAAGGAGACAACAGATGAGGTGACTGGATGGCATCACCGACTCAATGGACAAGAATTTGAGTAAACTCTGGGAGTTGGTGATGGACAGGGAGGCCTGGCATGCTGCAGTCCATGGGGTTGCAAAGAGTCAGAGATGACTGGGTAACTGAACTGAACCTAGGTATAACTTCACTGCCTACCTCCAATTCTCCCTTTTGCATGGATCATGATTATCTCCAAGACTTCGGCTTCTTTAATGTATTATTCTGTAAAATTAACCTTCTCTGGATATTGTATTTGTACATCTCTTTAGTCATTTTAATTTGAGTATTCATTTTGTTACTGACCTTCCCCTGTTTTGATTCTAGTTCCCTGGAAAAGAGGGGCTACACACATTTAAATCTGAACTTCCACCCATTTTATCATACTGTATTAAAAATAAGTTGTTCTTCATTTAACTCTTTTATATACTTGAATTAAATATAATATTTATATTAAGCAAAATATACAATTTCAGTTAATTCATTTCATGCTTTTTAGCAGGGGAAATTTTATTTTAGTGAGCAGCTCTGTTTGTCTTAAATTACATTATATTATTCAGGGTTCTTCAGAGAAACAGAACTAGTAGGATAGATTCATATATAATATGTGTGTGTATTTAACACATACATAGCACATATATTTTTATTTTGCATATATATATATATATGTATACATAGTCCATATGGAATTGGGTCACAGTTTTGTACAAATAGATTTCATTTAGAGTTTGGTACAAATAGAAATCACCATGATTCGTGAGAGAATTTGAGGTAGGCAGTGAAGTTATAGCTATGTTATTGATAGACTAACTGAGAGTTCCACTCTGCCACCTGCAAACTAAAGACCCAGAAAGACTGGTAGTGTAATTCCAGTCTGTGCCCAAAGGAATGAGAATCAAGAGAACCAATCCTATGAGTCCTAGAACATGTTGAAAGACATCGGAACCAGAGAGCTAACAGTGTAAAGTTCCCGGTGAGTTTAAGAGCCCAAGAACCAAGAACCCCAATGGTGTCCTAGTCCAAGGACCAGAGATCAGTGTCCTAGCTCATACAGATCAGACAGAGAGAGAACAGATTCTCCTTTCCTCCATCTTCTTCTATTCAGGCTAACGATGAATTGGATGATGCTCATTCACAATGGGGAGGACAATCTGTTTTACTCAGTGCGTGCTTGCGTGGTAAGCTGCCACAGTAGTGTCCATATCATACCCTATGCACTGTAGCCTACCAGGCTCCCCTGTTCAAGGGATTCTCTAGGCAAGAATACTGGGGTGGGTCGCCATGCCCTTCTCTAGGAGATCTTCCCCACCCAGGGATCCAACCCATGCCCCCTGCACCCTTGCAGGCAGATTCTTCACTGCTGAGTCATCCACTGGGAAGCTGACTTTACTCAGTATAGTGATTCAAATGCAATTCTTGCCTAGAAACATCCCCATGGAAATACTGTTTAGCCAAATATCTGGGTATCCTATGATTCAGTCAATTTGACACAAAAAATTAACCATCACATGCATTTTCAAACACTTATAACTCTGCAATCTTTTTCTTCTCAAACTTATCTTCCTTGCCCCACCTTCATCAGAATACTCAAAACTAATGGGTAATTTTTTTTTTTTTTTTGCAACAATGTCATTTTTAGTTCATTTTTTCTACAACCCTTCCACTACTATCACATCAGAAGTATTTTGACAAGTCAACAATATCCAGTAAGTTGTTATTATTATATTGTTGCTACTTTCCTCTGAGAGAAACACTAAGATACAAATATTTTCTAAAATGTTTGCAGTGACTTATTCATCAATTGTAGTTTTAATTTTTTGAATCCCAAAGGCATGAATTTCAGGAAATAGTGAAGCAGGCATAGTGATTAAATTTATATGATCAGACTAATAATTATCCAATTTGAAGTTAATGCATAAAGTGTGAGACTCTGATGTCCCTAATGTATTTGCCAAGTGTCATGATACAATAAAAATATTTAAACTGCAATTTAGATAGCTCAAAGCATCTATTCAGCTTCATCTTCCAAAAGAAACATGATGAAAAGAAACTGCTGGAGGTAATTTCATCATTCTGACATGCACCTTCTAAATTTTCACTGGAAAAGGTATTTTTAGTCAAGTTTTTCAGTTGTCTTTTATTGCATGATTCCAAATTAACTGAGCCATGGATATATTCTTTGTTAAAGTAGTCCTGGTTGTTAGTATACTTAATAAATTCTCAATTTGAAATTCTTCTCTATTTCAAGTTTAGCATCACTATAAATTGCAGTCATTTAGATTTTCTGATATTTTACTTTTAAATTATTAAAAAGGTAATGAGGAAGAAAAATGTATTATTAAGTTATCCTCTTAAAAATAACAATATGAAGAATTCACATTTTTTTTTTTTAATAACTTCAGGCACTGCACAGTTTTAGTAGCCACAATTAAAACATAAGCTGCTGTGAAATGGTCATAAAAGTAATAAAAAGGACTAATTTGATAAAAGATGCTCAAGGTCATAAAAAATGATAAAGTCAACACAGTTCTGAAATTATCTTCGTATTCATCCATTCACTTAACCCATGTTTACTCAATGCTTTCCATGTGCTAAGTTCTATGTCAGGAGAGGACCAATTTGGAACAGTATACAATTATGCAAATAAAAATCAGAAATACATTGTGATAAATGTTATGGGATGTACATGGGGGTATGATTTTTAAGGGCAGTGAAGGATTTCCTGAAGAAGGGATATACACATATGTATATGTCGGTGGACATTTAGGTTATTCCCATGACTTGGCTAATGTGAATTTTACTGCTGTGAACACCAGGTGCATGTATCTTTTCAAATTAGAGGTTTTGCTTTTTCAGATGTGGAATTGCAGGATCTTGAGGTAGGTATACTTTTACTTTTTTGGGGAAATTTCCATACTTTTTTCCCAAGGCTTCCCAGGTGATACTAGTGGTAAAGAGCCTGCCTGCCAATGCAGGAGATGTAAGGGACACAGTTTCAACCCCTGGGTCAGGAAGATACTCCGGAGGAGGGCATGGCAACCCACTCCAGTATTCTTGCCTGAAGAATACCATGGTCAGAGAAGCCTTGTGGACTACAGTCCATAGGGTCGCGATGAGTGGGACATACTGAGAAGACTTAGTACACACACATACTCTTTTCCAAAGTGACTCCTCCAAGTTATATTGCCACCAACAGTGTATGAGAATTTTCTTTTCTCCCCACCCTCTTGTATGTTTCTATCTAGATTATATGTTTTAAAAGCATGGACAAGAAGACATTAATATTGAACTCCCATTTGTATTTGTCTATATATTTAATTTATAAAGCATAAACCTTTTTTTAAACACAGGACAGGTACCTTGAAGAAAAAAATCTTTAGGTGGATCAACCAGGCCAAAGCTGAAGAGGTGGGTCCTTAAAAGGATGTTCCTTCCCTCCAGGGAAAACCTGGTTTACCAAATTGAGTCAACAAATGAATTATCTACATTGTGGGTTATTTAGGACAAAATTTAAAACATACAACAAATCTCTCTTTAACATCTACATTACTTCTATTGAAGTTCGCATCATTAGTTGGTATATACAAAAAGTATGAGCATAATCTCAGCTATAATCTAAATCCAGTCAGAGATGACAGTTAAACTTCATTTCCTCAGCCTGAAGTTTCAAGGTGAGGACTTGTACTCCTACCCTCCTTATGAGAAGTGGGGAGATTGACTTAACTGGTAAGTTTGGGAGAAGGAACAAAGAAGTGCTTTTTTGGTTATGTATCGCTTACTTGACAAGATGTTTGTGTGGAGAGCACTGTGATCCTGGGTCTGCAGTAGGCAGCCTGCCCCTGCCATGGGTGTTAAGCTTTTGCTTCCTCCTCTTAGGCCTGTGTGGGGAAGCGTCTGACTTGAGATGACTTGAACAGGACTCTTGGGGGACACAGACAAAATCTTGTGTGCAACAGGATTCGGGAGAAAGGGACAGTGACCCCACAAGAGGCTAACCCAGACTTGTGCATGAGTATCCAGAAGTCTCCAGTGGGAGCGTGGGTCAGCAATGGCCTGCTGCAGGGCTGGAAGCACTGAGTCCAGCAGTGCCTGCATGGGACCTGCTGAAGGAGGTCACCATTGTCGTTATCACCTCCACAATAGCTCGGCCTCGGGTCAAACAGCAGGGAGGGAACACAGCCCTGCCCATCAACAGAAAATTAAAGATTTACTGACCATGTTCCCGCCCATCAGAAAAAGACCCAGTTTCTACCTCAGTTAGTCTCTCCCATTAGGAAGCTTCCATGAGACTCTTATCCTTCTCCATTAGAAGGCAGACAGAAAGAAAACCACAGTCAAAGAAAACTAACCAATCTGATTACATGGATCACAGCCTTGTTTAACTCAATGAAACTATAAGCCATGCCATATAGGGCCACCCAAGACCAATGGGTCATAGTGGAGAGTTCTGACAAAATGTGGTCCACAGGTGAAGGGAATGGCAAACCACTTCATTATTCTTGCCTTGAGAACCCCATGAAAAGTAGGAAAAAGCAAAACATTAGGACACTGAAAGATGAACTCCCCAGGTTGGTAGGTGCCCAATATGCTACTGGAGATCAGTAGAGAAATAACTCCAGAAAGAATGAAGAGATAGAGCCAAAGCAAAAGCAATGCCCAGATGTGGATGTGACTGCTGATGGAAATAAAGTCCAGTGCTATAAAGAGCAATAATGCATAGGAACCTGGAATGAATCAAGGGAGATTAGAAGTGGTCAAACAGGAGATGGCAAGAGTGAATATTGACATTTTAGGAATTAGCAAACTAAAATGAGTTGGAATGGGTGAATTTAACTCAGATGACCATTATATCTACTACTGTGGGCAGGAATCCCTTAGAAGAAATGGAGTAGACAACATAGTCCAAAAAAGAGTCTGAAATGCAGTACTTGGATGCAATCTCAAAATCCACAGAATGATCTCTGTTCATTTCCAAGGCAAACTATTCAATGTCACAGTAATCCAAGTCTATGCCCCGACCAGTAATGCTGAAGAAGCTGAAGTTGAATGGTTCTATGAAGACCTACAAGACTTTCTAAAACTAACACCCCCAAAAGTTATTCTTTTCATTATAGGGGACTGGAATACAAAAGTAGAAAGTCAAGAGATACCTGAAGTAGCAGGCAAATGTGGTCTTGGAGTACAAAACAAAGCAAGTCAAAGGGTAACAGAGTTTTGCCAAGAGAACACACTGGTCATAGCAAACACCCTCTTCCAACAACACAAGAGAGGACTCTGCACATGGACATCACCAGATGGTTTATATCAAAATCCAACTGATTATATTCTTTGAAGTGAAAGATGAAGAAGATCTATGAGTCTGGAAAAACAATACCAGGAGCTGATTGTAGCTCAGATCATGAACTCCTTATTGCCAAATTCAGACTTATCTTGAAGAAATAGGGAAAACCATTAGACCATCCAGCTATGACCTAAATCAAATCTTTTATGATTATGCAATTGAAGTGACAAATAAATTCAAGGGATTAGGTATGATACACAGAATGCCTGAAGAACTATGAATGGAGGTTCATGGCATTGTACAGGAGGCAGTGATCAAGACCATCCCCCCAAAAAAGAAATGTAAAAAGGCAAAATGGTTGTCTGAGGAGAACTTACAAGTAGCTATGAAAAGAAGAAACACAAAAGGCAAAGGATAAAAGGAAAGATATACCCATTTAAATGCAGAGTTCCAAAGAATAGCAATCAGAGAAAAAAAAAAAAAAAAGCAAAACCTTTTTTAGTGATCAATGCAAAGAAATAGAGGAAAATAATAGAATGGGAAAGACTAGAGATCTCTTCAATAAAATTGGAGATAGCAAGGGAACATTTCATCCAAAGATGGGAAAAAAAAAAAAAAAAAGGACAGAAGTGGTATGGACCTAACAGAAGCAGAAAATCTTAAGACCAGGTGGTAAGAATACATAAAAGAACTATACAAAATAGATCTTCATGACCCAGATAATCACAGTGGTGTGATCACTCACCTAGAGCCAGACATCCTGGAATGCGAAGTCAAGTAAGCCTTAGGAAGCATCACTACAAATAAAGTTAGTGGAGGTGATGGAATTCCAGTTGAGCTATTTCAATTCCTAAAGATAATGCTGTGAAGGTGCTGCACTCAATATGCCAGCAAATTTGGAAAACTCAACAGTGGCCACAGGACTGGAAAAGGTCAGTTTTCATTCCAATCCCAAAGGAAGGTAATGCCAAAGAATGATCAAACTACCACACAGTTGTATTCATCTCACACACTAGCCAGTTAATGGTCAAAATTCTCCAAGTCAGGCTTCAACAGTATGTGAATCATGAACTTCCAGATGTTCAAGCTAGATTTAGAAAAGGCACAGGAAATACAGATCAAATTGCCAGCATCGTTTGGATCTTCGAAAAGTAAGATACTTCCAAAAAAATATCTTTTTCTGCTTTCTTGAATATGTCAAAGACTTTGACTGTGTGGATCACAACAAACTGTGGAAAAATCTGAAAGAGATGGGAATACCATACCACCTCTACTGCCTGCTGAGAAAGCTGTATGCAGATCAAGAAGCAACAACTAGAACTGGACATGAAACAATAGATTGGTTCCAAATAGGGAAAGGAATACGACAAGGCTGTATATTGTCACCCTGCTTATTTAATTTATATGCAGGGTACATCATGAGAAATGCTGGGCTGGATGAAGCACAAGCTGGAACCAAGTTTGCTGAGAAAAATATCAGTAGCCTCAGATATGCATATGACACAACCCTTAATGCAAAAAGTGAAGAAGAACTAAAGAGCCTCTTGATGAAACCAAAAGTAGAGAGAGAAAAAGCTGGCTTAAAACTTAACATTCCAAAAACTAAGATCATGGCTTCCAGTCCGGTCACTTCATTGCAAATAGATGGAGAAACAATGGCAACAGTAACCGACTTTATTTTCTTGGTCTCCAAAATCAATGCAGATGGTGACTGCAGCCATGAAATTAAAAGACGCTTGCTCCTTGAAAGAAAAGCTCTGATAAACCAAAACAGTGTATTAAAAAGCAGAGACATTACTTTGCCAACCAAATTCTGACTAATTAAAGTTATGGTTTTTCCAGTTGTCATGTATGGATGTGATAGTTGGACCATAAGGAAAGCTGAGTGCTGAGGAATAGACGCTTTTGAAGTGTGGTCTTGGAGAAGCCTCTTGAGATTTCCTTGCACTGCAAGGGGATCAAACCAGTCAACCCTAAAGGAAATCAGTTCTGAATATTCTTTGGAAGGACTGATGCTGAAGCTGAAATTCCAATACTTGGCCACCTGATGTTAAGACGTGACTCATTGGAAAAGACTCTGATGCTGGGAAAAATTGAAGGCAGGAGAAGGGGATGACAGAGGATAAGATGGTTGGATGGCATCACCAACTCAAAGGACATGAGTTTGAGCAAGCCCCAGGAGCTGGCCATGTACAGAGTAACCTGGTGTGATGTAGTCCATAGGGTCACAAAAAGTTGGAGACAACTGAGCGACTGAACTGAACTGAACTGATAAAATTTTAGGATTATTTGTCTAGCTCTCTGAAAAATGTCATGGGTATTTTGATAAAGATTGTATTTAATCTGTATTGCTTTTTGTCATATGGGCATTTTAACAATATTAATTCTTCCTATCCAAAAGCATGGGATTTCTATCAATTTATTTGAAACATCTTCCTTTTCCTTTAGTAGCATTTTTCAGTTTTCACTGATAGGTCTTTCTGCTTCTTGGTTAGGGTTATAACTAGGTATTTTCTTTGAATTTTATTTCATCTCATTTAGTGTTATTTTATTAATGTGCTTTTAAACAGTATTGTCTTTTACTTTGCTTTGTGATATTTCAGTAGTCTAAAGAAAGGGAACACATTTCTGTATATTGATCTCATATCATATTACCTTGTTGATTTCATTTCTTAGTTCTGATATTTATTGGGAAACTTTAGGGTTTTGTATTTAGAGTATCATATTATTTTTCAAATAGTGACAACTATACCTCATTCCTTTCAATTCAGATGTGTTTTATTTGTTTTTTCTTGTCTTATTGCTGTGGCTAGGACTATGTTGAATAGAAACAGTGAAATTAGGCATCTTTGTCATGTTTCTGAATTCTGTGGGAAAGCTTTCAACATTTTTCTGTTGAGTACTATGTTGCCTCCTTGGAAGGAAAGTTATGACCAACCTAGACAGCATATTAAAAAGCAGAGACATTACTTTGTCAACAAAGGTCCATCTAGTCAAGTCTATGGCCTTTCCAGTAGTCATGTATGAATGTGAGAGTTGTACTCTAAAGAAAGTTGAGCACAGAAGAATTGACGGCTTTCAACTGTGGTATTGTAGAAGATTCCTGAGAGTCCTTTGGACTACAATGAAATCCAACGAGTCCATCCTAAAGGAAATCAATCCTGTGTGTTCATTGGAGGAAGGACTGATGTTGAAGCTGAAACTCCAAAATTTTGACCACCTGATGTGAAGAGCTGGCTCATTTGAAAAGACCCTGATGTTGGGAAAGATTGGAGACAGGAAGAGAGAGGAATGACAGAGGATGAGATGGTTAGATGGCATCACCGACTCATTGGACATGAATTTGGGTAAACTGCAGGAGTTGGTGATGGACAGGGAGGCCTGGCATGCTGCAGTTTATGGGGTTGCAAAGAGTCGGACACAACTGAGCAACTGAACTGAACTGAACTGAAATATGTTGCCCACGGATTTGTCATGAATATATTTTATTATGTTATAATGTGTTTTCTGCATACTCAGTTTAATGAGAGTTTTCATCATGAATGGATGTTGAATTTTATCAAATGCTCTTTCTGCTTCTATTTAGATGACCATATCATTCTTGTCTTTTCTTTTGTTAATGTCTTGGATCACATTGCTTGTTTTGTGTTTGTTGAACCATCTTTGGAACCCTAGGATGAATTCAACTTGATATGATACATGATCCTTTTTTGGTATCTTGAGATTCAGTTTTGCTAATATTTAGTTGAGGATTTTTGTGTCTGTATTCATCAAATATAGTGACCTGTAATTATTATTATTTTTTGTAGTGGCTTTGTATGGTTTTGATATTAGTGTGATGCTGGTCTTCTGGAATGAGTTTAGGAGTGTTCTCTTCAAATGTTTGGAATAATTTAAGAAGGATAGATGTACATTCCATAAGTTCTTCTTTGTTTATTTGTTAGTTTTCCCAGGGAAACCATTCAGCAGGGAGTTTTTGTTTTTGTTTTAACTATAGATTTTATTTCACTTCTAGTGATTAATCTGTTCAGATTTATTTGTTTCACTTCTAGTGATCAGTATGTTCAAATTATGTTTCTTCTTGACTCAGTTTTGGTAGGCTGTAAGTTTCTAGAAACTTGTCCATAGATCTTGTATTTTGCTTTTTTGTTGTTGTTGTTGTTGTTTTGTCTGTTATTCTGGTAGTATGATTTCTGTTATTCTATCTTCCTGATCACATACTCATTCTTCTGTGTAGTTTAGTCTCATAATCTTTGCCTCTAGATTGTTTTTTATCTCAGCAATTGAATTTTCTATTTTTATAGTTTCTATTTCCTTGTTAAAGTTATCTGCATTTTTACCCCAGACATTCTAGGCTGTCTCTGGGTAGCTAGATGAGTGCTCTCCGAAGGTCAGTCTGTCTGAGACTCAAAGCTTAGACTCTCACGCTGCTGTGGCACTACTTTTATGCATGCTGATTGATAGTGCCCTCCATATTCCCACTTGTCTTACATCCCAGATGTCCCCATATGTCTGTATACAGCTAGAACAAGGCTCTGCCCAGACTTCATGCCAGGTGGCGGTGTGGAAAGAGCAAGGCCAGGGTGTTTGCCCCTTTAGATTGGAAAGTGGAGTGGGATGGTGGCCACCAGTGCAAAACCATCTCTGTCCTGATTGTTGGCAAGCCAGCATGTGAGCATTTGTCACAAGTAGAGTCTAGTTCCCCAGACTTTCTGTCTATCCCAGTGCCTTTCCCAGGAGGAAAAGGAGGTCATCTCTCCCAAGCAGGGCTCTAGGGATGGGGATGCCCAGACTGTGGCTCAATCTACTTGCTCCCCAGGGCAAGGGTCCACCCATATAGACCTCTTCCTTACACATCCCTCTGAGAGATACAGGTCCTAACCTGATGCCTCTTTTTCAATATTTCCCAGTTACATGGAGATCTTTTTTTATAGCTTCGATTATGGAGTTCTGCCTGTTTCCAGTTAGTATTCCATAAGAACTGATTCATATGCAGATACACATTTTGCTTGTAGGGAGAGGAGAGGTTCGTATTTTCTTCCTTGGACAACTTGATCTCTAGCCCCTCAAAATTCAATTATTCTTAATGGTAAATTGTAGACCTAATCTAAATATTGCTCTTGATTTCCAAAGTGGGCAACCAAATAAATCAATCTTGCATGTGTAATGTCAGTATATATGAGATCAATTCTGTCTAATCACACCACATACTACTCAGCAGATAATAAATGGATTTACATGGAATTCAAAACCACAAATGAAACTTTAAAAAAAAAATTCAATCCAAAATGGTGTGGGAAATCTGAGTGTGATACAGATTTGAATATCAGTAGAATTACAATCGAATAAAGGTCAGAGCAATACCAAAACTGCCGGGCCTGCCGGCTAGATGAACAGGTCGAGGACGCAATCACCACAGCACCTGAGAAATAAAAGACTAGGAAAGATGGGGTTGAGAGGGACGGAGTCAGCTTGTGACTGATTCCGACGACTTTACTGAGGGGTAACATACATATATATACTAACAGGATTCACCAAATTTTAGATCAAAGACTTGCATACGTGCAGAACTGCAGACACTAGTTTTAGCTCAGGAGTTTTATCTAAACTCCAGCAGAGCATGGCACCAGGGTCTTACAATCAGGTAAAGACTACCTAGACATAAGCCATTCACAGGAGCCCGATAATCTTATCAGAGTCAGGAAGATGGGCAAATGGTGGCTGCAGCGATTTCCTTGAGGGAGGTGAGAAAGGCCAATTTGCACTTTAACAAATCAGGGGTGGCGGGACAGAGAGGGACCTTTTGATCTCTCTCAGGGCCGAGAAGGGGCCTGAGCAGTCAGGCCGGCTCCCCGCATCTCCCCCTTTTCTTTTGACTAATGGCCATTACATCTCCCTCGAAGGAAATGGCCGCGTTTGCAAACGGGAAAACATCAGCAATCTTTTATTTATCATCTCAGATATGCATTGACAAATGCAAGGGCCAAAACACAGCAATAACAATATGCATATAATGATAAAAATTATAGATTTCCACCAACCACTATGAAACCAGGCAGATATCTGACTCCAAATGCTGGAGTCAGGAAAATCCATAGCGGCTACTTGTTGTTTCATATCTTCTAAAGCATCAGAAACATTTGAGGAATAATCAGGAATATATACACAACACTCCATTTTTGTTAAGGCACATGTTCCTCCTTGAGAGGCTGTTAGAATATCCAGAGCCATACGATTTTGTAGAACGGCTTTTCTCATCTGTTTTTGTTCTTCATTAAGAGCCTCTAAAGCTCTTCTAGTATCTGTCAAAGCTTGTTTTGTAAAATTGTTCAAAGCCTCTACCCTGAGCATAATATCAGTGGCTCCTAAAGAGGGCACGAAAATTGAGGCTAAATAATCATACCAATGAAAAACAGAGCGTGACCACCGGGCTTTAACATAAGGTAAATTAACAGGTTGACTAATTTTTTGCTTATGAATTCTCCCAGGGGCAAACACAAACCCTAGGGTACATCTCCCCACCCATCCTACAGGGAGCCAGGGCCAAAGGTTGTATCCACAAATCCATCGAGTGTTATTTGGGGCTACCCATCTTATACCAGGGCTATTTTCCCAATCTGTCCCTGGCCAAATAACAGACTTGTTGACAATAAATGTTACATCCATTACAGTCTTACATTTGTGGGTAGGCAATAGTCCCATATGTTTTATGTGATATCCTGGAAATTCTCGGCCTCCAAATGTTGGTACATGAGTCTTTTGCTCCCAGCAAATGTCAGCAGGGGTCAGTAGCTGTCCTTTTTTAGGGGTCATCCAGAAATATTCATCCCAAACTTGGTAGTAGTCACCCTCAAATCGATTAAAATCATTAGGAGAAGAAACAGATCTATTTTTGTAATATAAGTACGCATTAACACTCATGCATCTGCTGATTTGTCGGGAGAAGATTCCTCTGCTGTAAAGTCAGCCGACCTAATTGCTGATTCAGTGATCTCCTCCGTCTGGCGTACCAGCCTTTCCGGGAGCCAGCGCGGTGCTTCGGCATCCTGTGGAAAAACACATACATGACCCCTCCCCCAAATTAACACGGGATCTGGGCCAGGCCAGTTATTATCCAGCGGGTCTTTCCACAAGACCATCGGCTTTCTGCTGGAAATCTGAGGGTCCCAAAATCTCTGCGCGGCTGAATGTCCTTCTTTATCTAAAATTAAAAAATTTAAAATATATAAAGTGTGATTAAGGTAATTTCTGGGTAGAAGGGGGTAGAGCTCCCCCCTCTGTATTTTTTGAAGCTGTAGTTTCAAAGTTTGATTAGCACGTTCCACGATGCCTTGACCCTGTGGATTATAAGGAATGCCTGTTTTTAGGGTGATAGAAAAAGAGGAACAAAAATTTTTGAAAGCAGAGGAAACATAGCCGGGGCCATTATCAGTTTTTATAATCTTTGGCGTGCCTAAAATGGAAAAAGCATAAAGACAATGTGAGATAGAATGTTTTGCGGCTTCACCAGTCTGTAAGGATGCCACAATATATCCTGAAAAGGTGTCAATAGATACATGAACGTACTTTAAACGACCAAAGGAAGGGACATGAGTGACATCCATTTGCCAAAGATGATTCGGTAGAAGCCCGCGAGGATTAATACCAAGATGTGGAACTGGAAGAAACTTAGGGCAAACAGAACAAGATTTAACAATTTGTCGTGCAGTCTCTCGAGGGATTTGAAACTGCAAACGAAGAGTATTACTATTTTGGTGATGTAGCGCATGTGATTGCTGTGCTGCTTCCACCTGTGAAAGAAAAACTCTAGTGTGAGAATCAGCCATCTGATTTCCCATAGATAGAGGTCCAGGAAGCCCAGTGTGGGCACGTAAATGTCCAAAGAAGCAGGGTAAGGTGCGCTGTTGCAGCAGAGACTGAATTGAACGTAATAAATTTTGAATGTTAGAATTCGCAGTAGAAATAAAGGGAACAGTTTCTATATATTGCAAAGCATGAGCAATGTATTTGCTATCAGTAAACAAATTAAAAGACTGTGAGGAATATCGTGAACATACTTTATGGACGGCTGAAAGTTCTACTTCTTGAGCCGATGTATAGTTCGTCTGCCAGGAGAAAGGGGTATCATTAACCACAAAGGCAGCAGTTCCATTGGAGGATCCGTCAGTAAAGATCGTAAGAGCATCTTGAATAGGAACATTAGAAACATTCTTTGGAAAAATAAATGAATGCTGGCTGGCAAAATGCAGAAGTTTATCAGAAGGTAAATGATTAATAATTTGACCTGTAAAGGAGGAAAAGGCCAAAGCCCACGAGTCATTAAACTGAAAAAGCCATTCCTGCTGTTCTTTGGTATAGGGCACATAAATGTAAGCAGGATCGGCTCCCAACATTTCTCTGGAAAGACGCCTTCCTTTGGCAACGAGGAGGCTAATGAAATCAAAAAAAGGAGTAAGAACTTTTGAAGGCGATACAGGTAAATGGATCCACTGTAAGGGAGCATTTTGATATAACACTGCCGTCGGGGTATGTTTAGAGGGAAACACATATAGTCCCCACGGTTGAGAAAAATCACAGTAGGTAGCAAAATGCTGAGAGAGGGCCTTTTCAATTAGGGCCAGAGCAGCTCGCCCCTCATCGTTTAGTATTTTAGGGGAGGAAGGGTCAGTTGTTGATTAAGGTCTCTAAATTGTCTTTCCTGCATTAGCATGTCAAAAGTAACCTGCAGCCCATTGCGGCGGTTACGGTCTTCAATGATGTTACAGACCTCGCCGTATTCTGAGCGCCACAAGAGATAATCACCTCCTGAGAGACAGGCTCGCGCAACTGCCTTCCAATCATTAGGAGGCAAATATTGAGATGAAAGACTTTCAATTATGGCTAGAGTAAATGGCGCAGTAGGCCCGTATTGAGCGCAAGCTAGTTTCAGTTCTTTAAGTTGTTTAAAAGGTAGAGGCTCATGATACCTCCGATGATTAGCATCTAGAAAAACAGGGAAAATCATAGAATATCCCTCAAGATTTTCACCCTGTTCTCGGGCTGTTTTCACAGCCATTTGTAGTGGTGAAAGGACTGGCCTTTTTAGGCTAGATGGAACATATACTGGCGCTGTTGGAATCAAAGGCGCTTCTGCGAGAGGAGGGGGAGGGAGCGGGACGGGCGGCGGCAGCGGGTCAGGATCTAAACCGGCTATAATGGATGGCGTTTTAGAATGCAACGGCCTAGCTGTATTTATGGGCGATAAGTCTAGTTGTTCCATTCTCTGAGATAAGGATGTTAGCATCTCTCTAAGTTCAGAAAAAGGGGAGCCTTGGTCTTTATTCTTTTGTTGAGTTACTATAAAGGCATCCGATCCTTCTTTGTCATGCTCAAAAGCCTGCTCTTTTAAATCATCTTCCTCATCAGGAGAAAGTTCCGAATCTGAGTCTTGTTCCAGAGCAGTAGTCTCATTATCATTTTTTCTGGAACCTGAAACAATTGGGGAGTCATATATGTGCTCCGCTACCCGTTGGGGGGCACCTGAACACTTGGGTGTTATAAGTTTCAAGGCTGTTTCAAATTTCCTACTCTCGTGTTCTGGGTTTAAGCAATCTCTTATTAGAGTCCATAGAGAATAAGCATCAAGAGGAACTTTGTCTGGTCCACAGAGGGTATAAACTGTTTGAATTTCTTCTCCCACCTTTACCCAAGTTTCAAGGCTAATAGTTCCTTCCTCTGGGAACCAAGGACAAGCTTCCTCCACAAAGACAAGAAATCTTTCTAATTTCTGTTTAGACACAGAAATTCCTCTAGCTTTTAGCATAGTTTTTAACATAGAAACAAAGAACTGCCTACTATTACTTTGCCCCATAATTTTTACTCTCAACTATATACCCTCTCCACCCACAGTTTTCCAACGATACCTGAATAGGTGAGGCTTTCTCCCGGGATCCCTTTCAATATTTTTGGGTGGCTGTGCTCTGGGATCCGCCCACGTCCCTCGTTCTGGCGCCACTTGCCGGGCCTGCCGGCTAGATGAACAGGTCGAGGACACAATCACCACAGCACCTGAGAAATAAAAGACTAGGAAAGATGGGGTTGAGAGGGACGGAGTCAGCTTGTGACTGATTCCGACGACTTTATTGAGGGGTAACATACATATATATACTAACAGGATTCACCAAATTTTAGATCAAAGACTTGCATACGTGCAGAACTGCAGACACTAGTTTTAGCTCAGGAGTTTTATCTTAACTCCAGCAGAGCATGGCACCAGGGTCTTACAATCAGGTAAAGACTACCTAGACATAAGCCATTCACAGGAGCCCGATAATCTTATCAGAGTCAGGAAGATGGGCAAATGGTGGCTGCAGCGATTTCCTTGAGGGAGGTGAGAAAGGCCAATTTGCACTTTAACAAATCAGGGGTGGCGGGACAGAGAGGGACCTTTTGATCTCTCTCAGGGCCGAGAAGGGGCCTGAGCAGTCAGGCCGGCTCCCCGCACAAAACAACCAGTAAATTTGTGTATATGTGGTGTTATTGTTCAGTCGCTAAGTCATGTCCAATTCTTTGTGACCCCATGCAGCATGCCAGGCTTTCCTGTCCACTATTTTCCAGAGTTTGCTCAAACTCATGTCCATTGAGTTGGTGACACCATCCAATCATCTCAACTTCTGTCACCCCTTCTCCTTTCCTCAGCGGGGTCTTCTCAGCATCAGGGTCTTTTCCAAAGAGTTAGCTCATCACATCAAGTGGCCAAAGTATTGGAACTTTAGCTTCAGCATCAGTCCTTCCAATGAATATTCAGGACTGAATTTCCTTTAGGATTGACTGATTTGATCTCCTTGCAGTCCAAGGGACTCTCAAGAATCTTCTCCAGCACCACAATCCAAAAGCATCTATTCTTTGGTGCTCAAGCTTCTTTTTGATCCAGTTCTCCCATCCATACATGACTGGAAAAACCATAGCTTTGACTATACAAATCTTTGTCAGCAAAATGATGTTTGTGCTTGTCAATATGCTGTCTAAGTTTATTATAGCTTTTCTTTCAAGGAACAAGCATCTTTTAATTTCATGACTGCAGTCACTGTCCACAATGATTTTGGAAACCAAGAGTTTTCAATCTGACACTGTTTCCACGTTTTCCCTATCTATTTGTCATGGAGTAATTGGGCCAGATGTCATGAACTTAGTTTTTTGAATGTTGAGTTTTAAGCCAGCTTTTTCACTATCCTCTTTCACCCTCATCAAGAGATTTTTTAGTTCTTCTTTACTTTCTGCCATTAGAATGGTATCATCTGCTTATCTGAGGTTGTTGATATTTCTCCCAGCAGTCTTGATTCTAGCTTGTCATTCATCCAGCCCAGCATTCCACAGGATATACTCTGCATGTAAGTTAAATAAGAAGAGTGACAATAAACAGTCTTGGCATACTCCTTTCCCAGTTTTGAACCAATCTATTCTTCCATGTCTGGTTCTAACTGTTGCTTCTTGAGTCACATACAGGTTTCACAGATAAGGTAGTCTGGTACTCTTGAAGAATTTTCCAGAGTTAGTTGTGAACCACATAGTCAAAGGCTTTAGAGTAGTCAGTGAGGCAGAAATAGATGTTTTCTGGATTTCCTTTGCTTTTTCTATGATCCAACGGATATTGTGTGTGTGTGTGTGTGGGGTGTATGTGCATGTATAAATGTGTAGATTCAAGGAGGAAATATAAATGATGAGGTTTGTGACACTAAAAAAAAATAAAAAATAAAAATCTTAGTAACTGACCTGTCATTGGAATGAGTTCAGAAGTCTGGTTAGAGGCTTAGTAGCAATCTATGATCTTATTTTGTGAGGGAAAATTATTTTTAAAAAATAAATTATAGTGTTTTTTTAATCTGTAAAAAAAAAGTCACAAGTTTTTAATCTGTCGCACAGATCATCAATGTCACAAGTTTGCAATCTATTCTCATTCTGATTGTTCAATGTTGCATAATCTAAATTATACTGAATTTCTACTGCTTTCTAAACAGATTTTCTGATGATAAATTAGCAGATGCTTAATTATTAAATATTTTAGGTGGCTTTAAACCATAGTGATTACTAAAAAAGATAGCATTTTATTTTTAAAAAGAAATGTTTTTAAATGTTTTTGTCTATCATATTTTAAAAATGTATGTATATATGCAGAAAAAGAAAATCAAGTCAGCCATTTCCTTGTCACTGTGAATAAATCTTAATAGATAAGTGCTGCCTTGAAGGGATCCTCTGTTTTGTGAGATATCTAAGCTTACTAATTGGACATAAACAAATCTACCCTATGTCTGAGTTTTCTTAAACTGTGAAAGATCCTTTACACTGTGAAGATTTGATGACATTTTAAAATGCCAGCCTTAGCCAATGTAGTTAGTTAGGCATATTTTGACTTTCAGAGAATGAAATGAGGCTAAAAGGGGGAAAAAATACTTCTTTGCTATCTTCTGATGGTATTAAAACTTTGGTGATAGGACCAAAGAGAACAGAGTGTGATACCAAAATATACATTTCTAACTTCAAATTTGGTCAACATACTTCAAAAGAGATTTATTTTTGCACCAATTTTTTGTATGACAAATGCATTCACCCGTTTCTTGCTTTGCGGTAATCGTGAGAATTGAGGTGATAACCCAGCAGAAAGCGGAAGAAACAAAATCATAGGCATCTATCATTCATTTAGAATGCTTCTTTTGCTTTCATGTTTCTTTTCTATTAAAAAGTCAATTTTGCTTTCTGTTTCTTACTGTAATAATTACCATACAATTATTTGAAATATACATATAAATTATTTCCATTTTTCTATAATACAATGATTAACATTAGCTGTGTTTTTCTGTCAGTAATCTGTTTTCTTCTGCTAAATTTAATGGAAATGGTTACAGAAAAAAAGTGATCACTTTTTTTTCTTTTCTATTAAATAAACTGCACTAAAATTGTTTTCTCTCCCTTCTCTCTGCAACCTCCCACCCCCACTCTGGCCCAGGGTATAACTTTGAAACATTTGTCATAGAATGTTAATTTGAGAATTTCCTGTGAATGTCTGAGATAACATAGTTATAAGATTCCAAAGTGAATTGGGATACTGGCCAAAATGCAAATTTCCAAGGAAACAGCTGAGTATTTTATTTTCCAGCACTTAGAAAACTTGATTTAGATCAAGATTATAAAAAGATCAAGAAGAGTTTTTTAACTGTTTGTTTCTAAAGATATTTCCTTGGAAAAAAAAAAATATTGTCATACTCTGAAAGTTCATCCAAATGGCAAATCAGTCGATGTCTCAAGAAACAAAAGATGAAGATGACTGCTGAGCTTTAACTTTCTGAAAGGGCTTTCAGGGAGATGACCCAGAGAAGTAAAACTAGGTGTACTGTGATGTCCCAAGTGGTGCTTTTTCTAGTTCAGTTGCTCAGTCATGTTCAACTCTTTGTGACCCCATAGACTGCAGTATGCCAGACTTCCCTGCCCTTCACTATCTCCCAGAGTTTGCTCAATCTCATATCCATTGAGTCAATGATTCCAAGCAACCATCTCATCCTCTGTTGCCCTCTTCTGCCCTTAATCTTTCCCAGCATGAGGGTCCTTTACAATGAGTCAGCTGTTCACATCAGGTGGCCAAAGCATTGGAGTTTCAGCTTCAGCATCAGTCCTTCCAATGAATATTCAGAGTTGATTTCCTTCAGGATTGACTGGTTTGACACCCTTGCTGTTCAAAGGACTATCAAGAATCTTCTCCAGCACCACAGTTCGAAAGCATCAATTCTTCAGTGCTCAACCTTCATTATGGTTCAACTCATATTTGTATATGATGATGGTGATAAAGAATCTGCCTATCAATGCAAGAAACATAAGAGACATGAGTTCAATCCCTCAGATAGGAAGAGCCCATGGAGGAGGGCAAGACAACCTACTCCAGTATTCTTGCCTGAAGAATTCCACGAACTGAGGAGCCTGGTGAATCCCATGGATACAGGAGCCTGGCAGGCTACAGATCATGGGGTTGGAAACAACTAAGCAACTTAACCTACACAAGCACCCACACCCTGCAGTTATGGGCTTATCCATTAATGAATTTGGATGCTTGCCTAAGAAGTCTAAAGTTACCAAATATGTCTATGGGATCTAAAGATACTGCATTATCTTTGGTGGTATGTTTGATAGAGAAATAAAGAGGGAAAGAATGAGGGCTTTAGGGGTTGCTGGTGACTGAATATAACTGTACTTCCTTCTAACAACTGTAAATAGTAACTAAAACATGAAGCTCAGGGATTAGTTATAGAGCTCAATCTAACTATGTATGACCAGAGTCGTGTCAAAGGGATTGTGCCACAGCCCAACTGCGAGGCTTGGGAGACAAATCTATATGAGGTGGACTGTAAGAGAATCCGTCGCTGAAAGAGAGCAAGAGAAGCTGGAATAAAAATGTCATAATTTTTAAATAAAGAAAAGTTTATAAGCTTTCAAAAACATATATTATGGAGAATTCCATGGACAGATGAGACTGGTGGGCTGCTATCAATGGAGTCGTACAGAATCGGACATGACTGAAGCGACTTAGCATGCATGCATATATACGTGTATGTGAGTATCAGAATACACACACACACGCACACACACACGCACACACACACACACAAAAGCTTTTCTACTACACTAGATAAGGGCTTGAGAAAAAACAATGAGTAAAAGAGATGGAGAAATTGGAAAACATAGACTAAATGAAACAGGAGCACTGAATATGAAATAGAAAAAGTAAAACAGATAAGGTAAAAGTATGAGATCATCATATAGACCAGTTGCTTTCTTTTGGTTAAATATACCACCAGAGAGTTATGTCATCTCTCCTATTTAAATACAATAATTTAAAAAATTTCAAATACTTTGCAACCAGAGTATAAGGCCAATACTGATTTTTGTATGTTAAAATGTATCTTACAACCTCACTCAAATAATTTTTTAGTTGTGGTAGTTTTGGCAGATATTCTGTAGACAGAATTTTTTAATGTAAATATCATATAACTAACAATTATGGAAATAGCTATTTCCTCTCTTTTGGCCTTTTATTTGTTGTGTTACCTTTGTTCAATAGAGGGACCTCCAGTAAAATACTGAATAGACATGGTGAAAGTAGACATCCTTGCCTTATTCTTAACGCTTAAAGAGACATACCATTTCTGTCCTTTATCAAACCCATCTTTGCATGAAATGTTCCCTTGGTATCTCTAATTTTCTTGAAGAGATCTCTAGTTTTCTCATTCTGTTGTTTTCCTCTATTTCTTTGCATTGATCGCTGAGGAAGGCTTTCTTATCTCTCCTTGCTATTCTTTGGAACTCTGCATTCAAATGGGAATATCTTTCCTTTTCTCCTTTGCTTTTTGCTTCTCTTCTTTTCATAGCTATTTGCAAGGCCTCCTCAGACAACCATTTTACCTTTTTGCATTTCTTTTCCATGGGGATGGTCTTGATCTCTGTCTCCTGTACAATGTCATGAACCTCCATCCATAGTTCATCAGGCACTCTGTCTATCAGATCTAGTCCCTTAAATCTATTTCTCACTTCCACTGTATGGTCATAAGGGATTTGATTTAGTTCATACCTGAATGGTCTAGTGGTTTCCCTACTTTCTTCAATTTAAGTCTGAATTTGGCAATAAGGAGTTCATGATCTGAGCCACATTCAGGTCCCATTCAGTCTTGTTTTTGGTGACTGTATAGAGCTTCTCCATCTTTGGCTGCGAAGAATATAATCAATCTGATTTCGGTGTTAACCATCTTGTGATATCCATGTGTAGAGCCTTCTCTTGTGTTGTTGGAAGAGGGTGTTTGCAATGACCAGTGTGTTTTCTTGGCAAAACTCTATTAGGCTTTGCTCTGCTTCATTCCGTACTCCAAGGCCAAATTTGCGTGTTACTCCATGTGTTTCTTGACTTCCTACTTTTGCGTTCCAGTCCCCTATAATGAAAAGGACATCTTTTTTGAGTGTTAGTTCCAAAAGGCCTTGTAGTTCTTCATAGATTCATTCAACTTCAGCTTCTTCAGCTTTACTGGTTGGGGCATAGGCTTGGATTACCGTGATATTGAATGGTTTGCCTTGGAATTGATCAGAGATCTTTCTGTTGTTTTTGAGATTGCATCCAAGTACTGCATTCCAGACTCTTTTGTTGGCCATGATGGCTACTCCATTTCTTCTAAGGGATTCCTGCCCACAGTAGTAGATATAATGGTCATCTGAGTTAAATTCACCCATTCCAGTCCATTTTAGTTCGCTGATTCCTAGAATGTCAACTTTCACTCTTGCTATCTCCTGTTTGACCACTTCCAATTTGCCTTGATTCATGAACATAACATTCCAGGTTCCTATGCAATATTGCTCTTTACAGCATCGGACCTTGCTTCTATCACCAGTCACATCCACAACTGGGTACTGTTTTTGCTTTGGCTCCATCCCTTCATTCTTTCTGGAGTTATTTCTCCACTGATCTCCAGTAGGATATTGGGCACCTATCGACCTGGGGAGTTCCTCTTTCAGGATCCTATCAGTTTGCCTTTTCATGCTGTTCTTGGGGTTCTCAAGGCAAGAATACTGAAGTGGTTTGCCCTTCCCTTCTCCAGTGGACCCCATTCTGTCAGACCTCTCCACCATGACCCGTCCGTCTTGGGTGGCCCAACACAGCATGGCTTAGTTTCATTGAGTTAGACAAAACTGTGGTCTGTGGGATAAGATTGGCTAGTTTTCTGTGATTATGGTTTTAGTGTGTCTGCCCTCTGATGCCCTCTCACAACACCGACCATCTTACTTGGGTTTCTCTTACCTTGGACGTGGCATATCTCTTCACGGCTGCTCAAGCAAAACACAGCCGCTGCTCCTTACCTTACAGAAATGGCATGAACCTAACAGAAATGGAAGATATAAAGAAGAGTTGGCAAGAATACATAGAAAAACTGTACAAAAAAGATCTTCAATACTCAGATAATCATGATGGTGTGATCACTCACCTAGAGTCAGACATCCTGGAATGTGAAGTCAAGTGGGCCTTAGAAAGCATCACTACGAACAAAACTAGTGGAGGTGAAGGAATTCCAGTTGAGCTAGTTCAAATGCTGAAACATGATGCTGTGAAAGTGCTGCACTTAGTATGCCAGCAAATTTAGAAAATTCAGCAGTGGCCACAGGTTTGGAAAAGGTCAGTTTTCATTCCAATCCCAAAGAAGGCTCAAACTACCCCTCAATTGCACTCATCTCACACACTAGCAAAGTAATGCTCAAAATTCTCCAAGCCAGGCTTCAGCAGTATGTGAACCTTGAACTTCCATATGTTCAAGGCGATTTTAGAAAAAGCAGAGTAACCAGAGATCAAATTGCCAACATCCGCTGGATCATTGAAAAAGCAAGACAGTTCCGGAAAAACATCTATTTCTGCTTAATAGACTATGCCAAAGCCTTTGGATGTGTGGATCACAATAAACTGTGGAAAATTCTTAAAGTGATGGGATTACCAGACCACCTGATCTGCCTCTTGAGAAACCTGTATGCAGGTCAAGAAGCAACAGTTAGAACTGGACATGGAACAACAGACTGGTTCCAATTAGGAAAAGGAGTACGTCAAGGCTGTATATTGTCACCCTGATTATTTGACTTATATGCAGAGTATATCATGAGAAATGCTGGGCTGGAAGAAGCACAGGCTGGAATCAAGATTGCAGGGAGAAATATCAATAACCTCAGACATGCAGATGACACCACTCTTATGGCAGAAAGTGAAGAAGAACTAAAAAGCCTCTTGATGAAGGTGAATGAGGAGAGTAAAAAGTTGGCTTAAAGCTCAACATTCAGAAAACTAAGATCATGGCATCTGTCCCATCACTTCATGGGAAATAGATGGGGAGACAGTGAAAACAGTGTCAGACTTTATTTTTGGGGGGCTCCAAACGCTGTAGATGGTGATTGCAGCCATAAATTAAAAGACACTTACTCCTTGGAAGGAAAGTTATGACCAACCTAGATAGCATATTAAAAAGCTTTACCACAAAGGTCTGTCAAGGCAAGGCTATGGTTTTTCCAGTGGTCATGTATGGATGTGAGAGTTGGACTGTGAAGAAAGCTGAACACTGAAAAATCGATGCTTTTGAACTGTGGTGTTGGAGAGGATGCTTTAGAGTCCTTTGGACAGCAAGGAGATCCAACCAGTCCATCCTAAAGGAGGTCAGTCCTGGGTGTTCATTGGAAGGACTGATGCTGAAGCTGAAGCTCCTATACTTTGGCCACTTCATGTGAAGAGTTGACTCATTGGAAAAGACCCTGATGATGGAAGGGATTGGGGGCAGGAGAAGGGGACCACAGAGGATGAGATGGCTAGATGGCATCACGGAGTCGATAGACATGAGTTTGAGTAAACTCCAGGAGTTGGTGATGGACAGGGAGGCCTGGTGTGCTGTGATTCATGGTGTCGCAAAGAGTTGGCCATGACTCAGCGACTGAACTGAACTGAACTAAAGAGACAAAGTTCACTTTTCACCATTAAGTGTAATATTGGGTATGTCATTCTTATCCACAGGTATAAGGTTTTGATAGATCCATTTTCACATTTTGAGGACGTTCTCTACTGTTTCTAGTTTATTCAGCATTTTTATCATGAATGAGTGTTGTATTGTTTTCAATTTTCTCCTACATATATTGAAAGGATCATATGTTTTTTCCCTGTTAATATTTAAATTAAAATGCTTTTTTCAAAACGTAAGACCTACTTTTCATTCATAGAATAAACATTTCTTGAAATTTTATGCAAAGATGGGCACAATAAAGACAGAAACAGTATGGCCCTAACAGAAGCAGAACATTTAAGAAGAAGTGGCAAGAATACACAGAAGAACTATGAAAAAAAAAAACTTCATTACTCAGATAATCACGATGGTGTGATCACTCAGCTAGAGCCAGATGTCCTGGAATGCGACGTCAAGTGGGTCTTAGGTCTTAAGTAGATCAAACCAGTCCATCCTAAAAGAAATCAGTACTGAATATTCATTGGAAGGAGTGATGCTGAAGCTGAAGCTCCTATACTTTGGCCACCTGATGTGGAGAACTGACTCATTGGAAAAAACCCTGATGCTGGGAAAGGTTTAAGGCAGGAAGAGAAGGGGATGACAGAGGTTGAGATGATTGGATGGCATCACCGACTTGATAGACATGAGTTTGAGCAAGCTCCGGGAGTTGATGATGGACAGGAAAGCCTGGTATGCTGCAGTCCATGCAGTCGCACAGATTTGGACATGACTGAGTGACTGAACTGACTGAATTTTATGTACTATCCATTTTGCATGTATTATTAGTTTCTGTTTTATTTATCTATCCCTCTCTTTCACTCTGTCTCACTCTGTCTCTTCTCTCTTTTTACCATCCTCCTTATTTTTAGTATATTTATGAGTTCTTAATATTATAGTAATATTAGCCACCAAATGTGGACAAAAACTTGGGCTGTAATGTCTTATCCTCGGGTTTCTATAACAGTTTATGTAAGATAAGCATTTGCTTTCATCTTTTTTCCATAATTTTCCATATAATATATCATAATTTTCAATATATCATCTGGACTTGAAAATTTTTTGAAGAAGTTTTTGATAGTGCAATCCATTTTCTCTTTTTATGACCAATTATGAAAAGTGGTATATTTGAAGACATCTGTCCGTTTAATCCAAAGTGTTGAACTTGTTGGCATACATTTGTTCATAGTGTTTTATTGCTAATTTTTAATGCCTCTAGAAAATATGATTACTCTTTTCCATTCCCAAGAATGGCTCTTTATGTTCTGTCTTTTTCCCTTTCATCATTTCAGCTAGAGTTTCATCAAATATCAAAGCACACATTTCAACTTTAATTTTCTCTGTTGTCTCTTTGTTAATTTCATAGATTGATACTCATTTTTATTTATTGTTTTATACTTGTCTTTTATTTACTTTTCTTCTTCTAATTTGTTAATGTGGAAAGTGAGTTCACAAAAGTTAGCTCACTTTGTCCTTATATAAGCACACTTTAGGATATATTGTAATTTTTGTCACTTATCTCAAAATATTTTCTAGTGTCCTTTGTGATGTCAACTTTGACCCAGGAATTTACTTTATCTGATATTAAATTTTACACAATAAACTTCCTTAATGGATTGTTTACATGACACATTATTTTACATTTACTTTCTACTTATCTGTGCATTAAGCAAACCATTTTCGGAACCTTTGCATGCTGTTGTTGCATGAACTATGTTTGAACGTTTTCAGAAAGACCATGATGTTTGTTTCACTTCCTGTCCAAATTTTGTGTTGCTGGTTTTACCAGTATCATGCTGGCGACGTATAAGAAATGTTCTAGAAACACCCTTACCAACATTGTAAATTTGTCACTAGGGTTGATTTAGTACCTTGGCCAATTTAACCTTGTTAAATGTTAAAGGCTTTTATTTCAGATGCTCAGGTGCCATCCCACGAGTGTCTTGATATTGTTACAGGTTATTCTTGTATAATTTGCTTCCAGGTATTGTTCTATTGTTTTTTCATATTCTGGAATTGACTGATGGTTTTCCATGGCCTCTTTAAAATTCTCAAAATATCTAGGTTTTGGATACTACAGGGGCCATAATTTTAGTGAGAATTATTTCTTTAATATAACAATCAGCAGGGGTTATTTCCCACAGTTTCTATGTTTCCTCCCACTTCCCTACCCTTACACAGTACATCACTGGTTTTTGGTTTTTGTTTTTCCTTTTTTTTTCCTCATAATAGTCACCTCCTTAGAGATACTGGTATACTTAATAGATTTTTTTCATCTGTTTCATATTTTTTAGTTGGAGTTTGTGCTGAAGTGATGAAGTTCCTTTGTTTTCAAAGCATTCCAAAATCTTTATTTATCTGCAAAAATATGTACTTATCTCCAGATTTTGGCTACCTCCTGTGAGTGAAGTAAGTTACAAGTCTGATAAAAGGTCTTATTTAGGGATGGGGTGAGATGTATTATCGTGCAACCATCCTAAAATTTTTGTTTTGGTAATAAGATTGTACCCATCAATAAAAAAAGATAAAATCAGATTTTTAGAATATTTTTAATAAATAGTTTTGGTATATTGGTATCCCTTAGAGTCTACATAGTTATGAATTTGATAACAGTATCTAAAATACTATAATAATGGGTAGAAATGTGTCAAGTAGATTTATAACTTCATTTGAGATAATTTTACTTGAAAAGGATGCTGTGTCTAATCAGTGAGCAACAAAGATTGCACAATGAGAGAGACCATCAAATTTAAGGGACACATTAAAACCAAGTTGGCCGAGAATTGCATTAATTTAGCTGCAACTGCTTTTGTGCTAAGACAAGGTTAATGAACTTTTGCCACAAGATCAAGAGAAAGAGTATAAATAGCTATTGGTTTCTGATGACTTCCTTGAAGGTTGAGCACCAAGGCCTTATCTGGAACATTCATAAACAACAGCAAATTAAGGTTCATGATAATTACACAGACCCAGGATGGAAGATTATTTAGAGCTAATTTTAAATCACAAAATATCTCACTGATACTCAGCAGACATTACATCTCAACCAGTTTGCTAAGAGTCCAAAATTTGATACCTTTATTTTTTATTTTATAAATAAAATTTAAAGGTTACACTTAATTTACAATTATTACAAAATATTGGTATATTCCTTATATTACAAATGCATATTTAGAACCAAAGCACATGATATTCTACTTGACACTTTGATTCTAATGTACATTTGTATTTACTTAGTTTTTGTAGTTCAGAGAAGTAGAGACACATTATTTCCTGATGAAGATCAGCATTAGCACCATTATTTTTTCAGCCAAAGAAAATGACAGAAAATGTTTAACACTGATATTAAGGCTCCCCGGTTGATTTTTTTTTTTTTTTTTTCCTCTCCTCTTTTCAAGATGTGAAGACTTCAATTCACCTTTGGTCATCTTTCTCTTTGTAAAGTCACTAAATGTGTCTTTTCATCTATGCAGATATAAAGCAGATTCTCTTGTTTGAAACAGAGTTATCGTATAAAGCAGAGGTCTGTATAAGTAAAAAGTAGGTTCTTGAGTTTGAGGATAATTTTGCACGCTGAGTAGTGAGATACTTCTCTCGGTGTCATGAATTATTGTGTATCTGGGTATCATATACATTCATGAGGAATGCCAACCATTCCCCATGTAATATGGAAGAGTTACTGGCACAAACCTCTGAGCAAAGGCTATGCAGGCTGAAGTTCAAGATAAGAAGAGATTCAGTAAGTTCTTCATAGAAAGGAGAAATGTTTTGATTTTTAAATAATGGAACCATTGGGAGATTATACTTCTATTGTGGACATTGGCTCTTACTGGCTTAGAATATGTGATTTCTCAGTCATTGTTGCTTTAAGGAACTTGAAGCAGAAAGGGAATATATGGTTATATAACATGAGGGGTAACATATTCACAAATACAAGAGCATCTCTATAAAATTCTTCTAAAATTAGTGAATTTATGAATAAGGGAGTTTCTAGTAGGGATGTAAGAAGAATCTTACATGTATCAGTGTGAATATCACATTATTTGAAGGAGTAAGGAGACTTTGAAATATTTTGATAAGGACAGATATAGACTAACTTGCATAGAAAATTTTGAAATTCTAAACCTGTTTCTTACGGTTATCATACTATAGTAATATCTTTGCTAATGTCATTAATTTCACGTTAATGTAAAGAGGAAATTTACATGTCCCCTGTATTACATTTTAGTTTCTGTAATCTCTTGACTCACTATTCACTAAGATATATCTATAGTGAAATTAGTATTCAAAAAACTAATATCATAGCATCTGGTCCCATCACTTCATGCAAATAGATGGGAAAACAATGGAAACAGTGGCAGACTATATTCTTGGGCTCTAAAATCACTGCTGATGGTGACTACAACCATGAAATTAATAGACACTTGCTTTTTGGAAGAAAAGCTGTGATCAACCTAGACAGCATATTAAAAAGCAGGGATTCTACTTTACCGACAAAGCTCCATATAGTCAAATCTATGACTTTTCCAGTGATCATGTATGAATGTTTGAGTTGAATCATAAAGAAGGATGAACATCAAAAAATTGATGTTTTGAACTGTGGTGTTAGAGAAGACTCTTGAGAGTCCCTTGGACTGCAAGTAGATCAAACCAGTCAATCCTCAAGGAAATCAGTCCTGAGTATTCATTGGAAGGACTGATGCTGAAGCTGAAATTCCCGTACCTTGGTCACCTGATGGAAAGAGCTGACTTATTAGAAAAGACCCTGATGCTGGGAAAGATTAAAGGCAGGTGGAGAAGGGGACAACAGAAGATGAGATGGTTGGATGGCATCACCAACTCAATGGACATCAATTTGAGCAAGTTCCTGAAGATGGTGAAGGACAGGGAAGCCTGGTGTGCTGCCGTCCATGGGGTCACAAAGAGTCAGACATGACTGAATGATTGAACAAGAACAAAGGGAATGGCAACTCACTCGAATATTATTGCCTGGAGAATTCCATGGACAGAGGAACCTGGTGGTTTTCAGTCCATGGCGTCACAAAGGGTCAGAGTCAGACACAACTAAGTGACTGAGTACGTAGTGAAATTAGCTGAGAATAGTCAGTTTCTGAGTCTGTGAATTGGAACTAATGTAATTACCATATATGTCCGTCATAAAGGATAAATATGTCAATATCCATAAAGAACTTAGCAGAATGTCTTTTTTGTTCATTTTGTTACTTTCCCTTGAGGTATTGTTTTAAAATGATTTACCTATGCCTGTGAGGATATCTTGAAGTTAAAAAAAACAAACAATTTATATATAGTGGTTCTAAAATATGATGCAAAGATAAACTTATATGAAACTCCTTGGTCTGAATGGTTATGAAATATGAATACTGATGGACAATAAGATAGAATCAGGCAGAGTAAGGCACAATGAGATTGTAGGAATGGTACTGACCACCGTTTCAGAGACCTCACACAATGGCAAGCCACATTCTAAATCTATTATGGGAACTTCGGCCAACACACATAAACTCATACACATAAGTTTTCTTGAAACTCTTTTTCCATTAAAAAAAAAAAATGCTGCAAGAGGATTTTCTACTATACAGAGTTCTATGTAGCCTTTACCTATAGCAGCATATTATGTCAGTCACCTTGCAGATCCATTAAAGATAGTGTGAATAAACAGGTCTTCAGTGGTTGCCTATGATAACAGCACTTTAAAGATTTTTTTTTTTTAATGTCTATGGTTTAGTGAAAAGTCAGCTAATAAATTGGATGTTAGGATTAAGAAAAGACGATATTCTGGACTAAGAACTCACGTAGTCATTTAAGGACCTTTTTGGTCACAGCTGTGATATCATGTCTGTGTAACACCATATATAGCAAGATGAATAAAATGATTTGATTAAAAAGTAGAGCATTCAAAAATGACAAGCTGTTAAATTCATAACATGTTGTGACAGCTAAGTAGAGACATGTATGTCTATACAGTTTTAAAACAGGATGTCTCATTAAGTCTAGTAGCCCTGTGAACCATACTAATTTTTTATTGGAAATTTTATAACACTAATTTACATTCACTTATACAAAATTATCATTATCTAAATAATGGATGGTGGACAAGAAGGCGGAGTAGAAGGACGTGTGCTCACCTTCTTCTGAGAGAACTCTAAAATTATAACTCACTGCTGAACAACCATAGACAAGAGAATGTTGGATCCCACCAAAAAGAGACATCCCATATCCAAGGGGAAAGATGAAGCCCCGGCAAGACCATAGGAGGGATGAAATTGCCTTTAGAATCAAACCCCACATGCACCAGAGACACTCGCGGGCTCAAACAGAACCTTCTGTGCACCAGGTCCAAGAGACCCCATGGTGACTGAACCAGACTGCCTTTGAGTGTTTGAGAGTCTCCTGTGGAGGCATGTGTCAGCAGTAGCCTGCTGCAGGGGCAGGGACTCTGGGTGCAGGAGACCTGGGTCACACAGCATGTGGCATAAGCCCTCTTGGAGGAGGTCTCCATTAACCACACCATAGAACCACCGAGCATACAACCCACAAACTTCAGAACAAAAATTCCAAATAAATCCTCCCATGGTTAAGAAAGTTCTGGGAACCACAACAGATTTCCCAACCTGGGGATCTGGCAAAGTAACTGAGAACCCCCAGGGAATTTGACTTTAAAGGCCAATGAACATTGATTACAGAACTTACACAAGACTAGGGAAACACTCTTGGAGGGCACAAGGAAGACCTTGTGTGTACCAAGACCCAGGAGAAAGGAGCAGTGACCCCACCAGAGACTGACCCAGGCTTGCTTGCTAGTGTCCAAGAGTCTCTGGCAGAGGCGTGGGTTGGCGGTGGCCTGCGGCAGGGTCATGGGCACTGAGGGCAGAAGTGCCTTCACAGAACCTTTAGAAGGAGGTCGCCCTTATCTTCTCACCAAAACCATAGTTTGGTCTCAGACAAAACAACAGGGAGGGAACACAGCTTTGCCCATCAACAGAAAATTGAATTAAAGATTTACTGAGCACAGCCCTGCCCTTCAAAACAAGACCGAGTTTCCCCAGTAAGTCAGTTTCTCCCAATAGGAAGCTTCCATAAGCCTCTTATCCTTATCTGTCAGAGGGCAGACAGAAAGAAAACCACATCACAGAAAATTAATCAAACTGATCACATGGACCACAGCCTTGCCTAACTCAATGAAACTATGAGCCATGCTGTGTAGGGCCACCTGAGACAGACAGATCATGGTGGAGAGTTCTGACAAAAAGTGGTCCACTAGAGAAGGGAATGGCAAACCATTTCAGTATTCTTGCCTTGAGAACCCCATGAACAGTATGAAAAGGCAAAACGATGTGACACTGAAAGGTAAATTCCCCAGGTTTGTAGGTGCCCAAAATGCTACTGGAGAAGAGTGGAAAAATAACTCCAGAAAGGATGAAGAGATGGAGCCAAAGCAAAAGCAATGCCCAGTTGTGGATGTGACTGGTGATGGAAGTAAAGCCTAATGCTGTAAAGGACAATATTGCATGGGAACCTGGAATGTTAGGTCCCATCACTTCATGGCAAATAGATGGGGGAATGATGGGAACAGTGACAGACTTTATTTTCTTGGGCAACAAAATCACTGCAGATGGTGATTGCAGCCATGAAATTAAAAGACGCTTGCTCCTTGTAAGAAAGCTTATAATCAACCTAAAGAGTATATTAAAAAGCAGAGACATTGTTTTGCCAACAAAGGTACATCTAGTTAAAGCTATATTTTTGTTTTTGTTTTTTCCAGTAATTATGTACGGATGTGAGAGTTGGACTATAAAGAAAGCTTAGCACAAAACAATTGATGTTTTTGAATGGTGGTATTGTTTAAGACTCTTGAGAGTCTCTTGGACTGCAAAGAGATAAAACCAGGCAAACCTCAAAGAAATCAGTCCTGACTATTCATTGGAAGGACTGATGCTGAAGCTGAAACTCCAATAATTTGGCCACCTGATGCAAAGACCCTGATGCTGGGAAAGAGTGAAGGTGGGAGGAGAAGGGGATGACAGAGGATGAGATGGTTGGATGGATGGCATCACCAACTCTACAGACATAAGTTTGACTAAGCTCTGAGATTTGGTGATGGACAGGGAAGCCTGGTGTGCTGCAGTCCATGGGGTCCCAAAGAGTCGAACGTGACTGAGAGACTGAACTGAACTGATCACAGAAATAACTAGTATATTGTCTCTGCATTTAGTGAGTTTCTAAGGATAAAAGATAAATAGATCATTTTATTACCATTTTAAGACCACTTCCATTTGTATGTGTCAAAGTAGTTTGATGCTTAATAAACATGTTGTTGATAAAAGGCTATCATAGTCAAGTTCTATAGAAATGAGACAGCATCTATTTGATGGTCAAATCTTACATATTTCCCCATATATTTAAATAAAAAGTGATATGACCAGCGAAATAAGGTGATGAAAAATGGCAATACACTTAATATGAGGGGTTTTAAAGACAGTATTTAAAATAATGTCAAGAGAGGTTCTTAGAGACTCATTCAAATCTCTTAGAATTGATTTATTCAAGTCTCTTAGACTCACTGAAGGTTCTTAGAGACTCATTCAAGTCAAGACTCCATTCACGTTACCTTGAAAATATGAATTAACCAGAATTTGGTATTTATTAATGGGCGACCCATGGAATGGTACTTAAATCACTTTGCGAAATATGTTCCTAAGATTTGGGTTTGCATGCATGTGCTCAGTCGCATCTGATGCTGAGCTCCTATGGACTGCAACCCACCAGGCTCCTCTGTTCATGGCATTTCCCAGGCAAGAATACTGGAGTGGGTTGCCATGCCCTCTTCCATGGGATCTTCCCAACCCAGAGATAGAACCTGTGTCTCTTGCATCTCCTTTATTGCAGGTGGATTCTTTATCACTTAGTCACTGGGGAAGACCTCCTAAGATTTAAGTCGGTCAGTTATATTAATGTCTTCTTTATGGAGATGCTTTGAGGTTTAAATATCATAAAGTTCATGTAAATAGACGCTAAATGTGTATATTTTACTTTTGCAAGTAACAAATTGCTTGATTCAGGCAAACCTCTTTCGTTCCCTGGCTCTCCATTTTGTCAGTTGTGAAATTACAAGTCTACATATCTCCGAGGTCTCTATCATTTTAGCTATTAAGTTCCAATTCACATTATCTATCCACCATGAAATATTCCATCAGTAGTTCTCACCTGATTTACCGGTAAAATATGTGTGTGTGAACATGTGTGTTTATACCAATGCATTTTAAGATAGTAATTCCAAGCAAAATTAGAACTAATATTCCTAAAATAGTTTATTTCCTTTCATGTTAAAGGAAAAAAAAAAAAAAAAAACACTAAAGGCCAATTTGTATGGGAAAATAAACTCAATTGTGTGATACTGCATGAATGGAAATTCCAGGAGAGTATTTTCTTATTATTGAGTTGCATCAGTGTTTCATTTAGAAACAAAAACCATTATCCTAGGCTATTAGTCTTAGATCCTCAAAGAAGCAGATGCCAGGAAAGGATTGAATGGTCAAGAAATTTACTAGGAGGGGAACATGTTTGAAAGAGACTAGGGACTAGGGACAGTGCCTTCAGATCACACAATGAAATTCTGACCCCAAGTAAGGGAGAGAGAGGGAAAAACAAAAGTAATTGTAGATTACCTTTCTTTCTATCAAAGATTCTTCAAAGATAGGAATTCCTCTAGTCAAATTTTGTTTACAAAGTAGTCTTTAGTCTCCTAGAGTGGGTCTGCTTTGGGATCTCCACTGAACTGCATTATGGGAGTTGTGGTCTTAGTAACGGCGTGGCAATGGATTGTCAAGGGATAAACCATGACCTTTGATTAGCTATGCTTCTTATAAGAGGCCTGTGACTGTGCTCAGATGGCTGCTATGCTTGTTGCTACTGCTTTCCAGGACTCTCTTACTGGTGGCAAGATGCTCCTGGGATTTAAAAATAATGATGTGAAAAATAATAATAATAATAATAATAGTGATGTGGTCAGAGACTAGGCGACATAACTCCAGATCATGAAAACTCACTAGACTTTTGTGAAAACTCATTTTATCCATTGATATCATGGGAGTAAGCTACATGACCTCAGACTTTATTCAAGGGACTGGAACTTTCTCTGAAAGTTTCTATAGATATTATTTCAAACATCCCCAATAACACTTAACTTATCCTCTGACTATAGCAACCCAAATTAAAAAAAAAAAAAAAAATCAAAACTAGCTTCCCTGCCTTTTGACTAGCTCTCCATTTCACTTTAACAATGGCTTAACATATTTTTTTTTTTAATTTTTTATTAGTTGGAGGCTAATTACTTCACAACATTTCAGTGGGTTTTGTCATACATTGATATGAATCAGCCATGGATTTACACCTCTTCCCCATCCCAATCCCCGCTCCCACCTCCCTCTCCACCCGATTCCTCTCGAAACATCCCACCCTTGCCTTCTCCCACAGAGTTCAAAAGTCTGTTCTGTATTTCTGTGTCTCTTTTTCTGTTTTGCATATAGGGTTATTGTTACCATCTTTCTAAATTCCATATATATGTGTTAGTATGCTGTAATGTTCTTTGTCTTTCTGGCTTACTTCACTCTGTATAAGGGGCTCCAGCTTCATCCATCTCATTAGGACTGGTTCAAATGAATTCTTTTTAATGGCTGAGTAATATTCCATGGTGTATATGTACCACAGCTTCCTTATCCATTCATCTGCTGATGGGCATCTAGGTTGCTTCCATGTCCTGGCTATTATAAACAGTGCTGCGATGAACATTGGGGTGCACATGTCTCTTTCAGATCTGGTTTCCTCAGTGTGTCTACCCAGAAGTGGGATTGCTGGGTCATATGGCAGTTCTATTTCCAGTTTTTTAAGGATCTCCACACTGTTCTCCATAGCGGCTGTACTAGTTTGCATTCCCACCAACAATGTAAGAGGGTTCCCTTTTCTCCACACCCTCTCCAGCATTTATTGCTTGTAGACTTTTGGATAGCAACCATCCTGACTGGCATGTAATGGTACCTCATTGTGGTTTTGATTTGTATTTCTCTGATAATGAGTGAAGTTGAGCATCTTGTCATGTGTTTGTTAGCCATCTGTATGTCTTCTTTGGAGAAATGTCTGTTTAGATCTTTGGCCCATTTTTTGATTGGGTCATTTATTTTCTGGAATTGAGCTGCAGGAGTGGCTTGTATATTTTTGATATTAATCCTTTGTCTGTTGCTTCATTTGCTGTTATTTTCTCCCAATCTGAGGGCTGTCTTTTCACCTTGCTTATAGTTTCCTTTGTTGTGCAAAAGCTTTTAAGTTTAATTAGGTCCCATTTGTTTATTTTTGCTTTTATTTCCAATATTCTGGGAGGTGGGTCATAGAGGATCCTGCTGTGATTTATGTCGGAGAGTGTTTTGCCTATGTTTTCCTCTAGGAGTTTTATAGTTTCTGGTCTTACATTTAGATCTTTAATCCATTTTGAGTTTATTTTTATGTATGGTGTTAGAAAGTGTTCTAGTTTCATTCTTTTACAAGTGGTTGACCATTTCTCTTATATGCAACCTTCAGTCACTATCCAGGAAACCCTACACTAAATTCAGCAACTATCAATTGTCAGACACTGTAATAGGAACGGTTCCTGAAAGATACATGAGGTAAAATGTCAGCACTTGCAATGTTTCCCTCTGTCTTTACTGTACAGATTACCAAGTACCTTCAAACTGTTTATTTTTGCTTTCTTCCTAAATCATAGTGTTTTAGAAATAGTGTATTTTTCCATTAATATCCTGGATCTTTGTAACAGATTATGTTCAAAAATAGCAAAATATTTGACATAATTGGAATAGAAACATTTAGAGCATTTGAACAGCTCATTAGACTTATAGTCAACTATGATTTATTATTTTAATAGTGTGATACAGAGTACTCACAAGAGTAGCATGATTTTTTTTCAAATGGAAATTTTCTATTGTCAATTTGCTTTAATTATTAATAAAATATATTCTAGGCAGTATTTACAAGAGATATTATGACCTATAGTCTAGGTACTGAAGAGAAAGCATATATAGTAAAATATAATGGAATAAACTATATAAATACATATGTGTATATATACATATATATATGGTGCTCCATGTAGCATGTAGGATCTTATTTCTCTGATAAGGAATCGAACCCATGCCCTTGCCCTTGAAAGCATGGACCACCAGGGAAGTCCCCAGTGCATTTTTTTCTTTACTCTGATCCTTAATTTCTTCTTACTGTGGTCTTTGAACTTTGGGAATATTATTACTATTAAACAATTAGATTGGAATCCATGCAAATATCTTGTAAACCTTGTTTATTAACTATTTGTAAAACAATATATATGCACAGTGACTTGGCAGGATTACTCTAGCATAAATATAACTAAAAGAGAACAGTATTAGCTAATTCATTATAGCAATCTCAATAACTAAGAATTGTTCCACTCAATTTCTTAGTAACCTGATATCAGAGCAGATTTCACAATATAATGAAAATAACTACTTACCACACATTTTAAAACTGATAGCTTTTAGGTTGTATGAAATGTATCATATAAATTTCAGAAAAACACAATTCAAGATCAATTAGAATACTTAATAGTAGCATAAAGCATTCATGCACTTCTAAAAACCAAGCCAAAAATAGAATACACATATAACAATGAACCGTTAAGTATATACTTCCATGAAAAATTAAATATAAACTCTGTTAAAAATGAATGCACAGTTGGTTCAATTTATTTCAGCCTTGCACATTGATTTCTATTAACTTCCCTTTTCCTCCTGTCTCCTCAGTGGTGCTTGTTTTCATGGGTGGTTTATAATTCATCATTATAATCAGTGAAGCATATGGCTCCTTTTACATGCACAAAATGAAATGCATGTTTGGGGACTACATAACCAAATATGAGCCTCTCCTTATTATCGGAGTATTATTTTCAGGAACCTCTGTGAGGCTGAAGCTATAACCACATCTCTCACAGATCATCAATGCTGTCAAATGTATTTAGGAAGAGAGTCAAATGGGTATAGGCAATTTCAGCAGCATAGACAGTTTTGTCTGTATTTTTAACTACTAGAAAAAACTGCAGGATATTATAGTAGTGAAGAAAGCACCAATGTATTGTATTCATTATTTTCTCACATTTCTTGCTTAAACATGCCACATAGAAGAAATACAGTTCTACACTCTTCATCTTGAAACCATCAGTGTGGGAAAGATATTAAAGGGACCTATGAAAAGAATAAGAATTGTGTATTGAATATGTTAATATTCCTAACTCAGTGATGAATACAAAAGACATACATAAAGGAAATAATTCTCTGAAGCTGTATATGAAATCATAGACAAAGTGACATAAGGCAAGTCCAAGCAAAACTAGGATATGAATCATCATTTTGTTATGATAAAATGAAGTAATAATGTATGTGTTCAGTCGTGTCTGACTCTTTGTGATCCCGTGGACTGTAGCCCATCAGGCTCCTCTGTCCATGGGATTTTCTGAGCAAGGATACTGGAGTGTGTTGTCATTTCCTCCTCCAGGGGCTCTTCCCAACACAGGGATTGAACCCAGGTCTCTTGTATCTCCTGCATTGGCAGGCAGATTCTTTACCACTGGCAACACCTGGGAATCCAAGTAGAAGACAAATCATTAAATGTAAAAACAAAAGGCATTTTCTAAAGTTAATCCAAATTAAAATACAGTAAACTGAGTCATAGTATATAGGAGCAACATTTAAGAAATTATAAGAAGGAAATAAAAATATTCAGGTGGTTAGATTTATTTTTTAAACTGAGATGTATTTTACATGGTGTGAAATTGTTTTTTTATGTTCATAATTCAATGAGTTTTCATAAATGCAAACAGTCACGTAACCACCAGTGCAAACAAGATATAGAACAGTTCCAACAATCACTTCTACCCCAAAATCCCCACCCACCAAACCCTCATCAGTTCCTTTATAGTCAACCCTTCCCCATCACCACAGTCCCTGGCAGTTGTTGATCAATTTTCAGTCTCTATAATTTTGCCTTTTCCTGAATGTCAAATAAATGAAATCATACCATATGTGGCCTTAAAAGTTGAGTGTTCTTTCACCTAGGATAGGTTATGTCTCTAGATTCACCCATGCTGTTGCCTATATGTAGTTACCACTGGAGACACTAATCTCATATAAATGGATCCCATAAATTTGCCCAGAGATTCCTATTCTGTAGGTTGAATATAGGGTCTCAGATTATTTGATGCCAAAATGACTTGGAATATGCTGTGAGAGGCCCTGAAATAGGCAAAAGAAATTCCCTCAGAATTAAACTTCCCCAGAAGACCATTCACAGGTATCATTATAGGAGTAGAGACTTAAGCCTCCTGACACTCTGTTCACTCCCAAGGCTAAAGAACTTTGAGGGGGCATGGATCCTAGTTTTTTTGAGAAAGGTCACGTGTACTCATCAGACACCCCACTCTAGAATGGACAGTATATCATTAAATCACAGATCTCACATTTGGCAAAATATGATCATCTCTTCAGAAAAGCAGTGTTCTTTGTTACCAGTAATAGGAATACCTGTAACTAGATAAGTAAAGGAGGTGTATTAGAATTATTTTGTTTGTAATAAATGAGCTAACCAAAAATAAGTTATCAGCTCTTATATTTGGAATGTTCAGGATTACAACTGGTGGCAGAAGTGGATCTAGAGTTTCAAATATTTCTCCTTTTTTTTTTTTCCCTCCTACCTCTTACTCTCCTTGTTCTATGTTATGGATTAAATTGTGCACCCATCCTCTAAAGAAAGTGGATATGTTGGAGTCATAACACACAGAATCTCAGAATGCAACATTATTTGGAAATAGGACTATTTCAGATGAAATAAGAAGAGGTCATACTGAAGTAGAATGAGTTCATACTCATCCTATATGACTGATATCTTTATGAGAAGTAGGTCATGTGACCACATGAACACTGCGGGTACCATGTGATGAAGGCAGAGATTGGAGTCATGCAGCTGCAAGGGAAGGAATGAAGAATTGTTAGAAAACTAGAAGCGGGGAAGAAGAAAGGAAGGATTCTCCTGGAGGTTTCACAGAAAGCATAGCTTTGAAAAACACCTTGATTTCAGACTTCTAGATTCCAGAAGGTTGAGAAAATACATTTTTCTTGTTTTAAGCTCCCCTTTTGTAGTACTTCGTCACAACAGTCCTAGGAAACTAATATATCCCAATACAAAGAAACAGTTTTTTACTCCCTATGCTAGCTTTATTCTCATATACTGAAATTTGGTTTCCTTCTTAACCAGAGGGAAAAGGAAGTCAGGCAGAATGTTCCAGACTTCTATCACCTCCATTTTTTGTTGTTGTTGTCATGGTGGTACCCAGAACATATCATCTCTGTATATAAAGTTCAGGGAATGATCTTGGATTGGCCAACCAATGTGATTACTATTAGCATGACTGGGAAAGTTGCTGTCCTCTGTGACAAGAGGAGAGGAAGGTAGACTGATATACAAGTCCTCCAGAACCACAGGGAGTAGAGATGTGTAGTGATGAGGGTACTTTTGGAGGGGACTTTTGAAAAATTGCACTTTTGGCTCAGAAAGGATATTGAGCATTCAAAGTAGAGGTACATAGATGTTCACGTTTTGTTTGTTTGTTTGTTTGTTTGTTTATTTGATAGATATTTTATTATTTTTTAGTATTAATTTTTTATTTTTTCATGTTTATATAGATATATATAAGCACACATAAACAATAGTAAAACAAATGCGTTTTAACACAAATTCTAGAATGCTGTTCACAGTGTCATACTGTTGTCGTATATCAAGAAAGTGGATAATCAGATGTATCATTATCTACATTTAAAGATAAACCCAGTTGAAACATAAAATTAAGATCTTCTTTTACCCTGAGAGTAGAGTCTAGTGATGGATAAGCTTTGAAGTCAGAGAGACTTGGATTTGAGCTCTGCTACTGGTCACCTGCGTGATCTTCATGATTTATTCTCAAAGAGGCAGACACAACTGAGTGATTCTTACTTTACTTTCCCTTTCATGTGTGCATGTCAGAAGTCAGAGCACAGCAATTGAGGGAACAAAACTGAGGGAGAGGAATTTGCCACAGGTTTGGAATAATGAGAAAATATTACCAGGGACACTGAAGTTGATGATATATAGCAGCTCCCCTAACTGTAGAGGTTTGGTCAGTTATGACAGATTGTTCTTGGTAGACCCACAGGGCTAACTTTTCGAAAGGACAGTGGCACATCAGAGTAGGTCTCCTTATCCAAGCTTAATGCCAGAAGCCATTGTAGAAATGGATTAAGTATTGAAAGCTTGTATGTTCCACTGTCTTCCACAACCTGCCAATGTCTAAGAGGTAATAGCATTCACTTTATCTTTTCTTACTACCTATGGGGCAATGTTCTGATGCCATGTGAATACAGAGGCAAAAGGTTAAAGAAAGCGAAATCTGTTTAAATCTCCAGAGAAAAATTCAGGTTTATAACCCCAAGACCTTTAATTCTGTATCTATGGAAATCTAAAGCATCACCCCCCCCTCTCCTTTTTTTTTTTTTTTATTTAAAGTGTCAACACATTTTCTATTTTGCCTCAACTCTAGATGACCCTACTGATTATAAGACAATAACAAGCCATGCACTATTCATAGTTATGATAAAATCATAAATGTTAAGGTAACATATGTTCTTCACTCTTCATGTTTCCCTGTAAAGAAGTTATCCTCAAATAGCTTTTTTTTTCTCTCCTCCTACACAATTACACTGAAATGTTAAAATGCCCCTTAAATCTATGTTGTTCTGTAAATTGCCTGGTTCAAAAACTGTTGTAAATAAACAAAAATATATTGACTAGAGATGCCTACAATTTTGGCTCATAGCTCTAGTTTTTGTTTAAATATTAATTTTCTTGATTTGAGAAACACTAGGAAGAGACATTATAAATTTGATCTTATCTATAAATAGTCATATGCTTACTTTTTGTATTAAAATCTTATTTGAATGTCTTTGGTGGACTTAAGATAGCTAATTGAGCCATTTATAGTTCCCCAATAAGAACTCAATTTTAACTCAAAGTAGGCACAAATTATGTAAGATTTATTCCTATAGATATTACAAATATATGCACTATAAAAAGGAAATCAGCTGTTTCTCACTTAAATCTTACTTTTCCTCATTTGCATGGTATCTTTCTTTGCCTTTTTCTTCCACTTTTACTTTTTGTCTCTTTGTCCTCACTTATATAACTTCAAGTTTGGCACACACAAAAAGAGAACTTTAAAAAATTTAAGAATAAGAATAGCACACATGTAAAGGCATGAGTTCTTAAACCAGGCTGACTGAAAATTTCAGCTCCAAAACTTCTGGGTGAATAAATTTAGCCAACTTTCCTAACTTTACTGTAGTTCAGTTTGTTTTGATAATTGAGTTAATATGTATTCACTTCAAAAAGTGTCTGAGATATAGTAAGTGTTAAATAAGTGGTAACTCTAATTTAGCAGGAATAAGGATTGTTTATCATCAAGAAATATAAGGAGATAGACTTAATTTTGATAATTACCATAATTAAAATTAAACATCACACACACAGAAATACATTTGCATAAATGATCACAGTAGCATCAATTGATTGGTAGAAAATAAAAATTAATTTAGAAATGTTTTGCATATGTATATAAGAATAATTTCCTGAATGTTACTAAAACTGAAGAGTCAATGAGATATCACTAACCACCCATTTAAACTGGCTAAATTATTACAGTGGGCAGTATCAAGTACATGTTTTTGAAAACACCAGAACTCTGGCACACTGCTGGTAGGACTGTGAAGTGAAGGATCCACTTTGACAAACTGTTTTCCAGTTTCTGTAAAGTTAAATCTCTCTTTTTTACACAATTACTGCAATTCCACTTCTAGGCATTTCTCAAGAGCAATGTGTCCACAAAACAATTGTACATGAAAATTCTTCAAATTTTGACCCATAATAATAAAAACCTAGAAATAATGTAATACCCATCAAGATTAGAATAGATAATTTATAATGAATTTCTATAAAGCAACAATATATAAACTACTGATGTAGTCTGAATGAATATCAAAAACATTTTGCTGATGACAAAAATTCCTACAATTTCATAACATTTACATGAAATTATTAAACAGGTAAAATAAATCATAAAGAAGCTTACTGGTTGCCAGGCACCAGAGTGGAGAAATATAGACTGCAAATAGGAGTGCATATATATTGGGGATAATGGAAAATTCTTTATTCTGATCATAGTGGCGATTATATATGGGTGTATGCATTTGACAAAATTCATTGACTTGTGCACTTTAAGCACTGTACTTTGTACAATCATAAACCTCCATAAATGACAAAAAAGGACTAATACCTAATATTAAAGTTAAGACAAATAAATAAGACTTTTTTATATCTTTTTGCTCTATTGTAGGTAAGAAAAATCCATTAGAACCACTAATTCAACAGAGAAATCATATGTGAGACAAATTAGGAATGCATAAGCTTTCATTCATTTAATTAGTAAAAATCACCAGTTCCATAAGTCATTTCCAAGTATTTTTCAATATATTTTCAAAAGGTATGTTAAGTATTTTAGGAATTGTCCCACATTATTTTCTGTCTCTTGATTTTCTTGGCCACCAAACCATTCTTTTCTTTCGATTGATGACAGTTCTGAGATAACCACCCTATATAGAGCACAGTAATCGTCTCTCAGTTAATGTTGCAGGATGCATCCTTTCTGCCTATGAGGGAGGGCAGATGACTGCATATCCCTGGCACTACTCCATTTCAAGTACATGGCAATTTTATTTTCAAATCCTAACAAAATAGAAAACAGGTTATAACTTCTATTGAGAAAGCTAAGAAATAAGTCAATTACCAATAGAGAGTAACTTCTGAGTGAAGGGAAAGACTTCTACTATTCCCCCAAAACAGAATTAGGTTTCCCAAACGAGGCAGTGGTAAAGAATCTGCCTGCCAATGCAGGAGGATTAAGAGTCATGGGTTCAATTCCTGGATGGGGAAGATCCCCTAGAGTGGGAAATGGCAACCCACCCCAGTATTTTTGCCTGGAAAATTCCATGGACAGAGATGTTTAAAGGGTTACAGTCCATAGGGTCACAATAAATAGGACATGACTAAGCATACATACACACAGTACTGACTATTTCTGTTCTCTCCCCATATCCTGATCAAGCAGAGATCAAATATGAGCAAATATCAAGGTCAAAATATTACCCTTGTTATGAATAGACACAGGTATGATGATTTGAGTTTTTCAGTTGCTCAGTCATGTACAATTCTTTGTACACCCATGGGTTGCAGCACACCAGGCTTCCCTATCCTTTACTATTTCCCAGAGTTTGCTCAAACTCATGTCCATTGAGTTGATGATGCCATCCAACCATCTCATCCTCTGTCACCCCCTTCTCCTCCTGCCTTCAGTCAACCCAAGAATCTGGGTCTTTTCCAATGAGTTGGTTCTTCAGATCAGGTGGCCAAAGTATTGGAGCTTCAGGTTTAGCATCAGCCCTTCCAAATGAATATTTAGTGTTGATTTCCTTTAGGATTGACTGGTTTGATCTTGCAGCTGAAGCAACTCTCGAGTCTTCTCCAACACCACAGTGCAAAAGCATCAATGCCTTAGCCTTCAGACTTCTTTATGATCCAACTCTCACATTGGTACATGACTACTTGAAAAACCGTCTGTTCAGTTCAGTTGCTCAGTCATGTCTGAATCTTTGTGACCCAATGGACTGCAGCACACCAGGTTTCCCTGTCCATCGCCAACTCCCCCATAGATTTGACTATAAGGACTTTGTTGACAAAGTGATGTCTCTGCTTTTTAACACATTCTAGTTTTGTCATAACTTTCTTTCCAAGGAGCAAGTGTTCTTTAATTTCATGGCTGCAGGCACCATCTGCAGTGATTTTGGAGCCCAAGAAAATTGAGTCTCTCACTGTTTCCATTTTTTACCCATCTATTGCCATGAAGAGATCATGGATGTCAGGATCATAGTTTACTGAAAGTTGAGTTTTAAGCCAGATTTTCACTCTTCTCTTTCACTTTCATCAAGAGACTCTTTAGTTCCTCTTTGCTTGCTCCCATAAGGGCTGTGTCATCTCCATATATACAGTTATTGACATTTTTCCTGGCAATTGTTATTACAACTGTACTTCATCCAACCTGGCATTCTGTATGATGCACTCTGTATATAAGTTAAATAAGCAGGGTGCCAATATATAGCCTTGACACCCTACTTACCCAATTTTGAACCAATTCATTGTTCTATGTCCAGCTCTAACTGTTGTTTCTTGATCTGTATACAGATTTCTCAGGAAGCAGGTCAGGCTGTCTGGTATTCCCAGAATACCAGAATTTTCCACAGTTCATTGTGATCCACACAGTCAAAGGCTTTAGCATAGTCAATGAAGCAGAAGTCAATGTTCTTATGGAATTCCTTTCCTGTTTATATGATAGAACAAATGTTAGTTATTTGATCTTGGGTCCTTCTGAATTTTATAAATATAGCTTGTACATCTGGAAGTTCTTGATTCACATACTCTTTAAGCCTTGCTTGAAGAGTTTTGAGCATTACCTTGCTAGCATATGAAATGAGTGCAGGTGTGCAGTAGTTTGAACATTCTTTGGCATTGCCCTTCATTGGGATTGGAATGAAAATTGACCTTTTCCAGCGCTGTGATCACTGCTGAGTTTTCCAAATTTGCTGGCATATTGAGTGCAACACTTTTACAGCACCATCTTCTAGGATTTGAAATAGCTCAGCTGGAATTCCATCATTTCCACTATCTTTGTTTATAGTGATGTGATGCTTCCTAAGCTGCACTTGACGTCTTATTCCAGGATGTCTAGCCCTAGGTGAGTGATTATGGCATCTGGTCCCATCACTTCATGGCTAGTCCCCCAAAGTAAAAGCATTAGTTATTTTATTTCATTCTAAATTTCCAAATTATGCATTTCTTTCCATCATGCAAGGGACAAATGAGAAGGAAAATAGAAGGAAATGCTAAGAGTGGTTAAATAGTATTCCTCCCATGGAGAATATTTTCATTCACCCCAGAAGATCCAGTCTGCAGCTTTCTCCCTCCTGATGCATATTTCAAAAGGCTGAATTTATGGACAAAACCCACAGATTCATGACCTCTGAACCAACTGGGTTCGGCTAATGGGAGACACTGGCAGGAGATGGGAGGAATAGGTAAAGTAGTCAGTGATTTCAATTCTCTACAGAGTCTAAAGCACTGTCTCCCTTTCCAAAGCTCCAGTTCTTTGTGGATTAAGCCAACTTTTACCCCTGCCCTTATTTCCTATGCATAGTACATCTTTCATGATTTGCCCTAAACCTGGCCATTTAGTTAAACAATTCATGATTGCCTATTAGAGCAATCTGGAAGTGTTGTTGATGTTTTGACATTTACGATATTAAAATGGCCATTTGTTGCCAGACTTCCGCATTACAACAGAATCAATTCCTAATATCTATATCCTGTTAGGATCCTCTTATTTATATGATAGAAAAATTTTAGATATACCCACAATTAACAGACACAGTAGAAAGTTGGACATTGGACAGAACATAATGATATGACATAGAGAATTGGTTTTAATATGAGTGGTTTAGTAAGTATTTGATATCAAATAAGAAAAATATAAAGTTCTATTTAAAGTCAGTCTGATCTCACAGTTGGCCTATAGTCATGATATCTTGATAATTCAAAATTATGGTAGACTGAACCAGTATTTTCTGACTACTTCAAATTAGCCAGTGCTGTGAAAGTATTCAATTTTGTAGAATGCTCTATGTTCTTTATTTTCTGTTCCAAGAAAGGTGAACATCAGTCACTCAAAACCGGAAGTTCATCAAGATATATTTTTCTTTGAACCAGTTTAAGAATAATTGCATAGAAAAGGTCACTTGATGGAATACTTTGTAGCTCATTAGATAAGCTATATTATTGAAAATATGCATTCTCATTTTCAGTATTACTACTATGAATAAAAAATGATATAGACAGTGAGAAGGCCAATAGATCGATTTGTTTTTGTCATACCAATTATAATGTGGTTAGAATGATTAAAGCTTCAAATGCAGACAAAAGTGAGAACATTTTAATTTACAAAAAGACATTTTAAGTACTTTGTACATTTTAAACAACTTTAAGTGGTGTCAGTTTCCCTCCCCTTAAGGCAGTTTCAGTGTGAACATTATCAAGTCACACAGGTTGTCTCCCTTCTAGACTGAAGTTAAATAAAATTGTTTCATTACCATACCCGCGGTTAAATTGCATGAAGCATTAGCATCTGTTCAGAAGTGAAGCTCTCCCTGGGGCCATGTACTGGAGAATTCTTTGTGTCCCAGTGAATCAGAGAAGATTTCAGATCCCCAAAACATCTCCAAAGTAATTTACTTTTGAGCAGTGGGATGCCTTGGTCTTAGCAAGAGAGCTCTTTGAAAAAATTTCAGTTTAATTACAGAAATTAGTTATTTTTATCCAAGTCACTATTTACAACAGCATTTTGCTTCTGTTCTATAATTACAGTCACATATGATTCACTTAATAGGTAAGACAGACTAAATCTGTATATTTATTGAGCAAGTTATCCTAAGACATCAAAGAAACAGTGTTATAGAAATGAAGTTAAGCAATTTTTGCTTAATTTTTAATAGTAAAAAAAGACAGTAATCTGGAGAAGTGTATCAAAAAACTAAATATGCACTGGCAAGAAGTAAAAGAAGATGCAGTAGAGAGACAGCTGGCTAAATTCTCTCTTTTTTTTTTTTTAAATCACTGAAATTTAAATCATAAAAGGAGTTTATTAGGATTCTAAGTTTTAATGACATGATCTTGGCAAGTTGAGTTTTGTTTTCTCTGAGTCTGCTTTCTAATCCACATGAAGAGAAACTGTTCTGAGTTGTTTCTCAGGTTCTGTTCAGCACTTCCTTCCTGTGTTACACTGGTAATTAAGTTATTAAAAGGCAACATAATTAGCTGTAATAATATATTCTCCATCCCATTTACCCTTTTGCTTTGATTTTCATGGAAATTGGTAGTGATGAAAGTGCATGAAGGAAGTGATGATAGCAGATATAGAAAATTTTAGAACTCAAGGACGTATTAAGCAGTCCATAATTCATCAAATATAATCAATTGGTCTAGCTGTGGTGATTGCTTTCTAGTTCTTTGTTTTCGTTCAACCACTCAGTCATGCCTGACTCCTTGCTACACCATGGACTTCAGCAGGCCAGTCTTCCCTTTCCTTTGCTGTCTCTGGGAGTTTGCTCAAACTCGTGTCTATTGAATCAATAATGCCATCTAACCATCTCATCCTCTGTCGTCCCCTTTGCCTCCTGCCTTCAATCTTTCCCTGCATCAGAGTCTTTTCCAGTGAGTCAGTTCTTTGCCTCAGGTGGCCAAAGTGTTGGAGCTTCAGCTTCAGCATGAGTCCTTGCAATGAATACTTAGGGTTGATTTCCTTTAGAACTGTCTGATTTGATCTCCTTGCTGTCCAGTGGACTCTAATATATCATTCACTACTTACCTAAAGGCTCTCAAATTATTACTAGAGTACATTATCTACAACCTTTCTTGACCTGAGAAGCCCAATCCACATTTACATTATGAGTCTACATGTCACTTATTCAGGAAGAATGCAATGATACTACCATCTTCCTACCACTGTATTAGTTAATTCATTCATACATTTATAAGGAAAATACAATTACACCTGTATACTTTTCTTATTGATGCTTTAGCAAATTACCACAAACTTAGTCATTTCAAATAGCACCAATTTCACATTTCTGTGGATCAGAAGTCTGATACAGGTATCAATCCAGAGCTAAAATCAAGGTGTCTGCAGGACTGTGCTTCTTTCTGGAGGCTCTAGAGTGAGAACGGTTTCCTTGCCCTTTCAAGTCTGTGACAGAATTTGGCTCCTTGTGGTCATAGAACTTAAACCCTTGTGTTCTTGATGGCTGTCAGGTGATGACAGTTTCCAGCTTCCAGAGATGACCTACTCCCTGGCTTTTTTCTTCCTTTTTCCATCCTCCATCATGAAAGCCAGCAACACTGAGGCCAGTTTCTCTTATACTTCAAATCTCTCTCTCTCTCTCTTTTTTTTTCCCTTCTACTTTAATTTCTTACTCACCCAGAAAAAGAGTCTTAGTTTTAGGGACACAAGCGATTGGAATAGGCCAACCCAGACAATCCAGGATTCTCTCTTCTTCATGATGCCCATAACCTTAATTACATATGCAAAGTCCCTTTTGCATTATGAAGTAATATTCTCACAGGTTCTTAGGACCTGTGATGTCTCACAGAAGATAACAGGACATGCATTAATCTGGTTACTACAGTTAAAAAAAGATTAATATCTTTTCAATAGAATGCTGTACAATTTGGGGACTTTCTAAACCTGTAGGTATAAGTTATTTCCACCAACGTTATAATTTAAAACAATCTAGTTCAGACTAATAGCAATGCAATTTTAATACTATTTAAAATATTAAAAGGAAAGAACATTTGGGTTTAAATTCAATATCCAACCATTCAATCAAATATAAGATGTTAAGTGAACACAACCTAAAAGTTATTACCACTCATATAGTCTTTCTCAAAATACTAACATGAAAGCAACCAGTTAAGGAAGGCATAGGATAAAGGAAAAAGGAAACAGAACACTCTATTCAGGTGTGAGGTTACAAAAAGAATGAAATTACCAAAATGACAGTAATTAACAAGACTTAGGTAGCCACATTTCCAGATTAGAGTTGATAAAATTGTTTGTTCATGTACTAAAAATTGATAGAAGGGCTTTGTGAGCAGTTCAGTGGTTAAGACACTATGCTTCCCCTTCAGGTGCATGGGTTTGATCCCTGACTGGGGAACTAAGATTCCTGCATGCTCTGCAGCATGGTAAAAAAAAAAAAAAAAAGTTATTTAATATAAAATAACTTTACAAAAGTTGATGTTATTGGTACGTAAATTGAAAGCCTTTGTCTCTGAGAAGAGAGAAATGGATGAATTAAGGAAAAGGAGCCATTGTTTTTGTAACAAACTTATTGAAGAATTTGACTCTTCAAATAATATGTATATATACTTATGAAAAAATAAAATAAAAAAAAAACAGCATAAAGTCTTAAAATAAGAAAGTTTTAGTATGTCCTTTTTTAGTTGAAAAAATTAAATTCATAATTGCAAAGCAAGCATATTAATATTGCAAAAAGACCTGCAGTACTTAAGCAAACTGTTCTGATGGTTAAGTAAAATGTTAGACTGACAATGCATCTAAAATTTAAGTACGTTACAGATAGAGAGATCCTATCTTCAATTCTATGTGTTGAATGAAACCTTCCTAACTGCATGTACAGTATTTTATATTTTTGAGATGAAATATTAATACATGGTCCTTATGTCAACTGGAAACAGAAAACTGAACTGAATGGTATCAGGTTCATTGTACTATAATTCCATAAAAATTGTCAAAAATATATGTTCAGACAATGTTTGGGTAATAATTTTTAGGCACTGGGGTAAAATAGGCAAGCTTATTTTTCTTTGAATTTGGAAAAGTGAACTACTAGAAGTCTTATAATCAGAAGAATGGGCTGAAATAACAATATGTTTTGTTTAGCTGTTCAAATTTTGATTTATGCATAGTACTAGCAACCTGAAAAAAATATGCACAACTTAAAGGTTGAGAGTTATGTTTTATTTCTTAGAAATTTTTAGGACTTCAAGCCCAGGAGGCAGCATCTCAAGAAACCCTGAGAGAACTGCTCAGAGGAGGTGTAACAGGGAGCCAGGTTATATAGAAGTTTTGCAACAAACAGCAAGTAATCCAAGTGTCAAAATGTTATTATTGATAAAGGAAAACCAGATATCTCATTAAGGAATTTAGAGCTTTTCTATATATGGGAAGATACAAGAATCTGAGCTCACTGAAATCATTCTTTTTTTATGCACCTCAGCTGTTTGGGGCCAGTATCCTGTGTTTTCACATCCAGAACTTCCTCAGGGCTCACCATGGGAAGTGGCTGCAGTCTGATGGCTGCTAGATGTCAGGTATTCTTCCGGAGTTCCCTCACCAGTGGGGGCTACAATTGCTGATGACTCTGACTTCTTTTGTTTACTGATATGACATATAATATTCCATTTATCAGTAAGTATACTATTTACTTTCTAAATTTTTTTTCCATCTAAAAAATTCCATAACTAGCTTATGGAATCTTAAATCATATTAATCATTTGGTAAATATACAAAATAATTTCCTTACATCAAGATGTTATTTCTTTTCTGTGTAGTGTTATATCTCTCTGTGAGCTTAAAGACATACCTGGAAAAATATTTCTAGAAACCACTGTAAATTTTCTATTAAATTTTCTTTGAAATCATGATACAGAGTTAAACAGTAAAATGCTGGCTTTCATTGCAGGTAAACTTCTCCTGTTGCCCAATGCAATTTCCACTTTTTCCCTTTCAAAGCTGTTGATCCACAATGAATGTTTCATACCCTAAAATCTGTCTTAACCATTTACTTCTGGAGAATAATGTATAAGACTATCCTATCAAAACTAGAATTTTTTTGGCATTTTATTTCTGCAAGTAGAAAATTTTTATAGTTTATCACAAGTTCAAATACCATCTGCCTAAGTATCAGTGTGGTAAGTTTCTGTTTGTAATTCTATTTGTTGTTCAGTTGCTAAGTGTGTCCAACTCTTTGTGACCCTATGAACTGCAGCATGCTCAGCTTCCCTGTCCTTCACAATCTCCCAGAGTACACTCAAAATTATGTCCATTGAATCAGTGATGCCATCCAACCATCTCACCCTCTGTCGCCCCATTCTCCTTTTGCCCCCAATCTTTTCCAGCATTAGGGTCTTTTCCAGTAAGTCAAATCTTTTTATCAGGTAGTCAAAGTATTGGAAATTCAGCATCAGCATCAGTCCTTCCAATAAATACTCAGGGTTGATTTCCTTTAGGATTGACTGGTTTGATCTCCTTGCTATCCAAGGGACTCTCAAGAGTCTATTTGCCCATATTATTTATGCTATGAATTTTAATTTAACTGAAAAAAAATTAATCAACTCTATGAATCTTTTATTATCATCAATAAATTAGTACATTTAGACATTTTCTCATGTAAAATAAACTAATATACAGCATTACCCTTTGGTTGTTTTTGGTGGTAAAACATGCTCAAAAAGCAGCTTTTAAGGAACCCATTGCATTTTTTGGATCACATTAAATCTCTGTGAAATTTATTAAACAAATTAATGTAGACATTGACCAAGTTTATAGAGATTTGGGGGAAATGAGTTCTTCAGACTATTATATGCTATGCTTTCCCTTCCAAGAAATTAACAACCAACATCCCAATTTTTCACTCTTCCAAATATTTTAAACTCAATAACTACTATGCATTTAATTTTGAAATCACAGTGAGTTTCCAAAATGTTTCTCAACTTATTTACTTGTTTGTTATTGTCATATCTGTTGTCTATCTATATACTGGGGAATGCGCTTCTCACTTGACATAAATCTCAATTTTGATAGGCAGATTGCTCTGGTATCATCCAAGAAAATGTATTTTATTGATTTCTCTAGATGAGAAGTTGGCAAATATTTTCTTAAAGAGCCAGATAGTAAATATTTTAGACTTGCTGGCCAAGAGAAAAAGTTTAAAATATTATTTAGGAACTTATATGATCATTTACAATTAATTTTAAAATTATTTTTAAAGGCATTCTTAATTTTTCAGGCTGTACAAAAAGAAGTATTGGGTCAAACCTGGCCATAAGGTCATCAGTTGCTGAACCCCACTTAGATGAGGAACTGCCCAGGAGATGCTAGTGGTAAAGAACCCACCTGCCATGCAGGTGACTTAACAGATGTGGGTTCCATCCCTGGGTTGAGAAGATTCTTCAGAGTAGGGCATAGCAACCCACTCTGATATTCTTGCTGGATTAAAATCCTGGAGTGAACAAAGGAGCCAGGCAGGCTACAGTCCATGTAGTCCATACAGGCTACAGGTCACATAGAGTCAAACACGACTGAAGTGACTTAACACTAGATTCATTTGTTCAGTGAGAGTGAGTCATTTATGGTTACCCACTCTGCATTAAGCTCAGAATCCACTCTGAAGGGAAGAAATTTTGCGGATCAGAAAATGCTAAATGTTATAAATACAGTCTGTGCTTCTGAATTATTTTCCTCTCCTTTTACTTTATTCTTCAATTATATTATTTTAGTCAATTATCAAATCTCTTGGATCAGTCTTTTGGAAATTTATGGGAAACATACTTAATTACATTTTCCAAAAGCTTATGTTGATTGTTTACTGTACTTAAAAAATTGTTTTGAAATAATTTATTTATTTATTTATTTTTATTAGTTGGAGGCCAATCACTTCACAACATTTCAGTGGGTTTTGTCATACATTGATATGAATCGGCCATGGATTTACATGTATTCCCCATCCTGATCCCCGCTCCCACCTCCCTCTCCACCCGATTCCTCTGGGTCTTCCCAGTGCACCAGGCCGGAGCACTTGTCTCATGCATCCCACCTGGGCTGGTGATCTGTTTCACCATAGATAGTATACATGCTGTTCTTTTGAAATATCCCACCCTCACATTCTCCCACAGAGTTCAAAAGTCTGTTCTGTATTTCTGTGTCTCTTTTTCTGTTTTGCATATAGGGTTATCGTTACCATCTTTCTAAATTCCATATATACGTGTTAGTATGCTGTAATGTTCTTTATCTTTCTGGCTTACTTCACTCTGTATAAGGGGCTCCAGCTTCATCCATCTCATTAGGACTGGTTCAAATGAATTCTTTTTAATGGCTGAGTAATATTCCATGGTGTATATGAAATAATTATAGATTAATGTGCAATTAAAAATAAAAGATATAGAGATGTTTCATAAAATTTTGACTCAGCTCCTCCCAAAAGTAACATCTTGCATAACATTGTACACGATCAAAACCAGTAAACTGTCTATGTGCAATACACAGAATTTATTCAGATTTCAACAGTTTTACAAGGAGTGTGTGTGTGCTTATAGTTCTATGCAATTCTATACTCCTATGTACTTTTATAGAATGTGTGTCTTTGTGTAACCACTATCATATTCAAGATGCAAAACTGGTCCATCACTGCAGGTTTCTGCTACCATTTTATAACCAGAGTCAACATCGCCCTCCCATCATCAACCCCTGTCAGCCACTAACATATCTCCATTGTGTAATATTATTTTATAAATGCTGTGTAAAAGGATTTACATTATATGTAAACTTTTGATTCTTTTTTTTCACTCAACATAATTAGTTTGATATTATCCAAGTTGTCGGAGATGTGATAATGGGGCCTGCAGTGGACTGCTGCAGGTGTGGGGCACTGAGTGTAGCAATGCATTCATAGGACCTTTTGAAGGAGGTCACCATTATCTTCATTACCGCCACCATAGTTTGGCATCAGGCCAAATAACAGAGAGGGAACACAGGCCTGTCCTTCAAAAAAAAAAAAAAAAAAAATTGGATTTTTTAAAAAAAAATTGGGTTAAAGATTTACTGAGCATGGTCCTGCCCAACAGAACATGACCCAGTTTTCCCCTCAGTCAGTCTCTCCCATCATGAAGCTTCCATAAACTTCTAGTCCTTCTCCATCAGAGGGCAGAAAGACTGAAAATCATAACCACAGAAAACTAACCAATCTGATCACATGGACCACAGCCTTCTTTAACTCAATGAAACTATGAGAGATGCTGTGTAGGAAAACTCAAGACGGACAGGTCATGGTGGAGAGTTCTGACAAAATGTGGTCCACTGGAGAAGGGAATGCAAACCACTTCAGTATTCTTGCCTTGAGAACCCCATGAACAGTATGAAAAGGAAAAAAAGACAGGACACTGAAAGATGAACTTCCCAGATCAGTCGGTGCCCAATATACTACTGGAGATTAGGGGAGAAATAACTCCAGAAAGAGTGAAGAGATGGAATCAAAGCAAAAACAACACCCAGTCGTGGATATAACTAGTGATGGAAGTGAAGTCCAATTCTATAAAGAACAATATTGCATAGGAACCTGGAATGTTAGCTTCATGAATCAAGGCAAATTGGGTGTGGTCAAACGAGATGTCAAGAGTGAATGCCAACATTCTAGGAATCAGCAAACTAAAACGGACTGGAATGGGTGAATTTAACTCAGATGACCATTATATCTACTACTGTGGGCAAGAATCTCTTAGAAGAAATGGAGTAGTCATCATAGTCAACAGAAGAGTCCAAAATGAGACTTGTGTGCAGTCTCAAAAATGACAGAATGATCTCTGTTCTTTTCCAAGGCAAACCATTCAATATCAGAGTAACCCAAGTGTATGCCCTGCCCAATAATGCTGAAGTTGAACAGTTCTATGAAGACCTACAAGACCTTCTTGAACTAACACCCAAAAAAGATGTCCCTTTCATTATAGGGGACTGGAGTGCAAAAGTAGAAAGTCAAGAAATACCTGGAGTAACAGTCACATTTGGACTTGGAGTACAAAATGAAGCAGTTCAAAGGCTCATAGAGTTTTGCCAAGAGAACTTACTGGTCATAGCAAACACCCTCTTCCAAGAACACAAGAGAAGACTCTACACATGGACATCACCAGCTGGTCAACACCGAAATCAGCTTGATTATACTATTTGCAGCCAAAGATGGAGAAGTTCTATAATATCAGCAAAACCAAGACTGGGAGCTGACTGTGGCTCAGATCATGAACTCCCTATTGCTAAATTCAGACTGAATCTGAAGAAAGTGGTGAAAACCATTAGACCATTCAGGTATGAATAAATCAAATCCCTTATGATTATACAGTGGAAGTGAGAAATAGATTTAAGGGAATATTTCTGATAGACAGAATGCCTAAATAAATTATGGATAGAGGTTCGCGACATTGTTCAGGAGGCAGGGATCAAGACCATCACTAAAAAAAATATGTAAAAAGGCAAAATGGTTGTTTGAGGAGGTCTTACAGACAGCTATGAAAAGAAGAAAGGCAAAAGGCAAAGGAGAAAAGGAAAGAATAACCCATGTGAATGCAGAGTTCCAAAGAATATCAAGGAGAGATAAGAAAGCCTTCCTCAGTGGTCAGTGTAAAGAACAGAGGAAAACAATAGAATGGGAAAGACTAGACATCTCTTCAAGAAAATTAGAGACACCATGGGAACATTTCATGTAAAGATGGGCACAATAATGGACAGAAATTGTATGGACCTAACAGAAGCAGAAGATATTAAGAAGAGGTGGCAAAAATACACAGAAGAACTATATAAAAAAATATCTTCATGACCCAGATAATCACAATGATGTGATCACTCACCTAGTGCCGGGCATCCTGGAATGCAAAGTAGAGTGGGCCTTAGGAAGCATCACTACAAACAAAGCTTTTGGAGGTGATGGAATTCCAGTTGAGCTATTTCAAATCCTGAGACATGATGCGGTGAAAGTGCTGCATTCAATATGCCAGCAAATTTGGAAAACTCAGCAGTGGCCACAGGACTGGAAAAGGTCAGTTTTCATTCCAATCCCAAAGAAAGGCAATGCCAAAGAATGTTCAAACTACTGCACTCATCTCACGTGCTAGCAAAGTAATGCTGAAAATTCTCCCACCCAGGCTTCAACAGTACATGAACCATGAATTTACAGATATTCAAGCTGGATTTAGAAAAGTAGGAAAAACCAGAGATAAAATTGCCAACATCTGCTGGGTCATCGAAAAATCAAGAGAGTTTCAGAAAAGCATCTGCTTCTCTTTATTGACTATGCCAAAGGCTTTGACTGTGTGCATCACAACAGACGTTGGAAAATTTGAAAGAGATGGGAATACCAAATCACCTGACCTGCCTCCTGAGAAATCTGTATGCAGGTCAAGAAGCAACAGTTAAAACTGGACATGGAACAGCAGACTAGTTCCAAATCAGGAGAGGAGTACATCAGGCTACATATTGTGACCCTGCTTATTTAACGTATATGCAGAGTACCTCAAGAGAAATGCCTGACTGGATCAAGCACAAGCTGGAATCAAGATTGCCGGCAGAAATATCAATAAACTCAGATATGCAGATTACACCACCTTTAGGCAGAAAGCAAAGAACTAAAGAGCCTCTTGATTTAAGTGAAAGAGGAGAGTGAAAAAGTTGGCTTAAAATTCAACATTCAGAAAACTAAGATTATGGCACCTGATTCCAACACTTCATGGCAAATAGATGGGGAAATAGTGGAAACAATGACAGACTATTTTGGGGGGGGCTTCAAAATCAGTGCAGATAATGAATGCAGGCATGAAATCAAAAGACGCTTTCTCCTAGTATGAAAAGGTATGAATAACCTAGACAGCTTATTAAAAAGCATAGACATAACTAGGCCAACAAAAGTCTGTCCAGTCAAAGATATGCTTTTTCATGTCATCATGAATATATTTGAGAGTTGGACTATAAGGAAAACTAACTGTCGAAAAATTGATGCTTTTTAGCTGTAGTGTTAGAGAAGACTCTTGACAGTCCCTTGGACAGCAAGGATATCTAGTCAATCCTTCCCAAAGGAAATCAGTCCTGAATATTCATTGGAAACACTGATGCTGAAGCTGAAACTCCAATACTTAGTCTACCTGATGCGAAGAACTGACTCATTTGAAAAGACCCTGATGCTGGGAATGACTGAAGGCAAGAAGAGAAGGGGATGACAGAGTATGAAGTGGTTGCATGGCATCACCGACTCCATGGACATGAGTTTGAGTAAACCCCAGGAGTTGGTGATGGACAGGGAGGCCTGATGTGATGCAGTCCATGGGGTCACAAAGAGTCGGACACGACCAAGACACTGAATTGACTGAACCATCCAAATTGTTATGTATATTAGTAGATTGCTCCTTTTTTTGTGGCTGAGTAGTACGCCAAGGCTTAGATACTTAGCTAGTTGTTTTACCTCTCACCATCTGAAAGACTCGGTCTGTTCCAGAGGTTAGCTATAATGTACAGTGTCACTATGAACAATTGTACATTCATTTTTGCTCCAACATAAGTTTGTATTTGTCTGAAATAAATGCCCAGCAGTGGTGGACTATCATATTTATGATATCAAAGAATTTGCATTGTTTTCTTATTGTATCCATTTTCCAGCCTATTTTTTTCACTTGTTATACTTTTTTTTCCTTAGGACACAGACGATACAATAGTTTTAAGAGTCCTCTTCTACTACTACTTCTTTTCAAGTTGCTTTTATCCATTCACTTGTTTGCAGTCTTTCATGATTGCAGTTTTACAACGATATCTGCTGATTCTTGTTTTCTGCTAGTATTCAAAAATGGTTTTCTGAAAAAGTTAATAGAATGCTCTAAACCCATGATTTGGGCATGCTCAGTTATTTACTGTAATTCATCCTCTGTGACATTTTGCTGGGGGATACCAGATGTTAATATCTTCAGTCATTTCCTGTAAACTTGACAGATTCCCAAGAGTATTTTCTTCTAATTATTTGTATATGGAATTTATATAACTGACTGTTACCAGGTATAGACATTAAGTATGGGAAAGTAGCTAGATCACTTATCTTTCAGTTCAGTTTATTCACTCAATCGTGTCCGACTATTTGCGACCCCGTGAACTGCAGCATGCCAGGCCTCCCTGTCCATCACCAACTCCCAGAGTTCACTCAATCTCGTGTTCATTGAGTCGGTGATGCCATCCAACCATCTCATCCTCTATTGTGCCCTTCTTCTCCTGCCTTCAATCTTTCCCAGCATCAGGGTTTTTTCTAATGAGTCAGCTCTTCCCATCAGGTGGCCAAACTATTGGAGTTTGAGCTTCAGCATCAGTCCTTCCAATGAACATTCAGGACTGATTTCCTTTGGGTTGGACTGGTTGGATCTCCTTGCAGTCCAAGGGACTCTCCAGAATCTTCTCCAACACCACAGTTCAAAAGCATCAATTCTTCAGCACTCAGCTTTCTTTGTAGTCCAACTCTCACATCCATACATGACCACTGGAAAAAGCATAGCCCTGACTAGATGGGCCTTTTTTTGGCAAAGTAACCTCTCTGCTTTTTAATACGCTGTCTAGGTTGGTCATAACTTTTCTTCCAAGGAGTAAGCATCTTTTTATTTCATGGCTGCAGTCACCCTTTGCAGTGATTTTGGATTTTGGAGACTCATTGTTAAGTATGTAAATATTTATTATATTCTATCTTTTCAGTTTTTTTTTTTATTATTTTTAACTCAAAGTATGCAAGATTTCCTCAGTTCAGAGAATGCTGTTTTCTGACATGATGCTGCCAGAGTTTTGCCATTTTATTGATTTTTTTTCATTTATTTTTATTAGTTGGAGGCTAATTACTTTACAATATTGTAGCGGTTTTTGTCATACATTGACATAAATCAGCCATGGACTTACATGTATTCCCCATCCTGATTCCCCCTCTCACCTCCCTCTCCACCCGATTCCTCTGGGTCTTCCCAGTGCACTATTTTTGATTTTTTAAAGCTTTAATTTTAGCTTTGCTTTATTAACTCTCATTATTTTACTTTAATTCTCTATTTTTGAGACAAAAAGCATACAATGATCTCTGCTCTGTAATGCAGTTATACTGTACTGTTTTCATGTGGCCATCTATAGAGTGGCAGAAACCTGAAGTATTACTTTTCAGGTTTTAGCAATTATCATCAGAGAAAAGGCTGGATAGCAAACCAAAATATATATTCAAGTTTGTGTGTAAACTATGATTGTGCTACTGATTGGGTCCAGGGCTTCACATTACTTCTTTTTCATAAGACAAAGATGAATAAGACATGTAATTTGAGTGGCTAATATATTAACATTAATTAATGAATATTTAGTGCATTCATTAGAATGTTATGTCATGCAAGTGACAATTAATATTTTTTTAAAGTAAATGTATTAGTACTCACAATTATATTACTTTAATGTCTCTATATTAATCACAGCTCCTAAAAATAAATTATTCTCTATTAAGCTTAAAAATCTAAATTTTTAGATGTATTTTGAAAATAATCTCAAGTTTAGTGTTAGATACTCTTTAAAAGGTAAAAATGCAAAATGATTCTTCATAGATAATAAATTTAATCCATAGAAATTCAATCCAAAAAGATATCATCTATATTACTAAAAAAATAATTATTTATATATTAGATATGAACTGCCATGACATATCATTAGATTGAATACATATCAAAAAAATATTGGCTTAATTCACTATCAGTACAATTTTCAGATTTTAAAAATTTATTTTAACAATATATCTTAAATTCTTAACATATATTAAATAATGCAACCATATGGCAAGTTAGTGTTTTGAGCTTTAAAAATCAAAGCATATTAAAAAATGAAACATTTGATGACATAAAGAACAATAGCCAGTTTTACGGTCACAGATTTTTCTCAAAAAGTAGACCCCTAGTGTTAAATGCTATTTTGTTGGTTTAAATATTCACTTTTCTGAAATCCAGAAGTCAATATGTTCAGAATTAATACAGGCTTTGTCTAAGAATATTAATTAGTTTCTTAGAGTATTTCTAGTGCAACTTTGTTGAATATAATCAAACTGCCTAGAGACTGAATAATAAAATAGAGTAGAATTGAAATTTTTAATATAACCAATGAGCTCATTTCTTATCATGTGTTTATGAGGTGATGTTTTACATATAATAAGATTTTAGCATAGCTATTTGGATAACCTTTTTAGAAATCAGTTGGCTGTTAAATTTTAAATTATTGAAATGCACATAGAAGTCACTTATTTGTCTTAAAATCATGATAATCGCATGTCCAGATTTTATATCTAAAAAAGTTGATTTTGAAAATGTTACTTTTTTTAGCTTCATGTTTTTCAAGTCAAGATAGCTTTTATTTACATTAAATGATAATAGCATAACAAGTTATAAAATATACTTGTGACTATTTGATAATATGTGGATTAGAAACCATTTCTGGGGCAATCCTGTACTTCCTTCCACTGCTTTTATTCCCATCTGTCTTTAAGAACTAGGGTGGCAGAGATCTTGAATGCTTTAGTGATGTCTGTATAAGCTCAGCTTGTGGGGCTTACAGAGCACCTGAAAATGATAGACACAAACATTTGTTAAATGAACAAATAATCCCCAATATACACATGCTCTCTCTCTTCCTCAGCTAAGAAGTCTAATATTCAAATTAGATGGTGAAATTTTTTTCTCACCTGGGCAACTAAGCCTTAGGACCTTTAATAAAAAATACTATATAAGCAGAAATAAAGGACAAGTCTTCCTCCATTATTTTGTTGCCTCTATAACTCAACAATTTTATTATTTGTTTATCTATTTAATGAGTAAAGGGAATCATACTATGGTTCTTGAGAAAATCACAAAATTCAATGACTTTATTCAGTATCTATATTTATAAACGCATACTTAGTGTGTATCATTGGCATAATGCCCAATTGCATTGCTGTGATTAAACAGAAAAATACTAGGGCAAAAGCTGTCAAAACATTGCACCTAGTAAGATAAAGATTTGTCAGCAGAAACTTCAGAGAAGTGCCCATTTTTTCATATGATGTATTGTTTTAAATTCTATCCTAGCTTAGTGATTTTTTCCTACATACATTTGGACTAAATTAATTCCATTACATCAAAGAGAACCCACTTATAACATTTCAATAAGCACTTAGAGATATATGAAATAATAGTCCTATTTTTCAGATAGTAACATGTAATGAAGGGCGCCTGGTAAAGAAGTGCTTTTTTTTTTCTTCTTTTTTTTTTTTTAGCAATTTTTATTTGTTTTGAACTTTGTCTATGCATTTGGAATAAAAAATGCAAAAGGAATATGTATATGTGAAGCATATAATTTTGATATTGTTGATGAGCCCCATGATACAGTGAAGTACAGATTTTGGGGGGACATTTAAAAAAAGGTATCAATTGTGTCTGATTCTTTGTGACCCCATGGACTATCACCCACCAGGCTTCTCTGTCCATGGAATTCTCCAAGCAAGAATACTGGAGTAGGTTGCCATTTCCTTCTCCAGGGGATCTTCCCCACCCAGGGATCAAACTTAGGCCTCTCTCATTACCAACTGAGCCACTAGGGAAGCCCTGGTATGATATATACTGGAATCACATCCCAGTGTCCAGTGTGGTCTTGGAATAAAGGTCTGGGGTATTAATTGCTCATCACATGTAATAACAAACTTAATAGTAACAACATTATGTGGTTGACATGCTTAGTATAACTTGAATATCAGCTAAGCTCTTAATGTCTAAATACTTATGAGGGTTAAGGATCTGCCTCACAAAGTTTGAAATCATACATTACCTGCTGATGCTTCCTTTTGATTCCTTGGTTTCTATGAGGACATGTGGTTAATTTTGATTAAATTGAATTTTTACATTCACGCCCTTCACTAATTTCCATAAGGAGTTCACTTCCATAAAATATAGTGTGATGGTTGTGGTAGAGTCTGAAGTCAGGCAGGTTGATTCCTCCAGTTCCATTCTTCCTTCTCAAGATTACTTTGGCTATTCGAGGTTTTTTGTATTTCCATACAAATTGTGAAATTCTTTGGTCTAGTTCTGTGAAAAATACCGTTGGTAGCTTGATAGGGATTGCATTGAATCTATAGATTGCTTTGGGTAGAATAGCCATTTTGACAATATTGATTCTTCCAATCCATGAACACGGTATGTTTCTCCATCTGTTTGTATCCTCTTTGATTTCTTTCATCAGTGTTTTATAGTTTTCTATGTATAGGTCTTTTGTTTCTTTAGGTAGATATACTCCTAAGTATTTTATTCTTTTTGTTGCAATGGTGAATTGTGAAAACATGTTCAAATGTAAGGACAAATTCCAGTTTCCCTTCATTTATGAGATCGGATGTATCCCACATTATTATGTGGTTAAAAATATGAGAAAGTTCAATCACAAAATTGGAAAAGAAAATTAGCATTAGAAAATGGCTGATAAAGTAAGTAAATTTAAGTAAAGCAAAATCAGAATCAGGAAAGGGAAGGAAAGGGAAAGAAAATAGAAAGAAAAATAAACATCTTCTTCCACTGCAGAAATCAATGACATGCTCAGTCTCTGGTCTCTGAGGAAAAAATAAAAAGGCCAAAGTAACAACATTTGGGTACCATGTAGTATTTATAGATTTATAAAATATTTTCTGAACCAATCAATGAGTTCAGACAGTCAATCAATTTAATAAATTAACCAGTCTTTTTAAAGATTCCATCAGTTAAAAAAATCAAGATGATAGAACCATATTGGCATAAAAATATCAAGGAACAAGGAGATCATCATTGTATAATGATTGACTAAACATATGCCAAAGCCTTTGACTGTGTGCATCACAATAAACTGTGGAAAATTCTGAAAGAGATGGGAATACCAGACCACTTGACCTGCCCCTTAAGAAACCTGCATGCAGGTCAGGAAGCAACATTTAGAACTGGACATGGAACAGACTGGTTCCAAATAGGAAAAGGAGTACATCAAGGCTATATATTGTCACCCTGCTTATTTAACTTATATGCAGAGTACATCATGAAAAACGCTGGGCTGGAGGAAGCACAAGCTGGAATCAAGATAGCCAGGAGAAATATCAGTAACCACAGACATGCAGATGACACCACCCTTATGGCAGAAAGTGAAATGAACTAAAGAGCCTCTTGATGAAAGTGAAAGAGGAGAGTGAAAAAGTTGGCTTGAAGCTCAACATTCAGAAAACTAAGATCATGGTATCCGGTCCCACTACTTCATGGCAAATAGATGGGGAAACAATGGAAACAGTGGCTGACTATTTTTCTGGGCTCCAAAATCACTGTGGATGGTGATTGCAGCCATGAAATTAAAAGACGCTTACTCCTTGGAAGGAAAGTTATGACCACCTAGATAGCATGTTAAAAAGCAGAGACATTACTTTGCCAACAGAGGTCTGTCTAGTCAAGGCTATGGTTTTTCCAGTGGTCATGTATAGATGTGAGAGTTGGACTATAAAAAAGCTAAGCGCCAAAGAATTCATGCTTTTCAACTGTGGTGTTGGAGGAGACTCTTGAGAGTCCCTTGGACTGCAAGGAGATCCAACCCGTCCATCCTAAAGGAGATCATTTCTGGGTGTTCCTTGGAAGGACTGATGTTGAAGCTGAAACTTCAATACTTTGGCCACCTGATGAGAAGAACTGACTCATTTGAAAAGACCCTGATGCTGGGAAAGATTGAGGGCAGGAGAAGGGGGCGGCAGAGGATGAGATGGTTGGATGGTATCACCAACTCGATGGACATGGGTTTGGGTGGACTCTGGGAGTTGGTGATAGACACGGAGACCTGGTGTGCTGCACTTCATGGGGTCGCAAAGAATCTGGCACGACTGAGCGACTGAACTGATCTGAACTGAAATGTCAGCAATTATTTATATCCAGTGTTATTTAATTGGCTGGAGTATTTATCTATTTATTAAGTTAAAAGATATTTTCCTGTTTAGCCTTTGTATTGGTTTCAGTTGAAATTAGAAAATTTAAAGGACTACTTTGTAGTAGAGACATGAGGTAGATAATTCTTTAGACTGAGGGTAATTCATTCTTCTTTTATCTTTGTGACTTTTTTTGTAATCAAGGATCTCCTTAGTATAAAAGATTAATGTGATAAAGTCCTTTTTTGTAGCAGTAGTAGTAGTTTCTTGTTCTTTTCTGTCTTCTTAAAAAATGTGAGAATACAATATGTAACCTTAAGAATGACACCAATTTTTGTAGGCAATTTATTTAATGTATTAGCGTTGAAACTGTAAGTGAATAATATTTTGCATATTACTATCAGAGATGTCCAAATTATTCTAATTAACTATGGATATTAATATGTTGCTGTTGTAATTAATGCCCCCTGGAAATGTGGTCACTGGACATTTCTGCCAGCTATTAAGATAGCTGACAGGAGAAACTTTAATCACTTCCTCCATGGTATAGCTAACTTTCATGCTGTGGTTCCTTGTTCATATCATATTTGTATAAAACTTCCAGTCCCAGTTATAATTCTTAGATGATCACAAATCTAAAGCATAAATAATCCCTGCTGGAAAGCTGTCCTGGCCATGAAAAAAAAAAAAAATAACAAAGGAATATACAGTTGACCTTTAAACAACATGGGTTTGAATGTAACAATACACTTATGTGTGGATTTTTGCAATAAATGCTATTACAGTACTACATGATCTGTGGTTGGCTGAGTCCTTGAATGTGTATCCATAGGGCCATCGGGCTAACTACAAAGTTATACTAGGAAATTTGATGGGATGAGGGCAGGCAGAGCCAGTGTCCTTAACCCCTGTGTTGTTCAAGGATCAACTGTAATTATCTCAATACTGCAGGGAGGGTATTATTCAGTTAAGTCCAACAAATGTTTAAAATGGAAGCAACATTATTTTGTATAACACTATATATTTTTATCTAAACCTTTAGAAACAAGCTCTGCTGGTGATGAAATGTATGCTTTCAGAATAAACTTGAATAGAGAGTTATTACAAAACATTTAAGCTCATGGAGTTATGTCCTTTGATTATTACTCCCCTTCATGGAGTTAGAAGATTTCTAAGAAGATAGGAAAAAATTATGGAAAAGATTCATTCCTACTAACTACAGTATACACAAATATTAATTCATTTAAAGCATTAGAGAGATAGCACTTCATAGATTGAAACAGTTAAATTTTTTTGTCCCCTTGTATGGTATCTCTACTTACTTCCTAGGACTACGCTCATTATAATAGTCATAGGTAAAGAAAAAATTACATCCACAAAATAATGACATCATCTCAATCAGAGATGTGCCCTTAACATCATAGTCATTTAAAATTAAAACATATATTAGCAATTCCCACTGATGAACTAAACACAGAAAGAATCCCTTGGTCTTAAAGGTGTAACAAAATAGATGTCTATATTGCTCAAATTGCCATAAGATTAAGTATCTCCCATAATTATGCTTACCCTTAATGAAATAATTATCAAACACTTAATAGTGAGTATTGATTATGGTTTAAATCAGTAGACAGTGTATTAAGTGATGAATACTGAGGAAGAAAGTCACTGCAAATTTAATGGGAACTGAATATAGAATGCTCAGTGTACCTAAAATGTCAACTGTAGGTGCATATCATTTTCCAATAGATTTTTTACATGTAAAATATGTGTGTTATATAGTATGTAAGTTATACATCAATAAAGTTAATTTTCAAAACTTGAATCACATTGAACATACTACTTTTTCACCTGGCAGGAATCTAAAAAGATAGCAATAAATATTTTCTGTTTCAGTACCTATATATCCATGACATAGCTTATAATGGTTTCAAAATATCCCATATTGTGTCTATGCCACAATTAATTTTTCTTTTTTAAGAAATGTTTAATTTGTATTATACTTGATGTACTACATAAGTTACAAATGTAAAATACAGTGATTCACAATTTTTAAGTTATACTCCCTTTATAGTTATTATAAAATATTTGCTATATTTCCCATTTTGTACAACATATCTTGTAGTTTATTTTATACCTAACAGTATATACATCTTAATCCCATACTCCTTTATCGCCCCTTCCTCCTCCCTCTCCCCACTGGTAACCACTACTTTGCTCTCTATATCTGTGTCTACTTCTTTCTTGATGTATTTTCTAGTTTGTTGTATTTTCTTCATTCCACATATAAAAGATACCATACAGTATTTGTCTTTCAATGTCTAACATACTTCAGTTAGCATAATGCCTTTCCATACATGTGTGTTGCTGCAAATGGCAAAATTTCATTATTTGTATGGCTGAGTAATATTTCATTGTGTGCCTGTGTATATATGTGTGTGTGCATATACATATATATGCACACCATATCTTTTAAATCCATTCATCTATTGATGGATAATTTGGTTAATTCCATAGTGGCAATTATAAATAATGCTACCATGAACATTGAGGTGGATATATCTTTTCAAATTAGTATTTTTCTTTATTTTAAATGTAAATTCAGGAATTTCCAGGGCATATGATATTTCTATTTCTAGTTTTTTGAGTAACGATCATACTGTTTTTCACAATGGCTGTAGCAGTGTACATTCCCAATGGTGAAGGCAGGTTTTCTTTTCTTCATAACCTTACCAGCATTTGTTATTTTGTCTGTGTGTGTTTGTTTTGATGATAGCCATTGTCAGGTATGAGGTGGTAGGTATCTCACTGTGGTTTGATTAGCATTTTTCTGATTATTAACAATGCTGAGCACCTTCTCATGCCTGTTGGGTATCTGCATTTCCTCTATGGAAATATGTTTATTCAGTTCTTGTGTCCATTTTTTTATATGAGCTGTTTGGTTTGGGATTTTTTATGTTGAGTTGTGTGAGCTGTTTATATATAGTCAATCCATACCATTTTTAAATATTTTATCCCATTCAGTAGATTGTGTTTTTATTTTGTCAATGGTTTCCTTTGCTGTGCAAAAGTCTTTGTTTAATTAGGTTACACTTGTTCATTTTTGCTTTTATTTACTTTGCTTTAGGTGGCAGATCCAGAAAACATAGCTTCAGTGTATGTCAAAGAGTGCTTGCCTACACTTTCTGCTGGGATTTTTATGGTATCTGATCTTACATTTTAGGTCTTTAATCCTTTTGAGTTAAGTTTTACAGACGGTATTAGAGAATGTTCTAATTTCATTATTTTACTTGCAGCAGTCTAGTTTTCCCAGCACAACTTATTGAAGAGACTGTCCTTTTTCCATTTTATATTCTTGCCTCACTTGTCTTAGATTGACCATAAAGTGATGGGTTTACTTCTGGGCTCTCTACTCTGCTCCACTGACCCATGTGCTTCTTTCAAGGCAGTATCATACTATTTTGATTACAGTTGCTTTGTATTGATAGTATAGTCTGAAGTTAAAGGGTTTGATTCCTGTTTTTCTTTCTCAAGATTGTTTGGTTTTGGGGGCATCTGTGTCTCCCCACAAATTTTAAAGTCATTTGTTCTAGTTCTGTGAAAACTACCATTGGTATATTAATATGAATTGCATTGAATCTGTAGATCTCCTTGGGTAGTTTTGCTATATTAACAATATGGATACTTCAAGCCCAAGAACGCAGTATATCTTGCCATCTGTTTGTATTGTCTTAATTTTTCTTTTTCTTTTTTTTTTTTTTTAGTGTCTTACAGTTGATATTCAATACATTGTCCAATAGCTGAAGCCAGGTAAATATCAGTGGAGCCATTACTGTATTTCAGCAAAAAACACAATGGACTATTTTCTGGAGTCATAGATTTAGTGATACAAAGTTTTCAAGTTTTCTATTATTTATTTGTTAAATGATAAAATATAATGCTTAGGATTGTGTCAATTTGATTTTGGCTAAATGTGGACTCTTTTATACTATTATTTCCTCTGAGGAATAGAAATTAGTTACATTAGTTGAGTAGGATTTTGATAAGATGTTGCAGTGGTATACCTCAAACTGCTAATATCCCATGTATCCACATTCTTAGTTAGTTATACCCACACTGACCAGGCTGGAATGCACTTCCCTCGTCCATTGGTACAGTAGCAAACATGGCACCATTAGAAACTAGAGAACAGTGCTAGGACATTGGAGTTGATCTTCCTCTTGTTGTTTTAGGGACCTCTAGCATTATTTTCTGGTGGCTCAAACACTAAAGAGTCTGCCTGCAATGCAGGAGACCTGGGTTCGATCCCTGGATTGTGAAGATCCCCTGGAGAAGGAAATGGCAGCCCACTCCAGTATTCTTGCCTAGAGAATCCCCATGGACAGAGGAGCCTGGCTGGCTGCAGTCCAGTGTCTGGCTGGGGTCACAGTGTCGGACACAAGTAAGTGACTAAGCACAGCACAGAACTATTTCCATAAGCAGAATTCTGAAAAAAGTATTCCAGAACTGTAACCCAGTTCCCTGGTGCACCCTAGCTGACAGCTAATGATGACTGGAAGCATAACTAGCTACCTATTTCATAACTGGCTACAGACTAAAAACATAAATTCATTAATTCAAGAGAAGACCTAACCGGTTGAACACAGCCCAAATTGCCAAACCAGAGAATCATGATGAGAATCAGTGGTGGTTCTTTTAAGTCACTAATTTTGGGGTAGTTTGTTATGTAGCCTTAAACAACTTATTTTCATCATAATGCTTTGATTAAGTGAGAATGAAAGTGTTCCTGTGAGAGAGTGTGTATAAGGCAGGGGAATCCTTGGTGCTAGAGACAGACTATACTAGATTGTCACAGTAGTAGCTCCTCTTTATCCACATCTTCCTGTATCTCTTGTGTGAGTTGTGCCTTTACATGTTAAATATGGACTTTGCCAACTGATCTGAACAATGAGACAATAGTAAACACTGTGTAAGCAGAGATTTGAGAATTGCTTATGTGTTGTGGCTTTGTCCTATCCCCTGATATTCTTAAAATCAGTCCTATAAGCACCATGTGATGATAACTAGGATAATATGTTGGATGAGGAGCATCCATTGTTCCGGTAACTCTTTTCATATTGGTCAAAAGCTAGAAATTAAGTTCTTTAATTGGCCAGCAACTTGCCATTTCATGAGTGAGTCCAATAAGTAGCCTGAATTGCCAAACCACAAAATTGCAAATTAAATTAACATTATTTCAAGGCAATACATTTGGGCTAACCTTGTGGTTCAGCTAGTAAAGAATCTGCCTGCAATGCAGGAGACCTGAGTTTGATGCCTGTTGGGAAGATCCCCTGGAGGAGGGAAAGGCTACCCACTCCAATATTCTGGCCTAGAGAATTCCATGGACTGTTTAGTCCATGCAGTCCCAAAGAGTCAGACACAGCTGAGCGACTTTCACTTTCACTTTCAGCATGGGTACAAGAGAGGAAATGATCAAGTTTGGAGGAGAGAAGATATAAAACTTTTCTTATGTGTTAATAATTTAAGCATTTGATTATCTTAGTAAATTAAATGTTGTTTTATTTTTGACTGTAGAGAGCACAATTATAAATGGAAACATAAGTTTTACTGTGAAAAAAAAAATTGAGGAAAGTAAACATGTCTTCATAATATGTCCTGCGTATCATTGGGCTTCCCAGGTGGTCCCAGTGGTAAAGAACCTGCCTACAAATGCAGGGGACATAAGAGAAGCGTATTTGATCTATGGGTTGGGAAGGCCCCCTGGAGGAGGACACAGCACCCCCCTCCAGTATTCTTGCCTGGAGAATCCCATGGACAGAGAAGCCTGGTGGATACAGTCCATGGGGTCACAAAGAGTCAGACAAAACTGAAGTGACTTAATACACACATATAAATAAATTTGTAATAATTTTTTTAAAGATATACTTCTGTAGTGTATAGTTATCTTAAAACATTTCTTTTTATAATATCAACTTAAAATGATAAAATACTTTAAAGAAATTTAAAAGATTATATGCTATTGGAAAAATGTTACTAAGTCAATATATATTGAAGAGCCCAAAAGGCATGTATTCTATATTTAACTTTGCATTTAGAATTCCTGTATTTCTTTGTTCATCTAAAAAATCAGATGGTTGAAGTAGAATTTCAGTGTGTATTTTAACATCTAAAATTTAATTACTTTAAATACCTTTAAGGTATTTGCATTTAGTCACATGATAGATAAAATATGCCATTGAAAACTAAGACACTTTTTTTTTTTTTTTGAAAACTAAGACACTTATAATGGTTTTCCCAACAAAATCCATTAAAATAGCATGACTGTTGTTAATGTTCTTATTTTTTTCTTTCTAGATATGAAAGGATTCATGATTGATAATGTATTACTTCTTGTATAATTAATCAATTCTAATATGACAGAAAAATATATTCTTCAGGGCACTAAAATTAATTCTACTTTCTTAGCATTACATTTCTTATATTTTTTATGAGACAGCTTATGATTATCTTAAGCATGTTAGAATATTTAAAATAAAATAGTGTAAGTAAATATGTATATTTAGTTTATGGAAGACAGGTACATTCAAGCAACTGCCAAGCATTATTTTATGGTTGGTAAATAACTTTGTAAAGCAAATTAACAGAAAAATAGTATAGAAGGAGAGATAATTATTTTTACGTATGTCATTTTTAATTAACCATGATAATATGAGAGCTATTCACCCTCATCATGGTAGTACCCTCCCACCCACATACTCACTCTTACATAGACACACATACAGATAAAGCCAAGTTGAGCAATAAGAATAATTAGCAAATTCTAAAATAGACTAATTAACTTGCAGATGTCTCGGCACCATTCTGAAAGTTAATCAGTAGATGCATCCATGGTGTGATTTGTTACTCCATGTTTTCTCTACAGCAGCAAAGCCACGGAAGTCAGCTTACCTTCCTTTCTACTCTATAAAGTAGAAAATGAGATATATCTTATTAATTTGGCTGTGTAACAAGTGTATCTCCATCTTCTCTGTAGAAATATGCTTTAAATGACCTATATTTAGTTAACCTGAATATTTCATGTTCCTAGTCACTTAAAAAGTCCAAGTGGAAATAAATCCTAGACCAATCCTATGCTCTCTTAATTTATTTCCATTTTATAGACAAGGACCTAGGATCCTAGCAAAGGCTATCCTGCTTAGATAAGATCCACGGTTTTCTAGTGTATAATTGACAGGATTGAATCTGTTTATGACTTTCTGAATCAGTCTGTGTTGCCCCTTTACTCTATGTGATGGCTGTATATATAGGACATTGGCCTACTAAGTTAAACAACCAGAAATTTTCAAGCTAGAAACATGCATATGCTAATAGTGCATCAGTCTGAAATATTTCCTGCTTTTCTTATCTGTAGTGAGTTTATCTAGTACTATGTTTTATTTCACATGCAAATACAAGTGTTTCATTTGTAGAAAATTTAACTTGTAAAATAATTGCCCCAACTCACTTGTTCATTCACTACAGAACATCTGACACTCGTGATGTTCTAACACAAAGATGTTATCACTGATAGTGATAATTGTAGAGAGGCAGTTCAGTTCAGTCGCTCAGTCATGTCTGACTCTTTGCGATCTCATGGACTGCAGCACACCAGGCTTCCCTGTCCATAAGCAACTCCCGGAGCCTACGCAAACAATGTCCATTGAGTCGGTGATGCCATCCAACCATCTCATCCTCTGTCGTCCCTTTCTCCTCTTGCTCTCAATCTTTCCCAGCATCAGGGTCTTTTCAAATGAGTCAGCTCTTCGCATCAGATGGCCAAAGTATTGGAGTTTCATCTTCAGCATCAGTCCTTCCAATGAATATTCAGGACTGATTTCCTTTAGAACTGATTGGTTGGATCTCCTTGCAGTCCAAGGGACTCTCAAGACTCTTCTCCAATACCACAGTTCAAAAGCATCAGTTCTTCGGTGCTCAGTTTTCTTTATAATCCAACACTCACATCGATACATGACTACTGGAAAAACCATAACCTTGACTAGATGGATCTTTGTTGGCAAAGTCATGTCTCTGCGTTTTAATATGCTGTGTAGCTTGGTCATAATTTTCCTTCCAAGGAGCAAGAGTCTTTTAATTTCATGGCTGCAATCACCATCTGCAGTGATTTTGGAGCCCAAAAAAATAAAGTCTCTCACTGTTTCCACTGTTTCCCCATCTATTTGCCATGAAGTGATGGGACCGGATGCCATGATCTTAGTTTTCTGAATGTTGAGCTTTAAGCCAACTTTTTCACTCTCCTCCTTCACTTTCATCAAGAGGCTCTTTAGTTCCTACTTACTTTCTGCCATAAGGGTGGTGTCATCTGCATATCTGAGGTTATTGATATTTCTCCTGGCCATGGGTTTTATGAAACTTCTCAAATTATACTACAGAGTACAATTTATTTAGGCCGTATGTGAAGATTTGCTCTTCATAATTTCCAATTTAAATTAAATAATTACAAGGAAAACAGATCTAACCATTCCCAGTGATTTTTGTGAAAATTTTTTGACTGCTGATTTTATTTGGTTGGCCAAAATTTCATTTAGGTTTTTCTGTATGATGTTATGGGAAACCCCAATTAACTTTTTTGGCTAACCCAATAAATTTGAAATAAATTCCTTTGTGGAAGACTCCATCACCAGATCTCTATCCATGTAATAACAGTTATCATTAATTTATAAGTTACTGTGTCTCTGGCATTAAATAAAATAGTTATGAGACATTACCCACTGCCTTCCAAATATCCATTCTCTCCTTCCTCTTTTTCTAATGTGTTTTAGATGCATCTAAAATTATTCACATGCCTGGCTCCATTGTAGGTAATGGTGCATTTACTATATGCAGAGATCTGATCAAGGAGTGCTGCATGGTCTCTGAGACAGCATTTGCCTTCTTGATATAGGTCATTTTTTCTTGTTCTTCTTTACTCTTTCAGAAACATGTAGATGCTATAGACATCCTAAAATCATGAGTTAATGATCAAGAGTATGAAACTTAACATAGAAAGATGAAAAATGAAACTAGACAGCAATTTGATAGTTTATAAGACTTCACTGTTTCTATAAAGTTTTCTGTTATTGTGGTAAATAATAGAGCTGGAGATTTCTTATCACATTTGTCCTCACAAAAACAACATGAGTTTGATATTTTAGCAGTTATTTGCATATTAAAGAAGGAATAAAGCAAAAAAAAGTTAATCATTCAACTTGCCCCTGAAAGTGAAGTAGAAATTATATATAAATATAAATGTAAACACAAATGTGAAAACATTTATATATAAAATTCATAGATTTTTGCACACACATGTGCATGCAAGTTCAGTTCTTCCAGTAGTGCCTGGCTCTTTGCAACCCAGTGGACTGTAGCCTGCCAGGCTCCTCTGTCCACGGAATTCTCCAGGCAAGAATACTGGAGTGAGATGCCATCCCTCCTCCAGGGAATCTTCCTGACCCAGGGACTGAACACTCATCTCCTGCATTGCAGGTGGATTTTTTATAGCTGAAACACTGGAGAAGCCCATGTATACACAAAAACAAATATATAACATGATTCTAAACAAAAGTCGACTGATTTCTATAGTTTTTCTCCATTAATCTTTCAAGTGGGGGGTAAGAGTTTTGTGGTTTTTAATGAAAAGAGTATCTGAAAGCAAATGTTAGAATTATAGAACTGTATAACTATGTAACTGGGAAATACAAACTCTAACAGGGTCAAATAATATATATTAAAAAGGTCAAACAAACATCCAAAAAATCTACCATGAGAAGGTTCAAATGTCAGTGCACCACTTAGTTAACCAACCCACAAGTTGGAAATTGTATAGTGTAGTTAGGACCATGGGCCCAGAAGTTAGACTGGTTTTAATTCCATCTCTGTGGTGTACCCTCCCTGAATTAACTTTTAGGTTAACACTATTTAATCACATTTGCTCTCAGATTCCTCATGTGCAAAATGGAGTTAATTAGGATATCCATCACATGGCTATTGGGAAAAGTAAAATGAGCTCACACATGTAAAAAGGACTTATTAAAATCTGTAAAATTATTATGTATTGAAAATTTTCACTTGTTTATATATTTCACAATATGGTCTATAACAGCCTAGCATTTAGTCAGTTGCTCAGTCATATCTGACTCTGCGACCCCACAGACCAGCATGCAAGGCTTTCCTGTCCATCACCAACTACCAGAGATTACTCAAACTCATGTCCATCAGGTTGGTGACATCATACAACCATCTCATCCTCTGTCATCCCCTTCTCCTCCTGCCTTCAATCTTTCCCGGCATCAGGGTCTTTTCCAATGAGCCAATTCCTCACATCAGGTGGCTGAAGTATTGGAGCTTCAGCTTCAGCATCAGTCCTTCCAATGAATATTCAGGACTGATTTCCTTTAGAACTGACTGGTTGGATCTCCTTGCAGTCCAAGGGACTCTCAAGAGTCTTCTCCAACACCACAGTTCAAAAGCATCAATTATTTGGTGCTCAGCTTTCTTTATAGTCCAACTTTCACATTCATACTTGACTACTGAAAAAAACATAGCTTTGACTACTACGTACAAAATTAACTAATGCTTTAACAGAAACTAAAAAGGTTCTGGGGCATAATGACCATGAGAAATGCAAGGTTAAGAAATGTTAAATATATGTAGTTTATGGGCATTATCCCAAGTTTGAGTTCACATTTTCTTTTTTTTTTTTTTTATCCTTTAACATACATACCCATGTTTCTTCAAGAGGTAAAATTTCATTCAATAAGAGAATATGGTAAAAAGCACAGTAAGGAATATTTCCAACTATGAAACAGATTATGTGTTGGTCAAATTATTATTTCCAAGATCCCCTTTCTAAGGAAGATATAGTACTTTTTTTCTACAATGCTCCTAAAAAACACTTAAGAATGGAACTTTCTCCTTTTTGGGAACTGGAATTTGTGTTAATAGTGTAGGGAATGTTTGATTTATCTTCATATAACTTGTTTTAAGTCCTTTTTAAACATTAGCTGTCAAACCATGTTTTAATTGATTGGATAGCAATTTCAAAATGAATGCTTCAGTTACCAAAATAAACCATTCAGGCATGTTATTTGAATAAAAATAGCTTTAAAAACAACCAAATTGAGGGCAAGATGATTATTTTAATCATTTTATCAAGTCATGTATTGTCTCAGAGGAGAAGTTAGTTAAACACAGTGATCTTGACACACAGAAAATTAATTTTATGTATGTATTTTGCATCACTTTGAGACAAAATAAGTACATGTTAATGTTATACTCATTTACTAGTTATGTAAGAATGGAAATGATAATTGTCATAAGCAGCAAAAGGTGATAACAGCTACATAACCTCATAGAATGTAGGGATTCTATAATCTCAATACCTAAAATGGGTATTCAGAATCAGAGACCCATAAATATAGCAACATTTCAAGCTAATTTTAGTATTTCTGCATTAAAATAATCCAGTGAAGGTATTTATTAAATGGAACTTCTGAGTAGTTTGTGATTATTGGTGCAATGATACCAAAATTTAAACCAAAAGCAAATAAAAACAAACTTACAGTTTTAGTGTCCCAATTCACTGGAAAATAATAAGTGCATCTATTTTTCAAATTTAAAAATAAAATGTGTGATTATTTCGTGTCTTAAAGGATGGGTTTAGAGTTTCGTGTCCATCACTATTATGAAATTTTATAAATTCAGAAAATAATTATATTTAAAAAATGCTTTTGGGGAAAAGATGTAATTCTATTTTTTCCCTAGGAGGACAGATTATGTATCAGCAATATCTAAAAGCTTAAACTTCAACAGTCACCCAAAAAAAAAACCCCAAAAATCTTACCTGTGACATTTTCTCTGAGTCAGGGTTTTTCAGCAGTAAAACAATTATCTGTCTGTATTATGACAGTGAAAATGGTTTTTACTCTAGGGGAAAGAGTGAAGAAATTGTTATCTTTCTGAAAGCCTTAAGACTAATCTTAAAGATATTTTTGTTACCTCATAACACACCACTGAGTGAAATCTAAATAATATGAAAGTCACGTTTGATTGGTGTGGCTTCCTTTTAATAAAAATGTAGCTATGAAATATTGATTCTATATGTCAATACCATCCCAGTTGACCATGAGTTAAACTTTTGGATTTACTTGATTATCATAAAAAAGCCAAAGACCATCAGAAATACACTTGTAATGAAAAGTGATTAGATTACTGAGCTTGGTTGGTGCAAGAGACTGTTCTGTGGAAGAACTCTGGGCAACCCTAAAGGGTTTCCTGGGAATAGAGTGATTATCTTTAAACTAGAGAAGTTTGCTGTAAGGCCATATTGATAGTGGTTTTATTTGAAATACATGGATGTGAAAGAGCTGATGGGGGAGGGGTTGTTAATTCTTTGTATTTTGCTTTTTATTTGTTTTTATTGAAGTATGCGTGCATATGTGCATGCTTAGTCATATCTTGACCCTTTGCGACCCCTAGACTGTAGCCTGCCAGACGTCTCTGTTCATGGGATATCCCAGGCAAGAGTACTGGAGTAAGATTCAATTTTCTTTTCTAGGGGATCTTCCTGACCCAGGGATAGAAACTGCATCTCTTCCAAGGACAGGAAAATTCTTACCCTGAGCCACCTGGAAGTTATGGATGTATAGTTGACTTTAAAATATTGTGTTAGCTTCGAGTGTCCATCTTAGTGATTCAGTATTTTTGCAAATGATATTCCATTATAGGTTGTTACAAGAACTGGTTTTAAGAGTTCAGTCTTAGCACATAATAGACATCATGAATTTGTTTGTTATGGTTTATCTGTTTTGAGAGTCACAGTGTGCAAACTGTTTCTTTTCATTCAATCTTCAGTTGCCTTGAAGCAGTCCTGTTGCCAGTAGATCCACTTATTACCTTTTCCTGCTGTTGTCTTTCATAATACTTTAACTTAAGCTAGCCTTTCCCTTCTCTAGGGCATCTTCCCAACCCAGGGATCGAACCCAGGTCTCCCACATTGCAGGCAGATTCTTTACTAGCTGGGCCGCAGGGATAAAGCTCATGAATCATTATATTTTGAACAAGTAAAAAATCCAGATCTATGCTATAGTTCAAAGCTCTTGATCATGTTTTGTGTTATTAATAGCTGTTGTTTTGATATTTATCAGCACCTGAACTTATTTTTATTTGTGTTAGAGGATCATATTTTGAATCATCTGGTTTGATAGCATTTGCTTGTGACTAAAGCAAGGATTATTATTTAAGTTTGAAAAATGGCTCATATGTCTATAAAATCCCAGTCTACTGAATATCAGCTATGTATGAAGATTTTGGAAGTCCTATCAATAGAGGACAAGGGTGTCAACTATTAATAATACTGCAGAACATTGACATTTAATCAGGGGAAATGTAGAGGTCAAAAAAGAAAAAGAGAATGATACCATCAGAGGAATCTTTCACAGTGACCTTTGGTAAAGCAGTCTACCTCTTGCACTTTTTCCCCCCTAAAGACCTAGGAATATTGGGCCCTAATATAGGGTACAGTATTCATAATTTTTCCAATTTTATTTGGAGAATGGATATTATGTTAATATAGAGATATATATTCAAGGATCAGTTCCTTAGAGTTTTACTATTCAACCATTAGCATAACCTGATAAGTTTCTCTCCACTGAATTTCAGGTTAATTTTGTCTTTAAAGCTATTTGCAAATTATCTAATAGCCAAGCCTAATATCATAAATGAGTTGATTAGGCTTATGAGGGAAGGTAATCCATTTCTCTTGATAAGTGGTAAGCAGTTTTAGGTGTTTTATAGTTTTGTCAGAATGGAGGAGATTAGAATCCTCTATTGAATTATCAGGCAGTTTATATGATTAAATTGGTGGATATTTAATCTGTGAAATAAACTAGACTATGAATTTTCCCAAAGTGTAAGCATGTTCAATAGCAAGCAGTTTTTAGATAGTATTGAATCTATCTTTGCATATAAAATTTCACTTACATTTCATTTAGCCAAAGGATGCATTTTAACTAAAGGACATAATCATTTCAACATAGTTATTTTAATATATCTTATATATATAATATAATTAATTTAAAATTTATTTCAGTGTGTCCAGGTTTCTTCCTCTCTTTTTATCATAATTCAATAAACAGAGAAACACTCAAAATACTTGGAGTTTTTGAGATAATTAAAATTTGGAGAAAGCTCAGCATATTTAACCATTCTTAATGCAATTCCTTTTATGAATTGAAGTAACAAACTTTGTTTTGCCTAATATCTATTCAGGAAACCCAAAGAGTTTTAGGTGTGAAAAATCTGCTGACACTTTTATTATATAATTGTGCATTCAGGGCTTCAATTTGGACAAAGACAAAATGAAGATAAAAAAGACAAATTATGGTCAGAGGAGACAGATGTGCTTAAGGCAATGTTATATTTTTAAAATACAGCAGTGAAGGACAATGATTATTAGAAAATGAAACTTTAAAAAAGGAACTTTTAAATGCAATTATTTTAAAATATTTAAAAAGCAGAAAGTGTTTTTTTGGCAATTAAAAGTATAGCATGTCTCTGTGTACAGTATGACTTGTTCATTTTTAACAGAAAAAAATCCCTAGTTTTAGACATTTTCATTATCATCCATGTTAACAATTTGTAATGATTATAAAGCTTTTTTTCTTACTCATAATAATTAATTATTTCAAATTTAACTCACTCCTTTAGTTGTTCCTCACAAACTCAGCATTTGTAAGCATAACAAAACTAAGCAAGTTAGACACTTCCATTCAGATACTATACATTAATACCGTACTTTCCAATATATCTTTTAATGTCTTCTTTCATAGTCTAGAACAATGAAGACATTTTTTACTTTAAGAAATCATTTTTCACTTTACTAATAAACAAAAACTAAGAAAATTTCAGAATTCTCTTACCATAATCTTTATTTTCCAAATTATTTTAAATAAGAACATATGTATTAATATATCCTAAATTTATATATATATATATATACACATCCATTTAATATAATGTATTAAATAAGAGTGCAGGTTTATAGAAGTTATCTTGTCAAGAAGTCTAAAAACAAACTGTCAATTAACATTAATATCATTTAATAACTAAGATTTTAGAGTTAATTATCATGAAATTGCTATATAAAGTGGCAGACTTGTTTGTAGTAAAATAAGAATTTCTTTTTAAAAATGTTGCTAATCTAGTCATTTGGGTTTCCCTGTGGCTCATTCAGTAAAGAATCTGCTTACAATGCAGGAGACCACCTGCAGGGAAGGAGACCTGGGTATAATCCCTAGGTTGGGAAGATCCCCTACAAAGGAAATTGCAACCCACTCCAGTATTCAAGCCTGGGAAAGCCCATGGCCTGAGGAGCCTCTCAGGTTACAGTCCATGGGGTTGCAAGAGTTGGACATGACTTAGATACTAAACCACCACATATTTTTAGCAACCACCTTGCCAAGTTCCAGAACTTCTACTGGAATTTTAATTGAGATGCATTAAATATTTCGGTCTATTTGGAAGCATATGACAAAGGATATGAGTCTTCTAATCTTAAAGCTAAGTTGTTTCAGTCATGCCCAACTCTTGTTAAGCCGGGCATACCCCTACATATTTGCTATTCTATAATTTCTTTGAGCAATGATTTGCAATTTTCAGTGTATAGGTCTTACATCTATTTTACTAAATTCATCTGAAGATAGTTCATGCTTTTGGAGATTCTATTTCAAATGTAGTTGAATTATTGATTTTGTTTTTAAATTGCTTATTGTTACTATATATAAATACAATTAGTTTGTATATACAAGTGTGTATTCAGTCACTTGCTTAATTCACTCATTTGTTCTGGTAGATCTAATTAGATTTTTTAGGATTTTATATAAGATTTTTAATAAGATTTTTATAAGATTTTATATAAGATTTTTTAGGATTTTATATAAGATTTTTATAAGATTTTATATAAGATTTTTTAGGATTTTATATAAGCAATAGTATTCCTTGGAGATAAAAGCAGTTTTGCTTAAACCTTTCTAGCAGTTTTGCCTTTTTTGCCCTGGGCAAGAACAGTCCAAGGGGTCAAAGAGTTGGACATGCCCGAGTGACTCAGCATAGCACAGCACTCTCTGCCTTTAATGTAACGTCTACACTGTTTATGTGTCTCTGTTCAGTCTCTAAGTCATGCCTGGCTTTTTGCAATTTCATGGACTAGCCTGCCAGGCTCCTCTGTCCATCGGATTTTCCAGGCAAGAATATTGGAGTGGGTTGCCATGTCCTCCTCCAGGAGATCTTCCCGACCCAGGGATCAAACCCACGTCTCCTGCATTGTCTGGGAGATTCTTTACCACTTGAGCAACCTGGGAAACCCTATACCATTTACATTTATTGAAATGAATCATGTGATATTTTTATCATTTGACTATTTGCTTTCATTTTATTTATTTTTTGAAGGCTCATCTGCTTATTTCTACTGTCCCCTTTATTACCTTTTATTACTTGAATATTTTATTAATATTCTAGTTTGAGTTATCCCTTGGCTTTATTTTAACTCATTGTTTAGTCATTCTAAAGTTATAGATTTAATCTTAATGTGGAGAAATATTTAGTATAATATTTAATGATATATTTACTATACTATTACTTCCTGTTTAAAATGAGAAATTTGATCATTAATAATTCCAATTATAAACCACCTGTGTCTTTATGTATACTTATTCCACAAGTGTTATAAACCCCACAACAAGGTGTCATAATTTTTGCTCTAGAGTTATATGACTTTTAAAGAATTTTTGAAAAGCAGATACTTTTTTGTATGTATGCATACTCTTATATTACCCACTTATTTACTGCTACATTTGATCTTCAGTCTTTCATTCTTATAGATTTGTGGTGCCAACCAGTGTCATTTCCCTTAAATCTGAATAATTTTTATCATTTCTTATAGGCCAGAAATGTATGCTTCAGAGTCTTTCAACTTTGGTTTACCTGAAAATTCCAAAATGTTTTCTTTGTCTCTTATGGATAGTTTCACTGGGTACAGATTTCTTGGTTCAGCTTGCTTTTCTGGCCTCTCTTGTTACTGTTTTCTCTGCCATCTCCAAACTGCTGTTGAGATAATCTAGTGATTTTTTTTCTCAATTGTTTTAGTATATATTTTAACTAAAGTGATTCCATTATTTATGTTTTATATTTCTTTGTTCACATTGTTTATTTGTAACTCATTAAGACTATTTTCCTCCCATTCTTTTAATACATATTCCTCCATTTTGTGAAAATGTTTAATAACTGCTTTGGTGTTTTATCTGTGAAATCAAACATCTGGTTCTGCTCAGATGCAGTTTCCACTGGTAACATTTTTTTTTCTCCCCTGAACCAGTTCAGTTCAGTCACTCAGTCATGTCCAACTCTTTGAGACCCCATGGACTGCAGCACTCCAGGCTTCCCTGGAGGCTTCACCAACTCCCGGAGCTTACTCAAACTCATGTCCATCAAGTCAGTGATGCCATCCAACCATCTCATCCTCAGTTATCCCCTTCTCCTCCTGCCTTCAATTTTTCCTAGCATCAGGGTCTTTTCCAATTAGTTGATTCTTCACATCAGGTGGCCAAAGTGTTGGAGTTTCATCTTCAGCATCAGTCCTTCCAATGAATATTTAGGACTGATTTCCTTTAGGATTGACTGGTTTGATCTCCTTGCAATCCAAGCAACTCTTAAGAGTTTTTTCCAACACCACAGTTCATGTTTCCTTGCTTGTCTAGTAATATTTCATTGAAAATTGGCCTTTGTGATTAATATATTGCTGAAGGTCTGGTTTACATATGTTCTTACAACTTCCAGAGGCAATGTACCTTTTTAGACTGCATCCTTTATTCTCTCTATATGTGTTTAGTTTGGCTATCAGTAAAGGATTTGGGAAAGGTGTGTTTTCAGCAAATTCCTCACTACTTTCTTAGTAATTCCCTTACTTTTGGAGAGTGCACCAAGAATTCTCAGATGCTTTCCCATTATCAGAACCTGTCTTCTAGCACACCAATTGAGCCAGGCCTCTGCTTTTGGTCACCTGAGCTGAACACTGATTGGGGAATGTGTTGCTCTTGCTGTTGTTGTTGTTCTGTTGCCAAGTTGTGTCTGACTCTGCAGCCCCATGGACTGCAGTGCTCCAGGCCTCCCTGTCTTTCAGCATCTCCAAGAGATTGCCCAAGTTCATATCCATTGAATCACTGATGCCATTCAACTGTCTTCCTCTGTCACCCTCTTCTCCTTCTGTCTTAAATCTTCCCCAATATCAGGGTCTTTTCCAATAAGTCAGCTCTTTACACCAGTTGGCCAAAGTATTGGAGCTTCAGATTCAGCATCAGTCCTTCCAATGAGTATTAAGGGTTGATTTCCTTTAGAATTGACTAGTTTGATCTCCTTGCTGTCCAAGGGACTGTCAAGAGTCTTCACCAGCATCACAATTTGAAAGCATCAATTCTTTGGTGCACTGCCTTCTTTATGGTCCAACTCTCATATCTGTACATGACCACCAAGAAGACTATAGCCTTGACTATACAGATCTTTATCAGCAAACTGATATCTTTGCTTTTTAATACACTGTCTAGGTTTCTCATAACTGTCCTTCCAAGAAGCAACTGTCTTCTAATTTTATAACTGGAATCACCAGGGAACTCTATTCAGATACTAATCAAAAGAGAGTCTTATAAATATTACCTGGTACTACTGTGCCTGTCAGTGACAATTTCTTGTTTGGTCCTTTCCTGTTTTTTGGCCTGAGCTTCTGGCAAGTGCTCTATGCATGCATCCTTTAATGGACACATATGTATCTAGGCAAAGTTTAGATTCTCATTGTGGATATCATGGCTTTTAAAGGTGTCTCATTGTTAAGATGCTTATATCTTTTTACATTGTTGAAATATGTTCTCTGGAAACTGTAGCCAGTCAGGTCATCATTTTTATATTTTTTGTTTTTTTTAATTTCCAACTCTTATCACTGTGGACTGGAAGTACCCTAAATCAAGGAAACCACAGACAGGCTATTTCTGCTGTGGTTTTTCAAGATAAACTCTTATCTTTTGTCTGCATTGGGATATTTATTAACATTATCAAAATTTTTATATTTTCAGATTTAATAAATATTAGCTGCAGTTGGTAAATGTAACCACCTCATTCTGTTATATTTCACTCTGACATTGACTCTACCTAACATTTGAAAATAGGAAACTTTTATTAAATTAGCTCAACATTTCTCTAGTATGAATTCTTATTTTAATAGGTCAAACAACAAACTAAGAACCAATAATTGGCTTATATTTTATGGTAAAAAATAGTGATTCTTTATAAATCTGCCTTATTTAATTCTCTCAATTTTTCCCCCTCAACACCTTATTTTAAGTTAAAGGAATAGTAGATTAATAATATTATATTGAAGACTCAGTTAGTTCAGTCACTCAGTCGTGTCCTACTTTTTGTGACCACATGGACTACAGCATGCCAGGCTTCCTTGTCCATCACCAACATCCAGAGCTTGCTCAAACTTATGTCCATCAAGTAGGTGATGCCATTCAACCATCTCATCCTCTGCCGTCCCCTTCTCCTCCCGCCTTCAGTCTTTCCCAGAATCAGGGTCTTTTCTAAGGAGTCAGTTCTTCACATCAGTTGGCCAAAGTATTGAAGCTTCAGCTTCAGCACCACTCCTTTGTACTTTTTAGTTCTCTGTGAAAAGTTTCGTCTAATTTATTCTTTCCCCAAACTTATTTTGCATTCTTATTCTTCTTGCTTTGAATTGCTGATCTGATAATTTTTATTTTTCTGTTTCATTAGGGTTTTTTCCATGTTTTCTCTTCTTCTTTTGTCTGAAATATATTTCTTTGACTTCTCATTTTGTTTAACTATTTGTCTCTATAAAATTAGGTTAAACAGTTACCTATCCCAGTCTTGAGGAGGTGTCCTTGTGTGGAGGTATCTCTCTGCAGTCTGTCTGTGTCCAGTGGTGGGGAATCCAGACCTGAAGTTTCAACTTCTTGATCCAAACCTCACTTGACTTGCTTTGATTTAATGCTTTGATTCCTGAATTTTATTTATGCCATTTATTTTTAACATGAGCCTTTAAAAATTTATTAATGCATGCTGTTCAGTAGTTAATTTTCTCACTTATTATCCTTACACTATACACCAGGGTTTGAGATAATTGAGGGTTTCTGTCCTGGGCCATGAGCTAGATAGGTCAGTCATCAATAAGAAGTAGACAGTATTCCATCCATGTTACCCATGAATATTGGAAATGTGTCATTTTGCCTGATCCTGATTCCATCATACGGATTTGCACATTGATTTCTAGTATAGCATATATCTTCCACATGTTCTGATTTCTTGATTCAGAAAATTTTTAGACTTAGAAAATAAACACACACACACACACACAAAATGGAAAGACTTTTCAAGCACCTTCTTGTGACTTCACTATTTTTTCATCCTCGTATTGTTATTTTCTAGAAAATCATTATTGAAATTCTCTTTCCAAACCATGTCACCCATGTAGACTTCAGATTCAGTGGTCAACTGGAGGTCAAAGTTTGCTTGGAATATTTTTAAAACAAAGCAAAACAAAACCAATTATTGATTCATACAGGAGCATCTTTATTTAGTGTGTAATGTGAAGAGCAGAACCTAAATAAAACTTGAGTCCCAGGGACATAAAATTGCTTGTTCTACATCATAAGATATTTCAATTTATTTAGTAGAAGATTCAAAGATACACTTTGATATCTGCAAGCACTATATCAAGTTGTTGGATTGTATCTTTTCAGTGCTACATATTTTCTCATTATGGACTACTCTTAATAATTTTTTCCTTACTTTTAAAATAACAATAATGACAAAATACATGGACATTTCTGACCAGCAAAACGTTCTAGATACTAGAATTGGCTTTTGAGATGTATAGTTTAAATAGTTCAGTTTTATCTAAAGTCCCATGGGCAGAGAAGACTGCCTAGCTATAGTCCATGGAGTCACAAAAGAGTCAGACCTGACTTAGCAACTGCACAACAGCAGCAGTTTCTTGAAAAATAATAATATTTTACATAACCAGATGAAAGAAAGTCAGATACACTGCCTAGACTACAGTTAATGGCACCAGATAACCTGAAATTAAAAAAATAATTAATGGATGTTACCAAGTTATACAACTAAAAATAAGAAAAATAAAAACTTGTACTAATGAAATAGAATAGTTTATTCTCTGATAAGACACAAGATAAAAAACATTGATTCAAAAGCTAGAGAATAGTGCATACAGTTTGCTTAACACTTGCACTCTTTTTATAACACTAACTGATCACAAAATAATGATATGTAAATATTAATACTTGTTTCTATTTTTAACTCATTTTATATGAATTGTCATATTTAATGTCTTTTTGAATGGAGAGTTCACTCTAAATTAAGGGTCTAAATTTAGTCTAAATATTTAGGTTGAAAATTAAGACTTCATATGTTCTTAAATTACCTTATAAAATCCATATTGGCAAGTTACAAGTGATACCTTATTTAATAGAAATGAACCAGTGACATACTATTTTCTATGCTATTCATTTTCTAGGGTGATTTACTTCTAATATATAACCACAGATATTACTTCTCATAGAATTACAGAGGGACTCTCAAGATACATTAACCTAAAGTGAACTAATCAAGCTTTACCATCTCTAATTTATAAGAAGCAATTCATCTTCTTGAATATTTTACAGTTGCTACTGTTCAGTACACATTATCTAATAGTGTCTATGAGATGCAGAAATTGATAAAGCATAAATTGAAGATGGAAACCATGTATTATACTAATTGTAATCTAATATTTTAAACTGTTGCAAAACCAGATATCTTCACTTGGGAAAGTCTGATTTAAACTTTTTGTTGAAAAGAAAAAAAAATAATAAACTTTTTATTGAACATGTTATATACTTTAAATAATGAACATAACTAATTTGGGTAATATAATTTCAAGGCCTTGGGGTCATTACTAAAAGAAACCATGTCATTTAAAATAATTGTCAGCATGAAAAAACATTTCTGAAACCAAAAATTTTGAAAGAAATATATCAGATTTAAATTATCCTGAAATAGCAAAGCTGTAATTTTGTGTGCTCACATCTTTTATTTTTCTCCAGCTCTGACAGAGTAATCTCCTGATAATATTTTAATCGACAGATTTCCAAGCCAGTACTGAGCAGAAAGTCAAAATCCATTTTCTGATTCAGGTGCATTATAGTTTAAACCCCTGGAGCCTTTAATTATCATTCTATTTTTGCTAAAAGTCTGCATTTTTCATTTGTGTTTGCATTTCATTATGATATTGAAAGGGCAACTCTGGGTAAGCCAATGTTTTTATAAATACTAACTTAACTAGGAAGAATTTTCACATTTAAATACAATTAATTAGATTTTCTTGGAAAACAACAAAAATCTGTTTTACTGGGTATAGTTTAAATATCATTCCAGGGTGATAATTTTCAACAAGTTCTAAAATTTTGATTCTGAAAAGCTGTGCTAGTCGATCAGTCATGTCTAACTCTGTGTGACCCCATGGACAGTAGCTGGCAAGGCTCCTCTGTCCATCGAATTCTCCAGGCAAGAGTACGGGAGTGGTTTTCCATTTCTTTCTCCAGAGGATCTTCCCAACCCAGAGATTGAACCCAGGTCTTCCACATGGCAGGCAGATTCTTTACTGTCTGAGCTACCACGGACGCACTCAGTTCAGTTCAGTTCAGTCGCTCAGTCGTGTCTGACTCTTTGCAACCCCATGAACTGCAGCACGCCAGCCTCCCTGTCCATCACCAACACCCGGAGTCCACCCAAACCCTTGTCTATTGAGTTAGTGATGCCATCCAACCATCTTATCCTCTGTTGACCACTTCTCCTCCTCCCCTTCATCTTTTCCAGCATCAGGGTCTTTTCAAATGAGTCAGCTCTTCACATGAGGTGGCCAAAGTATTGCAGTTTCAGCTTCAGCATCAGACCTTTCAATGAACACCCAGGACTGATCTCCTTTAGGATGAACTGGTTGGATCTCCAGCAGCCCAAGGGACTCTCAAGAGTCTTCTCCAACAACACAGTTCAAAAGCATCAATTCTTCAGTGCTCAGCTTTCTTAATAGTCTAACTATCACATCCATACATGACCACTGGAAAAACCATAGCCTTGACTAAACGGACCTTTGTGGACAAAGTAATGTCTCTTCTTTTTTGTTTGTTTGTTTTTTCATTTATTTTTTTTTAGTTGGAGGCTAATTACTTTACAATACTGTAGTGGTTTTTGCCATACACTGACATGAATCAGCCATGGATTTACATGTGTTCCCCATCCCGATCCCCCCTCCCACCTCCCTCTCAATCCCATCCCTCTGGGTCTTCCCAGTGCACCAGCCCTGAGCACTTGTCTCATGCATCCAACCTGGGCTGGCGATCTGTTTCACCCTTGATATTATACTTGTTTCAATGCTATTCTCTCAGAACATCCCGCCCTCGCCTTCTCCCACAGAGTCCAAAATTCTGTTCTATAGATCTGTGTCTCTTTTTCTGTTTTGCATATAGGGTTATCGTTGCCATCTTTTTAAATTCCATATATATATATGTATTAGTATACTGTATTGGTATTTATCTTTCTGGCTTACTTCACTCTGTATAATGGGCTCCAGTTTCATCCATCTCATTAGAACTGATTTAAATATGATCTTTTTAATGGCTGAGTAATATTCCACGGTGTATATGTACCACAGCTTCCTTATCCATTCATCTGCTGTTGGGCATCTAGGTTGCTTCCATGTCCTGGCTATTATAAAGTGATGTGATGAACACTGGGGTACACATGTCTCTTTCAGATCTGGTTTCCTCGGTGTGTATGCCCAGGAGTGGGATTGCTAGGTCGTATGGCAGTTCTATTTCCAGTTTTTTAGGGAATCGCCACACTGTTCTCCATAGTGGCTATACTAGTTTGCATTCCCACCAACAGTGTCAGAGGGTTCCCTTTTCTCCACACCCTCTCCAGCATTTATTGCTTGTAGACTTTTGGATAGCAGCCTTTTTAATATGCTGTCTAGGTTGGTCATAACTTTCCTTCCAAGAGTAAGTGTCTTTTAATTTCATGGCTGCAATCACCATCTGCAGTGATTTTGGAGCCCAGAAAAATTAAGTCAGCCACTGTTTCGATTGTTTCCCCATCTATTTGCCATGAAGTGATGGGAATGGATGTCATGATCTTAGTTTTCTGAATGTTGAGCTTTAAGCCAACTTTTTCACTCTCCTCTTTCACTTTCATTAAGAAGCTCTTTAGTTCTTCTTCACTTTTTGCCATAAGGGTGGTGTCATCTGAATATCTGTGGTTATTGATAGTTCTCCCAGGGACTTACTAATTAACACTAATTTAACTAATTAAAATATTCTAATATTTAATTCTCACATGTGTTTTTATGTCATTTACTCCTGCAATGTTTTGTAATTTCATACACATTTCTTAACCTATATTTCTAATTAAGTAAATCATATAATGCAACATAGAACTTGAAGTATGGTGAGAGAGGAATGTTATCTCATGTAATGAGGGATATTTTGTACTTCTATTAACGTTCCCATTTTTGTCAATGGCTCCTGTAACTTGAGGATTATTTTTTAAGTCTTTATACTTATTTATTTCTGAATCAAACTGGCTATCAAATCTTGCTGGTCCCAGACATTTAATAACTAAGAAATCCAGAATATCCTTTACATTTCAACTGTCATTGCAGTGATACTAATACTCAACACTTCTACCTTGGATGAAGACAGTCTTCTAGCCTTGTTGCTATCCATTAAATTTTTCACATTTCTGCCAAGAGTAATTCCTAAATGCACCTAAGGTCACCTCAACTCACTGATATCATATGGAGTTAGTCTCCTGTTATATTCGGGTCAAAATTTCCAAAATCCTTTGTCTATGATACAAAGACCGTCATATTTTTCCTGTACCTGCTCTGATAGCCTTGTCTTTTGTCAAGTTCTCAGGTTCACTCAATAATTAGTGTATCAATAATTTATCATATTTCTTATTTGCTGTAAAGAACTGAGACTCCTTTGATATGTTTAAATAGTATAGCACAACAACATTAAAAAGTATTGTCCTTATCAACATGCTTAACCAAAATTATATTTCGAAGCATATGTGTTCAGTGTTTTTCCACTGACTATAATCTTCTGTCCTTTATTTTTCTATAGTTTTCTATAGTAAAGAATTGAGTACTCATATTAGGCCTCCCTGGTGGCTTAGACAGTAAAGAATCTACCTGAAATGCAGGAGACCTGGGTTTAATCCCTGGATCAGGAAGATCACCTGGAGAAGAAAAGGGCTACTCAATCCAGTATTCTTGTCTGGAGAATTCTATGGGCAGAAGACCGCGGTGGGCTTCAGTCCATGGAGTCACAAAGAATCTGACAAAACTGAATGACTAGCACATACAGAATGTGAACTTCTGTCTTATGTTTAATTTAGTTTATTATAGTAAAGAATTGAATATTTGTAATTCTTTCACTGAAACATTGACGTCACATGAGCCATGAATCCAAATGGATTGGAAGCATGCATGAGTAGAAATTCAGTAACACAAGACATAGAACAGGATTCAAAACGAGGAAAGTAGCCTGGTAGAAGTAAACACAGCGTTAAGTCAATCCAAGAACAGAGCGAAAAGAAATGAATTCAAAGAAATAATTTATTGTATCTATGAGATATAGCAAATATATCAGCACATGTATTAATGTGCTTCTCAGGGGATTATGGATATCCAAGGGATCAATGTCCCTTCCACCTTGAACATCCCTCTCACCTTCTTCCCCATTCCACCCCACTAGCTTGTTATTGAGCCCCAGTTTGAGTTCCCTGACTCAGACAGCTAATGTCCATTGGCTATCTATTTTACATATTGTGACATATGCTTACATGTTACTCTCTCCATACCTCCCACCCTCTCCTTTCCCTCCTAGCTGTATCCATAAGTCAGTTTTCATTGTCTGTGTCTCTACTCAGTTCAGTTCAGTTCAGTCACTCAGTCGTGTCCGACTCTTTGCGACCACATGAATCGCAGCATGCCAGGCCTCCCTGTCCATCACCAACTCCTGGAGTTTACTCAAACCCATGTCCATCGAGCTGGTGATGCCATCCAGCCATCTCATCCTCTGTCCTCCCCTTCTGCTTCTTCCCCCAATGCCTACTAGCATCAGGGTCTTTTCCAATGAGTTAACCCTTTGCATCAGGTGGCCAAAGTATTGGAGTTTCAGCTTCAGCATCAGTCCTTCCAATGAACACCCAGGACTGATCTCCTTTAGGATGGACTGCTTGGATCTCCTTGAAGTCTAAGGGACTCTCAAGAGTCTTCTCCAACACCACAGTTCAAAAGCATAAATTTTTCTGTGTTCAGCTTTCTCACATCCATATATCAACACAGGAAAAAACAAAAGCCTTGACTAGACGCACCTTTGTTGGCAAAGTAATGTCTCTGCTTTTTAATATGCTTTATAGATTGGTCATAACTCTCCTTCCAAGGAGTAAACGTCTTTTAATTTCATGGCTGCAGTCACCATCTGCAGTGATTTTGGAGTCTCAAAAAATAAATTCTGATACTGTTTCCACTGTCTCCCCATCTATTTCCCATGAAGTGATAGGACAAGATGCCATGATCTTAGTTTTCTGAATATTGAGCTTAAAGCCCAAAATTTTCATTCTCCTCTGTCACTTTTATTAAGAGGTTTTTCAGTTCCTCTTCACTTTCTGCCAAAGGGTGATGTCATCTGCATATCTGAGGTTATTAATATTTCTCCCAGCAATCTTGTTTCCAGCTTGTGTTTTTTCCAGCCCAGGGTTTCTCATGATGTACTCTGCATATAAGTTAAATAAGCAGGGTGACAATATACAGCCTTGACGTACTCCTTTTCTTATTTGGAACCAGTCTGTTGTTCCATGTCCAGTTCTAACTGTTGCTTCCTGACCTGCATACAGGTTTCTCAAGAGGCAGGTCAGGTGGTCTGGTAGTCACATCTCTTTCAGAATTTTCCACAGTTTATTTTGATCCACACAGTCAAAGGCTTTGGCATAGTCAATAAAGCAGAAATAGATTTTTTTTTTTTTTTCTGGAACTCTCTTCCTTTTTCGATGATCCAGAGGATGTTGGCTGTTTGATCTCTGGTTCCTTTGCCTTTACTAAAACCAGCTTGAACATCTGGAAGTTCACGGTTCACATATTGCTGAAGCCTGGCTTGGATAATTTTGCGCATTACTTCACTAGCGTGTGAGATGAGTGCAATTCTGCAGTAGTTTGAGCATTCTTTGGCATTGCCTTTCTTTGGGATTGGAATGAGAACTGACCTTTTCCAGTCCTGTGGCCACTGCAGAGTTTTCCAAATTTGCTGGCATGTTGAGTGCAGCACTTTCACAGCGTCATCTTTCAGGATTTGAAATAGCTCAACTGGAATTCCATCACCTCCACTAGCTTTGTTTGTAGTGATGCTTTCCAAGGCCCACTTGACTTCACACTCCAGGATGTCTGGCTCTAGGTGAGTGACCACACAATCATGATTATTTGGGTCATGAAGATCTTTTTTGTACAGTTCTTCTGTGTATTCTTGCCACCTCTTCTTAATATCTTCTGCTTCTGTTAGGTCCATACCATTTCTGTCCTTTATCAAACCCATCTTTGCATGAAATGTTCCCTTGGTATTTCTAATTTTCTTGAAGAGATCTCTAGTCCTGCTCATTCTGTTGTTTTCCTCTATTTCTTTGCATTGATCACTGAGGAAGGCGTTCTTATCTCTCCTTGCTATTCTTTGGAACTCTGCATTCAAATGGGAATATCTTTCCTTTTCTCCTTTGCTTTTTGCTTCTCTTCTTTTCACAGCTATTTGTAAGGCCTTCTCAGACAACCATTTTGCCTTTTTCCATTTCTTTTCCATGGGTATGGTCTTGATCTCTGTCTCCTGTACAATGTCACGAACCTCCAACCATAGTTCATCAGGCACTCTATCTATCAGATCTAGTCCCTTAAATCTATTTCTCACTTCCAATGTATAGTCATAAGGGATTTGATTTAGGTCATACCTGATTTGTTTCCCCTACTTTCTTCAATTTAAGTCTGAATTTGGCAATAAGGAGTTCATGATCTGAGCCACAGTCAGCTCCAGGTCTTGTTTTTGGTGACTGTATAGAGCTTCTCCATCTTTGGCTGCAAAGAATATAATGAATCTGATTTTGGTGTTGACCATCTGGTGATGTCCATGTGTAGAGTCTTTTCTTGTGTTGTTGGAAGAGGGTGTTTGCGATGACCAGTGCATTCTCTTGGCAAAATTCTATTAGCCTTTGCCCTGCTTCATTCCATACCCCAAGGCCAAATTTGCCTGTTACTCCAGTTGTTTCTTAACTTCCTACTTTCACATTCCAGTCCCCTATAATGAAAAGGACATCTTTTTTGGGTGTTAGTTCTAAAAGGTCTTGTAGGTCTTCGTAGAACCTTTCAACTTCAGCTTTTTCAGCATTACTGGTTAGGGGATAGTCTTGGATTACCATGATATTGAATGGATTGCCTTGGAATCAAACAGAGATCATTCTGTCATTTTTGAGATTGCATCCAAGTACTGCATTTCAGACTCTTTTGTTGACCATGGTGGCTATTTCATTTCTTCTAAGGGATTCCTGCCCACAGTAGTAGATATAATGGTCATCTGAGTTAAATTCACCCATTCCAGTCCATTTTAGTTCGCTGATTCCTAGAATGTCAACATTCACTCTTGCCTGGAATGTTAGGTCCATGAATCAAGGCAAATTGGGAGTGGTCACACAGGAGATGGCAGGAGTGAATGTGTCTCCATTGCTGCTCTGTAAATGCCATCAGTACTATCTTCCTAGATTCCATATATATGTGTTAGTATACAATAATTATACCCTCCTTCTGACTTACTTCACTCAGTATAATAGGCTCTAGGTTCATCCACCTCATTAGGACTGACTCAAATGTATTCCTTTTCATTGCTGAGTAATATTCCATTGTATATATGTACCACAGTTTCTGTTGATGCTTTGGAAAATATACAGTGTTATTTCTGTTGTGTGTTTAACACAAGGTAATTATTTTTAATAAGGCAATACTTATTCAAAGAATAATGTTCCTGTGTTTAGGACATTGAGAAATCTAAAATAATGAAACATAATTAATCAAACAGATACACATTATGATGTTCATGCATGATGAAACAATTTTCACTTAGGAAAGAAATTCAGACTCATTTACAATGTACATTCCCTGCTGGTGTGTGTGTGTGTGTGTGTGTATATATATATATATATATATATATATATAATTTGACATACATGTAATTTATTATGAACTTATTAAATAAAATCACATTTCTACTACTACAAGTTTATCCCTGAGAGCTTCACATAATTTTCTTTTTGCTATAAATCAATTTTTAATTATAAGTAATCACTAAATAATTTAAGTACTCTTTAGATTTAACACATCAGATAATATTCAATGAATTTATCATTCTTGTTAGTGAGACTATTGATGAGATAAGCTATTATAATGTTAATGATAGCAATAATTTTCACAGAAGACATAATCTGATTTTACACAGCATAGTCTATTTTATTTGTGTAATTATGGATCTATATCTTTCAAAGGTTAAGTTTATTGTGTGAAATAACAATTTTGCATGTCTGTCTTTACATTTATTTTTAAAATTGCTTTGCTTTATATGTCCTGCCTCTTCTGCCTCATTGTGGTTATAGTTGAAAATTATGCAATTTAGTTCAAAAACTGCAAATGTGATGGCACAGATGGATGTTTTACTTTCCTAAGTTGTAATAATTAATCAAGACTTTTCTAATTATATTGCTGAGTGGTTAGCATAAATATTGTTGAATTCTTTTCTAAATCTTAATCACTATTCTTCTGGCCAATACACACATGGCATACAGAAAAATTTGCATCACAAATATAGTGAATAGCTTATAAACAGCATTTGTAAAAGTTAGTAATCATAATGCTGAGCAAATTTGGTCTTGATTTTCTTTTTTTGTGTTTTGTCTTATTTCTCTCTGTTTCATTCATAAGCTAATGCTGCTATATTAAAACACTAAAATATCTCTGTCTTATTTTAGGAAATATGTGATATTAATAATTTATATTGCAGATCTGTTTTATATAGTTGTTTTTATTCTTGCTGTTGTGGAGAATAATGGTTAATATCAATAGATAGGCTTTAAAACAACTACAGCAACAGAACATGCTTTAATACCCAGCTTCTTTATAGGTTACTCTGCATTGTATTTTGGAGCAAGCTATATAGTATCTGTCACCCCCCCCCCACCTCCACCTTTTATTTTCCATGTGCAGTATTACTCAACTTGTAGCATTGCTATATTGACATTTTTAAAAGGGTAAGAATTTAAATAAATGATCATATTGCCAGGAAAATGCTATATGCTTTGTTGTTGTTATTGTTGTTTAGTCACTCAATCGTGTCTGACTCTCTGTGACCCCATGGATTGCATCACACCAGGCTTCCCTGTCCTTCATTATCTCCTGGAGTTTGCTCAGACTCATGAGTCAATGATGCCATCCAACCATCTCATCCTCCGTTGCCTCCTACTCCTTCTTCCCTCAATCTTACCCAACATCAGCGTATTTTCCACCACATCAGGTGGCCAAAATATCTGAGCTTCAACACCAGTTTACCAATGAATATTCAGGGTTGATTTCCTTTAGGATTGACTGGTTTGATCTCCTTGTTGTTTGTTTTCTGAATCAAAGATGTTTTTTCCTCAATAAATTCTAAATATATCTGTCAGTTTTCCTCACCTACATACCCTGCCCATCTATGATGTAGCTATTATCTTTTGGGGTTTATCCTTTGGAGTTTTCTCTTAAAGGCAAATGGTATATATGGATGTTTGGATCTGTTTCTCATATAACCACAAAACCACGTGTACACTTTTTTTTTTTAATGTGTCATTGAAAAAATTTGTTGTCAATGAATGAACATATCACTCTATCATTTAGAAGTCACATAATATCTCTGGTATGGTTAAACATAAATTGCTAATCACTATTCTACTACTGGACACTTTAGAATACTTTGAGTCTTTTAAATATACTAATTTTGCCATTTTCTTTTTTTGCCTAATTTTCTCAGATCTTTAAAAATACTTGTTTTATATAGTATATGGCTAGTATTCTTGCTATGACTTGTAAATTTCCAGATATCTTTCTGGGACTACATTTATTTTTCAATACACATAGTTTACTACATTACTTGATGATATATTTGCTAAATCTATACTTATCATCCTTCATTATTGGTTAAGATATGTTTATTCCAAAATTATATATAAAATATACTTTGTTTCTTCCTGTTTATTAATGATTTATTGTTTTTCCTTTTTCATTATGAGGGCCTTAGGAATATGCTTATGATTGTCATACACTGGTGCTATGGACTGAATATTTCTGTCGCTCCAAAATTTATTTGAGGAAACCCTAATCTCCAATCTGATGATATTAGGAAATGGGGCTTTGTGGAGGTGATTAAGATGAGGGTACAGTCCTCATGATGATATTGGTGCCCTTATAAGAAGAGATAAAGAATGGTGATCTCTGTTTCTGCCATGAAATATGACTATTCTGGACCTTTTGTCTATTTTAATTTTGAACTTGCATTTAATACTTAGTCACTCAGTTGTGTCCAACTCTTTGCAGCACCATGGACAGTAACCCACCAGGCTTCTTTGCCCAAGGAACTTTCTAAGCAAGAATACTGGAGTGGGGCGCCATTTCCTACTCCAGGGGCTCTTCCCAACCCAGGAATCAAACCCGCGTCTCTTGAGTCTCCTACTTTGACAGGGGGATTCTTTACCACAAGTGCCGCCTGGGAAGCTCTTGGTTGATCTTAATTTGTACTTTTCTTCCGGTGTTTCTTACTGAAAATCACTTTAACCTAAGTACTTGAATTGGGATTGTCCAGAATCCATAGATAGCATAAATCCAAACCCCAAATATGTATAAAAGTACAACTATTGTTACAGATTCTCATGAGCGATATTTTTCAATCTTTAGGATAAGAACAAGAAAGATATCTTTCTTTGATTACAATCTTTAAGGAGGGGATTTTTTAAACTCATTGATTTTTTAATTAAAGGATGATTGCTTTACAGAACTTTGTTGGTTTCTGCCTAACATCAACGTGAATCAGTGATAGGTATACATATGTCCTCTCCCTCTTGAACCTCCCTCCCATCCCCCTTCCCATCCTGACCCTCTAGGTTGTTACAGAGCTCTAGTTTGAGTTCCCTGAGTCATATAGAAAATTCCCTTTGGCTATCTATTTTACATATGGTGATATAAGTTTCCATGTTACTATTTCCATACATGCACTCTCTCCCTCTGCCCCCTCTCCATCTTCATAAGTCTGTTCTCTATATCTGTATCAATGAGTGGATTTTTAAAAATCTATCCTTTTACCTTGTATAAAAGAACTTAAGTTTCCCCACTCCTCCTTCATAATGTGCCTTGTTTTATTCTCATGATTATGGGGACATATGTTTTTTTATTATTTCCTGGGCTTTCAAAACTCCAGTATTGTTAAATCCCTTTAGGTTTTCACCATTTTTTTTTAGCTCATTGCATGCCTTTCATTGTCTTTGGCCTTATAAATTTATTTCTTTAAACTTAGCCTAGCTATATATTTAATAGGTTATTTTTGCATTTTGTACAACATGCTAAAGATTTTAAGAGGAATGTTCTTTCAGAATGTATAAATTCCCGTAATACCAAAGAAGAAGTCCTTTTCTTTTTCTTAAAAGTATCTCATTTGTTCCCCTTTTAAATTACTCCTTAATTGAGTTTTGAATTCTAAATAATGATGTGTTTGAACTATTATGACATTTGCATAGATCATATATTGCTGATCAAATAAGTTTTTCTAATGAAAACAATTGTGCTGCATATATGTTAATTATGGCTTTTATGTTACATAGAATATTGACTACTACACTTTTTAAGATGAGGCTATTTCTCCATTTTATTTATGTATTTATTTGTGGCTGCATTGCCTGAGTATGTGGGATCTTCGTTCCCTAACCAGGGATCAAACCCACGCCCCCTGCCTGAAAGGGCAGATTCTTAACAACTGGAACACCAGTGGAAGTCCTTATATTATATATGTGCTATATAGGGCTTCCAAAGTGGCTTTACTAGTAAAGAATCTGCCTGCCAATTCAGGAGATGCAAGAGATATGGGTTTGATTCCTGGGTTGGGAAGATTCCCTGGAGAAAGAAAGCAACATATTCCATTATTTTTGCCTAAGAAATCCCATGGACAGAGCAGCCCGGTGGGCTGCAGTCTCTGGGGTTGCAAACAGTAAAACAGAACTGAGTGCACACACACACACACACACACACACACACACACACACACACACGAGCTATGTAATATCAACCACGTAATCACGTAATGCTAATGTGCTATATATTTATGCATGTAAAGATATATGTGTTTATATACATGTGTGTGTTTGTGTGTTTGCCTTAAATCATCAGAAATTACAGTGACTTACTGATAATCACAATCAGGGTTCCTCTAATGCTACATAAGAGCACTGAAATGTATTAATTTGCTATTACAACCACACTAAGACTGGTGCTATATAATTGTAAAATAACAAATGAATTTGAAATAAGATTCTCAGTTTGACCCTATTTTATAGTTTAGTTTGTAATTCAAAACCTATTAATTCCAAGTATTAATAATAATTTACATCATTTAAATATTTTTGTACAGGAAATCAATGACTTTACAAATAACAATGTAATATTTTATACATGGAATATTGCATTTATATATTTTTGTTCAAAAATTGTATTATTTAGTGGAATTTTAGGTATTGTACAATATTATAATTAACAAAGTAGTTTTTATATTATTGTGGTAATCATTGAAAAGATAAGCAATTGAAGAAGTGTTATCCAGAGGAAGGAACACTGACTCAGGAATTAATGCAAAGCATGATTAGTAAGTCTGATAAATAGGAGTCAATCTGGCTCTCTTACTCGATCTCAATATTATTTTAGTTCTTATTTCTATTTTTGATGAGACTGAAGTATATAAAGGACTCTATTTTTAGTAGATGCTTTCTGAGATTTTTGCATCATATGTTATGATCAAACAGACATTAGTCAAGGCACTGTACTTCTTTATCTTTAACATTATAACCTAATTCACAAAAGTGTGACTCCTTTCTGAGAGGGAATATTTCTTCAAAAGAATACTGCTCTCAATTTCAGTGTGCTTTGCTTGTGAAGGTTTTAGCTGCAGTTTGTCTATTCTATAGACATGTAGTTCTTATAAAAATAAATTATTTGTAACATAAACAAGATTTCTGAGGGCTTGATATTTATTTTGTCCTCTTTAACTATGTCAGGTGTTTCCATAACATAGTAGAAAAGATTTATTGGAAACCAGCTTCTGTTTACTTTTGAGATTTTCCTATTTGTTTGCTTTTCTTATAAAGGAATTATAGGCATCCTGTAACAATGTAATTACTTTTAACAATGATACACCAGCAAAATCTACTAGGAGAAATTTTTCAAAATGAATATCTCTTCTATTTTAAAGAGATACCAGTGGAATTGAGCCAGATTCTTGAGTCTAACCCCTCAAAGATCATGGATATCAGCTTTCATCCTTGATACCACATACTTATTTGCTTGAGACATCCACCTATTTAAAACAGCAATCTAGGAAAAAACCTGTGCAATATTTGTTAATAGCACAACAGGTGGTGCTAGTGGTAAAGAACCAGCCTGCCAGTGCAGGAGACTTCAGAGAGGGGGTTTGATCCCTGGGCCAGGAAGATTCCCTGAAGGAGGGCATGACAACCCACTCCAGTATTATTAGTTGTTACTGTATTTCATTTGTTTGTCTAAAAATGATTTTATTTGCTCTTATTCTTGAAAGCCTCTTTTCACAGCTAAATAGAGGGTTATTTTCATTCAGTATATAGAAATAACAGATAGATTGACTTCTTTCACTGATTTTGTTGAGAACTCAGTCACTGGAAGACTTATCCCTCACTGAAGCTAATACGCCTTTCTCTCTATCCTACCTTTGACTTTTTTTTTTTTTTTTTTTTAAGTAATGTCTCTGTCTGATTTACTGCAGTTTTATTATTAAGTTTCTAGGTTCACTTATTTTTCTTCATTCCATGGTGCTTTTGTGAGTTTCTTGAATTGATTGGTTACCCCACTGCTTAGTAGGATAAAATAAAATCTTCTCAAAAATGAATGTGGGAATAAAAAAAAGTGAATGAATGAAAATTTCTATGAAATCAAGAATGTTATATCTTATTTTTAAATGCCTAATATCAATTATTGACTAGACATGACTTTGACATTTACTATTATGGAAAATGAGAATTAACAACTTGAAATATGAGCTAACTTTTTATATAAATAATTAAGCACTTGAAATTTAGGATCTAAAGTTTTATATAATCTGAATCCTTGATATAAATTATATGATATAAATTATCCTGCAATGGGTATAAGATTATATTTTAGTCTTATTTATGTAAAATTGGTAATGGATATGGCATACAGGAAAAAAAAATCTGTATGTCACAGAGGCATATCCAAAAAAAAAACAATGTTAAGACCGATGTCAGGGAGTACATTGTTTACATTTTCCTCTAGGAACGTTTTGGTTTCAGTTGTTACATTTAAGTCTTTAATATATTCTGAGTTTATTTTTGTATGTGGTATAAGAAAGTGGTCTAGTTTAAATATTTCAAGTGTTGAAGTTCTGTTTTTCCAGCATCACTTATCAGAGAGACCATCTTTTCTCCACTTTACATCCTTGCCTCCATTGTCATAGATATATTAACCATAGAAATGCAAGTTCTGGACACTCTACTTTTTCACTGATCTACATGTCTATTTTTGTGCCATTACCATACTATTTGAATTTTTAGAGCTTGACAGTATAGTTGGAAATAAAGGTGCATGACACTTCCAGCTTTACCCTTTATTCTCAGAATTGCTTTGGCTATATTAGGGTCTTTAACAGTCCCATGCAAATTTTATGATTATTTGTTCTAGACCATAAAAAAATGACATGACTTGGTATTGTGATAGGGATTGTTTTGTATCTATAGATTGCTTTGCAAAATATGAACATTTTAACAATATCGACTCTTCCAGTCCTTGAGAACAGTATATCTTTCCATTTATTTGCATTGTTTTCATTATGTTTCATCAATGTCTTATAGTCTTCAGAATAAAGATCTTTCACTTCCTTGGAAGAAAAACTATGACAGACCTAGACACTGTACTAAAAAGTGGAGATATCACTTTGCCAACAAAGCTCTGTATAGCAAAAGCAAGGGCTTTTGCAGTAATCAAACACAAACGTGAGACTTGGACCATAAAGAAGGCGGAGTGCCAAATAATCGATACTTTCAAACTGTGGTGCTGGAGAATATTCTAGAGAGTCCCTTGAACTGCGAGATCAAACCAGTCAATCCTAAAAGAAATCAACCCTGAAATTCATTAGAAGGTCTTGATGCTGAAGCTGACACGCCAGTACTTTGGACACCTGATGTAAGAGCCAATTTATTGGAAAAGACCCTGATCCTGGCAGAGTTTGAGGGCAAGAGGAAAAGGGGGAGACAGAGGATGAGATGGGATGGCATTGCTGATTCAATGGACATGAATTTGAGAAAACTCTGGGAGATAGTAAAGGTCAGGAAAGCCTGGTGTCTTCACTCAGTATTTCAAGGGAGGAGTCTTATTTAATACATCCTATCTGGCTGACAGTCCTATCTCTTTCAGAATTTTCCATAGTTCATTGTGATCCACAGTCAAAGGCTTTGGCATAGTCAATAAGGCAGAAATAGATGTTTTTGTGGAACTTTCTTGCTTTTTTGATGACCCAGTGGATGTTGGCAATTTGATCTCTGGTTCCTATGCCTTTTCTAAAACCACCTTGAACATCTGGAAGTTCATGGTTCACATATTGCTGAAGCCTGGTTTGGAGAACTTTGAGCATTACTTTACTAGCATGTGAAATTAGTGCAATTGTACGGTAGTTTGAGCATTCTTTGTCATTGCCTTTCTTTGGGATTGGGATGAAAACTGACCTTTTCCAGTCCTGTGGCCACTGCTGAGTTTTCCAAATTTGCTGGCATATGGAATGCAGCACATTCACAGCGTCATCTTTCAGGATTTGAAGTAGCTCAGCTGGAATTCCATCACCTTCACTAGCTTTGTTTGTAGTGATGCTTTATAAGGCCCACTTGACTTCACATTCCAGGATATTTAGCTCTAGGTGAGTGATCACAGAGTCGTGATTATCTGGGTTGTGAAGATCTTTTTTGTACAGTTTTTCTGTGTATTCTTGCCACCTCTTCTTAATATCTTCTGCTTCCGTTAGGTCCATACCAATTCTGTCCTTTATCGAACCCATCTTTGCATGAAATGTTCCTTTGGTATTTCTAATTTTCTTGAAGTGATCTCTAGTCTTTCCCATTCTAGTGTTGTCCTCTGTTTCTTTGCACTGATCACTGAGGAAGGCTTTCTTATCTCTCCTGGCTATTCTTTGGAACTCTGCATTCAAATGGGAATATCTTTCCTTTTCTCCCTTGCCTTTCAGTTCTCTTCTATTCACAGCTATTTGTAAGGCCTCCTCAGACAACCATTTTGTCTTTTTGCACTTCTTTTTCTTGGGGATGGTCTTGATCCCTGCCTCCTGTATAATGTTACAATCCTCCATCCATAGTTCAGGCATTCTGTCTATCAGATCTAATCCCTTGAATCTATTTCTCACTTCCACTTTATAATCTTAAGGGATTTGATTTAGGTCATAACTCAATGGTCTAGTGGTTTTCCCTACTTTCTTCAATTTATGTCTAAATTTGACAATAAGGAGTTCATGGTCTGAGCCACAGTCAGCTCTGGTTTTGTTTTTTGCTGACTATATAGAGCTTCTCCATCTTTGGCTGAAAAGAATATAATCAATCTGATTTCAGAGTTGACCATCTGGTTATGTCCATGTGTAGAGTTTTCTCTTGAGTTGTTGGAAGAGGGTGTTTGCTATGACCAGTATGTCCCCTTCACAGAACTCTATTAGCCTTTGCCCTGCTTCATTCCATACTCCAAGGCCAAATTTGCCTGTTACTCAAGGTGTTTTTTGACTTCTTACTTTTGCATTCCAGTCCTCTATAATGATAAGGGCATCTTTTTTGGGTGTTAGTTCTAAAAGTTCTTGTAGATCTTCATAGAACTGTTCAACTTCAGCTTCTTCAGAGTTACTGGTTGGGGCGTAGTCTTGGATTACCATGACATTGAATGATTTGCCTCGTAATGAACAGAGATCATTCTGTTGTTTTTGAGACTGCATCCAACTACTGCATTTTGGACTCTTTTGTTGACCATGATGGCTACTCCATTTCTTCTAAGGGATTCCTGCCCACAGTAGTAAATATAAAGGTCATCTGAGTTCAATTCCAGTCCATTTTAGTTTGCTGATTCCTAGAATGTCGACATTCACTCTTGCCATCTCTTGTTTGACCACTTCCAATTTGCCTTGATTCATGGGCCTAACATTCCAGGTTCCTATGCAATATTGCTCTTTACAGCATTGAACCTCACTTCTATCACCAGTCACATCCACATGTTAGTATTGTTTTTGCTTTGGCTCCATCTATTCATTCTTTCTGGAGTTTTTTCTCCACTGACCTCCAGTAGTATATTGGGTACCTATTGACCTGGGGAGTTCCTCTTTCAGTATCCTATCAGTTTGCCTTTTCATACTGTTCATGGGGTTCTCAAGGCAAGAATACTGAAGTGGTTTGCCATTCCCTTTTCCAGTGGACCACATTCTGTCAGGTCAGGAAGCATCAGTTAGAACTGGACATGGAACAATAGACTGGTTCCTAATAGGAAAAGGAGTACATCAAGGCTATATATTGTCACACTGCTTATTTAACTTATATGCAGAGTACATCATGAGAAATGCTGGGCTGGAAGAATCACAAACTAGAATCAAGATTACTGGGAGAAATATCAATAACCTCAGATATGCAGATGATGCCACCCTTATGGGAGAAAGTGAAGAGGAACTAAAAAGTCTCTTGATGAAAGTGAAAGAAGAGAGTGAAAAAGTTGGCTTAAAGCTCAACATTCAGAAAACTAAGATCATGGCATCTGGTCCCATCACCTCATGGGAAATAAATGGGCAAACAGTGGAAACAATGTCAAACTTTATATTTTTGGGCTTGAAAATCACTGCAGATGGTGATTGCAGCCATGAAATTAAAAGAGGCTTACTCTTTGGAAGGAAAGTTATGACCAACCTAGACAGCATATTAAAAAGCAGAGACATTACTTTGCCAACAAAGGTCCATCTGGTCAAGGCTATGGTTTTTCCAGTGGTCATGTATGAATGTGAGAGTTGGACTGTGAAGAAAGCTGAGCGCTGAAAAATGGATGCTTTTGAACTGTAGTGTTGGAGAAGACTCTTGAGAGTCCCTTGGACTGCAAGGAGACCCAACCAGTCCATCCTAAAGGAGATCAGTCCTGGGTGTTCACTGGAAGGACTGATGCTGAAGCTGAAACTGCAATACTTTGGCCACTTCATGCGAAGAGTTGACTCATTGGAAAAGACCCTGATCCTGGGAGGGATTGGGGGCAGGAGGCGAAGGGGACGACAGAGGATGAGATGGCTGGATGGCATCACGGACTCGATGGACTTGAGTTTGAGTAAACTCCAGGAGTTGGTGATGGACAGGGAGGCCTGGCGTGCTGCAATTCATGGGGTTGCAAAGAGTCAGACACTACTGAGGGACTGAACTGAACTGAACTGATCTGATCTGGCTGATAAGATGCCACACCTTCAGGTAGCAGCTTTTAAAATACAATAAAATAAATACATAAAATAAAATACAATACCAATGTATAAGGAAGCTGTGGTACATATACACCATGGAATATTACTCAGCCGTTAAAAAGAATTCATTTGAACCAGTCCTAATGAGATGGATGAAACTGGAGCCCCTTATACAGAGTGAAGTAAGCCAGAAAGATAAAGAACATTACAGCATACTAACACATATATATGGAATTTAGAAAGATGGTAATGATAACCCCATATGCAAAACAGAAAAAGAGGCACAGAAATACAGAACAGACTTTTGAACTCTGTGGGAGAATGTGAGGGTGGGATATTTCAAAAGAACAGCATGTATACTATCTATGGTGAAACAGATCACCAGCCCAGGTGGGATGCATGAGACAAGTGCTCAGACCTGGTGCACTGGGAAGACCCAGAGGAATTGGGTGGAGAGGGAGGTGGGAGGGGGGATCGGGATGGGGGATACGTGTAAATCTATGGCTGATTCATATCAATGTATGACCAAAATAATAATAATAATAATAATAAAAATAATTTAAAAAAATAAATAAAATACAATACCAGGCAGAAACCTATGTTTCTACAGTCATAATTCCTGCTAGACTCCAGACCAGGAGATCTGGAGTTGTCCCCAGGTGACAATAACAAAAAGTAATTTCCTTATAGTTGTATAACTTGTTTCTGAGAAGTCTTGTCCAACATTAGAGAAGCCAAGGGAGAGAGCAAGGGTGGTGGCTCTCGGCTTACTTTCCCTTGGAGTATCTCCTTAACTGCTAGATGTGTGAGAAACCTGAATCCTGTCTTTCATAGTGAGCTTTATGCTAAGTAAATAGGTTTTATCACAGAAAGACTAGGATTGTGTTTCAGTCTGCTGTCTGTCTTGCCCTGGTGGCGTGGGCTGCCAAGAACTGTCTTTTTAATTGTTACAGTCCCATGGAGCTCTGGAATGCTAATCCACTTGCCCTCAGGACCAGGGAATCAAAAGATGTTTCAGATGTGGATTGTACATGCCCCTGGCTTGACCTGGGTAGCTGGAGAGTGCATGGGGCACACGTTTGTCCCCCAACTCAGAAATGTGGCGGGCATATAATTGTAGTGTGCATTCCAGCAGATTCAGCAGTGCGGCCTGAGAGTGCCTTGTCTCCTACGGGACTGGCTTTAGGACTGCTTATGCTCTGCAGTCCCAGCTAGGGAGAGTGAGCTAACCACACCCTGAGATTTTAGCTAGGGAGCTGGAGAAATTTGAGCCCATTCACAGCTGCTGTCCCAGCCTGAAGTTGATGGGATGATGCACCCAGTGGAGCTCTTCAGTTTCAGCAAAGTGGGAGCGTGCAGCTTCCAGTCACCCACTGAGCCAGCAGGTTAGGTGCGGAACACGACGCTGGCGTCTGCCAATGCCTCTGTATCAGGGACCATTTCCACCTTTCCCTGCCCGCCCCGCCCGCCTCAGCTGATGCTTTTAGATTTGCCGATGATAATCCTTCACATGAAGCTTCTGCACATTTAAAACTTTTATCTCATGATTCTCAGGGTGAGCAATACTACATGTAAGACATTTAGAAGGGGCTTAAATTTCATATGGGGCTTCCCTGGCGGCTCAGATGTTAAAGAATCTGCCTGCAATTCGGGAAACCTGAGTTTAATCTCTGGGTCCGGAAGATCCCCTGGAGAAGGAAATGGAAACTCACTCCAGTATGCTTGTCTGGGGAATCCCATTGAGATTGGTTATCAGTGGTAAACAAACAACAACAACAACAAGAAACTATGCTTTTTCCATTTGCAAGCATTTTTCAAACTCACAAGGAATATAAATCAATAAGAGAAATTACAAGTCCGTGTATTGTCATAAGAGTGCTAACAAGGAAATATAAGACTTCATTAGAATTGATTATTTTGATAGGGGAAAATCACACCAGAATGCATATACAATGCTGAAATATAGGATATTATTGTCAAAGAAAGGTAGAATTGATTAATGTTCTAGAATAAAGAACAGAAAGAAGACATGGGTGAATAATACCTACATGTACACATGATGTGCAAGAAATAATATGTCATTTAAAAGTGCAACTGGGGCAAAACTAGAAGAAGAGAGACCAAATGGTGGGGATAAAGGCATTGGATTTGACTCAGTAGAATGCAGAAAAACTACTCAAGGTTTGTAATCAAGTGAGTAAACCAATCATGCTTTCAGTCTGAAAGGTTTATCCTGTAGATAGATGGGATGAGAAAGAGCCTGGAGGCAAAGGAATTAGTTAAGAGGTGTATTTAATAGCTTAAGGAAGAGGTAACATGTATTTCAACCACATTTATACTAGAAAACATCTTGCATGTAGATGATTAGGTTGAATGAAGAGCAGATTCGAGGTAAACATTAGCCTTATGTGCTCTTTTTACATATAACCATTTATTCACTGACAAATGTGTTGAAGGCTAGTAGGCTAAATTTTTTAAAAAGTCGTTGTGAGTTATTTCCTATTTAAAGAAGAGGTCAAATACAATGGCTAATAAATAGAACACAGCCTGCAGATGTTTTGTTTGGCTGTGTACTGTCAAAATAAATAAATGAATGAATAAATTTGAATGTTTTTAGAATAAAAATAGTCTCTCTAGTTCATTAGTTCATCAGTTTTGTATTGTTCTATTGTGTCCAAGTTAAGATATTTACTCAGTGACTGTTATTCTGATTACTCTAATTAAAAGTGCAATCATTCCCAACCCTGTTCTTCCAACCCTATATAACTTTTTATACATGTTTTATTATTTTCAACTTTTTATTTTTGAATAATTGCTGCCTCCAGAAAAATTACAAAAAATAGCATAAAGAGATCCAGATAAATTTAAGTGAAGTCACTCAGTTGTATCCAACTCTTTGCAACCCCATGGACTGTACAGTCCATGGAATTCTCCAGTCCAAAATACTGGAGTGAGTAACCTTTCCCTTATCCAGGGGATCTTCCAAACCCAGGGATCAAACTCAGGTCTCCTGCATTACAAGCAGATTTTTTTTTACCAGCTGAGCCACCAGGGAAGCCCAAGAATACTGGGGAAGTTAGCCTATCCCTTCTCCAGAGGATCTTCCTGACCCAGGAATCAAACCGGGGTCTCCTGAATTGCAGGCAGATTCTTTACCAACTGAGCTATCAGGGAAGCCCCCCTAACTTGTTCAATCTTAATTTAGTTTTTCTTAGCACTTATACAATGAGAAATTTGATGTAGTTCTTTAATATTTTATTGTATTCTCTTTCTCCAACACACCCCATTAGAAAAACTTCACAATGGGAAGAATTTTTATTTTGTTCACTGATATATAATGTTGAAAATTTTGACAATCACAGAGGAACTTCAATAATTTGTCATTGAATGGCAGTAATATAGTAATGATAGTTAATGCCAAAGGAGTATTTTTTCATGTAAATTCAATACCATGTATATATTGACCTACACTATAAGAACCAAGTTTTGAAGACAGTACTAGCAATATCCTCATAATTATTTTGGGATCTGGGTTCAGAGTCAACTGAATGTCATATCTCTGATTAAAATGATCATTATACTTGCTGTTTTTAATTTGTTACAAAAACTATAAAGACTAATGATATACTTTGTAGGCAATGTAAGACATTCAAGTTTTGGTTGGCCTAATATCCTCAGTAAACTTACAGTCAAATATCAAGTATAATAGGTGGATGGAAGATGTACAGTTTTTCTTTCATATTATTTTGACTAGAGTTAATACATTCAGTACTAGTTCATATCAACTATTAATGACATATCCTATATACTGATAGATATGACAGAGATGAGACAATTTCCGTGTTTCTTAGATATGTAATATATATTTAACAAACAGAGAAAGAGCAACTACAATACAGAGCAAAATTGGGGAAAAGAAAGAATAATATGAGTAATAAGAGAATTAAATACACACACATACACATTCTTTATTTCCAATTGCCATGCGGATGTTTGGGCTCCCCTTTGTGGTTCAGCTGTAAGAATCTGCCTGTAATATGGGAGACCTGGGTTTGATCCCTGACCTGGGAAGTGCCCCTGGAGAAGGGAAAAGCTACCCACTCCAGTATTCTGGCCTAGAGAATTCCATGGGCTGTATAGTCCATGGGAACACAAAGAGTTGGACATGACTGAGTGACTTTCACTTAAGTTATATCTGGATCACTTAAGTTATGCAGATGTTTTATTACCATTAAAATAAATTTAAAGCATATGCAAAGATATAAATGAATTATTTAGCTTCTTCTTCTTCTTTTTTTTTTTTTTTTTTCTGTTTGAGGCAATCTTGTCTGTATATTTATTCAGGAAGAAACTATGTCAACTTATATACCCTCTTTAGACTAGATTTTGGCAGCTTATTCATAAAAATATCAAAGATAAAAATACTAATTTCAATTCCATCATTTGCAAGAGGCCATGTGAAATCTTTTAAGATCTTTCCATCCACTGGTACTATGAATGATTCTGGAAAAAAATTAAGCCCAAGCTGATATTTCCTTTTTTGACTTGTATGTACATCTAATTTATTATTCAAAGAAAGAAATCTTGAGAGTAAAAGGGACATAAATTTAATCTGGACAACATGTATGAACTATGTAGTTTTGATGTGTGATTATTACACATATAATTTACCTTTTGTAACATAGGAAAAGGCACAAATAATTTTTCTCTTTATTTTCAATATTCCATGAAAAGTAATACAGTTTCTGTTTTTACAACTTGTTCAGTTGCTGAGTAATATTCAACTCTCTGCAACCCCATGGACTGTGATACGCCAGACGCCAGACTTCACTATCCTTCACCATCTCCCAGAGTTTGCTCAAATTCATGTCCATTAGGTCAATGATGCCATTCAAACATCTCATCCTCTGTCACCTACTTCTCCTGCCCTCAGTCTTTCCCAGCATCAGGGACTTTTCTAATGAGTCGGTTCTGTGCATCAGGTGGCCAAAGTATTCGAGCTTCAGCATCAGCCCTTCCAATGAATATTCAGAGTTGATTCCCTTAAGGATTGACTGGTTTGATCTCTTTGCTGCCCAAGGAACTCTCAACAGTCTTATCCAACACCACAGTTTGAAAGCATCAATTCTTGGGTGGTCAGCCTTCTTTAGGGTCCAACTCTCACATCCGTACATGACTACTGGAAAAACCAGAGCTTTGACTATATATACGGACATTTTTTTGGTTAAGTGATGTCTCTGCTTTATAAATATGTTGTCTAGGTTTGTCAAAGATTTTCTTTCGAGGAACAAGCATCTGTTTAATTTTGTGGCTGCAGTCACAGTCTACAATGATTTTGGAGCCCAAGAAACTAGTCTGTCATTGTTTCCATTGTTTCCGCATTTATTTGCCATGAAATGATGGGACCAGACGCTATAATCTTAGTTTTTTGAATGTTAAGTTTTAAGCCAACTTTTTCAGTCTCCTCTTTCACCTTCATCAAGAGTCTGTTTAGTTTTTACAACTAAGAGTCAATAATTCTTAACATAAGATATTCTGTGTTAATTAATGAAGTCAGGTCTGCAAACTCATATCTTATTTCCACCTTTGCTATCCCTTTTCCTCTCTGTGTTTCTTCCTGTCTACTCTATAATATTCCTTCATTAAAGTGATTTCTTTTTCTTTTAAAATTATTCTGTAGTATTTAGTCACAAGAGTCCTATGCTTTAGCACAGCATTTTTCTGGAGAATATTTTTTTCCAGTCTTTTTCTCTGAGCCTCTTTTCCTGTTCTAGGTGTCAATGTTTATCAGGTGGGTTAATTTTTTTTTTTTTAATAACTTATTCTATGGTAAGTCCTTGAAAACATAAACACATAATTACCATATAATTCAGCATTTCCACTCTTGAGTTTACACTTAAAAGAATTTAAAGCAAGGATTTGAGAGATATTTATACATCACTGTTTCAAATCCTTGAAAACTTAAACACATAATTACCATACTTCTGAACATTACCACTTCTATACTCGCTAGAATTGAAAGCAAGGAGTTGAGATATATTTACACACCAATGTTCACAGGAACATTATTCACAATAGCCTGAACATAGACATAACACAAATGACCACTAAAAGATCAATGGATAAAAAAGTATGGTGTATACATACATTGAAATGCTATTCTGTCTTAAAAAGGAACAATTTTGATATATGGATGAACCTTGAACACATTATGCTAAGATAAATAAGCCAGGAACAAATATTATAGGGTTCTATTTGTATGAGAGGCAGAAATTGTAATGGTTTCAGGGGCCCGAGGGATAGAAGAATGGAATATAAAAATTTTAGATATGAATGGTAGTGATTGTTGCACATCAATGGGAATGTACTTGATACTGCATTACTGTACACTTCAATTTGTTTAAATAGTAAATGTTTTTCTAGGTGGGGCTTCCCTGATAGCTCAGTTGGTAATGAATCTTCCTGCAGGAGACCCCGGTTCAATTCTTAGAGCAGAAAGATCTGCTGGAGAAGTGATAGGCTACCCACTCTAGTATTCTTGGGCTTCTCTTGTGGCTCAACTGGTAAAGAATCCACCTGTAATGAGGGAAACCTGAGTTTGATCCCTGGGTTGGGAAGATCCCCTGGAGAAGGGAAAGGCTATCCATTCCAATATTGTGGCCTGGAATATTCCATAGACTGTATAGTCCATGGGGTTGCAAAGAGTCAGACACACCTGAGTGACTTTCACTGTCATGTTTGCTGTGTACGTTTTACCACAATGAGGAAAAAATAATTTATTGTTAATAATTTGAATTTCCTTGATAGCCTATTTACTCAATGAAAAAGTGAAGACAGGTCCAAATAATTTTCCAAACTAATTAATTTACTTTAATTAACTTTTGCTTTAGAATACTTTTATACTTATAGAACAATTGCAAAGTTAGTTCAGGCAGTTCTAGTATACTCCAATCCAGTTTTCACTATTATTAAAACTTTATACTGATATGATATGTTCATTATAATAAGTGAAACTGTGAGTGAATGAGTGAGTGAAAGTCACTTAGTTGTGTCCGACTCTCTGCTACCCCATGGACTATACAGCCATGGAATCCTCCAGGCCAGAATACTGGAGCGGGTAGCCTTTCCCTTCTCCAGGGGATCTTCCCTACCCAGGTCTCCCACATTGCAGGTGGATTCTTTACCAGCTGAGCCATGAAACTGTATAGACAAATTATAACTAAAATTCATGCTTTGTTTGGATTTCCATTTTTTTTAATCTAATGCCCCTTTTTTGCCCAGTGCCCCATCCAGAATACCACATTATGTTTAGTCATTATATATCTTAGTGCACAGACTGTGCAAACCTGCAGGCATGTGTCTTGGGCTGGGAAGAGCAGTGAAGTGGCTAGGGCCATCTTCACTGGTATCCTTCTGCCCTGCCATCAGCAAGTCAGCTGGTATACTCTCCTCTGAGCCTCCCAGATGGTGAAGAAGGTTCCTAAGATGAGAGAAAACTTCCTCTTTCACAGCACCCCCCTAGGGGAACAGTTCTTGTTGTTGCTTAGTCCCTAAGTCATATCTGATTCATGGGGTCCTACCGTGGACTGTAGCCCACCAGACTCCTCTGTCCCTGGGATTTTCTAGGCAAGAATACTAGAGTGGATTACCATTTCCTTCTCCAGGTGATCTTCCCAATCCATGGATTGAACCTGTTTCTCCTGCATTAGCAGGAGGGTTCATTACCATCTGAGTCACCAGGGAAGCCCCCAAAACACTGCAGATCCTGCCCCAATGCCCCACCCCCAATGCCCACTGTCCTATTTTTTTTTTTTTTTTTATTTTGTTCTACTTAGTTTTCTGATGCTCATTCTTCAGCTTTGGTTGTATGAAACTGCCAGCATTCATTAGTTATTATGTGAGAATGTTTCCATTTGCAGATGCATGTCTGATGTGTTTCTTGGAGGATATTATTCTGCCAACTTGATCCACTTTCTGGTCGTCCTTATGAGTTTTATTTTTATTTTTTTTAAATAACATTTGTATTATGTCTTCTACATAATATTGATTTTAAACACTGTGGTACTTGTCTTTGGAAAATTCTAGCAACATAAAACAGTAACAGGTATTAGAGGATGTAATAGTTTTCATTTGAGAGTCCTTTGGACTGCAAAGAGATCCAGTCAGTCAATCCTAAAGGAAATCAGTCCTGAATATTCATTGGAAGGACTGATGCTGAAGGTGAAACTCCAATACTTTGCCACCTGATGTGAAGAACTGACTCATTTGAAAAGACCCTGATGCTGGGAAAGATTGAAGGTGAGAGGAGAAGGGGATGATAGAGGATGAGATGATTGGATGGCATCACCAACTTGATGAACATGAGTTTGAGAAAGCTCTGGGAGTTAGTGATGGACAGGGAAGCCTGGTGTGCTGCAGTCCATGGGGTTGCGAAGAGTCGGACACAACTCAGCGATTAAACTGAAATGAACTGAATAGTTTTCACAAAACCAAATAAAAAGATTAATAAATATTAGAAAAAACATATACATATCTACATATATTTGTGCTCAGATGCTCAGTCGTGCCCGACTCTTTGCAACCCAATGGACTGTAGCCCACCAGACTCTTCTGTCCATGGTATTCTCCAGGTAAGAACATTGGGGTGGATTGCCATTTCCTCCTTCAGGGGATCTTCCCAACCCGGGGATCGAACTCAGGTCTTTTAAATCTCCTGCATTGTCAAGCAGATTATTTATTACTAGCACCACCTGGTGAGCCCCAATAACTCAGAAAATGTCAGAGTTCATCAAAACCCTTTTTGAAGCACTTTCATTGAATTACTTATAAAAAAACACTGAAATTGTCATGTAGGCTTAATCAGAATTCCTGTACACAGATAAAACATATCCCCTCAGTGAGCTTGGAAAATATGGAAACCATGGCAGACATGCCTCTTCTGTGTAAGCTTTTAGGTTGGAGAAAAAGGCACAATGTTCTAATTGATTGAAACAAATGAGTGGAATAGGAGTGGAGACAGTTCTTAAAGGAGTAATTCTACGAGACAAAAGAACATCATGGCAGTGCATTCACTAGGGCCATATTCCAGATTTGTTTTATTCCTAAAATCTGAGTTTTGTGGTCAACCATTTAAATAGATGTTGAATTTTCTTCATACTTATTATTTTCATTTTTCACTCTTCAGACCTTTATAACCTTGTTCTTTTTTTTTCTTTTTCTTTTTCATCTTTTATATCTTGATCTGTTTATAGACCATGGAAAAAGTCCACAAATGATAGTGAACTCTTCCCTTCAAAACTTCTGCTACATAATCCCAGCATTTCTGCTTATCAGAAATGACATTTTTGTGTATGTATCTTTCTTCTCATTTAGTGGTCTGATGTTATTTTTCCCCAGATAACTTTGTTTCTAATTCACTTTACATATAGGTAATGCTATTTTATTACAATCCCATTCTTTAGAATCTCTTCATGCTGCCTCTATTCAGCTACTTCATCACATTAGCTTCCTTTCAGAACAGTGATTATAGAGGAAATTTACTATAGAAAGCAATTGCATATAATTTTCATCTGAGCCTCTTTGCTAGAGTAAAATTTAGATGTGTGTGCTCCAATGATGAAGTCGTGGATCTCCTGAACCTATCCTATCTTCATCTGGGGAAACTGGGCCCCCTCAGTTTTACTTGTCAGCTAGTTATTAATTTGCAGGTATCCTGATTTATGCATACTCAAAGCATGTCCTGTAGGTTCTTTTGTTCCCATCTCCTGTTCTTACTCCCATAGCTGTCTTGTCTCTGGGTTTTGTGAGACTGACGTGTTGTCATGCCCAAACAGTGGTATCAGGGATATAGAGGCCATGGACTGTGCTGCCCTGTGAAGAGGCTTCAGTCACGTCCAACACTGTGCAACCCTATGGACTGTAGCCCACCAGGCTTCTCTGTCCTGAGATTCTCTGGGCAAGGATACTGGAGTAGATTGCCAAGCCCTCCTCCAGAGGATCTTCCTGATCCAGGGATCAAACCCAGGTCTCCTGCATTGCAGGCAGTTTCTTTACCATCTGAGTCACCAGGGAAGCCCATAGAAAACATAGGACTCTTTGTACACATATTTAACTCAGGATTTAGGCATAATAATATCCCTAATTTTGTTCAGAAAAAATCAGAATGAAGTTAACTCATTTAAAGAACTGATATTAAATGTTTGCACATAACAGAAAGGAATTACAATGAAAAATAACTTACAAGTACTGCATAGTCTTCAAGTCCAACATATGATTTTTATATCTCTCTCCCTTTTAATGAAGAACTCACCCTTTATTCCCCATGGCAAATCATGCAAGTATCTCAGGTCTTTCTGGCCACCTCTAACATGTTGGCCAAACTAACTCTCCACCTTAGAAGAGGAAGGAGTTTTTTTTGTTTGTTTGTTTTTTTCTTTTTCTCCAATCTGTGGTCTCTCTCACAAAATAGGTTTTTAGGTCTTAAATTTTCCTATTGTACATATGAATGTCCATTGGAAGATTTATTTCTTTGGGGGAAAAATAATCCACTTTACCCAGAGGAATATAGTCTGTTTCCATGACTGAATAAAAGGGAATCAAGCAAAGCATTTTCTAAAGTTTGCCCAGCCTAGCATTTAAAACATCTCAGATGAGAATCCACAGATTAGTCCTCTTTATTCAAAGGATAAATATATATATATATATACACACACATATATATATGTGTGTGTGTGTGTGTGTGTGTGTGTGTGTATCCTTTATATAATCTTTCTTCCATTACTAGATAAAGAACTTGTTCTATTTTTGCTATTCTTCATCAAAACATCAGCATACCAGGAACAACACTCCAAGAAATCAAATATAATTTATAAGAATAGCATATTTCATATCAACTTTGAGAAATATAGTAAAGGGACTTCTAAAGTACATCAGATACAGAGGCAGACTTCTATTGAAAGTTTATCCAACAGATTTGTATTTCTAGTCCTTTATTTTACTTATGACTTTAACAATAATTCTGTGTAGTATATCCTTAATATTTTTTATCTAAAATACTTAATCATGGAGATAAGTTTTAGAAAGATATTTATTACAAACATATTTTGGAAAAAAATCCTCTTTAGATTTTTGTCAAATATTGGTCATAAAATTGAAAATTAGAAAAATTCTGTAACTAAGAACTAAAAAAACAAATAAATAAAGATCAAAAGAATCAGGCAATTAGTCAAAATTCCTAAATAAGTATGAATTTATACATAAACTTGTCTGCATAGTACTTAAATTATACTAATTAATTCTTATTAAATTAATATCATATTAAGCTCTAACCCTTAATATAGTATAGATGCTATATTGACATTATAGAAGAAAGTATTTAGAGGTATATTATAGCAGTTTTGGTAAGCTAGCCTAATATATCCTGAGTTTACTTTAGAATCCAGACATATCAGGAGATAATGGTTTCCCCATCTCTTTTCATGGAGGACTCACAGATTTTCTTGGAAGAAGAAAATAGAGAAAGAGAAGGTTGAAAAAAATGTGGTAGCTGTCTGTCACATTTGTTACTAGCTTAGGCTCCTTTATTTTGTCCAAGTTCTAACTATAAATACTGCAAATAAAAGTCCAACCCAAGGATATGTTACCTTAATGGCATATGATAAGAGCTATTGGATGAGGAGAGTGTTAAAGTTTAATGTACTGGAACTTACACAACTGGGAAGGATAGTGGCTCAAACGAGACCACAGCTGAAGTGAAGTCTCAGCCTTGGCAGTGGTGGCTTTATCTATAATCAATATACATATACATATAGTGGCAGAGAGATTTGTCAAGTATGTGTGTGTGTTCAGTCGCGTTTGACTCTTTACAACCCCATAGACTATAGCCTGCCAGGCTTCTCTGTCACGGAATTTTCCAGGCAAGAATACTGGAGTGGGTAGCCACTCCCTACTCCAGGGGATCTTCCTGACACAGGGATCAGACATGTGTCTCTTGTGTCTCCTGCATTAGCAGGCAGATTCTTTACCACTGTGCCACTTGGCAAGTATGCATGCATGTCTGTGTTAAATCCCTTTAGTCACGTCCTAGTCTTAGCATAGCAGCCGAGAAAGCAGCGCAGGGCACAGGCTTAGTCTAGTATCCATTGCACCCGTATCCTGGATCCATCGTTTGTTATCAGTATGATCTTGGATAAGCCCCAATTATCTTCATCTATACATTGATGATAGAACCTGTGACCCAGGATGGCTTTTAGGAGATCCTGACAAAGTGTTGAACACATTGACTGACACACAGTAAGTGCAGTCAATTCCCTGCAACTGGTAGTCATTAAATTTTCTCCATTCTCAGGCAGACCCTTGGAGAGGAGAGCAGCATAGTTGTGACTAGCTGTTTTTCCCAACATTGGTGTTTCATCAGATGAGGAATACCTCACCAAATCCAAGCAGTTTTGTGCTTTCAGTTAGGTGCCTTCACAGGACCCTGAATATATTGGGTCATTAATAGGGCAGATATTAATGCAGCAACAGAGACCACAATGAGACTAGAGACAGAAACAACTAAAAATAAAGGGAGTGGGGAACACTCAAATGCCTTCAATTCAGCCATAATACCACCTTTAACAGTTTAACCTGATTCTATTGTATTTGCTGCTACTATTTTCTTAGTTTATCACTTTATAGTATTTGAAATTTGGGAGTTTTACATTTCTATAAATCAGTTTTTATACATTAGTGGCTGAATTTATTTCTTCTAAATTGCAAGTTCTTAGGTTACATATTGAAAAATATTGATTTTTAAATGTTTCTCATTTTCCTTATGGTTTCTTTCTAGATTTACTTTTTAGTACAACAGTAGTAACTGCTCTTGTCTAACACACTACATATCAAAATTAATTATTTTCATTTTGAAGTACATTTTTTTCTTCTCTGTGGGTAAGACTTACAGTAAGGATATATGCCAGCCATCTGATACCAACTCAATAAGTGAATGACAGCATCATTTTACAACAGGGCCAAGTGGCCCAGTGGTAAATAATCTGCATGTCCAGGCAGGAGATAGAAGGGACACAGGTTCAATACCTCAGTCTGGAGAAGGAAATGGCACCCAATCCAGTATTCTTGCCTGGAAAATCACATGGACAGAGAGGAGCCTGGTGGGTTATAGTCCACAGGGTCACAAAGAGTCAGACACGACTGAGCACACACCACATATATATTTAGTTTGATATAGTTTTCACATATTTTTCACGGCCTCACCATCATGAACACTGACATTTATAACTATAATCACTGTTTTAAATAATAATTTACCTCCAAAACTTTCAAATATATTCTACTTTTATCATTATAGCTTTGAATATGTTTACTTCTAATTTCAAGTGGCCTTATCCATCCCTAAAGGAAATACAAGAAAGGTTTCTAGGTGTTTATGTTCTTTATCTTCTTGAATGACTTCATACTATTATTTTAGAAAACAAAGTGATTTATATCTATGAATATTTTATCACTTTCAAAGTGATCATCTCTAGTTATATTTAAGTATGTAAATAATACATATTTTGACATTTTCCCTCAAGATTATCTTCTATAATTACATTTTTATAAATTAACAGATGACTATGAAAAAATGGCATTTCTATGTTTAAGAAGAATGCAGTGTTCAAGACCAAGTACTTGTTTGTGGTCCACAGAAGCATCTTGAATCCTGTCGTAGGGTCAAGTAGTGTAAAAGCAAGTACAAATTGAAAATAAGAGGCTTAATCCTCTCTGGTGAGAAAAAAAAGGAAAGAAACTTTTCCCTACTTCTGTTTCCCAGAGCTTTTACTTTAGAAAATTTCTTTTTGCATCTCTTTGAAATGTATGTAAATCTTTTTAAAAGCTAAATAAATCTCTTGCCAGCTCAGTGCCCCAAAATGTCTTTTTCATGAACCTGGAACAACCTCCTTGAAATTTAATCATCTAGAAAAAAAAGCAAACCAATTTCTCCATTTCTTTGCAAGGGTAGGAGCCTAACTTTATCTGGAAACTTCCTAAATTGCAAAACTACCTCTTGTAATAAAGATATGATAAATTTATCTTTTTTTTTGTTTTTTGTTTTTTTTTTTTATAAAGGCAGTTAGCTAACACAGATGGCCATCTCGATTTCCATGCATCGGATATTTGGGATGAGCAAATGGGGCTATAAAGACCTTACTTGAGAAAGAGTTAATTTGAATCCATGTATGAAATGGGTTGGGCTTCCCAGGTGGCACTAGTGGTAAAAACCCACCTGACAGTGTAAGAGATGAAGTTTCCTTCCCTGGGTCAGGATGATCCCCTGGAGGAGGAAATAGCAACCCACTCCAGTATTCTTTCCTGTAGGATCCCATGGACAGAGCAACCTAGCAGGCTATGGTCCATAGGGTCACCAAGAGTAGAACGTGACTGAAACTACTTGGCATGCACACATATAATGGGTTGTAATTTCTTGACTGCATAAATGGATAAAATTCCTCTCTGTCTTTATAATCTTTTATTGAATTTCCTGAAATGAATATTATGGGTTAATGTTTATTCAATGTTACAAATATATACTATCTTTGTGGAAAGGTTTACTGGGTTGGGAGGTTTTGCTTTTAATTATATTTCCCCAACAGGAAGCAATCTGAATTTTACAGATTAACAGAATAGGAAAAAGGATAGATTGAAGAGATGAGAGCCAAAGACAAGGAAAGCAATTGTAGAATCAATCTAAATATCAAAAGTGAAAGTTAGCATATAAAGTGAAATATTCATGATCAAATATCTTTCATCATCACTCCTAAATTGATGGAGTAAATAAACATGAACCCATACCTACAGATAAAGTAATGAAACATAAATGTTTGGGCCAGTGATAATAACTACTGTCACACCAGAATTTTAAAAGAAATGTACTCAGCATCAATTGACTTAGGCATTTGGTTAATATTTCCAAAATACAATGATTCAAAAAATTAAAATATATTGAATGTTTTAATATATACAGTGAGTTATTCGGTAAAATTAATTGTACTCAGTGCTGTCATTTGTACAAAATGACTTAAAATTGTTAAGTCATTTAAAACCACTATAAAACCACTTACAACCACTACAAAATGGTTTAAAATTGTCCTTTAGCAAGTCAAATTATACTTATGTAGCCAAGAAAAAATGACTTGGTTTATGGTGGTGGTGGTGTAGTTGCTAAGTCTTCTCCAACTCTTGCGACCCCATGGATTGTAGCCCATGAAGTTCCTCTGTCCATGGGATTTTCCAAGAAATATAAGTGGAGTGGGTTGCCATTTCCTTTTCCAGTGGATCATGCCAACCCAGGGACTGAACCCGGTTCTCCTTCATTGCAGGCTGATTCTTTATGAACTGAGCCATCAGGGAAACTCCATTTGGTTTATGCAACCAAGCAACGGAAATGATCTGAATGGTCTTCAGATTTCTAATTCAAATGCCTTCAAATGAGCTACTGTGCTCAGAATTTCTTGCTATCCTTAGAAATAATGAATTTCAAAGAAATTTCAACTATATTTCTTCACAAAGAAAAAATATTAACCCTTTCTAAAAGATACTGAAATATACTTAGTAAAGTGAGCGATTCCAAAGAGCTTTATACTTTGCTGAGTACACAATCCTTACACTTTTCTTATGCTTATATCATTTTTAAAAGTATCTAGGGTGAGCTCCATTCACCATGAAGCAAAGAGGGCTATTGGGAAACCTACTATGTGGCTCCCTAGCTCCACTGCTCTCATAGTACATATAGAAGGCTCATTAGAGCTAAGCCATAAAGCATTTTCAAACATGTTCAATTAGATGAACATTGACATTTTAAGAATCTGCAAACTAAAAAGTACTGGATTGGGTGAATTTAACTCAGGTAAACATTATATCTACTACTGTGGGCAAGAATCCCTTGGAAGAAATGGAGTAGTCCTCAAAGTCAACAAAAGAGTCCGAAATGTACTACTTGGATGCAGTCTCAAAAATGACAGAATGATCTCTGTTTCCAAGGCAAACCATTCAATACACAGTAATCCAAGTCTATGTCCCAACTAGGAATGTTGAAGAATCTGAAGTTGAACAGTTCTATGAAAACCTGCAAGAGCTTCTAGAACTATTACTCAAAAAAGATGTCCATTTCATTATAGGGGACTTGAATGCAAAAGTAGGAAGTCAAGAGATACCTGGACTAACAAGCAAATTTGACCTTGGAGTAAAGAATGAAGCAGGGCAAAGGCTAACAGAGTTTTCCCAAGAGAATGCTCTGGTCATATAAAACACCCTCTTCCAACAACATAAGAAAACTCTCTCCACATGGACATCATCAGATGGTTAATGCTGAAATAATGTTGATTATAATCTTTGCAGCCAAAGATGGAGAAGCTCTATACAGTCAGCTAAAACAAGAATAGGAGCAGACTGTGACTCAAATCACCAACTCCTTATTGCTGAATTCAGACCTAAATTGAAGAAAGTAGGGAAAACCACTAGACCATTCAGGTATGACCTATATCAAATGCCTTCCAACTATACAGTGGAAATGACAAATAGATTCAAGGGATTAGAACTGATAGAGTGCCTGAAGAACTATGGATGGAGGTTCATGACATTGTACAGAAGGATCATCATTGTACAGATCAAGACCATCCCCAAGGCCGGGGGGGGGGGGGGGAGGCAAAACGGTTGTCTGAGGAGGCTTTACAAATATCTGAGAAAAGAAGAGAAGCTAAAGGCAAAAGAGAAAAGGAAAGATAGGCCCATTTCAATGCAGAGTTCCAAAGAATAGCAAGGAGAGATCGGAAAGACTACATTAGTGATAAATGCAAAGAAATAGAGGAACACAACAAAATGGGAAAGACTAGAGATCGCTTCAAGAAAATTACAAATACCAAAGGAACACTCATTCAAAGATGGGCACAATAAAGGACAGAAATGGTATGGACCTAACAGAAGCAGGAAATATTAAGAAGAAGTGGCAAGATTACACAAAAGAATTGTACAAAAAAGATCTTCATGATCCAGATAACTATGATGGTGTGATCACTCACCTAAAGCCAGACATCCTGGAACACAAAGTCAAGTGGGCCTTAGGAAGCATCACTATGAACAAAGCTAGTGGAGGTAATGGAATTCCAGTTGAGCTATTTCAAATCCTAAAAGATGAGGCTATAAAAGTGTTGCACTCATATGCTAGCAAATTTGGAAAACTCAGCAGTGGCCACAGGACTTGAAAAAATCAGTTTTCATTCCAATCCCAAAGAAAGGTATGCCAAAGAATGTTCAAACTACTACGCAATTGCACTCATCTCATGCACTAGCAAAGTAATGCTCAAAATTTTCTAAACCAGGCTTCAGTGATAGGTGAACTGTGAACTTCCAGATGTTCAAGGATTTAGAAAAGGCAGAGAAACCATAGATCAAATTGTCAACATCTGTTGGATCATCAAAAAATCAAGGGAGTTTCAGAAAAACATCTACTTATTTCTTATTGACTAAGCTAATACCTGTAACTGTGCAGATCACCAAAAAAAAAAAAAAAAAAAAAAAAAAAAAAAAACTGGAAAATTCTTAAAGAGATGACTCCTGACCTGCCTCCTGAGAAATCTGTATGCAGGTCAAGAAGCAGCAGGTAGAACTGAACATGGAACAACAGACTGGTTCCAAATAGGGAAAGGAGTACGTCAAGGCTGTTCATTGTCATCCTGCTTATTTAACTTATATGCAGAGTACATTGTCAGGGGAGATTCAACTTTAAGGGATCCAATATGTTTTCTTCCTTTGTGTGCCATTTCTTAAGGATTCTCTGTTCCTTATCAGTTCCTGGAAAACAGGAACGAGCAGAGCTGCACGCAATTCTCAGGACTGAGATCATGGGAAAGAGCACCTGCTTGGATTCACTTCAGTGACTCTCTTCAGTGACCTTTTATTTAAAGGACTATCATTTTGTTGCAACTGGTGGAATTTCATTATTTTTAATGGCTGAGTAATCATTTTATTGAAGATACATAAACATGCATTCTGCAAATAAAGTACCCTTGTTTCACTCGAGACTTGGGTCCCCTGTGTCCTTCTTCTTGTTGACTCCAGTCCCCAGGTCCCAGTCTACGAAGACCATGACAGTATATCATGCAAAATGCTGGGCTGGATAAAGTGCAAGCCGGAATCAAGCTTGTTGGGAGAAATATCAATAACCTCAGATTTGCAGATGACACAACACTTATGGGAGAAAGCAAAGAACTAAAGATCCTCTTGATGAAAGTGAAAAAGGAGAGTGAAAAAGTTGGCTTAAAGCTCAACATTCAGAAAATTAAGATCATAGCATCTGGTCCCATCACTTCATGGCAAATAGATGGGGAAACAATGGAAACATTGAGAGACTTTATTTTGGGGGGACTCCAAAATCACTGTACATGTTGACTCCAGCCATGACATTAAAAGATGCTTGCTCCTTGGAAGAAAATCTATAACCAACTTAGACAACATATTAAAATACAGAGACATTACTTGGCCAACAAATATCTATCTAATTAAAGTTATGGTTTTTCTAGTAGTCATGTATGGAGGTGAGAGTTGAACCATAAAGATGACTGAGCATCAAAGAATTGATGCTTTTGAACTGTAGTGTTGGAGAAGACTCTTGAGAGTCCCTTGGAGATCTAACCAGTCTATCCTAAAGGAAATCAGTCGTGAATATTCATTGGAAGGACTGATGCTGAAGCTGAAAGTCCAATACTTTGGCCACCTGATGTGAAGAACTGATTCATCGGAAAAGACCCTGATGCGGGGAAAGATTGAAGGCGGGAAGAAAAAGGGACGACAGATGATGAGATGGATGAGATGGTTGGATGGCATCATTGACTGGATGGACATGAGTTTGGGTAATCTCTGGGAGTTGGTGATGGACAGGGAAGCCTGGTGTGCTGCAGTCCATGGGGTCATAAAGAGTCAGACACGACTGAACCACTGAACTGTACTCAACTGAGATGAAAATAGATGATTAACAAAATAAAATTTCAAACCCTGTGCTTTGATTCATTTTTAACAAGAATTTATTTTATATTAAATAATATACTGCAAGACACATCTGATATACGATTATTATCCAAAGAACTTTCAACTTAACAATAAGAAAAAAAAACAGAAAACTAAATTAAAAATGAACTAAAAGTCCTGAGCAGACACCTTTATCAAAGAACATATACAGATAGTAAGCAAACATATTATAAAATTTTCAACATCATATGTCATCAGGGACTTGCAGGCAGATTCTTTACCATCTCAGCCACCAGGGAAGTCTTTGAGTCTAAGGATGGCTTTCTTAATCTGTTCTCAAAGTTACATATCTGTGTCCTTGCCAAAACTCCATTTGTTAAATTGGTATTTATAGCAATAAATTTTATACTGAAAAAGTGTGCACAGTTCAAGGAAATAGTCACATTTTCTATCTAGACAGAAGTAAGAAATTTAGTATGTTACAACTCCTCACAGCTTTTTCATCCATCTCAATGTATCAGTGCCCACAAGACTGAATATTATGGAAAGTTTATTTCTAGAAATTCTGTATTTAAATGTATAATATTCCTGAAGTTTAATTATTCTTTGTTTATTTTCTGTTTAGACAAGCTTCTGAACATGTGTATGTGTACATATGCTTTGTATATATGATACACACAAGCATATATATATATGTATATATATATGCATAAGCTTATATTTATAAAATATCAGGAAGTAACTTAAGATGGCACAATTTTTAACTATCCAAGATTATATAGTCATGTAATTAAAATACTGATGTTTTGTAAAATAAAAATGAGTTACTAAGTCTAATCTAAATTTTAAAATTAAATATTGACATGAATAAAGTAGATAATATTTCTAGAAGTCATCAGCACACTTGAATTTTTGTGGGTGCCTTATATGCAATGATATGCTGGATTGAATGCATTACATATTCACAGGTTTATTCATTATCTATTAAAGCAATGTGGAGAAATTTAAAGAAAAGATCAATCCAGAGAAAATAAATTATAATAAAATTCTTAAAAGGAGAAATTAAATTTTGGCAACTATCTGGAAAGAAGAGTCTATCAGAGCTTAAATTAAGAGTATCAGAGAATTTTCATTCTTAATTATTTTTTAATATTTTTACTAGTATTTTTATTTCTGTAAAGTCTGAAGAGGCTCTTACAAAGGTATTTTCAACTAGATCTTTATTTTAATTTTTAAATTTTATTCTTATTTTATATTGGTGTATAGTTAATTTCCCATGTTGCATTAGTTTCAGGTGTGGAGCAAAGTGATTCAATTATATATATACACATATATTCATCCTTAATATTTTAAATGATTTCTCGTTCATGCAGTTGAGCAAGAAAAGTAAAAGTAGGCTAAAAGTAGGCTAACATATGTTTTTCTTAATTTCTTTAATTAACCAACAAAATATGATTGCTAAAATTTCTTTCCAGTTCTGAATTTATGTATAAATTTAACATGTAGATGATAATGCAATTTTAATAAATAATAGCTGTCATGGTGCTTATCATATTACATACATATCTATATATGATTGTATGTGAATATTTAAATTTGCTATTTATGCACTAAGAAAAATATTCGTCACTTATCATCATTTCTTCCCTGAAACCTTGACCTCTCAGTCCACTGGCAGAATTAAAATTTCTACTTGAATGTTTCATAGGCTTTTTCTCATGCTTCTCATTTTCAAAACTGGATATTTGCTGTCCCCTCCCCCAACATTATCCCCTGCATAGTTGTCTTATCTCACTTAATAGGAACTCCCTTGCTCTTACCACCTGGGGCAAACTTTTTCATCATTCTTGTACTTGCCCTTTCTGCCTCACTGGGAACCGAGTTTATTAGGAAAGCCTCTCAGGTCTACCTTGAAACAAATCCAGAGTTCAAGCTTTTCCTGCAATCCCCACTCTCAGTTCCTTGGTCCAATGATCATCGTGGTTTACCTCAGTTATGACAGTGCCTCCTTACAGGTTTCCCTGCTCTGGTTATCTGCTGCAGTCTGTTTTATGCCTATTTGTTGCTGTTTAGTCGCTAAGTCATGTCAGACTCTTGTGATCTATGGACTAGCCCACAGACTCCTTTGTTACCAGAATATATTTTTAAAATGAATATCAGTGCCTGTTTCTCCTCTCCTCTCACCCAGGGTTCTCTGGACTCAGAGTTAAGCCAAGATTCAATAAAAGTTTATCTTGCCCATCCACTACATCTCTAATCTTATTTCAGTTGTGCTGCGCTATGCTTGCTCAGTCCTATTGGACTCTTTGCGACCCCATAGACTGGCTCCTTGGTAGATGGAGATTCTCCAGGCAAGAATACTGGAATGGGTTGCCATGCCCTCCTCCAGAGTGTCTCCCCAACACAGGGATCAAACCCAGGTCTCCCACATTGCAGGCAGATTCTTTACCATCTGAGCCACCAGGGAAGCCCAATTATCTTAGTATCTTCTCTCTTAATTGTTTTCTAATCCAGCCACACTGTTTTACGAGCTGATTCTTAAGAATTAAGATACTTAAGAACCCCAGACATTCTCTTTCCCCAAGGTTCCTGTATATATTTTTTCTTCCTGAAATACTTTTCCAATCTAGTCAAACAACTTGCTTTTGCTTTGTTCAGATCTCACTCTATAAATAGACCTTCTCACGTCACTGCTGCTGCTGCTGCTAAGTCACTTCAGTTGTGTCCGACTCTGTGTGATCCCATAGACGGCAGCCTACTAGGCTCCCCCGTCCCTGGGATTCTCCAGGCAAGAACACTGGAGAGGGTTGCCATTTCCTTCTCCAATGTGTGAAAGTGAAAAGTGAAAGTGAAGTCGCTCATTCCTGTCTGACTCTTAGCGACCCCATGGACCTCAGCCTACCAGGCTCCTCCATCCATGGGAGTTTCCAGGCAAGAGTACTGGAGTGGGGTGCCATTGCCTTCTCCCAAGTCACTGCTAGAGACACCCTATTTAAAATAATACTCAATCTTATTTCCCATACCTGATCTCCTTTCATTTACTGCCTCCTTGGAATTATGTATTCTTCTTTATTCTCCCTTTAAAATATGAACTCCAGCAAAGAAGCAACGTTTTGGTCCTTATATGTGCACTGTTCTCAGGGCCTGGGATTGTTTTTGGCAGAGTAGATAGTCAAAATATACTTGTTTTTGAATATATACCTTTGTTGCTCACTTACTCAGCTGGGTCTGACTTTTTGCCACCCCATGGACTATAGCACTTCAGGCTTCCCTATCCATTACAATCTCCCAGTGTTTGCTCAAACTCACATCCATTGAGTCAGTGATTTCATCCAACCATCTCATCCTCTATCACCCCCTTCTTCTCCTGCCCTCAATCTTCCCCGGTATCAGGGTCATTTCCAATGAGTTGACTCTTCACATCAGGTGGCCAAAATACTGGAGCTTTAGCATCAGTCCTTCCAATGAATATTCAGGACTGATTTCCTTTGGGATTGACTGGTTTGATCTCCTTGTTGTCCAAGGGACTCTCATGAGTCTTCTCTAGCAACACAGTTCAAAAACATCTTTGTTCAAATAATTCAAAAAAATTCTTTGGTGCTCAGCCTTCTTTATGGTCCAATTGTCACATCCGTACATGAATACTGGAAAAACCATAGCTTTGACTATTTGAAACTTTGTGTATAAACTGATGCCTCTGCTTTTTAATATACTGTCTGGGTTTATCATAGCTTTTTTTTTTTTTTTTTTCCCCAACAAGTAAGTGTCTTTTAATTTCACGGCTCTAGTCACCATCCACAGTCATTTTGGAGTCCAAGAAAATAAAGCCTGTCACTGTTTCCACTTTTCCCCGTCTATTTTAGGTGAAGTGATGTGACCGTATGCCATGATATTAGATTTTTGAATGTTTAGCTTTAAGCCAGCTTTTTCACTCTCCTCTTTCACCCTCATCAAGAGGCTCTTTAGTTCCTCTTCACTTTCTGCCATAAGGGTGGTGTCATCTGCACATCTGAGGTTGTTGATATTTCTCCCAGCAATCTTTATTCCAGCTTGTGCTTCATCCAGCCCAGCATTTCACATGATGCACTTTGCATAGAAGTTAAATAAGTAGGGTGACAATATACAGCCTTGACATACTTCTTTTCCAATTTGGAACCAGTCCTCTGTTCCATTTTCAGTTCTAACTCATGCTTCTTGACCTGCATACAGGTTTTTCAGGAGGCAGGTGGGAAAGTCTGGTATTCCCATCTCTTGAAGAATTTTCCACAGTTTGTTATGATCCACACCATGGAAGGCTTTCGTGTAGTCAATGAAGTAGAAGTAGACATCTTTTTGAAATTCCTTTGCTGTTTCTATGATTCAAGAGATGTTGGCAATTTGATCTCTGGTTTCTCTGCCTTTCTTAAATCCAGTTTGGACATCTGGAAGTTCTTGGTTTACATAGTATTGAAGCCTAGCTTGAAGGATTTTTAGTAATACCTTGCTAGCATGTGATATTTGTTCCAGAATAATAACATTAAAAAACTTTTTGTTTGAATATAAAAGTTTTAAATCCAGTAGATACAGCTATTATTATAAATCAATTTTAATATTTAAATACTTCAAGATTAAAGAAATACTTTAAGCACAAGTTCTTTAGGAATTTAAAAATATTAAATGTATAATGAAAAAGAAAGCATTGCTATAAATACAGAAAATAAGTAATAAGCATTTACAATTAAGACTTCAGTTTAACTGGATACAATGTTAGGTAATTAGATAGGAAGTCAGTGGTAGAAGGTTTGTGGAACACAACTGTGAGAAAAAAATTTGAGGAACTTGAAGGAGAGTTACATGGTTCCCTAAAATAAAGTATCCTAAAGAGTGTATTATTGCTTCCCAGGTGGTTCTAATGGTAAAGAACCTACCTGTCAATGCAGGAGACATAAGAGACCCTGGTTCAATCACTTGGTCAGGAAGATCCCCTGGAGGAGGGTATGGCAATCCACTCCAGTATTCTTGCCTGGAGAATCTCATGGACAGAGGAGCCTCATGGGCTACAGTCCATAGGATCACAAAGAGTCAGACACTACTGAAGCGACTTAGCTCACATGTAAACAGTATAATAGGAAAATGTTATTTGGATATTATTATCTTTTACCATTTTCAGGGTAACTCTTAGAATATAAATAAGTGGAAATGTAACATTTAAAATTATAGATGATTACTTTAAAAGTCATCCAGAAAAAGTGGTTAAAATAAATGAAGACAAAGTAGGAATTCATAGGAAATATTTAAAATGAGGTACATTGGTTGAAAAGTATGTTTAAAATAATTATAATGCTGAATAATAATATAAAATATTGAAAAGTAGAGAACAATATGAAAAAATCCTGGAACTTAGTATTGACATAGTTTTAAGCACACAGATATGCTCATAAATAGAAACACAAATACAGATACACACATACATATAACACATGCAGGCGTCTCCTGAGATTTGGGCACATATATCTTATTATCAATCTCTAACTGAATGTAGGTAAATTTATAGTCATGTTAAATTTGCCAGTTAACAGTTTCTCATCTTCAAATCTGCTGTTTCCCATTTTTCATCTCTCTGGGGATAAAAAGTACAATCTCCCAATAGCACCAATTATGCAGTGATTTAACCATAAATTTAGTACCCATGTTGACTTCCCTTGATGCTGCTCTACACACCCAAAAGTTAAGTTCTATGAATTTGGAGATGAAAGGATATTAGTAGACATGATCCCACTTAACCATCTCTCTCTTAGCTACCCACTTGGGGAGTCTCTGTTTTCCTTGCTTGCAATTTTCATTCTGAGAGTTTAGAACTTTGGTTTGTAAAGCCAGAAGACTGCCATCCGGGAACAGAGTAACGGTTTCTTTAAACAGACTCTTTGTTTGAATAGACTAACAGGCAAGGAAAGGAGTCATCTTCCTGGCAGGGATAATTGATGCTAATTAATTTATCACAATAAATTATGAGGAAGTAGAATCGCTGTTATAAAGCTGGTAAAGGGAAGAATATGTTTTCACTGAATTAACTCACTGGAGTCTCTCTCTTCAGACTCCTTTATTTTGATGGTAGATTGAGAAATACAAGAGCCACCACTCGAAAAGAGCATGTTGAATAAGGGCTCAGAAAACTCTTGGAGAAAAGTCTGGCTCAATCCACCAAATGTCCCTCCTAGACCCTGAGCTATATTTGCTAATGGGATTATGCAAGGAATGATGAATATCAGTTGTGATTTCAAGACAGGCAACAGTAAATGGGGCTGCAGTTCACCTTTCTCTTTTTAGAATCTTCTGGAAACGTGAGGAATGCCGATCTTGGAAGAATTGTTTTTAGATAGGAAGTACTTACTATTTGAAAGTGGTGGATCTTACTGGTGTACATAGTAGACCCTTTGGATTCTGCATCATCCAGATATGCCCTCCAGATAGGAGGTCCTTATTTCCTTAGCTGCCAGGAGAGTTAGTGACATCGTAAGGTTGGGTCCCTCTTTGGAAATTGCTCATTTAAGGCAACCTATGTTCATTAAGTGGTTTATGTTTTAACATGATTATTTGGTTCCTTCACCTCAGTTTAGGAAAGAACCAGAGTTCCCTGTGAGATTCACTAAAGCCTCTTTTGCAGTTGCATCCAATTTAACTTCTCATTCTGTCCAGAGCTACTTCCACATTCTCTGAAACCACCGTTATCAGAGCATTCCTTAACAACCCCCTGTCTGAAGTCAGGATATGTTTCATGTGGACACATATGAAGGGCACATATGAAAATAGTATCCTGCTGCTTCTTATATTTTAGTGAGTTGCCCACACAGAAGAAAAATGATTTCTCATAATTAGGATTATCCTTACCACTTTTTTTTTTTAATTTATTTATTTTTTCAGTGGGTTTTGTCATACATTGACATGAATCAGCAATAGATTTACACGTATTCCCCATCCCGATCCCCCCTCCCACCTCCCTCTCCACCCAATTCCTCTGGGTCTTCCCAGTGCACCAGGCCCGAGCACTTGTCTCATGCATCCCACCTGGGCTGGTGATCTGTTTCACCATAGATAATATACATGCTGTTCTTTCGAAACATCCCACCCTCACCTTCTCCCACAGAGTTCAAAAGTCTGTTCTGTACATCTGTGTCTCTTTTTCTGTTTTGCATATAGGGTTGTCGTTACCATCTTTCTAAATTCCATATATATGTGTTAGTATGCTGTAATGTTCTTTATCTTTCTGGCTTACTTCACTCTGTATAATGGGCTCCAGCTTCATCCATCTCATTAGGACTGGTTCAAATGAATTCTTTTTAATGGCTGAGTAATATTCCATGGTGTATATGTACCACAGCTTCCTTATCCATTCATCTGCTGATGGGCATCTAGGTTGCTTCCATGTCCTGGCTATTATAAACAGTGCTGTGATGAACATTGGGGTGCATGTGTCTCTTTCAGATCTGGTTTCCTCAGTGTGTATGACCAGAAGTGGGATTGCTGGGTGATATGGCAGTTCTATTTCCAGTTTTTTAAGAAATCTCCACACTGTTCTCCATAGCAGCTGTACTAGTTTGCATTCCCACCAACAGTGTAAGAGGGTTCCCTTTTCTCCACACCCTCTCCAGCACTTATTGCTTGTAGACTTTTGGATAGCAGCCATCCTGACTGGCGTGTAATGGTACCTCATTGTGGTTTTGATTTGCATTTCTCTGATAATGAGTGATGTTGAGCATCTTTTCATGTGTTTGTTAGCCATCTGTATGTCTTCTTTGGAGAAATGTCTGTTTAGTTCTTTGGCCCATTTTTTGATTGGGTCATTTATTTTTCTGGAATTGAGCTTCAAGAGTTGCTTGTATATTTTGGAGATTAATCCTTTGTCTGTTTCTTCATTTGCTATTATTTTCTCCCAATCTGAGGGCTGTCTTTTCACCTTACTTATAGTTTCCTTTGTTGTGCAAAAGCTTTTAAGTTTAAGTAGGTCCCATTTGTTTATTTTTGCTTTTATTTCCAATATTCTGGGAGGTGGGTCATAGAGGATCTTGCTGTGGTTTATGTCGGAGAGTGTTTTGCCTATGTTCTCCTCTAGGAGTTTTATAGTTTCTGGTCTTACATTTAGATCTTTAATCCATTTTGAGTTTATTTTTGTGTATGGTGTTAGAAAGTGTTCTAGTTTCATTCGTTTACAAGTGGTTGACCAGCTTTCCCAGCACCACTTATTAAAGAGGTTGTCTTTTTTCCATTGTATATCCTTGCCTCCATTGTCAAAGATAAGTTGTCCATAAGTTCGTGGATTTAACTCTGGGCTTTCTATTCTGTTCCATTGATCTATATTTCTGTCTTTGTGCCAGTACCATACTGTCTTGATGACTGTGGCTTTGTAGTAGAGTCTGAAGTCAGGCAGGTTGATTCCTCCAGTTCCATTCTTCTTTCTCAAGATTACTTTGGCTATTCGAGGTTTTTTGTATTTCCATACAAATTGTGAAATTATTTGGTCTAGTTCTGTGAAAAATACCGTTGGTAGCTTGATAGGGAGTGCATTGAATCTATAGACTGCTTTGGGTAGAATAGCCATTTTGACAATATTGATTCTTCCAATCCATGAACACGGTATGTTTCTCCATCTGTTTGTGTCCTCTTTGATTTCTTTCATCAGTGTTTTATAGTTTTCTATATATAGGTCTTTTGTTTCTTTAGGTAGATATATTTCTAAGTATTTTATTCTTTTTGTTGCAATGGTGAATGGTACTGTTTCCTTAATTTCTCTTTCTGTTTTTTCATTGTTAGTATATAGGAATGCAAGGGATTTTTGTGTGTTAATTTTATATCCTGCAACTTTACTATATTCATTGATTAGCTCTATTAATTTTCTGGAAGAGTCTTTAGGGTTTTCTATGTAGAGGATCATGTCATCTGCAAACAGTGAGAGTTTTACTTCTTCTTTTCCTATCTGGATTCCTTTTACTTCCTTTTCTGCTCTGATTGCTGTGGCCAAAACTTCCAACACTATGTTGAATAGTAGTGGTGAGAGTGGGCATCCTTGTCTTGTTCCTGATTTCAGGGGAAATGCTTTCAATTTTTCACCATTGAGGGTGATACTTGCTGTGGGTTTGTCATATATAGCTTTCATTATGTTGAGGTATGTTCCTTCTATTCCTGCTTTCTGGAGAGTTTTAATCATGAATGTGTGTTGAATTTTGTCAAAGGCTTTCTCTGCATCTATTGAGATAATCATATGGTTTTTACCTTTCAATTTGTTAATGTGGTGTATTACATTGATTGATTTGCAGGTATTAAAGAATCCTTGCATTCCTGGGATAAAGCCCACTTGGTCATGGTGTATGATTTTTTTAATATGTTGTTGGATTCTGTTTGCTAGAATTTTGTTAAGGATTTTTGCATCTATGTTCATCAGTGATATTGGCCTGTAGTTTTCTTTTTTTGTGGCATCTTTGTCTGGTTTTGGAATTAGGGTGATGGTAGCCTCATAGAATGAGTTTGGAAGTTTACCTTCCTCTGCAATTTTCTGGAAGAGTTTGAGTAAGATAGGTATTAGCTCTTCTCTAAATTTTTGGTAGAATTCAGCTGTGAAGCCATCTGGTCCTGGGCTTTTGTTTGCTGGAAGATTTTTTATTACAGTTTCGATTTCCTTGCTTGTGATGTGTCTGTTAAGATCTTCTATTTCTTCCTGGTTCAGTTTTGGAAGGTTATACTTTTCTAAGAATTTGTCCATTTCATCCAAGTTGTCCATTTTATTGGCATAGAGCTGCTGGTAGTAGTCTCTTATGATCCTTTGAAGAGACTACTATCCTTACCACTTTTGATTGAAAGTTATATCAATTAGTTTATGATACAGGATACTATAACAAGGAATTGGACAAAGACAGCAATCACAAAAGAATGAGATTTTATTTTTCTTGTCTTCTGAGAGAAAAAGAGATTGACCATTAAGGTTTATTAGACCAGCATTTTCCACCATGACTGCTAGCTACTTCCACCATGACTTTTTCCAGAGAGTAGGAAGAAGGAAAGTGAAAAGGGAAGGTTCATCCTTTCTCTTTAAAGATGATGATGATTCCTCAGTTGCATGCAATGTGCTTGCCAGTCCCATTGGCCAGCACGTAATCATTAAACTACAAAGAAGTCTGGGAAATGTAGTGTTTAGCTACATTTAACTGGTTCTAGGTAAATCTTCCATTATTACACAGGAAAGTAAACCACCATATTGAAACAAGTGATAATTTTGTCACAGATCTCCTATTTGTAACTATTGCTTGATTTCTCTTCTTTAGATATTTTAATGTTTATGTTATTTCTCTTGATTATTTGCAACATAAGACTTGTATCATACCATAGGTTTCAGCTCTTTTGGAGAGTGACTACTTATATAAATAATTATATTACCCCCCCCCCCACTTATTCACTCAAAGTTATATTCAGATATTTCATTTAGCTTATGAATTAAGTCAGGTTGTATGAACACAGCATCCACAAACATAAAAGCGTATTAACGTTTGTTCAGTTCAGTTCAGTTCAGTTGCTCACTCATGTCCAACTCTTTGCGACCCCATGAACCACAGCACACCAGACCTCCCTGTCCATCACCAATGCCCAGAGTGCACCCAAACCCATGTCCATTGAGATGATAATGCCATCCAACCATCTCATCCTCTGTCGTCCCTTTCTCCTCCTGCCCTCAGTCTTTCCCAGCAACAGGGTCTTTTCCAATGAGTCAGCTCTTAGCATCAGGTGGCCAAAGTATTGGAGTTTCAGCTTCAACATCAGTCCTTCTAATAAACACCCAGGACTGATCTCCTTTAAGATGGACTGGTTGGATCTCCTTTCAGTCCAAGGGACTCTCAAGAGTCTTCTCCAACACCACAGTTCAAAAGCATCAATTCTTCAGCGCTCAGCTTTCTTCACAGTCCAACTCTCACATCCATACATGACCACTGGAAAAACCATAGCCTAAATGGACCTTTGTTGACAAAATAATGTCTCTGCTTTTTATTTTTTATTTTTTTTGTCTCTGCATTTTAATATGCTGTCTAGGTTGGTCATAAAGGTCATAAAGGTTACTTTTCTTCCAAGGAGTAAGCGTCTTTTAATTTCATGGCTTCAATCACCATCTGCAGTGATTTTGGAGCCCAGAAACATAAAGTCAGCCACTGTGGCCACTGTTTTCCCATCTATCTGCCATGAAGTGATGGGACCAAATGCCATGATCTTAGTTTTCTGAATGTTGAGCTTTAAGCCAACTTTTTCACTCTCCTCTTTCACTTTCATCGAGAGGCTTTTTAGTTCCTCTTCACTTTCTGCCATAAGGGTGGTGTCATCTGCATATCTGAGGTTATTGATATTTCTCCCGGTAATCTTGATTCCAGCTTGTGCTTCCTCCAGCCCAGCGTTTCTCATGATGTACTCTGCACATAAGTTAAGTAAGCAGGGTGACAATAAATATACAGCCTTGATGTACTCCTTTTCCTATTTGGAACCAGTCAGTTGTTCCATGTCCAGTTCTAACTGTTGCTTCCTGACCTGTATTTGTTACCTGTGCTCATCAGTGATTTTATTATTGCATAATCACAGGCATTCATTTTTAGTTAAATAGAACATGCTAATTTTTATTCAAAATTGTTTTAAAGAACAAATGAGACAATTGTTGATTTTTTCAAAAACCCTAAAAATGTGGTAGACTTGTAATTTCCATAATCTCTTTGTATTTTATAATAAATGATTTTAAATACTGCGGAGCTCTGAAACAGATTTGTGTTCATATAAATCAGAATATATGCATTGCCTTCATTTATATGAGTACTCTAAGTTCAGTTAATATAATAATTAAAATTATGCCTTAAAGTAAACTTGGAAATATTTGCAGAGAGAAGACTAATACATGTATTAGACTGAAAGATCGCTAAAATTCAATGAAGCTAAGTAGGAGAAGAAATAAAGATCATCAAGGGTTGGAGTTTAGCAATAAAATAAGAAAATCATAACATTTATTCAAAATTTTCTTTGTGCCAGCTTGTTTATAAAAGCATTTCATGTTTTAACCCATATATTTCTAATAATAACCTTATAAGATGGTTACTATTGTTTCCCATTTTTTTATGAACAAATAGAAATCTAGTGCTATCAATAATTTTTCCAATGTAATATAAATAATGCATAGCAGAGGTAGGTTTCTAACCAACATAGTCTGTATTTAAAGTGTATCATAAAGAAGTATCCTTGATGCTAGATGAGAAAATCTCTAAAACCTGTGTAGAACTTGCAGTTTTAGAGCCAGAAAACACAGTTTAAAAAAAGAATAGGCGATATAGAATGATGTAATTTACCTTATTACATTGTGGATATGATCTGTCTTGTGGGGCAGTAGTTACTAAACAAAAATCTGTAAAAGAAGTGAGAATACACATAATTAGATTTGTTTCAAGAGTCTTAGATGGGCACATTGAGTTATCCTTAATTGCACAGGTGAGCAAGCTAGATGAGGAAAGTTTACAAAATTAATCATACAAAGTTTGATGCAAATTGCTCTATCTGAAGCTAAGTTTTTACACAAGTAAGACCACATAGTAGCTAAGCAGAAGAGAATGAAAAAAAGAGGAAAGAAATATTGGAAATAGTATAATATTGGGACTTCCTTTGCATCACTAAGAAAAAATGGAAATGAGAGAACCAGGGTAACAATAATTATAATAACTTATAATATATATTATTATATATTATACCTATAATAATTATGTTTATGTATATGACATAATAATAATTATCAGACATTTCTCCCAGGTTCTCTCTTTATCAAAGGAAATGGCATAAGCTGCTTGAGGATTGGATGGGACTTCATCAGGAACTTAGAAATAGCAGTAAGTTATCTATAGTTCATCAAATCGTAGACTTTGTTACTGCCATATTAATTCTTGGAAATAGGATGGGGAAGAATGTTTAGCACTCCAGAATCTAGAATGTCAGCTCACAAACCTTCTGGACATATGTCCAGAATATATCCTCATTGTTGTTTAGGCACTGAGTCGTTCCCGATTCTTTTGTTACCTCATGGACTGTGGCCCAGTAGGCTCCTCTGTCCATGGGATTTCCCAGGCAAGAATACTGGAGTGGGTTGCCATTTCCTCCTCCAGGAGATCTTCCCAACCCAGGACATCAAACCTGAATCTCTTGCATCTCCTGTGTTGGCAGGCAGATTCTCTACCACTGAGACACCAGAGAAGCCCCTGAATATATCCTTATATATTCTTAAGTATTATTAAGGACCTCAAACATCTTTTGTGTGTGTGAGTATGTTATATTAATATCTGTAAAATTGTATGACATTAGGAATTCAAATTTAGAAATGTTTAAGCTTACTTATTCTTAGTTATTAATTCACTTTAAATAACCATGATAAACATGACAACAAAAAATAACATTTAAAAACACATTTTTCCAGAGTAAAAATGTTTAATGAGCAAAGTGACTTTATTTTCTATATTCCCCATCTCTTTAGTGTCTGGCAGCATAAGACAGATGGATTCTCATATCTTTTTCTGTATCCAGTCTTTTGTGATATCACCCATTTCATAACTCCTGCTAGACTTTGTTGTACTCTCCTGAGAGACTGAAAAATAAAAAGGCAGATATCATCTTAATATTATTATGAAACATATTCACCTCCTGGACGTTTGAGTTATAGCAGAATCCATGCTGAGAATTACTGGAACAATACCCTGGCAGAGAGGAAATGTTAAAAAATGCTTTTGAAAGAATGAATGTATACCTGAGTGGCAACTTGTGCCATGAAAGTTTGTCCTGAAATAGCATTACCTGCCACGTTGAGAAATAATAAATTAGACAAGTCCCTGCGTTCAGACTGCCACATTCATCAGAACGTTTCAAGCTAAGAATTCTTGAGGGAATTACTCTTATAATGACCTGAATATTAGGGTAAGAAGAAAAGACTGAAGGAAAAAAAATTAGTGATGTAAAACTTCAACGCAAATACATAGGAAGGAATGTCACTCAGCTAAAAAGATTTTTGAACTCTTAATAGTAAAACTAGCTAGGATTCTAGTACAGATTGTAGCCCTGAAAGATATTAAAAGGTTTATTCTGATATAAGCAACATCTACTATATATATATTATAGTACATGCCATTTTGGATTATATTCAAGTTTGAGATACATAACACAATAAGTATATAGAACCCTAATATAGATATTACCAAACTTTAGTGTCTTAATGTATGTATATAAAATTTAGATGAACCTAAATAAATTTAACTTGAAATTATTACAACAATGTTAATATTTTACTATGAAAAAAGATCAATTTTCTATTGCAGAATCTTCATGAAATAGTCATGTAAAATAGTTATTTTTTGTTGTGCCATTTTACTTTCTCACTGTAATCTCTGCACTAATAATATCAAAATCTTAATGTCATATATTCTGGGAAGGGTGCTTTACTACTTCAACCTTTTCAATATTCCACATTTTGATTACCCTGCCCTTCCACTCCACTTATAGATTACAGTTGCAGTGAACTGTGAGGAAGAAATTATACTGCCAGGGAAACACACACACACACACACAATGCTAAACATTGAAGTTGATATCTGTAAGAATTAAATTATCTTACTTTATTCCCACTAAGGTTAAGGACTATTATTTTGGTGGTCATATTTGGTGACAAATTTTGAACCAAACAAGAATACTTCTGTCATAATTCAAGTTGGTTAATTATATATTACATGTTTGTGTATGTGTGTGTGTGTGCACCAGTGCATGTGTGTAACGAAGTAGCACTTTCTAGGATAGAGTATATTTTCTATTTGTTTGTCTAGCTTGTGCCATAAATTTTAAGTGTACAGAAGAGAAGGCACAATTGCTATGTGGTGGAAACTTTCCTGTCATGGTCAGAGAGATGTAAATGGTTTGTAAGAACTGCAAATAGCAGCTGTATTTGACTAAGTGGAAAAAAAAAAAAGAAATAAAGAAAGTGAACATGGGTGGCAAATACCAATCTTCAAAATACAAGGCAATTTCGTGGGATGTAACACTGATGTTGATTGCTGAGAAAATGCTGTTATAATTAGATCAGAAAATCAGAAAAAGAGAGGTTTGATTTGAAGAGCTTTATCCTAGGCTGAAAAGAAGACAAGATAGGAAATTGAAGTGGCAGAGAAGAGTGGCCCTACAATACTAGCTCTACAATACACCCATATTCAAACTTGCTGGAAACAATCCTATGAAAGAAAGCCCACAGGTTCTACTTGCTCATAAATGCATTCACTCGGATTCTATTTTCTGCCTTCTCCTCTTTTCCCTTTCTCTCTATGCATTTGCAGGTGTATATATCTATCTTCATTAAAACTCAATCAAGGAGAACACTTGTATTTCTAGCTGAGAAGCAGTTTTCATGGCTTGGTAAGCAAACTGCTTTCTTCTGTGCATATTATTTTAATGTAACTCAGGGAATGGCATGAAATAAGACATGTATTTCCATTTATTTTTTTTTTAAGCCAAGAGGTGTAGGAAATAGATAAAATAAGATATATACATATGAGGACTTAAAGATGGAATGATTATTGTGTCTATGAAAACTTCAATAACTCATGCATGAGAAGACAGTGCTTTCTGTAACCTTATGCATTCTAAGGCATATTTTTTGATTCTCAGAAAAGTTATGATACATTTTCTTAAAATAAGCACTCTTAAACTGTTTATTGGGGGGGGAAAGTTACCATTCCAATATATCTGCTAATTCACGCATATTGTATACCTTTGCATTTATTTACAAAAACATTTATGGGAAGAGGTATACTTATTAAAGCATAAGGCATTCGCTGAAATTTTTTGTCAGACGTGTGCCCAAGATTGCAGAAGAAAAAGGTATTAGTGTTACTGTGTATTACTGGTTTGACTCAGTAACATAGATTTACTCAGTCTCTCTTTTAGCTAAATACTTAATCTTCCAGAATTTCCAAGTGATTAAGTTATCCAAGATTGTATCCTGGTTCAGAAGCATTTACTCTGCACTGTATCTTTGGACTTCATTCTTTATTCTTAAGGCATCTACTGAAGAAGTACCCAATGTATTTTCCATTGGCATAGTTGTTGTTTTGTCAATAAGTCATATCCGATTCTTTGTGACTCCATTGACTGTAGTCCACCAAGCTCCTTTGTTCATGAGCATACATTACTAATACGATTCTTATAAAACATTTTTTAATACAAAGTGACAAAGAAGAGTATGTCTGTTACATGCATGTGGAGTGTAATGGAAATTTACAAGAGCAATGCTTGATCAATTACAACCTCCACTTGAAACCAACATCTTTAGTGAACAAAGGAGACAATGTTCATTTTTCAAGACAAACTAAAAGCAAAGGGAAACTAAGAAGAAATATGATATTCTAGATTTACTTGGTGGTTTATGCACATTTCTCAGCGAATCACACCAAATACTTATGAACTTCATTCTGGAGGAAGTGTGCAGAATGCATCTGAACAAGTGAACATCTGATGTAATGGGACAGATGGTTGTCAGGCGATTAAAGAACATAAGATGCAGTATCACTGTTATGGTATTCTGGTGAAAGTACATAATAAAATCATAATCTAAAGCTAAAAAATATCAATTCAGAGGCTCTCTGCCCTACTTGTTCTTGAATCCTTTCTACTTCCTAGAGTTTTCCATTTTGTAAGGATGACTTCCTTCATGGTTCCTAGGGAGAAGTAGGGAATTAATCTACTTTTCTATTTGAATTCATAACTCTATATGAATTGAAAGATTTTTTTAATACCTAAGGCTTCCAAATGCTAATATTCTAAGCCTCAAAGTGGATTAGTGTACTTTCAGAGAACTTCTCTACCTAAAATTATAGTATAAACTGGCATAGCTGTTTCCTTATATCATCTATATCAATTATATATTGTCACAATAATGCTATATAACAAAGTCATGCAGCTTTAGAGACATAGAGAAACAAATGTTTACTCAGCTCAGGAATTTAAAATGTTTATATTGTAAAGGAGGTTCTTCTGAGTTTGTTCTGTATGATTCTGGTTCATATTCTTCTCATACTTCACCTGGTACTAGACTGGGTATGTCCTTATGTTTATAGCAAAGGGCAAGAGCAGAAGTGGAAATATTCAAAGGTTTCCTTGTCTCTATTCAGTTCAGTTCAGTCACTCAGTTGTGTCTGACTCTTTGTGAAGCCATGAACTGCAGCATGCCAGGGCTCCCTGTCCATCACCAACTCTTAGAGTCCACCCAAACCCATGTCCACTGAGTCGGTGATGCCATTCAACCATCTGATCCTCTGTCATCCCTTCTCCTTCCCTCAATCTTTCCCAGCATCAGGGTCTTTTCAAATGAGTCAGCTCTTTGCATCAGGTGGCAAAACTATTGGAGTTTCAGCTTCAACATCAGTCCTTCCAGTGAACACCCAGGACTTAACTCCTTTAGGATGGAATGGTTGGATTTCCTTGTAGTCCAGGGGACTCTCAAGAGTCTTCTCCAACACCACAGCTCAAAAGCATCAATTCTTCTGCACTCAGCTTTCTTTATAGTCCAACTCTCACATCTATACATGACTACTGGAAAAATCATAGCCTTGACTTGACAGACCTCTGTTGACAAAGCAATGTCTCTGCTTTTTAATATGCTGTCTAGGTTGGTCATAACTTTCCTTCCAAGGAGTAAGTGTCTTTTAATTTCATGGCTGCAATCACCATCTGCAGTGATTTTGGAGCCGAGAAAAATAAAGTCAGCCACTGTTTCCACTGTTTCCCCATCTATTTGCCATGAAGTGATGGGACTGGATGCCATGATCTTAGTTTTCTGAATGTTGAGCTTTAAGCCAATTTTTCACTCTCCTCTTTCACTTTCATCAAGAGGCTCTTTAGTTCCTCTTCACTTTCTGCCATAAGGGTGGTGTCATCTGCACATCTGAGGTTATTGATATTTCTCCCGGCAATCTTGATTCCAGCTTGTGCTTCTTCCAGCCCAGCGTTTCTCATGATGTACTCTGCATATAAGTTAAATAAGCAGGGTGACCATATACAGCCTTGACGTACTCCTTTTCCTATTTGGAACCAGTCTGTTGTTCCATGTCCAGTTCTAACTGTTGCTTCCTGACCTGCATACAGGTTTCTCAAGAGGCAGGTCAGGTGGTCTGGTATTGCCATCTCTTTCAGAATTTTCCACAGTTTATTGTGATCCATGCAGTCAAAGGCTTTGGCATAGTCAATAAAGCAGAAATAGATGTTTTCTTTTTCTGGAATTCTCTTGCTTTTTTGATGATTGACAATTTGATCTCTGGTTCCTCTGCCTTTTCTAAAACCAGCTTGAACATCTGGAAGTTCACGGTTCACCTATTGCTGAAGCCTGGCTTGGAGTATTTTAAGCATTACTTTACTAGCGAGTGAGACGAGAGCAATTGTCTCTATTATATCTTGCTTAATAACATTTCAAAGCGAAACACTTGACTGAACACGGGGACCATAGTAGTTGTAGACTACCCGGTGTAGTGTGCCTTTAAGAGTACATGCTCAGTGTGTAGATTTAGGAAAGTGTGAATTGTTAAATCCAATGTGTCAACTGTCAACATAACAGATCTTTCATTGTGGGGTTTTGAAAGATGTCTGTATTTCTTGAATCCTTCATCCATAGCTATTCATTTTAAGATACTCTGCCCAGTGTTGTTTAGTCTGTGTTTCTTCAAATAAAAGAAGATGATTAATTCTGAATAATGCATCCTGTTTCCATTTTTTCAATGTATAGCTTAGCTCTCACAATTAATGTGACTCATTTGGGGGAAATGTTTATATATTTTTTCTTATTGATCAGTAAACTAATTCAAGACAATGTATTCCACCTAGGCAGTCTTCAACTGGTCTTTGTTTCCATTCCTCCTTCTCAACATTCTCCACATAGCATAACATAACAGTTATTTATCTTTTTACAATATAAATCAGTTCTTGTCACTCTCTCTCAGTATTGCTGCATCTTCACTCATTTACTGAAATTTAAAATCCTTGCCAGGACTTCCCTGGTAATTCAGTGGTTAACAACCCACCTGCCCATGCATGGAACATTGGTTCAGTCTCTGATCTGGGAAGATTCCCCTTGTTTCAGGGCAACTAAGTCCAAGTGTCACAACTACTTAACCTAAAAGCTCTAGAGCCCATGCTCTGCAACCAGAGAAGCCACCGCAATGAGAAACCTCTGCAGCACAACTATAGAGTAGCCCCGCTTGCTGCAATTAGAGAAAGCTCCCATGTAGCAAGGAAGACCTGGTGCAGTGATAAATCAATAAAATCCTTGCCATAATTGAGCTGGTCCTTCTCGATTAAATCACTACATTTTTCCTCAGCTTCCTTCTTACCATGTCCCTCATTCATTGCATTCTGTCCCCTCTGTATTATCTTTTCAGTCATATTTACTTGTGTAATACAATCATACTAACATTATCCTAACTCTCATTTTTTCTTCCTCCATAATGGAGTGTCTTCTCCCAAACATTCATGAGAAAAAATACCTCTTCCATCTAAAGAAAAACATGTCTCTGCCAGGCTTGATCACCGTATCCTGTTTAAACATTTATTAAAACATTATAATCATGTTAATTATATCATATTTGAATCATATGGATGAATCATACAGTTTTCTTCTATTTTGGTTGCTTACTGATTGACCATATAGATTCAAGGCATCACTCAAAACACTGTACATAAATGTTTAAATAGCCACTGTCTGAAAATAGTTTAAAAAGCATCAAATGAAAAGCAAAATCATGAAAAGCTAGATACTTATCTATAAGAGTGGAGTGGATGTTATAACTACTATGATATTCCAAAGCAATAGAGAGTAACAAACTAAATAACTTGGGAGTGTTATTTTTGAAATATTTGTTTTAATGTTGAGGGGATTCATTTTGAAAGAACATTATATAATTTATTCATGAGCCAATACCAAATGTGGGCCACTCTAGAAATGCATAGAAATAGGACTTAAGGCTCTGGGTGGTGTTATAAGAATATCGTGTCCACCCTGACAAAGACAAGATTACTCTTAAGCTAGCAGCTATGGCTACAAAAGTGTGAACTCATTTGTATCCACAGACTTATTGAGACCAGGGAAAGTGGGGTAAAAGGTAGAGTAAGATGTGTCTTATTTTCCTCACAAGAATACTGTCTTAAGGGGCTTAGAATTTTGCCTGATATTGGAGATGAACATTCCTTGATATCAGATATTTGTTTTAAAGTGCTATATGTAAGTATGAAATGAAATGTTTTATTTCTTTTAAAATTAATTTAAAATGTTAGGTCGTTGGTATAAAAAATGCTTTGAACAAACAATCAAAATGGCTATACATATACCTTTGTGATCCCCTCATGCCCTTTTCACAGACTAAGGTGAAGAAGACTATTTGCATACTTTTCTTTTGTGATCTAGTATCTTTCAGTGATTGTCATTATTCTGGTTTATAATGACATAGAATTGAATATGGCAATTAAACACTCCAATGTGTTATCTTTCTTCTTGGATAGATGAATATGTCACCCAATATATTTTATGTGGGAAAAACTTATTAAAATATGATGTCTGGCTGTTATTTAAAATGTTAAGTGCAGTCAGATAATGGTTTGACTTTTAAAACATACCTTACTAGCTAGAAAAGCAGCCTGCATGTCAGGAATGGCTTAATTGAAAACAGAGAAGATAGCAATGTCAATAAGTACTGAAAAGCAAGATTTGCTACAGGTAATCTATCATGTAGTAGTCCCAGGATATAATCAAGACCTGATTATAAATGTAGAAAATACATTGTGTCTTGGCAAAGCATTTGAAGAAAAATCTTTCAGGTGGAAAAAACAAGTAGACAATTAAATGGGAGGCCAAGCAAACACCTGGTCTTACACCTGATCTTAAAATGCACTCAACTAAGTTGAATAAGAAAGTTTTATGCAAGTTCAGTTGAGTTTTTTTAAAAAGAAATCTAAATAGCAGTGAATGGTATATTTGTCTAAAGATTAAATTTTAGAAATGTGTCCATATTTACCATATAAATCTTCAAACTTAACCCAGGCTACAGAAATACTCTTTAAAAATAATATATAATATTTGTTAATAGAACCTAGAAAAATATTTACTAAAATTAAACAAAAGAGATGAATAAGGAATATCACTATTGTGGTATTTCTATTATATGTATTCTAACATTACAAAATTGCTTATTGTATTATTATGAAAGAATACCTTCAATGAGGACAGGGATTTGGCATATATATATATACACCTGTGTATGTGTGTGTGTGTATATATATATGGCTTTAGTGCCTATAAAAGAGAAGAAAAGAATATCTTTATTAGACACCCAAACATTAATTTCCATATTAAAGGATACACGGGTATAAGGTAGGTGTTAAAACACCTCTATGAGCCACAAATAGATTTGGGGCTCTAATAAAACAGTAACATCCTTCCTCCTAATATTAATTTTTTATTTTTATTTTTTTAATTTAAAAACAATGTCATCCTTTCCTGATTAGTGGAGGCAGGGAGGAAAATAAAGTTTGTGACAAGAAGATCCTTATAATACTTCTTATTGGTTCTTTACTATTGTATCTTTATATTTAATAAATGTAGTTTGACATGTAAGGAGATACTGCTTCATTTCTCTCATTGTTCTAGGGGAAAATATATCTTGGTATTCAAAAGGTATTTTGCAAAAGTTTTTATTTATCTGTTTGAACTCTATGGGGGGAAAAAAAATGTCATTGACCTGCCTTTCTTGTAGCCCTAACCCAAATTCAAATGACATTAACTAGTCACTTAGATCTTGGAACTTTGGTTTGTCTCTGTTCACAATGACTCTACTTTAAGATGGAAAAAATAAGAGTGCTAACAACTATACATTTTTCCCGTCAGTGTAAAATTCATTGATGATGTCTGCCAAAATAGATTTTTCTAGAAATAAGTGAAGCTAGTTTTTGAGCAAACCCTTTTTTATATTTGGGATTCCCTGGTGGCTCAGATGGTAAAGCATCTTCCTGCAATGCGGGAGACCCAGGTTTGATCCCTGGGTTGGGAAGATTCCCTGAAGAAGGAAATGGCAACCCACTCCAGTACTCTTGCTTAGAAAATTCCATGGATGGAGAAGCCTGGTGGGCTACAGTCCATGGGGTCACAAAGAGTTGGTCACGACTGAGTGACTTCACTTTTTTTTTTTTTTAATTTAATAGCTTTATATCATATGCTTATATGTAAAAATTGTCAGAACAAAAGTTGTCACGACTCTTTCATAGAAAGTATTTCTTCCTTAATGTGCTCATACATGTGCTTATCAGGGTATTCTTATAGCATCTTTAAACAAAGGCATCTCTTCATTCTCACTGAGAATTTTAATCTGGTTAAATCCTTCTCACATTTTTTTTTTTTTTTTTTTTTTTGGTACCATTCCCCTCACTTCTCCACAGATGCCCAGGAAGGATATATTCCTTCTCTCTTCAGCCTACACAGACAGGTGCATATTATCCCCATTGGCAAATTTCTTGATATATCTTTAAGTTGAAAATTTACTATATGGAACTATTCCTATTTTTCCTGTCATATCACTACAAAATGGCTGCTTCTTTACAAGTTTTCCAAACACAGTTTTACTAAGATGACTCATTACCTCATTGGTTACTGTCCTCATGGACAAAACAATTTATGGCTTATTCTCAGTTTTTAACAATGCTGACTGTAGTGGAGAAAAATGTTTTACTCCACCCTCTTAGGGTGCTTGCCTGGGTTTGTAAAATAAATTGACAAAGATAGATTAACAGGAGAAAGCAGACAGTTATGCTTGATGTAAGTTTTAAGTGACACAGGAATCTTCATAGGGAAATGAATACTCCAAGAAACACTAAAACCAGAGTATTCTGATGCTAGGTGTGAGGAAGATTGGACAGCTGTAGAAGAATGTGGCAAGGTAAAGAGTAGGAGATGAATGCAGCACACTGGGGGAGGTTTAGCAAGGCCTGTTTATTAAGGTTATTTTCAGCATTCCTTTGCCTTCAGAAATAAGAACACTCCTTCCCTTCAAGTATAAGGATAACCTCGCTTGCATGAAGATTTGATGACCTGTTTTAGGAGATACAGAGAACTGTGTCAAACTGACCTTCCTGCTTCTCCAGGTTTTTTTTTTTTTTTTTTTTTTTTTTGGTGTTGTTGTTTTTATCCAAACTCCTTCAACTGAAAATATTCAAATGCTAGGGGGTGGGAGTAACATGTCATGAACCCCTTGTGATAATTGCTTTCTTTTTATAACTACCTGAGACTGCAGACCTCTGCTATTTCCTGTTCTCCAGGTTGGATGATAGTTTCTCTTTGAGGTTCTCTTTGCAATTCCTTAAAAAGTCAGTCTGTAGATTACACACTTTCTATTAAAAACCTCCATTCCTATAGTTCCAGCCATCATGAGTGTCCTGCTGACTTTCAAACACCCTGATTAACATCAGTTCAGTTCAGTTGCTCAGTCCTGTCCAGCTCTTTGCGACCCCATGGACTACAGCATGCCAGGCGTCCTTATCACCAATTCCTGGAGCTTACTCAAACTTATGTCCATTGTGTCGGTGATGCCATCATCCTCTGTCGTCCCCTTCTTCTCTCATCTTCAATCTTTCCCAGCATCAGGGTCTTTTCAAATAATGAGTCAGTTCCTCACATCAGGTGGCCAAAGTATTGGATTTTCAGCTTCAGCATCAGTCCTTCTAATGTACACCCAGGACTGATCTCCTTGGGTGATGGATTCAACCAGGATGGACTGGTTGGATCTCCTTGCAGTCCAAGGGACTCTCAAGAGTCTTCTCCAACACCACATTCAAAAGCATCATTTCTTCAGCACTCAGCTTTCATTATTGTCCAACTCTCACATCCATACATGACTACTGGAAAAACCATAGCCTTGATTAGATGTACCTTTGTTGGCAAAGTAATGTCTCTGATTAACATATTGAAACCTAAACTCTTTGCCTCCTGCCTCACCAACCTTCTTATTCAGTATTTTTTGCTTTAATGAATGATGCTGCCATCTGAATAATGACTGAATTTAGATTTTATAGTGACTGATTATTTTCCTAAAGTGGATGCCATGTTCTATTAATTTATCTTCTGAAATATCTTCAAAAGCGATTTTCTCATCTGTATCATCACTACCAATTTACAAGTGATTAACTGACTTCTCATCTTCACCAAGGTTCATAATTCTCAATATTATCACCAATATGCTGCTCCTACATCACCAACTTTATCACAGCATATTTGTTAAAAATATTTCTGCATTCCCCAAGGACTTCAAAATATTTTCAACATAGCATACAAAACACTACATAATTCAGACTTTTCATTTTATAAATCTCACCCTTTGATCCATTTCTAAATTCTATTTTCCCAAGTCCTTGTTTTATGCCATACACCTCTATATTTGCAATTATTGCCTTTCCTGCTTGGTAGACTCTCTGCAATCGCATGGACCACATGAACCTGAAGTTATGCTTTTACCTTCAGGTTAATTGTTATATTTGGGAGGATAAAGGCTTTCCTGATGACTCGGTGGGTAAAGAATCTGCCTGCAATGCAGGAGGCACAGAAGATGAACCCTGAGCCAGGTTTCAATCCCTTGTTCAGGAAGAAACCCTGGAGGAAGAAATGGCAACCCATTCCAATATTCTTGCCTAAAAAATTCCATGGACAGAGGAGCCTGGGGGGCTATAGTCTATGGGATCACAAGAGTCAGGCACAACTGAGCAATGAAATACACTTGGAACATACTGTGGTATTCCTTTTCCTTCTGAAATTGTAGGATAACACATAGAGTATTGTACTTTAAAGTGTATATATTTATGTCTTTCTTGCTTATGAGTTTGCTTGGACCTCATCCTTAATTTTTTGTTTCCAGTACATTGTCACATAATATATTCTTAATAGTATGCTTATTGATTTTATGCATGTGTGAGTGTATTATTAAAGAAAATAAAATACTAATTTGCGGGGAGCCGGCCTGACTGCTCAGGCCCCTTCTCGGCCCTGAGAGAGATCAAAAGGTCCCTCTCTGTCCCGCCACCCCTGATTTGTTAAAGTGCAAATTGGCCTTTCTCACCTCCCTCAAGGAAATCGCTGCAGCCACCATTTGCCCATTTTCCTGACTCTGATAAGATTATCGGGCTCCTGTGAATGGCTTATGTCTAGGTAGTCTTTACCTGATTGTAAGACCCTGGTGCCATGCTCTGCTGGAGTTAAGATAAAAACTCCTGAGCTAAAACTAGTGTCTGCAGTTCTGCACATATGCAAGTCTTTGATCTAAAATTTGGTGAATCCTGTTAGTATATATATGTATGTTACCCCTCAATAAAGTCGTCGGAATCAGTCACAAGCTGACTCCGTCCCTCTCAACCCCATCTTTCCTAGTCTTTTATTTCTCAGGTGCTCTGGTGATTTCGTCCTCGACCTGTTCATTTTGCCGGCAGGCCCGGCACTAATTCTGACGTTTGTCAAGAAATGTGAGGAAGACTGTATTCCTGAGGTCTTTGCAACAGAAATAGGGACCACTGGGACTTCCCAAGTGGCTCAGTGGTAAAGAATATACTTACAAAGCAGGAGACACATGTTGGATCCCTGAGTCAGGAAAAAACCCTGGAAAAAGAAATGGCAATGTGCTCCAGTATTTCTGCCTAGGAATGTATAAGGACCAAGGAGCCTGGTGGGCTGTAGTCCATGGGGGCCCACAGAGCCAGACATGGCTCAGTGATTAAACAACAGCAAATAGGGACAGCTGCAATGGAGTTCTGCAGTAACCAAGGGAAAGAGATTGGGTTCCACTCCAAACACAAGAGAAAGTGGGATTTTATAGCCAAGGAGCAAGATGGGGTATAGGGAGATCAGTGTATAAAAAATTATTCAGAGGAAATAGTAAAGGAGGATTCCATTCTAGTTGAACTATAAGGATTCTTGCTGAAGTCAGGTCAGAGTGACCAGACATGACCTGGAGGATGATAGAGATAAGAACATGATAAGGTATGAAGGGTGATCAGATACTGAGAATGGAAAATTCTGGATAGAATGACATAGCAGGATTCATGATAAAATTGGACAACATGAAAATGAACATGGAAACCCAAAAGTTGAGGCCTACCTGGTTGGGAAGAGAGTTCAGAAAACCCAGACTAGGTTTTGGTCAATGAGAGAATCTTTGTATAGCTACATCTTTAAGTATATCTGTATCTATACCTATGTTCTGTACTGTGCTTAGTCACTCAAAGAGTCATGTCCGACTCGTTGCAACCCCATGCCATGGACTGTAGCCTGCCAAGCTCCTCTGCCCATGGGGATTCTCCAAGGCAAGAATACTGGAGTGGATTGCCATGGTCTCCTCCAGGGGATCTTCACAACCCAAGGATTGAACCCCAGTCTCCCACATTGCATGTGGGTTCTTTGCCATCTGAACCACCAGGGAAGCCCATGAATACCAGAGTGGGTAGTCTATCCCTTCTTCAGGATATATTCCCAACCCTGGAATTGAGCCTGGGTCTCCTGCATTGTAGGTAAATTCTTGACCAGCTGAGCTATCAGGGAAGTCCCTCTATACCTATATCTATCTATGTATTGATGTATATGTGTATGTATATATATATATATGCACATATATTAGAGAAGGAAATGGCAACCCACTCTAGTATTCTTGTCTGGAGAATTCAATAGACAAAGGAGCCAAGTGGGCTACAGTCCATGGCGTTGCAAAGAATCAGACAGGACTGAATGATTATCACTCACTCATATACATGTGTGTATATATACACGTATAGATAATGTGCCTCAGAACATATCACATGTACAGGCACAGTTCAGTTCAGTTGCTCAGTTGTGTCCAACTCTTTTTGACCCCATGCACTGCAGCATGCCAGGCTTCCCCATCCATCACCAGCTCCCAGAGCTTGCTCAAACTCATGTCCATCAAGTTGGTGATGCCATCCACCCATCTCATCTTCTGTTGTCTGGTTTTCTGTCTTCAATCAGTTACCCCTCAGTAATAATCTAGGGTTTGTTCCAGGAATCTCCAAGGATATCAAAACCTGCATATGCTCAATCCCCTTGTATAAAGTGGCATAGCATTTACATATAACCTATGCATGTCTACTTTAAATCATCTCTAATGTCCCTGCAATGCCTGATACAGTATAAATGCTTTGTAAATAGTTACCAGCACACACCAAACTCAAGTTTTGTTTTTTGAAATTTTTCTTTTTGAATATTTTCAACCCATGGTTATTAACTCAGACATTATTCTTTATGTAAAGGTTCTGCAATATGGCAGTTGGTCTACAATACAGCACTTGTTTGGGGAAAAAAAAAAATCCTTAAAGAAGCAAGCAAACAGCTAGACTTTCCTCATCTATAGTATGGTATTCATTTGTGAATGAGTGAAATACCTTGGGTATTTTATTTTTTTCATCTCAAAGTTGAGAATACAATGAACAGCTTTTACATTTCAAAATAGCTTGCTTTTCAAGGATTTTTTCTCTATTATTTCTGTACCCTCAGTGTTTTAGGTTAAAAATGATCATGTAGAAGAAAACATATGATTGTGCTATTGGAGATTAAAAAACTGCTGTGCTATATTCTAATGTTATCTTCTGGCATCCCTGTACCCCATTTCTTTTTATTTGATTTGGTTGTTTGGCTTTTAAATATAAAATATGGTTCATTATTTGCAAAAATTCTTTGTTGTCGAAAAATATTTGAACAACAAAACTAAATAAAAGATAATAGACCACAGAGAAAAAACAACAGAAATATTCATTGTTAGTTCAACTCATGGTTGGAGAAATTGAAGATATATATGGAAGGCAAAATACAATCATATAGATGTATTAGATGTATTTAATCGATATGTAGAGAAAAATGATTGTACCAGAGGTGGCTAAGTAACTCAAGCAGAGTCAGAGCTCTATTTCTGATCCTAAAGATGCCATATGTCTGCAATAAGAAAGGATACTTTCACAAACAATGTGGAACAAATTGTTTATTTGTTTTATATAATACACATGTGTATATATATGTTTGTATTTATATTTTGCATATTTTATATTTACATCATACATATATTTATATCTAACATACTATATTGTATATACTTATACATATATTTTATATTATACATATATGTGTATATATGTTTGTATTATATATGCATATATAATAAAACTATCATAAAGTTGGTAATTCTAAAGTGACACTAAAAGGAAAATATGTGTGAATATTTTGGAGTGAAAATATTCTTTCTTCCAATGACATCTAGGAGACAAACTAAATAAGTATTTTTGTTTTATAGCTTCACTTTTTATATAAAAATACTTTTAGTATAGCCTTTTAATTTCCAGATACTCTTTAAAACACTCTATTGAATCAACACCGTGATGCCCAATTAGTTTCAGTTGCTAGTAATAGTAACTCAAACCAACTTCTAAACAATTTTTAAACAAAATAAATAAAACAAACTTAGCTTATGAAGGAAAGTCAAAGGGACTATTCAAAATGAGAGGCAAATCAAAGAGCATCATCAAATGTTTGCCTTTCAGCCCAACTTTTATATATGTTTATACACACAGGCACACATGACTACATGCATATTCTCACAAAGCCACACCCTTAAACCTTTCTCTCTATCATCACTACTATTTTTCTGTAGCAGTCACTCAGGCAATTTGTTCCACATTGTTTGTGAAAGTGTCCTTTCTCATTGTAGACATATGGCATCTTTAGCATCAGAAATAGAGTTCTGGCTCTGCTTGAGTTATTTAACCACCTCTGGTACAATCACTGTATCTAAGGAGATGGAATGTACACAGGCCAGCTTGGGTCTCACATGCATCTTTATGCCATGAAATGCGGGATCATAAGATTGATAGCTTTATCCAAATCAAGAAATGGAACAGCAGTTCCTCAAAGGATACAGAGAAGCTAAACATGGACAACATATATTTCATTTGCTTATTCCCCAATTTCTTATCTTGGATAACATTGATAAATTGACATATTAATATTAATTCACTAAATAGAGTCAGGTTATCCCTGGGTTTCATGAGGCTTTGCTGCTTTAAAAAGAAATAACTCATTAATCATTCTCTAAAAGATTTAACTTACTAGTTCATTGGAAATAAATCTGAGATATACAATGCAATTAAAATATATGAGTAACATTATTTCATTCATTCATTCAGTTTGTTTGAAAGCTGGAGAGGTACCTTAATATTTTACATAGAATACATGAAGTAGCTTCTGACAGCTTGCCTAAATTGTTGGTTTTATGTCAACTTGTAATTATTTTCCCCTTCCCAAATCTTTCCTAGAGGAAAATTTAACATCAGATTGAAGGGTCCAATCATTGTTAATATACAATACCCCCAGTAACCTGAAAATCATCACATCATCCAAAATGAGGCTAAGGACAACTAATCAGTTAAGTAATATCAGCGCTAAGAAAAAAGCTAGTCAAATTTAATAGAATAATCCTGTGTTAGTTAAAACTGAAAGGGCTATTTGTTATGTGTCTTGTATGAAACGAAATGCAGGTGGTTTAATTATGAATCTGAACTTCTTGAGCCTGACATTTATCTCCTTGGTGCATAATTTTTTAAAGCAGTAACCCATGCAATATAATACAAGGATGCTAAACTACATAAACTCACACACACAAGATACCAACTAAGAGCCCAATTCAATTATGGATAAATTACCCAAAGAGTTTGGCCATAGAGGAAACCTATTATCTTATACTAAATATGCAAATAGTGTAATACACTCATTGAAAGAGGAAAGAATAAAGGCTCCTAGATCAAATGTCTGTCACAAAATGTCATGTATTTCCATATTCTTATCAAACTGTCTGATTTCATTATCAAAAGTACTAATACTATTCATTTTTATAGCTATTAATCACTGTGGCACAGAAAACTAAAATAAAAAGGGTGAGGTCACACACATGACCTTGGTTGCCTGTACCCAACATTCTTTTTAATCTGCATGTTTTCTCAGACATGACCTTTAAAATACATAATACTCCTGATAATATAAGGGGTATAGTATAAGAAAAGTAGTTTATGGTAAATAATTCAAGTAAGGTAATAATGTAATTTACAAAATAAAAATTATGCTGTCTCCTTAATCATATATATATATATATATATATATAAATATTTCAAAAAGTACTTTTTAATATAAAAGAAATAAAAATAAAATAATATACCTTTCTTTTCAATTCAAAATTTCATATGATAATGTTCACTTTTTTCTTTCAAGATTTTAGCCTTCTTAAAACGTTCCTGATCACGTTATTCTCTGTATGAAAACCTTAAAATAGCTGCTATATCTAAGTTAAATAATCGACAACATGTGTCTGCGTGTGGCTGTGTAGGTATCTGTGTGTCAAAGTATTTGTGCTCTAGGCAAACTGGAGTGGGTTGCTATTTCCTTTCCAGGGGATCTTCCCAACCCAGGGATCAAACCTACATTTCCAGCACTGCAGCTGTATTCTTTACCACTGAGCCACCGGGGAAGCGCAGTTTACATGAACACTTTGCATTCATTTTAGCTTTTATCCAGTTGTGTTATTTTTTTTTTTTATCCTCTAGACTTATATGATAGTTTCAAATTCCTTTGCTTTTAATTAACTTGTTTAATCATTTGGATTGTGTTTTTATCTATTGAAATACATATAATATCAGAGAGGCAACAACAACTAAAAAAACTAATGCCACATTCTTGGTCACTTGACTGGAAAAGCATGTCCTCTGAACTGTGATAACTCTGTACTTCTGTTATCACCTTTTATGAATCCATATATGATAGAGCATCTTTTTTTTTTTTTTTCCAGGCCATGTACCTGGACCCTTTGGTATAAAGATAAAGGAAATGTGAATTTGATTTGCCTTGATTAAGAAACGACTAGCTTTATGAGAGAGACAGACAGCTATAGAAAAGCAGATAGGACTGGTTAGAAAGTGCTGTTAAGAGTGCTGAAAAAGAAGGCTATTACATCTGAAGGGGAATTCATAGATGGCCTAAAAAAGATGACCTTTATGAAAGAAATACTAGCTAAGAAAAGCACATGGGTAGGGAGATGGAGGCCCAGAAAACTAGAACATGTGCTAGGAAGAGCAACAAGTGTAAAGTTGGAGTGCAAAGTAAATTGTGTGCAATATGGTTGTCCCTGGGAGAGGATGGAAATAGATGAGACTGAAAACAAGCTGCAGCAAAAACGTGTTCAGTCTTATTCTTTAAACTAAAGATCTGTGACGTTATAAACACCAACCATAAGAGGCCCTGTCATACTTGAAATGAGGAACATGAAATCGGCTAGAAAAATTAACTTTCAAAGCAAAATTGATAAAAACTTAGACACATACATAAAATGGGTTTGCTTAAATGTTTGTTCATGTTTTTTCCTTTATAATCTAGGGGAAAACCCAAAAGAAATTTTATTGGCCAACACAATATAAAATCAGGGCAGTGAATGAGAAAGATATTGGTTGCTTTCATCCCACTGTAAGATCATAAGACCATTAACAGACTGGAATAGAAATAATTATAGGCAAACCTATATGTTGTTTTATTGCTCTTTGCAAACATGTATTTTACACATTGAAAGTTTGTGGCAACCTGGCATCAAGCAAGTTTATCAGCACCGTTTTCCAAGGCTGTTTGCTCACTTTGTGTCTTTTTGGCACGTTTTGGTAATTCTCTGATGTTTTACACCATTTATCAGTAAAAGGATTATAGCTTGCTGAAGTTTCAGATGTTAGCATTTCTTAGCAATAAAATATTTTAAATTGAGGCTTATATATTATTTTTAGACACTCAGTAGGCTACAGAATAGTGTAAACATAATTGTATATGCTCTGGGAAACAACATTCATGTGACTTTATTTACTGTGATATTTGCTTTCTTGTAGCAACTGAGCACCGAAAAATTAATGCTTTTGAACTGCGGTGTTGGAGAAGACTCTTGAGAGTCCCTTGGACTGCAAAGAGATCCAACCAGTCCATCCTGAAGGAGATAAGTACTGGTTGTTCATTGGAAGGACTGATGTTGAAGCTGAAACTCCAATACTTTGGCCACCTCATGCGAAGAGTTGACTCATTGGAAAAGACCCTGGGATTGGGGTCAGGAGGAGAAGGGGACGACAGAAGATGAGATGGCTGGATGGCATCACCGACTCGATGGACACGAGTTTGAGTAAACTCCGGGAGTTGGTGATGGACAGAGAAGCCTGGCGCACTGCAATTCATGGGGTCGCAGAGAGTTGGACACGACAGAGAGACTGAACTGAACTGAACTGAAGCAGTCTGGAAATGAACCTCAATGTCTCTGAGGTATGCCTGTAATCAACAGATGATTCATTTGTCAAGCTGATAAATCTGTTCTGATTGCTAGGTAGAAGTTTAAAAAAAAAATAGGGTGAAGTTTCTTCCCAAGGTTTCTTGTTTCAATATTTGAGGAGACAATGGTGAGATAAGCCCAGAGTCACAGACACATTTGAAATAAGGTTGCCACTTAAAGTGTCAAGAGAATAGCAAGAAGAATGGGAATGTTGCGAACTCCCTCCCCTTTGAATTTGAAGTACTTGCTTGATTTTTTTTATATCAATAAGCAAAGCTCATTTTTTAATACATCAATAAGAAATTGAGTCTATATCACAAAAGATGTTCCAGTGAGGCACTGGCTTGCTTGGTATTCTAAAGAGAATTAGAAAAGGGAGTATGTGATTAATGAGGGTGAATAAAGAAAAAAAAAAAGATTTAAATTAGCATATTAAATATTACATATACTCCTTTTTTTCTACCTCCTTTCCATTTTCTTCTAAAATAATCAAGAGTTTGTTTTGAGCATACATTTTCCAAATTGAAAAATAAAAAAATAAAAAAAAGACTTATTCCCTGGGTCCTTCCAAGTGGCAATAACTGTGTAACACAATGCTAGCCCAGGATAATGAGATGTGTCCTAGATGGAGATTTCAGGGAAAAAAAAAAAAAGAAAACAAAAAACTATTATATTCTTGATTAAAAAGCCAAAAATCATCTGTCTAAAATAGTTCTTTTCATACACGCTCAGTCGTGTCCGACCCTTTGCGACCCTGTGGACTGTAGCCTACCAGGCTCTTCCGTCCATGGGATTCTCCAGGCAAGAATACTGGAGTGTGTTACCATTTCCGTCTCCAACTTCTCTCTTAGTTTCTTATAATGGCATTGGGCACCCAGCTTGTGAACACTGGGAAAAAATCCACAGGGTAAGGATTATGAGTAGAAAATAGGTGAAACCTAGGAGCTTGAGATCATCAAAATGTTACTGTACAGTATGAGGCATCAGCATCCAACTTTCTGGTTAGGTGATAAAAATTACTCTACTGGTCATAAAAGATAAAATATGTACATTTGAAGCAACAGGAATTGACCTAGAGATTATCATACTAAGGGAAGTAAGTCAAACAGAAAAAGCCAAATATTATATAACATCACTTCTATTTGGATTCTAAAAAAGTACAATTAAACTTATTTGCAAAATAGTAACAGACTCACCAATATAGAAAACAAGCGTATAGATACCAAAGGGGAATGGAAGCAGGGGAGAGGGATATATTAAGAGTATGAGATTAACAGATAAAAACTTCTATATATAATGTATATAAACAATAGAGTCTTAATGTATAACATAGGAAACTATATTAAATATCTTATAATAATCTATAATAGAAAAGTATCCAGGAAAGAATATATATGTTCATATAACTGAACATATACATATATAAAACTGAAAAAAATATATATATACACATACATATAAATAAATCACTTGATTGTACACCTGAAACTAACACAGCTTTGCAAATTAACTATACTACAATAAAAAAAAAAGGAAAACATTTTAAAGAATAATAATAACACTGGGGTCCTCAGTAGATAAAGGTCATGATTTGATCCTCTTCCCTACCTGGCTTTCACCATCTGGATGTAAAGATGAGGCCTCTGGATCACAAAATGGAACACTTATTATGATAGAGCATTTCAGTGTGGATTCCTTCAGACCCAATCCCTATTGTGATGTAATAAAAGCACAGTATCACCTTCTACATATAGCAAGGCCACACAACAAGTTCAGTTCAGTTCAGTTCAGTTCAGTCACTCAGTTGTGTCCGACTCTTTGTAACCCCATGAACCGCATCACGCCAGGCCTCCTTGTCCAACATCAATTCCTTGAGCCCACCCAAACTCAAGTCCATTGAGTTGGTGATGCTAACCAACCATCTCATCCTCTGTCGTCCTCTTCTCCTGCCCTCAATCTTTCCCAGCATCAGGGTCTTTTCAAATGAGTCAGCTCTTTCCATCAGGTGGCAAAACTATTGGAGTTTCAGCTTCAACATCAGTCCTTCCAGTGTACATCTAGGACTTAGCTCTTTTTGGATGGAATGGTTGGATCTCCTTGCAGTCCAAGGGACTCTCAAGAGTCTTCTTCAACACCACAGTTCAAAAGCATCAATTCTTCTGCACTCAGCTTTCTTTATAGTCCAACTCTCACATCCATACATGACCACTGGAAAAACCATAGCCTTGACTAGACGGACCTTTGTTGACAAAGTGAAGTCTCTGCTTTTTAATATGCTATGTAGGTTGGTCATAACTTTCCTTCCAAGGAGTAAATGCCTTTTAATTTCATGGCTTCAGTCACCATCTGTAGGGATTTTGGAGCCCAGAAAAATAAAGTCAGCCACTGTTTCCACTGTTTCCCCATCTATGTGCCATGAAGTGATGGGATCAGATGCCATGATCGTAGTTTTCTGAATGTTGAGGTTTAAGCCAATTTTTCAGTCTCCTCTTTCACTTTCATAATGAGGTTCTTTAGTTCCTCTTCACTTTCTGCCATAAGGGTGATGTCATCTGCGTATCTGAGGTTATTGATACTTCTCCCGGAAATCTTGATTCCAGTTTGTGCTTCCTCCAGTATAGCATTTCTCATGATATACTCTGCATATAAGTTAAATAATCAGGGTGACAATATACAGCATTGATGGACTCCTTTTCCTATTTGGAAGCAGTCTGTTGTTTCATGTCCAGTTGTAACTGTTGCTTCCTGACCTGGATACAGGTTTGTCAAGAGGCAGTTTAGGTGGTCTGGTAGTCCCATCTCTTTCAGAATTTCCCACAGTTTATTGTGATCCACACAGTCAAAGGCTTTGTTATGGTCAATAAAGCAGGAATAGATATTTTTCTGGAACTCTCTTGCTTTTTCGATGATCCAGCAGATGTTGGCAATTTGATATCTGGTTCCTCTGCCTTTTCTAAAACCAGCTCAAACATCCGGAAGTTCATGGTTCATGTATTGCTGAAGCCTGGCTTGCAGAATTTTGAGCATTTGTTTACTAGTGTGTGAGATGAGTGCCATTATGTGGTAGTTTGAGCATTCTTTGGCATTTCCTTTCTTTGGGATTAGAATTAAAACTGACCTTTTCCAGTTCAGTGGTCACTGCTGAGTTTTCCAAATTTGCTGACATATTGAGTGCAGCACTTTCACAGCATCATCTTTTAGGAGGAGCTCCAAAATTATAGCACTTTGAATTTACATAACCCTCCTTCCCTAAAGAGAGAGAACTAGATTTGAATGTTTTGCTCTGTAAACAAATCTTTCACAGGAGAGAAGGGGGAAAATCTCTAGCTTCTTGGACATAGAATGTAATACAATAGATCTAGAGGAGAATATTCTCTAAATCTGTCTGGAACCATTTATTATCTGTAGATTCAAAGGTGCATTAGTTTTATCTTTCTCCTGTAAAAAAGTTGCCATTCATTTAGTTGCTCAGAATAATACAAATATCTTATAGTTCTATAGGTCAAATTATAATGCTGGTTTCACTGGGCTAAAATAAGGTGTAAGCAGGATTACTTTTTTTTATGAAGATTCTAGAAAAGAATCCATTTCCTTTTCTAGCTCTTAGAGTCTCCCTACATATCTCCCTTTTATCTTCAAAGTAATAACAGTGGCTGATCCAGTCTTTTGCTTTTGCATTATCTGGCCTTGATCTCTGTCTCTCTTCTTTTCATATATTTAAGAATACTCAGGCTTCAACTGGGTTTCTCTGATAACTCAGTTGATAAAGAATCCGCCTGCAACTCAGGAGACCCTGGTTCAATTCCTAGGTCAGAAAGATCCACTGGAGAAGGGAAAGGCTACCCACTCCAGTATTCTGGCCTAGAGAATTCCATGGACTTTATAGGCTATCGGGTCACAAAAATCGGACACGACTGAGTGATTTTCACTTTCAGGATTAAATTAAACCCAGCTAAATAATATGGGACAGTCTCTGTATTTAGAGATCATCTGATTAGTAACCTCAATTATGTCTTGAATTCCCACTTGCCTTGTAGGATTACATATTCACAAATTATGGGGATTAGAAAATGAATATCTCTGGAAGCCATTATTCTGCCTAACACACATGGCATATTTGTTATCCAGTTATATTTAAACCAAGTTTGCCAGTACTTTTTACACAGAAAGTTACACCTGAAAAATGGTGAAAATATTCACGAAGAAATATATTTTAAAAATCAGCATATATATGCTTCATAAAGTTATAAGACAACATGATACTAATTAGGAAGTCACTGCATGTGGAATTACTAATGAGAAACTTTAATATTAGAGTTCACAGAAATGAGGAGGATCCCACAAAAGAGACAGAGGTAAGAAAAGAGAAAGCATTGAAAGTTATGGATAAGAAATAGACTGATTTTGAAAGCTAAATGAAGAAAGAGAAAGAGAATGGAATGATCAAGTTTTTCAAAGGCTATTGAGAAACAGCCATCAAATTTGATAGCAAAAATGTAATAGACTACGTAACATAGGACATTGGAATACACTACAATTTTAGTAATTCATATCATTTATCTTTTCCTACTCATATCTGTATCATGCTATCACTGTTAATGTTGGCCTTTTTAAGAACAAATAGCCAGTAAAGCTAAAATATTGAGTTAAGCCACATCTCTACTATGTGTTATGTTTATATTGTAATTCAACTTCGTTTGATCATAAAACTCACTGTTTAGGAAAAATATTTATCAACTATATGCAGCTAATAAAACACAAAATTAAGAATCATACATGAGGCTTTAAAAAAACAAATCACATTGAATCTATGGATTGCTTTGGTTAGTATAGTCATTTTGACAATATTGATTCTTCCAATCCATGAACACGGTATGTTTCTCCATCTGTTTGTGTCCTCTTTGATTTCTTTCATCAGTGTTTTATAGTTTTCTATGTATAGGCCTTTTGTTTCTTTAGGTAGATATACTCCTAAGTATTTTATTCTTTTTGTTGCAGTGGTGAATGGCATTGTTTCCTTAATTTCTCTTTCTGTTTTCTCATTGTTAGTGTATAGGAATGCAAGGGATTTCTGTATGTTAATTTTATATCCTGCAACTTTACTATATTCATTGATTAGCTCTAGTAATTTTCTGGTAGAGTCTTTAGGGTTTTCTATGTAGAAGATCATATCATCTGCAAACAGTGAGAGTTTCACTTCTTCTTTTCCTCTCTGGATTCCTTTTACTTCTTTTTCTGCTCTGATAGCTGTGGCCAAAACTTCCAAAACTATGGTGGGAATGTACACTAGTACAGCCGCTATGGAGAACAGTCTGGAGATTTCTTAAAAAAACTGGAATTAGAACTGCCATATGAGCCAGCAATCCCACTCCTGGGCATACACACCGAGGAAACCAGATCTGAAAGAGACACGTGCACCCCAATGTTCATCACCTCACTGTTTATAATAGCCTGGACAAGGAAGCAACCTAGATGTCCGTCAGCAAATGATTGGATAAGGAAGCTGTGGTACATATACACCATGGAATATTACTCAACTATCAAAAAGAATTCATTTGAGTCAGTTCTAATGAGATGGATGAAACTGGAGCCCATTATACAGAGTGAAGTAAGCCAGAAAGATAAAGACCAATACAGTATACTAATGCATACATATGGAATTTAGAAAGATGGTAACAATAACCCTATATGCAAAACAGAAAAAGAGACACAGATGTACAGAACAGACTTTTGGACTCTATGGGAAAAGGCGAGGGTGGGATGTTGTGAGAGAACAGCATCAAAACATGTATATTATCAAGGGTGAAACAGATCACCAGCCCAGGTGGGATGCATGAGACAAGTGCTCGGGGCTGGTGCACTGGGAAGACCCAGAGGGATGGGATGGGGAGGGAGGCGGGAGGGGGGATCGGGATGGGGAACACATGTAAATCCATGGCTGATTCATGTCAACGTATGGCAAAAACCACTACAATCTTGTAAAGTAATTAGCCTCCAACTGATAAAAATAAATGGAAAAAAAAAAACAAAAAACAAATCACAGCTATGATGATTGCACAATTGCGGGAATAATATAGCAAAAACCTCACAGTGCAAAACCTGAAGCCACATACGGATTTTAGGTTTAGTTGTAGAAATCCAGACAACATATTTTCACTGGGAAAACCGGAGGGAAACTTTTTATTGTTTACCTTTTGTTAGCTTAGCAATGTTTGTAATTTTTGAAAAAGGATATTACTAAATTTAGTGCCTGGTTAACCATATATGACCTTTATTCTTTCATTGTGGTTATTGAATGTTATGATGAAATAATTGTTCTTGATTATCATGCATGGAGGTAGTTAATTTAAATGTCACACATATAATGCTTGCATGTATTTGCTTACAAATAAATGTTTTCATGCTTCATAATATAATATATATCATGGTCTCTAAAACATGCTCAGATGACATTTTCAGAAACTGTTTTTGTCACTTAGATTTATAGTAATTTTAAAGCCAAAAGAAAATTAAAATAACTTTCTTCAGTGAGTACTGAGATGCTTTCCCTCTCTCTCTTTTTCTTGCATTATCTTGTGGCTTTATTTCAAATGAATGCCTGAAAGTATTTTACAAGTTTTAACAGGAAGCATTTGTGTTAACTGTAGCTTTTTTTTTTTTTTTTTTAATTTCTTTAAGGATCCAAGTCCTAGTAAAAAGAAAAAGACAGGTCTTTCTTTGACTTCTTCATGGTACTATTCTCCATGAATTTTTTGTGCCTCTTTTTTTAATTTTGAATCACTGTCCATCTATATTATTTACATGTTTTGAAAATGCATTCTGGAACAAAATAGATTGATTTTGTAATAACATGGTAATGGAAAATATTGGTAGGTAATAACATTGTAAAGCCTTTCTTTTATTTATTTTTTTCAGTTTTCTTGTCATGGTAAAATACACTCAATGTAAAATTCATCTTCATAACCATTTTTAAATATACAATTTACTTATATAAAGTACATTCATGTTGTTGTGCAACCATCACTATCATCCATTTCCAGAACTATTTTCATCTTCCAGAACTGAAACTCTATTAAGCAAATACTCCTCCATTTCTGCAGGCCCCTCCAAACCCCTGACGACCACCATTCTACTTTCTATTATTAATACAATTTTAACTGTTCTAAGTAGCTCATATTGGTGGAATTATATAGAATTGGCCTTTTTGTGACTGTGTTTTTCAATTATCAAAATGTCCCCCAGTTTCATCTAGGCTGTTTATGACAGAGTCTTCCTTTAAGATTTGTGTTGAAGTGCTATAGGAAGGCATTTTTGCCTTGTTTCTCATCTTGAGGGAAAAACCCACAACTGAATATGCTGCTTTCTGTTTTTTTCTCTATGACTTCTACTATGTTGAGTTGTGTGTGTGTGTGTGTGTGTGTGTGTGTGTGAGTCTGTCTCGCAGGTGTGATCCCATGGGCTATAGCCCACTACAGGGCTAGGACAGGCTCCTCTCTCCATGGAATTCCCCAGGCAAGAACACTGGAGTGAATTGCTGTTTCCTTCTCCAGGGGATCTGGACCAAACCCAGGCACGGAACCTTTGTCTATTCCATCTCTTGCATTGGCAGTCAGATTCTTTCTCACTGTGCCACCTGGGAAGTCATATTATGCTGGGGGTAGTTTCCTTGTGTTCCTAATCTGTTGGGTATTTTTATCATGTAAAGGTATACAATTTTGTCAAACGACATACATTTAGTGATCAAAACAGCGTTAAAAAACAAACAAACAAAAAAACTCAGTTTCTAGGGACCCGTTTCCCCTAATCAGAGTTCTCACAGGTGGAAATTTATGTGCTGATTGGATCTGAAACCTCAGGAAGGCTGGGGTTTCTCCCCAGTTCACTGGTTGTTATAGCACGGATCTCTTTGTTTCTGTTGTATTGCTGGTTGTTTCTGAGGAAATGCTCTCATGTTTTAAAAGCTTCCAGTAACCTAGATGCCCATCAGCAGACGAATGGATAAGGAAGCTATGGTACATATACACCATGGAATATTACTCAGCCATTAAAAAGAATTCATTTGAATCAGTTCTAATGAGATGGATGAAACTGGAGCCCATTATACAGAGTGAAGTAAGCCAGAAAGATAAAGACCAATACAGTATACTAATGCATATATATGGAATTAAGAAAGATGGTAACGATAACCCTATATGCAAAATAGAAAAAGAGACACAGATGTACAGAATAGAATTTTGAACTCTGTGGGAGAAGGTGAGGGTGGGATGCTTAGACAGAACATCCTTGAAACATGTATATTATAGGGTGAAACAGATCACCAGCCCAGGCTAGATGCATGAGACAAGTGCTCGGGCCTGGTGCACTGGGAAGTCCCAGAGGAATCGGGTGGAGAGGGAGGCGGGAGGGGGGATCGGGATGGGGATCACATGTAAATCCATGGCTGATTCACATCAATGTAGACAAAAACCACCACAATATTGTAAAGTAATTAGCCTCCAACTAATAAAAATATATGAAAAAAAAAAAAAGAAAAAAAGCTTCCAGTAGCTCCTTGGCGTATGTCCTCTTCACAAACAAATCCTAACGTGCTTCCCTCCAGCCCCGCAGCGTGGTGTCTGCTACTGCTTTGTCTCCTTTAAGAGCTGCCCACTAGAGGTGACTTCCATTTTTATTAACTCAGTCTGCCAACTGTGCATGCGTGCATGCTAAGTCTCTTCAGTTGTGTCCAACTATTTGCAACTCAATGGACTGTAACCCACCTGGGCTCCACTGTTCATGAGATTCTTTAAGCAAGAAGATTGGAGTAAGTTGCCACGCCCTCCTCCAGGGAATTTTCCTGATCCAGAGATGGAGCCAGCATCTCTTATGTTTCCTACATTGGCCATAGTATTCTTTACCACTAGTGCCATCTGGGAAGCCCTTACTAATTATTGACCTAATTAAAATTGCAGAATCCTATTTATCATATAGTGTTTGATAGCTCATCATGTTTACATGTCTTAAGCACACTCAAGAGGAGTTTATACAGGGCATGTGCACTAAGGTGTAAGAATCTCTGAGCTATTTTAAAAAATCTGCCTGCCAGAATTTAAATAGCAAAAACTAATGGCTATAATAGGTTGACATATATCAAATAGACATATAAAAACAAAAGAGAGCTTAATTATACTCTAACAAACTAATTTATCATCTTTAGAGATTTTTATGACTTCAGTGAATTTGGGATATTTATGAATCATCAGTAATTAATAATAAAAGCAATAAAATTATAAATAATAATAAATAATCTAGCATTTATATCCTCTTCCTTATACAATCTAATTTTAAGATAATCCAAATAGCTCATGACAGAAAATTCTTTATTGAAGGATTCTAAGTAATAAATTCAGAGCGAATGATTGAATCGGAGAGTTATCTTTTGCAAATGTTAATGAAATAATGGATCGAAGCAACTATCATTAATCACTGTTAGTTGGTGAAAGATTAACAGGGAAATTGTCAATAAATAAAGCTGACAACCCTGAAGCTCACTGATCCACATTAACAGCAATAAATCATAATGACCAGAGAGTGTATGTCTCCCGAATGATGCAACAAGGAGTTTACAAATGGTCTACAGGCTTATTTTTCCCAGTGAAATGGACCTGTCATCTAGCCTGTAGGTCTAATGCAATATTACAGAATTATGGGGATTAAAAATATGGAGAGCACCATGGTGATGCAAGGGGCTCCCCAACGGTACTAGTGGTAAAGAACCTGCTGGCCAATGCAAGAGACAAAAGAGACAAGGGTTAAGACCATAGGTCAGGAAGATCCCCTGGAGGAGGTCATGGCAACCTACTCCAGTATTCTTGCCTGGAGAATCCTATGGACGGAGGAGCCTGGCAGGCTACAGTCCATGGTGTTGCAAAGAGTTGGGCACAACTGAATCGACTTAGAATGCATTCTCAGGGTGATGTAAATTTCCGAATCAAGAATATGAGATAGTCAACAGAACATATTACTAGTTTCTTCCCCAAAATTGACAAAAATTTAAAGAAATGAGGATTCCTATGAAACGGAAGAGATTTAAGACACATAACAACCAAATGCAATATCTGAATCAGTCTGGATTCTGATTCAAAACCCAAACATAGAAATATGTTAATGGGATAATTAGAAAAATTTGAGCATTGCCAAGAATTAGGTACTGAGAAATTATTTTTATTTTTTTACATATTTTATGTTTATAATAATTCTTTTAGGGTTACTCACTAAATAATTTACAAGTGAAATATTAATATTGAATTTGCTTTGAAATGATCATGGACAGATTCCATGTTGGATTCCAACGTGCTGACAGTTACTGAAGCCAAATGATGGGATCCATTATTCTATTCCCTCTAGTCTTGTATATGTTGGAGAAATAAATCTACAGCCTATGATTTGCTGGATTTGGCCCACAGCCCATAGTTTGCTGAAATTTGCACCAAGCTAACATCAACTCATTGGTAGGGTATATTAAAACCAATACTAGTAGTAATTCAGGCTTTTTAACTATTATTCCTAAAATCTTATGACAAGATTTCCTGGACTCTACACTCAGAAAATTGATGATATTACAACTGCTTTAAAGAATATTGCATATAAGATGTAGCAAAAAATACATAAACACTCATACTTACACAAAAGTGAACAGTTAATGTAGTTTTTTTTTTTTTTTAATGTATAAAAGCCTCAAAATATTCATATTGACTTGTGCTGAAATGCTATTTTACTTTATTATATATTTGGGATCAAGTAAGTCAAAAAATTGATTATTACTTTTTAGGTTTTTCTAGTCATTGAATGAAAGTTGAATTGTGGTGCCTAATGATTGCAGTTCTGGCATTATTATCAGTTTTATATGTGTAACAACAAAGAAAGGAAGAGATGTTTTAAAACTCTACTTAGCTTAGATTTTAAATACACATGACTATTAGACAGTGTCAGTGATGATCAACCCAATGTAATCAAAGTTCAAAGCACAACAGTAGTTTTGTGTCAGTCAGTTAATTACCAGACACCACGGTATATGGATGGATGAGGAGAGCTAAGAAGAGATTTATTGGCAGGAAGGAATCCACCTGCCAAACTGTGCTCACACCAGGTGAAAGAAATTTTGTGGCCAGAGGGAGTTTGAAGAATTGGTCCACTAACCACCCAGCATGCTACCTATCCATCTTAGATAATAAACACAAACAGAAATAGAAAAAAAAAAAAAAAATCACCCAGAGATATTTGAAATTTCAGGACATCACTTATTTATTTAACTAGACAGATGTTGAATACATATCCACTTTTGAATGAATATACTGGAAAAAGAATCTCCACACCTTATCAGCGTGGTTTAATTTGAAATATCACTGCCAAAATGTTATTTGGGAAGTAGTCAGTAGGATGCAAGAAGTCACAACATTTATAAGGCCCGTATCTATGTCTTTCCTGACAAGATCGACAAAGACATTCAGAGAAGAAATAGAGAAAAATTGACACCATACATTATGTCAAGTGACTGTCCAATTTAGTAATTTAGAAATAATTACAGAAACCATGATAGAATGTGGGAGGGAGGTCAGAGAAACATAGTATATATATTATATTTAAATTACTCAACTTCAGCATTCAAAAAGCAATAAAGTTTCTATTTAGCAAATTCATTACATTTGCTGCTGCTGTTTCATCTGTGTTGTCTGTTGGATTCCTCCATGGGTCATCTCAGGCTCTTCAGCATCCATCTGTAAACTATTTTACCTGCATATGATTTATTAGTTATCATTACTTAAAATACATAGTTCTACCCTATAAAATTCATTTTTATTCTGTGATTACACAATAGTTTTTCCCCTGTTCTATCTCTTCAAAATTGAGAAAAAATAATTGACTTGTGGCTTGAAATCTTCATTAATGAAAAATACATATTGACACATGCTTTTATAATATTAGCTCAAGTTCTAAATCATTTCGAACTTTAACCCATCAACACAATTGAACATTTAGTCTTCCATTATAACTGGAAAGCTTTATTACAGATGACACTTTGTGCAGTTAATATACCTGGATAAGATATGTTGTTTGTTTTTATAATCCATCAAATAAAAGGGCTTTTAGAAGAGTCGTGATTCTATTAAAATGAAGACAGCAGCACATTTTTAGAACTCTACTAAGAAGAACTCATATTTTGAGGGGTTTTGTTTTGCTCTTCCCTTTCTGGCGTTTTGTTTGTTTGTGTCTGTGTGCGCATGTGAGAGTTTTTCAGTCTGGAAATCTAGATAAACCAAGCATATTTGTGTATAAAATTTCAGGTATTCCTTGTCCCCTAATTCTAGTGTAGGTGGTACTCAAACATACTGCAACATTTCTAGTTATTAGGACTTCATCTCACATAAATAACACTTCCCAGGTGGCTCAGATGGTAAAGCGTCTGCCTACAATGCGGGAGACCTGGGTTTGATCCCTCGGTTGGGAAGATCCTCTGGAGAGGGACATGGCAACCCACTTGAGTACTCTTGCCTGGAAAATCCCATGGACGGAGGAGCGTGGTAGCTTACAGTCTATGGGCTCACAAAGAGTCGGACACGACTGAGCGACTTCACTTTCTTTCGGTTCTGTTTTACTTCAGTTCAGTATAGTCGCTTAGTCGTGTCCGACTTTGCGACCCCATGAACTGCAGCACACCAGGCCTCCCTGTCCATCACCAACTCCCGGAGTCCACCAAAACCCTTGTCCATTGAGGCGGTGATGCCATCCAACCATCTCATCCCCTGTCGTCCCCTTCTCCTCCTGCCCCCAATCCCTCCCAGCATCAGGGTCTTTTCCAATGAATCAGTTCTTCACATCAGGTGGTCCAAGTATTGGAGTTTCAGCTTCGGCATCAGTCCTTCCAATGAACACCCAGGACTGATCTCCTTTAAGATGAACTGGTTGGATCTCCTTGCAGTCCAAGGGACTCTCAAGAATCTTCTCCAACACCACAGTTCAAAAGCATCAATTCTTCGGCACTCAACTTTCTTGATAGTCCAACTCTCACATCCATAAATGACCACTGGAAAAACCATAGACTTACTAGATGGACCTTTGTTGACAAAGTAATGTCTATGCTTTTTAATATGCTGTTTAGGTTGGTCATAACTCTCCTTCCAAGGAGTAAGCATCTTTTAATTTCATGGTTGCAATCACCATCTGCAGTGTTTACTTGAAAAATAAATATAGCAACAACTGTCAACACTCACTGGCAGGTAGTCTATTTTCAAAAAAAGTTCATCATACTGTCCAAGAAAAAAAAAAAATCTACTAACTGTATTGTCACCTAAAATTTTTCAAAGTACTTTTAATATTTTACCAATATGCTCGCTCAGTTCCTAATTATTTTTGGATCCTGCTGAGTAGTTTTCTCAGCTTCTTATTATGGTGATTTGCATTCCTTCTCACATCTGGGTTCTTTTTATGCTGTTTATTTTTTATTGTTTGGATTGACATAGGAGCTTCAATTTTCTCTTTAGAAGACAAGCCAAAACTTTTCTTAAAAATGAAAATTTCCAGCAGTTGTAAGTTGTCTCTAGCTGTCTTATGTCTGTGTGCTTAAAAAAATGCAGCAGTAAGTACTGCCTTCTTTTTCCTTGTCAAAGGAAACTGGCTCTTGGATCTTGTTTTTTTTTTTTTTTTTTTCAAAAGGGGAAATGCAAATGTTTTATTTTTAGATCAGACAGATGGCATTCAGACAGTGATGGAAGGATCTTAAGAAAATTCATATATTTTATTTATTTTTCTTCTGAAAGCACTTCTAATCAGGTAATTTTTTCCAATATAAGTTTAGACTTACAAGACTTTTTGTCGTTTTGCCCTAAACGGCAGTGTACTTTACTACAAAGGATTTCATGCATCATTGTCATGATGATGACAATGATGAAGATGATATCTACCTGCAAAAGGCTTCTAGTGTTTCATTTTGTTATATTTGATATTTAAACTCTCAAAACTAAATAAGATTTCTATGATTAAATTAAAAAATGAACCAAGAATCAGGACTTCTGATCTAGTATCTAGCCTAAATTTGGGAACTACTACCTTAAAATCAGTCCCCTATTATTCATAAACATAATTATTTATATATTTTTCATGTAGTCCACATTTTTCCACCTGACTAAAAGCTCTGTAAGGCCAAGCCACATTTATTTCTGTTTTCGGTAATATTTAAATAGTTCCTAGCATAGAGAGAAAGAACACTTCAATAAATTGCTGCTCAATGAATTAATCACTAACACTGAAGCACACATTTGAAACCTATGGCCACTAAATAGAAATGTTGAATTGTAGCAGTTTCGTCAATAATTTTAACATAAATCACCATCTTCTCTTTGGAGGATTTAAATATTTAATTTATTTCTGATTGAGCTATAAGTAACCTACAGTATTATATTAAAGTGTAGTATTATATTAGTAGTACAGTATTATATTAAAGCATAGTAATTCAATGTTTTATATATTATAAAACTATCACATTGTTAGGCCCAGTTTTATTATCACTCACTGTACAATTGTTAAATATTACTTACACTATTACCTATGTGTTTATAATATCTCTGTGACTTACTTATTTTATAGGTGAAAGTTTTTATCTCTTCATCCCCTTCATCTATTTTATCCATTCCACTACCTGCTTCCACTTGGTCAGTCACCAGTATCTAAGAGTCTATTTCTGTTTACTTTTGTGTATTCATTTGTTTGGTAATTTTAGATTCCACATATTAGTGAAATCACAGTGTATTTAGTTTTCCCTGTCAGACTTTGTCACCTAGCATAATACCTTTCAGGTCCAACCATACTGCCACAAGTGACAAGATTTTATTTTATGGCTTTTATGTTACATATATACATATGACTTTCCTGGTGGCTCAAATGGCAAGGAGGTTGCCTGCAATGCGGGGGACCTGTCTTCAATCCCTGGGTTGGGGAGATCCCCTGGAGAAGGAAATGGCAACCCACTCCGGTATTCTTGCCTGGAAAAGCCAATGGACAGAAGAGCCTGGCAGACTAAGTCCATGGGGTCACAAAGAATCGGATACAACTGAACGACTTTACTTTCAGACATATGCCACGTCCTCTTTATCCACTCCCCTGTTGATGGACCCTTACTTATGTTGCTTCCATATCTTGGCTGTTGTAAACAGTGCTGCAGTGAATATAGGTTCATATATCTTTTTGAATTAGTGTGTCTATTTTATACTTATAAATACACAGGAGTGGAATTGCTGGATTATATATTATTTCTAGTGGAATAATTCTGATGGAACAGTTTTGTAGTGTGATTATGATGATAGTTACATGGAGTTATACTTGCAGTCAGTCAGTTCAGTTCAGTCGCTCAGTTGTGTCCAACTGTTTGCAACCCCATGGACTGCAGCATGCCAGGGCTCCCTGTTCATCGCCAACTCCCTGGTTTAATCTAACTCATGTCCATGGAGTTGGTGATGCTATCCAGCCACCTCATGCTCTCCCGTCCCCTTCTCCCCCTGCCCTCAATCTTTCCCAGCATCAGGGTCTTTTCAAATGAGTCATTTCATTGCATCAGATGGCCAAAGTATTGGAGTTTCAGCTTCAACATCAGTCCTTCCAATGAACACTCAGGACCGATCTCCTTTAGGAAGGACTGGTTGGATCTCCTTGCAGTCCAAGGGACTCTCAAGAGTCTTCTCCAACACCACAGTTCAAAAGCATCAATTCTTCTGCACTCAGCTTTCTTTACAGTCCAACTCTCCCATCCATACATGACCACTGGAAAAACCATAGCCTTAACAAAACAGAACTATGTTGGCAAAATAATATCTCTGCTTTTTAATATGCTGTCTAAGTTGGTCATAACTTCTCTTCCAAGGAGTAAGTCCTTTTTAATTTCATGACTGCAGTCACCATCTGCAGTGATTTTGGAGCCCCCCCCCCCCCAAATGAAGTCTGCCACTGTTTCCACTGTTTTTCCATCTATTTGCCATGAAGTGATGGGACTGGATGTCATGATCTTTGTTTTCTGAGTTTTAAGCCAGCTTTTTTACTCTCTTTTTTCACTTGCATCAAGAGGCTGTTTAATTCTTCTTCATTTTCTCTCATAAGGGTGCTGTCATCTACATATCTGAGGTTATTGATATTTCTTCCAGCAATCTTGATTCCAGCTTGTGCTTCATCCAGTACAGCGTTTCTCATGATATACTCTGCATAATTTAAACAAGCAGGGTGACAATATACAGCCCTGACATACTCTTTTTCCTATCTGGAACCAGTCTGTTGTTCCGTGTCCAGTTCTAACTGTTGCTTCCTGACCTGCATACAGATTTCTCAAGAGGCAGGTCAGGTTGTCTGCTATTCCCATCTCTTTCATAATTTTCCACATTTTATTGTGATCCACACAGTCAAAGGCTTTGTCATAGTCAATGAAGCAGAAATAAATGTCTTTCTGGAACCCTCTTGCTTTTTTTGATGATCCAGCAAATGTTGGCAATTTGGTCTCTGGTTCCTCTGCCTTTTCTAAAACTAGCCTGAACACCTGAAAGTTCACCATTCACTTATTGTAGAAGCCTGTCTTGGAGAATTTTGAGCATTACTTTACTAGTGTGTGAGATGAGTACAATTGTGCAGTAGTTTGAGCTTTATTTGGCCTTGCCTTTCTTAGGGATTGGATAAAACTTTATAAAAATATTCTCAAAAAAGAAGTGCTTGTAAAAACTGGTGAAATATAAGAATTTAAATATTGCTTTTAGGTAAATTGTATACCAGTGTCACCTTTTTTTTTTTTGGCCATGTACTATGATTATGTAAGATTTGAGTGGTGGTTGGTTGTTTAGTAGCTGTTGTGTTTGACTCTTGCAAGCCCATGGACTGTAGCCCACCAAACTCCTCTGTCCATGGGATATCCTAGGCAAGAATACTGGTGTGAGTTGCAAATTCCTTCTCCAGGAAGATTTGATTACTTAAAAGGGAACTGGATGAAGAATTTATGGGACATCTATGTGGTACTGTAGCAAATTTTGTACAACAAAATATTTCAAAATAAAAATATTTTTTTGAACTTCTAGGACATATTCTTTCTCTCACTTTCTGATGGATCTTATGTAATATTTGTATTATTTCTTCCTTAACTGTTTAGTAAATTTCAGCAGTGCAATCATTTAAAATCTAGAGTTCTCTATGGAAAAATATATGTTTATAGATTCAGTCTCTTTATTAGATATACTAAGTATAACCCTATGTGAAAAGTGGACTTCCCATGTGGCTCAGTGGTAAAGAATTCTCCTGCCAATGTAGGAGATGCAGGTTCTATACCTGGGTTGGGAAGATCCCCTTGGAGAAAGTAATGACAACCCACTCTAGTACTCTTTCTTGGAGAATCCCATGGACAGAGGAGGCTGGTGAGCTATATTCCAAGGGGTCATAAAGGGTCGGGCATGACTTAATAACTAAGCACAGGGAGAAAGGAGAAGGCACAAATCAGGCTAATTTAAACATCTAAGCATCTATGTGAAAAATGAACAGTAGACAACATTTATTAAAGAGACAAAGTCTATAAAATTACCAAAACTCTCTAAAAGTTAATGCAGGAGACCTGGTTCAATCCACGGGTTCGAGAGTGAAAGCGTTAGTCACTCAGTCATGTCTGTTCCTCCTATTACTCTATCAAAAAACATCTTCACAAATATTCTTGATTTCACACCTGGGACCCTCAGACCTTTTCTGCCATCTACAAATATCCTTAAAAACTTAACTGAGCCATTGTCATTCCTCTGAATAAGATTCTGTGAAAGATTTCCATTAACTTCAAATAAAATATAACCTCATTATTATGATCCAGTAGCTGTGTTTGATCTGGGCTTTCCATTCCTTTCCAAATACAATTGCTCCCCTTTTCCCTGGTCTCACCACATTAATGCCCAATAGCTTCCTTTCATTTTCTAAATCCTGCTGCAGGGATGGGGGCATGGGCTTGTAGGAGTACATGCCTGGGATCTTTTGAGGGAGGTCACCATTATCCTCATTCCCTCCACCATAGTTTGGCCCCAGGTAAACATCAAGAAAGGGACACAGCTCTACCCATCAACAGAAAATTGGATTAAAGATTTACTGAGCAATGCCCTCCCCATCAGAACAAGACTCAGTATCCCCCTCAGTCAGTTGATCCCATCAGGAAGCTTTCATAAACCTCTTATCTTTCACCATCAGAGGGCAGATAGACTGAAAACCACCATCACAGAAAACTAACCAATCTAATTACATGGACCACAGCCTTGTCTAACTCAATGAAACTATGAGCCAAGCCATGTAGTGCCACCCAAGATGGACGGGTCATGGTGGAGAGTTCTGACAAAATGTGCTCCACTAGAGAAAGTGAAGCTGCTCAGTCATGTCCGACTCTTTGCGAATCCATGGACTATCAGGGTCCTCTCTCCATGGGATTTCCCAGGCAAGAATACTGGAGTGGGTTTCCATTTCCTTCTCCAGGGGATCTTCCCAATCCAGGGATCGAAACTGGGTCTCCTGCATTGTGGGCAGATGTTTTATCATCTGAGCCACCAGAGAAGCCCACAGTGGCAAACCACTTCGGTATTCCTGCCTTGAGAACCCCATGAACAGTATGAAAAGGCAAAAAGAAGGGACACAGAAAGATGAACTCTCCAGGTCAGTAGGTGCCCAATATGCTACTGGAGATCAGTGGAGAAACAACTCCAGAAAGAATGATTCATGTCAATGTATGACAAAAACCACTACAATGTTGTAATTAGCCTCCAACTAATAAAAATAAATGGGGGAAAAAAAAAAAAAAGAATGAAGAGATGGAGCCAAAGCAAAAACAATAGCCAGTTGTGGATATGACTGGTGATGGAAGCATGGTCCAATGCTGTAAAGAACAATATTGCAGGGGAACCTGGAATATTAGGTACATGAATCAAGGCAAATTGGAAGTGATCAAACAGGAGATGGCAAGAGTGAACGTTGACATTTTAGAAATCAGCGAACTAAAATGGACTGGAATGGGTGAATTTAGCTCAGATGACCATTATGTCTACTACAGTGGGCAAGAATACCTTAGAAGAAATGAAGTAGCCATCATACTTCACAAAAGAGTCCGAAATGCAGTACTTGGATGCAATCTCAAAAATGAGAGAATGTTTGCTCTTCATCTCCAAGGCAAACCATCTCCAAGGCAAATTCATTATCACGGTAATCCAAGTCTAGGCCCTGACCAGTAATGCTGAAGAAGCTGAAGTTGAATGGTTCTATGAAGACCTGCAAGACCATCTAGAATTAATACACAAAAAATATGTCCTTTTCATTATAGGGGACTGGAAGGCAAAAGTAGGAAGTCAAGAAACATCTGGAGGAACAGGAAAATTTGGCTTTGGAGCATGGAATGAAGCAGGGCAAAGGCTAATAGAGTTCTGTGAGGAGAACATACTGGTCATAGCAAACACCCTCTTCCAACAACACAAGAGAAGTCTCTACACATGGACATCATCAGATGGTCAACACCGAAATCAGACTGATTATATTCTTTGCAGCCAAAGATGGAGAAGCTCTATACAGTCAGCAAAACCAAGATTGGGAGCTGGCTATGGCTCAGATCATGAACACCTTATTGCCAAATACAGACTTAAATTGAAGAAAACAAGACAAAATCAATAGACCATTCTGGTATGACCTAAAACAAATGCCTGAAAATTATACAGTGGAAGTGACAAATAGATTTAAAGGACTAGATCTGATAGACAGAGTGCCTACTGAACTACGGATGGAGGTTTGTGACATTGTACAGGAGACAGGGAGCAAGATCATCCCCAAGAAAAAGAAATGCAAAAAAGCAAAAGGGCTGAAGAGGCCTTACAAATAGCTGTGAAAATAAGAGAAGCCAAAAGCAAAGGAGAAAAGAATGATATATCCATTTGAATGCAGAGTTCCAAAGAATAGCAAGGAGAGATAAGAAAGCCTTCCTCAGCGATCACTGCAAAGAAATAGGGGAAAAGAAAAGATTGGGAAATACTAGAGATTTTTTCAAGAAACTTAGAGATTCCAAGGGAACATTTCATGGAAAGATGGGCTCAATAAAGGAGAGAAATGGTATAGACCAAACAGAAGCAGAAGATATTAAGAAGAGATGGCAAGAATACACAGAAGAACTATACAAAAAAGATCTTCATGACCCAGATAATCACAATAGTGTGATCACTCACCTAGAGCCAAACATCCTGGAATGTGAAGTCAACTGGGCCTTAGGAAGAATGACTACAAACAAATCTAGTGGAGGTGATGGAATTCCATTTGAGCTATTTCAAATCCTGAAAGATGATGCTGTGAAAGTGCTGCACTCAATATGCAAGCAAATTTGGAAAACTCAGCAGTGTCCATAGGATTGGAAAAGGTCAGTGTTCATTCCAATCCCAAAGAAAGGCAATGCCAAAGAATGCTCAAACTTCTGCAAAACTGCACTCACCTAACACGCTAGCAAAGTAATGCTCAAAATTCTCCAAGCCAGGCTTCAACAGTACATAAACTGTTAACTTCCAGATGTTCAAGCTGGTTTACAAAAGGCAGAGGAACTAGAGATCAAATTGCTAACATCCACTGGATCAGCACAAAAGCAAGAGAGTGCCAGAGAAACATCTATTTCTGCTTTATTGACTATGCCAAAGCCTTTGACTGTGTGGATCACAATAAAATGTGGAAAATTATGAAAGAGATGGGAATACCAGACCGCCTGACCTGTCTCTTGAGAAATCTGTATGCAGATCAGGAAGCAATGGTTAGAACTAGACATGGAACAACAGACTGGTTCCAAATAGGAAAAGGAGTCCATCAATGCTGTATATTGTCACCCTGCTTATTTAACTTACATGCGGAGTACATCATGAGAAATCCTGGGCTGGATGAAGCACAGGCTGGAATCAAGATTGCCGGGAGAAATATCAATAACCTCAGATATGCAGATGCCACCCTTATGGCAGAAAGTGAAGAGGAACTAAAGATCCTCTTGATGAAAGTGAAAGAGGAGAGTGAAAAAGTTGACTTAAAGTTCAACATTCAGAAAACTAAGATCATGGCATCTGGTACCATCACTTCGTGGCAAATAGATGGAGAAACAGTAGATACAGTGGCGAACTATTTTTTTGTGCTCCAAAATCCCTGCAGATCATGATTGCAGCCATGAAATTGAAAGATGCTTACTCCTTGGAAGAAAAGTTATGACCAACTTAGCATATTAAAAAGCAGAGACTACTTTGCCAACAAAGGTCCATCTAGTCAAGGCCGTGGTTTTTCCAATAGTCATGTATGGATGTGAGAGTTGGACTACAAAGAAAGCTGAGCTCCGAAGAACTGATGCTTTTGAACTGTTGTTATGGAGAAGATCCTTGAGAGTCCCTTGGACTGCAAGGAGATCCAAACAGTCCATCCTAAAGGAGATCAATCCTGAATGTTCATTGGAAGGACTGATGTTAAAGCTGAAACTCCAATACTTTGGCCTCCTGATGCTAAGAGTTGACTCATTTGAAAAGACCCTGATGCTGGGGAAGATTGAAGGCAGGAGGAGAAGGGGATGTTAGAGGATGCAATGGTTGGATGGCATCACCAACTCAATGGACATGATTTAGATTAAACTCTGGGAGTTGGTGATGGACAGTGAGGCCTGGCATGCTGCAGTCCCTGGGGTTGCAAAGAGTCAGACAAGACTGAGTGACTGAACTGAACTGAACTGAATGTTTGCCTCCATACTCAGTTCTGTCTGTCTCTTTGAGACCCATGGACTGTGGCTTACCAAGCTCCTCTGTCCATGGCATTGTCTAGACAGAATATTGGAGTGGGTAGCCATTCACTTCTCCAGGAGAGCTTCAAACTAGAGTTTATTCTTCTATTTAAATAATCAGACATTTATTTAATTAATTTCCATGTTGCCCATCTGTTCTCTTATTGGTTCCTACTCTCATATTTATTTTTCTCTCATATTTTATATTTAATATTTTCAATGTATATGTTCTTAAGTTGAGATTATTGTAAATTTTAACTATACTTAAAAGAAATATATAAGCCTATATATTTTTCTCTAAGCATTTAGCTGCAGCCCCAAATATTGGTGTGTTGTGTTTTAATTTATTTCAAGTGTGAGTGTGTGTGTGTTTGTATATGTGTTAGTCACTCAGTTGTGTCTGATTCTTTCCAACTCCATGGATTATAATCCACTGACAGGCTTCTCTGTCTGTGGAATTCTCCAGGCAAAAATACTGGAATGGGTACCCATTCTCTTCTCCAGGGTATTTTCCCAATCCAGTTGTTGAAACCTTGTCTCCCCGATTACAGACAAATTCTTTACCATCTGAGGTACCAGGGAAGCCCATTTCTAGTTCATAAAACATTCTGATTCCCTTTATTTAAATTTTTGCCCCATGTGCTATTTAGACTATCTTTAAAACCGTATATGATATATAATTGCAAAAGATTGTTGAATTACAAGGACTAGAAAGTGCAGCTTAAAGCAAATGCTAACATAATGTTATTGAGATCAGAAGAAAACTTTAATAAAACAAAAACATTAAAAGAGCTAATGCATCATGAATTAATGCTAAGATGAGCAATTTATAAAGATTGTGTAGGTGTCCTGATGTAGCACCCATTAAACAATGTGACCCAAAAATAAATTTTTAAAAATAACAAAACTTTGAAGGCAGATATATATGTTCTGCCTCTGGTGTACTAGATTAGCCAAGATCCCTTAGAAAGCAGTAGATGAAATAAATACAAAGTATAAAAAATATGGATAATTTGTAAAATATTAACAATGGACAAATATAAATCAATATAAAAAGTTACATGAGTTCAAAGTAGAATAAAGACTAAAATGAGAAAAAGAAAAATATTGGGCTAAGAAAATCTAATGTGTTTTTAGCATCAGAATATTGATTTATTATTAAAGCAAAAAAGATCATATAATAACAGAAATATACATGTTATTAAATAATCCTATGTTGTCTTCTATTGTTGCCCACATACTAAGCTGAAAATAAAAGCTTAATGGTAATCCAAAGGAACTAGATTATAATCCTCCTATTTTCACATGGATGAAAACTTGATTATGATTTCAGATTATCTGATAAACTGTAAAATACTAAAATATACTCATAAATAAATACAGAACAAAGATGAAAGTAAAATGAAAATCATAAACAGTTTGTAACTGAAAAAATATAAACACAGTAGTTCTTGTGGGGTGAAGCAAAGGAGTAAATACAATGAATTTTGTACCAAAAAAACAAATGTTTGGAAATACTCAGTTAAGTTGACAAAACCAAGTAAAGACTAAGACAATACTAAACAGCAGAAATGAATAAGCTATAAATTAAAGAAAAACACAGAAGGCCAACAATATCAAAAGTTTGTTCCGTGTTTTGAGTCACAAAATACCTAAACCTTGATAAATTTACCTAAGAAAAAAAGGACAAAACCATGAAGATTAAAAAAAATATAATAGAAATTTAAAGTATAAATGTTAAAAAAGTCATCAGTGACTACTGCGGAAAACTTAGGAAGAATAATGTTAAAATTGAAATAAAATTATAATTAAAATTACTTGAAAAACATAGAGAGAACATAGTTAAGCTAATGGAAATATGTATATGCATATTTCACATGTATAAAATATATGAATATATATCTGAAATAAATTACATAAAATATGACTATACATGCATATAAATATATGCATGTATACAAATTTGAGTGCCTATAAGTATATTTATGCCTACATGTGTTTATGAATACATAAAGCTTATACTTGAGTATATTTTTAGATACATGTATATTCAAAAATGACAGAATGATCTCTGTTCATTTCAAAGGCAAATCATTCAATATCACGGTAATCCAAGCCTATGCCCCAAACAGTAACACTGAAGAAGCTGAAGTTAAACTGGTCTATGAAGACCTACAAGACCTTTCAGAACTAACACACAAAAAAGATGTCCTTTTCATTAAAGGGGACTGGAATGCAAAAGTAGGAAGTCAAGAAACACCTAGAGTAACAAGAAAATTTGGCCTGGGAGTACAGAATGAAGCAGGGCAAAGGCTTATAGAGTTTTGCCAAGAGAACACACTGGCCATAGCAAACACCCTCTTCCAACAACACAAGAGAAGACTCTGTACATGTACATCATCAGACAGTTAACACCAAAATCAGACTGATTATATTCTTTGCAGCCAAAGATGGAGAAGCTCTATACAGTCAACAAAAACAAGACCAGGAGGTGACTGTGGCTCAGATCATGAACTCCTTATTGCCAAATACAGACTTAAAATGAAGAAAGTAGGGAAAACTAATAGACCATTCAAATATGACCTAAATCAAATCCCTTATGTCTATACAGTGGAAGTGAGAAATAGATTTAAGGGATTAGATCTGATAGAGTGCCTGATGAATTATGGACAGAGGTTCGTGACATTGTACAGGAGACAGGGATCAAGACTATCCCCATGGAAAATAAATGCAAAAAGGCAAAATGGTTGTCTGAGGAGGCCTTACAAATAGCTGTGAAAAGAAGAGAAATGAAAAGCAAAGGAGAAAAGGAAAGATATACCCATTTGAATGCAGAGTTCCAAAGAATAGCAAGGAGAGATAAGAAAGCCTTCCTCAGTGATCAATGCAAAGAAATAGAGGAAAACAACAGAATGGGAAAGACTAGAGATCTCTTCAGGAAAATTAGAGATACCAAGAGAATATTTCATGTGAAGATGGGTTCAATAAAGGATAGAAATGGTATGGACCTAACAGAAGCAGAAGATATTAAGAAGAGGTGGCAAGAATACACAGAAGAACTATACAAAAAAAGATCTTCATGACCCAGATTATCACGATGGTGTGATCACTCACCTAGAGCCAGACATCCTGGAATGTGAAGTCAAGTGGGCCTTAGAAAGCATCACTGTGAACAAAGCTAGTGGAGGTGATGGAATTCCAGTTGAGCTATTTCAAATCCTGAAAGATGATGCTGTGAAAGTGCTGTACTCAATATGCCAGCAAATTTGGAGAACTCAGCAGTGGCCACAGGACTAAAAAGGTCAGTTTTCAATCCAATCCCAAAGAAAGGAAATCCCAAAGAATGCTCAAACTACAGCACAATCGCACTCATCTCACATGCTAGTAAAGTAATGCTCAAAATTCTCCAAGCCAGGCTTCAGCAACACATGGTCCATGAACTTCCAGATGTTCAAACTAGTTTTAGAACAGACTTTTGGACTCTATGGGAGAAGGCGAGGGTGGGATAATCCAAGAGAATAGCATTGAAACATGTATATTATCAAATGTGAAACAGATCGCCAGTCCAAGTTGGATGTATGAGACAAGTGCTCGGGATTGGTGCACTGGGATGACCCAGAGGGATGGGATGGGGAGGTAGGTGGGGGGGGGGGGGGTTCAGGATGGGGAACACATGTAAATCCATGACTGATTCATGTCAATATATTTCAAAAACCACTACAATATTGTAAAGTAATTAGCCTCCAACTAATAAAATGGAAAAAGAAAAGGCAGAGGAACCAGAGATAAAATTGCCAACATCTGCTGGATCATTGAAAAAGCAAGAAAGTTCCAGATGAACATCTATTTCTGCTTTATTGACTATGCCAAAGCCTTTGACTGTGTGTATCATAATAAACTGTGGAAAATTCTGAAAGAGATGGGAATACCAGACCACCTGACCTGCCTCTTGTGAAACTTATATGCAGGTCAGGAAGTAACAGTTAGAACTGGACATGAAACAACAGACTGCTTCCAAATAGGAAAAGGAGTCCATCAATGCTGTATATTGTCACCCTACTTATTTAACTTATATGCAGAGTACATCATGAGAAACGCTGGTCTGGAGGAAGCAGAAGCTGGAATCAAGATTGCCGGGAGAAATATCAACAACCTCACATATGCAGATGACACCACCCTTATGGCAGAAAGTAAAGAGGAACTAAAAAGCCTCTTGATGAAAGTGAACGAGGAGAGTGAAAAAGTTGGCTTAAAGCTCAACATTCAGAAAACTAAGATCACGGTATCTGTTCCCGTCACTTCATGGGAAATAGATGAGGAGACAGTGGAAGCAGTGTGAGACTTTACTGTTTTGGGCTCCAAAATCACTTTGGATGGTGATTGCAGCCATAAATTTAAAATATGCTTACTCCTTGGAAGGAAAGTTATGATCAACCTAGATAGCGTATTAAAAAGCAGAGACATGACTTTGCCAACAATGGTCCGTCTAGTCAAGGCTATGGTTTTTCCAGTGGTCATGTATGGATGTGAGAGTTGGACTATCAAGAAAGCTGAGTGCCGAAGAATTGATGCTTTTGAACTGTGGTGTTGGAGAAGACTCTTGAGAGTCCCTTGGACTGCAAGGAGATCCAACCAGTCCATCCAGAAGGAGATCAGTCCTGGGTGTTCATTGGAAGGACTGATGCTGAAGCTGAAACTCCAATACTTTTTCCACCTCATGTGAAGAGTTGACTCATTGGAAAAGACCCTGATGCTGGGAGGGATTGGGGGCAGGGGAAGGGGACGACAGAGGATGAGATGGCTGGATGGCATCACCAACTCGATGGACATGAGTTTGAGTAAACTCTGGGAGTTTGTGATGGACAGGGAGGCCTGGGGTGCTGCGGTTCATGGGGTCACAAAGAGTCGCACATGACTGAGCGGCTGAACTGAACTGAACTGATATTTATACTATGTAAATATGTGTATAGGATAATGTACATATTACAAAAATATATATATAATAATGTGTATTTGTCTAATACAGTCTCTAATATTAAATGATTTTATAAGTAATAACTACTTATCCCATGGCATACAGATATAGTGATGAAAATTTCATACAAAAAGATCAATTAGACAACAGAAAACATTGATACAAGCATATAAATGAAGAATCTTCACATATGACAGAGATTATACTCCCTGGGTTGGGAAGATACCCTGGAGAAGGGAATGGCAACCCACTCCAGTACTCTTGCCTGGAAAATCCTGTGAAAAGAGGAGCCTGGTAGGCTACAGTCCATGGGGTTGCTGAAGAGTTGGACACGATTGAGTGACTTCACTTTCACTTTTCATAGTACCGTATGAACAATAGAATACATACCACTAGGACAACTGCAAAATTTATGTATTAATAAATTGTTAAAAAAGTCACATGAGTTCAAAGTATATTAAAGACTAAAATAAGGAAAAGAAAAATATTGGGATAAGAAAATCTAAAGTGTTTTTAGCATCAGAATATTGATTTATTATTAAAGCAAAAAAGATCATATAATGAAAGTTCTTGATATGTGAAAATATTTAAATAAATGTTGGAGCATAATTGCAAATCAATTTTGTAGGCACACTGAAGACTTCTAAAATCAACCTCCACAAAATGTTTCACAAACTATTAATTTTATAAATATGTTAAGCTAATAAAATATGAAGTAAAAGCACTCAATGAAAGAAAAATTGCCAATTATATAAAAATGTGCACCTAATTGCAAATGAGCAAAATGCAAAATACAACAAAAATACCATTTCACACTGATCTGGTAGTTCCTTTTTATAGTATACATGTTGCAATTGTGAATTCTCATGAACTGTGAGATAGTGAATTATTACAGCAAGTTAGGAAAACATCTTGGCATACTTTATAACTTTCAATTATTATTTCTTACCACTTGCCCAAATAGAGATATGCATTAACAGTACTATTGTAAGTTTGGAAACCATAAAAAAAAAAAAGAAAAAACAGAAAACATGCACTCTAAAGGTATGCTGGGAAAGGAATGGATAGATTGTAGTATATTTATGCCTTTTTAATATTTTATGAATATACCCCCCTCATGGTATTATGCTGAATTGAGAAAGAGGGCAGAAGTAATTTTAGATGAATGAAAATAGGTGAATCATAAAAAATTACCATAGGCAAAAAATAGCAAGTTGTAGAATGATATGTACAGCAAAACTGTTTCTTATAGACTATAAAATGATATAAATGGGAAAAACCTATACAAACTATAATAATATAGATGAAGTGGATACCTAATAAATACAGTATAGTGACTATATTCTCAAAAGAAGAATATATGATCTAATATTAACATTTGCTTAAAACTATATAAACATTACTGGATGCTGTTATTTGTAATAACTCTGTATGTTTTCATTTTTAAACACCTCATTAAATACATTTTTAGATATTTCGAGAAATCTTACCCTATGGTAGAAGCAACAGTAGTAATCAGTGAAACAAATATGGGAATTGCATTAAAAGAAACATAAGAACTAAAGAAATTTTTCATATGATTTTTGGTTAATAATATAGTTATTGTGAAGGAAAAATTATTTTTGTATATTATATTATATATTGATCTCTGGACATGTCTATATGTAGATTGGCAATTAGATCATCAGAAGAAGTGATAACATTTCTTTCAGGAACAGTGATAAAGAAATGGATAGCAATATCTGAGCTTGAGTTCCTCGAATACTTGAATCTGAGCTCAACTAACAGATGCCAGGAGGATGCTGAGTTTCTGTCTAACCTATTACACAATGTTCTGCATGGAATGGTCTTAACTAGTGCAAACAAGCAAAATAAGCATTTATGTCACTATATGAATGAAGTTCATGGACACGAGCAGGAAACTTGAGAGAAACTATTATGTAGTATTGCAGATATTACCAGGTACAGATATACAGATTTGCAAAATATTTTAAATAATAATAGTTCACTCTCTCTGTACATTCAACTACAATAAATTCTCACTAGCACTCCTCTAGAGGCAACTTTTCAGGACCATCCCTATTCCCTTTACCATTTTAGTTAATGTGGGTGGTTTGTTATCTTAGTCAGCCTTGTCTACAGCCTATTCAGTCCCTTATTGGCCTTTTGCCAACTGGTTTTCCCTTATGATTGTGCAATATAATATAAGAACTGACTCATTAGAAAACACCATGATGCTGGGAAAGATTGAAGGCAGAAGGACAAGGGGACAAACTCTCAGAACTCTGCTAAATAAACATGTTACTTCTCGTGATTAATTGGGAACAAAAGTTAAGTAAGACTATCCTAACTTTGGTACTTTTTGTAATCCTGTTGGTGAACTTCTGTTTCTTGTTGAAGAATAACAGAAAGGCAAAGATACTTCCAGAAATAAGGGTAACATGAAATCAGCCAAAATATAAGTTTTCCTGATCTCACTTTTCATAATAGGAGATTTCTATGTAGAATATGTTCATTGAACCTCTGAAGCAGTAGCAAGCTCATAGGAGGAATTAGCATGCAATAGAGGCATGCATTTTCTTGAAAGGGTTTCCGTAGTGATTCAGACAGTAAAGAATCTGCCTGTAATGTTGGAGACCAATTTCTTGACTAAATTTTGAAGAGCCCAGAGAAACCCTTCCCATCCATCTTCAAGGTAGTTAAATCTGTAAATAGGAGCCAGTGGATTGTCAGCATAACAGTAAAGTCAATGACATGGTGTTGGGGAGAGAGTGGGTTTATATTCTTTTGGATGTTCAGCAACATAGAGGTTTTCCTTTGTTTTTTTCCTTTTCCTTTTTTTTCTTTTTATTCACATTTAGGCAAAGAGGGAGCTAAAGTCTAGAAATGTAGAAATTATGTGAAGATTAATTTGTCTCTTGATTCTGTAACTGCTTACAAATTTAATGAGAGAAGGTGAAAGCAATAAAACTCCTCTGTTTTCTGGCATGAGAGCTGGCTGGAAGGACTTAGATTAGAGGTCCTTATAGCACCAAGAAATTTGTTGATGTTATGGTCTGGAAAAACTAGACTGCATGAAATGAACCCATGTGAGTATTTGCATTAAAATTCATTCCCAGAGAACCTGAGCACTCATGTTTAAGGTAGGGAAAACCACTTCTGTGTACTATACCTTGACAGGCAAAGAACTTTCACTATGCTAGATAGACTGGGACAAAATTAATTATGTGTTATTGTTGTTCAATCACTAAGCTATGTCTGACTCTTTGCGACCACATGAACTGCAGCAGGCCATGCTTCCCTGTCCTTCACTATCTCCCATAATTTACTCAAACTTATCTCCATCGAGATGGTGATGACATCTAACCATCTCATCCTCTGTCACCCTATTCTCCTCCTGTTTTCAGACTTTCCCAGAATCAGGTTCTTTTCCAATGAGTCAGCTCTTTGCATTAGTTCAGGTCAGTTCAGTTCAGTCATACAGTCGTGTCCAACTCTTTGCGACCCCATGGATCTGCAGCATGTCAGGCCTCCCTGTCCATCACCAACTCCCAGAGCTTGCTCAAACTCAAGTCCATCGAGTCAGTTATGCCATCCAACCAGCTCATTCTCTGTCGAACCCTTCTCCCCTGCCTTCAATCTTTCCCAGCATCAGGGTCTTTTCACATGAGTCAGTTCTTTGCATCAGGTGGCCAAAGTACTAGAGTTTCAGCTTCAACATCAGTCCTTCCAATGAATATTCAGGACTGATTTCCTTTATGATGGGCTGGTTGGATCTCCTTGCAGTCCAAGGGACTCTCAAGAGTCTTCTCCAACACCACACTTCAAAGCATCAATTCTTTGTCACTGAGTTTCTTTATAGTCCAGCTCTCACATCCATACATGACTACTGGAAAAACCATAACCTTGACTAGATGGACCTTTGTTGGCAAAGTAATGTCTCTGCATTTTAATATGCTGTCTAGTTTGGTCATAACTTTTCTTCCAAGGAGCAAGTGTCTTTTAATTTCATGGCTGCAGTCACCACCTGCAGTGATTTTGGAGCACCAAAAGATTAGTCTGTCACTGTTTCTTCATCTATTGCATCTTTCCCCATCTATTGCATCTTTGTATCATATGACCAAAATATTGGAGCTTCAGCTTCAGCTTCAGTTCTTTCAATGAATATTCAGGGTTGATTTATTTTAAGGTTGACTTGTTTGATCTTCTTGTTCTCCAAGGGACTCTCAGGAGTCTTCTCCAGCAACACAATTTGAAAGCATTAATTCTTCAGCACTTATGGTCTAACTCTCACATCCATACATGACTACTGGAAAAACCATAGCTTTGACTATATGGGCCTTTATCAACAAAGTGATGTCTCTGGTTTTTAATATGCTGTCTAGGTTTATCATAGCTTTTCTTCCAAGGAACAAGCATCTTTTAATTTCATGGCTGCAGTGACGGTCCACAGTGATTTTGGAGGCCAAGAACATAAAATCTGTTACTGTTTCCACTTTCTCCCCATCTATTTGCATTGAAGTAATGGGACTAGATGTCATGATCTTAGCTTTTTGAATGTTGAGTTTTAAATCAACTTTTTCACTCTCCTCTTTCACCTTCAAGAAGAGGCTCTTTAGTTCCTCTTCACTTTAGTGTGCTGTCATTTGCATATCTGTGGTTGCCATTTCTCCAGGCAATCTTGATTCCATCTTGTCATTCATCCAACCTGGCATTTTGCATCATGTACTCTGCATATAAGTTAAATAAGCATGATGAAACTATAAAGTCTTGTCTTACTTCTTTCCCAATTTTGAAACAGTCATTTGTTCTATGTCTGGTTCTAACTGTTGTGGTGAGGATGATGCCAATCTAGTGATGCTGGGAGGCAAATTCTCCTTTATTGCCTCCTGGTTCCTGTCCCTCTCTCCTAATTCAAATGAATGATTTCTACATCTTTACTTTGATGTATTTATTATTTTTTCCACACCAGTACTCACTAATGGCCAAGAGATGGAACATCCAAAACTCTTAAATGGCATAGAATATCTCAGCACTTTAAATTTGGTGCTCTTTGAATTTTCCTGTACTTTTCAAGATCCCAGTTGAAATTCTTAGTGTATATAAACTATGCAGCTGTCTAGAGTGCATATATATATATATACACATGAATATATGTAAATATATATACTCTAGATTTAAAATGGGAATCATACAGTTGCCATTCTATTTTTAAACTTTTTTTCTGATCAGCTTTATATTTAATAGTATACATGGGAATAAGATAAATTCCAGCTATGGTTCAGAGGGTTACAAATTTGACAATGTATTCAATGATAGTGGTGTATTTTTAATAATGATTTTAAACTATTTTACTTGTTTATGTACTAACATGCAACTTCTTTACAAAAAAAAAAATGATGAAAATAATTAATACTCTAAAGATTTAAAACCAGAACAGTATATTTATGAAGAATGTCTTTCTTCATTACCTATATGACCCTGGCTAGTAATGACTATAATTTTACCAGAGTAAATATTTTCAGTGAACTTCTATTTTTCTCACTGAGGAATACACTTTATTACTTCCATCAAATATATATTTTAGATTTTAACATTAGCCATAATGCTATCATTAGCACTGCAAGCTTCCTATTATTCATTAACAAAAGAAACCTGTTGTTTCAAATTAAAACACTGATGGAGACACTATTTGCATAGGCAGTGTGAAGAGGTGATTAGATTAATCAAAATTCTTTGATTAGGAGAATACTTCCTAGAGTCAGTCTCAGATAATTACTCAAAACCCATCATGTTACATGATATTTTAACTGACAGTTTTGTTGCCTATGTTTTCTCTGTTTCTTTACTTCCGATATAGCATGTTTACTGTTTTAGATTTTATGCATATATTCAGGATAGCTCATGCCTAGAAGCAATGAATCTGTGTTCAAGTGTATGCTAAAAGTGTCAGTTTTCTATTTTTACAGTGGAGGGTGTGCAACTATTCTATAGTAGAAGGACTCAGAAAATTGCTATACATATCTTTATAATATTAAGGAAAAATAAGGAATACATGAAAGCCCTAGAAATCATCTTATTCATATTTTTATGAGATCAAAGACTCTTTTGTATTAAGACATAATTATATGTTTTAGAGTTTATAGGAAATTATTTCAGAGGTGAAAATTAATAATACTTAGCTAAATATTTACCTTCTTTAAAGTTATGATTTGATTATATATAAAGAACTAGTGCATAAAAAATAATGTTTTTATTTAACAATCATATTTTGAATATGCTAATACTCCTACACATCTCTTACTCCCAGTGCCACTTAATTCATGGAGAAAATAGAAGCTGTTTAGCATGTTCATCAGAGCACACCAGGTCATGAATACTCACTTCATGTGTTTGTGACGATAATGTCTTTCTTTCCTAAGTTTACAAATGATAAAGTACCTCAACTATTATGGTCTTCCTCTGTTGTACTCAGTCACTTCAGTTGTGTCTGACTCTTCATGATCTGATAACTGTAGCCCGCCAGGCTCCTCTGTCCATGTGGATTCTCCAGGCAAGAGTACTGGGGTGGGTTGCCTTGCCCTCCTCCAGGGGATCTTCCCAACCCAGAGATCTAGCCCAAAACTCTTCTGTCTCCTGCACTGGCAGGTGGGTTCTTTACCACCAGCACCACCTGGAAAGCCCATGATGGTCTTCCTGTTCCTATGTAAAGACAACCACTTCATCAGACATTTCTGTAGTCCACATTACCCTATAATCTTTGCAAGAACTTCACGCCAGCATCTATACCCCTCATTTACTTGCAACACTGATGGTCTGGTTTCAATGGATATTTCCTATTAGGATATGAACATGCTCTAGATTTCCCAAACAAAATATCCAACGAACCACACCAAAACACCCCAACACCCCACACAAGCTACCACTCAATTTCTGTCTTCAGCATTATCAGGTTAAAAACCAAAACCAAAACCTGTGCCTACTTCATAACTTTTCTCAGATTCTCTCCTGAAGTCTTTTAGTTATGTTTCTACAACCCCCCGCCCCCCCCAAAAAAACTGCACAGAAACTGCTTTTGTTTTCACTTTATGTTGACAATTGCAGTAGTTCTTTTCTGGGATTATTATGCATTACCTCTCATTAACACTTGATCTTTTGATTTTGAAACTGTATTTACTATTGACCTCTGTAATAATGCCTCTAGTTTAAGTTATTAGTTTATAATCACATAAATAATCTTACTTCCTGAAAATCTTGTATCATGTTACATTGATATTAAGAAGATCATACCTGGAGATCAGTCAAGGTGATATAGATTGTTGTAAAGATAGTATATGTATAACTGAGTCACTCTGCCAGACAGCAGAAATTAACACAGCATTGAAAATCAACTATACTTCAGTTATAAAAAAAAAAAAAAAAAAAGCTATGATGAGATCAGCAGAAAGAGTCCTCTCCTCCAACTAGGTTTTTCCAGTTGTCACATTTCCAATCATAGTTATTCATTGCAATAGACAAGGAGTTGATTTAATTGGAAGTACAAACTTTTTGGAGCTCAGAGTGATTTTTTCTATTTGATTCTGGGGGAAACAGATTAATAGATATATGTAAATTGCTACCGGATTCCACCTATATTCCCAGAATTTTATAACACCCTCATAAAAAATTAACTAAAATAAACATTAATCCCCTAGCACTTAATGTGTAACCCACAATAAATTTGACATATGCTTATTAAAATCAAATGCATTTCTCAAAAATTTGGAACCAGCAGCAATACTTTAAAATATATAAAGAATAATTATAACTATACAAATTATAATATGAAGAAAATAATGAAGTATTGAAATCATCAGAATCAGAGAAATAATGATATGTAAATCTGTTTAATTCAGTTCAGTTTAGTTGCTCAGTTGTGTCCAACTCTTTGCAACCCCATGGACTGCATCACACCAGACTTCCTGGTCCATCACCAACTCCCAGGGCTTACTCAAACTCATGTCCATTGAGTTGGTGATGCCATCCAACCATCCCATAGTCTGTTGTCCTCTTGTCCCTCTGCCTTCAATCATTCCCAGCATCAGGGTCACTTCCAATGAGTCAGTTCTTCGCCTCAGGTGGCCAAAGTACTGGAGCTTCAGCTTCAGCATCAGTCCTTCCAATGAATGTTCAGGGCTGGTTTCCTTTAGGATGGACTGGTTGGATCTCCTTGCAGCCCAAGGGACTATCAAGCCTTCTCCAGCACCACAGTTCAAAAGCATCAATTCTTCTGTGCTCAGCCTTCTTTATGGTCCAGTACTCACATCCTAACATGACTATGGATGTATCCACCCATACCTCTCACATCAATGCATGACAAAACCTGGCATTGGGTAAGATGGGCCTTTGTAGGCAAAGTAATGTCTCTGCTTTTTAATATGCTAAGTTGGTCATAGCTTTTCTTTGAAGGAGCAAACATCTTTTTTAATTTCATAGCTGCAGTCACCATCTACAATGATTTTGGAGCCCAAGAAAATAAAGTCTGTTATTGTTTCCATTGTTTCCCCATCTATTTGCCATGAAGTGATGAACCCGGATGCCATGATCTTAGTTTTCTGAACGTTGAGTTCTAAGCCCAGCTTTTTCACTCTCCTCTTTCATGTTCATCAAGATGCTCTTCTTCAAGATGTTTTTTCCATAAGGGTAGTGTCATCTGTGTAACTGAAGATATTAATATTTCTCCTGGCAATCTTGATTCCAGCTTGTGCTTCATCCAGCTTGGCATTTCACATTTGATGTACTCTGCATATAAGTTAAATAAGCAGAGTGACAATATACAGTCTTGACATACTCCTTTCCCAGTTTGGAAGCAGTCCATTGTTACATGTCTGGTTCTGACTACTGTTTCTTGATCTGCATACAGGTATCTAAGGAGGCAGGTCAGGTGGTCTGGTATTTCCATTTCTTTAAGAATTTTCCACAATTTTCAGCATAAGGAGCACACATTTTGTTGTGATCCACACAGTCAAATGCTTTGACATAGTCAGTAAATCAGAAGTAGATGCTTTTCTGGAATTCTCTTGCTTTTTCAATGATCCAACAGATGTTAGCAATTTGATCTCTGGTTCCTCTGCTTTTTCTCAATCCACCTTGAACATCTGGAATTTCTCAGTTCATGTACTGTTGAGGCCTCACTTAGAGAATTTTGGGTATTACTTTGCTAGCATTTGAGATGAGTGCAATTGTGCGATAATTTGAACATTTTTTGGCATTGTCTTTCTTTGGGATTGGATCTTTGGGATTGAAAACTGATCTTTTCTAGTCCTGTGGCCACTGCTGAGTTTTGCAAATTTGCTGACTTATTGAGTGCAGCATTTTAATAACATCATCTTTTAGGATTTGAAATAGATCAACTGGTATTCCATCACCTCCACTAGCTTTGTTTGTAGAGATGCTTTCTAAGGTCCACTTGACTTCACACTCCAGGATGTCTGACTCAGGTGAGCGATCACACCATCAGAGCTATCTGGCTAATTAAGATCTTTTGTTGTATAGTTCTGTGTATTCTTGCCACCTCTTCTTAATATCTTCTGCTTCTGTTAGGTCCATACAATTTCTGTCCTTATTGAGCCCATTTTTGCATGAAATGTTCCCTTGGTATCTCTAATTTTCTTGAAGAGATCTCTAGTCTTTCCCATTCTGTTGTTTTCCTATATTTCTTTGCATTGATCACTGAGGAAGGCTTTCTTATCTCTCCTTGCTATTCTTTGAAACTCTGTATTCTAGACAGTAGTTTTAGTAAAATGATTTTGACAAAGTCAAATTTAGAACAAGTTCTATAGTAAAAAATTGAGATAAATGGATTTTTAAGGAAGTTATTTTTGAATAGTTTAATAAGTTATAAAAACATCTAAGAAAATTATTGAAATATTTGCATAATTATATAACTTTTGTAATTGAATTTTCCTCAATTTCATAGGATAAATTTAAAATTTTGTATCAATAAACATAAGGAGCATATACCAGGGATAAACTTTTACAATGTATAAAAAACCAACAAATTAATTTCTGAAATTCCTGTATTATCAAATTATGTAAAAAATAAGTGTCTTACTAAGCTATATGAATAAAAATAAGAAAAATTAAAAAAATATCAAAAGAATAATATAATGTTAAGTAAACTTGGCTGCATTATTTTACATCCAGTAAAAAATAGGAAATATAACACTTTACTAATAATATTTAGCTGTTTAAATTTCTATTTACAGGTTTGTTATAATTCAGTGTGACCACAAAATTCCATTTTTAATCAGAATTTTTGTGGCAAATCTCATCTTCAAAATTATTATTTACATTTTATTAAAAACATTGGCAAAATAAGTGGGGAATTACATACAGATATACACATATATATTTTTATATAAATGTATGGTTACTCTGCTTCTAAATCACAATAAAAATTAAAAGCACTATCTTTACCCTGATTTCTCTCAATTATTATTATTTTCAGATATGTTATCAGAAGTAACATTAAAATATTTTTAATTTACTATTTTTGTTTGTTTTTGAGCATCGATAAATTGTGCACATTCCCAGTATCATTCAAGACCAGATTGATTGTTAATCTGTCCACTAGTAATAACAATATACATTTTTCTAAATAGCACATTTCTTTCTTCCTTCTTATAAAACTGACAGAAAATGAGTCATAAGAAATACTTTCAAATTAGTGTTCACTAATTAACTGATAAATCTCTCATTTATGCTGTTAAACATTCTCCAAGTAGACATACTCTAGGAAAATTTTTGTTTTGTTTTTGTTGGTTTCCATTAGCTCAGCTGGCAATTATCCATCTGCAATGCAGGAGACCCCGTTTTGATTCCTGGGTCAGAAAGATCCCCTGGAAAAAAGATAGGCTTCTGACTCCAGTATTCTTGGGCTTCCCTGGTTGTTCAGTCAATAAAGAATCTGCCTGCGGTGCAGGAGATCTGGGTTTGATCCCTGGGTTGGGAAGGTCCCCTGGAGAAGGGCATGGTGACTCACTCCTGTATTCTTGTCTGGAGAATTGCCAAGGACAGAGGAGCCTGGCAGGTTTTACAGTCTATGTGGTCACAAAGAGCTGGACAAGACCGAGCGACTAATCACAAGCAGAGCACATTTAGATATATAATATTTTGCGCCTAAAAGATTTTTAACTTATGTTGGGAATCTATGACAAAATTCAGTTCAGTTCAGTCGCTCAGTCATGTCCAACTCTTTGCAACCCCATGAACTGCAGCACACCAGGCCTCCCTGTCCATCACAAACTCCTGGAGTCCACCCAAACCCATGTCCATCCAGTCGATGATGCCTTCCAACCATCTCATCCTCTATTGTCCCCTTCTCCTCCTGCCTTCAATCTTTCCCAGCATCAGAGTCTTTTCCAATGAGTCAGCTCTTCGCATCAGGTGGCCAAAGTACTGGAGTTTCAGCTTCAAAATTATATTGCTTAAAATTCCAAGTTTAAGATCATTGCCTATGTGAGTTGGAACTATGTAACACTTGCTATTCAATCGCTTAGTCATGTCCAACTCTGCGACCCCATAGACTGCAGCATGCCAAGCTTCCTTTTCCTTCACTATCTCCTGAAGTTTGCTCAAACTCATGTCCTTTGAGTCAGTGATGCCATCCAACCATCTTATACTCTGTTATTCCCTGCTCCTCCTGCCTTCTTTGTCAGCATCAGGGTCTTTTCCAATGAGTCAGTTCTTTGCTTCAGGTGGCCAAAGTATTTGAGCTGCAGCTTCAGCATCAGTTCAATGTGTTGGTTTCTTTTAGGATTGACTGGTTTGATCTCCTTGCTATCCAAGGGATCCTCAAGAGTCTTCTCCCACACCACAGTTCTAAAGAGTCAGTTCCTCAGCACTCAGCTTTCTTTATGATCCAACACTCACATCTGTTCATGACTACTTGAAAAACTGTAGCTTTGACTATATGGACCTTTACAGGAAATTGATGTCTCTATTTTTTTTTAATATGCTGTCTAGGTTGGTCATGGGTTTTCTTTCAAGGAGAAAGGGCCTTTAATTTCGTGTTTACAGTCAGCATCAGAGGTGATTTTGGAGCCCATGAAAATCAAGTCTATCACTGTTTCAATTTTGTTCCCATCAATTTTCCATGAAGTGATAGGACTGAATGCCATGATCTTAGTTTTTTGAATGCTAAGTTTTAACCTAACTTCTTGCTCTCTTCTTTCACTTTTCATCAAGAGGCTCTTTACTTCCTCTTTGCTTTCTGCCATTAGCGTGGTGTTATCTGCATATCTGAGATATTTCTTCCAGTGATCTTGATTCCAGCTTGAGCTTCAGCCAGTCCAGCATTTCGTATTATATAATCTGCATGCAAGTTAAATAAGCAGGGTGACAATATACAGGCTTGATGTACTCATTTCCCAGCTAGGAACTGTTTCATTGTCCTATATCCGGTTCTAACTATCTTCTTGCCCTGTGTGCAGATTTCTCAGGAGGCAGATAAGGTGGTCTGGTATTCACATCTCTTGAAGAATTTTCCACAGTTTGCTGTGATCCATACATTTGAAGGCTTTAGTGTAGTCAATGAAGCAGAAGTAGATACTTTTCCAGAATTCCCTTGCTTTTTCTATGATCCAACAGATGTTGGATCCATTATAACATTAATTTTAAACAAATTTCCATTGGGAAAGGAAATTTAAAGCATAAACATTGATTTTTTTAATTAATTTATTTTTAATTGAAGGATAATTGCTTTACAGAATTTTGCTGTTTTCTGTCAAACCTCAACATGAATCAGCAATAGGTATGCATACATCCCTTCCCTTTTAAAGCTCCCATCCCCCATCTCCCTCCTCATCCCACCCCTCTAGATTGATACAAAGCTCCTGCTTGAGTTTCCTGAGCTATACAGCAAATTCCCATTGGCCATCTATTTTATATTAGGTAATGTAAGTTTCTATGTTACTCTTTCCATACATCTCACCCTCTCCTCCCGAAATTTTTTCTGCTACTAATAAAGTGCAATTGCACTGAGAAAATTCACATAATTCATATACTTTATCATGGAAAACACTGGAGAAGTATCAAAGTGGAATAAGTCATAAAATTAATACAGACTCTCAACTCTGCACTATGGCACCAATAAATACTTCATTTTCACTCTGTGTTAGAAATCATTTGGCATCTATTCACCAATTTCCTTAATTTTTTTGCTCTTTTTTTCTTTATTGGTGTCATTTCTTGAGACTTTAAAACATATAAAGTGTTTCATATAAAATAATTTCATAAGTATTATTGTTAACAGTGACAAATGAATATTGATTCATGAAGGATAAAATTTAGTGTGGCAGTGATTTATAATGATAATATAAGTTTACTTTTTTATTTATACTGTTCATTTTGTTATGCTTTTTAAACCACTGTAAGAATAATACTTAGATTTTCTGTTCTTGTAGCAAAACTATAATATAGTTGAAAGTGAAAGTGAAAGCGACTCAGTCGTGTCCGACTCTTTGTGACTCCTTGGACTATATTGTCCATGGAATTATCCAGGCCAGAATACTGGAGTGGGTAGCTTATCCCCTCTCCAGGTGATCTCCCCAACTCAGGAGTGGAACCGAGGTCTCCTGCATTACAGGCAGATTCTTTACCAACTGAGCTATGAGGGAAGCCCTATAATATATTTAGCAAATCTTAATTGAGATTTGGAGAAGCAAATATAAGAAAACTTAAAATCTGCATAACAACTTCACTATTTTAAGTTCAGATCAGATATCTATAATATTTCTTTTCATAACAGTACATAAAATCTCATGTGATACTTACATGTTTTTAGGCATACTGAGCATCAAGAATCCTTCTTTTGACAACTATCTTAGAAAATGCATTTGTGAAGTAACATCAAGACCCCCTAAAAGTCCTATGTTCCCTTGATGGATATGTTATTTATAAATCTATCCTTCAGGTCATCTCGTAGTATCTAAAGCATATATACCCTGCTTTAAAAAAAAAAAAAGTCAATACCTACTAATTGCTTCCTGAGTAGGTTTTAGTATTATTTCAATGAAAGGTATAATTTAGCAAACAGATTTAGCAAGCAGCAGATAAAACAATTAGTACAAAGATCTTTTGTGAAAGAAGTGGCTGGCAGTACACCTGCAGTGAAGGCTGAATTTGTAATTTAGAAAACAGATTTAGCAAGTGGCAGATACAACAATTAGTCTAAAAATCTTTTTGTGCAAGAAATAGCTCACAGAATAGGAAGAGGGAAGACAAATTTGCATAAAAATAATATGTCAGTTTCACTGAAAAGCAAATAGTTTTCCATCTCCACCTCTTAACCTTTTTCCTTTCCTTATGATTTTCTCTCTCTTTGGATAGCACAGATGGTCAAGGCTCTAGAATATTTCAAAAGTCATGATATAAACAATGTTGTCACATGTAGTAGAATCACTAAATTTTCAACAGTGTCCACTGGGTCGCAATATCTATTGGATTGTGGAAGGAAATAAAACCCATTCTCTTTTACCTAACTGGGTTTTCATCTCTTTGATTATAGCTGCAACTTCACAAAGTGGCGTATATAGCTGCAACTTCACAAAGTGGCGTATAAGTCACACTTAAAAGTTTTGTAAAACTAAACCAACATGATCTTATGGTATGCATATGTAGGATATCATTCATTATTAAGGTCTTGATATAGAAGCAAATATGACATTAAAATAGAACCAACGGACCAAAGAATGGATTCACAGTTAAGTTTCATTGGCTTGCATCAGCTTCAAATTTCTTACACTTAATTACAAAATAAAGACTGTAGTGTGGATGCCAGGCCCTCATGTGTATGCCCTTGTACAACCCATCAGTTAAACTTATTAAAGCACAAAATACTGGTTAACAAAGGCCTTACTTTTTGAGTTTGGGCTACTCTATGTAAAGTGATGAGAAGTCCTCCAGAACCAATGACTGTCACTATGAACTTCTCTTGACATTTAGAGTTTTATAGTCCTTGGCAGTTATTGTCTATTAAACAATGTTGGGAAGATCCATGGAGAAGGGACTGCCTACCCACTCCAGCATTCTTGCCTGGAGAATTCCATCGACAGAGGAAACTGGTGGGCTACATTTCATGGGGTCGCAAGGAGTGACATGACTGAGTAACTTTCATTCAGTCAAACAACTTACTGATTTCAGAGATGCTATGTCAGACTCAGAGGCTTCTCTGGTGGCTCAGTTGTAAAGAATTCACCTGTAATGCAGGAGATGTGGGCGCGATCCCTGGGTCAGGAAGATCCCCTGGAGTAGGAAATGGCAATCCGCTCAGGTATTCTTGCTGGGATAATCCCATAGATAGAGGAGCCTGGGTGGTATAATCATGGGTTTGCAAAGAGTCAGACATGACTGAGTGACTCAGCGCACACACAGCTTGAGACTCCAAAATTGAAATTTATACAATTTACTCAATTCATAAAATTCCTTTGTACAAAATATGTATTTTATAAGTTTCATTTGTTTTTCACACTCTAATGTTTTGCTTTTTGTTGTTCAATGTTGTTCTTTTTTTTTTTTTTAATTGTTCTGAAAGGAGGTGTTGGCACTTTGTCTCTCTTCAGGGCTTTCAGGCAATATGGAGTCAACTCTCTCACTCTAGAAAGAAAGATATCTTAGACAATAGGTAAACAAATGGGTGTGATTGTGTTCCAGTAAAATGTTAGTTATAAAAACAGGTGGCAGGCATAACTTGGCCCATGTTCACCCGACTTTAGGGAATCATTAATTAGTGTTGTGTGCATTCACTCATATGTGTTCACTCTGGAAGAAGCTTCATTAACTATGTGCTTCAAGATTAATTGTTCACTCACTCTAGGACAAGTGTATGAAATATGAATTTAGTACGGAGTAACAGTAGATCTCCCAAAACATTATCTTTGACTTTAGTGAAAAGTATTCTAAGCATTTCTCTATTATGTGATAGTGGAAAATATTTTATTTACAAGACCATTTATATTATAAACTATAAATTTATATGGAATAGTTATATTAAATAATATTTATGTATAACACATATTCAGTTCACTTTAAGTAAAATAACCACATTTAAGAATGTGTTCCAATATCAAATGGAAAAGTTCAACAACACAAAACTGAAATTACATTTTCATTGCCCTAATAATTTTACACATGGCGATACATATGTCTCAGAGCTACTCTCTCAGTTCTTCCCAGCATCTCCTCCCCTGCTGTGTCCACAAATCTGCTCTCCATGTCTGTGACTCCACTGCTGCCCTGCAGATAGATCACTATCATGAAAACTGTGAAATAGAGAAATTAAAAGCATAGAGATTATAAAAATAAATTAATAAACTGCATATGCCACAAATAAGAAACTGAAATCAGCAATGCTATATATTTCATGGTTTTTGGAAAAACAAGGTCAGGAACTGATTTTGTTATCTCTACTATTATTTTAAAGTTTTTTGAAAAAATAGCCAACTTTTTTCCCCAAAATATTGATCGGTTTTTGATGCAACACAAATTTTTTCAGTCAACAGCTTACATGATCAAATATACTACTTACTCAATTGACCTAGTAATTATAGATATTTGTCTAACTAAATGTTAAAGCTACATTCTAATATAAATATTGTTTATATAATGAATTATTATTAAATAATGATAAACATATGCTGAATTCATACAATTTAAATTTTCCCACAATATGATTATGATTTTTCCTTTGACATCGTAAACTGAAATGGGTTATAATATAGCAAAAGAATCCTACTATAAATGTTTATTGTTTATGTTGTGTTTCAATTTTTAAAATAATATTTTTGTATATATATGCATTTTATTTATTTATTTATTTATTTTTTTTTTCCCAGTGGGTTTTGTCATACATTGATATGAATCAGCCATGGATTTACATGTATTCCCAATTGATGATAGATTTGTCCTCTAAAATGAGGAAACAATCAGCAAAAGATGTAGATATTGATTTTGGTACATTAATATCAATTGACATTGAAAAAATCAGCTAATTCAGTGCTTAATAATCAATATATTAAATAATTAAAATAAATAGCCCTCTATTTGAAGATAATACAATTAAAGGTTAAGTTGTAGTTGTTATTAAAGCTACAACCTCAGATACACAGATAGCACCAACCTAATGGCAGAAAGCAAAGAAGAACTACAGAGCCTCTTGATGAAGGTGAAAGAGAAGAATGAAAAACCTGGCTTAAAATTCAACATTCACAATGCTAAGATCATGGCAACTGGTCCCATCACTTCATGGTAAATAAATGAATAAAAAAATGTACAGTGACAGACTTTATTTTCTTAGGTTCCAAAGTTGCTGTGAATGGTGACTACAGCCATAAAATTAAAAGATGCTTGCTTCTTGGAAGAAAAGCTATGACAAACCTAAACAGTGTATTTAAAAGGAGAGACATTACTTTGCTGATGAAGGTCCACATAGTCAAAGTTATGTTTTTTCTTGTAATCATGTATGGATGTGAGAGTTGGACCATAAGGAAGACTGAGCACCAAAGAACTGATGCTTTCAAACTATGGTACTGGAGAAGACTCTTGAGAGTCCTTTGGACAGCAAAGAGATCAAACCAATCAGTCCTAAAGGAAATCAATCCTGAATACCCATTGGAAGGACAGATGCTGAAGCTGAAACTTCAACACTCTGGCCACCTGATGCAAATAGTTGACTCATTGGAAAGGACACTGATGCTGGGAAGGATTGAGGGCAGGAGGAGATTGGAGTGACGGGGATGAGATGGTTGGATGGCATCACAAATTCAATGGACATGCATTTGAGCAAACTCCAGGAGACTGTGAAGAACAGGGAATCTTGGCATGCTGCAGTCCATGGAGTTGCAGTCAGACACAACTTAGTGACTGAAGAGTAATCCCCTGCCTGTCAGGAGAGTGAATAAAATTAGCTATTCCTTTTAGCACTTTGATTTATAAAGCAGAGGCCCATATTTTGAGTAGAGGCTGAATATGATTGAAGTAGAAGTGCCAATCACTCATTCCCTTAACAGCCACCTGGAGGCCCAAGATGCGTTCACTGTCTAGGTGTCCCTCTAAGAGCTGAGATTGGCTCACAGTGGACACCATATCGATTTTGCCTCCTGGACTGCAGCCTGTCTACTGCTGAGCTCCAATCCAGAAGCCAGGGAGTTGAACTGATTTTTAAAGCATCCTCCAAAAGGAGCCAAGTGTGTGTCCAGCCAGAGACACACTCTCCTATAATGAGTCCCCATTACTCTGGCATCAGGGAGAGAGCCTAATGTTCACTAATCCCCTTCTCTCAAGGTGGCCACATAAAAAGGGGCTCACTCCTTTTGGCTTATTCCTTCCACCTGAGAATGTTCTAGAAGCAGAGCCACTTTTGTTGGATGCTTTTCCTTCCTAGCAAATCAAAATGGAGAAATTCAAATACAAAGAGAAAAGATCTGTTGCTATTCATTTCCTTCTAACAAAAGAGAATAACAAACCTTAAAAAAAAAAAAAAAACTATAGATGAAAACCAAAGGAAATATTTCATTTAATTTTATCAAAATTTTGATTCAAAACATGCATGGTATTAAAGATTGAATAGTACCACAAATCATATACAGCATTATTTATAGGACAGGGATGCACAAGCAACAACTTTGAAATTTACTTATAATTTTCTAGATCAAATGAAGTAAGTTCCCAAATGACCAGAAATATAATCTTTGAAGATCTTACCAATAGTGGAAAGTGTTAATATATTTATGCATTCTTTGTCTGACTTATCAATTGTTCCATTTCTGTAAGTTCAAATTTCACTTGTTTTTCACTTATAGTACAAGTTTATGAAGTCATCATTTTTGCCTCATTGTAAATACTCTATTCTCAGAATTCCTATATCACTTCATGTTTACTATTCTCACATATTCTTTATGTTTGTTTTTCTCTTTATATTTACTTTTCTCTATATTTGTGTTTTGTTATAAATGTTCACATGTACATTAGATCTTCACTGCTAAATTAAAAGATCTTAGAGATCAGGACCCACATACTACTATATTCACCTCTATACATCATCTAGTACATGTATTCATTTATTTCAACTGTTACTAACTGTGGTAAGCTAAATCATTCCCCCTCCCAAAGATGCCCACGTCTTAATTCCCAGACCTAGTGAATATATTACTTTACATGGTAAAGGGACAGAGGATCCAAGCGAGTTAAGGACATTAAGGTGAAGTAAGTACTTGGATTATCCAGATGGGCTCAGTGTAATCACAAGGATCTCTGTTAGAGGAAACCAGTAGAGAGGTTTGAAAGTTCTGTTCTCTAGCTTTGAAATTGGAAGATGGTGTCATTACCAGAGGGTTACAGACAACCATTAGAAGCCAGAAAAGGCAGAGAAACAGATTCACTACTAGAATCTGTAGAAGAGATACAGCCCTACCTTCCCTTTGATTTTAGTATTTCTGACTTTTGTTTTGGTTTAAAAAAAAAAAAATCTGCATTGTTTTAAGCTACTTCCAACTACTTGGTCATAATTTGTCATAGTAGCTGTATTAACTGAATATATTTTATTTAATTTGTATTTCTTTATATGTATCCATTCAAACATGTTTTCATGATACATGTATCTTTTATTCTGTCTACATTTTTTAATAGTTTGAATCAGAAACTGATTTCATTTGGAATGGGTTGTATTCCAACTCAGATTTGTTCTGAGTAATTATTGTTGAGTTTTTCACATACAAATTTCAACAACAGCAAGAATATTGTTATAAGACCTGGGACAGGTACATATTTTCAGAAGGAAAGAGCAGTTCTCTGTAAACCAGACTTGATGGAATAAAAAGATAAAGAATGAAGTCCCTTTGAAGAATGAGATGCCTATGATAGACTAAGATGGAAGGCAGAAGAAAGGTTATAATAAAGAGTAAGTCATGTATAAATATAAATGACCATTCACATTCAGATAAAATCAAACTGATTGATTTCCTTGGAACAGGTAATACATTGAGAAGAAATCATACAATTGGAGAGTTAGGAATATGTCAGATCATTGTTCACTATTTGCACTAATTTAAAATTTTCAACTTTACTCCAAAAATTGTGAAGTTCATTGAAGATTTTCATGATAAATTAATACAAAATGAGTAAACAAAATAGTAGGAGTCTTAATTGGAAAAACTGAACCTTTTTCACTGAAATAGTGGTGTCACCATTTAATGAAGTCATTAAAATGAAGGATTTTGTGAGAATAGAAAAAACTAATTTTTGAAGGAACTTCCATGTCTCTATAGTAGTATAGACATAGATATGTGTGATCATATGCAGTTTGAAATAAATTAAGCTCACATAAAATTATCTGCCACACACATAAAACCAAGTATTCCCTTGGCATTTGACTTTGCACATTTTAGATGATCATACACTATGTTCAAGAAGCTCAGTTCATCCCTAGAACACCTTTGTACTTTGGGTGTACCACATAGGGAGGATAGAATATCTTCCAACTCTATAATGATCTTTCTTTAGATTCATTCCTTAAGGAATTCTTCCCTCAGCTTCTTTGATGTGTTCTTACTACAAGAAGAATGAATGAGCTAAAAGAAGTCTCAGGTCCTTATTTGGGGAGGGCTCCTTGCATTTGAAATGTGTAAGATTGTGTGTATTCTGACAACTCTTCCACTGCGTTTTTTTTTTTTTTTTTTCCTCTTTTGTACTCTTTTTTTAGCATTTATGTTTTAATGATAATTCAGTTTAGTAAATGAAAGCATTGATTAACAAGTAAACCATTTTAAGAACAAGTGTAAGCTGAACGCATGAGTGGGAGTTGGAAAAGAGCAATGAGAAGTATCAATACTAGGATAGGAAAAGAGGAATGAAACAGATTCCATGCATTTCAATAATTAAGTTAGTGCCAATCTGAAAGAAAGTTAAAGGAGTTGTCTTAAAGTGTTTGAGAAGTCTTAAAAGTAAAGACACAGAAGGATTCTCAATATAGATGTTAATGATTATAGATTATTGCAAGGACCTATGTAAAGGAAAAGAGTCTACAACTTCATATGTAAAAAAAATTTTTTACAGTGTTGTACAAGAGAATAAGAATTCATAATAATTGAAAATGGTGAGAGATACAAGGTCTGGAGTTGAGATGTTTTTAAGTGACAAGAAACTTGGACCGATGATCTGGAGGTGGTACTGGAAGACAAGAACACAATCAATATCATAACCACTAACACTGAAAGTTCGAGAAGGTAGAGAAGCAGAACCCACAGTGAAAGCATCAGGGTAGAGTATCTGAAAAAGAAATATCCATATCCAATATCTGCTGAAATAAAAGCTGTATTACCATGAGTTATGGTGCAAATAATTACAGGCAGAAGAAAAGACATGACAGTATTAAAAAAAAAAAAGAATAAAATGAACAAAAACAGTTTTTATATAAGCAGCTATGCAAGCAGAGAAATGAATAGTTCATTTGCATAGTGGTAGATGTGATGAGCAGGATGATTAAAATACTTGATTAGGAGAAAAATGCATCCTGACATTTTAAGTCTGATTTACTCCATTGAGAAGAGAGGGTTTATTTTCACCTGGGTATCTAAACTAGGATATGGCCATCTGATTTAAATGATTTTCTAATCTTCTGCTAGAGTTAAAAAAAAAAAAAAAAACACTGCAAATTCAAATTGTTGTCATGAGACATGATGAAATCATTTATATACTAACATATTTACAAGTTACAATTTTATTCAACCTTCAAGTCTTAACTCAAACAATTTGTCTTTAATGCGACCTTCATTCATCTCTGTTCATAGCTGGGTTTAATTTTATGTCACAGGCATAGAACATCAAATTATCTGGTGAAAAAGGAAGTCATGAAGAGTCAGAGAGGTGTTATAGAAATAAAAAAATAGATAAAAAGCCAGATAGAGCTAGGGTAGGAATCAGTGTATGTGTGTGCATGCTCAGTCATGTCTGACTCTTTGTGACCTCATGGACTACATGTAGCTCACCAAGCTCCTCTGTTCATGGAATTATCCAGGCAAGAATATTGGAGTGGGTTGCCATTTTCTACTCCACGGGATCTTCCCAATCCCGGGATTGAAGCCTCATCTCCTACATTGGCAGATGTTTTCTTTACCAGCTGAGCTACCAGGGAAGCCCCATAGCATGAGACCATGAGCATGCTCTAGCATCTGTAGCACTATATAGAGTGAGGAGAATATTGAGGGGAGGCTGGTGTAATGACTATTTGTTTAAGACTTTTGATTAAAAAAAGATTATTTGAAAGAAGAGAAAAAACAGGCTGCATACTTCAAGAAAACTCTAAAATTATCTCCTATATGCAGTATTTTCTCTCTTACTTGAAATGTAAGTTTTTGTATTAATAAAAACTAATTTATGTATTAAAGTTCCCCCTTGTTATAGTAGCAAAAATATAATCCTATCCTTATAAACATGCTTTCTTGAATGAAGGTCAATGGATTATCTTTTAAAAGATCTATATTTCAGTATTTAGTCCACCAGAAGGTCTTTCTGCTCAAACTTCAAAAATCATATCTGCACTCCAAAACATTTTTAACATTTCTGATACTATCAATGTAGTCTAATACTAAACAAAATTGCCTATGGGAATGAACTTCTAACTGCTCTTCCAAATTCTAAGTTTAACTACTTTCCCACCAAAGCCCACCAAGTTGACAGATGCAGGCCCCCAAAATTGGAAAACAGAGCAGACTGTTATCTATTTTCCAAATAGCTTTCAAACATACCCTGGTTTATACATCTTTATGTGGTCTGGCTGTTTGCATATTTTTGGCATTGTCTCCATCTCAGTGATTTTATGTCTATTTATCAGACTTATTTTACATCTAATGCAGTTTGATCACACTCATTTCAGATTCAAACTCTGGGCTGTAGGTTAAAATACTATTGTTTCAATCATTTAATATTGCCATGACCATGAATGCCTGTTGTCATGTTATTGTAATGAGTTATGTTTTCCATTTCTGGCTACTGTTTATAGAAGCTATACTTGATCACTGTTTAACTTCTAGAGATGATTCCTTCAGGAAAGTATACAATCTGCTGTCTGGCAGTTTTTTACCTTTGTCTTCATTTTAAAAATAAATCTTGTGTTGTAACTCTATGCCAGACATATTTTTCTTCTAATATTATGTACTTATTGTTTTTTAGAAGTCAGTGGGAAATAATAAAAGAGGATCTATTGTTTAAATTTAGGCACCAATACATTTCTCATAATCTTGGGGCATTGTTTGGACATGAATTCTGCAAAGTAGTTTTGACAAATGACTTTTTAGAGCTTTGCATTAACTATGATAAGAATGACTGACCAGTAGGATAAAATGCAGGTCATAGTGCAAAAATTTATGTTGCTGTGAATTTTTCCTGAATGGGTGTGCCAGATTTTCAAATAAGTGTTGTGCATTTGTGAGAGAACTTTGGTGTAGAAGAAAAATACAACAGCTGCTTTTTAATCATATGTGGAAATTATGATTCTAATCTGTTACATTTAATAGCACAATACATTTGAGAGAATGAAGAACCAAGTATTCATGATACTAAGCATTTTCGCACAATAAGCATCACTAAAATAGCTCACACTCCGTGTTTTTGAAAACAGATTGGCATTTTTCTCTACTGGGCTCATTTCTTTCCCTAACACAAGGCACTAGCAAATAACCTTGAGCTTGACTGGATAAAAGGCTTTTACCGTTGTTTTCTGAGATTTCCGGGTTAGTTGACCTCTATACTATACTATCCATGTCTCTATAGAGAGGTCAACTATTGAGAAGTGACACACCTGTGGAAGAAATCAGGTATTAATACCCTCTTTTTTCAAATTCTTCGATAAGAGAACATATTGTGTCACTGGAGTAAACAGTAAATCTTACCATATGAAGTGTTTAAAACAGTTTTGGCAACAGTGATACTGACAACAGCACCATTCATGTGCACATCTGTGGTTAAGGTAATATATCTTATTTTGAATAATTAATCCTCCAGATTCCAGGATTCTTACTTATACTCACCATCTAAGTCCAATAAATTTTTCTTTTAAAATGTTGTTAATTTAAAATAAATTTTAAAAAAAGGAATAATAAATACTGAAACAGATATTGAAAAGCAAAATTGTTATATATTTTACACACAATTTACACATAATAAACACAACCCTGGACAAAATGTCTGAAATAACTATTTGAGGACTTTGAAAATAAAGAAAAGGCATTTAACGAATTGGGAAGTAGTTATTTATGAAAACTGCTGAGTTTTGAGTAAGAACAACTGGAATCTGTCATCTTAGTTCCTACCCTAGTGGTTTAACCAGAGTAAGATGACTGTAAAGTTCTACATCTTCATTAAACTTTGGCCTGCCACTTACAACAGATTGTAAAACACACTACAACCAGAGGAATTATTAGTAATAAGGATAGTTATTTTGTTACTAAGTTCTGTCCAACTGTGTGACCCCATGGACTCTAGTCCACAAGGCCCCTCTGTCCATGGAATTTTCCATGCAAGAATCCTGGAATGGATTGCCATTTCTTTCTCTAGGAAATCTTCCCAACCCAGGGATTGAATTCATGTGCCCTGTATTAGCACCCAGATTCACCACTATTGATCCACTTGGGAAGTCCATTGTTTGCTACAGTAGCAAATAATGAGAATGGAGATTTGGGGAGCCTATAATTGGATCCTAGTTGGAGCAAACAGTAGTCACCTAACCTATTATTTTCTAGAAAGTTCCAGAAAATATGACAAGAAGAAAAAAATTTGCTAAGCTTAAAAGATACCTCTGGCTGACTGAAACAGCTTCATGTAGGTACAGCAAATCCTAGAAAGGATACGGTTATCAGTACATTGGGCTCATCACTATGTATCCATGTGACCGTCCACATGCAGAGAGAACATGATGCACTCCTGTGAAAAGGAAAAGCTGGGGTAGACTTGAAAAGAACATGAAATTGAAAACTGCTCTACAACCTGAACATGGATTGTTAGCAAAAGACAAAAAGCTTAACCAATTCAGACTGTTTGAGCCCAACTTTTGAATAATCATTGACTGCTCAGTAGGTCTTATAGATACAGGGTGGCCTCTAGAAAGTCATCATCATGATCAGTTAAGAATGACCAATAAGCACACAAAAAGTTGCCTAATCTCAGCATATATTAATGAAAACCTTTCCAAAAACCATATACCACTTTCCCCCTAACAGAATGACTATAGTAAAATGATAGGCAATAGCAAGTGTTGGCAAGGATATGGTAGAATTGGAGTCCCAATATATTGTTGCTGGGAATGTCAAATGGCACAGTCACTTATCAAAATAATTTGGCAGTTTCCCCAAATGCTAAACATAATGATTTCATGTGATCCAGTAATTCCATGCCTAAATATTCCATTGAAAGTAACATGACGGAAAAAGGATGTGTACAGTAAGCAAAAAAGCACACTGGCAAAACATCTAGCTTCCACTACTTTCAAAGCCTAACTTGACCTCCAGCAGAAAATATTACACTATGGATTTGTATGATGTCACCCCTTGAGGAAAACATCCAGACACTTGGTAACAAGTTAGTCACCTAGGAATGCATGAATATTTAGTTTCCTAGAATTGTTGTTATAAATTACCACAAACTGGGTAGCTTTAAAAAATAGTTATTCTCTCCCTGTTCTGAAGGCTAAAAGTTTAAAATCAAGATGTTAACAATGGACCACACCCTCTGAAATCTTGTTGTGAAGAGTCTCTCACTGTCTCTCCCAGCTTCTCATGGTCTGAGGTAGTCCTTAGTTTTTAGCTATGTAATTCCCACCCCTGATTCACTCTTCATGGAGGCTTCTTATATCAAGGTCACTGCCTATCTCTGTCTGACTCTTCTTCCTCTGTGTTTTCTCCTCTTTGTGGAAGGACTGCAGATGTTGAAATTAGAGCCTGCTATAATTCAATGTTATCTCATTCTGATCCTTAAACTCATTACATTTATAAAAATTCAATTTCTAAATAACATGACATTGTGAGTTCAGTTCAGTTCAATCGTTCAATAGAGTCCGACTCTTTGTGACCCCATGGACTGCAGCATGAAAGGCTTCCCTGTCCATCACCAAATATTGGACCGTACTTAAAATCATGTCCATTGAGTCGGCGATGCCATCCAAACATGTCATCCTCTGTCATCCCCTTCTCCGCCTGTGCTCAATCTTCCCCAGCATTAGGGTCTTGTCCAGTGAGTCAGCTCTTCACATGAGGTGGCCAAAGTATTGGAGTTTCAACTTCAGCATCAGTCCTTCCAAGAAACATCCAGGACTGTCCTCCTTTAGGATGGACTGGTTGGATTTCCTTGCAGTCCAAGGGACTCTCAAGAGTCTTCTCCAGCACCACATTTCAAAAACATCAATTCTTTGGTGCTCAGCTTCCTTTATAGTCCAATTCTCATATCCATACATGACTACTGGAAAAACCATAGTGTTGACTAGATGGACCTTTGTTGGCAAACTAATGTCTGCTTTATAAAGTGCTATCGAGGTTGGTCAAAAACTTTCCTTTCAAAAAGTAAGTGTCTTTTAATTTCATGGCTGCAATCACCATCTACAGTGATCTTGGAGCCCCAAAAAATAAAGTCACCCACTGTTTCCACTGTTTCCACATCTCCATGAAGTGATGGGACTGGATGCCATAATCCTAGTTTTCTGAATGTTGAGCTTTAAGCCAACATTTTCACTCTCCTCTTTCTCTTTCATCAAGAGGCCCTTTGGTTCTTCTTCACTTTCTGCCATAAGGGTGGTGTCATCTGAATATCTGAGGTTATTGATATTTCTCCCGACAATGTTGATTCCAGCTTGAGCTTCATCCAGTCTAGCATTTCTCATGATGTACTCTGCATATAAGTTAAACAAGCATGGTGACAATATACAGCCTTAACATACTCCTTGTCCTATTTGGAAACAGTCTGTTGGTCCATGTCCAGTTCTAACTGTTGCTTCTTGACCTACATACAGGTTTCTCAAGAGGCAGGTCAGGTGGTCTGGTGTTCCCACCTCTTTCAGAATTATCCACAGTTTATTGTGATTCACACAGGTAAAGGATTTGGCATAGTCAATAATGCAGAAACAGATGTTTTTCTGGAATTTTCTTCCTTTTCTGATGATCCAGTGGATGTTGGCAATTTGATCTCTGGTTCTTCTGTCTTTTCTAAAACCAGCTTTAACACCTGGAAGTTCATGGTTCATATATTGCTGAAGCCTGGCTTGGAGAATTTTGAGCATTACTTTATTAGAGTGTGACATGAGTGCAATTGTGCAGTAGTTTGAGCATTCTTTGGCATTGCCTTTCTTTTGGATTGGAAGGAACTGACGTTTTCCAGTCCTTTGGCCACAGCTGAGTTTTCCAAATTTGGTGACATATCGAGTGCAGCACTTTCCAGGCATCATCTTTCAGGATGTGAAATAGCTCAACTGGAATTCCATCTCCTCCACTAGCTTTGTTCATAATGATGCTTCCTAAGGCTCACTTGACTTCACATTCCAGGATGCCAGGCTCTAGGTGAGTGTGAGTGACCACACCATCATGATTATCTGGGTCGTGAAGATCTTTGCCACCTCTTCCTAATATCTTCTGCTTCTGTTAGGTCCATAGCATTTCTGTCCTTTATTGAGCCTATCTTTGCATGAAATGTTCCCTTGATATCTATAATTTTCTTGAAGAGCTATCTAGTCTTTCCCATTCTGTTGTTTTCCTCTATTTCTTTGCTTTGATCACTGAGGAAGGCTTTCTTATCTCTTCTTGCTCTTCTTTGAAACTCTGCATTCAAATGGGTGTATCTTTCCTTTTCTCCTTTGCTTTTAGCTTCTCTTCTTTTCACAGCTATTTGTAAGGCCTCCTCAGAGAGCCATTTTTTTTTTTTTTTTCATTTCTTTTTCTTGAACTATGGACAGAGGTTCGTGACATTGTACAGGAGACAGGGATCAAGACCATCCCTATGGGAAAGAAATACAAAAAGGCAAAATGGTTGTCTGAGAAGGCTTTACAAATAGCTGTGAAAATAAGAGAAGTAAAAAGCAAAGGAGAAAAGGAAAGATATTCCCATTTGAATGCAGAGTTCCAAAGAATAGCAAGGAGAGATAAGAAAGCCTTCCTCAGCGATCAATGCAAAGAAATAGAGGAAAACAGCAGAATGGGAAAGACTAGAGATCTCTTCAAGAAAATTAGAGATACCAAGGGAACATTTCATTCAAAAATGGGCTCAATAAAGGACAGAAATGGCATGGACTTAACAGAGCAGAAGATATTAAGAAGAGGTGGCAAGAATACACAGAGAAACTGTACAAAAAAGATCTTTATGACCCAGATAATCACAATGGTGTGATCACTCACCTAGAGCCAGAAATCCTGGGATGTGAAGTCAAGTGGGCCTTAGAAAGCATCACTATGAACAAAGCTAGTGGAGGAGATGGAATACTAGTTGAGCTATTTCACATCCTGAAAGATGATGCAGTGAACGTGCTGTACTCAATATGCCAGCAAATTTGGAAAGCTCAGCAGTGGCCACAGGACTGGAAAAGGTCAGTTTTCATTCCAATCCCAAAGAAAGGCAATCCCAAAGAATGCTCTACTGCATTTTTGCACTACCGCACAATTGCACTCATCTCACACTCTATCTAGTAAAGTAATGCTCAAAATTCTCCAGCCAGGTTTCAGCAATACGTTAACCGAGAACTTCCAGATGTTCAAGCTGGTTTTAGAAAAGGCAGAGGAACCAGAGATCAAATTGCCACCATCTGCTGGATCATTGAAAAAGCAAGAGAGTTCCAGAAAAACATCTATTTCTGCTTTATTGACTTCAGCGAAGCCTTCGACTGTGTGGATCACAATAAACTGTGGAAAATTCTTAAAGAGATGGGAATACCAGACCACCTGACCTGCCTCTTGAGAAACTTGTATGCAAGTCAGGAAGCAATAGTTAGAACTGGACATGGATTAACAGACTGGTTCCAAATAGGCAAAGGAGTATGTCAAGGCTGTATATTGTCACCCTGCTTATTAAACTTATATTCAGAGTACATAATAAGAAATGCTGGACTGGAAGAAGCACAAGCTGGAATTAAGATTGCTGGGAGAAATATCAATAACCTCAGATATGCAGATGACACCACCCTTATGGCAGAAATTGAAGAGAAACTAAAAAGCCTCTTGATGAAAGTGAAAGAGGAGAGTGAAAATGTTGGGTTAAAACTCAACATTCAGAAAACTAAGATCATGGAGTCTGGTCCCATCACCTCATGGGAAATAGATGGGGAGACCAACCTAGATAGCATATTAAAAAGCAGAGACATGACTTTTCCAACAAAGGTCCATCTAGTCAAGGCTATGGTTTTTCCAGTGGTCACGTATGGATTTGAGAGTTGGACTGTGAAGAAAGCTGAGCGCCAAAAAATTGATGCATTTGAACTATGGTGTTGGAGAAGACTCTTGAGAATCCCATGGACTGCAAGGAGATCCAAACAGTCCATCCTAAAGGAGATCAGTCCTGATTGTTCATTGGAAGGACTGATGTTGAAGCTGAAATTCCAGTACTTTGGCCACCTCATGTGAAGAATTGACTCATTGGAAAAGACCCTGATGCTGGGAGGGATTTGAGGCAGGAGGAGAAGGGGACAACAGAGGATAAGATGGCTGGATGGCATCACCGACTCGATGGGCATGAGTTTGAGTAAACTCTGGGAGTTTCTGATGGACAGGAAAGCCTGGCATGCTGCGATTCATGGGGTCACAAAAAGTTGGACACGACTGAGTGACTGAACTGACTGATACCTGAATGGTCTAGTGGTTTTCTCCACTTTCTTCAATTTAAGTCTGAATTTGGCAATAAGGAGTTCATGACCTAAGCCACAGTCAGCTCCCAGTCTTGTTTTTGCTTACTGTATAGAGCTTTTCCATCTTTGGGTGCAAAGAATATAATCACTCTTAAACTACCACACAATTGCATTCATCTCATATGCTAGCAAAGTAATGCTCAGAATTCTCCAAGCCAGGCTTCATCTGTAGGTGAACTGTGAAATTCAGATGTTCATTTTAGAAAAGGCAGAGGAACCAGAATCAAGTTGTCAACATCTGCTGGATCATTGAAAAAGCAAGAGAGTGCCAGAAAAACATCTATTTCTGCTTTATTGACTATGCCAAAGTCTTTGACTTTATGGATCACAATAAACTGTGGAAAATCTGAAAGAGAAGGAAATACCATACCACCTGACCTGCCTCTTGAGAAACCTGCATGCAAGTCAGGAAGGAACAGTTAGAACTTGAGATGGAACAACAGACTGGTTCCAAATAGGCAAAGGAGTATGTCAGGGCTGTATATTGTCACCCTGCTTATTAAACTTAAATGCAGAGTACATCATGAGAAACGCTGGGCTGGATGAAGCACAAGCTGGAATCAAGATTGTCGGGAGAAATATCAATAACTTCAGGTATGTAGATGACACCATCCTTATGCAAGAAAGCAAAGGAGAACTAAAGAGCCTCTAGATGAAAGTGAAACAGAAGAGTGAAAAAGTTGGCTTAAAACTCAACATTTAGAAAACCAAGATCATGGTATTCAGTCCCATCACTTCATGGCATATAGATGGAGAAGCAGTGGAAACAGTGTTAGACTTAATTTTTTCGGGCTCCAAAATCACTTCCGATGGTGACTGCAACCATGAAATTAAAAGACCCTTGCTCTTGGAAGAACAGTTTTGAGCAACCTAGATGGCATATTGAAAAGCAGAGTCATTACCTTGCCAGCAAAGGTCCATCCAGTCAAGGCTATGGTTTTCCAGTGGTCATGTATGGATGTGAGAGTTGGACTATAAAGAAAGCTGAGCACAGAAGAATTGATGTTTTTGAACTGTGGTGTTGGAAAAGACTCCAAGAGTCCTTGGACTGCAAGGAGATCCAATCATTCCATCCTAAAGGAAATCAGTCCTGAATTTTCATTGGAAGGACTGATTTTGAAGCTGAAACTCCAATACTTTGGCCCCCTCATGTGAAGAGCTGACTCATTTGAAAAGACCCTGATGCTGGGAGCAACTGAAGGCGAGAGGAGAAGGGCACGACAGAGGGCGAGATGGTTACATGGCATCACTGACGCAACGGACATGCGTTTGAATAAACTCCGGAAGTTGTTGATGGACAGGGAGACCTGGAGTGCTGCAGTACATGGGGTCTCAAAGAGGTGGACAAGACTGAGCGACTGAACTGAACTGAACTCACATTCAGAAGACTTCCAATTTGAATCTTCATTAAAATTTTAATAGTACTATAAGGACCTGGAAATAATTAGTATCAATTCAGCCTCTATTGCAAGTTGTTACTTGTATCTGAGATCTATTCGATTTGCACCTTTTTCAGAAACATGGAAGGATAACTAAATAAAAGGTCTTATATGGTACAGAGATATGGTAATTATTGTTTTATTTAAATGTTCAGATGTAAAAGCCCCATTCTAATCAAATAACCATGTCATTCAATCTTGTACCTGGCATAAATTGTCTATAAATTATATCTTTTTCTGCATGAAGTGCTGATTATTAGAAATGTTTAAATCTTACTTAATTCTGGAAAATATAAGGAAAATTGTAGAAGTACATTATTTGTGAAAAGGGATTTCTTTCTGAAGGATTTCAAATATTTTCAGATGTGTATATAGGGTACTCTTGACTCAACCTAGCTTATTTGTTGGCAAGGACCATCATTTATTATGTCAGTACTCTTTCAAATGTTTGGAGTGCTCATATATACTATTTTAAATTACAGGTTATATAATGACTCATCTGAGGAGATTAATAAATGAGAGAATCTTATGAAAGGACAAGTCAGATACATTCAATATTGCTCTAGTATACGGGTGTGTAGCCACTTTCAAATTAAAGAAGCTTGGTAGTCTGACGAAGCCCTCATACTGCTTTCTTCTTACATATATATACATATATGTGTGTGAAAAGATATGCATATAATATGTAACACCTTAACCATTTTTAAGTGTACAGTTCTGTGGTGTAAAGTATATTTACATGGTTATAAAACAGACTTTCAGAAACTTTTCATGTTCTAGAAATGAAAATGTATACCTATTAAACAATGACTTCTCCTTCCCCCCTTCCCCGGCCCTAGTAATCATTAATTTTCTTTCTTTCTATGAATTTTACTATGTTTTATATCTCATGTAAGTTGAATCATACTGTATTAGTCCTTTTGTGACTGTCTTATTTCAATTAGCATAATGTCCTCAAGGTTCATCCATGTAGTAGCCTATAAAAATATCTCCTTCCTTTATAAGGCATCATAGTTTTCCAGAGTATATATGTAGACCACATTTATTTGTCCATTCACCCATCAGTGGATATTTGTGTTGCTTTTACTTCTTGGCTATTGTGAAAAGTGATGCTATGAATATGGGTGTGCAGATATCTCTTTGATATTCTGATTTCAACTCTTTTGAATATATGCCCAGAAGTGGAATTGCTGAATCGTATAGTGGTTCTATTTTTAATTTTTTGAGGAATTGCCATACTGTTTCCCAAGCAGTTGCACTATTTTATAGTCCTTTCTCAAATGCACAAAGGTTTTACCTTTTCTATATCCCAGCTCACAATTGTTACTTGTTTTCTTAATAGCAATCACCCTAATGGGTGTGAGGTGACATCTCATTGTAGTACTTATTTGCACTTTTCAATGATAATAATACTGAATATTTGTCATATACTTCCCATCCATTTGGATATCATCTTTAGAAAATTTTCTACTCAAGTCCTTGGTCCATTTTTTGTCTGATTACTTAACTTTTTTCTGTTGAACTGTAGGTGTTATTTATATATTCTGAATATTAACCCTTTATCAGATACATGATTTTCAACCATTTCATCCTGTTTCATAGGTTGCCTTTTCACTCTGTTGATTGTATCTCTGGTGAACAAAAGGTTTTAAGTTTGATAAACACCCATTTTGGTGCCTGTGTACTCACTATAATTTATAATTTTATAAAATAAAATACTTAGGATTACAAACAACCCAATTATATTGAAACATACTAATCAAAATGTTAAAATTACTTAAAATGCTTTTATATATGTATGCAGGTTGATTCATAAAATAATTCTAGTGGCAGGATGAATAATATGAAATATAGCGATATTAAAATAATTATTATAAATAGTCAAACTGTTATGATAATAAATCATAACAGTAATAAATATTATAAAGATGAATTAATATAAGCACATATATAAATATTACACTATAGGATAATGTAGATATAAGTAATAAAATGATTAAAATATTCATAACTGTACATATGTTTCAAAGTTATCTGAAGGAACAATGAGTCTTCATAAATATATGAAAAGCAGTAAAGTGAAAGTGTTAGTCATTTAGTCATGTCCAACTCTTTGCTACCCACTGGACTGTATCCCACCAGTCTCCTCTCTCGATGGAATTCTCCAAGCAAGAAGATCAGAGTGAGTAACCATTTCCTTCTCCAGGGGATTTTCCTGACTCAGAAATCAAACCCAGGTCTCCTGCATTGCCAGTGGATTCTTTATATATGACTATATATACCATTTTAATTATTGACAAATTATAGGCACTCCAATACTACTTCCATTTTATATAACTATTTAAGATTTGCTACATTTCAGTTAGCCTTAAAACTATTCATATTTTAAGAGCTTTACTAATATTCTTTTTCTCATAGACTTTGATAATAAGAAACATGAAGGTTTAAGACCATTCAGAATGAAATATTTGCACAATAGGCATACATAAATACTTAGCCTAGAAAATCCACTTATTGACAATTAAAAATAAGTTCTTACAAGAAAAATATTGATAGGGGAGATATTTGTTCATGTGTCTCATTCCTTGAAAACTGATTCAGCCAGAAAGCAAAGAAAAATACTGAATGAAATCACAGTTTTCATGGTTTATGAAACAGGGAAAATGAAATGAATTAAACACAAAGCTCCAGGAGCTGCTTCTGTTGAATAAGCAACAGGGATTCTTCAGTTGGTCAGTTGCCCTAATGAATGCAGTCTGTTAATTAAATCAAGGCCCTAACAAACTGACTTTTATAATGAAAAAAAAAAAATGGTTGACAGACAGTAAGAAATGTGTGTGAATACGTCTTTAAAAGCTTACAAAACTAAGATTGACAGGTAGGATAATTAAGGTTGATTTCTTACGGATTTTCTTACCAGAACTTCTATGTGTCCTATTCAAATACCATTTTCAAAGGATGGTACCATTGAGCGTACCATCGGAGGAGCTTCTGTGTATTAATACAGGTGATGTTATTTTTATGAGATATTTTCCCTTAAAGTAAAACCTATGCTGGGTCTAACTCCTGTGATCTAAAATAATTGATAATGAAGCTTTCACTTTACAAAAGAGATATTGTGATTATTAATCCACCATCTTTATGTAAAATAAAGTAAAGCATTTTAACCAATAATTAAAAAAAAAAAAGCTTACAAAAGAACAATGTTGTCAAAGGAACTTTTTTAAAAAATTTAACTTGAAAGAATAATTGAATTATGAGTAGACAAGTGAAGAAGTCAGTTTAATTGCTCTTGACCCACTTTTAGCAATTGCTTTGTTGATATTCTCTGTAACTCTTAGAAATTTCTCTCCATTTCATGGATTATTTTTTTTTTTTCCTGAAATAATAACTGCCTACACAGGCATTCCTTGGAAAGAGAGTTATGACCGATCTAGACAGCATAATAAAAAGCAGAGATATTACTTTAACAACAAAGGTCTGTCTAGTCAAGGCCATGGTTTTTCCAGTAGTCATGTAGGGATGTGAAAGTTGGATTATAAAGAAAGCTGAGTGCCAAACAACTGATGCTTTTGAACTGTGGTGTTGGAGAAGACTCTTGAGAGTCCCTTGGACTGCAAGGAGATCCAACCAGTCTATCCTAAAGGAAATAGTCCTGAGTGGTCATTGGAAGGACTGATGCTGAAGCTGAAACTCCAATACTTTGGCCACCTGATGCGAAGAGCTGACTCATTGGAAAAGACCTTGACGCTGGGAAAGACTGAAAGTGAGAGGAGAAGGGGACGACAGAGGATGAGATGGTTGGATGGCGTCACTGACTCGATGGACATGGGTTTGAGTAAATCCCAGGAGTTGCTGATGGACAGGGAGGCCTGGCATGCTGCAGTCTATGGGGTCACAAATAGTCGGACACGATTGAGCAACTGAACTGAACTGAACTGAAATGAACTGACACAGGCATATCACTGGCATTTTATACTACTGTTCCAGCCAGAGAATTAGGTGGATGGCTATCTTGGGAAGAGTGGTGGCATAATTTTGTGAGCGAGTCACCTCTCTTTGCCTGAGGACCAAACTCTGAGACAACGGACAGCAATTAGCATTCAGCAGTGAAAGTGGGCAGGAGATAGGTGCAGCAGCTCTGTGAAGGTGCTCTGGGTAGGATGGAAGACATTCTTACCTTCCCTCTTTTAAAAAACCCATATTAATTTGTTTGTCAATAACAATTTTTGACAGTTTCTGTGAAAAGCAATGAAAGGAAAATATGCGTGATCAATTGTAATCTCTGCTGCTTCATTTGGTCCTGAGTCTATATCAGGTATACGTCACCCTTCTTATTTTCCAAAAGTTTAGATTTCCTTTCCATGCACCTAACCCTTCTGCTGAAATCACTACAGAGTCACTAGATGGTGACTTTCCTGATGAGATAAACAGACTGGAACCATATCTTTAATGGGTCTCAGCTTCTTATACCCTAAAGACCCTGAAAAATTCTGTCTTTGGATAAAATCTTTTCAGCTAAATGGGTCATAGAAAACTGAGAGCTACCATCCTGGCCCACTTGGGCATGCCTTCCTGCTAGTAAGTTACTAATCAATTATAGCAAGATTGAACTATAGAATTAACTTGAAATGTGTGTTATAAAACTGAAATATAAGCAAAGATTGTAATATATACTTGAAGAACAAAATATATGATGTAAAACTATAATTTTCAGCTTGTAATCTGGACTAAAACTACATATTATATTTGTTCATTCTCAGAAAAAGTTTTGGAAGAGAGAAGAAATCTATTGGATTTCTTCCTTTCTCTCTCTCTCTCTTTTTTTTTTTTTTTAAACTGGTGTAGAAATTAACAGAGATGACAGTGCATCAGAGACTGCCTGGCATTTCAAAACACAGTAATTTAGCAATGTTTTTAAACTGAATGTAAATAAAAGGAGATTTCTAACTAGGACAATGAATTTGTAAAACACTATTGAAAAAAAAGAAAAAAAGTTATAGCAAATTCGTTTCACAATAGAAACCTAAAGAAAAATTTTTAAGTTGTGATAAAAAGTTAAACAAATCGTGTCAGATATTTAGCAACTTCAGAGAAGACATCCAACCATCACATATTGAAAGCTTAACACCATGGTATTTTAAACAGTTATTAGAAAAGAAAATGCATGTTTCTTTACATAAAGCAACTCACCAATGTGAAGAAAAAAGAAAGGACTATCAAAAGATGCTTCCCCTTCATGGATCACAGCCTTGTGCTGGCGAAGGGGTTTTTGTAACTCAGTGAAGCTATGAGCTATGCCATGCAGCTTCCCCAAGATGAACGGGTCATAATGGAGAGTTCTGACAAAATGCGGTCCACCGGAGGAGGGAATTACAAAGCATGCCAGTGTTCTTGCCACAAGAACTGTATGAACAATATGAAAAGGCAAAAATAAATGACACCGGGAGATAAGCACCCCAGGTTGGTAGGTGTCCAATAAGCTACTGGGGAAGAGCAGAGGGCAATTACTAAGAGCTCCAGAAAGATTGAATTGGGCCAAAACAGAAACGGCTCTCAGCTGTGGATGTGTCTGGGGGTGAAAGTAAAGTCCAATGCAGGAAAAGAACAATATTATATAGAATCTGGAATGCTAGGTCCATGAGTCAAGGAGAATTTATTGTGGTCAAGGAGGAGAAGGCAAGAGTGAACATCAACATTTTAGGAATCAGTGCACTAAAATGGACCGGAAAGGGAGAATTTAATTCAGATGATGATATTATTTGATACTGTGGTCACGAAGGCCTTAGAAGAAATAGAGCAGCCCTCATAGTCAAAAAATACAATCTGAAATTCACTACCTGTGTGTAATCTCAAAAAACACAGAATGATTTCAGCTTATTTCCAAGACAAATGATTCAACACCAGAGTAATCCAACACCAGTGTAACCCAACCACTAATGCTGAAGAAGTTGAAGTCAAATGATTCTGTGAAGACTTACAAGACCTCCTAGAACTAATACCGAGAAGTGATGTCCTTTCCATCATAGGGGATTGGAATGTAAAGAGAGGAAGTCAAGTAATACAAAGAATAGCAGGCAAGCTTGGACTTGGAGTACAAAGTGAAGCAGGACACAGGCTAACAGAGTTTTGTTAATAGAATACACTAGTCATAGCAAACACCCTCTTTCACAACACAAGAGACTATTCTACACATGAACATGACTAGATTGTTAACACATAATCAGACTGATATTCTTTGCAGCTGAAGATGGAGAGCTTCTATACAGTACAGCAAAAACAAGACCTGGAGCTTACTATTGTTCAGATCATCAACTCCTCAGTGCAAAAACAGGCTTATATTGAAGAAAGTAGGGAAAACCACTAGGCCATTCAGATATAACCTAATTCAAATTCCTTATGATTATACAGTACAGGTGGCAAATAGACCCAAGAGATTAGATCTGGTAGACAGATGGACCGAGGCTGGTAAAATTGTACAGGAGGCAGTGACAAAAACCATCCCAAATAAAGAGAAGTACAATTAAAAAAGTGGTTTTTGAGGAGGCCTTACAAATAGCTGAGAAAATAAGAAAAATGAAAGGAAAAGGTGAAAGGGAAAAATATATCCAACTTAATGCAGAGTTTCAGAAAATAGGAAGGAGAGATAAGAAAGCCTTCTTAAGTGAACATTGCTAAGATATAGAGGAAAATACAAGAAAGAGAAAGACTAGAGATTGCTTCAAGAAAGTTGGAGATATCAAGGGACCATTTTGTTTAAGGATGGACATGATAAAGGACAGAAACATTATGGACCCAAAAGAAGAAGGCGTTAAGAAGAGGCGGCAAGAATACGAAAGCTAAGTACACAGGAAAGGACTTAATATTGAGGATAACCATGATGCTGTGTCTCTCACCTAGAGCCAAACATTTCTTGAGTGTGAAGTCAAGTGGGACTTAGGAAGCATTACAGTGGGGGTGATTGAGTTCCTTGAGCTAATTAAAATCCTAAAATATGATACTGTTAAAGTGCTGCACTCAATATGTCAGTAAATTTGGACAACTCAGCAGTGGCCATAGGACTAGAAAAATTCAGTTTTCTTTCCAATCGCAAAGGAGGGCAATGCCTAAGAAAAATGCTCAAACTACAGTACAGTTGTGCTCATCTCACATGCCAGCAAGGTTATGCTCAAAATCCTTCAAGCTAGCTTCAACAGTTTGTGAACCAAGAACTTCCAGATATACAGACTGGGTTTAGAAAAGGCAGAGGAACCAGAGATCAAATTGCCAAAATTTCTTTGATCTTACCAAAAGCAAGGGAATTCCAGAAAAACATCAACTTCTCTTACATTGACCATGCTGAAGCCTTTGACTTGTGTGGATCACAACAAACTGTGAAACATTCTTAAACAGATGGGAATACCAGACCACCTTACCTGTCTCCTGAGAAACCTGTAAGTGGGCCAAGAAGCAAAAGTTACAACCTGACATGGAACAATGGACTGTTCAAAATTGAGAAAAGAGTACATCAAGGCTGTATATTGTCACCCTGCTTATTTAACTTATATTCAGAGTACATCATGGGAAATGTTGGGCAGGATGGATCACAAGCTGGAATCAAGATGGTCAGGAGAAATATCAACAATCTCAAATATGCTGATGACACCACCCTTATGGCAGAAAGCAAAGAGGAAATAAAGAGCCTCTCGATAAAAGTGAAAGAGGAGAGTGAAAAAGTTGGCTTAAAACTAAATTTTCAGAAAATGAAGATCATGGCATCTGGTCACATCACTTCATGACAAACAAAAGGGTAAGATGTGAAAACAGTGACAGGTTTTATTTCCTTGGACTGCAAAGTCACTGTGTATGATAACTGCAGTCATGAAATTAAAAGATGATTGCTCCTTGGAAGAAAACCTATGACAAACCTGGACAGCATATTAAAAAACAGATACCTCACATTGTTGAAGTTCCATATGACAAAGTACATAGTCAAAGCTATGATTTTTCCAGTAGTCATGTACTTATGTGAGAGTTGGACCATTAAGTAGACTGAGCACCAAACAATTGATGCTTTTGAGTTGTGGTACTGCAGAAGCCTCTTGAGAGACATTTGGACTGCAAGGAGATCAGACCATTCAATCCTAAAGGTAATCAACTCTGAATATTCATTGGAAAGACTGATGCTGGTCTCCAATATTTTGGCCACCTGATGCGATGACTAACTCATTGGAAAGACCCTGATGCTGAGAAAGATTGAAGTCAAAAGGAGAAGGAGGTGGCAGAGGATGAGATGGTTAAATAGCATCACTGACTCAATGGACATGAGTTTTAGCAAACTCAGGGAAATAGTGAAGAACAGGGAAGCCTGTGGCGTCCATGCAGTCCTTGGGGTCACCAAGAGTCAGATACAACTTAGCCACTGAAGAACAACAGTTAAAATATGCCTCAAAAAGAAGTAAATATAAAGTATAGATGTTATTAATAATATTAACATAAGCAGAATCCAAATAACAAGGCATGAACTATAGCAAATAGGACACGTTTATAATAATGAATAGTTCAAAAGTGAATAAAGCTACAGCTCCTAACTCTTGAGTAAGTGTACATGATATATGAAAATGAAGCTTATTTGAAACACCAGGAAAAATAGAAGGAAAAAGTCTTATCTTTCTCACTCTGTTGGATCAAGAACTCAAGGCAGAATTAAGGTACATGAAATATTAATGAGAGTTTTATTTTGAGTATAAAATATTAGTTTACATATTTCTAAAAGTTCCTAAGATGGGCATCATTGCAAATTTTATAACAGTGTGCCATGTTTGTCTAAAAGCAGAGTGAAATCAATGGTATATAATTCAGCAAATTTAGTAAGCATTTTTAATACTTGGGAAACTGATTTGACTACTATGACAGGGAAAATTATATATGGCTGAAATTAAATGGAAGTTTATTGTTTCCTCATGTAATATTTTTTTATCATAAAACATCTTGGGATGATAGGACATTCCTATGATATTAAGGGACCTGACTCAGTCTATTTGGTTTTTCTACTTTTCCTAAAATACAGTTTTCTTTTTGATTGAGATGATTTTTCTTTTTCTCAATCATTTCATATAGACTTTAAAGATAATGAGAAATGTTGAAAAGGGAGAAATAGATATCCACAAAGTTCTAAAAATAAATTTTATAAGAAAATTTTGATTTATATTTTTAAAATGTATATTAACTTAATTGAGGGTCATAAAGAACATTTTCATGTCAAAATAGAACAGTTTCAAAAGCACCTACTCATTCTTTTTTAATATATATCTGTTGGTCAACTATGTATACTTTCTTCAGAGAATTGTCTATTTAAGTCCTTAGCTCTTTTTAAAAAATCAGATTATGAGGGGATTTTTTTTTTTTTTAATTTTAGGAGTTTCTTTTTATATATTTTGAAGATTAATCTCTTATCATATATATTGTTTGCAAATATTTTCTCTTCTTTTGTAGATTTCCCATTCACTATGTTGACTGTATCCTCTGTTGTGCAGAAACTTTTTAGTTTGATGTAGCCGCATGTATATTTTTGCTTCTGTTGCCTGAGATTTTGGTTACATCCATAAAATTTCTATTTCACTAATCGTTAGGGAAATATAAATCAAAACCACAATATGATATCACCTCTCACCAATCAGAATGCCTATTATTTTTAAATATATTTTTAATTGGAGGATAATTGTTTTAAAATGCTGCATTGGATTCTGCTGTAAAACAGCATGAATCAGCTATAAGTAAACATACATCACTTCCCTCTTGAGCCTCCCTCCCACCCTCTCATCCTGCCCCTCTAGGTCATCACACACCATCTAGTTGAGCTCCCTCTTGCTATACAGCAGCTTCCCACTAGCTAGCCATTTCACTCTGGTAGTGTGTATATGTTGGGGCTACCCACTCAATTTATCCCGCTCTCTCCTTCCCCAGCTGTATCAAATTCATTCTCTATATCTGAGTCTCTATTCCTGTCCTGCAAATAGGTTATTATTAGAAAAACAAAAGGCAAGTTTCGGCAAGATTGGAACACTTACATACTGTTGAGGAGAATACATAATTATCCAACTGCAATGGAAAACAGTGTGGAGGTGACTAAAAAATTTAATAGTAGAGCTTCCATATGATCCAGCAGTACCTCTTTCAGGTTTTATTCAGAAGAATTGAAATTAGGATCTCAGAGAGATATTAGCATTCCTATATTAATTGTACCACTAGTCATGGTAGCTAAGATGTAGAAATAATGTCCATTGACACATGAATGGATAAAGAAAATGTGGTATATAAAAGTGTCATATATTGGAATAATATTTACCCCTAAAAAGAAGGAAATTATGTCATATGAAACACCATGAATTAACTTTGAGGACAATATGCTAAATGAAATAAGCTAGTCACAGAAAGACAGATACTGCATAATTTCACTTATACGAGGCACCTAATAGTCAAATTCTCAGAATCTAACAGTTGAATCAATAGGCTAATCAAAATCTAATCAAAAAGTTTCAGTTAAGCAAGATGAATAAATGCTAGAGATTGATTGTAAAATAGCATATCTATAGCCAACAATATTGCATTGCACAATTAAAATTTTCATAAAAATTAGATCTCATAAGTATTCTTACCAAAATAAAATAAGAAACATCTATTCAGTGTGACAGAAATGGAATTTTCTCTGAATTCTTATAAATGCTCACAAGCTGTCATTTTTTTCTTGTGATGGGAAAAATAACATTGCTCTAAGTGGTAACTCAAATATTTATCATTTAAAATAATAATTCTTAAGTAAATATTGATTTGCATTCCTCATCTTAGAATATTGGAGGCAAATGTGAATTTGTCAGTCATTAAGGATGTAAAGTCATCCATGCTTTTTTCTGAAATGTCCATTGGTCTCTTGAATAGTGGACCATACAAAACATATTCATATTTTTGCCATAAAATCTGTGACAATTCATGGGAAATTAAATTAATGACTCGTGATCATTTCATTGTTATCAAATTATACCAAAGTCTATTTGCTTATTGAAACTGTTGTTCAGTCACTCAGTTGTGTCCAACTCTTTTCAACTCCATTAACTGCAGCATGCCAGGATTCTCCAACTCATGTCCATTTAGTTGGTGATGCTATACAATATCTCATTCTCTGTTGCCCGCTTTTCCTCCTACCCTCAATCTTTCCTGGCATCAGGGTCTTTCCCAATGAGTCAGCTCTTCTGTATCTTGTGGTCAAAGAAATAGAGCTTCAGCTTCAGCATCAGTCCTTCCAATGAATATTAAGGGTTGATTTCCTTTAGGATTAACTGGTTTGATCTTCTTGTTGTGAAAGGGACTCTCAGGAGTCTTCTCCAGCATCATTGTTAAAAACCATCAGTTCTTCAGTGCTCAGCCTTCCTTATGGTCCAACTGTCACATCTATGTATGACTACTGGAAAAACCAACCATAGCTTTGACTATATGGACCTTTGTCGACAAAGTGATGTCTCTGCTTTAAGAAACAGTAGGCACAGAATTGTGAACCTGGACCAAGTCTATCAGTTTTTCTCCAGTATTTCCTTTTATTTTCTGCTGCATTAATCTAATTTCCTGGGAAACTTGTAGTCATCTCAACTTTGAGGGGACAATTGAGGTACCAACACATTGTTTACCCTACTTTGGCCTTTGCTACAAATAATTTTCATCCTAACTGAATAAGAACTGTATGATATATCAAGGAAAATAAATTGGGAAGTACTTGCAACCCCAGCTAATTGTTAGTTAATCACCAAATGGTCAGAAATCACCCTCACTATTTTACACATGACCACAAACATTTTTATAGAACAGTGAATTTTTTTTAGGTTAACTATTTAACATTAACTAAACATTCTATAAGTGACAGTAAAATGAGCATGTTTATGGCACCTATTTTTTTCCCAGAACGTATAATATTTGTTTTATAAATAACAATTTAATGGGCATGACTATTTCACTAACGTTCTCATTTTTTTAATGCAAGGAAATCAGCTCACAGAACTTAAGTACATCCCAAAGATAACATGACTATTAAACATATTTTGATATTCCCTTTCTATGTTGTTTTATATTTTTAGTATGGAATTGACACATATACACTGCTATTTTTAAAGTAGGTAACCAACAAGAACCTACTGTATAGCATGGGGAACTCTGCTCAATATTCTATAATAACCTACATGGGAAAATAATTTGAAAAATAGTAGATAAATGTATAAGTGAATCAGTTTGCTGTATGCATGAAGCTAACATATTTTTAATCACTTATACTGTAATATAAAGTTAAAATTTTTAAAAAATTTCAAAAATCTTTAAAGTTTATGTGATATCTACTACTACTTGTGTTTTCTATATTATAGGACATTTGCATGCTCAGTCTTAAATTTAATGAAGTCTTAAATTATGTCAAACTCCTTGCGCTTTTCCATTATGTTTGCTCCTCTTGTTCTTGTAAAAATAAAAAGTGCTAGGTGCTCAGTTGCTTCCGTCATCTCGGACTCTTTGGGACCCCACGGACTGTAGTCCACCAGGCTCCTCTGTCCATGGGATTTCCCAGACAAGAATACTGGAGTGGGTTGCCATTTCCTCCTCCAGGGGATCTTCCAAACCACAGATTGATCCCACGTCTCCTGTGGCTCCTGCATTGGTGGGTGGATTTTATACTGCTGAGCCACAGGGAAGCCCAGTAAAAATAAAAGAATAAAAACAACCCTTATAAAAAAGATCCTTTATAAAACCATGCAAAAACAAACCTTATAAAAATACCTTTTACAAGAAAAAATAAAAGAAACCCTTATTAAGAAAGAAGACATTATTTCTGTTATTTTCTCTACCATGATTTTAAAATGGTCTACTCTTTTTTGGTTTGTTCACTGCTTTAAATATTTAAATCATGTCTTTTCCTTTAAGAAATATCTGAAAAAATGTCAATTGTGGTTATTTACTGATTTTTAAGATAAGAAATGCTCATCATTTGTATTTTAAGGTAATAATTGCATTTTTAAAATATATTTTCAGTATGAACCACTGAAAATTACTTTCATTAATAATCAAGGGAACAGCTAATAAGAATAGATCCCACCTCATCCAGTAATGTATTTTGGAATTCAACAGAAGAGGTGGAGAAGTAGAGAAAATTACATGATTCCTCAGCTAATAACCATTTTTCTAAATATGAACAATGATGGCTTAGAATGTTCTTTTTTAAAAGCATAGCAGCTGCAACTTTATTGCTTCCTTTGAATTTAATGTGCAGCTTGTAATATGATGTGATGCTCTATGTTATTTTTTTTTTTATTCTTATTTTCAAGGAGCTAAAGATTCTGGCATTAAAACAAAGATGAAATTTTTGGTTTTGTGTCAGTTAAACATCCTTTTCATAAAATATACTTCAGGATGAAAAAAAAATCGGAGAAAGAACCACATCTATTAAACTTAGGACAAGAGCAAAACACAGGACAAGTAGAGGGTCTAAAAACTACCTCAGTCTTACCCTATGAAACAATAATGTCACAGACAGAACATTTTGTGCTACACACACAAAACTTCTTAGATAGATGTCAACCAGAACGTTAAAGACCGGGATATGAAGAATGTCTTAGTAGAGTATTTCTTTCAACTGGGATTTTGAGCAACAACAAGAAGAAAAAGAACAAAAGTCCTGTTATGTCTATTTCTTCCCCCATGCCAACTCTTCTTTGTCTGTGCTGATAAGAATGTATCCCTAATACACCCACTACCCTCTCTCCCCACCCTGGATCCTCTTTTTCTCCAAGGGAGCTCAGAAAGGTGGGGCTGTCAGAATGAGCAACTGTGACTTCAATTTCCTCGAGTTTTAACTGGTAGGGGTAGGAGTCTTCCCATCTTTCAAACTGGGCAAGTCCAGGTTATGGTTAGCAAAGCACTAGGTGAATTTCCAGAGTGTCTGGAAAACGATTGATGAGTCTTTTTGTGTCTGTGGTACTTTCATGAGCTCCCACAGAGAACCCCATTTTCTCATTTTTGTTTAGAATTCCTATAGGGATAGGTCAATTATAAGTTAGTTCTACTCATTAAAGGAGCAATAATGTCTCATTTTTCTTTTGGCAAGCTAGATTTTAGTGAATTTCAAAAAACTACTTTTAAGTGTCACTAAACATTTTTGTACAATGAGAATATTGTGGAATATACAAAAATAACACTAGTAATATTTCTATGAAGAATATTTAAAATAAAGAAAAAAGGGGATAACAGCTGGTAATTTTTGTTTAGTTTGATATTTCATAACAAGAGAGAGATAGTGACAATTTTTTTTTTCTTTATATCATCACATTTTAGATATAATGAAACCCAAGTAAGTTCAGTCAAGCACAGTTAAATGACATCCACAAGCAATATGGTATGATAGTCAAGCACACAGTTTCCGGAGTTCAACTCTAGATTAAAATACTAATTCTACTGTTAGAAGACCCACTGAATGAAACTGCCTACCCTGGTTAGCCCCAGTAATACCACTTGCATGAATTATCTAACAATAAGAGGTTCCTGGTAAGGACACAGAACAAGCTACCACTTGTTATTTGGGAAAGATCAATAGGAAACAGGGGACTCCAGTCCATATGTCCTACTAACCTCCCAGAATCCTTTGCTCCAGAATTCATCTTGGCTGAGAGATGTGTGCACCACCAGAAAGGACCCTGAGTCAGACTTTGGGTCAAGAAAGGTGACTGACCAGAGACAACCTGGAAACTAACCCCATTACCACAAAATCTGAGACAGCAAGCCATATGGCAGAGTAGTTCTCCTGAGTTTCCTTAGACTCCTGCTCCCCTTTCCAATAAAGTCTCTTGCCTTGTTGACATGTGTCTTCTCAGACAATTCATTTCCAAATGTTAGACAAGAGCCCACTCTTGGCCCTGGAAGGAGTCCCCTTTCCTGAAGCACTACTATATCCTAGCTGGGTGACTTTGGACAAATTAAAAATAAAGAGCTATTAAACTGAAAAATCAGCCATCTGTACCATTTTAGGCACTCTATCATGCAAGAAGATATTGACATCAAAACCACAATATATTCATTATTAAAGCATTACATTTCAGAATCTATCCTGGAGGTGAAGTCTCTGTGGGGAACTTAGGTCTGGAGAGTAAAGCCCTAATGAAAGGGATTGTATTTTTATGAGAAGAGACATAAGAGGGATTCTATCTTACCTTCCCTCTTCCCCTGTATATGTATATGGCAAGAAGGCAGTCATTTGACAGCTAAGAAGAGGGTTCTCACCAGAAGCTGATCATTCGGATACCCCAATCTTGGACTTCCCAGACTCCAGAACTGTGAAAAACAAAATTGTGTTGCTTAAACTACATGGTTTAAGCCACCTAGTCCACTTTATTTATTTATTTATACCAACTCTAGCTAGTCATTTGACAGCCAAGAAGAGGGTTCTCACCAGAAGCTGATCATTCGGATACCCCAATCTTGGACTTCCCAGCCTCCAGAACTGTGAGGCTTAAACTACATGGTTTAAGCCACCTAGTCCACTTTATTTATTTATTTATACCAACTCTAGCTGACCAATACAAGTAGCCATTTCCAGATTAAGAGCATATTCTGAAACCAGTCTGCCAGAGTTTCTATTGCTATTTCTTGCAAAGATTTGTGATTTCTTTTAGCAGGGCCAGGGAAAAATTCTAGATCCAGGGCCATCCTGGGTCCCTTTCTTGTTCTTTGACTTAGTTCAGAAAATAATCCTCATTGTTTGCTGGTGGTTTAAAATTTATTGACTTAAATATTGGCACATGCCCTCAGGGTATATGCACCCTTTGCTATTGTTTCTTCTTCCTCTTCAGATTTTAGTCTGTAGCCTTTTTCTCTAATCTCTGAAATGTCTCATTAGCTTTGTTGGTAATGCTATCTACACACACACACAAACACATTTTATACAATTTTCATTTTAGAGCATGGAAAACTCACCCCTCATAGTGTCAAAATTTTACCTATTTTACCTAATGTTAATGTATTTGACCATAATATTATGCGGAAATAATGAAGCTTTTTGTACAAGTTTACATATTCTGTCCTCACATCCACTTTTTTCTTATTTTCTTTAGTAAAGTTTAAATCATCCCTATTACCTACATTTTAAAATTTATTTCAGGTATTAATTGCTGAATTAATAAGGACGGAAACTTATGATGGAGTGGGAGAGTGAAATATTAAGAAAAATTTAGCAGTTCTATGGGTTTCCCAGGTGGCACTAGTGGTAAAGAACCCTCCTGCTAATGCAGGAGATGAAGGTTTGATCCCTGGGTCCAGAAGATCCCCTGGAGGAGGGCATGGCAACCCACTCCAGTATTCTTGCCTGGAGAATCCCATGGACAATGGAGACTGGGGGGCTTCAAACAGTGATATAAGGGAGAGACATAAATCTAAATTAAATTGATTATAATACTTTCTTATAGAACTTTTTTAAAAATATATTTTGAAAAGTTTATAGATTTGTAGTTTATAGATTTGAGCAAGTTTATTGGAAGTGTTTTCCAGCAGCTTTACTTTTTAATTAATATATGTATTTTTTGAAGACATAATGATATTGCACCCTTAATAGACTATAGTATAAACACAACTTTTCTAGGTACTGGAAACTAAAAATTCATGTAATTTGTATTATTGTTACATTTGTTTTATTGCAATAGTCTGGAACCACACATGCAGTATCTCTGAGGTGTGCCTTTATTCACCTGTCCTGATCTCCTCAGGGCCAGATGAAGGAACCCCCAGGGCAGCACCAGGTGGCTCAGTTGTAAAGAATCAGCCTGCCAGTGCAGGAGATGGGGCTTCCATCCCTGGGTCAGGATGATCCTCTGGAGAAGGAAATGGCAACCTTCTCCATTATTCTTGCCTGGGAAATCCCATGGACAGAGGAGCCTGGTGGGCTATAGTCCATGCAGTCACAAAGAGCCGGACACAATTTAGTGGCTAAACAACAAAGCAAATCCTAATCTTGCTTACCCTTTCTTGCCTATTCCTTTCTGTGGAAACCACTGAAACGTTCTAACATACACTTTCCTTCAGCCTTACCACCAACTTCCCTGTGTGGCCCTGTGTGACATGGCAGGCCTCTGAATCTTGGGAACAGACTTCTCTTTCAATGGTAGCCTTTCCCTAATCTATTGATGTAGGTACCTTTTTTTTTTTTTTTTTTTTTTTTTATTCCTATAGAATATCTATTGTTGTTGTTCAGTAGCTAAGTTGTGTCCAACTCTGTGAGACTCCATGGACTGCAGCACACCAGGCTTCTCTGTCCTCCACTATCTCCCAGTGTTTGCTCAAATTCATGTCTATTGAGATGGTGATGCTATCTAACCACCTCATGCTCTGCCACTGCCCCCTTCTCCTCTTGCCCTCAATCTTTCCCATCATCAGGGTCCTTTCCAATGAGTTGGCTCTTTGCATCAGGTGGCCAAACTATTGGAGTTTCAGCTTCAGCATCAGTCCTTTCAAAGAATATTCAGGGTTGATTTCCTTTAGGATTGACTCGTTTGATTTCTTTGCTGTCCAAAGAATTCTCAAGAGTCTTCTCCAGCAACACAATTTGAAAGTATCAGTTCTTCAGTGCTCAGTCTTCTTTATGGTCCAACTCTCACATCTGTACATGACTTCTGGAAAAACCACAGCTTTGACTATATGGACCTTTGTTGGCAAAATGATGTCTCTGCTTTTTAACACTCTGCCTAGGTTTATCACAGGTTTTCTTCCAAAGAGCCAGCATCTTTTAATTTCTTGACTGCAGTTACTATCCACAGTGACTTTGGAGTCCAAGAAAAGAAAATGTGTCACTGCTTTCAATTTTCCCTTTTTCTATTTGCCAAGAGGTGATGGGACCAGATTCCATAATGTTAGTTTTTTGTAATATTGAGCTTCAAGCCAGCTTTTTCACTCTCCTTTTATCCTCATTCAGAGGCTCTTTAGCTCCTCTTCACTTTCTGCCTTTAGAGTGGTAATGTTTGCATATCTGAGGTTGTTGACACTTCTCCTGATAATCTTAATTCCAGTTTGTGACTCATCTAGCCAGACATTAGTATCATGTTCTCTGCAAAATGTATGAGTTAAGTAAGCAGGATGCCAAAATGCAGGCTTGTACTTCTTTCCCAGTTTGGATCAGTTGTTCCATGTCTGGTTCTAACTGTTGCTTCTGGACCTGCATACAGGTTTCTCAGTAGACAGGTTAACGTGGCCTGGTATTCCCATCATTTGAAAAATTTTCCAGTTTGTTGTGATCTATACAATCAAAGGCTTTAGTGTGGTCAGTGAAGCAGACGTAGATTTTTTCTGGAATTCCCTTTCTCCATGATCCCAGGAGAGTTGGCGACCAACAGTCAGCTTTTCTGACTTGTCAAACAAATAAGGAACTGGCTAGTGGCAAGCCCAGGCCAAAGTGTATCCTGTGTTAGAGAATCTTCTTAAGCTACTCTACATTAAGACAACTCAAAATCGCTGTTTTTAATTGTTAAGTATGTTATATTTCATTTCCTTCATTCTCATGAATGAAAATTGGGAAACTTTGGTATAAAAATATCTTTTCTTGAAAAGTAATTATGTTGAAATCATAAGCTTGTAAATGCTTGCCAAGTCTGTTAATTTTATGTGAAATTTGGTAAAGATACACATTCAAAGTAAAGATGATTTTGGAGATAGGATTTATACTTAAATGATTAGAGTTTAGTTACGTGGATGCATGGACACCATTTTTATTTCAGATTCTTTTATTGAGTGAGTATAAAAATTATAAACTGAACAATGATATCTGTATCAAATCCATAGGACACTGAAATATTTCCTCACTCTCCTGAATTATTTTTATTTGTATTTTGTTCTATGTTTTACTTCCCTGGGAATAATGCTATATATTGAATATGTACTTATTTATTTTGCTTTTGGGTATCTGAATGAGCACATGAATACCAACTTTTTAAGGGGTGTAGTATATATTATACCCATTATGAATAATATTGCATATATTGAGTGAGTTTTAAAAATAATGTATTTTTTCTTTGAAATTGAAGTACTGATTTAAGATGTCTAGAAAATAAGACTCAGAATCAACAACTACTCTTATTCTAGCATCTTCTTCTAAGTAAAATCTAATATACATCTTTTTTTAATCTGCACAGCAGAGCAGATGCTGTAGCCAATCTGTAGCCCTGATAAGAACATCAGTTTACAGTTAAAATAGAGAAAATGCTGATAACCACTGATGCAAATTCATGTGCTTCAAGACTGGATATTCTGACTGGAAAATTTATTTGCACAGCCTTATTTCCTTAAAACTGGATCTTCATCACTTTTATTTTAGATGTTTTCCTAATATAAAATATCACAATTGCATCATGTAAATTATAATATGAAAATGTACACTATCCAAAAGGAAGAAAAGATATTACTGCCCTGCAAGTATCAAAAGAGTAGTTGAATTGAATATTTTCCTGGAAATATTTCTGATTAAAGAAGATCAAATGAGAAGTCATCCTTAAACATATGTATATATATATATATTTAATTCTGGAAGGTACAAGATAATTTATATTAATCCCATTATTTAATCAGTAGAGATACAAAGCTAACACTTAAATGAATAGATCCAATTTTTTAAAACACTTATTAAAGTATTTGTTTTTGACCGTGTTGGGTCTTTGTTGCTGCACAGGCTTTTCTCTAGTTGTGGCAAGTGGGGTTTACTCTCTAGTTGTGGTGTGAAGAGTTCCCACTGCCGTGATTTCTCTTATTGCAGAGCACAGGCTCTAGGGCACCTGCTCACTGGCTGTGGCTCCTGGGATCTAGAGCACAGGCTCAGTAGCGTTGGCCCAGGGCCTTGGGGCTTACTTGCTCCTTAGTACAGAGTCCTCTCAAATCAGAGATTGAACCTGTTTCTCCCGCATTGGCAGGCAGATTCTTCCCCAAATGAGTCACCAGGGAAGTCCTATTTTTTAAGGTGAAAGGTCAAAGATGTTTATCATGTGAATCCCTTAAGATATCAATGAAACTATGAATTACAATAAATTGATTATAAACTTACTAAATATTATGTCCAAGGGAATTTATTAAAATCAGAACTGAAACTCTACATTCACTAGTATATTTAAATAGGAAATACTAACAGTTGTATAATATATTTTCCAAGTTATAATTAACAAGCCTTCGATTTTGCTTCAGTATTAAACAGAAATGACCAAGATATAAATTAGCACAAAATTTAATTTCCTCTTTACTTCATTGACATGGAAGTTGATTCTTTGCCTTCTGACTGTGCATGCTCATGTTATTCTGCCAATGTGATTTTAGTTTGACCTCAGAATTATGTTCTCTTTTCAAGTGTCCACAACGAGCTTTATCCATTTCACAAAGAGGGTATAAATTGGCAGAGAATAACTTGTTCAAAGGTTCATAGGATGCATCGAACAATGAGGAACCATTTCTGTAAAAGCATTGCTTAAACCAGCTTACTCCACAACCATCAGAGGAAATTTCTTGCAAAATTTATTTCTTATCAAACAGGAAAAAAAAAAACCTGTTCAATCTGTTATGAATCTTTTTAAATTGTCATAGTAGCTGAATCCATATCTAGGCCTTCTGAATTGGAATCATTTCCCCTATAATTTTCATTTGCCAATTATTGATATATTGTACTTTTGTGACATGATATGGTTTGATTTAACTATAATTAATGATACTTTTTTACCTTCTAAAAGATGAAAAATACCCAGTTTGGATCAATTACTATAAAATCAATTTCGATGTCTATAGGCCCCTGACTGTTCTCCTTTGGATTATCTGAATTTATAATCATACTGATGTAGTTGTGTGTAGTTTACGACAACTTTCATGACAGTTTGTCTTTCTTTAGTTTGTGTCACATTTGTTCTACAGCAAAGGCAAAATTTTTGTCCAAAGATATTTAGCTTATAATCATATACACATTTTTATCATATCAACCTAAATGCATTTGTGTTTCTATTCATAAAATAATGTCATTTAAAAAGCTATCTCATAGTTTGGACATATTCTATATACTGTTTAAACAATACCTCTTTCTTTAGAGAACAGAATCAAGAAACTCATCTACAATGTAGCAGGTGTTTATCTGACTAACACCCATGGAGACTCTGACTGTGATTTGGAAAAATCCCTTCTACCACAAATCCCAATTTACAGGTTACCCTGACAACAGGTAATTTAAAATAACTTATCAGCAATCCTAAAATGCTCTTTAACTTTATAAAAGAGTAATTATTTGGGAAATACGAATACTATTTAAGATACTATTTTTTTAAATTTATTTTTAATTGGAGGTGATTGCTTTAAATACTGGTTTCTGCCATGAATCAGCGTGAATCAGCCATAGGTATACATATGTCCCCTCCTTCTTGAACCTCCCTCCCACCTCCCACCCCATCCCACCCTTCAACCTTGTCACAGAGCACCAGGTTTGCATTTCCTGAATATATAGCAAATTGCCCCATCTATATTGCACATGGTTTAAAAACTTTTTCTTTGCTCTTTGTCTCATTAATTTCAATTGATAATATTTCTGGTTTGTCAAAAATATGTAATTATGTACTGAAAATGTTAGCAACGATTAATAATGCTTCTTTAAGCTTATGCAGCATGTTGATTTCTCTAGAGTACTTTCTCACACTGCAATTAATGATTTTTCTGTATTATTGGCAGATCTACATACATAATTATGCTCATTTAGCAGATGAAGTTTCAGAACCTCAAATAAGCTAAGGGACCTTGCCAAGATTTCCATGTGAGCAATTAGGTAAGCTGAAACAAAATATTCTAAATCATATATTTTTCTCCATTGACACCTGTAGAAGTAATGTGAGGTGTTTGAAAAAATACATAAATAAAATGCAAAATGCAAAAGATAGAAATGATATAAAAAATATGTATGGCACATGGAAGGCCTCATGATTTGTTTACTGAATACATTGATCTTACATACAATACTCTATTCCACTTGCCCTAAAAAGTTTCCTACTCTCTAGACCCATAGATTCTGCTCTTTCTTTTATCCAATTTTTGGCAGAAGCTCTTTCTGTTCTCTGATAGGTACTTTTCCCCTTTGGTGTGTGTGCGTTAATCGCTCAGGCATGTCTGACTCATCATGATGCCTGGACTATAGCCCACCAGGCTCCTCTGTCCATGGAATTCACCAGGCAAGAATACTGGAGTGGGTAGCCTTTTCTTTCTCCAGTGCATCTTCCTGATCCAAGGATCAAAGGCAGGTCTCCAACCAAAATTGCAGGCAGATTCTTTACCATCTGAGCCACAAGGGAGGCCCCTTTCCTCTTTTAAACTTTTCTATATTACTCCTATTCTTTAAAACTTATGTTTCATGTTTTTGGAAATTGTTTTATCACCTTTCTCAGTGTGGGATCATTGTCCTTCTCCTGTCTTCTTATGGCAGCTGAAATATATCTTGATTTTGCTGTCAAGCAAAAAAGTCACATGATTGGCAATCTTGCCAACTTGACTGCATCCCTCAGTTCAGTTCAGTTCAGTCGCTCAGTCATGTCTGACTCTTTGCGACCCCATGAATCACAGCACGCCAGGCCTCCCTGTGCATCACCAACTCCTGGAGTTTACTCAAACTCATGCCCATTGAGTCGGTGATGCCATCCAACCATCTCATCCTCTGTCATCCCCTTCTCCTCCTGCCTCCAATCCCTCCCAGCATCAGGGTCTTTTCCAATGAGTCAACTCTTCGCATTAGGTGGCCAAAGTACTGGAGTTTCAGCCTCAGCATCAGTCCTTCCAATGAACACCCAGGACTGATCTCCTTTATGATGGACTGGTTGGATCTCCTTGCAGTCCACGGGACTCTCAACAGTCGTCTCCAACACCACAGTTCAAAAGCATCAATTCTTTCACACTCAGCTTTCTTCACAGTCCAGCTCTCACACCCATACATGACCTCTGAAAAAACCATAGCCTTGAGGAGACGGACCTTTGTTGGCAAAGTAATGTCTCTGCTTTTTAATATGCTGTTAAGGTTGGTCATAGCTTTCCTTCCAAGCATCCCTCACTAATCTGCTAATAATTTGATAACAAGATCTGTGTTTAAAGAGTACTTCTTAATAGATTTCCAGGTCTTACTTGGTACATTGACAGGTCATAGCTTATTCAGAATGACATAGTTACTGAAAATTAAAAGGGGACTTACATATTTTGTTGTTGTTCAGTTGCTCAGTCATGTCCATCTCTGCAAACCCATGAACAGCAGCATGCCAGGCTTGCCTGTCCTTCACCATCTCCCCGAGCTTGCTCAAACTCGTGTTCAGAGTGACTGATGCCATCTGAACATCTCATCCTCTGTCATCTCCCTCTCCTCATGCCCTCAATCTTTCCCAACATCATGGTCTTTTCTAACAACTTGGACTTTCTGGGTAGTTCAGCTGACAAAGAATCCTGCAATGCAGAAGACCCCATTTTGATTCCAGGTCAGGAAGACCCTCTACAGAAGGGATAGGTTACCCACTCCAGTATTCTTGGGCTTCCCTGGTGGCTCAAATAGTAAAGAATATGCCTGCCATGTGGGAGACCTGGGCTCAATGCCTGGAATGGGAAGATCCCATGGACAGAGGAACCCGGCAGGATACAGTTCATGGGGTTACAAACAGTTTTGCTTATATACATTGATGTTTTTATTAGGATACTACCTTTGACTGTAAATAACCTGAAAGGTAAGTTAAAAGATACTCTATTGGCTTACATTTTTCCTCCTGAAGTCCTATATCAAACAAAGATTAGGCATTTCAGTAAAATAAAGGATAAACTATACCTTGTGAGTATTTTGAAATTACACATTAGGATTCCATTTGTCTTTCTATTTACCCTTATAAAAATTCTAGATCTTAAAGTTATTATTCCTAGATTTATTTAAAAAAAAAAAAAAGGAAAAGAAAGAGCGTATGGAGAGAGTGTGGAGAAATGGGAACCCTCTTACACTGTTGGTGGGAATGCAAATTAGTACAGCCACTATGGAGAACAGTGGAGATTCCTTAAAAAACTGGAAATAGAACTGCCATATGACCCAGCAATCCCACTTCTGGGCATACACACCGAGGAAACCAGATCTGAAGGAGACACGTGCACCCCAATGTTCATCGCAGCACTGTTTACAATAGCCAGGACGTGGAAGCAACCTAGATGTCCATCAGCAGATGAATGAATAAGGAAGCTGTGGTACATATACACCATTGAATATTACTCAGCCATTAAAAAGAATTCATTTGAATCAGTTCTAATGAGATGGATGAAACTGGAGCCCACTATACAGAGTGAAGTAAGCCAGAAAGATGAAGACCAATACAGTATACTAATGCATATATATGGAATTTAAAAAGATGGTAATGATAGCCCTGTATGCAAAACAGAAAAAGAGACACAGATGTATAGAACAGACTTTTGGACTCTGTGGGAAAAGGCGAGGGTGGGATGTTCTGAGAGAATAGCACTGAAGTAAGTATACTATCAAGGGTGAAACAGATCACCAGTCCAGGTTGGATGCATGAGACAAGTGCTCAGGGCTGGTGCACTGGGAAGACCCAGAGGGATGGGATGGGCAGGGAGGTGGGAGGGGGGATCGGGAGGAGGAACACATGTAAATCCATGGCTGATTCATGTGAATGTACGGCAAAAACCACTACAATATTGTAAAACAATTAGCCTCCAACTAATAAAAATAAATGAAAAAAAAAAGAAACATGGGGCCAATAATTAGATTTGAACATCAAGTAAAAAATTTACATAATTGTTTTATGTTTAATTATACATAATTTGTGTTACAATGTATATTTGTTTTTACTTTTTTAGGCATTTATATATATTAATATTAAAAGTGTTTTTCTTATAATGCAGTTTGGTATTGCAGTTTTTTCTTAATATGAGACTTAAATGGGTTATTTATACTATTTATAATTAATTCAGTTACTAATATATTTAGGTTTAAGTCTATTATATTTTTATTTTTATATTAGTCCTTTATGCCCTTTATGATCTTTATGCCCTTTCTCTCTAACATTTTTTTAAATTTTTCTTTGAATAAATAGAATAAAAGAATATATATATTTTTTAATAAATCTGCTTTTTCTCCTCTCTTGCCTTATTAGGTGTAACTCTTTATTTTGTTATTTCAGTGATTGTTTAAAGGTTTGCAATATACATTTACCTTGTCACAATGCACCTTTAATTGGTATTATATGGCCTCCCATATAACATAAATACTTCATTTTTCCCCTTTATTCCTGATGAAGCTATTATCTTATGTTTTATCTATGCATACATATATTTTCATTGTTTTATTTTTATTTTAGTAGCTAATTATTTGAAAAAAGATTTAATAGGAAAATATTATATATATGATACATGCATATATGTTCATTATTTATGATTTTCAATGTTTATACTCTTCACTATAGATCTGTATTCTTACAAATAAAAAGCTCTGTTTCCCCCTCATTTTGAGATGCCTCATATATAGTCAGTTAGGCTAATTAGGTGTGTAACAGGAAGAGGCTCTGATTGAAATTATTGTTTCATGAGTAACAAGGCTACAGTTTATTCTGTATAACCAGAATAGAACACATGATTTCAGATCTTTGAACTATTTGAATAAAATAAGAAATGTTAAGAACTAGGCATTTATGTGCTTAAAAATAAGTGTTATGGTCATAATTAACTTTATATATAATAATAACCATTTATATTTTTAAATGTTAGGATGATATATTAGTTCCATCCAAAATTTTCTAAAAAGGATAAAGAGAGAAAAATGGAATTCCAAATGGTTTCTCATATGCTAAATATAAAGATAGACATAGACTTGTTATAAGTGATAATTGATGCTGGAAGTAACTCAATCTTCTCAGAAACCTTAAATATGAGTTTAATCCTTGACTTAAACTTTGGTGTAAATTTAAGATAAAGAAATTAATGGTACACTCCCATATAAAATAGATAGCCAACGGGAATTTTCTGTATGACACGGGGAGCTCAAATCCAGAGTTCTGTGACAACATGGAGAGGTGGGATGGGGTGGGAGGTGGGAGAAAGTTTTAATAATTAAGGGACATGTGTATACTTATGCATGATTCATGTTGGTGTATGGCAGAAACCAACACAATATTGTAAATCAGTTATCTCCCAATTAAAAATAAATTTTAAAAATGTATAAGACTTGCTCACAAATGTTAAAAAAAAATCAGTGTTATCACAACAATATATTGGAATTACCTGTTTTGCATTTGTATATTTATTTCTTTGAGTTTTTATAATAGTTTTAACTAGTGAATTAATGTTTATGCTAGTTATTGGGTTTAGGGTTTTGAGAATATAAATATGCACATTTTAAAATATAAATGAAAGAAAAAGGGAAAATTTAAACAGTTTTCATAAACTTTAAAAAGTTTACTTGATTTTTTTCAACTCAATGATCACATTCTCTTTGTCTTGAACATAAAGTTGAGTAAATAAACAGTACATGGAAGATTAGACAAAATATAGTTTCTGTTGCATACAAAGGTCAAAACCAGGCAAAACTGTTGTATGTTGTTAAAAGTCAAAATAAAGTTTAGCCTTAGCTGGGAAGTGAGAAGCAGGTAAATTGTGGAAGAGAACAGAAGAAAGGTTTATGAACCCTGGTAATGTTCTGTTTCTTGATTTGTATACTGGAAAGGAGTGTTTAATTTGTGGAAAAAAACTCACTAATAATGCATACCCTTTTCTAAATGTATGTCACACACTGTGACAGTTAATTTCATGTCAACTTAACAGGATGATAAGATACACAGATATGTGATTAAACATCACTCGTGGATGTATTTTAAGTGTGTTTATGAATTAAATTATTATTTGAATCAGCAGATTCATAAACCATTTTGCCATCTGAAAGTGGGAGAGCATCACCCAATCGAAACCAAGGGCCTGAACAACAATAAAACAAACAAAAACAAGAAAACAAACAAAAGTTGAGAAAGGAAAAATTTCCTTTCTCCCCAGTTCCCTGCAGTGGGAAAAAAAAAAAAAAATCCTCTTTTTCCCTTACATATTCAGATCCAGGCTGGAATTTATATATCAATATCTCTAGTTCTTGGTCCTTAAGACTTGAACTGAATTACACCACTGACATTCCTAGGATTCCAGCTTTCAGACAGCAGATGGTAAAATTTCTCAGCCTTCCTAACTGCATGAGCTCTTTCTTAATATAACTCTCTTTATATTTATATATATTTCCCAAGCGATCCTTTTTTTCTACAAGATTCTAATACATAAATACAAGTTTAAATTGTTCTTAATCAAAATACTGAGAAGCATTATAAGAGTGGGCTACCCAGGTAGCACTCAATTCAGTCCAGTTGCTCAATAGTGCCCGATTCTTTGTGACCCCATGGAGTACAGCAGGCCAGGCTTCCCTGTCCAACACCAACTCCCAGAGCTTGATCAAACTCCTGTCCATTGAGTCAGTGTTGCCAGCCAGCCATCTCATCCTCTGTCACCCCCATCTCCTCTCACCTTCAATTTTCCCAGCATCAAGGTCTTTTCCAGTGAGTCAGTCCTTAGTATCAAGTGGCCAGAGTATTGGAATGTCATTTTCGGCATCGCTTCTTTCAACAAAAGTTCAGGACTTATTTCCTTTAGGATTGACTGGTTTGGTCTCCTTAAGTCCAAGGGTCTCTTTAAGAGTCTTCACCAAACACCACAATTCAAAAACATCATTTCTTTGGCATTCAGCTTACTTTATAGTCCAACTCTCACATCCATCCTTGCCTACTGGAAAAACTATAGCTTTGACTAGATGGTTTGGATGTGAGAGTTGGACTATAAAGAAAGCAAAGTGCCAACGAATTGATGCTTTTCAACTATGGTGTTGGAGAAGACTCTTGAGAGTCCCTTGGACTGCAAGGAGATCTAACCAGTCCATCCTAAAGATCAGTCCTGGGTGTTCACTGGAAGGACTGATGTTGAAGCTGAAACTCCAATACTTTGGCCACCTGATGTGAAGAGCTGACTCATTTGAAAAGACCCTGATGCTGGGAAAGATTGAGGGCAGGAGGAGAAGGGACAACAGAGAATGAGATGGTTAGATGGCATCACCAACTCAATGGAAATGAGTTTGGGTAAACTCCGGGAGTTGGTAATGGACAGGGAGGCCTGGGGTGCTGCAGTTCATGGGGTCGCAAAGAGTCAGCACAACTGAAACACTGAACTGAACTGAACTGACAAGATGGAACTTTGTTGGAAAAGTAATGTCTCTGCTTTTTAATATGCTGTCTAGGTTTGCCATAACTTTTCTTACAAGGAGCAAGCGTCTTTTAATTTCATGGCTGCAGTCAACATCTGCAGTGATTTTGGAGACTAAGAAAATAAAGTCTGTCACTGTTGCCATTGTTTCCCATCTATTTACCATGAAGTGATGGAACTAAATATCAAGATCTTCGTTTTTTGAATCTTGAGTTTTAAGACAACTTTTTAAGTCTCCTTTATCACCCTCGTGAAGAGTCTCTTTAGTTCCTCTTCACTTGTTGCCAAAGGGTAGTGTCATCTGCATATCTGAAGGTATTGATATTTCAACCAGCAATCTTGATTCCAGTTCAGTTTCCTCCAGAATGTGATTTCACATGATGTACTCTGCATAGAAGTTAAATAAGCAGGTTGAGAATATACAGCCTTGACATACTCCTTTCCCAATTTGGAAACAATCCGTTGTTCCATGTCTGGTTCTAACTGTTTCTTCCTGAACTGCAGATAGGTTTCTCAGGAGGCAGGTAAGGTCGTCTGGTATTCTCATCTCTCAGAATTTCCCACAGTTTGTTTTGATCCACAGCCAAAGTATTTGGCATAGTAAATAAAGCAGAAATAGATATTTTTCTGGAACTCTCTTGCTTTTTCAGTGATCCAATAGATGTTGGCAATTTGACCTCTGGTTCCTCTGCCTTTTCTAAACCCAGCTTGAACATCTGGAATTTCACAGGTCAAGTACTGTTGAGCCTGTGTTGGAGAATTTTGAGCATTATTTTGCTAGCGTGTAAGGTGAGTGCAATTGTATGGTATTTTGAACATTCTTTGGCATTGCCTTTCTTTGCGATTGGAATGAAAACTGATCTTTTCCAGTCCTGTGGCCACTGCTGAGTTTTCCAAATTTGCTGGCATATTGAGTGCATCACTTTCACAGCTTCATCTTTTAGGATGTGAAAATAGCTCAAATGGAATTCCATCACCTCCACTAGCTTTATTCATAATGATTCTTCCTAAGACCCACTCAACTTCACACTCCAGGATGTCTGGCTCTAGGTGAGTGATCATAATATCATGATTATCTGGGTGGTGAAGATCTTTTTTATATAGTTCTTCTGTGTATTCTTGTCACCTCTTCTTAATATCTTCTGCTACTCTTAGGTCCACACCATTTCTGTCCTTTATTGTGCCCATCTTTGTGTGAAATATCCCCTTGGTATCTCTGATTTTCTTCAAGAAATCTCTAGTCTTTCCCATTCTATGGTTTTCCTTTATTTTTTGCACTGATCACTGAGGAAGGCTTTCTTATCTCTCCTTGCTATTCCTTGGAACTCTGCATTCAAATGGGTATATCTTTCCTTTTTTCCCTTCCCTCTCAGTTCTTTTCTATTCACAGCTATTTGTAAGGCCTTCTCAGATAACCACTTTGCCTTTTTGCACTTCCTTTTCTTGGGGATGGTCTTGATCCCTCTTGTACTATGTCACAAACCTCCTCCCATAGTTCTTCAGGCACTCTATTAGATCTAATCCCTTGAATCTATTTCTCACTTCCACTTTATAATCATAAGGGATTTGGTTTAAGTCATACCTGAATGGTCTAGTGGTTTGCCTACTTTCTTCAATTTAAGTCTGAATTTAGCAATAAGGAGCTCATGACCTGAGCCACAGTCAACTCCTGGTCTTGTTTTTGCTGACTGTATAGAGTTTTTCCATCTTTGGCTAGAAAGAATACAATTCATCCAATTTTGGCATTGACCATCTGGTGATGTCCATGTGTAGAGTCTTCTCTTGCATTGTTGGAAGAAGGTGTTTGCTATGACCAGTGTGTTCTCTTAACAAAACTCTGCTAGCCTTTGCCCTGCTTAATTTTGTACTCCATAGGTTACTCCAGGTATCTCTTGATTTCCTACTTTTGCATTCCAGTCCCTTATAATGAAAAGGACATCTTTTGGGGGTATTAGTCCTCGAAGGCTTGTAAGTCTTCATAGAAACATTTAACTTCAGCTCTTCAGCATTAATGGTCATGGCATAGACTTGGATTACTGTGATATTGAATGGTTTGCCTTGGAAACGAACAGAGATCATTCTGCTGTTTTTGAGATTGCATCCAAGTACTGCATTTCAGACTCTTTTGTTGACTAAGAGAGCTACTCTATTTCTTCTAAGGGATTCTTGCCCACAGTTATAGATATAATGATCATCTGAATTAAATTTGCCCATTTCGGTCCATCTTAATTCACTGATTCCTAAAGTGTTGACGTTTACTCTTGCCATCTCCTCTTTGACCACTTCCAACTTACCTTGATTCATAGACCGAACATTCTAGCTTCCTAAGCAATATTGCTGTTTCCTTTTTTTTTTTTTTTTTTTGCTGTTATATCGGACTTTACTTCTATCACTAGTCACATCCACAACTGATTGTTATTTATACTTTGGCTCAGCCTCTTCATTCTTTCTGGAGCTATCTCTCCACTCTTCTCCAGGAAATTATTGGACACCTACTGACCTAGGGAGTTCATCTTTCAGTGTCTTATTATTTTTGCCTTTACATACTGTTCATGGGGTTTTCAAGCAAGAGTACTGAAGTGGTTTGCCATTCCCTTCTCCAGTGGACCCCATTTTGTCAGAACTCTCCACCATGAACCACCCATTTGGGGTGACCCTACATGGCATGGCTCATAGTTTCATTCAATTAGACAAGGCTGTGATCCAAGTGATCAGTTTGGTTAGTTTTCTGTAAATGAGGTTTCCCATAACTTTTATTTTCTATTTGTGTTATTGAACATGCATGTATGTATAGATAACTTTTATATTAAATATAATTTTATATCAATATAAATATTGTTTTCTTTTTATGTAAACTAAAAATGTTTGTTAATCATGATAATAACAGTTCTCTCTACAGTCTTAATTAGCTCCTTAAATACAAAGTAAAATTTTACTTTTAGCAGTAAGCCTTCTCTAAGTATAAAATTAAAAGGAACAAAGTAATCTTAAAATAAAAATTTGTCACTTTGATCTTTATTATAGCATCTAGCATTGTCAACTTGATTAAAGAGTAATTACCAGCTCAGAGATTAAAAAACAAACAAACAACAACAAAAAAAAAATCTAAGGATAATTTTGATGAGATTACTTCTAATTAGTTTTAAGATAAAAATCAATCTTCACTTTTGCAAATTTAGCCTGGGCTGAGAAGTGGGAAAGCCATCCTTTCCTCAGTATTCATAACTGCATCTAAGTAAAAATTAGACTAAAAATAATGTTTCCCCTACCAAAAGCAGTTTTGAACTGTTTGGTTTTATGCATATCAAGAATAATTAAATTGAAATTACTATATTGTGATAACCCTAAGAAACAGGTCTAGAATTTCAAATTTTTCTTACGCAAGTTAGTCTATATTTGCCCTTATCAAAATATTTCAAAGTCTTTTTACTCCTTATATATAAAAAATACAATATTCACACTGATGCATTTAAGATTCTTCTTGAATCCCTGTTAGAAACTAGCTTATTCACAAATTCACTATTTTCAGAATAATTTTATAGAGATGCTCTTGTATTTGTATATATGCTATACCTCATGTTATATCACCATATATTTCCTTTCAGCTTTAAGTTCCTTAAAGTTTAAATGACTGAGAAATCACATATTCAAAGCCAATAAGGGCAAATGTCCACACTAGAAGAATAATCTCCCAAGGGTTTCATTATTTAAATATCAAGACATTTCTCCTTTCTATGCAGAATTTACTGAATCTCTTCTTATCTTGAATTTCAACCTGTATAGCTTTTGCCCATAGGTTTGTGCCAATACCTCTTCTATATTACATGAGGAATGATTGCCATTCCTCGTGTACGCATATGATACACAGATACACAATAATTCATGATATCAAGATAAGTATCTCACATCTCAGCATGCAAAATTATCTTCAAACTCATGAAAGTATTTTTTACTTCTACAGACCTATGCTTTATACAATAACTCTGTTTCAAACAAGAGCATTTGTTTTATATCTGCATAGATAAAAAGACACATCTAGTGACTTTACAAAGAGAAAGATTACCAAAGGTGAATTGAAGTCTTCACATCTTGAAAAGAGAAAAAACCCATGAAGCCTTAACAGCAGTGTTAAACATTTTCTATCATTTTCTTTGGCTGAAAAAAATAATGGTGCTAATGCTGATCTTCATCAGGAAATAATGTGTTTTCACTTCTCTGAAGTACAAAACCTAAGTAAACACAAATATACATTATAATCGAAGTGTCAAGTAGAATATCATATGCTTTGGTTCTAAATATGAATTTGTATTTTCCCTGGAAATACAATAGTAGATGACAAAGTCTAAAAGTACTCTTAAACATTTTTTTTTAAATTTTGTCATAAATAAACCTATTTTGATGGTAATGGGAAAGTATTTTATTTCATAGTCTTACTTGGATAGGTAGAAATAAGTACTGGATTATGCTGTTTTCCTGGTAGCAATAGTTGGTTTCCTGCTTTCATCACCAATTAAAATATTTCTGACTAATGAAAATGTACAAAAAGCTTAAGCTAATATTTCTTGCATTTAATGGAATGCAAGAATAAATGAAATGTACTTCAGTTCAGTTCAGTTCAGTTGCTCAGTCATGTTCAACTCTCTGTGACCCCATGGACTGCAACATACCAGGCCTCCCTGTTCATCACGAACTCCCAGAGTTTACTCAAACTCATGTCCATTGAGTTGGTGATGCCATCCAACCATCTCATCCTCTGTTGTCCCCTTCTCCTCCCGCCTTCAATCTTTCCCAGCCTTAGGGTCTTTTCAAATGAGTTGGTTCTTCACATCAGGTGGTCAAAGTATTGGAATTTCAACTTCAGCCTCAGTCCTTCCAATCAATATTCAGGACTGATTTCCTTTAGAGTTGACAAGTTTGATTTCCTTGCAGCCCAAGGGACTTTCAAGAGTCTTCTCCAACATCATAGTTCAAAAGCATCAATTCTTCAGTGTTCAGCCTTCTTTAAGGTCCAGCTCTCACATACATGACTACTGGGATACAACATTAAATCACACATTTTTCACCCTGTAGGAGATATGGAACAGAGGATTTTATCATTATCTGGAAAAATTTTTGCATTAAGTTGTCCATAGAGCATTGCCCATCTGAGGTTGAATTATATGGTGTATCCTCTTCCCACAGTCTTATAGAATTGACTTTCAACAGTTTCTAATGAAATCAAGAAAAATTTTAGTGTTGCTTTTTTTGGAACTTGACAAGTTCATATACCAAGTAGGTTGTTAAAAGTGGTGAGCAATGCTCTTTTCACCTTTAATTGATTCATTCTTGGCTATTCTACAATAAGTCTTTCAGACTTTCTCAAATTTACTCAAAATACTCTCTTTTTGTTCTCACTTCACTAACGACCACACTGTGCACTTATTAATAAAAAAGTGTCATCAGACCAAACTATTTTTTTCAAATTCTATTCTCCCCCCCCCCCCAATTCTCACCAATTGTTTTCTATTTTCTTCCACGTTTAAAGTGTGATTATCTCTCCTCTTTAAGGACCTCCCCCTACCTGCACTCTATTTCCATCTTCACCTTAGCCCCATTTCAATTCTCATGCATCCTGAGTCATTCCATTTTCATTTCATCTTTTTCAACTGACAAAAAAATATTAATTTGAAGATTTCATTCATAAAAATACTTTTATTCAAATGATATTTTGCTTTATTTTGCTCTTCTTGGTGTTTCGCTTCAATTATTTCATGAAGATATGTTTTGATTTCAACTAGTATGTTCTCAAAAATTTATGTTAAAAGTAACCAATGATATTGAAATTACTCAGCAATTTTTTTTCCGTAAGCACTCTGTCCAATCTTAGTTATTTCACCTCTTAATTTCATCATTTTTGTAAATCCATTCTTTGACTTTTAAGACACTGCATTTAACCTGGTTTCCATCCTAGGAGAACAACCTCAAATCATGAATTCCCCAAATAATTTGATAGTGTGAATCTTTTCCTGATAACTTAAAGTTAAGTGACTTAAGTTAAAGTGACTACTTAAAGTTAAGTGGTGACTTGGAAACCTAAGAGAGCTGGCTGTGCAGAACTAGAAAAAATACTTCAGAAATGACTTTCAATTTCCAGAGGTATGCTCCTTTGCCTTCTTAATGCTACTTTGCAACAGATTATTGGACCACTTACAGATTGCATAGACATTAGAATCAGGTGAATTGAATACAAATTTCTGTTCTATCATGTGTTAACTGGACAAACTCTCTTTTTCCTTTGAGTAACATAAACTCATAAAGTTGTTGTGAGTTTAAAGTAAAATAATGCTGATGATGTCAATAGATCATTGACTTTCATAAATTCATCTTTCAACTCTTCTATTTTTTATTAAATATATAATTGCACTTATAGATGATCTACTTGCATAGATCTATCTCTAACCATGATAGACATCCTGAAAAATCTTCTTTGGGATCTCTTCTATATTCCTTCTGGTTTTGCCAAGAAAGTTGGTTGCTTAATTAGCTGATGTTTTTCTCATCATATTTTCAATCTCCTTCCTGGTTGATTTGAAATTTGTGAAAGTATGGTTACTTGTTTTTATGCATTTTAATATAACTTATCAAAATACTGATGACATTTCTATTGACTGCAAGTTTAACCTCCCATCACAAAAAGACTTTGCCCAAAAGACAAGCAAAAATAATTTTATAAAGTGCCAAACAATCTGAACTACATTACTTAATATCTATTCATATTGTAACCAAAGGAATGGTGAAACATTAAAAATATTTGACACAATTGTGTTAATTAAAAGAAGGATAAACTTCAGTCTTCAATTTCAAGGATATGTATTAAGACTTTTAATCAGGCATAAGATGCAGTCAGAGAACAAATTTTGTTTGAATAATTAGAGAAAGTTTCCAGGGAGTAAATGCATTGAGCTGTATCCTTGTAAATAAGCAATATGATTTCTTTTTTCTGCTGATTCATCTCTCAAGGTTTTAAAAACCATTTGGTTAATAAGAGCAGCACATTTTGCCTTAAACATAAAAGAATTTTCTCTAGGTGTATCAAGTCAGTGGTTTTTAGATTTCCTTATTTATAAACACTAATTTTGAATTACCTGTATGTTGATCAAGTAATTTATTATTTCTCTCTATACAATTTCTTCATCTATGGAAAGAATGAGTTGAAATAAGTCACCATGTGATTTATGTCTCTGAATTAACAAAAGGATTTTCAAATTTTAGTTTAATCTAATGTTGGAAGTCAAGTGAGAAAACATAAGAGGGTGAATACAGAAATCATGGATGGACCTTATAGTTCAGAGCAGAACAGGGATTGACCTATAGATTTAGAGAAGACTACAAAAAAATATTTACAGTGTCACCTGGTTTATCCATTATGTTTCAGTATCACGCAAAACAAAGCAATGCTCCCCAAATAATAAACTGAGTGGCATAGTTTGTCTTGATTTTTATATAAAATAGATTTTTAAGAAGCTGTGTTTTGAAATATATGAAGAGATGTCTTTTCAAGAGGTTCATTTTTTCATCTATTCACATTCTTTAAGCCAAATAAGTAGCTAATACCACCATAGAAACTTGATAATTTTATGTCAACCAGCCATGTAAATTCTCATGAAGTGGCTCTCTTAGAAAAGAATATGACATCCAACGCTGGGCAGTGAGATGTGAGGCAAAGTCTGATATTATGTGATTTGGAGAAATTAACTTTTCTTGCCTTTAAAAAGGCTATTGCTATTGTTGGTTTTGATTTTAGAACTTTGTGTGTGAAGATATATTTCTTGCTCTTGCTGACACCTTGTAACATTGTTGAAAATTAAATAACATAATGATAATGGCAAAAGAGAAATATGGAATATACTTTGGTCTTTGATGGTAGCACTCAGTATTAAACTAAACAGATGTGGAACTTATTATCACAGAATCTGATTTGAAGTGAGGAAATAAATGTTTCTTTCTCGGAAAGCTTTTTCAGTTGTATTTTCTATTGTAAACAAAATCATCTCAACTCACTCTGGTTACTAAAACAGGAAAAGGAAGGTAAATGTAGGATACCAAAATGATCACAGAATTCAAACAAACAAACAAACAAAATGCTAGAATGTGAATAGAAACCAGAGTAACCACAATATCTAAGAAAGAGGAAACAGTAAACAATTTTGTAATGTTGCTATCAATGAAGAGGAGTACATTTGTTTTCTACCAGTCATTTTGCTAATAATAAAGATTTCAGAGAGGAAAGACTTGATGGCCTAGTTTCTACTGTATACTCACCTTTTGATTACAGAATTAAAAATCATCTAACCCAGGAAAAAGGAACAGTGATCCTACAGGAGACTAACCCAGACTTGCCTGTGAGTGTCCAGGAATTTCCAGCAGAGGAATGGGTCTGTGGAGGCTTGCTACATGGTTGGGGCCACTTGAGTGAGTGATCATGGGACCTTCTGAAGGAGGTTGCCATTTTCTTCATTACCATTGCCATAGTTTGTTCTCAGGCCAAACAACAAGGAGGGAAAACAGCCCCACCCATCAATAAAACATTGGATTAAAGATTTAATGAGCATGGCACTACCCATCAGAACAAGAATGAGTTTACCCCTCAGTCTGCCTCTCCCATCAGAAAGCTTCTATACACCTCTTATCCTTATCATTCAGGGAGTAGCAAGAATGAAAACCACAATCACAGAAAACTAATCAAGCAGATTACATGGTTCACAGCCTTGTCTAACTCAATGAAACTATGAACCATGCCATGTAGGGCCACCCAAGATGGATTGGGTCATGGTAGAGAGTTCTGAAAAAATGTGGTCCACTGGAGAAGGGAATGGCAAACCACTTCAATATTCTTGCCTTGAGAATCCCATGAACAGAATGAAAAGGCAAAAAGATATGACACTAAAAGATGAACTCCCCAGATCAATAGGTGCCCAAAGTCTACCTGGAGAAGAGTGGAGAAATAACTACAGAAAGAATGAAGAGATGGAGCCAAAGCAAAAAACAAACAAACAAAAAACAGTTATGGATGTGACTGGTGATACAAGTAAAGTCTAATGCCGTAAAAACAATATTGCACAGGAACCTGGAATGTTAAATCCATGAAACTAGGCAAATTTGAAGTGCTCAAACAGAAGATGGCAAGAATGAACACTGATGTTTTAGGAATCAGTGAACTAAAATGGACTGGAGGGATGAATTTAACTCATATGACCATTATATCTACTACTGCAGGCAAGAATCCCTTAGAAGAAATGGAGTAGCCTTCATAGTCAACAAAAGAGTCTGAAATGCACTTCTTGCTTGTAATCTCAAAGTGACAGAATGATCTCTGTTGGTTTCCAAGGCAAACCATTCAATATCATGGTAATCCAAGTTTATATCCCAACCATTAATGCTGAAGAAGCTAAAGTTGAACAGTTCTATGAAAACCTACAAGACCTTCTATAATTAACACACAAAAAAGATGTTCATTTCATTATAGGGCACTGGAATACAAAAGTACAAAGTCAAGACATACCTGAAGTAACAGGTAAATTTGGCCTTGGAGCACAAAATGAAGCAGGGCAAAGGCTAACAAAAATTTTCCAAGAAAATGCATCAGGCATAGCAAACACCCACTTCCAACAACACAAAAGAAGACTCTACACATGGACATCACCAAATGGTCAATACTGAAATCACATTGATTACATTCTTTGCAACCAAAGATGGAGAAGCTCTATACAGTCAGCAAAAACAATACTGGGAGCTTACTGTGGCTCAGATCATGAACTAACTTATTGCAAAATTCAAAAAGTTGAAGAAAGCAGGGAAAACCACTAGACCATTCAGGTATAACCTAAATCAAATTCCTTACCATTATACAGTGGAAGTGACAAATAGATTTAAAGGATTAGATCTGATAAACAGACTCCCTTAAGAACTATGGACAGAGGTTCATGACTTTGTACAGGAGGAAGGGATCAAGAACTTCTTCAAGAAAAAGAAATGAAAAGAGGCAAAATGTTTGTCTGAGGAGGCCTTACAAATAGCTGAGGAAAGAAGAGAAGCCAAAGCAAAGGAGAAAAGGAAAGATATACTCATTTGGATGTGGAGTTCCAAAGAATGGCAAGGAGAGATAAGAAAGACTTCAAAGGGATCAATGCAAAGAAATAGAGGAAAACAATAGAATGGGAAATACTAGAGATCTCTTCAAGAAAATCAGAGATGCCAAGAGAATATTTCATGCAAAGATGAACACAATAAAGGGCAGAAACTGTATGGACCTAACAGAAGCAGAAGATATTAAGAAGAGGTGGCAAGGATACACAGAAGAACTAGAAGAACAAGATCTTCATGACTCAGTTAACCACAATCGTATGATCACCTACCTAGAGCCAGACATCCTGAATGTGAAGACAAGTGAGCTTTGAGAAGCATCACTATGAACAAAGCTAGTGAAAGTGATGGAATTCCAGTTGAACTATTTCAAATCCTAAAAGATGATGCTGTGAAAGTGTTGCACTCAATATGCCAGCAAATTTGGAAAACTCAGTAGTGGCCACAGGACTGGAAAAGGTCAGTTTTCATTCAAATCCCAAAGAAAGGCAATCCCAAAGAATGCTCAAACTACTGCACAATTGCACTCATCTCATCCACTAGCAAAGTAATGCTCAAAAGTCTCCAAGAAGGGCTTCAGTAGTAGATGAACCATGAACTTCCAGACAGACAAACTGGATTTAGAAAAGGCAGAGGAACCATACATCAAATTGCCAACATCCATTAGATCATCAAAAAAACAAGAGTTCCAGAAAAAAAAAAAAATCTATTTCTGCTCCATTGACTACACCAGAGTGTTTGACTCTGTGGATCATCACAAACTGTGGAAAGTTCTTCAAGAGATGGGAATACTAGACCACTTTACCTGGCTCCTGAGAAATCTGCATGTAGGTCAAGGAGCAACAGTTAGAACTAGACATGGAACAGACAGATTTCAAACTGAGAAAGGAGTACATCAAGGCTGTATATTGTCACTCTGCTTATTTAACTTATATGCAGAGTACATCATGACAAACACAGGGCTGGATGAAGCACGAGTTGTAATCAAGATTGCCTGAAAACATATCAATAACCTCAGATATGCAGATTGCACCACCCATATGGCAGAAAGCAAAGAGCTAAAGAGCTTCTTTATGAAAGTGAAAGAAGAGAGTGAAAAAGTTTGCTTAAAACTCAACGTTCAGCAAACTAAGATAATGGCATCTGGCTCCATCACATCATGGCAAATAAATGGGGAAACAGTGACAGACTTTATTTTTTGGGGTTGCAAAATCACTGCAGATGGTGACTGCAGCCGTGAAATTATAAGACACTTGCTCCTTTTAAGTAAAGCTATGACCAACCTAGTGAAAGTGAAAGTGAAATTCGCTCAGTCGTGTCCAACTCTTTGCGACCCCATAGACAATACCGTCCAAGGAATTCTCCAGGCCAGGATACTGGATTGGGTAGTCTTTACCTTCTCCAGGGGATCTTCCTAACCCAGGGATGGAACCCAGGTCTCCAACATTGCAGGCGGATTCTTAACCAGCTGAGCCACAAGGGAAGCCTGTGACCAACCTAGACAGCATATTAAAAAGTAGAGATATTACTATGCCAACAAAGGTCCATCTAGTCAAAGCAATGGTTTTTCCAGTAGTCATGTATGGATGTGAGAGTTGAACCTTAAAGAAGGCTGAGGGCCGAAGTATTGATGTTTTTGAACTGTGGTGTTGGAGAAGACTTTTGAGAGTCCCTGGGACTGCAAGGAGACCCACACAGTCAATCCTAAAGGAAATCAGTCTTGAGTATTCATTGGAAGGACTGATGCTGAGGCTGAAACTACAATATTTTGGCCACCTGAAGTGGAGAACTTACTCATTGGAAAAGACACTGCTGCTTGGCAAGATCAAGAGCAGGAGGAGAAGAAAATGACAGAGGATGAGATGCTTTGATGGCATCACCGATTTGATGGACATTAGTTTGAGCAACTCTGGGAGTTGGTGATGGACTGGGAAGCCTGGCCTGTTGCAGTCCATGGTGTCACAAAGATTCAGACACGACTGAACAACTGAACTGAATCAACCATCCCACAATATTCTGTTTAAAGAATAGCAATGTTTCTTTAAAAAATATTATTAAAGATGGTATAATAGATAATGTATAACCAAAAGCAACAAATTCACATAATTTCTTCCAATGTGTGAGATATCATGCTAAGCACTGCAATTGTATCATGTAGTCCCCAGTTCTAGTCCCTAACTTCATGGAGCTTAGAGTCAAGAAGGCACGTGAGAAACTGCAATGAAGTCCATGAAAACATGAATACAATGCTGAGGTAGATAGTAATGATAGTTCTTGAATGGTCCCAGTTTAAAGGAAAAGTTCTCTGACAGCACAATATGTTACTGTGGAAGATAGGAAATTGGAATTAGCAAGACTTGTGTCAAATGCTTCAGGCAAAGGAAAAACAACAACAACAACAACAAACCTTCCCAGATGGTGTAGTGGTAGAGAATCTACTTGCACTGCAGGAGACATAGTGATGTATGTTTGCACCCTGGGTCGGGAAGATCTCTTAGAGAAAGGAATGGCAACTCACTAGGAAATCCCATGGACAGAGGAGCTTGGTGAGCTAAGGCCCATCAGTTCAGTTCAGTTCAGTCTCTCAGTCGTGTCTGACTCTGTGACCCCGTGAAATGCAGCACGTAGGGCCTCCCTGTCCATCGCCAACTCCCGGAGTTTACTCAAACTCATGTCCATCGAGATGGTAATGCCATCCAGCCATCTCATCCTCTGTCGTTCCCTTCTCATCCTGTCCCCAATCCCTCCCAGCATCTGGGTTTTTTCCAATGAGTCAACTCTTCGCATGAGGTGGCCAAAGTATTGGAGTTTCAACTTCAGCATCAGTCCTTCCAATGAACACCCAGGATTGATCTCCTTCTAGATGGACTGGTTGGATCTCCTTGCAGTCCAAGGGATTCTCAACAGTCTTCTCTAACACCACAGTTCAAAAGCATCAATTTTTCGGCACTCAGCTTTCTTCACAGTCCAACTCTCACATCCATACATGACCACTGGAAAAGCCATAGCCTTGACCAAACAGACATTTGTTGGCAAAGTAATGTCTCTGCTTTTTAATATGCTATCTAGGTTGGTCATAACTTTCCTTCCAAGGAGTAAGCGTGTTGCAAAGATTCTGACACAACTGAGTATGCATGCATACATGAGTGTGTTTTAGAATATGAAGGGAAATTATTGGGCTATAATGTGGTGAGACTAAGGGGAAGGGGAAGAGTTGTGCTTGGAAAGACATGGAGAGTCTAGCTCAAACAGAGCTTCTAGATCATAGTAATAAGGTTAGATTTTATTTGAAGTTAATGGAAAGCTTTCACAAGATTTTATTCAGAGGAATGCAAATGACTTAGTTAAATTCTTAAGGATATCTGTAGATAGCAAAACAGATCTGAGGGCCCCAGGAGTGAAATCAAGATATATATGTAAAAATGTTATTTGATACTGCAATAGGAGGAACATGATGTCATTATTAGAGCCCCAGGCAGGACTGGTTTGGAGGTTGATTAAGGCCTAAGTTTAACAGTGCTAAATTTCAGATGGTGTGAGATGCCCTTATGTAAATATGTGTGTAATAAGTGCTTACAATTTAAAGGAATGGGAATCTATTAACTACTAAAGGAAATGAAGGTAAAACTCATAAATTTCAAAACATTCCAATATTCAGATGTAAATTATACAAGGGAATATTAACATGAGAATATCACTGGCCAGATAGTTCAGAGAAAATTTTCTAAAAGTATATTTTAAATCATATACATAGAAAACTAGGCAATTTGATCCCATGGAGCACAGCCTTGTCTAACTCAGTGAAACTAGGCCATGCCGTGTGGGGCCACCCAAGGTGGACGGGTCATGGTGGAGAGGTCTGACAGAATGTGGTCCACTGGAGAAGGGAAGGGAATGGCAAACCACTTCAGTATTCTTGCCGTGAGAACCCAATGAACAGTATGAAAAGGCAAAAAGATGGGACACTGAAAAATGAACTCCTCAGGTCAGTAGGTACCCAATATGCTACTGGAGATCAGTAGAGAAATAACTTCACAAAGAATGAAGGGATGGAGCCAAAGCAAAAACAACACCCAATTGTGGATGTGACTGGTGATAGAAGCAAGGTCCAATGCTGTAAAGAGCAATATTACATAGGAACCTGGAATGTTAGGTCCATGAATCAAGGCAAATTGGAAATGGTGAAACAGGAGATGGCAAGAGTGAATGTTGACATTCTAGGAATCAGCGAAATAAGATGGACTGGAATGGGTGAATTTAAATCAGAGGACCATTATATTTACTACTGTGGGCAGGAATCCCTTAGAAGAGATGGAGTAGCCATCATAGTCAACAGAAAGAGCCTGAAATGCAGTACTTGGATGCAATCTCACAAATGACAGAATGATCTCTGTTTGTTTCCAAGGCAAACCATTCAATATCACGGCAATCCAAACCTACGCCCCAACCAATAATGATGAAGAAGCTGAAGTTGAATGGTTCTATGAAGACCTACAAGACCTTTTAGAACTAACACCCAAAAATGATGGCTTTTTCATTATAGGGGACTGGAATGCAAAAGTAGGAAGTCAAGAAACACCTAGAGTAACAGGCAACTTTGGCCTTGGTGTACAGAAGGAAGCAGGGCAAAGGCTAATAGAGTTTTGCCATGAGAACACACTGGTCATAGCAAACACCCTCTTCCAACAACGAAACAGAAGACTCACATGGACTACTAGATGACCAACACTGAAATCAGGTTGATTATATTCTTTGTAGCCAAAGATGGAGAAACTCTATAAACTCAGCAAAAACAAGACTGAGAGCGAACTGTGGCTCAGATCATGAACTCCTTATTGCCAAAATGAGACTTAAACTGAAGAAAGTAGTGAAAACCACTAGACCATTCAAGTATGACCTAAATCAAATCCCTTGTGATTATACAGTGGAAGTGACAAAAAGATTCAAGGGATTAGATCTGATGGACAGAGTGCCTGATGAACTATGGACAGAGGTTCATGGCATTGTACAGGAGACAGGGAACAAGACCATCCCCAAGAAAAAGAAATGCAAAAAAGCAAAATGACTGTCTGAGGAGGCCTTATAATATCTGTGAAAAGAAGAGAAGCAAAAAGCAAAGGAGAAAAGGAAATATATATCCATTTAAATGCAGAATTCCAGAGAATGGCAAGGAAAAATAAGAAAGTCTTTTTCAGCGATCAATGCAAAGAAAAACATAGAAGAAAAATAGAGGAAAACAATAGAATGGGAAAGACTAGAGATCTCTTCAAGAAACTTAGAGATACCAAGGGAACATTTCATACAACGGTGGGTTCAATAAAGGACAGAAATTGTATGGACCTGGCAGAAGCAGAAAATGTTAAGAAAAGGTAGCAAGAATACACAGAACTGTACAAAAATGATCTTCAGGGCCCAGATAGTCATGATGGTGTGATCACTCACGTAGAGCCAGATATCCTGGAATGTGAAGTCAAGTGGGCCTTAGGAAGCATCACTACAAACAAAGCTAGTGGTGGTGATGGAATTCCAGTTGACCTATTTCACATTCTGATGATGCTGTGAAAGTGCTGTGCTCAATATGTCAGCAAATTTGGAAAATTCAGCGGTGGCCACAGGACTAGAAAAGATCAGTTTTCATTCCAAACCCAAACAAAGGAAATGCCAAAAATGCTCAAACTACTGCAAAATTACACTCACCTCACATGTTAGTAAAGCAATGCTCAAAATTCTCCAAGTGAGGTTTCAACATGATTCAAAGTGAACTGTGAAATTCCAGATGTTCAATCTGGTTTTAGAAAAGGCAGAGGGACCAGAGATCAAATTTCCAACATCCATTGGATCATTGAAAAAGCAAGAGAGTTCCAGAAAAACATCTATTTCTGCTTTATTGACTATGTCAAAGCTTTTGACTGTGTGGATCACAATAAACTGTGGAAAATTCTGAAAGTGATGGGAATACCAGACCACGTGACCTGCCTGTTGAGAAACCTGTATGCAGATCAGGAAGCAACAATTAGAACCTGTATGCAGGAGATGGAACAACAAACTGTTTCCAAATAGGAAAAGGAGTATGTCAAGGCTGTATATTGTCACCCTGCTTATTTAACTTATATGCAGAGTACATCATGAGAAATGCTGGGCTGGAGGAAGCACAAGCTAGAGTCAATATTGCTGGGAGAAATATCAACAACCTCAGATATGCAGATGACACCACCCTTATGGCAGAAAGTGAAGAAGAGCTAAAGAGTGTCTTGATGAAAGTGAAAGAGGAGAGTGAAAATGTTGGCTTAAAGCTCAACATTCAGAAAACTAATATCATGACATCGAGTCCCATCACTTCATGGCAAATAGATGGGGAAACAGTGGAAACATTGTCTGACTTTATTTTGGGGGGCTCCAAAATCACTGCATATGATGACTGCAGCCATGAAATTAAAAGACGCTTACTCGTTGGAAGGAAAGTTATGACCAATCAGAGAGCATATTAAAAACCAGAGTCATTACTTTGCCAGCAAAGGTTCATCTAGTCAAGGCTATGTTTTTTTCAGTAGACATATATGGATGTGACAGTTGGACTATAAAGAAAGCTGAGAGCCGAAGAATTGATGATTTTGAACTGTGGTGTTGGAGAAGACTCTTGAGAGTCCCTTGGACTGCATGGAGATGCAATCAGTCCATCCTAAAGGAGATCAGTCCTGAGTGTTCATTGGAAGGACTGACGCTGAAGTTGAAACTCCAATATTTTGGCCACCTGATGAAAAGAGCTGACTCATTTGAAAAGACCCTGATGCTTGGAAAGATTGAGGGCAGGAGGAGAAGGGGACCACAAGGAAGAGATGGTTGGATGGCATCACCCACTCAATGGGCATGAATTTGAGTAGGCTCTGGGAGTTGATGAAGGACAGCAAGGCCTGGTGTGCTGCAGTTCATGGGGTCACAAAGAGTCAGATACGACTGAACTCCTGCTCTGCAGTGATATGATATCAATGAAATTTTATAAAGGGAAATGGTACAAAAAAGGATACAGTGTAGTGTCATTCCTAGCATTCAGTTGAATTTTCTCTCATCCCACATCAAGGCTTTAGCCATATTCAGGAACATTGCTTCTTGTTGTTCAGTCACTCAGTTGTGTCCAACTCTTTGAAATCTCGTGGATTATACACCACAACAGTCTTCCTGGTCATTCACTATTTCCTGGAGTTCGATCAAACTCATGTCCCTTGAGTCAATGATGTCATCCAGCCATCTCATCCTCTGTTGCCCTTTTCTCCTGCCCTTGGACTTTTCCAATGAGTCAGCCCTTTGCATCAGGCAACCAAAGTACTGGAGCTTCAGCTTCAGCATCAGCCCTCTCAATGAATATTCAGGGCTGGTTTCCTTTAGGATTGACTGGTTTTGTCTCCTTGAAGTCCAAGAGACATTCAGGCCTCTTCTGCAGCACCATAGCTTGAAAGCATCAATTCTTCAATGCTCTTTTCACTCACTTTATGTAAATGACATGTACATTTTTAACATGCTAGAGCTGCTGCACTTGGCTATGCAATTTTATTTAGAAAACATTCAACAATCTTTTCTGGTCAGTTTCTGTGCGGTCATGATCTGTAAAAACTTCTTAATTGCATTCATTCTTCCAGCATAACATTCAATAACCACCAACTGGAATTAAATATTAAGCATTTATTAAGTAATGAGCTAATCTTTATGTAATTGTACTAATAGAGATAACAGAGGGCATAGGGAAGCCTTCAAGTTCAACTAAACTAGTACCCAGGCATAGACTAATAAATGAAAATATTAGACATTCTCCAATACTCATTTAAGCACTCTTGCTCTCTCATCTGAACAAATTTTGTTTCCTCTTTCCATTCTGAATTATCAAGTGTCTCCATCTCTTTTGGAAGGCAACTTTGCCTTTTTCCTCTTTTATCACTATTAAGATATTAAAATTCTGTCAGGTGAGAATGAAAGGTATCAAAAGTAGATTTGAGTGTAAATTTTCCCTGATATTCATGTATACAGTATTATATTTGGTTAAATAGACCCCATTCATAATATAATTTGTGACAATGTATCTATTTTATCTTAATAATTCTATGTGCTTTAAAACATAATAATGACTACAAACTTAAGTTCAGACTTAAATTTAACAACCTTTCAGAAATCAGAGCAAAAGTGAGTTTCTGTAGGTTGTACAACTAAGTGCAATGTGCCCTGAAAACTTTGCTACATTTTTTTCAACTCCTCAGAAATATACTGCACAGTCATCCTCATTTTTGTCGTTTAATTTTAAATGTGTCAAATCTCACAGCTTGTCTCATCACAATGGCAAATTAACGATTCAGAAAGAAATAAGTTTGTACATGAGACCATGAATAGACATTTCTTAAAAGAGAATAATGCAGCTTGCTCTTCAAAACATCTCATTAAAACACTTGTTTCAAACCAGAATATTTTGTATAGAAAAGTGATATTTCCCTTCTATGATCAACGTTTTTTTCCCTCTTCTTAGGAATGACTTTAACTGTGTTTTATTAGAGATTGACTATCCTATTCCTGTACCTTAAACTGAAGAGAATTTCCATCAGTGTGTATGGGTGGAATTTATGAGCAATTTTACAACAGCATAACCTCAGAGATGATTACATATAATTTTTAATTCTGTAAATAATGTATTGTGGGTTTTAACCTTAAAGTTTAAAAAAAAAAAGTCTATGTCTTCAGTTAAAATTTTAAGGCATGAGTATGAAATAGCCAGAAATATTAAACAACAAGAAATGAGACCACAACTCACTAACTAGCTGCATGACTGGAGTCCAGTCACTTAAAATCCCCAGGTCTCAGTTTTATGGGAAAGTAAGTGTTTGGACATAATAACTTTTGAGCCTCATCCCAGCTCTTTAATTTTCTCATATTGTTTTCTAATACTTAACAATTTTAAATAAAGTAGTTTCATAATCATATTTTATACACATATACATTTATATACAGGTATTTGTATGCATGCATAATATGTGTACATCATATATATTAGATGAAAACTTATGAAACTCCTGTTTTATGGAAGCTCAGTTCCAAACAGTATCATAAACAATTCTGCTAATTAAAATTTACAAACTCTTTGCAGTTCTTTTCTCTTCAATTATATCCTACTAAGAAAATAGTCAGAATATGGTGTCCAAAATTTACTAGACTCAATTTAGTTTTTGTGTTGGTTCTATTACCAAGTTGAAAACTATGTGTACATAGTTATCATTTTTTCATTATACTATTATAAATTATATTACTTGTTTTTACTTGTAAATACTATTATAAATTATAATACTTGCTTGTTAATTGTATTGTAGTAATTGTATTAACACAATGTATTAATTTCATTAATACATAAATTACATTAATAGTTGATTCCATTAATACAATGTAATAATAATTGTATTTATTATTTTGTATTTCTATTTTGATTATAAAAATATTTATTTTGCTAGTTTGCCTTGCAGTGTCATTAATTGATAGTGTTTGGGGGATTATCTTGTGCTTTATGTCCCTGAATTTCCACCACCTGCTTCCCTCTTTCTCTTCAGAATCATGTGGACCAAAGATGCCTTCTGTGTCTGAGTGTATATCTTTTTGCTGAGAAGCTATTCCTCCCAGTATCATTGTCTCTTGCCCTCACATTTTCAAGCCAGTTTATTTAAAAAATATATGAACTGACTCATGAGATTACAAACTTTTAAGCATTTCCCACATGTGGAAGAATGTTCTGTATCCATAAAGATTTTTGTGAGTGTATCTGATCACCTCTGGGCCCTCTCTGCACTCATTACTATATGCTCACTTATTCACTGGACATATCTCCTGCCTCCCATGCTTCTAGGAATTAGGAATGCCACAGTGAATACAATAGATGGAAATGTCTTCCCTTAGGACAGCTACATTATAGTTTATTATATATTTATACAACTGTAATTCATATAAAAAGTCTGTAACTAATCAACCTGATAATAGCATTCTTCCCGTGCTCCAAAAAAATAGTCAAGGGATTTCTGTTTGTTTTATTTGAATGTTCTAAATGCATTACATTTTTTTTTGTCCTATGTAACTGGAAAGCATAAACACAGATAAAATAATATTTTTTATCATAATTTTAGGATAATAAAAATAAGAACTTTTATTATCATGCACTATTTTTTTAAGGCAGAGCTTTCATCCTGACATGTGTATGATAGATATTTTAATTTCATACATTAAATATGCTCTTAGAAAATCATTGGATTATTTTTAATTCCCATTTTAGATAATATAATATGAATTTACAATGATGATCACTCATTGTATCAGTAATCTCAAATAATTTTAAGAAGTGAAACTATATATTTCCCCCCTCTGAGGGAGATTTTAATTACCCTTTAGGATTTTTCTAGTAGTATTGCTAAAGGCATTATTATAAATAATGGATATAATAAATAGATATATAAGAAATTTGTCCAGTCTCATAAGAATAGGAGACTATGCTTCATATTTCTGGAGAGATTCAAATGAAGTAAATAAATCTGTATAATGAAGTCTGAACAAATATCAGTATTTATTTAGAACCCCCAAATAGTCAAAATACATGGGGCAATTGACTTCATTCCACTCTTAGAGGCAATGCTACACAGAAATAGCACCTGAGTCTCTGCTCCTTCATCTCTGAATCTGGAGAGAAGTCTGCCTGTAATACTAATGGTAATATACAAGTTAGATAGAATAATTTCCCTCTTTGCAGATGTTACCGTTCTGTTGGCAAATATTGTTTCCAAGATCTGCACAACCTCCTCCCATTCTAGCTCCCATTCTAGCTTCTTATTCATTCCTATAAAAACCTTCCCTTCTAACCAGACAGTGATGTTCACGGTCCCTTACTATGACTTTTGAGCTTCAACATTATCCTTAATTACTCCCACTCCCACTGTCTCCTTCTTAATTCCTAAGCTTTCTTCAAATTCTTCCCCAAGCCCCACTTCCTAGTAACACGCCCTGTCTTTTTTTTTTTTTCCTTCTTCTCTTTTCCGCCAGTGGAGATGTAACCCGGTGCAAGCAAGCTCAAGGTGTACGATGAGTTGTTTTTTGATGCCCTTAGATATTGCAGGGTGATTACACACATAGCTTTAGCTACACCTCTGTCACACCACTGTTGTGAAGACATTTAAGTTTCTTAGCAATTTTGAAGTATTTTATATGGTATTGTTGACTATACTCACTAAACTGTGCATTATATCTCCAAGATTTATTCATCTCCTAGTCGCAAGTTTGTGCCCTTTAATGTGTGTTTCCTAAAGAAAGTGTCAGGGTCTTAAATTATTTTATGTGTTGTCTTCATCCCTGGTACTTCAAGATTTCACATGAATAATTGATCAAGAAAGTATAGTTGAACTAAGTCATAAATGTTGCAGTTCTAGCAACCAAATTATCCTTGAATTTTCTAATGAGTAAATCCCTAAGAATTTCCAAAGGAGCATCAGACATCACATCTTTCAAGATTTATGAGATCGGAGACCAGCCCTTTTCTGACCTAAAATAAATGCATTTTAGTATAGCGACCTCTGAGCAAGAGGTATGTGTCTGCCCCAAATATTATTTTGAATTAAGGGGATCATGCTCCTCATTTCTTGAGAGTTATGCTCATTATCCCATAAAAGAAAATCAATAGAAATCAATGAATAAATTAATCTTTATTATAAGTAAAACTATAAAACAAATGCATTTTATGCTTTGATATTTGCTATTCTGATACTTACCTATCTTTGGAAATACTTTTGTTAATATCAAAAGAGTAAATACAAGCTGCTGTAGTCTATTAGCAATTAGCTGTTTAAGTAATGAAACGCTTTCTCTGCAGTGGATCTGACCCTATCTGTTCTGATTTATCATATAATTTTTCATTTTTATTTTCTGCAAATAAACATCAGATAATTATGAAATGTATTTTTCTCTTATCAAAAACCAATGATTCTCTTAATTGCTTTGAAGTTTTGGGATGAAATCAGGTCATATATTTCCTAAAATATATGAGATAAGTGAAGCAACTGAGCAACTGCATCATATGAGAAATTTTAAGTGCACTGGGGTTGCTTGCTGTTAGTAGTAATATATTTCATTGGTTGCCTGTCTTTTACTATCTTATTAATCACTTGAAATAATTACTACAAGTAATCCAACCTATTGAAAAACTTTGTATGAAATCTGTGACTCTACGTCATATTTGAAAATGATCCATACAAACATGAATTTGTTGTGTTTCATTGTCATAACAAGTGAATTTAAGAGGCACTTTGGCAGCAAATTGTAAAATACATTATATGGTTTTGCTTTGTAAATTTATGTATATATCAGTTTAGTTTGATACATTAAGCAAAGAAAAAGGGGAAGAAATCTCCACATATTTATACAGGTATACATCACTTTATTGCATTTGTTTTAGTGCATTTCAAGTTACTGTACTTTTTACAAGTTGAAGGTTTGTGGCAATAAAGAGTTGCCAGATAACAGTCTTTTTGAGCAATTACATGTTTTTAAATTTCAGTTCAGTCTCTCACTTCTGATGGCTTTTCGCAACCACGTGCAAACCACTTCAGCACACCAGACCTCCCTGTCCATCACCAACTCCCGGAGTTTACTCAAACTCATGTCCATTGAGTTCTCGAAGCCATCCAACCATTGCATCCTCGGTCATCCCCTTCTCTTCCTAACTTCAATCTTTCCCAGCATCAGGGTCTTTTCAAATGAGTAAGTTCTTCACATCAAGTGGCCAAAGTATTGAAACTTCAGCTTCAGCATCAGTCCTTTCAATGAATATTCAGGACTAATTGACTTTAGGATGGACTGGGTGGATCTCCTTGCAGTCCAAAAGACTCTCAAGAGTCTCTATCAACAACACAGTTGAAAATCATCAATTCTTTGGTGCTCAGCTTTCTTTATTGTACAACTGTCACATCCATACATGATTACTGGAAAAAACATAGCTATGAATAGATGGACCTTTCTTGGCAAAAGTAATGTCTCTGCTTTTTAATATGCTGTCTAGGTTGGTCATAGATTTTCTTCCAAGGAGCAAGTGTCTAAAAAATAAAATAAATAAAATAAAGTCCATCACTGTTTCTTCCACTGCCTCCCCATTATTTTGTCACGAAGTAATGGGGCCAGATGCCATGATTTTAGTTTTCTGACTTAAGTTTTAAGCCAACTTTTTCACTCTCCTCTTTCACTTTTATCAAGAGGCTCTTTAGCTCTTCTTCACTTTCTGCCATAAGTGTGGTGTCATATGCATATCTGAGATTATTGATATTTCTCCCAATCTTCATTCCAGCCCAGCGTTTTGAATGATATACACTGCATATAAGTTAAATAAGCAGGGTGACAATATACAACCTTGACATATTCCCTTCCCAATTTGGAACCAATCAGTTGTTCCATGTCCAGTTCTAACTGTTGCTTCCTGATCTGCATGCAGATTTCTCAAGAGGCAGGTCTGATGATCTGGTATTCCCATCTCTTTCAGAATTTTCCACAGTTTGTTGTGATTCACACAATCAAAGGATTTGGCATAGTCAATAAAGCAGAAGTAGATATTTTTTCTGGAACTCTTTTGCTTTTCTGAGGATCCAAAGGGTGTTGGCAATTTGACCTCTGGTTCCCCTGTCTTTTCTAAAACCAGCTTGGACATCTGGAATTTCATGGGTCACGTACTTTTGAAGCCTATGTTAGAGAATTTTGAGCATTATTTTGGTAGCGTGTGAGGTGGGTGCAATTGCATGGTAGTTTGAGCATTCCTTGTTATTGCCTTTCTTAGGGATTACAATGAAAACTAACCTTTTCCAGTCCTGTGGCCACTGCTGAGTTTTCCAAATTTGCTGGCATATTGAGTGCATCATTTCACAGCATTATTTTTAAGATATGAAAGAGCTCAACTGGAATTCCATCATCTCCACTAGCTTTATTTGTAGTGATTCTGCTTCAGGCCCACATGACTTCTCACTCCAGGAGGTCTGACTCTAGGTGAATGATCACACCATTGTGATTATCTGGGTGGTGAAGATCTTTTTTGAATAGTTCTTCTGTGTATTCTTGCTAGCTTTAATATCTTCTGTTTCTCTTAGGTCCACACCATTTCTGTCCTTTATTGTTTTCATTTTTGTGTGAAATATTCCCTTGGTATCTCTAAGTTTCTTGAAGAGATCTCTAGTCTTTCCCATTCTAGTGTTTTCCTCTATTTCTTTGCACTGATTACTGAGGAAGCCTTTCTTATCTCTCCTGACTATTCTTTGGAACTCTGCATTCAGATGGGAATATCTTTCCTTTCCTCCGTGGCCTTTCAGTTCTCTTCTATTCACAGCTATTTGTAAGGCCTCCTCAGACAACCATTTTGTCTTTTTGCACTTCTTTTTCTTGGGGATGGTCTTGATCCCTGCCTCCTGTATAATGTCACATTCCTCCATCCATAGTTCTTCAGGCATTCTATCAAATCTAACCCCTTGAATCTCTTTCTCACTTCCACTTTACAATCTTAAGGGATTTGATTTAGGTCATATCTCAATGGTCTAGTGGTTTCCCTATTTTCTTACATTTATGCCTGAATTTGATAATAAGGAGTTCATGATCTGAGCCACAGTCAGCTCCTGATCTTGTTTCTGCTGACTGTACAGAGCTTCTCCATCTTTGGCTGTAAAGAATATAATCAATCTGATTTCGCTATTGACAATCTGGTGATGTCCATGTGTAGAGCCTTCTCTTGTGTTGCTCTAAGAGGGTGTTTGCTATGACCAGTGAATTCTCTTGCCAAAACTTCATTAGCCTTTGCCCTGCCTCATTCTGTACTCCAAGGTCAAATTTTCCTGTTACTTCAGGCTTTTCTTGACTTCCTACTTTTGCATTCCAATCTCCTATAGTGAAAATGACATATTGTGGGGGTGTTAGTTCTAGAAGGTCTTGTAGGTCTTCATAGTACCATTCAACTTCAGCTTCTTCAGTGTTACTGGTCAGGACAATGACTTGGATTACTGTGATACTGAATGGTTTACCTTGGAAGTGAACAAAGATCATTCTATCTTTTTTGAGATTGCATCCAAATACTGCATTTTGGACTCTTTTGTTGGCTATGATGGGTACTCCATTTATTCTAAGGGATTCCCGCCCACAGTAGTACATATAATAGTCATCTGAGTTAAATTCACACATTCCAGCCCATTTTAGTTTGTTGATTCCTAAAATGTCGATGTTCACTCTTGCTATCTCCTGTTTAACCACTTCCAATTTGCCTTGATTCATGGACCTGTCATTCCAAGTTCCTATTCAATATTGCTCTTTACAGTATCGGACCTTGCTTCTATCACCAGTCACATCCACAACTGGGTATTGTTTTTGCTTTGGCTCTGTCTCTTCATTCTTTCTGGAGTTATTTCTCCACTGATCTCCAGTAACATATTGGACACCTACCGACCCGGGGAGTTCATCTTTCAGTGTCCATTTTTGAAAATAGGTATGTACATTGCTTTTTAGATATAATGTGCTTGCACAGTTAATGCTCTAAGCATAGCTTTTATATTCAGTGGGAAATAGAAGAAATTGTATGACTTACTTTTTATTAAAACATTCACTCTATTCCAGTGATCTAGAACTGAATCAACAATGTCTCTCGGGTAAGCCTGCATTGGGAGATTGAAAAGAGATAGGGTGGGGGAGATCCTTGTTTTAAGTCATTCTTCAAAACTTCAGTAGCCTCAGATATGCAGATCTTCTGCCACCCTTATGGCAGAAGGCAAAGAGAACCTAAAGAGACTTTTGATGAATGTGAAAGAGGAGAGTGAAAAAGCTGGTTTAAAACTCAGCATTCAAAAAGAATATCATGGCAAGTGGTCACATTATTTCCTGGCAAGTAGATGGGGAAACAATGGAAATTGTGACAGACTTTATCTTCTTGGGCCCCAAAATCACTGCAAATGGTGACTGTAGTCACAAAATTAAAAGATGCTTGCTCCTTCAAAGAAAAGCTATGACAAATAAAGCAGAGACATTTCTTTGTCAACAAAGTTCCATCTAGTCAAAGCTATGGTATTTCCAGTATTCATGTATGAATGAGAGAGTTGGACCATAAGGAAAACTGAATGCTGAAGAACTGATGCCTTTGAACTATGATGTTGGAGAAGCCTCTTGAGAGAGAAGCCTCCTTGGACAGCAACGAGATTAAACCATACAATCCTAAAGGAAATCAATTCTGAATATTCATTGGAAGGACTGATACTGAAGCTGAAGCTCCAATACTTTGCCCACCTGATGCGAAGAACTGACTCATTAGAAAAGACCCTGATGCTGGCAAAAATTGAAGGCAAGAGGAGATGGGGAAGACAGAGGATAAGATGGTGTCATGGCATCACTGACTCAATGAACATGAGTTTGAGCAAACTCCAGGAGATGGTGAAGGACAGGGAAGCCTGGTGTGCTGCCGTCCATGAAGTGGCAGAGTCTGACACGACTGAGCAACTGAACAACAACTTTAAAACTAAGAACACAAATGATAAAAATTTATCCTTTCATGAATTCAAAAGCATGCTCTTTTAAGAACAACAAAGTTTTTACCTTTGCAAATCTCTAGTGTTGAATGTAGGCTTACAGAGGTTTACAGCCTATTGTTTGGGAAGTGAAAACAATTAGAGGATGAGTTAATCCATGAATTATTCCAGTGATTTGACATTATGACCCACTGTGATATTCAGACCTCTTGATAAAAGCACTCTGAAATGTTTGCCATGAGACACTAATGCATGTTGCCTTAGGTTTAATCAACTGGAGATACAGAATCTGTTTTTATATACCATATGGATAATTTTCAATGCTGTTTTTAAGAACTCTGTTTTGTTTTATTATTCTAAAGTATTCCTATGCCAAAAATCTCAAATATCCTATGCTTAATTAGTAACCATGCAAATACATTTAAGTTAATCCAAAATTGTAGATTTAATGAATGCTTCCAACTTAAAAAATGCTGTTGATTACCTCCTCATTGTTAAAACCATGTTCATCCTTATTCCCTTGTCTAAATCTAAAACAGATCATTTCTTTGAATAGCGAATAATAATTTGAGTTTCTAGAAACTGCCACTGTTTCTCTGAATTTTCAAATAAATTTAAGCAAACTATATTTTTGAGATCAAATTAAATCAATGAAAATCAATATTTGTTATGAATTTGAGTTGTGGAATATTTTCTTCTATAATTTGCAGAATTACAATTCTGTAACTTATTGTATAGTGTTGGGTTAGCCAAAAAGTTCATTTGGATTTTTGTAGAATGTTATGGGAAAACTCAAATGAACTTTTTGGCCAACCAATATTTGTAAAATTCAATTGTCATCTCATTATGGAGTAGTGTTTTGTTTTGTTTTTTCCTATAAATATGCCTACTTTGATAACAATGTAAAAAATTCATAGTGCTAAAGTGGATATGCTCAACAAGGTAATTGTGCTATTATATGATACTATTAAGATTTATAAACAGGAACAGAAACATGAAACGTATTAGAATGAAAAGGGATAGTCTAGTCAGACAGTGTGTTTTGTGGATGATTTTCTGTCATACTTTTGGCTTGTTGCTCGAAAAAAATACAAAGATGTCGTGTTCATCGTTGATCTTTACCAGCCTTGGGGCACAGCTGCAGTGATCCTCTAATTAAAACCACAGCCAAAGGAGAACCAAAGGGTGAAGAAGGATGGAATCTTTTCCTCCTCATTTGTAGCAAACTGAATGGTGAAAATTATAGTTTATCAACTCAGTTTTGCATATGTTATCTTTAGTACTCACCACAAGATTTCAAATTGGCAATATCCACATTTAAGAAATCAATGACACAAAAGACGAAAGAAAGTAGTTTATTTGTCCAATATCCCTTGAGTAGTAATCTCCAAGGCTGATTTTGCAAGTTGTTTCCATCTGCTTGCTGCCACCCCACCACTACATGCCTTAAAAAATCCCTATCCAGGTCAAAGGTCCTCTTCCCAGCTTTGATGTATTTACTTGATACACACCTTTCCTTTTCAGTGATGATGACTTTATTTAAAAATGTACAATCAATGACATTTACATATGTATACATACATACCCGTCCCAAAATATGTTTTTGCTTGCTTTGCTTTTTTTCTTGGTAGCTGATCCTACCCCTAACTTTGATCTTAGGTAGCTACTAGCGATTTGTTTGCACTTTATTAAATATAGAAATTATGCCCTATGCTATATAGTGTTTTGTGTCTATGTTCACTCATCAGAACAACTTTTAGATTCATCCATATTGTGTATTTGCCAGTATTTTATTTCTTTGTGTGGCTGAGCAGTAGTACACTATATGAATATAGCACATGCATTTGTTTCCATACAAGTTCATGGATATATGGTGAGTTCCAGTTTTTGGTTAATTATGCATAACAATTCTATGAAGACTGCATGCAAGTTTTTGTATGTAAATATTTTTTCATTTTTCTTGTTTAAATGTCTAGGAATAGAAAGACAACATTGTATAGAATATAACTTTAAAAAATAATTTTCAAAATAGTTTCCTAAAGAGAAATATTTTGTATCCTAGGGCCAGTAGTAATTTAGATAACAAACTTTTATCATCACAAGATTAATTTTATAAATTATAGCTCTTCTGATGGATATATATTGATATCCTACTGTGCTTTTCAATTTGAATTTCCATAATACCTGATGATTTTGATCCTTTTGATATTTTGAATAAGTTGAATATCTCTTTATTGCATTCTGCACATTGTGAATATTATGTTGTAGCAACTAGGTTTCTATATTCTCTGAAGAAAGTGGATATATTTGTTTTAGCAGATAATTAATTCACTTAGATTAAAAGTACTCTGCCTTGTCTGTGGTGGGTGACATCTCAGCACTCCATCTGGACAGCTTTTAGCTGACCATGCATATGTGTGTATGTGTGGTTCAGAGGTCACCCAGGGAGCAGGGTATTTGTAATTCACAGAATTTGAGATCTCCCTTTTAAGACTCTCTCATTTCTAGGTTAACCCCCTCATATCTGAGCATCATTTGTTACATCAAGCTTTTTCCTCCAATTTCTCTGGCCAAAAAGAGTGGATTTTCCATAGATGAACTGCATCCCAGTTACTTAAGACACGAAGGCAAATCACAGAATGTGAAATCTCCCTGTGCCAATCTGCCCTGAAGTTTCAAAAATCCTCCAAATGCTGCCTGCTGTCATTCTCTTGACAGACCACTTGTTACTGGATTAAAATGCTAGGTCTCTTCTTGGGGCCTCAGGTGAACTGAACCACCTCCAGTCTCCCCTCTCCTCTGTCTGAAAGTTCTTGCTTGCTTGCTCAGGTTGTGCTTTCACTAAGGAAACTGAGTTTGGCTCAAGCAAGATAGGCTTTTATTCAGTGTACAGAGACTGGAAAGAGGAGCAAATTTCTAACAGCACCGTGCCCCTGATTACAAGCAGGGACAGACTTCTTACAGAAAAGTAGAGGGGGTTATAGGGGATGGTGGTCTTTTGCCATCCTGACTCGTGGAAATGGGTGGTTATTTTTCATGCAGTTCATTCCTCATTTCTGCCCTTGTAGAGACCTTCTGATGTCTGGGTCAAAAGCAAACTGAACCAATATGGCCCTGGCAGGCAGATATTACTACAATGAAATGGTGATGAACTGGAGAGTGACCTTTGTCCCAATTTTGAAGTTCGGTCAACTTAAATAATTTTTTTTTTTTTTTTTTGTGGTTAAGCCCTCTTACTCCTATCAGGTTAAACACAGCTAGGAGATAGAATTAAGATTTTCCAGAAGTTTGGCTGGGGGGAGGTTTTTATTAGAAATTGGGTAGAGGGAGTGTTCCTAGACTTCATGTGTAAGACAGGTGTGCTTGTTTTATAGAGACCATTTCATTCAACATGTGATAGAAATCCTCTATTTTCTCTTCTGCGTGGCACACAGTTAATTTTCATTTCTTCTCATTTTTTAGTGATTTTTTCCCAAAGCTATATAATCATTATCTGTGAGTGGGTGCCCTCATTAGGAGCTTTGTCTTCCTCCCTAGGAGTTTTCTTTCACATAAAAATGAAAACTCGCTATAAATATTCTTGTAAGGTAGTTATATAATTTTTAAGATACATAAAACTTAATGGATTGGAATAAGACTGGCAATTGTGTGTTTCAGATCTATTGAACAAATAGGTAGAACTGAGGAAATATCTTCAGCAGCCAGTGTATACTTAAAGGGAGTCAAAGAAATACATGTAAGATATCAATACATTGGCAAAATTTAATATTGCCTAAGGAAAAAGAATCAATGTTATGCCCTCTTCTGTCACACAAGTGATGATGCCAGTTATTTCCTCAACCACTATCATAAGCATGGCTGTGTTTCAGTGACTTATTAATATTTAGTCTTTACATTAGCTTCTTAGTTTTAAATAAATGTTTTCATATGTAAGTTGTATTGAGGCAAATTAGTTCTGTCATGCTTAATTTTTTATGGCTCTTGTGTCTACTTTGGGGTTCTGCTTGCATTGTGGAGTCTTAGAGCATCACCTGATATTGAAATAGAATGGTTTAAGGACATGTACTTTGAATCACAATCTCCTTCTATTTAAAGAAAAGAAAGAAAGAAAAAAACTAAAATTGGGAAGTATATATAAAAGAACTATTTTTAGATGACAACAGACTTCAAAGGACTGCAGTTTCTAAGAAAAGGGCAATATATGATGCATGTGTATGTTAGTCACTGAGTCGTGTCCAACTCTTTGTGATCCCATGGACTGTAGCCTGTCAGGCTCATCTGTCCATGGCTTTTCCAGGCAAGAATACTGAAGTGAGTTGTCATTCCCTCCTCCCAGGAACCTTCCCAACCCAAGGACTGATCCCAGGTCTTCTGAATTTCAGACAGATTCTTCAACTGCTGAGACACCAGGGAAGCCCCTATAAGCTTTATCTATAATTTCCATATATTTCTGTTTAGAAGCATTTTTCCAGGATACTAACTTAGGAAAGGGAATCCAAGTTGAGTCCAGCAGATTTGTTGTGTGAAGGAGAAACTATCATGGTTCAGAAGGTTGAGACTACAGGAAGTAGGGAGGTGGAGAACTGGAAATAAGCCTTTAGTCCGCAAAACTGGAAACAAAAACAAGAAGGCCCCAGACATATGCTATCTATGAAATAGACGTTCTTGTTCTGTCGTCTTTTGTACTGGAAGTTATATTCAATAATCATTTCAGATCTTTGCCAAATAATGCCTAAAATATGTTTCCTTATCATTATGCTACATTTCTTTGACTTTTAGCTCTCCCATTCAATTTTAATAGCCAATAGTGTATTCATTATTACTCTGTCTTTAAGCTTAGTATCTCAGTATAATAGATACAGAATTGTAGGCATTATCTTTTCCTCCAAAATAAATTGCTTGTAGATAAATCCCTCAGAGATAATTCATGTTGTGCATTTATAAAATTACAAGAAACAAAGTAGAATACTATACATGTGAAAAAATCCACTTTACTAAACTGATTTTTTTTTTTTTTCCCCTATCACCTTGCTCTCATCCTGTGCTTCAGCACATAGACTAGTTGAACTAGAGAATCAGGGAGAGGGTAACAAGATGATGTGTTCAGATTTCATCAGAATTTGAGATATTGTGTGGCATATCACTTAGACTGGACTTTCTTGGTAAATTCAAAATGTCTACATAAGAGGTTATTTGTTCCAGGTCAAAGAGACAGTTCGCCTATGAAAATGTAGAAACTCACATATAATGAAAAAATATGGCAAAATTTTTCATTGAAGTGTGTCCATTTTCAGGCATAATGGAAAGTATAAATCAACACGATCTGAAAGAGACACGTGTACCCCAATGTTCATCACAGCACTGTTTATAATAGCCAGGACATGGAAGCAACCTAGATGCCCATCAGCAGATGAATGGATAAGGAAGCTGTGGTACATATACACCATGGAATATTACTCAGCCATGAAAAAGAATTCATTTGAACCATTCCTAATGAGATGGATGAAGCTGGAGCCCATTATACAGAGTGAAGTAAGCCAGAAAGATAAAGAACATTACAGCATACTGACACATGTATATGGAATTTAGAAAGGTGATAACGATAACCCTATATGCAGAACAGAAAAAGAGACACAGAAATACAGAACAGACTTTTGAACTTTGTGGGAGAATGTGAGGGTGGGATATTTCAAAAGAACAGCATGTATACTATCTATGGTGAAACAGATCACCAGCCCAGGTGGGATGCACGAGACAAGTGCTCCGGCCTGGTGCACTGGGAAGACCCAGAGGAATCGGGTGGAGAGGGAGGTGGGAGGGGGGATCGGGATTGGGAATACATGTAAATCCATGGCTGATTCATATCAATGTATGACAAAACCCACTGGGAAAAAAAAATAATAATAATAAAAATTAAAAAAAAAATAAAAATAAAAATTTATCCTAACAAAAATAAAAAAAAAAAATAAAAATAAAAAATAAATTTTTACTAATTAAATTATATTCAAAGTATTATGTTACCTGGAAGCACAAAGATTTCTAATCATTTTCTTGAAGAATCCTGGGCTTGAATGTGATAGGTTTAAATCACTTGTGATTTATTGTCATCCTGTTCTTTTGTCTCAATGTATTCATTTATTTATTTATATTTAAAATATTCCCAGGTTAGTGCTCTGTGATGACCTAGAGGTGTAGAATGGGGTATGGGGTGGAGGTTTAGTGTGGATATATGTATTCATATAGTTGATTCACTCTGTTGTACAACAGAAAGTAACACAACATTATAAAGCAATTATACTACAATTTAAAATAAATAAATAAATCAGATTAGATTAATTAAAAAAAATCAGAGCAGAAATAAATGAAAAAAAAAGAAAGAAACAATAGTAAAGATTAATAAAACTAAAAGTTGGTTCTTTGAGAAGATAAACAAAATTGACAAATCTTTAGCCAGACTCATCAAGAAAAAAAGAGAGAAAAATCAAGTCAACAAAATTAGAAATGAAAAAGGAGAGGTTACCACAGACAATGTCAAAATGCGAAGGATTATAAGAGACTGTTGTGAACAACTATAAGGCAGTAAAATGGATAACCTGGAAGAAATTAACAGATTCTTAGAAAAGTTCAATCTTCCAAGATGAAGCAAGGAAGAAATAGAAATTATGAACAACCCAATTACAAGCACTAAAATAGAAGCTATGATCAAAAATCTCCCAAAATACAAAAGGCCAAGACCAGATGGCTTCACAAAATTCTATCAAACATTTAGAGAAGAGCTAATGCCTATCCTTCTAAAACTCTTTCAAACAATTGCAGAAGAGGGAACACTTCCAAACTCATTCTACGAGACCACCATCACACTGATCCAAAAACCAGACAAAGGCAACACACAAAAAAAGAAAACTATGGGCCAATATCACTGACGAACATAGATGCAAAAAGCCTCAACAAAATTTCAGCAAACAGAATTCAGCAACACATCAAAGAACTCATACTCCATTATCAAGTTGAGTTTATTCCAAGAATGCAAAAATTCTTCAATATATGCAAATCAAACAATGTGATACACCATATTAACAAATTGAAAGATAAAAAACATATGATAATCTCAATAAATGCAGAAAAAGCCTTTGACAGAATTCAGCACTTATTTATGATTAAAACTCTTCAACACATGGGCATAGAAGGAACCCATCTCAACATAGTAAAGGCCATATATGAAAGGCCTACAGCAAACATTCTCAATGGTGCAAAACTGAAAGCATTCTCCCTGAGATCAGGAACAAGACACGGGTGTCCACTTTCCCCACTGTTTTCAACATAGTTCTGGAAGTCCTAGCTACAGCAATCAGAGAAGAAAAATAAATAAAAGGAGTTCAGTTCAGAAAAGAAGTAACTTCTCGCTGTTTGCATATGACATGATACTGTACACAGAAAACCCTAAAGATAGCATCAGAAAATTACTGGAACTAATCAGTGAATTTAGCAAAGTGTCATGATACAAAGTCAATACACAGAAATAATTTTAATTTCTATATACTAACAATGAGACATCAGAAAGAGCAATTAAGGAATCAATCTCATTCACCACTGCAACAAAAATAATTTAATATCTAGGAGTAAACTTACCTAAGGAGACAAAATAACTATACACAGAAAATTGCAAGACACTAATGAAAGAAATCAAAGATGACATAAACAGATGGAGAGATAGTCCATGTTCCTGGGTAGGAAGAATCAATATTGTGAAAATGACTTTACTACCAAATGCAACCTACAGATTCAAAGTTATCCCTATCAAATTACCAATGGCATTTTTCACAGAACTGGAACAACAACAAAAACATCACAATTCATATGGAACACAAAAACCCCAAATAGCCAAAGCAGTCTTGAGAAAGAAGAATGGAGCTGGAGGAATCAACCTTCCTGACTTCAGATTATACTACAAAGCTACAGTCATCAAGACAGTATGGTACTGGCACAAAAACAGAAATATAGACCAATGGAACAAGATAGAAAACCCATAAATAAACACATGCCCCTATGGGTACCTTATTTTTGACAAAGGAGACAAGACTATTCAATGGGGCAAAGACAGCCTCTTCAATAAATGATGCTGGAGAGCTACATGTAAAAGAATGAAATTAGAACACTTTCTAACACCATACACAAAGATAAATTCAAAATGTATTAAAGACCTAAATGTAAGACTGGAAACTAAAAATTCTTAGAGGATAACATAGGCAGAACACTCAAAGACATAAATCAAAGCAAGATCCTCTATGACCCACCTCCTAGAGTAACAAAAATTAAAACAAAAGTAAGTAAGTGGGACCTGATTAAGCTTAGAAGCTTTTGCACAGCAAAGGAAACTATAATTAAGGTGAAAAGACAACCCTCAGAATGGGAGAAAATAATAGCAAATGAAACAACTGCCAAAGGATAAATTTTCAAAATATACAAGCAGCTCATATAATTCAATACCAGAAAAACAAATAACCCAATCAAAAAGTGGGGAAAAGACCTTAACAGACATTTCTCCAAAGAAGACATACAGATGGCTAATAAACACATGAAAATATGCTCAACATCATTCATTAGAGAAATGCAAATCAAAACTACAATGAGATATCTCCTCACTCCAGTCTGGATGGCCATCATCAAAAAATCTGCAAACAATAAATGCTGGAGATGGTGTGGAGAAAAGGGAATGTTCTTGCACTGTTGGTGGGAATGTAAATTGATACAGCCACTATGGAAGGCAGTATGAAGATTGCTTAAAAAACTAGGAATAAAACCACCATATGATCCAGCAATCCCACTCCTAGGCATATACCCTGGGGAAACCAATATTGAAAGAGACACATGTACCTCATTGTTCATTGCAGCATTATTTACAATAACTAGAACATGGAAGCAACTTAGATGCCCATCGTCAGATGAATGGATAAAGAAGTTGTGGTACATATACACAATAGAATATTCAGTTCAGTTCAGTTGCTCAGTCGTGTCCGACTCTTTGCAACCCCATGAACCACAGCACGCCAGACCTCCCTGTCCATCACCAACTCCCAGAGTTTACCCAAACTCATGTCCATTGAGTCAGTGATGCCAACCAACCATCTCATCCTCTGTCATCCCACTCAGCCATATGAAGGAATGCATTTGAGTCAGTTCTAATGTGGTGGATGAACCTTGAATCTATTATACAGAGTGAAGTAAATCAGAAAGAGAAAGATATATATCATATTCTAACACATAAATATGAAATGTAGAAAAATGGTACTGCAGAATCTATTTACAGAGCAGCAATGGAGAAACAGACATAGAGAATAGACTTATGAACATGGGGATGGGCAGGAGAGGGTGAGATGTAAGGCAAGAGTAACATGGAAGCTTATATTACCATATGTAAAATAGACAGCCAATGGGAATTTCCTGTCTGGCTCAGGAAATTCAAACAGGGGCTCTGTATCAACCTAGAGGGGTAGGATGGGGCGGGAGATGGGAGGGAGGTCCAAAAGAGAGGGGATACATGAATACCTATGGCTGATTTATGTTGAGGTTTGACAGAAAAAAAACAAAATTATGTAAAGCAATTATCCTTCCATTAAAAAATAAATAAATTTAAAAAAATAGATAATTTGGAAAAAAAATATACTCTAATATCAGTCAGGGATTCAAACTTGTAAGAAAAATGAAACATCTATATTACTATCAGTGCATGAGCTACAGTGCTAAGGTAATTAGATTTTAAAGTTTGGTAAATTACTAGGAAAATAAGTACCAAAGCACATTACAAAACAATAGATTCTATCATTTTAAATCATTTTTTTTTGCTTGGCTACATACTGGAAAAACTTGGCCCTACCAGTCTTTGCAGGCAAAAAACAGGATAAAATAATTCCTTTTCATCTGAGTATTTTAAGAAATGAAATTATCATGTAAGGTACTTCCTAAGAGAAGGTCTTGTTATCTTTTGTCAGCATTCTCCCTTTCATGAACTTTGAAAACATTTTGCTTTTCAGACATCTTTCCTCCAACTTTATGTTCTCTAGAAAATAAATAGAAAGTTTACCTGATGGTGATCATCTAATAAAAAATTATTTTCAATGTCAAATTGAAATTGGAGAAGCACATTAAATTGTGTTATTATTTTTGATATATTTTTCCTCAGAAGCTAAAACACTTTTTTTTTCTCACAGGGTTTTTGGATGGATTAAATAAGGTTCTGTGTATATCCTTCCTAATATAGACCCTGATTTATGATTTCAAAAATTGTTTTTTCCTTTCTTTCTTTATATGAAAGTTATTTATGTGCATGCTTTGTCTTTCCTATAAACATGTAATTGTGAGATTAGACATCATACTTGTTTTATTTGCACAATTTCTCAAAGCTAATGAAATGATGCATCTCATCTCTAAAATACTCAATGAATGTATATTGGTGAATGTTCGTGTGACGTTGGTTATAAGCTTATCGGTAACCAAATGATCATAAATACAATACCTATGTTGATTATGTGATGAAACTTTTGAAGCAGGCATCTATATTCCCATTTCATTAATGAATAACAAATACTGTTTAAGGTTTAATGATAGGCTAACAAACAAGGTCATATGGCTTGAATGTAAGCAGTGTTTTGAAGTTTAGAAAATATATTCACATTCTATTATTATATATGACATGATTTACAAGATATTAGTATAGATATGTGTGTCATGTACTATTTTCAGCTTATGTTCCAAGAATAGAATATGTATTTTATTCATAATTAATACCTTTTTATTCTATACATTATTTTTTTTAATTATTATTATTATTTTTTTTTTTCCAGTGGGTTTTGTCATACATTGATATGAATCAGCCATGGATTTACATGTATTCCCAATCCCGATCCCCCCTCCCACCTCCCTCTCCACCCGATTCCTCTGGGTCCTCCCAGTGCACTAGGCCGGAGCACTTCTCTCATGCATCCCACCTGGGCTGGTGATCTGTTTCACCATAGATAGTATACATGCTGTTCTTTTGAAATATCCCACCCTCACCTTCTCCCACAGAGTTCAAAAGTCTGTTCTGTATTTCTGTGTCTCTTTTTCTGTTTTGCATATAGGGTTATCGTTACCATCTTTCTAAATTCCATATATATGCGTTAGTATGCTATAATGTTCTTTATCTTTCTGGCTTACTTCACTCTGTATAAGGGGCTCCAGCTTCATCCATCTCATTAGGACTGATTCAAATGAATTCTTTTTAATGGCTGAGTAATATTCCATGGTGTATATGTACCACAGCTTCCTTATCCATTCATCTGCTGATGGGCATCTAGGTTGCTTCCATGTCCTGGCTATTATAAACAGTGCTGTGATGAACATTGGGGTGCACGTGTCTCTTTCAGATCTGGTTTCCTCAGTGTGTATGCCCAGAAGTGGGATTGCTGGGTCATATGGCAGTTCTATTTCCAGTTTTTTAAGAAATCTCCACACTGTTTTCCATAGCGGCTGTACTAGTTTGCATTCCCACCAACAGTGTAAGAGGGTTCCCTTTTCTCCACACCCTCTCCAGCATTTATTGCTTGTAGACTTTCGGATAGCAGCCATCCTGACTGGCGTGTAATGGTACCTCATTGTGGTTTTGATTTGCATTTCTCTAATAATGAGTGATGTTGAGCATCTTTTCATGTGTTTGTTAGCCATCTGTATGTCTTCTTTGGAGAAATGTCTGTTTAGTTCTTTGCCCCATTTTTTGATTGGGTCATTTATTTTTCTGGAATTGAGCTGTAGGAGTTGCTTGTATATTTTTGAGATTAATCCTTTGTCTGTTTCTTCATTTGCTATTATTTTCTCCCAATCTGAGGGCTGTCTTTTCACCTTGCTTATAGTTTCCTTTGTAGTGCAAAAGCTTTTAAGTTTCATTAGGTCATGAATCACAGGGTACAGAAAACCAATGGTTAACTTATCTTGTGATGCCAGAATGAAATCATCTTGATGTGAAGTTGCTCAGTCATTTGTGACTCTCTGCAATCCCATGTACTGTAGCTTACCAAAAACAATTATCAATTATTATCCATCATCTTGATAGATTTTTACTAATACATATTACCCAAAATGCCAATAAAGGGGCTGGTATAGAGTTGATGCTCAATAAATCATTGTGGAATTAATGAATAAATTGAAATCTCTACAAATTCCAAATTCTAATGGGAAATCTCTAATAACTCTATCATTTTGATAGTTGATTTCTCAAAGACATACTGCACCACCCTGCCCATAGAAATATTATCCTCCTTCATTGAACCTAAGAAGTTACTTGTAGTCACTCCTGATCTGCCCTTTATTTCTTACAGCTGAGATGGTAGTACTTCTGGTGATGTCTATGAAATAATCGGATTCAGAAATATTAGAGGATAGAGAAAATACACATTGAATAGAAAATTATCAGCATTATATTGTCATCAAACATATTATATTGTAATGACAAAATAATGCAGTTTTTTGAGAATATACAAACAAGTGTCAGAATATACATTTGCACTCAAATACAGAGAAACCTGGGCAAGTTTACTTTTCAAGAATAATTGAGTTAGGCATATTACAAATATATGCTAACTTACTTTATTAGCTGAAAACAAAATAGAATGTTTTTTCATGTTTACATTTTGCTTTTCTTTGTTGGTCTGTTAAACCGAATAACATGTGAAAAAGTCCATAGCATACTTTACCCTCTCATACCTGAAGACTAGGAATTCTTTTCTATTCTGTTCACTGCTCTGTGCTCAGTATCTAAGATTTTTGGCTTCAGCTCCATTAAGTAAAAACTTGAAGTCATTGCTCACCTTCTTACAATAATAAGAAGCTTATCTACTTCATTTCATATTATGTGATACAACAAGCCTGACTCAAAAATCTTACAAGGCATGCTAAAAAGCAAGAAAAGTACTGCTTAAAAATATACTGCAAGCATCAGGACTCGACTATAACACTGAAGTTGGAGTTATATGAGAGGGACATTTTTTAAAAATTTGTGTATGTATGTGCATGTGTGTGTCTCTATGTGTGTGTATTAAGGCTGTAAAGGAAAAATTATGCAAAAGGAAAGAATGATAGTTAATGTAAATGATAGGTAATGTAAAAAGAGAGACAGAAACTCTAGCAGAGAATGAAAAATAAACATTGGAAATCAAAAACAGTCTGTTAGAAATAAGGAATTCCTTTGAAATTTCCAAGGAAAGACACACTAAAGATATGTTAGCAGAAACTTCCCAAATTTAAATTCAGAGGAAAATGATAAAAAGAAAAACAGAACAAAGCATTTGAGAACTGTGAGATAATCCTAAAAATGTAATGTATAAATAATTGATCAGAAGACAAAGGAGAGAATGGAGCAGGAAAAAAAAAAATGAAGTAATGATTCAGAAAACTCAAAAATTAACCATATACAACAATTAAGAGATTCATGAAATTCAGAGAACACCAAACAGGAATATGGATGACTCCATGCAGATAAGAAATGGATGATTAAATAAGAAATAAACAATTGGGAGAGAACAGACAAATGTCGGGTGAGGAAGAATTCTTAATAAGATATTCTGTCCTTAATGAGGGGAAGCAAAACTCCCATCCCTAAAATGTGGGTTATACACAGTGACTACTTTCCAAAGAATACTCTGTGGAATGTAATGGTGGAGAAGAGGAGTTGTCCAGTGGAGAAACCTGACCTACAGTACCTCAGTCAGGTGGTTGAGGGCAATATAACCAGTGATATATCATTTTGATAACATATACCCTTGAAATGATGCCATGAAAAATGGCATTTTGCCTCTTTCATCTTCCTCTTGAAAACACATAACCCCTGGCTAATCACAAGCAGGACATCAGAAAATTCCAAGTTGAGGGACATTCTGCAAAATAGCTCTCCAATACTCTCCAAAACTTTCATGATCATCAAAAACAAGATGAGAAACTGTCACAGCCAAGACAAACTTAAGTAACAATCCAATCCAATATACTGTGGCATCTTTAATGGGATCTAGAACAGAAAAAAGTGGTATTGAACAATAACTAAATAAATCTGAATGAATTGGGAATGTCAGTTAATAACAATACATTAATATTTGTTAATCTAACAATGCATATTACTAATATAAGATATCCTACAAATTTGAGGAAAAGTTCTTCTTCACTACAAAGTTTTGTGATAAACCTGAAAAGTTTTCCTGTATCTAGTTTACTCAGAATCTGAAAGGAGATTTGATACATTTTAAGCAGGCAAAGATGACACTTTCTCTTTCTTATATTTTTGTCTGTCATTATCACAAAACTTTAAATTATCCAATTGACTCACATGCTGTTGACAGTGGCTTTCTTCAATAGTGCATCAGTCAAAGACAGACACTGCCTTGAAGGTTTTATGTTAATAATAATGTCACTTTTATTGGTGTGTTGCCCATGGTATCCAAAGTGCTTTTCCATCATTCCTACATTTAATTACAAAAAGAATACTTCAGAAACTCAGTGATCTCCAAACTATTCCTATCTGTATTTTGTCTTTCATATAATCCCTCTTTACCAAAATACACTTTCATGCAGATGCTGTACGATATATCTCATATTTTTCCTCCAGCATAGACAGACTCTGTCCCTAGGCAATGAGAATGTTTGGCATTGACAGCTCACATGGAAATGCAGTCTGGGAAACATTATACGCCCTCATGGTGTCAGTTTGCATCCGTAGAGAGACCCATTTAGTATTAAGAATTCCAGGGCCACTTCCACAATGAGAAAAATTTTGAAGTCACATCCTAATTCCAATGATTTCTGTAGTATTATGAATCTTCTTTATAACTGTATTTTAGTTCAACCTTTCCATTCTTCCAGTTCAGCTCATGAGTTTAAATAAAGAGAACTCGCCAATAAATTTCTGACATCCTTGTTTCATAGTCTAACATCTGAGAAACTCCCCCCCCCAAAACCAGAGATTCAGGAAGCTTATTAAATCATCTAATTTGTGCAGAAACATAAGTGGCCCAAGGTAATAAATAAACCAATGAATAGTGAGAAAATACTTAGACGGTTGGTCAAAAACCAGGATGAAAATTTTTGGTTGCCAGGTGTCTAGAACTATGAATGAACATATTGGATGGATCTATGTGAATTAGAAAATGTTATAAAGATCTTTGTATAACATTTCAATTCTAACAGTGCACATCCACCATAGAAGAGTCAATCACTAAACAACCACATGGAAACAATGACTTTGCATGTTGTCATTAGCTGCTGGCTACAACATAGTATGCCCAAGGGGCATATATGGAATAGATAGTTGCAGAACCTTCAACTCACTCCAGCCAATCTAGTTAATGCTGCTACTGAATACCAAAGCTCCAAGGAACAAAGATTAGTAATGCCTTAGATATGATATCATTATTCAGGGAGATTTTCCAGCTACTTAATAAAAATTTGCTTACATAGGACACTCCAAACCTAGAAAGGAAGCTGATTTTTCATTATTAAGACTTGAGTTTGTATTTTCTCTGTGCAAGACCTCGGGCCCTCACTACTGTCTAAATATTTAATGAACATTTAAACCACTGATCTAATTATCCTGCAAATCCATTCTTTGGACCAAAAGAGACATTTGAAAACAAAGGAAGTGTGATATCAGGACGTGGCTGGGTATCCACAAATTTACCGTATATGCACTGCCAGAGATCAACAGGCAAGGAAAGTATGCAAGCTATTTATTTCTTCTTTATCTGAGTGAGCAGTAAAGGTGGAAAAATACTATCAAATCTTATACATGTGCATGTTAAGGACATGAAAGACTAGAACTCAGCATTTTTCAATGTTACTTTTTCCTTTTTATATCTAACTTGTTATGTATTTGTTATAGAGTTTTTAGTGTCTTAATGTATTTCATCAATGACTTCCAAACAAACAAAAAAAAAAACCAAACTTAGTATTTTTATTTTTCGAATAGGGAATAATGTTATTTATGTTTTCTCTTTTCTTTCATGGAAAGGCATTTTATTTTAAATACAATGGTGTGAACAGGTCAATCTAAGACTTGCAATCTATTCCTCTCCCCACTCCCAATACCTCCCTGATAACCATAAATTTGTTCTGTAACTCTGCAAGTCGGTTTCTGTTTTGCAAATAAGTTCATGTACATCATTTTTTTTAAGGTTCTGCATATAAGCAATATCATATGATATTTGACTTTCTCTGTCTGACATATGTCAATTAGTATGATCTTCAGGTTGATTCATACTGCTGCAAATGGCCTTGTTTCATTCTTTTTAATGCTTGAGTAATATTCCATTGTATATATGTACCACACATTTATCCATTCATCTATTGATGGAAATTTAAGTTGTTTCCATATCTTGGCTGTTGTAAACAGTACTGCAATGAACATTACAAGTATCCTTTAGGACCATGTTTTTCCCTGGATAAATGCCCCAAACTTGCTGGGCCATATGGTAGCTCTACTTTAAGTTTTTTAATGAAAGTCCTTTCAGTTCTCCAAAGGAACTGTGATGGTAGTGGTAACGAATCTGCCTGCCAATGCTGCTGCTGAGTCGCTTCAGTTGTGTCCGACTCTGCACGACCCCATAGACGGCAGCCCACCAGGCTTGCCCATCCCTGGGATTCTCCAGGCAAGAACACGGGAGTGGGTTGCCATTTCCTTCCCCAGTGCATGAAAGTGAAAAGTGAGAGTGAAGTTGCTCAGTCGTGTCCGACTTAGCGACCCCATGGACTGCAGCCTACCCGGCTCCTCCATCCATGGGATTTTCCAGGCAAGAGAAAATCTTGCCTGGAGTGGGGTGCTGTTGCCTTCTCTGCCTGCCAGTGCAGGAGACCCAAAAGTTACAGTTTCAATCCCTGGTTCAGGAAGACCTTCGGAGTGGGAAATGGCAACCCAGTCCAATATTCTTGCCTGGAAAATCCCAGGGACAGTGGCAGGCTACAGTCTGTGGGGTGGCAAACAGTTGGACACGACTCAGCAACTGAGCACATACACATATTTACAGACACAGTAACTGTACCAGTTTACATTCCTACCAACGGTGTAGAAAGGCTCCCTTTTCTCCACAGCCTTCCAGCATTCATTGTTTGCAGATTGTCTGATGATGGTCATTTTGACTGGAGTGCAGTGATATCTCATTGTAGTCATTACTTGCATTTCTCTAATACTTAATAAGGGCTTCCCAGGTGGCTCAGATGGTGAAGAATTTGCCTGCAACCTGGAAGAGTTGGAGTATTTTTTCCAAGTGCCTCTCCACCATCTGTATACATTTTTGGGGAAATGTCTCTTTAGGTCTTCGACATATTTTTTTTGATTGAGCTATTTGTTTGTTTTAATTTTGAGCTGCATGAACTGTTTGTAAATTTTGGAGACTAATCCCTTGCAAAATGCATCATTTGTAAATATTTTCTCCCATTCTTTGGGTTGACAAATGGGAGAAGTAAAACTGTTACTGTTTGCAGATGACATGATACTATACATAGAAAAGCCTGAAGATGTTATTTACGTTGCATTTTCTGATATATTTGTACTTTTCTTATTTTAAATAATAAAAATTCAAACTATTTTTGTTTGTTTTATGTAGTTCACATATACTGTAAATGTGAAAATACACAGAACATCCATAGAATTTCAGCTCCCAGGTATAAAGCCCAGATAATGTTGTTCATAAGCATAAGGCAACATGATGTTCAAATCAATAGGTTTTGTAATTTTGAAGAAATAATAAAACCTCAATATTTATCAATGATAGAAGGTAATGAATGTAAATATACTTATAGGATAGATTCTTACCCAATAATAAAGAATGCAAGGTACAGATACATATGTTAGATGAAGAAAAGCCAAGAGGAAAAAATCAAGTCTTTGTAGAATCTACACAGTATATTTCATCCATAAAGAGCCCCCCAAATAAGAAATAAAAAAAACCCTAAAAAAAAAGAAAAGAAAAAAAAAAAACCTAAGCAAACAAGCAAGAATAACTACAAAGAAAATCGGAGAGTAATTAACAGAATATAGAGTAGAAGTTGAACACATCTGAGAGAAAAGGAGGATGATATGGTTTGGAAGGAATAGGCAGTAGATTTAAGAGGTCCTAGAATTATTTTGATGCTTAATTATTATTGATGCTTTTGAAGTATGTTGTTGCAGAAGACTCTTGAGAGTCTCTTGGACAACAAGGAAATCAAACCAGTAAACCCTAAAGAAAATCAGTCCTGAATATTCATTGGAAAGACTGAAGCTGAAGCTGAAACTCCAATACACTGGCCACCTCATGCCAAGAACTGACTCATTGGAAAAGACCCTGATGCTGGGAGAGATTGAAGGCAGGAAGAGAAGGGGACAACAGAGGATGAGATGGTTGGCTGGCATCACTGACTCGATGGACATGAGTTTGAGCATCCACTAGTTGGTGATGGACAGGGAAGCCTGGCGTGCTGCAGTCCATGGGGTCGCAAAGAGTCAGACACGAATGAGTGAATGAACTGAACTGAAGAGTTATTTTATTTCTTCAGTAAAGTCATATTTGCTCCAACATTTGTCTATAATTTCAAATTGTACATTTATTTATATACTTCCCTGATCACTCAAAGGTAAAGAATCTGCCTGCCAGTTCAGGAGATGCAGGAGACACAGGTTTGAACCCTGGGTTGTGAAAATCCCCTGGAGAAGAAAATGGCAAACACTCCAGAATTCTTGCCAGGCAAGTCCCATGGCCAGAGGAGACTAGCTACTCACAAAGAGTTGGCCACGACTGAACACGGGCACAGGATATACAGGTGTGTCTCCAGGTGGAGTGCAGTGGATGTGACAAGTGACTGCTGGCCACCTGCTCTGTGTCCAGCACTGGCAAACACTTATACCACAGTAAAAATAAAAGTAATGTAATTTCTTTGCAAAAATTTTGAAAACTTGTAATTAACTTATTAATAAATATTAGTTGACTGTTGCTGGGTGCTAGAGATAATAGTGAGAAAGGGAAGCAGAATATTTATTTTTCAAGAAAGCTTATTTTAATTGGAGCAGGAGTCATGTACTGAGAGAATGCAATTATACTACTATGACCACTGTGTTGGACGCTATGTGGTGTAGAGGCAGGCAGGGGACCAGTGAATATGGGAAAATCATTCCTTCTATGATAGCAGAGTCAGCCTCTCTTACCAGAGATCTTAAGAGTGCCAGTGAACTAGCCCCATGGAAGAATATAGTAATATTTCCAGGCAAATAGAATATATGAAGCCATCTCTTTATCTTTTAGCATGAGATATCAATAGATCATTTGAAAAGTTGATGAATTATGGAATACTAGTATTGCATATTAGGGATTATATCAGTACTTATCAGACCAATGAATGGTGAAAAGGAATTTTAGGGGATGAGACTAGGGATCTTGGCATAGGAACCTGGTGCGGGCAGTGAGGATAGACTTTTATTTATTTGAAAAATCATAATGGTTAGATTTTTTGAATCTTAAAAATATAGCAATAGGACTAGTAGTCTGCACTATAGTCACTTCACTATAGTAGTTAAGCAAGTGAAGTGAAGTTGCTCAGTTGTGTCTGACTCTTTGCGACCCCATGGACTGTAGCCTATGAGACTGTAGTTAAAGGAGAGTCCAAAAGAAATCTCCAAAGACTGGCTCCATTAGAAGACTTGGAGTTTCAAAAGGAGAAATTTATAGTGACCCAGAGTATGGACAGGGCTTCCCAAGTGGCTCAAAGTTAAACAATCTGTCTGCCAATGCAGGAGATTCAGGAAATGTGGGTTTGAATTCTGGGTCAGGAAGATATCTTGGAGGACGGAATGACAGCCCAGTATTCTTGCCTGGAAAATCCCATGAACAGAGGAAACTGGCAGCCTGCAGGCCATGGGGTTGCAAAGAGTTGGACACAACTGAGTACAACAAGGAAAATAGATTACGGGCAATGGTTATCTTCGTACTTGAGCCAGTTACCTGTTATTGCAGCTGCAATTACAAGTGGCCATACTTCCCTCCTATACTTGTACACAGGCATGGGCACATGCGCGCGCACACACACACACACACACACACACACACACTTCTTGGACTTGGCACTATTAGCTGGGAGAAAGTTTTCATAGCTGCAGAAGAAATCATCTAAGAAAAAATGGTAGACGTTAAAAAGGCAAGGAAAAGAAGAGGAGCCAAACTGTCAAATAAATGGAAAGAAAGAAGATGAAGTAATTCCAGTATCATAACAATGATACATATGAATCTGACACAGAATTGTCATGGCTTTTAAACAAGCAATAAATTTAACCCTCCTCCCCCATCCATGAACGCAGAAACCACAGATATGGGATGCTAAATATGGGACTTGAGCTTCCTCAGTTTGGGTATACACAATGGATCCTGGAACCAATCCTCTGTGGATACTGAGGAATGATTGATTGTATATGCTGCTCCATAGAAAAATGAAAAGAACTCCCAAACTCCAGATGGAAACCTAATATAAATGGTTAGATTTTTATTTTGCTTTAATATTAATCAAAAGTGAGTATATAAAATCCAAAAAAATCATTCCACAGTATTTAGATGAAAGTGCAGATACACTAATTAACATTCACCATGTTATATTTTGAGCATGTGAATTGCTTGACAATAGTAGATATTCAAAAAGTTGAGACAATTAAAATGGGGAAATACTGATATCTAAAGCACTTTCAGTTCCTTAGACTGATTTTAGCTGGGATTCATCAAGTGTGTTCACCAGTATCACTGGTGATTCTAGTATCTCTGATGTCCATTAGGATCCATGTTTTGGTGTTACCTTAATGTCTGAAATCTATAAATCACAATTAAGCAAACAAGTTAAACAGACTTGAAATAGGCCTAAATTTTGAAAGAATATATTCATAAAAATGTCTACAAATAGAAAAACAGGTTGCCCATCTGGTATAATGCTTGGTTAACCCAGTAAATTTTTTTAAACATCTGAGAAAGATATTTCGAGTAACACAAAAATTGATTTTAAATTTTGCAAATAGATTTGACATTTTAAATGTTACAATTAGTGTAGCATGTAACATTTGTAAATTACATAACATGTAATATAAAATAGTAAATTATATAACATCACATAATGTAAAATGTTACAATTTCTCTATCAGATTTAGGAAATAAGCAACCAATTTTGTATTTTTCTCTGTAACATGAGATTTGACAATAGAAGCCTGGTTCTAAAATTCGTATAGTTCTTTCTCTCTTTGTGTGCCTTACAAAGAGTTAGATTAGTACTTAATGCTCTCAACAAGTTTAGACAGTAGTTTTTGTTTTTGTTTTTTTCTTACAAAATTGTTTTATTTTTAGTGGAGTATAGTTGCTTTACAATAGTATGTTAGTTTATGCTGTACAATAAAATGAATCACCTATATGTACATATATATCCCATTTTTTGCATATCCTTTCCACTTAGATCATCACAGCATATTTAGTAGAGTTCCCTATTGCTTACAGTAAGTTCTCATTAGTAGGCTCTTTTATACACTATTGTTGTTCAGTCACTAAATCATATTAGACTCTTTGCAACCCCATGGACTACAGCATGCCGGGTTCCCCTGTCCTTCATTTTCTCCCAGAGTTAGCTCAGATTCATGTCCATTGAGTCGATGATGCTATCTAAACATCTTGTCCTCTGCGACCCCATTCTCCTTTTGCCTTCAATCTTTCCAAGAATCAATGTCTTTTCCTGTGAGTCAGCTCTTTGCATCAGGTGTCCAAAGCATTTGAGCTTCATTTTTAGCATCAGTCCTTCCAATGAATATTCATGGTTGGTCTCCTGTAGGATTGACTGTAAAACATGTGTTTATCTTCCAAGAAACTGATGTTGAAGCTGAAACTCCAATACTTTGGCCAGCTGATGTGAAGAGCTGACTCATTTGAAAAGACCCTAATGCTGGGAAAGATTGAGGGCAGGAGGAAAAGGGGACGACAGAGGATGAGTTAGTTGGATGTCATCACTGACTCAATAGACATGAGTTTGGGTAAACTCCAGGGGTTTGTGATTGGACAGGGAGGCCTGGTGTGCTGCAGTCCATGGGGTTGCAAAGAGCTGGACATGACTGAGCAACTGAACTGAACTGAACTAACCATTTATATTAGAATGAACTGATATGTCAATAGCATCATCTTTAAACTCTTAGGACTTCCATCTTATCTGTGAGATACTTAATTTCATGCTCTAACAAAATTGCTGATTTATATTCTCTACTAAATAATCCTTCTAACTTTGTCCAAAAATGATTAAATGGTCAGTGTTTTCCAAAAAGACAATTATAAGCTCCTATTGAAAAGAGAAGAGTTGCTTTCATAAATGTAGTATGACTTTGTTTTTTTATTAACATAGCTAACATTCCTCACCAAATTAAATTGTATCAATGTATTATGTAAAGATATATGAGCTTAGAAGTTTGTTCAGAATAGATTTATTTTCTATGCTTTCACAGTGATTTTAGTGCAGAATTTAAATTAACCAAATCAAAACTTCTATTATTTTCTTTGGCAAAACATCACACTATTTGCAACTAATGATGCATTTATATAATTTTACACATAACTTCAGTCAAACAAATGTATTCAAATTCCTAATACATACCCTCAGCTTTATCTTTTATTATTTTTGAAAATCCAGTAGTAATGTTGTGATTGTTATTTAATTCCTTGATGCTTTTCATTTTTGAGTTTACAGACTTCTAGCTCTATTATAAGCTTTTAGTAAGATCAAAATGCATGGTTTTAAGAACCTAATTTCAACTATGTATTGAGTGATATGACCAAAAAAAATAGTAAATGAATTGCTTTTCTATAATGTAATTTGTTTAAAAGTTTTAGCTGTACTGTGTACCTTATTTCTACTTATAACTTTAATGGGTTGAGTTGGGTTGAGTTATGAAGGGGACCAATAGTGTTTCTGTTTGGGGAAAAATACCACTTCAAATACCTGCTTCTGAAATAATTCAAGCATAATTTTAACCTAAATCAATTGTGTGTTTGTTTTCCTTATGGCATATCCTTCTAGATGTGTGAGTGTTCCATCTTCTTTTGTCTTTATGAAGATATTGGCCTTACACCATATTTCCTGCTTTTTTTTTTAAATATTTGCTGCATTTTTTCACTTAGCTTAATTTTATTTTCTTTTATAGAATATGTATTTCTAACTTCTGGTGATCTTATTATATAACTGCACATTCAATGAGTAAGACACTATATGAGACTACAGTACTCTTTTACTTGCAGGGCAAGGCTTATTATAAGGATCTTTAAGGGTGATGTTACTTTGTTTTTCCTTGAGAAGAATCACTTGTCATCATGTAGATGTTTTTCATTGTTTTTGTTAGTTTCCTTATTAGAGAAATCTAACATTATTCTTAAAGGAGGGAGAAAACTTGGGTGTCAGAATGCGAGGTGAATGGTAGAATGATAGGGCTGAGAGAATGAGCACACCACTCAGTTAATGCATTTTATTTTAGTCCTTTTATTTACCATGTGAGATGCCTACCTCAGCTGTGCCTGATTTTCTTAAGGTTGTATTTTTCCTGGTGGGGAATTTTCTAGAAGTCTATCTGTATCCTTTAAATATTCCTCTTCTTTTAGATCCTGAAGCAACTATGGGGAGTACCTAGTGTCAAAAGAACCTCAACCTATCTTAAGTTCTTTAGGCCACTCAGAGAACATCCAAGCTGCCTACTGGTTTTTCTCTTAGCACTGTCAAAGTCAGCTATCAATGATATATTTGCTTGTCAACTTTCATGAAAATTGTCAGTCTTAACTACTTGCGAGATTTATGCATCCCCCTTTACAAGATCTTTCTAGTTGGGAATTAAGGCAAAAATAGGAAAATATATACATATGTATATATGTATGTAAGTATACAGGCATCTCAGGTGGAGATAGTGGTAAAGAACCCAACTGTCAATGCAGGAGAAATGAGATTCAGGTTCGATCCTTGGTCAGGAAGATCTCCTGGAGGAGGGCAGGGCAACCCACTTCAGTATTCTTGCCTAGAGAATCCCATGGACACAGGAGACTGGTGGGATACGGTCCATATTTTGCAGAGTCAGACACAAATGAAGTGACTTCAGTTCAGTTCAGTCACTCAGTAGTGCCCAACTCTTTGTGACCCCATGGACTGTAGCATGCCAGGCTTCCATGTCCATCACCAAATCCTGGACCTTGCTCAAACTTATGTCTATCGAGTCGGTGATGTCACCCAACCATCTCATCCTCTGTCATCCCCTTCTCCTCCTGCCTTCAATCTTTCCCAGCATCAGGGTCTTTTCAAATGAGTCAGTTCTTCACATCAGGTGGCCAAAGTACTGGAGTTTCAGCTTCAGCATCAGTCCTTCCAAAGAATATTCAGGACTGATTTCCTTTAGGATTGACTGATGTGATCTCCTTGATGTCCAAGGGACTCTCAAGAGTCTTCTCCAATATCACAGTTCAAAAGCATCAATTCTTTGGCACTCAGCTTTCTTTATAGTCCAACTCTCACATCCATCCATGACTACTGGAAAAGCCATAGCTTTGACTAGATGTACCTTTGTTGACAAAGTAATGTCTCTGCTTTTTAATATGCTGTCTAGTTTTGTCATAGCTTTTCTTCCAAGGAGCAAGCATCTTTTAATTTCATGGCTGCAATCACCATTTAAAGTGATTTTGGAGCCCAAGAAAATAAAGTCTGTCACTGTATCCATTTTTACCCCTTCTATTTGCCATGCAGCGATGGGACCAGATGCCAGTGATCTTCGTTTTTTGAAAGTTGAGTTTTAAGCTAGCTTTCTCACTCTCCTCTTTCACTTTCATCAAGAGGGTCTTTAGTTCTTCTTAACTGTCTACCATAAGAGTGGTGTCATCTGTGTATCTGAGGTTATTGATATTTCTCCTGGCAATCTTGACTGAAGCTTCTGCTTTGTCCAGCCCAGCATATCTCATGATATACTCTGCATATAAGTTAAACAAGCAGGGTGACAATATACAGACTTGTCATACTTCTTTCGCAATTTGGAACAAGTCTGTTGTTCCATGTCTGGTTCTAACTGTTGCTGCTTGACTTGCATACAAATTTTTCAGGAGGCAGGTAAGGTGGTATGTTATTCCCATCTCTCAAAGAATTTTATACAGTTTGTTGTGATCCACACAGTCAAAGGCTTTGGCTGTCAGGAAGCATTTAACAAGAGGCTTCCTGTGTGCTATTTTGGATCTGTCAGGAACCCTCTGGCCCTTATTAATTCCTGAATATTCAGGAATTAAGAGGAGAGGCATGCCTTTCCTGGGGCTAAATATTCAGTTTTTGTATTGAAAGATATAGAAACCTCCACCATAAACTCCTGGTTCTATTAAAACAGACACTGACCCTGCCTATATTTCTAGATACTTTAAACAATTTTTACCATCTTTTTCTATTAAACATATTACAGGCATTCCTTATAATCCACAGACACAAGACATAGTCAAGCAAACACATCACACACTAAAGTTATAAATAAATTAAGAAGGGGGAATACACAGGAACACTACTGTCTTCCTTATCTAAAGCAGACTTTACTAGATTCCAACATAAGATATTTTCTAAACTCATAATTATTGTTAACACAGGTTTATTTGTTTTAAATTTTTTAAACCTACCACAGGGAAATATTTTAACAAGAGCAGAAAGACATTTCGAGGAATTGAAGGACACTTCTCTTCCTCTGCCCATTTGGGACCAAGACAGGTTCAATAAACAATAAAAATTTGAGAAATTAATCTTATGGGGAAAGGGATATGCTTGTATTTTCCCAGGTGAATCCAACAAACTTTTTCCTCAGAAAATTTGACCCAAGGGGTTCCCCAACATTCAAAATGGAAACAACAAGAACCCCAGGAGGAAGAAATTCCAATACAGGCCATGACGGCTCTAAAGATCTCCAGAAAGCACCACCCTCGGCGACATCAATCCTATGATCTCCCCACTTGGGGACAATTAAAAACCCTCACTAATCAAGTTAAGAATCTGATTTCTCAACAGGGAATGCCTCAGAGTCCTGAAAACCGTATCGCTATGCTCTGTTGGACTGGGCGACCCCTGCTCAAGCCAGATTTACTAACTTACTTACCCAACCCCCCTTTATTTCAGGTCATAAAATGGACGGAGAAAAGACCCAGTGTATCAACCAATGACTCCACCTATATGCCCCCTCCCTGGAACCCTCACACCCTGGGGAGGAGGGAAAACTAACATTTCTTTAGGTTATGAAATCCTCTCTTTGTGTATGGGCCTAGCAAAATTATGTATAAACGTAGGCCGACAAACTTGGGCTTTCATTCTGCCTCCAAAAGAAGACTTTCTGACTTTGCTGCCCTTTTTCTGTCTGTGAACCATGTTTACTACTGAAACTTTAGGGAAAGAGTTAGGGAAAGAACAAAAAACATTATGTAAAAGGTTACTAACACTACGTTGAAACATTACCATGACAAAGGACTTCTTGGCTGACACCCGCCTCCTCCTCAAATCATCCTCGATAAACAAATTGGGCCTGAACTATAGACATATAAAGCATATGGAAACTTGTTGCCAGCACCAAAGAACTTGGTACTCGGACCAGACATTTCACAGGGACCAGTCGTGGTCATAGTAACTATTTCTTTCGCTATAATCAGTCATATTTTATACAGGCCTGTGTTCCACTTCCTTTTGTTATAGCCATAAGAAATTTACAACTTGATCTGTAACTTGTATTAATTGCCAATTTTGTGTTACTCCTGTTTAATTCAATCATAGTACCTACTATTGGGAACAAATCAAATTTCATTCACAGGATAATGCCTCTCTGAATGTACAATTACTGCAAAAGGAAATCTTTGAAGTTTTTTCTAAACGTCTGCCCTCTTCCACTAATTTGAAAACTTTCAGCTGGACAGCTCGCTGATCGATTGTCTGGGCTAGACCCACAAGGATGGTTTCAAGGTATTACCAACAGCATCGGGTCTAGAACTGTAACTTTGGTGATTGTCTTGATAATTGTATTTGTTGTTTATTGTCGCCTTTCTATAAAGTTGATTAATACTAACCAAACTCATTTGGTCAGGACCTTTTTTTTTTTTACAAATATAATAAAATAGGGGGAATTGTCAGGGAGCATTTAACAAGAGGCTTCCTGTGTGCTGTATCTGTCAGGAATCCTCTGGTCCTTATTAATTCCTGAATATTCAGGAATTAAGAGGAGAGGCACGCCTTTCCCGGGGGCTGAGGAATCCAGGCATTTCTCATTACAGTGATAAGTACCCTCTTCCTTCTTATGAAAAGGTGATTGTTTGCAACTCTCTCGTCATCTTCTGTTTTGTAAGTCTGGAATTTTAATCTTTATCTTTGCTGAGAATAACCACCTTGCAAGACAGTATATATGCCCACGCCATGTTGACTAAAACACCTTTGCTCCATCAGATCTTTGGTCCCCGTCTCTTTCTTTCTTTCTATTCTCTCTCTCTCTCTCTTTCTCTCACTTTCTTGCCTGGGCTTCTAAGACCCTCTCGAGAAGGCGCACTGAGCCTTCAACCACTCGAGATCGAGCCCGGTGCCCACGTGCAGCAGAGCGAGCCCTAAGAACAGGGCTCTATTGGCTTTCCAGGTAAACCAGGGAATATCAGCCTCCTTCTCTCTCTTACTTTCTTATCGTCGATTCCGGACCACCAGGTTCCTGTCCATTAAAGGACCAACATTTGGTGTAATCAAAAAGACAGAAGTAATCCATACTTAAGATATAAATGTAAGACCAGAAACTATGAAACTCCTAGAGGAGAACATAGGAAAAACACTCTCCAACATAAACCACAGAAGGATCCTCTATGATCCACCTCCCAGAATATTGGAAATAAAAACAAGAATAAGCAAATGGGACCTAATTAAAACTAAAAGCTTCTGCACAACAAAGGAAACTATAAGCAAAGTAAAAAGACAACCTTCAGAATGGGAGAAAATAATAGCAAATAAATCAACAGACAAACAATTAATCTCAAAAATATACAAGCAGCTCAATTCCTGCATCTCAATCCCAGAAAAATAAAAGACCCAATCAAAAAGTGGGCCAAAGAACTAAACAGACATTTCTCCAAAGAAGACATACAGATGGCTAACAAACACATGAAAAGATGCTCAACATCACTCATTATCAGAGAAATGCAAATTAAAACCACAATGAGGTACCATTACATGCCAGTCAGAATGGCTGCTATCCAAAAGTCTACAAGCAATAAATACTGGAGAGGGTGTGGAGAAAAGGGAACCCTCTTACGCTGTTGGTGGAAAGGCAAGCTAGTACAGCCTCTATGGAGAACAGTGTGGAGATTCCTTAAAAAACTGGAAATAGAACTGCCATATGACCCAGCAACCCCACACCTGGGCATACACACCGAGGAAACCAGATCTGAAAAAGACACGTGTACCCCAGTGTTCATAGCAGCACTGTTTATAATAGCCAGGACATGGAAGCAACCTAGATGCCCATCAGCAGATGAATGGATAAGAAAGCTGTGGTACATATACACCATGGAATATTACTCAGTCATTAAAAAAAATAAATTTGAATCAGTTCTAATGAGGTGGATGAAACTGGAGCCTATTATACAGAGTGAAGTAAGCCAGAAAGAAAAACACCAATACAGTATACTAACGCATATATATGGAATTTAGAAAGATGGTAACGATAACCCTGTATGCTAGACAGCAAGACACAGATGTATTGGACAGTCTTTTGGACTCTGTGGGAGAGGGTGAGGGCAAGATGATATGGGAGAATGGCATTGAAACATGTAAATTATCATACATGAAATGAATTGCCAGTCCAGGTTCTATGCATGATATAGGATGCTCGGGGCTGGTGCACTGGGATGACCCAGAGGGATGGGATGGGGAGGGAGGTGGGAGGGGGGTTCATGATGGGGAACACATGTACACCCAAGGCAGATTCAAGTCAATGTATGGCAAAACAATAGAATGTTGTAAAGTAAAATAAATAAATACTTTTTTAAAAAAAGCAGAAGTAGATTATTTTCTGGACTCTCTTGCATTTCCAATGATACAGCAGATGTTGGAAATTTCATCTCTGGTTCCTCTGTCTTTTTAAATCCAGCAAGAACATATGAAAGTTCTTAGTGCACATACTATTGAAGCCTGGCTTGGAGGATTTTGATCATTACTTTGCTAGCATGTGAGATGAGTGCAATTTGCAGTAGTTTGAACATTTCTTGAACTTTCCTTTCTTTGGGATTGAAATAAAAACTGATATTTTCCAGTCCTGTGGCCACTGCTGGGTTTTCCAAATTTGCTAGCAAATTAAGTGTAGCACTTTCACAGCATCATCTTTTAGGAGTTGAAATAGCTCAACTGGAATTCCATCACCTCCACTAGCTTTGTTCACAGTGATGCTTCCTATGGCCCACTTGACTTTGCACTCCAGGATATCTAGCTCTAGTTAAGTGATCACACCATCTTGGTTATCTGGGTCATAAAGATTTTTGTATAGTTCTTCTGTGTATTCTTGCAACTTCTTAATGTCTTTTGCTTCTGTTAGGTCCGTACCATTTCTGTCCTTTATTCTACCCATCTTTGCATGAAATCTTCCTTTTAATCTGTAATTTTCTTGAAGAGATCTCTAGTCTTTCCCATTCTGTTGTTTTGCTCTATTTTTTTTTTTTTTTTTTTTTGCATTGATCATGTAGGACATTTTTCTTATCTCGCATGCTAATCTTTGGAACTCTACATTCAGATGGGCATACCGTTCCTTTTCTCCTTTGCCTTTAGCTTCTCTTCTTATCTCAGATATTTGTAAGGCCTCGTCAGACATCCATTTTGCCTTTTTGCATTTCTTTTCTCGGGGAAGGTCTTGATCCCTTCTTCCTGTACAATGTCACGAACTTCCATCCGTAGTTATTCAGGCACTCTGTCTACCAGATCTAATCTGTTTAATCTATTTCTCACTTTCACTCTATAATCATAAGGGATTTGATTTAGGTCATACCTGAAAGGCCTAGTAGTTTTCCCTATTCTCTTCAATTTAAGTTTGAGTCTGGCAATAAGGAGTTCATGATCTGAGCTACAGTCAGCTCCCAGTCTTGTTTCTGCTGACTGTATAGAACTCTTCTCTCTTTGGCTGCAAAGAACGTAATCAGTTTGATTTCGGTGTTGACCATCTGGTGATGTCCATGTGTAGAGTCTTCTCTTGTGTTGTTGGAAGAGGGTATTTGCTATGACCAGTGTGTTCTCCTGGCAAAACTCTATTAGCCTTTGCCCTGCTTCATTCCTTACCCCAAGGCCAAATTTGCCTGTTACTCCAGGTGTTTCTTGACTTCCTACTTTTGCATTCCTGTCCCCTATTAAGAAAAGGACATCTTTTTTTGGTGTTAGTTCTAGAAGGTCTTGTAGGTCTTCATAGGGCTGTTCAACTTCAGCTTCTTTGGTATTTGTGGTTGGGACAGAGACTTGGATTACTGTGATATCGAATAGTTTGCCTTGGAAATGAACAGAGATCATCTGTCATTTTTTTAGACTGAACCCAAGTACTGCAATTCAGACTCTTTTGTTGACTTTGAGGGCTACTCCATTTCATCTAAGGGATTCTTGCCCACATTAGTAGGTATAATGGTCATCTGAATTAAATTTGCCCATCCAGTCCATTTTAATTCACTGATACCTAAAATGTCTATGTTCACTCTTGCCATCTCCTGTTTAATCACTTCCAACTTACCGTGAATCCTGGACCTAGTATTCCAGGTTCCTATGCAATATTGTTCTTTACAGCATCAGGCTTTACTTCCGTTTCCAGTCATATCCACAACTAGGCATTTTTTTTTGCTTTGGCTACATCTCTTCATTCTTTCTGGAGTTATTTCTCCACACTACTCTAGTATCATTTTGGGCACCTAATGACCTGGTGAGTTCATCTTTCACTGTTATATCTTATTGCCTTATCATACTGTTGATGGGGTTCTCAAGGCAGGAATACAGAAGTAGTTTGCCATTCCCATCTGCAGCGGACTGTGTCTTGTTAGAACTCTCCACTATGACCTGTCCACCTTGTGTGGCCCTACACACCATGGCTTATAGTTTCATTGAGTTAGACAAGGTTGTAGTCCATGTGATCAGTTTGATTAATTTTCTGTGTTTGTGATATATATATATATATACACACACACACACATAGGAAATTGAAACTGAAAGTTGTTCAGTCCTCCCTGAATCTTTGCAACGCCATAGACTGTAGCCTGCCAGGTTCCTCTGTCCATGGAATTCTTCAGGCAGACATACTGGAGTTGGTAGCTGTTCCCTTCTCCAGGGGATCTTCCCAACCCAGGGAAAGAACCCAGACTCCCCACATTGCAGGCCAATTCTTTACCATCTGAGCTATCTGGAAAATATATATATATATATATATATATCAGTTCAGTTCAGTTCAGTCGCTCAGTCGTGTCTGACTCTGCGACCCCATGAATCGCAGCACGCCAGGCCTCCCTGTCCATCACCAACTCCCAGAGTCAACACAAACCCATGCCCATCAAGTCGGTGATGCCATCCAGCCATCTCATCCTCTGTCATCCCTTCTCCTCCTGCCCCCAATCCCTCCCAGCATCAGGGTCTTTTCCAATGAGTCAACACTTCGCATGAGGTGACCAAAGTACTGCAGTTTCAGCTTCAGCATCAGTCCTTTCAATGAACACCCAGGACTGATCTCCTTTAGGATGGACTGGTTGGATCTCCTTGCAGTCCAAGGGACTCTCAAGAGTCTTCTCCAACACTACAGTTCAAAAGCGTCAATTCTTCGGTGCTCAGCTTTCTTCACAGTCCAACTCTCACAGCTATACATGACCACGGGAAAGACCATAGCCTTGACCAGACAGACCTTTGTTGGCAAAGTAATGTCCCTGCTTTTTAATATGCTGTCTAGGTTGGTCATAACTTTCCTTCCAAGGAGTAAACGTCTTTTAATTTCATGGCTGCAATCACCATCTGCAGTGATTTTGGAGCCCCCCAAAATAAAGTCTGGCACTGTTTCCATTGTCTCCCCATCTATTTCCCATGAGGTGATGGGACCAGATGCCATGATCTTAGTTTTCTGAACGTTGAGCTTTAAGCCAACTTTTTCACTTTCCTCTTTCACTTTCATCAAGAGGCTTTTTAGTTCCTCTTCACTTTCTGCCTTAAGGATGGTGTCATCTGCATATCTGAGGTTATTGATATTTCTCCTGGCAATCTTGATTCTAGTTTGTGCTTCTTACAGCCCAGCATTTCTCATGATGTACTCTGCATATAAGTTAAATAAGCAGGGTGACAATATACAGCCTTGACATACTCATTTTCTTATTTGGAACCAGTCTGTTGTTCCATGTCCAGTTCTAACTGTTGCTTCCTGACCTGCATACAGGTTTCTCAAGAGATATTTCAGGTGGTCTGGTATTCTCATGTCTTTCAGAATTTTCCACAGTTTGTTGTGATCCACACAGTTGAAGGCTTCGGCGTAGTCAATAAAGCAGAAATAGATGTTTCTCTGGAACCCTCTTGCTTTTTCGATGATCCAGAGGATGTTGGCAATTTAATCTCTGGTTCCTCTGCCTTTTCTAAAACCAGCTTGAAGATCTGGAAGTTCACAGTTCACATATTGTTGAAGCTTGGCTTGAAGAATTTTGAGCATTACTTTACTAGTGTGTGAGATGAGTGCAGTTTTGTGGTAGTTTGAGCATTATTTGGGATTGCCTTTCTTAGGGATTGGAATGAAAACTGACTATATATATAAATATATACACACACACACTATTGATGAATAGCCTTCCTGCCCCTTTCTTTTGGGAGAGGGAAGTGGGTTGGTAACACTCTGATGTCTACTAGATAAAATGGTACTGAACAAAATTTTAGATATTGCAGATATTGGTCCTTTCAGGGTTCATATACTAGTCTTCACTATTTTAGCATCCTCAGGAATATCTTTTGGAATTTTTATTGCTAGATGGATATTAAATGGATCTCCTAAATCTAAGGAAAATATTGCTTGATATTATTAGGATATTTAAAATTTTTCAATGAGATTTTAACTTCCTTATTTCTGCAATAGATTAAAATGCCCTTGTTTGTTTGTTTTATAAATAGTGTTTTCTAAGATATGATGTATATCACATGATATCTTAAAAATTGTAATTGGTGGAAGGTTTTTTTTTTTTAAGTTTTTAATAAGAAATTTATGTTCTGTAAGATTATTTACAGGTTCCTCAATCTTGAGAAACTTTTTGATGCTTCAGAGATAATCCACACAAAACAAATAACATAGCATGAAAAAATATATTGAAGAAAAAATGTGATAAATTAGATCTGCAGTGAAATGTTAATATTGCCAGGGGGATTTAAAAAAAAAAAAGAACAACTGTTTATGTAACTAGTTTCTTTTAGGCTCTCTTTTTGTAATGATTTCTTGGCTAAATCTGTTTTATAAAATCATTGCATTCTCTGTTCTTCCTCTGTTTATATTATTCTTTTAAAAGTTATTAAAATAGACTATTGCTTGTAGCCATAACATGCTCAGATGACTTTAATGTAGGATATTACAACCTTGTCTCCTGTGGTTAAATGTGACTCATGCATTAAATCAAGAATTAAGAATGGAAGGCTTCCTCTTGATGCAGAAGAGGTCACTTCACATGAGAACAAGACCAAAATAGACTGTTAAACAAAGTCTTTTCTAGAGAGTAGATAGGTCTGACTTCTTTTTATCACCATGGAATAGTTTTTTTTTTACCTTTTTATTGTGGTAATTAACATACAATATTAAATTAGTTTCAGATGTGCAACATAGTGACTCAATATTTTTGTACAGTATGAACTAACTGATCACCTCAATAAGATCATTGCCATTTATCACCATATGAATTTGTTACAATATTATTAACTATATTCCCTGTGTGTATATTGCATCACTATAATTTATTTATTTTATATCTGGAAGTGTGTACTTCTTATTCTACCTCATAAATCCGTGCAACAACAATGGAAAACAGTATGAAGCTTCTTCAAAAAACTAAAGTAGAACCACATACATGAGCCATCATTTCCATTTCTGTGTATTTATCCAAAGAGAGTAGGAATACAAATTCAAAAAGATATATGTACCCTTCTGTTCATTGTAGGACTAGTTACAATGTGCAAGATGAGGAAGCAACCTAAATGTCTTCATGAAATTTTAAAACGTAAATGTCACTTAGACACATCTGTACCAACATGCTTACTTGAAAACAAAATGAAATAATCTTGCCCAACATCGCAGAGCTTGCCATTAACATGGTCAGTTTATGAATCCAGAAATTCTGATGTACCATCCAGTTGCTGTTATATTTTTTAGTAATTTACAGGTAATATTTATTTTAAACAAAAACAAATGTCATTCAAACACTTTCAGTTACAGCCATTACACCAGTGATAGAAAGGTCTTTTAGCAGACATATTTACAAATACTTCAAATACATAAAAGAAACAATAAATTACTTAGATGTGACCCATACCTTTTTATTTAACTAGCTTTTAAAATATATCTTTAAAGCACATTGTAAATATATGTTAGGTAAGTATGTGACAAATGTATCAGAGGGAATTTCAAATTTATATTATTAATATGACAATATTTTTTCTATTTTTTCTTTAAAGAACTTAGTAAGGATTTAAAATTATAGAGATTAAACCCTACTTGCTGATTTTCTTCCATATTTTCTCCTCACATATGAAATGTTTTCTCCCATGATATAGTCCTCTAGGCTCCTCTGTTCACAGAATTCTCCATGTGAGAATACTAGAGTGTGTTCCCTTCTCCGGGAAATCTTCCTATCCCAGGGATCCAGAGAATGAACCCAGGTCTCCTGCACTGCATTTAAAGTAAAGCATCACTTTGCTTTCTGAGCCACCGGGGAAGCTACATGTAAATATATATATATATATCATTTCAGTTCAGTTCAGTCGCTCAGTCATGTCTGACTCTTTGCAACCCCATGAATCGCAGCACACCAGGCCTCCCTGTTCATGACCAACTCCCGGAGTTTACTCAAACTCATGTCCATTGAGTCGGTGATGCCATCCAACCATCTCATCCTCTGTCGTCCGCTTCTCCTCCTGCCCCCAATCCTTCCCAGAATCAGGGTCTTTTCCAATGAGTCAACTCTTTGCATGAGGTGGCTAAAGTATTGGAGTTTCAACTTCAGCATCAGTCTTTCCAATGAACACCCATTATACACACACACACACACACACACACACACACACAGATGCACATATATATGTATATATATCTACATATATATAATTTTTAGAATATATTTATAATATATATTTTTTGTATTTATGCTCTGCCATCTTATGTCGTATTTGCTTAATTTTTTCTAAATTCTCAAGCTTATTTTTTGTTTCAGTTTTTTTTCCCCCTTCATTGTTTATATATATACTTCCTGATGTCATTTACTGTAATTACTGTAATTGTTTCAGGGAGCCCTTTTTATTTCCAATTCAGGCAATTTTGGTGTATTCCCTATATATTTAATCTGTTAGACTCATGTTCCTCCTAAATGAGGAGGAAAAATGTTCCTGCATTTATTAAGTCTACCAATACAGGTGAATGATTTTTATAATCTCTATCTTGTATCTGGAGATTATCATTTAGTGTTGTCTTTTTCTTTGGGAGCTAATGGCCTCCAGCATTAATTTACATACAAATTCATTTAGACTGTATGATCTTAAGAGAAGAATCTCCATAAAGTTATCTCTGTCTTGCCTTGAAATGATACAGAAATAAATAACACATTTGTGACCTTTAGATTTGGCAAATATATTATTGAGCTGGTATAGCAAAAAGGAAATTAGTTTCTTACTAGCTGGGGATTTCATTCCACTATGAAACATAAGTCATTTTAATAAAAAAAAAATAATTGATCCCTTGGAGTATATTCAGAGATCTTGAATTACTGAATGAGACATTAGTTAATCTTACTGTATTTGAAATGAAATAGATTGAGGGGATAAAACAGCAGACTCAGAAAGAGAGAAGGTTAAGAGTCAGAAAGCATCATCCCCAAGTCATTTTATGTATTAATAAAACCATTATACAATGAGACGTTTGGGAGACAATTCTCTATGGTCTTCTCTTATTTCTCTACCTGTTTTGAGAGACGTCATTGACACTTTTAGTTCTGGCAAACCTTTCTAAGGATGTTTGCATTGCAAAATACCGTGAAAAATATAGTCCCTCCCTCTAGAGCAAAGAAAAGTTGTGTTTTTTGTCCAGAATAAGAAAGCTAATGTTTTCTACTGTTGCAAAGCTTGGAAAGTTTTGCTTGCAGTCCCTCTATATCAGCCGGCATTTCTTAGGCTCGGGCTTCCTCCTCTGAGGCCCCTAGCAACTAATTCAGCATTCAACTAGACCAACCTGTGCTTCACCCCAGTGGAACGTGTGAGGCAAATGGAACTGATACAAAACAAACATGAAGCTCTTACTTCCTCCCCTGCTGAGAGTGTTACACTCTTTTTGTTCTGAACCAATAAGCTTTTGTCTTCTGCTGGCATCCAAGAACCTGTGGCAAGCTCAATTACTAGTCTAGGTTAATATCACAGACTCTTGACAGTTCTTTAGACAATTTTCTCTTTGAAGATATTTTAATTTCTGTTATGAATTAGGAACTCCAAAATTTCTTATTGGATTTTTTTTGCTTACATCTTTCTCTTTTCCTTTCTTCCTTTTAAAAAGTTGTTTGTGTTTTTATTTTTAATGAAAATCAGAAAAATAATCTCAGTAAGTTTTTTTTTTTTTTTTTTTTTTTTTTTTTTTAATTCAGATGACCCAGGACAGTGCCTGGTCAAAGTGGTACAATAAAATACATGATTATTAAGAATTCTGCAAAATAAAACAGTGATGTGCAAAGTGAACATGAGGACATAAATCTCATGATACTCACAGAAACATTGAAAGGGCTGTGGAAGTTTCTTTCAAGCTGAGTAAAATGTCCAAATCTACTAGGATACTAGATGTTAAAGAGGAAATTCATACATTTGATCTCTATGTTTCATTCTTTTAGCATAAATAGTGAAACAATATGTGGAGATGTCTTATGTAATAATAAGGTGCATTCAATTCACAGCAGAGATTTACCGCATGTATATATATATTTTAATATATGGTATCTAACATTGACTTTCACATTTTCTGAGGCTTTCACTTTAATCTACCTTATGTTGGTTTCAACTAGGAAATCAGTTAACAGTGAAGATTTTCCCTTGCATAGCTATTAGTAAGTCTTCTCCCCAAAACTGAATCTTAAATTTATGAATCTACCTGGATTAGAGGACAGAGAATGAATTGCCCTTCCTTTGTAACACTTCTAAAGAGAAGCAATAACACTAAGTTAAATCACATAAAGTACTCTCTAGCACTTTTTTGACTTTCCAGGTCCTTCCAATCTACCAGGAATCGTTGTCAGAAACTGTTATGTAAGTAATTAGATAAGGAATTATCAGAACACATATTTTAGAACTATTCAAATTTATTAATTTATTTGCTATATTTTACTAAAATGTGAACATTAAAAAATACAAACATACAAAAAATACATTTAAAAGAACCTATGTGATATAAGATCAAATGTTAACTGAACTCTTTTAAAAACAACTGAGAAAAAAACCCATTTTAAAATTTCACAGTGGTATTTTTCCCCTTCCATTTTTTTGTCATTAATGTCTTTTAGGATCCTTTTAATAGAATATAGGCTTGTTTAAACTATTCAGTATAACTTGATATAATATTTGTCAGAACGGACTTTATTTTTAAATTGTTTTCTATTAATATTATAAAAGTTTGTACCTAGATTAGACCCACCCAAGAGAAGTTCTTGTCCAAATTTCTTATTGTACAGATAATAAAATAAAGGAATTGAAAGATGAAGAAAATGTTCCCTAACCTCCTTCTGTACTCTAAGAATACAAGAAGTTGTTATTAGTATTCAGTCCATTGTTCTTTCTAACACGTCATCCTACATTGGAGGTACCATATTGTGAATTCAGGAAAACTATCACCGAATTGTTGCTTACTCTCAGGAATTTCCATTTATGGTTCCTTATAATTTTTCTTTGATACTTACAGTCAAGCCAAAACATAAAAACATACACTAAAGTTTCCAAGGTTATAATCACTATGTTGAGTAAGAATGATGATAAATGCAGTTCTTATTTAGCAGTTAATTTATGCCACAATGTAACAGACTTGAAAAACCACACACACACACACACACACACACACACACACACACACACACACACATTAGAAGGCTAGATCATAAAACCATTAAATAAATTATAAACATTTATTAGAAAAAGTGAAGTGTCAGGAGACTACTAGGAGCACGGAAATATCTTCACAGAGTACACATAGCCTCAAAGACACAAATGAGAAAATATCTAGACCATCATTAATTCTTAAAACAGTTTCTTGGTGATAATTTAATATTTTGTTATTTGGAGAAATATAGAAATGTAAATAAAAGAGATTCTTAACTTTGAGAGCCTATTAGCTTTAAAAATGCATGCAAACAAAATAACTACTTTATTTAATGAATTCTTGTAAATCATGTATGTAGCAAAAGTTGAATCCTGGTGAACTTTGTATTCAACAACAACAACAAAAGTAACACATGATAAAAATCTAGTCCAGAATGAGATGTTTTATCACTTGGAAAACCTAGAAAATAGAGCTTAAGGTGAAGTTTAAATGGTAATAATTATTTTCTGAGCTGCAATCTCATGGCACACCCTTTTAAAATCCAAGTCTTGACTGATAACAATAGAACAGGGAAGACTAGAGATTTCCCAAAGCTGGCTTAAAACTAAACATTCAAGAAACTAAGATCATGCCATCCAGCCTTATCACTTAATTGCAAATAGAAAAAACTGAAAACAGTGACAGACTTTATTTTCTTGGGCTCCAAAATCACCACATATGGTGACTGCAACCATGAAATTAAAAGATGTTTGCTCCTTGTAAGAAAAGCTATGACAAACCTAGACAGCATATTAAAAAGTAGACACACTACTTTGCCAACAAAGGTGTTTTTAGTCAAAGCTGTGGTTTTTCCAGTAGTCATGTATGGATGTGACAGTTGAACCATAAAGAAAGCTGAGCACCAAAAAATTGATGCTTTTGAACTGTGGTGTTGGAGAAGACTCTTGAGAGTCCCTTGAATAGCAAGGAGATTAAACCAGTCATTCCTAAAGGAAATCAACTCTGAATATTCATTGGAAGGACTGATGCTGAAGCTCCAATACTTTGGCCACCTGATACAAAGAGCTGACTCATTGGAAAAGAACTTGATGCTGGGAAAAAAATGAAAGCAGGAGGAAAAGGGGGATGACAGAGGATAAAATGGTTGGATGGCAGCACCAACTCAATTGGCATGAGTTTGAGTAAGCTCTGGATAGTGGTCAAGGACAGGGAAACCTGGTGTGCTGTAGTCCATTGAATCACAAAGAGTTGGACATAACTGAGTGACTTAACAACAATTTGACTGACAAATAGATGCCCTCTTGTCCATTGCAAGCAGGGTAATTGTGTGGACTTCTTCTGAAGACTATAATAAAGACTGTGATGCTAGAGCATGAGGCAGTGGTGGAGGCAGTTAGAGATCTCCTGAAATAGTAGCCAAAGTCCAGGGGCCAAAGGAGAACAAGACAATTTGGACCAAGTGAAAAGGAGGTACAGAGGCGCCAAAATTGGATCCAACATAGAGTTCTTAGTTTGATATTTGTTTTGTTTTATTTTTACATTCATCCCAATAGTATCTATGTACCTCTCCAATTTACTGTATGATTTATAACCAAAGATTTAACATTACGTCTTATTTATTTGTTGTTTTGTCTGACTCTTTTGCAACCCCATGAACAATAAAGCCCACCAGAGTCCTCTCTCCATGAGATTTCCCAGGCAAGAACAATGGAGTGGGTTGCCATTTCCTTCTGTAGAGGCTCTTCCCAACTCAAGGATTAAACTCATGTCTCCTGCATTGGCAGGTGGGTTCTTTATCACTGAACCATCAAGGAAGTCCTCTTCTTATGTATGAAGTGAAGTGAAGCGAAAGTCGCTCAGTCGTGTATGACTCTTTCCGACCCCATTCTCCAGGCCAGAATACTGGAGTGGGTATCTGTTCCCTTCTCCAGGGAATCTTCCCAACCCAGGGATCAAACCCAGGTCTCCCACATTGCAGGCAGATTCTTTACCAGCTAAGCCACCAGGGAAGCCCAAGAATATTGGAGTGGGTAGGCTATCCCTTCTCTAGCAGATCTCCCCGATCCAGGAATTCAGCCAGGGTCTCCTGCATTGCAGGTGGACTCTTTATCAGCCAAGCATCCAGGGAAGCCCCTTCTTGAGTACACTTGTGACCAATGCAGTTTTCCACAGTAATTTTATGTGTCTAGATAGTATGTATCTACCTCTGTTATTCAAGGGGGATCCATTTCTAGGGCTACCTCTTTTGTACATCAGAATCCAGTATAGACTCTGTATCACTTAGTATGGAGCAAGGATAAATACCCCATCCGTTCATCAATCATGGAGGGCCATGCTGGTATCTGGGTGATTTGTGGGACAAACAAGCAGCTTTCTTTTGTTTTTTCCCAGTAACAGGATTCCTCAAGCCTGTTGCTCTTCAATAAAGTTAAAGCTGTTGGTACTTTGCACCACTTTTAAATGTAATCTAGAGACTAAAAATAAAAAGCAATTACTTTTGAAATAATTATGTGAAAAGGGCATTTTATAAAAATATTATATTATCCTGTATTATTATAAAAAATATAAGAAATAAATGAATAATTTTCTTACATAATTAATATCTTCTGTCAATATCTTGCTACATTTAGGCCATATTAATAAAATATGAGTGGGAAACTATTTTAAGAGTGAAGTAAATAATGGTATCTTATGGCTTCAATAATTTGAATAGTATATAAAACCAAAAGTTGTGAATTTTAATCTAAATTAATCTATTTAGACTTTGTATGCCAAAATATAATGTTTTTTATTTTGACATACATAATATAAATGAGCTAATATTTCCCTATTTGCCAACATAAGCTTGGCATTGATTTGGTTTAGTAAGAGTTCTAACTTTGTTAATTAATATTATAATCAAGTGAACAATAGATTCTTTTATGAAGAGAATTTTTATTTACTATAATTGTTTTAGAAGATACATAGAGAAACAATTCTAAAATGTAGGGAGTATATTGCAAAAATGTATATCCACAGTCAACATATTTATGTAAAATTATGCAGACCTCAAAACCTCAATTTTTAAAATAAATGAATGACAATTTTTATTACAGGATACAAAATACTAAATTTAAATATAAAAATAAGCATAAATGTATATTTACATACACATATATTCCCTCATTGAAACCCAAAATTTCAAAGTAAGAATATTTTAGAATATATTAGCGATTCATGGAGAAGGAAATGGCAACCCACTCCAGTGTTCTTGCCTGGAGAATCCCAGGGACTGGGAAGCCTGGTGGGCTGCCCTCTTTGGGGTCGCACAGAGTTGGACACGAAGCGACTTAGCAGCAGCAGCAGCAGTGATTCATATTATGTAGGACACAATGTATCTAATCTTTTTTCTCTTGTAATTTCATCTTTTACACTATTCATTGTGGCTTCCCTTGTTGCTCATATGGTAAAGAGTCTGCCTGAAATGCGGGAGACCCAGGTTCAATCCCTGGGTGGGGAAGATCCCCTGGAGAAGGAAATGGAAATCCACTCCAGTGCTCTTGCATGGAGAATTCCACAGACAGAGGATCCTGGTGGACTACAGTCCATGGGATCACAAAGAGTCGGACACGACTGAGTGACTAGCACTTTCACTTTCACATTATGCATTACTCAATAGTTTACAAAATTAATTATATGTGTACATATGTATCTATGTATATTTCAAATCATGCCTATTTGAATGTTTTTATTCTCTCTGATAATAATTTAGCTGCAATCTTGAGAAAAATTGTATGACTGAGAAAGATCTTAATTTTTTTTTTCCAGTGAGAAATGGAGGGGCCAGACATGCAATAGCTAATTTTTGTATCCAGTAATTTCTGTAATAATGATTTCATTATTATAAAATATTCCAAGTCATAAAAGTCAGAACTGAAAAAATAAAATCTGATCACTTCCTAATTTTCCCTTCAAAAAGTAAACACATATATATCACCTTTGGACCTGAACTTACTCTATTTTTATTGCAGCCGAATTTACAACTTTCGAAGAGCAAACTGTTAAGTATGACAGGGTCAATGATGGAGCTTTGAATTCCTCTGACTTTTCTGACTTGTAAGATATAGTTTCATTGTTGTTGTTCTTGTTGTTAAGTGTTAATACCAAGAACAATTTGAAACATATAATTTTGGATGTCTAATAAATTAATCATTCATATTCAATTATAAAAAAGCCATGCTATAGAACAATGATCTGTACCATGCATAAAAGTGGAAGATAATAAGTTGCTTTCAGTACCATCCCAATTGATAGGCCAGGAAATCATGAGTTCTTTGAAATGTCCAAATAACTTGGAACAAAGATAAAAATCTTTGAGGAAGTGAGACAGTGGGAAATAACAAGCGATTTCTTTCTTCCTGGACTTTTAACTATAGCATGTGGCCTTGTGGCTTGGCTTTATAAACCAGTAGCAGTTGGCAATTTTCACTTTTCTGCTCTTAGATTTCTCATTCTCCATACTCCTCTGAGCAATTGCAATACTGTACAGATGTTACTGCATTTCTCATGACGCATTATAATTCATTTGTTTAACTTGTTCATTTTATCAATTTGATGATAAATTATTCAAGGTTAGGGAAATAATCACAGAAAACTAAGTAGTCACAGAAAACTAACCAAGATGATCACATGGTTCACAGTCTTGTGTAAGTGAAGGAAGCTTTGAGCCATGCTATGCAGGGCCATCCAAGATGGATGGGTCATGGTGGAAAGTTCTGAGAAAATGTGGTCCACTGGAGAAAGGAATGGCAAGTCATTTCAGTATTCTAACCTAGAGAACCCCATGAACAGCATGAAAAGGCAAAAAGATATGACACCAGAAGTTGAGCCCCCTCAGGTGGGTAGTGTCCAATATGCTACAAGGGAAGACAGAGAAATAGATCCAGAAAGAATAAAGAGTCTGGGCCAAAGCAGAAACTATGACCAGTATGGATGTGTCTGGTGGTGAAAGTAAATTCCACTGCTGTGAAGATCAATATTGCATAGGAAACTGGGATGTTAGGTCAATGAATCAAGGAAAATTGAATGTGGTCACACAGGTGTCAAAAGTGAACATCAACATCTTAGGAATCAATGAACTAAAATGGACTGAAATGGGCAAATTTAATTCAGATGACCATTATATCTACTACTGTGGGCAAGAATCCCTTAGAAGAAATAGAGTAGCCCTGATAGTCAACAAAAGAGCCTAAAATGCAGTACTTGGGTGCCATCTCAAAAACAACAGAAAGATTGCTGCTTGTTTCCAAGGCAAACCATTCAATATCACAGTAATACAAGTTTATGCCCCAGCCACTAATGCTGATGAAACTGAAGATGAACTGTTCTATTAAAATATCCAAGACCTTCTAGAACTAACACCATTTTTTAAAAAAATGTCTTTTTCATCATCGGAGATTGTAATGCAAAAGGAGGAAGTCAAGAGATAACCTGGAGTAACAATGAAGTTTATCCTTGGAGTACAAAGTGAAACAGGGCAAAGGCTAACAGAGTTTTGTCAAGAGAACACTGTGCATTGTAAATACACTCTTCCAACAACACAAGAGATGACTTTACGCATAGAAACCACCAGATAGTCAATAATGAAATCAGACTGATTATATTCTTTGCAACCAAAGATAGAGAAGCTCTGTACAGTCAGCAAAAGCAATACTGGGACCTGGGAACTGACTGTGGCTCATATCATGAGCTCTTTATTGCCAAATTCAGACTTAAATTGAAGAAAGTAGGGAAAACCACTAGGCCATTCAGGTATAAACTAAATTAAATCACATGATTATACAGTAGAGGTGGCAAACAGATTCAAGAAATTCAAGCTGATAGGGTGCCTGAAGAATCATGGATGGAGGCTCATATCACTGTGCAGGAGATGGTGACCAAAACTATCCCCAAGAAAAAGAAATGCAAAAATACAAAATGGTTGTCTGATGAGGCCTTACAAATGGCTGAGAAAAGAAGATGAAAGCCAAAGGAGGAAAGGAAAGATATACCCATCTGAACTCAGAGTTCCTGAGAATAGCAAAGAAAGAAAGTCCTCTTAAGTGAACAATGCAAAGAAATAGAGGAAAACAATAGAATTAGAAAGAGTAGAGATCTCTTCAAGAAAATTGGAACATTTCATGCAAAAAGGGCACAATAAAGAAGAGAAACAGCAAGGACCTAACAGAAACAGTAGAGATAAAGAAGAGGTGGCAAGAATACACAGAAAAACTATGCCAAAAAAGTCTTAATGACCCGGACAACCACGATTCTGTGGTTATTCACCTAAAGCCAGACATCCTGGAGTGTGAAGTCAAGTGGGCCTTAGGAAGCATCACTATGAACAAAGCTTCAGCCCACAATAATGGCTAAATCAGACTCCAGATGTTTTAAATGGTTGATAGGTTTTACTAAACATATCCAGAAATTACAGACTTTCTCTTCTCTGAAAACAGAGTCTCAATTTTACTAGTTTAATGCTGAAGAAATTATGTGACTCCTTTCCCCAAAGATCTCACACCTATACAAATAGAGTTTAAAATGCAAATGCAAAGTTACTGTCACCTTATAACATGACATTTTCACTTACTCTTATGGAACACCATAGGCAACATTTAGATACACATTCACTTTGAGTGATAAAAATTTTCAGTATGGAGGCCAGTTCTGTTGCCTATAGAGGAAGTCTATGCAACTCATCTTCATTCATCTGGATACTTTATTTTTCACATTAACATCCAATAATTTGACAAGTACTGACAACAGCTTTTAGAAGAATCACCTCTGCTAGGTAATATAAATGATACTAAAATCTCACATCAACATCTGGCTAGAAGAATGTGACATAAATGTCTAGACACATTGTTTAGTGATTGTACTTGAATTTTATGTTTATTTGCTAGCAGCATTCAGATGAAATGATTATTTATTTATTCTTCCACCTGAATAAAATCTACTTAAATGTCTTAGAATATTAGTTATCTACATCTAAACAAATGCAGTCATTTGACTAATTAAACAAATGGGGCTTCCCTGGTGGTTCAGATGGTAAAGAATAGGCCTGCAATGTGGGATACCCAGATTCAATACCTGAGTCAGGAAGATCCCCTGGAGAAGGGAATGGCTACCCATTCTAATACCCTTGCCTGGAGAATTCCATGTTCAGAGGAGACTGGCAAGCTACAGTCCATGGGTCACAAAACGTAGGACACAAGTAAGCGACTAACACTTTCACTTATAATAAAACAAATAAACTGCTAAATAAGCCAGGCAATCATTGAAGCTATAAACCTGTTTAAAGGTTTCAACCTTCACCATGAAGAGTATTGGCTTTAGGAAATAACAGTAAATGCTGACTATGTGCTTGGCACAGATTGAAATCCTTGGAACATATATTGCCTGTTAACTTGTGCCACTTTTATAACTGTCTTATCATGGAGGCCCTCTTATTATCTCCACTTTACATATGGGGCAACTAAGGTGCACAGGAAATGAGTAATCTATCCAACATTGCACTGTTGTTTTTGCTCACTTGCTAAGTTGTGTCTGCCTCTTTGCAAACCCATAGACTGTAGCATGCCAGGCTCCACTGTCCTCCATGATGTGTGTCCTCCTCCACTGGATTTGCTCAAATTCACGGTTATAAAATAGTGCAAGCAAAATTCAAACATGGTGGCGTGATCCTAAGATTAATTAATTATTAATTAATTAGTTGTCTATCAGAAACAATCTATCAGAACCAATGAAAACATCTTGAGATTTAAGCACATTGACCTTTGATCATGAAACCTGAATTTTCACACTAGCACTATCATTTGTTATGTGTGCAACCTATCTGACACTCAAAATATTCTTGCTCCACAGTGTTAATTACATTCTTCATATCTAGCAGATATGAAGATCAATACAGGATCTCTTCTTTGGTGCTGCTGATGTATTTAGTGCTCATTCTATATGAACCCCCTTGAAATGCACCCACTTCAAGTGCACCCCCTATCATTTACAGCTCCCCATAAATGATAATGTTACTGTAATAATACTGGGGCTTCCCAGACAGCTCAGTGACAAAGAATTATCCTGCTGGTGCAGGAGACACAGGAGACGTGTGCTTGATCCCTGAGTGAGGAAGATCTCTCAGAGGAGGAAATGGCAACCCACTCCAATATTCTTGCCTGGAGAATCCCATGGACAGAGGAACCTGGCAGGCTACAATCCATGGAGTCACAAAGAATTGTGCATGATTGAGTGATGGTGCACAAAAAGAATGATAGTGAATGATAGTAAATTTAAACAGCTTACTATGAGAACTATTCTGAATACTTTGATAGGTCCTAAATGAAATATGCTTCCTTTGCTCTGATTGTATGCCTATGAGCAAACCAACTGCATAAAAAATGTGGAGTTAAGAATGTGATCCATATCAGCAGTGTCAGTTCTGCAACTGGGGATAAAGTGTATTGTCCACATAATTTCATTTGTGGATCAAATATCCCCATGAAATAGGTAGAAGCCAAGAAAATGAAATATTTAAACTTATATGTATTTATAAACTTCATTTATAATTTATATCCTAATATAGGCCTACATTGGACTTCCTTGGTGGCTCAGACAGTAAAACATCTGTCTACAGTGTGGGAGACCCGGGTTCAATCCCTGGGTTGGGAAGATCTCCTGGAGAAGGAAATGGTGACCCACTCCAGGATTCTTGCCTGGGAAATCCCATGGACGGAGGAGCCTGGTTACCCTCCGTGGGGTCGCAAAGAGTCTCGCAAAGAGTCAGACACGACTGAGCGACTTCACTCATAGGCCTACATAGGAAATAGTGAGAGGTACTCATTAAATTTTCATTAAACATGAACCCCAAAGTGAAGGAAAGAAGTTAAAGAAAAATAAATAAATAAACAGTTGAATTAAACTAGCATTCTTGATTTTTAGAGAACTGTTCCCTTTCCTTGATATACCTTTTATCTGGTGACAGGTTGGTGTTTTTACAAATTTGGAGGCTTAACCAAGTATAGCAGTTAACAAAGGTTTTCAAGACAGTGGCCTAGCCAAGCGCTATCTGTGATGAATGATAAATATCCTTAATGTTCAATTCCATTTGGGCTATTCTTGTATAAAGTGCAGCAAGTATTAACTAGAAAAAAATAAATAAAAGTCACAAATATATTAGCTGGACCCATTAAAATTATTGGATTTTGTAGCCATAAAATTCCTTTGTAATATTGCTAAAAATATTGCAAATGTTTCCCTTAGTAACTGCACTATCTGTACTTATATTGTTATACATTGAGAATTGACTCAACAGACCAACTATACTCTGAGTAGCATAGGTCTAGACCAGGCAGCAGGAATTGTATATGAACAATAAAGAATTAGTTAACAGAACATTATCTTTACAGAACAGACATTTTCATTGTTGATCATAGTGGTTTTTTGCTTTGATGGTTGTTTAGTTTGTTTTGAGGTTCCTAAAACTTAACCATCTAGGGAAAGATACTTATAACAAATCAGATCTTCACCCTATTCCTTCCCCAGTTCCCCTTATCATTGTCAATTTGGTAACCAAAGACATGCATATGAGTGATAGTTGATAAGATAACATGATATATAGCATGTAGGCAGTATTCTTTTCTTACGTGATGACATGTCAGTCTTGCATGGGAGTGGAGGCAAACCTTGACCTCATTAACTCTAGTGTTTATACAGTCATGTTAAAAATATGTTAGTCAAAGTTGCACAGGTTATTTTCTTTCTCATTAATTAATGTAACACATTCATAGAAAAGTACTATAGAATAAGCAGTTCATACTTGGTGGTTTATATTTCCTAGAGAAATGTAAATTTCATCTAACTCTATTAAATGTAAGCTGTATCTGCATTTTAACTGCAGACAAGTACAAACTGAAATCCTTAATTTTGCTTCTTAAATTGTTGCCAAAATTGCAGCTTTGAAAATGTTTTAGAAAATTCATGGCAGTAGCCTGATAAAGAGTAATTTTAGTTTTGGGGTATTTGCTATTTTCTGTAGCCCTTTCTTACTTTTGTCTTATTTCTAAGCCTAAGGACGTAACACAGAACAAATGAGATAAAGTACAACCCCCTACGGGACTAACATTTTAACGGCACTAACACCTATTAATTTTTGAAACAATAATTTGAATAGGATGGTATGTAGAGGGGGACAGATTTGAGAAAGGTCAAATATTTTAAGACACCAATTGAAATATCCACTGTGAGAGGTTTTACTGACAACTTGTCCTTTACTGCATTGATATGAGCATTTGTTATTTCAATGACATTTTTTCCCTAATTAATGAAATGAGCAACAAATTATGAAATTAGACAGATCACTGTATTCCTCTGTATTAATGATGACACATCTTAAATCATTTAAAATGTTTTCTGTTTCAGAAATTGTACTGGGAAAATTGTGAACAGATACAAATATTTATAAATTTATATAGTTTTCATATATTATATAAGATCCAGTATAGGAGTAGTTTATTTTCACCTATGGAGTGATATTGAAAGGATACTAAACAAAATATTAAAGATAGTTAACTGATTCTCTTTGGTATATGGATATTCACTTATTTTTTACTTTCTCTTCATATTTTGCATGGTTTGGTTTTTATTTTCCATTGAACAGCTGTATAGTTTTTAAATCAGGAAAAATAACTATATTTTAATTTTAAAAACATAAGTATGATCTCAGGGTGTTAGATAATTATAACATATTAACATCAGTAGTGATTTGCCTGGGATAGGTGATGAAAAGAGTACTGTTAATCATGCTCCATTATGTTGCTAATCAATTATTGATTAACTCTACTGGTAAATAGTTGTTCTTTCTAATATCATGGGCACTTGCCACAAGTAGCTAATGAATAACTGAAGGTTGCTAGTCAGAATTAAAATATACTATAAACATAAAAAGCACACTTTATTTTGAAAACAAAACATGAAGTAAAGAATGTGAATGCAGTTCAGTTCAGTCCAGTTCAGTCCAGTCACTCAGTCATATCTGACTATTTGCATCCCCATGGACTGGAGCATGCCAGGCTTCCCTGTCCATCACCAATGCCTGGAGCTTACTGAAACATGACCATCGAGTCAGTGGTGTCACCCAACCGTCTCATCCTCTGTCGTTACCTTCTCCCCTTGGCTTAAATCTTCCCCAGCATCAGGGTCTTTTCCAGTGAGTCAGTTCTTCCCATCAGGTAGCCAAAGTATTGGAGTTTCAGCTTCAGCATCAGTTCTTACAATGAATATTCAGGACTTATTTACATTAGGATTGACTGGTCCAACTCTCACATTCATACATGACTACTGGAAAAACAATAGCTTTGACTAGGTAGACCTTTGTTGGCAAAGTGATGTCTCTGCTTTTTAATATGCTGTCTAGGTTGATCATAACTTTTCTTCCAAGGAGCAAGTGTCTTTTAATTTCATGGCTGCAGCCACCATCTGAAGTGGTTTTGGAGTCCAAAGAATAAAGTCTGTCACTTTTTCCATTGCTTCCCCATCTATTTGCTATGAAGTGATAGGACCGGATGCCATGATCTTTGTTTTTTGAACGTTGAGTTTTAAGCCAGCTTTTTCACTCTCCTTTTTCACTTTAATCAAGAGACTCTTTAGTTCTTCTTCACTTTCTTCCATAAGGTTGGTGGCATCTGTGTATATGAGGTTATTGATATTTCTCCCAGCATTCTTGATTCCATCATGTGCTTCATCCAGCCCAGTGTTTCTCATGATGTACTCTGCATGTAAGTTAAATAAGCAGGGTGACAATTTACAGCCTTGATGTACTCCTTTCCCAGTTTGGAAGCAGTATGTTGTTCCATGTCAAGTTCTACCTGCTGCTTCTTGACTTGCATACAGATTTCTCAGGAGGCAGGTTAAGGTGGCCTGGTATTCCCATCTCTTGAAGAATTTTCCACAGTTTGTTGTAATCCACACAGTCAAAGGCTTTGGTTTAATCAATAAAGCAGAAGTAGATGTTTTGCTGGTATTCTCTTGCCTTTTCAATGATCCAATAGATGTTGGCAATTTGATTTCAGGTTCCTCTCCCTTTTCTAAATCCAGTTTGAACATCTAGAAGTTCATGGTTCACATACTGTTGAAGCCTGGCTTGGAGAATTTTGAACATTACTTTGCTAACGTGTGAGATGAGGGGCAGGGACTCTGGGTGCGGGAGACCTGGTCACACAGCCTGTGGCATAAGCCCTCTTGAAGAAGGTTGCCATTAACCCCACCATAGAGCCACTGAGCAGACGAGCCACAAACTGCAGAACAATTAACCAAAGAAATTATCACACTGTTAAGAAAGTTCTAGGACCCACAACAGATTTCCCAACCTGGGGATCTGGCAAAGGGACTGAGAACCCCCTGGGATTTTGACTTTGGAGGCCAGTAGGATTTGATCACAGAACTTATCCAGGACTGGTGAAACACACGCTTGGAGGGCACAAACAAAACCTCTTGCACACCAGAACCCAGGAGAAAGGAGCAGTGACCCCACAAGAGACTGACCCAGACTTTCCTGTGAGTGTCCAGGAGTCTCCAGGAAAGAGTGGGTCAGCAGTGGCCTGCTGCAGGATCAGGGACACAGTTCAGAAGTGTGTGCATGGGGCCTGTTGAAAGAGGTAGACATTATCTTCATTACCTCCACCATAGTTTGGTCTCAGGTCAAACAACAGGAAAGGAAAACAGCCCTGCCCATCAACAGAAAATTGAATTAAAGATTTACTAAGCATGCCCCGGCCCATCATAACAAGACCCAGTTTCCCCCACAGTCAGTCTTTCCCAACAGGAAGCTGCCATAAGCCTCTTATCCTTATACATCAAAGAACATAAATTATCTCAATAATTTTATATTGATTTCCTCTTGATATATAATATTTTAAATATATCAAATAGAATGTTATTAAAATAAGGTATCTTTTAGAATATATATTAAATTTCACTTGCTTCTTATAATTTTTAATGAAACTCCTAGAACATTTAAAATTGAATATGGGGCTTGTATTATATTTCTGTTGGACAACACTGGTTAGTGTGCACAGTGATCCCATTCTGAGTGTTATACACCTACCTATGCTATGCTGATAAAACTTCACATTGATTCAGGGTTGCTCCCAATCATTCTACTTTTCAGGTAAGGGGGTGGTTTAGAAGTGTCCTGCATGATAAGCCTAGGTTAACTCGGCAGAAGTGTGCTATGCTCCATGCCATTACATGTCTGCATATAGAGAGGAAGGAGGATGGTGGCAAGACTCTGTTAGGAATCTGTTGATCGAATCTACAAGCTATTGGCTTTAGCAATACTCCTTGTTTCTTTAAGGTTACACTCTAGCTTTATCACTTGGAAATATATTTATTTATTTATTTATTTTTATTTTTAGATAGTTGTATTTTTTTTTAATTTTTTTATTAGTTGGAGGCTAATTACTTCACAACATTTCAGTGGGTTTTGTCATACATTGATATGAATCAGCCATGGATTTACACGTCTTCCCCATCCCAATCCCCGCTCCCACCTCCCTCTCCACCCGATTCCTCTCGAAACATCCCACCCTCGCCTTCTCCCACAGAGTTCAAAAGTCTGTTCTGTACTTCTGTGTCTCTTTTTCTGTTTTGCATATAGGGTTATCGTTACCATCTTTCTAAAATATATTTAAAAGACGTTTTCTTAGACTTCATGATATGCTGAATAGTTATACAATATTTTTCTCTGTTATTTTTCAGTCATTTTGTTGCAAGTAGTTGGTCATATAGCAAATTATCAAAACAGTACAGAATGGTCTCTGCATATTTATTATATAGGTCTGATTTTGGTGGGAAAAAATCATGACTGACTTCATAAGTTTTGGTTGATCTTTGGACAATGAGGAGCATTGCATCAGTGCTCAGTGTCTTCCTTTTCCTTTCAAGGTATAGTAGAAAATCCACTATTTTTTCATTCTCATAATTGGCATACTAATCTATTCCAGTCTGTGTATTTCAGAACATCTGGTCTTCTTAAAGTTTCTTAAAAATAATTATCCCATAAATAGAGATAGACTAGTTTGCTCTATTTTCAATGATAGTTACATTTTTTTTTTAATGTTGTAATTTTATTTTTTTTTATTTTTTTTTTATTTTTTATTTATTTTTATTATTATTATTTTTTTTTCCAGTGGGTTTTGTCATACATTGATATGAATCAGCCATGGATTTACATGTATTCCCAATCCCGATCCCCCCTCCCACCTCCCTCTCCACCCGATTCCTCTGGGTCTTCCCAGTGCACCAGGCCGGAGCACTTGTCTCGTGCATCCCACCTGGGCTGGTGATCTGTTTCACCATAGATAGTATACATGCTGTTCTTTTGAAATATCCCACCCTCACATTCTCCCGCAAAGTTCAAAAGTCTGTTCTGTGTTTCTGTGTCTCTTTTTCTGTTCTGCATATAGGGTTATCGTTATCACCTTTCTAAATTCCATATACATGTGTCAGTATGCTGTAATGTTCTTTATCTTTCTGGCTTACTTCACTCTGTATAATGGGCTCCAGCTTCATCCATCTCATTAGGACTGGTTCAAATGAATTCTTTTTAATGGCTGAGTAATATTCCATGGTGTATATGTACCACAGCTTCCTTATCCATTCATCTGCTGATGGGCATCTAGGTTGCTTCCATGTCCTGGCTATTATAAACAGTGCTGCAATGAACATTGGGGTGCACGTGTCTCTTTCAGATCTGGTTTCCTCAGTGTGTATGCCCAGAAGTGGGATTGCTGGGTCATATGGCAGTTCTATTTCCAGTTTTTTAAGAAATCTCCACACTGTTTTCCATAGCGGCTGTACTAGTTTGCATTCCCACCAACAGTGTAAGAGGGTTCCCTTTTCTCCACACCCTCTCCAGCATTTATTGCTTGTAGACTTTTGGATAGCAGCCATCCTGACTGGTGTGTAATGGTACCTCATTGTGGTTTTGATTTGCATTTCTCTGAATAATGAGTGATGTTGAGCATCTTTTCATGTGTTTGTTAGCCATCTGTATGTCTTCTTTGGAGAAATGTCTGTTTAGTTCTTTGGCCCATTTTTTGATTGGGTCATTTATTTTTCTGGAATTGAGCTTCAGGAGTTGCTTGTATATTTTTGAGATTAATCCTTTGTCTGTTTCTTCATTTGCTATTATTTTCTCCCAATCTGAGGGCTGTCTTTTCACCTTACTTATAGTTTCCTTTGTAGTGCAAAAGCTTTTAAGTTTCATTAGGTCCCATTTGTTTAGTTTTGCTTTTATTTCCAATATTCTGGGAGGTGGGTCATAGAGGATCTTGCTTTGATTTATGTCGGAGAGTGTTTTGCCTATGTTCTCCTCTAGGAGTTTTATAGTAGTTACATATTTTAAAGCAGGATTTTTTCTAAATCTTGGAGTTACAACTTTACTGAGGGGCTTGAATTTAGAAGTTATCAATTGTGCTAACTTTGGGATGTTTGTTATCAGCACTTATTTATAACTGGCTTGATTAATTTATATAGAACAAGTAAACATATAAATTAATTTGGATCATATTGTCATATTTTTTTTTTCAATTTAGGGTTAATGTCATGCATCATATATTATAATATTAAGTTATGGGTAAATATTGCTAACAAGCAGTTTAACCTAAAAGATGAAATAGCAAGTCTAAGCCTAACATGTCCATTAAATTATAGCGTTTTCTGCTTGCTTTATTTGTAGTTACATATAGAAAGCTTCATGAATAAAAAATAGATGGAATGCATAAACATTTTTGAATTGTTCATTTTAAATATTAATATATTCTTAACACTTATATATGTACATACATATATCATATATGTATTACACCTTCAAATGATTTTAAGACATCAATATGTTACCTTATAGTTGAATGAAAATAATCTCTTAAAAGTAAAACTGTGCTACAGACATATACAGGAGTTGCTAGAGTAAATCTCTCCATTCTGGCAAAATAACTTGTTTTATAACATGAAGCTTCTGCCTTCTTCACTATCTTATGCCAGAGATATGTTTCTGTCTTTAATTCTTCAAAGTCCAGTTTCAAATTAAAAAAAAAAAAAAATCTAGGTTACAGAGACAGGTGAAATTCAAAATACTTGCATGGCTTTTGCACCTTGAGATGTACTTAGTTATTTAAAAACTTTATGAAACCCATAAATTGCATATTTGTCCAAAGAAATCATCCTTGGAAAACATTACCTAAACATCTGTCTTTACAGCAAGATCAGTTTAAGATGACAACAAACAGGGAAGATATTGCTTCAGGGCTAAACATTACCTTTTACCCTATTCAGCACTTTGTCCCTATTGTGCACTATTCCTATTGTTACTAACTTTCACTTTCAAATATTTCACATACTTTTATTACTAAGGTTTTAACAAAACCATGTATCATGTCTCAATGTTTCTTCACTTTATATCGACTTAAACAACCCATACATGAGCATTTAATATTTATTTATTCAGATGATCAAAAGAATCTGCTAGAAACTGCACACAGAAAGGTCAAATAGATACATTTTGAAAAAAATCATTGAGCTTAACATTTGTTCACTTATTGATAGGCTATACGTCAAAAGTTGTAAAAGTCTATTGTTTATCTACATACTAGCAACAAAAAGAGAATCTAAAATAAAAAGATACTTCTTAAGTGCAGCAGATAAATATCTGATACTTAAAAATATATTTAACAAAATATGTACAAAACATGTACACTGAAAAATGCAAACATTATTGTATGAAGTTACATAAGAACTAAATAAATGGTAGCATTCATGGATTTAAGTGCTATATTATAGAGATACCAAACACTCTCTCTAAACACATCTCAAGAGTCAATGCAGTTCTAGCCAAAAATTCACAATCAATAATTCAATCTACTATGTGTGTGTGCATGCTCAGTTGTATCCAACTCTTTGTTGGATACATGGACTGTAGCCTGCCAGACTCCTCTGTTCATGGAAATTTCCAGACAGGAATACTGGAGTGGGTTTCCATTTCCATTTCCAGGGGTTCTTCCCTACCCAGGGATCCAATCCACGTCTTCTGTGTCTCTGGCTTTGGCAGGCAGATTCTTTACTACTGTGCCACCTGGGCTCTCCAAAGTGAACGTGAAGGTAACTCTCCCTGTCCCATTCTTTGTGACCCTATGACCTCAACCCACCAGGCTCCTCTGTCTATGGAATTTTCCAGGCAAGAATAAGGTAGTCGGTTGCCATGCCCTCCTCCAGGGGATCTTCCCCACAGAGTTATTAAACCCGTGTCTCTTAAGTCTCCTGCACTGCGGGATGGGTTCTTTACCAATAGCACCACCTGGGAACATTCAGTCTACTATTGTTAATGTTCAGTCGCTCAGTTGTGTCCAACTCTTTACAACCCCATGAACTGTATGTAGCACACCAGTCTTCCCCATTTTTCATCATCTCCAGGAGATGCTCAAACTCATGTCCATTGAGTCATTGATGTCACACAACCATTTCATCCTCTGTCATCCACTTCCCCTACCCCTCCTGCCTTCAATCTTTGCCAGCATCAGGGTCTTTTCTAATGAGTTGGCTCTTCTCATCAGATGGCCAGATTATTGGAACTTCAGGTTCAGCATCAGCCCTTCCAATGAATATTCAGGACTGATTTCCTTTAGGATTGACCTGTTTGCTCTCCTTGCAGTCCAAGGGACTCTCAAGACTCTCCTCCAACACCACAGTTCAAAAGCATCAGTTCTTCAGCACTCAGCCTTCTTGTGGTCCAACTCTCACATCAGTCTACTATATAGAATCATTAATTGATTATTTGAAAATATATAGGAAAAATATGTATCTTTTAACTAAAAAGCTGTATCCCTTGTAAAGTAATTATTATATAATCATTTACTTGATCTGATTTGATGGTTGAAGGAGTAAACTTCACCTACTTCTCACGCCATCTTATGTAAGCAGTTGATGACACTTGAATTTTTACATTTGTTGTTTCATCTCTCTAAGATCTTTTGTTTCACCAATTATTTTTTATGCCCTTTCAAGTCCATGCCTCTGAGAATGGTAGCTGCTTGATCTGTGACAATAGCATGAAGAATTAATTTCTGAGCAGGATTTTTATGAAGGAATAGGAAATAGAGAATAGAAGAGAAGAGGACAGGAAAACAAATGCAGTTGATTCTAAGATGACAATTTGCATTTATAAAAAATAAATTAAAATGTTCATGCACTGAAGATAAACTTTGACTTTTGCACAATTTTATCCACTGACGATGATTTTTGAAATCCATTAATTATAGCTGTGTAAAGTGCTGTTACTATATATTGTTCTTAATCTGGGAGTCTCAAAGTATAAAGAGAAAAAAAGAAGCATTTTTGTGGTAAAAGTAAAAGTTGTCAATTGAACTGTCATTAAACAATTGAATAAAACACATATTTCATGGGTAAAATGATAAATGATTAGCATTCATATTTACTGGTGTTTCCTTTTTGATTCTTTTTAACATCAGTTGTACAGACCTGTCCATTCTCATTTTTCTTTTGTAAATATCATTTACTAATCTACATTAATATCATTTCCATATTCTCACTTTGTACTTAAAGTATACTTTGAACTGAATATATATGTATTTATTCAGTCAGTTCAGTCACTCAGTCATGTCAACTTCTGACTTCTTTAAGATTGATTGGTTGGATACCCTTGCAGTTAAACAAGCGGGGTGACAATATACAGCCTTGACATACTCTTTTCCCAATTTGGAACCAGTCTATTGTTCCATGTCCAGTTCTAGCTGTTGCTTCCTGACTTGAATACAGATTTCCTGGAACGCAGGTCAGGAAGTCTGGTATTCCCATCTCCTTAGGAATTTTCCACAGTTTGTTGTGATCCACACAGTCAAAGCCTTTGGTATAGTCAATAAAAGAGAACTAGATGTTTTTCTGGAATTCTCTTCCTTTTTCCATGATCTAACATTTCAGTTCAGTCACTCAGTCCTGTCCGACTCTTTGTGACCACATGGAACTCAGCATGCCAGGCCTCCCTGTCCATCACCAGCTCTCAGGATTTACTCAAACTCATGTTCATTGAGTCATGATGCCATCCAACCATCTTATCCTCTGTCTCCCACTTCTCCTCCTGCCTTCAATCTTTCCCAGCATCAGGGTCTTTTCAAATGAGTCAGATCTTCGCATCAGGTGGCCAAAGTATTGGAGTTTCAGCTTCAGCATCAGTCCTTCCAATGAATATTCAGGACTGATTTCCTTTAGGATGGACTGGTTGGAACTCCTTGCAGTCCAAGGGACTGTCAAGAGTCTTGATCAAAAGTATCAATTCTTTGACACTCAGCTTTCTTTATAATCCAACTTTCACATCCATACATGACTACTGGAAAAGTCATAGCTTTGACTAGACAGACTTTGTTGGCAAAGTAATGTCTCTGCTTTTTAATATGCTGTCTAGGTTGGTTATAACTTTTCTTCCAAGGAGCAAGTGTCTTTTAATTTCATGGTTGCAGTCACCATCTGCAGTGATTTTGGAGCCCCAAAAATAGTCTGTCACTTTTTCCCCTGTTTCTCCATCTATTTGCCATGAAGTGATGGGACCAGATGCCATGATCTTAGTTTTCTGAATGTTGAGCTTTAAGCCAGCTTTTTCACTCTCTACATTCGCTTTCATGTGGCAATTTGATCTCTGGTTCCTCTACCTTTTCTAAATCCAGCTTGAACATCTGGAAGTTCTTTGTTCACATACTGTTGAAGCCTGATTTGGAAAATTTTGAGCATTACTTTGGTGGTGTGTGAGATGCATGCAATTGTGCGGTAGTTTGAGCATTCTCTGGCATTGCCTTTCTTTGGGATTTGAATGAAAACTGACCTTTTCCAGTCCTGTGGCCATTGCTGAGTTTTCCAAATTTGCTGGCATATTGAGTGCACCACTTTCACAGCATCATCTTTTAGGATTTGAAATAGCTCAACTGGAATTCCACCACCTCCTTTTGTTTGTAGTGATGCTTCCTATGGCCCACTCAACTTTGCATTCCAGGATGTCTGGCTCTAAATGAGTGATCACACCATAATCAGTACTGCATCATAAAGATCTTTTTTGTATAGTTCTTTTGTGTATTCTTGCCACCTCTTCTTAATATCTTCTGCTTCTGTTAGGTTCATACAGTTTCTGTCCTTTATTGTGCCCATCTTTGCATGGAATGTTCCCTTGGTATCTCTAATTTTCTTGAAGAGATCTCTAGTCTTTCCCATTCAATTGTTTTCCTCTTTTTCTTTGCATAGTTCACTGAGGAAGGCTTTCTTATCTCCCCTTGCTATTCTTTGGAAATCTGCATTTAAATGGATATATCTTTCCTTTTCTCCTTGACGTTTAGCTTCTCTTCTTTTCTCAGCTATTTGTAAGGCCTTCTCAGACAGCCATTTTGTCTTTTTGTTTACATTTCCTTTTCTTGTGGATGGTTTTGATCCCTGTCTCCTATACAATATCAAGAACCTCTGTCCATAGTTCTTCAGACATCCTATCTATCAGATCTAATCCCTTGAATCTATTTGTGATTCCCACTGTATAATCATAAGGGATTTGATTTAGGTCATATCTGAATGGTCTAGTGGTTTTCTCTATTCTCTTCAATTTAAGTCTGAGTTTGGCAATAAGGAGTTTATGATCTGAGCTACAGTCAGCTCCCATCTTGTTTTTGCTGACTGTACATATTTATCATATGATTATAATTTTTCACAACCCATTTATGCACTATCTCAGAATTGAGTATGATTAATCTCAATATGGAGGTACAAGTATATATATATATATATATATATATATATATATATATATATATATATATATATATATATGTAAAGAAAAAAAAATGGAATTTTAATTTAAATAGAGGTATATCTATCATCTATCTTTGGTGGTGGTGGTTAGGTAGCTACCACTAAAGATAGGGTTGCCCAAAAGCTTCCCTGTCCTTCACTATCTCCCAGAGTTTGCTTAAACTTTTATACATTGAATTGGAAATTCCATCCATCCATCTCATTCTCTTTCACCCCTCCTACTTCTGTCCTCAATCTTTCCTAGCATCAGGGTCTTTTCCAATGAGTCAGCTCTTCGCATCAGGTAGCCAAAGTATTACAGCTTCAGCTTCAGTTGTTCCAATTAATATCCAGGGTTGACTTCTTTCGGGATTGACAGGTTTGATCTCCTTGCTGTCCAAGGGACAAGACTAAAGAGTCTACTCCAGCACCAAAATTTGAAAGCATCAATTCTTCAGTGCTCTTCCTTCTTTAAGGTTCAACTCTCACATCCATATGTGACAACTGGAAAAAAAAAAAAAAAGACAGCTTTGACTATATGAACATTTGTTGGTAAAGTAATTTATCCATCTTCAGTTGAAAATAATAAAATCAATTTGATTTCATTATTGATCATCCAGTGATGTTCATGTGTAAATGCCTTGTGTTGGTAGAAGATGGTGTTTGCTACGATGAATGTGGTTTTTTTGGCCAAACTTTATTAGCCTTTGCCCTGTTTCATTTTGTATTTCAAGGCCAAACTTGCCTGTTACTCCGCGTATCTCTTTACTTCCTTCTTTTGCATTCTAGTCCCCTGTGATGAAAAGGACATCTTTATTTGGTGTTAGTTCTATAAGGTCTTGTAGGTCTTCAACATCACCTTTTTCATCTTTAGTGTTGGGGCATAGGCTTAGATTACTATAATGTTAAATTGTTTGCTGTAAATTAACGAAGGCCATTCTTTCATTTTTGAGACTACAACCAAGTACTTCATTTGGGCTGTATTATTGACTAGGAAGGCTACTCCATTTCTTCTAAGGGATTCTTGCCCACAGTAGTAGATATAATGATCATCTGAATTAAATTCACCCATGCCCCTCCATTTTAGTTTAATGATTCCTAAAATGTTGGTCTTCAACGTTGCCCTCTCCTATTTCAGTTCAGTTTAGTTCAGTCACTCAGTCGTGTCTGACTCTTTGAGACCCCATGAATCACAGCACGCCAGGCCTCCCTGTCCATCACCAACTCCCGGAGTTTACTCAAACTCATGTCCATCGAGTTGGTGATGCCATCCAGTCATCTCATCCTCTGTCGTCCCCTTCTCCTCCTGCTCCCAATCCCGCCCAGCATCAGGGTCTTTTCCAGTGAGTTTCAGCTTCAGCATCAGTCCTTCCATTGAACACCCAGGACTGATCTCCTTTAGGATGAACTGGTTGGATCTCCTTGCAGTCCAAGGGACTCTCAAGAGTCTTCTCCAACACCACAGTTCAAAAGCATCAATTTTTTGGCACTCAGCTTTCTTTGCCGTCCAACTCTCACATCCATACATGACCTTGACTACATCCAGTTTTCCTTGATTCATGGATCTAACATCCCAGGTTCCTAAGCAAGATAGTTCTATACATTATCAGAATTTGCTTTCACCACCAGACAGCCACAACTGAGCATCGTTTCCACTTTGGCTCTGCCTCTTCATTCTTTCTGCAGTTATTTCTTTCTCTTCATCAGTAGTATATTGGACACCTACTGACCTGGGGAGACTCATCTTCTGGTGTCATATTTTTTGCCTTTTCATGCTGTTCATGGGGTTCTCAAGACATGAATGCTGAAGTGGTTTGCCATTCATTTATCTTATACTGATACAACCACTCTTTATCTTCAAGGTTATTTAGGTTTTAATCATAGTGTTTCTATTTAATCACCTTTTACCGAAGATCTATTTTGCAAGAAGTTGGCATTTTCTTCTAATTTGAAAAAATGACTTTCCAGACTTGTTAGGCATTCTTCAACTTATCATTTCATCCCATGGCCTTTTAAGTCCATAACTTTTAAAATTATGTCCATTTTATTGTGTTAAAACTCTGATGAGTTTATTCTTGAATGATTCTTTCAGATAGAGTAATGTGTAATTTTATTACTTTAAACTTACAATTTAATATCTTTATTTAGCTTTGGCACTTGACTTGTATTTTGACTTGGTTTATAATTGCAGGTTTTATGAGGAATGAATTCAGTTGAAATTAAGAGGAACTCCTCCAAAATGTTTTAAACAAATGAAATACTTATTTTGGCTCTGTACCAAGAGGTCTGAGACGATCTGACAGTTCACTGATATCCTCAAGGAAACAGCTACTGCTCATCTTCTGACACCTTTCTTCTCAGTGTTTGTAGCTTGACCTTCAAGGTCATAGGATGATGATGTCCTTCTAACTTCATCCCATGTCCTAGACAGAACAAGTAAAGAAAAGCTTTCTTTCAGTGTTTAACCTCATTGATAAGGTTTGATTCACAGGTTCCTCTATGTGTGTGTGTGTGTGTTCAGTCACATGTCATTCTTTATGACCCCATAAAATGTAGCCAACCAGGCTCCTCTGTCCATGGGATTTTTCCAGGCAAGAATACTGGCGTGGGTTGCCATTTCCTTCTTCAGGGGATTTTTCCAGCCCAAGGCTCCAACCCCCATCTCCAGCGTCTCCTGCGTTGGCTGGTGGGGTGGATCGTTTACCACTGCAACACCTGGGAAACCCTTCCTCTTTACCCTACCCTGAGCTAACTGTAAGCCAGACTAGCATATCTAGCATACTTCATTATCCCACTCTTCAGTAAAAACAACACACCTATGCAATCCAAATATTCCCAAAATTATTTTGTCTTAGAAAATTAAGTGAGCTCTCACATTATCTTCTAACAGTCTATGTTTCTGGCAGAATACCAGAGTGATTCTTTTGCCATAAGTGATAACATACACTTTTTTTTTTTCTGGAAATTTTAAAATTTTTTATATCCTTTGGAGGTTATCAAATTTCTGACAGGTATATCAAATTGTAGGTCAATATTAATTCTGTTTTTTAGCATCTATGTAAAATTTTTATGTTGAAAAATAGTCCTTCTTGTCTTATAATTTTTTTAAGTCTGTGATTATATCTTCCTTTTTTTTTTCTTTTTCCTGCTATTATGTTAGGTGGAGGCATAGCCTCTTTTACTAGTCCTTTATGTCTTTATACACTTTAATCATCTTATTCTTTGGTCTTTTGTTTCCTTATTCCTGAAGAAATCCTTCCTTTTTATCTGCAATTTTCTATTGATTGAAAAATATATATTTTCAATTGCAGTTCAATTGTTAGCTTTAAAAAATTTTGTCTTATTCATAAGGACTTTTTCCTCTTTTGTAAATTCAATCATTTTTCAAATCTTTAAGAAGACAAACACTAGATTTTTTAGTTTTATTTCTTTTCTATTAATTGTCATATATTATTTAGAACTGTAGTGCTCTGTGTTTATCTTCTTTCCTGTAATGTTCCTATATTGGATTTTCTTAAATGTTTGGTGATTCTTTGTTGCCTGTTTGGTCTTAAAAGTTTTCTTTGTAAATCCAGAGCAGGACTCAGGCCATGATTCTTCCCCATATACATTTTTTCTGCCTATAGAGATCCTGATTCAGTCCATGACCTAACTCAGCAAAGGGAAGGTAATATATTGAAATATCAGTGAAATAAACAGAATTCTAAAATCACTCTAGGATTTCCCCCACTGGTATACATGCCATGAGCAGGAGTGAGTTATATGTATTTTACTCCTGAAATTAGGTTCATATCATACTACAGGGCTTTCCCAGTGGCTCAAGGGTAAAGAAGCTGCCTGCAATGCAGGAGATTCAGGAGATACTGGTTTGAACCCTGCGTAAGGAAGATCCCCTGGAGTAGGAAATGGCAACCCCCTTCAGTATTCTTGCCTGGGAAATCTGAGAGATGAGCCTGGTGGGCTGCAGTCCTTGGGGTTGCAAAGAGTTGGACAATATGAGCACACATGCCGGCATATTACATAGTTGTCCTTGAGATAGAAAGATGAGGGGCTTCCTCGGGTGGCTCAGTGGTAAAGAATTCACCAGTCACAGGAGACATGGCTTTAGTCCCTGGTCTGGGAAGATTCCACATGCCCTGGACCAACTAACCCAGGGTGCCACAACTATTTGGTTTATGCTGTAGAGGGGGAGCTGCAACTACTGAGCCCACAGGAGGCAGCTACTGTAGCCCACATGCCCTAGAGCCCATATTCCACAGCAAGGGAAGCCACTGCAATGGGAAACCTGTGCATGGCAATGAATAGTAGCCCCAGTAAGAAGCAATTACAGAAAAGTCCATGCAGAAATGAAGACCCAGCACAGTCAAAAATAAATAAATAGATAGATAGATAGATAGATGATATGGGTGATCCTGACCTAAATCTAACCATATATGCCCTTTGAAGACATCGTTCTCTCCCATTGATCACAGATGTGGAAATTAGAGATTTTAAGCGTGAGAAGAATTTGAAGCATCAAGTTGAAGAAGCCACATAGAAAGTATAGCAGGTGCCACTTATTAGGTGAAAACAACTTCCAGATGACATTCAATATTGAAACAAGGAATCTAAAGTCTACAACCACAAGAATCTTGATTCTTACTACAATATGAAGGATTTTGTAATCAGATTTTCTTTAGAGACTCTAGGTGAGAACTCTGCCTAAATGTTACTTTATTTCAGTCATGTATTACCTTGTGAATACTGAGCCATGGTGGTTAGACTTCAGATTTCCAACAGTGGGAGGAAACTGAGAGCATGTTTAAGGCCCAGGCGAGGAGAAAGAAGTTATAAAACTGTATTTCCCTGAATAAACTGCTGTTTGAAATATGAATATTAAAGGCACTGCCTGTGAGAGCTCTGGTGGAAGTGAGGAGCATATTAGATAAATCCAGAACTGGACATGGAACAGACTGGTTCCAAATAGGGAAAGAAGTATATTAAGGTTGTATATTGTCAGCCTGCTTATTTAACTTATATGCAGTGTACATCAGGAGAAATGCTGGGCTGGAGTAAGCACAAGCTGGAATCAAGACTCCTGGGAGAAATATCAGTAACCTCAGATATGCAGACAACTCAAGCCTTATGACAGAAACGGAAGAAGAACTGAAGAAGAGCCTCTTGATGAAAGTGAAAGAGGAGAGTGAAATAGTTGGCCTAAAACTCAACATTCAGAAAACTAAGATCATGGCATCCCGTCTCATCACTTCATGGCAAACAAATAGGGAAACAGTAGAAACAGTGGCTGACTTTATTTCTGGTGGCTCCAAAATCACTGTAGATGATGACTGCAGCCATAAAATTAAAAGACATTTACTCGTTGGAAGAAAAATTATGACCAAACTAGACAGCATATTAAAAAGCAGAGACATTACTTTGCTAACAAAGGTCCTTCTCATCAAAGCTATGGTTTTTCCAGTAGCCATGTATGGATATCAGAGTAGGACTATAAAGAAAGCTGAGCACTGAAGAATTGATGCTTTTGAAGTGTGGTGTTGGAGAAGACTCTTGAGAGTCCCTTGGACTGCAAGGAGATTCAACTAGTCCATCCTAAAGGAGATCAGTCCTGAATATTCATTGGAAGGACTGATGCTGAAGCTGAAGCTCCAATATTTTGGCCACCTGATGTGAAGAACTGACTCATTGGAAAAGACCCTGATGCTGGGAAAGATTGAAGGTGGGAGGAGAAGGGGATCACAGAGATGGTTGAATGGCATCACCAACTCAATGGATACGAGTTTGAGTAAACTTCGGGTGTTGGTGATGGACAGGGAGGCCTGGCATGCTGCAGTCCATGGGGTCGCAGAGTTGGACATGACTGAGCAACTGAACTGAACTGAACTGAAATCATCTTGTAAAAAGGCCAAATTATATATAAAAAAAAGAGTTTAGTAGATATCTGACTTTAAATAGTGAAGGCTTAGAAAAAAAGTGAAAAACGTGTTATTAGAAAATGTAGGAAGGTAAATTATTAGCATTCTTTATCCTGCTAAGGATATTTTATTTTGAGTGATCCAGGCATTGTGCTATTAGACTAACGTACCTTTAGCTATGTAGTGGATTATATGTACACTGTTAATGACAAAGTAATTTGATTTCAATTTTTATTTTTTAGAATCAACTTTAGCCAAGACTCAGAAAACAGTTATTTCTATAAAACAGAATATAAGTATTCATAAGTATGAAAACATATCATACAGAAAGACAGGAGAGAGATTGACAGTATGAGGAAATTCCTTAGTCTTTTTACCTTTCCTAAAACAAAATCATTATCTAAAATTCATAATTAAGTACATATGGGATAAACTTATTATGTAAATATTAAAGACATGCAACTGAAAACTACATATAATCATACAAATATTAAATTTTAGGATGAGAGTAACAGAGAAACAATGAAGATTAAAGTCAGTTGCATCCTTACCTTTCATAGCAGAAAGCAGGTAGATTTGTGCTAACCAGAAAGCATTAAGACATAGACATTTAAGGTTTTCATGAAACATAGATGTAACAATCCTGAGGGTAGGTGTGGGCTTGAGACAGTGGCTATTGTTCATGATAGTAAGTACTTATGCATGAATTTACTTGATAAAATAAATGCTATTTGCTACAGAAAAGTTTTTGAACAGATTTAATAAAACATGTCTAAATCTTTTCTGGATTCCAGCACATGATGCACTCCTAGGTCATGTCTTCTTGATGAGATGTAAATTAAGAGTGTTAAGAGTAAAAAGGGACTCAGATTTTAAGGTGAAAAATTCAATGGTAGTGTTCATATTCTATTTTAAATTCTTTTAGAGTTGATGTATTTAAAATTTAATATTTATTTCACAAAACATACTCTTTTAAAAACAGTAAAATGTTTTATTGCAAAATTTCAATATTACTTTTTGCCATATTGTTTCCTGAAAATTCACTGGCTCAGCATTCCATGCCTTAAATTTCCCACTTGTGTGTGTTATGTGCTTTGTCACTCAGTCATGTCTGACTCTTGTGATCCCATGAGTCATAGCCCACCAGGCTTCTCTGTCCAGGGTATTCTCCATGCAAGAATACTGCAGTGGGTTGCCATGCCCTCCTCCAGGGCATCTTCTCCTCTTCCCAGGGATCGAACCCAGGTCTCCACATTCCTTACCATCTGAGCACCAGGGTAACCCAAGAATGCTGGAGTGGGTAGCCTATCCTTTCTCCAGGGGTACTTCTTGACCCAGGAATTGAACTGTGGTCTCCTGCATTGCCGGCAGATTCTTTCACCAGTTGAGCTACCAGGGAAGCCATTAATTTTTATACAAATGCTCCAAATATTTAGTGTCTCAAGATCCATCTAAAACATAGAACAATAATGGTTTACTAACTTATCTGTAAAAGAAAGTTGATACTCAAATGCATTTGTTATAGCATCTGGAATATAATATATTTTTAAACTATTTTTGAGGATTTTACACATCCATTTAAGTATTGTGTAAATGGCAAAACTCTATACAATGTTAGGTAGCTGTTAATACTGGTTTAGTGGAATTCATCCAAATTAGAACACATTTATTTAAGATCAACTGACATGAAAAATAACATATGGAGACATTTACAAGGGATGAATTTTTGGTATTTTATTTAAAAACTACTTAAATGACATAAACTTTTATTAATTATAGAACTGTTGGTCTTACAGCCCCATCTTCAATTCTAGAATATGGTTATAAAATGTTTCAATATATGATTCAAATTGTATATTAAAAAATTTGTTATAAATGTGACATAAAGAAAAATAGAATTCTACAGGTATGGTACACAAGGCATTTATACTGTAGCAAGAGGGCACAGCTTTTGCTATTGTCAAGGTCCTGCTAATGAGCAAACAGCTTACATTTTGTGAATTATCATCAGTGATGTTTGTCCTCTAAAGTGGGAAAATAGCATACTAATTCTATATCAACCTATCTAAACAAAAAAAAAGCACACTATGCCTAAATAACCATGCATGTTGTAAAGATTTTTTAATTAAATTACCAGGTGTGCAAAAATACTTGGTTTTAGTAACTCTAATACCTAGGCACTCAGAAAATAATCCAACATCAAGGTACTTGGAAATGAACAAAAATATAGTGTGTCAAGCACTGAATATATTTTAAGTGTTTTCATATCTAAAACTACAATTTACTGTTACAACACTGCCATGCAGTAAATGGATTATGGTTTGAACATTACAATTGAACAAGTAAGAGATTAGATCAAGTATCTCTGTAATTGATATTGACATCAGCCAGGCTGACTGTTTTCCAAAATGTGGAAGCTGTGACAATAATAAAAATAACATTTATATCCCAGTGTTTTACATACATTATCTCATTTTGCCATAGCACAGCAATCAGTTATGTTTCACTCTATAAGCCCATGTAACACTTAACACCCAGATCCACATTGCACAGAAGACAAATAAGATAAAAAATAAACCCAGCAGTAACTCTAAATCCAAATAACTCACTTGTGAATTTCTTTGTTCTCTGTACTACCACTTATTGATTACTATACTTATTGATAGACTATTTCCTTCAAATTATAAAGGAAAATGTTACTTAAAATTATTTTTTATTGGAGAATCCTGTCATATGCTCTGGCTCTTTAAAACAAAGGTAACATCTTGCATTAGCTCCACATAATGTAAAGATTACTTGAAAAATTTCCATTTATAAGTTACCATATTCTAGGAAATAATAGCATTTATGAAAAAAAAAAAGTCAATGAAAATGAAACATCCCCAAAACAATTAGATTAGTGTTTTGTGACTTATGATACATGGGCTTCTTTAAGAACTAATTCCGTTCATTTCAAGTCACTAGTTCAGCTTTGAGAATATAAGCATTTTTTGCCATTGTTTTCTAAAGGGCAGATCATGCTGTTTCTATTTGGCATACTATTTTCAAAATGTCACAAAATGGCAAAGAGTAAAGAATCAGACCAAGAGAAACACGTTTTACATATTTAATTACAAAAGAGAGAACAGAAAAAAAAATATTTCCAAGGCTTTCAAATAACTTTTGTCTAGAATATGTGAGAATATTTCATTTATGACTATAAATAGAGAAATAATCATCTCTTGATTACCTGTGCACAGGTATATAGTGTTTAAGCATATTTATGCTTGAAACCATTTAGAAATGCTATTCTAAATGAGGTTAGAATGAACATTGTTTCCAAGTCTTTGCTTCTCCACCCTCCAACCCATATGTATATATAAAGACAGATGATGATGTCTGATTTGGCTCAAAGGAAGGCAATGCCAAGGAATGCTCAAACTACCGCACAATTGCACTCATCTCACCTGCTAGTAAAGTAATGCTCAAAACTCTTCAAGCCAGGCTTCAGCAACGTGAACTGTGAACTTCTAGATGTTCAAGTTGGTTTCAGAAAAGGCAGAAAAACAGAGATCAAATTGCCAACATCCACCAGATCATCAAAAAAGCAAGAGAGTTCCAGAGAAACATCTATTTCTGCTTTATTGACTATGTCAAAGCCTTTGACTGTGTGGATCACAATAAACTGTGGAAAATTCTGAAAGAGATGGGGTACCAGACCACCTGACCTGCCTCTTGAGAAACCTATATGCAGGCCAGGAAGCAACAGTTAGAACTGGACATGGAAAAATAGACTGGTTCCAAATAGGAAAAGGAGTATATCAAGGCTGTATATTGTCACCCTACTTATTTAACTTATATGCAGAATACATCATGAGAAATGCTGGGCTGGAAAAGCACAAGCTGGGATGAAGAGAGATAGAGAAGTATCAATATTTGTTGGGAGAAATATCAATAACCTCAGATATACAGATGACACCACCCTTATGGCAGAAAGTGAAGAAGAACTAAAGAACCTCTTTATGAAAGTGAAAGAGGAGAAGAGAGTGAAAAAGTTGGCTTAAAGCTCAACAGTCAAAAACTATAATCATGGCATCTAGTCCCATCACTTCATGGCAAATAGATAAGGAAACAGCAGAAACAGTGGCTGATTTAATTTTGGTGGGTCCAAAATCACTGCAGATGATGATTGCAGCCATGAAATAAAAAGACGTTTAACTCTTGGAAGGAAAGTTATGACCAACCTAAACAGCATATTAAAAGGTAGAGACATTACTTTGTCAACAAAGGTCCATCTAGTCAAGACAATGGTTTTTCCAGTAGTCATGCATGGATGTGAGAATTGGACTGTACAGAAAGCTGAGCACTGAAGAATTGATGCTTTTGAATTGTGGTGTTGGACAAGACACTTGGAGTCCCTTGGACTGCAAGGAGATCCAACTAGTCCATCCTAAAGGAGATCAGTCCTGGGTGTTCATTGGAAGGACTGATGTTGAAGCTGAAACTCCAATACTTTGGCCACCTCATGCGAAGAACTGACTCATTTGAAAAGACCCTGATGATGGGAAAGATTGAGGGCAGGAGGAGAAGAGGATGACAGAGGATGTGATGGTTGGACAGCATCACTGACTCAATGGACATGAGTTTGGGTAAACTCCAGGAGTTCATAATGGACAGGGAGGTCTGGCATGCTGTGGTTCATTGGGGTCACAAAGAGATGGACAGGACTGAGTAATTGAACTGAACTGAACTATGATCAGATTGTTTTGGGGAAACATTTAGCAACTTTTTTCTTCTGCTTGCTTAGAAGTACCATTTTTTTTGTTATTTCAACAATTTTTATGCTTCCCAGTATATTTATGCAACTCTTCTGATGATACCTAAATGTTAAAACCCCATGACATCCAAGCAGATGTCTATTAAAATGCTATTCACTGTTAAATTATTACCTTACATGTAACACAAGTCAAATGTAGCCCAAATTGAACTCTATATCTCCAGTTTGGAGTCTGCTCTTTTCTAGAATTTTGTCACCCATCTATGTCATGATCATTTTCTTTCAAATCAAAGTCCTTAGAAACATCATTGATTCATTCACTTCCATCAATGCTTTGTGCATCAGTCTTAAAATTTTCCAGATTTCAAAATATGATCTTCTTAACCACTTTGCTATCTAAATGCACACTTCATCTTTCTCTGACTAAAATTGTGTAGTTTCTTGTTAATAATATTAAATTTCCTTCAACTCTACTCAAAGCCTCTATCTTCTGTTCCTTCCCTCCACCACATCTGTCTTGGATTTATTCTCTGCAAATCAACTATGACACAATAGTAACTACCTATCTTCTTTAACTTAATATTGCTCCTAGATTGCATTACAAATATCATATAATAACGTAAAATGTTCATGAAAATCTGGTCTCAGCAGTGCTCTCATATTTTCTTTTCTGCTTTCCCACATGCCTCATGAAAATGACACTATTTTCCTGATAAACTTCTTGCTTGTCATTAATTGAATAATGTATGGATAACATGCATCCGGTCCCATCTCTTCATGAAAAATAGATGAGGAAACAGTGAAAACAGTGGCTGACTTTATTTTTCTAGGCTCCAAAATCACTGCAGCTCATGATTTCAGCCATGAAATTAAAAGACACTTACTCCTTGGAAGGAAAATTATGACCAACCTAGACAGCATATTAAAAAGCAGAGACATTACTTTGTCAACAAAGGTCTATCTAATCAAGGTTATGGTTTTTCCAGTGGTCATGTATGGATGTGAGAGTTGGACTATACAGAAAACTGAGCACCATAGAATTGATGCTTTTGAACTGTGGTGTTGGAGAAGACTCTTGAGAGTCCCTTGGACTGCAAGGAGATCCAACCAGTCCATCCTAAAGGAAATCAGTCCTAGGTGTTTATTGGAATGAATGATGTTGAATCTGAAACTCCAATACTTTGGTCACCTGAAGCGAAGAGCTAACTCGTTGGAAAAGACCCTGATGCTGGGAAAGACTGAGGGCAGAAGGTGAAGGGGACAACAGAGGATGAGATGGTTGGATGGCATCATCAACTCAATGGACATGGGTTTGGGTGGACTCTGAGAGTTGGTGATGAACAGGGAGGCCTTGCATGCTGTGGTTCATGGGGTCGCAAAGAGTCGGACACGACTGAGCGACTGAACTGAATGAACATGCTTTATGTTGTTTCTTTCCACATGAGTGTCTCTTTTTCTGAAGTAGCCCTTCCGCATTCTTCATTCAACAAAAATCTCCTTTTAAATTCTATTATTATTACATTTTATCTTCCTACTGGCTTTTCTTAATATTTTTTAAGCAATCAAAAGTTGCATACATTTTGCAAGTATATAAAAACATTTCCCCTGAACCTTTGAACCAGTACTATATCATTCAGAGGTCAACCACAGAAGCAGAACCAGTAGAGGATGAATATATTTGAATATATATTATAAGGACTCAGCTATGTGATTTTGGAGATCAATTAAGGAAGTCTGAAATCCACAAGGCTGGCAGTCAAGAAGGGAAGATCATTGTTGTTGTTCATTCACTAAGTCATGTCCTACTCTTTGCAACCCCATGGACTTCAACACACCAGGCCTTTCTGTCTTTCACAATCTCCTGGAGTTTTCTCAAACTCATATCCACTGAGTTGGTGATACTGTCTAACCATTTAATCCTCTGCTGCCCATTTTTCCTTTTGCCTTCAATCGTTCCTAGCATCAGGGTCTTATTCCAATAAGTTGACCTTTCACATCAGGTAACCAAAATATTAGAGCTTCAGCACTAGTCCTTCCAGTGAAGATTGAGGGTCGATTTCCTTTTGGATTGACTGGTTTGATCTCCTTGCAGTACAAGGGACTCTCAAGAGTGTTCTTTAGCATCACAATTGGAAATCATTAATTCTTCAGGGCTCAGCATTCCTTATGGACCAACTCTCACATCCATACATGACTGCTGGAAAAACCATATCTTTGAATATATAGACCTTTGTCAGCAAAGTGATATTTCTGCTTTTTAACATGCCCTCTAGGTTTGAAATAGCTTTTATTTCAAGGAGCAAGTGTCTTTTAATCCAAGGCTGTAGTAACCATCCACAATGATTTTTGAGCTCAAGAAAAGAAAATCTTCTCAGCTTTTTCCCCATCTATTTGCCATGAAGTGATGAGACTGGATGCCATGATCTTAGTTTTTTTAATGTTGAGTTTCAAACTAGCTTTTTCACTGTTTCCTTTCACCCTCATCAAGAGGCTCATTTGTTTCTCTTCAAATTCTGCCATTAGAATGGTACCTGAAGTGTTGATTTTCTCTCGGTAATCTTAATTCTAGGTTGCAAATCATCCAGCCAGGCATTTTGAATGATGATGTTAGCATATAACTTAAATAAGCAAGGTGATGACATACAAATTTCTTATACTCCTTTCCCAATTTTGAACCAGTCCTTTGTTCCATATACAGTTCTAATTGCTGCTTCCTTGATCTGCACACGTTTCTTAGGAGACAAGTAAGATGACTTGCTCTAACTTGGCTAATGGCTTTAAAGTCGGATTGTTCATTAATACAAGGGTAGAGAATGGGAAGAGGAACAGACTATTAACTTTATAGCAAAATCTTTGGTAGATTCTCTGGAAGTTGCAATAGTTCAGTTCAGTTCAGTCACTCAACCGTGTCCGGTTCTTTGCAACCCCATGAATTGCAGCACACCAGACCTCCCTGTCCATCACCAACTCCCGGAGTTCGCTCAAATCCATGTCCATCGAGTCAGTGATGCCATCCAACCATCTCATCCTCTGTTGTCCCCTTTCCCTCCTGCCCCCAATCCGTCCCAGCATCAGGGTCTTTTCCAATGAGTCAACACTTCGCATGAGGTGGCCAAAGTATTGGAGTTTCGGCTTCAACGTCAGTCCTTCCATTGAACACCCAGGACTGATCTCCTTTAGGATAGACTGGTTGGATCTTCTTGCAGTCCAAGGGACTCTCAAGAGTCTTCTCCAACACCATAATTCAAAAGCATCAATTTTTCAGCGTTCAGCTTTCTTCACAGCCCAACTCTCACATCCATACATACTGGAAAAACCATAGCCTTGACCAAACAGAACTTTGTTGGCAAAGTAATGTCTCTGCTTTTTAATATGCTATCTAGGTTGGTCATAACTCTCCTTCCAAGGAGTAAGCGTCTTTTAATTTCATGGCTGCAATCACCATCTGCAGTGATTTTACCTGTAGGAAATCAATATACCTTTTCAAATTATACCATCACTCAGATATTAAAGAATCTGCCTGCAATGCAGGAGAACTTGGTTCGATCCTTCTGTTGGGAAGATCCCCTGGAGAAGGGATTAGCAACCCACTCCAGTATTCTTCCTGGAGAATTCCATGGACAGAAGATCCTGGTGGGCTACAGTCCATGTGGTTGCAAATTGTTGGACACAATTAAGAGACTAACTGTTTCACTTTATAAACAAGGTAAATGTGCCATTCACCCTTTATGCTCCTGCATTATATATTTTAATTCTATCTGTTATAAACTTCATAATACATTGTTAGTATCTTGCTTTATTTTTTTTTTAATTTTAATTACTTTATTTTTTTTTATTTTTATTATTATTATATATATATATTTTTTCCAGTGGGTTTTGTCATACATTGATATGAATCAGCCATGGATTTACATGTATTCCCAATCCCGATCCCCCCTCCCACCTCCCTCTTGCTTTAAAAGACCAGTAATTCTTTAAATAAAATACAGGTAGATGTGTTATAAAATGACATTCTATTTTTTGCCTGGACATATACTTTTCATGGTATTCATTCTGTCTTGTATGATCTGGTATATTCCCTTTGTCTGGAGAACTTTCTTTAGCTTTTCTTAAAATATGTGTATACTGACAAAATATTATTTCAATTTTTATGTCTGAAAATCTGTTTAACATTTGTTGCTTAAAAATATTTTTGGATAAATATTTTTGAGGTCATATTTTTTTTTGCTTTGTCATTCATTGTCTTGTATTTATCCCCAAGTTAATTGATCTTCTTTGTGTTTATCCTAAGTGGATTTTCTTAATTCTCTTATATTTGTGAGTTGCCATTTTGAACACTTTGGAATCCACAATGCTGCAAGGTTTTGATACGGTCACGTTGTGAGCTAACTAGACTCCAAGTCTGTAAGACTAAGATTACTGAACATGATACTAAGTAAAAATTGATTGCAAGATGACACGTTTGAGACACTGTGATACCAGAAGTAGCCAAATTCATGAGTCTCTGATAGTGCCAGACTTGAGAACACAGGATAGGATTTGAGTTTTTCAACCATAATCCCAACTTTTGCTTCCTCAGAAAATTCCCATCAAAGAGAATTACCTGTTAAAGAGGATTAACTGTGTCTTGGAGGTTCTTTCAGATTAAAATCTCACATATTAGCCTAGAGTTCATCAAAATGTGTCTATTTTCCTGATTGCTGTCTTTCTCAGGCTACAGAAAATGTCTCCCATGTCTGTTCTGATTTCAACCTCAACAACTGGACCCATGTATAAATGTTCTTGTCCCTTGTTTGTCTGTCAAGGGTGCCTCCCAACAGAGTTGGTTCTTACATATTTATGTCCATAGCTCCTTATTACAGGTTTAAAGAAAACCATTTCTTTTTTTAATACTGTGATTTCTTGTTACTTCTGTAGGTGTGAAGGTTATCCATAGCCATCTTAACATAATCCAAATGGAGCTGTTCAAGTCTCACTTTAAAATGCTTTCCTGAGTTAAATTCCCCGATCCTATGGAAATAGGATGACTATTAGAAGTGATTGTCCTTTTTTTTTTTTTTTTTTACTATTATTATAAGATTTACTGTTGCTGTTGTTGTTCAGTCACTAAGCTGAGTCTGACTCTTTGCCATCCCAAGGGCTACAACAAGCCAGGCTTCCCTGTTCTTCAGTATCTCCCAGAGTTTGCTCAGACTCATGTCCATTGAATTGGTGATGCCATCCAACCATCTCATCCTGTCGTCCTCTTCTCTTGCCTTCAATCTTTCTGAACATTAGAGTCTTTTCCCATGGGTCGACTCTTCGTATCAGGTAGCCAATGGATTGGCATTTAAGCTTCATCTTCAGTCCTTCCAATGACTATTCTGGGTTGATTTCCTTCAAGATTGAGTGGTTTGATCTACATGCAGTCCAAGAGACTGTCAAGAATCTTCTCCAGCACCACAGTTTGAAAGCATCAATTCTTTGGTCCTCAGCCTTCTTAATGGTCTAACTCTCACATCTGTACATGACTACAGGAAAAACCATAGCTTTGACTATATGGAGCTTCATCAGCAAGATTATTTCTCTGCTTTTTAATATGCTGTTTAGTTCTGTCATAGCTTTTCTTCCAAGGAGCAAGTGTCTTATGATTCCATGGTTGCAATCACCTTCCTCAGTGATTTTAGAGACCAAGAAAATAAAATCTATCACTGTTTCCAATTTCCCACCAGCTATTTTCCATGAAGTGATGGGAGTGGATGTTTTGATATTATTTTTTTTTTTAATGTTGAGTGTTAAGTCAGGTTTTTCACTCTCTTCTTTCACCCTCATCAAGAAACTCCTTAGTATTTTTTTTTTTTCACTTTCTGCCATTAAGGTAGAATCATCTGCATATCTGAGTTTATTGATATTTCTCCCAGCAATCTTGATTCCAGCTTGTGTTTCATCCAGCCCAGCATTTTGCATGATGTACTCAGCATGTACTCATTCATGTACTGTTGAAGCCTAGCTTGAAGGATTTCAAGCATTACCTTGCTAGCATGTGAAATGAGCACAACTGTAAATTACTTTGAACATTTTTTGGCATTGCCCTTCTTGGAGATTGAAATGAAACCTGAGCATTTTCAGTCCTATGGCCATTGCTGAGTTTTCCAAATTTGCTGTCATATTGAGTGCAGCACTTTCAGAGCATCTTTTAGAATTAGAAATAGCTCAGCTGAAATTCCATCACCTCTGCTGGCTTTGTTCATAGTAATGCTTTCTAGAACCCACTTGACCACAATCCAGGATATCTGGCTCTAGGTGTGTGACCACACCATCATGGTTATCCAGGTCTCCCACTTTGCAGGTAGATTCTTTACTGTCTGAGCCACCAGGGAAGCCCAAAGTGAACGTGGCTCAGTCATGCCTGACTCTTTGCAGCCCCATGGACTTTAGCCCACCAGGCTCCTCTGTACATGGAATTTTCCAGACAAGCATACTGGCATAAGTTGCCATTTTCTTCCCCAGGATATTTTCCTGATCCAGGGATCAAACCTGGGTCTCCTGCATTACAGGTAGATTCTTTACTGTCTGAGCTGCCAGGGGAGACAAAACTTTAATTTCATTCTGGAAAAAAAAAAAAAATTCTTGGTACTGCTAGAGACTAAAGGAGTGGTTTGCAGCTTTCATGTGCTGTATTTCTTCTATGTGCAAAAGCCTGACTTAAAAACCTGCTTTAAAACTTGCAGAGCCCTAGTGTATTTCATTATCACAATTTCCAGATGGGCCATAGAACATGTCATTAGATGAGAAATAAGATTTAAAAGTTTCTACTAGAGAAAAAAATCAGTGCTATTAAGTCTGCAAAGGAGAAGGCTCCAAGTATCATGACAACTCTTTCCATACACATACAAAATTACTAAAAACGTAGCATCATCCAGCTATTTTCCATCTGTACTAGTGGACTGAGAGTGGAAAGGCTATTACAACAGAAGAATGGATGAAAATTAACTACAGAACAAAAGTACTCCAGTGATAATTGCCTTTTAAAATGTAATGACCTAATATATTTTCCTTCCTTAAGAAGGAGGCTGATATCACAGAAGTGGAGGGATCTTTCTATGAGTGTTCCATTAGGGACTCATGGTAGATCTTTTTCAATTCTGGAAGTGCAATTCTCATAGTCGTGAAAGGGGTAACTAGTGAGCTGAATGTAATGAGAAAGAAATAGTCCAGTGCTGCACACATCTTAAGACCTTTTAATTTCCCAAGTAACCATATGACCAAATGGCCAAAAATAATACTTAAATGCTATATTTGGATATTGAAACATAGGTTTAGTTTGTATTTTTGTCTCTGGAAATGATTTAAATGCATAGCTTTTAAATGCAGAAGTTTAAACATGATGCAATAGTAAATCAACTGGTATACATCTATTGTCATGATAGTAAAATTTTAGAAATAGTATAATTATTATTTGATCTTGCCAAACATAAACACATAGCATTTAATAAGAAAATATAAAAATACACACTAATTGAAAGTGAAAGTGAAAGTCACTCAGTCGTGTCTGACACTTTGCAACTCAGGGACTACACAGTCCATGGCATTCTCCAGGCCAGAATACTGAAGGGAGCAGCCCTTCCCTTCTCCAGGGTATCTTCCCAACCCAGGGATCAAACACAGGTCTCCTGCATTGTGGGCAGATTCTTTACCAGCTGAGCCATGAGGGAAGCCCACTTTCACTTTCATAATATTTATCTTTTTTTAGAGCTTATAATTTTCTGTAAAAAAATGTCCAGGTTTTTTTGGCATTCTCCATTTTTTTGAACAATAATCTTACTTTTGCTCATATTTCTAATTCCTACAGGTTTATGTTTTTAGAAGGATACAAAAAAAAAAAAAATCCTGGACATTTTTACAGACAATTAAAAGCTATAAAAGAAGATAAATATTATGAAAATGAAAGTCACTCAGTCATGTCCTACTCTTTTTGACCAACTCTTTTTGTACTGTATAGTCCACAGAATTCTCCAGACCAGAATACTGAAGTGAGTAGCCAATTCCCCAAGGGAACTTCCCAACCCAGGGATCGAACCCAGATCTCCCTCATTGTAGGCAGATTCTTTACCAACTGATCCACAAGGGAAGCCCAAGAATACTGGAGAGAACAACCTACCCTTTATCCAGTGGATCTTCCCAAAGCAGGAATCAGTCAGGGGTATCCTGCTTGGCAGGTGGATTCTTTACCAACTGAGCTATCAGGGAAGTCCTAAAATTAAATTAAATTTAAATTAAATTAAGATTTTACTAAAATTAGGAAAAATTAGGAATGCTAACTCTATTGAAAGCTATTCTTTCTGCTCCACAAAAACTCAGGCTTATCAGAATAGGTTAGCAACTGTTTGCCAAGTCAACATTGTTAATCACATCATGTGTGGACATTTATGTATGTATTGTCTATCTGTGGAATAAAGTCATATTCTAGCCACTTTATCCCAAACTAATAAAAAATAAGCTTTTGGTATGCAAATATGTACAACTTCACAATACAGGGAGAGACAGGAAATTAAAGTTTAAGGATTTTTTTTTTTAAATTTATTAGCATTTAGCTAGAGGGAATAACGGAGAAGACATTGGCACCCGACTCCAGTACTCTTGACTAGACAATGCCAAGGACGAGGAGCCTGGTAGGCTGCAGTCCATGGGATCGCAGATTCACTTTTCACTTTTCACTTTCATGCATTGGAGAGGGAAATGGCAACCCACTCCAGTGTTCTTGCCTGGAGAATCCCAGGGATGGTGGAGTCTGGTGGGCTGCCGTCTATGGGGTCGCACAGAGTCAGACACGACTGAAGCGACTTAGCAGCAGCGGTAGCAGAAGGAACAAAGGCATTCCATTTGTTTCATCAAATCAGTCTATTTATAGGTCTCTTTTTATTCAGATAATAGGAAAAGTGAAAAATAGGAGTGGATTAGACCCCAATGAGGGCCATGGTGCTTGGATCCTGCCACCGGTTCAGTTCAGTCTCTCAGTCATGTCTGACTCTGTGACCCCATAAACTGCAGCACACCAGGCCTCCCTGTCCATCAACAACTCCTGGAGTATACCCAAAGTCATGTCCATTGAGTTGGTGATGCCATCTAACTATCTCATCCTCTGCCTTCCCCTTCTCCTCCCACCTTCAGTCTTTCCCAAAATCAGGGTCTTTTCAAATGAGTCAGTTCTTCACATCAGGTGGCCAAAATATTGGAGTTTAACCTTCAACATCAGTCCTCCCAATCAACACCCAGGACTGATCTCCTTTAGGATGGACTGGTTGGATCTCCTTGCAGTCCAAGGGACTCTCAAGAATCTTCTCCAACATCACAGTTCAAAAGCATCAGCTTGCTTTACAGTCCAACACTCACATCCATACATGACTACTGGAAAAACCATAGCCTTGACTAGACGCACCTTTGTTGACAAAGTAGTGTCTCTGCTTTTCAATATGCTGTCTAGGATGGTCATAACTTTCCTTCCAAGGAGTTAAGCGTCTTTTAATTTCATGGCTGCAATCACCATCTGCAGTGATTTTGGAGCCCAAAAAAATAAAGCCAGCCACTGTTTTCACTGTTTCCCCATCTATTTTCCATGAAGTGATGGGACCAGATGCCATGATCATAGGTTTCTGAATGTTGAGCTTTAAGACAAATTTTTCACTGTCCTCATTCACTTTCATCAAGAGGCTTTTTAGTTCCTGCCATAAGGGTGGTGTCATCTGCATATCTGAGGTTACTGATATTTCTCCTGGCAATTTTGATTCCAGCTTGTGCTTCCTCCAGCCCATGGTTTCCCATGATGTACTCTGTATATAAGTTAAATAAGCCGGTGACAACATACAGCCTTGATGTACTCCTTTTCCTATCTGGAACCAGTCTGTTGTTCCATGTTCAGTTCTAACTGTTGCTTCCTGACCTCCATACAGCTTTCACAAGAGGCAGGCCAGGTGGTCTGGTATTCCCATCTCTTCCAGAATTTTCCACAGTTTATTGTGACCCACACAGTCAAAGCCTTTGGCATAGTCAATAAAGCAGAAATAGATGTTTTTCTGGAACTCTCTTGCTTTTTCGATGATCCAGCAGATGTTGGCAATTTGATCTCTGGTTCCTCTACCTTTTCTAAAACCAGCCTGAACATTTGGAAGTTCCTGGTTCACATATTGCTGAAGCCTGGCATGGAGAATTTTGAGCATTACTTTACTAGTGTGTGAGATGAGCACAATCGTATGGTAGTTTAAGCATTCTTTGGGATTGCCTTTCTTCGGGATTGCCTTTCTTAGGGATTGGAAGGAAAACTGACATTTTCCAGTCCTGTGGCCATTGCTGAGTTTTCCAAATTTGCTGGCATATTGAGTGCAGCACTTTCACAGCGTCATCTTTCAGGATTTGAAATAGCTCAACTGGAATTCCATCACCTTCACTAGCTTTGTTCATAGTGATGCTTTCTAAGGCCCACTTGACTTCACATTCCAGGATGTCTGGCTCTAGGTGAGTGATCACACCATCATGAGTATCTGGGTGGTGAAGATCTTTTTGTATAGTTCTTCTGTGTATTCTTGCCTCCTTTTCTTAATATCTTCTGCTTCTGTTAAGTCATACCATTTCTGTCCTTTATTGAACCCATCTTTGCTTGAAATGTTCCCTTGGTATCTCCAATTTTCTTGGAGAGATCTCTAGTCTTTCACATTCTGTTGTTTTCCTCTATTTCTTTGCGTTGATCGCTGAGGAAGGCTTTCTTATCTCTCCTTGCTATTCTTTGGAACTCTGCATTCAAATGGGAATATCTTTCCTTTTCTCCTTTGCTTTTCACTTCTCTTCTTTTCACAGCTATTTGTAAGGCCTCCCTAGGCAACCATTTTTCCTTTTTGCATTTCTTTTCCATGGGGATGGTCTTGATCCCTGTCTCCTGTACAATGATATGAACCTCCATCCATAGTTCATCAGGCTCTCTGTCTATCAGATCTAGTCCCTTAAATCTATTTCTCACTCCCACTGTATAGTCATAAGGAATTTGATTTAGGTCACACCTGAATAGTCTAGTGGTTTTTCCTACTTTCTTCAATTTAAGTATGAATTTGGCAATACAGAGTTCATGATCTGAGCCACAGTCAGCTCCTGGTCTTGTTTTTGCTGACACTATAGAGCTTCTCCATCTTTGGCTGCAAAGAATATGATCAATGTTGACAGTGATGTTTCAGTGAAACATGTTTCAGTGTTGACCATCTGGTGATGTCCATGTGTAGAGTCTTCTCTTGTGTTGTTGGAAGAGGGTGTTTGCTATGACCAGTGTGTTCTCTTGGCAAAACTCTATTAGCCTTTGCCCTGCTTCATTCCATACTCCAAGGCCAAATTTGCCTGTTACTCCAGGTGTTTCTTGACTTTCTACTTTTGCATTCCAGTCCCCTATAAGGAAAAGGACATCTTTTTGAGGGTGTTAGTTCTAAAAGGTCTTGTAGGTCTGCATAGAACCATTCAAGTTCAGCTTCTTCAGCGTTACTGGTTGGGGCATAGGCTTGGATTACCGTGATATTGAATGGTTTGTCTTGGAAATGAACAGATATTCTGTCGTTTTTGAGATTGCATCCAAGTACTGCGTTTGGACTCTTTTGTTGACCATGATGGCTACTCCATCTCTTCTAAGGGATTTCTGCCCACAGTTGTAGATATAATGGTCATCTGAGTTAAATTTACCCATACACAATGCATGTATAGAAATTTAGCAAAACTGAAATGCAAAGTGTACTGCATCTGTTGGGTTTATCTTCATTATTTCAAACAGATATAAAGCAGAGATCATAGTTTATTTTGAAAGCAAGAAAACCAAGAAATATACTACATCTGCGTTCCACATTGCCTATTTTTTTTTCTTAGAAACACAGTAACAAGGATTAAAACACTAGAATCTGTTTTTCCTTAGTAAAAATACACAGTTCTAAAGCAGCTAGAAATTATATAAATAAGGTGATAAAGAATTTAACATATAGATACATTTTTATGTTATTGATCAAAACTTGCAAACTCATGCTGTATATCTGGGGATTTTATGGAACTCCAGTCATGAACTGTTTGTTAGTGATCACATTTATCTTCCTCCTGCCACGTATAGGAAGCTTTATGACTGTAAAATTCTTGGGTCATTAATGATAATAGTCATGCCTCTCAAAGGTATCACGCTGTTCTCATATTTGTGACTTCTTTTCCCATAGTTGAAAGGGTATTTTACAGCAGATATCATGCATATATATTTTCTTCTCAGATCTTTCTTCCTTTAGCACTAGTGCTTCTATAAAACCAAGTTTTAAAATCAATGTTTTGGTGGTTTCCCATATGTATTTGTAATTCTAAAATGTAATTTGCTTTAGACATTATAGAGATATTTTAAGAACCTTTTATCTAAATACTTCTGATCACCACTGTTTGTCAAAAGACAAAATATGAACCATTGAATCCCTTGAACATAATGTATTACTAAATATTTTGAAAATAAATTGTCCCCACATTCCCTCAATTTCTGTTCTGTGATAGTGCATGTTTGTGTATTGTGGACAAACCATCCCAGGACTTTTATATAAGTATCGTGCTTATGTTTTTTGTGGATTCATTAAATAATACAAATGTAATCATTTTAAAGAATGTTGAGGGAAATGCTTTTTTTGTGTTGTTATCAATGGTCTAATAAATTAGAACCATGATGAAAAACATTCTTATCCTTTCTTTTATGATTTATAGGAAGAAAATCATGAAAAAAATAAAATTTTCCTTTTTCTGCTACATCTTATACTTTATACATGATTATTCCACCCAAGGAGAAACTACTCAATTCTTTATGATGTGTGTTTCCATGTCTGTGTGTGTGTACATGTGTATATGTGTGCATAGCTGCTATTTGAGGATGGTCACAAGGAAAATTGAGAGGGATAAAACTTGATTAATAGCCTAAGAGCTAATATTCTCTGCCTAATGATGAGAGCTCTCATTCACATATTCTTCAGCTGAAAAAAGAACTTCAATTTGAAAGAATCAACCATTCTTGGGAAATGTAACTAGCTACTAGATTTGAACTTGACTAAATTTTAATATCTGCAACAAAGCAGAAAATGTTACTGTACCTTAGGACATCAATGAACTGTGTTGAACAGACATACTGCTCCAAAGACAATATTAAAAGATTTAATAGAAATTGGCCTGGCACTGTAAAAAAGGTAGTTGGAATCCAGCTCTGTCTCCAAGCAGGAAATATTCCTCCCTGGACAAAGATATTTAGATTCCTTTTTTACACATCTTCATGATGAGGAAGATCCACCATAGTAGTCCCAAAGAATAATTACAGAAGGAATAATTACATATCCCTCATGAACATTGGCTAGTGCAGGTCTCAGACTTAATGGACAAAGACTGAATATTTTATGAGGGTTAAAAACAGAAGGGACCCCAAGTCAAGTAAGAACTATAATAAAGCCACATCAGTTGAAGAATACAAAATTACTAATTTTAGCATTATCATAATTTTAATGCAGACTTGTAACCTGGCATCGTACCTTAATCTATTGTTCCCTGTAGGAAGAAAGCTGGGAGTACTGGCTTTGAAGTCAGACAGTCTGGTTTGAAACTCTTATTTGTCTAGTGGTGTGATCTTGCAAAATCACTTACTTTCTTTGATCTTTTTAAATATAAATGCAATTGTGAAAATTAAATTAGCCATGTAAAAGTGTTTAAAACAGCATTTAACATCCTGAATGCCTGTTATCCATATATGTATAACTAAATTTACTTGCCATTATGCTGGTAAATTTATGCAAAATAACTTATAAATCCTTCTCCCAAACCAGGTAAGTAAGGACTATTACACTGTCCACTGATATCATAGGAATACAAGGAATCTGAGTCAGAGAGAGCTGCTGTGACTTGCTCAGCTCATGTAGTTTGAAAGTGGCAAAGCTAACATTTCGACTCAGAACTTGACTATATTTTTTTGTTAATTTAAAAGTGTCTCCGCATTGTCTAGAAATGTCTCCATACTGTTAATTTGAAAGCTATAAAAAGTAGATGATAGAATGATAGGCAAACAGTAATATAGCAGATGGACAAGGACAAAAACAGGTTAACAGAACAAGGACAATTTAAAAAGATAGAACAGTGTTGGAGAATCCATACTAGTCCTGGATCTATCAATCTCTCTAGTCTTCTCCCTATAGATTTTAGGACATTACACAAAAAAGCATATTTTCACATTGCTAAAAAAAAAAAGAAAAAAAGATTGCTTTCACCAATGCTAAAAATTATGGAGTGTTTATTATCGCCCTTACTAATAACAGTACTTCCTTCATTTTACAGTTCAATCACAGCATGACTTTTTTTGGTTACTTGAAAAAGGGTAGCTGGAGGTATACTGGTATCACCATTAAATTACTTGTGACAGTGGCTGTAGATTAATACAAATGTTTTTCCCCAAAGGACATGCCTCTGAAAATCCAATAGAAGAATTAAAAGCAAAGAATTCTGTATAGTCTGTAGAAGAAAATATAAAAGATATCTGCTTCAACACCCTTTGCCTTAAAATACAGCACTGACATTTTGGTTAAGATAAAAAGTTTACCCTTCAAGAATTCAGAAATGATAGAAATGGAGAGAAATGAAGTTTTGTGTTTTTTTTCCCCCTATTGAGTATATTGAGATCTGAATATACCAATAGACATAAATAAGAATAAAATATTCCATCTATATTTTTGTATATTTTCCCCATACCTATTTTATGCTAGGGGAATTTTGCAAGAATAAATGATAAAAAATGAGCTGTGTTTGTGTGTTTAGTTGATTCAGTTGTGCCTGACTCTTTGCAACCCCAGGGACTGTAGCCCACCAGTCTCCTCTGTCCATGGGTATTCTCCAGACAAGAATAGGGAATGGGTTGCCATGCCCTCCTCCAGGGGACCTCCCCAATCCAGGGATCAAACCCAGGTTTCCCTAATTGCTAATTACTTTCAAATAATACTGAATAAATGAAAAATGAAAGGTCTGGTGATGATGCATTCATAGAACATAATTCAAATTTCCTCTCTTGCAATTTGAGTTATTGTTTTCTAGAATCTGGAAAATACTGATCTCATATAAAGCTAAGATCCTAACATAAATATGGTGGGGACAATTCTAACATTATCTTAACCATAGACCCAGTTTTTGTTGCTGATTATTTGTTTTGTTATGGATTTTATTGTTTGCTTTTTTAGGGCAGCCCAGGTTGTTGGCTCAGATGGTAAAGAATCTGCCTGCAATGCAGGAGACCTGAGTTCAATCCCTGGGTCGGGAAGATCCCCTGGAGAAGGAAATAGCAACCCACTCAGTCAGATATGACTGAGCACTAACACTATCACTTTAAGGTCCATAAGAGTTACAGTGAAACACTAATAAAAATGATGATTATTTCTAACAATCTAATCAGAAATAGAATCACTTCTGTTTTAAAAAAGGTCTGCCTTTATAGATAATAAATTATATGATCTCCCTATTCTTTCTTAATTACCTATTTAGCTACATACCAATCATCTAGTGACCTATTTTATACACTGCTTGTAGAAACAGTTTGGCAATGACTTAAAATAGAAAAATCACATACTGCATATACCAATACTGTTTTTTTCTCTCTTTTGTTCTCTTAATACTAGTTTAAGCATATCTCTAAAATAAATTTGTTCCCAAGTTTAAAAGGAAACATGCAAGAATGTTCAAGGGAGAAATATTTAGAAGGTAAAACCTGAAAACAACTTTCTGTTCATAAATAGAACATATTTAAAGCACAGAGTAGCCTTGCCATGCTATATTATGAGTTAAGATGAATTTTTTGTTGTTGTTGTTGTTGTTTTTGCTTAGTGGCTAAGTAGTATCTGACTCTTTTGTGAATCCATGGACTGTAGCCCACCTGGCTCTTCTGTCCCGTGGATTTCCCAGGCAAGAATATTGGAATAAGTTGCCATTTCCTTCTCTAGAGGATCTTTTTATTTATATTCTTTTCTATTTATAAACATAAGATGGTCATATAGACTATGGTGAAACTCTAAAAAGTTAAGATGAATAAATTATATCAAAATAGCCATTTAGAGTTTCACCATACTCTATACGATCATCTTTTGTTTATAAAGAGAAATGAATCAAAATAAGAAAAGTATCCTTTGTAAGTATATATATGGATGTATAAGTTAAATTTTTAGAAAGCAAAATAATTATTAGTATTAACTTTCAGATAATGATCTTATTTTTTTCTCTTTTTTTTTTTTTTTTTATTAGTTGGAGGCTAATTACTTCACAACATTTCAGTGGGTTTTGTCATACATTGATATGAATCAGCCATGGATTTACACGTATTCCCCATCCCGATCCCCGATCCCAGCTCCCCTCTCCACCCGGATTCCTCTGGGTCTTCCCAGTGCACCAGGCCCGAGCACTTGTCTCATGCATCCCACCTGGGCTGGTGATCTGTTTCACCATAGATAGTATACATGCTGTTCTTTTGAAATATCCCACCTTCACATTCTCCCACAGAGTTCAAAAGTCTGTTCTGTATTTCTGTGTCTCTTTTTCTATTTTGCATATAGGGTTATCATTACCATCTTTCTAAATTCCATATATATGTGTTAGTATGCTGTAATGTTCTTTATCTTTCTGGCTTACTTCACTCTGTATAAGGGGCTCCAGCTTCATCCATCTCATTAGGACTGGTTCAAATGAGTTCTTTTTAATGGCTGAGTAATATTCCATGGTGTATATGTACCACAGCTTCCTTATCCATTCATCTGCTGATGGGCATCTAGGTTGCTTCCATGTCCTGGCTATTATAAACAGTGCTGTGATGAACATTGGGGTGCACGTGTCTCTTTCAGATCTGGTTTCCTCAGTGTGTATGCCCAGAAGTGGGATTGCTGGGTCATATGGCAGTTCTATTTCCAGTTTTTTAAGAAATCTCCACACTGTTTTCCATAGCGGCTGTACTAGTTTGCATTCCCACCAACAGTGTAAGAGGGTTCCCTTTTCTCCACACCCTCTCCAGCATTTATTGCTTGTAGACTTTTGGATAGCAGCCATCCTGACTGGCGTGTAATCGTACCTCATTGTGGTTTTAATTTGCATTTCTCTAATAATGAGTCATGTTGAGCATCTTTTCATGTGTTTGTTAGCCATCTGTATGTCTTCTTTGGAGAAATGTCTGTTTAGTTCTTTGGCCCATTTTTTTTTTTTTGTTTTTTTTTGTTTTTTTTAATTATTATTATTTTTTTTTTCCAGTGGGTACATTGATATGAATCAGCCATGGATTTACATGTATTCCCAATCCCGATCCCCCCTCCCACCTCCCTCTCCACCCGATTCCTCTGGGTCTTCCCAGTGCACCAGGCCCGAGCACTTGTCTCATGCATCCCACCTGGGCTGGTGATCTGTTTCACCATAGATAGTATACATGCTGTTCTTTTGAAATATCCCACCCTCACATTCTCCCACAAAGTTCAAAAGTCTGTTCTGTATTTCTGTGTCTCTTTTTCTGTTTTGCATATAGGGTTATCGTTATCACCTTTCTAAATTCCATATACATGTGTCAGTATGCTGTAATGTTCTTTATCTTTCTGGCTTACTTCACTCTCTTTGGCCCATTTTTTGATTGGGTCATTTATTTTTCTGGAATTGAGCTGCAGGAGTTGCTTATCTTATTATGTTGGGATGGGGTGAGGAAGCAGGAAATAGAATGGAGACATATATATATATATATATATATATATATATATATATATATATATATACACACACACTCTTTCCCAGCAGTATTTCAGCTCTTGTCTGTGTGTGTGCATAGTGGAATGGTTTTATAGGTTCTTAATTACATCATTAATTTCCAGTGGCTCAGTGTTAAAGAATCCACTTGCAATGCAGGAGATGTGGTTTCAATTCCTGTGTGAGAAGATCCCTAGAGGAGGGCATGGCAACCTACTCTAGTATTCCTGCCTGGAAAATCCCATGGACAGAGGAGCCTGGCAGGTTAAGGTTCATGGGTTGCAAAGAATCAGACACAAATGAAGTGAATGTGAATATGAGTTACATCTCTAGGTGCAGCAAGTGGGGCTATTCTTCACTGCGGTGGGCAGGCATCTCATTGAGGTGGCTTCTCCTGTTGCAGAGCATAGGCCCTAGGGTGAATGGGGTCAGGAATTTTAGCCCACAGGCTTAGTTGGCCCATGACATGGAGAATCTTCCTGGATCAGGGTCACCAGGGAAGTCCATATGAATGTCTTTTGACTCAAAAATTCTGATAAATTCTCTTCTTTGAACAAAGGTGCCCTCAACATAAACCTTCATACACACCACAAAACAAGCAAACACATAGTCACACAAACACTCAAAGTCACTTGTTGCTAATGACACATTCAAAACAAGTGTGACTCAGTTACACTAAAATGTGATTTAGCATGAGAACTATTGGTATGATAAATCATAAAATATTTAAAGAATGACAAATTAATCCTCCCAAGTTGCAGAATATTTCTGTTTCATGTCTCACATTGAAATTATGAAAGTGAAAATCTGAATTCAGGTTTAGAAATAAGTAAATATTCAAGGGATTCACTTACCTTGATAATATAACTATAATGTTCCACTTTACAGCAAACTATTTGGTCACATTCATGGGGGTAAAATGGGTGATTTAGCGACTAATAGATATAATCGCTCTCTTTTATTATATACTATTTCTATTCTTTTATAAAATATGTGTTGAACTTAATGGGTGAACTTTCACATTTACAGCATTTGAACATGTGCATCTCAAATAATCAGTGCTTTCTCATGGGAGCAATTAGCAATTCTCTTTTAGAGCTCAGAGCACAACAAAGTGTAGAAACATTTTATGTAGGATACTATGTCCTTTAATTAACAGAAGTGACTATAAACTATCAAGCATCAGACACAAATGAACAGATAAATTCAAATATGTACCTGGATTCAGACTAGTTTCAATTGAACCTCATATTATTTAGATTTAGTCAACATGGAAAGATATACCCATTAGAATGCAGAGTTCCAAAGAAGAGCAAGGAGAGAGAAGAAAGCCTTCCTCAGCGATCAATGCAAAGAAATAGAGGAAAACAATAGAATGGAAAAGACTAGAGATTTCTTCAAGAAAATTAGAGATACCAAGGGAACATTTCATACAAAGATGACCTCAATAAAGAACAGAAATGGTATGGACATAACTGAAGCAAAAGATATTAAGAAGAGCGGGTAAGAATACACAGAATAACTACACAGAAAGATCTTCATGACCCAGATAATCCCAATGGTGTGATCACTCACCTAGAGCCAGACATCTTGGAATGTGAAGTCAAATGAACCTTAGGAAGCATCACTATAAAGAAAACTAGTGGAGGTGATGGAATCCAGCTGAGCTAATTCAAATCCTAAAAGATGACGCTGTGAAAGTGCTGCACTCAATATGCCAGCAAATTGGGAAAACTCAGCAGTGGCCACAGGACTGGAAAAGGTCAGTTTTCATTCCAATCCCAAACAAAGGCAATGCCAAAGATTTCTCAAATTACAGTACAATTACACTCATCTCACATGCTAGTAAATTAATGCTCAAGATTCCCCAGGCCAGGCTTCAGCAATATGTGAACCATGAACTTCCAGATGTTCACGCTGGTTTTAGAAAAGGCAGAGGAACCAGAGATCAACTTGCCAACATCTGCTGGATCATCGAAAAAGCAAGAGAGTTCCAGAAAAACATCTATTTCTGCTTTATTGACTATGCCAAAGCCTTTGACTGTGTGGGTCATAATAAACTGTGGAAAATTCTAAAAGAGATGGAATACCAGACCACCTGACCTGCCTCTTGAGAAACCTGTACGGAGGTCAAGAAGCAACAGTTAGAACTCGACATGGAACCACAGACTGGTTTCAAATAGGGAAAGGAGTACATCAAAGCTGTATATTGTCACCCTGCTTATTTAACTTATATGCAGAGTACATCATGAGAAACGCTGGGTTGGATGAAGCACAAACTGGAATCAAGACTGCCAGGAGAAATATCAATCACCTCAGATATGCAGATGACACCACCCTTATGGCAGAAAGTGAAGAAGAACTAAAGAGCCTCTTGATGAAAGTGAACGAGGAGAGTGAAAAATTTGTCTTAAAGCTCAACATTCAGAAAACTAAGATCATGGCATCTGGTCCCATCACTTCACGGCAAATAGATGGGGAAACAGTGGCTGACTTTATTATTTTGGGCTCCAAAATCACTGTAAATGGTGATTGCAGCCATGAAATTAAAAGATGCTTACTCCTTGGAAGTAAAGTATGACCAACCTAGACAGCATATTGAAAAGCAGAGACATTACTTTGTCAACAAAGGTCAGTCTAGTCAAGGCTATGGTTTTTCCAGTGGTCATGTATGGATGTGAGAGTTGGACTATAAAGAAAGCTGAGTGAAGAATTGATGCTTTTGAACTGTGGTGTTTGAGAAGACTCTTGAGAGTCCCTTGGACTGCAAGGAGATCCAACCAGTCCATCCTAAAGGAGGTCAGTCCTGGATGTTCATTGGAGGGACTGATGTTGAAGCTGAAACGCCAATATTTTTGGCCACCTGATGTGAAGAGCTGACTCATTTGAAAAGACCCTGATGCTGGGAAAGATTGAGAGCAGGAGGAGAAGGGGACAACAAAGGATGAGATGGTTGGGTGGCATCACCGGCTCAATGGACATGAGTTTGGGTGGACTCTGGGTGTTAGTGATGGACAGGAAGGCATGGTGTGCTGCGGTTCATTGGGTCACAAAGAGTCGGACATGACTGAGCAACTGAACTGAACTGACACTGATATTAATTGTTATTTAAATGGAAAATTAAAGTAAGTAATGTGACTTATTTTTACATAGTAGCCAGAAAAATAGTCAAACAAATATATTATGTCTTGTATGTAATGATGTTTTTCTCTTTTCCTTTTTAATTGTGGTAGAATTCACCGACTTTATTTTAAGCAGAGTTCACTGACATTACATGCATTCACATTGTTGAGTAACCATTACCATCATTTATTTGTATTACCGTTTTCCTTTTAAAACTGAAACTTCACATCTATTAATAATAACTCTCCATTTCTCACTCCCCCACTCACAGCCTAAGACAACTATCATTGTCTATCTTCTATAGCAAATTTGCCCACGCTTAATTTGATAGTGGCTATCTATCTATCTATTCATTTTTGCTCATTTATTTCTCAAAGTTCTGGATGTTAGGAAATCCAAGATCAGGGCAGTAGCTCATCAGGTGTCTGGGAAAGTCACTCTTTTTGTTTGTAGGTGACTTTCACTTTAAGTCATCTTATGGTGGAGAGCAGATTGAAAAAGAAAGAGAGAGGGAGCGTGAAAGGCAGATTGCATTCTCCTTTTTCTTTCTCAGGTTTACTGATGTATGGTGGTTTGGTGGTTTAGTCACTAAGCCGTGTCCAACTCTTGCGACCCCATGGACTGTAGCTAGCCAGGCTCCTCTGTCCATGGGATTCTCCAAGCAAGAATACTGGAGTGGGTTGCCATTTCCTTCTCCAAGTATTGAGGTATAATTGACAATAAAAATATATGTATTTAAGGAACATATTTTGATGAACCAATTATCTGCAAATCATATAGAAGCACAATTGTTTTCCTTTAATCATGTTGTTATATTCTCTTTAAAGTAGGTTGATATGTTTTTGAAGTCATTGTTATAATGAGCAACTTTTGGAAAATTTGTTTCTAAAACATTAAAATATATAATTTAAAATGCATTTAGCACCAATTTCTTCAAAATGAACAGAAATGTACATATATAGAATACTAAAATTTGTATAAATATTTCAATATTTTTGAAATCGATTAATGGTTCAGTAACAAATAGGAATTTTGTGTTAGATAAAAAATATTTTAAGTAAAGGAATAATAGTTTAATAACTTTCTCTGATGATAATTTGATTTTTTTTTTTTTTTTTTTGCTCAGTTAACACTTTAAAAATAAATTGAATGGAGAGTATAGAGGGTGTTTGGTGATAGTTACAAACAATTTGGTGAAAAAGTATAAATCAGATTCTAAAACAAACCTGTGGATCTTTTTTTTTAAAAAAACCTCTTTTTTGAAGTTGAAATAATTCATGCTAATTTATTCATAAGATTTTCTTTCTATTACACCCCACAAACTGCTGTTTCAGTTAACCACATAACTGTAACTTATATTTAATCTTGGGTGTAAGATAGCCAACTTTGTGTTACACAAGACTAAATTTTCTTGTTTTCTGTTTTAAATTATTTTGTTGATTGCAATGTTAATCTTCAAGACAGTGAAATTAAAATGAGTCTATTTGAGAATACACCTGGTAATAGAAATAACAGTGAGGCAAAACGTAAAACTGTTGCTGTAGATATCCTACCTTGTCTCTATTTAAAACCAGTAAACATTTTATTCTTTAAAAATGAGATTCAGTAATCAGAAGCTCTGACAGTCTCTTGAAGTACCAGGATAATTCACGGGCATCTAAACTGACATCAGTGTTCTCTCCGTAGTAATTCTCCCCCATTTATCATTTAGATCATCTTTGCATCAACGTTTTACAAACAATTTTTACAGTTATTTAATGACCCACTTCTTGGTGCCAAATGTTATATATTTGCTACAAGCTTGTAATAGAGCTAATATAGTAACTACATGCATGTTCCTTATATCTCCATTTCATGCCTTCAAAATAAAGTTAACAACCTCTTAATAGAGAAAAATAAGCAGTTCTTACTCTATTGCTTCCTGAAGAATTTTCCCGAGAAGATCATCTCTACCATAAATTCCATCTTTAATTAGGAGGCCATCAGTCTATTTTATGGGTTTTGATGGATTTATGGCTCCCACTGTGGAAGTGAACTGAGCCATGCAAAGCTAATCTTCCTAGCAGGAATAAGCGTCTAGTACAGGACAAATGAAAGACACCTAAGTAATAGAGAATCCCTATGTTCTTCATCAAATATATGAAGATGTGTTTAATAAAAGAAAAATAACACACAGTATCAAAGAGAAGTATTCTTTTATACATCAAATAATGTCTCAAAAAATTTCCATTATGAAGTATGTATAAAGAGTAGACACAGCAATTCGATCTTGACATTTATTCTTTAGTTACTTAAATTTCTCAGAATTTTTTTAGCATTACCAATTTTTTCAAGTTATAAAAAAATCCATAATAGCATAACAGGATTGCAGTTTATCAGCATTTCATATTTATAAATCATATTAAGGCATTCATAAACATTCTTTTCTCTTCCCTTACATAATCCATTTAACTATCTCTTAAAAGAGCATAAGCAGACATTCAAAGAGCAATGAAGTGTGAAAAATAGACACTCTCTTGAAAATATTTTATAACCTTTAAATAGCTGAGAAAAGAGACAACCTGGAAAAAATACTGGAGAGATGTATATGTCTGATACAAATTTTAGAAGTGTAACTTTAGGCATTCTCTTTCTTTCCTTAAATGTTTAGCTTTTCTTGGCACCTTCTCCATATTTGACCTTGTATTCCCCAAATTCTGTATAATCTTTCTTCTTTATACTCATCAATATTGAGGTCACAGCATAAGATCACTTTGTATATTTCTCATTTTATTAAATTCTGCTTATTTCCCACCACAGTTCTTATTTAAAATCTCTCATACTGACCTTTACTTGCAATATTTTGTTGTCAAAAGTAATATTTTTTCAATTTCATAAGTAGATAAGCATTTTATTTTTTACCCATCTTTACATTGTAAAGTTACCACTAACTTGACTAGTCTTTATAAAATAATTGTCCCTGTTTTAGAAATATAATTGAAATAATTAGTTTGTACTATTTAGTGTGTGGTTTTTCTTACTCAACTTTATTTGCATGAGGTTTCACCCTTTGTGAGTGTGTGTGTTTGTTTTCATGTACCAATTTATTTCTCTCTCTTATTGATTTATGGTATTAGATGAAATAAATTTAGGGTGACAATTATTTTTATTAATCATATTCAATCAAGTTGCTAGATATACTTTGCTTTATTTTTTTCCTTAAAAATATATTTTAAGAATTTCAAATTTACAGAAAAGCTTCAGGAATATTTGCCATCTTTTTTGGCTTTGTCTGTCTCTTTCATATATGTGTTGGTTTGTTTTATTTTTGCTGAACCATTTAAGCAGGTGTTGTAAATGTCATTCCACTTTAACCTAAAAACTTTATCATGTTTTTCCTGAAAGAAGCAATAAAGTGTGTTACATAGCAGTAACAACATCATCACACAGAAAATGATAAAGTTTTACAGAACTTTTATCTAATATTACATTGCTGTTGTTCTTTAGTCGCTAAATCATGTCCATCTTCTTTGTGACTCTAGCCCGCCAGGTTTTTCTGTCCATGGGATTTCCCAGGAAAGACACTGGAGTGAGTTACCACTTCCTTCTCCAGGGGATCTTCGCGATCCATGGATCAAAGCCACATTTCCTGTATTGGCAGGTAGATTCTTTACCACTGAGTGATTCTTTACTACTGGGCAGTGGATTCTTTACCACTGGGAAGCCCATCTAATATTATACCTATATTCAAATTTCTCCAGCTATTCAGTATTGTTATTTTTCGTTTATGGTTTTGTTGCTGCTATCATTGTTGTTTTAGTCTCTGGTCTCTATTTTTATTTTTGGAGAGGGGATATATATGAATAACTTAAGATAGCATCACCAACCCAATGGACATGAAAGGAGATAGGGAGGGACAGAGGAGCCTGGCATGCTGCAGTCCATGGGGTCACAAACAGTCAGACCTGAGATAGCACCTGAACAGCAATAACAAATATAAATTAAGATATTGCTTTATAATTAAATGTCAAGATTACTCAGTCCCTGTAATCTAGAACACTACCTCTGATTTCTTCTATTGTTTGCCTTTTACATTGTGTCCAACATAGTTGATGGCAATAAAACAAGGCACAGCAAAAGGAAAAATAGAGTGTCCTCTGAAAGTCAAGTTAGTTTTTAAACAGAGTCCCTATAATCACAGCAACTGTCCCTACTGAAAAGCCGCCTTTCTCTAAGATTAAGAGAAAGTTTTAAAAATTATGGGATTCATGCTACTTGACATCTTCCTCCAGTGCGGTAACTGCTGAGTTAACCCCTGTGTGTCACTGGGGCTTCTGTCATCATGGTTCATTGGCTTCCAGCAGGTTCTTCCTTCAGGCCCTCAGGTCCAGTTACTCTAGGGAAAATAAAGCACCTGAAATCACACTATCGATACAGTCAATCCAGGATAGAAGGCACTTTTTTTTTTTTTTTTTAAAGATTTTAATGTTTTTTGTAAGCAAATATCCTACAAAATATTGTCAACATGTTTAATATGAAACCAGTCAATGTAAAATACAATCTTTTAATTGCTTTATGTTTGTGTCATTAGCATTTTGTACTGTTCCTGCTAACACCAGCTCTATTCTTTCACAAGAAACATGGAGATCTTTATGATTTCCTGATAATACCTAAATTTATACAATGAAACAGGAGAATTTAGGACATGTTTGAGTCAAACTACTGTAACCATGATAGGTTTTGCTTTCATTCTGTTTTTATTAGCATTTTCTCAAGACATATCGTTCATTTTGTTTCTTCACAATTGTTTTCTATTTGCATATAAGAATCTTTGTTATTTCTTTTTTGTTTGTTTCTGATTTCAAACTAATGTTCCAGAGAGTAAAAACAAATTTGAATCCCCTAATGAAAATTCATATGAACAATTTTTCAAAAGAAGAATAAACACAATGGTATTATAGTTCTCTGGGTGAGGATGCCCTTCAAAATAATGTTGACTGTTTGATAGAGTATGTTTAAGTCTTCTACAATTACATTATGCAAACTTGGGTGTGAACTCTGCTTCCTTTCCTGTCATTTGAATTACAGATTCTGTGTTGAGTCAAAATATGGGCTAATTTACCACAGAATGTTAAATACTTTCTTCATTGATGGATGCCTCAAATGTTAATACAAGCTATATGATGCTTCCCAATGTAAGTGTCAGAAAGTATGCAGAGATGCAAGCAGATAAATAGCAGATCTATGCTAACTTTGCACAGTCTTGATAGTCCTTTTTCAAGCAGTTCTGTCATTTAACCTGTACATATACTTGGCTAAGGCGTGTACTTCTCCCATCAGGAGGCTTCTATAAGCCTCTTATCATTCTCCATCAGAAGGAAGACTGGATCAAAACCACAATCACAGAAAACTAACCAATCTGATCACATGGAGCACAGCCTTGTCTAATTCAATGAGACTATGAGCCATGCTGTGTAGGGCCACCCAAGATGGATGGGTTATGGTCAAGAGCTCTGACAAAATGTGGTCCATTGCAGAAGAGAATGCCAACCCACATCACTATTCTTTCCTTGAGAACCCCATGAACAGTATGAAAAGGCAAAAATATAAGACACTGAAAGATGAACTCTCCAGGTCATAGGTCCCCATGATGCTATGGGAGATCAGTGAAGAAATAACTCCAGAAAGAATGAAGAGACAGAGCCAAAACAAAAAACAACACCCACTTGTGGATGTGACTGGTGATAGAAACAAAGTCAGATGCTGTAAAGAGCAATATCACATAGGAACCTGGAATGTTAGGTCCATGAATCAAGGCAAATTGGAAGTGGTCAAACAGGAGATGGCAAGAGTAAATACTGACATTTTAGGAATAAGCAAACTAAAATGGACTGGACAGGGTTAACTCATATGACTATTATGTCTACTACTGTGGACAACAATCCCTTAGAAGAAATAGAGTAGCCATCATAGTCAAAAAATGAGTCTGAAATGCAGTACCTGGATGCAATCTCAAAAACGATAGAATGATCTCTGTTCGCTTTCAAGACAAATCGTTCAGTATCATGATAAACCAAGTCTATGCCCTGACCAGTAACGCTGAAGAAACTGAAGTTGAAAGGTTCTGTGAAAACCTATAAGATCTTCTAGAACACCCCCAAAAAATATGTCATTTTCATTATAGGGGACCGGAAGGCAAAAGGAGGAAAGAGATACCTGGAGTAACAGGCAAATTTGGCCTTGGAGTACAGAATGAAGCAGGGCAAAGGCTAATAGAGTTTTGCCAAGAGAACACACTGGTCATAGCAAACACCCTCTTCCAACAACACAAGAGAAGACTCTACACATGGACATCACCAGATGGCCAACACTGAAATCAGATTGATTATATTCTTTGCAGCCAAAGATGGAGAAGCTCTATACAGTCATCAAAAACAAAACTGGGAGCAGACTATGGCTCAGATCATGAACACCTTATTGCCAATTCAGACTTAAATTGAAGAAAGTGGGGGAAATCACTAGACCATTCAGGTATGACCTAAATCAAATCCCTTATGATTATATAGTGGAAGTGAGAAATAGATTGAAGGAACTAGATCTGATAGACAGAGTGCCTGATGAACCTCACATGGAGGTTTGTGACATTCTACAGGAGACAGGGATCAAGACTATCCCCAGGAAAAAGACATGCAAAAAGCCAAAATGGCTATCTGAGGAAGCCTTGCAAATAGCTGTGAAAAGAAGAGAAGCAAAAAGCAAAGGAGAAAAGGAAAGATATACCCATTTGAATGTGGAGTTCCAAAGAAGAGCAAGGAGAGATAAGAAAGTCTTCCTCAGAGATCAATGCAAAGAAATAGAGGAAAACAATAGAATGGGAAAGACTAGAGAATTATTCAAGACAATTAGAGATACTAAGGGAACACTTCATGCAACGATGAGCACAATAAAGGACAGAAATTGTATGGACCTAAAAGAAGCAGAAGATATTAAAAAGAGGTGGCCAGAATATACAGAAGAGCTATAAAAAAAGATCTTCATGACCCAGATAATTGAGATGGTATAATCACTCACCTAGAGCCAGACATCCTGGAATGCAAAATCAAGTGGGTCTTAGGAAGCATCACTATGAACAAAGCTAGTGGAGGTTAAGGGATTCCAGTTGAGCTATTTCACATCCTAAAAGATGATGCTGTGATACTGCTGTACTCAATATGCCAGCAAATTTGGAATCTCAGCAGTGGTCATGGGGCTCGAAAAGGTTAGTTTTCATTCCAATCCCAAAAAAAGGCAATGTCAAAAATGCTCAAACTACCAAACAATTGCAGTCATCTCACATGCTAGTAACATAATGCTCAAAATTCTCCAAGTCAGGCTTCAACAGTACATGAACAGTGAACTTCCAGATGTTCAAGCTGGTTTGGGAAAAGGCAAAGGAACCAGAGATCAAATTGCCAACATTCACTGGATCATCAAAAAAGTGAGAGAACTCCAGAAAAACGTCTATTTCTGCTTCACTGACTATGTCAAAGCCTTTGACTGTGTGGATCACAATAAACTGTGGAAAATTCTGAAAGAGATGGAATACCAGACCACCTGACCTTCCTGTTGAGAAATCTGAATGTAGATCAGGAAGCAACAATCACAGCTGGACATGGACCAACAGACTGGTTCCAAATAGGGAAAGGAGAACATCAAGGCTGTATATTGTCACCCTGATTATTTAACTTCTATGCGGAGTACATCATGAGAAATGCTGGGCTAGAAGAAGCACAAGCTGGCATCAAGATTGCCGGGAGAAATACTAGTAACCTCAGATATGCAGATAATACCACACTTATGGCAGAAAGGGAAGAAGAACTAAAGAGCTTCTTGATAAAAATGAAACAGGAGAGTAAAAAAATTGACTTAAAGTTCACATTCAGAAAACTAAGATCATGGCATCTGGTCCCATCACTTCATGACAAATAGAGGGGAAACAGTGCCATACTTTATATTTTTGTGCTCCAAAATCACTGCAGATCGTGACTGTAGCCATGAAATTAAAAGATGCTTACTCATTGGAAGTAACGTTATGCCGAACCTAGACAGCATATTAAAAAGTAGAGGCATTATTTTGCCAACAAAAGTCTGTCTAGTCAAGGCCATGGTTTTTCCCCAGTTGTGTATGGATGTGAGATTTGGACTATTAAAAAAAAATTGAGCGCTGAAGAATTAATGCTTTTGAACTGTGTTGTTGGAGAAGACTCTTGAGAGTCCTTTGGACAGCAAGGAGATTCAACCAATCAATCCTAAATGAAATCAGTCTTGAATATTCATCGGAAGGACTGATGTTGAAGCTGGAACCCCAATGTTTTGGCCTAGCTGATGCGTAGAACTGACTCTATTGAAAAGACCCTGATTCTGGGAAAGATTGAAAGTGGGAGGAGAAGGTGATAACAGAGGATGAGATGGTTGGATGGCATCACCGACTCAATGAGCATGAGTTTGAGTAAACTCCAGGAGTTGGCGATTGACAAGGACGCCTGGCTTGCTGTGGCCCATGGATTCACAAAGAGTCGGACATGACTGAGTGACTTAAGTGAACTGAACTCATACTAGGCTATTTCATATACCTGTATGCTTCTCACTGGGGACTATATACATATTTGCAGGTAATTAGAATAATTATTTTTACAAAATAGTAGGAATTTATAGGTAATCTGTTGTTAAACAGCATAGATTGTCTTGATATTAACAGAAAATATTCTGTGAAGATATTTATGGAACACATAATTTGATAGACAGATTTTTTTTTTTTTTTCTTTAATCACAGAGGATTTGGTGCTGGTGTGGAAGAAACTAGATTGACTTTGGATTGAAAATTGCTAAAGCTGAACAGTGAGTACATAACGATTCTTGCTAAATTCCTTTACCTTTATATGTGTCTGAGATTTTTCATTAAAAAATAACAGGTTTGAAATGCCCCTGGTGGTCCAGAGGTTAAGACTTCACCTTCCAAAACAGGGGGTGAGGGTGTGATCCCTGATCAAGGAGCCAAGATGCCTTTTGGCAAAAAAGAAAAAAAGCAAAATATAAGCAACAGAAGCAAATTGTAACAAATTCAACATTAAAAAAAAAAAAAAAAAAGCAGCAGGTTAAATGGGGAGGAGGGGAGAGCTGCTCTTAGTTAAGAAGAGGACTTTTCTCCAGTGAAAAGTTAACAAAAGATCCTTGGATTTTTGATACTAGCCTCTGGGTCCAAGGGCTTCCCTGATAGCTCAATTGGTAAAGAACCTGCCCGCAATTCAGGAGACTCTGGTTCAATTCCTGGGTTGGGAAGATCCCCTGGAGAAGGGATAGGCTACCCACTCCATTATTCTTGGGCTTCCCTTGTGGCTCAGCTCGTAAAGAATCCACCTGCAGTGTGGGAGACCTGGGTTCAGTTCCTTGGTTGGAAAGTCCCTAGGTAAGGGAAAGGCTACCCATTCCAGTATTCTGGCCTGGCGAATTTCATGGACTGTATAGTCCATGGGGTCACAAAGAGTTAGACAGACTGAGTGACTTTCACTTTCACTTTCTGGGTCCAAGGTGCTGTTCTCAGTGGTAACGCAAAACACTCACAACTGTTAACCTCAGTATAAGTTTATTCATCATTCAGTGTTGCTCTCTGGCATGGTTATTTTGCCAAACTACAAGACAGGAATCTATGCAGCAGTGGAAGCTTGTCCTCTATGATAATGATATAATATCAAGTCATTCAATGAAGGATCAGGAGGAAGTCGGGCCCTAGACAAGCAACCAAGTGCAGAGATTAGTTGAAGGGGTACAAGAGAAAGACACCAAAGGGAAAAAGTGTCAAAAATGCCAAAATAAGGGGAAAAATAAAATTGGACAAAATTCTGCTTTTCTATGCTTATCAAATAGTAACAACTGACTCCATTCTGCCTGTTTTGAAGATTTTCAAAGAAACTTAAGGTATACTGGAGACTGCACAGTATAGTTTTTTGGGGGGAAAAAATAGGAGCCTATATTAAGTTGAATTTTGTAAAAGTTTCTTTTTAAATTTTACCTTATTTCTATTAAAGGCTTAAATGGAGTAAAATGTTCTCTGGTTTGGAGGTTGTTTTTTTGTTTGTTTATTTTGTCACTCACAACTGTTAACCTCAGTATAAGTTTATTCATCATTCAGTGTTGCTCTCTGGCATGGTTATTTTGCCAAACTACAAGACAGGAATCTATGCAGCAGTGGAAGCTTGTCCTCTATGATAATGATATAATATCAAGTCATTCAATGAAGGATCAGGAGGAAGTCGGGCCCTAGACAAGCAACCAAGTGCAGAGATTAGTTGAAGGGGTACAAGAGAAAGACACCAAAGGGAAAAAGTGTCAAAAATGCCAAAATAAGGGGAAAAATAAAATTGGACAAAATTCTGCTTTTCTATGCTTATCAAATAGTAACAACTGACTCCATTCTGCCTGTTTTGAAGATTTTCAAAGAAACTTAAGGTATACTGGAGACTGCACAGTATAGTTTTTTGGGGGGAAAAAATAGGAGCCTATATTAAGTTGAATTTTGTAAAAGTTTCTTTTTAAATTTTACCTTATTTCTATTAAAGGCTTAAATGGAGTAAAATGTTCTCTGGTTTGGAGGTTGTTTTTTTGTTTGTTTATTTTGTTTTGTTTTTTGTTTGTTTGTTTTTTGTTTTTGTTTTAATTTGGCCCTCAGAATCACAAAGAAATTAATCCAGGAGTTTCATCTTATTTTTGTTGTCTCTGACTCTCACTATCCTTCAAGTTTCATGCTGGCTCTGGGGAACACTAATTCCCTATTCACCCTCAGGCTCAAACTAGTTATGGGCTTATGGTAGTAGCAGTGGATTCTAGAATAGGGTCATGTCTATTTGAGAATATATATGCTGTAGACATTAAGCTGAAGGCTAATGTTCCAGGCTTTCCAAGACATCTGCTCACCTTATTAAATTTTTCTTTTTTCTTGCCATGTTAATAGCTGCCTTGCTTCTGATCAGTACACATCACTGGTCCTGCCTACTCAATTTACGTTCAGACATCATGACTCCCATGGTAGTGTCCTGGCTGCCTGCCCAGAATGTGTTATTGGTGACCCTGTTGTTCTCTTCTTTAAACACCAAGTTAATTATGACTTGTTGGGGCCTCTGATGGTATCTGATGACCTTTGAGACATCATACACTCCCTCGCTAATCTTCTAACAAGTAGGTCCGATTCTATATGAGAGAATTCCATCTAAAAATGTGCCAAATCAGGTCAAAGGAAAGCTAAATGGTCCCTTTTGATGAAGTGACACTGCAGACAATATGCTTGTATGGATGCCCACCTTTGCGACCAGATTGTATTAGATGTTATTTCAACAGAATGGTACACTCTCTTTCTCATCTCTGGTTAGCAAGCTGAATTAAACATGAACTAGAGTACTAAGGCTGAGCAAAGAGGAATTTTACAATATTGACTAATTTTTGCTGAGGAGTCTGAAATTTATACAGGTTTATATAATATCCCAATGCTACATTAGCTCATTTTATTGGTTTACATTTGACTTTCATCCAGAAATGCTAAATATCAGAAATAATTTTAGAAAAAGGTATAAAATTTTGTTTTAGTTTCAAAGTGCTCCAAGCATATGTATTAGATATAAAATATGTATTTGTCCTGAAAAATAAGTTTTCCAATAAGTATATAATTTTTAAAAATTACAGAATCTAAAGTAGTAGCAAGTTTAATAGATGGATTCATATTCATGTGATAATCACATGTATATTACTGGAGAAATTTAGAAAAATATGTATCATATCATTTAATACTTTTGTACAAAAACTCAGAGTATTTGCTAGTGGTGTATAAAGATTTCCTGATATAGTACTTTTTTTCTTGTTGTAGAGTAAAATTGAGTTTATTCAATGGCAGTATATTTTTATTTGTTTCAGGCATTCCTAGATAATGGAGTACAAATATTTTGTATTGAAATCATAAAAAAACAGAAAAGCTGCTTTGGACCTCTCCATTTTATTAAAAAGTAAGCACAGATACATACATTAAAAAGAGATATACCTTTATCCATCATAAGCTAAAATATATTTATATTTACCTTACATTCATGACATTGATAAATCTGAATGGGTGAATAATAAACATCCATTGGTTATTTACTGTATTGTAAATACTGTAAATTGTATTTACAATTTACTGTAATTTTATTATTATTACTTGAATACATAATCTGTAATATGATCTTATATTCATGAAAAGTCCACTGATAAACCCCCTTCTCCAGAATATGACAGTTAATTCTAAAAACATATAAAAATAAAAATGATATTTAGAAAATGTTTGAAAGGTAAAATAATACAAATAAGATGATTATATTATGACCCAACTAAGGGAAGTTAACAAGGCAATAGTAGTTGAGACAAGGAGAAAAGAAAAATATATGAATTTAAAAGGCAACTGAATATTGAGGTAATAAATACTATCATGCACCTTTCACCAAGTAACATTAACACTTTCTACTTTCAGCATTTGTTTGTCAGGACAAAATTCTTCAGAAATAGTTGACACTTTCTGTTTTCAGGCAGTTCCTAAACTAAGTGAATTGCAGCAGAAGTGGCCCTTGAAAGCAGACCGTCAGTTTGAGACACTCACCTGTCAATTGATCACAGCATCTCATTGCTGGTAGGAAGCAGAGGATGATGTCCTAGGGTTTATCAAAGCACCATGGCCCTGAGAGGATTACTTCTGAGTGACTGGGAAGAGACACAGATAAAAGGGGAATGAATGAGTTACACTCTCATTATAGCCTTTAAACAGAATGGAGGCAAGAGTAATGATGAAGATTTAGGCTATTTTCTGGGGGCTTCCCTGGTGGGTCAGAGGTTAAGACACTGCACTTCCAATGCAGAAGGTGTAGGTTCAATACCTAGTTGGGGAGCTAAGATCCCACATGCTACACAGTGTGACAAAGAAGCAGAAAAAATAATAAAGTTGGTTTGTTTCTAAATCAAAAACTTGCTGTGATTTATGTCAGAGAGTGTTTTGCCTATGTTTTCCTCTAGGAGTTTTATAGTTTCTGGTCTTACATTTAGATCTTTAATCCATTTTGAGTTTATTTTTGTGTATGGTGTTAGAAAGTGTTCTAGTTTCATTCTTTTACAAGTGGTTGACCAGTTTTCCCAGCACCACTTGTTAAAGAGGTTGTCTTTTTTCCACTGTATATCCTTGCCTCCTTTGTCAAAGATAAGGTGTCCATAGGTTCGTGGATTTATCTCTGGGCTTTCTATTCTGTTCCATTGATCTATATTTCTGTCTTTGTGCCAGTACCATACTGTCTTGATGACTGTGGCTTTGTAGTAGAGTCTGAGGTCAGGCAGGTTGATTCCTCCAGCTCCATTCTTCTTTCTCAAGATTACTTTGGCTATTCGAGGTTTTTTGTATTTCCATACAAATTGTGAAATTCTTTGGTCTAGTTCTGTGAAAAATACCGTTGGTAGCCTGATAGGGATTGCATTGAATCTATAGACTGCTTTGGGTAGAATAGCCATTTTGACAATATTGATTCTTCCAATCCATGAACACGGTATGTTTCTCCATCTGTTTGTGTCCTCTTTGATTTCTTTCATCAGTGTTTTATAGTTTTCTATGTATAGGTCCTTTGTTTCTTTAGGTAGATATACTCCTAAGTATTTTATTCTTTTTGTTGCAATGGTGAATGGTATTGTTTCCTTAATTTCTCTTTCTGTTTTTTCATTGTTAGTATATAGGAATGCAAGGGATTTCTGTGTGTTAATTTTATATCCTGCAACTTTACTATATTCATTGATTAGCTCTAGTAATTTTCTGGTAGAGTCTTTAGGGTTTTCTATGTAGTGGATCATGTCATCTGCAAACAGTGAGAGTTTCACTTCTTCTTTTCCTATCTGGATTAGTTTTACTTCTTTTTCTGCTCTGATTGCTGTAGCCAGAACTTCCAACACTATGTTGAATAGCAGTGGTGAGAGTGGGCACCCTTGTCTTGTTCCTGATTTCAGGGGAAATGCTTTCAATTTTTCACCATTGAGGGTGATGCAAGATCCTCTATGGCCCACCTCCCAGAATATTGGAAATAAAAGCAAAACTAAACAAATGGGACCTAATGAAACTTAAAAGCTTTTGCACTACAAAGGAAACTATAAGTAAGGTGAAAAGACAGCCCTCAGATTGGGAGAAAATAATAGCAAATGAAGAAACAGACAAAGGATTAATCTCAAAAATATACAAGCAACTCCTGCAGCTCAATTCCAGAAAAATAAATGACCCAATCAAAAAATGGGCCAAAGAACTAAACAGACATTTCTCCAAAGAAGACATACAGATGGCTAACAAACACATGAAAAGATGCTCAACATCACTCATTATTAGAGAAATGCAAATCAAAACCACAATGAGGTACCATTACACGCCAGTCAGGATGGCTGCTGTCCAAAAGTCTACAAGCAATAAATGCTGGAGAGGGTGTGGAGAAAAAGGAACCCTCTTACACTGTTGGTGGGAATGCAAACTCGTAGAGCCGCTATGGAAAACAGTGTGGAGATTTCTTAAAAAACTGGAAATAGAACTGCCATATGACCCAGCAATCCCACTTCTGGGCATACACACTGAGGAAACCAGATCTGAAAGAGACACGTGCACCCCAATGTTCATCGCAGCACTGTGTATAATAGCCAGGACATGGAAGCAACCTAGATGCCCATCAGCAGATGAATGGATAAGGAAGCTGTGGTACATATACACCATGGAATATTACTCAGCCATTAAAAAGAACTCATTTGAACCAGTCCTAATGAGATGGATGAAGCTGGAGCCCCTTATACAGAGTGAAGTAAGCCAGAAAGATAAAGAACATTACAGCATACTAACACGTATATATGGAATTTAGAAAGATGGTAATGATAACCCTATATGCAAAACTGAAAAAGAGACACAGAAATACAGAACAGACTTTTGAACTCTGTGGGAGAATGTGAGGGTGGGATATTTCAAAAGAACAGCATGTATACTATCTATGGTGAAACAGATCACCAGCCCAGGTGGGATGCATGAGAGAAGTGCTCCGGCCTGGTGCACTGGGAAGACCCAGAGGAATCGGGTGGAGAGGGAGGTGGGAGGGGGGATCGCGATGGGGAATACGTGTAAATCCATGGCTGATTCATATGAATGTATGACAAAACCCACTGAAATGTTGTGAAATGATTGGCCTCCAACTAATTTAAAAAAAAAAAAAAAAAAGCTTATGTGGCCAAATATCACTTAGTACCTGCTGTGGAAGCCAAAAGGCTTATGTGGCAACATTTATTGAGGCCCTCAAGTTTTGTAGCCATTGTCTAAACTTCTACAAATCAGGCCGCATATTTAACTAAAAGTAAAGGAATAGTAAAGCAAACAATATATAGAATTGATAGATTTCCCATGATAAAACCGGAGCCCAATAGAGAATGAGTGAGACACTTGTGTGGCTGTATATGGACACTTGAACCCACTGATTTCCTTAAGTGCTCGAGGCTAGCACGGGTAGCACACACCTCCTTGCTAGAAGACAGCATACTCTCTTGCCTGGAGGTCTTAGAGAAACCTCACCTGGAGCATTCCTCTTAAACAGGATACTGTCTTACTCATGATCCGTGCCTATGCTCACCATTGTCTCATGATGAGTAACTAGGTTTAGATCTCAGCAAGGCTCTAGCTGAAAAGCGTACTCCCTCCTGGGGATTCTGGCTGCTTATTTATAGAAAAATATTGCAGGGCCTGACATTCTGTACCAGCAAGGATAAAAGAGATATTTGTGAAAATGGATCTTCTAGTTGTTGGGCTGGAAGGAGGTGAAAAATATAACTGAAGAAAATTGGGTTTATGGTTGTTCTCTTTCCTGTTGCGTGCATACTCAGTAGTTAAGTCATGTCCAACTTTTTGCAACCCTATGGACTGTGGCCTGCTAGGCTCCTCTGTCCATGGGATTTTCCAAGCAAAAATACTGGAGTGGGTTTTCATTTCCTCCTCCAAGGTATCTTCCTAACCCAGGAACTGAATCCATGTTTCCTGCATCTCCTGCATTGGCAGGCTGATTCCTTACCATTGAGCCAAATGAGAAGCCTCTCACTTTCCCATTAGTCACGTTTTGATATCTAGTCAAGTTTTGACATCTTGTCAAGGACACCTGGGATTAGTCTGAATATACTGCTAGGGTGGCTGCTTGAAGCTTTTAAATAACAATGGCCTATATGAAGTGAGAGCATATCAACTTCAGCCTTGCAGAGTACTGGGAATGGGGATAAGAAATTCAGGGAAGAGGCTTTAAATAATAGATTTTTTACATAAGACTAGAGATCTCATTATCTGACTGTGTCCTTCACTAAGTCCCAGAGGACACTGATTACACAAAAGCAATAAAGATTGTCCTGTAGAGAGGACGCTGAAATCATTAAGGTCAGGAATATCTGTGCTCTGTAGCACAGCTGACAGTAGGAAAAGTTGTTTGGAACTATGCTTCTTCATTTCAACGGGGATGAAAGATTCCAGAATGGTACAAGACAGATGACTGTGTTTGTCTGCAAGAGAAGAGTTAGAATAATATTCTAATGGAAATAATGAAGAGTAACAACCAAGTTCATTGTTCCACAATGAGCTATAGTGTTTACAAATACATGGAGGTGGGCTTCCCAAGTGGCTCAGTAGGCAGGCCAAGTGATGTGCCTGCATTCCACTCTTTAACCAGAAGAGTAAATCAGAAGTAATACTGGTCTCTGAAAGAAATGCAGAGATGAGTGATATCCTCAAAAATTTGTTATGGTTGTCCCCGTTATGTCCATATACTGAATCCCCTGGTCTCTAGTAATTTCCTCACATGCAGCAGTCAATTGAACACTTGAATGGAACTCGACACATCTATGGAGTCATTGTTCTGTGTGTATCTCTCTTCTCCGTTACCCTTACCTGTGAATGTTGGCTGTCTTGGCTCCTTTAGGATCCCAACTCCTTCGAATGAATTCAAGGTATGTTCTGGATCCTACCTGGGTTCCCCCCCTTGTGCTATGGCCTGGGAATTTTCTCCAGCTGGTGATCTGTGACAGCTGAAAAATATCACCTTTTCAGTCTCTCCTGGATCATCATCCTTTGTTGCCTGATTAAGTTAAATGCCTCGAATGTTCTTGCTTCATAGTTTGTCTATTTTTTTAGTTGTATTTATTTATTTTTTTAATGGGCTGATAAATATGGTCTTTGTTACTCCCTCTTGACTAAAAGAGGAAGTTAGTGATAGAGTTGATTCAATGTGAGGTAGGATTGGCTGTGAGGGGTCTAGGTAGTGAACTATAGCAAAATCTTTTGATGTCCTGACAGCATGCCTACTGGCCATATCTTTAATCCCCTTCTGCTGTGTTAGAGAGTTCTGCTGCTGCTGCTAGGGCATGCTAAAACATCTCATCTCAAGTTGTGCCTGGTTTCTCACTGTGTATTTCAAAGACTTTTTTTTGGAAGTCACTCAACCCACAAATAGGACAGCTGGGGAATTAGAAGCTACTGTCTTCCAGAGAAGGTTATTTATTCTCAATGAATGGAGGAAGTGAGTCAGTGGGAAAATATTCATTTTTTATTCCTGAGAAGGACACGTCTATAGTGTATTGTACAGAGTGAGTCACATTCTTCACAGTGGCTTCTGAATCACTAATACACAGTTGTGTCTCCTTCTCTGTCTTACTCTCTCAGAATAATTTTTTCCTATTTCCTTATATCATCCCCCAAACAGGTTACCTATACCCAAGTGTATGCCTTAATCTCTGCTTTTAGAGAAACTCTGAATTTAAATGCCATATAACTGTGTACTTATGTTACAGTTTATCAGAAAGCCCTGGGACTTCACTTGAAAAGAAGTGAACATCACTCCAAAATGCATATGGAACTCCAAAATGGTATATAATGGAATGTTACTCAGTCAAACCTTTAATTTAAATCAATTTGTTTAAACATTTCCAGAGTCAAAAAATAAAATAAATTCTTTAAATATATTTAGATTTGTATCTATATACTTATAGTTTGAAAACTCAAAAGCAAAAAAAAAAAAAAAATGTAATTTTATTCAATATTTTAGCTCAGAAGTCCAAGTTGTTTATTCTGGAAGAATCTTCTTTTCTTTCTGACTCCTTGATCTATGAAAATCTTTATGCTGCTTTCCTTCAAGATAAGGTATTTGACTGGTTGTAGCATCTTGGGGTTCACAACATGTGATTACTTATTTCTTCAGATTTCTGTGGAAGTCCGATTGCCTACTAGCATTTATGTCAGGGTGAAAAATTTTATGCCAGCCTGATTGATTTCCTTTCTTTTAGTACCTAAAATTTTTGTCTGAATATTTATAGGAAACTTTGTAATATTTAAAATTATAATTTGTTTTAAATTCAATTTTATTACTGGCCTAAAATTAAATCTATATTTCACTGTTGCAAAATGTGAATTTAATTCATTCTCCATTGTTTTTATTTATCTTAGTGTGTTGATGGTGCTTTTAATACTCAACTGATTTTACTGCATTAAAAAAAGTTCTCAGTGGCATTTGTCAAGGTTTATCAATTTTTTGACAATTTATAAATATTATATTAATATTTTAATGAGTTGACACATATAGGTCATACACTGAAATATGTTTACTGCACATTTCACTTGAAATATCATGCATAAGCAGTGCATTTTTACAGAAAATAAAAAAGATCAGAACTATGCTTAATATTTTCAACAGCTTTGTGTCTCACATGGTTTAAAAGCTAAAGTCTTTGCTGAGAAAGAAAATATTTCCTGTCATATGAGTAAACAAGGGTGTCAAATCATCAGTGACTATAGCCTCCCAATGTGAGCTGGTGAGGCCTGTGGGCACTCGGGAAGGAGAGTACCTGTGGGCAGCCATCAGGACTGCAGCCACTCCCCACGGTGAACCTCAAGGGAGATCAGACTGTGAAAAAACACAGGATATTGGTACAGGAGAGCTGAGATTCACATTAAAGGGATAATTTCAGTGAGCCCAAACTCTTGCATTCCTCCATACATAGAAAAGTGCTAAATTCCTTAACTTGAAATATCTGGGTTCATTTAATTAGCAATAACCTTGATGTTCAGACTACCTGCTCTTTGTTGCAAAATTTCTATGTAATCTGATTCTTTCCCTTTGCTCCTTGGAGCAGCTCTCTCAGGGCCCCTTGAGATGTCTCCTGGGCTTGAAATCCTAAAAATTCCCACTGAATAAAATATAGATTGTGACTATTTTTTAAGTTGACATTACCTGGCCCTAAAATCTCTCATGATCTCTATTCTCCTGTCACTCCAACTTCTCATAATTCCATACCTGCTCAAAGTCTATGCAATCTGATCTTTTCTTTTCATGGAATGCTTTGCTGTTTGATGTCTGTGATTTATGTCCCTGCATTATTCAATTTTCTACTTAAAATTCCCTTTAAGAGGTATCTTCTGACTACCTTGTCTAAACTAAAATTCCTTCTTCCAGATCCATCAGATCTATAACTCTCTGTTTACTTATTTTTATTTGGAGCAGATTTCACAACCTGATATATTATATACCTTTAATTTTGTTTAGTTATCTAACCCACAAAAATATACTTGGTATCAAAGTACTCATATTGTGAATATCTAGTGTTTCTCCCAAGCTCAGAAGAGTATTTGACATATAAGAAGCCTTTAACATCTGTGAAATGATGGAATGAAATAAATAGCACTTTAGTTTGTATTTCTTATAAAGTTAACCGCTTTGTTTTTGCTCAGATCAATATGCCAAGACAAATTTAACATTAGTTAATTTAACAGAAGCATGTTTTTAAAAGTTATTGAAAACTGTGTTATCTGACCAAAACAGTTCTTCTGCTCTGGGATAATAAATAAGTTATGACTTCCTAGTGTCTCACTGAACTACCAAAGTGTAATCGTGGTTACAAGAAAATAACAGAAGATTGTTTGGAATTAAACAATGTGTATTATATAAATCAAGAGAACCCCATAATAAATCCCCTATCCTCTTTACTATAATATAGCAAAGAGGTACTTTCTAAATCAAAGCTTTTACTATGTAAGTGGTAGAATAAATCAAGCCATTAACCAACACAGCATCAAGTTATTAAATCATTGTTGAGGAAAATGTCACTTCAGTTAGAAACCTCCTTTGTAAACATAACACCATTAGGGTAACTTACCAACATCAAATAAAGACTTTCAGGAGTGCTGAGTGGATTTATAAATAGTGTTCCTCCAAAGGAAAATTTCACTTTATAAAAATGACAACATTCAGCAAAGTAGCAGTTATTCTGTAACACTAGTCATCTAAAAAATATTTTAAAAAGTATAATTCAGATGATGAGCTGTTTAAAGTATAAAGAGTTTTAATGTGACATTTTATCAGAGAAACACACCAAAATATCACAATAAACAAAATAGGCAATGACAAATCAAATCTCTTTCTTTTGACTGTGAGATGAGTGTTGATAAATCATTAATCTTTTTAAACTGTCTTTTGAAAAGAAATCACATTGTCAAAGGCATTGGTTACATTACTTTGTGTTACATTTATGCACTATTAAAACACCACACTTTGAATTGTCTCTTCACCCCAGCAACTTTCATTGCTGTTTCTTATTTTCCTACTGTGGCTGAAACTATTATCTTTATGAAGGTATTATCATATGAAAGGAATATTTTCATATAGAAATGACAAACTGCCCCAATATGTCACAGTACAACTACTCTATTCTAAAGTAGATTAGTTAAAGCGATAAAGACAGTCTTGCTTTTGCTAAACAAAAGAACATCAGTGACATTAACTGTCCAGTTAGTGAAAGCATGCAACTGAATATTCCCAAGGAAAAACTTTGATGATTAAGAAAAAAAACAAAAAAATGGCCAGTAACTTAAAGACTGTAATATGAATTCCAGATGCATCCTTACAAATTATCATGATCAATACATTTCCCCTACATAAATTTATTATTTAGATAATCTAATTCAAGAACACAAAGTGATATTTGTACATACTTTTCTTTGAACTTATGAAGTGTACTTCAGAGGGCTCTATTCATAATCATAAAATCATATACATTTCAATGTAGTAATTATTTTGTGAACACCTACTCTATTTTTGCTTCAAATGTCACTTGCCAAAGTGAAAATAAAAGTTGTTGTTAGGTATAGTTTCACTTTTATTTATCTATCTGTGTGATTTTCTCAGCCAATAACATATATAGGCATAACTTGGTGAACTAAAACACATGCTCAAATGTTTATTGAGGTTTTCTTTTATTTAGCTTGACTTTTTGATTTATTTTACCAGGTGTTAGTATAAAATATAAGAACATACAAGTTTGTATAATTTTACCTAATAGTTTACCTTTATATAGACTGTCTCTTTCTCCAAGATTATGAGTATACCAAGGGCAAGAACAAAGACAAGAAAAAAGTAAACTTCTGAATTGAAATAAACCATTAGCACAAGGGAAAATATAAATATGGAAAGTTAATGATGACAGAAAAACATGGCTTTAAGTAGATTACAGAATTGTTTAAATTAACCCTATTTGACATTTAGCTTACTGAAAGCCAAAGTGAGATGTGTATGAAAGTCTCTCAGTCTTGTTAAACTGTGTGTGACGCCATGGACTATACAGTCTCTAGAATTCTCCAGGCCAGAATTTTGGAGTGGGTAGTTGTTCCCTTCTCCAGGGAATCTTCCCAACCCAGGGATTGAACCCAGGTCTCTCATGATGCAGGTGGATTCTTTACCAGTTGAGCCACAAGGGAAGCCCAAGAATACTAGAGTGGGTAGCCTATCCCTTTTCAGCAGATCTTCCTGACCCAGGAATCGAACTGGGGTCTCCTGCATTGCAGGCGAATTCTTTACTAGCTGAGCTACCAGGGAAGACTAAAGTGAAATGGAGATGTGATAATTTCTTGAAAGTGTTAGTCGCTCAGTGGTGTCCAACTCTTGGTGACCCATTGGAGTGTAGCCCACTGGGCTCCTCTGTCTGGGTCTCCCACATTGCAGTCAGATTCTTGACCACCTGAGCCACCAGGGAAGCCTGATTATTTCATTGGTTTTAATGAAAAGACAGGAACACGATATTTTAAGAAAAGCAAATAATTAACATATTATAAAGATCTCAAATACTATTTCTACACCATATCTCATATGTTGACAATGAGAAGGATATAGCTCACTATCATCAAAACTATTGCTGTGACAAAGTCAAATGTGGACTTAATTTGAATTTAATATCATTTTTAATCATTTAAAATTATTGCAGTGTTATTTTGGGAGAGCAAATGATAACACTGCTTTAGTAAATTACTTTTTATATGAAAAAATGTGCAGTACCTGTTAAATAAAGGAATAGATGTCTTTATTGTGATCAGATTGTCTATGAAATTATACCTATACTTATCTTTATGCTGTTTAAGAAGCTGGATAGGAAATAGTTTTTAAGAAGCCTACTCAAAACTGGGGCCTAAGAGATGTGCTAGGTGTGTCTGGCTGACAATATACCTTCAGACACAGTGAGGATCCTTTTCTTTCATAAAGAAAATGTGGATCTGATAGAGCACATGAATGATTAATTAAACATCTAAAATTATGAACTATGCAACATGTTCAACATAATTGTAGCTTGGCAGTTTTCAAAATTCATAACCTAACCAGTTGTTTACAATGGCATAAGGGTGAACTAGATCAGTAACTCATCCACTGAAATTTAATTTTATGCAACATTGTTTCTTAATGATTCCTAGAAACATTGGTTGCAAAATGCATTCAATAAGTTAGTGAAAAATTTGACCTGCTATGTACAGTCATTAACAAGTACTGGCTTTATAGGGAAAGTATATATAAAAGGGGAGATCAGATTTGTATAGTTAATCATTAGAATTTTTTGAATAGTTTTATAGCCATGACCTATTTTAACTCATAGTTAACTGCATTAACTCCTGGTTAATGCCTAGCACAATACATAGGATTTACATATCCTGATTGTATATAATGAACAGGCGTGGTTTCTGAGAGTGTTGTACTGATAATACTCTGTGGAGAGGGTTGACAAACTCTGACTTGTAGATTTGCCAGTTTCATAGTGTAAATACTACCATAGCCAATTTCAAGCTACCAACCTGATGTCACTGAAAATGAAAATGGAAAGACATACTCAGTAGCACCATTTTATAAGGTATTTTCATCATACAGATTTTAATACAGACTTTATCACACAAATAAATATTTTTAATATTTAAATAGCCTCAAGAATTATATAAAAGCAACATGTAATAACCAGTCAATTCTAAAGGAAATCAACCATGAATATTACTTGGAAGGACTGATGCTGAGGCTGAAGCTCCAAAACTTCGGCCATCTGATGTGAAGAGCCAACCAATTCTTTGGAAAAGACCCTAAAGCTGGAAAAGATTGAAGGCAAAAGGAGAAGGGGGTGGCAGAGGATGAGATGGTTAGATAGCATCACTGACTCAATGGACATGAGTTTGAGTAAATTTCAGGAGGTACTCAAAGACAGGGAAGCCTGGTGTGCTGCAGGGGTCACAAAGAGCTGGACACTACTCAGACTGAACAACAGCAACATGTGATAAAAGAATTATAAATGATGAATTTTAAATATTTACTTATTTATAAGTTTATATTATTTAATTTTTACTAGTAGCTATGTTTAAATTTTTAATACCTGTGTTTACAAATTTCCTGGAAATTAATGGACTCTTCTGAGCCCATAGGAACAGGTTTTAACACCTCTTGTGTGCCTGCATGCTAAGTCACTTCAGTCATGTTCGACTCTTTGTGACCCTATAGACTGTAGCCCACTAGGCTCCTCTATCCACGGGATTATCTAGGCAACAACATTGGAGTGGGTTGCCATTTCCTCCTCCAAGGGATCTTCCCAACCCAGGATCAAACCCGGTTTTCCTGCATTATTAGGCAGGTTCTTTACCACTAGCTCCACCTAGGAAGCCCTTTAAGCACATCTTAGACCATCTAAGGGAATGGCTAGCCACTGCAGTATTCTTGCCTAGAGAATTCCATGCACAGAGGATCCTGGCAGGCTACAGCCCATGGGGTCACAAAGAGTCAGACACGACTGAGCGGGTAACACACACAGAGACCATCTAAATTCAAGAGAATAGGATTAAAGAAACATTTTTAATGAGAGGGAGGAGTCAAAAACAAAGAGAAAAAGTCAAACATATATATTGACCCCTTGATTTTGCTTCAGGAAAACTACCAGGCCGATCTCTCCATTACTCTCTCTGTCTCTGTCTCTGTCTCTCTCTGTCTCTCTGTCTCTCTCTCTCTCTCTCTCTCTCTATATATATATATATATATATATATATGTATGTGTCTGTGTGTGTGTGTACTTATTCATTCTTCAGTGGCTTCCTTTTTTGTTTTTCCTTTTGTCCTTTTTTTACTTTTTTTGCCATGCAGCATGTGGAATCTTACTTAATTGACATGAATCAAATCCATTTCCCCTGCAGTATAAGCACAGAGTCTTCACCAGTGAACCACCAGGGAAGTCCCCTCCACTACTTTTAAGAGTTTATAGAATCCACTTGCTGCTTCATGAAACTAATACCATTTATGGTAGCAGAAAATAGAGGAATCCAAGACCAGTGTTGAGAACTGTAAATCCTAAATAGTGCAGTACAAATTCTTCTACAACCCCAACTAACTCTCACCCATTTTCTTTTTCCCTTGGACCAGTAGATATGTGGGGCAAATCAACTGCACATTGAAGAGACAGATAATTTATCAGCATCCCCTTGTTTCAGGGACTTCTATTTCCACAATCCCTTTTGCATGTAAAGGCATACAGAAGAACGCACATATTCTGCCCTGCCCAGGAAATGACTGCAGGGGCACTAATTAGGCAAATCAACAGTTTATTTTCCCTCCATCTTCTCTCTCTGCTATGGAATGATCGCTTGTGTCCACATCAAATTCTTATTTTGAAATCCTAACTCCCAGTGGGATGCTATTTGGCAGTTAGGAGCTCTAGGAGGTAGTTAGGTCATGAGGGTGTTGGTGTTAGAGACCCAGAGACCTCCCTTGTCCCTTGTAACAGTGAGAAGATTGCCACTCACGAACTAGGCACTCACCAGACACTGAATCTCTCTGCACCATCATCATGCACTTGTACCCTCCAGAAAGGAGAAAAAGTATTGTTTATATATCCCTTGGCTATGGAACTTTGGTTTATGCATCCTGAAAAAACTGAGACACTCCCAGAAACTGTTACAGTAACAAAAAGACAAAGTTACAGAGAAGGGAACGAAGTGAAACACCAGATTGCTATCCATTTTATTAAAAATTCCTCAAATCAGGCTGGTGATGGGCTATAAGATATAAAAATGTGAGCTAAAGAATTTAAACTTAATGGGCTAATTTATATACAAATTGTCAGGGGATCAAGGATATCCATCCTGTATGTAAATATGTGGCAGGAAAAGAAAAAAATGGTAAATCATGTTTGAAGACAATGATGGAAGGAAAACAAAACAATATATACAGAATACAGTTACAGTTACAGTTCATTCAGTCGTGTCTGACTCTTTGCGTGTCTGACTCATGAACCACAGCACGCCAGGCCTACCTGTCCATCACCAACTCCCAGAGTTTACCTAAACTCATCTCCATTGAGTCGGTGATGCCATCTAACCATCTCATACTCTGCTGTCCCCTTCTCTTCCTACATTTAATCTTTCTCAGGATCAGGGTCTGTTCAAATGAGGCAGCTGTTCGCATCAGGTGGCCAAAGTATTGGAGTTTCAGCCTCAACATCAGTCCTTCCAACGAACACCCAGGACTGATCTCCTTTAGGATGAACTGGTAGGATCTCCTTGCAGTCCAAGGGACTCTCAAGAGTCTTCTCAAACACCACAATTCAAAAGCATCAAATCTTTAGCACTTAGCTTTCTTTACAGTCCAACTCTCACATCCATACATGACCATTGGAAAAACCATAGCCTTTACTAGATGGACCTTTGTTGACAATGCAATTTCTCTGCTTTTTAATATGCTGTCTAGGTTGGTCATAACTTTCCTTCCAAGGAGTAAGTGTCTTTTAATTTCATGGCTGCAATAAAAATCTGCTGTGATTTTGGAGCCCAAAAAAATAAAGTCAGTCACTGTTTCCACTGTTTCCCATCTATTTGCCAGAAGTGATGGGACCGGATGCCATGATCTTAGTTTTCTGAGTGTTGATCTTTAAGAAAATTTTTCCACTCTCCTGTTTCACTTTCATCAAGAGGCTCTCTAATTCTTCTTCACTTTCTGCCATAATGGTAGTGTTATCTGCATATCTGAGGTTATTGATATTTCTCTTAGCAATCTTGATTCCAGTTTGTGCATCAACCAGCCCAGGGTTTCTCATGATGTACTTTCCACATAAGTTAAATAAGCAGGGTGACACTATACAGCCTTGACATACTCCTTTTCCTATTTGGAACCAGTCTGTGGTTCCATGTCCAGTCCTAACTGTTGTTTCCTGACTTGTATACAGGTTTCTCAAGAAGCAGGTCAGGTGGTCTGGTATTCCCATCTCTTTCAGAATTTTCCACAGTTTATTGTGATCCACACAGTCAAAGGCTTTGGCATAGTCAGTAAAGCAGAAATAGATGTTTTTCTGGAACTCTCTTGCTTTTTTGGTGATACAGTGGATGTTTGCAATTTGATCTCCGGTTCCTCTGCCTTTTCTAAAACCAGCTTGAACATCTGGAAGTTCATGGTTCATGTATTGCTGAAGCCTGGCTTGTAGAATTTTGAGTATTACTTTACTAGCGTGTGAGATGAGTGCAATTGTGCGGTAGTTTGAACATTCTTTGGTATTGGCTTTCTTTGGGATTGGAAAGAAAACTGACCTTTTCCAGTCCTGTAGCCAATGTGGAGTTTTCCAAACTTGCTGGCATATTGAGTGCAGCGCTTTCAGGGCATCATCTTTCAGGATTTGAAATAGCTCAACTGGACTTCCATCATCTCCACTAGCTTTGTTGCTTGTAATGCTTCCTAAGGCCCACTTGACTTCACACTCCAGGATGTCTGGCTCCAGGTGAGTGATCACACCATCATGATTATCTGGGTTGTGAAGATCTTTTTTGTATAGTTCTTCTGTGTATTCTTGCCACCTCTTCTTACTATCTTCTGCTTCTGTTAGGTCCATACCATTTCTGTCCTTTATTGAGCCTGTCTTTGCATGAAATATTCCCTTGGTATCTCTAATTTTCTTGAAGAAATCTCTATATATAGAATATTTATATATAATATATATTTATGTGTGTATATATATATTTGCTTATTTAACACTGCAATCAACAAATTTACATTCCAGAAAAATATCAAATAAATAGTTCTGTTAAACTATAACAAAACTTATATGTCTCCCCATAATAAGTTGGTCTGATAGAAACTAATAACTATTTAGTGCTAATTAAGAAAGAAACCTAAAACTGAGATGGAGTACAGAGCATGAAAGATGCCCTGGCATGAAAGGGCTACCTCCTGAAAATAAGAGTAAAACATACATTTAGCCTGTTTAGACCAGATCTCATCCATGAATTTATTTGGTCTCAACTCTTAATAACCATACCTCCTAAACACATTTTCAGAAGATATTTTTATTTATACTTCCATTTAAGATATTCTGTGATGAGAAAAAAAAAAAAAAGATACAGAAAAAACTCAAATGAAATGCTTCAATTTATAGCACATTGATTTCACATTTAAACATAAAACCCTGACTTTAATATGAATAATATTCCCTTTACTATCCTGAAATAAAGTTCATACTCATTAAACTTACACAACCACACGTTTTTAAAAAATCAACAAAGTGCTAGTAATTTGTAATATTAAAATTGTAAGAGAAGTGATTTATAATATAATAATAAGGCTCAATTAAGTCTGTAAAGGAATACATCTAAGTCATCATAAGATGTGATGAAGATTCCCAAGTGCTTGTAGTTATATGAAAAATCATCAAGAATGTCACAGGTCTATAGATGGATACTGGTATTATTGGTTACTCAGATACCACAAGCACTAGTGATAAAAGTTTCCAAGATGATAAACCACTTGATAAAATTTTAAACTTTTTCTTGACTTAAAGGGAATTTTCATTTATAGAAAATTCTGTATATATTAGGACTTCAAAAAGTACTTTGTATTGATATATATTTTAAATAGGTTATAAGGCAGATAATTATAAGGTTTTTCCTTTCTTGAACATCCAGTGGTCATTTGAAATATGAGTGAATTATTAGGCAGGACTGTCTTTCGGTCTTCTATCCTTCTTCTCCGATAAGCACTAGAGGACAGTAATTCTCACCAATATTTGTGACAACTGGAGACAACTCTAACAGTTGGGAAGCTCTTCCCTATTAGCAGTACTACATCCACTAAAAACCACTAGTGAGTATTATAATGGGGATCAAAGTACCTAAGCTATGGTCCTAGTCTATTAAATAGCAGTAAGCGCCTTAGTTAATCTCTTACTTAGAAGATAATTCCTAGTGCCAAAATTATGGTTTTTGACATTATCCAATTAAACAAAATTAGGGAATCAACAAGTTGTAAAAAGCTTATTTTCCTTTTCCTCCCAAGGAACTCTTAGATTCATTATACTTAAAATATATACATATGAATATCAACGAAACAGCCATAATGTGTGGTGCTGGTTGTGTTTCTGCAGTTTGCTGAAGCTCTGTTCCATAAACCACTTAGAGCGAAAAAAAAAAAAAAAAGGTATTGATTTCTGTAAGTAAATTAGGTTTTGAGAGTAAAGTGTTTGTCTATGTGATTGCTCAACCATTTAACAAATGACAACTTGCAGTACACTAATTGTTACCTTGGTTAATTCATCTCATGTAGATATACTGTTAACCACCTAAAAACACCAACAGAAGTGCAGGACATAATTGCATCTTAAAAATGTATAAGTATAACCTTCTGTATCATCCTAGGCTTCTTTTAAGATTACAAAATAAAACATGTAATTTTCAATAGCTTTTAAAGCAATGGCACTTTCCAAATAGGCAGTTACATTCCAGTAATATTTTAGAAAGCTTCACATGAATTAAAAAAATAAAATGAGATTTTTTCTTCATTGATGCATAAGTTATTTCCATTTCACAAATCTAAAGATTTTTAAACTGTGCAGCCTGATTGTTTGTACTGATTCATTTGATATAAGAAGTAAATTATTTTAGCTGTACAGATTCAACCTCAGTTGTTACTCCAAAATTACTCTTTTATTGATCAATGGATGTCGTTGTTGTTGTTTGGTTGCCCAGACATGTCCAATTCCCAGTTCATGACCCCATGAACTGCAGCACGCAGGGCCTCCCTGTCCCTCACTATCTCCTGGAGTTTGCTGAAGTTCATGCCCATTGCATCGATGATGCCATTCAACCATCGCATCCTCTGATGCCCTCTTCTCCTCCTGCCCTCAATCTTTCCTAGCATCAGGGACTTTTCCAATGAGTCAGCTGTTCATATTGGGCGATTAAAATATTGGAGCTTCAGCTTCAGCATCAGTCCTTCCAGTGAGTATTCAGGGTTGATTTTCTTTAAGTTTGACTGGTTTGATTTCCTCGATGTCCACGGGACTCTCAGGAGTCTTCTCCAACACCATAGTTCAAAGGCATCAATTCTTTGGTGGTCTCTCTCCTTTATGGTCTAGTTCTCACAACTGAACATGACCACTAGGAAGACCATAGCCTTGATTATATGGATCTTTGTCGGCAGAGTGATATCTCTGCTTTTCAACACACTCTCTAGGTTTGTCATACTTTTCCTGCCAAGAAACAATTGCCTTCTGATTTCATGGCTGTGGTCACCATCTGCAGTGATTTTGGAGCCCAGGAAGAGGAAATCTGTCACTGCTTCCACATTTTACCCTTCTATTTGCCATGAAGTATTGAGTGTGGATGTCACGATCTTAGATATTTAATATTTAGTCTTAAACTGGCTCTTTCTCTCTCCTCCTTCACCCACATCAAGAGGGTCTTTAGTTCCTTTCAACTTTCTGTCATTAGTATAGTACCATCTGCACATCTAAGGTTTTGATGTTTCTCCTGCCTATCTTGATTCCAGCTTGTTACTCATCCAGCCCAGCATTTCTCATGATGTATTCAGTGTGCAAATTAAACACTTCTAGAATAATCTCAAACACCATCCCTTTTATCAAAATCTCTCCTCCTTATGGCTGGAACAGTTTCACAAACAATTTGAATACAAAATTGTGAAATCATAAATTAGGGTTTACAGAGTCATAAATCAGGGGACTCTATAAGTTAAAGTAGCACAAGTGACTAGAAGAGATATATTTTGAAATATCTATGTGTTCATATAATAAAAGTTTATTTTTCTTCACTTAAAGTTAAAAAGAGGTATTCCTGATCAAGCCCAAAAGAGTTTGGAGGTGGGGGAGTTCTCTGCTCTAGAATTACTCAGAAACAGTCTTCACCACTGTTCCAGGGTCACCCTGATGGTGATTTTAAGCTAGAAGAAATAAAAGGGGGTTAAAAGAAAAAAAAGACATACTGGTCTCCCTAATAAACTTGATGGGACAAACCTTTTCAGTTTATCTTCCATGGTTAAAACTCACTCACCTGGCCATCGCTGACTGAAAGAGAGGTTTGGGAATGTAGTTTACCTAAGAATAAGAGAGATAGACAGAGACACAAAGAGAGAAAGGTGAGGGGGAAGGGAAGCAAAGAAGGGGAAAAGCGGGGAGGAAGAAAGAAAGGGAGGAAGGAGGAAGCAGAAGTCAGTTTTGGAGATCCTATAGCCTTCTCTGCTACTCTCTTGTGTGTTAAAACAAAACAAAAAGTTAAAAAGCACAGCTATAAGTGTTAGGAGATTTTAAAGGTGTTTGAATCAGAGAAGGACCATGATCAGTTGTACATTTGTGAGAGATCACTCTGGCACTTGTGCATAGGAAAAAAATTGGATGGTGGCACATTTCTGGGAAATTATATTATTTAGCTATCAATTATTAGCAAGCCTAAGTCAAAATTAAACCTAGCACAAGTATCCTCATCTAAATATTATTTAACTGAAGAAATGGAGTGCATAATTGGAAAATCATTTCAATGGGAGTGTTAAAGAAGAAATAATAAGATGTGAGAATTGGCCTATAAAGAAAGCTGAGCACCAAAGATTTGATGCTTTTGATCTGTGGTGTTGGAGAAGACTCTTGGACTGCAAGGAGATCCAGCCAGTCCATCCTAAAGGGGTCAGTCCTGAATATTCATTGGAAGGACTGATGCTGAAGCTCCAATACTTTGGCCACCTGATGTGAAGAACTGACTCACTTGAAAAGATCCTGATGCTGGGGAAGATTGAAGGCAGGAGGAGAAGGGGATGACAGAGGATGAGATAGTTGGATGGCATCACCAACATGATGGACATGAGTTTGAATAAGCTCTGGGAGTAGGTGATGGACAGGGAGGCCTGGCGTGCTGCAGTCCATGGGGTCACAGTCAGACACGACTGAGTGACTAAATTGAACTGAACTGAATAGGTCCCACATCAGCCAACTAATACATCAAACCTAAACTAGCTACAGTTTCAGCCTCTCCCAGGCATGGAATTTTAATCCTATCAAGCTAGAATTTCCTGATCAACCTCCTGAGGTAATCTGCATGGTAGACTGCTCCTTCCTCAAAAGATGGTGACCTTACTCAAAATAACACTTATATTTGGCTTCCTCCTCATTCTCCCTCTCTTGTGGGGAATACGTGTAAATCTATGGCTGATTCATATCAACGTATGACAAAACCCACTGAAAAAATAAATAAATAAAGGGAAAAAAATAAAAAATAAAAACTTACTTTGTATATCTCTTCGTGGCTTCTGTTTGGTAGATGGGATGCTGCCCCATTCATGAATTGTTGAATAAAGTCCATTAGAACTTCAAATGTTCTCAGTTGAATATTTTTAGCAGAGTTCAGATATTTCCATCGTTTTGCTACTGACTTTTTGTTTCTCAAGTATTGGGCTTCCCTGGTGACTCAGATGGTAAAGAATCCACCTGCAATGCAGGAGACCTGGGTTCCATCCCTGGGTTGGGAAGATGCCCTGGAGGAAGGTGTGACAATACACACCAGTATTCTTTCCTGGAAAGTCCCTACAGACAGAGGAGTCTGGCAGGCTATGAATATGGGAGTCACAAAGAGTCAGACATGACTGAGGGACTAAGCATGCACAGACTCTCTGAAACTCAGATAAGTGAAAAAAAATTGACCTGTTAAGTCAGCAGATACCTTCCAACCTTTGTATTTTACTGAACCTTGAGAAAAGTCATATATTATGAGTTAGGACTGCTCTAAAACCACCCATAGGACTTTCTGAGGAACACGAAAACCAGTTGGAGTAAAAGGATTCTGATTCTAAAATTCCAATACATAGGCAATGGAGGCAGGTGGGGGTGTTGGTGTTTCCACCACCAGCAGGCTTCCTTGATGGCTCAGTTGGTAAAGAATCAGCTTGCAGTGCAGCGGACACAGGAGACACAGATTCAATCCCTGGGTCAGAAAGATCCCCTGGAGAAGACAATGACAACTCAACATGTGTTCTTGCCAGGAGAATCCCATAGACAGAGGTGTCTGGGGAGCTAGAGTCCATGGGGTCACAAAGAGTTGGACACAACTGAGGGACTAAGCACTCACAAGCACACACAACATTATTCAAAATAATATTGACACTGCTTCTCAAGATAGTTAATTAGAATATAATACAGCTTACTGGTAAATATGCTGTGAAACATTCTATAAATAATTAACTATTGTATAATTCAGTTCAGTTCAGTTGCACAGTAGTGTCCAACTCTTTGTGACCCCATGTACTGCAGCACGCCAGGCCTCCCTGTCCATCACCAACTCCCAGAGTCCAACCAAACTCATGTCCATTGAGTCGGTGATGCCATCCAACCATCTCATCCTCTGCCGTCCTCTTCTCCTCCTGCTTTCAATCTTCCCCAGCATCAGGGTCTGTTCAAATGAGTCAGCTCTTCGCATCAGGTGTCCAAAGTACTGGCGTTTCAGCTTCAGCATCAGCCCTTCGAATGAATATTCAGGACTGATTTCCTTTAGGATGGACTGATTGGACCTTCTTGCAGTCCAAGGGACTCTCAAGAGTCTTCTCCAACACCACAGGTCAAAAACATCAATTCTTCAGGGCTCAGTTTTCTTTATAGTCCAACTCTTACATCCATACACTACTACTGGAAAAACCATAGCTTTGACTAGATAGACCTTTTTTGGCAAAGTAATGTCTCTGCTTTTTAACATGCTGTCTTGGTTGGTCATAACTTTCCTTCCAAGGAGTATCTTTTAATCTCTCTTTTAAACCATCTGCAGTGATTTTGAAGTCCCAAAAAATAGTCAGCCACTGTTTCCCCATCTATTTGCCTTGAAGTGATGGCACCAGAGGCCATGATCTTAGTTTTCTGAATGCTGAGCTTTAAGCCAACTTTTTCACTCTCCTCTGTCACTTTCATCAAGTGGCTCTTTAGTTCTTCTTCACTTTCTGCCATAAGGGTGGTGTCATCTGCATATTTGAGGTTATTGATATTTCTCCCAGCAATCTTGATTCCAGCTTATGGTTCATCCAGTCTGGAATTTCTCATGATGTACTCTGCATATAAGTTAAATAAGCACGGTGACAATATACAGCCTTGACACACTCCTTTTCCTATTTGGAACCAGTCTGTTGTTCCATGTCCATCTTTGTTGCTTCCTGACCTGCATACAGGTTTCTCAAGAGGCAGGTCAGTTGGTCTGGTATTCCCATCTCTTGAAGTATTTTCCACAGTTTATTGTGATCCACACAGTCAAAGGCTTTGGCATAGTCAATAAAGCAGAAATAGATATTTTTCTGGAACCCTCTTGCTTTTTTGATGATCCAACGGATGTTGGCAATTTGATCTCTGGTTCCTCTGCCTTTTCTAAAACCAGCTTGAAAATCTGGAATTTCATGTTTCAGTATTGCTGAAGCCTGGCTTGGAGAATTTAATTTTATAGTTAACTACAAACTATTCAAGGAGATATCCAAAATTTTAAAGCTTTTAAATATATAGATACATTCCCAGTATATTACATCTGTAAATTGAACTCAAAATTAATTTTATGTCAAGAAATTACTATTTTTAGCAAGTTGTACAATGGATAGAACGATGTAATTGTCCAGCTTTTGAAATATGCTTTCTTTCAAACAGTGATAATGAAGATAACTAAAGAGCAATGAAAGGAAAATAATCACATTATCTGTTCAGTAAATCACACTGTACATGTGGTTAGGAAATTAGCAGGTCCCATTTTCTATGCTAATAAATCCTAATATTTGAAGAAAGCAAGTAGAGATGGATTATCAGCTCATTGCTGCTTGATGCATTACATGAAGATTTAATCTTTATGGTGAGCAATTCAGGCTTTAAACAACTGCTCTAGTGACATTTTAAGTTAAGATGTCATCATATCATTTATAATGTGGATGCCATATTCCTGCATAGTTTTTCACAATGAAGTTACTGGCATTTTGGATAATGTAGCAACTTTAAATAATTGCAATATTGCATGTCTGTGAGTTACCCCCAAGATTTTTAAATGGAAAAAGGGAAAAAGGATTGTTAAATGATCATAACATGTTCCCAGCAAAAGCTTATAAAGCCATTTAAAAGGCAACTACATTTGTGTCAAGACAAAAAAAAAAAAGTCCCATGAATGTCACTTGTGCTCAATGATAACTCATCTATTACAAACATTCTCCATTGTCTGATCACAGAATTCTATTTCCCAGTTGTTGATGACCTAGTTTTCAATTTTTAAGTAAACATTGCTTGCTTTTTGACACAGGCTGATTTTTTTCAAGTTATAGTCAACATATGACTTTTTGAATTTATGACTTAAAAAAATTGTTTCCTAGTTTGAAATCTATCTTTAGAGATAAAAGATTAAAACTAACTCAGAAGACGTTGAGATGATTTGCAAGAGTAGACTGGGGGCTTTGGAGAAAGGGGGATATTATAGAGGCATAGGAAAGGGAAAGGGGAAGTCGCTCAGTTGTGCCCGACTCTTTCCGACCCCATAGACAGTAGCCTGAACTAAGCTCCTCTGTCCATGGGACTTTCTAGGCAAGAATACTGGAGTGGGTTGCTGTTTCATTCTCCAGGGATTCTCCCCGACCCAGGGACTGAACCCAGGTCTCCCGCATTGTAGACAGACACTTTACCTGAGCCACCAGGGAAGTCCATTATAGAGGCATAGACCACAGCAAACATTTTTACACAGTTTACACAATGCATTCTGTTAACAAGTAGAAGGTGATGCTTGCCTTGCTAAAACATATTTGTCTATCATTATTAACTTTTTGTAACCCTATGTTCTACATGAAAGTATTTCCCTCATTTCTATGTCGATCATAGATTAAATCCTAAAGCTTGTTATTTGGATGGTGAGCATTGTAACATCTCAAATAGGATTTTACTTTTCTTTTGCTTCCAATGTCAACCCTCTCTCTCTGTCAGTATCTATCCATCTCGCTTTCTTTCTTAGCACTTCTCTAATTGTTATTATACTTGTAAGCTTTCCAGGTACTCACACAATCACTAAGATTTTCTAATGTAAAATATTTTCATAAATTTTTCCAAATAATATTCTTCATATTGTTTCCATCACAAAGTCCTGTTCTTCATATGTCATTGCCATCTGCTTTGTGGATGTTTCTCAGGACATCTGCTGCCTATCAGAGTCATTGTTTATTTCCCCCATCCCCTTTTATTGTTTCAGGAAGTATTGAACTCTATTTCATAACTTTACTATAAATACAGATCCAAACTGCTTAATTTTCTCAGCCAGATGACACCCAACATCTCTTTGTCATCTTTGCATCACAGATGTTAGTCTATTGGTTACAGTATTGTTTCTTCCTCAAATAAGTTAATCAACCAAAGCTCTTTGATTGACAAAATCATGATCTAACTTTATTCTTAGCATCCACTGAATCTTTTTGTTGTTGTTGTTGTTTGTTTTCAGACAGAGAATAAAAGATTTTAAATCTCCCTTAACCTGTATCTTTATTTCATCCCTAGAGTGATCATGCAAACTGGTTTTCCTGAGGAACATTTGGATTGTTTCTGTTTTGCCAATGATTCTTCCAGTTTAGGTTTTGTGTAAGATATTTATTTTTAATGACACAATATTACTAATAGTTGCATTAAATTGAGGCAATGTAGATTCTGCTCTGTTTGTTCATAGAGATTCTGCCATGATCTCATCTATTAGTGATAGAGATGTATGTGCAGTGAACAGGGTTCTCAATTGAGTATACATTATAAAAGATGTTTAGTAATAATCCATCTGTCTGTCTTTCTCAGAGCTTTCCTAACTAATCACAATGAACATTCCTTTTGCAAACATGCCACTCAGAATGCTCCCTCATAATAAAAGCAGTGCTTAGCCTCATGAAGCAAAAAACAGCTAAGATCCTCTATCTTCTGATAGTAGAGAAGATAGACATATTCTCTGAATATGTCACACAACTGTCTTTGCAAGTCAGTTGTCCAAGTCATTCATTTGCCATGGCTTGTTCAGTGCTATGTAAGACTTCAATTTGCCATTTGATAAAAGCCAATGAGAAAAGGAAAAATTATCAATTAGATGCATATCATGTGTGTCAGAAATAGATGGTGTTTTGTTCCTATGGTATATGAAGAAAATAATCTAAATACTCTTGCTACATTCCTATGTCAGCTTATTATACATTCTAAACTTTTACTGTTTTATTGCTACCTATGCATTTTTTTCAAAAATCCTTAGGCAATAATTAATCCCAAAGAGTTAAACTGCAAATTAAATGGAAAAGGAAATGCTATATTTGTTTCTTGAGAAATTTGATGTTGTACTTTTAATTTGCATAGTATCTTTATTGACATTAATCACACACCTGGGGTAACAAACTGATACCAAAGCAACATGAAAATGAAAGCCCAAAGGAACAAAATACATTGTTTTCTACTTTTAAAGTCAGTATTTTAAGAAGTTTATCTTCAAAGGGGACAATTTAAAGAATGTTAGCCACAGAAGATAAACTTGCATATCATCCTGTGAAGCAAGAATTTTCATTTAGATCAAATGATTGATTTCATAAACTGTTTTTTTCTCATGTTACCATTCAGTTGCATATAGAGAATTGAAGTGATATAAGCTAATGTGCTATCTGGCCTTCTCTGGTGGCTCAGTGGTAAAGAATCTGCCTGCAAGGCAGGAGACACAAGTTCAATCCCTGGGTCAGGAAGGTCCCCTGGAGAAGGAAATGGCAACCCACTCTAGTATTCTTGCCTGGGTAACCTCATGGACAGAGGAGTCTGCTGCTGCTAAGTCGCTTCAGCCGTGTCCGACTCTGCGCGACCCCACAGACGGCAGCCCACCAGGCTTCTCTGTCCCTGGGATTCTCCAGGCAAGAACACTGGAGTGGGTTGCCATTTCCTTCTCCAACAGAGGAGCCTGGCGGGCGACAATCCATGGAGTCACAGAGTCCGACATGGACTTAGCGACTAAACAATGACAACATGTTAATGTGTTAGTTTCTTAAGCAGAAGAACTTCAGGGTTAAATGAAACCCTCACCATCTATCAGGTACTCCTAGTAGAAAATCAATTAAGTAAATTTCAATGGTGGATTGCTTTTTTTTTACTCATTCAGTGAATCGAAGCAAAACCTTTGGCATTTATCCTGTTAAAGAAGACATGTTTGGCATTACATTGAATGCTATAGTAAAGTGTAAACAATGTTAAAATTTCAGGGTTGAAGTTAAAATTATTAATTCGTACATTAATAATTAATAGCAAGTACTAGGTTAATAAATCTGTACAGGAGGAATGTACTTTAAATTGATTGTGATGAACACATCCTTTATATCATGTCTAAATAAGCAAGCATCCATATTTTTTAAAGTAAAAGTTGTAGTTGTCAAAAGTTATAAGAAAAATATACATAAAGTACTGAGTTATAAAATTTTTGGAATGAAGCTGATGATGAATACAAAAATGTCTTAAACATTGCAAATAGACTTTCTTTACTGTACATTAAGTTGCAAATATTAGAAAATCTTTGAAGTATTACTTTATAAATCAACCTACAAATCCCATTAATGATTTTTAATGTTATTGCAAATGACTCCTCAAAATTATTTCATGTTTTTTTTTTAATAAACTAGCTTGAATCTTTAATCAAATTATTCTGTAAGTGCAACACTTCAAAATTTTCATTTTGGAAACTGCTAGAAAAATTCAATTACTGGAAATAATGATTGCAAATAAGAAAACTCAAACTTATATCTGTAAAAGCAAACAAAAAAGAATTATTTAGATGTGTGGGAAAAAATCATTTGCTAGAGTTACTATTTTTATCTGGAATAATTTATATTCAGTTTGGAATGAAATGAAAAAGTTTCAGCATCTTTATTTAGCAATGTATTCAAATAATAGAAATAAATCATTTGATCAGTTTCATCTGAAAATCTCTTTCTTCAAAAATGGAACCGTGAATAAAAGCAAAATGACCCACTTAACAAAATATTTAGACTGAAATATAAATATTGTCAAATAAAGTAGAATAGAGAATATCTTCCAAGAGAAATTTCTGTGAGTTTACCAAGTATATTAAATCCTGTAGAGAATAACGTCTCCATTGCTCCTCCTTATGGTATAGATAGTAAAATCGATTATCATAATTTTAAATTTATTAACTGAAAAAGTACAACTGAGAAGCAGATTGTAGCCAATTAAGTGAACAGAAAATAAAAAGTTACCACATTTTTAAAAGGATCTTTTTCAAAAATGCAGATGATATAGTCTTACAAACAAACATAGCTAAGAATATATGAGAATGTTTGCAGAATAATTATTTTGCTTATGTTATATTTTAATGTTCAGATAACCAAAATGAAATCCTTCTTTAAAAATTTTAGTTTTCAGTTGTCTGTTCTGTTTATTTAAAATTAAATTTTACTGATTTTTTTTCAATACAGCTATAATATACAGTCACTAGTATAATAAAAGCAGTTTGTCAATCAATAAAGCAATTGTCAGTCAATAAATAGAATTTTTCAATATATTACTTTAATTATTTTATCACCTTGCTGTACTCTCAAAGGTTTCTAGTGTGGACAAATTTTGTATGGTCTCTTTATTTATATGTTGCATCCATAAGAAATCAGGAGACTCCTGCATCAGGAAATCACATTGGTTCAATTCTCAGTTTCTGAATACTTCTCCCCATCTCTGATGCCCCCATCCCAAAGCCTCTCTTTGGGATGTATATGTGTATTCTCTTCATACATGTCTGTAGTAAACTACTAATGCATCTTCCTCTATTTATCCTGTTCCCCCAAATTCTGTTGTCCATCTAGCAGCTCGGTTGTGTCTGACTCTTTGTGACCCCATGAACTGTAACCCGCCAGGTTCCTTTGTCCATGGAGTTCTCCAGGCAAGAATACTGAAGTGGATACTAGTGAGGATCTTCCTGACCCGGGGATCCAACCTGAGTCTCCTGCATTGAGGCAGATTCTTTACTGTCAGAGCCACAAGGGAAGCCCATAAATAGCTGCTAGAGTATGCCATTTTAAATGTAAATCTATTCAGAAAATTATAGATGCTCTTGATTCCATTCATAGTAAAAAGTTGGAGTCTTCACTGTGTCCTTCATGGTCCTGTAAGAGTTCACCCCATTACCTCTTGAGCTTCATTATAATCTGGTCTTGGATCACTCATGTTAATCACATTGATCATTGATGCAATAGGTCTTCTCTAATTAAGGGCATTGCTCTAGGTCTTCTAACACCAAAAATTTGTTTGACCAGCTTCTTACATCCTTCAGGTTTTGATTCAAATCTTACTGTCAGTGATCTCTACCACCTCCTATTGCATCTCCAGTATACACATATTCCAGATCAACTGCTCTTCCAAGGCCAAAGAGCTTCAGATACACCTAACTCTGTTTCACATAATATTGCTTGCCCCTTCTCCATTTTCTATTGCTCTTTCCATCTTCTAGTACACCATAAGATTTACTTATTATATGTAACAGTTATAAGCTCTCACATTCTAAAATGTCTCAGTGTGAAAGCTTCTGTTATTTAACAAAGTTCCATGCACCTAGAATCATGCCTGCAATATTGGTGGTTCTCAGGACATGTTTTAAAAGGAACTTACATTTTTCTGAGCATTGATAATCATGATTTATTATGAACATATAGTGAAACTATTTTGGATATATATATATGCTTTGTGCACAAAAATATGCATATATTGTAATTTGGTGGCCCAGAAGATGACCTTGAAGATATATATAGATGTAGATAGATATCTGCATATATAATATCTATATATTTTCTATATATAATATATATTTTCTATACATTTTCTACATATAATTATATATATATAAAATTTCTATATATAATTTCTATATATAATTTTCTATATATAATATCTATATATATTTTTTCAAGGTCATCTTTCATGCTACCACATAATAATCGACTGTCCAAGAAAATTGATTCAAATAAAATTTGGAAAAATGTCCAACATCTGTAGCTTGCAAAAGATGACTTGCCAGTAGCAATGTATTTAATATTATAATAATTCAGAAATAGAGTTGAGGATTCTCCCTTTTTGATAAAAATATGACTCCATTTAACTTTGACAGTTTAAGAAAGTGCAAAATTCTGTTGTTGTTTGTTATTGTTGTACTTTAATAACACTTTGAAGAAAGTTTTGAACATATAATTCAGTAATTGAAAGATATCACATAAATTATAAAAAGTGGAAATGGAGCTCAGGAACATAATGGCTCAAATTATATACTGTAGAGTGACTTTTTAAAAATTATCCTACTTGTGAGTACAACATAGTCAAAAAAGAAAAAGGAAAAAATACAGCCAGCTAGAGGTGTGCTGTTGGGTGTGGAGAACCAAACAGAACACTCACCTACTTTCAACATTTACTATTATTTGTTAAAAGTTTTAGAAATTGAGTTAAGACTAATTTTTCTTAACACATTAGGCTGCTTACCATATGCCTTGCTATTATATTTGCTAAATTATAATTCAGAAAACACTGAAACATTTCAATAACCTGGCTATCACTGTGTGAAAAATCACGCACAGGAGCCGTAGAAGATATTGCTCAGTCATCCTTAAATGACAAAATATCTTAACACATATGTATATGAATAAATTCCACATAAGATGGAATTGACTTTTTTTTCCCCAATGAATAGAATATTCATTTCCCTGATTTATTTTTTTTTTTTTAATTTTTATTATTTTTTTTTTTCCAGTGGATTTTGTCATACATTGCTATGAATCAGCCATGGATTACAGAAGTAATAGTTACCTAGACAACTTTAAGTACACCTTTTCTGGCCCTAAGAAGAATTTTCCTCAGGATTATACAGAAACCATCTAGAGTGCATTCAAGATTGATAATTAAGACAAATTAGTGAGAATATATTTTCTGCTGAAAAAAAATGTCCTACTACAAATATATTGCTGAAGTGTGGAAAAATACAGAAGTAAAATAAGTATTGAATACTATGCTATAACATGAAAGTGTGTTTATAATGAATATGAAAAACGCCAAGGTGGCACAATGGTAAAGAATTAATGTGCAAATCAGGAGCTGCAAAAGATGCCAATTCTACCCTGGGTTGGGAAGATCCCCTAGAGGAGGAAATGGCAACCCACTTCGGTGCACTTGCCTGGAAAATTCAATGGACAGAGGAGCCTGGTGGGCTGCAGTCCATGGGGTTGCAAAAGAGTCCGATACGACTGAGTGAGCGTGAGCATGGCTGGTTTAAACCAATAGAAATTTGTCCTTTCAAGAAGGTTCAGAAGTTACAAGTATGAAATCAAGGTGCAGTCAAGGTCATGATCTCTTTGAAATCTCTAAGGGAAGATCCTTATTTCTTCCTAGTTTCTGGTGTTCGCTGGTTATTCTCATCTTTCCTTGTTTTCTGGATGTTTCATTCAAAACAACATCTCACATGGCCTTCTCCTCTCTGTGATTCTATGCACAAATTTTCTTTACTTGTGAGGGGTTAGTCATTGGATTCAAACTTATTCTACTACATTATAACTTAATCTTAACTTGATAACTTCTGGAAAGACTTTATTAATAAATAAAACCACATTCACCAGAACCTGGAGTTAGGACTTACAATTATCTTCCTTGGATCCACAATCCAATGCATAGCAACACATATGATAGATAATGAGTACAATAGAGAAAAATAGTAAAAGGTACATAGTAAGAAAACCTGGGTACAAAAGTAGAAGAAGAGAATAGAGAAGCAGGAAAGTGACTGATATTCCAGGAAGATATGAAAGAAAAAAAAAAAAAAGCCAAGATGATGATGGGAATCTTAGATTCATAAATTTCAAATATAGGAAGACAAATACCCAAAGTATAAAAAATAAAACCCATCTTAATTTAAACCCCAAAATTGAAATACATAAGCCATTAAGAAGACAGCTGTTTGTGCCTATGTTCATACTTCAGTTCAGTTCGGTTCAGTCGCTCAGTCGTATCTGACTCTTTGCAACCCCATGAACCGCAGCAAGCCAGGCCTCCCTGTCCATCACCAATTGCCGGAGTCCACCCAAATCTATGTCCACTGAGTCGGTGATGCCATCCAACCATCTCATCCTCTGTCGTCCCCTTCTCCTCCTGCGCTCAATCTTTTCCAGCATCAGGGTCTTTTCATATGAGTCAGCTCTTTGCATCAGGTGGCCAGAGTATTGGGGTTTCAGCTTCAACATCAATCCTTCCAATATACACCCAGGACTGATCTCCTTTAGAATGGGCTGGTTGGATCTCCTTGCAGTCCAAGGGACTCTCAAGAGTCTTCTCCAACACCACAAGTCAAAAGCATCGACTCTTTGGTGCTCAGCTTCCTTTATAGTCCAACTCTCACATCCATACATGACTACTGCAAAAACCATAGCCTTCACTAAATGGACCTTTGTTGACAATGTAATGTCTCTGCTTTTTAATATGCTGTCTAGGTTGGTCATAGCTTTCCTTCCAAAGAGTAAGCATCTTTTAATTTCATGGCTGCAATCACTATCTGCAGTGATTTTGGAGCCCCAAAAAATAAAGTCAGCTACTGTTTCCACTGTTTCCCCATCTATTTGCCATGAAGTGATGAAACCGGATGCCATGATCTTAGTTTTCTGAATGTTGAGCTTTAAACCAACTTTTTCTCTCTCCTCTTTGTCTTTCATCAAGAGACTCTTTATTTCTTCACTTTCTGACATAAACGTAGTGTCATCTGCATACCTGAGGTTATTGATATTTCTCCTGGCAATCTTGATTCCAGCTTGTGCTTCCTCCAGCCCAGTGTTTCTCATGATGTACTCTGCATATAAGTTAAATAAGCAGGGTGACAATATACAGCTTTGACGTACCCCTTTTCCTATTTGGAACCAGTCTGTGGTTCCATATACAATTCCAACTGTTGTTCCCTGACCTGCATACAGGTTTCTGAAGAGGGAGGTCAGGTGGTCTGGTATCCCCATCTCTTTCAGAATTTTCCACAGTTTATTGTAATCCACATAGTCAAAAGCTTTCATTCACCTTACTGTTAACTGGAACCCTGGGCCCTGACCTTTTCTAATTAAAACCAAAACCAGTTGGTTCTTGTTTTCTAAAATGTCTTTGGGTATGAGAAAGAATATCAAATATTTTTAATTGTAAATTTAATCATACCTCATAAATACATCCAAGGGACCTTGTACAATATCATGGCTCATGGCTCACACCTTTCTTCATTCAGCTATATTAATTCAGCTAGTCTAGTACAAAACATCTAACAAAAAGGTAGTAATGTTTGCAAACAATAAATCTTTCACTCTTTCTTTCATGGAAATAAGGTATCAATACTGATCATAGAAATGTGGTAGCATACAGTTACAACTTCAAATTTAAACATAAAAGATAGTGTTGGAGCTTACTGGAATTCAATGCAAACTTTTGTGCAATTATTTTCATAAAAATCTTCAATTTTACCATCAATGTGGCATAATGAAAAACATGCTGCATATCTTTAATATATTAATCGACCTGTAGCTACAGATGCATATATCTCAGTGAAATGCAGTTTTGAAAAGTTATTTCAGGCTATATTAGAAGAGGAATACACTATACCAGTATTTGGACGTGACTGAAGTGACTTAGCAGCAGCAGCAGCATAGCAGTATTCAAAATTAATTTTAAAATTCTGAAGATAAATATATGTTATATGAATATATGTTAGATTTTAAGTGAATTATTATAATAAACTTTTCTCATATATCAGAGCACTCATGTCAAATTAATAAGATGGCAATCTTATATCACCTAGTGAAGACAAAGCCAAATAAACAGCATGGCACAGACGGTAAAGCGTCTGCCCTCAGTGCGGGAGACCCGGGTTCGTTTCCTGGATTGGGAAGATCCCCTGGAGAAGGAAATGGCAACCCACTCCAGTACTCTTGCCTCGAAAATTCCATGGACCGAGGAGTCTGGTAGGCTACAGTCCATGGGGTCGCAAAGAGTTGGACACGACTGAGCGACTTCACTCACTTTATATAGAAATGTATGTGCTTATATTTCAGCATACTTTACATAAATCCATGTCTATGTATGAATTCATGTGTTTTATATATACATATATGTGTATATATATATATATATGTATGAGTGAATATGTATATTTGTGAGTATTTTAACAAATATTGAACTTCTTTTATGAGAATCCTGCTTGCCTATAGAGACAGGATGGTTTGCACCTGCCTGAGGGGAAACAGAGGAAATCTATTATTGTCCAGCTGGACCTAAGATTAGATGTATGGAGGCCTCAGTCTAAGTCAGGTGTATCAGAAGATTTACCTGGCCCCATATTTAAATTTTCATTTTAATTAGTGATAAAAATAACATTTTGATTACCATTTTTCTGGTTCTGGGATTATTATGTCAATAATATTATCAATTATCTGGGATTATTATCTCAATAAACTCTTCACTTGTACAGCAAAGAAGATATGATTAATCCACTCTCAAGAATTTCAAAAGTGTATACACCTGCTTAACACAAATCCAGATATACAGATTTACCTAAATCATAAATCAGAATGTTATCTTAAATTTTTTTCTTATCTTTAAGCTAGTGAACCTCATCATTCAGTCAACAAGTTGTATTGAATTGAACTCCAAAATAAAATTCAAAAAACAAAAAACTATCACGTTTTCTCCATCCCCACTACTATTGTTTTGGGTTTGTTTTCACCTTCTGTTGTCAGACTATTGAAATTACTTTCCTATTTCTAGTCTGTCTCTTATCTACACAGCTTATAAAATATTAATAAAACTCAAAAGCAATTATGCCACATTCCTATTTAAAATCCTTTGATCACCCCTGAACTTAGAAGTCCAAACCTCTTGGAGATATGTTTGAAGACCCTCAAGAGGCCTTCCAGGCTTCCCAGTTGGGGCTAATTTTAAAGAACCTGCCTGCAAATGTAGGAGACTTTAAGAGATGTGGATTGGATCCCTGGGTTGGGAAGATCGCTGGAGGAGGGCATAGCAACCCACTCCAGTATTCTTTCCTGGAGAATCCCCTTGGGCAGAGGAGCCTGGTGGGCTACAGTCCATGTGGTTGCAAAGAGTCAGGCACTACTGAACGACTTAGCACACGTGTACATGCATGAGGCTTTCTACATTTGTGTCCCATCACTTTTCATATCTCTCGACATAGGTACCTACATAGAATTCTTTGAAAATAGTATGCAAGGAATCAGCTTTCTCCATTTATTCACCTAATTCCTCTTCTCAGAAGTCAAGATGTGCACATGCAGTAACACTTTCTCCAGTTTTCTCCTTGGGCAGAGTGTGTGTTGCCTCCCTTTTCATATGCATTCCTACTTATGACTGAAGTTTTAGGACTTGCTATATTCTGATTATCAACTTGTATCTATTGTCCTCCAGGTGATGCCAGGTAAATAGCTGAGGCAAAAAAAAAAAAAAAAAAAATTCATTATTCACCTATGTGCGTGCGTGCTAAGTGGCTTTATTCATGTTCGACTCTTTGCGAGCCTAAGGACTTTAGCGCACCAGATTCTTCTATTCATGGGATGCTCCAGGCATAAGTACCGGAGTGTGTGTCCATGTCCTCCTCCAAGATTATTTATCTATATAAGATCCTATTCTAGTATAAACATAGGATATTAGGTGGCCAATATTATAAATATTTTACAAATGAGAGAATTAAACCATTTTTTTATTCCAAATTTGTGGTTTAAATAAAAAAATATTTCATTATTTTCAAATCCAGAGAAAGCTTTTAATGAAGTCTTATCTATTGAAAATTTAGCAGAGGAAAAAAATATGAAGCAGAGGGGATTGCATCTCCAGAATTCCACTGACTCTCTAAATTGGGACACATCCTTACTGATTTTGAGCAAGCATAATGTCTATATTGTGGAAGAATGAACACCAGACATGAGGAGGCCCTCACTTGTGTATTGAACACAATGGTTACACTCATTGGATAAGGCCATACTGAACACAGTGAGCGTAATGGTCATAGACACTTTTGGATAAAGTTACAGATGCCTCTGATACTACATAATTGCTTGGGAGAGGGTAAGGAGAATGACTATATTTTAAGAACACACACACATACACAAACACAATCAAGGGCTCTTGAACAGTTGGCCAATAATAGTCCCAGTGGTAATGTTCTATCAAAACACACATAATCCCTTTAAATAGTATATTAAGATATTTGAACATATAATAAAGCCATTTTTACATGAACACATTCTCTAAGAATTACACTTGCTTAAAAGAAAAGAAAAAAAAAAACATTAAATTTCTGACATTTACCATCCTACTATTTTCATGCAAAACTTTCAGTAGATGGCAGTTCCTGGTGTGACATGCATTGCAATAAATCATAAAGTTTCTGTTAAATGCTTCTCCAGCTCCCATATACAGATGGATAGTCACATACATAATACAAGTGCATGGGCTCACATGAAAACAAAAAAAATCCAATTTTTCATTCAGATTTTCTATCATCTCTCAAATTAACATGCACTATCTCAACCTCTTGTCACAGCTCTTTCTTTTACCTTTTTGGGACACAAAACCCAGATAGAATACTTTCAGAGCAGAATATCTGTTTTAAAGCATATACAAATTGCTCACTGGTGCTTTTCTAAGAGCTACAAGCATTGTGTTCTCATTAGAAGACAGTTTCAGTTTTCCCAAGAGCACAGTAATCTCAAGGAGGTCTCTCACTGTCCTTTGGCATGAAAAAAAAATCTTTTAATGATACCAATTAAGAATCTTGAATGTCATTTCTACATCTTTGTTCTGTTTCAGGTCAGCAAGTCCAGGGCTCAAAACAAAGTCATAAGAACTCTGTTGAAGCTTGAAGACTTTTTGTAACTATTGAAAAGGAAGGCAGGTATTTCAAAATAACTGCAAATCTCTTATGGTATTTTCAATTAGAGATTACATTATTTATACTCTATTTTTATTTATCTTTACTTTATCTCTATAAAACAAAAGAAGAAAACTGCATGAAATACGTCACTCTAATCATATCCAAATTTCTCCTGCCTAGTTACTTGTGAATTTAGCTACATGGTATTAACTTTTCTTAAATCCCTTTAAACAAATAATGCATGTTTTATACAATATTACTTTGATTACTCTATTTAAGAATAAGGGAAGTAATTCTCAGTACTTTTCTTTGACCTCTCATCCCCAAATGTTGATTCCCCCCGCCTTAATGTTTTTCACATGTGCCCATTATTTGCTTGATTTGGATCAGCTTAAGTACCATTCAAAATCAGTTCTGCTCAGTGAGGCAGTAGAGATCTATCTTTTCTCAAGTACTCTAGCTGACAACTCCCAACTGGAGTATGGAGGAAAGGGGGTCAGGTCATTTTACAAGAGGCATTTTTTTTGGGGGGGGGAACATAATTGCTTTACAATGCTGTTAGTTTCTGCTGTACAGCAAAGTGAATCGGCTGTGTATACGCATGTACACCCTCCCTCTTGAGCTTCGCCCTCACACACCCCGGACCCCACCCCTTTAGGTGATCACAGAGTGCCAAGCTGAGTATACAGCAGCTTTCAGTTTTACTCATGGAAGCATATATTTGTAAATCCCAGTCTCCCAGTTTGCCCCACCCTCCCCCTCCCTTGTGCCCACATGTCTGTTCTCTACATCTGTGTCTTTATTCCTGCCCTGCAAATAGATTCATCTGTACTATTTTTCTAGATTACGTACATGTGCTTTAATACATACAGTGGAATATTACTCAGCCATAAAAAGAAATGAAATTGGGTTATTTTTAGTGATGCAGGTGGACTTACAGTCTGTTATACAGAGTTAAGAAAGTCGGAAAGATGGAAACAAATACAAGAGGTATTTTAATCCTGCAGAGGCCGAAAGAACTGTGCCCTCTGCTAAAAAGCCATGATTCCCTTGCATGTAAATTTAATGTTTCCTAATGAAAACTGAGCACAAATATTGATAGCGTAAAATTTTACAACCAGTTTGATATATTTAATTAGGATTGTTTATTTACAAAAAATAGTATATCTTTGTGTAACATTTATGCTGTTTGAAAGATATTGTAATTTTATTTATTTTTTTATTTTCCAAAAACAATAAAGGTAAAACAGTATATTTGGAATCATCTTATCCCATTTAATATTAGTATTATTAATTGCTCCAAGTATAATATAGCTCATAAAACTCTTGCAAACAGGTCCTGATAGACAGGACATCAACTTATTTTCCCAGGTCAGTTGGAATGTGGTCAGTTTTTTAAAGCAGTTTTAAAATTTGATAATTTCTATAATCAAATTTCTATAGTTTAATGCACATAAGATTATTGTCCCTATTTTACATATGAGCAATTAAAAACTTATAACCGTTATCTGGTTTTCCATGATCACTAAGGAATAAGTAAACAATCTGGAACCTAATAAACTATCAGAGCCCTAATTATATTCAGAGTCCTATATAGTATTTGTCTCAAAATTTGATGAAACATTTTCTGAATATTAATTCCAGCAAATAGGTTAAATATAATCAGATTCTTCAATATACTTCAAGAAGCTATTATATTGTAACCAGGTTGAATCAAATTTCAGAGTGAGGGTTATATTCATTGTTTTTAAACATAACTACTGAGGAGTATATTTCTATTTTCTAATTTCTTCAACTTTTTTTTTAAAAAGTAAAGCATAAACATAATAAAAACATATATTTTAAAATGAAAAAAATAATCTACCAAACATGCACAAGACTCACTCTACTAGAAGTGGGCATTCTCAAAAATATCCTTGACTATCTCTCTATAATTATATGTATATAAATATACATGCATGTGTGTCTAAATGCACACACATGTATTTGTAATATGTATACATGCCCTTATAATGTTATTTATATATTTAAATATATGCTTTTTTTTCTGTTAATAGATTTTCCCATAAAAGAACATGTAATTTTATATTATTTTCTCTAATGATAACATAGTACTTCATGACCTTTAAAACACTGTATATGGTAACTATATACCCATATATATATATATATTTATGCATATGTATATATAAAATATATAATGGACATCAGATTATATAAACTATCATATCAGTAGTTTTATTTTTCATTTCTTTGAGAGTCAATATACTTCACATGATTTATGAATTCCTTGTTCATGTTCTAGGCCCAAATTTCTGTCATGTTTCTTATGCTTTAGGGTGATTAGATCATTGGCAACTTTTGCAATTTCCTTCCTGGTCCTTGACCCACATAGAAATCTCTCACTGTTCTTACCTTGCCGTAGATGATCCGTGAATGACCAAGCTTCATTTAATTCTTTGTATTTTGTTATTCCCCCATTCCCTCTTTTGCCTCTAGACATTTGCCCAGGCACAGAGACCCAGGAGAATGTCAGTGATCAATCAGAGCAGTCTTTCTGCCTGTCAGTTTGCTACTATCCTTCCAATTTTACCTCTCTCATAACTTTCAAGAAGTAATTTTGGAAACATTCAAGCTAGACTAGATGTCACTACTCTACTATAGTATTTATTATACTTTATAAAATTTTTTAACTGTTACTTTTGATGGCTAGAAAAATTAATGTTTGAGGAACAAAGTTAAGAGATGCTTCTGTACCACTGACATCTAAGGCAATGCCTGGCACATAGTAGGCATTCAACAGATAGTTGTTTATCTGACTAACATTTCCATTGGATTCAGTATATCCTGAAGATTTTGTATGTGAGTGTGTTAAGTAGTTTCAGTCTGTCCAACTCTTTGTGACTCCATGGACTGCAGATTGCCAAACTCCTCTGCTCGTGGAATTCTTCAGGCAAGAATACAGGAGTGGGTTACCATGCCTTCCTCCAGGGGATCTTCCTGACCCAGGGATCAAGCCTGCATCTCTTATGTCTCCTGCACTGGCATGCAAGTTCATTACCACTAGAGTCACCTAGGAAGCCCGAAGCTTTTGCATACATGCAAACTAAAAAAAGAAGAAAAAAAAATGAAATCTAGAAAAATGGTCCAGATGAACCTATTTGCAAAACAGAAAGAGAGACACTGATGTAGAGAGCAAATGTACAGACACCAAGGCAGGAAAAAAGGGAGGTGGGATAGATTCAGAGACTGGAATTGACATCTACACTCTACTATGTATAAACTAGGTAACTAATGAGAACATATTGTGCAGCACAGGGAGCTCGATTCAACACTCCGTCATGACCTATATGGGGAAAGAATCTGAAAGAGTGGGTACATGTGCATGTGTAACTGATTCACTTTGCTGTACAGCAGGAACAACACTGTAAAACTAAACTAGTAAAAATTTTAAAAATAAATAAATTTGTGTAAAAAAAAAAACACAAAAAAGAACAGTAGGATTGAGACTCCACTGTGTTATCTAATCAGTCAATTATTCATGTATGTAATCATTCTATAAACATAAATAATCACCTACTATAAATTTGACACCAATAACAAAATTATTAGCAAACAGCAGCACTAAGCTATTGAGCAAGTGCTTTTTATGTACTAAGAACTTGACATGGATTTTGCACTTATTCTTAAATCCTGTTTGGAATAGAACAATAAATATAGTGATTTTACAAAAGAAGGTGAAATTAAGATAGCTTAAGTATTATGTCAGTATTGCAGACCTTCTAGACAGCATAATCAGAACTGAATTTAGGTTTTCACTGAATCTATTGTCTAAGTTTTTAGCCATCAATGAAAAAGATATTATCTTTTTGTAGCCAATGAGTATAAGGCAATTGGTAAAATATTTTCATTATATTACATTCATCTTCAAAATTGTGTATATCCCTCTGTGATTTTTTTTCTTATTTCTGCATTTATTGAAACAATGTGATAATTTGTTCTTAAATTCTGGTAGTGTATTCAAATAATGTAATTGATTTTAGAATGTATAATGGAAATTTCTTTGAATTTCTGGTATGAAATTTCCTGATAATTTATTAAAATTTTCATGTTACTGAATTTTAAATATTTGATGATATCTACAGGATTTTTGGAAATGTTTAAGTCTTAAAAAATTCTTATTAGGTTTGCTATTAGGGCTATACTGTCATCCGAAGAATGTAAAAATGAAATGGTGTTTGGACCCATAGCCCACAAATATAGGCCAAAGTCTGTGTGGTAAACCTAAATAGGGAGGCTGCCTACTCAAATGAAGGATTAAGTAAGATTCTGAGTGTTCAAAAAAACAAACAAAAAAAAATAGCCAAAATGTCCAGGAGAAAATAAAGATCACTCACCATGCCAAGAATAAGGAAAGTCACAACAACAGGAGGAAAGACATTCACAGAAAAGGCATTCACCTGACACCAACATCAAAATGAATCAAAAGTTGAAAATATCTGCTGAGAATTTTAAACCAACACTAATAAAAATGCTTCCACAGTCAATTACACATTCTATTGAAGCAAACAGGAAATGAAACACATCAGCAAAGAAGTAAAAATTGTACAAAAGAACCAAATGAAAATTACAGAAGTGATATATACAATAAAAGAGAAAGAAACCTTCCTGGAAGGATTCAGTAGTACAGGGGGGGATAATTCAGGATACAGTCATTGACCTTGAGGACATATCAATGGAATTTACCCAATCTGAACAACTAAGGCAACCACAAAATTAGTTTTAACATTTATATCTCTACAAAAATTTTGTTCATAATGATATATGCATTCTTTAAGATGGCAGAACATTCTCTGTAGCCCTCTTGTGTCTGTTTAGACCTTCATTAGAATATCTTTAATATCTGTATTTCTATCAAAAATACCTTAAGGGTTGTTGTTGTTAAGTTGCTAAGTCAAGTCCAACTCTTTATGACCACATAAACTACAGCATGCGAGGCTTCCCTTTCCTTCACTATTTCCTGGGATTTGTTCAAACTCACATCCATTGAGTCAGTGATTCTATCTAACCATCTCATTCTCTGTCATCCACTGCTACTCTTGCCTTCAATCTTTCCCAGCATCAGGGTCTTTTCCATTGAGTCAGTTCTTCGCATCAGGTGGTCAAAGTATTGGAGCTTCAGCTTCAGCATCAGTCCTTCCAATGGCCATTCCGGGTTGATTTCCTTTAGGCTTGACTGGTTTGATCTCCTTGTTGTCCAAGGGATTCCAATTGTCTTCTCCCGGACCACAGTTTGAAGGCATTAATTCTTTGGTGCTCAGCCGTCTTTATGGTCCAGTTCTCGCGTCCGTACATGACTACTGGAAAAGCCATAGCTTTGACTATATGACTTTGGTGGCAAAGTGATGTCTCTGCTTTTCAATATGCTGTCTGGTTTTGTCATAGCTTTTCTTCCAAGGAGCAAGTGTCTTTTAGTTTCATGGTTGCATTTATAGCCCCTCAAGGTAATCTGGGATATGTCTATTAAGAGCCTCAGAACATTTTCTAGCCTCTATCCATTATCCTATTCCAAAGTTACACCCACATGTTTACATATTTGTTACAGCAGCACCACACATTTCTGTACAAAAATCTACATTAGTTTTCTAGGGCTGCCATAACAAATACCACAGAATAGGTGGCTTAAAGCACCAGAAATGCATTTTCTCACAATTCTAGAGGTTAGAAGTCCTAAATTAAGGTTGCTATCCTTTGGGCTTTGTTCTCTCTCATCTATCCTTGCCTGTTCCTGGCTTCTGGGAGTGGCTATCAATACTTGGTATTGCTTAGTTTGTTGGCTCATCGCTCAAGTCTCTGCATAGATGGTCAGAAGGTATTCTCCATGTCTGTGTCTGCGTTCTTTTCTTAAGGACACCAGTCCTTGGATTAGGGCCCGCTTTAATCTAGCATAATTTCACCTTACTTTAGTATTAATTGCATCAGCAAAGACCTGATTTCCAAGTACAGTTACATTCTGCAGCTCTATTTCTCAGAACCACTGTTGAACCTAGTATACTACCCTCATGAGGTTATAAACCATATAACTGAAGCAAAAGTTAAAGCACTATCTTCTCCTCAAAACAATACAGTTTATTTTTTTTTTAATTTTTATTATTATTATTTTTTTTTTCCAGTGGGTTTTGTCATACATTGATATGAATCAGCCATGGATTTACACGTATTCCCAATCCCGATCCCCCCTCCCACCTCCCTCTCCACCCGATTCCTCTGGGTCTTCCCAGTGCACCAGGCCGGAGCACTTGTCTCGTGCATCCCACCTGGGCTGGTGATCTGTTTCACCATAGATAGTATACATGCTGTTCTTTTGAAATATCCCACCCTCACATTCTCCTACAAAGTTCAAAAGTCTGTTCTGTATTTCTGTGTCTCTTTTTCTGTTCTGCATATAGGGTTATCGTTATCACCTTTCTAAATTCCATATACATGTGTCAGTATGCTGTAATGTTCTTTATCTTTCTGGCTTACTTCACTCTGTATAAGGGGCTCCAGCTTCATCCATCTCATTAGGACTGGTTCAAATGAATTCTTTTTAATGGCTGAGTAATATTCCATGGTGTATATGTACCACAGCTTCCTTATCCATTCATCTGCTGATGGGCATCTAGGTTGCTTCCATGTCCTGGCTATTATACACAGTGCTGTGATGAACATTGGGGTGCACGTGTCTCTTTCAGATCTGGTTTCCTCAGTGTGTATGCCCAGAAGTGGGATTGCTGGGTCATATGGCAGTTCTATTTCCAGTTTTTTAAGAAATCTCCACACTGTTTTCCATAGTGGCTGTACTAGTTTGCATTCCCACCAACAGTGTAAGAGGGTTCCCTTTTCTCCACACCCACTCCAGCATTTATTGCTTGTAGACTTTTGGATAGCAGCCATCCTGACTGGCGTGTAATGGTACCTCATTGTGGTTTTGATTTGCATTTCTCTAATAATGAGTGATGTTGAGCATCTTTTCATGTGTTTGTTAGCCATCTCTATGTCTTCTTTGGAGAAATGTCTGTTTAGTTCTTTAGCCCATTTTTTGATTGGGTCATTTATTTTTCTGGAATTGAGCTGCAGGAGTTGCTTGTATATTTTTGAGATTAATCCTTTGTCTGTTTCTTCATTTGCTATTATTTTCTCCCAATCTGAGGGCTGTCTTTTCACCTTACTTATAGTTTCCTTTGTAGTGCAAAAGCTTTTAAGTTTCATTAGGTCCCATTTGTTTCGTTTTGTTTTTATTTCCAATATTCTGGGAGGTGGGTCATAGAGGATCTTGCTTTGATTTATGTCGGAGAGTGTTTTGCCTATGTTCTCCTCTAGGAGTTTTATAGTTTCTGGTCTTACATTTAGATCTTTAATCCATTTTGAGTTTATTTTTGTGTATGGTGTTAGAAAGTGTTCTAGTTTCATTCTTTTACAAGTGGTTGACCAGTTTTCCCAGCACCACTTGTTAAAGAGGTTGTCTTTTTTCCATTGTATATCCTTGCCTCCTTTGTCAAAGATAAGGAGACCAAAAGAAAGCAGGAGTCGCAATACTCATATCAGATAAAATAGACTTTCAAATAAAGGAAGTGAAAAGAGACAAAGAAGGACACTACATAATGATCAAAGGATCAATCAAAAAAGAAGATATAACAATTATAAATATATATGCACCCAACATAGGAGCACCGCAATATGTACGGCAAACGCTAACAAGTATGAAAGAGGAAATTAATAGTAACACAATAATAGTGGGAGACTTTAATACCCCACTCACAACTATGGATAGATCAACTAAACAGAAAATTAACAAGGAAACACAAACCTTAAATGACACAATGGACCAGCTAGACCTAATTGATATCTATAGGACATTTCACCCCAAAACAATCAAATTCACCCTTTTCTCAAGTGCACACGGAACATTCTCCAGAATAGATTACATCCTGGGCCATAAATCTGGTCTTGGAAAATTCAAAAAAATTGAAATCATTCCAGTCATCTTTTCTGACCACAGTGCAGTAAGATTAGATCTCAATTACAGGGAAAAAATTGTTAAAACTTCAAACATATGGAGGCTAAATAACACGCTTCTGAATAACCAACAAATCATAGAAGAAATCAAAAAAGAAATCAAAATATGTATAGAAATGAATGAAAATGAAAACACAACAACCCAAAACCTATGGGACACTGTAAAAGCAGTGCTAAGGGGAAGGATCATAGCATTACAGGCTTACATCAAGAAACAGGAAAAAAACCAATTAAATAACCTAACTCTACACCTAAAGCAATTAGAGAAGGAAGAAATGAAGAACCCCAGAGTTAGCAGAAGGAAAGAAATCTTAAAAATCAGGGCAGAAATAAATGCAAAAGAAACTAAAGAGACCATAACAATACAGTTTAAAAGTGGTGACAGTAAAAGGAACCAAATGGAATTAAAGTAGCGACTTCTCTCTGAGTATTAAATGTCATAAAGAAATAACTTCTGAAACTCTTTTGGCTTGAATAAAATTTTTGTGTGGGAAGATTTTGATTATAAATTACATTTATTTAAATAATTCTTGAATAAAGCCTTCTGGTCCTTTATTGCTTCTTGGTTTTGCTAAGCTACATTTTTCAAGGAATATTTTTCCATTTCATTTAAGTAATCAATGTTATCATACTTTTCCTTTTAGAATCTGTATGATCAGTAGTGATATCATCTCTTTGATTCCTTATATTGATAATTTCTTATCTTTTATTTACTTCTTGATTATTCTTGTTATTGGTTTAGCAATTTGATTAAAACTTGGTTAAAAAAAAAAAAAAAGCTTTTCCCTTGTATTTTTTGTTTACTGTTGTGTTCAACTTCATTGGTTTCTGTTTCCACCATTATTCATTTCTGCCTATTATTTTTAATTCGATTTGCTCTTGCTTTTTGAGTTAATTGGGTAAGAACTTACATAATCATTTTGGACTTTTATTCTGTTTAAAATATAGAGATTTAGAATTACAACCTTGTCACTGAGTATTGCTTTTTACTATATCTTGCAAATGTTTTATTTGAGATATTCCTTGTTTATTTTGTAATATTTTTAAATATTCCAAAAGATGTTTCCTTTGACTTGTAGGTTGCATAGAAATTTATTATCCAATTATTTATTTGGGAATTTTCTGCTTCTTGTTTTTTTCATGTCTAATTTAATACATTTTGAGTCAGGTAAATTATAGCTCATAGTTTGTATGCTTTAAAATTTATTGAAACTTACTTTATGGACCAGAATTTTTTTTCCCTATGTATATATTTGTAAAGCATGTCTAGATTTTACAGTTTCAATCATTGGGTGCAGTTTTCTATAAATGATGATTAGGTCAGTTTGATTCATAGTATTGCTCTGATCTCCTGTATATATACATTTTCATCTATTTGTTCTACTAATTAGTTATTAAGAGAGACTTAAAAAAAAAAGCTTATTTATTTATTTTTCATTGAAGAATAATTGCTTCACAGAATTTTGTTTTCTGTCAAGCCTCACTTGAATTTGCCATAGGTATACATACATCCCCTCCCTTTTGACCCTCCCTCCCATCTCCCTCCCCATCCCACCCTTCTAGGTTGATACAGAGCCTCTGTTTGAGTTTCCTGAGCATACAGCAAATTCCTGTAGGCTATCTATTTCACATGTGGTAATGTAAGTTTCCATGTTACTCTCTCCATACTTCTCACCCTCTCCTTCCCTCTCCCCATGTTCATAAGTCTATTTTAGGTCTGTTTCTCCATTGTTGTCTTATAAATAAATTCTTCAGTACCATTTTTCTAGATTCCATATATATGCATTAGTACAATATTTACCTTTCTCTTTCACTGACTTCACTCTGTATAATAGGTTCTAGGTTCATCCACCTCATTAGAACTGACTCAAATGTGTTCCTTTTATGGCTGAATAGTATTCCATTGTGTATATGTACCACAACTTCTTTATCCAGTCATTTGTCGATGGACATCTAGGTTGCTTCCATGTTCTAGCTATTGTTAATAGTGCTGAAATGAACACTGGGATACATGTGTCTTTTTCAAATTTGGTTTCCTCAGGGTATATGCCTAGGAGTGGGTTTGCTGGGTCATATGGTGGTTTTATTCCTAGCTGTTTAAGGAATATACAAACTGCCTTCTATTGTGGCTGTATCAGTTTACATTCCCACCGATAGTGCAAGAGTGTTCCCTTTTCTCCACACTCTCTCCAGAATTTATTGATTGTAGACTTTTTAATGATGGCCATTCTGACAGGTGTGAGGTGATATCTCATTGGAGTTTTGATTTGCATTTCTCTAATAATGAGCAGTGTTGAGTATCTTTTCAACATGTTAGCTATCTGTATGTCTTCGTTGGAGAAATGTCTGTTTAGGTCTTTTTCCCACTTTTTGATTGGGCTATTTGTTTTTTTGATATTGAGTTGTATGAGCTGCTTGCATATTTTGGAAATTAATCCTTTGTCAATTGTTTCATTTGCTATTATTTTCTCCCATTCTGAGGGTTGTCTTTTCACCTTGCTTGTAGTTTCCTTTGCTGTGTAAAAGCTTTTAACTTTATCAGGTCCCACTTGTTTAATTTTAATTTTGTTTCTCACTCTCTGACATAAATCACAGCAGGATCCTCTATGACCCACATCCCAGAATATTAGAAAAGCAAAAATAAACAAATGGGACCTAATTAAACTTAAAAGCTTTTGCACAACAAAAGAAACTATAAACAAGGTGAAAAGACGGCCCTCAGAATGGGAGAAAATAATAGCAAACGAAGCAACAGACAAAGGATTAATCTAAAAAATATACAAGCAACTCCTGAAGCTCAACTCCAGAAAAAGAAATGACCCAATCAAAAAATGGGCCAAAGAACTAAACAGACATTTCTCCAAAGAAGACATACAGATGGCTAACAAACACATGAAAAGATGCTCAACATCACTCATTATCAGAGAAATGCAAATCAAAACCACAATGAGGTACCATTACACGCCAGTCAGGATGGCTGCTATCCAAAAGTCTACAAGCAATAAATGCTGGAGAGGGTGTGGAGAAAAGGGAACCCTCTTACACTGTTGGTGGGAATGCAAACTAGTACAGCCACTATGGAAAACAGTGTGGAGATTTCTTAAAAAACTGGAAATAGAACTGCCATATGACCCAGCAATCCCACTTCTGGGCATTCACACCAAGGAAACCAGATCTGAAAGAGACACGTGCACCCCAATGTTCATCGCAGCACTGTTTATAATAGCCAGGACATGGAAGCAACCTAGATGCCCATCAGCAGACGAATGGATAAGGAAGCTGTGGTACATATACACCATGGAATATTACTCAGCCATTAAAAAGAATTCATTTGAATCAGTTCTAATGAGATGGATGAAACTGGAGACCATTATATAGGGTGAAGTAAGCCAGAAAGATAAAGAACATTACAGCATACTAACACATATATATGGGATTTAGAAAGATATAATGATAACCCTATATGCAAAACAGAAAAAGAGACACAGATGTACAGAACAGACTTTTGGACCCTGTGGGAGAAGGCGAGGGTGGGATGTTTCAAGAGAACAGCATCGAAACATGTATATTATCTAGGGTGAAGCAGATCACCAGCCCAGGTTAGATGCATGAGATAAGTGCTCCGACCTGGTGCACTGGGAAGACCCAGAGGGATCGGGTGGAGAGGGAGGTGGAAGGGGGGATCGGGATGGGGAATACATGTAAATCCATGGCTAATTCATGTCAATGTATGACAAAAACCACTACAATATTGTAAAGTAATTAGCCTCCAACTAATAAAAATAAATGAAAAAAAAATAATTTTGTTTCTATTTCCATTACTCAAGGAGGTGAGTCATAGAGGATCTTGCTTTGATCTATGTCATTGAGTTTCTGCCTATGTTTTCCTCTAAGAGTTTTATAATTTCTGGTCTTACAGTTAGGTCTTTAACCTATTTTGAGTTTATCTTTGTGTATGGTGTTAGGAAGTGTTCTAATTTCATTCTTTTACATGTAGCTCTCCAGTTTTCCCAGCACCATTTATTGAAGAGACTGTCTTTTCCCCATTGTATATTCTTGCCTCCTTTGTCAAAAATAAGGTACCTATAGGTGCATGAGCTTATTTCTGGGCTTTCTGTCTTGTTCCATTATCTATGTTTCTGTTTTTGTGCCAGTACCATACTATCTTGATGACTGTAGTATAAGCTGAAGTTGGGAAGGTTGATTTCTCCAGCTCCATTATTTCTCAGGACTTCTTTGTCTATTTGGAGTCTTTTGTGTTTCCATATGAATTGTGAAAAATTTTGTTCCAGTTCTGTGAAAAATACCATTGATAGGGATCACATTGAAAATGTAGATTGCATTTGGCAGTATAGTCATTTTTACAATATTGTTCTTAATATCCAGAAACATGGAATATCTGTCCATATGTTTATGTCATATTTGATTTATTTCCTTATTGATATAATTATCTGTGTACAGATCTTTTGTCTCCTTAGGTAAGTTTATTCCTAGATATTTAATTCTTTTTGTTGCAATGATGAATGAAATTGATTCCTTAATTTCTCTTTCTGATTTTTCATTGTTAGTATGTAGAAATGCAAGTAATTTCTGTATATTGATTTTTTTTTTACAGAAATGCACTTTATTTATTTTATTTATTTATTTATTTATTTTATTAATTGGGGGCTAATTACTTCACAACATTTCAGTGGGTTTTGTCATACACTGATATGAATCAGCCATGGATTTACACGTATTCCCCATCCCGATCCCCACTCCCACTTCCCTCTCCACCCGATTCCTCTGGGTCTTCCCAGTGCACCAGGCCTGAGCACTTGTCTCATACATCCCACCTGGGCTGGTGATCTGTTTCACCATAGATAGTATACATGCTGTTCTTTTGAAATATCCCACCCTCACATTCTCCCACAGAGTTCAAAAGTCTGTTCTGTATTTCTGTGTCTCTTTTTCAGTTTTGCATATAGGGTTATCATTACCATCTTTCTAAATTCCATATATACGTGTTAGTATGCTGTAATGTTCTTTATCTTTCTGGCTTACTTCACTCTGTATAAGGGGCTCCAGCTTCATCCATCTCATTAGGACTGGTTCAAATGAATTCTTTTTAATGGCTGAGTAATATTCCATGGTGTATATGTACCACAGCTTCCTTATCCATTCATCTGCTGATGGGCATCTAGGTTGCTTCCATGTCCTGGCTATTATAAACAGTGCTGTGATGAACATTGGGGTGCACATGTCTCTTTCAGATCTGGTTTCCTCAGTGTGTATGCCCAGAAGTGGGATTGCTGGGTCATATGGCAGTTCTATTTCCAGTTTTTTAAGAAATCTCCACACTGTTTTCCATAGTGGCTGTACTAGTTTGCATTCCCACCAACAGTGTAAGAGGGTTCCCTTTTCTCCACACCCTCTCCAGCATTTATTGCTTGTAGTCTTTTGGACAGCAGCCATCCTGACTGGCGTGTAATGGTACCTCATTGTGGTTTTGATTTGCATTTCTCTGATAATGAGTGATGTTGAGCATCTTTTCATGTGTTTGTTAGCCATCTATATGTCTTCTTTGGAGAAATGTCTGTTTAGTTCTTTGGCCCATTTTTTGATTGGGTCATTTATTTTTCTGGAATTGAGCTTCAGGAGTTGCTTGTATATTTTTGAGATTAATCCTTTCGACACCTTATCTTTGACAAAGGAGGCAAGGATATACAATGGAAAAAAGACAACCTCTTTAACAAGTGGTGCTGGGAAAACTGGTCAACCACTTGTAAAAGAATGAAACTAGAACACTTTCTAACACCATACACAAAAATAAACTCAAAATGGATTAAAGATCTAAATGTAAGACCAGAAACTATAAAACTCCTAGAGGAGAACATAGGCAAAACACTCTCCGACATAAATCACAGCAAGATCCTCTATGACCCACCTCCCAGAATATCAGAAATAAAAGCAAAACTAAACAAATGGGACCTAATGAAACTTAAAAGCTTTTGCACTACAAAGGAAACTATAAGTAAGGTGAAAATCAGCCCTCAGATTGGGAGAAAATAATAGCAAATGTACATTGATTTTATATCCCACAACTTTTTAAAATTCACTGATTAGCTATAGCAACTTTCTGATACTATCTTTAGTATTTTCTATGTACAATATCATGTCATCTGCATACAGTGAGAGCTTTAATTAATATTTTCTGATCTGGGTTCTTTTTATTTCTTTTTCTTCTCTGATTGCTGTAGCTAGGACTTCCAAAACTATGTTGAATAACAGTGTGGAAAATGAATAGCCTTGTCTTGTTCCTGATCTTAGGGGGAATGCTTCCAGTTTTTCACCATTGAGAATAATGTTTGCTGTGGGCTTTTCATATATGGGTTTTACTATGTTGAGGTAGGTTCCTTCTATGCCCATTTTTTGAAGACTTTTAATCATAAATAGGTGCTGAGTTTTATCAAAGGCTTTTTCTACAACTATTGAGATGATCATATGGTTTTTATCTTTCTATTTGTTAATATGTTGTATCACAATGATTGATTTGCATATATTGAAGAATCCTTGCATCCCTGGAATAAATGTAACTTGATCATGTTGTACGAACTTTCTGATGTGTTACTGAATTCCATTTGCTAAAATTGTGTTGAGGATTTTTACGTCTATGTTCATCAGTGATATTGGTCTGTAGCTTTCTTTTTGTGTGTTGTCTTTGTCTGGTTTTGGCATCAGGGTGATGGTGGCCTTGTAGAATGAGTTTGGAAGTCTTCCTTCTCTGCAATTTTTTGAAAGAGTTTTAGAAGGATAGGAATTAGCTCTTCTCTAAATGTTTGATAGAATTCTCTTGTGAAGCAATCTGGTCCCGGACTTTTGTTTCTTGGGAGACTTTTCATCACAGATTCAATTTCAGTGCCTATAATTGGGTTGTTCATAATTTCTATTTCTTCCTGTTTCAGTCTTGGAAGACTGAACTTTTCTAAGGATCTGTCTATTTCTTCCAACTTATCTATTTTATTTCCATATATTGTTCATAATAGTTTCTTATAAACTTTTGTTTTTCTGCATTTTCTGTTGTAACCTCTCCTTTTTTATTTCTAATTTTGTTGATTTGATTCTTCTCCCTTTTTTTCTTGATGAATCTGTCAAAAGGCTTGTCAATTTTGCTTATCTTCTCAAAGAACCAGGTTTTAGTTTTATTAATCTTTACTATTGTTTCTTTTATTTCTTTTTCATTTATTTCTTCTCAGATCTTTATGATTTATGTCCTTCTGCTAATTTTTGTTGTTGTTGTTGTTCTTCTTCTTCTTTTTCCAGTTGTTTTAGGGGCAAATTAGGTTGTCTGTTCAATGCTTTTCTTGTTCCTTGAAGTAGGATTGTATTGCTATAAACTTTCCTCTTGGAACTGCTTATGTTGCATCCCATCGGTTTTGAGTTGTCATGTTTTCATTGTCATTTGTTTCTAGAAATTTCTTTTTTTCCCTTTTGATTTCTTCAGTAACCTGTTAGTTATTTAGAAATGTGTTGTTTAACCTACATGTGTTTCTGTTTTTTACAGTTTTGTTTTGTTTTTCCTTGTAATTGATATCTAATCTTATAGTATTGTAGTTGGAGAAAATGCTTGATACAATTTCAACATTCTTAAATTTATTGAGGTTTGATTTTTGGCCTAAGATGTGTTCTATCCTCAAGAATGTTCCATGTGCAGTTGAGAAGATGGTGTGTTCTGAAGATGGAATGTTCTGAAGATATCAATGAGATCCATATAATCTAATGTATCATTTAAGATTCATCTTTCCTTATTAATTTTCTGTTTTGATGATCTGTCCATTGCTGTGAGTGGGGTGTTAAAGTCTCCTGCTATTATTTTGTTACTGTCAATTTCTCCTTTTATGTCTGTTAGTTTTTGTCTTATGCTTTGAGGTGCTCCTATGTTGGGTCCATAGATATTTAAAACTGTTATGTCTTCCACTTGGATTGATCCCTTGATCATTATAGTGTCTCTCCTTATCTCTTGTAATCTTTATTTTAAGGTGTGTTTTGTCTGTTACGAGGATTGCTACTCCAGCTTTCTTTTGCTTCCCATTTTCATGGAATATATTTTTCCATCCTCTCACTATCAGTCTATTTGCGTCTTTAGGTCTGAAGTGGGTTTCTTGTAGACAGCATATATATGGGTCTTTTTTTGTATGCATTCAGCCAGTCTGTGTCTTTTGGTGGAGCAATTAATACATTTACATTTATTTATTGGTATATATGTTCCTATTTCCATTTTCTTAATTGTTTGGGCTTGATTTTGTAGATCGTTTTTCTTCTCTTGTATTTCTTGACTAGATAAGTCCCTTTAACATTTGTTGTAAAGCTGGTATTGTGGTACTGAATTCTCTTTACTTTTGCTTGTCTGAAAAGGTTTTTATTTCTCCATGAATTTTGAATGAGATCCTTGTTGGGCACAGTAATCTTGGTTGTAGATTTTTTCCCTTTCAGTACTTTAAATATATCCTGCCATTCCCTTCTGGCCTGCAGAGTTTCTGCTGAAAGATCAGCTGTTAAGCATATGGGGTTTCCCTTGTATGTTAACTTGTTGCTTCTCCCTTGCTGCCTTTAATATTCTTTCTTTGTGTTTAGTCTTTGTTAGTTTGATTAGTATGTGTCTTGGCGTGTTTTTCATTGGGTTTATCCTGTGTGGGACTCTTTGTGCTTCTTGGACTTGATAGACTATTTCCTTTTCCATTTGGGGGAAATTTTCAACTATAATCCCTTCAAAATTTTTCTCATGTCCTTTCTCTTTCTCTTATTCTTCTGGGGCCCCTGCAATTCGAATGTTGGTGCATTTGATATTGTCTCAGAGGTTTCTGAGACTATCTATCCTCAGTACTTTTCATTATTTTTACTTTATTCTGCTCTTCAGAAGTTATTCCTACCATTTTATCTTCCAGCTCACTGATTCATTCTGCTTCAGATATTCTGCTATTGACTCCTTCTAGAGTATTTTTAACTTCAGTAATTGTGTAGTTTGTCTCTGTATGCTTATTCTTTAATTCTTCTAGGTCTTTGTTAAATGATTCTTGCATTTTCTTCATTTTGTTTTCGAGATTTTTGATCATCTTTACTATCTTTATTCTGAATTCTTTTTCAGGTAGTTTGCCTATTTCCTCTTCAGTTATTTGGACTTCTGTATTTCTAATTTGTTCCTTCATTTGTGTAGTATTTCTCTGCCTTTTCATTATTTTTTTTTTAACTTATTGTGCTTGAGATCTCCTTTTCCCAGGCTTCAAGGAAAGTTGAATTCTTTCCTTGAAGAAGGTTGAATTCTTTCTTCCTTTTGGTTTCTGTCCTAACGTTGGTCTTCTGGTTTGTGTAAGCTTCCTATAGGGTAAGATTTTTCAGAGTCGTTTTTTTTATTATTATTATTATTTTTTTTTTGCTTGTTTTTGTTTTTCCTGTGATGGGCAATTAAAATAATGGAATATACACGGATACATATACACACATGAGCAAAGTCAAAACAGTCCAACAAAAATAAAGCACAGTAGAGTGACCCAGAGAACAAAGGAAATCAGAAAGTATATTTACCAGTTAAGAACAAAACTAGCTAAAGTATAAACTGGAAAACAAAACTAAAGCAAGGTGCCAGGTGGGGAATAAAACAATGAAAACAAAGCTAACAAATATGTTAAGAGGAAAGGAAAGAAAGAATAGATATGCAAAGTTAAATAGAGGTAGATTAAGATTTATATACATTAAAGATTAACTGCAAGGGGAAAGGAACAGTAGGAAAGACAAACAAAGCAATAAATGTACAAAAAATATAATAAATTTTAAAAAATAAAAGTTAAATTATTTTTTTAAAAATGGAAGAAAGAAAAAAGAAAAAAAAGAAGGAAAACTCCACAGAACTCCCAAAGCCCAAGACAGAGGCAGAGGTTTATGACAATAATAAACAATGTAACTTAGGGGGGAAAAAAAAGCTTAAAATCTTAATTGGATTCCATAGTGCCAATAAAATTGACAGCTCCAACGAGGGGGCAGGGGAGGAAAAAAAGAAAAATATCCAAAAGATTCTACAGAACAAGTCAAACCATAAGAATAATATATGTTTTCCTTGAGTCCCTGCTGTCAGAGTCCTCTCCCTCGCTGGGAGTCACAGCCCACCTCACCTCCCTAGGAGGCCCTCCAACACTGTGCTGGACTCTGGACCTGCTGTGGGGGCAGCCCAGATTCTAATCTGGTCCTGCTTCTGTGTGTTCTTGCCTCCAATGTCCACAGCTATCAGAACTGGTGTGTTTTCTTTTGTGGGAGCTCTTGGTGACCTTTTATATATTCCATAGACACAGAGTCTGCCTAGTTGATCATGTGGATTTAATCTGCAGCTGGCACAGCTGGTGGGAAGGTTTGGGTCTTCTCTCTTAGTCACACTGCCCCTGGGTCTCAATTATGGTTTTATTTCCACCTCTGCATGTGGGTCATCCACTGGGGTTTGCTCCTGAGGCTGCCCTGGCAGACTTGGGTCTGCCCCAGTGAGGGCCAGGGGTGGAGGTGGTGCAGCTGCCTGGGTCGCAGGGGTTCTGGCAGCAGCAGGTACTCTAGGGGGGTTGGCGGCCAAGGCAGCAGGACATATAGTCTCTAGAAGGGTATGGCAACAAGTATGGGCCAATACACTCCTGCGTTCTTACCTGGAGAACCCCCCTACCTGTCAGAGATGCCTAACAGACCACAGCCTACAGGGTCACAAAGAGTCAGACACAACCGAAGCGACCCTGTGTGCGTAGACGCAAGACATTTTTGCCTGTGGCGGCTCTGCCCCGGTGGGAGGTGAGTGAGAAGGTGGCACAGCTGCTTGGCTTGCGGGGACCCTGGTGGCAGCAAGTGTGCAGGGACACGGACTGCCTCTGCCGCAGGAGTTACGGCCTGTCAGAGTCTTTTCTGGCCTCTTGTAGCTGGTGATCAGAAGGCCTCTTGGCCAGTCTTTCTCTGGGGCTCTGCCTAGTCAGGCATTTAGAGGGTTTCCTGTACAGGCACTCTGCAGTGCGGGGCAGCAGTCACTTAAAGAAGCGCCCTGGGTGGGGTCCTCCTCTGTAGTTCAGTGAGTCAGGCATTTGATGGGCCAGCCTCTCTGTTGTTCAGCCGCGGATGCTGGAATGTGGGGAGACAGAGGCTCTGGTGGTGGCTTCACCCTCCACGCATGACTCAGCAGTATCGCCTGGCTTCCATGACTGCCTGGCTTTCCTCCACAGGCATTCCCCCCAACAATCTCCTCCCTCAAGTCCCCTCAGTCTGTCTCTCCTTAGTCAACAGCAGTCCTCACCCTGCGATTGCGTCACAATCCCTGAATCCTCTGCGCCTCCCGGAGGACCTGCATTCCTGTCCGAGATATGCATGGCTGTGGCAAGGACTGTCTGATTCTCATTCCATTTAGGCTGCCAAAGATCAGCTGTTTCACTCTCAGCCTTAAATGTTTCTCTTCTGACTCAGACAATTGCCTTGATATGGGGATTGGACCCCCTTGCTTCAGTTCCCCCACCCGCAGAGGGCAAGTCCAGTCCTAATAACACTCTTGTCTTTCCCCTAGTTCCTCTGTCCTACTGAGTTTTGCATAGTTATCTATGTTCTTTTCCACTGGTCAGGTACTCCTGTCCGCTCTCAGCTGGTGGTCTGCATGCACTTCTGTGTCTGAGGTGTATTCCTGATGTATCCGTGAAGAGAGACGTACTCCACCTCCACTTACTCCTCTGCCATCTTGTTCTTCTCTAGACATTTTTTTTTTAAGAGATAGGAATGTTAAAATTTCAAATTAATTTTAAGAATTTGTCAATTTTTTAAAAAAATTCTGTTAGTTTTTTGCTTTTTTTTTTTCTTCTTCTATTTTGAAATTATATTGTTAGGTACATGCATATTTGGAACTGTTGACTTTCTAATGAATTGCCCTTTTAGCATTATAAAATGTCACTCTTTGTATTCTATTCATTCTGTTTTGTAGTCTTTGCTGCCTGATAATAATATAGTCATAGAGCTTTCTATGCTTCCTGTCTGATGATGTACCTTTTTACTTTCATCCTAACCGCATTTTTAATCTTAATGTATATCTTTCGGGCATTGTCCTCACTCCCAAATCAAAGCCTTTCTACGAGCTCTGGCTTCAGCCCGTAGGGATTATGAAATTACTAATGAACTCTCTCCCTTCAGGTTGACTGAATCTTTAAAGCTCCCTCAGCCCTGGTTTGACCTCTCTTTTTCCTGCTCCTCTCTTCTCAACTTGCTAACAATGTGTGGTAAGTTCCTGCCATCTTGTCCGGCTCATTCTCAGCCAAGCATTCATCAGGGCTTTACAGGATGCCCTCTGATAGATTCTTGCCCCCTCATTCCTCAACTCTCTGAAGCTACTCTCCAGACCCCGCAGTCTAGGTGGCTTCTGCCTCTGGGGTTCAGTAGTACCACGGTGCTCTGATAAGACTGTAGTCTGTTGTGCTCATGAAATTTCCACCAGCCAAGGAGCTAGGCACCATTGTGATTTGAGGTTCACCTCCTGAGCTTCTCTTCCCTCGATGATCAGTTTTTATTATTATTATTATTATTAATTGAAGGATAATTGCTTTACAGTATTGTATGGGTTTCTCCCAAACATTAACATCAATCAGCCTTAGGTATATATATATGTCCCCTCTCTCTTGAATCTCCCTCTCACCTCCCTCTCCATCCCACTGCTCTAGGTTGTTACAGAGGCCCAGTTTGAGTTCCATGAGACACACAGCAAATTCCCATTGACTATCTTTTTACATATGGTAAGCATGTCTCCAGGTTACTCTCTTCGTACACTTTGATCTGATTTTTCTTCATTTTTTCCTTGACTGAAGACAGTTGTCTCATATATTCTGTTGAACTTTAATGCTGACTACTTGAGATGACAAGCCCAGTACCAGTTATTCTTTCGTAATCAGAAGCAGAAGTCCCTGAATTTTGTTTCATTTCATCTTTCCAACCTTGCTTTGCTTGTGGGAAACTAGCTTTGACTTGATAGCTTTAAAAGTTCTGTGACAACTTATATCCTCCAGGGGGAGCCAGAACTGCAGGTATATTGCACTTGGATCTCTGAGGTTCTGCAATTCAGGAAGAAATTTCAGAGGAAAATCTTACTGAAATTCACTGAATATTTAAATCATAATAGATATAAATATTGCCTCACAGTCAACATATCAAGATCACATCTATGAGGATGATCTCTAGCTTCAGAAGAGATTCAAAGCCTCAGAAGGAATTTTGAATCTTTGAAGATAAATGATGCCAAACCCAATATTTGATAGGCTCTTGCAGTCAAACTTGGGCAATAATTTAATTGTTTCATTCGAATGATTGCTGAAATAAAAGGATATGCAAGTTGTGAATATGGTGAGTGTATATATTTCAAATTCTTTTTAGTATAGTGGTGAGTAGTCCTGCCTGTCACGTGAGAGACGCAGGTTCAATTCCCCAATGGGGAGGCAACACACCCTTTTGGGATTTCCCTGATAGCTCAGCTGGTAAAGAATCCACTTGCAATGCAGGAGACCCCAATTCGATTCCTAGGTCGGGAAGATCCGCTGGAGAAGTGATAGGTTACCCACTCCGGCATTCTTGGGCTTCCCTTGTGGCTCAGCTGGTAAAGAATCCACCCTCAATGCAGGAGACCTGGGTTGATCCCTGGGTTGGGAGGATCCCCTGGAAAAGGGAAGAATTACCCATTCCAATATTCTGCCCTGGAGAATTCCATGGACTGTATAGTCCATGGCGTCACAAAGAGTCATATACATCTGAGTGACTTTCATTTACATATATTTCAAATAGGGCTTCCCAGGTGACTCAGAAATAAAGAATCTGTCTGCCAATACATGGGTTCTATCTCTGGGTCAGGAAGATCCCCTGGAGAAGGAAATGACAACCCACTCCAGTATTTTGCCCAGAAATCCCAGGGACAGAGAAGCCTGGCAGGGTACATTCCATAGAGTCACAAAGAGTCAGACATGATTTAGCAACTAAATAACAAAAAAACTATATTTCACATAGCAGTTTTTCTTTAAGTTAAGAGTATTTGGGGTTAAGACTTTGCCTTCCAATGCAGGGGTTGTGGGTTTGGTCCCTGGTCAGGGAGCTAAGATTCCCAATAGCTTGTGGCCAAAAAACCAAATCATAACACAGAAGCAATATTGTAACAAATTCAAGACTTTAAAAATAGTCACATCAAAAAAATCCTTAAAAAAGTATATGGAATCATAATACTTTGGAAATTTAATCTATTTACATTGAATAAATTTAACTCTGATTTTTAAATGGTTGAAGTTACTTTTCATATTTCCTTTTTGACACTGCTTTTCCCATTGATTTATATATTTAATTTGTTTGTTTTTCAGTTAACTTCTGTGTTTTTCTCACTGTCAAACTGTGGTTTTAGTAATCTATTCATTCAAGTTGAATTTGATCTTCAGCAACAGTCAAGATACACATGGTTCAAATCTGAGTAAATCATAAGAAATTTATAATAATAATTAAACTAACTAAATCAGTCATTTCCTAACCAGTCTCTACTATACTAATTTCATCTCTTTACAATCTTCCCACAGTCTGTTTTCTATGTGATATTTCTGAATATAGTTCTATTTAAGTCATTCCATGCATTAAACCAGTCAGTTGCAGACCACAACATAAAATTCAAAGTTGAAGAAATTAGGGAGGCATAAGGGAGCACCTTTATCGAACCCATCTTTGCATGAAATATTGGAGGAGACTCTTGAGAGTCCCTTGGACTGCAAGGAGATCCAACCTGTCCATCCTAAACGAGATCAGTCCTGGGTGTTCATTGGAAGGACTGATGCTGAAGATGAAATTCCAATACTTTGGCCATCTCATGCAAAGAGTTGACTCATTGGAAAAGACCCTGATGCTGGGAGGGATTGAGGGCAGGAAGAGAAGGGGGAGACAGGGGATGAGATGGCTGGAAGGCATCACCGACTCGATGGGCATGAGTTTGAACAAACTCCGGGAGTTGTGATGCACAGGGAGACCTGGAGTGCTGCAATTCATAGGGTTGCAAAGAGTCAGACACGACTGAGCAACTGAACCGAACTGAACTGAACTGAAGGGAGCACCTCCATATCCATTCACTTACTCTCTAGCCCTCTCCTCTGCACACCCTATGTCCCAGGCATTCTATGAAATACATTAAATCCCCCCCCACAATGATCTGTTTGTTCATAACTCCTATGTTTTCATTCATACTACACCTCAACCTAAAATTCCACCTCCGACCACATTCATCTGTAAAGTGCCTGTTATGGTCTGAACGTTTATGTCGTTTCAAAGTTGGTATGTTGAAATCCTAATCCCCAAGGTGATGGTGTTAGGAAGCACTGTCTCTGGGAAGTGATTAGGTTGTAAGAGCAGAGCCCTAACAATTGGGAGTAATGCTCATAAAAGAGACCCCAGAGAGCTCCCTTGTTCCTTCTATGACCCAGAAGGTGGTCCTGACCAGAACCTTATCATGCTCGCATTCTAATCTTGGACTTCTGGTGTCCAGAACTGAGAGGAATAAATTTCTGCTATGTATAAGCCACCAGACTGGGTTTTTTTGTTATAATTGTCCAAACAGATTAAATCAGTGCATTACTTAAAAATACTTCTGTATTACTTTTAAAAAAAGCTGCCTTTTATTTTTAAGTTTATTGACACCATTTTCTCCCTCAAGGAGGCTATCACTCTCTGTTATAAACTGTATTCTCTAAACATCACTACTATAGTAAGTTGTTGTATTTATTTGTGTAATTTATGCCTATATTTCTTATACAGTTTACAGTTCTGGCATTCTTCCAGACCCAATTCCACATTATACTAAAATTCTCACAAGTCTAAAACTCAATTTTATCTATTGACTTTTTGTCCCTAACACCTTGCAAAATTACCTGAAACAAAACAGATGACCTGAAACTAATAAAAAAAAGAAAGAAAGAAAGAAAACATGGAAAGAGCCCTATTCATATATAAACAAATTTATATTGATGTCGATACAGTACACAACTCTTTTTTAGTATACTAGAAGTGAATCAATACTTAAGCAAAATATATCTCTTAGCTGAGATTTTGTCCTTGGTCATAAGAAGAAATGCAGAAGAAAAATAGATATATGATGAAAAACCAGTTTTAACAGCCCTGGAGGAAAATATCCTCCCCATGCCAATAATGCAGCAGAGAGATGGCTCAGCTGGACTAAGCATTCTGCCAAAAAACAAGACCTTTGTCAGATGTGCTCTGAAAAACTCTTCTCACAATCCTTGGTGTGTAGACATTGTCCTCGCTATGCACATTCTACATATAATCTGGACCTGGGTATTCCTTGCTACATTCCTATTTTAAATTTTTTAACTAGAAGATAATTACTTTACAATGTTGTGTTGGCTTCTGCCATACAAAAACGTGAATCACCCATAGTTATATAGATAGCCCTTCCCCCATCTTATCCAGCCCCTTTTGGTCATCACAGAGCCTCAGGCTGCCCTCCTTGTTTTACATAGCAGCTCCCCACTAGCAAACTATTTTACACATGATAGTGTATATATGTCAATTCTGCTTTATATATTTCTTATTTCGTAGGAAAACAATGTGTTGCTTAATGCCTCTGGGGTACACTATATAAACCACCTAGGCTGTAGACTGAGAGTTTGGTAGAGAGTACTCCAATACTTTGGCCACCTCACGCGAAGAGTTGACTCATTGGAAAAGACCCTGATGCTGGGAGGGATTGGGGGCAGGAGGAGAAGGGGGCGACAGGATGAGATGGCTGAATGGCATCACCGACTTGATGGACATGAGTTTGAGTAAACTCCGGGAGTTGGTGATGGACAGGGAGGCCTGGCATGCTGCTATTCATGGGGTCGCAGAGAGTCAGACACGACTGAGCGACTGAACTGAACTGAACTCATTCTGGTACATCTCTGCCTGTCCATTTCCCCAGTGAACCCTGGGTCACACCTGCACCATGTAGACGTGGTCGTCTTGGTACATGACATCTCCTTGCACAAAACCGTGCAACCAAATTTGTATGTTTTAAAGACATTACTTTCCATTTAATATATATGATTATGTATGAAATAAATTAGTCTGTTGCCCATATTTATATGTTTACAAATCTTTGGGTCAAATGGGAAGCTCATTCATGTTTGGAATAATATGTTATGGCAGATGATTAGCTTTAACATATCACCCATCATCAAGTGAACTGACAAGAATAGTATATGCATTTCCATGCATATACTATTTTAATTTGACTAATGTTGACAAATTACACAGCAAATTATTCAGACACATGACCTTACAGTGTGTGATTAGTTAACAAGATGAACCTTGGTATTCATGTTCTGGGAAATGCCCAACAATTGTATCTGTGGTGAGTTCTCTAAGATGTTGTACAGCATGGTGATGACAAAGTCAAATATTGAAATGATTTTTTGTGGCTATTCAGGGAGAAAAATTAACTCTGACAGCAAATCCCTGTAGTATACATGCAATCTTCACTGATAAAATATTTCTTGACCTTGGCAACCCTTAGTTATTCCAGGTTTTCTGGAGTCATACATTTCAATTGCTAGAATCAATAACTTAAAATTGCCTCTACTAGACAGGGAAATTATGTCATGCTGGAGTTGAGATAAACATGTTTCTTCAGAGGTGTCCCAGGACCAGCATGCACTTGGAATAGTCCTTGGCAGAGAATAACCTTGGGACAATTTAATGCATGCTCAAATAATGCTGTTTTTATGACATCCAAGAAGAATCCCAATAAATTTTGGACAGATTCCAGTTATAAAAGCTCTCATAATCCAGTGTCAATTTTCATTGCTTTTACTGTATACTTGGATTTATTTGGAAATAACCTGAGTAAATATTTATATTATTAATTAATCATTATTATCAATATATTCAAGATTAATTGATCATACTTAGTATAATTATTTACTTCAACACAATTCATTATATTAATTCTATATAAATATTCTATGGAATCCAAAATTCCATTCATTTTAAGGAAAAAACAATAAATAGATTCAGGAGGACAGACCTTGTTATTTAGTTCTTCAGACATAGCCTCGATCTAACTGTAAATCTAAAATGTCTATGACCTTCTTTTACACATTCAGGTTGAAACAAGCAACTGACATTTTTCTTTAAGCAATCCTTGTCCATAAAGCTTTTGGAAACCAAAGCAACATCTTTACTGCTTCTTCAGTTTTTTACTGCTTCTTGTTGTTGTTTTTTTTTTTTTTTTCATTCTCTCTTTTGAAAATAACAGTAAACATATAAAGTAGGCATCTAGATCTATAACGAGAACTTTTATAATTATTGATGGGATATTCTATATGATATTATGAAATCATAAAACACTAAGGGTGAGTAGCATTGAAAGAAAATAAGTTTGTTAGCAATAGATTTTCATTTTCAATAGGGTCACAGTTTTCTTCACTTTTTATGAACAGCATCTCTTAGAGTTTTTAAATCTCCATTTTGTTCAACTGGAACAAAGAACAATTATGCCAGGAGAGATAAGGTAATCTCACCGGGCTTACTAGAAAGAAAGGCCCGCACAACAGCATGACACTTACCACTGGATTTAGTGTCTGTCAGCAGTTGCTCACAGAAATGAAAATGTTCCATGAATTCATGTTGTGCCTGTTTTCCTCTCCTCCCAGGGGCCTTTCCTCCTCGGGGGATAATAGGGATAAGAATCTTTCTCCCATATAACTAATGTTTTAGAGCGCACAAGGCAATGTGTCTTTTGCACCTCTCCAGAAACTCATTTATCTCCTCTGAAGCATACTTCTATTATTTTGTTTTAAAGAGCAAGGTTTGGGTGCACGTAATCCATTCAGTTATCAAGGTCAGATGCAATTGTTTCAGTCTTCCAGGTGCCTGCTTTTCCTATGTGATATGTGGCTTATAAATGCTGCTCTCTGTGATTTCTGGGTTTGCTACCTGTCCACTTAGAGATAATCATTATTCATTCAAATACATACCACATGCATTATACAGATCCAGTGAAAATGGTTCTTATCGACAATATACCAATTAGATAAGCTAGAATGAAGCTCATTGAAGAAACAGGGCAGAACTGGTGAATTTTGTAAACTCTTCAGGCTTTTGCTGCTGCATTTTGTTCAGAACTCATGTTTCAGTCTTTTGAATGCTTGATATTCCCTATCTCTCTCTCACTATTTTGTCTGTTCCCTTTCCATTGATGTACCTATGGATTAGAAAGTGGATTAAAAGCAGAATTGCTTAAATATACTGTGCTGACAATAATATAAATACTTCATCTACTATTATTATAATATAATATTATAATACTACTGGCTTCCCAGGTAGAGTTAGTGGTAAAGAACCCACATGCCAATGCAGGAGGCATACGAGATGCAAGAGATGTGGGTTCAATCCCTGGGTCAGGAAGATACCCTGGAGAAGGGCATGGCAACCCACTCCCTGGAGAATTCCATGGACAGAGGAGCTTGGCAGGCTATAGTCCACGGAGTCACATAGAGCTGGACAGGACTGAAGCAATTTAGTGTGCTTAATACTACTATTATAATGGTACTGTTACTACTGGCAAAAATACTTAGTATATATACAACAAACAGGTGAGGGAGACAGAAAGTATAGATATTCTTACCTCCAGCTCACAGAAGAGAAAAACAAGATTGAAATATTTACCCAAGGTCACAGCGTGGGAAAGCAGCAGAGAGCAGATCTGACTCATTCCTTTGTAACTCAGGAAGCTTCAAAGAGGCTTCCTCCTAGAAACCACTTGCGCTGACCAGAATTCCAGAGTGGACAGGAATGTCTTCTTTGCCTTACATACTGAGGTTTGACATGGCTCTTTTCTGTACTCCCAACACTATTTACCTGAGACTTAGAGGGAAGGATCACATGCATATAACTTATGAAGTAAAATATCTAAGAGAGCACATGCTTCATGGTGGGTTCTAAATGCACATTTGTTGAATGAATTCATCAAAGGCAGCAACATGCCAAATTCTTCTTGAACATATTCATGGAACATGTACGGACATGAGATTGTCACACAGCAGATTGTTGATTGAGGTTGCTTGGCTAATTGAATCTTGGTAATCTCCAAAATATATATAGGTTGTGTTCAAAAGAGAAAAGAATGAAAGACAATAAAACATCTTGTAAATATGTTGTTTTTGTATTTCATGTTTTCCCATAGATATGTTCTAAATTGTAGTTAACTTACCAGGCTAGAAAAAAAGATAGCTTTAAACAAAAAGTACATATGATATACACATTACTCTTCCAACTCAGATATGTGTCTAGATTAATGTTTATTTATTGTAAGGGTTTTGTGTGTGTGTGTGTGTGTGTGTGTGTGTGTGTCTGTCAGAATATTTTACATTTTCTTTAAGATAAGTCTCTATTCTAAAATAAATATTACCATGTATTTCAATGTTTGGTCTCCAATTGAACTGTATAAAGGGGATGGGAAAGAAGTCCTTACTGTAACTGGATTTATACTGAGTACCTGTTAAGATTCAGAATTCTCCTTCTACCTAGGATTATTCACAGAGAGCTAGCATTATTTCAGTGCAAATGTCACCAGGACGCCCTGTTGCCTGGAGGATGAATAATATAATGATCTGTTTTGCTTATGTATCAGAGAATTTGAATTGTTTGCAGGAGAATTGCCACACTTGTATTTAGCAATGCTGACTTGATTATAATCAACTGTGTAACCGAATACTATTACAACATATGACCCCTCATGGTTAACAGCATTTTGCCAAATATTTCATTACAATTATTTTCTTTATATATATATATATAAAATTTGATTTATTTGCCTATTTATTGTCTGTGCTAGGTCTTCGTTGCTGTTGCTGTGTGGGCTTTTTCCACTTGCAGTGAGCAAGGGCTACCCTCTAGTTGTGAGGCATGGGCTTCTCATTGCAATGTCTTCTCTTGTTGCAGAGTCCGGGCTCTAGGGCACAGGCTCAATTGTTGTAGCTCACCCTCTTAGTTGTTTCCTGGCATGTGGGGTCTTCTGGAATTAGGAGGCAAACATGCATCTCCTGCACTGGCAGGTGGGTTCTGCCACCAGGGGAACTCTTCCATCACAATTCATAGCACAGGAAAAGGTAAGTAATCATAACCACACTGAAGAACTTCTTCAGCATGCATGACAGCATGAACACGTGTAGCACAGTTACCATTCTGACAAAAGTTTGATCATATGACGCTGTTCTCCTTGCCTTGGGTTACTTAGAATGCCAGACCATTTTTAGTAAAGCCACCAATTTCTATTGATGGCCCTGTCACATTCATATGCCTCTGTCAAATCAGTCATAATATGACTTTGTTTTAAATAGTCTTTTTTGCTCAATGTTATTTAAATTGTCAGAGAATCACACAGAGCTTAGGTAAAATTTGAAAAGAGCCACAAATGTGAATATGAAGGGCCATAAATCATTTGGCTTTTAGTTGACTAAAACTGTTAAAGATTATATATATATATATATATATATGTATATATATATGTATATATATATATATATATATATATATAAGCAATCTTCTTCTGTTCTAGAAATAGTTCTACAACCACCACACCCCCAACCTGAGAGAAATTATTCTAGCGTTTTGATGGACAAGGAGTCATACACTGTCACCAGATTGTTACAAATGTGTAACCAAGCACCACTCCCATAATCGCTGTATCTTCCTTTGTCAGGAATGCTTGAGGCAGAGGAATAATAGACAGCTAGCTACTCCAACAGGATTTACGATCTGAAAAGAAAGTTAAGAATTACAGATGTAATATCTCTCTTCTTTCTTGTTCTTGCAATGTCTCAGAAATCATTGCCAAAACGATAGAATTTTGTCAAACATAAAACAGTTATTCAGTATTACCTAAATGAAGTATAAATCTGTATGGATATCTGCAACTAGCTATTATCTTATGTTTGTAAATGATTGCATTTTAAAAAACTCTTTAGTATGCCAACAATCTACTCTCTGACAATATAAAAGTATCTAGATCAGAATCAATCATGTTCTTAATCTGAGCTTCATCCTGTTTCATCTGTACTCTTAAACATCTAAGTATTTTTTTAATTTTTTTTTTTTTTGTTGTTAACCCATCTAAAAAGTTTTCTAACTCAATCTGGCTATAAATTCTGCTACAAAGTTTCATTTTGTTTTGTTTCCTTTAATGACTTTGTGTTCAAGGTTGAATTCTTGCAAAGTCTTTGTAAAGAGCCTATGGCCTTTATGATTTCATTTTTTGTTTGCTCAATATTAATTCCTTGTTGTTAGGTAGCAGCTTGTTTATTGTCTGGAAATTATTAATTCTAACTTTCAGCTGAAACTATTTCTTTCTACAAAATCTGCTTAATGCCCTTCCATTCTAATATATGAGAAAATAATAGTAGCTTCTATGTTTCTTTTTTCCATCTCCTTTTCACTGATATCTTACAATGACTACTTCTCTAAAAGTCTGGAAGTTTACTACATGGTTTTCAATAAAGAAGTATGATTATTGTTGTGGAATATTGCTCCCTTATAACTTGAAATGTTTAAAATATATTTAGATGTTTATTGTTCACGTTGGTTATACTTGGAAATATCTAGGTTAAGTTTTATACTAGGTGTGTTGATGTGTATATTTTTAATAAAAATACAAAGCTGGCTTAGTTTGAAAAATACTAGAGAGGGAATTCTTAGAATGTCATTTAGCCTAACAAGCTGATACAGCACAAAGTCATCCCTACATGATACCACACTTTTTTTCTTTCTCTGTAGCACTGTAGCTTTTTCAGAGAACTGTCTTTATGTGTCCCTGACCCCCACTTCACAGCTATTAGAGAAAGCTTGTTCCCTTGTCTTCAGACCTTTTTCTTTCTTCTTGAGAAGTTAGGCTGAAGACAAAAATAAAACACATATTTTTAAAAGTCATTTATACAGCAACCAATTTGTCCTTCAGTAGGTGAATGGATAAATAAACTGTGCTACATCCAGACAATGGAATATTAGTTGGTGCTAAAAAGAAATGAGCTATGAAGCCATGAAAAGTCATGGAAGAACTTTAAATGCATATTACTAAGTTAAATAAAGCAGTCTAAAAAGGGTACATACTGTAGGTTCCCAACTACATGACATTCTCCAGTAGATAAAAATATGGAGACAGTAAAAAGGTCAGTCATTGCCAGAGGCTGGAGTGCGGGGGTGGGGGGGGCAGGTACAAATAAATAGTAGGCACACAGAAGATTTTTAGGGCAGCAGAATTACTCTGTGATACTATAATGATGGTTACATGCTATAATATATTTGTCCAAATCCATAGAATGTACAACATGAAAAGTGAATCCTAATGTAAACTATGGACTTTGGGTATAATGATGTGCCAATGTAGATTCATCAGTTACAACAAATGTATCACTCTGATGTAGGGGGTATTGACAATGGGAGAAGCTGAGCATGTGTGAAGGCAGAGGTTATATGGAGAAAAATGTGTACCTTCATCCCAGGTTTTCTGTAAACCTAACTGCTTTAAAAAATTAAATCTTTTAAACAATAACAACAACACATCACATCAACTAAGTCATTTATACCAGAGGTTCTCAAACTAATCCCAGACCAGCAGGTTTAAAATCACCTGGGAACTTTTTAGAGATAGAAATTCTCAGGCATCTCTCCAGACTTACAGGAGTAATTGCTGGAAATTCTGAGAAGTGAAAACCAGTAATTGCTGTTTAAGAATGCTTTCTGGTCATTCTGCTGCATGCTAAAATCTGAGTAACACACCACTTTCCATGATGGAATTCTACCCGGACCCACTTGAAAGTCTAATTTCCAAATAGTTCACTTTGTATGCTCTTGATATTGTATCCAGGGCTATGGCTTTTACTTTTTTAGGAAAAGAAATATTACCGTGTTTAAAAAAATAATAATCTTGTATATAGTCTTTGAATTGCACTTTCTTCACTTGCCAGAAAATTGAGTATTAACTCCCAGTATCCTCTCTCAGCTTCATCTAAATTTCATCGTATCAGGTTGATATTTCAAAATGTGTGGGATGATGATGGGAACTTGTCTAGTTTTACTGTAGATGAAGTTTTCATCTCTATTTTATTGTGATTTATATCACTTTTAATGTCTGTCAAACAATTTTGGAAATATGTACCAACTCTCCATCTTTCTTGGAAATCTTTCAGTGCACTGCATATTTATTAGATAGTAACACCTAATGGGATGTAACTTCTTTGCTTTAAAATATAAACTTCCTGGCAGTGTCATGGTTTCAGGTACACCTGAGAACTATTTCAGTGCATCATTATCTCCACTGAAACGGAAAAGTGATCTAGGGGTTATTTCTCTCTAACAGCAGAGAGGTATACCAATCAGGCTGGAAAGCAAAGTAAGTTGTCCCCAGGAATTGACCAACAGTAAACCGGCATTTCAGAAAAAGGCATAGCCCCACAGCATACTGGAGACCTTGAAGAACCATATATTTTTGCTATCTTGCTAATAATTCAGGTCACATATTAGATTTTCTCAGATACCCTTAATAAGGCAACATGCGTTAAGGAGAAGCTGGAAGAAGAATCTGTTGATAATTAGGTGAGATAAAAGCAAATCCACATAAAACAGTCAGCATGCAAAACATAAAAAGGATAGCTACCCTCAGTGCTGCAGTTCAGGAAGAACATAAGCCATGGCCGTCAGCCTCCAGCAGCCCTCCTTCTTTTTCTCACTTTTATTTGTCCTTTCTCACTGACTCAATGGACATGGGTTTGGGTGGACTCCAGGATTTGGTGATGGACAGGGAGGCCTGGTGTGCTGCAGTTCATGGGGTCGCAAAGAGTCCGACAGTCCATGATGCCATCCAACCAATTCATCCTCCGTTCTCCCCTTGTCCTCATGCCTTCAATCTTTCCCAGCATCAGGGTCTTTTCAAATCAGTCAGTTCTTCTCATCAGGTGGCCAAATTTTTGGAGTTTCAGCTTCAACATCAGTCCTTCCAATGAATATTCAGAACTGATCTCCTTTAGGATGGACTGGTTTGAACTCCTTGCTGTCCAAGGGACTCTTAAGAGTCTTCTCCAACACCACAGTTCAAAAGCATCAATATTTCGGCGCTCAGCTTCCTTCATACTACAAATTTCACATCCATATATGACCACTGGGAAAGCCATAGCTTTGACTAGATGGACATTTGTTGGCACAGTAATGTCTCTGCTTTTTAATAAGCTGTCTAGGTTGGTCATAATTTTCCTTCCAGGGGGTAAGTGTCCTTTAATTTAATATCTATAACTTCAGATTTGCAGATGACACCATCCTTACGGAAGAAAGGGAAGAGGAATTAAAGAACCTCTTGATGAAAGTGAAAGAGGGAGGAGAGTGAAAAAGCCGGCTTAAAACTCAGCATTTAAAAAATGAAGATCATGACATCCACTCCCACTACTTCGTGGCAAGTAGATGGGGAAACAATGGAAACAGTGATGGAATTTTCTTTTTCTTGGGCTTCAAAATCACTGCAGATGGTGACTGAAGCAATGAAAAGATGCTTGCTCCTTGGAAGAAAAGCTGTGAACAACATAAACAGCATATTAAAAAGCAGAGACATTATTTTACCAAGAAAGCTCTGTCTAGTCAAAGCTATGGTTTTCCCTGTAGTTATGTACAGATGTGAGAGTTGGACCATAAAGAAAGCTGAGTGCCAAATAATTTACGCTCTTGAACTGTGGTGTTGGAGAAGCCTCTTGAGAGTCTGTTGAACTGCAAGGAGATCCAACCAGTCCATCCTAGAGATCAGTCCTGGGTGTTCATTGGAAGGACTGATGCTGAAGCTGAAACTCCAATATTTTGGCTGCCTGATGTGAAGAACTGACTCATTGGAAAAGACCCTGATGCTGGGAAAGATTGAAGGCAGGAGGAGAAGGGGACAACAGAGGATGAGATGGTTGGATGGCATCACTGAATCAATGGACATGAGTCTGAGCAAGCTCTAGGAGATGGTGATGGGGAGTGCAGCCTTTCGTGCTATGGTCCATGGAGTTTCAAAGAGTCAGACATGACTGAGCAACTGAACAACAACAAATCTGCTTATTCACTAACCACTACCTTTATTCAAGAAACATTGGCCTCTATTTGAAAATAAGAAGTGTCCATTAAAGAAACAGCACATTCCTTGTGGGAAAAAAAATACATTTCAGTGGCTATATTCACTTTAAAATTTGAGCACCAGAGCACTGAGGGATGAGGTGAAGCACCAGGATAAGAACAGTTAGAAAAACAGATGAGTTTACTTTTAAATGTGTTTGAGGAAACGAAGTTATGTATAAGTATCAACAATAGCATTGAACATTTACCCTACCGTATACATTATCTTAGTATTTAAACAATTAATATTCCAGTGATATATTATTATATTCTTTCTTGTTCCTGTCATTTGTTTTATTTACACAAATAACCTCTTATATTGTTGACAATTCTTTACAAACTAAAAATAAATGTTGATTATTCATAGAGAATGGATTTCTGTGGTAGGTTAGAGCAAAGAATCTGCCTGCAATGCAGAAGACCTGGATTTGATCTCTGGGTTTGGAAGATCCCCTGGAGGAGGTCATGGCAACCCACTTCAGAATTCTTATCTGGAGAATATCCATGAACAAAGGAGCCTGGTGGGCTACAGTCCATGGGGTCGCAAAGAGTTGGACATAGCTGAGCACCTAAATGCAGCAGAGCACATTCACAGAGAATACCATAATCTCATAGTTTATCAGGGATCTACTTTTGATAATTCAGTATTTTCAAAAAATTTTAAACTTAATAACATTTTTTAGGAATTAGCTTTAAAAATAAGATATTTCAATTACAAGTGAAAACATTTTTTGTGTAAATTGGCTTCTAATACATGCAATCCAACTTCTCTATTACATTGAGTGAAACTGTTAACCAACATAATATAAATAAAATCTGCATACATAGAAGTTAGTTAAATGTACAGCATACTGACACATGTATATGGAATTTAGAAAGGTGATAACGATAACCCTATATGCAGAACAGAAAAAGAGACACAGAAATACAGAACAGACTTTTGAACTCTGTGGGAGAATGTGAGGGTGGGATATTTCAAAAGAACAGCATGTATACTATCTATGGTGAAACAGATCACCAGCCCAGGTGGGATGCATAAGACAAGTGCTCCGGCCTGGTGCACTGGGAAGACCCAGAGGAATCGGGTGGAGAGGGAGGTGGGAGGGGGGATCGGGATTGGGAATACATGTAAATCCATGGCTGATTCATATCAATGTATGACAAAACCCACTGGAAAAAAAAATAATAATAATAAAAAAAAAAGAAAAAAAAAGAAAAAGAAGTTAGTTAAATGTAAAAGATAATATGAAAATTTAAAAGTAAAAGTTATAGTGTATAATTATTTAAATCTTGTATTAATATCTAAAGATTAAAGAGGTATTAAGAAAAATTTTATAGTAATTATTTTTATCCATCATCAAATACATTTCATTTTGAGACCTCCTTGCATTATAATTTGATATGCCATAATCCAGTGTAAAATTCCATTTTAATGATATAAGATGATATGGTAAAATGAATATGTTCTTATAATATGGCAGAAATGGTCATAAAATTTAGTACTGTGGTTTAATTATGTGACTTCATGCATTTATCTTTCTGGTTCAGTGTTTTCACTGGATGCAAATTCTATATGCGTTATACATGTATGTGTGTATATGTGTGTGTCTTAGAGTGTACAAAGGAGAGAATTAAATTATATAACCTTACTGAAGCACGTATGACAATAGTTTTTCATTGGCTACATACATATCTTTATGTATAAGTTCAAAGACTAAAATAATAAGCTATATGCTAAAAACAGTGTTTCCTTATTTTGGATTTTTCATTTCAAGTGTAGTGGCACAGTTGGCTTGAATTATCCACAAGAATCTCCCCAGTTTCCATTGTGATTTGCATACATAGACATGGTTTATATCCAAATGCACTATGGCCCTTTTTGTCATTTTTATATTGAAAACAAAGCAGCAAACTCATGAAATAATTGGTGTCATAAAAAACAGAAACACTTGCCATACTTTTTCACTTGAATAAGTACATTTATTTTTCATCTGGTGTTAGACAGTGCTCTGCTTATACACCCTTGGGAAACAACAGCGTTATCTGTTTGTACCTAGAGAACAGCTAGACTTTGATAAATGGAATGGGGCAGGGCTCATGTACCATAGATTTGATATATCACTGTTTGCAAGAGGTTTTTCTTTTTTTTTTTCTTTTGGTATATTTTGTGTGTGATAGATTTTTTTTTTTTTTTTACTTTTTATTATTTAATGTCTTATGAAAGGTATGAGTTACTGAATATAAATTTTGGAACAAACTGATACATTTTCAGTATAAAAAATTTTAGTTGCAGGAATTTTTCCCAATTAGAGTAAAAGATACCTTTGCATGTTACAACCATGTGGCAGGCAAAATGTAATAAACCCCCCCAAAATTCATAATCCATATATAATACTGAAACTTTGTTTTCCACAAATGAGTTATAGGTGTGCACAAGTGTGCAAAAAAATTAAAAGTCTGCAAAAATATGTATCCCCTAGGTACCTACTTAGGCTTCCCTAGTGGCTTGGATGCTGGAGAATCTGTCTGCAATGCAAGAGACCTAGACTCATTCCCTGGGTTGGGGAGATGCCCTGAAGTAGGAAATAGGAGCCTACTTCAATATTCAAACCTGGAGAATTTCATGGATATAGAAGCCCAGTCGTCTATAGTTCATGGGTAGGCAAAGAGTTGGACATGACTGAGCGACTAACACATTCACTTTCACAAGCACCTACTTAGCTAAACAACATTTGAAATATTAGGCCAGCCACCTCTGACATTAATAACTTACTCATTTTTTGCAATATGTCAAATGATTTTAGCATTTCCTATGGCTCCAAAATAACTGCAGATGGTGACTGCAGCCATGAAATTCAAAGATGCTTGCTCCTTGGAAGAAAAGCTATGACCAACCTAGACAGCATATTAAAAAGCAGAGACATTACTTTGCCAACTAATGTCCATCTAGTTAAAGTTATGGTTTTTCCAGTAGTCATCTACAGATGTGAGAGCTGGACCATAAAGAAAGCTAAGCACCAAAGAATCGATGCTTTTCAACTGTAGTGTTGGAAAAGACTCTTGAGAGTCCCTTGGACAGCAAGGAGATCCAACCAGTCCATCCTAAAGGAGATCAGTCCTGAATATTCATTGGAAGGACTGATGCTGAAGCTGAAACTCCGGCTTCATGAGTTTGAGTACATGAATACATGAGTTACACGGACATGAGTTTGAGTAGGTTCCAGGACTTGTTGATGAACAGGGTAGCCTGGTGTGCTGCAGTCCATGGGGTCGCAAAGAGTTGGACACCACTGAGCAACTAAACTGAACTGATGCATGCAATAATATGAAATATTTCAGAAGTGATTTAATGAAAGCAGCTTTTAAAAAATAATTGAACTTTCAGATAACATAGTTTACAAAAATATTTGAAATAATTTTAAAATATATTATAAATATAATATAAAATATTCAATATAAAATTTAAATATAAAAATATAATAAAATATAAAATAAAATAATGTTGATTTTATAAAAATACAAGGTACTGTGTGAAGTCAGTAATAAAGTAAAAGAATGATCCATGGATGGTAAAGAAAGCCCAAAGAGAATTATATCCTTGTGATTTATGGCACACCCTGGTGAAATTTAGTCCTTGTAAGAGTTAGTCACCCAGTCGTGTCCAACTCTTTATGATACCATGGGAACACCCAAAAATGTCTGAGAATTGCCCAAATTAATAAAAGTAACTCATATACATTTCGGTACCAAAGGAATATACCTTAAGTTTATGTGGATATATCTGTGAAATAGAAGAGAGCCACAAAAATAATAAAATATTGGCCAAAGTTTTCAGCTGCAAGAAAATAAAAATCTTCTCAGAAAATAAGACAAATTAGCCCTATATAGATTTTGGACTAAATTCACTCAACTTGAAAATTTGAAAATATTAAGTGAAGAATTAAAAATATTAAGTGATTGCCTCTGGTAATAGGCAGAAACACACCTTCTATTTTAAGGGACAGTATTTTAATTCAGACCTACAGTAACTCCTAAATGTAGGATTTCAAGAAAAAATATAGACAACATGAGTTTAAAAATTACTAAATAAGTAGAATTAATTACCAGAAAATGAAATAGACATCAGAATTAAGCCCATGAAGCTTTTGAATTCAGCCATCTTAGAAATAAAATATGAAATAAACAGTTCATTTAAAAAAATAACTATGAGGATTGAACTTATGGAGAAATAGCTAACATCCATAAGAACAATGTAACAATTAAAAAATTAAAAAAGTAGTAGAATTTTTGAAAGGATAACAGTAAAAGTAAAAAGCCAAAATATAGTGTGTTGGTTAATCAGCATATTAAATATTATTGAAGAAATTATTGAGTTGAAAGATTAATCTACAAACCCAAATGTATCACAAAACCACAGATATGATCTGTTTTGCTTATGGAAAATAAGATAAAATTAATTACAAGGATATTTGGGGACTAAATCAGTTTTAAAACCATGGATAATTTGGCAGGAGGATTAATGAAACTGAATAAAGTAGACTATGTTAAGATAACTAGGTATATCATCATATAAGATGAATAAAGAAGCAAGAAGACACAAGAGCCTGTTAGAAATAAGCCAACATAGATCAGTCATTGCAATAAAATTAATAGACTAAGACTTTAAAAAAAATCAGAAATTATAATAAATAAACAGAATAGTCAAAGAAAACTATTTTCAGTATGTAAACAAAATTTAACTAAGATTGTTAAGGAAACGTTCCAGAATCAAAGAATTTTAAAAACCGCTACAATAGTGTAAAGTAATTAGTATTTATTAAAATAAATAAATTTTTTAAAAATTAAAAAAAAAAAAAAACCCAGTTTTCATGAATAAACGTAGCCTCACTTCCAGAGAATGGGGAACATCAAGCTTGATATTCTTGACGTAAGATTTTCAGTTTCTTATTTATACAAGAGGACAATCCAATACTCACTCCAAAAACTGTCCTCTAGGTCAACAGTTGAGGAAGGATCTTATGATATTTAGGCAGGAAAGGTGAGAACTCTGAGAGCTCACAACACTGTCAGATCCTGTCTTTACTTAAAATTTGGATCCTTCCTTCATCATAATGTTTGTATTAATTTTGACTTCTGAAGACATATGGCATGCAAACATTGTCTATCTAGTTAAATAATTCATCTAAATTTTTGGCACCTTAAGTCTTGCACTCTATGCCCCTGCCTCACCTGATTCACACCACCCACTGCCCTGCTTAGGGAGGCAAGTTAGCCCAGTCTTTCCTCTAGGCTAAAGCTGCCACAGCTGGTGGTAACATAACTGCGCTTTGCAAAGCTCCCACTGTCTCAGGGAGCATCAGTGATGGGCAGAAGAGTCAGGCAGATTTTTTGGTGGTAGTGGATCTGATACGGTTGCGGTGAATGGCCCTCCTAACTCAAGCTCAGAATGCCAGACAGACTTAAAAGATGAATACCCACGGTATTCCATTGCAACATATAGTCGTGGGTATGAATAAAACAATGACAAAGGCCTAGCTCACTTGTTGGCAAGGAGCCTACTATATTTTGATAAAATGACTTTTTTTTTAGAAATCAGAAGCTGAAATTTATTTATTTTTCCTTTTTTTAAATTTGTTTTAGTTAGAGGCTAATTGCTTTACAATACTGTTGTGGTTTTTGCCATACATTGACATGAATCAGCCATGGGTGTACATGTGTTCCCCATCCTGAAACCCCCTCCCACCTCCCTCCCCACCCCACCCCTCTGGGTCATCCCAGCGCACCAGCCCCGAGCACCCTGTCTCATGCATCCAACCTGGGCTGGTAATCTGTTTCATATATGATATTATACACGTTTCAATCTGAGAGAATAGCATGGAATGCCTTTATATAGATTTAGTTCTATACCACTTAACATTAATGTGGAGTCCCGTGTTAGCCTACCAAAGAGGAAATATGCTAAAAGGATTTTGATATTTTGTGATTTCTTGAAAATAAGATATTAGGGTAAGCTGAAGTTGGAAAGAGGCATCCAACTTCAGTATAACGCTATATGTTATCTGCACAGATTTCTTCATCTTACTGGTGGTGTAACTGAAAGTGACCATCTGGCTGCTCACGGCTCAAAAGCCAATGAAGAGGCAAGATTGGCGGAAAGGAAACTTTGCTTTATTACGGATGCTGGCAACTGCAGCGGGAAGATAGATTCCTGTCCAAAGGCTAACTCTCCCCCACCACCACTGACATGCAGAAACAGTTAGCTCTGATAGTCATCTTAAATTGGTCATGCAGTGGTCTGACAGCATCATATAGAATATGGCTCAGAATATTATCCATAGCCCTTGAGAAGGAACTAAAAGACCTTGACTCTGCTTAATGGCTAAACTATTATTATTTTGTCCTGTTTGACTGCTTTTCCTCTGTTTCTGCATTTTCTCACTTCTCCAATTAAACTTATTCTTTGGCTAAAGTTTTTCTATAGGTAAAAGGCATTCAGGGGACAAGGTGGGTGGTGGGCAGGAGCATAGGGTCTTGCTACATTTTAGTATCACAGAAAGGCAACTTGAATAATATGAATTTCTATTGACTATTAGAGCCACTATCCTCTCTACTATAGATTATATAAAGAACCTCACAACACATGGAAATGAAGAAAAGTTAGACATTAAACATTAAAGTAGATTATAGCAATCATCTACCAATGTAAAAGAAAAAAAATTCAAGCTTATTACTTTTCTCAGAGAGAGTCTTTAAATAATAATAAAATGTTATAAATACTTGATAAAATAATAGAGTGTATGTTTGTACCTTTTAAAGCTTAAACTCTATTGTTTCTCTTTAAAAGTTTTTAAGTGATAAACCCCCACACAACAACATCAAAGGCATTCAAAAATATACATATATTTAGCTCATGAATCTACATGAATCCCTAGCTGAATCATAAATCAGCTGTTTAAACCTAGCTTGATTGTGCAGGTTTTCTAGTCTCTTATAGGTTTACTTATATAACTTATTACTGGCTAACTGCCGATAGTCTGTACAGTCTTGCCAGAATGTATTGAAAAGACCAGTGAGGGCATGATCTCAGAAGATGGCACAAAACAGGCAAAATTGATGAAGTACTCTTCAAGTTCATGTCATGCGTGCTAAAACTCCATTGACCAAAAAAGACAAAGGCCAGAGTCAAATGGGAGGACACTCAGAGGCACAACAGACAGTGTGGACTTACAGAGAGGTGAAGACTCAAGGTTACTAATGCATCCAGTCTACTATAATTACATGAAGCAACTATAAGGGAAATCAATAAATTTTCCATTATGTGCAGATATTTTAACATAGTCCTCTAAGTACTTGCTAGATCCAACAGAAGAAAAAATGAAAAGTCAAATATTTGAATGCCGCAGTTGTTGGACATTTATAGAACATAGAAACTCACACATTCTTACTTAGCAAGCATAAAATATGTATGCAAATTCACATTGTGAGGTCATGAAGCAAATCTTAAGAGGATTCAAATAATCGTGTCTGTGATAAATTTACAATCAAATTTAGAAATTTGCAAAAATAAAATTAACTATACCAAATAAGTTTAGAATGTCTTTTAAAATACCCTTCAACTCGTTTATGGTTTAAAGAGAAAAACTCACAATGGAAACTAGACATTACTTGAAACTAGCGTTTGAAAAAGTACATCATGTCCAGACATGGGGGCGGGGGGTAACATGTACTTAGCAGAAAGTTTTACTTAAAGATTTAATTTAGAGATGAATCAAAATTAATTAATTGAATACAAAATTTAAAAAGTTAGAAAAGGATCAAAGTAAATTTTCCAAAGAAGAAAACAAACAGAATAAAAGCTGTTAAAAAGTGGGGAAGGAAATATTAAAAGGAGAAACACAAATGAACTAACAGAAAGCAAGGTGAAATGTAAAACATTAAAATTTGATTATTTGAAAAACTGACAGACTAATCTCTGGATAAATTACTACATAAAAGGAAAATAATATATATAATAATATAACTTAAAAGTAATATATGCAGCAGTGATTTAACATATAATGGATGTGATACAAATTTTATACAAATACATTTGAAAACATAGGCGAAATACACAGATTCTTAGGAAATTAAAACTTACAAAAACCAGACTGAGAATGAATTAAGTAATGTAAACATTTCTGATAATTTGAAAAACCTGAGTCCTAGCTCTGTAATTTCAGGTATTTCCCTGAAATATATTTCAGATAGTTTCCTACATATTCAGATGTGTTTGCAATTGAGTTTTACCTAATATTCATAGAATTAGATTCCAATCTTACACAAACACTTCCAGAAATTAGATCAGAGGTTATCTCTAAAATCCTAGCATGAGTTTGGCACTAGCTTGAGACTAAGGAAAATTTGTATGTCTTTCCCCAAACACTAATTCAAAGAATAATATTCTCTAAGTTAATTGTGATTTTACCTAAGCATATCCTTTTTTTTTTTTTTTCTAGTTCTTCAAGCAAGAAGAGCCTGGCAAAGAGTCTGTCTGGATTTATTTTTTCTGAGTTTTCACCATATTGTTGATTCTTTTCTTATAGCGTAGGGGAAAAAGCATAAACATTAAGCTGCAATAATTATACTTTATTCTAGTAAGCTTTATATTATATTATCAAAACATATAATTAAGAAGCTGGTAAGTTATATTATAGTAATAATTTTAAGTATTTTAGTTTTTAAAGTATGATGGCAAATTTTATTATTTTAAAATATATTCAACTTTCATATTTTAAACTTTATATGTGAACTTTATATGTGCACATATGTGAACTTTATATGTGAACGTACATTTGTTTGCAATATTTTAAGTGTCTTTACAAATAATTCAGATTTAGCAATAATTTTATTTTTTAATTTCTACAGAAATGTCCCAATATGAGTAGACTGTGCACAGTAAATACTGCTATTTTAAGCATTTTTGTTGATTGAATTATGTTGATAGTTTTTAAAATATGTTCTTATTGTTTAGTCACTTAAGTAATTTCCAACTCTACAACCTTACAGACTGCATCAAGCCAGGCTTCCCCGTACTTCATTATCTCCCAGAGTCTGCTCAAACTCAAGTTCACGGGTCAGTGATTCCCTCCAACTATCTCATCCTATGCTGCCTCCTTCTCCTGCACTCAATCTTTCCCAAGGTCTGGGTTTTTTCTAATGAGATGGCTCTTCTCATCAGGTGGCCAAAGTATTTGAGCTTCAGCATCAGTCCTTCCAGTGAAGATTTAGGGTTGATTTCTTTTAGGATTGACTGGTTTGATCTCCTTGCAGTCTAAGGGACTCAAGAGTCTTCTCCATCACCACTATTTGAAAGCATCAATCCTTCACCACTCAGCCTTCTTTATAGTCCAACTCTCACATTCATACATGACTACTAGAAGAACCATAGCTGGTATAATTCTATTTAAATAAAGAGATAATCTCAATGTTTAAACTGATGATACTCTGCCTATTTGCAATTTATTAGGTACATCTTTTATTCATTTTAAATAAGTGGAGGTTGCCACTAGGATTATGATTACTCAATAGATACAAAAGTGGAGCTTCATAATTATTTGGTTAGCTGACAATCAATAGATTACAAGCACTAAAGTGAATCGAGGGTTAAGGTGGTGCTCAATTGTCTGGTTATGGATATTGATCAAGTAAATAACAAAACTGCAGAATCCCTACTTCCTTCTCTAATATTCGCTCAATTCCAAATGCTTTAGTTAATTTTCTCCTTCAAGAAATGTAAAAAGGCTTATAATGATCACTTTCTCTTCAAAAACGTCTGTATGTATCTGTTAAGAGAGGCATTATATTTGTTCTTATCCATTTTATCTTTACTTGATTAATTACACTTTATTCAACACTGCCCCATTTTCCTACTTTTTGATTTACTAATTCCTTCTTTATTTTGATTCCTTACCTTGTTTAACTTGATTTCTGTAGTCTTGTCCTCACCATTTTCCTATACCTGAGGTTGGTTTTTATTCCCTTGGTGGATTTCATCAAGAAAGAGAGGGGGCATAAATATTTTGGCTAGTACTAATACTGGCCACGGGGCTTGACTGTCCATTAAGGGCAATGTTAGCTATTTCTTTGAAAATACAGGTCTCTTCACTTTTGCTATGTTCTTCTCCATTTGTAACATGAAAAGTCAGAAATTCCTTAACACTTGATTAAAATGAAACTGTTTCCCAGTGAAAAGAAAACTTCCATGTGACTCATGTAACTTACTTAACACATGAGTCCTGTTATATCATACTCTCTATCTGCTCCGTGACTGTGATTTTCAACTCTTTTATGACATTCTTGTTTTTAAGTTTTCCCTTCCTGCTTCCCAAACAACCAAGAACAGAAGAGCTTCAGATTTCCTCTGCTTTCTTCATTTTTCTCTTAGAAAGTTGATGAATATAATCTTGGGGAAATAGCACAGTAAATAGCAAACTCCCTTGGTATGCTTTTGACTTCAGAAGTGTTAACATTTAATTAAATCTTTCCTTTATTCCTACCCCACCAGGTTGAATCCCTGATGTTCCATGTTTACCCACATGGAATTAGAGCATAAAATGTTTTAAGAACCTTATAATCTATTTACAGATGTTATGTCAAAACAAGGAAAACATCTTGCATGTGGTTCATGAGTAGATATCTCCTTTTAAAACAAATTTTAAACATGTGTATTACAATATAAATGACATGTAAATCACACAATTAAGAGAATATGGTGAATTTATTTTCACAGAATGACATTCTCAGTCATCTAACCTAACAATGGTACACAGATCTCTAAATCTTCTGGATAGAGTATTCTATTCAAAATGATATATTTAAAAAGTCTTTAGATTTTGTTTGTGTTAAGGACTTAACAAGATTTTTACACTATGATAGAAAAAGCAATATATTAGAGCTTATCTGAACAAATCTTAGCACTTCACAAGATACTTTCCTTGAAGAGAAAGCATGGTGGTGTGCAGAATTGGAGCTTCTTGAGTTCATTTTTTCCCTTTATATCTTGAAGATGTTATCTTTCTTATGGATTCCATTATAATTCATACATAAATGTATGAGGTTCCCTAAATCTTTATCCACAGCTCTGTTATGTGCAATTCAGGTTTTTGCTGCATAAAAACTAGAAATAAGAAACTGTATCTCTTGGTCTAATTAAAGCCTTAATTGTAGTAAGCTATTAATATTTTGGTGAAAACTGGCTTCTCCAGTGTCATCTAATGTTAAAAGTGAATTATTTTGTCACCTGCTCTCCAAATTTTCAGTTTCTGATAATTAATGCAGCAATTCTTCTAAAGTTGAATTGACTGACAACTGCTCTGGCTTCTTCTATATATCTTTACAGATCCTTCCTTTTACATCACTAAGTAGAGCACAGACATAAACCTCCATGGTTTCAAATCACAGTTATTGCACTTTTTAGCTATGCTAGCCTGAGAAGTTGACATTTCTTTGACTTCTCTCCATTTTACAAGTTTAGATATTCTGCAGGAGAAGATGAAATCAACATGATGAAAAAGATTTCAATATTCTAAATTTATTCTTTCATTTCTGCAAAGGTTTTACACATGGCCCAAGACTTACCAATCTAAAAGTTAATCATGTTCATAGAGAACACTTTGTTAAAAATAAAACAAATGAGATATCAGTGATCTCACATTTGGATTATGATTTTTTTCTTAAGAATTTTGGAACAAATATCCTTTACTACAATGAGTTCTTATTCTTTTATCTAAGTACATTTTTACTGTACTGTTGAATCTAGCCTGGAAGCCTTTGTTGATGAAGATGATATATTGTAAATAGTAACAAATACCACAACGTAGTACAATGTTCTCCTGGCTTTCTGAAATTGTGTGACATTATGCAAGTTATTTATTTTCTCTAAATCTCAGATTCCAACTAATTAAAAAGAATATAAAATGTTACCGATTTTAATAAGATCTTGTGAAGCTGAAGTATGATAACACCTGGAAGGTACTTACATGCTGGTGAATAGCAAAAATAAAACGGGAGGAGCTTAAGAAAGTTTAGCCATTATCCATTACAATTATTGTGTGTTTGCATGTGTATGCAATGCCCGGTCAGTCATGTCCGACTCCTTGTGACCCTTTGGACTATAACACACCAGGCCCCCCTGCCCATGAAGTTTTCCAGGCAAGAATACTAGAGTAGAGTTACCATTTCCTCCTCCTGGGATCTTCTGGACCTAGGGATCAAACCACATCTCCTGCTCCTTTTGCATTAGCTGGTGAATTCTTTTACCACGGTTGTCACCTGGGAGTTATATGAACTCTATACTTATTATTAAAAATGTGGAATGATTAAATTTACAAAACCCAAGTGTTCTTACTCGTGAAGAACTTTTGCTTGCCTGTCATAATTTTAAATTATACCTTTCAGATGCATGATACAGGGTACTTGGGCCTGGAGCACTGGAATGACCCAGAGGGATGGGATGGGGAGGGAGGTGGGAGGGGGGTTCAGGATGGGAACACATATACACCCGTGGCGGATTCATGTCAATCTATGGCAAAACCAATACAATATTGTAAAGTAATTAGCCTCCAATTAAAATAAATAAATTTATAAAATAAATTAAAAGATTAAACTGAAAAAAAATTTTAAAAATTATACCTTTCAGAGAAGAGACTAGCTTCTTCCAAAAGTACTCCATGGATAACCAGCATCTTTGATTATGAAGACTCATTGCTTCCAAGATAGTTTTGTCATATCTAGGTTTGTTTGTTAATGTGCAAGATACGTCCTCTTAATATGAACAGCATTGCAACCACATCATGAAAAAAATATGTATATATGTATGTAATTTTTTTCATCTCAGTGCATTATGTTAAACTGCTTGGGGGGAGGGAATAAATAAATCTCTAAAAAATTTAAATCCATTACCAGTAAATATAAAGATATGGACTCTTTGGGCAAGTTGGTTTTCAGCTGATTGCTTTCATTGTTCTATTAGCAAGAGAAACTGAGTCACTGAGACCTAATGGGCTATAGCCTGTCAGACCCCTCTGTCCATGGAATTCTCCAGGAAAGAATACTGGAGTGGATAGCCATTCATTTCAACAGGGAACCTTCCCAACCCAGGGATCTAACACCTCTCAACGGAACATAGAAGAATGAGTCAGATCCCTCTTTACAAACCATCCATGTTACCAAATTCAACAGCCCAATCTTTCTAATGGAAAATTGACATCTGAAAATTCAGCAATGTTTGAAATTTGAAAAAATTATTTTACACTGTGTATCCTGAAAACATAACCTGAGTACTTTTAATCAGAGAGAACATATAATTTTGTGCTTTGCTTTATTCTGCCTGAAGTTGTACTTAAACGTATTTCATATGATATAGTACTCAGTTATAATTTTAAATGCCATATAATAGTCTATCAGTTTACAAATAGTCATTTAACTAAAGCTATTTTTTCTAGCATTTCACTATTTTTGAAACAATGGTGATTAGCATCTTTGTTCACGTAATTTTTTCTTTCTTAAAATGTCCTTAGGATAATATTTCAGGACTATAATTTTTAAGATAGTACAATTTTTACTATTATTAAAATAAATTTTCCAAAGTCAATGGGGACTTTCATCACATATTTTATTGTTTGACAGTATTTTTTAATGTTACCAAGTCCTGGAATAAACACATCTCTAGCATTTTATCTTATTCAACCCCAAAGAGGTCCTTAGGCCAGTTGATGCTATTTAAAATTACCATGTTTGATAGAATTTAGTTTTGACAAAGAACATTTGGGAGGATTACACATCACCTCAGAAGATTTCTTTAAGTTACAAGATAAGAAATTGAATTGAACTGAATTCCTATTGCATATTGAACATTGTGCTAAGGCATTTCCCAGGTGACATTAATGGTAAAGGACCTGCCTGCCAATGCAGGAGAAGTAAGAGATGCATGTTCAATCCCTGGATCTGGAAGATCCCTGCAGGAGGGCATGGCAACCCACTCCAGTATTCTTGCCTGGAGAATCCCATGGACAGAGGAGCCTGGCAGGCTACAGTCATAGAATTGCAAAGAGTCAGACGACTGAAGCAACTTAGCACACATATGCACACTGTTCTAAGACTGTAATGTTTCTAACAATTACTGTAATGTTTACCGACAATGTTTCAGTACTTATGCACCGTGACTATAGAAGAGTCTCAACCTTGTTTAATTTCAATATTGTGTCAATTAACTGGCATGTTTGGTTTATAAAGGAATATCCACCAGGGCTTCCTTGGTGGCTCAGACAGTAAAGAATCAGCTTGCAATGAAGAAGACCCAGGTTCGATTCCTTGGTTGGAAAGATCCCTTGGAGAAGGGAATGGCTACCCACTCCAGTGTTCTTGCCTGGAGAATTCCATGGACAGAGGATCCTGGCACGCTACAGTCCATGGGGTCACAAAGAGTTGGACATGACTGAGTAAATATCTTATATCTAGAAAAAGTTATCCACTAGAGTGGTATATGTACATTATTTTCTGTATTGATTGACAGTACAGGACCAGGAAAGGGGAAGTTTTAGTTTTCTAGTAGCTCTAAAATTTTAAAAAAAGTAGTAATTTATTTATCTAATATATATTTATTATCTATTATTTGCCCAATAATATTTTGCACACTAGATTTATTACAAAAATGAAGTGAAAAACAGTCAGAGTATTAATATTTAAGAATTAAATGACAGTATTGTAGAATATACTGTGATGGGAGGTATGTATATTTATCCAAAGTGGACTTGCTTACAAAGTGAATTTGACTTGAATCTTAAACATGTTATGCTGTAATATCATTGCAAGCATTGAAAGGGAAATGGAAAGAAGTGATAGCAAGGACAAAGTCTCAGAAGTGAGCTTCAGGCTCGTGGGTAGACCGTTTGACACAGAAATAAGCACTATTGGGATTGAATTTTTATACCTCCAGATGTATATAGAAACAAGCTGGTAAATGATAATAATAATAGACAACATTTTTGTTGTATTAGATGCATATTCTGTAACACATGCTACCCTGAATATTTCATTAGTCATTTCATTGATTCTCACAACAGCATTATGAGTGTGATATTTTCAAGCCTATTTTACAAATGAGAAAACTGAAGCTCAGATAGTGAACTACTTGTGCCTGAGATTCTATTGTGGGCAAATGACAGGACTGAGCTTCGGACACACTCCTAATACTCGGGCTCGCAGTCTACGGGTCATGACCTTAGTCTTGGTCATGACCATGACCAGCCTTCTCGGACGAGTTGCTGCTGATGAGGTGGACTCATCTCTGAATGGTGGAAGGAAGTCCATTCTCTTCAAGAGATAAAACATTGAAGGCTAAGGAAATGGAGACTCTCCTTACACCTTGAGTGAAATCTTTAGAAAATATGCTTGTAGTATAATCAAACTTATTGTTGCTTTAAACATATAATCATTTTTCTGAATTTCTAAATTGCCAATATCTTCAAAATAATGTATCATTTGGTGCATGAGGCAGATTTGGAATCCTCATTGTATTTGTTTATTTGCCATAATTTTGGGCAAGATGCAATTAAATAAAAAAAGAAAACAGAAGCGGGCTATGATAGTTTAGGCATGACCAAACTATAATTAAACACACTTATTCTGCTTTATGTCCTCCCTGAGGAGATAAGTCCTTTAGGGATATTACTTAATTATTTAGGTTATAATTTTCTCTTTCCATTTAAAAGTAAGAAAATTAAGCTACAGTCATGTGCAATAGCAGAACTGTTATTCTTAGAAAGATTGAACAATTGCCCAAAAACTCCACCAGAGTTGATCCTTTACTATTACTATAATGATAGAATCCTCTCATTTAATCTCCACTGAGATGGGAAAGTCAAAACAATGCTTCTGCTGCGCTCAACTAGGAAGGTCTTTATGGATCAAATAAGTCACAGAAAGGAATAGATGTGGTTGAACTTGCTTAGGAATTGACTAGTACTTTTGCTTTGGCTTTCTTTTTTTTTTTTTCTGCTTTGGCTTTCAAATTTAAAATTTGAAAAAAAAAAATCAGGTTGTTTATATGAAGTATTTGATTACATAGCAAGTACTATGTGATTAAGTTTGTGAAATATGATTTTTCTCTTAATTTTCTCTTAATGATTTATTTTCCTTAATCCAAAATTGAGATTGATGATGAATACCCTCAGATCACAGATAAAATCTATTTTTAAGGATCTGATCTCCTTATGAGCTGGTCCATGAGACAAAATTTACCTTAATTTCAGGAAATGTGCTTGGAATTCATGCAGAATTGTGTCAATTAATATTGGATCAATTAATATTAATGCTAATATTAATATGATATCTGTAATAGCATATTAAAAAGAGTTTATTTCATCAAGTGTATTTGCCATTCATACCTAAAGTTTTATATTTATAATAATTGGCAATTTGGTGAGTGTTTTATCCAGTAAGGTTGTAAAAACCTAAATGTGGAAGATTCTACGCCACAGGGAAAGCTAGAGTGCTCCACATTATATAAGGCAGAATAAAAGATTTTAATAGAGTAATAAAGCTATAGTTTTAGAAACCAACACTAATGGTTGTGGTAAAAAGGATGTCTACATGACTCAGAAATACCGTAACTTTTACTTTATATTGTTAATGAATATCAGTGAGGAAATGTAACCTCTTACCATTTACTAAAACATTACATTTATAATTTGAAATAATTGATACATTTCTGCTCTAGTAAATTTAAGGTGATTAGCAAAAAATGAAATGAAGACTGAAGGAAAAATGTGAATTTCATATCACCAGTGTTTTTATTCTGTATTATTTTTGCTTTATAAGATATTAGAAAAGTTATGCAATATTTTTATTGTATACTTTCACAACCATCTTGATTTTATCATGGAATATGACAACATCTAATGCTTATGATCTCTTTACCTGGAAGTAGACATATACAAGACACAGTTTCACAATAACCATTCTAAACTAGTGTATTTTAAAAAGAGACAGCTATTTTATAACCTAGTGCTAATAAAATACCATGACAATTTAACTTCTATTTATACTTACTGAAAATTTAACTCAAAGAAAATGATAATGGGCTAAACAATTTATTTAAACTTGCAATTTACTTGTTTATTTGAGGCTGGTAAGCTTTTTACTCATTTTTACATGCATAAGAACACTCTTTTCCTTCCTATAATAAAATTGTTTTAGAATTTTCTTTATGTTTTGTTATTTTTTTAAATCTGTTTTTTTCCTGATGAGATGTGACCCTTTGTAGAGGAAAGGGCATGGGTTTTGAGGACAGGAAACTTATTAATACAGATTATTACTATGTAGCACATGGCTTTATGTAAATCTTATAAATAAAACAGGGAAATCCAGGATCTTTCTGAATATTAAGTGAAATAATAGAGTTGTAGTTTATAAAATTCAAAGACATTACAAAATTGTATTATTAAATTCAGAAAGAAATATAACTACTTCCTTTAGGGTTAGAAAAAAGTAAGTTAAGTAAAATAGCTTAATATTCACCATTAACTTATATTCCCCGCCATCTACACTAAGTATTACCAGTGCTTTGATGTATTAGCCAGTTAGATTTTGGTCTTTTAGCACTAGTCAACTAAGAACTGAACTTCTCTTGTAGCTCAGCTGGTAAAGAATCTTCCTGCAATGCGGAAGACCTGGGTTCAATCCCTGGGTTGGGAAGATCCCCTGGAGAAGGGAAATGCTACCCACTCCAGTATTCTGGCCTGGAAAATTCCATGGACTGCATACTCTACGGGGTTGCAAGGAGTCAGACATGATTGAGAGCCTTTCACTTTCACTTTCAACTAAGAACTCTGCCATATTTAATGAAGGGTGATTTAGGTGTATTGATATAGTTCTTATATTTGTAAAATTATTGCAATCAAGTGTCAGTGTTGAAAATAACAGACCCAAGTCTCTATACTAACTTGCAACCTAGTTGCTGAGTTTGGCAAACTTTCTGCTTAGGGCCAGAGATAAATATCTTAGGTGGCAAAGAGTGTTCATAATATATGCAAAAATAGTAAATATCTTTGCTCTTACATAGTTTTTGTCACATAGTCTTCTTAATAATTATGTGTTTATTTATTTGCTTATTTATTTTTTGTAACTGTTTAAAATGTAATGAAATAAAGCAACTTAGTGCAAGGGCAATTGAAAAAAAATGTAAGCAGGATTTGGTCCAGGGGTCCCAATGTGCCAATCCCCAGTCTGGTAGAGCGAATGCCATTTGAAGCTACACTGCCTTAAATTCACAGGGGAGAAACTGTATTATACTTAAGCAAGGCTGACCTGCTTATCCAAGGGCAAAACATCATCTAAAAGAACACTCTAATCCACTTCTCTGGATGTACACCTATTTTGGAAAATCGTTCCTTGCTTTTTTAATTTGAAAATTATATATAAAACATTTCAGGTGTCAGTGAAGATGAAATCAAATCAATGTTAATTGTTGAAAGTATATAACAGTAGGTTTCATAAAGAAATGAGCTAAAATGTGTATAAAAATCAATTACCACCAAGGATATATACAAAAGTGTTTTCTCATTTCAATTTGCAGTACTTTTAACAATATTGTCCTGTCAGAAGGCAGGTATCTTATTTCTTCATGCACATGGAAAAGAATTGAAATGATGCCATGCACTATCACCAAAGATAAAAATAGCAGACATTGGAGAAAAACACATTGTGAAATCCAGATTATACTGGATTTAACTGCCCATCGATGCTAATTTTCAACTATATCCCAGATGGTGGTAAAATTAATAAAACCTTTCATGTGTATTTTAGAACATCACAGAAGCCATCTGGCTATTGACTGTCACCTTAATTTTTAGTGTCTTTATTGTGAATTTTCCAGTCCAGCATACCATGTTAATGTCAGGGAATGTTTTATCATCCATATTTAATTATTAAGTGCTTAAAGCACTGACATTTTGAAACCAGGTATGATAAGACTGATTAAGATCATGCCCATACACGCCAAATAGTGTGTTGGAAAATTCTTTGCAATTCAAGCCAAAAGACTATTGACCTGAAATAGGCAGGTTTCTTAGTTGGAAGTATTATGCAAATATCTAGTGTGACAATTCCCCAATTCACTGAGTTCATATAGACTCAGTTATAATATATTGTTAAGTTGCTTTCATAAAAATTCATGAGCAATAATTGTTGTATGGAAAGTATAATAGATAAAACTCAGAGTCAAGAATTGAGAAAATTTCCTGACTTGAATACATGTTTGTTATTTGAGAGTAAGTTAGAGATAATGAAGAATTCATCTGATGCTATTACTATGCTCAAAAAGTTAAGGATGCTCTGTGCTTTGGATACTAATTAAAATGTAAAGTCTGTCCTTTGTTGTAGTTTAGGATTCCTATTTTTAATCTACAAATGAGCGCAATATTTAAAAAGAGTGTGTCCCCCATGTAAACACAAGATAAGAACCATAATTCTTTAATCACTATCTATAAAGAAAATCGGCAGTTTGAAATTTTATGAACCTATTTTTAATTTCCATTTTGATTATTTAAAAACACACATCTTCTTGTGGCTTTTAATGTTTGCAAACAACAACAACAACTGATGAATGGATTGATTTTTTTATGTGAAGAGAGCATGTCAAAGAGAAACTTGACAGATGCAAAAAGAGCAAGGTCTGTTTTAGCATTTAGAGCCTAATAATGTCCACTTTTCAGCAGAGAAGAGCATGCTGTCAATACTTTCTAGCATTTACAATAGGGAAGCAGTCCAAGATGAAAACCTGATGATCTGCTGGAGAGATCAAAAGACAAGATGTATTTTTAGTAACTTACAAAACATTCCAAAGTTTCTGCAGGGTTCACAATGGTTCTCTGTAGGTTACCCAGCAGCAAAGGAGAGTGCTGGAGCAGACTGGAGTAAAAACAGTGAAGAAATCATCAGTACTATTAAGCAGCACTAGCATTGATTTGCAATTCCCTTCCGTCTGCCCAGCCAAATGAATAGTTAAGGGCTGGGGTATTGTCTTGTTTTTCCCTGGTTTCCCTACATTTAACACCACGTTGGGTAGTGTTCTAAGAACTTAGGACTATTTGGTGAACTGGCGCAGTGGTAAAGAATCCACCTGCCCATTAGAAATAATACTGAAATAAACCTCCTTGATGAAATCTAAAAAAAAAGAATCCACCTGCCAATGCAAGAGAGATAGAAACAGGGGTTTGATTCCTGGGTCGGGAAGATCCCCTGGCAGAGGAAATGGAAACCCACTTCAATATTCTTGCCTGGAAAATTCCATGGACAAAGGAGCCTGGCAAGCTACAGTTCATGGGGTGTCAAAGAGTCGAACATGACTAAAGCGACTGAGTTCTCTCTCTCTCTCTCTCTCTCTCTCTCACACACACACACACACACACACACACACACATACACATATCACACACTAACCTAAGAAGCTATAACCCACATATGGCATAGAATTCATTATAAAGAGCTGTATACTATCAGAGAATAGAGATCGTATCTGGAGAAAAAGCCAATGCAGAGGAAATAATCAGACCAGAGCTCCACCACAATTTATATCAGAGTAAGGGGACCCAAATTCACAGCTGTGTTGTCAGATATGAGAACAGGACCAGCACTGTTGACATTAAGTAACCCAGAGACGTGGTAACAGCAAAGGACGTGGAACCAGAACAAGCGCCAGTGGAAATGCTGGCACTCACAGCTGCCCCTGAAAAAGGTCAGAGAATAAAAGTGAACGCCAGCAGCAGCCGTATCACAGTGGAGAATTAGACCGGAGTAGCTAATAGAAGCATCGACTCTATAAACCCATTACTCAAGACGGGGTTGGAAGCTTCCCTAAAAGTTATAAGTAGGAGGGGGTTTAGTCGCTATTTCGTGTCCGACCCTGGCAACCTCATGCACTGTAACCAGGAAGAATACTGGAGTGGGATGCCATTTGCTTCTCCAGGGCATCTTCCCATCCCAGGGATTGAACCCTGGTCTCCTGTATTGCAGGCAGATATTTTACCGACTGAGCTACCATGGATAGGAGGAAGTGGAGTCAAATTGGGATAAAACTGCATCAGGAATATAACATGTTTAGAACATTGTACAAAGACCCAAGATTACCTCACTTTGGCCCAATTAAATCAGTAGGCAAGACAAACAGAGGATATCACAAAACATCACAGGGAAGACTGAAACCTGGAAAAGAACAGACATTACCTTTTCTCCAGGCCAGGAACAGGGAATGTTCTGACTCCAATGCATTTGTATCCACTTTGTGGCTGAAAGATAAATGCCAGCATGAGACCTGGAAATCCAGACATGTAGCCAGAGATTAAACCAAAACATATAAAATTATTTTCTAGAAATATATGTGCCCCCAGAATATGAGGATAGATTCAAAGATTCTATATTTCTTTCTACATATAACAGATATTCAGTTTTCTCAGCTATATGGTGACAATTAGTCTTTCATAAAAATACAGGTAATTACAGATTCAACAATTTATTTTTCCTATGGATGATATTCAAATGCTGTGTTCACAAGTGACTTGTCTGTGGCAAAAGTTAAATCAGAGTCTTTCCATTCCCATTCTCTCAATTCATGCCTCAACCACTTATTTCTGTCTGCTATAAAGGTGGAGATTCATGTAGTACAAAGTAACTTAATAATATCTCAAGTAAAATATAATTAGGTCCATAGAGCTGCTGTAGCAAAACAAATTCACACTATGCCTTTCAAATTCAAGTAAAATTATTTTTAAAATGTACTCATAAAATGTCTAAAAGAACACTTACGAGACAGCACTGAAACTCAGGCTACTTTTCATGCATCGTGAGTCTATTTCTCTACATTTTTGACTTTGCCCACATTAATTTTGTTTCCTTAGCATTTTTAATAAGCAAAATCTATATGTAACCATAATGTCAAAGTCAATTTTAGCTTAAAGTTTTCATCAGTAAGCCTCAGTTTGTGTCGGGGCTTCCTTGGTGGCTCAGATGGCAAAGAATGCAATGCAGAAGACATGGATTCAATCCTTGGGTCAGGAAGATACCCTGGAAAAAGGAATGACTACCCACTCCAGTAATCTTGTCTGAACAATGCCATGGGCAGAGGAGACTGGTGGACTACAGTCCAGAGCGCCATGTAGAGTTGACTACAGTCCATAGGGTCATAGAGAGTTGACTGCAGTCCGCAGCGTCATAGAGTTGACTGTAGTCCACAGCGTCATAGAGAGTTGGAATGACTGAGCAATTGACACTTCCACTTTAGTTTGTGTTGTGCATTTGTGTGTATACATACTATCTAATAATCTAGCTGAAAAAGAGAATGATGCAAGAGGTTAAGAATCAATGTTGTGAAGGAGTCATGTCAGTCAATTAATAATAGAGATTCAATATACATAGTTTGTTGAGGTTAGACTATGAGTAAAATACAGCTAGGCTTTCCTGTTTTTAAAGATAGAATCTATCATCTTCATCATTAGGTACCATTAGTCTTGGTACCCTCCTCCTGTCACCATTATTGTTACAACAGCTGCAGTTGATGTATTTTCGTTGTGTTCAGTGCTTCCTATTGATATTACCCTGATTCTGTTGCCCCCATAAAACAGAGCAAATTCTATACACCAGAAGACCTTTCCTAAAAGCAGTTTGAAGTTTTGTATCTTAAACTTTTTGGGAATCACTAGATCCCTTTAATGCAACCTTTTTTTTTTAATCGTTGTTGTTGTTGGGGGAAGGAATTTTTTAGAATCTATGTACACAAATAAACAACTAACAAATATTTTGAAAGCTGAAAGTAATACTTCTATGTTGTGATGGCTGTAATATCCCCAAATGAAGCATTTATGAATGTGACAGAGTAGACAGCTGGCAGGCCATTAACATTCTTAAGAAGTTAGTTAATGTTACATGGAAGATATAAGGATTTATTTATAGGGATATATTTGCTGTGAATTGGCTATTAAGTGGGGAATAAACTGATTAATTTGTATAAAGAGATCAACTAGGATTTCCATAGATAGAAGTTAATTTTCCCAAATGCCTCTCAGTTAGATGATATCTGAAGTTCCAGGAGTATTATCTTTCTTCCTTTCACAGAGTTCAACTGTCTATTTTATATATAAACTATATCTTAAGGCATATACAACTTAGTGAATAAGTTACATCCTGTTTCAGCTATTTCTAATATTCTACTCCTCTAAGAAAGTGTTCTGTGTTGATGAAGCAAAATGTTTGGATGGCTATTTTTCTTTTTCTTTTCCAATGTCAGTCAGTTCAGCCACTCAGTCATGTCTGACTCTTTGCAACTCCATGGACTGCAGCACACCAGGCTTCCCTGTCCTTCACCAACTCCCGGAGCTTGCTCAAACTCATGTCCATCGAGTCAGTGATGTCATCCAGTCATCTCATCCTCTGTCGTCCCCTTCTCTTCCCACATTCAAACTTCTCCAGCATAGACACACCCTAAGTCCCTAACAAGGTAAGATCCTTTGCTTAGACAATTAGAAGAAGAATTAGGAGGGAAGTTATAACTCTTAAGATGGCCTGATAAATATATGCAAATGAAAAAGGATGTAGAGATGTGATCTTAGATGAAGAATATGTGTCGCATTTCAACAAGAGGAAGAATTTATTGAAAGGTCAAAACTGTAATGAGTCAACAGCCTCATTCAGAGTCATTGTTGTTCAATTACTAAGTCATTTCTGACTCTCTGCGACTCCGAGGACTGCAGCATGCTGGCTTTCCTGTCCTTTGCTATCTCCCAGAGATTGCTCAAATTCATGTCCACTGAGTCAGTGATACTATCCAACCATCTCATCCTCTGTCTTCCTTTCTCCCCCTTCCCTCAGTCTTTCCTGGTACCAGGGGTTTTTCCAGTGAGTCAGCTCTTCGATTGAGGTGGCCAAAGTATTGGAGCTTCAGCTTCAGTCCTTCCAATGAATATTCAGGGCTGATTTCCTTTAAGTGTGACTGGTTTGATCTCCTTGCAGTCCAAGGGAATTTCAAGAGTCTTCTCCAACACCACAGTTTGAAAGCATCAATTATTTGGTGCTCAGCCTTCTTTATGTTCCAACTCTCACATCTGTACATGACTACTAGAGAAACTAAAGCTTTGACTAGATGGACCTTTGTTGCAAGGTGTTTTTATTGCAAAATGTTGCTCTCCTTTTTAATATGCTGTCTAGGTTTGTCATTGCTTTTCTTCCAAGGAGCAAGTGCCTTTTAATTTCTTGACTGCAGTCACCATCTGCAGTGATTTTGGAGCCCAGGAAAATAAAGCCTGTGAATGTTTCCATTTTTTCCCATCCCCACAAAGTGATGAGACTGGATGCTTCAATCTTAGTTTTTTGAATGTTGAGTTTTAAGCCAACTTTTTCACTCTCCTCTTTCACCTTCATCAAGAGGCTCATTTAGAGTATCCTTAATATAATTGGGATGTCTATGTAATTTACAGTTGTCTTTGTGATATTTTTACTTTGCATATTAAAAGTAGAGATTATATTGAAGAATAGGAAATTCTCTAAAATTAAATATATTTTTAATTAAATATCATGTGATGAGTCAGAAGTCCTAAATTCAATGCCTTCAGTAATATAACCCACACAAAATTTTACTGAGTTACATTTCTGAAATTCACATACATATATTTGTATTTATTTATATACCTTTACTAAACCTTGAATATTCTCATTTTTCTCTGAAGAGAGGAAAGATCTGCTAAGTAGAGTAGCAGGATACTTGCTGTAGGGACAAAATGAGAAAAGAATGGGCATTCTTCATTTTCTATATAGTATTAATATTAGGATAGAGGATTGTGTTCAGTCTTTTAAAATACTCCCATAATTGTTTGTGACCACTACCTCCTCATAACCATCTCCTCCTTTCTCAAGCCATCTTTCAGTCCCCAATTCCAGTAGCTGCCACACCATCATACATGCAGAAACTTAGTAATATTTTTACATAATTTCAAGACCATTCATTTTGATCCTCATTGTTTCAACCTCAAGGTATTTTCCTAACACAAGAATAGTCTTTAGGGCCAACAGATACAGTAGCTATATCTATACCCAGGTATGTAAGCATGAATGACTGCAAACCATTAACAAATACTTGGAGTTTTCTCTGCCAGGTAAATATGTCAAAATGTTGCATGCTCATAAACCCATGCTGTGTTCAGTAATGTGCTGGTAGAACTATGGTGTTTGAAAAAATAAAATAAAATCTCTCATTTGTATCATTTCCCAATTTTCATTTTGCCAGTAATCCCATCATGGCTGATTCATCAATGAATATCAAAGGGTTTGTAAAATTCTCAAAATTGAATAATTAGCTCTGGTGATCCAGTGCAAACTAGGGCTAGTACACCCATGGCTGGGTTAAGTTCAAGGAATACTGAGTGTATGCTTATGAGGCAATTAATTTTAGGAGGAAAAGCAAATAGATCCCATTATATTTTGCTCAGAGCATTTATAGATGATTTTAATTTCTGTGTAAAATTAAAGCTAGGACCTGAATTATTACTCTTTCAAATCTTTGATGGAAAAATCAAGATCATAAATTATGGCTGAAAGAGGAAAGTCAAGATCAGGGACATCTTTGTTATTTCTCAAAATTAACAGAAAGAATGAGCATTTATTCTTAGGTAATAAGTAAAATAAGTATACTTTGAGATGCAGCATATCTATATGGTATATATCTATACATATTTATCATTAAGTATTATTCAGCCATAAAAGAATAATGAAATCTTTCCCTATGCAAAAAAGATGGACCTTGAGGGCAGTACGCTAAGATAAAATAGTGAAACAGAGTAAGGCAAATTCCACATGACCTGTTTTATATGCTGAGTTTAAAAAAAAAAATCCAAGTTCATAGATAGAACAGATTGTTGGTTGCTGGGGTGGCAGAGATAGAAAAATGGGTGAAAGGGTATGAGTTAGTATTTTTTAAAAAAGAAGGCATGCAAGACAGCATATGTTGTATGCTAAATTTTATAAGAAAGAAGCAAAAATCAGACAATATAAACATATGCTGTGCTATGGCAATTTATAATAAGAAACATTTATATCCGATCTTTATTTCCAGTCCCCTACATAAGGTTCCTAAAACCTTTGCAAATTCCTAAGTGGTAGAACACTAGGGGCATCTTTTGTTTTAATGAGGTGACTCTGGGAGGGCTCCTGGAAAGCTTCTAGATGGGGCTGCTCAAAAGAAAGCCCAAGTCATGATTAGAAGCATGAGATCTTCCCCCACAACTTCTCTAGGGAGGAAAAAGGGGCTGGAAATGGAGTTAATAACTGATCATAACAGATTAATAAATAAATATTGAGTGAATATGTTTACAACTTATAGATTCATAAAATCCTGCATGTGGATGCAGAACAGGTTCTGGAAAGCCAGGAAAAAAAAAAAAAAAACCATCATCTTACATGTCTGCGCTTGAGGCACCTCAAAGATATAATGGCTGGATCCCCATTTATTAGTGCTTTTCACTCTCAAAAATAATACTTAGGTTTCATTCACCAGAGATTATTTGATAATCTTCTCCTTTAAAAACCATATCAATTTCCACATATGATAGTCCAGAGGTGAAAGGAACTGGCACCTGCCCCTTAACTGAATCCTCTTTAGGGTATTTGGTAGAATTTTGAACTAAAACTAATTTCCAATGGTAATTTATTAAGTCAGAATGCATTTGAAGAATGGCATCTTTTCTATGTCCTGGAATGTTAGAGGTAAAGAAGCTGTTATCCTTCCCATTTCACATCAGTGAAAATCAGGGGTTATTTATTTATTTATTTCAATTTAAAAATAAAGACTGAATCCTCTTTGTTTTTAAAACTTAAGAGTGAAAAAAGCCTCTTTCTTTGACTAGACCCATGTAGTATATGGGGGAATCTAAACATTAGTATACTATGGATTGCTATAAGTTTTTACTTGATATAAATTAAATGAGCTTTAAATAGGTTTTAAATATATTTAAATATCAATTTGCATATTCCAAATTGATACACGAGGCCCTATAATAATCCATATGAAATTTTTTTGCTATTCTATGATTATTTATAATCCCTATCATGCTATTTCTAAAATAATTTTCACTAAGCTATTGACACTAAATAAATATCTTAACAGAAACTTCTATAGGTTGTTATTTATTAAATGAAAAAGGAGTAAGTAAACACAAATTTCAAGTCTACAATTGTTTTCATTTGTCATGCATTTCTTAGGTAAACTGAATTATCACTGATTCGTCAGATGTATTACATAATATGGATTACAAAATGCATATCATCAGGGAAATGTATTTATCACACATTAAATTAGACTTTTTCTCATTGTCTTAATAAAGCACTAACTGGAATCAATTACAGAAAATATCTATGGAAAATATGTAACAATATATACAGGATTAAGTCTACCAGTCAAATCACTATATTATGTTGTATTATATTTTTGAAACTATGTTGTTGCAGCTTTCTCAATAGAGAAATCTCATATCATGAAGATCATTAAGCATGGGCCAGGTCTGCTGTACTGTACAGTACAAATACCATTTGTTACACTTTTTGGTGGTTCAAAATATTTAGACATGCTTCTTAGTTGGTGAAACTGAATGTATTGGGAGTCTACCCCTCTGCATGGTATAAGATCATCTAGCAAGGTTTTCTATCAGGATGTGTTTAACTTTGTCACATGAGCCCTAACAATCAGAAATTTAGCTCGAGCCTTGCATTCATTAAACTAGGTAGATAGGTGGGTTTAGTCGTCAAGTCACGTCTGACTCTTACAACCCCATGGACTGTAACCTGCCAGGCTCCTCTGTCCGTGGGATTTCCCAGGCAAGAATACTGGAGTGGGTTGCCATTTCCTTCTCCAGGGAATTTTCCTGACCCAGGGATCAATCTCTGGTCTCCTGCATTACAGGCAGACTCTTTACTGACTGAGCCACCAGGGAAATAGAGACCCCAAGAAATGGGAGCCTCTCCCCCTAGGGGAGGCAGTGGAAGGAGAGCTTCTGTCTAGCATCTATGACAGAAAACTGAGCTGTTTCTGCCCAGCAACAAAAGTGGTGGATTCGAAAACTGATTCTGCCGTGTGATTTGAGTGTAATCTCTGGTTGTATCAACTTCAGAAATTATTCTCCAGTGCTTTCTGACACATCAAATATTATTTACTACATTAGTGTACTCTCTAAACCAGGTTTTTGTTGTTATTTTTTAAAATTACCAAACAGTGAAATAAAATAGTGTTAAACTAGGTTTAGAACAGTGTTTTTCAAGCTGATGGCTCATGAAATTAATTTATTAAGTCATGGGCAAGATTTATTTTTAATGAACAGAAATATCAAAGTCAGTTTTATGACATAAACTGTATGCAACATTATAGCTTCATAAAACATTTGTTTCATGCATGCCAGTCCAGGTGTAATAGATATATGCATATATATATGTATGTGCTAAGTCACTTTCAGTCGTGTTCAACTCTTTGGGACCCCATGGACTGTAGCCCACCAGGCTCCAGTGTCCATGGAATTTTCCAGGCAAGAATACTGGAGTGGGTTGCCTTTTCCATCTCCAATGTGTGTGTGTGTATATATATTTATTAATATGAATATGTTAATGGATACATATATTAATGTATTTGTGTATACACAAACACATACCCACGCACACATTATATATGTTGTGTGTTTGTGTGTATGTGTGGGCTGGTCGACTCTGTGTGACCCCATGGACTGTAGCCCTCCAGGCTGCTCTGTCCATAGCATTCTCCAGGCAAGAATAATGGAGTAGGTTGCCTTTTCTTTCTCTAATATATACCTTGGATCCCTCATAAAACAGTTGTTACTGAAGTTGAGAGAAGAAATGGCCACTGGTTAAATGTACTTTGGTTGACTATTTTGGGTATATAGCACACTTTTTAAAGAAACTCTGAGATGAAGTATTATAAAATTGGTATATACTAATTAATCACCAGATGAAGCTTTTACATCTCCACCCTACTCCCAACCAGTACTGAACTATACATAAATTATAGAGCAAAACAAGGCATTCCAGCAAACACCACACCCCATACCCAAATAATTCAGGCTGTCTCTTGTTTTAATGTCTTTTCCCCTTTCCAGTAGGATCTAAAAATATGTAATTGTGCTCCTTTTTGAAAACATGATTTCATCTCCTGGTATGATCTTGGCTGTTACTTTATCTTAGAGATAGAAAGCTTTTAGAATTCTCTCTTAGAATGATAAGAAACTATTGTACACCTTTGTATAAAAATATCAAGAGATTCCTTCAGTGGAAAGGTCATATCTAACTTGTTTGAGCTATTTCATTTTATAGAATTCAATAGTTTATTTCCTTTGTTGGATTCTGTGGTTCTTTCTGTTTGTGAAAAATCTCTTGACAATGATGAATACATGACAATATTTCTGAGCAGACAAAGTGCCAAAGATCTTCATAGCTAAGGAAGATATTGCCTGGTGAGATGTGAATACAAATTAATAGCATGAAAATAATAATATCAACCACTGCAAAAAATAAAAACAAAGTAAACTTCCACTAACTCACTCAGTCTAAATGGAACATGTATGTTTGAAATATAATTTGTCTTAATATGTTAATTTGAGTTTTAGACTAAGAGGTAATTATGAGCTAGAAGTGCATTTGCAATGAGGGAGATCAGTATTGTTGATTTTGACTTCTTGGGGATGATTTTATTTGTAGAAAGGAAGAAAAAAACAGCTTAAGGAAAAAAAATTGAAAATAAAATGTGCTATTGGTTCACATTTATTTATTTCCTCTTCATTCCTGTCATGCTTCATTGGGGAATATTTTCTTTGCCCCATTGACTTTGGATTTGGTCAAATAACTTGATTTGTTCAATGGAATGTGGATGTACATGACATAAGTCACATTCTAATTAGAGCTGTAAATGCCCCACTGTTGTTCAGATCTCTTCCCCCCACTTCCCCTTCAGGCTTCTGCCATCAATCAGAATAGTTTGCTCAATGTAGAAACTGCTCCTTCTTCTGGGGTCCTAGAAAGAGAAAACACAAAAACCTTGGCCCAGTCCTACACATAGCTGTAGATCAAGCATTTCTCTCACTTTATATAAGTAAGAATGTAATGAAATCTACTGAGTTTCCAAGGTAGTTTATAGTTGAATCAAAAGCTTATTAATATAGTACAGAGAGCAGTGAAGATGTTCTTAGATGCTTGTCTTGTATGTAAAAGAAAAATTTTAAAAATATAATTCATAAGAAAGAAAATAAATCAAAAAATGAAAACATCTTTAATAACTGGGAGCCACTGTTGAATTGGTGTTTTGCTGCATATAAAATAAAATATCTCTACGTTTTTAGAAATATAGAGGCACTTATTATCCAGATAAAGAAAAATATCTTAATAAAGAGAGAATTTGAAACATGAGTTTTGCTTGTCCAAAGTTTTTTTGACGCATGAAATGACATGATTGCCCTAACTAACACTTTGATGTTAACCGTTTATGCTATAAACAAAAGACATAGGGTGAGCAGTTTAATCTGTATCCTGAAAGGAATAAATAACTCCAAAATTTTAGAGTCTCCTTATCCTAAACTGGTAAATTGGAAAAATACTATCAGTCTAAGGATTTCCTTTAGTTTAGGATAAAATGAGAAAATGTACATGGAACAAGGTGGTATTAGTACATTTATGACCATAGTTCTATGTTTTGGTTGTGGTACATAAAAGTATTAATAATATTTGGTAGAGAGCATTTGAGATGCTGATTTATTCCCTGACTTCCAGACTCATATATTTAACACCTTCCTTAATACCTATAGATAAGTACACAATCTGAATTTCAAACATTACAGGTTCCCTAGGACTCCTACCCAGGAAGCCTGCTCCTACAGTCTGTAACATTTCAACTACTGCATACCTCAATATTCTAATCACTGATGCCACAGACAGTGGTTTACCTATAACCCTTTTCTTTCTCATGCGTGGCAAGTTTTCAGTGAATCAGGTGAATTTTAACTTTAAAACATACCCCAAAGTTGACAGTTCAGTTCAGTCGCTCAGTCGTGTCTGACTTTCTGCGACCCCATGAATCGCAGCAGGCCAGGCTTCCCTGTCCATCACCAACTCCTGGAATCTACACAAACTCATGCCCATTGAGTCGGTGATGCCATCCAGCCATCTCATCCTCTGACGCCCCCTTCTCTTACTGGCCCCAATCCCTCCCAGCATCAGGGTCTTTTCCAATGAGTCAACTCTTTGCATGAGGTGACCAAAGTATTGGAATTTCAGTTTCAGCATCAGTCCTTCCAATGAACACCCAGGACTTATCTCCTTTAGGATGGACTGGTTGGATCTCCTTGCAGTCCAAGGGACTTTCAAGAGTCTTCTCCAACACCACAGTTCAAAAGCATCAATTTTTCGGTGCTCAACTTTCTTTATAGTCCAACCTTCACATCCATACGTGACCACTGGAAAAACCATAGCCTTGACCAGAAGGACCTTTGTTGGCAAAGTCATGTCTCTGCTTTTTAATATGCTATCTAGGTTTGTCATAACTTTCCTTCCAAGGAGTAAGCGTCTTTTAATTTCATGGCTGTAATCACCATCTGCAGTGATTTTGGAGCCCCAAAAAATAAAGTCTGACACTGTTTCCACTGTCTCCCCATCTATTTCCCATGAAGCGATGGGACCAGATGCCATGATCTTAATTTTCTGAACGTTGAGCTTTAAGCCAATTTTTTCACTCTCCTCTTTCACTTTCATCAAGAGGCTTTTTACTTCCTCTTCACTTTCTGCCATAAGGGTGGTATCATCAGCATATCTGAGGTTATTGATATTTCTCCCGGCAATCTTGATTCCAGCTTGTGCTTCTTCCAGCCCAATGTTTCTCATGATGTACTCTGCATATACGTTTAATAAGCAGGGTGACAATATACAGCCTTAACGTACTCCTTTTCCTATTTGGAAATAGTCTGTTGGTCCATGTCCAGTTCTAACTGTTGTTTCCTGACCTGCATACAGGTTTCTCAAGAGGCAGGTCAGGTGGTCTGGTATTCCCATCTCTTTCAGAATTTTCCACAATTTATTGTGATCCACACAGTCAAAGGCTTCGGCATAGTCAATAAAGCAGAATAGATGCTTTTCTGGAACTCTCTTGCTTTTTCCATGATCCAGCAAATGGTGGCAATTTGATCTCTGGTTCCTCTGCCTTTTCTAAAACCAGCTTGAACATCTGGAAGTTCACAGTTCACGTATTGCTGAAGCCTGGCTTGGAGAATTTTGAGCACTACTTTACTAGCATGTGAGATGAGTGCAGTTGTGTGGTAGTCTGAGCATTCTTTGGGATTGCCTTTCTTAGGGATAGGAACGAAAACTGACCTTTTCCAGTCCTGTGGCCACTGCTGAGTTTTCCAAATTTGCTGGCATAACTGCTTATCAACTCCATCATCACCGTCCTGGTACATGTTGCTATATTATCACTCACCAACAAAAGTCTAATAACTGTTCTCCCTGTTCTGGCCCTTGTCCTTTTCAGAGTAGACCCAACACAAAAATTATATTAAAGCATAAACAAAATCCTTTCCATCTTTTGCTAAAAATCTTCCAGAGGCCTCTTATCTCACTCAGGGTAAAAATCCAAGAGTCTTTCTTGGAGCTTATACTAGTGGCATAGGTACCTCTCCCCCCTCACCACATTACTTCTCTCCACCTTCCTAACACATCGCATTCTATGCCATTGATGCTGGCTCCTGCAAAGTTCCCGGAACATCCAAGGATGTTCTCACCTCACTTTGAACTTGATGGTTATTCTGTCTGGAAAATCTTCTCCCACATCGTTCAGACTCATCCTCTATCCTTGTTGGGTCACAAGTAGTCAAAAGTAATGCTCTCAGGATGGAGGCCTGCACTGAACAACCCTATCTGAAATTTCAACTCTACCCACTCATGCAAATATACTTCATATCTTCTTTGCTGCTTACTTTCCCTCCTCAGAATTTATCACCACATTGCACACTATATATTTAGTTTTTATTTTTGTCCTTTCTAGTTCAAAGAGGGGAGATTTTGTTTAGTTTAGGTTTTTTTGGGTTTTTTGGTCCTGAAATATATTCCCAGTGCCCAGAGTTATCAGGCACTCAGTAAAATTTATTGTCTAAGGAATGAGCCTATATAGGACTTGCCAAGAAGTGTGAAAAACTAGCGTTGTCTCTCTTACCCCATTGTGATAGCAAAAATAAATAAGGAACAAGAAGTTTAAAGATAGAGGAAGATGGTTTGAGGGGAGGGGCTCTATCAGTGAGTTGTATCAGAAGGACTATTGGTAGAAGTGGGGCTGTAAATACTCAGGCTTGGGGGAAAAAAATATCTTCCTTATCCAGAGATTATTAGTTGAAATCTTGGGAGATGAGAGGTCTGGGGAAGCTACAAAAGGTTCTAAGAAAAAAAGAACCAGCTATAATTACCTGCCAAGTCAACATCAGCTCCTACATGACCTGCCATGTAAAAATGTGTAATTTCTTTGAATGCACCATCCATGAACCCAACACCTGGAGAGGTAGGAACACGGTGAATGTGTGTGTGTGTGTATTTGTGTGTGTGTGTGGTTATTTTTATTTCGGGTGGGGGAGTTGCTAAGGCTAGCAGACTTAAGATGGAGGTCAGAAGCTGACCACGCCCACTGTTTCATTTCCGCAAAAGAAAGTGAAAGTGAAAGGACTTCCTTCACAGCTCAGTTGGTAAAGAATCTGCCTTCAATGCAGTTCAATTCCTGGTTCGGGAAGATTCCCTGGACAAAGGATAGGCTAAGCACTCCAGTATTCTTGGGCTTCCCTTGTGGCTCAGCTTGTAAAGAATCCACCTGCAATGTGGGAGACCTGCGTTCGATCCCTGGGTTGGGAAGATTCCCTGGAGAAGGGAAAGGCTCTCCACTCCAGTATTCTGGCCTGGAAAATTCCGTGGACTGTATAATCCATGGGGTTGCAAAGAGTCGACAAGACTGCGCGACTTTCACTTTCAGCCTAGGCTAAAGCAGTAGCTAGCTATGGGGAATGATCTGAAATCTGACTCAGAGCAGGTGCTTAGTTCTATTTCTTGCAGAGTTGTTAATACCAGTGAGAATATAGATTCTGTCTCAAAAAGAGTGGTACAATCAATATGTACGATAATTAAGGGGGAAGCACACACACACATACACACACACACACCCACACACATATCAGCATTAGCCACCTAGAGTATGAGACAGGTTTAATGGAGAAAGAGACAATATTGTCGCTGATACCTAGAAAGAGAAGTCCAGGTTTTGGAGGAGAAAAATAGGGATTGAGAGGACTGGATAGTTGTACAGTACAGGCACAAAAGGATGAAAAATGTGTTTGTGGTGGATCAAGAACTTGATGCATTTGCTCTGAATTTCTGATGACTATATTCAACTACCTCATAAATTGGAAACCCAAGTGCTTGTAGTTGTCACATTTGAAACAAAGAAAAAAAATATGTAAATCAATGTTAAATTCACAACTCCAACAACAGTTAGTGGTGCTGGTAAAAATAGTCTATGTTGATTTATAAGGTGATCTGTGTACTGAGACTGACTAACTGTTATATGCATCTTATGTCGGACTTTTGATGTGTAAAAATTATGATTTAATCTCGATTTCCTCATCAATAGCACTAAAACTTTTTTTTTTTAATAACAGGAGTTACCTTAATGCTTTTTTTTCTTTTTTTGCTTATAAAACTAGCCTCCGAGTTGAAGCAATAAAAGGAATCTCTGAGTATTATTAACCCATACATTGGAACTAGAGTATAAGGTCAATTGTGATCAGTCACAAAATGATCCATTTATCAAGAATGTTTTCTTTTTTATGCTTTTATGTAGCATTATACGCCATAAACTAATATCTGTAAGTTTACCCAAAAAACATGTACCAGTTTACTACAAAGAGAAAGAATAATCTCTACTTAGTATATGAGAAAAAAAAGTATATGAGAAAATAGGTATCTCTAATTAGAAATATATTAAATCTCTTAGTTTCATATTTTCATTAAAAATCCTACAATACTATCCCATTTTAAAGTGCTAATAATTGGAAAACTCATCTTGCAGAACAACAGAATAAGAGCTAGTTTCCTAACTTTATGAAGCTTGCCTTAGATAAATTACTAATGTACCCTGAAATAGGTTGAACACATTTATATTTATGTTTATGATAAAATGCCCTTTTGCAATTCTTACTTATTGCTATGGGTTGTTAAGCACATATTGTACACAAATAATACTGATAAAAATTTTAAGATAAACTTATATCGTGTGCTAGCGATTGAACAGAAAGGTGGCTGCTTCAGTCATGTCCCATAAGAACAGTTATATCCATGCCAGGGAAGAAGCCTTGAAAGTGTATTATTTTACCTGCAGAAAGTTGCTCTCACATCCATATATTAATAATAAGAAGTAGGAACACCATGATGGCAGTTGTTCAGATTCTCTCTACAGTTGTATCTCTGAGGAATACACATAAATTCTCATGTTTACATTGAGAGCAGTGAGTTACTTTCTGTGCCCGACTCTTGTCGGCTCACCTAACAGGGGGTAGATGATGAAGCTCAGGTGTGAGTCCTGACTCCCAAGGAGAAAGCATATTTCTATGGCCATTGTTGAATCTGACAAGTATTTTCATTAAAACACACACACACACATACCACTGTGGATTTCTTTCTGCAATTAGTTTTGGGAGGCAAAAGAGGCAACAACACAGAGATTAATACTTCCTCCATAAATTAACCATCCTTAAGTTGATTCATTCATGCTTATATAATGGACTTGTACATCCTCTGGGAACTGTATTATTGATCTCATTTCTAACAATCTAAATACTATCTTAAAATGTTAAATCTCATTTATCTATTACAAAGATAGTATACATTCTGTTTGGGATTTTTGAAAAGAATAGGCTAACTTGATTAAATCAGTTAAAATTAAATTTAACAAATTCTTAGAAACTGGTGCTGCTGATAGTGGTTATGTTAGAGTTTTAACATATAAGACCTATCTTTGGGACTGAAGGGAAGTAATTTTTGCAGACTTACTTAGTTTTAAAATAAGATTTTAAGGTTTTTGAAGTAGTTTCATGAAAATATTCAGCTATGAACTTATTTTTTTAATGAAGAAGATGCAAAGGTGCCCAGTTTTTTAAGTACTCAAAACTTTACTATGTATCTACCATTGTGTCTCAAACAACTAAGGTCAATTCAAATTCTTTCAATTTAAAAATCTGATGATTAACTTTCAATATGCTGATACAGTACAGTTTATCAGGAATCCATAGGATCTAGGAATTGCCTTTTCAACCTAGGTTAATTAGCATTCAGATGATCACACTTTAAAAATTCCAATAGGGATTTATTGTCCAGAACATTTTTTATATCTCACTTATAAACTGTGGAAAATTCTGAAAGAGATGGGAATACCAGACCACCTGACCTGCCTCTTGAGAAACTTGTATGCAGGTCAGGAAGCAACAGTTAGAACTGGACATGGAACAGACTGGTTCCAAATAGGAAAAGGGGTACATCAAGGCTGTATATTGCCACCCTGCTTATTTAACTTACATGCAGAGTACACCATAGAAACACTGGGCTGGAGGAAGCACAAGCTGGAATCAAGATTGCCAGGAGAAATATCAATAACCTAAGATATGCAAATGACACCAACCTTATGGCAGAAAGTGAAGAACTAAAGAGCCTCTTGATGAAAGTGAAAAAGGAGAGTGAAAAAGTTGGCTTAAAGTTCAACATTCAGAAAACTAAGATCATGGCATCTGGTCCCATCACTTCATGGCAATTAGATGGGGAAACAGTGGCTGACTTTATTTTTGGGGGCTCCAAAATCACTGCAGAATGTGATTGCAGCCATGAAATTAAAAGACACTTATTCCTTGGAAGTAAAGTTATGACCAACGTAGATAGCATATTAAAAAACAGAGACATTACTTTGTCAACAAAGGTCCATCTAGTCAAGGCTATGGTTTTTCCAGTAGTCATGTATGGATGTGAGAGTTGGACTATAAAGAAAGCTGAGCACCTAAGAAGAGATGCCTTTGACTGTGGTGTTAGAGAAAACTCTTGAGAGTCCCTTGGACTGTAAGGAGATCCAACCTGTCAATCCTAAAGGAAATCAGTCCTGGGTGTTCATTGGAAGGATTGATGTTGAAGCTGAAACTCCAATATTTTGGCCACCTGATGGGAAGAGCTGACTCATTTGAAAGGACCCTGATGTTGGGAAAGATTGAGGGCAGTAGGAAAAGGGGACAACAGAGGATGAGATGGTTAGATGGCATCACCAACTCAATGAACATGAGTTTGGGTGAACTCCGGGAGTTGGTGATGGACAGGGAAGCCTGGCGTTCTGTGGTTCATGGGGTTGCAAAGAGTCAGACATGACAGAGCGACTGAACTGAACTCAATGTTCATAGAAAGTGAAAAGTACATTTGTATACATTGAAAATTAGAAAATTATAAACAGTAAATTTATAACCCTACTAGGCATGCTAGGTTTGCCCAGGATAGGTATCAGTTGGTATTTATTTGCTCACGTGCTTTGATCAGCATACTCTTGGCTACAAGAAACAGAAAACCCTGCTTGTCTGGTTTAAAACATAAGAAATACATTTTCCTGCTGTAAAACAAGAGGCTGGATATAAAAGACTCCAGGATTACAAATTTAGCTGCTAAGAAGTTTCATTAAGGACCAATGGAGCTTTAAAAATCTGTGCTGCCACCCTTAGCAAGTTGGCTTGTTCACAGGCTAACTCTACGAGGCCAAAGGAAACCTACTGCAGTTCCAGCCAACGCACCCAGAAATGAAAAAGGCCAGTGAATGTGAAGGGAAGATGTTTTTCTTTTAAGATGATAGAAAACCTATTCTAGAGGATCCTGAGAAACAGGCTTTTTTTTTTTAATCTAATTGCCTAGAATTGCTTCACAAGCCAATGCCTAAATCCATGACTGAAAATAAGAATGGGGTCTGAATGGCTGGTTCAAACTGATCAAGTATGAGACCTGGAGCTCAAGATGGGTGACTATTTATTGACTTGGTAAGGGCTGAAAACAAAAATTTGACTCAGTCAGAAAAGAAGTAAATATTTATTGGTCAAGCAACCACAAGTTTCCACTACTGGTGTTTAAACATTTCTTCAAATATTTTCTAAAAATTCCATCTTTTATTCACCTAGATCCTGTGAAGTATTATTAAACCAGCTGTCCACTTTGTTTTGCTTGGGTTTTTGGATAGATAAGACAAATATGATTGCAGTGTGAGTAGAATTCCTGTGTTCAATTGAAATATTTCTGTAATTTCATTTGCAAAGTCTCACTTGAGTAATTTTAGATATTTGTTAGGAGGAAAAGTTGCATTTATCCTAAGAGCATGTAATATAAGCCCAACTTGGACTTTTTTTTTTTTAAGGCATCACTGTTTATTGTGCTGGGAGAGGGGAAGATAACTGATGAAGGCAACAATGATGAATTACATAAGATAAAGTAATAAGGCTTTCTACTTCTAATATAATATTTCTTAGTCTCACTAGATTTCCCATATGTCAGTATTTTCTTTATGCTTTTGATCTCAAAGGATATAAAACACTAGTTAATCACATTGCTTTTTATCATCCCCTAATAGATCAGCGTGCATTCCACACTGCACTAGGCCAGCATGATAGGAATATGGAATCAAGGAACTTTCAGATGTTATGCTTTCTTAGCTGGTACCTATGATTGATGCTTTGGTTGCTAACATGAATTCACGCTTGCTCCTATCAACAAAAGACAACTGGAACAGAAAGGTGAAATAATATTAAAGTGATAAATAAGCCTGTCATCTAAAAACCACACCTTTCATTAAAATCTGTTCCTAGTTTAACACATATTGTTAAGCCACATTGATAATGAGATGATTTAGATGGTACACTAAGGCTTCTTGACCTTAAAAGGCACACACTGCCCAAGATGATATTAAATATGCATATTCAGTTTAACTAAGATTCTATTAGGAACACATTGAATTAATTTTATGAATTAAAGACTAGCATTTGGGTAAGAGAAACAAAGAACTCTAAAATAATGGTTTAAACAAACTATCATTTTTTTTTTTCCTTTGTAAGAACTTAGAAATCTAAGACTGATGCTGTGGCTCCAACATGTTTTCAAAGCACGCATGTCTCTTCTGACATTGTTTGTTTCCTTGCTTTTGTTATGATCCCCTTTTTACACTTGCAAGATGGCTGCCAGAGCTCCAGCCATTCAGCTGACATCTTAGGGCACAACATGGTAAAACACAAATAAGGTTCAGTGGGTTCCCAGTAACTTCTGCCTTTATCGTATTGATAAAAACTCCATTGTCTGACAAGAGCTGCAAAGGAAGTTGGAGAAACTTTTGGCAAGAGGAGGGAGAAACTTAAAGCCACACTTAAGCTTAGGACACAGGAGGGAATGGCTATTCAGAGAACCTAGCTGTTTTGTCCCATTTATCAGAACAAGAGAAGCCTGCTTTTAGCAACTTGCTTAACAGTTCTAAAAGGAAAGAATTTTATAGGTAAATGAAATAAAGGTCACAATCAAACATATTTTTGCTGGGATGCTGATAACAGTATAGCCAGAAAAGGGCAAAAGAGTATAAAATATATTCCAACCTCTCCCCTTCAGGCCCACCAGAATTTCATATGGTTCCACAGTTTCAACTATTTTTTCAGTATCAATAACTCTCAAATATGCACACCAAATCTCTCTCGCCTCATCTGTTAGCTTCTGTGCACATACACACAAGACGCAGTGTTGGCTAATTCATTTCAATGTGTCCAAAACTGAATCTGATGCTTTTTAATTCTTTTTTTCTTTAATATTTTTATTTTTTTATTTTAATTGGAGGATAATTGCTTTACAATATTGTGTTGATTTTTTCCGTACAGTGTGAATCATCTATCAGTATGCATATACCCCCTCCCTTTAGAGCCTCCCTCCCATCGTCTACCTCCTCATGTCATCGCAGAGCACCAGGCTGAGGTCTGTGTGTTATATCCAGCTATCAGCTACTTATTTTACACATGATAATGTATATATACATATCAATACTACTCTCAATTCGTCCCACTGTCTCTTTCCCCTGAGTCCATATCTCAAGGTGCTACATAAAACTAAACATCACACATTTTGCACTCACATTGGGCCCTTAAAGAAAGTCATTCAATCACAATACGATATAAAGTAAAAACATCTCAAGGTAGATTTCTAATCTCTTAACATCAGCCCAATTCACTTTGCCTGTTTCAATTTTAACCTCTTATCATTTAATATATTTCAAGTTACAGCCACAGACTACTTTCGTTGTTGTTTTTCGTCACTACAATGTGTCTTTCGTGATTCCATGGACTGTAGCTGACTAGGCTCCTCTGTCCATGAGATTTCCCAGGCAAGAATATTGGAGTAGGTTGCTATTTCCCTCTTCAGAATATCTTCCTGACCTAGAGATCGAACCCGCATCTCCTGCTTGGCAGGTGATTCTTTACTGCTGAGCCGCCAGGGAAGCCTGACTGATTGCTTATTCACCAAAATATCCCACTCTTGTACAGCTGAACTAATAATAATATAACCTTGTCTCCAGGAAACAAGTTCCTAGCTATATGTGTTGACATTTTATTCTTCTTCAAGTTTAAATGAAGCTTTCTCCATAACGGTTTTTATTTCTCAGATGGTTGGAATTTTTTTTAACATTTTGGACTCCAGTAGAATTTAATTTTTTGTCTTTTGGGGGGCGTTTAACTTGGTATCCCTATTGTTCAAGTGATTAGATAACATTGTATAGTCTCTTCTGGACTGTAGAGCTCAGAATACATAATTATTAATAATACTAATTAACAGTATATCTCCTGATATAAATAGCTCGCCAGGCTTCTCTGTCCATGGAAGTCTCTAGTCAAGAGTGCTAGAGTGGGTTGCCACTCCCTTCCCCAGGGTATCTTCCTGACACAGGGATCAAACCCAGGTCTCCTGCATTGTAGGCAGATAGATTCTTTACTATCTGAGCCACCAGGGAAGGCCAGACTGAGTGACTTTCACAACTCCTGATATATTCTCCAAAGTAGAGAAATGTGACTCATTTATATGCCCACAACATATATAGATATTTCTGGATTGTGAATCAGGTTACTGGCGTGGTTCATAGGAACTCGGTTCAATATCAGAGATCAATATTTATCTTCAGACCATAAGACGATTGCCTCTGCTATAACATGAAGGTAGTCCATAGCAGTGCTATTCTAACTCTAATGTCAATGAGTTATTTTGGTATTATATTAAAAAGTGAGATTCTAATTCAATAACTCTCTGATAGGACCCAAAATTACAAGCTTCCCAGGAATGATGATGATCCTGTGAACTCTCTAATCACACTGAATAGTAAGGGCAATGAATAAAGGGAGCTCAGAAGAAAGACATTGGAAAACTGTGTGTGTGTCTAAGAGTACACAGCCATAAATGGTACAGTAATAAAAAGTTCTGTATCAACCTTGCACCATTAATGTATATAATGAATTAGATTATAGCTAAGAAAATATTTTAGAAACATCATTGTGCTATTCCTTGAATCAAAAATCAGTGTGAACACAGGTATACATTTTTTTTTTAGAGATCTGAACTGACATATGTTAAAAATGTAAACGTGGAAGTTGTTGATAAATCATGCATCTCTTTAATAGCAACCATTTGAGAAAAAAAAAAAAATCCCACTGTTACTTTTAAGGCCTCCTAAAGATATTTCCCCTTTGATTTTTTGATTCATTTCTTTTCACCTGAAGTCCCTAAAAAGGTATAATTGAATCAGTTTAGAACTATGGATCCTAGATACAAAGTTCCTAAAACTATTCTGAAATACTCTGTAAATTTCTATTTTGATGAAATTTTGGAAAAAATTGGAAAACTCACACACAGTAGAGGAAGATATATGTAGCTAAAAAGAGGATTTCTATTTACATGGAAGCATTGTGTGTCAAACCAGCTGAGCCATTTAAAAGCACCCATAGTTACAAAATGCCATTTAAAGCCAGAAGCAGGTTCCTCCATCAAACAGTCCAACTTTTTATACTGAATCAGGGCTTAGTCATAGGCCAGGTGCTCTGAGCTTTAAATACGAATCCATTTTCTGAAATTAAATCTGAAAACCTAATGGAAAAACTGACTGTAATTGCAAATGACACATTACATCATGACAATCACCAGTTGTAACTGTTTCCAACAGAAATTGAGTATTCCTCTAACTTGTTTGAAATAGACAATGAGAAGAATTTCTTTTAGCTCAATTTACTTTTAGTTCTTTACAGATGCATTTTTCAGTAATATGGAACCTATTTCTGAAACTAACAGGCCGGAAGAATTTCTGTACATAACACTTCATTGCAAGGCTTAATCCCAGCAGGGATAAGCATTTATCCTATTTAAAAATAAAACTTTTGAAAAACCTCCCAAACATTACAATGAAAATAGCAATAAATTTTTGGTAAAGATGATTTCTGTTTTGCTTTTTCATTAAATCAGACATTTATTTGTAGCCCAGCATGGTGGCATTTGTAACCTCTTCAAGGTAAAATAAGAGGTTTACTGTTTACTAGTGTGTTTCTTTTTGAAGATAAATGAATTCAATTGATTGAATTGTGATAAGTGGTGAATTCACCCAAGTAAGTTAATTTGTCCTGTTTTACATCTCAAAGGAAATTTGTCCTTTAAAAAGTGTTTTATTTATATTATTTGAAATAAATGAAGCCATATACAATACTGGTCTATTTAATTATGAAATGACATATTTATTAATAACTTGATGAATAAGAAAAAATTGTAACCTAGCCCTAAGTTTAAGTTGGTTTGTTAATGTTGAGGGAAAAACCCCAAAGTAAGGGATTATAAAATGATTACATACTGTTACTTTATCATACTTATGAAATTCTTAAGAATAATTCACTGATCTGAATTTTTCACACACTCACACAGATATACAGAAATCTATTAAGCCATTTTCTTCTTAATTTGCTAGATGTTTCAAGTAACACTGCCAACTTACTTTCCCATGTAAATTCCAGGATGTATTTGTAAAAAAATTGATTGATTAGATAATTTTTGACCCTAAAAGTTAAATGCAAATTATATGTTTTAAAACAAAACTGATTATGATTTAGCACTCTACAATCAGCAGACATGGTCCTAAAACATTTAATGTTACATTGATAAAATCAGCATTTAATCCAAAATTCTATTATTATACAAGCTAAAAAATAGTTTGGTGGCTAGGATACAATATTTTTGTTACATAACTTTATTATCAATATTCTGGAAGATGTGCTAAACAATGATTAACTGATTTTTTGTGATTATAAGATCTTAAAATCAAAGATTATACATTTTGTGTGTACTTTTTGTTATCTGAAACAGCAAGAGGGCTGCTTAAACCTTTCCAGCACTTGCCATTAATCTCATTGGCCCTACAATCTGAACAGCTAGTTCAATATAACAATGAGTTTAGAAAGAACAATTCAACTTTCTCAACAAACTTTATTATTTTTAAAAAATTTTATTATACCTGTGCTTTGGGGTCTCAATGGCAGTCAACAATTAAGAAGATTATGTTATGAATATTATGTGCTTAGTTGCTTAGTCATGTCTGACTCTTTGATATCCTATGGACTGTAGTCCACCAGGCTCTTCTGTCCATTGAATTTTCCAGGCAAGTTACTGGAATGGGTTGCCATTTCCTACTCCAGGAGATCTTCCTCACCCAGAGATCAAACACATATCTCTTACATCTCCTGCATTGGCAAGTGTGTTTTTTATCACTAGTGCCACCTGGGAAGCCCATTATGAACATATATGTGAAAGAATAGGAAGATTAGGAATCATACAAACTTTTACAAAAAATAGCATTCAACTTTCTGTTTGCATTTATTACAGTCACTATAAAATTAATTTAATGAAGAGTAGGTAATTTTTTTTTTAACTTAGAAAAACAATACTCAGCAATAGTACACTTGGAGGTCAACTGACTCCAGGAACAACTGCAAGTTTCCTAGGGAGCCTACAGGAAAATATGAATGATAGTGGTGTCAGCCTGCCTTGAGGAGAACATTCAACTCCCATGCTTATCAATTTGGAGGTTGCTTGACATTGGAGTTCACACTATTAAAAAAATGAGTTTGTGTTAAAAATAATAATTCCTAACAGAATTAAAACCATAGCAGTGAGGACAGGAAAATCACCTGAATTGGACATAGAGTATTGTGAGGACAAAATGATGGAAGCAATTGCAAGTTGCCAGAACAAGAGTCAAAAAATGGACAAGATACCAATATTTACTAAATACCTATTATGTGCTGGGAATCTTTATGAGATAGAAACAAGAACAAAGGAAAGGTTACTTGGTTGTGAGAACTAGGGCAAGAGATTCATTGAAAATGTAATTAAAAGGAAAGAATTTTGAAGGATAGAGATGGAATCTAATAAATCAAAAATTTTAATCAGTTTCTATCTTAGCTATGTTTCTTAAAACAAAATACCATATACTGGGTGGCTTAAGCATCAGGTATTTATTTTTCACAGTAAAGTTCAAGATCAAGGTGCCAGCAGATTTGGTTCCTGATGAGAACCTTATTCATGACTTTTGATTGGCCACCTTCTTACCGTGTCTTCACAGAGAAAAAAGCTGGAGTATCTTCCTAATCCTGAAAGTGAAAATGTTAATCACTCAGTCATTATCCCTTGGATTGTAGCCCACTGTGATCCTCTGTCCATGGAATTCTACAGGCAAGAATATCACAGTGGGTTGCCATACCTTTCTGCAGGGGATCTTCCCAACCCAAGGATCAAGCCTGAGTCTCCTGCATTGCAGGCAGGTTCTTTACCTTCTGAACCACCAGAGAAGTCCCTTCCTGTTCCTATAAGGACACAAATCCCATCATGGGGGCTGCATCCTATGGGTTCATCAAACCTAACTACCTCCCAAAATCCCACTGCAAATACCATCATGTTTGTGGTTAGGGCTTTAACCTATGAACGTCTGGAGGAGGGGCACGGATCAGTTCAGTTCAGTCACTCAGTGGTGTCCGACTCTTGAGACCCCATGGACCTCAGCACGCCAGGCCCTGTCCATCATCAGCTCCGGAGTTTATCCAAACTCATGTGCATTGAGTCAGTGCTACTCAGTGCATAAAAGTATCCTAAATTATTGAACTGTGCTGTCTCTCTTAATCTCTATCACCTTTTGAGTAACAGAGACCTCTTTTGTCTTGAACCTCGGAATCTCAATCAGACTAAATCCAAGGAGATGAGAAAAAGCATGTGCCTTCAAGCCATCATTGTTCACAAGCTCAATCCCTTCCAACTCTTTTCATTCCCATGGACTGCAGCACGCCAAGCTCCCCCTTCTTTCACTATTTCCTAGTTTGCTAAAACTAATGTCCATTGAATCAGTGATGTTATCCAGCCATATCGTCCTCTGTCATCCCCTTCTCCTCCTGCCTTCATTCTTTCTCAGCATCAGGGTCTTTTCTGATGAGTCAGCTCTTCACATCAGGTGGTCAGAGCATTGGAGTTTCAGCTTCAGCATCAGTCCTTCCAATGAATATTCAAGGTTTATTCCCTTTAGGATTGACTGATTTGATCTCCTTGCAGTCCAAGGGACTCTGAAGAGTTTTCTCCAGCCCCACAGTTCAAAAGCATCCTTTCTTTGGCACTTAACCTTGTTTTATGGTCCAACTCTCATATCTGTACATGACTAGTGGAAAAACTATAACTTTGACTATATGGACCTTTCAGCAAAGTGATGTCTCTGCTTTTAATAAGTTGTCTAGGTTTGTCATAGATTTTCTTCCAAGGACTTTGGTTCAGTCGCTCAGCCGTGTCCGACTCTGCAACCCCATGAACTGCAGCACGCCAGGCTTCCCTGTCCATCATCAACTCCCGGGGTTCACCAAAACTCATGTCCATCAAGTCGGTGATGCCATCCAACCATCTCAGCCTCTGTCGCCCCCTTCTCCTCCTGCCCTCAATCTTTCCCAGCATCAGGGTCTAAGCATCTTTTAATTTTGTGATTTTGGAGTCCACGAAAATAATGTCTGTCACGGCTTCCATATTTTCCCCATATATTTGCCATGAAGTGATGTGATTGGATGCCATAATCTCAATTTTTGAATGTTTAATTCTAAGCCAGCTTTTTCACTCTCTTCTTTCATCTTCATCAAGAGGCTTTTTAGATCATCTTCACTTTCTGTCATTAGGGTGTTATCATTGGCATATTTGAGGTTATTGATATTTCTTCTGGCAATGTTCATTCCAGCTTGTGCTGCATCCAACCTGGCATTTCACATGATGTACTCTGCAAATAAGTTAAATACATGGGGGATGACAATATACAGCCTTGACATACTCCTTTCCCAATTTTGAACCAGTCCATTCTCCCAGGTCCAGTTCTAACTGTTGCTTCTTGTCCTGAATAAAGGCAGGTCAGGTGGTCTGGTATTCCCATCTCTTTAAGAATTCCACAGTTGTTGTGATCCCACAGTCAAAGGCTTTAGCATAGTCAGTGAAGCAGAAGTGGATGTTTTTCTGGAGCTCCCTTGCTTTTTCTATGATCCAGCAGATGCTGACAATTTGATCTCTGGTTCCTCTGCCTTTTCTAAATCTAGCTGGTACATCTGGAAGTTCTCAGTTCATATACTGCTTAAGACTAACTTGAAAGATTTTGAGCATTACTTTGCTAGCATGTGAAATAAGTCCAATTGTGGGGTAGTTTGAACCTTCTTTTGACATTGCCCTTCTTTGGGATAGGAATGAAAACCTACCTTTTCCAGTCCTGTGGCCTCTGCTGAGTTTTCCAAATTTACTGGCCTATTGAGTACAGCAATTTACCAGTATGCGCTTTTAGCTCAATTGGAATTCTATCACCTCCACTAGCTTTGTTCACAGTAGTGCTTCCTTATGGTCCACTAATATCTCCTTACGTTTGTTGCCTTGGCAGGCAGATTCTTTACCACTAGCACCACCTGGGAAGAATTTCAAGTCATAAAACCCAATTTAGTATCCTAAATTCTACCTCCAACTAATTGTATATATTTGGTGAGTTATCAACTGCTTTGCGAACTGCTTTCTTCATTGGTAAACTGTATGCAATAATACTTAGGAGAGGTTTTTTGAGGATTAAATTAACTAACATATGCAAATCACCACTTTGAAAGTTTCCTGGCCCAAGGCAGAGGCTCCAAAAGTGTTGGTCCACAGACAGACAAAAATTGACAGCTCCTTCTCAAACTTAATGATAAGATGGAGAAGAAGAATAGATACTTCTATGGAATGAAATGCTGAATCTATTAGGATCAACAGTATATATATATGTAGAAAATAAGTAATTTACTCCAGATCTCATTTCAAAGTATTGGACCTTAAAGAAACTAAGGAATTTGTTGCAGGTCTTGAAGATTACTTATAAATGAGTTGTTTTGTATTTCTATTGGAATATAATTGCTTTACAATATTGTGTTAGTTCTGCTATACAATGAAGTGAATCAGCTGTATATCCTATCCCTCTTGGACTTGCCCTCCCATCACACCACTCTGGGTCAGTTATCGAATGATTTCTTTATAGCAGACATAATTATAAGTGCTTTGTATGGAGTTTAACTCCATTGTCTTCTTTCATCCTTAAAAGATCCTTTCACATTTTTCTTTTTCATTTTAAAGATGAGGTGATTAAATCACAGAAGGGTTAATTTACTCAAAAAAAATTCAAGCATCCAGTAGACAACATATTTAAACATAAATCTTGACAGTTTGACACTTGAGTTTGTATCTTATACAGTTTTTGATTACTTTTCAAAATTAGGAGTGAATTATCAGTGGCAAAATTGTCAGTGGCAACCCCTGTTTGGTTAGTTAGTTATTGTTTCTAGAATAAATGGATATCATATGCTATAAGCATTAAAATATTTTCATAAGTGCAGTTTTATTTTTAAAGTTAATAATTTTCTACTTGTGTAGATAAATAGGCATATTTTCAACTTTAGGCTTTAAAACTCAAATATCTAGTGACATATACAATATAAAGTTGAAAAAATAGCATTTCCTTACATTACAAAATATACCCAAAGTTTGTTGTTGAATTTTCAAATACCTGTAATAAAAATGTAACTTAAAAGTGAATTTTAAGATTGTGTGTGTGTGTGTGTGTGTGTGTGTGTGTATGCTCAGTTGAGTCCAATTCTTTGATACCTCATGGACTGTAACTCACCAGGCTTCTCTGTCTATAGAATTCTCCAGGCAAGAACACTGGAGTGAGTTGCCATTTCCTCCTCCAGCGGATCTTTCTGACACAGGGATCCAGCTGGCCTCTCCTATGTCTCCTGAACTGCATGTGAACTCTTTACTACTATCACCACCTGGGAAGCCCTGAATTTTGTGATACTGCAATTAAGTATTGTGATATAAGTTCTATTTGCTGCAATAGTTACAATCCCTAGTAGGTATTCTATATATATTCTGCTTTATATTTAGTATTATAAACTAAACTTTTTATTTAAATTATTAAATAAACTTTTTATTTAAAGTATTTAAAATAACTTTCTATTGAAACCTTCCCCCACCCTCATGTTGAAGATTTCTGAAGACCTATATGATCACTAAAAATAGAAAAGTAGGAATAATGTCTAGGACACCATCAGATTTTCTATAACCAAAAAACTTTCAGTTCCCTATAGCTTCAGGGTCTCTCTATGAAGTGCCATAAATTTTAAAGATGGGGGACTTAAAATTGACCTACTAGTTTTAATAGCATTTCTCACTCCATGTAATTTCTCTAGCATGTTGGAATCTATCACAAACTGTTAATGTCTGTATCAAGATCATATATAACAAGACCTTCTTCATAATCTTAATTAAAATTTAGAGCTAATGATTATACTAGCACCATGGAAACTAAAATAATATAATTATATTAACTCTTTTGTTTGTAAAAAGTAATTATATAAACATAATAGGCACTGGGAATGTGATCATAGCATAATATATCTTGTTATTCTTTATTTTTATGTGTTAAAATTCATATTAAAAATACAAGGGTTGTTATTAACTAAATATATAGTAATAATTTGTTTCCTATTTGCATAACACCTTATTACTATCATGAATCTTAACATCCACACTATTGATTATTTCTTCATTATTGTAGTTAATGTTGCTCTTTAAGAAAGATTGTTCTGAGACATACTTTTTGCTTTATGTTTAAGAACAGATTTAATAAACTATAAATCACTTCCATAATAATATAATGCATATAATTTTAAACATTTTTAAAATAATGCAATAATGGAAATAGCACAGGGTTTTGAGAAGTACATTATTATACTAAATGTGTGATCATAAATAAATTTCACGGTATTTTAGTCTCAATTTCATCATTTATAAGATGAGAATTAAGACATACATAGAAAATTTGAATGTCTTTTTATCAAATAACTACTTCATGTAAAGTACTTCGTATAGTTTTTTAAGACTATAGTAGGCATCCAATTTACCACTTAATAGATTCATTAATTCATTCAAAAAGTATTCATCGAGCATTTACCATGTGCCAAACACTTTCCTATAAACAAGAACAGATAATGCCTATATTTCATAGTTGTATTGGGCTGCCCAAAAAGTTCATTTGGGTTATTTCCATAAGATGTTGTGGGAAAAAAGGGAATGAACTTTTTGGCCAATGCAGCATTTCACACACTGCACATATATTAATGGATCTATGTATTGTAGGTAGGAATATCATAAAGTAGAATATCATGTAAGGGGTTTGCTTGAAGTATATCTCAATTTCTATTAGAATTTTGTGATGAAATAAATTCAAGTCACCAAAAATTCATGACATGGTATGTATATATTCATTTGAATTGAATGGAGGTGGTTTCTCTGCTACTATCACAAGAATGAAATATTTGTTATTACTTAATTCACAGTATTTGTAAAATGAAAACACACCCATTTGTGAGGAGAAAATGTGAAGGATTAAGTTAAACTTTCCAAAGATTGTATATTAATTCTCTAGGAAAATTTTTAACTATTCCTACAATAACCACAATAGTGAGTTTCACCTGTGAATTCTTGTGATGTCCCTGAATATTTTATTAATTTGAAAAAAAAATAATTCTAAAAGACTATTAGAAAGATGAGTGTGTAGAACTCTGTGGCTAAAAATTACTGAGGACCTGTGGGACAGAGTTTTTTTCAAATATTGTTTGGCTTATTTTTAAAAGTTGAGAATTAACCTCTAAAAGTTGAATTTCTAGGGACAATAACTCAATATTCTGATGTCAAACTTCTTTAAAAAATAATGGGAGTCTAATAGCACCTAAGTTTCATTCCCACGTCACAACCAGACACTCCCTCCTGGAGTCGCTACATTCTTTAAATAAGACTTAAGTTCTTCGGTTTTCATTGCACATTGCACAGTTTACCTTACATTCTGCCTGCTTTCGTTTTGGAATCTTGTAGAAACTCATGGTAAAGTTGCCTTACTTTATCTGCGGAAAAACTTTAGAATTGTAAGAGATAAGGTTGGTTTTATAGTTTTCAAAATTGCTCTTATACATTTTTTTTAACTTTTGGGTTGCACAAGGAGGCACGAATTTAAAGCTTATTCATTCAGTCAAATAATTTATGCATGTTATCAAATAATTCACATGATTAATAATCAAATAATTTCCATTTTGGGTAGTTATTCTTTGAAATCAGAGGACAGGTGGCTTACGACAGATCGATTCATCTCCGGAAGAAATATGATTGTGCTGTAATCTGAATGTTTGTGCTACACACAAAAAACAATACTATATTGTCTTCAGAACCTTCTCTGCAGTATGACAGAGCAGGTAACAAAAATCAGGGCTGGAAACAGCATGTTAAATCCTGCCTACCTCTAATGCAGAATTTGTAAAATTATTGTAATTATTCAAGGAGAGAACTGACGTAATATTTTAGATGGACTATTCGGTAAATTGATACAAAACTCCAGTCAGTAAATTTGGGAGAAGGAACAGCTTTGAGAAGGTAGGAAGAAATAAGGGGAAGGAAGTGTTAACAAACCATTACCAGTCTTTGCTCGATACAGTTTTCTTGGTATTAACATGAAGGAGGATAGGCTTCCCTGGTGGTTCAGACTGTAAAGAATCTGCCTTCAATATAAGAGACCCAGGTTTGACCCCAGAGTTGGAATGATCCCCTAAAGAAGGGAATAGCTACCCACTCCAGTATTCTTGCCTGAAGAATCCCATGGACAGGGGAGCCTGGCAGGCTACAGTCCATGGTGTCTCAAAGAGTCAGAAATCACCGAGTGACTCACATTAGCCTCATAGGGTACAGAGTGTCAGCATTCTAAGAGTTTACATGGACTTAAGACGTTTTAATTGGCTTTTCTCTAATGGTGGATTAAGGGAAGAGAATATGAACTTCCAAATTATGTTGAGCAGCTGATTGATTTAATATATTTAGCAGGCAAGTGGGATTGGTTATAGGAGATGCCAGCGTAAAGGATGCAATATAATTGCCAAACAACCTCTACAGTCCCTGATGTTGAAATGCCTTCAAGCGTTTGTTTTAATCACCTGAGAGATTACAAAATTAAAAATTTCTTTCAAAAATTACTTTTTTCTCATATTATCAAGTCCATTTAAAAGCTCAAAGAAAAATAACATGAAATTATAGCCATTTCTTTGGTGCATTCAGCATTCATAGCCTGAAATACAAACATGATATTAATAAATTATTATTTATTTTTGGGAAAATCCCCTGGAGGAGGGCATGACAACCCACTCCAGGATTCTTGCCTGGAGAATCCCATGGACAGAGGAGCCTGGCCGACATAGAGTGGCAAAGTCAGACATGACTGAAGTGACTTGGTATGTACGCACACACAGTGCATTTGTTATATGATAAGAAAATGAAACACAAACTACAAGGCATGTAGTTTGCCTCATTTTAAATCAGCCCTAAGTAATTTGGTAGTAACTTATAGAACATAATATTTATATCAACCTCAGCAATGTAATGTAAGATTAGCTATAAAATCTTTGTGTAAAACTGCATAGAGGAGTGGCCAAATGCAGAATTAGTTACTGTGTTAAAATAGTAACTGATATAGCTATTCAAAATTTGTTTTCTAAACACTTATAATGTTATAAAAGAGACATAGAGAAAGAGAGAATACAAAACCAAAACATGATGTTAGATTTGCTGTAGCGTAGCATAATTGTGGAAGATGTACATTTTTCTTCATAGAATTGCACTAAGCCTTTTATAAATAATATAGCAAAGAAAGGCAGATGTGATCCTTGATTGAATGCTAAGAGGAGAGACAAGATTTAGTTGGGCATAACTTATTAATATTTAATAGATTCACAGTCATCATGAATTTCCAGTTACTGACAACATCAGCAAACTAAAAAGTCAATTTTATAAATTTTTTATTATAATTCTGCAACTTTTAGGTTTAAAATAGTTTGCAAATTTATTTGTTTCTATGTGCCGTGATTAAGAACGATGTTATTTGTTGGATTTTTATTCAGTATTGTGACTTCAAATTATTATTATTTTTTAAGTAGACCTGATCAACTTTTTTTTTTTAATTAATTTTTGTTAATTGGATGGGCTGATGCTGAAGCTGAAACTCCAATACTTTGGCCACCTCAAGCGAAGAGTTGACTCATTGGAAAAGACCCTGATGCTGGGAGGGATTGGGGGCAGGAGGAGAAGGGGACGACAGAGGATGAGATGGCTGGATGGCATCACCGACTCAATGGACATGGGTTTGGGTGAACTCCGGGAGACGGTGATGGACAGGGAGGCCTGGCGTGCTGCGATTCATGGGGTCGCAAAGAGTCGGACACGACTGGGCGACTGAACTGAACTGAACTGATCATCTATTTTTTTTTTAATTAATGTCTGTGGCTGTGCTGGGTCTTTGTTGTGGCGCACGGCTTCCTCTAGCTGTGGGGAGGTGATGCTTCATTGCGGTGCGCAGGCTTTTCTCTGTGGTCACTTCTCTGTGTCTGTGCACAGGTTCTCCCACGCAGGCTCAGTAGTTATGGCCCAGGGGCTTAAGGTTTGTTGCTCTGAGGCATGTGGAATCTTTCTGCACCTCTGATTGAACCCGTGTCTCCTGCATTGGCAAGTGGCTTCTTCTCCACTGTGCCACCAGTGAAGTCTGACTTCAAATTAAAGCCACTATGTATCTGAGAAAATAATCTAGATTATCATTATCTGTTTTTCATACATTTTCTGTGAGAAATATATGGCATAAAATTGAAAGTTGACTGTTTACATAGAGCAATCAGTAATCTTTAAGTACCTAATTTACCATATTATTGTTTTCTTCCAATTACTTCTGTAGAATCTTAAAATACTGGTATTATATTCTATAGTAATAAATAACAAGTCCTACCTTAGATCTAAATTTATTTAAATGATCCTGAATATTATAGCTTACTAGAAAATCTTTCTTATGAGTGTTTTATAAGGTTTCAATATTTTCTAAGTACATTATAACAATTTTTTTCAAAATTGATTTTTCTCTCTGACATATTATAAACAGCCTATTATTTTTTCAAAGATTGTTAAATTATACTACTCTGTCTTATTCACTTTTCTGAATCTCCTAGCTGGGATAAAACCCTAGGTTAATGTATCTGTAAAAACATAAATTTAACTATAATGAAAAATTGCATGTATGTGAATTGCATCATACACTTTCAAATAAAACATGGTTGCTAATTGGGAGCAATTCTCAGATGTTCCCCTTTTGAATAACTGATATATATCCTTTTGTCTTCTAAAAGTATATATACAAGTTCTTGTAAATAAAGAAACTGAAACAGACTTATCTGCTTTCAAAATGATCTATCTAATCTTGGAAAGGAACTCGAGCTTAGACAAATATCACATTCTTATTGTTATTCCTAGGCTCTTTCCCTATTTTTCTTTCTTAAACATTAATTGGTACCAAGTGAGAAATGTTCTATTTTTTTATCAATGAAAACATAGTACTTCTTATACAAATAATACTTCTTCAATGTTTAATAATGTTTCATTTTAAATAGTGTATTTACAGAAAAGTTTCAGAGAGAGTATGGAGTTCCCCTATATCCTTCACTCCATCTATCTCATTGTTGACACTTTAACAAGGTACATTAGTCATAACTGACAAACCAATATGAATACATTTTATTAACTAAAGTTCATATTTTATTGTCATTTTTTACCTCATGTCTTTTTTCTGATCCAGAAACCCACACAGGATACCACATTATATTTAGTTGTCATATGTTTTTACAGTCCTCCTATTTCTCTTCCTTGTTTTTGATGACCTTGGCAGTTTTGAGGAGACTTATGTTGTATTCTGTTGACTGTCCATCAATTTTGCTTTGTCTGATATTTTTCTTAAAGTTAGACTGGAGTTATGAGTTTGAGGGAGGAAGACCATAAAAATAAACCGCCATTTTCAATACCTAATTTCAAGTATTCATAGTACTAACATGACTTACCACTGATAATGTCAACAGAATTTTTTTTGTAATAATTTATAGTTATGTGTTATTATAATTTGAAATAATTTTTACCTGGCACATCATGATTTAAAGGGTAATCTCAGCACACTAAGAGGAGATGCACATCTCAGGGAAAACTTTTTTCCTTGAAAACTTTTTCAAGTATGTGAGACTATATAAGAAAGCAACAGTTACTTACTTAAAATGACTGTTAAGTAAGTTTTTAAGGAAAGCTTTGTAAGTGCAAGTACATATGTTTATGTCATTAACCAGTTCATTCTTTTTATACATGCTATTTGGCAATCAGATCATATATGGTAGCTTGCTGCTGTCCAAAAAAAGAAGAAGAAACGAATTAATAGTGAAGGAAAATGAATTAGGAGAGTGGGATATATCCTTCTCTGCATTAAGCAGACTTTAGCTAATGAAACTGGAATAACTGAAGTGTCTTGATTCAAGTCTTCTGGGCAATGTTTGAATAGGTATTAATCTGATTTTGCTATATAAATGTAACATCACAATCCAATTTTCAGTTGCTTACAATTGCCATCATTTATCTTTCACACATATACCCGTAGGTTGGCCGTGGTGCGTCTGATCCAGATGTGAGTTGAATTTGACTCTGATCCTCTTTTTTTCTCAATCCAAAACTCAGATGTTGGGGCAGTGACACATGGAATGTTTTCTTCTTATGATAGAGGGGAGAGGCTCAAGAGACAACGGCAAACCATGCAAACTATTCAAATAATTTACTTAGATGTGGAATGTGTGTGTTATCTCATTTACATAACATTGGTCAAAGCAATTTGCATTGCCAAATTCAACACCTATTAGTGGAAAAGTGTATCCCTTCCAAAGGGCTGAGGATAGGACCATTTGGTGAAAAGTTATGCAATTTACCAAAATGAGTATTCATATTCTCTTATGTTTCTTTTGTCTCTCTCTTCAAAGGCTACATAATCAAGCATATTATTATTTTTTTTAATTTTCAACAGAGATTTTATTATTTTTTTTTATTTATTTTTATTATTATTATTTTTTTTTTCCAGTGGGTTTTGTCATACATTGATATGAATCAGCCATGGATTTACATGTATTCCCCATCCCGATCCCCCCTCCCACCTCCCTCTCCACCCGATTCCTCTGGGGCTTCCCAGTGCACCAGGCCGGAGCACTTGTCTCGTGCATCCCACCTGGGCTGGTGATCTGTTTCACCATAGATAGCATACATGCTGTTCTTTTGAAATATCCCACCCTCACATTCTCCCACAGAGTTCAAAAGTCTGTTCTGTATTTCTGTGTCTCTTTTTCTGTTCTGCATATAAGGTTATCGTTATCACCTTTCTAAATTCCATATACATGTGTCAGTATGCTGTAATGTTCTTTATCTTTCTGGCTTACTTCACTCTGTATAAGGGGCTCCAGCTTCATCCATCTCATTAGGACTGGTTCAAATGAATTCTTTTTAATGGCTGAGTAATATTCCATGGTGTATATGTACCGCAGCTTCCTTATCCATTCATCTGCTGATGGGCATCTAGGTTGCTTCCATGTCCTGGCTATTATAAACAGTGCTGCGATGAATATTGGGGTGCACGTGTCTCTTTCAGATCTGGTTTCCTCAGTGTGTATGCCCAAAAGTGGGATTGCTGGGTCATATGGCAGTTCTATTTCCAGTTTTTTAACGAATCTCCACACTGTTTTCCATAGCGGCTGTACTAGTTTGCATTCCCACCAACAGTGCAAGAGGGTTCCCTTTTCTCCACACCCTCTCCAGCATTTATTGCTTGTAGACTTTTGGATAGCAGCCATCCTGACTGGCGTGTAATGGTACCTCATTGTGGTTTTGATTTGCATTTCTCTAATAATGAGTGATGTTGAGCATCTTTTCATGTGTTTGTTAGCCATCTGTATGTCTTCTTTGGAGAAATGTCTGTTTAGTTCTTTGGCCCATTTTTTGATTGGGTCATTTATTTTTCAAGCATATTATTTATTTAGTTTTACTTTCTGTTACTCAATGTTAGTGTATCCAACTAGGTCATATCTAATTATATGCAGGTTTGGGCACAATTTTATATCTTTAAAAGTACATTGCACTCATTTTGTGTTATACAATCTTATTTTCCTCAATTCAGATTTTGAGGTTGAGTAGTGTCTAATTTTACCTCTCACGAAATAAAAACTATGCTCATGCATATATTTTTGAGAGATGTATTTATTCCTTATGTCATATGAAAAGCAATTTCAAGTTAAAGAGATATTCAAAAATTATGTGAATCAATAAAATATGAAATTTATGGACCAGAATTCACAATGCAGCACACATCTTAAATTATCTATAAGAAAAATAGCTTATCTCATTATTCAAAGTTTAACTTGTACAACAAAGTAAACTAGATTTAATATTATTATAAAGCTGTGCCTATTTTATTGAACTAAGCAGAAAGAGCAATTGAAGAATAATACAAAATTCATTGTAAATAAGTCAGCCTAAAATTAGAAGTTCTGTGAAAATAGACAATATATCTACATATATATTCATGTGTTTGTACTTATAAATTGATATATATTTATACATTCTATATTAAAATTTTGGTTGGTTAAAGTGCTCATTAAATGAAACTGAATTGAAAATTAATGACCTGGAAGACACAGCTAAAATTGTACAAAATCCTGCATAGATATCTAAAGACATGGGAAATTAAAATTGAAATTAAGAAATATATCATATTAAATGGGAATGTCTAAGATACATAAAGTTGAAGGTCCAGATGTATAACATATTCAACCTTGTTGGATATATGGCTGTACCTGCTTCTTTCCACCTCATTAATTGTCAGTTTTATCCAAAGCATAACAGTAGCCAGAAAACCCACTGTTACATTTTCCCAATCTCTGTTCAGAAAAAGGAACACATCTCAGATCTTGATTTCAAGAAGTCAGTAAATTCTCACATCACAGGTTTCCCTTTGCATTCCTATTGCCCTGAAGAGTCTTCATTTTCTCCTTCCTTGGCTTGTTTCCTGATTCTGAGGCTAGCAGTCTGCACATTTAAACCTATAAGTCACTTTGTTTTTATAATATGTTTTCAGAAGGTATTTTAGAGTAAATTGGGTGATAAATTTATTCTAAAATAAATTTTAAGAAACCTAAGAAAAATAAAGTTGTTTTTTTTTTTTCTAGTATAGAAAAGCTTTTAAAAGTTATTATCAGTAGGCAAATTACAAGAAATCTTAAAGAAAATGTGTCAGGTAAAACGAAGTTGATACCAGATGGAAACACAGATTTACATAGAAGGATATAGAACACTGGAAATGGTAAGAACATGGATTGATATATGGGATTCATTTATTTTTATTTAAATCTCTTTAATAAATAATTGGTCTTCCCTTGTGACTCAGCTGGTAAAGAATCCTCCTGCCTGCATTTGATCCCCGGGTTGGGAAGATCTCATGGAGAAAGGAAAGGCTACCCACTCCAATATTCTGATCTGGAGAATTCCATGGACTATACAGTCTATGGGGTTGCAAAGAGCTGGACACAACTGAACATCATTCACTTTCACTTTCAAAAGATAATTGGTTGTTTATAGTAATAATGTATTGTGGGATATATAACATACACACACACACATACATAGGAATACATAAACACATATGTAATATAGAAATATATACACATATAAAAATGCATAGTAACATTTTTATAAAGTCTAGGAAGGCAAAGATTAAGTGTTCTATTTTATGGTTCTTATAAACTATGTTAATTGGCAAAATATCTCTTGAAGTTAGACTGTGATAAGTTAAAGCAATAGCTAAAATAACAAAACAAAGAGATAAAGCTAAACCACTGAGGTGATAAAATGTATATATAAAATTAATCAAGAGAAAGGCAGAGGAAGAAGAAAAAAGTATATAAAGAAAAGAAGTAAACATAAGAACATAAGTGGTATGATATAAGATATACATCTTATTGCAACAGTAGCATATTACATTTAATGAATTATCTAAATATTTCAATTAAAAGGCACAGATTTTCAGATTGGCTTTAAAACAAACTCTAACATATGTTGCTGATGAGAAAAAATACAACTATAAAATTACATCCAAACAGTGGAATTGAAATGATAAACCACACAAACACTATTCAAAAGGAAGTTGGAATTACTTGGTTAGTATCAAACAACACTGAATTCACATTGAAGAATATTACCAGGTGTGAAGTAGGCCATCTAAAAATAATAAAAGTTTCAATCTCCAGAAAGAAATAATAATCTTAATTATTTATGCACCTAATAACTGACCTCAAAGTACTTGAAAGCCAATGCAGTTCAAGGAGAAATAGAAGAATGCACAAATATATTTAGAAATTTTAATATCCTTCTTCCAACTGAGAACAAATGGACAAAATCAATGAGGATATAAAGGACCTGAATAACATTACCAACCAACCTGACCTAACTGACAATTATAGAACATTCCAATCAACAACTGGCACATACACAGTTTTTACATACACATTAAACATTCACCAAGTTTGACCATAAGTCATTTCAATAAATTGAATAGAATTGTAAACACATGATGTATTTTTTTCTGACCACAGTGGAATTAAGTTAAAAGCAAACAATGTAAATATTTATGAAAAATACCCAAATATATGGGAGAATACCTCTAAATAACCCAAGTCAAAGAAACTGAAAGTGCTATTGGAAAGTATTTTTGATAGGATGAAAATAAAAGCACGTGTCTGGAATTAGCAGGATGTGATTTAAATGATTATAAAATAAATCAATAAAATAGAGAACACATAAACAATGGAGAAATATCTATAAAGCAAAACTAGTTATATGACAAAACAATTACAGTCAATAAATCTCTAGCCAGACCACTCAGGGAAAAACGAGAGAAATCACAATCATTATTTTTAGGAATCAGACAGGTAACAAAGCTCTAAATGTTAACAGGTAACCTAAAGCCATGAAGTTTATGAAGTTGTGGGGTAATGAGTAAGTTTCATAAGAAGAGACTCTTAAAGAGTGACAATTGCAGGTACATATTTGAAGGGATAGCGTTAAGGACAGGACTTGGAGATGTTCTACATAGTTTCATGGAAAACAAAAGAAAACTCAGAATCACAGCAAACACTTTCTTATAATCATCCTCTTATGGATGATTGTGGTATAATTTGATTAGAAAATATGGGTGTTGAAGTTGTTTAACCACTTTTAATGGAGATGTTTAATGAAGGATGCTAGAAATATAGAAACAATAGAATTGCCAACCTTCAGATTTAGAAGTTATAAATGATGGATTATATGCTGAGAGCCACAGCTATAGTGCTAATCTGTCCAAATTTGAGATTGGAAAGTAAAATCTGCATATTTCTTACTATTACTTGACAAAGCATTATAAATATTTTGAAATGTTTTATTTCAGCTATGGAGTTACTTCCGAAGAAATATATATTATGCCATTTAAGTCTGGAAAAACATCCTGGAAAAATATACTGCAAAGAATAACCTGCATGTCAAGGTGATGATCCAGATGACCCAACAGGTTTTATCTATCTGTGATTTCTTCAGCACTGTGGAAAAATACTTGGCACTAGTAAAATAAGTAGTGCATCACCCTAAATATCTATTATAGTCATCACATTGCCAAAAGCAATACATTCTCTCCCGTTTAATCTGTAAATCTCCATAATTAACACCTTGTTCATTACAGAAGCTATGTCTCTTATATCATCCCAACCACAGGATTAAGTAGCAAAGTTCCCAAGGGTAATTGCTTCATCTATCTATAAAAGAAAACAGAATATTTTGCATCTTCACTTACGAAACATTTTCTCTCATGAGTAGAATATTATATTTAATTTCACATATATGTATATATGAAGATGTTTAATAATATTTTTACTGAGAAATAAGTAGCCAGTAAGCAATAAATGAAGGATTACAGTTTCATTTCTGCAGCCCTTCTTTCCCATTTTAATTACTCAGTGATATTAGAAAAGTTATAATAAAGAACATTTAAAGGGCCAATCTAAGTTCAAAAGAGACATCTTTTAAACATCTTTAATATTTAGAAGATAAACATAAATCAGTGAGTAGATTAAAATGTGCAGGCCTGCTTAGTTTCTGAGCCAGGAAACCAGCAGCAGAAGAAGGAAACAAAGTCTCTTAAGGGATAATAGGAATTAAAAGTGTTCCCCACAGTGTAGGAATGGGTAACTCTTTGAGATAAAGATATTAGATTGGCATCCAACTCTGAATGGAAATGGAAAAGAAGCTGAGACAAAACTTCTTGATGGGGTTATGACAGATAAAGTCAGCGCTAAAGGAGGGAGACGCTGATGATGGGAAAGATTGAAGGCGGAAGGAGAAGGGGATGACAGAGGATGAGATAGTTGGGTGGCATCACCGACTCAAGGGACATGAATTTCGGTAAACTCCGGGAGTTGGTGATGGACAGGGAGGCCTGGCATGCTGCAGTCCATGGGGTCTCAAAGAGTCAGACATCACTAAGCGACTGAACTGAACTGAACTGAAAAGAGAGAGAAGGAATGAAGCAGATACAGACATGCAGCCAACCATGTCTGATAAATTTTGTATGACTATCACCATGGGGTGGGAACTCTGGAGCAATTATGTGACTGTTCTGATTCTGATTGGGAGAAAGGTAATTGTGATACACAAAATCACATTATAAAAGCGGTGAGTGCACAAACAAAAAAGAGAAAAACAAATATAAATGCAATTCCCACTCAGTATGAACTTGCAAACTATAATTTGGAAATTCAAATTGATGCTGAGAAACATCAGCATCTGAATGTTGATTGAACTGAATTGAACTGAATCAATTGGAAGATAAATTTATACAAGATAAAATGAAAATAATAGAGGAAACTAAAAACTAACACAAATATTGTAGATACTTTTACAGATAAAAATTGGAAGAGCATCAATAAAAAAGATTATTAAAAGGTAAAAAGTACATAAAATATGTTTGGCAAATTATGTTATTAGTGATCTTGAGAAAATAGGGTCTTAAAATTTTTAAAAAATGAATGAGTAGACTAAACTATTGTCATCGTATAATTTAAAAACTAATGTATCAAAGAACAGTTCTGAAGTCAGCACAAATTGTAAATCAACTATAGTTCAATCAAAACACTGTAAAAAAAAAAAAAAATTCTGATGAATCTACCCTGGTAGCAACACAATTAGGGAAACTGACCAAAACATAAATATATAAAGATATGTAAGATATAGAAATAACAACACACATCAGTCTTTTCAGAGGTTAAACTATTAAAAAAAGCAGTAAGCAAAGATAAAATCAAGATAGAACATCCTCTGATTTTAAATGTGATGAAATCTCAGCTTGAGAGTTTATGTTGGAAACCATGAGTGGTAAATACAAATAAAAACATACCATGGCCCTTTCAATAAGATTGAAGACCATCAACAATAAAAATTTCTAACAATAAAAACTTAAAATTAAAAACAATAAAAATTTTTATTTTAAAAATTAAAAATTATTGATAGTGAATAAAGAAAGCAAATTCCATGAAAGAAATAATAATTATATTGACAGTAAGCTTTACAATATCAATATATGCCAGAAGTGAGTGGAAAAAAATCTTTAAATTAATGACAAATCCATAACTGCCAGCCAAGCATTCTCCATCCGGGGGTACTATCCTCCATAATTGAGGGCAAAATAAAGTTATTTTCAAATGGATAACTGTGAAGAATGCTCATATACACAAACTATCACCTTAGAGTATACTAAAGGACTGAATGTGTCAGATGTGAACCTATATGAAAGATGCGAACCTATATGTGTGTCCAAAAAGGTGAACACACACAAAAGAAGCCCAAAACATATTAATAATTTAAATACTATGTGCAAAAGCAATAATCATGAATTATGTTTATCCTTAAAACATCATAAATTAATTTCTAGACATAAACAGTAAGAGCAGTGTGAAAAACGTGCACATTTTCCTCTTTAAAATTTGCTGGTTTTTGTTTTCCCTTTCATAGTCAAAGGCTAGAGGCATTGATTATAAAAATATTTACTTAAAAATGTATGTTACAGGTAACCAGTAAGAGTGCAAATGCAACATCTAAATTACAAACCATAAGAGGAAAAAATGTTCCGAGTTTGGCATAATATGGTGTGATGGTAGAGAAACATACAACAAGATAAGAAGGTAATGTAGAATTGAAAATTTAAGTGTTGGATTCATGAGACAAGTGCTCGGGCCTGGTGCACTGGGAAGACCCAGAGGGATCGGGTGGAGAGGGAGGTGGGAGGGAGGATCGGGGTGGGGAATACATGTAAATCCATGGCTGATTCATGTCAATGTTTGACAAAAAACACTACAATATTGTAAAGAAATTAGCCTCCAACTAATAAAAATAAATGAAAAAAAAGAAAATTTAAGTTAAAAAATTGGCAAAGTTGATCCCATCAAAATTGCGTAATGAATACAAGTCATAATCAAGCTTTGTACGTAATTTGTTCATGTTTATATTTATCAATTCAAATACTTTAGAAATCTTCTCAGCCCAACCAGTGCATATATGTATTTTTGTAATATATATACAATTCTGTGCTCTTGATCTAGACTCATTTTCTTTAGAAAAGTCAATTTTTATATCTTAAAATTCTGTAGGTAGTTTATCACCTTAGTATTTACGTGTCAGAAGACAAAACACGGCAGGTGGTGGCTACCACCAGAGCGGTGAACTAGAAGAGCAGACATGGGGACAGAGTACAGATGTCTTCCATGTGAAGTCCTTACCATGTGGATGTTTAACTTGCTGTGTAATATATCTTCCCTTTGTTACTTCTGACTCACGTGCCAGTTTTCTCTGCCTTGTCACCCGCCCCATGTGGGTGACCTGTTTTAAGGGCATCACTGGGCTCCTTTGTGCCCTAGGGTTCCATCTGGGCTCAGTGAATGCAGTCTACATCTGGGTAAATAAACACAACTCTCCTGATTTGACTGGTTCTTACAGAAACCCTGATAGGTACCAAATGCCAGTCGCTTGGTTGGTCATGTTCGACTCTGTGACCACATGGACTGTAGCCTCTGTCCATGGACTCTCCCAGGCAAGAATACTGGAAGCCACTCCCTTCTCCAAGGGATCTTCCCCACCCAGGGATCAAGCCCAGGTCTCCTGCATTACAGGCAGATTCTTTACCTTCTGAGACACCAGTGAAGCCCTCTGATAGGTACACTGTTCAATGAATCAAAACTAATTTTTAAATGATCATAGTTTTCATACAGTGAGCAGAAATATGTTATCCTTTGTTTATAGGGATAGGGAAGCCTAAGGAAATTGTAGAAGATAAGGAATCACTGTCCTCATTTAGAGCCTCTCTCTGTAGCTCTTTCAACATCTTAATTTTAAAGGACTATTTACAACAACAGGGTGTTATCTCCCTTGGAGTAGGAAATGGTGACCCACTCCAGTATTCTTGCCTGGAAAATCCCATGGGCAGAGAAGCCAGGCAGGCTATGGAGGCATCGGGGTCACAAAGAATCTGACACAGCTGAGTACCGTGTGCGTGCTAACATAAATGCATATTAACATATAGTGGCAGATGCCTATCTCCCTAGCATTTCTTTTATCTCCTCTTTCTTCTTTCTAAGCAAAAAAAAAAAAAAAAAACTTCCATGAGAGGTTGAAGATGGTCAAAGTATGTCTTCCCAAACATCCTGCAGATAGTAATGGTGGAGGAGCTCAGTTCTCACCAGTGAAGCTGTGAGAGTTGACTAATTAGGGAGAGAAGGATTTGGAGGAAGATTTTCATTTCAATGAATGTGGGTGTTAATGGAAGGAAAGTTCATCCTCCATTCTTCTCCTTCCCACTTAGAATGCTGTCATGTTCTGATCTGATCCTTACAGAAGCAACACTTGAATTTCAAGTATGAGTGAAGATACTGCTACTACATGGAAGGACAGAAGAGCAAGGATGAGGAAAACAGAACTTATTGAGGCTCTGTGTCAATTTTGGAGCAGCTAATGTTTGGCCCTTTTACATGGAGTTGAATGCTGTTATTTTTTTAAGCCACTATGAATTGTTCATTTGTCACAGCCAAAAACAGTTTTATTCTTATAAAGGATAAATTGAAAATGGCACAAAATCCAACTTAAAATATATAAATTGAAAACCAGGATTTTTGAATGAGGGGGTCAAATCTCATTGCTTTAATTAAATAACCCTTATTTTGCACTATTTATTTATTTATTCTGAACCTGCATCTCATTGGAGAGAATTTTGTCTTGTGAGTACAATTACCTGCTTGGGATTATGAGAAATGTTATCTTTATTATGGCTAAAGTGAAAGTGAAAGTCGTGTCCAACTTTTCTGTCACCCCATGGACTATACAGTCTATGGAATTCTCCAGGCCAGAATACTGGAGTGGGTAGCCTTTCCCTTCTCCAGGGGATCTTCCCAACCCAGGAATCGAACCAGGGTCTCCTGCATTGCAGGCAGATTCTTTAACAACTGAGCTATCAGGGAAGACTTTTATGGCTAATGATATATTCAAAATTTTTAAAAATCAATTTTTTCCTCTTCAAATCTGAAAGAACAAAAGGGTAGTGGTTTTTTCTCTTTGTTTTTGCTACCTTAATTCTATAGTTATCCAAATAGCCATGATTTTGCTTCTCATTCATAATACAAACCCTTCCCCTCTCCAGCAAGAAAATCCTAAATTAAAATAGTAACTACATGAAAAAAAGATAGTGTTTAGTATTCCATTTGTTAAATAGCTTATTCATATTTATATTTATTATAAATTTTGATATGCCAGAGTTTATTTTCACCATCTTATTTGATCCTTTTTATTTTTCCCATATTTTAAAATTTTCTTTATTATTTGGGCTACACACAGCAACAAGATATTTCATTTGGGGACTTATTTTTGTCTTTACTCAATTGCACCTAAGGGAAAGAAAAATCCAGATCAAACTTGAAGTTAATTTCAATAAAAATATGTATTTTTAACATAAAGAGGTAAAAGAAGTTTATATTTGTGAAACTAGAACAAGTATAAAAAAAAAAAAAAGACTTATTCTAGAGTATGATTTCTAGTTACTTGACCAAAAGGCATTGAAGTAATTGTAAATTGTTGAGAAATAGGTTATGCTTGGGCTTGGGCTTCAAAAATTTAAAAATCAGTTAATATATGCAATATGAAGGCAAGAATAAATTATAAAAATTGAATTAAATAGAACTGAGCAGAACCCTGAAGGCACCCCCCCCAACACACACACAAGTATGAAATCAAGCACTTAAGGAATAGAAAAATAGAGGCACAGACTTGGTGTGTGATGCACATTCCCAAGTTGTTTTACAGATAATATAACTTCCACCAAAGGGAAAAAGCTAACCGCATAAAGACTAGACTTGCAGCCATGACATGAGTTGCTCCAACCTGAGCAGTACTGAATTATTGCTGGTACAATTCCCAGAACTGACCTCAAGAGAATGGAATTATCATTATTGTTCATAATAATATTAATGAGCATTAAAATAATTTAGCTTCCTTTACCCTTATATGTAAATGGGCAGCTAAAATTGTCAGCAAAAAGATTCTATAGGTCCATGCTGACATCTTCCACTCTGAGAATACAGAATTCTATGTCGGTGTGGAGAAGTTATAGAAGTTTGATCTTCACCCCTATCCCATAGAAATAGAGAGGTGTTCTCACAAATGGGGATTGTTAAACAGCTCCTTGTGGAAAACACCCCTCAGAAGGAAGCCCTTTTCTCTCATCACTTTAACAAAACTATATCATAACTTTTAAACCAGGCATCCACATGTTTCACTCATTCCTGGCCAAAGTACACCTTCCAAATCTTTTTATCACACAAATCTTTCTTGATTTGTCTATTCTTTTCAAATATAGAAGAAGTATAAATGAAGTTATTAACAGATAACCAGATCTCTTTACTGGCTTCCCCTTCAATAATCTCCCAAACTGTAGGGCCAGATGTGTGAGCAAGATAATGTATAGAAGATCTTGAGGAGTCAAGTCTGACATAAGCCTGCATGCAGTGGGGGATGGCAACAGCTCTGATCTCCAACTCAATGATTAACTGAGATTACTCCTTTGTTTTGCTTTAAAACTTTGATGGCCAACTAGAATCTTCAACAGCAGTTTTGAGGGATGCTGAGCCCAGCATCTCCCCAGACTGCCAGCATTCTGATTAAAGGCACCTTTTCCTTCTCTGGACATTTGTGAGTTTCAATTGTGTAAGCAGTGAGTTTATTTATTTTAAATATTATTATAATAGCAACTACTATATATGAAAGAAAAAGAAAGAGAGCACTAAGTTGTGTTTGACTTTTGCGATCCCATGAACTGTAGCCTGCCAGGCTCCTCTGTCCATGGGATTCTCCAGGCAAGAATACTGGAGTGGGTTGCCATTTCCTTCTCCAGGGGAGCTTCCCTATGCAGGGATTGAACCCAGGCCTCCCACATTGTGGGCAGATGCTTTCCCCACTGAGCTATGCAGGAAGCTATTATGAAGTCCTTACTAAAACAAAGACATAGTGAGTGGTCAGCGCATTATATCCATCCCTTACTTTATTCTTCATCATTACCCTGGGGATATGCATTGCTATATCTATTTTACAGATAAGGAATCTGAAGCCTTGATACATTCAATAAGTCAACAGCATCACAGAAAGTACCCAAGTTATTTGGAAGCATATGGCTTAAAGCAGGAAAATTGAAGCTTATTGGAAGAGGATGAAGTTGAAAACTATTTTCTTGCAAAAAGATGAAATGTTTTTAATATTTAAATACTAGTCTGCAGCATAATTTTCTATATCATCAGTTCAGTTCAGTTCAGTTGCTCAGTCGTGTCGACTCTCTATAATAGGTCTTTATCACATGCTCTACCTCATAGGGTGGTAATAAAGTTTCTATAACTTTGAAAAGCGTCTGAACTTTTAAAATTATGTATACAATTTCAAAATAGATTATCTTCATTGACTCATAACTTTATCTCCTTTAATCTAGATTCTAGATGTATTTTTCATATATATTATATAGCCTGGCAGGCTACAGTCCATAGGGTCACAAAGAGTCAGACACAACTGAGCGACTGGGCACATATCTATCTGTCTGTCTATCTTCCAAAATTTATTCTGCTTCATCATGGAATCTTCAAGCAGAACTGTTTAATTGTGTTGGAATGGGATACATGTTTCTAACACAACAGTATGTTTTATTTAAGCACAACTATCTCTACATAGTGGCTTCCCAGGTGGTTCAGTGGTTAAAGAATCACCCTGCAAGGCAGAAGACACAAGAGACACTACAGGTTAGATCCCTGGGTCCGGAAGATCCCCTGGAGGAGGGCATGGCAACCCACTCCAGTATCCTTGCCTTGAAGAATCTCATGGACAGAGAAGCCTGGTGGGCTATAGTCCATAGGGTCGCACAGAGTCGGACATGACTGAAGCAATTGAGCATGTATGCATGCATCTCTACATAACTTGAGGTCAAACTGCTATAAAATATAAACAAATACTAATAAATGAAATAGGCATAATGGCTCAGAGCAAAGAGCAATGTATTTCCTCAGAAAACTTTTGCACTTTCCACTTATTTAGATGTCATAAGCTTTTGATCTAGACTTTTAACATCTCAACATCACATTTTTCCCCCAATATGAGCAACACAGTCTTCATATTTTTCACAGAATTATTGAAAAGGTCAAAAGAAATCAGGGTAAAATGTTGCAGAAACTATCAAGTGCTATACAGAGAAAAAAGACAAGTTATTATTGTTAATAAAATTACCATTTATAGGAATTTCCCATTTATATTCTCCTCGAATGTCTCTCTGATGGAATGTTTTGTCTTAGTCACTTAAACTATGTATACCATAGCTTCTATCATGTTGACTTTTTATAATACCAAAATTATAAAAATCCCAGTTCACCTGTTAAAATGCTAGGAAAAATAACCCAATCCAGTGATCCTGACTTTATTTCCCAAATGGTTTCTCTATGAAGATATAGCACCTGCCACATTGTCTCCCCAAAGGAATTTTTGCTAAAAGTGTTAAGGGTTTCAGTATTAAAGATCCCTTCAGTGTCCTGAAGCTCAGAAGTTGTTTAACTGTTTCACTTCCAATGATTTTTGCCCTTCAGCCTCTTATTCTGTGGTAAATGCCCTTATCCTGTTATTTGCAACAACCAGACCCCTTCCTTAATATGAGCTTCAATCATTCCATTCTTCAGCCACCATCTCTTAGCTTTCCAATTCCATTCTTTATTCCTGTTGTTCTCACAATAACTTTTTTCCACCTGAACCTCATTCAGTCCTTCAACCCACTGACTGTTTTTCACCCTCATTACATTTTTTATTTTCCTCATTATCTCTCCCTTTTTTTTCTACATTTTACTAATTTGGAAATAAATCTCAACCTTAATTAAGTATCACTATCTGCCTGCTCTATGCCTACATATGAGCAACTCAAAGTGACTGGAGGAGAGCACGCCCCCATAATTAATTGCAATCACTTTTAACTCATGGCCAGTAACCTCGACTTCCTTTCTTCTCAGACATCCTACTCAATGTTCTGTGTCTATTTACTCTCTAACATTTAAAAATATTTATTTGGCTACATCGGGTCTTAGCTGTGGCATTCAGGTTCTTCCGTGTGGCACATGGATTCTCTACTTGTGGTGTGTGGCTTTTGTTTCCCCATGGCCTTTGGGATCTTAGTTTTCCAACCAGGGATCAAACCCACATTCACTGAATGGCAAAGCAGATTCTTAAGCACTGGGCCACCCTACAGCAGTCCCTACTCTTTTAAAGTAAATACCTACTATTATATCACACTTTCCTCTTTCTTAAACATTTTTTTTTAAACTGGGAAAGTATGATGAATCAAAGATAAAATATAACATATTTTTATGATTTATCAACCCATCTACCTGCACTCATATTTACATTCTGAATTTTGTCCTGGTTTCAAGTTCTTGACTAACCAGAGCCAAAGGCCAAATCCTACCCTTTGGCAAGGAAATTGTCCCATCTCAAACTATTTTGTTGCATACTTTCCTGGTAATTTTTATCATGCAAATGTATTACTAGTTAAGAAACAAACAAGCAAAAAAAACATGAAGGCAGAAAATATTTGGAAATGTTGGCAACACATTCTCTATCAACAACCACATTGTTCTAACGCCTTTAGAGAACTTTCAAATGAGGGTTTTATATTTTTTGTATTCATTTTATCTCCTATTCTCTTTTAATCTCAGCCATGTCAGGTAATTTAAGAATTACAGCTAAAGTACCTGATGAAATTTAGTTGTTAAATTAACTGGACAATTATTTGCCCTCATCTTACTTGATCTATCAGAAGCAATTGGCATAGCTGATCACTTCCTTTGTACACACAGATTCTTTATTACTATCCAAGACCTATGCTCTCCTAATTCTTTTCCCACCTCATTTCAGTCATTTTTGCTTAAACCGTTTCAACACTTATCCACACTTACTAATGCATGGATCAGTCTTCTTTTCCCCAATTAAATCACTCTCTCAGTGACTGTATCCTGTTTCATAACTTTAAACATCATCAACAGTACAAGAACTGTGAGCTTCCAGATGTTCCAGCTGGATTTAGAAAAGGCAGAAGAACCAGAGATCAAATTGTCAACATCCGCTCGATCATTGAAAAAGCAAGAGAGTTCCAGAAAAACATATACTTCTACTTTATTGACTATGCCAAAGCCTTTGACTGTGTGGGTCAAAACAAACTGTGGAAAATTCTTAAAGAGATGGGAATACCAGACCCCCTGACTTGCCTCTTGAGAAACCTGTATGCAGGTCAAGAGGCAACAGTTAGAATTGGACATGGAACAACAGACTGGTTCCAAATCAGGAAAAGAGTACAACAAGGCTGTGTAATGTCACCCTGCTTATTTAACTTGTATGCAGAATACATCATGAGAAATGCTGGGCTGGAGGAAGCACAAGCTGGAATCAAGATTGCTGTGAGAAATATCAATAACCTCAGGTATGCAGATGACACCACCTTTATGGAAGAAAGTGAAGAAGAACTAAAGAGTCTCTTGATAAAAGAGAAAGAGAAGAGTGAAATAGTTGGCTTAAAACTCAACATTCAGAAAACTAAGATCATGGCATCTGGTCCCATCACTTCATGGCAAATAGATGGGGAAACAATGAAAACACTGACAGTTTTATTTTGGGGGGCTCCAAAAGCATTGCAGATGGTGACTGCAGCCATGAAGTTAAAAGACACTTGCTCCTTGGAAGAAAAGCTATGACCAACCTAGACAGCATGTTAAAAAGTAGAGCCATTACTTTACCAACGAAGGTCCATCTAGTCAAAGCTATGGTTTTTCCAGTAGCCATGTATGGATGTGATAGTTGAACTATAAAGACAGCTGAGCGCTGAATAACTGATGCTTTTGAACTGTGGTGTTGGATAAGATTCTTGAGAATCTCTTGGACAGCAAGGGGATACAACTAGTTCATCCTAAAGGAAATCAACCCTGAATATTCACTGGAAGGACTGATGCTGAAGGTGAAACTCCAATACTCTGGCCACCTAATGCGAAGAACCCACTCATTTGAAAAGACCCTGATGCTGGGGAAGATTGAAGGCAGGAAAAGAAGGGGATGACAGAGGATAAGAAAGTTGGATGGAATCACCCACACGATAGACATGAATTTGAGTAGATTCTGGGAGTTGGTGATGGACAAGGAGGTCTGGGTGCTGCAGTCCATGGGGTTGCAAAGAGTCGGACATGACTGAGCGAGTGAACTGAAATGAAACATCATATAAATGTTGAAAGATTTCATTTTTTTCCTTTGTCTAGATCTCTCATCTTCAATATACGTACTTGAAACATTCACTTTTATTGTTCTGAGTCATCACAACCATAGCATATCTAATTCTGAATTTTTATTTTCCCTTTCCCCTGAATTTAATTCTCCTTTAGTTGTTCCCATTTCTGTAAATCACAATTCCAATTTTCCTTTTGTTCATACCAGAACCTTGGCCTTATCACGAACTCATCCTTTTTTTCTCTTTCATTTCATATTAATAACAGAAAGTAATAATGATTACTATATAATTAAACTCTGACACACAAATATACATACATATGAATGTTTACATCAACTAAGGTTGTTAACACATTCATTCATTTCTATACACATGTCATAGTCAAAGTAGTACTTGGCTATATACCACAAAACTGGCTGTTTGGGATTTAAACCAAAGTAGTCTGACTCCAAAGTACATGCTCATGTCTCATATGCTTTCAAAATATAGTCTAACTCCGATTCAATCAGTTCTCAGGGCCTTCAGAGCTATAGACTTTCTCTAAACTACCACTGAATCTCAATAGTAATGAATCTGCCTGCATTGCAGGAGACCTGGGCTCAATTCCTGGGTTGGGAAGATCTCAAGAAAAAGGTAATGGCAACTCACTCCAATATTCTTGCCTGGAGAATCCCATGGACAGAGGAGCCTGGCGGACTACAGTCTGTGGGGTCACAAGAGTCAGACATGACTTAGCTACTAACCTAACCAAACAACCATTGTCTGTTAACTTTAGTTTTGCAGGCTCCTGCTAACTAACTTGAAGTAGGAAATGATAACCCATTCCACTACTCTTGCCTGGAAAGTCTCATGCACAGAAAAGCCTGATAGCCTAGACTCCACGGGGTCGCGAAGAGTGGGACATGACTTAGCATGCATCACTTGCTAACTAACTAATTTCCAACTTTTACTCTTTATAGTTTATATTTTAGACTTTCACTTTTACTTAATATAAACTATTATTTTATTTAAAAAAACTAAAAAAATAAATAAAATGTATATATAAAATAAGAAATATTTTGCTACATAAAAATAGTTATATTGTTAAACTTTCACTCCTTTATAGTTAAAATTCAAAATGCTTTGTTTTTTAACATCCACAAACTATCATATGTCTCTTATTAAATACTTTCAGTTTCTTCTCATGTTTCGCTCTCTAAATGGCAACCCATCCCAGTGTTCTTGGCTGGAGAATCCCAGGGGTGGGGGAGCCTGGTTGGCTGCCGTCTATGGGGTCACACAGAGTCGGACATGACTGAAGCGACTTAGCAGCAGCAGCAGAATACATTTGAATCAGTTCTAATGAGATGGATAAAACTGGAGCCCATTATACAAAGTGAAGTAAGCCAGAAAGATAAACACCAATACAGTATACTAACGCATATATGTGGAATTTAGAAAGATGGTAACGATAACCCTATATGCAATACAGAAAAGAAACACAGATGTACAGAACAGACTTTTGGATTTATGGAAGAAGGTGAGGGTGGGATGATCTGAGAGAACAGCATCAAAGCATGTATACTATCAAGGGTGAAACAGATCACCAGTCCAGGTTGGATGCATGAGACAAGTGCTCAGGGCTGGTGCACTGGGAAGACCCAGAGGGATGGGATGGGGAGGGAGGTGGGAGGGGGGATCGGGATGGGGAACATATGTTAATCCATGGCTGATTCATGTCAGTGTATGGCAAAAACCACTACAATACTGTAATTAGCCTCCAACTAATAAAAATAAATGGAAAAAATACAAAATAAAAATAAATTAAATATTAAAAAAAAATCCACCATCCTTACCTTCTAAGCATTGATAAATCTGTCTGCCAGAACCCTTTCTTTCCTGACTTCACACTCTCTCCAGCCTTCAGAGCTCCTTGCCCGTTTCACTCTTGCCCTGTTGTATTTGCGTTTGCTCTTCTTTCTGATTGGAATCTCTTTCCTCACTTGTCTTTCTTCCTCTCCTCCATTGGGTCTGCTCAGATGCCACCTGACTTGAGAAGCTATCTCTACATCACCTTGTGAAAAAATCGCACCAATCTCTCTCCTCATTATTTGACCTTGTCCTCTGTTCTGTCAACTCCCCTGGTGGCTCAGACGGTAAAGCGTTTGCCTACCATGTGGGAGATCCAGGTTCAATCCCTGGGTCAGGAAGATCCCCTTGAGAAGGAAATGGAAACCCACTCCAGTATTCTTGCCCAGAGAATCCCATGGACAGAGGAGCCTAGTAGGCTATACAGTCCATGGGGTCCCCAAGGGTCGCACATGACTGAATGACTTCAGTTTCCTTTTCTGTTAGGTCAGGGTGGGTTTTAATCTAGGGTGTGCTTTCTCTTTTTCCATGTGGAAAAGATAATACTTTTTTTGTTGTTGTTCCTAGAAGAGTACCAGATATAAGTAGATGTTCAATAATAATTTATTGGCTAAATTAATAGTCTATGAATGTACTGAAAATTTTCTAATTTGTCCACATACCTTTGCAGTTAAGCTTAAGTTAAAGCAACATTCATGCTGTCCATATTCTTCTCTTAAATGGAAATTGATATTAACTGTTTATCTGAGTGATAAAATATTGCCATTCATTACTGAATACTTTGATGTGAAGTCCTCTGAAACTTGTTTGCTATGTGTTCTCCAAAGACAAAGGCAGAACAGGTAGTTCATATCCATTACAGCTCTGGAATTAGACAACTTCTTAATTTCCAAAAGCTGATTTACTAGATTTATTACTAAGACAATTTGGAAGTCTATGGACTCCATTCCAAAGGCTTGACCTATTCACCTCCTTGGATGTGAAATATTTGTTCTCTGCATACCTTAGTGGAAGTGAAAAGAAAGTGAAAGTGTTAGTCACTCAGTCATGTCCAACTCTTTGCAACCCCATGGACTATACCCTACTAGGCTCCTCTGTCTGTGAAATTTTCCAGGCAAAATACTGGAATGGGTAGACATTCCCTTCTTCAGGGGATCTTCCCGACATAGTAATTGAACCCTGGACTCTTTCATTGCAAGTTAGTTGTCTCCAAAGTAAGGTGTATGTATTAGCCCAGGAGATGAGGCAGATGACCCATTGAGATGCAAGAAGAAAATGTTATAATAAATGATACTTAAGTATAAAGAAGTAAACCAATTCTACACAATATTTAATATGTAGAAGAATACTAATCGTCCCACTGCATCCCCAAAGCAGACAAAGGATTATAGCACATGATGTAGGACACTCGTTCAGGGAAGGACTGGAGCTCAGCCAGAAGAATGGATTTACAGTGACAACCTCTGTTTTATTCTCTACCAGGATGTCATGTGTTGTGACATAACCGTTTCAGGGTCAGTAAATTCCCAGATCGTGTTATCCAGTTTTAACAAAAGCAAGTCATAAAATGGACAAGCAGTTGAAAAATACTCCTGTCAAGAATCATGGATTGAAGTTATTGCTAATAGAACAAGCAAAATAAAAACAGCAGAGGGTACACTTTTCTTACTTAGCAAAGTATTTGGATAAGCACTTACATCATCAACAAAAACAGAATAAAAATAATGTCAGTATTATAAGATTGAAAGGGAAGATGACAAAAAATAAGATAGAAAACAATTGGAAAAGTGCATTTATTTCTCATTTAAGTGTCTGTTATTCCTGGAGATAATGTGAAATAATAGTATTAAGCCATCATGGTTAGCTAAACTATTAAGAAATAAGTGTTGAGAAAAGTGTCAATTTTTATTTAGCAATAAATATCAGTAATTATTTTATTGAGAGTTTGTCAACAATAAATGATATAAATTATCAAAACATAAGGAATTATTGCATATTTACCATTGTTTCATTTTCTAAATTTTTCTATTTTTTACTTTAAATTTTGCAGATATTTTATAATGCACATATATACATATCAGTATGGCAGTATAAATTTATCCATGTAAATATTCATATATTGAAAGTAAACAAACATTTTAATAATAGCGGTACCTGATTAAAATATTTTGATAACAGCTGTCTTAAGATATGAGTGGCCCATTGTCTACACATTTTATTCATATAAATCTAAAACCACTAATGGAATTTGCTTATTCAAGTAGTTGGTAAATTTGATAAATATTTAAAATCCATTAAACAGACTGGCATCATGCTGGGAAAAAAATGTTGCATTAATGTTAAAAAGCCTGTATATGAGAATTTTGATAATGTTTTAACTAGTTTTTCTACAATATATAGTTAAATTAGGTTAGTTCATCATATTATTGCTACATGAACATGAGCATTGGGGTTCAAAGACAATGTGAAGAAAACAAATGAAAACAAATAAAAATAAAAAAGTGTATTAGTAGTTAAATAAATTTGAAAGAAAATAACAGTTGTGCATGCACAAATGAACTTATATGGACTTGCAACTGAAAAATCTTATTTTCTGTGTAATAATTGGTATGTTTAAAATAAACACACTGTATAATTGATACTACACATTATTAAATATTTTCAATAAAATGCTTAAATGTGAGTTATAATTGTTTCTGATTAATAAAAAATATAAACTTTTTTTACAAGAATGAAATTGTATATTTAAGTTATTAACAATGTTGTTTTCTGAATGTGTGATATACATTAAACTTATAATGAAGGAATAGTGCATACTTTAAAATTTCTGCTCATGCTAATGATTCATACTGAAGATTTTCAAATACAAAATTAGTATATATAAAATAAAGACAATCAGCTAAGTTTTGTATTCCATTTGAAGTTAAATATTAAAGCAATTTTAAATTGGTTTTTGAGAAATAATTTGTTCTCATATGCTTGTTTTTAAAGATCAGTGAAATATTAAAAAGAATAGCCACAAGAATAGTAAATCATTGAGTCACATATTTTAAAATATTTTTATTTTATATTAAAGTTGATTAAAAATGTTGTGTTAGTTTCAGATATACAACAAAGTGATTCATTTATACATATACAAGTATCTATTCTTTTTCAAGTTATTTTCCTGTTAAGATCATCACAGAATACTGAGCAGAGTCCCCTGTTCTTTAAGGTTGGTTCTTGTTAGTTATCTCTTTAAATGTAGCAGTGTGGAGAATTCTATGAAAGAGAAGTGCTTCCATACAAATTTAGGGCTTCCCAGGTGGTACTAGTGGGAACCTACTTGTCAGTGCAGGAGCTGTAAGAAAGGAAGGTTTGATCCCTAGGAAGGAAAAATCCCTTGGAGGAAGGCATGGCAACCCACTCCAGTATTCTTGCCTGGAGAATCCCGTGGACAGAGGGCTACAGTCCATAGGGTCACAAAGAGTCAAATACAAATGAAGCAATTTAGTATGCTGCCCCCACGCATGCACATGTCAGTCTCAAAATCCCAGTCTATCCCTTCCCTCTCCCTAATCCCACTGGTAACCATAAAATGCCTCTCCAAAATTTGTGTGTTTCTATTTTGTACACAAGTTTATTTGTATCACTATTTTTTTTAGATTCCACATGCAAACAATATATGATATTTGTCTTTGTCTACTTACAAGAGTTAGTATGATAATCTCAAGGTCCAAATATGTTGCTGCTGCTGCTGCTGCTAAGTCACTTCAGTCGTGTCCGACTCTGTGCGACCCCATAGATGGCAGACCACCAGGCTCCCCCGTCCCTGGGAGTCTCCAGGAAAGAATACTGGAGTGGGTTGCCATTTTCTTCTCCAGTGCATGAAAGTGAAAAGTGAAAGTGAAGTCGCTCAGTCGTGTCTGACCAATGGCATTATTTCATTCTTTTTAATGGTTGAGTAATATTCCATTGTATACATGCAGCACAACTTATTTATTTAGGTTGCTTCCATCTCTTGGCTATTGTAAACAGTCTTATGATGAACATTGGGGTGCATGTTTCCTTTTGAATCATATTTTTCTTTGAATATATGCCTGGAATGGGATTGCTGGATTATGTGCTTGTTCTATTTTTAGTTTTTTAGGAAACCTCCATACTGTTCTGCATGGTGGCTTATCAATTTACATTCCCACCAAGAGTGGAGAAGGATTCCCTTTTCTCTGCACCCTCTCCAGCATTAACTATTTGTTGACTTTTTGATCATGACCTTTCTGACTGGTGTGAGGTGATATCTCATTGTAGTTTTGACCTCATTTCTCTAATAATTAGTGATGTTGGACATCTTTTCATGTGTCTCTTGGCCATCTGTATGTCATTGGAAAATGTATATTTAGGTCTTCTGCTCATTTTTGTATTGGGTTTGTGTTTCTTTGATATTGAGCTACTTGCGCTGTTAGTAAATTTTGGAGACTAATCCCTTATTAGTCACATTTTCTCCCACTCTATGGGTTGTCTTTTTTGTTTGTTTGTTTTATTGATCCTCTTCCTATGCAAAAGCTCTTGAGTTTAATTAGTTCCCATTTGTTTATTTGCGTCTTTATTTCTGTTACTACAGCCCCATAGACTGCAGCCTACCAGGCTCCTCTGTCCTTGGAATTCTCCAGGCAAGAATATTGGAGTGGTTGCCATCTTCTTCTCTAGGAGATCTTCCTGACCCAGGAATCAAACTCAGGTCTCCTGCATTATATGCAGATTCTTTACTGAGTCACCAGGGAAGCCCTATAGGCAACTGTAGATATGCCTAAGAACTCCTTAAGTTCTCAGTTATAGTTAATGTACTTATTGTTTTGATACATTTTAAATGAAAAGAATAAAGTGGGACTATTGCACTTTAGAAATATCAAACTTTTAAAAAGTCTTGGAAAATTCTTGCACCATGTTAACATACAAAAATTTAAATCACAATTTTAATTCTTTACTTGGGGAACAATGATTTTTTGCTTTATTTGCAAACTATAATCTTTATTTTTCTGTTTGGAGAAGGTTGAGAAAGAAAACTTTAGGGGAATAAGAATCTTCTGAGCATTTGAGGGATTTTAAATCCACTCTATTTTTTCTACTTTTAAAATAGGATCTAAAAAGTAGAAAAAAAAAGAAAAAAAATGCCAATCTCAAAGAAAAATACTTCAAACCGAGAGAAATACACAGTAGTTCTATTTCCAACTCCGTGGCTCAATTGGTATTTCAATTAAATATGAGGTAGTCAAGTAGGGTAGTCAAATAAATGTAAGATAATGAAAAGATGAAGTGCTCTTAATATAATCATCTTCAATTTAGTGTGCAGATAATAAAATGAGCTAACTGATGACAAGCTAAAATGCAAAGCAGTCCAAGTATTAATATTTATAATGTTCAAGGGAAGTTTAGCAATTGAAGTAACTTATAAGTAAGGTGATTTTTTTTTTAATACCTTAGGGACACAAATTGTATTTCTGTAAGATTGTTTGCATTATCTAACAATCAGGAGCAATTATAGTTCACCTGGTTGTAAGTATTCGACCCTTAGAAAAAGCTTAACAAAAAGGAGTGCTGTGCTTTGGGTATTAAGACATAATACTTCCCACATTTAATATGCTAACTAAAAGGGTCAATTTTACCCCAAAATCATCTTCTCTATATTTTATCTTTCTTCCCCATATACAGTATACTCTGGCTCTTTTAGGTGAGATGATAAGATTTTTCAACTTCTCTGTTAAAATACTCCCCATATTCTGAATCTTGGGTTCACATCAGTGACCACTGATGTGAACTGTTTTAATCCTTAAAAACAAATATGCCACTGACATTCTCTACTTAAAATAAGAAAAGTCACCAATAGCAAGCAAATCAACCTGCCCAAATAAGCTTCTGTAAGTTACCTGTTGCCTATCATAAATTTATGATCTTGCCCCTTAACTTCTTCCAAAATGTACTACCCAATTTCCCTTGGACTAATTGTTTAGGATTCATCACACTCAAAGCTCAGTCTCCTCCCAGAAAATCCTATGATCCTGCTATTCTAAACTGTTTGTTACTCCTGGATACACGTGAGCTGTTCAATGCATTGGACCTTTACATAGTCAAAAGTTAAAGAAGCCTCCAAGAAGGAGTTTTGCTTGTTTGTTTTTCCTAATGCAATCTAAATATATATATATTTCTATTACGATGGTGGATTTAACTTGTCATTCAGTTGCTAAGTTGCGTCTAACTCTTTAGGATCCTGTGAACTACCACACGCCAGGCTTCTCTGTCCTTCACTATCTCCCTGAGTTTGCTCAAATTCATGTCCATTGAGTCGGTGATGCCGTCCAACCATCTCATCCTCTGTCACCCCCTTCTCCTCCTGCCCTCAGTCTTTCCCAGCATCAGGGTCTTTTCCAAAGAGTTGGTTCTTCACATCAGTTGGCCAAAGCTGAGCTTCAGTTTCAGCACCAGTCTTCCCAATGAATATTCAGGGTTGATTTCCTTTAGGATTGACTGGTTTGATCTCCTTGCTGTCCAAGAGACTCTCTCAAGAGTCCCTCCTGTCCTCATATTTAGCATGTGTCCTCATATTTGTTGACACTCCTCTTTCTAGGATCTGGAGCTTAATTCTCTTACCAGTGATCTTTGATTATATATAAAATATGTGCACAATTTTAGGAGCTTATGAACATTTACAAGAAGATTAGGTGTATTTGTAAAGAGACAAATGCAATCAAATCTGGAATTTTCCAGAATGTTCTAAAAATGTCTACCTTGATTTGAATTCATTCAGATTTTCTTATGTAATTTATAAAAGGCGAAAATCAAAGAGTGAGCATTAAAATTACCAGATAATTTTTCAAAACTCTTTTGGTTATATATATACACTTGCATGAATACGCACACACACACACACATATGGCTGTGCTGTGTCTTTGGGGTCTTCACTGCTCTGTGAGGGCTTTTTCTAGGTGTGGTGGGCAGGGGCTACTCTCTAGTTGTGGTGCTCAGGCTTCTCATTGCAATGACTTCTCCTGTTGCAGAGCATGGGCTCTGGGCACACAGGTTTTAGTAGCTGCAGCTTGTAGGCTCAAGAGCACAAGCTCAATAGTTGTGGAACAGGGACTCAGTTGCCCCACCTCATGTGGAATCTTGCTGGACCATGGATTGAACCCATGTCCCCTGCATTATCAGGCAGACTCTCATCCATTGGACCACCAGGGAACTAAAATGATATATTTCTAAGGACTGAATGTTGAATTTCTATTTGTAGCAAAATAAAAAGTTAAAGCATTTTTTTTTTTCTGTTCTCCCAAATTTAAATCACACTTTGTAGAGGGGCTATTGACTTAAAAAAAAAGTAGAGAAAGTTACATTATTTGTTAATTTTCAGAACAAACCTATGAACGTAACATAAAGTGTTGAAAGTTTGTTTCACTCACAGATCCATGGGCACATCTAGTTTCCTTCCCTAACCTCATAAATAACCAGTCAACACTGACAGATACTCATAGAAACCTACACAACTAGTATGCTATATAGTAAGCTATATAATAGCCTATTTATAGTAGATTTCAGAGTGTTTTCCTCATTTGTATATAGGAAAATAAAATGACAAGTGCATTAAAGTCCATTTTCTATTGTTTAGTCATTGGGGAACATAGAAAACTGCATCTCCCTACTAATTACTCTACATATGACTCATTTCTATTATCAGGTCAAGCCTGTCCTTTTCTCTAAGCTAAACAAATCTAATTCACTTAATGTCTATTTGCCAAAGGTTAATTATCTTTGCTTCTCTTCTCTGACCGTCTCTTTGTTCTTCCACATTTTTTTTTTTTTTTTTTACTTTTTAAAGTTCAGTATCTAAAACTAGATACAATTATAGAAACCTCATTGATGTAGAACAGCACAGGTTACGTCTACCTCTTCCGTGATTATTTTATTTAACGTTCCTCAGTATCTTACTTGATTATTTATATCATGGTATTTCATTATAGATTTCACTGTGGTCATAGATGCCATCTTCTGTAATCCCCTCCCCCACTAAATCTTATAACATTTTCCCTGAAATTCTCTTCTTAATTTTCTTAATTCATTCACACATCAAAATGTTGAGGCTCTAACAGTGCCATCTACCTCTTTAACTCTCCTGTCCAGTCCAACTACCTTAAAGCAGGAGATTAACCATTCCAAACTAGCATTGCTTCACTACATCCCATGGGAAACCATTCTCTGTTAACTGTAACATTCTGTCTACATTCAAAATGTTTCTCACTATAATATATCTCTGAACATGAAGGTGAGCTGGCTAGGTTGATATTCCTGACAAATTCTTTATAACACTCTCTTCCTCCTCTACCACAGTTTTTATAATGTTCCTTTGTACTTTTCCATAGTGGAGAACCAGTACGTCTGTTGTATTGAGAGATGATGATGATCCCATGGCAGAGCCTACACTTAAAGAGCTGAGGACAAGTATTGAATAGGGACGTGTGGGAGGCCCCAGGGTTAGACAGTACCAAGGGCAAGAGCAGTGGTGGGGATGGGTCCACAAGGAGGGCCCAGCAGGCTCTGATGTGGCCAAGACACTCATGAGATTTCTGTCACAGCAATTACCATAAGTGGCAGAAGGACAACCAACGCTACAGAGTATCAATGAAGAAATAAGGACCCAAAAGACAGGAGAGGATCCATGAGATCCTTGAGCTTAGGCTCAAGGTCTTGTCATGATGGGGACACATAAAGTCTTCCACACATCAAGCCATACTGAGGAGCAAAAGAAGCCATGAAAGACTGTGCCTTTCTCTAAGGGAGACTGTTTCCCAAAAAATGTTTTTAAAGGCTTGTTTACTTTTAACCATAATTTTTCAAGGCTCCCTTGTCCTTAGCAGAAATGGAAACTTTAGAACCTAATGAAAAGGCTCATAAGACATAATGCTAACGTACTTTCTAGAATCCCTAGGGGTACTATGGAAAATTCTAGCCAGCAACAGATCATTTTTATTTTTATTTGTACAAACAAATCATTTGCCCCATTGTCACTGAGGTGGATTTATGGGAATTTGTTCCTCCTTCACAAAATCTGAATAACCATTTTAAACCTGCATGCAAGGTCAGATTATAAAATTCAGTTCAGTTCAGTCACTCAGTTGTGTCCAACTCTTTGTGACCCCATGGAATGCAGCATACCAGGCTACCCTGTCCATCACCAACTCCTGGAGTTTACTCAAGCACATGTCCATTGAGTTGGTGATGTCCCCCAATCATCTTATCCTCTGTTGTCACTTTCTCCTCCCACCTTCAATCTTTCCCAGCATCAGGGTCTTTTAAAATGAGTGAGTTCTTCACATCAGGTGGCCAAAAAGTATTGGAGTTTCACCTTCAACATCAGTCCTTCTAATGAATATTCAAGACTGATTTCTTTTAGGATGGACTGGTTGGATTTCCTTGCAGTCCAAGGGACTCTCAAGGGTCTTCTCCAACACCACAGTTCAAAAGCTTCAATTCTTCAGTGCTCAGCTTTCTTTACAGTCCAACTCTCACATCCATACATGACTACTGGAAAAACCATAGCCTTGACTAGACAGAACTTTGTTGGTAAAGTAATCTCTCTGCTTTTTAATAAGCTGTTTAGGTTGGTCATAACTTTTCTTCCAGGGAGTAAGTGTTTTTTAACTTCATGGCTGCAGTCACCATCTGCAGTGATTTTGGAGCCCAGAAAAATAAAGTCTGTCACTGTTTCCCCATCTCTTTGCCACGAAGTGATGGGTCCAGATGCCATGATCTTAGTTTTCTGAATGTTGAGTTTTAAGCCAACTTTTTCACTCTCCTCCTTTACTTTCAATAAGAAGCTCTTCAGTTCTTCGCTTTCTGCCACAAGGGTGGTGTCATCTGCATATCTGAGGTTATTGATATATCTCACGGTAATCTTGATTTCAGATTGTGCTTCATCCAGACCCACATTTTGCATGATGTACTCTGCATGTAAGTTAAATAAGCAGGGTGACAATATACAACCTTGATGTACTCTTTTTAGGATTTAAAACTTTCCCACAAATTCTAGCTCTAGTGGAGCAATCTTATCAATTTGATTGCATTTGGAGACTGAGCTATTAAGGAGATAATTAAGGTTAAATAAAATCATAAGGGCATGTCCCTAATCTGATAGAATTAATAGCCCATAAAAAGAGTAAGAGAGTAAAAGGTCATGTCTGGACACAGGGAGAAGGTTGTTGTTTATAAACCTTCAAGAGAGGTCACACCAGGAACCAAATGTTCCAGTACCTTAATCTTGAAATTCTTGCCTCCAGAACTGTGAGAAAACTAATTTTTGTTGTTTAAGCCACCTAACCCATAGTATTTTGCTATGGAAACCTGCACATACCACTCTAAGTTTTCCCAGTCATATCAATTTCTCCTCGGTGTGGCATAATTTCCCATTTTTGTGCATTTATTCATGTACAACTGCATCTTTTTCTTCATTTTTTTCTTTTATCCTTGCTACTGCTGATCTTTCATGCTAAGTGAGCGTCTACGTTCTAGGTTCTAGTACACATTCTTCTCTCTATGCTAGGTTCTCAGAGCTAGACAATTTAGTCTGAACTGAATCTATATTGCTCATGTTTATTTATTAGATTTTATTAAGCAATTTGACTTTGAATTTCTTGGGAAAGTTGGAAATATTTATACTTCTTTTTTTTTTTTTTAGTTGATGCTTGAATCTTTTTTTTTTTTTTTTTTTTCCAGTGGGTTTTGTCATACATTGCTATGAATCAGCCATGGATTTACACGTCTTTGAACTATACTGGAGCACTTTATTCTAAATGAGAAAATTGCAGGAATAAAAATTTTAAAAACTCTCAAAACAAGAGCATCTTATTTTTCCTAATTTCTCAGTTATCTCTTTTATCTTTTTCTTTAGAAATTGAAGATCTTTAAAATTTTTTAAAAAGCCAAAAAAAAAAAAAAAAAACCCAGAAACACTACTATATCAAGCAGGATGTTTGATTATTAAATACATTCTTTCAAGTTTATGGTCAATATGGACAGTCCAAGTCTATTTTATTTCATTTGCAGTTTCATGAGGTTACTTTATTACCATACATTTTAATTCCCTACTAATAATGTAAAAAATGTACATAATGTAAATGTAATGTAAAGTGTAAATAATGTAAAATGCACATTTTACATTCCTTATTGATTTGTACTATGGAGGCTGTTTAGAAAAATTTATGTTTTGGGTTTGTTTAAGTTTTTACTTTTAAGTTTCATTATGTGGCCAGCCACTTATTCAAAATAACCACATTTCTTATATCTGAATATCATCATTTCGTTGCTGTTGTTCAGTCATTCACTTGTGTCCAACTCTTTGCAACCCCATGGCCTGCAGCACACCAGGCTTCCCTGTCCTTTACTAACTCCTAGAGTTTCCTCAGACTCACATCCACTGAGTCAATGATGCCATCTGACCATCTCATCCTCTGTTGACCCTTCTCCTCCTGCCCTTAATCTTTCCCAGAATCAGGGTCTTTTCCAATGAGTCAGCTCTTCACATCAGGTGACAAAAGTATTGGAGCTTCAGCCTCAGCATCAGTCCTTCCAATGAATATTCATGACTGATTTCCTTTAGAATTGATTGATTTGATATCCTTGCTGCCCAAGGGACTTTCAAGAGTCTTCTCCAGCACCATGGTTTGAAATCACCAGTTCAGTGTTCAGCCTTCTTTATGTTCCAACTATCACATATGTTCATGATTACTGGAAAAAGCATACCTTTGTCTATATGAATCTTTGTTGGCAAAGTGATATCTCTAATTTCTAATATGCTGTTTGTTTATCATCATAACATGTCTAAATGTTGTAGAAAAAGCAAAAAGTGTGGAGTCAGAAGACCCTGAAATAATGATCTCTTTTATCCTCTGGATTTTTGCGTCCTTCTTCAGTCACTCACCTGTGTCCAACTGTTTGCAACCCCACAGACCAGGTTCCCCTCTCCATGGGATTTTTCATGCTAGAATACTGGAATGTGTTGCCATTTCCTCCTCCAGGGTATCTTCCCAACTCAGGAATCAAACCTGAATCTCCAGCATTGGCAGGTGGATTCTTTACCACTGAGCCACTGGGAGCTTCTTAGAATTCTATTAAACATGGAAAATCCAGTCTCTACTTAATTATAAAGAACAACTAGAGAAATATATGAAAGTTTTTTAAGTCATCAACAAAGATAAATATATATTATTCTTTGGAAAGATCAGAAATGTTAAACTTATTTAAGTTCCAACTAATTGAGAATACTTTATAAATAATTTAAAACAAAAGACTACATCATATTTTGTATACTATGTCAAATGTTTGCCAAATTTTCATTTATCATATTATTTAGTGAAAATATGGTTAAATTTTTCATTACTTAGATTAGCATATCAATGATATTGATAGTTTTGATACAACTGTTCTTAAGTAAATTTGCTATATAGGCTATAACTTGCTTATGGTACTTACATAGATCTAAATATTCATCATGGTCACCTCTTTACTGCTACTAAATCTGTGAATTTAATTTTACTGCTTGCCCATCTGCCTTTGTAATAAAAGAACTGCATGAGATTTTTTAAAAAAAAGATCTTAGAAGATGTTTGATAATGACATTGAAGGCAAAATCAAATTTACATAATATTTCCCGTGTTTCAAGGGAAGGCGCTTTGCGTGTTACAAAAAGAGGTAGTGATAATTCAAGAAAACTACCACTGACTCTGGTTGGGGTGTGAAAAAAATGTGTGTATACAGATATACATGAATAATCGCAAGCACACATGCATACATATGTAATAGTTTATTTTTTCCCCATGAATGATATGTGTTCTAATGTGCTCTAGGTGAGGGCTCTGGGAGATCATTTACTTTGCCACATGTTACCAGTCATTACCCTCTCTTAGCTTACAATTGCTACCAAAAAGTTCTTTCCCTAAAAGTATCTGGTATCTTAAGCTTGATTTGCAAATTTCCATTTCATAAACACCCTCAGATTATCATACCTAAACAAGAGAAACTTTTATTATATAATATTCATTATAAAATTGTTGCCTTTTCCATTTTGTTTTTAATCATCCCTAGAAAGTCCACTTTCCATATCATATTTTTAATCAAAATAAGATACTGCTATGTTGTTCATAGAATACAAAAAAAAAAAAATCATTATTAAAGCCAATTGCAAAGTATAAGTATCATTCCTGTCTGGCCATTAAGTCTCTGATCAATATGAAAGTAGCCAGGAAACATAAGAGATAATCTGTTCACTAATAAACATTAAATGAAATGCTGTGATTTATTATATTTTTGGAATTTAATGTGTACATAAATATTTCAATTTACTCATTTCAACTATATTTGGACACTTACGAATAGACATTTGGATAACACCAAAGTTATGGTCTGAGGTTTTAAAATTGAATTATTATATTAAATGGAAATAACCAGTGATGAAAGGCTATATTTCTTGTAAAGTATCACAATGTCTAGTTTTAATAATTATTTACACATATCCATTTTGCCAACACTCTCCACTGTCCCAAATCTTACAAATCAGAAAAAAGAGTTATTTTGTACCTTTAATTTCTCATTGTACTTGTATCTCTTTTGTGACACGTCACTCACTATTTGAATTACATCCATGTATTCATATACCTCTGTTCCATATTAGATTCTATAAAAAGGCATTTGAGAATATATTTAATACCACCTCTTTATTTTTTACAGAAGCTGGTATAGTCTTACACAAAGTACATATTCAATAATATCTCCTGACACAGTATATCTGTAATGAGCTGTTAAAGGAAAGTTTCTTGACTTTTGATGTTACATTCCAAAATAGCTTGTAAGGTACAACTCTGAACAGATGTTTTATGGTAGGTGACTGAGAAATAGTTAAAGGATTCACCCATATCTAACATACTAAAGGATCAGATTTGTCTGCAGAATTTTGTGAGGAGGGTGTAGCTGAAAAGATCTGCACTAAAATTTCAATCTCCAACAAATTGGAGAATGCAAGCCACTATCTCAAGTCATTAGAATGCAGAATCACTTGAAAGCTTCTTAGGTGTCTCCTGCCATTGGTGATCCAGGGAGCTGATGTCTGACCCATGCCTAACAAATGTGAGGGTGAGGACCTGGTAAGAGCAGGACTATGTCTGGGAATAAACTGCACTCGTCTCTCAAGCCAGTCAAAGGAGTGTGTGATTCCCAGTGACCTGTTTAAAAGGTTTCTGTTTTCTGAGGAATTCTGTCAGAGAGCCAGATGTCCTCAGAAGGAAGAGATGGAGTTTATCTTCAGATGCCAAAGCAGAAAGAGCCTTGGGACTGTGCAGATGAAAGCTGGGCATGATCTACATCGAGAGAGTTGAAACTGAAGAAGTCTAACACAGGGCATGTGATCACAGACCACAAAAGCCCAAAGACACTTTAAACTGATCCTAGTTCTGTGAAAGCTTTGGCTTTTGCTTTCCATCCCTCTCTACGCTCAGACCAGCTCTGGGAAAGCCAAGAAACTTTTACTGAAAGGGAAGTATCAAACAGAAGAGAGCAGAAAGACCCCCAACCTACTTCACAAACTAGGTTCTCACTGGCAGCAGACTCAGCAGGAGGTAAGAGAGAAAATATAATTGTCTTGTTTTGAAGAGCTTTCAATGATATGCTGAGATATCATTAATGTACAATAAACTGCACTAATTATAGTGTAAAATTTAATAAGCTTGGCAGATACATACTCTGTAAGAGTGGCATAATCAAGATAGTGAATATACCATCATCCCTCAGAATTTTCTCTTGTAACTTTGTACTTCATTCTTCCTTCTTTTTCTGCTCTGGGTATCTCTATTTATCAACTTTTTATCTTACACTGGACTATAGTTGATGAACAATGCCGCGTTAGTTCTGGATTCAGTTATGTATACACATGTATCTATTCTTTTTCAAATCCTTCTCCAATTAGCTTGTTACATGGCATTGAGCAGAGTTCCCTGTGCTATACGGTAGGTCCTTGTTGGGTTCCATTTTAAATACTGCTGCTGCTGCTGCTGCTAAGTCGGTTCAGTCGTGTCCGACTCTGTGCGACCCCATAGACGGCAGCCCATCAGGCCCCCTCCCCGTCCCTGGGATTCTCCAGGCAAGAACACTGGAGTGGGTTTGCCGTTTCCTTCTCCAATGCATGAAAGTGAAATCACTCAGTCGTGTCCGACTCTTAGCGACCTCGTGGACTGCAGCCTACCAGGCTCCTCCATCCATGGGATTTTTCCAGGCAAGAGTACTGGAGTGGGGTGCCATTGAATACAGCAGTGTGCAAATGTCCATCCCAAGTTACCTATCTCTTTCCTTCACCTAACCCCCTGGCAACTATAAATTCATTTTCTAAGTCTTTGAGTCTATAACTATTTGTAAATAAGTTCACGTGTATCATTTCTTTTTAGATTCCACATATAAGTGATATTCCCAAATAACCACTAACCAATTATCACTAAAGATTAGTTTACATTTTCTGTAGCTTTATATAAGTGAAAGCATATAGCATTTATTCTTTTGTGGGAGAGGAGCGGTCCAGTCTCTTTTATTCAACAGAATTATTATTATTTTGGTGTTCATCCATGATATTGCTTTTATCAATGGTTCACTCATTTCTGTTGCTAATATCTCATTTTTTAGGTATAGCACAATTTATTAACCGGAAGTTGACATTTAGACCATTTGTGTCTATTACCAATATTTCTGCTATGAATAAATGTATAATTTTGTGGGATGTATATATTTCCTTTTTTTTTTTCCTTGTGTAAATGCCTAGGATCAGAATGGCTGGTTAGATGTTTGGTATATGCTTTACTTTTAAAAAAGAATAATCTGGCAAACTTTTTCCAAGGTGGTTGAATCATTTTCTATTCACACAAGCAGTGATTGAAAGAGTTCAAATTTCTTCTCATCCTCTTCAATGCTCAATACAATCAGCTTTTTTTTAAATATTAACCATTCACATAGGCATTTCATAGGATTTTACTGTGACTTTAATTTTCCTTTAATTAAAAACTAAAGATGTTGAACATATTTTAATGTGTATATTTGCAATTTACCTAAAAATGAACATTTCAAATTATAGAAATTAGATGGTTTTTATGACTTTAAATGACTCCAGACCTGTTTGTTCCTTGCTTAAGCAACATATCAGTCATAATTAAATGAACTTCTGTTCATCTTATTATTTCAGTAAACACCTCCTGACTTAGTAACTCAGTAAATCTGTAATATCTTGTTGAATTAGTTGAAAGTGGTATAGTCATTAAGGTGGCAGATTCTTAATCAAAGAAAGTTGCTCTTCAGAAACACTAGGGTAATTTTTGATTGTTACAGCACTAAGCAAGGCATTTGTGAGAAATTAAACCTATTACTAAAAGCAAATGATGAAACTTCAGAATGTTGTGAGGTTCAATGTAAGTCTTTTAAATGTTTCAAGATAGGTTTCAGACAACAGTTCAGACTGAAGCACCACCTAAGAATAAAAATTAAATAGAAAATCAATAAAATATGACTGCAAAGTTGATTTCAAACTATTCAGTGAGTGTTAAATGCAAATATTATGTCTAGTAAATGAGGATGCAATAGAGGCTTCAAATTCATCATATATGTGTTTTAAACAATCTTATAGGTGTTTGACTTTTAAATCTGGGACAGGAAGGAACTCGTGTTACATAATCATACATTCATTATATTTTAATATATTAACAAATTATCCATACATTTCCCCCAAGCTATTTGCTAGCTTGACTGATACATCTCGTATAATTACTCACTGATTTGATTTAAGAAAAATATTGCAGTATTCTTTTAAAAAATGGGGTGAGGTGGTGGGGGGCGTGAGGGCACCCTGACAAGCAGCCAGGAAATATTTCCAGTTTGATAAATGCAAGTCCTTTGGCATTACATTAGACCTTTTGCATTATTGATCTAATGAGGAAGAGGGATATAAGAATAGTGATTTAATATTAACCGTCAAAGGTAAGACTTCACCAGCATCCTTGTTGTCAGTCTACTAAGATGATTGTAATGAATTATGAAGAAACATCACTATAATAGCTTTCCTTATAACAAAAGACAAAACAATCACAATGTCAAAATTTCTTTTTTCCAATGACCACATACTCTGAGCACGTTTAATTCATTGATATATCATTTTAATCAGTTTTTACTTTGAGAAATGGAAATGCTAGAAAAGAAAAATGAATCCCAATTGTTAGCACATTTTCAGAATTGTTTAATAAATTTTATTAGCAAAATATTCAAAACTGAGAATAAGATGAATGATTCTTGCTGTTTGGAAATCTAAGAAATCTTGTCCTCTGATTATCTATAACAAGCTGATACTTTCCCTTTCAGTTCGACACCAGAAAATCTATTCTACTATCATAGAAAGTGGTTTCAAATTTAATAATAAATGACAATGCAGAAATCTAGCTAAATAGATTTTAGAAACTTTTAAAAAAATGTTTGTCTTTATACTGAAGGCATTATAGACAAAATGCTATGATGATATGTTTACACCTTACTTGGGTTATTTCTTTATCCCACCCTGACTCTGGTTGTGCCATTCATTTAAAGCAGAGTCAGTTTAATTTATTTTCCATTTTAAAGATTTTTATCCAATCTCATTTATTTTATTGACTATATAAAATCTTGATGTGTATCCAAATATCAAAGTTATATCAAAAGAAGGGAGATCTGAGATGTTTTAGAAGTTTTAGAACCATCATGCTTAGGTTTTGATTTTTTAAAGTAAATACATATGTGTATCCCATTTCCCTTCTTTCTTATGCAAATGGTGGCATACAATATACACTCTGTTTCTTTTTTTCCTGGCCTAACTTTATTAATTGAAATGACTTCACATCAGTTAATATAGATCTTCTTCGATTTTTCTAATTACTGCATGGACTCCAGTGTGTAAATAATAGGGTTTATTTAGCCAATATGCTCTGTTTGTGGCTATATTTTCCTCCAGTATCTGGCACTTAGAAATAATGTGATAATAAATAATCTGGTGCATATATATTTTCATATAGTTTGAGTTTTTTTTCATTCTAGCAAGTGAAATTCCTAAATCTACATTTTGTTTTAACATATAATAAAAAATTCTTTTTCTTAGGAATTATAAAAGCTTATATTTCTAGCAATAATGTTTGAATGCTTACATTTCTGTGTGTGTGTGTGTGTGTGTGTATCTATGTGACAGAGAGTGAGAGAGAAAAAGAGGGAAATTTGCTTCAGATATTTGACCTTTCAAGTAATTTCAGCGGTTTGACCTTATCCAGAACTGTTTAAGCAGTATTTATCAATCTGTTTTCTTGTGTCTGATGTTCAGGAGGGACACGGGGACAGACAGCAAGGAGAGAAGGACAGTCCTCAGGGTAAAAGCAAGAACTAAATGGAACTCAAAGCACAAGCTATAGCGTGTGTGTGCGCGCGCGCACGCGCGTGTGTGTGTGTGTGTGTGTGTGTGTGTGTGTGTGTGTGCGCGCGCGCGCGCCCGCGCACACGCGCGTGCTACATTGCTCAGTCGTGTCTGGCTCTTTGTGACCCTGCTGGCTGTATTTAGCCTGTTTCCAGGCAAGAATACCTGAGTGGGTTGCCATTTCTTTCCAGGGGATCTTCCAGACCCAGGGATGGTACCGGCATGTCTTGCATCTCCTGCATTGGCAGACAGATTCTTTACCACCGAGCAACCTGGAAAACCCGTGAGGAGAGACTAAAACCTGGGTCATTTGTCCTTGTCTCTGTCTTCAGTGGTGTTGGTATCTGCAGAAGCTGGGCTCCATTACAGACCTAACACGTTCCAGACTTAGGAGTTGGTGAAAGGATAAAAGAGGAGCAAGCAGAAGGAGAAGCAGTTGCAGGCATGGGCATAGTGTTACATGAAAGAGAAGAGTCAGGGTATCAGCAACGATGGGTGAGAGCTTCAAAATGGCTACTGCTTCATGGCCGTTCTCCAAGCCTCTCACAGGAGTCTCTCCTGTAACCCAGCCCGACCGGAAATGTACAGGAAAGGAAATCACAGAAAAGCATTTCAGCATAGCCACATTGACCCATCACAAGGCTACATAAACAATTCTATGCCAGCTATTTCTATTTTCAGCCTCAATTCTCAATTTCTATGCTTTGTGATTATCACTACCAGATGATTAGAGACCTCTTCCATGACTTTTGAGTATGAGTAGAGTAGAAGCTTATATGTCCAGGCAGTTGAGGAAAACGAATTTTCAAACAAATTGTGTCTAGCCAGAATTAGTATTATTTAGCATGGTACTTCTGGAGAAGGAAATGGCAAGGCACTCCAGTATTCTTGCCTGGGAAATCCTATAGACAGAGGAGTCTGGCAAGATATGGTCCTCAGAGTCGCAAAGAATTGGATACCACTGAAGCGACTTAGCATGCAGGCAGCATGATAACTTGGCTTCCCAGGTGGCTCAGTGATAAAGAATCTGCTTGTCAACTCAGGAGACATGGGTTCTATCCCTAGGTCAGGAAGATCCCCTGGAGAAGAAAATGGCAAACTGCTCCAGTATTCTTGCTTTGAAAATTCCATCAACAGAGGAGCTGGTGGACTACAGTCCATGGGGTCACAAAGAGTTGAATACAGCTGAGCAGGCTTGCATGTGTGTGCATGCATGCACACACACACACACACACACACACACACACACACAACATAGTACCTAGAATGATGGCAAAAAGAAGGCACTCAATTCCTAGAGGAGGGCATGGCAACCAACCCCAGTATTCTTACCTGGAGAATATGATGGACAGAGGAGTCTGGCGGGCTACAATCCGTAGGGTCACAAAAAGCTGGACATGACTAAAGTCACTTAGCACTGCATGCATGTCGGCACTCAATTAGAACATAGTGAATAAATAGCTAGATTGAGGGAATTGGAGAGAGAAGGTGTAATACACGCATAACTCATAATGGATATGAAAGTGGGGCAATGATGCCAGAAACTTCATGGTCTTGGGGAAACAATAGAATGTCTGTCAATTCAATATTTCTGAAATCATAGCTACAAGTCTAGTGAATCAAACTCTGGATTTTCACATGGTGCTGGTAATCTGATAAATAGATGATCTTTTTGTTTGTTCATTTTAAACTTCCTTTTGTATATTTACAGTAGCAGGAATGTTTGCAAATGTTCTGTGGATGTAACTGGTTTCTGAAATACACATTGGAGAATTATTGTTTTTGTTTTGCACAGATTTGAAAAATATTTGAATTAGCCCAGAAATTGAATTTCTTGTAAACATTATGATGCAAGCTTGTGTCCTTTAGATCTATTGATTTCATAGCAAAGGAAAATTATTTTGGGGAAATTTTGAGTGAATTCTTAAATCTGTAATTTTCTTTCCCTCATATTCTCTTAGAATTCTATTTTTTTTTAAGAAATGGTCCAAATGTCATAGTTTGTCTAGGGAGACTTTCAGTACATATGAAAGTTGGTAATTTTTAAAATTTTATTATTAATATATTAGCACAGTAAACTAGCGGATATGATCAGACCATTAATTACTGTAACAGAAAAAACTCTGAGGTATCATTTTTACCTGGATTCCTGTTTCGATGAAGCATGTAAATAGCATGAATCAGAACAAAGTTCTTTTAAAAATCAATAGTGATAAGTGATGGATGAAAAATGCAAATCTATCTTTGTGAGCAATAGAGTTTTTAATTGAAGTAATCTATATGGTCAAGAGAATAGTATGTGTCCCAGGAAGGGTTCATGCAAGGTGAAAGATGGGGAATTAGCTTTGTAAAAAGTGTAAAGAAAAAAAAAGTTAGACTTTTTTTACTTTAAATACCATAGAGTATTCTGTTCATTAGCCTTTGAAGTTTCCTGTTTTTCCATTGATTATTCACTGTAATTATAACCATGCATTAAACAAGGTCACCTAGGACATAACTGAATATAGTAAGCTTGAATTTTAGTTTTGGAGCCTCACTCCAAAATGGAAATGAGTGTGGTTACTTAGAAAAATAATTCTCATACCAATTAACATATTCCCATTGTTTCTTTTATGATGCAAATTGCCATTAAAGCACTGTGCAAAATTTTGCTACACATCACATAATGGAATAGAAAAGTTCTTGCCGTCTAACTTTAATAAGTAAAAGGATTATCATTATAAGCATTTCCAGCATTCTGAATTATACCTTAAATATTTCTCACCAAGTGCAACACATAAACCAGTTATAGCTGCCAAGGCACCCTATTATATCTAATATGTTAATTCCAAGAGGTGAAATGGTAGCCTGATTACTCAAAAACCTACACACAGCACATCAACTTTTTGATTCTACTTCTTCATTCACTGAGAACTCAGACGCTTACTTGAAAGACTTTTTCACTTTAATTGTCCTTGTTCTGGGATACCCAACTCCATGTGCACGTGGGCTTTCTGTGCAATATCGGGACTTTAATTTTATGTCAATGACCAAAGTCTATTTCAGTCTTTAAATCTAATTATCACGTGGAATGTTTCAGCCTTAAAAATTTTACTTCACTTTACCCGCAGCCTAAATCATAGTGTTAAATAGCTTAAAGTGAAAGTGAAAGTCACTCAGTTATGTCTAACTCTTTGCAACCCCATGTCCGACTCTTTGTGACCCCATGGATAGTCCATGGAATTCTCTAGGCCAGAATACTGGAGTGGAAAGCCTTTCCCTTCTCCAGGGGATCTTCCCAAAACAGGGATTGAATCCAGGTCTCCTGCACTGCAGGCAGATTCTTTACCAGCTGAGCCACAAGGGAAGCCCAAGAATACTGGAGTGGGTAGCCTATCCCTTCTCCAGGGGATCTTCCTGACCCAGGAATTGAACTGGGGTCTCCTGCATTATAGGCGGATTCTTTACCAACTGAGCTATCAGGGAATTACTGTCAATACAGTCATTCCTCTCAGGATTGTTTTCTTTCCACTATCTACTCCCTGACAACCTCCATCTCTTTGAGGTCACTACCCTCCTCCTACATTTCCTTATCCTGCACAGAGTACTGAATTTTGCTGTTAGAAAAAATAATTCTATACAATAACATGTTGTTGCCATTTCAAATACACTCTTGCCAAAAACTAAAAAGTTTAATGGATCCATGTCATTTATTATCTTATGTAATCTCTCAGCTATACTTCTTATCCTTGACCAATCTTGAAACATTTTCTCTTATGTCCATGACAAACACTACCTTGGTTGTTTTCCTATAACACTGGCTTCTCCTTCTCAATCATGTTTTCTAGCTTTTCTGTACTTCTCTGAAAGCAAAGTGAAAGCAAAGTCACTCAGGCGTGTCTGACTCTTTGTGACCCCATGGACTGTAGCCTACCACACTCCTCTGTCCATGGGATTTTCCAGGCAAGAGTACTGGAGTGGGTCGCCATTTCCTTCTCAAGAGGATCTTCCTGACCCAGGAATCAAACCCGGGTCTCCCGCACTGTAGGCAGATGCTTTACCATCTGAGCCACCAGGGAAGATTCTTCTCTATCTATCTTCAACTATTGAAGAACTCTTTGGTCTTTTAGGGTTTTCCTTCTACTTTTAGACTCCATTCTCTTCAAGTTATTTCATTTATTCCCATACTTTGAATCCAATTTGCTAGTTTTACCTGTGGCAGAGGAAATACTGTCCTTGGTTACTCATTGGCTTTTCCTATGGAGGGTTATGTCCTTCGACAAACACCTGGGATTATTGTGACTTGTTTTAACCAATGAAAGGTGAGCAGAAGTGACATGCCATGTCTGGGATCAGGGTAGAAATATTAAGAACTGTTGCATATTATTGCACTTTACTTTTCTATGTTAACTTTCTTTTTTTACCTCCTTTGCTGTGAGAATGTCTTCTACCAGGCAGAAATCTTGATTTCACTTGGATTCAGAACTGAAGACAGATGACAGGATTATAGAGAGCTTCAACTGGCATCTAACTGAGCAAGAAGTTAAAATTAGTATTTGCAAGCCAACATCTGCTTAGAATTATTTGTATATATGTCTGTGTGTACTAAATTGCTACAGTCATGTCCGACTCTGAGACCACATGAACTGCAGCCCACCAGGCTCCACTGTCCATGGAATTCTCCAAGCAAGAATACTTGAGTGGTTTACCAGGCTTTCCTCCAGGGGATCGTCCCGACCCAGGTTTCAAACCCATCTCTTATGTGTCCTACATTGGCAGATTGGTTCTTTACCACTAGTGCCTCCTGGGAAGCCCCATTTATATTCTTGCCTGGAGAATCCCAGGGACGGTGGAGCCTGGTGGGCTGCTGTCTATGGGGTCGCACAGAGTCGGACACGACTGAAGTGACTTAGCAGCAGCAGCAGCAGAGCAAAAAACATTGAAATATTCCCTAATGGCTCAGTGAGTAAAGAATCCCCTGCAATGCAGGAGATACAGGAGATGCAGTTTCAATCCCTCTATCTGGAAGATCCCCTGGAGGAGGAAAGGGCAACCCACTCCAGTATTCTTGCCTGAAGAGTCCCATGGACAGAGGAATCTGGTGGACTACAGTCCAAAGGGTCGAAAAGAGTCACATATGACTGAGTACATTCCAAAAAATATTATATAGGTGCCACATAATCTTTTATTCTTTATCCATTAATTTATTGATAGACAGGGTGTATTTCTAACTCAGCTATTATGAGTAATGTTGCATGGAGTGTGGGAGTGCTATCTCTTCAAGATAATTATTTCATTTTTTCAAACATATACCCAGAACTGGAGATGTTGAATTATACAGTGTGATATTTTTCAATTTTTTGAGGAACCTCCATACTGTTTCCAATAAAGGCTGTACCACTTTATATTCCCAGCAACAGTGCACAAGGGTACCCTCTTCTCCACACCCTTGCCAACACTTGTTATTTCTTGTCTTTTTGATAAAAGACATACTAATAAGTGGGAAGGGACTTCTCATTGTGGCTATGATTTGTGTTTTCCTGATAGTTATTAATGTTGAACATCTTTTCATAAACCCATTGGCCATATATATGTCTGCTGTGGAAGTAAAAAATATTTATTCATGTTGTTTCCCATTTTTAAATTGATTTTATTGTTGTTATTGCTGTGTCATTTTGCTATTAAATTGTGTGAATTCCTGATATATTTGGTATGTTTAACCCTTATTGGATATATTGTTTGCACACATTTTCTCCAATTCCATAGGTTGACTTTTCTTTTTTCATCCAGGATAGCTGCTTTTGCTGTGCAGAAGATTTTTAATTTTCTGTAAACCACTTATTTATTATTGCAATTGTTTCCTTTGCTTTTGATGCCAAATCCAAAAATATCATTTCTAAACTACTGTTAGGAGGCTATCCCCAAGTATTCTTACAAGAGTTTTAGAGTTTCATATCTTATGCCCAGGTTTTTAATTCACGTAGAGTTAATTTTGTGTACAATGTAAGATAGGGTTCTGATTTCTTCTCTTGTATGTGGATATCCAGTTTTATGACCAGCATTTATTGAAGAGATTATTATTTCCCCTTTGTGTATTTCAGGAGCATTGTAAAAAAATTAATTAACCATATGTGTGTGGGCTTACTTCTAGGTTCTCAATTCTGATCCGTTAATCTATCTGCCTGTCTATATTTCAATAGCACACCCTTGTTTACTATAGCTTTTTTATGTAATTTGAATTCAGGAAGTGTGATATTTCCAGCACTTCTTATTCAAGAATTTTTTAGCTATTTGGGGTCTTTTGTGGTTCCATACAAATTTTAGAATATTTTTTCCTATCCTTGAAAAAGGCCTTTGGAATTTTGATAGGGATTGCACTGAATCTGTAGATCACTTTGGGTGACATGAGCATTTTAATAATCTTAATTTTTTAAATCCATAAATACAGAATATCTTTCCATTTGTTGTGCTTCTTTCAATTTCTTTGATGAATATTTTATAGTTTCTTCTAAGTTACCCAATTTATTGGTGTACAATTGTTTGTACTCAATTTCTTATGATTCTTAGTATCTCCGTGGTATCAAGTGTTAAACGTCTTATCTTTCATTTCTGATATTATTTATTTGGCTCTTCCCCCTTTTGTTCTTTGTCAGTCTAGTTAAAGTCTCACTAATTGTGTTTACCTTTTAAAAAACTAGCTGTTAGTTTCACTGGTTTCCACTGATTTCCTCATTCTTATTTCATTTATATTTTCTCTGATCTCTGTCATTTCCTTCCTTCTGTATACTATGTACTTAGTTTGATCTACTTCTCATAGTTCCTTGTAATGTAAGTTTAATTGTTCACTTGAGACCTTTCTGAGAATGTTTCTCTCTGTAAATTTCCCTCTTACAATGATTTGGCTACAGCCCATGTGCTGGATCCCATATGCTTGTGTTTCCATTTTTGTTTCTGTAAAGATATTTTTTGTTATCCCCTTTGATTCCTCTTTGACCCACTAGTTGTTCACAAACATGTTGTGCAAATTATCCATTTTTCCTATTACTGATTTCTAGTTTCATTGGAAAAGATACTTAATATTTCAACCTTCCTTAATTTTCTAGTAATAATTTTGTAACCTAACATTTGCTCTATTTTGGAGAACATTCTGTGAGTACTTGAGAATATGTATTTGGCTGATGGTTGGATGGAGTGTTCCATGTATGTCTGTAGGACATGTTTGTATAGCTAGTTACAAGAAGTACATGCACACCCATTTAAAAACTGCCTCTTTGTTAACCATTAAGACTCTTGAATGCTAAGCTTCACTGTCTCTCAGATTCAATAAATTGGCTCTCAATTCAATAAATATTCCTTGAAATAATGAAGAAAGAAAAAAATGAAAAGTGAAAATGTAATCACAGCACATTGTCAATACCAACTTTAATACATTTGCTCATTCTTTATGAATTTCCCAGAAATAATTTTGAATCTTTACCAGACATAACCTAAGGTGTTTGATAAATACTATTATCTTTATTTTTCTATAGATGATTTCATTTTTATTGAATCCCAACTCTACACAATAGTGAACACTACATTTCTTTTAATATATGCCATCTTAAGCCCTTGCACTTTGAATAAGACTAAAGGAGAATAAGTGAAATTTGGCAGTACAAAATATTGAAAAGATGTACTTACTGCCCATTCTTTATCTTCCACTGTTCAAGCATCATCTGAGAAGTTCCTTTTTCTATCTGATCTTTGGATATAAATCAATGCCTGTCCCAGAAGCATATTTCAATTTCTAACATTAAACAGACTCACAGACTTAGAAAATAGGCTTATAGTTATCAAAGGGGAAGGTGGGGGAGGGATAAATTCAGAGGTTGAGATTAACATATACGCACTACTACTATAGAGAAGAAAGATAATCAACAAGGACCTACTGTAGAAGCACAAGGAACTCTACTCGATAGTCTGCAATAACCTATGTGGGAAAATAACCTTAAAAAGAATAGACACATGTATATGTACAACTAAATCACTTTGCTTTACATCTGAAACTAATACAACATTGTAAATTGACTATACTCCAATTTAAACAAATATTTCCTTTTTTGTTTTTTAATTCTCTCTCTTTCTCCCTCTTTCCTGTCTCTCCTAGTTGTGAAGTACTCCAGGAGTGCAGGAAATTCAGCAGAGTGGTCTTTGATTTTACACTCTTCTCAGTTTTACTTTGGTTTACATAGAAAATTATTCTGTTTCATATGTTGTCATGTTGCTGAGATATGCAGAAAATCCATGGAGTTATCTAAGAACCCACTTCATGGAAAATCAGTAACAATATCTACCCTCTTCACTTGAGTTATAATTAGGTAAACAAAACCTCTAGCATTATACCATCATTTGGGGCATAAGTCTGTCCTGTGGTTCCGTTTCCTGTAAGTTTCCTAGTTTCATTTACTCAATTCCAGGCTCAGTCTCATGAATAAATCTCTGCTTAGGGACAAGCTTCCTTGCAAAACTCTTTTGTTTTTCCTATGTGTGTGTTCAGTAGCTAATTCATGTCTTACTATCTGTGACACAAATGGACTGCAGCACACCAGGCTCCCCTGTCCTCTGTCTCCTGGAGTTTATGCAAATTCTTGTCCATTGACTTGATGATACTATTTCATTCTCTGCTGTCCCCTTCTCCTTTTGCCTTCAATCTTTCACAGCACCAGGTTCTTTTCCAATGAGTTGGCTCTTTGCATCAAGTAGTCAAAGTCTTCAAGCTGCAGGTTCAGTATCAGACATTCCAATGAATGGTCAGGATGGGTTTCCTTTAGTATTGACTGGTTTGATCTCCTTGCAGTCCAAAGGACTCTCAAGAGTCTTCTGCAACACCACAATTCCAAAGCATTGATTCTTCAGCACTCAGCTTCCTTTATGGTCCAACTCTCACATCTGTACATGACTACTGGAAAAGCCATAACTTTGACTATAGAGACCTTCATTGACAAAGTGATGTCTCTACCTTTTAATACCCTGTCTATGTTGTCATATTTCCTTCCAAGAAGCAAGCATCTTTTAATTTTGTCTCTGCAGTCACTGTCTGCAGTGATTTTGGAGTCCAAACGTCAGTTTCCACTTTTTCCCCTTCCTTTTACCATGAAGAGATGGGACCAGATGCCATGATCTTAGTTCTTTGAATGTTGAGTTTTAAGCCAGCTTTTTCACTCTCCTCTTTCACCTTCATCAAGAGGCTCTTTAATTCCCCTTCACTTTCTGCCATTGGAGTGACATATCAGCTGCATATCTGAGGTTGTTGATATTTCTCCCAGCAATCACAGCAGTCTTGGTACCAGCTTGGGATTCACTGGGCCCAGTGTTTCACATGATGTTCTCTACATATAAGTTAACTTAGCAGGATAACAATATACGACCTTGTCATACTTCTTTCACAATTTTAAATCAGTCTGTTCCATATATGGTTCTAACTGTTGCTTCTTGACTTGCATTCAGGTTTCTTAGGAAGCAAGTAAGGTGGTCTGGTTTTCCCACCTCTTTAAGAATTTTCTGCACTTTGTTGCAATCCACATGGTAAAAGGCTTTTGTGTAGTCAATAAAGCAGAAGTAGGTGTTTTTCTGGAGATCGCCTGCTTTATTATCCAGTGAATGCTGGAAATTTGATCTCTCTGGTTCCTCTGCCTTTTCAGTTTGTACATTGGAAGTTCTTGGTTCACATACTGGTGAAGCCTAGCTCGAAGCATTTTGAGCATAACCTTGATAACATGTGCAATGAGTACAATTGTACGGTAGTCTGAGCATTCTTTGGTGTTACCTTTCTTTGAGGTTGGAAAAGAAACTGACATTTCCCAGTCTTGTGGCCACTGTGAGCTTTTTCAAATTTGCTGACATAGTGAGTGCATCACTTTAACAGCACCATCTTTGAGGACTTTAAATAGCTCAGCTGAAATTCCATCACCTCCACTAGATTTCTTTTGTAGTAGCTACGGCTTCTTAAGGTCCACTTGACACCAAACTTTCCTTTCTTCACTTAGTCCAGGGGCAAGGCAGATTCTCTCTTTGTATCGTTCCAGTCTGAATGCAAAGTAATTAGACCCAAATCACCAAATATTCTTATTTTTAATGCATATGTACTTATCAAAATGAAAATCAAGTCAAGAAACTTTCCTTAACAGACTACTAACTCTTCAATAAATTCAATTCAGCAATTCCAAATATCAACGTAGGCTTTACTTAGCAATTTATCCAATCGAAATAATCACATTAAATACAAAGCATCCCAGAAACATATATTTACAGTTATGTGTGTTGGAAGTCACAGACATTATCAGGGTTTCTCAGAGCACAGTTCCTGATTCATCTTTAATTACCTGGATGTGATTTAAGAATTCAAACTTCCTGATTAACACCCCAGAAATACTTGGTGAGAATCACAGGAACAAAGGAAAATGAATCTGAGTTTTATGCACTTTAAAAATGAATGTATTAAAAATATAAATGTACATAAGAGCAAGTATTTTAAAAATGCTTAGATGATGCAATTAGGCCAATGACAATAACACACGTACTTGATTTATTTACATGCTATACAAATAATTTAATTCTATCCTCTCTTTCAAGGTAGACCAACTTGCCCTAACAAAAATACTAGTTATTAAGAATGCAGTAACCACAGAATATAGAGATGCAGTGAAGCCTTCCAGATATTTGGACAAAATATCAAATTGCGGTTTTTCTGAGGAATTTGGAATTTCAGACACTATTGATTTATATATGAATAATTTAGTTAATATGGGAATTATTATTATTAGTGTACTTAACTTCAAGATCATGAATTTGGCTTACTTACCTGGACTTTATATTTTAGAAACAGATTTAATTTATAAAGCTACTCTAAACAAATTTGTGTTTGAAGTAACTCCTAAAACAGCCAAACAACTAATTATTGAAGTAATTAGGCTAATTAATCTGTTGAGATTACCAAATGTTCAGTATTTTTCAGTGTATTTTGAAATAATTTCAGAGAAGAATGGACTTTTTAAAGCACCTTACACACTAAAGGTTTTTCTTGTTTTTATTTTTATTTTTTGATTAATTCATTTGCAATATTTTATGACTGAGTAGTAAAAAATTGTTAGTCAAGACATCACTGAAGAATGATACTAACCAGAATACACTACTAATATAAATATTTATGCATTTTGTTCCAATTAACTAGGTACATACGTGCTGGATAATTGATGTTAAGCATTGATTTTACTTCTCAAATTGTCTTAAACACATCTGAAACTCTGACAAAAGTCTTTGAATAAAGTGGACATTAGAGTAATTATGAAAATTCTTATTGAGCTGTAACATTAACTACTTAGCCCTTATAGTTTTTGACGTTTTAGCTGTATGCAAGCAGCTGACTCATTGCATGAGTCCCTGATGCTGGGAAGGATTGAGGACAGAAGGAGAAGAGGGTGTCAGACGATGAGATGGCTGCATGGCATCACCGATGCAATGAACATGAACTTGAGCAAACTTCGGGAGATGGTGAGGGACAGAGGGGCCTGGTGTGCTGCAGTCCATGGGGTCTCAAAGGGTCAGACACAGCTGGGTGACTGAATAACAACAACATAGTTTCTAATGTAAAGCCAGTCAACACAAGTCATTAGGAAATGGAACTTCAGCCATGTCACAGTATTAAACTTCTCTAATTCTCAATTCCTAATCCAGATGGCTTGTGGACAAAGTGAGTTATTGATGAAACTCTTAGCTGATGCTCACTCAATGAGAGCTATTATTAGACCCTGAGATACTGTCCTAGTTATATTCTTTACATATTCCAAAGTAGCTATTTTTTTTAAAATAAGGATGCCTCTATCTTTGACATTGTGCATGTGTCACACACACACCTGAGCTTCATTGGCTGTGTTCCCTCATTTGAAGTAATAAGAAACCATAATAATGAAAATGTAAAGATATTTTGAAGGACAGAGAGAATCTCATGTCAGCCTGTGACACCTATTTATTAAGGACACAATGATTATCTATTTTTGGAAGTATCATTTATAATTATTTAGGTACTATAAAATATCTCAAAAAGCCAACCTCTGTTTGCTTTGATTTACATATTACAAATGTATGCAATATCAAATAATCAGCATCTTCTATAAGCATATAGAGACTATGATCATCACAGCTGTGGCTACAGAGTCAACAGGCGAAGTGGGATACTCTATCACCATATGATGTGCATATTCAGGTGAAAAAAATCTTACAGATAGAATTCATCTCACTTCCACTCTGAAGTGATGATGTCTTATAATAAAGAAGAACACGAGAAAGAACTATAGAATCTCAACTACTTTTTAGCTATATTAAAGGGATAGAATAATAATATCAGGTAACAAGAAGGAAAAATATGATAGTGTGCAGTGAATTTGTATAAAATGTAGTAGGGTGTATTATCATGTGAATGAGATGGAATTTTTTAGCAAAGAACAATGTAGACTTCTAATTTTGTAACCTGTGACTTACTGTAAAAGAAATCTTATTTTTCATTTTCCTCAGGCTATTCCCACTAACTTCTTCATCTAATTTACCAGCCGAATTGGTTTCCCAAATTCAAATGTCTGCCTATGCTAATAGAATCTATAGAGAAATGTAATTACTTAATCCATTCATTATATAGGATAAAGATAGTACAGTTAAAATGTCAAATAGAATCAAGGCTATCTGAATGAGAAATATTTTCAATTGTAATTTTTCCTTTCCCAAAAGAGACATGAAAGTATAATTTCCTGTATGCATGAAATGTTTTATATTAGCTCCTGAAATGAATAGTCTCAGAAACTATTTAAAAGTAGGAAGGATTCATATTACTGATTTTGGACCAGTTTTGCAATCTTTCAGGGCCTCAGTTTCCTCATCTCCAAACTGAGAATTATGAGCCAAATGTCCCTCATTAAATTGTTAACCAAAAGTTTTATGAGTCTAGAAAACAATCCACTTTTTAAATAAGGAAAGAATGCAGTGGGATTTGTCAATTTAATGGGATTGAAGAAATTACAGTATTAAATTGATTGACATTGAAAGCTGAAATTGTATTAAAAGTGTTTTAGAGAAAAATGCTTAAAAATAAAAAACTCCAGCTCATAAATTTAATTTTTGCCCACATATACTTGGAGAACTTCTGTTTTTGTCTCCTGCAGAAACCATGCATTTCTCAGAAAGGGTGTGACTCAGATGCAAGGAGGTGTCAAAAGGGATGCAACCTGTCTAGAGTCTGTTGTAATTATTCTGTGACAGTTTTCAATAGCAATATATCCACTCAGGATGGAGACTGGAAATTATAAAGAAAAGTGAATTCACATTTTATCTGCAAAACACGTATAAGCATACACACACACACACACATACACAAGCTCGATGTGATTTTAGTAATCTCAGTGGGTCTAAAGTAAACAGTTTTCTGTACAACCCATATAATATGGAGAATTTGAAGTTGAGAACTTAAATTTTGAAGGATATGAATACTACATATTCTTTATTTCATATCCATTCTTTCAATGGATATTGAATGTTTAATACATTAGACACTTGGCATATATCTGTGAATAAAACATCGGAGATCCCATCATGGTAAGGATGTACATTCTAGGAAAGAATGTAGCTAAAATAAATAATAACCACACAGTATATAATTAAATGTAACATTAAAAGTGAGTAAGTTCTTGAAAATAAAGAGAGAGAGAGAAGAAAATGAGACAGGTTTAGAATGGGTAGATTGAGGGGATTGAAAATATTCTTTTCAACTACATCAACCACATGCAATATAGGCATGTAGCAGTCAGGGAGATAAACTTAAGGAGGTTTTGCGAAATGGGTATGTGGAATCAGAAACTTAAAGTTCTCTGGAGATGTGGGCAAAGGATGGTTATCATGAATGACTATAGGGTTAAACCTGTGTGTGTGTGTGTGTGTGTGTGTGTGTGTGTGTATGTGTGTGTGTGTGTGCACGCCTCAGAGGTGTCCCTCTCTTTGTGACTCCTTGGTGTGTAGCCCACCAGGCTCCTTTTTCCATGGGATTTTCCAAGCAAGAATACTGGAGTTGCCATCTCCTGCTCCTGGGGATCTCTCTAACTCAGAGATCGAACCCATGTCTCCTGCATTGGTAGGCAGATTCTTTTTTTTTTTTTCATTTATTTTTACTAGTTGGAGGCTAATTACTTTACAATATTGTAGTGGGTTTTGTCATACATTGACATGAATCAGCCATGGATTTACATGTATTCCCCATCCAGATCCACCAGGGAAGTCCAAGCAATACACAGAAATCACTGAAGTGAAGAAGAGTTGATAAAAAGTTTGCATAGGGTCCACGAGATGTCTATTTAATAAAACAAAGATTTTTTTTTTTTTTTTTGCCAGAAAATGTCTTTATTTTAGTCTCACTTTTAAATTATAGTTCAGACTTGTGTGGAATTCTAATTGACATTTACAGCTACTTCTCTATTGCCTTCTGGCATCTGAAGACTGAAGCTGGATATTAGTTCAATTGTACTTCCTTTATGAGATCAAAAACACTTTGGAGGGAACCAAGAGTAGAATAACGGAGGCAGAAGATAGGATAAGTGAGGTAGAAGATAAAATGGTGGAAATAAATGAAACAGAGAGGAAAAAAGAAAAAAGGATCAAAAGAAATGAGGACAACCTCAGGGACCTCTGGGACACTGTGAGACGCCCCAACATTCGAATCATAGGAGTTCCAGAAGAAGAAGACAAAAAGAAAGGCCATGAGAAAATACTCGAGGAGATAATAGCTGAAAACTTCCCTAAAATGGGGAAGGAAATAGCCACCCAAATCCAAGAAACCCAGAGAGTCCCAAACAGGATAAACCCAAGGCGAAACACCCCAAGACACATATTAATCAAATTAACAAAGATCAAACACAAAGAACAAATATTAAAAGCAGCAAGGGAAAAACAACAAATAACACACAAAGGGATTCCCATAAGGATAACAGCTGATCTATCAATAGAAACCCTCCAGGCCAGAAGGGAATGGCAGGACGTACTGAAAGTAATGAAAGAGAATAACCTACAACCTAGATTACTGTATCCAGCAAGGATCTCATTCAGATATGAAGGAGAATTCAAAAGCTTTACAGATAAGCAAAAGCTGAGAGAATTCAGCACCACCAAACCAGCTCTTCAACAAATGCTAAAGGATCTTCTCTAGACAGGAAATGCAGAAAGGTTGTATAAACGTGAACCCAAAACAACAAAGTAAATGGCAACGGGACCACACCTATCAATAATTACCCTAAATGTAAATGGGTTGAATGCCCCAACCAAAAGACAAAGAATGGCTGAATGGATACAAAAACAAGACCCCTATATATGCTGTCTACAAGAGACCCACCTCAAAACAAGAGACACATACAGACTAAAAGTGAAGGGCTGGAAAAAAATATTTCATGCAAACGGAGACCAAAAGAAAGCAGGAGTCGCAATACTCATATCAGATAAAATAGACTTTCAAATAAAGGAAGTGAAAAGAGACAAAGAAGGACACTACATAATGATCAAAGGATCAATCAAAAAAGAAGATATAACAATTATAAATATATATGCACCCAACATAGGAGCACCGCAATATGTACGGCAAACGCTAACGAGTATGAAAGAGGAAATTAATAGTAACACAATAATAGTGGGAGACTTTAATACCCCACTCACAACTATGGATAGATCAACTAAACAGAAAATTAACAAGGAAACACAAACCTTAAATGACACAATGGACCAGCTAGACCTAATTGATATCTATAGGACATTTCACCCCAAAACAATCAACTTCATCTTTTTCTCAAGTGCACACGGAACATTCTCCAGAATAGATCACATCCTGGGCCATAAATCTGGTCTTGGAAAATTCAAAAAAATTGAAATCATTCCAGTCATCTTTTCTGACCACAGTGCAGTAAGATTAGATCTCAATTACAGGGAAAAAATTGTTAAAACTTCAAACATATGGAGGCTAAATAACACGCTTGTGAATAACGAACAAATCATAGAAGAAATCAAAAAAGAAATCAAAATATGTATAGAAATGAATGAAAATGAAAACACAACAACCCAAAACCTATGGGACACTGTAAAAGCAGTGCTAAGGGGAAGGTTCATAGCATTACAGGCTTACATCAAGAAACAGGAAAAAAACCAATTAAATAACCTAACTCTACACCTAAAGCAATTAGAGAAGGAAGAAATGAAGAACCCCAGGGTTAGCAGAAGGAAAGAAATCTTAAAAATCAGGGCAGAAATAAATGCAAAAGAAACTAAAGAGACCATAGCAAAAATCAACAAAGCTAAAAGCTGGTTTTTTGAAAAAATAAACAAAATTGACAAACCATTAGCAAGACTCATTAAGAAACAAAGAGAGAAGAACCAAATTAACAAAATTAGAAATGAAAATGGAGAGATCACAACAGACAACACTGAAATACAAAGGATCATAAGAGACTACTACCAGCAGCTCTATGCCAATAAAACAAAGATTGACTTAAATGGAATAAGTGGAACTATATTTGTTCTAAACCTGTATCCCTAACATAAAATGAAAGTTGCAGTTATTGGTAATATAAAACATATTAAAGATTCTTGTCTAAAAAGTAAAAATGTATTTCTATGAAAACAATAAAATAATAAATCACAGTACATTATTGACTATCTTTACTAGAAAAAATAAAATTATTGAAATCATGTCAAATCAAACCCAACACATGATGTAAACATTTTAGTAGTTTTTTTTTTTTTTTTTTGAGTTTGATATCTGTCAGTGAGATGACTTTGGAAGTTTGCATTTGTTTCTCTTACTTATATTGACTGGCATTTTACAGATATGGAAACAAAGGCACAGATAAAGAAAAGGCTTGCTGATAGAGAGTTTCCAGGACTTAGATTCAGAGGTTGACACTTGCTAGTGCTTTCCAGAAAAAAAATACCAGTCCTCCCACATAGACATGTTCAGTCTCTTCTCTTTGCACCCCTGCATGGCAAGAGCAATAGCTATAAGAAAAGTTAATTGTAGTGCCTAATGAGAGGACTTCTCCTATGCATATGACTTGAGCTATTATACATGTTATTGTACATGTAGTATTATAGCTATATGTAACAGTCACAGATACACCAAAAATGAATAATAGTTATAAAATTAACAACTTGAGGGAATACAATTCTGAATATGTTATTATTTATTATTTTTAATTAAGAAAGAAGAGCATTCAATTACCTTGACACTGACTTTTGATTAATTGCATTTTTACCAATCCGCATAAGAAAAAATGCAATTTTTCTTAAAGATGTCAGTGATTGTTTTCCTAACTGATGCAATGGTGTCCAACTTCCTACAATCCTGACACCCTCTCTGAATACAACACAATGTATCATTTTTCAATTTGACTCTAATGGGAAATCTTCAGTGTCATTTTTTCTCTTTGGAATGTGCTAAATAGAGGTGAAAGTTTTCTATTTCCTAATCTATATTGAACTCACATTTAAAAGAGTAAAGATTAACATTAGACTTTCTGATTGAAATGCAGTTTAACCTTTGTATCATGTTTTGAAACATACTATGGTCTTCAGGTAGAACTGATACAACCACATATTTTTATTCAGTCTAATAATTTTAAAAAGTAAAAATAGTCTTTTTTAGTTCATTTCAAGAAAATTCTAAAATCATCAATGACAAGGTTAACATTTCAGGGCATTCAATCTGTCTTTTGAATATGCATTGTCAGACAAACCCTAGATACCACCAAAATATGTTTCCCCAGCAGTAAATCATCATCATGATTGCTATTATTGATCTGTAGAGTCAGTTACTGAATCTATCCATGGGATTCAACACCATCTATCTTGATATTATATAGCCCCATCCTGCTGCCTAAACCCATTAAACTGTCATCTGTGGGTTTACATCATTTTTATTTGAGGGGCCTAGTGAAACTTTGCACTTTACTTGTTTTCTAAAACACTTCTAAGACCAAACTATCTCATCAGGAAAATTTCATTGTTTCCTGTTAATATCTGTTACCAAGATTGGAGGTCATAATAACTTTTAGTGGGAGTATAACTATTATCACTGAACATAGCACGACATATGTAGTATGCATGCTTATTATCATGTCTATACATGCATGCATGTGTATATATATATGTATAGGCTTCCCAGGTGGCTCAGTCACAGAGAATCAACCTGCCAATGCAGGAGACGTGGGTTGGATCTTGGGTCCTGAAGACCCTCTGGAGAAGGAAATGGCAACCCTCTCCAGTGCTCTGAGCACAAAAGCATTCACACACACACACACACACACACACACACACACACACACACACGTACACATCATGTATGTTGTTGTGTTAGTCACGAAGTCATGTCTGACTCTTTGCCACCCCATGGACTATAGCCCGCCATTCTCCTCTGTCCATGAGATTAACCAGGTAAGAACACTGGAATGGGTTGCCATTTCCTTCTCCGGGGGATCTTCCTGACCCAGTGGTCGAACCCGCCTCTCCTTCAAGTTTCTCCTGCGCTGCAGACAGATTCTTTACCACTGAGCCACACAATGATGATGATAATTTAAAGTTATTGGAACATGGGAAATATTATGTAACAGTATATGTCATGGGGCACACAGAGAATCAGTTAAGATTCAGTGAATGCTATTTTACTACTGTTAGCTAGCTCTCAAAAATAATTGAATAGTAATAAAGGAAAGATGGGCTTCCATCATAGCTCAGTTGGTAAAGAATTTGCCTGCAATGTAGGAGACCCAGCTTCGATTCCTGGTTTGGGAAGATTCCCCTGGAGAAGGGAAAGGCAACCCACCCCAGTATTCTTGCCTGGAGAATCCCATGGACAGAGGAGCCCAGCAGGCTATAGTCCATGGGGTCACAAAGAGTAGGACACGACTTAGTGATTAAACCAAACCAAAGGAAAGATATTACATATATAAATCAAGCACTTAATACTTTTTCCTAGAGTTAAATGGAAGATATATGGAGTATGAAATCAGGAGCTTTCCCTACCTTCATTTCCAAACACTGTCAGGGATTCATTAATGTATTTCAATGTGTGCATGGACAGCTTGCATGTAGGAGACCCGGGTTCAATCCCTGGCTCAGGAAGATACCCTGGTGAAGGAAAGGGCAACCAATTCCCATATTCTTGCCCGAAGAATCCCGTGGACAGAGGAGTCTGGCAGGCTGCAGTCCATGGGGTCACAACAGTTGGACATGACTTACTGACTAAACAACCAATGGGTATCTTGACAATGCAAGTGGAAGATTTTATCTATGCATCTCTGCTAATTGATGAGGAAAAGATCAATAGTTTTCAAGATCTCAGGAGATGTCATAATCTATAAATTATTAACAAATACAGGATAAACAGTAAACATATTTTTAGTTTGAAAGATAATTAAGAAAATCAATTTGCTGAAAATTAAAGGGTGACATACTTTACTTAGTTTACACTCAAAATTTTGAAAGTAAGCTTTGGCTATTAGTTCAATATCAAAATGAAACACTAAACACTGCACATCTGTAGCCTAAAGCTCATTGCATGAAGTGTGTTAGATATATTCAGTGTAAAGCAAGTACATATTGTATGTAAAGAAGAAATGCACTTGTATAGTTATTTCATCTTTCTGTCTTTCAACCTATTTATCTAAAAGTTAGTATAATATATACCCTTTTGCTATGAGTAACTTTGTTATGGTTTTGCCTATATTTTCTCCATTTTGTGATTGCAAATTGCTTTTTATACTTATAAAATTATAAAAAATTACTGCTTCAATATAATGTTTTGTCGATTATATTTCATAGGTGATGAAGCTGAATTTTTAAATCATAGTAGTTATGTGCAATTGAACACGCTCTATAACAGCTATTCTAATTGTGAGGTAAGAAAATAAACTACAGTTAACTGCAAATAATTACTCCCATTTTTGCTCAATATTTTTCCCACATCAATGCCTCTGGAAACAATTTGAAGGACAGATAAATAATTTCCTTTAACTTGATAGAATTGGCAACATTCAGTCATAGGGAAAATAAATTCTTTCTTTCCTATGGTCACAAAGCTTCATTGTTTTTCTCAAGTGCCTGAGCACCAAAGAGTAAAGTTTTAACTAATCGTTGTTTTTTTTAACTTTATTTTATAAAATATGATCTTTACAGTATGGCAACATTTCCAGAAATTATGAAAGCACTAACAAAAGCAATGCTTAAAGAAATTTAAATATACACACACTGCATTTTCTCTAAGAAAATTCATGTGATATACAGAGCTTATCATATATTTATAAATGTATTAGACAATCATATTCTGTATATACAGTGTACTGGATTCCTGGCATCAGAGAGGGAAAATGATGAATCCATTTTTTATGCCTGTCTTTAAGGAACTTACACTTTGGTTGATTACATAATGATAATATAGTACAGGAAGTTCACTGCTGTGATGGAGATATTCCCTAGGCTGCATAAGATGAGCACATCAATTGATACTTTTCCTTATAGGACTAGGGGGATGCTAGGAAGATTTTCCAGAGACAGTGACAGCAACATGACAATGCTGGTAGTTGTATACCGTTCTGTACAATCACAGTCACATTGTCCCAAATGACTGAATTTAACAGGTGGTAAATATATCACACAGTGTATATCACATGGCATCTATCAGTTGGCAGAGTACATTGTACACACTGGATTCTTTATGAATAGTTGACAGTGAATGTAGTTAAGATATATACTTATCCATATTTTATTATTTTTCACCCTAGTGAGGCCTAAATTGTTTTGTTTTGTTTTTAAACTGGGTTGCATTTAAGCATGTTTTGAAGGCAGGAATCAAACATTAATAAAACATATCCATCTCAGTATTTTTCAGATTTCTAAGGTACTGGGCATCGAAACAGTTCCAGCCATGATGAAATTTGCAGCTATAGGCCCTGTCTCTGTCTCTTTGTATCTCTCTCAACCCCATTATCTCTCATTATTCACTTTTAAATACATATATATATATTAATAATGTATTATAAATATGTATATATTAACCAAAAACCTTTACTGAACTTATAAATGGTGGGCACATTCTTCACATCAGAGATTTTAAGAGGAATCAGACTGGCCCTAAAGCGGTGGACCTAGAAAAGGTCACTCAGTGTGATAGATGTCAGGAATATGTTGAGATGAACAGATACTTTTTCTGGGCCTTAAATTTTCGAAATTTTATCCTAACTACCACACTAAAATTGCTGAGTTTCTTAGTTTAAAAAAAAAAAAGAGTGACATGTGAAAGGCTCAGGGTGTGAGCAAACCTGGGACACAGCAGATGGGGAGAGATGGTGAGGATGAGTGAATGGGGATTTGGGGTGGGGAAAACAGACCGGAAAGATTTTATGCCAGGTTAAGGAATTCAAGACACTATTCTCCAGGCAAAAGGAAATAAGCGGAAGGTGCGTGCACAGCTTTGTTTCATGAATCTAGGTTCAGTATAAGTGTTGGATTCAGCACACAAGAGGCCGGTGACAATAATAGCGATTTTTGCTAGGGCTAAGGAGAGAGAGGCTAGCTGCCCAGATTCAGAGTTTCCAAATTCCCAAAGTAAAAATAGGAGAAGGCTTGGGTAGCCTCATTCAATTGTATGTCTACAGTGGGGCAGTGAGAACAGTCTACTTTGCATCTGTTTTGGGGGGATAGCTGCTTTACAATGTTGTGTTCATCTCTGATGTACAATGAAGTGAGTCAGTTGTATGTAATCATATATCCCCTCCTTCTTGGACCTCCCCTCACCCATCTAGGTCACCAGAAAGCACCAAACTCAGCTCCCTAAGCTGTAATAGCAGGTTCCCTCTATTTGTTTTATATGTGGCAATCAATGCACATATATGTTTTATATGTGGCAATCAATGCACATCAGTCCCAATCTCCCAATTCATTCTTACCCCTGCCCATGTCCACGTATCTGTCTCTATGTCTGTGTCTCTATTCCTGCCCTACAAATAGCTTCATCTGTGCCATTTTTCTAGATTCCACATCCATGCATTAATATATGATATTTTTCTCTTTCTGGAGAACAGTGTACTTTGTGTAGAGGCAACAAAAAATGCTTTTTGTACTTTGCAGAGAAATTGAAAGCATAAATACACTAACTGAAAGTTTGTTGGCTTTGTTCTATCATTGTGATTGACTGAACAATGTTAAATAAGGCTTCCCCGGTGGCTTAGACAGTAAAGCATCTGCCTGCATTGCAAGAGACCCAGGTTTGATCCCTGGGTCAGGAAGATGCCCTGGAGAAGGGAATGGCTACCCACTAGAGTGTTCTTGCCTGGAGAATTCCATGGACAGAGGATACTGGTGGGATACAGTCTGTGGGTTTGCAAAGAGTTGGACATGATTAAGCAACTAACACACTCCCAACTTAATATATCTGTAAGCTTCAACTTATTGCATTTGTATTATTTATCCTTTATCAAACATTAATACAAAGAATTTCTATGTGAAAATTAATGTGGAGAGTTTCTAGTCACAGAGACATCCTCCAATGCTTAGCCACGCCAGTTCAACTTGACAGTAAGTTCATAAGGATTCACATTTGTTTTACCTTTTTCAGTGCATCTTTTTTGGCTCCAGCCTCAAAAATATTATATAATTCTTTTTGCAAGAGCTGTATGCAATTTTTATTTTATCAGCTATCATTCCTCCCCATGTGAAACTTTAAATGAGTTTAATCAGAAGCAAAATATATTCACAAACAGCCAGAATTAGCCTTGAAAAATGTACAGTGAAACACTAAACTTTGAAATCATCCTTTGAAAGTCTGTGCATGGAAATTGTGGAGTGGGCCATTCATTATGAAACCACAAAATAAAGAAATGGAAACTTCCAAAGAAAAGTAGATTCAAATTTCAAAAGAGAATTCTTGGAGAACTGACAAAAGATGCTCATCTTATACTGCCAAAGACTTCAAAAGAGAAATGCTTTATTTCCTTGATTATTTCCATCAAGAACTGGATACTCATTCTGAATTAATGAATCAATAACATCAATCTTTACTACCATTTAGCCATTTTAAATGCTTTTTGTAGAAGAAAAATAGCTTCAGAAGTTTTTAATAAATATAGTTTAACTGATGATATATTTTTGTATGTTAAGATATTTCATGGAAAATTTGTGAGAAAACACAAAATAATACTATAATAGATTTCTTACATTGTTATGAATCTTCACACAACTTATATTTAAGACTTTTCTTAACCATTTGTACAAGCTAATTCATGTAAAATAATAATTTGAAAATTAAAATGCTTTTCAAAATGAATAAGAAAGATGCTTGAACAATAAGGAGAGAAGATAGATTGACAAATCTGCTGTAACGGCTAATGAATATGACAAAGAATAATTTTAAAGAAGTCACTGACAAATTTGGGTAAATTCAGCCTCAAAAACAAAAAACTGTAATGTTATCTATTAATGCAAGAGATTGATATACAGGCATTTTTTTCTTCTTCCTAAAAATTATACTGAACACAATTCAAAGTAGTAAAAATCCATTATTTTTTCTTTATATATATTTCTATTTGTCTGTGATAATTTAATACATATGAAGTTTGACAAAATACTATCCATCATTTTTCTGGCCATATTTGACACTTGTTTTATCTTATTATTATTCTTGAAAACAATTGGGTCATATAGATAAGGGAGAAGTTAAAAAATGATTCACTCTGACTATCAAATAAGCCAGGCACACACTGCCTTCATTAGACCTCCAAAGATGTCATTTTAAGTCTAACCTTGTGTCAAACTCTGGGAGACTTTAAATAAATTCTATGAAGAATTCATTGTATAAATCAAATACTAAGGATACTAAGGAGTTTTGTTAGATATGGTAATGGCATTGAGATCATTTAAGAAAATGGTATACTTTTTATAGTCAGACAATGAGTGAAAAGCTATCAAGGACTGAAGTTTGCTTAAAAGAACTTCATCATTGAAAAGAGGAAAGAAAAGGGATGAAGTAGGGAGAAATTTTAAAAAGAGGAAAGTTTAGAAAAATGTTAATCATTTTCAACCTGAATGATATTTGTTTATTATTCTAGTCTCTCTGCCTATAAAATTAATGTTGTTTTTCATAATAAAAATAGTCAAAGAAAGGGTTTATCTTGATATTTGGACTTGAATTGACACATTAAGTCACTATATTTTCTGAAAGAAGCTGACCTCCAATGTGACCGAGTAAAAGAAAAAAAGTTTAACTTTCTGGCACTTGCCAAAGACTAGAAGTACTAGTAGTGTTCATCACTCAGCCAGTCATCTTTGTGACCCCATGAACTGTAGCCCACCAGGCTCCTCTGTCTATGGAATTCTCCAGGCAAGAATACAGGAGTGGGTTGCCATTTCTTGCTCCAGGGGATCCTCTCAACTCAGGGATGGAACCTGTATCTCCTGCATCTCTTGTACTGGCAGGCAGATTCTTTACTGCTGAGACACCAGGCAAGTTCTTTTGCTTGTATTACTGTTAGATAAAAGAGATATTAACAAAAATGAATCTACACTCCAAATAGTGATAATCTATAAAGGGAAGAGAGATTCTAGAATTTCATGTATCTGTAAAATCTATGCCTGAGATTATTTATTAGAATCTCTAGAGAATATCCATGAATAAACTGCAGGTTGCTATTGTATTACTGAAATTAAAAGCCCAAGTCACATTCCAGATAGAGGAATTTTGACTCAAAAGATCAAAAATCACCATTAGAGCCCAGCTGTATCCTTTTTCAAGTGAGGCATTTGAAATTCAGACCAATGAAATATCTTATACAAAAGCATAGAGGTATTAACTATAAAATTAACACCAGAAAAAAATTTCCCTCATCTCTAGTCCAGTAGTCATGTATGGATGTGAGAGTTGGACAATAAAGGAAGATGAGCACCAAAGAATCAATGCTTTTGAACTGTGGTGTTGGAGAAGACTCTTGAGAGTCCCTTGGACTGCAAGGAGATCCAACCAGTTCATCCTGAAGGAAATCAGTCCTGAATATTCATTGGAAGGATTGATGCTGAAGCTGAAACTCCAATACTTTGGCCACCTGATGCAAAGAACTGACTCATTAGAAAAGACCTTGATTGAAGGCAGGAGGAAACGGGGATGGCAGAGGATGAGATGGCTGGATGGCATCACCAACTCAATGGACTTGAGTTTGGGTAAACTCCGGGAGTTGGTGATGAACAGGGAGGCCTGGTGTGCTGCGGTTCATGGGGTCGCAAAGAGTCGGACATGACTAAGCGACTGAACTGAGTTGAGTTGAACTGAACTGATAGCCCTTTATTCTTTTCCATGTATTATTTTTAATGTCTTTACTATTCTTGAAGATTTCTAGAAACTAGAAAAAACTTTAATGATTGAGTTATACAGAGAGGCAAGGAATGTTGCATACTTTTCAAAAGGTTTTACAGCTGTGATTTTCTGTTGCTTCCATTGTAAAGATGTTTGGAAACCATTCTCATAAGCATAACCTTTTATATGTTTGAGTATAGTTATTAAATCTGTCTAGACCTTTCAGGCAAGATAGTGCAAATTCTTCTACTCTCTCTGTACATACCATATTTTCTGCCATTCTTGTAATATTTGCTCTCTGAAAACTACAAGTCTTTCCATGCATTTTTATATTGGTAACCACAAATAGAAGATATAGTTAAAAAAAAAAAAAAGCTCTAGTGAAATATGCAATTCATGAAACATTTTCTATTACATATTCTCTATCTCTGTAAATATTCCACTTCTGCAGTTCTTTGATCTCTCTAAATTTGAGAAACCATAAAAGTATTCATCTAACTGAATGTAATACTTCACAATGCCTTAATGCAAGTTTTTGAGATTTTTATGACATTTCATAGCAGCGTGATGTAAAGAGAATATCCAATAGATTATTTTTTAAACTGCTTTGAAATCCTCTTTCCAACCATTAAATATGTGACATTATCTTATTTTGAAAAATAAGAAAAGACCCTTTTCCTCATTGGAAAAGACCCTGATGCTGGGAAAGATTGAAGGCAGCAGGAGAAGGGGACGACAGAGGATGAGATGGTTGGATGGCATCACTAATCTGATGGACATGGGTTTGAGTAAGCTCCAGGAGTTGGTGATGGACTGGGAAGCCTGGTGTGCTGCGGTCCATGGGGTCACAAAGAGTTGGACACAACTGAGTGACTGAATTGACTAATACAGATCTTATTTTAGTTTTGTAGGTCAACAAATTATTCTTAAAATTAATGTACTAATACAGAGGTTGAAGATATTTCTAGATGGCTGCTATCCAAAAGTCTACAAGCAATAAATGCTGGAGAGGGTGTGGAGAAAAGGGAACCCTCTTACACTGTTGGTGGGAATGCAAACTAGTACAGCCGCTATGGAAAACAGTGTGGAGATTTCTTAAAAAACTGGAAATAGAACTGCCATATGACCCAGCAATCCCACTTCTGGGCATACACACTGAGGAAGCCAGATCTGAAAGAGACACGTGCACCCCAATGTTCATCGCAGCACTGTTTATAATAGCCAGGACATGGAAGCAACCTAGATGCCCATCAGCAGATGAATGGATAAGGAAGCTGTGGTACATATACACCATGGAATATTACTCAGCCATGAAAAAGAATTCATTTGAACCAGTCCTAATGAGATGGATGAAGCTGGAGCCCATTATACAGAGTGAAGTAAGCCAGAAAGATAAAGAACATTATAGCATACTGACACATGTATATGGAATTTAGAAGGGTGATGACGATGACCCTATGTGCAGAACAGAGAAAGAGACACAGAAATACAGAACAGACTTTTGAACTTTGTGGGAGAATGTGAGGGTGGGATATTTCAAAAGAACAGCATGTATATTATCTATGGTGAAACAGATCACCAGCCCAGGTGGGATGCACGAGACAAGTGCTCCGGCCTGGTGCACTGGGAAGACACAGAGGAATCGGGTGGAGAGGGAGGTGGGAGGGGGGATCGGGACTGGGAATACATGTAAATCCATGGCTGATTCATATCAATGTATGACAAAACCCACTGGAAAAAAATATATATATAATAATAATAAAAATAAAAAAAAAAGAAAAAAAAATATACAACAAAAAATAAATAAATAAAAAAAAATAAAAAAGCCAAATATATTAATGAATTAGATATAATGGATTTCAATTTCCTTGAAAGCTATACTTCCTCAGTAAAACTTAGCTGTAAAATTCCTGGTTCACAGGGAATCCTTGATGACCAAAAGGTAAAATCAATAGAATCAAAGTTGCTATCATGTAATCATAGGTCGATAGTTCAGTGTTTTATCCTCTCATTTAACTTCTCATTCCACTACTATAAAATTTCAGAGAATTTATTTTAAAAAGGAGTTATTGGGAGTCTACCTATTTATAGGAGGATTATGTTTGAACTCTTTTTCCTAAGTAAAGAATGTATTTTCTACAATGAGCATAATATGTTAAAGGTATAAAATGTGTTTTCATTGAGTGCGTGTGTGTATATGTGGTTGATGGTGGTGGTACTATATGTCGACATTGAACCTTAGCAAACAGGAATGATAATATTGGTTCCTTCTAAAAAAATATTTTTAGTTCCCACAACTCCTAATTATCCTATTTCCTTTGCCTAATAATTTATTTCTAAGGGATAAGCTTTTTAAAAGTTTGGAAAAGAGAAAGCAAAATGGTTTCCCATGCTTATGCTATTGTGAAACTCTTCTCCCCAACCCTAAGGAATACAGGATGATAAAGAACTAGAACACTACTATATAGTCAATGCTTTGTTACAATAACATATTCACATGTTCCAGAATCTCATTAACTTGCAACTCTGTGCTTATTTTATTTATGTATTTGCTTGTTTTCACAGGTTAATTTAAAATATGCGTACTAGTAAATCATGAAGAATCCCAATAAATAATTCAAATTACTACTGCGGAAATAGATAAATTTGTAGTCTGAAATATGAATATTACATCTTTTTGCAGGAAATGAGAATACTATCTTTTCTGGATAAAGAATAGCAGTCATATAAGTTAATGTCTGAATTACAGCATGATATAGCACAAAGTAGCATAATATGTCACAGTAACAATACTGAGTACAATGCACCACTGTGCAGTAAACTTTGAATTGTTTTATTGAGAGCTTGGCACTGCAAGCGTGAGTATCTAGTATTATAATTTAATATGACCAATGTTTGTGCAGGCATTTTAACAATGAAAATTCTTACTGTTAGTCAAATCTCAGCTTATGCAAGGCACATAAACATAACAACAAAGACATATTACTTCATCTTTTAGGGGCCAATATATTGAATACAAAATTTCCCAATACAAACAACTTCTATATTTGTTAACCCAAGGAGATATAAATATTTGTCAGTATTGAATTTAATGAATAATGTTTTACGTGATTTTTCATTGTTGTGTAAGTACATTGATTTTAAGAGATTTAACTCTTCATGCTTATACATACACACAGACACACACACACATACACACACATATCTATCTATCTATATATATATGTATGTATGTATAATTCCTTGGACTGTGTAGTCCATGGGTTCCCAAAGAGTCAGACATGACTGAGTGACTTTCACTTTCACTTTTTAAAGTATATATACTTTGAAGTATATATACTTTCACTTTTTAAAGTATATACATATACATATATATATATATAAAACCCTAAATCTTCACTGTAAAGTCTGATGCTATAGATGAAGCTCCAATACTTTGCCACTTGATGCATACAGCCAACTCATTGGAAAAGACCCTGATACTGAGAACGATGGAAGGCAAAAGGAAAAGGAGTAAAAGAGGATGAGATGGTTAGATAGCATCACTGACTCAATGGACATGAATATGAGCAAATTCCAGGAGACACTGGACAGGGGAGCCTGGTATGCTGCATCATAAAGAGTCAGACATGACTTAGTGCTTGAAAAACAACTGTATATATATATATATACACACATATATATATATGCATAAGCACATATATTATACATATATACAGTATTTTATTGAAATAATTCAGAATTAATAATGAAAATATGATATTTCTTGGCTCTTGGAGCCAAGCATTTATGAGTTTAAAAATACTAGTACCTAGCAAGTGTCTGATACTCAGTAGAAACTTATTTTTTTTTTTAAAAAAAGAAAAACAAAAACTACCTCTTACATTAATTTCAAGTTTATAAATTTACTTTCTATAATCTTCAAAAACAGTACTCTTATTTACTGTCAACCTATACAAATTTCCAGTGCAGGTCAAAACTACCCCCTTATCTTCAAACAAAGCCAATAATGGCAATACAAGATCTTAATCTATAGAACATAGTTAATATCCATAAGTCTGAACTGATGTGGTTAAATTACTGAATAAATGCGGAGGAGGGGGGCAGCTCTTCTTCAGAAGAATTCCAACGAGTAAATGTAGCAGGCAGCAGGAAGCGACTGTCTCCCAGGGAGCTCAGCTCGGGGCTCTGTGGTCACCTAGACCACCTGTGTCACCTCTGTCGCCTAGATGTTGGGATGGGGATGAGGTTGGAAGGAGGTCTAAGGGGGAGGGGACATATGTGTACACAAAGCTGATTCACTTTGCTGTACATCTAAAGCTAACAACATTGGAAAGCAATTACCTTCCAATTAAAAAATAAATAAATAAATGTAGCAGGAATGAGGAAAATATAAACTTCCCATTAGAAAACCGTAGTAATAATTGCTACAGGCAAGGTTCACTGACGGATGTTAGTGGGTAAAAGTTTAAAGAGAAAAAACAAAAACAAACAAACAAAAAAAAAACAAAGTGAAAACAATTCCTTATTATTGGACAGTCTAATTCACATGTCATCTCTAAGCAAATATCTCACACATTTTAGATGATATCTAATTTTTCTTTCACTTGCCAATCTAGTCATAAACATGCATTGTGTACATATATCAGTCTAAGTATTATGGTGGATATGGAAAACACAATGTCAACAAGAAAAATACATTTCCTCTCCTCATGGGTCTTATACGCTAATGGAAGAATACAGTATGCAAACAAATACAGAAATGATAATTTCAGAGATTGCTATGTGCTTTGAAAAATCACAGCAGAATTAGTGGTTAACTAGCAAGAGGAAAATCTACTCAGGTAGGATGTTGAAAGAATTCCTCAGATGGGTGGACGTCCTGATATCTTATTGATAAACTATGAAAATCTAGGGCAAATGCCATCGAGGTAAAGAAACACCAGGTTAATGCCTTGAGACTGGAAATAAACTCGACTCAGCAAAGGAAAAGAAATTCAATCATCTATGTTTACATTGCAGGAATAATTTCCTATTTCTATCTTTGCCACCCTATATTCAGTTCTCCAAACAGCAGTGTTTGTTTAAAAATTTCATCATATGCTCCACTTGTCTAGATAAAGAACTCCAGTAGCTTCTTTTCAAATGCAAAATAAATAGTATTCCAAATGACTTAACTTGCCTGTATAGCCTTGTCAGTCTGAATTCTGGTTATCTGCCTGACATCATCCATCAGTCCTCTCACTCAGCTACAAGTTCCAACCGTAATGACTTGATGGTAAAGGGTAGTAGGTTAACACATACATCAATGTGCTAATTTGCAAGTAGATGTTTTTGACCACTAAGATATGCTAGTGAAGGTGACAAGAAATGGCTAGATTTGAGATCGTTATATATGCTACTCTGTAGAGTTGTTTTAATAGAGAAAGAAAAACCAAGGATGTGCCCAAGATTTTTGGTCTGAAAAACTTAATAGGGGACTAAATGTAACCAAATGCAGCATGGCAAAGTTGAATCTATTATTGGCTCCCAATCTGAAACTTTTTGTTCATTACATGGCAAGTAATACATTTGGGGTTTTTATAGCCTCTTATTATGTACATTTTCATAATGCATCAATAATTAGATTCAGTTGATTAGAGCTCTTGATATTTTTTCTGTCTGCTTTTCCTACCAAAATCAGGTATTACCTAAGTTAATATTAATATCTATATACACATTAACCTTACAGCCTTTAAACTTCCTCCTCTTGAAATTATATTTGCAAAATTCAAGTTCTGTCATGCCATGTCCTGCACTAAATCTTTTGTAACTTTCTAAAATCACCTTCAATATCAAATCTAAACTTCATATTGGGATATACATGAACCTCCACCTTAATATTTTGGCTTTAACCCCTGACTTCTATTTCACTATGCCCTTTCTAGGACTCCTGTTTCAGTTAGTCTAAATGAGTTGTGGACCTTTAAATCTGAACGTTTCAATTTTTTTCTACGCTAATTTTTTTTTCCTGTAATATCCTCTTCCATCATTGGAAACCTATTCATCTTTGAAGGCTCATTTTGAGAGTGTTGTCATAATGAGATTCACCTTCTCCTCATTTATAGCTCACAGTCTCCTTTGTGAACCCATTTGCCATAGGCAATTCTTATTTCTCTTTAGCTTTTTGATATCAAGTGATTTTGGTTAATGGTGATGGTGATGAATATTATAACAATGTAGAAGGTACAGAAGGATAGAAAGTACAAAAGGAAGAGGCAGTTTTCATGGAGATTTAAATAGATGATTCAGAGAGAGCCAGTTTTAACAGAGATTATCTCTATAGCAAGTTCTGGCTTCAAGGTCCTGCGACAAACTTAACATGAATTTTTCTGCTTATTCTCCTTTGCTCTGTATGGCTCATTCACATTCTTAAACTCTCTTACTATCTTTCAAAAGGAGAAGGGAACAAAAAAGGAGAAGATGGTTGAGTGGCATTACTGACTCAATGGACATGAGTTTGAGCAATCTCCAGGAGATAGTGAAGGACAGGAAAGCCTGGAGTGCTGCAGCCCATGGAATCCCTACTTAATGACTGAACGACAACAACAATCTTTCAATTTGCTCAAAATTTCTCTTTCTTTTCTTGGTAAAAGCCCCTATAAATTTAACATGCATAAAACTCAATATGTTCTGCTCCAGTTCCAATGCTTTTTGTGTAACCAGAAAATCGTATTTTTAGTTCAAATTTTAGAAAGCTAATCTGAATAATCCAGCTCATTTTGGTATGAACCATATCACAAAAGCTATTCGCGTCTCAAAGAAACTCCTGTATTTCTTGTTCTTCATTATTTCTTGTGGGTTTATAAGCACATTGAATAAACCAAAGCTGACTAAGTGAAATGGACCATGAATTTTTTTTTAAATTCCATGATAAGGAAGAATGGATCAAATGAACATCAATCTAAAATGTGTCATCCTCTAATTATTATGCAAGTTTCTATTTACTTGACACACAGCATCATTTATAAAGATGTTTGCTAAATGTGATCTAACCATCTTACCCAAACACTAAAATCATTCTCATAACCACCTCACAGAAAGTCTGATCAGACATATAACCTGTTATAAATCCAGCGGTAAGAGAGAAGGAAAAATCCTCTTTAAAAATATTTTCCAGTTTTAAAATCTAGGATTTCCAAGCTGTGTTCATTAATTTCCTAGTTGACTCATAATCCCATTGTGATGCTATTTCCTATGAATCAAATGGAATAAATAGTTAATACAACTACAAATGACAAAGCTTAAGTATAATATTGAGATAAAGGCAGAAAAACTGTAATAGCATGTCCCATCTCTAATGGGAATTAAAAAAAAAAGATCAAGGGTAACACAACGTATTAGTCACTGGTTACATGCACTGCTTCATAAAACATCACAAAGCTTTGTGGACTAAAAGAACAAAAGTCATTTATTTTGTACATGTATTCGCAGTTTAGGAAGGGTTTGGAAAAGATTCAGCAGGGAGCTTATCTTTAAGAGATTCAGCAGAAGGAGTTCAACTAGAGCTGGGGGATCTACTTTCAAAATGGGAAATTCACACAGATGGCAATTTAACACTAGCTGTCAGCTGGGATGGCATCTATACTGTCAGCAAATACTCAGTCACAGAGCCTTTTCTTGGAGTCTCTCTGCTCTTTCAAGAGCAAGTATCACAGATGACCATGGTGGATGTACATGGTATGTTTATACAACATGCTAAGATAATTGTAAGGAGTCATTCAGTTTTGAGGAGAGAATAGATTCTATTAGTCACACTGTAGAAAAAAACCTGTGGAATAGAGATACTGCTGCACTCATCATTGGAAAACTCAGTCCCTAGCAATGGCTTTGACTATATCCCTCACACTCCAAAATACATTACTGAGATTTGTGGCTCTCGTTCTAAAGTAACCAACAATTTGTTAGTTATTGTGGATATATCAATGACTTAATCTAATGGTAAATATTATTTTACCCCATTTTTTCCCCTCATTTGTAGATGGTATGCTTTCTACTCATACCCAGAAATGACATGGTGGGAAGAAGCTCAGTTTACCCCTCGTATGAATCACATACAGAATAATGATCATCAAGCTTGGATTATTTGGTAATTCATCTTCTTCCCAAAGTAATACCATTAAGATTATAGGAATTCCCTGGGAGTCCGGTGATTAGGACTTGGTGCTATCACTGCAAGGGACCAGATTCAATCCTTGGTCAGGGAACTAAAATCCTACAAGCTGCATGGTACAGTCAAAATAATAATAATAAATAGATTATAACATCTTTCTATCCCTGTTTACTTTAATAATGCTCTGGAAGTTGGTGATGAACAGGGAAGCCAGGCATGCTGCAGTCCATGGGATTGCAAAGAGTCAGACGTGACTGAGCAACTGAACTGAACTGAACTGATCCTTGTTTACTTGAAAAATGGCACCAGGAGGATTATCTTGCTTAACAGATTCCAAGTGTAACTAACCCCAAATCACCTGCACAGTCCTCAAAATATCCAACATACCTCAGAGAGTAATAAGAAATTGTTCTCTACCAATGCAGAGAAATATGGCCTATGATACCTTTTCTAGCCTAATTCAATCTTATTACTTTCAAAAATTTCACCACTCAAAGCCTTAGTCTTAGTTCAGATTTCTATGAAAGAAATTGTTCTTAGGTAGTATCGTCTTTAGGCTTCCCAGGTGGTGCTAGTTGTAAAGACTCTATCTACAATACAAGAGATGTAGAGAGATGTGGGTTTGACCCCTGGGTCAAGAAGATCCTCTGGAGAAAGGCATAGCAACCCACTCCAGTATTCTTGCCTGGAGAATTGCTTGGATAGAGGAGCCTGGTGTCTGTATAAGCCCATTTTTCATAGACTGTAAGTGGTGTAAACTGAATGCTTTGGTGATGCAGCAACTTCCTGGTGGAGTCTCTGACCCTAAAGTGGAATCTCTTGGTCATTTATAATGAAGCCTGACCAATGAGGCAGATGTAGCTGGAAGGATGCAAGGTGAGGATGAGGCAGAAGTAAGCATCTTCCACTGCAAAGTATATGGATGGTAGGCATAAAGATTAACCTATCCAGAAAGACATAATGGAACTTGCATTTGCAGTATCTGGTCTGCATCCCTTGCATTCACAGTACAGGTCTGACTCACACTCTATATACTATGGCTGACACACAGTAATACTTTAATGTTATATACATTAATAAAATAACAGAACGAAGGAACCAATAGGTTATATTCTCTATTATCACCACGATGACACTAGGAGACTATAAATAGAATTCATGTCAGCTCTTATTGACAATAATATGAAACCATGCTGTAAACAGTGAAAAGTCAGACAATTTTCAGGCATTGAAGTCAGGCATATTTCTATACAATGGAAAAGAAATGATCTATGAAGCAATTTGCTCTTATGTTTAGTTAATCAATTATTTAAATCTACCCTACTATACATGTTATCAGGAGATATGTATGCTCTAACCTGCCTACTAAGGGGAAATATTTCAAGCTTAATACCTAGTTGCAAGCCAGGCACAATACTTTTAAGTGCTTGCTTATGAATGGATAACATGAATTCTTCTGTATAAACACTGAAAGACTAAAGTAGGAAACCAGAAAATCGGTTACAAATTTTACAGATATTCTGTTTAACCCAGGTACAGTAAACATTTTAAAGCATATTACCTGGTTATCTTAGTTATATATGAAAATGGGGGCACAGAAGAGTGAGAAAAGCATGGTAGAAGAAGCTGATGGAGATAAAATGATATGGAGAAGTTGGGAGTATTTATTTTATATAATTAGGACCTGAAAGGACAAATGAATAAGATTAGAATCCAAAGACACAAAATAATTATTTTCTGACAATATGGTGCACAAAATACCACTCTTATTTTTCATTATATAGGATACTGTAAGTGGAACAAAAGAGGGCCATTGAATACAAATTATAAAAAAGACATAATTTGCATTAATGCTTCTTACAAAGATTGGAATTCTATTCAAAATTAGGATTTACACAATTGTATGGTGGACTTGAGATGGAAATCCTGGCCCATAGCATTCTAATTATAGAGACAATATAGAAGCTGTGCCTTTAGCTTGCTGGTTATAATTTTGAGGATATCGACCCTCCAATGAAAGTTCACTTTAGCAACACAGTGTTTCCTCTGATGCAAAACCCTCATAGAGTCCAGAATCATCTGATTCTGGTTTTAACTATCCTCCATCCTGAAGTCTTGAGAGAGTGCTTCTCACCTCCACTGAGAGTTTCTGATTGTGAGGTGGCACGTGGTGCTATAGGGGCTACAGCCAATGAGCCGTTTGCTGCCAGATGTGCTTGTGAAGGGGTTCATTCCACTGAATTTAAGTCATGCCTGGAAAGACTTGGAGAGATGGAAACAGTTGACCTCCTACAGAGAATTTGAGATTGATCCATTAAACTTGCTATAGCAAAAATGCGATGTATGAGATTGCCTTGCTTTGAATTTTCATATGTTTCAAGCAAATCTGTGATAGCCAACAACTCAACATAGAAATACCTATTTATCTCCAAATCAGAGTTTCATCTCAGTGCTTCCAAGCACTGAAAATACATATCTAAATATTTACACACATGTGTATATGTGTACATATATTTTTGATACAGAAAATTCAGTTTATCTGAGGCAAGATTTCTCATTTACAGAAACTGAGACACTAGATGTTTTAAGGTACTAAATTTGCTATAATTTTTATGCAGTATAGCGACAAATACACTCATACATTCATGTGCCTGCAGTTTCAGTAGACTACAATCTGAACTGCATGAAATTAGCCGTGATTTATTTTTAAAAATGTCTATATTTAATAACTATTTAACATTTTGAGGAAAAATATTTAACAAGGAAATTATTTTATCTCTATATTTTGTGCTGTGGGATCCATTAAAATGAGCATCAATGTAGATAGGAGAAAAAGAGATTCTCTCCCCTGACTAACAGCCCTTAAATTCTATGGTTCTAAAGCAACATTGTAATTCAGAATCATTCATGAAAGTTATTAAAATGCTATAGGAATAATTAAAGTCAATTCTCAACTCCTTAATATTTGGGCCGACTGACTAAGTATCTTCATGTTCTCTCTCTTTAGACACATCGGCAAGGGAACAAGTAAGAACTGCTATCCTCCCTTAAAGGAAAGTAACATTTTTAAGGACTAGAAAGGCAAATCTGATGAACACACCTAATAACAGACACTACTTTAATGGTCTTTTGGTTCCCCCAAGACAGATACAGTCTGACACTCAAGGCCGTTCACAGTAGGAATCCAATTACCTTCCCAACATTCTGCCCTGCATTCCGGATACACGAAAATGTTCAGTTCTCCAAACAGGTCTGGAAATCTGATTTTATTGGTCTGTGAGCTACCTGTAATGCCTTTTCGTATTTTGTCCTCTAGCCAGTTTCCTCCTTTCATTCAGGCATGAGTTCCTAGTCCTGCGTCAGTGGACACACTGCCCAGCTTTCACGTTGCATCATGCTTCAGAACGCATGCTTCTTTTCAGTTCAGTTCAGTTCAGTTGCTCCGTCATGTCTGACCCTTTGTGACCCCATGGACTGCAGCATGCCTGGCTTCCCTGTCCATCACCAACTCCCGAAGCTTGCTCAAACTCATGCCCATCCAGTCAGTGATGCCATCCACCCATCTCATCCCCTGTTGTCCCCTTCTCCTCCTGCCTTCAATCTTTCGCAGCATCAAGGTTAGATACTTCTTTTAGCACCAAGAATTCTATGCTGTGATGTTTTGCACATGTATTTATCTTATTCACTAGACAGCAATTGTTCAAGCTCAGAGTTGGTGTCTCAGTCATCCTTATATGGCCAATGCTTTAAATATAGATGCATAAACATATATGTGCATATATATGTGTATATATATATATTTATATGTATAGTGCTATATAATAAATATGTAGTAAGGACTCTACTGAATCTGATTTAATTTTAAAATATCTTTACAAAAATAGTAAGTCCTTTAAATGAAGCTTTTATCCTATAATAATTTCCATAAATGGAATAGTTATCTTTACCTGTCAATATGGATAAGCTATAGGACCCAGTTCTTTAATGATACACTAGTCTAGGTTTTTTAAATATATAAAATTAGTTGAGGATGCTATTAACATTTACAATCAGTTGACATAAAGTGAAACAGACTACCCTCCATAATGTGGGTGGGTCTCTTCCAATAATTTGAGGAACTTAAAAGAAGAGTTTCTTAAAAAGGAAGCAATTCTTCCTAAACACTGCAACATATAAAGCTTACCTGAGTTTCCAGACTGCTGGTCCTCCCCACAGATTTTGGATTTAAGACCACAACATCAACTGTTAGCTGAATTTCCATTCTGCTAGCTAATACTGCAAATTTCAAACATACCAGATCCCACAAGTGCTTGAGCCAATTGCTTAAAATGAATATTTCTTTAGATAGCTATATAGAAAATAGATCGATCGATAGATAGATATATAGATATACATAGAGACATTTTTCTTTGCAATTCCGTTTCTCTGGAGAATTCTAACAGTAAATTTATTTTTATTGATGATGGTCTAATATTTAAAAATGGTCAACCCAACAGGAAATGTAAAGCAGTCTTCTCAATCACTTTATTTTGAAACTTAAACAAGATTTTTAAACATAAATAGGATTTATCCTTTGAAATATTAAAAAAAAAGTAGGTGAAAGTAAAGTAAAAATGTCATATTTATAAAATATGTCATGATTAAAGAAGAAAAAATATAAGCCAATGTAAATCTTACTTCTTAAGTTTCCTTATGTATCCATGTTAATGTTTAAATCTAAGCATTGATTTAGAGAATTAAATGACTTAAAGATGTCATAATGAAATAGACTGCTTTTAATATGGTTTTTATTGATAAATGGGCATAGAGTTTTTCTTTTTATGCCTTCACAATGTATTCTTTGGTGGAATACCTTTATGAAATGAAAATAAAAGAAATATTTCTTTTAACAGATATATGTCCTCTGGAAATGCTCAGAGCAATAGAAGTATGCAGAATATGCAGAGTATGCAGAATAATGCCCACCCCCAGCCTCCTCCAAACATATGCTCACATGCTAATCACCAGAATTTGTCATTATATTACTCTGTATGGGACAAAGGATGTTGCAAATGTGATTAAGTTCCTCAAGATGCTTAGGTTAGGCCGGGTCCAGTTCAGTCACATGAATCTTTAAAAATGGAGAACCTTTTCCAACATGATCAGAGGGAGACTTGACTAGGGAAGATGATCAGACAAATGCAAAGGCACTGGCTTTGAAGATGAAGAAAGTTGGCCATGAGCCCAGGAATGTGGGTGGGCTCAAAAAGCTTTGCTGTTCAGTCGCTAAGTCGTATCTGACTCTTTGTGAACCCATGGACTGCAGCCCACCAGGTTTCCCTATCTGCCACTATCTCCCAGAGTTTGCTTAAATCTATGTCCACTGAATAGGTGATGCTACCTAACCATCTCATCCTCTGCCACCTTCTACTTTTGCCATCAATCTTTCCCACCATCAGGGTCTTTTCCAATGAGTAAGTTCTTTGCATTAGGTGGCCAAATTATTGGAGCTTCAGCTTCAGCATCAGTCCTTTCAGTGAATATTCTGGGTTGATTTCTTTTAGGATTGACTGGTTTTTTCTTCTTGTAATCCAAGGGACTTTCAAGAGGCTTCTTCAGCACTGCAATTTGAAAGCATCAATTCTTTAGTGCTCAGACTTCTTTATAGTCAGACTCTTATATCCATACATGACTACTGGCAAAACCATAGCTTTGACTATACAGACCTTTATTGGCAAAGTGATGTCTTTGTTTTTCAATATGCTGTCTAGGTTTGTCAGAGCTTCTTCCAAAGAGCAAGCGTCCTTTAATTTCACGGCTGCAGTCGCCATCTGCAGTGATTTTGGGGCCAAAGAAAATAAAATCTGCCTCTGCTTCTAATGTTCCCTCTTCTGTTTGCCATGAAGTGATGGGACTGGATGCCATAGTCTTAGCTTTTTTTTTTTTTTTTTTTTTTTTAATATTGAGTTCTAAGCCAGCTTTTTCACTCTCCTCTTTCACCTTCATCAAGAGGTTTTTTAATTCCCCTTTGTGTTCTGCCATTAGGGTGGTGTCATCTGCATATCTGAGGTTGTTGATATTTCTCCCAGCAATCTTGATTCCAGTTTGTGATTCATCCATCCTGGCATATTGCATGATATACTCTGCATATCAGTTAAATAAACCAGATGGCAATATACAGCCTTGACGAACTCCTTTTCTAATTTTGAACCAGCTAATTCCTTTTTTTTTATTTAATTTTTGTTGAACCAGTCAACTGTTTCATGTAAGCTTCTAACTGTTGCTTTGACCACATACAGGTTTCTCTGGGGAGAGGTAAAGTAATCTGGTATTCCTATCTCTAAGAATTTTCCACTCTTTGCTCTGATCCACACAGTCAAAGGCTTTCACACAGTCAATGAAGCAGAATTTTTTTCCAGAATTTCCTTGCTTTCTCTGTAATCCAACACATGTTGGCAGTTTGATCTCTAAAAGCTGGATAATAGGAAATAGATTCTCCCCAGAGCCTCCAGAACAAAATGTTGTAGGTGCAGACACCTTAATTTTAAGACAATGAAGCCCATGTCAGACTCCTAAAGAAACGGCGAATAATAAATGTGCATTGTTTTAAGCCAAAAAGACTGTGATAATTTATCACAGAACCATTAGAAAACTACATACAGGCTTTCATAATAATTATGATAAAGAGACATATCCATAAAACTTAAATACAAAAGAAAGAAACACAAGGTTAATTTTGAAAGTGTCTTTCCATATTCTGCAACATTGGGATCCCAAAGTAAGCCATCTTGAACTTCCTTTTCTCTGCACAGTTTAAATAAGGCCCTGAGCACTTGAGAACATATTTGGTCACACCCCTGACAGTTTACCACCAGCAGGCAGTGTGAACACACCTCAAGTAGTTTAGCTGGTGACTGCACAGCTGCAGCTTCATGAAATTATTGTTTCCGTGAAGTAGACCTCAGTTCAGAACTGTAGCCAATTTATTTGCACTATGGGACATTATTTGAGGGAAAATACAAATATTGGACTTCATGATGCTACCTTCCTTCCTAAATGATCACAGGCTGAAATTCTTTTTTTTTTTTTATTTTACTAAGTATAGGTGCTTTACAATGTTATGTTAGTTTCTGTGGTAGAGCAAAGCGAAGCACCTATACGTATACATATGCTCCCTCTCTTTTGGATTTCCTTCCCATTTAGATCACCACAAAGCATTGAGTAGATTTCCCTGTGCTATATAGCAAGTTTTCATCAGGTATCTATTTTATACGCAGTGTTGTATATATGTCAATCCGATATCCCAATTCATCCCACTCCCCTTTCCTCTTGTGGTGTCCATACATTTGTTCTGTATGTCTGTGTCTCTGTTTCTGCTTTGAAATAGATTCAGCTACCATCTTTCCAGATTCCGCATATATGTGTTAACACATTTGCTTGTCTCTTTCTGACTGACTTCACTCTCTTTGACAGTCTCTCGGTCCATCCATATCTCTGCAAATGGCACAATTTTGTGTTTTTTTTTATGGATGAGTAATATTCCATTGTGTGTGTGTGTGTGTATATATGTGTGCGTGTGTATTTATATATGTGTATATATATACTAAAGCTTTTCTATCCATTCCTCTGTTGATGGACAGTTAGGTTGCCTCCACGTCCTGGCTACTATAAATAATGATGCAATGAATTTGGGGGTGCATAATTATTTTGGAATTATAATTTTCTCTGGGTATATTCCCAGGAGTTGGATTGCTGGGTCATATGTTAGTTTTATTTTTAGTTTTTTAAGAAACCATTCTCCATCGTGGCTGTATCAATTTACATTCCCACCAACAGTGTAAGAGGGTTCCTTTTCCTCCAAATCTTCTCCAGCATTTATTGCTAGTAGTTTTTTTAATGATGGCCATTCTGTCCAGTGTAAGAGGTAGATCTGCAGGGGCATTGGTCACAGGTGTAATATCCAAAGTGAAACACTAGCTTGAGGAAGCACAGTGAATTTATCCACATGGATAAGTAGCATGTGGCACTCCAAAAGAATGATATTGAAGATAGCTTTTTCAAAAGTATTAGTTTTGTAAAAATAAGTTAAAAATAATCTGTGACTAAGTATTGAATGAATAGCTAAACTGTAAATTATTCACTGAAGAAGTGTTGTAAGCTATTCTGTTCGCTAGAGGCAAATGAGTCAAAGATTTCCTTGATAAAGGGGAGATAAAGTTTATCTTACCACACAGAGTTATTTTGAGATAAAATTCAATAAAGATAAAATGTTTGAAATAATATACATATGGAAAAGCATACTTTAGCAAAAATAGCAAGGCTGCTGAAGGAAAGAAGAAATAAAAGAAAAATCTTATGTCATTTATAATGGTAATTTATAAAATCTTTGAAAGGACTCAATAATAAAAATAGCTTGAAAGCATTTTCTTCTTAAACAACAACAACAACAAAAAACTCCTTGGTCAACCTTTCAAACATTGAGAGTTCAAGAAAAATTCATTGCCATCATGGTCTATGTTCTCTGAGAGTTTTGCACCTGCACTGTCCACCAAAGCAAAATGAGAGACCATTCAATTTTTAATTTCAAGTATCTGCATTAAAAATGTTCAAAAAGGTGCAATTAATGCAAATAATATATTTCAGTTAATCCACTATACCCAAAATAGTATTTCGACATGAAATCAATGCTTAAATTACTATCAATGTATTTTACCTTTTCCTTTCCTTTGTCTATAAAATATGGTGGGTAGATAGTATTGGACCACATTTCATGTACCTAATAACCACATGTGGTTAGTGGTTACTATATTTGAAAGAATAGTTCTAAATGCAATGCTTTTACCATCTTTGGTTAAGGAAAAAAAGCTGGCCATCCAGTGCAAAAGTTTATCCATTTTATTTCGAGGAAAGCAATTTGATATATTCTCATCCAGGGATCATCAATCTGTGGGGGAGATATGGACAGTTCTGAGCGTTGACCTCCCTTCACAGTTTCACAGCTTCAACTAGTCATTCCAATTTATTCTAGTTTGTTTTGTTTCTATATCATTCTTTTTGAATAGGCTTTCCTTGATAATATATATATACATATATAGGTATATATATTATATATTTTTTAGATTATATATATATAAATCTCAAAAAACAATGCTTTAAGGCAGTGATTGCAAAACAGAACCCAGACTCAGAAAGAAGCACATGGATATCATATACTTAGGGCCTGTATAACACTTTATGATTATCTTTTCACATCAACAGACACATCTGTAGCTTCTTTAAAAAATGACACATTCTTTGCCTGCCTGCTTCTGTCATTCAAAGGCTCCTCTGTCCCTAGTACTATCTTATACTAACCCTCAATATTCATGCATCACATATCAAGTTCCTGCAGAAAATGAATTCTTTACTCTGTGCTCTAATTAATGTAATTATAGATAGCTTCCAAGATCAGATGCCCAGAATATCTGCTCATATAAAGAGAAAGTCCACAATTATTTTTTATCCAGGTACTTGAACAACAGTTAATAGTACAACTGGTCAGGAAATCTCAAATTTTATCACAACCAAACACAGATCTCCTTATTAAATAATTCTGATGGATGTATCAAAGATAGTAATCCAGCTGTATGTATCTGATTATAAATGAACACTAAATAAAACAATGCTATCTAGTTCTATTTTACAAACTGAATTGCTAAAATCCAAGGAAAATAATCATTATACTAATATAACTTCAAGGTAAAAAGCCCCTATGTAACTGAGAATTTCATTAGTAAGGAGAACTTTCAATTCTGGTCAAGGGAGAGTAACAAAGAAAGGATTTGCTTTCATCTGAAAAACCTAAAAAGCAGAAAAAAGCAAAATATAGTTTTAAGGCCACCAGACATTGGACAATGATGAATAGCAAACAATGAGATATAGAAACAGCTAGAAGAGTGCTACTGTCATCTTTAGTCAATGCCTTGAGTAGGTTGGCTTCATAGCCATGAAACAGAGTCCAATATTTAATGCAATGCCCACTGTCACTTTCTTTAAATTCTTAATAATGTTTGAATAAGGGCTCTTGTACCTTCCTTTTAGCAAAGGGCCTGCAAATTATGTAACTAGTTCAGTCTTTAAGACTTTCTGTATCACAGCACAAAATGAGGGATCTCAGGTAGGGTTTAATAGGATTCTCAGGATTTGATAGGATACTCAGGTTTAATAGGATTCCCCATTTTTAAAAGACGGAGCAGAAGGGCAGGGAGACAGAAGCAGCTAGAATTGACAATGTAGGATACCAGAGAGAAGAAGCACACACAGATAGAGAATTCCAGAAAGTCACAGATGGCCCCATTTGAGTCTTTAGCAGACACATGAAGAAACTGCAGGAAGCTCAGGAAGAAAACCCCGAGAGAATCATTGGAAATACTGATTTGAGCTCATACCTGTCTGAGAATGGTGACAGTTTTCACCACTCAGAGTTGAAACCAACACAGTTCATGAGGCACTGGGCTTAAATTTCAGATAAAGTTTTCTCTGATCCAAGCTAACAAAACTGAAAAGCAAGCCCAAATAGACTGTTTTCAAGTAACTTTAATGAATCTCAGAACAAAGCACAAAATTATTTGAAGGAGTACAAAATAAAAATTCAGCTTCTTGTAAAGTGAGAGTCACAGTGGCTGGTATTTAGTTAAAAATTACCAGGTGCACAAAGAGGTAGGGAAATTCTCTCCCCAATGAAAAGAATAATCTGTCAGTCAAAGCATATGCAGAATGGGCACATATTCTACATTAGTAGATAAGGACATTAAAAGCAATTATTATAACTGTATTAATAATTATTATAACCATATTTCAGATATCCATGCAACTAGAGGAGGGAATGCACAGTTTTAGAGAGGCATAGAAGGTATAAAAATGGAGCAAATAAAACTTTAAGCATAGAAAACCACAAAATTCAAGATGAAAAATATAGTGGTTAGGGATGAGGATTTCATCAGGTTAGACACTGCAGAAGAAAACATTATTGAATTTAAAGACACAGAAAAAGAAATATTCTGAAACAAAACACTGAGATAAATATAAACAGTAATATAAAAATCAGAGAGGTTTTACAGTTGCAAAGAAATGGCTATATATGTAAGTAGAGTTATAAAAGGAAAGGAAGAATGGGGAAAAAAAGTTCAATTTTGTTTCACAGTGCAAATTAAAGGTCTTACAGGGAAATGATTTATGTAAATTCTGCTAATAACTTGACCAGAACTGATCATTTGGTCCTACTAGGGGAGCATTAAGAATATTATGTTTCAAAAAAAAAAAAAATCTGTTAATGTTTAACAAAATAATGACTATCACACTGAGGTTCTTCTTTATGATATAGTTAAATTCAAATTTTCTTTTAATATCTTGATGCATTATTTAGAGAGATAGAGTAACACTAGTTGCTATAACAAATACTTTCTACAGTTTCAGTAACAACAAGATCAGGGCTGTATTTTTATTCTACAAATACCTATGGCAGCTGTTGCTTTCATTTAACTGCTTTTTTACACTTGAAAGTTCAAGGATTTAGACTATTTCCTTTTTGTATTTCTGAATTTCCCTAGGGCTTCAGATGATTCTTCATCCAGGTTTAAAGAAAAAAAACAAAAAACAAAAAAAACAGGTAGAAAAGGCACCCATGCTTCTTAGTTCACTTGGCCAGAAAATAATCCACATAATTTCCATTTATATTATAGTGGATATGGCTCCAACTTATTGCAGGGGATTAAGAAGTGTAGTTTTCATTACAGTTTTGTAAGGTTTACCCATTTTTTATAAATGTCTTTTTGAAAATCAGAAACAAAAGGAATTATTTCGCGACATACACTAGAATACAACAGAATACTTCCAACTTAAGATTGGACATCCACAATATAGTAGGTTCAGGAATGGAGCTGGAACACCTAAGTGATTGTCCTTTCTATCTCGTTTTATTTTGTGTGCTTTTCTTTTTTCAGTATTTCTTCTGCTCTGACTTCACACTATCCATCCTACGTGGTGAACAAAGCAGGCTCAGAGTCCAATTCTCACCTTTTTTTTGTGTGTGTGTGTACACTATTTTTTTTTTTTTCATTTATTTTTATTAGTTGGAGGCTAATTACTTTACAATACTGTAGTGGTTTTTGCCATACATTTACGTGAATCAGCCATGGATTTACATGTGTTCCCCATCCCGATCCCCCCTCCCACCTCCCTCCCCATCTGAGAATCCCACACCAGAGGAAGAATGATTCCTGGTTATTCTCAATCCAAACTGTAAAAAGTCTTGGTGAAGGACTCTATTTGGTCCAATGGAGTCAGGTAGTTACTATTGGACTTACAATTGACCAAAAAAACACGCGGCATATAAGAACAGGAGTGCACTCTTATTAACTATATTTTTTAGTGTAGTGCTTAAAAAGACAGGAGTGTTTCCAGAAGCAAGAAAAGAATTCATGATTAGGACAAACAACAGCAAAAAGACACCTTTATCTTCTAGTAGTCTTTTCTCTCCTTTTGAAATTATTTCTCCCACTTCTAAATCCTGATACCTACCCAAAACCTAATTACCAATTATGGCCAATTATGCAATTCAACAACTGAGAATGTTTTCCTGAAGTCCTTTACCCTAATTTTCCTCATTCTTCTCTGTCATTGAAGGCAACACAATCACTCTTTAACAGAGTGAATTTCAGCTTCCTGCTATTTTAGTGATATTGTGTGTACTTGTTCAGTCATGTCTAACTCTTTGAGATTCTGTGGACTGCAGCCTGCCAGGCTCCTCAAACGATGGGATTTTCCAGGCAAGAATACTGGAGTGCATTGCCATGCCCTCCTCCAGGGGATCTCCCTAACCCAGGATTCAAAACTACCTCTCCTGTGTGTTCTGCATTGCAGGTGGATTCTTTACTCTGCAAAGCCACTGGGGAAGCCACTAGTGACATTTTATTCTTATTTACATCTTTCATTACCTCCTCCTTTCCTTTAGTTTAAGCAACTTTTTTTTTAATTTGAATTTATTATTTCTATCTCATCTTTGCATGAGATGTTCCTTTGGAATTTCTTATTTTCTTGAAGAGATCTCTAGTCTTTCCCATTCTGTTTTTTTCCTCTATTTCTTTGCACTGATCACTGAGAAAGGCTTTCTTATCTCTCTTTGTTATTCTTTGGAACTCTGCATTCAGATGGGTATATCTTTCCTTTTCTCCTTTGCTTTTTGCTTCTCGTCTTTTCACAGCTATTTGTAAGGCTTCTCAGACAGCCATTTTGCTTTTCTGCATTTCCTTTTCTTGGGGATGGTCATGATCCTCATCTCCTGTATAATGTCATGAACCTCCATCCATAGTTCATCAGGCACTTTGTCTATCAGATCTAGTCTCTTGAATCTATTTGTCATTTCCACTGTATAATCATAAGTGATTTGATTTAGGTCATAAACTGAATGGTCTAATGGTTTTCCCTCCTTTCTTCAATTTAAGTCTGAATTTGGCAATAAGGAGTTCCTGATCTGAGCTACAGTCAGCTCCTAATCTTGTTCTTGCTGACTGTATAGAGCTTTTCCATCTTTGGCTGCAAAGAATATAGTCAATCTGATTTCAGTGTTGACCATCTGGTGATGTCCATGTGTAGAGTCTTCTCTCGTGTTGTTGGAAGAGGGTGCTTGCTATGACCAGTGCCTTCTCTTGGCAAAACTCTATTAGCCTTTGCCCTGCTTCATTCTGTACTCCAAGGCCAAATTTGCCTGTTACTCCAGGTGTTTCTTCGCTTCCTACTTTTGCATTCCAGTCCCCTATAATGAAAAGGACATCTTTCTTGAGTGTTAGTTCTAGAAGGTCTTGTAGATCTTCATAGAACCATTCAACTTCAGCTTCTTCAGTGTTACTGGTCAGTCATAGACCTGGATTACTATGATATTGAATGGTTTGCCTTGGAAATGAACAGAGATCATTCTGTCATTTTTGAGATTGCATCCAAGTACTGCATTTCAGATTCTTTTGTTGGCTCTGATGGTTACTTCATTTCTTCTAAGGGATTCTTGTCCATAGTAGTAGATATAAGGGTCATCTGAGTTAAATTCACCCATTCCAGTACATTTTATTTCGCTGATTCCTAAAATGTCAATGTTCACTCTTGCCATTTCCTGTAGGACCATTTCTAATTTGCCTTGTTTAATGTACCTAACTTTCCAGGTTACTATGCAATATTGCTGTTTACAGCACCGGACTTTGCTTCTATCACCAGTCACATCCACAACTGGGTGTTGTTTTTGCTTTGACTCTGTCTCTTCCCTATTTCTGGAGTTATTTCTCCACTGATCTCCAGTAGCATATTGGGCACCTACCGAGCTGGGGAGTTCATCTTACAGTGTCCTATCTTTGTGCCCTTTCATACTGTTCATGGTGTTCTCAAGGCAAGTGATCAACATTTCATGCATTTCAGAATATTTCATGCAACGATGGGTTATTTCATGCAAAGATGGGCTCAATAAAGGACAGGAATGGTATGGACCTAACAGAAGCAGAAGATATTAAAAAGAGATGGCAAGGATATACAGAAGAACTGTAGATAAAAAGATCTTGATGACCCAGATAATCACAATGGCATGATCACTCACCTAAAGCCAGACATCCTAGAATGTGAAGTCAAGTCGGCCTCAGAAAGCATCACTACGAACAAACCTAGTGGAGGTGATGGAATTCCAGTTGAGCTATTTCAAATCCAAAAGATGATGCTGTGAAAGTGTTGGGCTCAATATGCCAGCAAATTTGAAAAACTTAGCAGTGGCCACAGGACTGGAAAATGTCTGTTTTCATTCCAATCTGAAAGAAAGGCAATGCCAAAGAATGCTCAAACTACTGCACAATTTCACTCATCTCACACTTTAGTAAAGCAATGCTCAAAATTCTCTAAGACATGTTTCAGTAATACATGAATCATGAACTTCCAGATGTTCAAGCTGGATTTAGAACAGGTAGAGGAACCAGAGTACACATTGCCAACACCCTCTAGAACATTGAAAAAGCAAGAGAGTTTCAGAAAAAAACATCTACTTTTGCTTTATTGACTATGCCAAAACCTTTGACTGTGTGGATCACAATAAACTGGATAATTCTGAAAGAGACGAGATTACCAGACCACCTGATCTGCCTTTTGAGAAATCTGTATGCAGTTCAGGAAGCAAAAGTTAGAACTGGACATGGAACAAGAAACTGGTTCCAAATAGGAAAAGGAGTATGTCAAGGCTGTATATTGTCACCCTGATTATTTAACTTATATGCAGTTTACATCATGAGAAATGCTGGACTGAATGAAGCACAAGCTGGAATCAAGATTGCTGGGAGAAATATCAATAACCTCAGATATGTAGATGACAGCACCCTTATGGCACAAAGTAAAGAAGAACTAAAGAGCCCCTTGATGAAAGTGAAAGAGGAGAGTGAACTAGTTGGCTTAAAGCTCAACATTCAGAAAACTAAGATCATGGCATCCGGTCCCTCACTTTTTGGCAAATAAATGGGGAAACAGTGACTGATTTTATTTTTGGGGGCTCCAAAATCACTGCAGATGTTGACTGCAGCCCTGGTATAAAAAGACACTTAGCCCTTGGAAGGAAATCTATGACCAACATAAACGGTACATTAAAAAGCAGAGACATTACTTTGCCGACAAAGGTCTGTCTAGTCGAGGCTATGGGGTTTTCCGTTGTCATGTATGGATGTGAGATTTGGACTATAAAGAAAGCTGAGTGCCGAAGAATTGATGCTTTTGAACTGTGATGTTGGAGAAGCCTCTTGAGAGTCCCTTGGTTTGCAAGGAGATCCAACCCATTCAGTCTAACGGAGATCAGTCTTGAGCATTCATTTGAAGGACTGATGTTGAACCTGAAACTCCAATACTTTAGCCACCTAATGCAAAGAGCTGACTCATTTGAAAAGACCCTGGTGCTGGGAAAGATTGAAGGCAGGAAGAGAAGGGGATGACAGAGGATGAGATGGTTGGTTGGCATCACTAACTCAATGAACTTGAGTTTGAGTTAATTCCGGGAGTTGGTGATGGACAGGGAGGCCTGGCGTGCTGTGGTTCATGGGGTCGCAGAGTCAGATACTACTGAGCAACTGAACTGAACTGATTTCTATCCCATATTTTCATCCCCAAATCTCTCGTTGCCTTCAGGCTATTCATTGTATTTTAATCTCATTTCTTTTCTTACATTTTCAATTTCTTTTTCCCTTTTCATCCTTTTTTAGCAGTTTTATCCAGAATACATATCTGTTTCCCTAACTAAGAAATGGCACAGTTCAGTTCAGTCGCTAAGCCATGTCCAACTCTGCGACCCCATGAATCGCAGCACACCAGGCCTCCCTGTCCATCACCAGCTCCCAGAGTTTACTCAAACTCATGCCCATCGAGTTGGTGATGCCATCCAGTCATCTCATCCTCTGTCGTCTCCTTCTCCTCCTGACCACAATCCCTCCCACCATCAGGGTCTTTTCCGCTGAGTCAACTCTCACATGAAGTGACCGAAGTATTGCAGTTTCAGCTTTAGCATCAGTCCTACCAATGAACACCCAGGGCTGATCTCCTTTAGGATGGACTGGATGGATCTCCTTGCAGTCCAAGGGACTCTCAAGAGTCTTCTCCAACACCACAGTTCAAAAGCATCAATTCTTTGGCACTCAGCTTTCTTCACAGTCCAACTCTCAGATACATACATGACCATTGGAAAAACCATGGTCTTGACTAGATGGACCTTTGTTGGCAAAGTAATTTCTCTGCTTTTTAATATGCTATCTAGGTTGGTCACAACTTTCCTTCCAAGGAGTAAGCATCTTTTAATTTCATGGCTGCAATCACCATCTGCAGTGATTTTGGAGACCAAAAAAATAAAGTCTGACACTGTTTCTCCTGTTTCCCCATCTATTTCCCATGAAGTTATGGGAATGGATACCATGATCTTAGTTTTCTGAATGTTGAGCTTTAAGCCAACTTTTTCAGTCTCCTCTTTCACTTTCATCAAGAGGCTCTTTACTTCTTCTTCTCCTTCTGCCATAAGGGTGGTGTCATCTGTATATCTGAGGTTATTGATATTTCTCCCGGCAATCTTGACTCCAGCTTGTGCTTCTTCCAGCCCAGCATTTCTCATGATGTACTCTACATATAAGTTAAATAAGCAGGGTGACAATATACAGCCTTAACGTACTCCGTTTCTTATTTGGAACCATTCTGTGGTTCCATGTCCAGTTCTAACTATTGCTTTGTGACCTGAATATAGGTTTCTCAAGAGGCAGGTCAGGTGGTCTGGTATTCCCATCTCTTTCAGAATTTTCTACTGTTTATTGTGATCCACACAGTCAAAGGCTCTGGCATAGTCAATAAAGCAGAAATAGATGTTTTTCTGGAACTCTCTTGCTCTTTGGGTGATCCAGCAGATGTTGTCAATTTGATCTCTAGTTCCTCTGCCTTTTCTAAAACCAACTTGAACATCTGGAAGTTCATGGTTCACGTATTGCTGAAGCCTGGCTTGGAGAATTTTGAGCATTACTTTACTAGCATGTGAGATGAGTGCAAGTGTGCAGTAGTTTGAGCATTCGTTGGGACTGCCTTTCTATGGGATTGGAATAAAAACTGACCTTTTCTAGTCTTGTGGCCACTGTTGAGTACAATAATGGTGAATATCCAACTGGGCTGGACATTGGACTCACCTGGGGATTATAGCTGCTACTAAAGACTCTGAATTAATTCTAAGATGTTGACTATGTACCAAAAGTCTTTAAAGTTGTCCCCAGAGGACTCCAAGAAGCAGAAGTTTGAGAACCACTGATCTATATAATTTCTTAGCCCAAGTCTGATTCATCCTTGATTTAGTCTCTGACTACACTAATCACATACAGTTAAAAAACTGAAAACACAGAAGTCCTATTAATCTCATTCGTTGACTGTCAAATTTATTCCCTCTGTACATGCACATTGCTACCACTTTTTTGAAGAAATTACTCATTTCTCAGGATTACTTTATATTAAAATTAATATTGCTTAACTTGATCTGCTTCCTGGTCAGAAAGGCCTGAAAACTGTCATCAGACTATTCTTTTAAAATCACAGAGCAAATATTTCACATTTGATTTAAAAATTTTAGAAATTTACTCTTGTGTTCAGCATGAAGTCCAAATGCTTTAGTTGGATATATAGAACTACACTTAATCTGGTACCTGCCTAGCTATTCAGTCATCTACTATAGCATGCTCCCTCCATCCTATGCTGTACCAACTTGCTGTTTATGCTGAGTACTGGAATTTCTCAGATTTCAATATTTAAATTAAATCATCAATTTTACACTGCATACTCCAACTCAAGTGGAGTTATTCTCCTCTGCTTTGATGCCATGTATGCTTGTCTTTTTGTATAAGATCTTTAAGTTTCATTGCCTTATTTAGTTATAGGTTTAGCTTCATTCTCTAGAATTTAAGACCTTTAAAGCCAGGGCTCATATATTATTCATCTATGTATTACACTTGTGCCCCCTGAAGTGATGAATAGATACTACACCTTCCAAACTATTAATTCCAAATAAAAAGAGAAAATATAATAGTGGAAAGTCATGATTTTTAAGGATGAAATTTCAAACATCCGCAATTATTTTGTTAATGATATCCTCAGATTAGATAATGGTCTGCATTTATCCACATATAAGTAAACACTCACATTTCATTCAGTTAGGCCACATTATAACTTTCATGGGTCCCTTTACAAATCTGATCTAAAATAGCTATTCTCAAGGTATGATCCCTAAACCAGCAGGGTCACTGCCATCATACAGTCCTTCAGATATTTCTGATGTCCCAGAGTTTGAGAACTACTGTAAAGGTTAGGGAAAGAGCTCGTGTTTGTTGCCTGACTTGCTTGTTTTCCTTTATATCTTGTACAGTGATTGGGAAACCAAGCTCTAAATGTGAATTATAGCCAACATGCATCATTTGGGTAGTGTGAGGTCCTGGCTTAATCTTTTGAACCTACATTCTTTAATTTATATGATGGGGTAAAGTATCCCCTACCTCTAGAGTTGCTATGAATATTAAATAAGCTAATCCATAGGAAATGTCTACCACAATTTATGGAGAAAATGCTTAGCATGATGCTTGCTCAGATATTCTGTTTTTTTTTTTTTTTCTTTCTTTCTTTTCATTTGATACTATTGCTGCTATTTCCATTATTCCTATCACTGCTATGGTACTATTTTTAATACCATTACTACCACTACAATTAGTTTTACAGTTCTTAAAAAAAAATAGTTGTGAAATGTTATATTTAGTCTCATTTTAGAGAGGCGGGAACATACTGGAAGAGGCAGATTAATAAGATCACACAATTATGAAGTGACACCAGATTAAACGAGTCATTCTGGTGAAATCAGATAACACAATTTTCATAGCAAATATTACTACATAAATAATTTGTATTTCAAGTGAGGATGAAATACTTTAAGAAATGTTTAGTACACAAGTGAAAAGGAAGTTTGATTATGTGATTTTAAAAATCCAGATACTGTTAAATAATGCCAGGTTAGTGTCTTCTTAAAGAGTAGTAACTCAACAGGTCAAAGCGGAAATGCAGTTAAAATATGAAAAGAAATATGCAATCCTTAAAGGCCTATTGATTTTTTTTCTTTCAACATTTGTAGCTATGAATGTCAACACAAATTCAAGTATATGAAAGGAATAACATATTTTCCCCAATGATTCAGTTAACTTCTAATTTGAATGCCCATAGCACTGTGGTTTAAGATTTTAACTCACTCAATCCAGAGTTTTTACCCAGTCCTGAGATTTTATCAGATTCACTTAATCCTTGAAGTAATATCTCAATAGGAAAATCTTGAGATTTTCTTCATCCCATCTGGTCTTCATTCAGGTCATCATTGAAATATTCCTCTTTCCTATGTGCTGACTTTATTCAAATCCTATTATTTTTGCTGCTATTTTTACACCAATCCTAAAGCCATAAACACTTTCTCAGGCTTCTTGGTCACCCTAGGGATGGAAATCCTTGGAACACTATTTATGTTCCTATAAATTCAAACGATTATTCAGTGCTTAACACTGAAAATTTCCATCCTCAGTTTTGGTGGACACAGAATAGGCTAAATGCTTTGGTATGACAGAGAGTAAACTACAGAAAGAACAAGGACAAGAAAATCAATATTCATCACATAAAAAAAAAAATTCAGCCATATATTTTGCACATTGCACATTTTCTGTACTACTGCAAGGCTTAAATCACGTCCTCAAATTCACTCTCAGTCTGAGGTCACCTAAGCCCTTCAGCTTTCCTTCACAAAACAAATGAATAGTAACCATTCAGCTGATAAGCTAATTCACTTTAACATGAACTACACACAATTTTAATATCTATAATGTGTTTGGCAGCAATGGGAAAAGTTTGTATCACTAGAACAGATGTTAATATTTTTACCCTGTAGAAAGATGAGGAGAGAAGTATGCTGTTCACCACGTGAGTGATTAAATCTTAAGAAGTTTAGAAAAGAAATATTAAACACTCATGCAAAATGGAATTAAATAACAGTTCATAGAATCAAGAGGAATTACTTGGAATGAAGAGATAATGAAAAATGTGAGTTGAAACTGACAAACTTATCTCTAGTGTCAGAAATAAGTTTGAAATGCCATTAGGTCCAAGTCTCAACTGTTCTGAAGAATTGATAATTTAATAATTGGTTTTGGGACCCTACATACTCACCAAACACACCCACACATAAACACAACTTTGCACACATGATGATTTATTTTTTGATAGATGACTGTAATAAACTTTAGGTCATAGTTTTAATTATATTGACTTATTTATTGCACCAAATAATTCATTCATTTCAAATTTGTCTTAATTATTAAATTGATTTTTTTCATCATTTATGTAAATGAAACAGTATTTTATCAGACTGAGCAAGCTGACTCTATGATCTGAAACTCGAGTATCTAATTCTAGTGGTAAGCTAGTTTATAGAACAATTACCTACCCAGAAAGAAAACAAACTTTCACAGAATAGATACTTAGTATTTAATTTTTTAATGAATACATTTTAAAACAATGAGGAAAGGATAAAGGGAGAGAACAAGGAACAACAAAAATGAAGGAAGGGAGAGGAGGGAAGGGAAGTCAGGAAGGAAATTTGGAAAAGAGGGAGGAAAGGAAATAGAGAAAGAAGTAATGGAAAAGAATTTTCAGAAAACTCAGTGATAAATACACAAAACTACTCCTGAAACTGTTCTCACTATTACCATTAGTAAACTATTTCTTCAACATAAACATAACTTTGTACTATAGTATCAGCCATCTTTTCATAATAGAGATGGAGAATCCTGTTTCTTTCAATATTACCTTATTATTGCATGTATTTTGATCCCAGAAGCTAATTTTAAAAATTCACTTTCCTTTGACACAAATTCCAGTAGCTCTTATGAAGTTTTGAAGACACTTTCTTCTACAGTGCCTATGATTCTTTTAAATTTCTACTTCTATCACCATATTGATATTTTTATCTTATGTCTTTAACGACATTCCAGGTACAATGACCTCCAAGTCTCTCTGTAGACCAACCAAAAAGGCTTTTAAGCTATCTTAGCCTGGTTGCTAGAGAAATTTCTGATATACTATAATGCAAGTCTTGGGGAGAAATAGTAGGTTGACTTCCTGGACTGGAAGTCATACTGTTGATAAAGATTTGGTTTCCTGTGCTGGTTGCTGCAGATTGTGGGTAAAAGCTCTATTTTTATAGATGGTCTGTGGACTGAAAAAAAAAAAAAAAAAAAAAAAACACCATGTGAGACCTGTGAGTTTAGTTTTATTTGTAGCTACTGAGGACTATTGCCCCAGAGATGGCCTCTTAGATAGCTCGGAGGGACTGTTTGAAAGAGGTGGTGCAGAGGAAGGCTTCCTTATATGTATGGACTTGGTGCAGAGAGTACTTGCTATCAGTCATACCTCTCAGCAGAAGACTGATGCTAACCATGAGGAGCAGATATCTCTGTTAGTGATTATACTGCTTCCCAGTTATGAGAAGGGGAAAGAAATCACACTCATAAAATTTTCTCCTGAAAATATTTAATTTCCTGAGGGCCTGTTCTGCCAGCTTTACGCAGAGCACAGGGCCTCATTCCTGATCTCAGCCCTGAGCTTTCAATGCATTAAAGTCAGTGACCGCAGTGTTTAGTGACTTCATCCTTGTAGAAACAAAGGGTCAAGTGGCACTCTTTAACTTGCAGGTCTAACCATTGTCCACCTGTGTAATCAGCCTCTAATATGAACTATCACACTATCTGGATATGTGCGCTTCTTCCTCATGATGATAACTAGATGAAGCTTCACTGTAAGAAGCACTACAGAGGGGATGTGTGTTTTCATTTACTTTGTATATGTAGGTACAGAAAGCCATTGTATCTCACTGTTTGTGTGCCAAGTTGAATCACTTGGATGTGGTATTGTCCACCAGATTCCTTTTTTGTAGGAAATCTTTAAATTTTGGCCATCAGTGATTTATAAGGCGATACTTTAAGAGGCTGCAAATATAAGTAATCTATTCTCCAACAACGTTTTACCCATTTAGCTTTATTGATAATTTTGGCACCGAGGGGCTTCCCTAACAGCTCAGTTGGTAAAGAATCCGCCTGCAATGCAGGAGGCCCTGGTTTGATTCCTGGTCAGGAAGATCCCCTGGAGAAGGGATAGGCTACCCACTCCAGTATTCTTGGGATTCCTTTGTGGCTCAGCTGGTAAAGAATCCCCAGACAATGTGGGAGACCTGGGTTCGATCCCCTGGTTGGGAAGATCCCCTGGAGAAGGGAAAGGCTACCCACTCCAGCATTCTGGCCTGGAGAATTCTATGGACTGTAAAGTCCATGGGGTCCCAAAGAGTTGGACACGACTGAGCCACTTTCACCTTCACAGGGCATCAAGGGTGGCAAGATAGCGATCTTTTGAATTATCTCTTTCTTTCTCTGTATATAATAAAGAAGAGCTTTTTCTTTACCTCCTCCTTTCTTTGTTAAAGCATCATTGTGGAAACTTTTATTCAAATTTTTCTAATACTTTTCATCAATTATTTTCTTATTTCTTTCTGTTTTTTTTTTTTCTTTTTTAATGCACAATCCATATTAAATTCAGCCCATGGGGATAAAAGTTCTTGTCCTTTTCATACGTTCACAGCAGAATTTGAGCACAAACTTGCTTCCTAGAATAACTCATTACATGCTTATCTTCTACTTTCTCCCCATTATAAAATCAGCCATTTCTCCAAAGAACATTGATACCTTTTACTGGGATCAAATTATTGCTTTACTTTTGATGAAGAGAAAACTGGAATAATATTTTCTACTTTGCTGAAGATATTTATTAATAAAAAGTTATATCAAAATTATTAATCTTAATATTAAAAAGTCTGTAATGACTATACAGTGATTATCAATATAATCATTGTTGTTGTGTTAGTCACTAAGATGTGTCTGACTTTTCTGTGACCCTGTGGACTGCAGTCCACCAGGCTTCTCTGGCCATGGGGTTTCTCAGGCAAGAATACTGGAGTGGGTTAGCATTTCCTTCTCCAGGGCATCTTGCAGACCCGAGGACTGAGTCCGTGTCTCCTGCAATGGCATATTCTTAACCACTGAGCCACCAGAGAAGCCCATCGGCATAACATATACCTCCAAATTACTCAGTAATTTTCTAAACAGTTACTGCTTTATTAATTCACTTTGATCTTTGTATACATAAATACATGTGAGTGTTATTGGAATACATTGGATAAATTAAAAAAGTAAGAATTTCAAGGGACAAACTTTGTTCAGTCAGATGTTTCCTTACCAGGGACTCTCCTTTTGTAATATGTTTGAAAACCAAAATAAAAAATCAAATTTTCTTTCAAATTTTTGGGTATGTGAGGAAACAAATGCAAATAAGAGGAAAAAGTAAAGTGTGTGCAAATTTTGAACTACTCCAAGAAGAGAAAATACTTGCTGGTAGTAATACCGGGAATAATTTGGATTTAATAAGATGAAATAACTATAGAATATTAATAGGAAACAAAGATTAGAAAATAATTACACTAATTTAATTCTCTCATTATTCTGTGTGAGAATGATGTAGGATGACCAAAACAATGAGGTTTTTTGTATTCAAACTTATACATGATAAATGAGATAAAATTTAAATAATATACATCATGTAATATGGTTTTAAATCAGAGAAAAATGACTTGGAAGTTTAGAAATCAATTAAAAATTGAACAATTTATTAAAATAATTTTTATTTAAATATGATTTTTTATCTTTTATGTCAAACAGATCATATATTTCAAAATAATTAACTATCAATAACTCATGCAATATTCTTCCTAAACCTGCAAAAATTTGGCTATCATAATAAATTATTGAGTTGCTGTGAAATTATAATAATTTCAGTTGGCTTGAAAGAATTGACTATATTAAAAACCACTATTTATTGTGAGAGTTTTATATATATTTCTAAGTTGTATGTTCCCTTTTAAAAGAAGGTCCCTTGAAAAAGACTAAAAACGTTGAGGGCAGTCAAAATGGAATCGCCTCAAAAACTTAGTTCAGTTGCTCAGTCATGACTGACTCTTTGTGACACCATGGACTGCAGCACTCCAGGCTTCCCTATTCATCACCAACTGCCAGAGCTTACTCGAACTCATGTCCATTGAGATTGTGATGCCATCAAACAATCTCATCCTCTGTTGACCCTTTCTCCTCCCAAATTCAATATTTCCCAGCATCCGGATCTTTTCAAATAAGTCAGTTCTTCACATCAGGTGGCCAAAGTATTGGAGTTTCAGCTTCAGCATCAGTCCTTCCAATGAATATTCAGGACTGATTTCCTTTAGGGTGGACTGGTTGGATCTCCAAAGGGACTCTCAAGAGGCTTCTCCAACACCACAGTTCAAAAGCATCAATTCTTCAGCACTCAGCTTTCTTTATAGTCCAACTTTCACATCCATACATGACTACTGGAAAAACCATAGCCTTGATTAGACAGACCTTTGTTGGCAAAGTAATGTCTCTGCTCTTTAATATGTTGTCTAGGTTGGTCACAGCTTTTCCTCTAGAAGCAAACATCTTTTAATTTTCATGGTTGCACTCACGATCTGCAGTGATTTTGAAGCCCCCCAAAATAAAATCTCTCACTGTTTCCATTGTTTCCCTATCTAATTGCCATGAAGTGATGGGACTAGATGCCATGATCTTAGTTTTCTGAATGCTGAGTTTTAAGCCAACTTTCCCACTCTGGTCTTTCACTGTAATCAAGAAGCTCTTTAGTTCTTTTTTGCTTCCTGCCATAAGGGTGGTGTCATCTGCATATCTGAGGTTATTGATATTTCTCCCTGCAATCTTGATTCCAGTTTATGCTTCATCCAGCCCTACATTTCACACGATGTACTCTGCATATAAGCTAAACAATCAGGGTAATAATATACAGCTTTAACATCTTCTTTCCTGGTTTGAAACTAGTCTGTTGTTCCATGTCAAGTTCTAACCATTGCTTCTTGACCTGCTACAGATTTCTCAAGAGGCATTTCAGGTGGTCCTGTATTCCCATCTCTTTTAGAATTTTCCACAGTTTGTTGTGATCCACACAGTCAAAGGCTTTGGCATAGTCAATAAAGCAGAAATAGATGTTTTTCTGGAACTCTCTTGTTTTTTCGATGATCCAGCAGATGTTGGCAAATTGATCTCTGGCTCCTCTGCCTTTTCTAAATCAACTTGAACATTTGGAAGTTCAAAGTTTACATCCTGTTGAAGCCTGGCATGGATAATTTTGAGCATTACTTTGCTAGCATGTGAGATGAGTGCAATTGTGTGGTAGTTTGAGCATTCTTTGGCATTGCCTTTCTTTGGGATTGAAATGAAAAATGACCTTTTCCAGTCCTGTGGCCACTGCTTACTTTTCCAAGTTTGCTGACATATTGAGTGCAGCGCTTTACCAGCATCATCTTTTAGGATTAGAACTAGCTCAACTGGAATTCCATCACCTTCACTAGCTTTGTTCATAGTGATGCTAATTAGGCCCACTTGACTTAGCATTCCAGGATGTCTGGCTCTAGGTGAGTGATCACACCATGGTGGTTATCTGGGTCATGAAGATCTTTTTTGTACAGTTCTTCTGTGTATTATTGCCACCTCTTCTTAATATCTTCTGCTTCTGTTAGGTCCATACCATTTCTGTCCTTTATTGTGCCTGTCTTTGCATGAAATGTTCCCATCTCTAATTTCTTGAAGAGATCTCTAGTCTTTCCCATTCTATTGTTTTCCTCTATTTCTTTGCATTGATCACTAGGGAAGGCTTTCTTATCTCTCTTTGCTCTTCTTTGAAACTCTGCATTCAAATGGCATATCTTTCCTTTTCTCCTTTGCCTTTAGCTTCTCTTCTTTTCTCAGATATTTGTCAAGCCTCCTCAGACAACCATTTTGCTGTTTTGCATTTCTTTTACTTGGGGATGGGCTTGATCACTGCCTCCTCTACAATGTCACAAACCTCCGTCCGTATTTCTTCAAGCAGTCTGTCTATCAGATCTAAAGCCTTGAATCTATTTGTCACCTCCACTGTATAATTGTAAGGGATTTGATTTAGGTCATACCTGAATGGTCTAGTGGTTTTCCCTACTTGCTTCAATTTAAGCTCTGTATCAACCTAGAGGGGTGAGATGGGGAGAGAGATGGAAGTCTCAAAAGGGAGGGGATATATGCATACCTATAGCTGATTCATGTTTAGGTTTGACAGAAAATAGCAAAATTTTGTGTAGCAATTATTCTTTGGTAAAAAAATTAATAAACTTCTAAAAAAGAAAAAACAAACAAAAATAAAGTCTAAATTTTGTAATAAGGAGTTCACGATCTTAGTCACAGTCAACTCCTAGTCTTGTTTTGGCTGACTGTACAGAGCTTCTCCATCTTTGACCACAAAGAATATAATCAGTCTGATTTTGGTATTGACCCTTTGGTGATGTCCATTAGTAGTGTCTTGTGTTGTTGGTAGAGGGTGTTTGCTATGACCAGTGCATTCTCTTGGCAAAATTCTATTAGCCTTTGACCTGCTTTGTTTTGTACTCCAAGGCCAAATTGCCTGTTATTCCAGGTATCTCTTGATTTCCTACTTTTGCATTCCTGTCCTCTATGATGAAAAGGACATCTTTTTTGGGTGTTAGTTCTAGAAGGTCTTGTAGGTCTTCATAGAACTGTTCAACTTCAGCTTCTTCAGCATAACTGGTTGGGGCATAGAATTAGCCTACTGTGATATTGCATGCTTTGCCTTGGAAATGAACAGAGATCATTCTGTCGTTTTTGAGATTGCATCCAAGTACTGCACTTCGGACTCTTGTGAACTATGACAGCTACTCCATCTCTCCCAAGGGATTCTTGCCCACAGTAGTAGATATAATGGTTTTCTGAATTAAATCCACCCATTCCAGTCCATTTTAGTTCTCTGATTCTTAAAATGTCAATGTTCACTCTTGCCATCTCCTGTCTGACCACTTCTAATTTGCCTTGATTCATGGCCCTAACATTCCAGGTTCCTGTGCAATAATGTTCTTTACAGCACCAGACTTTACTTCCATCACGAGTCACATCCACAACTGTGTGTTGTTTTTGCTTTGGCTTTAAAAATTAATGGCACCTATTTGCTTTATTTTTTAAAGTTGAACCTAATATTACTGGAAAAGTCATTGAATCTGTTATATATATTAGAATATAAAATTAAGTGATATAGATGATGTTCAAGTGATATAGATGATGTTGAAGAATAAAGAAATAATTTAAAATGGGAATTTCACCTTAGCTTATTTTCATTTCTGTCTGGCACATTTATTGAGTTTAGAAATCTCTATGACCCACCTCCCAGAGTAATGGAAGTAAAAGCAAAAATAAACAAATAGGACCTAATTAAACGTAAAAGCTTTTGCCCAAGAAAGGAAACTATTAACAAGGTGAAAAGACAGCCTTCAGAATGGGAGAAAATAATAGGAAATGAAGCAATTGACAAAGAATTAATCTCAAAAATATACAAGCAACTCCTGCAGCTCAATTTCAGAAAAATAAATGACCAAATCAAAAAAATGAGCCAAAGAACTAAACAGACACTTCTCCAAAGAAGACATACAAATGGCTTAACAAACACATGAAAAGATGCTCAGCATCACTCATTATCAGAGAAATGCAAATCAAAACCACAATGAGGTACCATCTCACGCTACTCAGAATGTCTGCTATCAAAAAGTCTACAAAAAATAAATGCTGGAACGGGTGCGGAGAAAAAGGAACCCTCTTACATTGTTGGTGGCAATGTGAACTAGTATAGCCACTATGGAGAACAGTGTGGTGATTCCTTAAAAAAAAACTGGAAATAGAACTGCCAGCAATCCCGCTGCTGGGCATACACAAGAAGGAAACCAGAATTGAAAGAGACACGTGCACCCCAATGTTTATCGCAGCACTGTTTACAATAGCCAGGACATGGAAGCAACCTAGATGTCCATTGGCAGACAAATGGGTAAGAAAGCTGTGGTACATATGCACAATGGAATATTACCCAGCTATAAAAAAAGAATGCATTTGAGTCAGTTCTAATGAGGTGGAGGAAACTGGAACCTATTATACAGAGTGAAGTAAGTCAGAAAGAAAAACACCAATACAGTATATTAACACATATATATGGAATTTAGAAAGATGGCAACAATGACCCTATATGTAAGACAGCAAAAGAGACACAGATGTAAAGAACAGACTGTTGGACTCTGTGGGAGAAGCTAAGGGTGGGATGATTTGAGAGAATAGCATTGAAACATATATATTATCATATGTGAAGCAGATTGCAGTCCAGGTTCAATGCTTGAGGCAGGGTGCTCAGGGCTGGTGCATTGGGGTGACCCAGAGTGATGGAATGGGGAGTGAGGTGGGAGGGGGGTTCAGGATGGAGAACACATGTACACCCATGGCTGATTCATGTCAATGTATGGCAAAAATCACCACAATATTGTAAAGCAATTAGCTTCCAATTTAAAAAAAAATCTCTATTTCTACCATATACTGAAAATGGATTAGAAGAAGGAACATGGAATTTAGTTAAAATAATAATTATTGCATTGTGCATTTAATATGTACCTGACACTATTGTGCTTGACTAACTCATTGATCCTTCCAACAACCCTACAGGAGAGTATTACTAGCACCATTATGTAGCAGGGATAAATGAGCTCAGGTTAATAAAATAATCCTCCTTCTGTCTTGTAATCTTAGGTATGGAGTTGAAGCCTCAAACTAGGCAGCATTAATCCACAGTGTCTTGTTCTATGTCATGAAGTAATAAGCCTTAAAAATAGATTCATAATAATTTATGTAAAAAGGAGAATGCAAGTTATAATGTTGAAATGTCTACACATTGTAACTTAAAATATTTCATTTGAAACTTACACAGAATAAAACTAACTTTCTTTCTATTTAAATGGTTTGCCAAAGAATTGAGAAACAGTTGAAACTGGGATAAGATATAGATTTTCTAAAATTAAATTCATTTTACTTTTGTAAGAACTTGAAATCTAGTAATAAAATATTAGAATTATGTCTGATGAAATCAATGGGGAAAAGGTACACTAATAATAAGCTCAAATAGTGCTTACTGTGTGCTATCCATGTTCCTAAATATTGCTATTCATTGCGGTTGTTCGGTTGCTCAGTAGTGTCTGACTCTTTGCAATCACATGGACTGCAGCACTCCAGGCTCCATTGTCTTTCACTATCTCTCAGAGTTTGCACATGCCGTGACCACTGTTTCAATGATGCCATCCAGCTAGCTCATCCTCTGTTGCCCCCTTCTGCATTTGCCTTTATTTTTCCAAGCATTAGTCTGTTTTCCAATGAGTTGGATTTTCACATCAGGTGGCCAAAGTATTGGAGCTTCAGCATTTAATCCTTCTAATGAATATTCAGGGTTTATTTCCTTTAGGATTGACAGGTTTGATCTCTTTGTAGTCCAAGGGACTCTCAAGAGTCTTCTGCAGCACCACAGTTCGAAAGCATCAATTTTTCAGTGCCCGACCTTCTTCATGGTCCAACTCTCACATCAGTATGTGACTACTGGAAAAACCGTAGCTTTGATGATACAGACCTTTGTTGGCTAAGTGATGTCTTTGCTTTTTAATACTCTGTCTAGTTTTGTCATAGTTTTCCTTCCAAGGAGCTAGCATATTTTAATTTTGGCTGCAGTCACTGTCTGCAGTGATTTTGGAGTTCAAGAAAATAAAGTCTGCCACCATTTCTACCTTTTCCCACCTATTTGACATGAAAACCAGTGTGTTGTTCTATGTCTGGTTCTCATTATTGCTTCTTGGCCTGCATACAGGTTTCCCAGGAGACAGGTATGGTGATCTCTTATTTCTATCTCTGTAAGAATATTCCAGTTTGTTGTGATCCATACAGTCAAAGGCTTTAACATAGTCAATGAAGCAGGGCTTCCCTGGTGGCTCATTGGTAAGGAAACTGCCTGCCAATGCAGAAGATATGGGTTCGATCAGGAAGACACCCTGGAAAAGGAAATGGTGACCCACCCCAGTATTCTTGCCTGAGAAATCTCATACGCAGTGGAGTTTGGCGTGTTGCAGTCCACGGGGTCACAAAAGAGCCCAACATGACTTTGCAACTAAATAATGACAATGACACAGTCAAAGGTTTAACATAGTCAGTGAAGCAGAAATAGGTGTTTTTCTGGAATTCCCTTGCTTTTTATATGATCCAGCAGATATTGGCAACTTGATTTCTGCTTCCGCTGATTTTTTTCTAAATTCAACTTGTACATCTGGAAGTTCTCAGCTCATGTACTGCTGAAGCCTAGTAGGAAGGATTTTGAGCATTAACTTGGTAGCATGTGAAATAGAGGCAACAGTACCGTGGTTTGTACATTCTTTGGTATTGTCCTTCTTTGGGATTGGAAAGAAAACTGACTTTTTCCAGTCTTGTGGCCACTGCTGAATTTTCCAAATTTGCTGACGTATTGAATGCAGCTCTTTAACAGCATCATCTTTTAGAATTTTAAATAGCCCACCTGGAATTCCATTATCTCCACTAGCTTTGTTCATAGTAATGCTCCCTAAGGCCCACTTGAATTCACCCTGCAGGAATGTCTGGCTCTAGGAGAGTAAACACACCATCCTGGTTATCTGGGTCATTAAGAACCTTTTTGTAGAGTTCTGTATATTTTTGCCACCTCTTCTTAATCTCTTCTGCTTTTGTTAGGTCCTTGCTGTTTCTGTCCTTTATTGTGCTCATCCTTACATGAAATGTTCTCTTTTTCTTGATCTCTAATTTTCTTGATGGATCTCTAATCTTTCCTTTCTATTGTTTTCCTCTATTTCTTTGCATTGTTTATTTAAGAAGGCTCTCTTATCCCTCCTTGCTATTCTCTAGAATTCCACATTCATTTTTTCCTTTGCCTTTCACTTCTCTTCTTTTCTCAGCTATTTGTAAGGACTCCTAAGACAACCCTTTTTTTTCTTGCATTTCTTTTTTCTTAGGGATCGTTTTGATCACAGCCTCCTGTACAAGGCTGCAACCCTCTGTTCATAATTCTTCAGGCACTCTGTCTTCCAGATCTATTTATTTATTTTTTTTTCCAGTGGGTTTTGTCATACATTGACATGAATCAGCAATAGATTTACACGTATTCCCCATCCCGATCCCCCCTCCCACCTCCCTCTCCACCCGATTCCTCTGGGTCTTCCCAGTGCACCAGGCCCGAGCACTTGTCTCATGCATCCCACCTGGGCTGGTGACCTGTTTCACCATAGATAGTATACATGCTGTTCTTTTGCAACATCCCACCCTCACCTTCTCCCACAGAGTTCAAAAGTCTGTTCTGTACTTCTGTGTCTCTTTTTCTGTTTTGCATATAGGGTTGTTGTTACCATCTTTCTAAATTCCATATATATGTGTTAGTATGCTGTAATGTTCTTTATCTTTCTGGCTTACTTCACTCTGTATAATGGACTCTCTTCCAGATCTAATCCGTTGAATTTATTTTTCACCTCCATTGTATAATTATAAGGGATTTAATTTAGGTCGTGCCTGAATGGCCTAGTGGTTTTCCCTACTTTCCTCAATTTAAACCTGAATTTTGCAATAAGGAGCTCATGATCTGAGCCACAGTCAGCTCCAGGTCTTGTTTTTTTACTGACTATATAAAGCTTCTTCTAAATATTATGTATTTTAGTACACTTAATCCACAGAATAACCATATGAGATAAGTTATTATCATTCCCACTTTTTAGATGCAGAAACTAAGGTACAAAAAAAAGTAAAAACACATCTCAATGTCACCGAACTGATAGCTAGGAAAACCAGGATTCAAACACAAAACAAAGTTTGCATCTGCAGTTTTTGGTTTTAAGTCCAAAGAAATGGTTACATTTCAGTTTTTTAGTCTCGGAGGATTTCTATTAGTAGAAATGAGAAAGGCAGAGAAAGAAAATGCTGTTTCATATTTTTTCCCCAAGAAATGTGGAATATGAGTGAAAGTTTTACATTGCTATGTTTTAGTTGTCAAAGGTGTGCTATACAAAAGGAAATACATCTGCAATAAAAAATAATATAGGGGACTAAATCCTAGACCAGAAATCTGAATAGAAATTTGTAATTCATCTACCATAGGAGTTATTTAAGCAAAGAGAGTAGAAATAACATTATTAATAATAAAAATGTTATTGCAATTATAATATACACTGTAATAATTCATCTGTATATTTAGGTTGTAATTTATAGCAAGAGTTCTTCTCATGTGTAAATGAAAGTGTTAGTCACTCAGTTGTGTCTGACTCTTTGCAACCCCATGGACTGGAGCCCACCAGGCTCCTCTGTCCATGAGATTCTCCAGAGAATACTGGAGTGATTTGCCATTCCCTTCTCCAAGGGATCTTCCCGACCTAGGTCTCAAATCCTGGTCTCCCACCTTGCAGGCAGATTGTTTACCATCTGAGCCACCAGGGAAGCTTATATTTTTTTAAACTTAAAATATATAGGTATAAATATATTACCTTATTTAAACTTGTATATTGTTTAATTTAATGTCAGAGTTAATGCCCTATATAGAACAGAGAAGAATTTCAGGACAACTCAGGAAAAATAGTCAGTTCAGTAGTAAGTGGCTGTGGAGATGAGAACTGATCCAAATATAAACCAAATTTCAAGAGTTTCAGGGGTAGGTGAATGATAAGCCAGTGAAACTGAAAAGATATTTTGTACTTTCAAGAGATTTTCAGTGAAAGAAAGGAGAGTTTAAAGAGTTGGTTAGAAAAAAACAAAAAAAAAAGAGTTGGTTAGAACTAAAGAAAACAAAATAACTGTTAGGATAGGACAAAATAGAACACATTTAGAGATGGGGAAGAGAACTGATGGAGAAAAATAAAACACAGAATTGGGGATGGGGTGGTGAATGGATTGTGTTCCTTGTGACTTGAGTGAATAAAATCAAAAACATTCTTTTTTTTTTCCATTAGAGATCAAGGACACTCTGGTCAGTAAGGGAAGTTTTAGTAGAAATTATGGGATAAGAAAGTAAAACATTTGAACTGGATGGCTTCAGGAACATAGTCACTAAATTAATACATTGAGAATAATAAATGGGAGTATAGTATTCTTACTCCAAGAAAAAAAATGGCATAGGCATATGAGGAAGTATATTAAGGGATCAGGAAGGGAAATATTTTCAATTAAGTTTATGGCATCTACTGCTCAGCATTCTGTCTCATGTACTTTTACTAAGAATCATCACTTCAGTCTTTTAAAATTGAAGAATAAGACTCATATTTCACTATCATAATACAACTATTTGACATTCATTTCACTGTTGTGTTAAGTAGATAGACAATGGTAAAATCTAAGTCTGAATGTATTCCCAAATGGGTCAATAAAGGATTTCTGTCATCATAAAATGTTAATGAAAAAAATATTTTAATGATAATTACCACAATCTACACTGGAGCACAGAGAAGGCAGTAAAGTCAATCACTAAATGATTTATTATCAATTAGTATTTCAGTATCCATAAGAATCTTACGGTTATTTCATCAAATACTGAGAGTTGTATGTATAACAAATTAACTTTTAAAAATCTCATTTAATTTCTCTATTTTAACTATCTTCATTTTAATCATCAGTTCATGAAGCTATATTTTTTTTTACCTGCTTGAATGACCAAAATATGCCACACACAGCTCTTGAAGGAAAACAAAATAACAAAATCATTTGAAAAATAAATAAATAAATAAAACTGCAAGTGAATGTTGTCCTTTGTAACATTAAATGTCCTTATGAATTGTGGATTCCATGAAAAGTGCCATAAAAGTGTGAACCCATGATTTTTTAAATTTCTATAGAATCTAGACTTACTGTAAAGTTTTATCAGAACACATGTTTCTAGAATCTCCTAAAAAGTTCCAGAAACATCTAGATACAAATCATGAACAAGAATGAAAGAAATAAGATGCAAGGAAATATCAATTAAATTTTTTGTGTTAAAATCATAGATGCATTGTCCTTGTGCAATAACAATTATTTTGGGTATTGCTTCAATATAGAATTATTCTATATACTGTATAGTTATCTGTAGCATGGATGAGAATTCTTTACCAAAGTTTTACATGATTATTGTCTGAAAAACTAAGGTAACAAATAATCAGAACCATTTAAAATCAAAATAAAAATTAATTCTTTAAATATAATATGTGCTTCAAGGGCAGAGTTCACAGTGGTCAGCTATGATACAACGTGCAGTTTTAAACGAAATCTTAAGTCTGCTATAACAAATTGCCACAAATTCTATGGCTTAATGCAATACAAATTTAATCTTATACAATCCTGGAGACTAGAAGTTCAAAATCAGTTTCACTGGACTGAAACCAAGATGTCCACCTGGCCAAGCTCCCTTTGGAGGAACAAAGGAAGAATTTGTTTCCTCTCCTTTTCCAGCTTTTAAAGTTGTATGTCTTTACTCATGGACTCTTCTTCCATTGTCAAAGTCAATGCCTTTCTCTCTGAATCCTGGTAGCTCAACTGGTAAAGAATCCACCTGCAATTCAGGAGACTCCAGTTCAATTCCTGGGTCAGGATGATCCACTGGAGAAGGGATAGGCTGCCCACTCCAATATTCTTGGGCTTCACTGATGGCCCAGCTGGTAAAGATACCTCCTGCAATGTGGGAGACCTGGGTTTGATCCCTGGGTTGGGAAGATCCCCTGGAGAAGGCAAAAGTTACCCACTCCAGTATTCTAGCCTGGAGCATTCCATGGACTGTATAGTCCATGGGGTCACAAAGAGTCAGACACAACTGAGAGACTTTCACTTTCACTGCTTCTCTCAACTACCTTCACACAGCTTTCTTTTTCTGTTCAGTTCAGTTTCAGTTCAGTGGTTCAGTCATGTCTGACTCTGCGACCCCATGAATTGCAGCACACCAGTCCTCCCTGTCCATCACCAACTCCTGGAGTTTACTCAAACTCATGTCCATCTAGTTGGTGATGCCATCCAGCCATCTCATCCTCTGTCGTCCCCTTCTCCTCCTGCCCCCAATCAGCATCAGGGTCTTTTCCAATGAGTCAACTCTTCCCATGAGGTGGCCCAAGTACTGGAGTTTCAGCTTTAGCATCAGTCCTTCCAATGAACACACAAGACTGATCTCCTTTAGGATGGACTGGTTGGATCTCCTTGCAGCCCAAGGGACTCTCAAGAGTCTTCTCCAACACCACAGTTCAAAAGCATCAATTTTTTGATGCTCAGCTTTCTTCACAGTCCAACTCTCACATCCATACAAGACCAGTGGAAAAACCATAGCCTTGATTAGATGGACCTTTGTCGGCAATGTAATGTCTCTGCTTTTTAATATGCTATCTAGGTTGATCATAGCTTTCCTTCCAAGGAGTAAGCGTCTGTTATTTCATGGCTGCAATCACCATCTGCAGTGATTTTGGAGCCCAAAAAAATAAAGTCTGACACTGGTCTGGGTCAATTAACTCTTACATATGGAAACATATAATGGCATTTAGAGTCCACCTGAAAAATTGAAATTGATCATTCTATCTCAGTATCCTTAACTTAATAATATATGCAAATTATTTTTGTCATACTTGGTAACCTTCACAGTTTCTGTGATTAAGCTATGGATATCTTTGGGGGATCCATTATTTAACCTACTACAGTACACAAGGCATACAATAGCCCATAACATGTTATCTAATGTGTTTTCCCTTTATCTAAGACTTTCAGGAAAACCCCTAATAATTGAGAACTTGCATACTGAAAGAAGCATATGGTGTCAGAAATCGTGCTTGTACAAATCGTTGGAAAACAGAGGCTGAGCTTCAACTCCAAGAGCTGTCACTTTCTTCTGCCACAAATCCCCAAGAAGTGATGACTGTGAAGACATATTTCAGCAATATCACTTTTCTGTCAAAAACACTACCTAGCAGTATTTGCCCATGGAGGAAAGAGTAGAAATGTAGCAATGAAAGCAGAATGTCATGAAATCGAATGAAAGTCAAGAACCAAGTGTATCCAAAATGCAGTGAGGATAATATAAGAATAATATCTCTGTACCAATTGTCTAAGATTGCTTATATTTCTGTATAAATATATAATATATATGTATATCTGTTAATTGTATATATATGCAACTATATACATAAACTAGATATAGATATACATATGAATTGATGGTTGAGCATATTATAAGTATGTATGACATGACGGTCTGTCTCTCCTCTACAATTGGTAGAGACAACAATGGCAGAAATGTAAATATAGGTTAAAATATTTTGTTAAAATCACAGATTAGTAACAGCAGGTGATATACACTTACGTTAATTTCAAGTGAGAAAGAATGATTGTGCCTTGGAAAACTGAGTCCTGGACAAATTTTAACATGGCTTATTCTGGCATGACAAGTGTGCAAATTCAGATCTTCACAAATTCCTAATCAAGACATGTGGCTCAGTGTCTACATGCCACTAATTGGGATATTATTTGTGGTCATATTTGTTAGTTAACTTTTCATATATTTCTATCTCTTCATATATATGTGTATATATATATATATATATGATTTATATATAATATCTCTTCAAACAGAACTTCCGCCCTCTATGGGATAGATCATAGATCAGGCATAAGATATATGCATGCATAGCAATACATATTCTTAGAAAAATCTTGTTTCCTTTCTGACAATGGAAAACCCAGAAGTTCAAAGTTAATTGTGAAGTCACTCAAGCAAAACTCTCTCATTTATTATAACACTTATGAGACCACCTCACACATAGCATGTAATCAGTAAAAGAATATCAAATACAACTCATTAATGTAATGTGTAAAATAAAATAATCTATACTCAGCTAAATAATTCATTTTCAAAATGAGCAAAAAAAAAAGTAGTGTGTTCAACATCAGGAAATTCTCAGCCAAATAAAATGTTGTCATGTTTTTCTGTGGAAAAATAGTAAGACTCAACCATGAGAATTTGAAGAATATGCTCTTCTTATTTTTCATGTTTTTTAGATCCATGATTTGAATACATAGATATTTCTCAGATGATTTACCTGGGTTTAAGATAGCTTCTAATAATGAAGAAAGTAAGGTAGATTTTAGATAGACATCTGTATCTGGGCACATTGCCAACCAAAGTAAAAATCACATTTGTAAGTCTAGTTTTGGGATAGGTATAACTTTGAAAGTAAGTTCAGGACAGTGGGAAATAAGCATTTATTACCTTAGCAACTATTGAAATGGATAGGGAGTGAGTTAAGCTCATCTCCTGTTTTGTTTTTTTTTTTTTTTTTTGCCCCCCCCCTTCTCTTTTACTTGTTGGAATATGTACATAGTTATTATAACTGGAGATGTCATCATGGACCAAGATAAACCCTTGTGAATAGGGTGTCTCATAGGTTGAGTCACTGAAGCAGACACTGAAATGGAGATAGGCATGAAAGATATTTTTTTTAGTGCCTTTTGGCTCATCCACAGTCAAAGTTAGGAAAAGGAAACAGGATTGGGCAGAAGGAGAAGCTGAACTGAGACGTAGGTACCACAGTAACCACCAGAAATTTTATAAGATTTCTGGAGCTAGACTTGCCCTTCACAATAGTCCCGTGGCATTTCTAGTATTGATCAATCACTGTTGACACCTGTGTGCTAAAAGCTCACAAAGAACTGGGAAAACAGTCCTTCAGTGGTGGATCTAAAGGTGCATTGCATGGGTCAACACAATGGCCATGTCCAATGGTAATAAAAGAGAGACATATTATGAGTCCTGGAACCCTAACAGAACTTTACAGTCTTGGAATGCCAATCTCTGGACTTTGACCTCAGAGAAAAAATTCAAACACATTCACTGTGACATCTCTGCCACTAGCATGATTTTATTACCATCATTATGATCTTGTGTCCCCAAATTTACCTCTAATCTAGATTAAATGCCATCATTATACAGTATAGTGAAAGTGAAAGTGAGGTCACTCAGTCGTGTCCGACTCTTTGCGACCCCATGGACTATAGCCTACCAGGCTCCTCCATCCTTGGGATTTTCCAGGCAAGAATACTGAAGTGGGTTGCCATTTCCTTCTCCAGGACATATAGTAAGTACTTGGTATTTCAAGTACATTTCAAACAATGACTGCATCTTTACTTCAACATGATCAAACTAAAACAAACATCATCTTTCCACCAGACAAATTTTCTTTTTGTAATAACAATCTGAGCATATGATAAAAAAAAAAATCTATGTAGATGTTCTTATTTCATAGTCAAAGTTCTTAGCTCAGGGAGCATTTTATGAGCTGACCTTTTTATACCATCTCATGACATCCCCATCATCCATTCAAAATTCCCTTTAGTTCTACAAAAGGGCTGTGTGCTTGCTAAGTCACTTCAGTCATGTCCAACTCTTTGAAACCCTGTGGATCATAGCCTGCCAGGTTGCTCTGTCCATAGGATTCCCCAGGCAAGAATACTTGAGTTGCCATGTCCTCTTCCAGTGGATCTTCCCAACCAAGAGATCGAACCTGCATCTCGCTGCATTGGCTGATGGGTTCTTTACCACTAGCACCACCTGGGAAGCCATTCCCTTATCCAGGGAATTCTCCTGACCCAGGGATGAGACCTGGGTCTCCTGTACTGCAGGCAGATTCTTTGTCATCTGGGCTACCAGGGAAGTCACAAAGGGGCTATTTTCTCTTAATTCTGTAATCCTTTGTCCACATCATTTTCTCTTTCAATATTCTTATACTCATCTTGCCTCGAATTAACTTTTGTTAATTTAATTGCTTTTGTAACCATTTATCTCCAAACAAAGCATGATAATCTCAATCTATTATTGTGTCTCCAGCACTTACAAAATGCCTGGTTCACAGTAGGTGTGTATTCATACTGAGTAGATGGAGGAATGTATGCTTGAATGAAAGAAACCTTTGGCTCCATCTACCCAAGTTTTGCCTGCTTTCCACAGAAGCATGCCACTGTCAAGTCTTCACATGTTCTAAAAGTTGTGAACTATAAACCTGAAAAATATATTAGGATCAAATGACAAAGCCAAATCTAAGAAAAAGTAAATTAGATTTAATTTGCTTAACAGTATGGAGCCACTGACAATTTTTCAGAAGTCTTCAGGCAAAACCATGAGTTTTTAAATTCCAGGCTTTAGTCAATTAAAGATAACCAGAATGATCATTTCATTAACTGGAATTCTTATGAGAAGTATATGATCAGTGTTAAGCTGTGAATCACTTAACAAAAGGAACTCTGAAATCAAGAAGATGGAATATTGATTGTGTGTATTAACTCTTCAGATAACATTAAATAGCAAGAGGGGGAAAGGCAGTGACTTAAAACTAAGGAGATATGATAATGATTTAAAGTGACCTCCAGAAGTGTAAAGACAGAACAAAATGCATTGAAGATGAGATAAGGGAAATATAACTGGAGGGTAAAATAATTTTTAAAAATGCAAAAATATAAGGTGTGCAAGTGTGGCAGATACATAAGTAACTGTCATAGTAGATAACAAACTAGCTATGATCAGCGAAGCAACTCTGGGGAAAGCAAATACAGTGGTGAATTCTAAGTAAAAACAGTTCACCCGGAGATGATGCAAGTTCTCAAATTACATTGTGTGTTTAGTCTGTCTTTTTTTTTTTTTTTTTTTAACACTGCAATCAAGGAGCTTTGTGGAAAATGTGGGGCAGATTTGCAGAAAGGAAATGTACTTTGTTAAATGGTTAATGAATAAGTTCAATAAAGGAAGAGTAAATAAGAAGTGACTGTACTGAAGGTAACTAGGAGTTATATTCTGCAAAGGGTGACATACAGGCTATTTCCACAGAGCTTTACAGTTTGGGAGGTATTGAGAACTCAAAGTAATGTGGCAGACTACATATGATTTCCTAATACTTGAAAAAAATGCCAACATAAGTTGCTATAAAGACAAAGATAAAAATTGATTACAACTTTGAATGATTAAAGTAAAATTCTACTGAACAGGAAATGATGCACAAATATATTTTTAAGTTACCCTTATCTATTGTAAACATTTTGCTACTACCAATCTTAATATTTTGAGGGAAAACTGATTAACAATATATACTCAGGGTATAAATGTATACTTAAAGAAAATGACAATAGAGAGGCTAACACTGAAACAAACTTGACACAGTGAAATGATTGCCAGCCTTGCAAGTGATCTTGAAAATGACAGTGATGAGTGTTACCAGTGATTCGTGGTTTCTCTGCTGGGAGCCATGCTGATCACATTTTGTGCTTAGTCACATTGAAATCTTCTGATGATTCTATGGATAGACATGATCATCAATCTCAATTTTAAAAGTGAAAATAGGCTTAATAAGATTAAGCACACTCATACCCTGGAAATATGTACACTGTTTTATGTTTCTTGGACACCAAACGACATGTTCCTAACCATAAATAATACTGGAATATCAGTCTCAAGAGAACAGGAGAGTCAGGTTGTTTGTTTTTTTCCAGCATCCCTAGGATTAAGAACATGGTATTATATTTACTTAGATACTTGTTAAAATAATCCTATAAATGGAAAAATTTAGAAAATAAGTTGAGATAACATGAAGATGTTAAACAATCTATTAAAGAGTATAACACATCCCTTAAATGAATGTGCATTGTGTAAATGGATGGTATACGAACTAAAATGTTGTTGTTGCTTTTCAGTCACTCAATTGTGTTCAGTTTGTTGAGACCCCATGGACTACAGCATGCCAGGCTTCCCTGTCCTTCACCATCACCCAGAGCTTGCTAAAACTCAGGTCCATCGAATCAGTGATACCATCCAATGATCTCATCCTCTGTCGACCCTGTCTCCTGCCCTCAATCTTTCCCAGCATCACGGTCTTTTCTAATGAGTCAGTTCTTCACATCAGGTGGCCAAAGTATTGGAGTTTCAGCTTCAGCATCAGTCCTTCCAATGAACACCCAGGACTGATCTCCTTTAGGATTGGCTGGTTGGATCTCCTTGCAGTCCAAGGGACTCTCAAGAGTCTTCTCCAACACCACAGTTCAAAAGCATCAATTCTTCAGTGCTGAGATTTCTCTACAGTCCAACTCTCACATCCATACATGACTTCTGGAAAAACCATAGCCTTGACTAGATGGATCTTTGTTGGCAAAGTAATCTCTCTGCTTTTTAATATGCTGTCATCTTTGGTCATACCTTTTCTTCCAAGGAGTGTCTTTTTATTTCATGGCTGCAGTCACCATCTGCAGTGATTTTGGAGCCACCCAAAATAAAGTCTGTCACTGTTTCCCCATCTATTTCCCATGAAGTGATGGGACCAGATACCATGATCTTAGTTTTCTGAATGTTGAGCTTTAAGCCGACTTTTTCACTCTCCTCCTTCACTTTCAAGAGGCTCTTAAGTTCTTCTTTGCTTTCTGCCATAAGGGTGGTGTCATCTGCAAATCTGAGGTTATTGATATTTCCCCCGGCAATCTTGATTCGAGCTTGTGCTTCATCCAGGCCAGCATGTTGCATGATGTACTTTGCATATAAGGTAAATAAGCAGGGTGATGATATACAGCCTTGGCATACTCCTATCCCAATTTGGAACCAGTCCGTTGTTCCATGTCCTGTTCTAACCATTGCTTCTTGACCTGCATACAGGTTTCTCAGGAGGCAGATAAGGTGGTCTGGTATTCTCATCTCTTGAAGAATTTTCCATAGTTTTTGTCATCCACACAGTCAAAGGTTTTCAGTTCAATTCAGTTCAGCCACTCAGTTGTATCCGACTCTTTGCGACACCATGGACTCCAGCACACCAGGCCTCCACCATCACCAACTATTGGAGTTTGCTCAAACCCATGTCCATGGAGTCAGTGATGCCATCCAATCCTCTCATCCTCCGTCAACCCCTTCTCCTCCTGCCTTCAATCTTTCCCAGCATCAGGGTCTTTGCCAATGAGTTAGTTCTTCACATGAGGTGGCCAAAATATTGGAGTTCCAGCTTCAGCATCAGTCCTTCCAGTGTATATTCAGGATTGATTTGCTTTCGGTTTGGCTGGTTTGATCTCCTTGCATTCCAAGGGACTCTCAAGGGTCTTTTCCAACACCACAGTACAAAAGCATCAATTCTTCAGTGTTCAGCTTTCTTTACAGTCCAGTTCTCACATCCTAGCCAATAAAGCAGAAGTAGATGTTTTTCTGGAACTCTTGATTTTTCGATGATCCTATGGATGCTGGCAATTTGATCTCTGGTTCCTCTGTCTTTTCTAAATCCAGCTTGAACATCTGGAAGTTCATGCTTCATGTATTCTTGAAGCCTAGCTTAGAGAATTTTGAGCATTACTTTGCTAGCGTGTGAAATGAGTGCAATCTTGCAGTAGTTTGAACATTCTTTGATATTACCTTTCTTTAGGTTTGAATGAAAATTGATCTTTACCAGTCCTGTGGCCACTGCTGAGTTTTCCAAATTTGCTGGCATATTGAGTGAACCGTGCATCCCCAAAATTCATATGTTGATCCCAAACCCTCAGTGTGATTGTTTTGAAGACAGGCCCTTTAAGAGACAATTTAATGTAAATGAGGTCATAAGGTCAGGGCCTTAACCCAGTAGAACCAGTGCGTTTATAAGAAGAGGAAGAGATATCAGAGATCATAGTCCAGAAACACACAGAGAAAAGGTTACAATTGGACACAGCTAGAGACAGTCATTTGAAAGCTAGAAAGAAAGTTTTCACCAAAACCTGGGTCTTGTTGATTTTGAACTTGCAAGCCTCTACAACTGTGAGGAAATTAATCACTGTTACTGGAATCAAACAGTCAGGTGATCTTATTATGGCAATCTAAACAGACTAAGATGTTAGCTTTAAATTAAAAGAATTCTGCTAAAACTATATAGTTTATAATGCCAGGTTAATAGGCTGAAAGCTCCCATATAGACCTTGGTCCCATAAAGGATAAAGTCAGAGAACAACTGATGAAGATACCAGCTATTTGTAAGAGCATGATAAAGACATTGGGCACTTTGGTATTCATCTAGTAAGGAACAGAAAAGGAGATTTGTTGTTGTTGCCATTATTAGTGCTGCTGTTTCTTTGTTTAAATCTAGGATAGACACAATTCTGAATTGTATTTGTGTTTTTACTTTTGACATATATGTTTCTTCCAATATTAAACAGGTCAAACTTTTCAATACTTTGTACTATTCACAATAATTGCACATTTTAGGGGGGAAAAAAAAAACATAGAAGTAGGACCATCGAATATCTATTAAGGTGGGAAAACAAAGAAAATCCCCATATAAAAGTGTTTTCAGTGTCTTGTTTTAATATTCTCTTATTTCGTTTCTAATATCACTTCAATCAACGACCTTAGCTGAGAACTAAGCTCTTAGCTTTAAGAGACTAACCTGAGATCTACTTTTTCTTTAATCTAATGCTCAAATAGGAATTTGAGTAACAAAAATTTTTAGAAAGATGAATTCGTTTGTGAGAACTAAGCTCTTAGCTTTAAGAGACTAACCTGAGATCTACTTTTTCTTTAATCTAATGCTCAAATAGGAATTTGAGTAACAAAAATTTTTAGAAAGATGAATTCGTTTGTGAGAACTAAGCTCTTAGCTTTAAGAGACTAACCTGACATCTACTTTTTCTTTAATCTAATGCTCAAATAGGAATTTGAGTAACAAAAATTTTTAGAAAGATGAATTCGTTTGTGTTTACTTTAAATTATATAATGACCTGAAAATGTGAAGAAACAAATACACCATAATATCACCTCCTTGATTAGCCTTTGAGTTACTCACTTTCAGTTGCAAAAGGTTTACATGAGAAAATTAAATGAACAAATCATGCTGATATTTTTCACAAAAGGCACTAAAAGATTAGGGGTGATTATACATTAAAAATGTGGTAATGGAGTACACAGAGAAAGATTTCTCCAAAATAATTCTGATATTTAGTTTTATATTCTAAACTGTGATTTGGTCTTCTATGTTCATCATGCATGATTTATTTTCTGGGGAGAAAAACTTTCTATAGGATGTGATATCTGATCCAATATTTTAAAAATTTTTCTTCACCGTTTCCTGCAGAAATAGGGTGAGAAAATAATGTTAAATAATCACATTTTCATCAGGAATAGGCTTTACTAACTATAACGACAGCTTCCCTGGTGGCTCAGTGGTGAAGAACCTGACTAACACATTAGAGATGGGTTTGATCCCAGGGGAAGATCCCCTGGAGGAGGAAATGGAACCCATTCCAGTATTCTTACCTGGAATATCCCCACGGACAGAGAAGCCTGGTGGGCTAAAGTATATGGGTCACAAAAAAAATAGGACATGACTTAGTGACTAAATAACAATAATTTTAACTACATTAAAGAATACTTGATTATGACTTTTAAAATGTAACCGCTGCACAATATACCATTTTAGTTTTGGGGTTTTTTGATAAAGAACAAAGTTGGAGAATTTTCACTTCCTGATTTCAAATGTACCAGAAATTTTTTTAGTTGATTAATTTATTATTTACTTTTTTTGTTGCTGTTGTGCTGAGTCTATTTTGCTGCCTGCAGGCTTATTCTAGTCATGAGGAACGGGGCCTACTCTGCGGGGTTGGCCTTCTTTATTTAAATAATAAAAACAATTGAAATGATTTGGCATTCACCAAATTAAATTAATGAATAAAAAGTGATAGAATAAATATTTTATCACACCATGTTTTACTAGTCTACCTTTCAAATATTTAAATATAATAGCAATATAGCCCAAAACATTAAAAAAAATGAGAGTAGTAATATAGGTCAGAACATACAAAATTCTCATTGCAGTAGCTTCTCTTGTAGCAGATCACAGTATCTAGGCACATGGGCTTCAGTAGTTTTGGCATATAAGCTCAGTAGTTGCAGTGATCAGGTTTAGTTGCTCTGTGATATGTGGAATCTTTCAGACCAGGGATTGAACCCACATTCTTTGCATTGCCAGGCAGTTTCCTATCCGCTGTACCACCAGGGAAGTAAGTCTTAATTATTTAGCAATATGGGAAATAATATTCCCGTACTGTTTTCTGCCTTTAAGCAGTAAGCTTCCCTGAATCTACTTCCTTATCTATATTTTGAAAAGAAAATATACAGCAGTATTGAAGACAAGTCTGATATGTGAAGTGCCTCTTCTATTCACACACATAAAAATATATAAATCTTTTTATATATTTATAAAATATAAAAAATTTTATGTTTGTGAGATAAATATATATGTGTATATATGTATTTGTGTGTGTGAAGTAAAATATTCACATACATAAAATATATTTTTAAAGAATATGTTTTAATTAATAACAGTTTTTGACACAAAGCAACATGATATTCATAATTTCACTCTAGAATAATAAAATGCATTATTTAATCTTCTATGTAACATTAATTATTGTTTCAACTCATTTGGCTTAAAATATCTTTGTGTATTCAAAAAGTGAGTAGTGAACATGTAAAAACCGAAAGAAATAAAAGTATATTCACTAAAAAAATAAAGTAATAATAGTAAAATACATATTCCCAATAAATGGAGATTAAAATTTAGCAATTTCATTTTAGAATGGATTATACAGAGATTCCATAGTTCGTTAAAAACATGTTTAGGGACATATAGAACCTGAAATATTATTTATATAGACCAAATGAAATATCTCAGTGTAAAATAATTTTAAATAGCAAGCTAAGCAAGGGCTTGCTCATAGGTTAAGCAAGATGATTTTAATTTTTTATTAAGAATTAATAATATTTTTTATTAGCTATGTAGCCTATGTAGATTGAGGGCTATTTTGAAAATGTCATTTTCAAAGAGAAAATCACTTTTACTTATTTAAAATCGCAACAGCTAAAATGTTACTTGGAAACTAATCATATTTGTAGTAAATTCCGTTTTTGAAATGTGCATCTGCCAGAACCCCTCCATTTGAATTTCACTGAAGTTTTTAAACTCTTGCGTTGGCTTATTTGCATCTCTGAATCTTAATAAGCTTTTACAGACACATTTTTTGCTCTTTGAGTAGCACTCTCCATCAACGTTAATGAATATTTTTACTACATAACTTGCAAAGAACCATTCTGTCCATTAAATTAGATGGGACTTTTAGCATCATCTTGAAAAAAAAAAAATATGCATCAGCTCTTTCCAAGTGCTTTAAAATACCAAATATGCAACTTCTTGACTACAAAATGAAGTTAGCAGAGCTCATATGAAAATGCTCTTGATAGTCAAATGCACGCTTTTCTAAGACCAGTGTCAATGTAGAGGGCAAAGGTTAAATAAAAAAGGAAATGTTCAAATATTTGATGAAAAATAAGAAGTAACACTTAGTAAATATGTTACAGCCAGAATGTACAGAAAGCATATTGAGCACATCTGTTTAAAGAATAAAGACAGGTTTAGCATAAAAGCAACAACCTTGAGCAAGTACAGGCAAAAACAGATTTAAAATATGTGCTAAATAAATAGCTTTGGTAAAGTTTTGTACTGCCCTTTCTTTCTAGGAAGTTGAGGAATACTAAGAAGTATTTTAAACATCATTAAATTTGAGAATTTTTCCAGCTGAATTGAGAGTGATTTAGGAAATAGGGTTATATAACTGGAAGAAACAAAATCTGATAATATTCCTGTTGTGTAAGAAAATGTCATTTTAATCTATTTTTTATAAAAAGAAAAAATTTGTTGGCTATTTTTGCTGATATAATACCAATAAAAATAGTGTATTTAAAAAACAACTGAAATTATTCAACATTTATCAAATTAAACTGATGAATAAAATTAATAGAATAAATATTCTATTTCTCATGTATCATAAGCCTACCTTCCAAATATTTAACTGTAATAGCAATATAGCCCAGAACATAAAAAATTGAACACATGTAATAGGCAGCTTCTTTCCCTTAATAAATCTAACGGCAAGTGAGTTATGTTTTTGTGAAAGCAACTGAAGTTTCTCTATTTTAGAAGCTTTGGAATAATACATCAGAAAAGTGATGGAAAACAAGTGTCTCCCATACCATAAAATTATGGCAACATAAAATACATTGTGAAGTCATCCTCTGGACATCAATAAAAAATATATATCAAAATGTCTGTATGTGTTTTATGTTCCTAATACTTCCAGAAACACATTCTACTATAAACCATCCAAATGTGAACAAGTTTCAATTAAGCGTGTCTTATATTTTATGTACATTTCATTATTGAACTGGTCCTCAGATGCAAATTAGGCAGAGTCAATATATTCTTCCCAATTCTGTTGATATTAAAAGTTAGGTCAGATAAAAATCTGAGAACTTAAGTTTTTGTATATGGTTGGTCTCATTTCAGACTTGACAACTAAATCTCCAGTATTTTCAAAGTATTTTTATTCTAAAAACTAAATTGCCTTCTAATTCATCACAGCAGCCTGGTTTGACCAAATATCATGACAGCAAATGATACTGGGCAGTAATTTAAGGCCTTATTCCACATACACATTTTAATTCTTTTACTAAGCTGTTTTTAGATTAAGTGAACTATATACTGGCAGAAATAAGAAATAAAATAGATGATAAAGTAAAGATTCATAACCATTCATCTGTGATTATAAAATCCAAAACAACTGAAAGCTGAAAATATTTTTATAACTCAGTGTGCAAAACTATTTGATCTTTTTTGTATTCACTTAGTGGGGCATCCCTGGTGGCTTAGCATTAGAGAATCCTCCTGCCAATGCAGAAGATGCAAGAGATGTGAGTTCCATCCCTGGGTTGGGAAGATCCCCTGGAGCAAAAAATGGCAACCCACTCCAGCATTCTTGCCTGGAAAATCCAATAGACAGAGGGATTTGGCAGGCTACAGTCCATGGCATTGCAGAAAGTTGGGCATGACTTAGTGACTAAACACAGTAACAAATAGTTATTCTCTCTCACTTAGTAGAATATTGATATGTTTCTGTGAACATAAAATTATACTTGACTATATACCCTTCTAAGAGTGTTATATATACAGTATATGTGTATATTGCTCTCAAAAAATCTCCAAAATTTTAGATTTTTAAACATATCTGGATTCATGATTTTCAAAAAGAAGACTATGGATATGTATATATACTTAAGGATATTGATTGATTTATATATGTCAAAATAGTCTTGCATCCCAGGAATAAATTCTACTTGGTCATGGTGTATGATCCTTTTAATATGCTGTCAAATTCAGAGTGCAAGTATCTCATTGAAGATTTTTGCACCTATGAACATCAGGATTACTGACAGTCTTAACTGGAGTGTCTTTATCCAGTTTTGGTATCAGGGTGATGTCAACCTCATAAAATGAGTTTGGGAGTTTCTGTCTTCCTCTACTTGTGAAGATTTTAAGGATTGGCATTAATTCTCCTTTGAATGTTGGGTAAAATTCACTAGTGAAGTCATATGCTCATGGGCTTTTCTTTTGGGGGGAGTTTTGACTGCTGACTTAACCTCTTATTTGTTATTAACCTCTTCAAGTTTTCTATTTCTTCTTGATTCAGAAAGATGATACACACACACACACACACACACACACACCATGCTGAAATATTACACAGCCTTATAAAAGAAGAAAGTCCTACCATTTGTAACAACATGAATAAACCTGGAAGACATTGCCTATGTGTGCTAAGTTGTGGCCAACTCTTTGTAACCCTTGGGACTATAGCCTACCAGGCTCCTCTGTCCATTGGATTCTCCAGGCAGGAATGCTGGAGTGGGTTTCCATTTCCTCCTCCAGGGGATCTGCGTAACCCAGGGATCAAACCTGAATCTCCTGTGTCTCCTGCATTGCAGGAAGATTCTTTACCTGCTGAGTCATCAGGGAAGCTCTGGAAGACTTATGCTAAGTGAAATAAACCAGAACAGACAGACAGTGGCTCAGACATAAAGAATCTATGCAGTGCAGAGGTGGGTTCGATCCCTGGGTCAGGAAGGTAGCCTGGAGAAGGAAATGGCAACCCACTCCAATGTTCTTGTCTGGAGAACCCCACAGACAGAGAGTCTGGCAGGCTATAGTACATGGAGTGGCAAAGAGTCAGACATGACTGAGCAACTTCACTTCACTTCACAGAAAGAAAAATACTGCATAGTCTCCTTATATGTGGAATCTAAAATAGTCAAATATATAGAAGAAAAGAGTAGAACAGTAGTTTCTAGGTAACGGGGGAAAGGAAATACTTGTCATGTCATACAAAATTTAAGTTATGCAAATAAATAAGTTCTAGAGATCAACATTGTGAGTATAGTTAACAAAACTCTGTTGTATACTTGAAATTTGCTGAGAGGGTAGAGTTTAAGTTTTCTTATTACAAAAAAAAAGAAAAAAGAAAAGAATAAATACATGATGTGATATTATGTTAACTAGCTTGATTGTGATGATCACCAAGTCACCAAGTTGTACACTTTAAATATATACAACTTTTACTTGTCAATTATACCTCAGAAAGAGAAAAAAAAAAAAAAAAAATGAGGACTCTATTCTAGAGTAAATAAAAGAAGCCTAAATTTTTCCTCATAGTCCTGCATTCTGAGCTCTTTGAACCAAGATCAGAGCTATAAAGAAGCTCTCTGACCTTGGACCTACAGCTCCTACTGTCTTCCCAGAAAGTCATCTGTTTGGATGCCATTGTATCCATACTTCCTTTTTTGGCAGTCTCATTATCTATATTTGAAACCTGGGATGCCACCAGTGCCCTCTTGTTTGTAGTGGTAAAAATGAGCTCTTGTACCATAACTGGTTGGAAGAAAGTGTTGCTTTGCACCTATAGACAGAACTCTTTATAAAACGCAGCACTTGATCTGACCATCCTCTCCTGAGCTTGGGATACTGCAGAAAACTCCCAGATCAGCCAACCTTTTTAAACTGGTGTGTTTTTATGTTCTCTTCTTATTAAAGCAATTTATGTAAATCATGCCATTCTTTTGCTTAAAATCTTGCAATGGTTCTCATTTCTACCTAAAGTAAAAAAAAAAAAGAAAATCTTTCTGATAACCCTAAGGCGATTTCTGTCCTGAGTCACTGATTTCTTCTCAGACTTCCTGCCCTAAGACTCACTCCCTCATCCTCTCAGTACCACTTACATTGTCCTCTGCTGGGTAGTTTTTCTCAGACAGTTTAAGGATTTTGCTCTGACTACTTCTGCCTGCAGAATTGTTCTCCAAAACGCCCACCTGGTAAGCTTTCTCACCTCCTTCAATTCCTTGCTAAAATATCACCTTTTAAATTAAAGCTCTCAACTGGACTTTCCAAATTACAGCATTCGCCAAGTCATTCTCTGCAATGCAATTCCCCCTTAATCTTTTCTATTTCTTCTTCCATAGTACATATAATCATTTGACATAGCATATGGTTTATTTCCTAGTCACAATGGCAGTGGAAAAATTTTTCTGTATCCCAAGTTCATATAATGATTTTATTATACAACAGGCATCCACTAGATATTTATTTTATGAGTGAATGAATGATTAAAATATGATATTGACACTAATTTAAATCAGCTCTATGTTTGAAAAGTGTTGGATTAATAAAAAAAAAATTGGATGAAGAATAGGAGATCTAGGGTTCTGTACATTGCTTGGTTTGCTAATTGACTAGCTTCGCATGTTGTTTAGTATGGGCTTCAGTGATGTAATCTGTTACCACAATAATAAAGAAAAGAGAATTGGACTACTCAGTTTCTCATTTTCCCTCCTTCCCATTTTTTATCCTCTCACTCTATGAGTGTTCCATAATTTCCCAAAGAAAAAAGTAAGAAAATGTTCCCAACATTCAATCAGCTTACAAATATTTGCAAACCATGGATTATAGCAGAGACAATATATATCTTAAATAAATGAATGTGTATATGGATAAAATTATTTTCTCTATCATTTTAGATATTCAGTTTTTAAGCTCATGATTGTGAAAAGTGATTCTAGACCTACCTGAAGATTGGTGATGCGCTGCCAACTCTTTGATTGTTCAAGCACAGAAAAGGAAGCAACAATATAGAAGACATTGATGGATCACATTTTGTTACTAACCAGGGTTCTGGCCTTCCTTAATTGAAATTGGTAAGAGGTCAGACAAGAAATTCAAGCAAGGCTTTATGGAGGCCAGCACAGGGGAGCAAAAGCAAATAACAGGAAGCCTTGCTCGCTCCCCAAGGTAGGATGAGCTGGTTCCTTATACGGAGTAAGGGTAGGGGTGGGTCTAGGGGTCAGACCAGAAAGGTGACTAAGATGGTATTGTGTTGCGAGGCATGGGTAGTATCCTGCTTTTACTCCCAACCCCCTGCTTTGCTCCAGGCTCTTCGGAAGTGGCAGTTGAGTTTTTTTATCTTTTTGTGTCTTGGTGTCCATAATTTGCCAAAACTGCACATGCACACAATTATTTTTAGTCCCTGATAGCTTCTTTGTATTTTTTTGCTCAAGGAGACATTTGTCCAGATACAGCAAAGGGTCCCAGGTCCCAGATCTCAACCTGTCTCAACTCTATTCAGTACAGTGAGCAATGATCCTTGTGGGATTGCAGATAGGACACTTACGGAAGTGTGCCACGCCTGGAAAACTCTTTCTTAGTCTTGTTAGTCTGAAGTTGGAAATAGATAATGACCTTCAAGAAACAGAAGATGACCTAAACTTTAACAAGCTTATTTTGATGAAAGTAAGATACTAGTCTAAGCAGATATGTTGCCAAAGCTTACTCTTTGTACTGTATTTCTAAAAGTGTTGCAATTTCTGCCTTTAAAATAGATGATGATGTAATGGTACATTAATTTGTACTTTCACTACCAAGCTGAAAAATAATTGACTTCCACATGCCAACAATTCATAACACCCTTGGAAAGTGAGGCAGATATTAAATTAACTGTATTAATAAATACTTAAAAATTAACTGGTCTCATCTAAGTATTATAATCAGAAATATCTTGATTCAGAATTAGTGGTTTTGTGCTAATAGTAATATCCTTGCTATAGGTAAAAGCAATCACTAAAGGTAAATTCATTGAAATGTATTGTCTATTCACATGGGTGACATATGTTACCCTGAGGAAACTCAAAAAGAAAGCCGATTTTTGGTCTCAAAATGGGTAGTAAAGTATATCTGGTGTGTAGTGATGTGTGCGTGCTCAGTCACGTCTGACTCTTTGCAACCTCATGGATTGCAGTCCACCAGACTCCTCTGTCCATGGAATTTTCAGGTAAGAATACTGGAGTGGGTTGCCATTCCCTCCTCAAAGGGATCTTCCTAACCCAGGGATTCAACCCACTTCTCCTGCATCTCCTGCATTGGCAGGTGGATTCTTTACCACTGAGCCACCTGGAAGATCAAATTATATCTGAGTATTGTCCAAAGGCTCAGGGTAAACCAGGAAAGAGCATAATCTATAGCACACAAGGTAGACAGACTCAGATTAAGACAGTCCTGTGAACTTTGCCAGGCTAGGAAGAAGAGGGGACTATCCAAGGTAGTTTGAGGCAATACAAATTCAGTAGAAATTTGAAACAAAGTTTGAGGAAAGCCAAGACCATAATTTATGATTCAAAGTGCTTATTATAACAATGGGATAGAAAGTAGTAGGGGATAGAACAAAGAATAAAGCCAAAATATCTTTATTTTAGAGATTCAGAAAGAGCTGCAAGGCAAACAATACAGAAATAGACATGAGCCTCCTGAGGACAAGTTACAGGTGAAGTGGGCAGCCCTTTAATGATTCTTTCATTTGCTGTCATACACAGCAACGTGAAGGACACGTATAGAGCTGCTCACATCCTCCCACCACACAATGGTACTGAAACCATCTGAATAAAACATCTATCTTCCTTAAGATGATAGCACTGGAAGTAAAATGTATGCAAAGTCAGGAAATCTGTATTCTAGATTTCAATATGTCTCATATGAAAATATATCATTAAACAAGTAACAAGAATTCAATCTCTTTTCTAAACTATGAAGAAATGAAAAAAATGGATTCTAAATTTCAAAGCTCTTGTAAGCATAAACAGCATTTTATGCATAAATAATAATGAATCTGGCTCCTATGTGTTCCAAAACACAATAGACACAAATAGGAATTTTTGAATATTTTCTGTTAAAGTAAGTGGTCAGTGAATGATAATTAACTTGCTATGATATTTTCCCATCCTTCCGCACTTCCCAGCGTCTCTGCTATAAACTTCTTCTGTTCTGTTGGCCTTGTCAAATTTTTTAAATAGATTGTTTATTCCTTCCACATCTAGAATAGTGCCAGACACCTGGTAGATTCTCAATAAATATGTATAGAACTAAGCTAAAGCTTGACTACATTCCGAATGTCCAACAATATCAAAGTTAAAACTGCTTCTGCAAAATATCCAGGCACTCCTTTTATAATTTAAAAATAGAAATCCTTTAACAAGTCTTCTCAAGTTTCTTGAGAAACTTGTATATGGGTCAAGAAACAACAGTTAGAACCAGATGTGGAACAAATGATTGGTCCAAAATTGGGAAAAGAATATGACAAGGCTGTATATTGTCACTCTGTTTATTTAACTTATATGCAGAGTACACCATGCAAAATGATGGGCTGGATGAATCCCAAGCTGGAATCAAGATTGTGGGAGAAAGAAAAATCAACAACCTCAAATATGCAGATGATACCACTCTAATGGCAGAAAGTCGAAAGGATCTAAAAAGCCTCTTAACGAGGATAAAAAAGGAGAGTGAAAAGCTGGCATGAAACTCAACATTCAAAACACTAAAATCATAGCATCTGGACCCATCACTTCATAGCAAATAGAAAGGGAAAAAATGGAAGCAGTGATAGATTCTATCCCTTTGAGCTCAAAAATCACTATGGATGGTGATTGCAGCCAGGAAATTAAAAGACACTTGCTCCTTGGAAGAAAAACTATGACAAACCTATGTGAATGCAGTTCACAGTTGGACAGTCATGTCCAACTGTTTGTGACCCTATGGACGGTAGCCCACCAGGCTCTTCTGTCCATGGGGATTCTCCAGGTTTGAATAGAATCCTGGAGTGGGCTGGGTTGCCATGCCCTCCTCCATGGGATCTTGCTCACCTAGGGACTGTACGATGCCTCCTGCAGCTCCTGTATTCTAGGCAGATTCTTTAATGCTGAGCTACCAGGATAGCTCCTAGACAGCATATTAAAAAGGGGAGACATCACTTTGCTGAGAAAGGTCTGTGTAGTCAAAGCTATGGGTTTTTCAGTAGTCGTGTATGGAAGTGAGGGTTGGTCTATAAAGAAGGCTGAGCACTGAAAAATTGATGCTTTCAAACTGTGGTATTGGAGAAGCCACTTGAGAGTCCCTTGGACTGCGAGGATATTAAAGAAATCAATTCTAAAGGAAATCAACCCCGAATATTCTTTGGAATGACTGATCCTGAATAGTTTGGCTACTTGATGGGAAGAGGAGTCCACTCATTGGAAAAGACCTTGATGCTGGGAAAGGCAAAAGGAGAAGAGGGCCACAGAAGATGAGACTGTTAGATAGCATCACAAACTCAATGGACATAAAATTGAGCAAATCCTGGGACATAGTGGAGGACAGAGCAACCTGGCATGCTGGAGGTGTCACAAAATCAGGTGTCACTTCTGAGCTACTGAACAAGAGAACATGAATATTTTTAACTGTGTTTCTTAATTTGGGTTCCCAAGAATAATGCTTGAAATAATGACGAGTGCAAGTAGGTATTAGGATAACACTAGAGCAGTTATGGAGGGCAAGCAGATCGAGACAGGAAAGGAGGAAAATGACAGCAAAGGATGAGCAATCTATTGTTATTGCTCTAAGGAACGGTTACTAGAACCCCCTAGAGACCCTCTGTTAATATTCCCTGGTGGCTCAGACCGTAAAGAATTTGACTACAGTGCAGCAGACCTGGATTCGATCCCTGGGTTAAGCATATCCCCTGGTGAAGGAAATGACTACTCACTTCAGTATTCTTGCCTGGAGAACTCCACGGACAGAGGAGCCTAGAGGGCTATAGTCCATGGGGTCACAACTGAGAGGCTGACACTTTCACTTTCACACTTTCAGAGACCCTCTGAAGAACTGTGTAGAACAGACTTTGGAATTGTCCTGCAAACTATAGGAATTTGGAATGTTTACTCGCTGACTCTCATCCATAGTGGCATAGTCATTCCCAGTAGTCAATATCCTTGGACTTCTGTGAGATGTATTCAGGGAACTGAGGGGTCCAGTTCAGCTATAGAAAAAGGCAGCAGAGAAAGATCACACAGCACTTTTCAGATGGAGCAGTCAGTGTATAAGACATTTCTGTGATGGAAACAGAGGTGTGCAGTGGGGCATAAAGACCATGTTTTACAGTAGGATAGTTCATAATATATTTTTAAAATATCCTATACCATGTTAAAGCAAACATAATCTTAGAAAATTAAGTGCTCAATAATATATTATAAAAGGGAAATAAACCATTTCTATAAATGATAGACTTTCAAGAGTGCTTCCTATGTTCTTTTACATAAAGTGTGTTTCATAAGATATGCAATACATTTGTCATTAATTTATTCATTCATTCAATCTATGTGTATTGAGAGATGACTATAATCAGGCACAGTTCCAGGAAAAAAATAAAATGTTAGAAACAAGATAGATAAGAAACTATCTTCCTTAGCTAAGCTTTTATTTGATGGGAAGGGAATCCCAGGTCTTATATTGTGTAGGAGCTATGAAAAGTTGGGTTCTAATCATTAGTATAATCTAGCAAACATTCACAGATTAACAAGGCTATGTGAAATCTTATTTTCCTAAATAAAATTTAATATATCTCATGTTACATTCTGTGTATTCACCTATAAATAAAGCACAGTGTGTGGCCAGGTCATGAAATTATATTTGATAGGCCAACCAGTCCATCCTAAAGGAGATCAGTCCTGGGTGTTCATTGGAAGGACTGATGCTGAAGCTGAAACTCCAATACTTTGGCCACCTCATGCAAAGAGTTGACTCATTGGAAAAGACCCTGATGCTGGGAGGGATTGGGCGCAGGAGGAGAAGGGGTTGACAGAGGATGAGATGGCTAGATGGCATCACCGACTCGATGGACATGAGTTTGAGTAAACTCCAGGAGTTGGTGATGGACAGGGAGGCCTGGCGTACTGTGCTTCACGGGGTCGCAAAGAGTCGGACACAACTGAGCGACTGAACTGAACTGAACTGAGTTCCATTTTATTTTTAGTTCTCCTGTATAGAATATCAAATTAAATACTTATATCTAACACATCTTATGCCATTAGTTTGAAAGCAATTGAATGAGTTAAGTGTAAAGGCAATTGAATGAGCTCCTTGAGTTACGTTTGAATATAAGTTGTACTGGAAATAATGGCATCACCAACAGACTGACTCTTGTTTAACAGACAGCTAGGATAACGGAATTTATATATTCAGAAATTTGAAAGAGATTAGATGAAAGGAGAGTAGGAAAAAATTCAAGTTAATAATGAGATTTGAAAAATGATTTGTAAAGCTTAACTCCTTACTTAGACTGACATGTTATATGTCAGTCTCCCTATAGAAAGTCAAGTATGTTATTGTCCAGGAATAATTTTATGTGTAAGGAACTTGGTCTGGGAATTAGACAATGGAATCTGGGATGTAAGGTGTCTCTGTCTCTCCAGGTATGGTGATTATAGGTAAGTCATTTGCTATGTCTCAGCTGCTTCATTAAGCTAACACATCTTAACTTCTCAAAACAATCTTGAAATTTCACAGTTAAAATTTTCTTCATAAATTCCCCATCTCCATCAATAATTCTTTAAAAAAAAGACTGATAAAATCATAGTTTACATTGGTAGGATTTTGTTGGCTTCTATTTAAGCTAGAAAATCAATTTGAGAAACAAATGTATATATATATATATCTATATATATATATGTATGTATATATAATGCTAAAAATGTCACTTTATCCATTTTCCTACTTATTTGCACAATGCATATGGGTCAAAATTTACCAAGTGAGGGAATTAAAAATCCTCCTGCTTAAATTAAAAATTAAAAATTCAGATGAAATTAAATTAAAAGTTAAATGAAAAAATGAAATTAAAAATCCAAAACTGCTCAATTGGTGTGACATCTGCTAAATATACATCATTTCAGGATGAGCAACCATATATCATAACTTAGAAGAGTTGGCAAATAAGGAAATGATAAAGCACAATTTCTAATGTCTTTTCATTATGGCTGTGAATGGAGAAAAACCAAAACCTGTTTTGAAAAATTTAAAGGACACTTTTGTATATTCTGAGGCTTTAATAATTCTTCAGCTTGAAAGAAGTATTTTTACCTTTAATCTCAATGGTGGAGTTTTATGGTTCCATGTTTGAGTCACCAACAGATGGTGCCATTTTTTCAACTACTGTCTTTTAGCTCAAATGTGGGACATTCTTCTACTTTTGTTCTGTGATATCGAAACTGCCTGTCAGCAAGTCTTTTCCTTTCTTTCTGACTGTCTCATAATTCTTTTAATAGAGGAACTAGGTGGAGATGGGTAGACAGGAGGGTCAAGAAAGGACATAATCTGTTATTGGGCTGCTGATTCAAACAGCTTCTCCTCAAAAATTAACATTCTACTGGCAACATCGGAGCAACTGTTGGCCCCAGTTCCAGCTTCTTTCACTCATCCCAGGGCTGACTTCATATCCCTCCCTCCCAGGGGTACCAGCAACAGCCAGGCAACACCCCATCTGGAGAGGTCTCAACCCCATGGTCAAGAGGTTTCTCTCCAATTGTACAGGTTTCCCTAAACCTAGGTTCCTCTAATCTGATATGTATGGTATCTGAGTCTTCTTCTTTGCTTTTCCAACCACTCAGCATGCATAAAAAAAAAAAAAAAAATCTCTTCATTAAATTAGAGATATCAAGAAAATAAGAGATACCAAGGGAACATTTCATTCAAAGATGGGCACAATAAGGACAGAAATGGTATGGTCCTAACAGACACAGGTGATATTAAGAAAAAGTGGCAAAAATACATAGAGGAACTATACAAAAAATTTTTAATGACCAAGATAACCACGATGGTGTCATCACCTACCAATAGCCAGACATTCTGAAATCCGAAGTCAAGTGGGCCTCTGGAAGCATCACCACGAACAAAGATAGTGGAGGTGATAAAATTCTAGTTGAGCTATTTCAAATCCTAAAAGATGATGCTGTGAAAGTGCTGCACACAATATACCAGCAAATTTGCAAAATTCATTAGTGGTCACAGGACTGGAAAAGGTCAATTTTCATTCCAATCCCAAAGAAAGGCAATGCCAAAGAATATTCAAACTACTGCAAGATTGCACCCATTTCACATGCTATCTAAGTAATGCTCAAAATTCTCCAAGCCAGGCTTCAAAAAATGTGAACCATGAACTTCCAGATGTTCAAGCTGGATTTAGAAAAGGCAGAGGATCCAGAGATCAAATTGCCAATATCTGCTGGATCATCGAAAAAACAAGTGTTCTGGAAAAACATCTATTTCTGCTTTATTGACTACACCAAAACTTTTGACTGTGTGGATCACAACAAACTGTGGAAAAGTCTTAAAGAGATGGGAATACCAGACCTCCTGACCTGCTTCCTGAGAAACCTATATTCAAGTCAAGAAGGAACAGTTAGAATCAGAAATGGAACAATGGACTGGTTCCAAATCGGGAAAGGAATACGTCAAGGTGGTATATTGTCACCCAGCATATTTAACTTATATGCAGAGTACACCATGCAAAATGCCAGACTGGATGAAGAACAAGCTGGAAGCAAGATTGCCAAGAGAAATATCAATAACCTCAGATATGCAGATGACACCACTCTTATGGCAGAAAACCAAGAGGAACTAAAGAGCCTCTTGATGAAAGAGAAAGAAGAGAGTGAAAAAGCTGGTTAAAAACTCAATATTCAAAAAAATAAGGTCGTGGTATCTGGTCCCATCACCTTACGGCAAATAGATGCGGAAAAAAGAAAACAATGAGAGACTTTATTTTCATGGGCTCCAAAATAATTGCAGATAGTGACTGTAGCCATGAAATTAAAAATTATTACAAACATAGCCAGCATATTAAGAAGAAGGCACATCACTTTGCCAACAAAGGTCTGTATAGTCAAAGCTATGGTTTTTCCAGTAGTCATATATGGACGGGAGAGTTGGACCATAAAGAAGGCTGAGACTGAAGAATTGATGACTTTGAACTGTGGTGCTGGAGAAGACTCTAGAGAGTCCCTTGGACTACAAGGAGATCAAATCAGCCAATCCTAAAGGAAATCAGTCCTGAATATTCATTGAAAGGACTGATGCTGAAGCTGAAGCTTAGATCCTTTGGCCACCTGATGTGAAAATCCAGCTCACTGGAAAAGTCCCTGATGCTGGAAAGATTGAGGGCAAGAGGAAGAGGGGGCAGGTGAGGATGAGATGGTTGGATGAGATCATTGACTCAGTGGACATTAGTTTGAGCAAACTTTGTGAGATAGTGAAGGGCAGGGAAGCCTGATGTTCTTCAGTTGACATGACTGAGCAACTGAACAGCAATTGATATGCAGATTATTTGTGAACAAGTATACACAGACACACACAGAGAGACAAGCTTAAATATACATAGAGTAAGGTGACTTTTCTATTGATTCAAAAATTAATTTGATTATAATAATCACATGGAAACTTATATTACCATATGTAAAATAGATAACCAATGGGAATTTGCTGTATGTCTCAGGTAACTCAAACAGAGGCTCTGTATCAACCTAGAAGGGTGGGATGGGGAGGGATGGAGGGAGGTTCAAAAGGGAGGGGATATATGTATACCTCTGACTGATTCACGTTGAGGTTTGGCAGAAAACAACAAAATTCTGTAAAGCAATTATCCTTCAATTCAAAAATAAATAAATTTTTAAAAATCACAAGTATTAGTTTGTAAGACTGTTGAATAAAAATAATCTATCCTGTTGCAAGCATTTTATCATTTACTTTTAGTGTTTTAATAGAAGCAAAATACTAGTTACTTAATTTTCAGAAGAGTATAGATTTCCAGCTCCAGAGTAATATGGAAAGTACTATTACAACACAGGAGGCATTTTTGTTTAATGCAAACTTAACACTCTCTTAAGTAGGGCAAAATCATTTTGAATTCCCAGATGAAATCTGCAGAACAGTTCACGTTTTTTCAACAACTGTTACAAGATATTTTATGGAGGAAACGAGAAATGTATGAATCTAGATTGTACCCTTTACCTTCTAAAATAGTAGAAATTATTAGCATGGCTGCTAATTGGTAGGAAAGGGGAAGAACTAAAATCAGAGGCCATTTCACATATTAATATTTTAACAGGACAAAAAATGAGCTATTTTAAATTTTTTTGTGAAAACCAAACCAAACAGATAAACTACTACATGTTAATGTCATTGGGCAATCTTCTATCAACCACTGCAGGCAAAGAATTGCAACTAAGATGATTTGACTATCCTATAAGTGATTCTTTTCTTTTTTTCCTATAAGTGATTCTTATGGGAATTTCCCTAATGATAAATGGAAATTGTGTTGAAATTTTAACACACTTGAAATCAAACAACTAGAAATAAATGTTATGGGAACCTATACATGGCATGGAAGAATCTTAAAAAACTATGTTTTCCAAAAGTACTAATGTAATGTAAGGCATGTGCTATAGGGAAGAACTCTCTCCAATATTTCTTTAAATGAGTAGAATTTTATTGCAAATATTAATACATGTGTGTATGTACTATAGGATGGGCAGTGGACACTGAAAGCTGCAGTCAATGGGCAGGGAATGCTATGAATAGAATACAGTTGATAATATAAGGTATATTTGGGCTTCATTGGTGGCTCAGATGGTAAAAAATCTGCATTAAGAGAGAATAAGTTATTCAGTTCAGTGTCTTCTTAAGTTTTCTGACTTCCTATTTCAAAATAGAATTTTGTCCATAATGATTTTTCCATACATTTTTAGCTTTTTTGGGGTTTGCAGAAGAATGTATATGCACTAGCAACCTAATTCTAAGAAGTCCAAATATGCTTTTTGAGCAATACATTAATAACTAAAGTTTAACTTAGATCAGCCACGCCTTTTCCTTAAAAAAAGTGTTACGGGTAGAATACTCAGATCATGGCATCCAGACTCATCACTTCAATGCAAATAGATGGGTAAACAATAAAAGCAGTTACAAATTTGATTTCCTTAGGTTCCAAAATCATTACTGACTGCAGCAATGAAATTAAGAGACTTGCTCCCTGGGAGGAAATTTATGACAAACCTAGACAGTGTATTTAAAAGCAGAGACATCACTTTGCCAACAAAGGTACATATTGTCAAAGTTGTGGTTTGTCCAGTAGTCATGTATGTTGGACCATTAAGAAGGCTGAGTGCTGAATAACTGATGCTATGAACAATTGAAGGTTAAAGGAAAAGGGAATGACAGAGAATGAGATGGTTAGATAGCATCACCGACTCAATGAAGACGAATCTGAACAGTCTCCAGGAGATAGTGGACAGGGAAGCCTAGCATGCTGCACTCCATGGGGTCACAAAGAGTCAGACATGACTTACAGACCAATAACAATGAAATACTCATTGAAACACATTTACTGCAACATGTCTACAGAATAGTCAGACATTGGGATTTTAAGAAGTGTAATTCATGAAAAAGTGTCAATGACAACTTTTCACTGTATCTTACTGATGACATTTTCAGTTCAGTTAATTAGATTTCATTGAATGTCATATTACAAGTGCTTAAAAATAAATGACCTAAACTAAAAATCTCCCAACTAATACCCTTATACTGTAAAAAACAAAGAAGTATATTGGAGATGTTACCATAATTTTTCAACCAGATCTCATAGGATTTTTTCTTCCAATATAGAAAGTAAGGAAATCTGGGAGATACAGAAGGAAAAGGACAATAAACAGAAGGAAAACAGGATGAGGAGGACAGCAGGAGGAAGGGGGAGAGAAGAGAGGGAAGAAGCGGAGGGAGAAGGGGAGGAAGAAAAAGAGAAACTTGAACATCATTGCACCATTTTGCTAAGCAGCATTGAAAACAGTCTCTTCCTTCCTACACTAGATGTTTTGAAAGTTGCAATACTGCTTTAATTTAATATGTGCATACTCTTTAAAAATGTTATATAAGACAGTATGAAAAGTATTTCAATTTTCTTACAACACTTCAGTCATAAATCTAGACTTTTAGATTTATATCTTTGAGACATTCATATTGAGAGCAATGACTATTCCCTATGTGAATCAAAGGTGGGATTTGCATGTGCATTAGGAAAATTAGAAAAATGATAATGGTCATGATTTTAGTATTCATAGCACATTTCCAAGGCAATTTATGAAGACTGAGAATTTTGGGTTTGTTTTATTCCCACATTAATGTTCCTGGGTAAATCAGATCTACAACATCTTTAGTAAAGTGTATCTGTCTCAATCTAATTCATTCCACCTCTTTTTTCAGTAGAATTACTTACATGGGGAAGAAGGACAACACAATTTTAAAATAATATGAACTTATATATGATATAAGAAAATTTTTGATTGCTTGAAGTACTATTGAACTGTGGATTTATGTATTCTGTTAATAAATATTTGCTGAATACCTGTAACATACAAAATAATAGGTGCTATGAGGGAGGAACTATTAAAAAAGTTTGTGTATCTCAATGCCAAATAGTTTCACATAAATAAAGCCTTTAAATATGTCCTGTTTTCCTTTTTCACTAAGTTTTCTTTTCCTTCCTTTCTTTCTTTCCTTCCTCTAACCTCATTTCTTCCTTTCATTCTTTCTTTCGTTCTTTTCTTCTTTCTTTATCACTTTCATCTCTCTTTCCTTCCTTTTCTCCCTACCTCTTTCTTTCTTCACGACTGTTTCAATGGCTACATAATCCACATCGGCACCTGGAAAGTAAATGGTGAAAGCAGCAGATCTAACATTTTGTCCCAATTTTGAAAAGGCATGATGATCTCCTGGAAAGAGAAAGTCAGGTGAACTGACTGATCTACATCTTGTAAACATGGTAATTGCAGGATTCCAGGCAGATACAGTCACAGCCTTTACCAAACATGGCTCTGTGGGCAATGCTGTGTGAGCTTGTGACAACCTGAGGACAATAGGGATGAATTATGATTGAGCTTCTGTGTGTGTGTGTGTGTGTGTGTGTGTGTGTGTGTGTGCAGGCTTTCCTGGGGACTCAGCAGTAAAGAATCTACCTGCAATGCAGGAGCCAAAGGAAATGAGGGTTTGATCCCTGGGTCAAAAAATTCTTTGGAGAAGGGCATGATATAGCAACCTACTCAAGCATTCTTGCCTGAAGAAGCCCGTGGACAGAGGAGTCTGATGGGCTACAGTCCATAGGAGTGCAAAGAGTCGGACACAACTGAAATAACTAAGCATGCAGGTATATATATATATATATATATATACATATATATATATGTATATATATATATATATATATACATATCTTTAGAGAGATCTATTTTAAGAAATTGGTTCACATGATTATAGAGGCTGAGAAGCCACACAGCCTGCCTTCTGCAAGCTAGAGACCAGGAAGACAGGCGATCTAATTTTGAAAGCCTGGGAGCCAGAGAGCTGATGGTACACATTCCAGCTGAGGTGTGAAGTCCTGAGAACCAACAGCAGGGAGGGCAAAGGACCGATGTCCAAGCTCACTCTATCAGGAAGAGAGAAAATTCAACGGCTTCCACCTTTTTCTCTGTCTAGGCCCTCAGTGGATTGGACGACGCCCACTCACACTGGGAAGAGCAAAATGCTAAATTCTCCCAGACACCCTCTCATAGACACACCCAGAAGTGTTTAACCAGATATGGGGGCATCCTGCAGCCCTGTCAACTTGATCCCAAATTTTATCATCACAGTTCCCGTCAACATTCTTCATCAGCCCAATATCATTCAGCGAAGATGTTAACTTATTAGCATTCTAGATCATAATCAGAACTGTAAATATTTGATCTCCCAGTTATTTCTGGGGGGTTTCCCTGGTGGCTCAGCCTACAAAGAATCTGCCCTCAATGCGAGAGGCCTGACCTCATTTTCTGGGTTGGGAAGATCACTTGGAGAAGGATTTCTGGATAGCCAGCCAGCCAGGTCCCGGATTTGTCAGTTTTTTTCCTCTCTTCCTTTTGTTTGCTACATTCTATAAAATAACCTATAATCATAGTCTATATCTTAGAACAAAAGGTACCAAATTTCTTTTTTTATTTCTACTTCCACCTGCTAAAATTGCAGCAAAGCGCTGAATCAGAGTTGATAGAGGTCACAGAGATTCAGTATAACACAGTTAACTTTCACTTAATTTTACAAGAAAAAAATGGTTTGATCCACTTTTGTGTTTCAATCCATTATAAGCATAGTTACAGAATTTTTAAAGGGCTCATGTATTTATTACCTTAGCTAAATTTAAACTCACAGAAAATAAATCATATTATTGATATATTTTTATCCCATTCAATGCTAAGACATTTAGCATTACTTTTTATTGTCCTTTACGAGGCCAAATACATTTGTTAAAAAGGCACTGTTTCTATTCTAAGAAACTGAAATTGTATTGATATTTATTAGGATGACCATATTGCTTCTACTTTTCAATACATTTTTATAAAAGGAATATTTTTTATCCCCTAGTATATTACTGGTACAAGCTTAGCCTGAACTGTGATTCAAAACTGTCTGATGGACAGGGAAGGATGAAAAATTAGAATTCTGTTAAGACAATGAGGAAAATCCTGGGACAAAGTCATCTCCAAGGATAAAAAAGCTGTATATAATGAACCAGCCCTAACTCATAGCTTCTGTCCTCATATTCTTCTGTAAGCCCTGGAGCAAATTTAACTAAATTCAGAAAGAACCATTTCTCTAAAACTATTCTAAGATATTGAGGCTGAAACAGCAATACGTCAGTATATTTTAAGCCTGAATAAATGGTCTAGTCTGTCAAAGGCAGCTGAGATTTCTAGTTTGATAAAGACTAAAAAAGTACTTTTTGAATTTAGAGAAAAGAGTTTATTTTTGACCCTAGCACAAACCCCTTTAGAATAGAGTGAGTATATAGAGGAAGTGAATGGTGACAACTCTTTCCAAAAATTTTGTGAAAAATACAGGATACTTAAGTAGGATTGTATCTTCATGGGTATTGAATGGGTACACTGAATATGGAGAAAGTTCTTTGTTTTGTTGAATGTATGCCTGCTTTTTATAACAATGGGCAGAAATTAAGCCATGTTAAATGAACAGAGAGCTAAATAGTAGAAAGAGGGAAGGCAAAGATTTTAGAAGAGAAGTGGTTAAGTGGCATGGAGACATACCAATAAGAAATATAGGGGAAAAAAAATCCATATCAGGTGTGGAAGGTTTAGATTTTGTCAAAAAGAGATCCCTATCCACATGACAGGGGGAAAAAAAAGAAAAAAGAAATTTATAGAATGGGTGGTCAAAATTTGCAGTTACATCTACCTTATGCCTTCAGTGTTCTCTGCAAAGTAAGAAGTGAGAACATTTAGAAGAATTACAGCATAGAGATGAAGAAGGAAGCACTGGGTAAGACATAAATTTGAAAAAATAGGCACTAGATGGCAGATATTTTAAGCAAGGGCACACCAGTTATCTCCTATGTCACCTGCACTTCCACACTGTGACCTTATCACTCATCAAGAGTTGAAGTCCATGTCTCAACCTTCCTGAATCTAATGACTGCTTTCTTCAATAAAATGCAGCCTAAATGATTCTATGCCAATGCCAGTGTTAGCCTTTAACTTCTGATTCTTCCTGGAAGCCAGCTCTCTAAAAGAATTACAGCTGTCCTGAATCCATCATGTTATGAGAAGGCAGAGCTATGAGGAGAGGCCACGGGGAATATCATGAAGAGAGAAATAAGGAAAAAAACCTGAGTAAGACACCCACTTTGGATGTCCAGCACATTTAAGAATTCAGACTGCTGTATCCTGAACTATTATGTGTCTACAACCAAAAGAGACTACTTACAATGCACAGCATTATGAGATATATTAATGATAAATTATTGATACAAACACTAAGTTCTGGGGAGATTTGTCATATAGGAATAGACAACAGGAAAATAATGTGGACTATGTGGATTTGGCATGTGCTAAAGTGAAATAACCAGAGAAATATGGTAGGATGTATATAAAACAGTGTTGAATGCCTAAGTGTTAGTCACTCAGCTGTGTCCAACTCTTTGTGACCCCATGGATGGCAGCCTACCAAGCTCATCTATCCATGGAATTCAAAAGGCAAGAATACTGGTGTGCATAGCCATTCCCTTCTCCAGAGGACCTTCATGACCCCGGGATCAAATCCAGGTCTCCCATATTGTAGGCAATTTCTTTATCTTTAACTTATTTTGATAAACTCTAAATGCAGTTAAGTAACCATCCAGCAATAGTCATGAGGCAAGAATGAGCTCATGTGGTTGATCTAAGGTGAATGTTCAGCTAGCACAAGTATGTGAAAATGAAAAGCAGTCAAGAGAGTAGAAGATCATGATTTAAATTAATATTTCAACCTAAAATAAGTATTTCATCTTCTTTGATTGCTTTCACTGTTTTTCCCCAAACTGTTCTGGCATGCCCAGAGTCTCCATCATTATGATCCTATCATCCCCAAATCTGCTCTTTCATTGAATCTGAGCACTGTCTCCCTCCATAAGAATAGTGGATGGAAATCACTAGACTTTTTCTTTGGGCTGCTGTGTATAGCTTCTAATCTTTCTCAAATGATTGACATTAATTGTAGATCATTATTCTGGGGAGGATATGTGCCTTTCAATGGGAACACTTGGCACTGGAGTCTCTCTTTATTCCTTCTCAAGTCTAGATTTTATAATTTAAAATCTAGAAAGTTGCATTGAATCTTGAAATGGCAGCCAGGTCCTCATAAGCAAAATTTTTCCCCTAAATAAATTTATTCTTTAATGTTGTTTTATTTTTTAAGAAACCCATCTTGTATTGTCTTACTTAGAATTATACCTGAAGACTTTAACCAGAGATGAGAGAAGCAATTTGGAACAAAAAATAGCATTCCTCTAAGTTTTATTTTTTTGTTCTTGAACAGTCTTGAGTGCATGAAACTGTTGATGGTCTTAAGCAAACAACTCTACAATGGTATATCACACCTACATTTTCACCACACTTCTGAACTGTGAATCACAGTTATAACTGCCAAGAAAAAAGAACACTTTGAATTTTAATAACTGATTTTCCCTGTTTTCTGTTTTGTTGGCTGCCAGAGTCCTCTTTTATGCCGAAACCAAAATAGAATGAGATTCCTTTATAATAACTTGCCAGAGGGGAGAAGCTGATATAAATGTAGCAGCAATGTTCTTTCTAGTTGTATTCTTAAAAAAGAGATTTTCCTAAAAAAAAAAAAAAAATATATATATATATATACAAAGAAAAATACATAAGAGTAAACATTTTGTATTAACTTTTAAAAATGAATTAAAAATTGTATTGAACATAAATTCATTCCTTGTGCTCCTCAGCAAGACACAGGAATAAATATTTTATTTAAAATGTTAATATAGCCATTCTAAGAAGTATGTAGAACCATAGGCTTTTTGCACATCAGATAAAAAAAATTGTGATCCCACTTCTATTCAGTCATGCAGCCGACGCATAATTTTTTAGTTCAGCAATTCTATTAAGTCGTGCAGGTGTGCCTGAGAAAGAATAAAATGTAAGGGAGACAATTCAGCTTCTGAGGTAGCTTAGTGACTAGAATTCATCCCTTTTCATTTTATAACACAGTCCCCAGAGATATTCAGCTTTACTCTTATTTATGTAACAGGGGATTAAACAAGTCTACATTTATATTCTCTTTCCATTTACAAATGCACTATTTGGTCATCCGGTATTGTGTAACTTTTTTTTTTTTCCAGAAAGCAAAGACCCCACACATCATTTTTGTTTTTGATGTGGACCATCTTTAAAGATTTTATTCAATTTGTTGCAATAGTACTTCTGTTTTATGTTTTCATCTTTTTGGCCATGAAGCTTGCGGGATCTTAGTTTCCAGACCAAGAATCAAACCCGCACCCCCTTGCCAAATCTCAACCACTGAACCATCATGGAAGCCCTATTACTTTGTGATTTCAATACTACTGTATTGAATTCAATTCATCCTGTTACCTGTAAAGACTTTCATTCATAGATGGAAGACAAGAGGGCCACAGTATTTGTGTAGTAGTAAACCAGAAATGCCTGATACTCATTCCTTTCTGTCTTAGTAGACCAGCTTTGAAAAATTATATATATATATAATATATAAAATTATATAATATATATATATAAATATATATAAAATTATATATATGTATATATAAATATATATATATATATACACACACACACACACAGATGGGCATACACACTGATACTGATTATCTTCATTTTTAAGTCCAACATCACCCTGGCCATGGTTAATTCATTAAGATTCAGGGTTTTGTCCATTGAATGTGATTGAGCTTCTCTTCAAATAATAAACTCTGTCTCCTAGGTTTGGGACATTTCTCAAATAGAGATTCTCGGCCTCTGATGGTTAGGTATGAGAGTCACCTGCCTCGTGTAATTGTCCTCCCTTCCATAATCCAGACAAAGAGCAGGGCAGATGTAGGCTGTCACTGTGATCCCTAAAGAGTTTTATTCTTGCTGTTCAAAATGATTTCACCCTCACCTGATAAAAAAAAAAAAAAAAATGCCTATTTGAGGGTTCTGCTCCCTTCCATTCTTCACACAAAATGATCTCCACCTTATTGTTTAAGCACAGTTCACATCCAGACAGAATTTTGTTACAGGTCAGAGTTTTTGGTGTGACCTTTGCCTCCCACTGAAGTGCCAGACCCAAAGGTAACTCTCCTGACACTTTGGGAGAAGTCAAGGTTTTAAAGTCTGAAAATTGGTTCCAGGGTAGTACTGTCTTAAAGATCTCAATTTTGTATGAAGATGGATGTTACATTGGTAAAATAGTCTTTCAAATTCACATATTCGCAACAAACCATGATAGATAATATAATCCCTGTGTTTTACAACTGCTCAGAACCTGGATCCAGAGGGTCAGAGAACTTGCATAGGGCAGGTAAATACCAAAATTGGGATTCAGGCTCAGTCAAGACCTTATCTATGCACCTCCAGGCACACAGAAGTGGCAAGGGATGAAAGAGCAGCAAAAAGTAAAATGAATGTTATCTGTTCAAAGAGAAAGGAGATACAACAAATTTTTCAGTTAGGTGGATGCATGAAATAAATGATATATGCTTGAGCATGAAGGGCTCTGTTTAGTCAATTCAAGAATTTTCTTTCATATACATTATTATTTGTAGTAACAGTTTTAAAATTTCCTTTCTTTGAACAATAAAAGTAATTGGCATGACCAAGGCATTTTTCTTTCTAAACCTGTTTGCCTTATTTTCAAATTAAATTTGACTTTTTATGAGAATAAAATTTACTGATTAAAAAAAAAATCTCATCTTAAATAATGCAATACTTCTCTGAGATGGAGCTTAGGAGGAAATATGAAACATGGAATATTTTTAAATGAGTCAATATTAAATATTTAAGTATAATGCTGTAGCATGAGGATATTATAATTGTCATAGTGATTGTCTAGAATATAATAAAGCACTACCAGCTAAAATTTTGATAATGCATAATAACCATCAATCATTCTATAAATAACATTTAACAAAAGTATCTTTTATTGTTCTAAACCTAATCAATCAAATGACAGCATTTAGGAAATTATGTTCAGAGAGTTTTCTATTTTGGATTTTTAAAATTTATTTATTGTTTTCATTTCTCTGTAGTACATCCAGCTAGCTGAATAACTAATTCATTGTTTGTTATTATTGATTTTCTTGGTAGCTTAGATTCTTTAACCAGTGATCATCAATTGCATACTTAAAATCAACCATATTTTTACACTGAAGCTTAATTTAATGAGCTGTTCAGTTGCTCAGTCATGTCCAACTCTCTCTGACTCCGTGGACTACAGCACACCAGGCTTCCCTGTCCGTCATTATCTCTCCGAGTTTATTCAAACTCATGTCCATTGAGTCTGTGGTGCCATCCAACCATCTCATCCTCTTGCCCTCAATCTTTCCCAGCATCATGGTCTTTTCCAATGAGTCAGCTCTTCACATCTGGTGATCAAAGTATTGCATCTTTGGCATCAGTACTTCCAATGAATATTCAGGATTGATTTCCTTTAGTACTGATTCATCTGATCTCCTTGCCGTCCAAGGGAGTCTCAAAAGTCTTCTCCAGTACCATGGTTCAAAAACATCAATTCTTTGGCACTTGGCTTTCTTTATGGTCCAACTCACACCTCCATACATAACTACTGGAAAAAGCATAGCTTTGACTATATGGACTTTTGTTGGCAAAGTGATATCTCTGATTTTTAATATACTGTCTAGTTTTATCACAGCTTTTCTTCCAAGGAGCAAGTGTCTTTTAATTTAATTTAATTCCATGGCTGCAGTCACTATCCACAGTCATTTTGGGTCCCAAGAAAATAAAGTCTGTCACTGTTCCTATTTCTTTCCCATCTATTTGCCATGAAATGATGGGACTATATGCCATGATCTTAGTTTTTTGAATGTTGAGTTTCAGGCCAGCTTTTTCACTCTCCTTTTTCACTTTCATCAAGAAGCTCCATAGTTTCTCTTCTCTTTCTGTGAAAGGTAGCGTCATGAATATCTGAGGTTATTGATATCTCTCCCAGAAATATCAGGGTGGTGGTGTCATGCATATCTGAGGTTACTGATATTTCTCCCAGAAATCCTGATTTCAGTTTGTGTTTCATCCAGCCTGGCATTTTGCATGATGTACTCTGCATATAATAAATAAGTCAAATAAGCAGGGTGTCATAGATATTTTACATAACCCAATATAGTCAAAATACTATTGTTTCAACATAAAATCAATACAAAAATCATAAATTAGCTATTTTACGTTATACTATATATAAAATTCATTGTATGTTTGCATCTCAATATGACGTAGCCACATTTCAAGTGTTTAATATTCACATTTGGCTAGTGAATACCACATTGAACAGGCAAATCTAGAAAGCAAAGCAGTGTCTTTAGATTGCTTCAAAAAATGCATAAAAATAGTTCCTTAACAATAAACTAAGTGATCAAGCACTCTCACTTTCGCTAAATGTTAACATTGTTTTTAATTTTTATAGTGGAAAATCTTCCAACCAATTGAAAAGTTGACTCAGTTATATAATGGACCCCTTGTGTGTATTACTGAGCTTCCATATTTATCCACTGATGGTGGTATTTAATCTCAATTCATGTCTCATCTTCATTTCCACCCACTCTCACCCTCTATTTTTATTTATGAAATGAATTAGACATCAACATTTCATTCATATCATTAAGTATTTATCTCTAAAAGATAAGTGGTTTAAAAATATGACCATAGTATCATTAATTCATCTAAACAATGTGTCCATGTTTTCGCACTATTCAGTACTGAGTGTCAGTGTTCAAATTCCAAACATTTCATGTGTCACATCTTTTAACAATGCTTTAAAATATTTAAACTGATTTTTTTTTTTCCTCTTCATACTCTCAATCATTCTCTCTCTTATCTTTCCCCATGTCTCCTTTTCATTCATTTGTGAAATAAACTGTAAAAATTATTTTTAGTATTTCCATTTTATTTTTACAAATTTTCTTTCTGTAGTGTCTCCCACATTCTGAAATTTGTTGATAGTCCGGCTGTAGAGTAATGAAGCAGCTTCCTCTGTTCACTGTTTTCCCTGCATATTGGCCGATAGATCTAGATTCAGTTTCAATTTTTTCAGAGATTATTTTATAGCACATCTGTATGCTAATCAGTCTTTTCAACAGGAGATATATGTTTTCCATTAGGCAACACATATCATCTGCTTTTCTTTTTTATATGATATTAGCAGCTATTTGTGATTAATGCATAGCTCTGTTGCATCATTGAGGATTACAAAAAAAAATCTAGTTCAATTGTTCATTGTTCATATATTACCCAGGAAATTTCTATAAAAAGAAATTCTCCATCATTTCCTGCTTGAATACCCAGTAATATGTACAATCCCTAAGGGAAAGACTTAAGTACTTCTTTGACTTTATCCGCTTTCAACATAATTTTTCCTCAGACTCATAAAATGAATGTTTTAAAATTTTAGTTGGTTTATGGATATAAAACAAAAGATTTTTTTTTTTGTGATGTCAAAGATGTGCCATCTTTGGCGAGTGAAAGCTCTTTCTAATAGGCTCCTGTGTCTTTTTAACCTGATTCTTGCACTGTCCAGAGCTCCCTTGCCATCTGGTATTAGGATATTGCAGACTCATCTTGTGTATTATCTAGCCCAGAGCTAGAATGAGACATTTCTTTTCTGTATTCTGGGTTATTTTTGTGGAAGATCTATTTGGACACTAACTAGAGATGCTATTGGCCTTCCCTCATGGTTCAGCAGATGAAGAATCCTCCTGCAGTGTGGAAGACCTGAGTTCGATCCCTGGTTGGGAAGATCCACTGGAGAAGGGAACTGGCTAGCCACCCCAGTATTGTGGCCTGGAGAATTCCATAGACTGTATAGTCCATAGGGTCACAAAGAGTCAGACACGACATGACAGGACTGAGGGACTTTCACTTTCAGAGATGCTATTGCTAGGGAATAACGCATTATTTTGAAGTCTTTTTCAGTAGAAAGTGCTAGAAAAAAATTTACCCTGCTTGCTGGTTACAAAGTAAAGCACATAATGAGTTCACAATAATATATCTCATTTAAAATGCAGACTATGGGATGTTTACTTAACCTGTTTTATCGTATATTTGCATCTCTTTTACCTATGTTGAGTGACTCTTTATGTAGAACACTGGGGGTGAGAAAATTAAATCATGATACAATTTCTCAATTTTTAAAGTGTTTAACAAATACAGGACTCTCCAAAATTAAAAAGCAAATCACTGAAGGTGGCAGTTTCAGGACAGGTCCAGGTGTAGCGAAGACTGCCTAGGCAGAAGCGGCAGCCTGGGGGCGGGGAATTTAAAAGAAAAATCGAACCACTTAAAACAATATAATTGTTTTAAAATTAATACTTTTGCAATACTTACTTTTGTTCCACTATAAATTTGTCGTCTACTATGCTTTAAATCCATTTGGCATAATTTTACCGGTGTGGATATGACTGTGTGTGTATTTATATTCTTTGGCTACATTTTACTTTTGATTTTATTATTTTCCATTTTTTAGTGTAACTTTAATAATTGTATGAAATATTTGCATGGCTCTAAACTAAAATTTACAAGTGAAATCTAAAATAAAATTGACAAAAAAGGACTATTTAAAGAAGCCTCGTTTTTAAGATAAGATAGTCCCCTATGTCTTTTTCCTTTCATTATATGTAACCTTTATCTTTATTTCATTGACTCTTCTTTCATGATGCTTTTATTATAAGCAAATATTTTTGTATTCTTCATCTTTCTTAGATAAACTCAAGCATACCATAAATCATATTATAATGATGTATAGATACAATAAGTATGATTTTTAAAACCAGAAATATTTTAAAAAATAATGTTTTTGTGTGAAATGAAGGAGTAAGAGACTGTCTTTCATATTTTGCCTTGCCTGTTGTAAACTCTACGAAATAAGGACCTCACAGAGATCCAAAATTTTTAAATTTTATTGTCTCCTTATGATGGGAAGGCTACACACTTTTCAATAAATTGTAAGCTTTTTATTGGGATATATATATATATAATATATTTGAACTCAGAGCAATCTTTCAGAGAAAGGGACAGATATGTGACATTTGGTTGTCATCTAGAGGTGGAAAAATAATGGCCATTGGGTTTGCTACATTTTGGAAATTGAAGTATGGCTTCTAAAATCTTCTTATTTCCTCTGCGTTTGAGAATACACCTTTGCCAGTAGGCAGTAGATATTAAATTCAGCAAGAAACAGTTATCTTATATACATATATTATATTCAGTTAAGCTCTGCTTTTTAAAATACTATTTATTAAGATGCTTCATTGTATGGATGATAGAGCCAAGTGACAACATTTTGCTTTAAGTAATGTAAACCAGCTCAAAAGTGCTATTAAGTTGTGTCTCTGAGTTGCTCCAGTCATAGCTGATTATCAAAGAATTAGTTTCAAATTATATCCATTTGTTTTCTCTCAAATATAAAAGAGAGAAAGTATGTTGATCACTGAGTTAGTGTGTGATTTGCTTCAATCAGAGAATTTTGTCGGGTATTTGTACCTACTCTCTGCAATGAAAATTCGGATATCCCAAATGCCTGGAAACAATTTTCATGTTGCCTTTTATTTGTTGTTGTTGTTTTTCAATCACAAAGTCATGTCTGACTCTTTGAGACCCCATGGACTGGAACATGCCAGACTCCTCTGTCCTCCACCGTTTCCTGGAGTTTGCTCAAATTCGTGTCCATTGAGTCAGTGATGCCATCTAATCCTCTTATCTAGTGGGCACGGTATTTGACTTTGAAACTTGTATATGTTGCATACATGTAAAAGATTAATCTATTCCTGTCCTCAAATGAGGTATTACATGAAGTATAGCAGATTTTTTATAAATGTGTTAGCTTTAGCCAAAATGAATATTATTTTAAAAATCTGTTACATTTAATAACTCATTTGAGGTCAGGAATAGATTGATATTTTGTATATATGTAATATACATAAGTTTCAAGGTCAAATACCCTGCCAACTAGACTATACATTTTTAAAGTAAACACCTGGAAAATCAATTCTCTCTCAGTTTTCTACTCTTTATGTTATAGTACTCAAAAATGTGAACAAGGACTCTTTTGTTAAAAATAAAGGAAAACTCTCAGCAACAGCCTGGAGTGTTGGGTACTTGTAAAGGGTACTTTAATGTGGGAGAGGAAACTGTTCTGAAAGAGAAATTCAGGCCATACAAAATGCAACTTTTCTTTTAATCCAGATATTGATCTCTGCTGAGTCTTATATTTTCCCACTACAGAGATATACATTTCATTCGGGAAGCCATCTTTGTAAAACATCAGCATGTTCAGACAGAGACCAAAAGATGGCACAAATGATGGTGATGAATCATGTTTTTGAAAATCCCATGAATTTATAAACTGCTTCTCCAACTAATTGATTTTGGGGAATCCAATTAAAGGAGTGAAGTTAAGGGCAATTGGGAGTCAGGTCCAAAATCAAAGCAGTGTTTAGCTGAAAGTGCATGCATAGTATATAGGCAACTAAACATTAGACAGAGTCACTGTATCAGACTTTACTGTAAAGAAAATATTTATTCATTTCCTCCATATTGTAATTTTTAAATTATATGTGATTATTTTCTTCCATTAATATAGATAATTCAGAGCTGAATCTAATCTAACTTTTTTAGATGCACAACAAAATAATTAATTAAAGATTTTATGATATGCAGGAAAAAAATACCCCAAGGCTTAAAGATAATCATAACAAAAGAGATCCATTAAAATTGGGGGAAAATGCACCAGTTGAATATTCTATTTTTCCCCATTACCTCTTATACATTGCCCTTCTAGCAATTAAGCTCCTTTCCATTCAGCTCTTGCAGTTATTGAATTCTAAATATTGAAGAAACTGCATTTCATTGAAAAAGGCAACACTTTCATTTTGGCATAAAAGGTTTAGTTTATAAGAGATGAAACTTTAATCTGAATTTCTCTTTTAAGGATATTGCATTTCATTATCTGGAAGACATATATAAATGGGAAAGATAGATTATTTTTTCCAAACTCAGAATGTTTAGAGATCCCTTCAAAAAATGTTAATTTATTTTTTAGATGTGGAGATTTGGTTTTCGATTGATAGACTGTTATTTTAGGACTAAAAGTTAGGTATCCATCAGCCTAATGTTTCATTCCACATCTTCGAATGAGTCATCTCCTTTGTTCTCCGCTATTGTTTCCAGATGTATGATAGGTGACCAAATTTTTTTATAGTAATTTTACAATGCCTCATCTAAGGAATGACTTCCCAGGTGGCTCTAGTGGTAAAGAACCTGCCTGCCAATACAGGAAACATTAAGAGATGTGGGTTCCATACCGGGGTACGAAAGAGCCCCTGGAGGAGGGCATCACAACCCACTCCAGTATTCTTGCCTGGAGAATCCCATGGACAGAGGAGCCTGGTGGGCTACAGTTGCAAAAGAGTCAGACCCAACTGAAGCAATTTAGCATGCACAGAGGAACATTGACAACTATCTTCACTGTTTCAGCTCCTAGTCCTGTCTATTAAAGTAAGAAATAAATGGAATTCATTAGAGACCTCAACTCACTTCAACCCATCTTATCTACACTGCGTTAAAGTTCCAAGATGACTGTCAGAGCTGACTACCATTTCTGCATGCAGCCCCTTCCTTCCATCTATAAAAGCTCCTGCCCACTGATTGTCGGTGGGGGAGAGTCAGCCTTTGGACAGACACCTGCCCTCCTCCACCAAGGTTTCCAGCATCCAAAATAAAGCAAACTTTCCTTTCCACCAACCTGACCTCTTTATTGGCTTTTGAATGGTGAGCAGCTGGACCCCCACCTTTCAGGAACACTAACACCTTTTGTAAAAGGGGCAGAGAATATATGTGTACCTATGGCTGATTCATGTTGATGTATGGCAGAAAAAAGCAAAATATTATAAAGCAATTATTCTTTCATTAAAATAAATGAATTTTTTAAAAAGCTACTCTTTAAAAAAATCTGATCATGGAAAAAGGAGTTTCAGTAACATAACTCATTTCTAGCATCTTCACAATTTTCATGTCTCATTTTGTGGATTTTACTGTTTTAATCAAAATCATTTCTTATCACCATCATTAGTTGGACCTGTTAAGAGATGACCAATTCTGACACTAAAAGGGTATCACAGTGAATATTAAATTTTTGCTCCATTTCAACTTTTAGATAATTTTTGTTAACATTATATTCTTTTGACAAATGATATTGTGTTTCCATCTTCAATCAATATTCTTTGTCTTTTGAACACATTATGTAAGAAGAAAAAAAAAAGGAAGACAGAAAGAGAAGTAAGAAAGTTCATCATCTCTAGCCATGTAGCATTACTAAGATATCAGTCTAGTAGTTCATGAGGAATCTCTTCCTACTCTTAAACAGGAAAATAACACTAGTTCAATTTCTACTGAAACATTATACCCAGTTTAAAGGAACATGCAAGAATCTAATAAATGGAGGAGGGGAATCATATCATCAATTTGATCTGACTTTTATGTGGTCTGTCTACAAAATCTGTGGACTAGAAAAAAAGAAACATACAGCTCCAAGGACAATGAAGATGAAGAAATACCCTATTCAAACTGATCTTCCAAAGTCTGTAACAGTAGTATCTGAATAATTGGATTCACTACCACACAAAGTCCCAGAAAATCTGGAGTGGAGAATAAATTACCTTGTACATCCTCTTTTGTACAATGGGTAAGCCTTATATTATTCATCATCATCAAGGAAGTGTAGTGATAACCATAAGTGAGCCCTTAGAAGCCAATACTCAGAGGTAGGACATTGGGTAATGTAGCACCTTGGGTAGTGATGTAGATAGCTTTAAAAGAATGGTGTCAAGGAACTGGGAGGAAAGAAGTTTTATATAGTTTTAATGCAAACACATTCCAAAGAGCCATGAACCCGTACTGTCTTTTTTCAATGGAGATGATATGAAGTTACGTAACAACTACATTTCTGACAATAAAATGCGCACACACACACATGTGCACACACATACACACAGATAGTCCCTGCACCAGCATGGGAAAAGACAGTGTGTGGACACTGGAAAAATCTTCACAGGCACTGATTGAATGACAAATATGTCAGTGCCTCTTATCTAGTCTTTATTTTAAATCTTCATTGATAAATCACCCTAACTTACATTGGTCATGCATTTTGTAATAGATTTTATAGTTAAGTTGTTTACCCAGCAAGCATTGTCCTTGCCCTGACCATCCTGTATGTGGCCCTGACCTAGTCACAGGTCTGGTCTTCTATTATACATGAGCAGCACGCTCAGTCACTCAGTCATGTCCAACTCTTGTGACCGCATGGACAGTAGCCCACCAGGCTCTTCCATCCATGGACTTTCCAGGCAAGAATACTAGAGTGGTAACCATTTCCTACTCCATCTATTACACATAGTTTGGCTCCATAAAGAAAAATACCAAGATAGCAGGTTCAAACTAAAACCATCTCCACCCAAAAGCTCACTGTTAACACTAAACTGACTAATTATAAGCCTATGTCAAAAAAAAAAAAAATCTATGTCAAATTAATTTCATTATTTCAGGAAATGTTTCACCCAGGGACGTGAAATTACAAATTATGCTGTTTATTTTAGGAATTTCCCAAATATCTTTCTATTCAAACACTAGCCTAACCACATTGTCAGGTTAATAGACCTCTCTCAGAGCAATTGTCATACTGTTTTAAATTCATTTCATAACTCTCAACTCGTTCCGAACACTATAACTTAACAATTATTTCACAAATTCTGATTAGGAGTCTAATTTGAAAAACCCACCTTAAACCAATCCAAAACTCTTATAAATATTCTGTCTTTGACTTCTCTTCCATATGCTATCCAAACTCTACAACAGCAGAATGATAGTGTTTCTTACTGTGGTAAGCAATTAACCTTGGGTGATTTTAGTGGTGTCTATAGAAAACTGGGTATTTACATACACTCAAATGCTTGAATAAAAAAGTGAATCAATGGATGCGAAAATATGTATCCTCTTTGAAAGAAGACAACTTTGAAACACATAATAACATTTTAAATCACATTTTACAATATTTATTAGAGGCTGACTACTATAAATGGGCCAATGAAGGATCTTTGCATTTTTAGGATAGCATTTGCAAGAGAGAGGTGTCTTATGTGAATTCTATCTCCATAACCTCTATGTAAAAATAATACTATTACAAGGAAAGAACTCTAAAAAATTTACTGCCAAATAACCATAGAAAAGTTATTTCCAGGCAAACTATGGATAGTAATTTTAAAAAATTTATTACACAATAAGAAAAATTAGGCTTCTTCTAATGCATATGAAATCATTTCAAACACTGATCCCTCTTCTTTGAAGCTATTTTAAGAATTGATTTCTAAAGTTCATCTTTCCAGTTTAATATCATGTTCATTAACATCTTAAAATATAGAGCTTGCAAAATATCACTGCTTCAATATTAATTTTCCTTCCTGGAGACTTTCTAACTTAAAAAAATATTCTAATATTAGTATCTCATTGCTTTACATGATTTAGTCTGTCAAAGGTATGTGAAATAGCTGGTCTCACTTTTGCCCACAGAAAACTGTGTAGTATCCATAAATTTTAGCTTCCGGTTTTGGCTGCCAATATCGTTGTAAGGGGGGATGAGACTCATTCTGTGCCCTAAAAAAAAAAAAAAACAAACAGGACTTTATAATACAATTTGCTAAGTGTAACAATTAAAATTGATATTTGGAACTAGAAGAGTAACACTTATCCAAGCCCTAGAGATGTACAGTAGAATCCTCCTGAAAAATTTCTAGAAAATAAGATACTGCTTGACCATATTCTATCATATTGGATTTTATGTAGTCAAAAACTCCAATGTTTTCTGGCTGCCTAGTAATGAAAAGCATCCCATCCATAATCAACAGGACCTCATGATGATGTTGTTCAGTTGCTGTTTGTGACACTATGAACTGCAGCGCCAGGCTCCCCTGTCCTTATGATATCTGTAACTAAATCATCAAAATATACATTTAATAGTTTTACTTCTTCATTGGCATATTTCATTTGTTTCTTCTTAAAAATCATTGTGACTTGCTTAGTTTTTAAACATGTATTTAAATCTCTCAGCTATATACTTTACTTTCATTGAGCTTTAATTTTTTTAAAAATAAATATTTAAGTTTTTTTCCGACATAAGTTTACCGTGTTGCTTCCTTCTCTCTCTCTTTCCAAAATGTGTAGTTAAATCACTTTCCAAGTACATCGTGTGTGTGCTCTTACTCAGGCAAGTCCAACTCTCCACGACCCCGTGGACTATACCTGCCAGGCTCCTCTGTCCATGGGATTCTCCAGGAAGAATACTGGAGTGGCTTATCATTTTCTTTGCCAGGGGATCTCCCCCACCCAGGGATTGAACCCCCATCTCCAGCAATTCCTGCGTTGGCCGGTGGAGTCTTTATCACTGAGTCATCTGGGAAGACAAGTATATACCATTATACATTGGAATTTCCTTTGCTTTTGTGTGCAAGGGCTTTTAATCACCCTTCAAATCTCAAAATAATAATTGGAAAACGCAGATGATTTTGAATTGCGTGCATAACGTTGATGGGTTGTAACTGGTATGATTACCTCTTGCTTCTGGCTGGTGGCCAATATCTCTTAATTCTTCTCATAGCAGATTTCCATTAAACAACAAACCACATGCTTCAGAACATGTGCTCGAATTTCTTTAAAGTGAAAGTGAAAGTCACTCAGTTGTGCCCATCTCTTTGCGAGTTGTCCATGGAATTATATAGTCCATCGAATTCTCCAGGCCAGAACACTAGAGTGGGTAGCCTTTCCTTTCTCCAGGGGATCTTCCCAACCCAGGGGTTGAACCCAGGTCTCCTGCATTGCAGGCAGATTCCTCACCAGCTGAGCCGCAAGGGAAGCCCAAGAATACTGGACTGGGTAGCCTATCCCTTCTCCAGTGGATCTTCCCAACCCAGGAATTGAACTGGGGTTTCCTGCCTTGCAGGCAGATTCTTTACCAACAGAGCTATGAGGGAAGCCCTCAAATTTCTTTAAAGCTTCAGGTTTAGTTCTCTAAGTTCTGATTTTTTTTTTTTTTAATATATACCAAAATTTACAGCTTCCTAAATTCCATCAACTCAAGATGGAGCAAAAAAAACCAAAACTAAAAATATCTGCCTCTGTCAAGATTTAGATGGACAACTTTGGTTTGCCAATCAGATGAATTCACAAGAGACTTCAATTTGGAAAAAAAGAAGCACATGTTTAGCCTTGAATAGTGGTAGTGATTGTAAGATTGATTCCTATCGTATATTAGACTCTGTGACTATAGAAGCTTCCTCTAGAGCTTAGCAGAGGCAGAGGGAGATGGAATGGTTTCCTTAGCAGGCTGTTCTGTATCTAAGGAAGTTTCGTTTCATATCTGGTTTTTCAGTCCTTTCAGCAGCTCCACAGACACAAATCAGAGTGTGTGTGTGTGTGTGTGTGTGTGTGTGTGTGTGTGCGCGCGCATGCATGCTCAGTTGTATCCAACTCTGTGTGACCCGAAGGGCTATAGCCCAGCAGGCTCCTCTGCCCATGGGATTCTCCAGGCAAGAATACTGGAGAGGGCTGCCACTTCCTCCGCCAGGGGATCTTTCATACCCAGGGATCCAACCCACGTCTCCTGTGCTCCTGGTGGATTCTTTAATGCTGCGCCACCAGGGAAGCCCTGAGGTGGTATGGTCTCTTCAAAATTCTCAGTTCAGGAAGAAATCATTTACAAGCTTATCAGTGAACATTCAGTTCCTTATATGATGTTGGTCTAAGGGCCTCAATTCTTTGTTGGCTCTTGGCCTGAGGAGGCTTGAATCCTTGTCCTCTCATGGCAGCTGTCTTCATCAGTGCACGCAAGGTGAGAAAGTAATTCAGAGAGTGTGGTAGCCCTTTGGAAGTCATGTGCTCAGTTGCTCATGTCCAACTCTTTACAACCGCAAGGACTATAGCCCTCCAGGTTCCTCTGTCCATGGGATTCTCCAGGCCCGATTTCTGGAGTGGGTTGCTACTTCCTCCTCTAGGGGATTTTCCGAACCCAGGGACTGAACCCACGTTTCCTAGTGTTTCCTGCATTGGCAGGCATATTTTTACCACTGCACCCCCTGGGAAGCCTGTAGAAGCCACAGTCTTTTGTAAATTAATCGGAAAGGGGACATCTCCTAAATTTTATTGTGTTCTGTAGGTTAGAAGCAAGTATCGCAAGGGGAGGGTATTACTTGAGGCCTGGATATCAGGAAGAAGGATCATTGGGACTCTGAAGTCTACCTACTACAATTAGACTTTAATCAACCTACAGGTTATCTTATGCTTAGCCAAAACTATAGCTGAAAAACAAGTCCTTAAATAGAAAGCCATGAAAGGTAATAACAGAAAGGTAAGGCAACTCCACTTGTTAAGGCATTATCACAGCATTCACGTGGGGGAAAATTTAAACTTCACTCTTTTTGTGGATTGTACAATTAGAAATTAACAACCTAAGATATATAAAATGAAATTTAAGAACAAAAATCTATGTTATAGGAGAGGGCAATACTTTATGAAATGAAACTTTGAAATTTCAGAAGATACCACAAATTCTTTAATTACTGAGTAAAGATATATGCTCAGTTGTATACGACTCTGTGCACCCCATGGACTATAAAATGCCAGAATCCTCCGACAATGGAATTTTACAGGCAAGAATGCTGGAATGGGTTGCCATTTTCTCCTCCAGGAAATCTTAGTGTCCCAGGGATCGATCCTTCTTATCTTGTCTTCTGCATTGACAGGTAGATTCTTTACCCCTGGGGTACCTGAGAACTCTGATGAAAGATTCAGTTCAGTTCAGATCAGTCACATAATTGTGTCCGACTCTTTGTGATCCCATGGACTGCAGCATGCCAGGCCTCCCTGTCCATCACCAACTCCAGGAGTTTACCCAAACTCATGTCCACTGAGATGGTGATGCCATCCAACCATCTCATCCTCTGTCATCCCGTTCTCCTCTCACCTTCAATCTTTCCCAGCATCAGGGGCTTTTCAAATGAATCAGATCTTTGCATCAGGTGATCAGAGTATTTGAGTTTCCACTTCAACATAAGTCCTTCCAATGAACATTCAGGAGTGATTTCCTTGAGAATGGACTGGTTGGATCTCCTTGAAGTCCACACGACTCTTGAGAGTCTTTTCCAACACCACAGTTCAAAAGCAGCAATTCTTCGGCACTCAGCTTTCTTTATAGTCCAACTCTCACATCCATACATGATTACTGGAAAAACCATATCCTTGACTAGATGGAACTTTGTTGACAAAGTAACATCTGTGCTTTTTAATATGCTATATAGGTTGCTCATAGCTTTTCATCCATGGAGTAAGCATCTTATTTCATGGCTGCAGTGATTTTGGAGCCCCCAAAAGTAAAGCAAGCCACTATTCCCAAAGTTTTTCCATCTATTTGTCATGAAGTGATGGGACCAGATGCCATGATCTTAGTTTTATGAATGTAGAGCTTTAAGCCAACTTTTTCACTCTCCTCTTCCACTTTCATTAAGAGGCTCCTTAGTTCCTCTTCACTTTCTCCCATAAAGGTGGTGTCATCTGAAGTTATTGGTATTTCTACCAGCTAACTTGATTCCAGCTTGTGCTTCGTCCAGCCCAGCGTTTCTCATGATGTACTCTGCATATAAGTTATATAAGCAGGGTCAGTATATACAGCCTTGGCATACTCCTTTTCCTATTTGGGATTGGTCTCTTGTTCCATGCCCAGTTCTAAATGTTGCTTCCTGACCTACATAAAGATTACTCAAGAGGCAGGTCAGGTGGTCAGGTTTACTTATCTCTTTCAGAATTTTACACAGTTTATTGTGATCCACACAGTCAAAGGCTTTGGCATAATCAATAAAGCACAATAGATGTTTTTTTCTGGGATTCCCTTGCTTTTTCTATGATCCAGGGGATGTTGGCAATTTGATCTCTGGTTCCTCTGCTTTTTATAAAGCGAGCTTGAACATCTGGAAGTTCACTGCTCACATATTGCTGAAGCCTGGCTTAGAGAATTTTGAGAATTACTTTACTAGCGTGTGAGATGAGTGCAATTGTGTGGTAGTTTGAGCATTCTTTGGCATTGCCTTTCTTTGGGATTGGAATGAAAACTGACCTTTTCCAGTCCTGTGGTCACTGCTGAGTTTTCCAAATTTGCTAGCATATTGAGTGCAGCACTTTCATAGCATCATCTTTTAGGATGTGAAATAGCTCAACTGGAATTCCATCACCTCCACTAGCTTTGTTCATAGTGATGCTCCCTAAGGCCCACTTGACTTCACATTCCAGGGTGTCTGGCTCTAGGTGAGTGATCACACCATTGTGATTATCTGGGTCATGAAGATCTTTTCTGTACAGTTCTTCTGTGTATTCTTGCCACCACTTCTTAATCTCTTCTGCTTCTGTTAGGTCCATACCATTTCTGTCCTTTATGGAGCCCATCTTTGCATGACATGCTCCCTTGGTATCTCTAATTTTCCTGAAGAGATCTCTACTCTTTCCCATTCTATTGTTTTCCTCTATTTCTTTGCACTGATCACTGGAGAAGGTTTTCTTATCTCTCCTGGCTATTCTTTGGAGCTCTGCATTCAAATGGGAATATCTTTCCTTTTCTCCTTTGCTTTTTTCTTCTCTTCTTCTCATAGCTATCTATAAGCCCTCCTCAGGCAGCCATTTTGCTTTTCACATTTCCTTTTCTTGGGGATGGTCTTGATACCTGTCTCCTGTACAATGTTATGAACCTCCATCCATAGTTCATCAGCCACTCTGTCTATCAGATCTAGTCCCTTGAATCTATTTCTCACTTCCACTGTATAATCATAAGTGATTTGATTTAGGTCATACCTGAATGGTCTAGTGGTTTCCCCCACTTTCTTCAATTTAATTCTGAATTTGGCAATAAAAGAGTTCATAATCTGAGCCACAGTCAGCTCCCAGTCTTTTTATTGCTGACTTTATAGAGCTTCTCCAAGCTTCTCCAACTTGCTTTCAGTGTTGACCATCTGCTGATGTCCATGTGTAGAGCCTTCTCTCGTGTTGTTGGAAGAGGGTGTTTGCTATGACCAGTGCATTCTCTTGGCAAAACTCTGATAATAGCAAATCACGTGAAAGATAAGGAAAAGAGACAATATCTCAGGTGAGAAATCCAAAATAAATTCTCATAGTTTTTCTTAAACTGGGATTTTTGGAAAACTGGAAACAGAATAAATAATGGGAGCTTATTAAACATACAGATCCCTGGGCTGCACCCAAGATCCATTGAATTAAAAACTTGTGGCCAATCCCAATAATTGTCATTTTTTGACAATTGTCAATTGCTCCAGTTATTCTTATAACTGATAACATCTTGGGTTCCAAAATCACTGTAGATGGTGACCACAGCCATGAAACTAAATGATGCTTGTTCCTTGGAAGAAAAGCTATGATCAACCTAGACAGCATATTAAAAAGCAGAGACATTACTTTGCCAACAAAGAACCGCCTAGTTAAAGGTATGGTTTTTCCAGTAGTCTGTGAGAGCTGGACCATAAAGAATGCTGAGTGCCAAAGAGCTGATGCTTTTGAACTGTGGTGTTGGAGAAGACTCTTGAGAGTCCCTTGGAACCACAAGGAGATCAAACCAGTCCATCCTAAAGAAAATCAGTCCTGGGTAGTCATTGGAAGGACTGATGCTGAAGCTGAAGCTCCAATCCTTTGGTCACCTGATGCGAAGAACTGACTCACTGGAAAAGACCCTGATGCTGGGAAAGATTGAAAGCAGAAGGAGAAAAGGACGACAAAGGATGCGATGGTTGGATGGCATCACTGACTCTATAGACAAAAGTTTGAGTAAGCTCCGGGAGTTGGTGATGGACAGGGAAGTCTGGTGTGCCATGGGGTCACATAGAGTCAGACACGGACTGAGTGACTGAACTGAACTGCTAACATCTGAGAACCACGTAGAATTAGGAAAAATGGTAGCTAGTAAAAAGTACAGCTGAAGCTCCAATATTTTGGCCATGTGAAGAGCTGATGACTTACTGGAAAAGACCCTGGTGCTGGGAAAGATTGAAGGCAAAAGGAGGAAGGAGTGGCAGAGGATGAGATTGTTAGATAGCATCAGGGACTCAATGGACATGAATTTGGGGAAACTGCAGGAAATAGTGGTGGACAAGGGAGCCAGGCATGCTACAGTCCATGATGTCGCAAAGAGTCAGCCATGACTTTGCGACTGAACAACAACAGTAGTAAGTACAAAAGTGAAGTAATGGGTTAATTACAGAGTTCATCACATCTGAATTAATTTGCTTTTAATGAACCTGCTTCCCTGGTGGCTCAGAGGTTAAAGCGTCTGCCCTCCATGCGGGAGACCCGGGTTCGATCCCTGGAGAAGGAAATGGCAACCCACTCCAGTATTCTTGCCTGGGAAATCCCATGGACGGAGGAGCCCAGTGGGCTACAGTCCACGGGTAGCAAAGAGTCTGACACGACTGAGCCACTTCACTTTCACTTTCACTTTGATGAACCTGCTGTGAGTCCTCTATTCTGAATCTGGATACCACTGGTTACAAGTTACAGGAATTTGAATTGATAACAGAAAGAATGCAGTGGTAATGTGATTACAGCAAAATTAATCAGAGATTTCCAGAGTAGTAGAGAGCTAGTTTTAGGCAGTGTTAGCACATCAGTGGCAGAACAGCATGTTTAAGTAATTGAAAGGGACCACAAGGAAACTTCACAAGTTACAACCATTTCCATGGCAACAACTGATTCAAAGCTCTCAAGAACAGTGAAATTGTACTGATTTTCTGCCTAGTAGCTCTGAGGGGAAGCATGGTTGCCCCACCATATTTCGAGAAAAGGTGTTAAAGGCACAGTGGGTATTTCCAAATGCTCCACAGTGCACAATGAAAGATCGCTCCCTATCCCCTTAAAGAGAAGTGACACAAGCATAAACGCAAAATGCAATACTTAAAACAACTTGCTCAGCCACCATTAAAGCAAACTATTCCAGAGATTTCGTATCAATAAACAAAGCAGTTTGAAGACATACAAATGAGTTAGCTAATGGTATTTGCAGGGGGTGGAATTGAGGAGAATATTCCTATCAGATTCTTTCAATGGAGTAATACATTTACAATATGTTTTAGGTAGAGTCACTTATTTGTTTCACAAATGCTTCAAAGGCCATTTGAAATAGTGATTGCAACTTTAGCAAGGCCGAAAACTCCAAAATATGATAAATATTTTGGACTTTTCACCAGCAAAGTGCCTATTTACAGAAAATTTCCATGACTTCCTGAATCTCTTGGAATCACATTCACTGAATTTTTACTTTGGAGAATGTTTCTGTTAAAAAAAAAAAAAAAAAAAGGGAAGTATAATAAATTAACAAATATAAATTGATCTTATTAAAAATTAACTTTTCAAAGTTGGAAAAGTAAAAGGGGCCTTATGATTTTTTTAGCTGTCAATCACATCACAGCATCGGGTAGCTTGTTCTATATATTAGTCATTTAATTGTATCTGTCAAAATGGAAAATATGTGGGTAGTCACTTGAAAGTTCAAGCAAATTTAAATGAATTAAAGGTTCAAATAAGTAATTACTGTCATTGGATAAAAGGTTACTTAGGACTAAACCTGACTACTCCATCTATTTTACAGTCTCCAGTCAAAGTTAGCTGCCATATATCATTGCCACTCTTTGAAAAAAGCTGACACAGCCATTAGTATGCTGACATTGAAACTAATTTTACAAGATATTTTGAATGAAACTAATCATAAGACCTGAGGTCTAAAGATATTCTATTTCTCTTTAATTCTAAGGATGAATCTCTGATGGGTTACGTGCTGTAAATCTCTCATAGACACTGTCATGAGCACCTTCAAATGCCACTCAATGTCCCCCAAATGACATCAAGAGAAGAAGATCAACTGTAGGTAAACATAAAAGGAAAGCAGCAAGAAAATCAAATTTTTCAAAGAATTGTTAGGGTGATTTGAATTTTGTAAATTACCAGTATTGCTCAAAATCCTCAGACAGAACTAGTGATAGTTGAGGTCAGTTACAAACTCCAAACTTTTGAGGACAAAATATTAAAAATAAAAATAATAATATAAATTTTAGGAAAATTTTTTAAAAGTTATATTAAACTTACATAATACATAATGAATAAATGTAGTACTAGCTTCTTGAGCATTATGTGTTAAGTATATTTTATTTGTCAAGTTTAATCGTCTCCCAAATTGGACAAAATTGTATTCCCATGTTTTGTTATGGTCAAACTAAGGAGCAGCAAATTTAAGTAAGACTGAGGGTCAAATAAGCAGAATGTGTCATGCTCCAGATTCAAAGCCAGGTCTTCCACCCTGGTGGTTCAGATGGTAAAAGCATCTGCCTGCAATGCAGGAGACCCAGGTTAGATCCCTGGGTCAGGAAGATACCCTGGAGAAGGAAATGGCAACCCACTCCAGTACTCTTGCCTGGAAAATTCCATGAATGGAGGAGCCTGGTAGGCTACAGTCCATGTTTCACAGAGTCAGACACGACTGAGCTACTTCACTTTCTTTCCTTTCTCCCTCGTTTCAAAACTTGTCTTTTCTAATTAAATGGAGATTTAATAATTGTTCAGGTTATGTCATCAGTGTTGATACTAAATTAACCTGAATGGCTTTTATAGAAGTTAGCCTTTGCTACCTCACAATGTGTTAGTTCCTAAGTCGTGTCCAACTCTGTGACCCCATGAACTGTAGCTTGCCAGGCTCCTCAGTCCATGGAATTCTCCAGGCAAGAATACTGGAGTGGGTAGCCATTCCCTTCTCCAGGGGATCTTCTCAACCCAGGGATTGAACCCAAGTCTCTTGTGTTGCAGGCAGATTCTTTACCATCTGAGCTACCTGTGCAGCCTCCCAAATAATTAGTGACTTGAAGCACTTATTCCCTTGATTCTGTTGTTTGGACAGGTGATTTGTTTGGTCCAGAATGGGTGGTCTAGATTGGCTTAATTCTCATGTCTGGACATTATCTCAGACTGGGTCACTCAGGCTGTCTCTGTGCTCTAAAATGCTACCCTGGGCTTTCTCACACAGTGATCAGAGGGTTCCCAGGGGAAGAGTGGGCAAGCACTCATCAAGCCTTGGGTTACTTTTTCGTTGTTTCTGCTAACCAAAGCAAGTTACATAACCAAGCCCTGGTCCAAAAGGTGAAGAAACAGACTACATCTCTTGAGAGCTTCTTTGGAGGTTCTAGCTGGGGAGCACAGTCACTTGTATACCCTTGAGCGAAAAACAAGCAAAAAAAAAAAAAAAAAAGGTCCTCTTCTATTAGGGAAGGCTGTCCTCTTCAACCAAGCATGCATCTTTGGGAAGGATGTGCATGGAGCCATGAAGCAGTAAAGGGACCCCCGCCTAGCTAGTCAGATCAGCTGATTCAACCCTGCAATCAATGAAGAGCAAATGTTGGAGTCACATCTCCTTCACATTCGGAAACAGATATCATCTCTTGATGAGCAGTGGTACATGTTATTGGACCCTTTAAAAAAATTAGTCCACACAAGACTTATCTTCTTAATAATTTAATTTTCACTTGCTTTTATAATGAGTTAGAAGGCAAGTTAACCACAAATCATCATCTCTGCCTCAATAAAGATTCAAAAATTTGGTTTGTTTGAAATAGAGTAAATCACATATTTAACATCAAGATATCATATTTAGTATATTTTCTGGTTTAATGGTACTTAACTTGCATTTTAATATTATTTGATACTCATAATAATCATGTAAAAAGCAGGAATGGTAGAAAATTACTTTCCTCATTGAATAAAAGATAATCTAGGAATATTGAGTTTTAATTAATTACTTAAGGTCACAGCAATTTGGTAGTCAGTGAGGGACTGAAATTGGTGGTTGGTTTTCCTTCCAGTTCTGTGGCCAGTGCAATATGCTGGAAGAAGATGAATTAATCTATAACCATTTTTTAAAATTCTTTAAAAAGATCTACTCAAAAGCAAAGCAAAACAATTATGCATAACTGCATATAAAATTCTTCCTACTCAACACTTAATCTATCTTATAATCAAAATGTTAAAAAAAGAATGTTACACTAAAATACATTACATGCTCAAATTCACATTTGTTATTAGAAATGCTTTTTCATTTACCTGTTTTCTGTAATGGTTAATGTGAAAGAATAACTAGAATTATGGCAATATTTCTGAGTCAGCAATGATGTCAACAGTTATTTACAAAAAAAGGTATGTAAAATCTAGAGAAATTTGTTCTTGTCATTTTTTGTTATTGTTGCTCACAAACATTCCAGTTATTTTATTTCATTTATATGTGTAGTGTGTATATATTCTCTCTCCTGAGGAACTTGTTAAAAGTTTTACCAGTAGGCTGGATTGAAAGATCAGTTAAGTAATATTCCTCAGATTTGACTCAAAATCCACCATCAGTCTTTTTAAGTAGCATTACCTCAGTGCTCCCTGATGCTTTCTTCTGGATTGGGAGGTAGGAGGAGGTGGAGGGGTTCATTCCAAATTCGATATACTGCCAGGATATTAAGAGAAGGCCCTTGTCCGTGTCTTCCTAGGATTCTAGTCTTTAAGCATTCACTGTCAGTTTCAACATGTAAAGTCAGTATGTTTCCCATGAGTTTCAACTGTACCTCAAGCAAACTGATGATTTTAATTGACCAAGAAATATTCCCTGATAGCTCAGTTGGTAAAGAATCTGCCTGCAATGCACGAGACCTGGGTTTGATCCCTGAGTTGGGAAGATCTCCAGGAGAGGGGCATGCAACCCATTTCAGTGTTCTTGTCTGTAGAATCCTCTGGACTATACAGCTATAGTCCATGGAGTCTCAAATAGTCAGACATGACTGAACAACAAGTACTTATGTAGAAATAGCTGAAATTACAAAATTTCTGCAAACTAGCCTTCTTCTGAGGCTCTTATTGTGTAAGCTATCCATAGAAAATGTACTTTGAGCTATTTACTTGAAGATTTTATTTAAAGACATAGGTAATTTGCATTTATTTATATAGTACATATTATGAAAACAATCTAAAATGCCTTTTGAAGACATGTTCCTGCTAAAGGCCAAAGGTGAGCACTTGAATTATGATATGCTTACAGATTTTAAATAACATTAACAGAATAGCTAGTTAATTAAGTAAGTGACACCCTGACACTATTGCAACTAAGTTCATGTGTCCAATTCTCATATGGGTCAATTAGCATCATTCTGTTCTCTCCTCTGACTGCAGCACTAATATTGCCCAGATATTTTATGAATCTGTGTTCCTTGCTCCTTGAGAACTGGGTCAGATAATATCAGTGATTTCATACCAACCATCCATCCTACAGGGGAAAGAACTTCAAAACATGTGATCTACCAACAGAGGGTATTCTGCCACATTTTTACATGTGACATTCATGCTAGGGATGTCAGCTTATAGATACTGTTGTGTTGTTGCTATTGTTGCTTTTGTTTGGTCACTTAGTTATGTCTGACTCATTGTGATCCCATAAGTAGCCTGCCAAGCTCCTCTGTTCCTGAGTTTTTCCAGGCGAGAATAATGGAGTGGGTTGCCATTCCCTTCTCCAGGAGATCTTCCCCAGCCAGGTATTGAACCCATGTCTCCTGCATTGGTGGGTGGGTATTTCACCACTGAGCCACCAGGGAAGCTCCATAGATACTGTAGCTACCACATTTACAAAGAAACATAAGTGGTATTCCACCATTAGTGGGCATTGAAAGAAAGGAAATATTTATTATGACAAAACAATTTTGTAAAAATGTATCTTTTAATCTGAAATTTATGTCAAATTTTATATTGAACTTGGGTGAACACACACTCACACAAATAAGTTTATTAAACCTAGTTAGGAGGAGTTCAGTATTTTGTAAGTTAGATGGATGGCCAAAATTGATCTCTACTTTAGCAGTGGAAGTAAATCACATTCTATATTACCTGATTTAGTCATTATTTAATATGAGAATGGGGAGAAAATTGTACATTTGAAAGGTATATCTCCTACCATTTGAACAAACTTTCAACATAAATTAAGCATGATGAGTGTATTAAAATTTGTATGTATGTCAATACTATTACACCCTCACTGGACCTTGGAAAATATGTTCACAATTCACATCACTGAGGAATGAACATCAGGCATTCATTGGAAAATTAAAATGAATCTTAATCTGTTACATTTCCAAGGATAAAGTGGTTTTCTCTAACTACAGAAATGCCAAAAGTTAATCAATTTTGCAAAGCTGAAAATGGCAACACTATTGCAATATTATTGAGCCATTTGTTCCACATTTTACAATGGAAGCTTCATTTTCAAATATGTATAGCATGTATGAGTGTAAATCCTCCATATCAGATTTGTAAGGAAACGAACAATGTCATTGAATGAACAAGGACTGCAGAGAAGAAAATGGTAAATGTCTGAAACAATACTGGTGAATACCTCAGAATACTATCTCTTAACACATGGTGTCTCTTGAGAAGTAAAATACACTATGAATCATACTTTATAAAATAGATTAACAGATTCCACTAGTGGTATAAACCAAAATGTAATATTTCACACTTAAAATGCCTGAAAGTTAATATTAATACCTAGAAGATGTATTAAACACAAGTTTAAAAAAAGTTTAAGTGATATGGTTCTGTAAAAGGGAGAAAAAAAAGGGAGAAAATGTTTCACATTAGCACAGGTACTTACAGGGTTGTGATTTAGAATTTTTTACCAGTGTGCTCACAAACATTCATATCCTAGAGCTACAAGAATGCTGTATGTGTCCCAGGGTTGTGGAATGTTTAAATTAATTATGTGACCATGCAAAACAGGTCAGTCACACCTAAAGTCAGGTAAATAAACCTGAGATTCATGAGATGAAGATGAATGATATTAATGATATTATATTCATATGATGAATGATAAGAATGAATGATATTATGATATTCTGGATGTACATGTGTGTGTCTGTGTGTATTTCCCCAATCATTAGATGGCACCACTGACTCAATGGGCATGAATTTGAGCAAACTCTGGAGACAGTGAAGGATAGGGAAGTCTGACGTGCTGCAGCCCATGGAGTCACAGAGTCGGACACGGCTGAGCGACTGAACCACAAACAATAACAGCAAAAGTTGAGCACGGAAAAGGAATCAATACAGTGTGTGTGTCTTCAAGTTCATTCAAGGCAGAGTGGACAGCATGTGCAAAGATCCTGAGGTAGGAACAAGGTTGGCCTGTTTGCAGAAAAGCAGAGAGCAGTGAAACAGGTCAGAGTGGGTAATGGAAAGAGTCCGACGAGATGGGCCAGGCTAACATCTGATCTCATGCGACCCTGAGCAAGAATACAAGTGCACCTCAGGATTTCACATCGGGCTCAGGATGTTATATCTAAATATGTAGATGTAAATGTCAGTCTGCTTGCACGCCTCTGTGCTAAGTCACTTCAGTCGTGTCTGACTCTTTGCAACCCTATGGACTCAAGGCCACCAGGCTCCTTTGGCCATGGGATTCTCCAGGCAAAAATACTGCAGTGTTTTGTAGTGTCACACATGACATGAGCAGTGTTTTGCCCTGTCATACATGACATGAAGGGTTGTCATGTCTTCCTCCAGGGGACCTTCCTGACCCAGCGATCGAACCCGTGTCTCCTGAATTGCAGGTGAGCCACTGGGGAAGCCCATCAGCCTGCCAACTTCTAAATAAAGTAAATTCTAACTACCTATGTTGACAAATGCACTTTCCCAACAACGAAGAAGGTCATATGAATTTGAAATTCCTGGATTCTTTAGTGTTATCATAGAAATGATCATGATAACCAGTGATGACCCAGAGAGATGGGACGGGAGTGTGGGAGGGAGACTCAAGAGGGAGGGGACAAATGTTTACATATAACTGATTCACTTTGTACAGCAGAAAGTAACACGGCATTGTAAGACGAGTATATTCCAGAAAAGAAAAGAAAGAAAGAAAGACAGTAGCGCAGAGACTGGAGAGCAGTCCGATCTACAGCAATAATCCACTTGTGATAATGGTGTTCAGCTCAGTTCAGTTGCTCAGTTGTGTCTGACTCTTTGCGACCCCATGGACTGCAGCACACCAGGCCTCCCTGTCCAACATCAACTCCCAGAGCTTACTCAAACTCACGTCCATCGAGTCGGTGATGCCATCCAACCATCTCATCCTTTGTATTGATGAACAGTAAGATGTGAAGACTTCTCTGGTGACTCAGTGATAAAGAATCCACCTGCCAGTGAAGGAGACATGGGCTCGATCCCTGGGTTGGGAAGATCCCTTGGAGAAGGAAATGACAACCCACTCCAGCATTCTTACCTGGAAAATCCCATGAACAGAGGAGCCCAGTAGGCTACAGTCCAGAGGGCTGCAGCTGGACAGGACAAAAGCAAATAAAGAAAGATGTGATAAGGTTCTGGATGTGTTTCAAAGGTAGATTAGATAGGATTTGCTGATGGACAGACAGGTGACATGAGATAATAAAAAGAAGAAGAAGAAAAAAGAGAAGGGTGCAAGATTTGTAACATAAGGAATTAGAATAAAATTGCCCTACCTTTTTTTTTTTTTTTCTTTAGCATGAGTGTTAGAAGTTTTTTTTTGGACACACTAATTTTAGATGTCTCTTAGCTGTCCAAGTATAGTGGATATTTGCAAGTAGTCTTCCTAATATACTAATACAGGATTAGAGAGAGATTCAGGTTTGGGTTAAACACTTGGGAGTGCTCAGCGAATAGGTGGTATTTAAAGCTGGTACACTCACCCTGTGGGCAGGTGGGTGACCTTGGTGGTCAGAGAGTATAGAGGCTCTCTTCCCATCACTCAATTAACACAGTGAAATAGGAAGCAAGGTCATTTTCTGTGAATAAGAATGATGGAGAAGTTTAGGGAATTTTGAGAAGAGGGTTGCTGTCGTTTATTGGTTTCCAAGTCATATATGACTGCAACCCCACCAACTGCAGCACCAAGGCTTCCCTGGAGTTTGCTCAAACTCAGGTCCATTAAGTCAAGGATGCCATCCGACCATCTCATTCTCTGTCTCCCACATCGTTCTCCATGTCTGTGTCTCTGTTTCTGCTTTGCAAATAAGATCTACAGATACATTATTGATACTATGTATAAAAACTATAACTAATGAGAACATACCATACACTGCAAAGAACTCTACTTAATTCACCTGACCTGAATTGGATGAAGTCCAGAATGGAGGGGATATACATAGAAGTATTAACTGATTCAATCTGCTGTCCAGTAGAAACTAACATGGCACTGTAAAGCAACTGTATTCCAATAAAAATTAATTTAAAATAAAATAAGATATGCTTTCTCTCCAAATTTCCTTGAAAATTGAAATATCCCTCTTTTGTAGATTGTTTCAGTTGAGAGACAGAGAAAATAATAAAGAGAGACACCAACCTTTCTGTCTCCTTTTTGTCAGCTCCTCCCTCATTTCACATCAGGGACTCCTTTTATGAGACCAGAAACCTAAAAGCAGCTTGCCTAGGGGTCAGGGTATAATAATTATCCTTTATTTGCACCCCTGGCTTTTTTTCTGAGCACCCTTACTGATGTTGCTTCATGATCATTGAATCAAATTGAACTGTAATTTTAAATGTCACACTGAACCTAATTTAATGTAGTAATTAAAATGACATATAGCTTCATCATTTTTCACTGTTCAATTTAGATACCCTCCCTCATTCTCACTTTTACTGAATGCCTTACACATAGAACTATGCTTAGCAGACAGAAGGACACTATTGAGAAGTTATCATGTGAGATTCTTTTCCTCAGGACATTTACAATGTTAATGGGGAGACAAGAAATGTATGCTTAAGATTTTTCAAACCACTGTCAAATTTCTGTATAATAGTAAAGTCTAGAGAATTACATTTTTGGTGTAGATGAGTTTAGTTTAAACAGTGTCAGTTAAATGATATCAGATGATGGAAAGGCATTCAAATGGAAAAGCCCTGCAGGCAGTTGAAAATGCGGGAATGATACTCAGAGAATGATGAAAATGAGAGATACCGATGAAAACAATACAATACAATACCTATTGCATACAATACAAGCGGGTGGATTTTAAAGAAGCTCATCTATATGGAGAAATGAAAAATGAGTAGGGATGAAAATGACTGAACAAATTTCAGAACTTTGAGTCAAACCATGGATGAGACCATGACTCTACACTATTTACATATGGGCTATGCTACAAATCACTTGCCTTCACTGAGAGTCTGTTTCTTCTTTAAATAGTAAAATAAATACACATTGACAGGGTATAAAATAGCTGAAAGTTGTCAAGCCACAAAACAAGTATTGACTACTGACACCATTGAAAGAGTGACAGAATATTCTGTTGATCAAATAAACATAAGTTTACTGGTCCTACTGCAATGAGAGAGTCTGTGCATTGTCTCAGAAGGGTATATTCAGAGAAGGATATTCATAGAATTTGGAGGTCCAATATAAAGCAGATTATTTCAGGTCTTTCAAAGAGGGACAGTAATTTAATTTGGTCAAAGATCGTGACATAATAATTTAGAATTAATGGACATAGTGAGATGTGGTTCTTGATAAGCACCAATGTTTTTCAATAATCAGGTGTTTGGCCAGGTGAGCAATTTATTGTCTGTTGGGAGATCCGGTTGCCCAAAGGTAGTACTGTTTGCTTTGGGGAAAATAGCCTGTAAGAACTTCCTGACTAAAAGCAAAATTGTTGACTGCTTGTTTTCCCAGGTAAAAATTTCTGGACCAAACAGATAAGTCATGCACCTTGCTTTTAACTCAGTGAGACTGAGTTTGAACTTCTGACCTCCAGAAAAGGAAGAAAATGCATTATTTATGTTCTTGGAACCCGCTATGTTCCTGCAAACTTTTTATAGCAGTTGTAGGAATGTAAACAGCTTTCAAGCTCTTCATGCATCAGAGCAGAAACCAGATGTCCCAAAGAGAGCTTTATTTCTCTTCATGTTAGGTATACTTTTCCAATGAGTCACTTCTTTGCACCAGGTGGCCAAAGTATTGGAGCTTCAGCTTCAGCTGGGAAAGATTGAAGGCAGGAAGAGAAGGGGATGGCAGAGGATGAGATGGTTGGATGGCATCACTGACTTAGTGGACATGAGTTTGAGCAAGCTCTGGGAGTTGGTGATGTTGGTGATGGACAGGGAAGCCTGGCGTGCTGCAGTCCCTGGGGTCACAAAGAGTCAGACACGACTGAGTGACTGAACTGAACTAAGTATACTTGGCTCTTGTAGAGGGAGGGAAGCATTTGGAACCTGGTAGGAGCATAGGAGGAGAAGGCAATGGCCCCCCACTCCAGTACTCTTGCCTGGGAAATCCCATGGATGAGGAGCCTGGTGAGCTGCAGTCCATGGGGTCACTAAGAGTCGGACACGACTGAGCGACTTCACTTTCACTTTTCACTTTCATGCATTGGAGAAGGAAATGGCAACCCACTCCAGTGTTCTTGCCTGGAGAATCCCAGGGACGGAGGAGCCTGGTGGGCTGCCTCTATGGGGTCACAGAGAGTCAGACATGACTGAAGCGACTTAGCAGCAGCAGCAGCATCAGGAGCATAGGAGGCATGCATTTACTTATTTATTTATTGGCTGCGCTGGGTCTTTGTTGTCACGCAGGCTTTACTGTAGTTGCTGCGAACAGGGGCTCCTCTCTTGTTGAGGGGCGTGGGATTCTCACTCTGGTAGCTTTTCTTGGGTCTAAGCACGGGCTCTAGGGTTCACAGACTCAGTATTTTTGACACAAAACCTCAGTACTTGCAGTTCCCGGGCTCTGAGCACTGGCGCAGTAGTTGGGGTGCACAGGTTTAGTTGCTCCAAGGCATGTGGGATCTTCCCAGACGAGGGATCAAACCCATGTGGCCTTCTTTGCCAAGTGGAAACTTTCCCCCTAAGCAATCAGGGAAGTCCGATGGGAAGCATTTCTAAAGGTTTTTCATCTTTCACTGCATGTATAGAATTACTCCGAGCACCAAAACAAAATGCAATAAGCAGACAGAATGCCAAAAATACCCCCACAAAATTTCAATCCCTTGGTTAGCCTATCAGGTCCTAATCCAGGTACTTCTGTAAAAGGAGGTGAACAGAAGAAGTAAAGTTATGAGTTAGCTCACCTTAAAATAAAAAGATGACCTTGGATTGTCTAAGTGGGTCCAATATACTTACTTGGGCCTCCTGATTGGAAGAGGAAAGAGGAGACTCAGATGGGTGTCAAGGTGGAGGCAAGAGAGGTGAGAAAGAGGGAAAGTCAGAGAGCTCTGAGCATGGGAAAGATGCAGTTCAGTCTTATGAGCTTTGGCGATGGAGTAAATGCATCACAAAGCAGGGAATATGGGTGGACTCTAGAATCTGGGGACAGTCCACAGTTTATAGCCTGCAAGGACACAAGTACCTCAGTTCACATCTGCAGGGAAATGAATTCTGCCACAACTTTCATGAGAAGGAATTTGTCCACAGAACTTCCAAATGTGAACACATACTTGCTGGCAAATTGCTTTGGCCTTGTGAGCTCTGCCAGAAGGACCAGCCTAGTCACACTCTACCTGTACTTCTGATGCACAGAACCGTGAGATAATAGCTATGCATTGTTGTTGTTTTTTTTTTTCCTTTTCTTTGTATCATTTTTCTTTCCATTTATTTTTATTAGTTGGAGGTTAATTACTTTACAATATTGTAGTGGTTTTTGCCATACATGGACATGAATCAGCCATGGATAAGGGCTACGCATTGTTTTAAACTGCTAAGCCTGAAGTCATCTGTTTCAGCCACAACAGAAAAGTGATACAGAAGCAAACATAACAAGCCTGACTCCCATCCCAGATCAATTCAAGTAGAATCTGTTGGTAGAAGATTGGATATTTTTTTTTTTTTTTTTTTTCAAAAACTCCTGGTTAGTTTGCTTAAATAGTGAGAACTGTGGCTAAGGTAAGCAAAGAGTCCTGCCTTGGCCATGAACTTTTCTGGTTTGGACACTCCAAGTCCCTTGTCCTGGCAAAGCTCTTAATGTTGGACAGAAGGCATTTGGTCAACCCAAAAACCTTTCTAAGTGAAGCCAAAGCCATATAGATAATGTGAAAAAGATACTTTGAGAATTCTACCTTTTAAATTTCCTGAAAATTTCTTTTCAAATAGTTTATTTCAGAATGATTCATATAAATTTTTGCTCTCTTTTCCTGGACAACAGTCATTTCCATGCTGAACTTCTGCTTTCTTAAGCATTTCATGTGGGTGCCTGAAGCCTAACTAAACCTTTCACCAAATACATTTTGTGTCCTTTCAAAACAGAAAAAGAGACACAGAATAGTACAGACTTTTGGACTCTGTGGGAGAAGGTGAGGGTGGGATGTTTCGAGAGAACAGCATCGAAACATGTATATTATCTAGAGCGAAACAGATCACCAGCCCAGGTTGGATGCATGAGACAAGTGCTCGGGCCTGGTGCACTGGGGGGACCCAGAGGGACTGGGTAGAGAGGGAGGTGGGAGGGGGGATCGGGATGGGGAATACGTGTAAATCTATGGCTGAGTCATGTCAATGTATGACAAAACCCACTGCAATGTTGTAAAGTAATTAACCTCCAACTAATAAAAATAAATAAAAAAAAAAAAGAAAGTTCAGCAGTTCAGCATTGTCGCATTGTCACTTGCACACTCCTATCAGCCATTATGGGTTGGAAGCATTTCTACCATGCTGGGCATTTCTACATATAATATCTAAAGTAAACTAAAAGCATAGGCCCCTTCACATGGCCTTGAATCCTGGTTCATAGATTTGTGAATTGTTCTTACATGATCTGAAAGAAAATCAAAACTCAGTGTTAGTAGATATGTATGGACCATTTGTACAGTGTAATGTGAATGCGTCCACCTTCTTCATTTTGAAGAGACTGAACACATTGTACTTTATCTTAAATATAAGTAGTCACTCATTTCTACTCAATTTGCCCTCAAAAATCATTTTCTAAGAAGAGCAGCATGTCATAAAAGCACCTATTTCCAGCTATCCATATCATGTGCCCCCCCAATAATATCAATTTTTATGTTTTCTATTAAAATTCTCCTTAGTCATAGTCAAAGAAACAAAGCATTTACTTAGCTTCACTTTAGATTTTTCAGGGGAAACACACACACAGATTGTAATGCAAAATTATTTGATATTACTAAATATATCCTTAGCATGCAAATGACAAATATATTGATTTAAAAGTTTACATGTATACCTACTTAAATAAAATTAGTAGAAAAGAATCACAAATTGAAGTAATTACTAGGTCAAATTGCTGACAAACTGCATAATCTAAATAAAATAAATACTAAAAAGTCAGCTCTGTGAGAATGTACTGTTAGAATTTTTTCAATGAAAAAATGATAACTAAGGAAATATTAGAAAGCCAAGTTGTTTTTGCTAGAGTTATCATATAAAGCTTTGATTAGAAGAATTATAGGTACCAAAGTTAATATATCAGCTTCCTTTTTCTTTGAATATACTTTAATTTATCCTTGATTTATCACATGTTGGTTTGATTTCAGCAATCAATACTATTTCACATACAAGTCTTTAAGGCAGAATATATGCATCAAAAATTGTTATACCTCTTATTAAATAGTAATTTTTTCAAATTTCTGTTCTATTTTTATGTTTATGTTTATGTAAATTTATATTCTAGTTTATGCTTACTCTTTGGAAAAGTGAAACAGGAGGCTAGGACTTATATTTGTCTTGATGTCGCAGACTTCTTCATGTATAAATAAATGATCATTTTGGCTAAATTGATTTTTAGCTCAGGGAAATATAAATATAGGGTGGATATGAATATCCTGTATTATTTTTACCAAAATCTCCCCTCTAGCCTCAATTTAGATTGATTAAATCTTGTCTTTCTAAAAACTACTTCCAAAAATACCTCCTTTTTTTTTTCCTTGAAGGACATTTTTTATTGCACACTTAAATAGTTTCTGAACACGTCAAGCATTTTTTTCTACCTTAGGGAGAATCATATAAAGTTAATATCATCTTATCAAGATTATTCACACTTCTAACCACTCTCTAAATTTAGTATTTTAGATTAAGTTGGATTTCCCATGCGTGTTTCTACAATGACATGTTCAAATGACCTGAAAATATTTGATTTGTTCATTGTAATCAGCTTGGTCAAATTGCCAGACTGAATCTAATATGAATAAATTGGACTTTGTTAACCCCATCCAGCTTCCTAGGTGGGGCAGTGGTAAAGAACCCATCTGTCAATGCAAGAGATGCAGGAGACTCGGGTTCCATCCTTGGGTCCCGAAGATCCTTTGGAGGAGGGCATTTCCTCTATTCTTGCCTGGAAAATTACGTGGACAGAGGAGCCTAGTGGGCTACAGTCCATGAGATGGTAGAGTCAGACATGACTGAGTGATTGAGCACACAGGTACGCGTGCACGCACACACACACACACACACACACACACACACACACACACCCTTATCCATCAGTTTGGTTATCTCAAAAGCAGGGCTTGTGAGATTTGAAACTATGAAATTTTTGAGTCACCCATTGTGGTAGACATTTACATAGGGACCCCTAGGTGTTATGTCCTTGAGAAAACCTCTCACCTTAAGTGTGGTGGAACCTCTGAGTTGATTCTGCCAATAGAATGAAGGGATGGTCACTCCTATGACTGGGTAATGTTATATAAGACCCCCCCCTCCTTAGCATAGTAAACCCAGACTATCTTAGTATTGAAGAAGTAAACTGTCATGATGTCTGAGGTTTGTGAGATGCCATGTGAGAGGAAATCACATGGGTGTTCTCTGGGCACAAAAAGCAGCTCCCAGCTGACAACCAGTGTGGGAAACAGGAACTTATTTACACAGAGAGGAGATGAATGCTACCAATAATCACATAAGCCTAGAACAGCACCCCAAGCTCCCTCTTAGAAGAGGGATCCCTATCTTTAGAGAGGAATTTAGCCTTACTGAAACCTTGATTACGGGAGTGACCCTCACAGAGGGCGCACACACACATGAAAAACATATGTGGGTGCATGCTCAGTCGAGTCCAACTCTTTGAAAGCCTATGGACCTGGGTCTCCTGCATTGGCAAAAGGATTCCTTACCATCTGAGCTGCTTGGGAAATATGTGTGAGTGTGTGTGTGTGTGTGTGTGTGTGTGTGTGTGTGTGTGTGTGTGCACGCACATGTATTGACCCACGTTGGATTCATGGGTCAGGAAGATCCCTTGGAGAAGGGAATGGAAATGCACTCCAGTATTCTTGCCTGGAGAATCCCATGAACAGAGGAGCCTGGCAGGCTACAGTCCATGGGGTCGCAAAGAATCAGATAGGACTGAGTAACTCACACTTCCACTTATATATATATATAATTACACCAAGTTCTCTAGTTGCAAAACACAGAAACCAAAGTTGGGTGCATTAAGCAAGCAAACAAACTTAAGTGTATGTACTGACACATAGAAGTCACAGAGAAATTAAAGAACTGTGTCATATTACGAAAAGAAACTGGATGAAGTCAAAGGACAGACACCTAACAGAAACCAAGGGACAGTCAATGTTCAGTGCCCCTCTTAGGATTAATCACCTCTAACTTAACAGTGTCCATGTTGCTCGACACAAGATCCAGAGGAGTATAGGGTATCTTGACACTTCCCATCAAGGCACTGTTCATTATGTGTGTAGTGGTGAAGAGGGTGGTAGTTCACAAAGGTTAATTAGTATGAATACTCAGGGGAAAAAAAAAAAAAGTCAAACTGAAATGGTTCCAGCAGCTACAACAGATGTCTGCTACATGTGTGAAAGTGAAAGAAAGTGAAAGTGAAGTCACTCAGTCGTGTCCGATTCTTTGCGACCCCATGGACTGTAGCCCACCAGGCTCCTCCGTCCACAGGATTCTCCAGGCAAGAATACTGGAATGGGTTGCCATTTCCTTCTCCAGGGGATCTTCCCAACCTAGGAATCAGATGTCTGCTACATGTGTAATATTATATTAATGGCTTATGAGTATTCCACTTAAGAGATTACATATCAGTCACTTTGTTCTGGACATTAACTACGTTCTGATTTCTGTCATTTCATAAAGTATTGTGATTATTATACTAGTAGCTAAAGTTTTTTAAGACATCTCCAATGTGCTAGTTCAATAGAATGTAAACTTATTTGACTCCAAGATGACGGAGTAGAAGGACATGCACTCATCTTCTCCTGGAAGACCTCCAAAATTACAGCTCACTGCTGAACAACCATCGAAAGGAGAATGTTGGATCCTACCAAAAAAACTTACCCCACATCCAAGGGAAAAGGAAAGGCAAGATGGTAGGAAGGGCGAAATCACATTTAGAATCAAACCCCAGTCCTGCCAGAGACGGTCGGAGGCATCAAACAAAACTTTGTGTGCACCAGGAACCAGAGATCCCACAGAGACTGAGCCAGACCTGTGTTGGAGTCTTCTGCAGAGGTACGGGTCAGCTGTTGCCTGCCGCAGACAGGGGCTCTGGATGCAGTAGGCCCGTGGCATAAACCCTCTAATAGGCGGTCACCATTAACCCCACCATAGAGCCGCCAGAACTTACACAGGACTGGGGAAATGGACTCTTGGAGGGCACAAACAAAATCTTGTGCACACCAGGACCCAGGAGAAAGGAGCAGTGACCCCACAAGAGACTGACCCAGACTTGCCTGGGAGTGTCCAGGAATCTCTGGAGGAGGCGTGGGTCGGCGGTGGTCTGCTGCAGGGTCGGGGGCACTGAGGGCAGCAGTGTGTGCATGGGACCTTTTGAAGGAGGTCGCCATTGTCTTCATTGCCTCCACCATAGTTTCATCTCAGGTCAAACAACACGGAGGGAACACAGCCCTGCCCAACAACAGAAAATTGAATTGAAATGAAGATTTACTGAGCATGGCCCTTACCATCAGAACAGGACCCAGTTTCCCCCTCAATCAGTCTCTCCCAACAGGAAGCTTCTATAAGCCTCTTATCACCTCCAGCAGAAGGCAGACAGAATGAAAACCACAATCACAGAAAATTAACCGATCTTATCACATGGGCCAGAGCCTTGTTTCACTCAATGAAACTATGAGCCATGCTGTGTAGGGCCACCAAGACAGACGGGTCATGGTGAAGAGCTCTGACAGAACAAGGTCCACTGGAGAAGGCAATGGCAATCAACTTCAGGTTTCTTGCCTTGAGACCCCATGAACAGTATGAAAAGGCAAAAAATAGGACACTGAAAGATGAACTCCACAGGTTGGTAGGTGCCCAATATGTTATTTGAATTCAGTGGGGAAATAACTCCAGAAAGAACGAAGAGATGGAGCCAAAGCAAAAACAACACCCAGTTGTGGATGTGACACGTGATGGAAGAAAAGTCCAATGATATAAAGAGCAATATTGCATAGGAACCCGGAATGTTAGGTCCATGAATCAAGGCAAATTGAAAGTGGTCAAACAGGAGATGGCAAGAGTGAACATCGATGTTTTAATAATTAGTAACTTAAAAATGGACTGGAATGGGTGAATTTAAATTCACTCATTTAAATTCACTCAGATGACCATCATAGCTACTACTGTGGGCAAGAATCCCTTAGAAGAAATGGACCAGAAATCATAGTCAATAAAAGAGTCTGAAATGCAGTACTTGTATGCTATTTCAAAAATGACAGAATGATCTCTGTTCATATCAAAGGCAAACCACTCAATGTCACAGTAATCCAAGTCTATACCCTGACCAGTAATGCTGAAGAAGCTGAAGCTGAATGGTTTTATAGAGACCTACAAGCTGTCTAGAACTACCACACAAAGATGAAGTATTTTTCATTATAGGAGACTGAAATGTAAAAGTAAGAAGTTAAGAAACACCTGGAGTAACAGGTAAATTTGGCCTTGGAGTGCAAAATGAAGCAGGTCAAAGGCTAACAGAGTTGCCCAAGAGAACGCACTGGTCATAGCAAACACCCTGTTCCAACAACACAGGAGAAGACTCTACACATGGACATCACCAGATGGTCAACACCGAAACCAGATTGATTATATGCTTTGGAGCCAAAGATGGAGAAACTTTATATAGTCAGCAAAAATATTACTGGGAACTCACTGTGACTCAGATTATGAGCTCCTTATTGCCAAATTCAGACTTAAATTGAAGAAAGTGGGGAAAACCACTAAACCATTCAGGTATGACTGAAATCAAATCCCTTACAACTATACAGTGGAAGTGACAAATAGATTCAAGATTTAGATGCGATAGACAAAGTGCCTAAAGAATGATGGACAGAGGTTTGTGACATTGCACAGGAGACAGTGATCAAGACCATCTCCCCAAAAAATAAATGCAAAAAGGTAAAGTGGTTGCCTGAGGAGGGCTTACAGATAGCTGAGAAAAGAAGAGACTCAAAAGGCAAAGGAGAGAAGGAAAGATATACCAATTTGAGTGCAGAGTTCCAAACAATAGCAAGGAGAGAAAAGAAAGCCTTTCTCAGTGATCAATGCAAACAAAAATAGAGGGAAAAAATAGAATGGGAAAGAATAGAAATTACTTCAAGAAAATTAGAGATACAAATGGAATATTTCATATGAAGATGGGCACAATAAAGTACAGAAAAGGTATGGATCAAAGAGAAGCAGAAGATATTAAGAAGAGGTAGCAAGAATACCCACAGTTCAGTTCAGTTCAGTAGCTCAGTAGTGTCTGACTCTTTGTGACCCCATGAATCGCAGGACGCCAGGCCTCCCTGTCCATCACATCATCAAATACCAGGGTTTACTCAAATTCGTGTCCATCAAGTCAGTGATGCCATCCAGCCATCTCATCCTCTGTCGCCCCCTTCTCCTCCTGCCTCCAATCCCTCCCAACATCAGGGTCTTTTCCAATGAGTCAACTCTTCACATCAGGTGGCCAAAGTACAGGAGTTTCAACTTCAGCATCAGTCCTTCCAATGAACACCCAGGACTGATCTCCTTTAGGATGGACTGGTTGGATCTCCTTGCAGTCCAAGGGACTCTCAAGAGTCTTCTCCAACACCACAGTTCAAAAGCATCCATTTTTCGGTGCTCAGCTTTCTTCACAGTCCAACTCTCACATCCATACATGACTACTGGAAAAACCATAGCCTTGAGGAGACGGGCCTTTGTTTGCAAAGTAATGTCTCTGCTCTTTAATATGCTATCTAGGTTGATCAAAACTTTCCTTGCAAGGAGTAAGCGTCTTTTAATTTCATGGCTGCAATCATCATCTGCAGTGACTTTAGAGCCCCAAATAATAAAGTCTGACACTGTTTCCACTGTTTCCCATCTATTTCCCATGAAGTGATGGGATCAGATGCCATGATCTTAGTTTTCTGAATGTTGAGCTTTATGTGAACTTTTTCACTCTCCTCTTTCACTTTCACCAAGAGGGTTTTTAGTTCCTCTTCACTCTCTGCCATAAGGGTGGTGTCATCTGCATATCTGAGGTTATTGATATTTCTCCCAGCAATCTTGATTCCAGCTTGTGCTTCTTCCAGCCCAGCGTTTCTCATGATGTACACAAGAACTATATGATGTACACAAGAACTATACAAAAAATATCTTCATGACCCAGTGAAATGGAGCCAAACATCCTGGGGTGGGAAGTTAAGTGGGCCTTAGGAAGCATCACTACAAACAAAACTAGTGGAGGTGATGGCATTCCAGCTGAGCTACTTCAAATCCTCAAAGATGATGCTGTGAAAGTGCTGCACTCAATATGCCAGCAAATTTGGAAACCTCAGCAGTGGCCACAGGACTGGAAAAGGCCTATTTTCATTCTAGTCTAAAAGAAAGGCAATGCCAAAGAATGCTCATGCTACCGCACAGTTGCACTCATCTCACTCACTAGCAAAGTAATGCTCAAAATTCTCCAAGTCAGGCTTCAACAGTCTGTGAACCATGCACCTCCAGATGTTCAAGCTGGATTTAGAAAAGGCAGAGGCACCCAAGATCAAATTGCCAACATCCATTGGTTCATCAAAAATGCTAGAGAGTTCCAGAAAAACATCTACTTCTGCTTTACTGACTATGACAAAGCCTTTGAATGTGTGGATCACAATAAACTGTGGAAAATTCTGAAAGAGATGGGATACCAGACCACCTGACCTGCCTCTTGAGAAATCTGTATGGAGATCAGGAAGCAACAGTTGGAACTGCACATGGAACAACAGATTGGTTCCAAATAGAGAAAGGAGTACGTCAAGGCTGTATATTGTCACCCTGCTTATTTAACTTATATGCAGAGTACATCATGAGAAACGCTGGGCAGGATGAAGCATAAGCAGGAATCAAGATTGCCGGGAGAAATGTCAATTACCTCAGATATGCAGATGGCACAGCCCTTATGGCAAAAATTGAAAAACTAAAGAGTCTCCTATTAAAAAATGAAAGAGGAGAGTGAAAAATTTGCCTTAAAACTCAACATTCAGAAAACTAAGGTCATGGCATCCAGTCACATCACTTCAGGCAAATAGTGGGGAAACAGTGGCAGACTATTTTTTTGGGCTACAAAATCACTGCAAATGGTGACTGCAGCCATGAAATTAAAACATGCTTACTTCTCAGAAGAAAAGTTATGACCAACCTAGACAGCATATTAGAAAGCAGAGACATTGCTTTGCCAAAAAAGGTCCATCTAGTCAAAGCTATGCTTTTTCCAGTGGTCACGTATGGATGTGAGTGTTGGAATATAAAGAAAACTGAGATCCAAAGAATTGATGCTTTTGAACTGTGGTGTTGGAGAAGACTCTTGAGAGTCCCTTGGACTTCTAGGAGACCCAACCAGTTCATCCTAAAGGAAATCAGTCCTGAATATTCATTGGAAGGACTGATGCTGAAGCTGAAACTCCAATGCTTTGGCTACCTGGCCCAAGAACTGACTCATTCGAAAAGACCCTGATGCTGTGAAAGGTTGAAGGCAGGAGAAGAAGGGGATGACAGAGGATGGCATCACTGCCTCTATGGACATGTGTTTGAATAAGCTCCAGGAGTTGGTAATGGACAGGGAAGCCTGACAAGCTGCATTCTATGGGGTTGCAAAGAGTCAGACATGACTGAGCGACTCAGTTGTATTGAACTGAAACTTTTTTTCATCTATATGCTCATCAGAAGGTTTATATCAATTTAAACTTCAACCATTAGTTCAAAGTGCTATGTATTTTCTAAACTTTTGAGACATTTCTTGTTTTACTTCATTGCTATTGCATTTGCAGTTCTTGGACCACCAAATAGATTAAAAATTTGGATGGCTAGTCATAATGAGTTTTTCTATTATGCATTATCTGGCATACTCATAGCTCAATTTTTCCACTAGAAAGCTATCTTTTATTTATGTATTTTTAAGAGGTCTTTACATATTTTGGTTAACTCTTTGTATCTCAGATATTAACATATTGCGATTATTTGTAAGAATTTATTGTTTCCTCTTTACCATTTCTTAAAGTATATTGCATCATACAGAGGCTTTGCAAGTATATGTAATTACACTGTTAAGCTTTGCTTTCATAATTTCTGCCTTTTATTATTACTGTTTAGTTTGATTTCTGTATGGAATCAAGTTAGTCTGTTTTGTTTTCAGTGATTAACTGGTTGCACCTGTGCGATCAGTCCACTCTAATATTATTCATTTGAGATATTATATTTATCATGTCTCATTTCATTTATGTATATACTGGGTTAGACAGTGACAATTATCAGATAGCTGAACACGTATAGGATCCAGAATATTCACCTTTGAACTCCTTCCACTTCCAGAATTGTCAAAAAGAAGGTGTTTCCCCAGATATGTCTTTATGTTCCATTTCTCTCCACTGCCATGCTTGCCACTCCTTTCTGCCACCATGTTGAGATGGAGCGGAAGCTGGTTCTTTATATCCTTCTTATCTTCTTGTGGACTTCCCTGGAGGCTTAAACATTAAGGAGTCTGCCTGAAAGGTAAAAGACCTAGGTTCGAGGCCTGGGTTGGGAAGATATCCTGGAGAAAGAAATGGTAGCCCACTCCAGTATTTTTGCCTGGAAAATCCCATGGATGGAAGAGCCTGGCAGGCTGCAGTCCATGGTGTTGCAAAGAGTCAGACATGACTGAGCGACTTCACTTTCTTGCCTGAAATATACAGACATTGTCACGTGGTGATGTCATTGGTATTTCAAACTCAAGTGTCCCAAAATTAATTCTTGGTTCCTGAAATGCTGTTTCCAATCACCTGAAAGGCATTTTTATTTTCCTACAGTGATATTTTCATTTTCCAGACTTCCTATTCAAATTGGATCTCAACATTAGATAACATGTAATAATAATCAATTAATCTCATATCCAATCCAAATTCAGTCTAACTTATGTAACACCAAAGCTCTTAGTGTAGCTTTATTTTAAAATCCACTTCTCAATATTTAACAGTATACATAAAATTGAATTTTTGTATGCTGAACATTAAGTGATCAAAATTTTTTTTCTCTTGAATTTTATTGTATATTTAAAGGTAAGTAGATAATAAATTTTAAATGACCATAATAGATAGCATTTTATAATGATTTATTATGATAGAACTGACTATATTTCAGCACTTTATTCCCCTAAATTCTTATCTGAATATAGATATGCTACAAGGAAATCTTGTAAAATAGCATATCTTTTACCTGCAGCTAAGATACTGACAGAGTGCTTTTAGCAAAGTAAGCTGCATTCTAGATCTGGTTTGTAAAGATCTGAAAACACTTGAGGTACAGCAGTCACAGTCAAACAAACATATAAATTTCTTTGAATGATATTTATTTTTAAAAATATGGATGTAATCATTTTCATTGTCCAAAAGTTATAGAAATTTGTACATTTAATCATTAATGAAGAGCTCAAATACAGGTTAGACACAATGTAATCCCAGGTATCACAAAATAAACAACTCAGTTTTTAAGTTTTTCTTGATATTATAATGGAGAAATAGGGGATATATTTTTAGAAATTTACTCTTAAAAGATAATTATAAAATAGCAAAATTGGAAATTATTCAAGTCATTTCAATACAGTTTTACAAATAAGAAAAAGTATCAGGTTACCAAAATTAATAAAAAATATAAAATTTTCATACAGTTTTTTTTGTGTAAACACAAAGCTATAATGTTTTACTCACAGATCCACATTAATGCCAGATATATTTTTTTAAAGGATATGCCATCTAATTTCTTTCTCTGACCCAATATCTGTCTTGTCCTACAGTTTGGGAGATTCATTGTGTAAGTCAGGTTTTTCTGGTAGCTAACAGTTGGCTGTGTCTTTGTGATTTCCCATAGTTATAACAGCAGTGATATTTTTTCAGACTACACTTCAGAGTCTTGCTAACAAGAATGGACTTTTTTTTTAAATCCTTGTGCAGTCTTTTCTTCTTTTACTCTCACACAACAGCCCTTGATTTACGGTGAGAACTGTGAAAGAGCAAGTGAGCCAGTTTTGGAATCAGAAGGTCTTGATTTATGCCCTGGCACTTTTTACCTAAGAAGTGATCTCTGGTGGCAGGAGCATGGTACAGTGAGTTGAACCTGGGCCTTGGAGGCAGCATGAATGTGTTCAAACCCCGGTCATGTCTGTTTATAGCTGCATATACTTGGCAGGTTACTTAATCTCCTTGAACTTTGGTTATTTTTCTACAAAATAGTGATTGATGTTTTATGCACATCACTGCTCGGCATTTTACCCAGGAAAACTTTCTGTTATAAAAGACCAGACAGCCCCTCAAAAAGTTCTCAGAAAATGTTAGGTGTTAGTCACTTCCCTCACTCTTGCACTTCAATTGCTCATTTACACCTAGACTTTTTCTGTATGTATGTCACCATGCCCAGTTGCCCACTGACATCATCTCAGGATTGTAACTGCAGTCTTGTCCCCTCTAGCACAGAGGATGCCTCTTGAATTCTCATTTTCTAAAAAGGAAACAGTTGCATTTCTATTTGCTACATCCCCCATAACCTTCCCCCAATTACAGCTCCTACTCAGTTGGTTGTGCTCTTATTTCTATGCTATCAAGTTTTGTAAAGTTTTTGTTCCATACTAAAGCCATAGCCATGTTTATGAGACCATGTCTATGACATGATTCTGCTTTCCTGGTAGCTTAGCTGGTAAAGAATCTGCCTACTATGCAGGAGACCCCGATTTGATTCCTGGGTCGAGAAGATCCTCTTGAGAAGATAGGCTACCGCTCCAGTATTCCTACGCTTTCCTGGTGGCTCAGATGGTAAAGAAACCACTCACAATGCAGGAGAACGAGGTTCAATCCCTAGGTTGGGAAGATCCTCTGGAGGAAGGCATGGCAACCCACTCCAGTATTCTTGCCTGGAGAATCCCCACGGACAGAGGAGCCTGGCGGGCTACAGTTCTGCCAATGGAAAACTCTCACTTTTTCTAGGACTATGAGTTGATTTGATGGTGAGCAAGAATTTTTCTGGTTACATTTTTTGTATCCAGTGTCATAACGCCTGTGTCATCATGGAGAATATTTATGACACCAAGTTTAGGTTATATCTCAACTTTGTTTAGCCCCCACATTTCTCTGGGCTTCTCCCTGTGGCTCAGAGGTAAAGAATCTGCCTGCAATGCAGGAGTTGCAGGAGACACAGTTTCCATTTCTGGGTTGGGAAAATCCCCTGGAGGAGGGTATTCTTGCCTGGAAAATCCCATGGACAGCGGAGCCTGGCAGGCTACAGCTCATGGGTGTCACAAAGAGTCCGATGGGACTGAAATAACTTAGCAAGCATGCAAACACACACGTTTCTTTAATCAATGCCCAAGATTTCCAGAATACTCAGCCATGTATCATCTACCATTAATACCCCATTTTTACCAGGAAACCTCAATTTACACAAATTTAAACACCTGGGGATTTTATGCTGTACTTTCCTGATTGTGTCCCTTTGTCCTGTATTGCCATTTTCATTATAAAATGTTCATTCTTTTTCTATCCTCACACTGGATCAGTTGTTCGGAGGGATATAGAAATATAGGTCAAGTAATTTCTCCAGGGATCTTGAGAGGCTTCGCTCTGCTCTCTTCTGGACTCTGGTGTTACTGATAAAACACCTGACACCAAAATGATTGTTGTCACTGCTTAGAAGTCTTCGGTTTTCTCTCTGGTTTGTGTAAATCTGTTGATCACTAAATTGTTGGAAATTTCTCAGTGCTATGTATTGACTCTTTTGTTATTGTTATTTGTTACTGTTATTGGCTTTTGTTATTGTTTCAGTAACTATTTTGAACAATCAATAGGTCATTTCCATCAGAGGCATATACCCTTATTCAGCATTGGTGGGGGGGATCTTTTATTAATGCTTGATATTCTTTTCTCCTCTACTTTCTAAGTCTCTGCTTTAATAAATATCTTGTCTGATATTGAATTCTTTATTTGATCCCTCATGTCTCTGATCTTTTACTGTCTGTATTTCTCATCCCTTTCTCTCTCTCTTTTTTTCCCTAAATCTAGGAGTTTTTATTGGCTTCCTTTTCCAACTCTTTGTTTATTGTTATTGGTCATTTTTGTGAACTGAAAAAAAAACTTATTGTTTGTTGCTATTGTTCTTTACTTCATGTTGAACAGTGCTGTCTTTGTTTCATGCAGTATCTTCAATCATTCGCAAGATAGAATTAAGCTTTTCTTCCCCTAGTTATATACTCTTCCTCATTTTTTTCTAATAACACTAAAGTGAAATTTCCCATTCATTCTTTCAAGTTTTCCTTTTCCATATTCTAAAATATTTATGACTTTTGTTTACTACCTTACATTTTAGAATAAGGTTATAGAATAAGGTTGTTATGGCAGGTTGGGTAAGTGGATAGAGAGCTAGACATTGTTCTGAGGGGCTTTTATATTTCTGGAATATTCAAGTAAGAAATAAAATGGTGATAAATACTTCATTTACAAGTTTTTCATTAACCCCTATGATTTTGGCCTCACTCTTCACAAGTGAGATGGTTGGGTGGCACCACCGGCTCATGGACATGAGTTTGAGCAAACTCCAGGAGATGGTGATGGACAGGGACGCCGGGTGTGCTGCAGTCCATGGGGTCACAAAGAGTCAGACATGACCGAGCGACTGAGCAACAACTCACAACCGCAGCACGGGGCATTTGCTTCCGCTTCATCCAGAAGTTCCCTCAGTTTTATTTGCAGTATTACTTCCCTCTTCTGAACAGACTTTCCATATTTGAACATATTCAAACTATGGCTTTCTTTTCTCTTTTGTCTTCGTTTTCAGTCAATATTCTTTGACCTTCTTTTAATTTAATGTATCTGTTCAAAATCTCTGTATTATTCACTGAGCCATACACTGATTTCACAACTCTGTTTTACTTATTCCTTTACTGTTATTTTAATCAATTTTAGAAAAAGAAGATAAATGCAAGTTTTCAATGAAGCATCAGACTTAGTTTCTGAGGATTTAGAAATGTTAAGTATGAAGTTAGGCATGAGCAATGAGGGGTGGCCTTGCATAAAAGTATGCAAGCTGATCTCTAAATTACATCCCAAATAGCCCAAAAGGGCTCACAGATAGGCTACAAAATAACCACAGAGACTTTTCCAACTCTTTCACATGCTTCCTATGCACACAGTGGATACAAACTAATCACAGGGGCTTCCTCAAGTAAACTTAGGCAGCAAGAAGCCCTTTAAGGGTTCAGAAATAGTCTATACATCTGATTGTAACAGACTGAATTATGGGAAGTCATGCACTACAAAGCCTGTTGTTTTACAACTTGCCAACTGTCAATTGGCCTTGAGTGTATGCTTATTTGCATTCTGTTTCTTGACTGGTGGTCAGTACAAGCCCTATTTTGCACAGGGCACAATCAAAAGGAGCAGACTGGAAGCCAAGACAGATCCTTACATCAACTACGCCTTTGGGGTTGGCCTGCTCCCATGTCTTGGGAGTGTCTATTTAACAAAAGATATGTCTGCTTGAGCTGTAACTGAGCTGTAACTCCTCTTATTTTAAACCCTTTGGTCGATTGTTACAATTTTTTTGTTGTGAGGAGGCAAGAACCAAGGGAGAGGAATAAATCAACTTGATAGAAATAAAACATAAAAGGGGGTGCAGCATATTTTATTTGGGTACAGAATTTTACATTTTCATGCTCTACAGTGATACTCCCGGAAAGGTGATTCCTGTTGCAACTGCCTAGAAATCTTATACAGCAGATACATGTCTGGCTTCTCTTGGCTTCTGCTATGTCTCCTGAGAGAAGGCAGACCACAATTTCCAGGGAGAGAACGCTGAGCACCATTGACCTAAAGCAAAATAAAACTTGTCCTGGGACCTCAGCTAACAGTTAAACTTGAAAATCTCTGAACACAAAGACTTTTTTTTTTCTTTTTTTCTGTTCAGCCAATTCTTATCTAAATACATTTGTATCCCCCACTGTTTTCTCCAATATTTAGCTGGTTGGCACATTTTCAGAGTTCTAAATATCAAACCAAATGGAAGGAGTAATGTTGAAAGAGGGATGTTAAATATTTCTTCTACCTCCATTCATTCCAGTGTACCCCAGAAACTTACTGAAGTAAGCCTACTCTCTATTTCCAGTTAAGAGTCTTTTTATTTAAGCTATCACGTGCCCTGCCTCCTTTGCCTCTGTTTGAAAATCTGTAGCGTTTCTTATTTGAGATTGTCTTACTACAAGAAGGCAGGAAACCCTTTCAGAATAAGCTTTAATTATTGACATGTTGTTTGTTGTTGTTTGGTCGCTAAGTAGGGTCCAATTCTTTGCAACTCCATGGACTGTAGCCTGCCAGTTTCCTCTGTCCATTGGATTTCCCAAGCAAGAATACTGGAGTGGTTTTCCATTTTCTTCACCAGGGAATCTTATCAACCTAGGGACTGAACTTGCATCTCTTGCATTGGCAGGGGGATTCTTTACCGCTGTCCTATGTGGGAAGCCTGTAATTACCGATATAACCAACTATTTAAAATAGACTCTTCCTGTAGCTTGAGTTGATTTTGCTAATAAGAAAAAAGTCTACAAATCACTCTTTTATTCCATAAATATTCTATGAAACCCCTAACCTAACTATCTGATATCAAAACGGTTTTCAAAGACCACCCCTCTTCATATCTGTTCACAAAAGATCAAGCTGGCAGTAAGCTGCCAGGTAAACACTTTAGCAACACTAAACCAAAATTGCTTACAAACTTGGAAACAACAAAGTGGTGATTCTGAAATATGGTCCCATGGTAAGCTGAAATGCTAAAACTGTATGAGGCATAAGATGGGAGGTCAAAGGTAGAAGAGGAGACTCAGTGTGGACAGGTGTGAATATGGAATGTGGCTGTTGGGCAGCAGCCTCATTCTTCCTCTCTCGTAATTTAATTGATTAGTATTTGGCACCTTGTTCTAATCACAAGATTATACTGAACTCTGAAGCAATTTTTTGATGCTTCCTGTGCTCCCCTCGCCAAAGCAAAAACAACACCTCATTGTGGATGTGACAGGTGGTGGAAGCAAAGTCTGATGCTCTAAAGAGCAATATTGCGCAGGAACTTGGAATGTTAGGTTCATGAATCAAGGTAAATTAGAAGTGGTCAAACAGGAGATGGCGAGAGTGAACATCGACATTTTAGGAATCAGATAATTAAATGAACTATAATGAGTGATTTTAACTCAGATGACCATTATATCTAATACTGTGGGCAGGAATCCCTTAGAAGAAATGGAGCAGCCGTCATGGTCAACAAAAGAGTACAAAATGCAGTATTGGATGCAATCTCAAAAACCTCAGAATGATCTCTGTTCATTTCCAAGGCAAGCCATTCAATATCATGGTAATCCAAGTCTATGCCCTTACCAGTAATACTGAAGAAGCTGAAGTTGAATGCTTCTGTGAAGATCTAGAAAACCTTTTAGAACTAACGACCAAAAAAGATGTCCTTTTCATTAAAGGGGACTGGAATGCAAAAGTAGGAAGTCAAGAGATACCTGGAGTAACAGGCAGATTTGGCCGTGGAGTGCAAGATGATGCAGGGCAAAGGCTAACAGAGTTTTCCAAGAGAACAAACTGGTCATAGCAAATGCCTTCTTCCAAAAACACAAGAGAAGACTCTACACATGGACATCACCAGATGGTCAATAACAAAATCAGATTGATTATATTCTTTGAAGCCTAAGATGGAGAAGCTCTATACAGTTGGCAAAAACTAGACTGGGAGCTGATTATGGCCCAGATCATGAACACCTTATTGCTAAATTCAGACATAAATTGAAGTAGGGAAAACCACCAGACCATTCTGGTATGGCCTAAGTCAAATCTCTTATGATTATACAGTGGAAGTCAGAAATAGATTCAAGGTATTAGATCTGAGAGACACAGTGCTTGAAGAATTATGTATGGAGGTTTGTGACACGTACAGGAAGCAGTGATCAAGACCATCCTCAAGAAAAATAAATGCAAAAAGGCAAAATGGTTGTCTGAGGGGGCCTTACAAATAGCTGAGAAAATAAGAGAAGCTAAAGGGAAAGTAGAAAAGGAAAGATATATCATTTGTATGCAGAGTTTCAAAGAATAGCAAGGAGAGATAGGAAAACCTTTCTCAGAGATCAGTGCAAAGAAATAGAGGAAAACAATAAAATAGGAAAGAGAAGAGATTCTTCAAGAAAATTAGAGATAACAAGGGTACATTTCATGCAAAGATGGGCACAATAAAGGACCGAAATTGTATGGACCTAACAGAAGCAGAAGATATTAAGAAGAGGTGGCAAGAATACACACAAGAACTATACAAAAAAAATCTTCATCACTCAGGTAACCGTGATGGTGTGATCACTCACCGAGAGTGAAACATCCTGGAATGGGAAGTCAAGTGGGCCTTAGGAAGCATCACTATGAACAAAGCTAGTGGAGGAGATGGAATTCCAGTTGAGTTATTTCAAATCCTAAAAGATGATGTTGTGAAAGTGCTGCACTCAATATGCCAGCAAATTTGGAAACTTCAGCAGTGGCCACAGGACTGGAAAAAGTCAGTTTTCATCCCAATCCCAAAGAAAGGCAATGCCAAAGAATGCTCAAACTACCTCACAACTGCACTCATCTCACATGCTACCAAAATAATGCTCAAAATTCTCCAAGCAAGGCTTCAACTGTACGTGAAACATATATACATTTGTTATATACATTATAACATATGTTATATACATTCCATATATACAGGCTGGATTTAGAAAAGGCAGAAGAACCATAGATCAAACTGCCAATATCCATTGGGTCATCGAAAAAGCTAAAGAGTTCCAGAAAAACATTTACTTTTGCTTTATTGACTATGCCAAAGCCTTTGACCATGTGAGTCACAACAAACTGTGAAAAATTCTTCAAGAGGTGGGAATACTAGACCACCTGACCTGCCTCCTGAGAAATCTGTATGCAGGTCAAGAAACAACAGCTAGAACTGGACATGGAACAATCTCTGGCTCCAAATTGGGAAAGGGGTACTTGGAGGTTGCATACTGTCATCCTGCTTATTTAACTTATATGCAGAGTGCATCATTTGAAACCCCATGCTGGATGGAGCACAAGCAGGAATCAAGATTGCCGGGAGAAATATCAATAACCTCAGATATGCAGATGACACCACTCTTATGGCAGAAAGCCAAGAAGAACTAAAGAGCCTCTTGATGAAAGTGAAAGAGGAGAGTGAAAATGTTGGCTTAAAGCTCAACATTCAGAAAACAGATCATGGCACCTGGTTCCATCACTTCATGGCAAATACATGGGGCAACAGTGCAACTAGCATCAGACTTTATTTTTTTGGGCTCCCAAATCACTGCAGATGGTAATTATAGCCATGAAATTAAAAGATGCTTGCTCTTTGGAAGAAAAGCTATGACCAACCTAGACAGCATATTAAAAAGCAGAGACATTACTTTGCCAACAAAAGGTCCATCTCGTCAAAGCTATGATTTTTCCAGTGGTCTTGTATGGATATGAGAGTTGGACTATAAAGAAAGCTGAGCACAGAAGAATTGATGCTTTTTGACTGTTTATTGGAGAAGCTTCTTAAAAGTCCCTTGGACTGCAAGGAGATCCTACCAGTCCATCCTAAAGGAAATCAGTCCTGAATATTCATTGGAAGGACTGATGCTGAAACTGAAACTACAGTACTTTGGCCACCTGATGTGATGAACTGGTTCACTAGAAAAGACTCTGATGCTGGGAAAAATTGAAGACAGGAGGAGAAGGTGATGACAGAGGATCAGATGGTTGGATGGGATCACTGACTCTATGAACATGAGTTCAGTAAGCTCTAGGAGTTGGTGATGGACAGGGAAGCTTGGCATGCTGCAGTCCATGGGGTTGCAAAGAGTTGGACATGACAGAGCAACTGAACTTTACTGCTCACCTCTATCATAATCTCTTTAAAACACCTTATTTTCGAAGGTACACTTAATTTTTTCTATAGAGCCTCTTTCAATGATTTTAATATGCAAACACCTGTCCTCTGAAGTCCTATGTATGCGTGCATGCTAAGTCATGTCCAACTTTTGGCAACTCTGTGGACTGTAGTCTTGCAGGCTCCTCTGTCCATGGGATTCTCCAGGCAAGAATACTGGAGTGCATTGTCATGCCCTTTTCCACGGAATCTTCCCAATCCAGGGATAGAAGCCTCTTACATCTCCTGCATTGGCAGGTGGATTCTTTACCTGCTTTAATTGCTCCACCTGGAAGCCCCCTGAAATCCTGTAATTCATATTAAACCCGAGTTTAAGTTACCCCTTTTTTATATGTGTCATATTTTTAGAATCATATATACTTACTCTTCCAAATAGAAAGATAGCTTCATTAAGATGATGTCCTTTTCCATGTTTGTTTGTATTAATATGTGTAACATGGAATGCCAAATACTGAAGATTTATGGATTCATCAAATCCAAGACCTGCTTCTCTTCATATCCACCATAGCAGCATGTACTTGATAAGCTGTAGTTATTATAAATAGGATTCAGCCTTAAAGATTTTCCATGTGTCCTTCTGTAAACCTTTTCAATGTTCTGGTTATGTTTATGCGTAGTGCTTTATTTCACAGAAAGTCAAAAGCTCTGAGTATACAGCCAGTTGAGGCTAAATTAGTAAAAAAGAGAATGTTGGCTTTGGAAACTTGTACAGAGCAGGGACAAGGTATGGTGGGGCCCAAGTGCAGGTGGAGCCTTGGCTTTCTGTTTCCCCCCATGCCCATTGCAGGAGAGGATGCAGGATCTTCCAGCCTTCAAGTCTAAATTCTTGACCATTTACACCCATTTCTGTATCTGCATCAATATTTCCCCCAAACCAATTCTCTATTCCCAGTTGCTTCAAGTTGTTGTATATATCATTTCAGTGTCATATAAATGCAAAATAAAATTCACTACCTCACATATTAATTTCCTAACTTTTTTCTTTCTTTTCATTTATTTGAAGCAAAACCCTAAAATTAAAATCAAAGATATAAAACTTGAATAATATTTTTAGTCTTTTGTTTTTCTCAAATAATATTCTCCACATACTCTTTTGTGAAATATTTAAGCATACACCTAAACAGAAAAAAACATCCTTAATTAATAGCATTAGAAACTCTCATTTTTGCCAATTTTGATTTTTTACCTTCCCTCTCCTCCTGGCCTATGGACTGTATGGTAACATGGTTTATGATCCTTCAGTTCTAACTCTGTCTATCACTTATCCCAGGGAGAGCTGTCATATCCTTCAGCATTTATAACTTATGTTTGCTTAATTTACCTGCTAATGAAAGCCTGCAGAGATTATTATCATAGCAGGCCCAGCTTTCCACTTTCCATACCCCAGGCTGACAAAAGGGCTTGGTAATTTGCATATAACCAATCAAAACAAGGGAGAAAACAGAAGTCCCCTAAAGCAAACCAATGAAAACTGAGCATGAGAGTAGAGTGTTTTTTACCTGCTTTAAAACAGGCTGCTAATTTTCATCACTAGTCTCCCTGATTGCTCCATTGGTAAAGCAGCCGCCTGCAATGCAGGAGACCCTGGTTCAATCCCTGAGTTGGGAAGATCACCTGGAGAAGGGAAAGGCTACCCGCTCCAGTATTCTGGCCTAGGGAATTCCATGGGCTGTATAGTCCATGGAGTTGCAAAGGGTTGGACATGCCTAAGTGACTTTCTCTTTCACTTCAGTCTCCCTGAACACTATTTTCAGGATTATCCATTCTTGCCTGTTCCACATATTCACTGACAACATATCTCTATATGGATATAAATGTTTGGGGATTCCAGTTCCTATTTTATTATATTAACACTTTTACTACCCTCCAGTAATCTTTAGTCAGGATAGAACTTTTCCCAGGTGTATAAATACAGGAAATAGCAAGTAGTTGGAGTGCTGGCTTTAGATGTTTCTTAAGTTCCTTAGGAAGGTCTTGACATTATTTGAAAATTATACGAAGTATGTTTATATTTTTAGGCATTATTTTATAGGAGTCTAAAATCACTGAAGATGATGACTGCGGCCGTGAAATTAAAAGACGCTTGCACCTTGAAAGAAAAGCTATGGCAAACCTAGACAGCGTGTTAGAAAGCAGAGACATCAATTTGCAATGAAGGTCCATATAGTCAAGCTATGGTTTTTCCAGTAGTTGTGTATGGAGGTGAGAGTTGGACGACAAAAAAGGCTGAGTGTCTAAGAATTGATGCTTTTGAACTGTGGTATTGGAGAAGATTCTTGAGAGTCCCTTGGACTGCAAGGAGATCAAACCAGTCAGTCCTAAAGGAAGCCAGTCCTGAATATTCATTGGAAGGACTGATGCTGAAACTGAAGCTCCAATACTTTGACTACCTGATGTGTAGAGCCGACTCATTAGAAAAGGCCCTGATGCTGGGAAAGATTGAAGGCAGGAGGAGAAGGGGATGACAGAGGATGAGACGGCTAGATGGCATCACTGACTCAATGGACATGAGTTTGAGCAAGCTCCAGGAGATGGTGACGGACAGGGAAGCCTTGCATGCTGCAGTCCACGGGGTCACAAGGAGTCAGACACAACTTAGTGACCAGACAAGAGCAACAACAATGGGTAAGTAAAGTCATCAACAAGATTTGAATTTCAGCTTTATTGGACACTGAAAACAAATATGTGCTCTAGAAAGCAGATAGTTTTAGGATTATCCTTAACTGCCCATAAAAAGATAATTTTTGCACAATTCCATATAATTTTCTTTTATTTTTATGTTCTTCTTGACCAAAAAAATGTTTATCTGAGTGTGCCAGCACTTTGTTTCACCTCATTTCTTTTGCAATCCAGCTGTTTTGGCTACATCAGTAGCTACTACTACATCAGAAGTAGTAACATCAATTGGACAAAAATGGTAATTTTATAAATATGTTGATACTGTGGAAAACCCTATACTGTAACACATCATCAGTAAGTACATGCTTAAATTTCTTAGACAATTAGTAAATGCTAATAATTCATGTATGTTTAGATCTTTTTTTCAAAGAAAAAAGTCATGCCATCATTACTCTTAACTATGTAAAGATTTAAGCACATCAATTAAAAACATTCAAGTCTTTTTAAATTATAATTATAAACTCACAGCATTTCTCTCTTGCTAGAATGATCTGTAATTTCATAGCAACCAAGTTCTGCTTTCTAATGTTTCTCCTTTGAAACACTCAAAGCAAAATTGGTACACCAGAAAGAATTTTGTTTATCTTTTTAACATTGTTCTCTCCTGCTTTGGGTCATGTTTAATTTCTTCACACCACTGTTTGAAAAAGCAGCTTCCTATTTCAAGGGTAAAAGAAAAACCCTGAAGGATTGTGTTTGTTTTCCAGCTATGTGAGACATGTTTAATCTTCAGGTTTCTACAAGTTCAAGATGACAATGGAATATAAAACACAAGGATTTCAGGTCTTCATAAGAATGTTGATTTCACAATTTTTTTTGTTTTCCTTAATGACATAAAATATTTATTAAAATGAGAGTTTAATTTTTGTATTAGCCATGTGTTCCAACAAGATAGAGTTTCCAGACCAAGTTTATCTTTTTGTTTATTCCCTTTTCCCAGAAGCAGCTCCTGAAAAACTACTGTGCCCTTAGAAGTCAGCCTACATAATTGGAGACAAGTAGTGTAAATAATTTTCCCTGCAAAAGTGAAACTAAAAGATAGCATGTTAAATCTTTTTAGTTCCAATTACTAGCTAACACTGATATTAAATTACAGAGCTCAAGGTTTCTGAAATAAATTTAGATGTATACTTGGAATGCAATGCCATGTGTGAAATGTGAAATCTAAATCATTATTCTGTCAAGATGTAGATTTAGTGATTGAACACGTATATGATCAATTTTTTGCCCTGGTTGAACTTCAACCTTGTGAGAACTATGGTATTGGCTCAGATTTCTCCAAGAAATACACTGTGAGTATTTAGGCCAGAATTAATAATCACCTTAATTTTTAACTTTCTCTAAAAAGGCATCCATCTCATTTATGCATGAAACACCTTTTAACTTCAACAGGTATTCAAAGATCAGAAAAGACACATAGGTGTACAAAAGAGGATTACAGGGGACGCAATGGCATGCTGGGTTAATGCAGTGTTCTGAATAAAAATAACTTTTATTTTTCCTTTTCAGTATTATCTTGACATATTCATGGTTATTTAAAAAATAATAGAAAGGTAAGATAGATGAATGAATGTAGATTTTATATAATGGTTGCATGGTGAAATTATTGAGCATAAGATTCAGGTATAAAGAAACCTACATGGATAGATGCTGCTATTTTATATACAGAGAGAATATTTGTATAAAAACATTTCCAGTATTCTATTTCTCTATTAAAGATGAATTAATAAAATAGTAAACTGTGGATCAGTGAAAGAGAATGGGTTCTGAAGTCAAACATGGTTGTGATTCACGCTGCAATTACTTGATTTATCAACATTAGCATTTTATATAACTTCTTAAGGCTCTCTGAACTAAAATGTCAAAGGTATAGTTAAAATGTAATCCACATACACCCTGGCCAACAGTGTACATTTTCAACATAATTTAGGTGTCTTTCCTGATTAACCTTCCTTTGAGGAATAACAATTGTCAGTTACCATTAAAGCAGCTTGGCTAATGATTCATTCCAAAATCAGGTGCCGGGATTTCCCTGGTGGTGCAGTGGTTAAGACTGCCTTCCAATGCAGGGTGTGTGGGTCTGATCCCTGGTCAGGAAGCTAAGATCCCACATGCCTTACAGCCAAAATACCAGTATATAAAACAGAAGTAGTATTGTAACAAATTAAATAAAAACTTTAAAAACAGTCCACAACAACAACAAAAATCTTAAATAACAAAAATATTAGTTGCAGAGTCCTACTGAGGGTCTCCTTTAAATGACATAAATGTACACTCTGATCCTGGACCCCAGCAATCCCTACTGTGTGCCTGGTCTTAAATTAAACGTGCACATGACATGATCTTTGGCACTAAAGCTCACTATAAAACAGTTGCTAATATTTTGTGATCTGACCATCTCTGAAATGGGATAACAAGCAAACAGCAAGGTGTTCTAGAAAACAAAACACTGGCTACCTTTGCACTAGACACACTTATCACATGACTTGTATTAAATATTATTATGCAGAAAATTTTGTCTAAAAGATTTTGAAGGACAGTAAAATAGTAGTGTTTAAAAAGATGTCTTCATTAGTAAAGTAAATTGATCATATGCTTGTGAGAGCAGACGATTTGCTTACATATTGCCTGGTGTGATACTCAGCAAATGTGTGATTGACAATCCCAGGTCAAGAACCAAAATGGAGATGACTGCTTTTGAAGAAAAGAGGTTCTGGCATTATGCGTTTGTGATGGTGTTCTTAGTATTAATGAATTTCCACAGTGAGTGGGTCTGTTAGTCTTTTTCACTATCAGACACAACACCTACATTAAAGGCTTGTAAATTCATCTTTCCTGTGCTCGGTGCTTCTCACATATGCTGATCAAGTCTTGAACTTGCGTCCATCATGATTCGACTGACGCATCAACTTTGTTCCAACTTGGAGAAACCTGTATGCAGGTCAGGAAGCAACAGTTAAAACTGGACATGGAACAACAGACTGGTTCCAAATAGGAAAAGGAGTACATCAAGGCTGTATATTGTCACCCTGCTTAATTATCTTATATGCAGAGTGCATCATGAGAAATGCTGGCCTGAATGAAGCAAAAGCTGGAATCATGATTGCTGGGAGAAATATCAGTAACCTCAGATATGCAGAAGACACCACCCTTAGGGCAGAAAGTGAAGAAGAGCCTCTTGATGAAAGTGAAAGAAGAGAGGGGAAAAGTTGGCTTAAAACTCAACATTCAGAAAACTAAGATCATGGCATCCAGTCCCATCACTTCATGGCAAATAGATGGCGAAACAGTGGAAACAGTGACAGACTTTATTTCTTTGAGCTCCAAAATCACTGCAGAAGGTGACTACAGCCACGAACTTAAAAGACACTTACTCCTTGGAAGAAAAGTTATGTCCAACCTAGACAGCATATTAAAAAGCAGAGACATTACTTTGCCAATAAAGATCCATCTTTTCAAGGCTGTGGTTTTTCCAGTAGTCATGTATGGATGTGAGAGTTGGACTATAAAGAAAGCTGAGCACCTTTGAACTGTGGTGTTGGAGAAGATTCTTGAGAGTCCCTTGGGCTGCAAGGAGATCAAACCAGTCAATCCTAAAGGAAATCAGTCCTGAATATTCATTGGAAGGACTGATGCTGAAGTTGAAACTCCAATACCTTGGCCATCTGATGTGAAGAACTGACTCACTGGAAAAGATCCTGATTCTGGGAAAGACTGAAGGCAAGAGGAGAAGGGGATGACAGTGGATGAGATGGTTGGATGGCATCACCGACTCAATGGACATGAGTCTGAGCAAGTTTTGGGAGCTGGTGATATACATGAAAGCCTAGCATGGGGTCACAAAGATTTGGACATGATTGAGTGACTGAACTGAACTGAAGATTATGGATCTTTGGATGAAAAAGAAGCATGTGTGTGTGCCAAGTTCCTTAAGTTGTGTCCAACTCTATGTGACCCTGTGGACTGGGATTCTCCAGTAGCCTCCCGAGTAGCTCCCAGACTCCTCTGTCCATGGGATTCTCCAGGCAAGAATTGGGTTGCCATGCTCTTCTCCAGGGGATCTTCTCAATCCAGGGATTGAAACCACATCTTTTATGTCTCCTGAATTGCCAGGTAGGTTGATAGCTTACAGTGAATGATGTCAGATTCTTGATCTCCAAAGAAGGAGATTTAGCTTCGGGACCAGGGACGAGGCTTGATCACTCAAGAGCTTTTGTGTAGCAGAGTTTTATTAAAGTAAAAAAGGGACAGAGAAAGCTTCTGACACAGACATCAGAAGGGGGACGGAGAGTGCCCACCTCACTAGTCTTAGCAAGGGAATTATATACTTTTTTAATTGGTTATTACAATAAATCAAAAGAATGTCTCAAGGTTGTAAAGAGACATACCCACTCCCATAATTTACATTTTAAGATAACAGGATTAGCCAGAAGGTTTCAGGAAGGAAAAACTGTCCTCAAGCAAAATACATTGTTGTTATGTAATCCTTCAGTTCAGTTCAGTCACTCAGTCCTGTCTGACTCTTAGTGACCCCATGGACTGCAGCACGCCAGGCCTCCCTGTCCATCACTAACTCCCGGAGTTTACTCAAACTCATGTCCATTGAGTCGGTGATGCCCTCCAACCATCTCATCCTCTGTGGTCCCCTTCTCCTCTTGCCTTCAATCTTTCCCAGCATCAGGATCTTTTCAAATGAGTCAGCTCCAGAGTTTAAACTGAGTTATTTGTTGTGTAATCATCAGTTAAAGAAAAAACGTTTTGAGTAACTAAGACTAAGGAATGTAGAGGGGGAAAAAAAAAAAAGACGTTTGTCCTTTCCTCCTCCTTGAGAATTCCAGACCCGTATCTCCTCCTTGAGAATTCCAGACCCCTATCTCCTCCTTGGGGACCCCGGACTTCCTATCAACCTGCCTAGGAATTGACTCTCTCAGGATTATTTACCACTAGTGCAACCTGGGAAGCCCAATAAGAGAGGCACCCCAATCCTAACCCAACTTAAAGGATAAACATTTGACTAACATTCAAGAAAAACATATATATGGAATTTAGAAAGATGGTAACGACAACCCTATATGCAAAACAGAAAAAGAGACACAGAAGTACAGAACAGACTTTTGAACTCCGTGGGAGAAGGTGAGGGTGGGATGTTTCGAAAGAACAGCATGTATATTATCTACAGTGAAACAGATCACCAGCCCAGGTGGGATGCATGAGACAAGTGCTCCGGCCTGGTGCACTGGGAAGACCCAGAGGAATCGGGTGGAGAGGGAGGTGGGAGGGGGGATCGGGATGGGGAATACGTGTAAATCTATTGCTGATTCATGTCAATGTATGACAAAACCCACTGAAAAAATAAATAAATTAAAAAAAAAACTGTAATATACAGTAGAACTATATGTAACATTTTTCTGTAGTTTCCAAGTCTCCTAAAAATGTTATCACACTTTCACAATTTAAAAAATAGAAAAAGAAACTGCCACAAGAAATAGATAAAGAGTTAAATTTTCTGTCTCTGCATGGTGACATGTTAACTAGACTTACTATGGTGATCATTTCACTATATACATGCATTGAATCACTGTACTGTACACCTGAAACTATAATAATGTTACATGTCAATAAAAATTCTGAAAAAAAGAGTTCAAAAAAAAAAAAAAAAAGAAAAACATCTAACACAATTGTCCCTCCTTCAAGTCAACAGAGCATTTGGGGATGGGGAGGAGCAGTTCTCAAAGAATAGATATAGTCAACATTTACTCTCTATTGTTAATTCTCATCTCAAAGAAAATGCATTTTCACCAGAACTGATCTAAACCTTCAAAAGTCTAACGTCTTATTGATGTTACAATAAGATGTAATACAGCATCAAGTTTGTGTCACCAAATGTCATCACAACATTAAATTTGTGACAAAGAAATTTGTTGTCCAGACCGCTTATGTTCTGTTACCAGAACACCTCTGTCAAATACCAATAAAAATCACATGCTTTACAAGGTTTTGATGACTAAATAGTTTAAATTAGGTTAAGTTCTTAGCCCAGCACAATATAAATGCTAGGTAAATCCTATTTATCATTAATAATTAGCTCAAAGACACATGAAAATTGAAATTATTCAGATTGCTGTGACATGGCTATTTTCTTCAGTATATGACATCATGGCCTGGATTTTTCATGACTATTTCATATCATGATTTTAACATTATTATGTGATTGCTTACAGTTTCTCCTTTTCTTTCCAATAACAAATAATAAAAATCATAGTCCCTTAGATATTTTAAGCTCAATGTTTGTGCAAAACATCAGAATCTAGTCCCCCAAACCAGTAAGGAAGGCATATCTTATCTTTAATTTTTTTTTAAATGATTTATTTGGCTTCATTGTTCAAGTCTTCGTTGTGGCACATGGGATCTTCACTGCATCATGTGGGTCTTTCACTGAGAAAGTTCAGGCCCTAGTTGCGGCACACAGGCTCAGAGGTGTGTGGGCTTCAGCAGTTGTGGAGCTCTGGTTTACTTGCCCCAAGGCATGTTGGAGCTTAGCTTCCTGACTAGGGATCAAACCTGTGTCCTCTGCATGGCAAGGCAGAGTCTTAACCACTAGACCACCAGGGAAGTCCTTTAACTTTAATTTTAAGAGGAGATCTTTGACTATGATAATTCACGTATTACCTGCCCCCTTTGACAGATACCCATTTAAATGGGAAACTATCTCTTTATTTTAGAGATGGACTTTGGATCTTTCCTCTCATCACTTACCATCACTTGATGGTAAAGAAAAAAAAAAAAAACAGCTAATGTTTAAAAATTGCCCTAGATGGAAAGCATCAGGGTGGGCAAGGTGAAAATCAAGAGCTTGTGAATACATTATAGGCTGAAAGAATTTTTGGAAACTATCTCCAAGTATGTATAATGCACAATTTCTAAAATGAATAAAAGTTTGAAATAAGCTTTAAATAAGATGTTGAGAAGATGTAAGAAGTGCAGCTACTTTAATCTTAATCAATGCAACTTGTGATGAGGTAATGAAGAGCAGGCAATCAGTCAGAACCCAATCTACCCAAATGAAATCTCAAACAACAACAGAGGATATTTTTTTTTTTTTTTACTTTAGTTTGTGTTAAGAGAAATGGGCAATGTAAGTACTATGCAGATTTAATGTGCTAATGAAATCAATTCATCAAGTTTTAAATTATGTAGGAAATTAAAATAAGAAACTGTTCTGTACACAAAAGAGACTGCATCCCCAAGAGCATAACCAGCCTTGGTAAAGAGCAGCCGCAACAAATTTTAGATAAGCTTTTAAAAAAATGTTATATATCAGCTAAATTTAAAGACTTCTCTCTCTCTCTTTTTTTTTTTTTTTAAGTTTCCCAGTGAATCTTCAAAATTTTTACTTAAAAATTCCTCAGAATGGAAATCTGGAAGAAGCAGCCAAGAGATCCACTGTGAAACTGTCTGCCAGCTTGTTGATCTTCTGATCAGTCATCTGCCACCTAGCTTTTGGGTGCTGTTGAGATATCTGGAGACATTCAAGGGTATCGGAGAACAGACAGTTTATGAGAATTGATTTCCAAAATAAAGAGTCCCATCTTTTATACTGAGAGCCTTTGATGGAGCTTTGGGTCCTAATTTTCTACCACTCTATAACTGCTCCAACTTGTAAAAAAAAAAACAAAAAAAAAAAACCTCTCATTCAGCTTTAAACTTACAGTGCTGATTGTTCCAGAATATCACACATCTACAAGGCATCACTAGAGTGATGCCAAAGTCCTCTGTCAATGGGATTTCCCAGGGAAGAATACTGAAATGAGTTGACATTTCCTTTTCCAGGAGATCTTCCCAACCCAGGGATCAAACCTTTGTCTCCTGCAAGTCTCCTGCATTGGCAGACAGATTCTTTACTGCTCAGCCACTGGGTAATATATTTATATATTTACACTCTTAAATGTGTTTGATTTTTAAAAAATGAGAAGACAAAGAATATAAGAAAGACCAGGGTGTATATAAATATCAATTATAAAGAACTGGTTGGGATGAATAAACTGTTGGAGACCTCATGATCACAACAGAAATTAAAATAAGTAATTAACAAACATTTAGCAATGAATGAAATTTTGCTTTCTCTACAACTTATTTCTTTCTAGCCAACCTTTCTATTTTAGTTGAAGTTTATGGAATACATCTGCATATCCTTAAAGTGACTAGAGCAATCTCTGCCTCCTGCTCTAAGAAGGAAAGGCAATTTGAAAAGTACTGGTGTATAAATATAGATACTCCAAAGCAAATAAAATGCAGTAGAAACACAAAGATTGGAAATACTTAGTTTCTTTTCTGTAGAATTGCCGAACACAGACTGTCCCTAACTTAACTATAATTCCATTTACTCCTTTTTTTTTAATTTTTTTTTTACTTTATGATGGAGCAAAAGCAATATGCATTCAGTATCAACTATGTTTCAAATTTTGGATTTTTATCTTTACCCAGGTTGGCTGTGTGGAGTCCAGTCCTCTCTTGTGATTCTGGGCAGCTGCAGGAGTCACGGTTCACACTCAGCCACGTAGTCACGAGAGTACACAACTAATACACTTACCACTACCCTGCAGTCAGACAACTATTCTGTTTTTTTCACTTTCAGTACAGTACTCAATAAATTACATGAAATACTTAGCTGCTGTTTAGTCACTAAGTCGTGTCCTACTCTTTTGCAACCCCATGGACTGTGTAGCCTGCCAGGCTCCTCTGTTCATGGGATTTTCCAGGCAAGAACACTGGAGTGGATTACCATTTTCTTCTCCAGGTGATCTTCTCCACCCAGGATGGAACACCTATCTCCTTCTTGGCAGCTGATTCTTTACCACTGAGCTACTATGGAAGCTCATGATAATTAACATTTTATTACAAAATATGCTTTGTGTTAGATGTTGATATGCAACTATATGCTAATGTCACTATTGTGAGCTTGTTTAAGGTAGACTAGGCTAAGGTATGATGTGGAGTAGGTTAGGTGTATTAACTGCATTTTGTATTTACTAATAATTTTAAATTACTACAGGTTTATCAGGGGCTTCCTAGGTGGCACTAGTGGTAAAGAACCCGCTTGCCAGTGCGAGAGACATAAGATCCATAGGTTCAATCCCTGGGTCAGGAAGATTGCCTGGAGAAGGAGACGGCAACCCACTCCAGTATTCTTGCCTGGAGAATGCCATGGACAGAGGAGCCTAGAGGGCTACAGTTCATGTCACTGCAAAGAGTCAGACGTGACTGAAGCAACTTAGCACATGGGTTTATCAGGGGCTGCCCAGGTGGCACTATTGGTAATAAACCCATCTGCTAATGCAAGTAGACATAAGAGATGTGGGTTCGTTCCTTGCATGCATCAGGAAGATCCCCTGGAGGAAGAAGTGGCAACCCACTCCTGTATTTTTGCCTGAAGAATCTCATGGATAGAGGAGCCTGGCAGGCTACAGTCCATTAGGTCAGAAAGAGTCGGACATGACTGTGATGATTTAGCATGGGTTTATCAGACCTTAGTCCATGGGGTAGCAAAGACACACCTCTCAGAGACACCTGAGAGGCTAAGCACAGCACAGGAGCAACCCTATCATAAGGAGAAGGAGATCCACAGTGTTAACACAGATAAAGAAATGGTGCAATTTAAATAACCTCAGTTATTTATGTTAAACACGGGTGCTAACTCTGGCCCAATAATTACACACACACACACACACACACACACACACACACACACACACACCTGCTTGCTTCTACTGTAGTAAAACAGTAAAACAATGAAAGTGATACATAAGCACATTATGAAAGAGATTTCAGTAATGTCTGACATTTATATTCAGACTTTCTTTCTAAATGATTGGTATGTTCTTTATATAATGTATGCATAGCAGGTGTTTCAACCTCTAAAAAAGAAGCTGCACTGAAGTGGAAATAAAGTAATTTTTCTGCTTCAAAAACTAGGCATATTTTTATTTAAGGGGAGAAGAGTAATTTTTGCAACCAAAGTAGAAATGCAGAGGCAAGATAGGGTTTGTCTTTTAATTATTGATAATGGACCTGAGAGGTTAATTTTCCAAGACCTAGATAGTTTGCAAGCCATTTAATCAATATGTGTATGTGAACTTTTCTTTAAGTTTTTTTTAAAGACTGTTTTGAATGTGTTGAGGTATATATTTAAAGTTAAATATAAAAAAATACCAGATGGTTGTCTGAATCACAAACTTATTTTTCATGTATTAGCCTGTAGTGTGTGTGTGTGTGTGTGTTTTGCTGCAGTTGTATTTTTTTTTAGTGAGAAAAAAATCAGAGGTTAGTAAAATAATGTGAAACCTTAAGTTATAACCTTTTATTTTAACTGAAATGATCGTTTTGATATTGTTGATGAATTATGGTAGTGAGATGCATTTTGGTTTGTGAAGGACTAAAATCAACTCATATTGTATTTGAATTCACTGTGCTATTACATATACCTAAAACTAAGATTTTAGAATCTTTAAAAAAAAAAACAACAGAAATGTTATAAGGATTCAATTGGTTTTACCAAGAAAAATAACAGAATCTATCATTGAAGCAGGTAAACAACATGGGATTTGGGGTCTAGGAGTTAAGATGTTGCTATATTTACTAGAAGCATGAAAACAAGAGAGAGTTTTAAAACTAATAATACAGATGATTTTAAGATTATGAATACATTAATGTCATAAATAAAAATTAAATACAGCTTTAACCAAAAAAAAGAGTTTTGTCTCCTGTCTTTTGTGTCCAGAAATGTTCAGTTCAGTCTCTCAGTCACATCTGACTCCTTGCGATCCCATGAACTGCAGCCCTCCAGGCTTCCCAGTCCATCACCATCCCCTGGAGCTTGCTCAAACTCATGACCATTGAGTTGGTGGTGCCATCCAACCATCTCATCCTCTGTCGTCCCCTTCTCCTGCCCTCAATCTTTCCCAGCATCAGGGTCTTTTCCAATGAGTCACTTCTTCACATCAGGTGGCCAAATTATTGGAGTTTCAGCTTCAGCATCAGTCCTTCCAATGAATATTCAGGACTGATTTCTTTTAGAATGTACTGGTTTGATCTCCTTGCAGTCCAAGGGACTCTCAAGAGTTTTCTCCAACACCACAGTTCAAAAGCATCAATTCTTTGGTGATCAGCTTTCTTTATGGTCCAACCATTACATTCATATGACTACTGGCAAAACCATAGCTTTTACTAGATGGACCTTTGTTGGCAAAGTAATGTTTCTGCTTTTTCATATGCTGTCTAGGTTGGTCATAACTTTTCTCCCAAAGAGCAAGCGTCTTTTAATTTCATGGCTTTAGTCACCATCTACAGTGATTTTAGAGCCCCCCAAAATAAAGTCTCTCACTGTTTCCATTGTTTCCCTATCTATTTGCCATGAAGTGATGGGACCAGATGCCATGATCTTAGTTTTCTGAAGGTTGAGTTTTAGGCCAACTTTTTCACTTTCCTCTTTCACTTTCATCAAGAGGCTCTTCAGTTCCTCTTTGCTTTCTGCCATAAAGATGGTGTCAGGTGCATATCTGATGTTATTGACATTTTTCCCAACAATCTTGATTCCAGCTGTGCTTCATCACATTTCACATGATGTACTCTGCATATAAGTTAAATAAGCTGATGCACTCTGTCCATGAATGTAACAAGGAGAAAAGATAATGTCATAAATTAATGATTAAGTTATTCATTTTGAATCTTAAGATAACAGTAAACATTAGATGAAGGCAGCCTATTTCCTCTTCCTTGACTCGAAATGGTAAATCTATGCAATAGCTTCTACCCAAAGATTAAAGTTTTGAGCAGAGTTTTGCTCAAACGTGTATCTGTTGAGTCGGCGATGCTATCCAACCATCTCATTCTCTGTCTCCCTCTTCCCCTACTGCCCTCCTCAATCTTCCCCAGTATCAGGGTCTTTTCCATTGACCCTATGCACTTAGTAGGTGACGAATCAGTCTCAAGTGAATGCCATCCCCTCCAATGTTTATAAATGTACCACAAGCTCTCACATATCTCCTCCACTTGAGCCTCACAGTTCTGAAAAGACATACACCATTATTTCATTGTACAAATGAAGAAGTTGAAACTCAGAGGAGGGGAAATGACTTGATCAAGATCAGAGGCTGACCTGAGACTTGGACCCTGGTTCAGACCACTTTAATTCAGCAAGGTTTCCCCTGAGCTAGTTATCAGCATCCTAGGTCCTTCCCCACATCCCTGAATCTGTTCTAACTACCTTCTCACAGAGAGAAGGAAGGTCAAACACCCCAATGCCTGAACAAGCTGGAGATCATACCCGGCCCCCATCATTCTCGTTAAAGTCAGAGAGACCACACAGCCAGGATTCCCTTGGACAGGAAGAAATCCTTTTCTTCAGAGTCTAGGATTCACTGGCTTTGAACCATGCGCCACCCCTCCACCCCCCTGACTCTTCCTGAGATAAAAATCTTAAAGTCCATGCTAAATGTGGATGGAGTAGGGACAGGAAATAAACACAAATACTTCACTCCCAATAGATTGTCTCACCGACAAGGAAGAGGGTGCTGTACACCAAGAGCCTATTTCCCCACGTGAGGGAAACAGAGAAAAGAACTCACATTTGATATTTCAACCAAAGAGCAAGTGGCATGCTTGGCGGAGGAGAGCTAGGATTCCCACTATGATGATTCTCCCTAAATTAGTTTATACATTTAATATGATTCCAGTAAAAATACCAACAATTCTTTTTTTTTTTTTTATTGTGGGAGAATGATTATGGTAGTATTAGCTAATTGAAAATTCCAGGAGGAGGGGTAAACCATGAGCAGTGATGGGAATGAGAAAGAAGGCTGCCAAAATCTAACAGGTATTAAGGCTTTGGGGAAAAAAAAAAAAACACAAGCACCAACTTAGATGCAAAGCATCCATGAGATGAGTATGTTAATATAGACTATTCTCTTTATTCATGGCAGTTATGTTTTATGAAATTGCGTATGTGCATACTTAATCACTCAGTCATGTTCTACCTCTTTGCGATACTATGAAATACTATAATCCACCAGGCTCCTCCATACATAGAATCCTCTAGGCAAAAATACTGGAGTGCATAGCCATTCCCTTCTCCAGGGGATCTTCCTGACTCAGGGATCAAACCCGAGTCTGTTGCATTGCAGGCAGTTTTGTTAGTGTCTAGGTTACTTATGAAGTTACCATTTAGCAAATACTGCTCATTGCTTCTAGGGAAAATACAGATATAGGTTGCTGTGAGACTCTGTCACAACATTTTCATCAACCTTGTACATAACCTTGCTTTATGCATATTTCTGTTTAAAGACATTTCATTTAATATATATCGCTGACTCATTAACATTGAACTCAGGGCCAAGAGCCACATACCTCATGCCAGAATGAAGCTTATCTAACACACATATTTTCTCAAGAAGGCACATCACAGTCTTCTTGCTCTTAGGAAAATTAGACAGCACTTTAATACTATGCTTGGGAGTGATTTTAAACAGAGTAATCAATGACACAAACAAAAGATGCAGAAAATGCAGCACTAATAGACCTCAAAAAGACATTTCTTTAAAGTATGAGAGTTGAAACTAGAAACTAGCAAGTACCTTTGTTCCACATCAGCTGGGAAGGGGGATTTTAGACAACTCATTTTTTTTTTTTTTTTCACTGCCCTGAACATGTCTGAAAGTGCTCAGAATATGGGTTTGGAGGTTATATATCATTTTAGCAAATAGGCAATTTGTAAATACATAATTTATAGATAATGAGGATTGACTGTATCTCTCCCTCTATGCCATCAGTCCCTGATAGTAGTTCTCCAAATGTCACTAAACCAAATAGGTCCGCCCACCCACTTCTGGAGTAAAGCCAGCCTCCTGACATCATGGGGTGGGAGTGAAAGACAGTGCAGTGGTTATTTCAGGATCAAGCAAGGAGCATGGCTGGCTAATGCTCAAAAGACCCAAACTCCTGGATGGACTTCAGAGAAATGTTTTTAAAGGCAGTATGAGGGGAAAAGCTGCAGGTTGTGTGCCCATCTTGGGCAGGAATCTCTGACTGGTTGATGGTGAAGTAACTTGGTGATGCCTTAGGGGTTAACATCACCAACCGTCAGGATCCCGTTGGTCTAGGGGTTATGAGTATGGGGTCGTTCTTCAATTACATCTCCAACTGGTGGAGGTTTCAATATTTGCAAAACCACTCAAGGACATCCTCCTGACACAGTTTTCTACGCCCTTCAGGGAGGAACAAAAGAGACTGTGCCTCTACTATATGACTGATCTATTGTTAAAATGTTACCAATTCTCTTGGCCCAAATGCTAACTTTTGTTACTACATGTTCACATTCTTCTAATCATTTTGTCCTGCGAGAGTAGTTTTTCTACAAACAAGAGGCAAGTGGAGGGCATGGTGTGGGTGGAAGGGGAGGTGTCTCTTCCAGGAAGTTTCCCATGGGGTCCCAGCTCAGGTCCACAGTGATACTAGCCAGATAGAATTTATATAAATTTCAAAGCACTTGAAAGATTTCACAGTTTTAGAAAGTGAAAACCATGGGAAATCCCAGGGACAGAGGAGCCCGGAGGGTTATAGTCCACGGGATGGCAAAGAGATGGACACAACTTAGGGACTAGAAAACAACAGTAATATCATTGATAAAGTCTAAAAATCATTAGCAGCAAAAACTAAGGTATACATCTATAAATGTTTCTCATATCTAAATTAGATAGGAAGTTATATATCTATATATACACACACATATATAGACATATATATATATACATATATATATATATATATACACACTTTTTGTTTTTGTTTTTATTAAAGGACAGGAAATGGAAGGATTATGGAACAACTGACCTAAAGCTTGTACTTCTGGCCCATAGCTGGTCTGTGGGTGAAATCTATAATTATGGTATTAAATTAGGGCTGCCATTTCTACCTGACTGGTAGTATATCTATTTGGTAGAGACCATCAAGGAGACTGCAAAAATACTTCTGAACCTATTATTGCACAAGTTTTCCTTTTTCAAACTGACAAGAGCTAAAGCCATAATATACTAGAATCCTCTGGTAGGAAAGTTTCCTAAGCAAGTGCCTATTAACTTATTAAGATACCTGTGTATATTCACAGACCACTGATTTTAAAGAGATTCTTAAAGTCTAGGTATCATTCTATAATCAGTTTTCAAAGTGACTGATGTACCCTTAAATATGACTATAAAGCAAGTCAGGGATATTACTAAAATCTGTTAGCAGAATCTTGGGGCAATGAAAATCATTTCTGAGTTATTTATAATCCTTAATAAAAATTTGGGAAAGGAAGGAACATTGGGGATTGTAAGTGGTGAATTTAAGGGGCAAAAAAATATCCATTTGGGGATGATATTAAATACAAAGAAGTAAATGTAAAAGAAAAAAGAACCTTTTTAAAAATGTTCAAAGATTCTTTGAAAAAATATCTTTTAATATTCCAAAGAGATTATGGAACATAAAATTCACAGATATGGTGGCAGGAATAAAGGGGATGAAAGGAATGGGAGAGTTTCCAGATAATCAAGGTAGTTTTGACTACATGTGGTGACCTCCTATCCTATCCAGTACTGAAATACAGAAAAGAATTTGCCAAAAAGTGAAAATCAATATGTACAAACCCCAATGGAATTTCAACTTGTATTCTTTTTTGAAGTCAACTGACTTAGAGAAAAGAAAGGGACAATCTCAGAGTGAACTGATTTCATCAAAGTCCCCAAAGATTCAACACTTGTAGGCATCAGGTAGCCTGAAAACAGGATAGAATACAGGGAGCTTCCTTCAAGTTGAGATTAAAAAGAAAAGATAGAGGGATCTAGAACTGTGGTCCCCAACATTTTTGGCATCAGGGACTGATTTTGCGGAAGACAATTCTTCCATGGACTGGAATGGATGGGGTAGGGGAATGGTTTCAGGATGATTCACATGCATTACATTTATTGTGCCCTTTATTTCTATTATTATTACATTAGCTCCACCTCAGATCATCAGACATTAGATCCTGGAGGTTGGTGACCCCTGTACTAGAAAGATCAAGAAAGGAAACTGAAAAGTTGAGCATTTGGAAAATAATATTCATTCCCTGGTAGCTCAGTTGGTAAAGAATCTGCCTGCAGTGCAAGAGACCTGGGTTCAATCTCTGAGCCAGGAAAATACCCTGAAGAAGGAAATGGCAATCCACTCCAGTATTCTTGCCTAGAAGATCCCATGGATAGAGGACCCTGGTGGGCTACAGTCCATGGGGTTGCAAAAGAGCTGAACACTACTTAGTGACTAAACCACCACAAAAAGTGTTTGACAGGTTGGAATGAACAGATAAGTGAAACCTATATGATTAGAAAAATTGTATTTTAATTATAAGCCTATGTGACTTTTTGGGGAATAACAATGACAGAGTCTAAGTATTTACATAGTCCAAGGAAATACTGGCTCATAATTAGACCACAGGTAGATTCAAATTCTACCTGAATTTTGAATAGAGGTAGGTAGTAAGGAGCTATCCTCAAATAACTTAACAGGAGGACCACAATATCTGAAACTTACCATTGAAGATGAGACACCAGAAACATGGGCTTCCCTTGATGGTAAAGAACTCCCCTGAAATGCAAGAGACTTGGGTTTGATTCCTGGGTTGGGAAGATCCCCTGGAGAAGGGAATGGCAACCCACTCCTGTATTCTTGTCTAGAGAATTCCATGGACAGAGGAGCCTGGAAGGTTATAGCCCATAGTGTCACAAAGATTTGGACAGTACTAAGTGATTAATATACTTTAACACAGAAATATATTATGCAGAAATGTGAGTTTAATATAGAAAAAAAGTTGAAACATTTTAAAGATTTTTGATTTTTTTTTTTTTTTTTTTTTTTTTACTGCTAGAAGCCTCGGATGGAAAGAAACAAAAGCAGAACACACAAGAGGAAAAAAAGATGCATTTTTACTGTAAAACTTGAATGTGTTATTTTGTTAAAATAAGTATGAAACAAAACCAATAATGTCAGGATGGGAATTTGGGCAATTGCCTGTGATTCACGATTCATGATATCACTGATACAATTTCATAGGCCCAGTGGCAGGACAATAACCTAGTCTTCATCTATCCATCTATCTATCGGTATGTCCTCCATGTAGGGCTTCCCTGATGACTCCGTGGTAAAAGACTCCATCTGCCAAGCAGAAGACACAGGTTCAAACCCTGGGTTGGGAAGATGCCCTGGAGGAATCTCAGCCTGGAGGAAACAGCAACCCACTTCAGTATCCTTGACTGAAAAACTCCATGGACAGGGGGCCAGGTGGGCTACGGTCAATAGGGTCACAAAGACTCTGACATGACTGACAAACTGGGCACACACACACACACGTCCTCCATTTTATGCTTCTTTCTGTTTTCAGAGTTTCTTTCTGTTTTCAGAATTTCAGTTCTGAAATCATTGTTTGGCTCTGAGTGCCCCTGAAGAATTTGCCAGCTGCTACCACTGCTAAATTAAGTCCTTTCTCTTTTGTGAAACTCTCTTTTCCTACATTAGGTCTGTTACATAAATTTGGACTTAAGACTTCCCACTACATATTTTTCCCTTGGCGTGTGCCATCTCAAATGTCCTTTCAAAACGTTTCCTCTTCCTTGCATCTTAAACAGCACTCAGGTTTCTGTTCTAATCATTCCAAGAAGTCCTCTTGGACCAGTCCAATCCTCAAGTGACTATTTCTCCTGTGGAAATCAGTGCTCTTTCAGTGGCTTGTATCATAAATCCAATTCAAACCAGTTTAAAGATAAAAGGGATTGATTTATCAGCTGACATCCCTGGAAAATTCCAGGAGTGGAAGAGACTCTAGGCACAGTTGGATCTAGGAATCCCTCTCTCTATACCTTTCGACCCTGCTTTCCTTAGTCTTAATTCTATTCTCAGAAGGCTCTCCTTAACTGAGAGGCAATGATGGGCAGAAAGATCTCCACAAGTTCATCCTACCAGCCTATAACCCACATAAAAACAGTTCCATTTGCATTGTTACACCAGGAAGCAGATTTTCACATGGACTGAGGGGGAATGCACCGAAAACTGCAAAAACCAGATTTCTACCGTAGGTCCTTTCTGTGTAGATGTAGATGCCATGTGACCAGTCGTGTCCAACTTTCTGTGATCCTGTGGACTGTAGTCCCCCCAGGCTCCTCTGTCCATGGAGATTTCCCAGGCAAGAATACTGGAGCAGAGTACCATTTCCTCCTCCAGGGGATCTTCCCAACCCAGGGATCAAACCTGAGTTTCCTGCATCTCCTGCATTGCAGGCAGCCTCTTTACCTGATGAGGTCCTCCAGGCTGCTGTATTTCTGGTCTGTAGTCTCTGACAGTTAGCATTTACCTTATATCGCTGTTATTGCTTTGTATCCACCCATGTATGTTTACAAATGCATATGTGTTTTCTCACCTAAAGCAGTAGGCTACATTTTATAGCTATTTTTTTTTAATATGCAGCAACCAATCCAGTGATCTGTGCCTAATAAGGGTTCGATAAACATTTGTGAGTAATGCAGAATTATAGAGAAGGATGTTGAATAATTAATGAGTATATGTTATGCCAACTTGTGTGTGAAAGCCTTTGATGGGGAAGTTTTTAATACATGTCACATCGCTCAGTATAAGGATCGGTTTGAAGAAATGTTATGTACAGAAAGTCTAACCTATTAAGCTGTGGCTCTATTCTCTGAAAGACCAAAAATGGATTTAGTTTGTCACACTGCACATACACAGGCAGAAAATAATTCTGACCTTATGCAACCACAGTGCATGGTATTTGTGAAACCAAAAGTTTTGAAGAAACACATCATCTAATAAACGGGAAATGGTGGTGACATTTTATAGCTTAAATGTGAAGCGAAAGGGCATTTCACCAACATTCATGATGTTCTAAAAACAAAGGAAATTACATTGTATAAAATGCATTAAGCAGCCAACCCGTGTTTCTCCATATTGTTGATTATTCATGAAGCCTCTGGATGGGTCTCAGCTGGCTTGTACATTGCCCTGCCCTGCTCAACTCTGCACCCAGTTCGGTGGCCTGCTCTTACTTGGGCACATCAAAGCAGCCACCCTCTTCCTCCAGTTTGGCCTGAGCCACCTCTGTGACTTCTGAAGCCTGCTCACAGCTCAAGGTTCTCGGACTCTGCCTTTAGCTGAGACCCAAGTTGCTCTTCATCCGAGACTCTTCTGTGGACCTCAACCAGGAGCTGGGCATCGGCTGAAAGCTCTTAGATTCTAAGGCCTGTTGTCTTCCATTTAAATCCAAGGGAGGATGGACCTGTAGGAAATGTATCAATAGACCTGGAGGAGACAGAAATGCAGAAGCTCTCTCACATGAGATGGATAATCAAGCTGATACATGATTGGGATAAAGTGGGAAAGAGACCGAAAGAGCAGGGACACTGTGTGGCCATCGAGTAAAGGAACTGGGCCCACCATTCATGAAGTGGCCTCAAGGCATACGGTACGCTGTGGATGTTCGCAAAGTGTCGTCTGGGGATGCTGGGTGTCCCAAGACCCTTCCATTGGTACCTAAGCATCCAAGCCTCTGTATTTCCATAATAATACTAAGATATTATTTGCCCTTTTCACTCAATCTCTCAGGAACATACAATGTGCTTTTCTTGAGACTCATGGCATGATGATATTATACATTTTAAGACTAATGGATTGTGTTCTTATGTGTTTTGGGTTTTAAAATTTTCTCAGTTCAACTCATAGCCCTAGAGAATGAATTTATGATTACCAGGGAGAAAAATGAGGGGAAGAGATAGTTAGGGAGTTTGTGATTGTCGACTAAAAAAATACAGTCATAACCTGAAAGTAGAGAGTTATTTTATTTGGTGAGAATGTCTAGGAGTCCAAGCCTGGGAGACAGCATCTCAGTAGCTCTGAGAAAACTGTTCTAAGGAGACAGGAGGGGAAGTTGGGCTTTATACAAGTTTGCAACAAAGGGAGCAGGCAATCTGAGCACTATAGATTGGGTATCAAGTTAAGGAAATTAGCATTCTATGTATGAGAAGATGCAAGCCTCTGGGCTCGGTGAATTCATTACTTTCATATATACCTCAGCTATCTGTGGCCAAATCCAGTTTCCTTGTTCACCTTAAGGAGTGGTAGATGGCTGCTCCTTGCATTCCCCCAGCTCCTCAGCAATCACCATGGCGGGTGGCAGCATCCATTGCATCCCAGTTTGGGGAGACCTTGTTCATGTTTGGAGGCCAGAAATTGCTGATGGGTGTGACATTTATTGTTTATTGATATCACAGAAGATACTTCCATTTCACACCATCAGCATTGTACACACTGCTATATTGAAAATGGACAACCAACAAGGTCGTCCTGTATAGAACAGGAAATGCTGCTCAATGTCATGTGGCGGTATGGATGGGAGGAGAGTTTGGGGAGAAAGGATACATGTATATGAATGGCCAAGTCCCTTTGCAGTCCACTTGAAACTATCACAACATTGTTAATCAACTATATTCCAATTTTAAAAAGTTACACAAAACATTAACATTAACATATATTAATAACATTATTAATATAATTGCTTTTGTAATTATTTAGTTGCTAAATCATGTCCAACTCTATGAGACCCCATGGACTGTAGCCCTCCAGGCTATCTGTTCATGGGATTTTCTAGGCAAAAACCCTGGAATGGGTTGCCATTTTCTACTGCAGGGGATCTTCCCAACCCAGGGATTAAATCCATGTCTCCTGGACTAGGAGGCAGAGTCTTCACCACTGAGCCACCAGAGCGCCCCTGTATTTACCTAAACTTACAAAAAAAAAATAAAATAAATAAAATTTTCTCAGTTCAAACATCCAATGCAGAACACATCCAAAGATATAAACTACATAAACTGAAGCTCTTTGGGTTCCCCAGTTTGGGCATTTCTAGCTTGTATGTTTCTGGTATTCATGAGTTTTCTATTCACACCGTACTGTTCAAAGTGAGAATTGTTTGTCATTTCTTAAAGTGTTGTTTTTTTTTTTTTTTTTGAGTATAGTTGATTTACAATGTTGTGTTAGTTTCAGGTATATAGCAAAATGAATCAGTGAACACATACATATGTGTTCATACAATGAATCATATGAACACATACATAAATCCACTGCTTTTTTTCCAAGATTCTTCTTGCATGTAGGCTGTTACAGAGCATTGAATAGAGTTCCCTGTGTTATACAATAAGTCCTTATTAGTAATATGTTTTATATGTTGTTGTTGTTGTTGAGTTGCCACATCTGACTCTTTGAGATTTACCACATGGACTGCAGCATGCCAGGAGTTTGCCGAAGTTCATGTCCATTGAATCTGTAATTTTATATGTGAAATTGAAGTCACTCAGTCGTGTCCGACTCTTTGCGACCCCATGAACTGTAGCCTACCAGGCTCCTCAGTACATGGAATTTTCCAGGCAAGAGTACTGGAGTGTGTTGCCATTTCCTTCTCCAGGGGATCTTCCCAACCCAAGGATCAAACCAGGGTCTCCTGCATTGCAGACAGACGCTTTACCATCTGAGCCACCAAGGAAGCCCGATTTTATATGTAGGAGTGTTTATATGTCAATTCCAATCCCATATCCTCTGGCAAATTTAAGTTTGTTTTTTATACCTTTAACTTTACTCTGTTTTGTAGATAAGTTCATTTGTCCCATTTCTTAGATTCTGCATATAATACTTGTAATTTTGAACGTGTAAAGGTGTCCTTATACAAAATCTGTACCAAAAAATAGACTTTTCTAGGAAACAATTCTGACCCTATGACTCTATAGAATTTTTCTGAATGCTCCCTTGTTTCTTTGAGTGGAGACAATCTAAGAATCTCTGTTCAGTTGACCTTACAGATTAAATATAGGTAAACCATCACAATTATAGAAATTTTTTAAAAAGCTTTAGTAATGATAAATGTTAAGCATACAGCACCACTAACAGCAGCTAGCATATTGACACTCTTTGTATGACAAATACTAGTCTTCACAAATGATGCCTGCAAACTGATCCAGCCTTACTTTATGAAGTAAATATAATAACCCATATTTCACACTTAATGAAATTGAAATTAGAAGAGGTTAAGTAACTTAAAAAAAAATAAACTTTTTAGAGCAATTTTAGAGTCACAGAAAAATTTGGCAAGAAGTATAGAGAGTTCCCATGTACCTCCATACACCAAATGCCCATAATTCACCCTTGGTATTGTAAATTATAAAGATTTCGAAAACTGTATAAAAGCAAGTACACACCATTGAAGTATTATAGAAAAGAATAGCTTCACTACACTGAAAATCCTCTGTATTCTGCTTATTCATCCCTCCCTCCTCTCTGGTCCCTAGCAACCATTAATCTTTTTCCCTCCTCCATAATTTTGCATTTTTAGAATGTCATATAACTGGAATCATACAGTATGTGGCCTTTACAGATTGGCTTCTTTCAGGGAATAATATTCATTTAAGTTTCCTCCAAGTGTATTCATGACTTTACAGCTAATTTCTTTTCAACACTGCATAAAATCCCGTTGTCTGAATGTACTACAGGGTATTCGTCCACCCCCCTACAGAAGGACATCTTGGTTGCTTCCAAGTCTTGACAATTATGAATAAAGCTGCTATAAATGGCCATGTTTAGGCTTTTGTGTGGACATAAGCTTTCAATTCATTTGGGTAGGTAAACACCAAGGAGCTTGATTGCTGGATCATATGATAAGAGTACACTTAGCTACTCTCCCAGAGACGCTGTGCCACTGTGTTCCCACCATCAATGAAATAGAGTTCTTGTTGTTAAATAACAGCTTAGCTTACCCAATTTCACAAGCTAATGCATGGCTGACGTAGGACTTGAATCCAGCATTTAGTAGTTGGTTAACTGGCCTCAGATTTTAAAGGAAAAACAGAACAAAACAAGGTATATACATATATATATATATATATATATGTATGTATGTATGTGTGTGTGTGTGTATATATATATATATATATATATATATATATATATACCTTTAGCTCCCACCCCCATCCCCAATACACATATATACAATACAGGACAAACTTACTCAAGCTCAAAGCTTAATGACAATTTCAGAAATTACTCCCTTGCCCAGTTAGAATAGACTAGAAAACCCTATAATTGTATCACAAGAACAGGATAAGAGATACTTCTTACAAAATGTCACTAAACCAATCTCTACAGTTTCATGTGTATTATATAAGCAAATTCACTGCAGATGGTGACTGCAGCCATGGAATGAGATGACGTTTGCTTCTTGGCAGGAAAGCTATGACAAACCTAGACAGTGTGTTAAAAAGTAGAGACACTATTCTTCTGACAAAGGTGCAAGTACTCAAGACAACGGTCTTCCCAGTAGTCACGTATGGTTGTGAGAGCTGGACCATAATGAATGTGGAGCACTGAAGAATTGATGCCTTTTAACTCTGGTGCTAGAGAAGACTCTTTAGAGTTCTTTGGGCAGCAAGGAGATCAAACCAGTCAATCTTAAGGGAAATCAACCCTGAATATTCGTTGGAAGGACTGATGCTGAAGCTGAAACTCCAGTATTTTGGCCATCTGATGCAAACAGCTGACTCATTGGAAAAGTCCCTGATGCTGGAAACGATTGAGGGCAGAAGGAGAAGAAGGCATCAGGGGATGAGATGGCAGGATATCATCACTGATGCAATGGACATGAGCTTGAGCAAACTTCAGAAGATGGTGAGGGACAGAGAGGACTGGTGTGCTGCAGTCCATGAGGTTGCAAAGAGTCGGGCATGACTGGGGGACTGAACAACAACAACATATATGAAAAGACTTAGGAAATAAAATAACAGCTTCAAAACTTCTGCTAATCACATAAAGTAGGGCTTTTATGATTTTATTAGTAATCAAGGAGGAACTTGAGATAAAGTAACTTAAAGAAAGAGCTTGAACATGCTAAATGTCCATTGATAGATGAATGAATAAAGATGTGACATGTATATACAATGGAATATTAGTTAGCCATAAAAAGAATGAAACAATGTCATTTGTAGCAACCTGAATGGACAACAATAAGGACAACAACCAATACAGTTGTTGATTATCATACTAAGTGAAGGAAGTGTGCCAGAGAAAGACAAATATCATATGATATTACTTAGATGTGGTCTGTTAAAATGGAATAAATAAGAATTTTTTATAAAACAGAAATATACTCTCAGACATAGAAAACAAATTTATAGTTACCAAAGGGAAAAAGGGAGGAGGGACAAATTAGGAATTTGGGATTAAGAGATGCACACTACCATATAAAAAATAGGCAACAATGCCTCACTATATAGCACAGGCATGCTAAGTCACTTCAGTCATGACCGACTCTTTGCAACCCTATGGACTGTAGCCCGCCAGGCTCCTGTGTCCATGGGATTTGCCAAGCAAGAATACTGGAGTGGGTTGCCATGCCCTCCACCAGGGGATCCTTCCGACCCAGGGATTGAACCCATGGCTCCTGCATTGCAGGTGGATTCTTTACCGCTGAGCCACTGGGGGAGCAGGACCCATATCCAGTGTCTTGTAATAGCTTATAATGGAAAAGAATCTGTTTATGTGTATATAAATACATTTGTATATATAGTAAAATGTGAGATGCATGTACAGTGAATGAACTAAGCTAACCTATAATGGAAAAGAGTCTGTGTGTGTGCGTGTGGTATGTGCATGTAGATGTATAACTGAGTCACTTTGCCGTACACCTGAAACATTGTAATCAACTCTGCTTCAGTAGAGAAAAGAGAAAGAGCTTTACATATGTAACACTGATTCATGATTTTGAATGAAAAACAGATTAGAAGGAATAAGAATAACTAGAAACATTCAGATTGCCTTTCTTTGGCCTATGCAGAACTGTGCCACAAAGTGTTTTTGAACATATATACCATTATAAGTATTTTATAAAGCCTTTTCACTCACTTTCAGTTTTTTGTTTTTTTTTTCATTTTGTGTTCTTATGCTTTTAACTTATCAATAATATATCTCATGAGAATTGAGGAAGAACTATAAAAAAGATTCTCATCTTCTCACCTTTCTTCATTTTCCCAACATGGAAATATAGATAAAACTGCAAGGGAAAAAAATAAGTATATGTGTTATGATGTTTGAGAATACAATAAATTCCAAAGGTAACCCCATTGGGCCCCCACTCACCAATAACCCTCTACTCCAATACAGAAAAAGGACTAAAATTTGGAGGACTCTTTGAAAACTGACTTAATACAAGATGGTTGTTGATGTCTCTTTGTCTTTTCTAGCTTGTGCTAGATAATTGAGCTCTATGCCAACTTCTTACCCTCTGAAGAACTGGGAAATAAAAGGCAATGTCTCATTCCCAGGATTTCTTTCTCACAGTAGGAAGTTTGGTTGGGCCTCTTCTGGTTTGGAGTTTCCTGGTGGCATAGTGGTAAAACATCCACCTCCCAATGGAGGAGATGCAAGAGACACAGGATTGATCCCTGGGTCAGGAAGATCCCCTGAATGAGAAAATGGCAACCCACTCCAGTATTCTTGCTGAGATAATCCCATGGACAGAGGAGCCTGGCAGGCTATATTTCATGGAGTCACAAAGAGTTTGACATGACTGAGTACACACACACAAACATACAGTTTCTGGTTTATACCTTTCCTCCCAGCATTTATCCTGGACCTTTCACCATTTAATAAAGCAGTTTTATTAATGGTTGAGTTAAATAAGAGAAGGAGGTTTTGGTAGAATGTCACTAGTATTCCAATTCATTCCAAAATCTCCTTTAGTGATATAAGGTCCATGTACAGTGAATGAACAAAGTTAAGCAATAGATGGACTTCATCATGACCAGCAATAACCTACCACTTTTCCCAGGAGTTTCCAGTGGCAAGACACATAAGGCTTCCTTTTTAAGGCAGAGAGTTGTGCAATTGCTTATAAATTATCTATGAAAAATTGTACCATGTAGATATAAATAGGCAAAGAAGACTTTCTTCAGGACTATTGCAATAGGGGAGAGAGGTTGAACTCAACTCCACTGAGAACAATAGCAGGAATGTTTCTAAGCATTGGCAAACTAGTGAAGAAGTACTGGAGGAATTAGGGAACAGGTGGCATCTGTGTCTGCTGATTGTCTCTTATTGGAAGTTAGGATCCGATTCTCCCACAGAGACTGAGAGTTGGGGGCACTGTCTTTCTTGATTACATTTCAAAGGAATGGCTCCCAGGTCTTTGGCAAAAATATTACTGGGCTGTAAAACTGGCAAGAGTCTGTGAGAAGATTTACATCTCAAAGAGGCTGGGATAGAATTACAACAGAAAGTAAAGTAAATGCTCTAAGAAGAGGTAGGTCAAAGACTTAAAGTCAGGAAGAAACCCTGTGGAGAGGTTAGTCAAAATGACACAAACATTAAGTCCATGTTGGTCAAAATAAATGTGCAGTTGGACATGAGTAAGCAGGAACAGCCAGAGCCCTTTAGCCTGTGTCACTAGAGAGAAAAGTCTGCATTGCTCCTTCCTTGGCTGGTCACTTGGTATCAGAGCTAATTTTACTGTTGCTCATGGCCCAGATGGTGACCTGCGTCAAGGTACCAGGCCACCAACCAGTGAGGTCAGTAAGAAGCATGACAAAGTGTGGGAAATAGAGATTGGTTAGGCCTGCCATAGAACATATACAGAGTAATTCATATACTCAGTACACATGTTGATGTTCAATGAAAGTTTGATTTCTGAATTTCCATGTCTCAAAACAGTTAAAGGCAAATTTGTAACTTATGCCAAATATCTGTTGACATTTTCTATTCACCATAGGCAAGTGATGAAACTGTGGGCCATGAAAAAACAAAACAACAAAAATGGAAGGCATAAATTTACTAGAGAATCACCAACATCTCTTCAAAAATTAGTTAGCTATTTTGAGAACTTATAGCTAAAGATGTCGATGCACCACTACAGGTTGTGATTTACTTATTTTATGAAGCATGATGTTTTATTTCAACCAAATGCTGGTTCTTAAACAGTTAAGTCCACTTATAGCCAATTCCAGGCTTTCCTAAACATATATAAAGAATGAGAATATGATGATTGTTTTTAATTGGGTAAATTTATATTTTGATTTGCAGCATTACACATTTGAGAAGATGTAGAATTTTATATTGTCTAATTTAATTTTAAAATTAAAATGCAAATAAAAAGAAGTAATATGTCAAATCTTGAACTGCAAATATTTTATCAAAGAAAGATATTCTTTTCAAGAAAAAGATAGTAACTTTGAAAACACTGGGGCTGAAATATATACTCACTTTAATATCAGAAACTAAAATTTCAGAACCTTTGCTTTGCTCTGAACTACCCATTATATCAGCAACTCTGGATACAGTTTTTCTCAGTTGAAAACAGAATGATCTGCAGAGAATAACCATACATCGGTTAGATTTTCCAGCATAATAGAAAGCCACCTTAAGTAAAGAGTAGTTTAAAATAGTAGTTATTTTGTTTAGCTTGAGATTCTGTCTTTGGCTGACTTAGCTAGTTTCTTTGAGATGTGCTCATACAGTTGCTGTCAGCTAATGAAGTAGCTCAGATTTCCCAGGTGGCTCAGTGATAAACAATCTGCCTGCCAATGCAGGAGACGTGGGCTCTGTCCCTGGGTCAGGAAGATGCCCTGGAGAAGGAAATGGCAATCTACTCTAGTGTTCTTGCCTGGAAATTCCATGGACAGAGGAGCCTGGTGGGCAACAGTCCACGGAGTTACAAATTAGACATAACTTAGTGATTAAAACAGCACCAACAATGAAGCGGTTGAGGCTAGACAACCGAGGACAGCCTCACCCACATGTTTGTAAGTTGCCTCAGTGTCAGCTGGACTAATGAGGATGAGGTTGTCACTTGCCCACATCATCCAACAGACTAGCTTGGGCTCATTAAAATGATCTCTAAAATAATTTCCTGTCTCAATCCATTCAGGAGCTATAAAAAATACCACAAATATTATATATTTGAAGAATGCTTTGAGTATGTATTTTTTTTAAATGGGAAAAGTAATAGGAAACAAAATTAAATATACATTTGAATAAAGTTCAAATGTGCATTTGAAAACAGCGAATGTTTGTAAACACAGCAAAGTTTACATCTGAAAGGGGACCCATAGATAGATATAATCCATTAATAAAACATATCATAATATATTAATATGACATACTAATTATAAAACAAGCTATATATTAATATGTAATTATTAGATACTGTAGTTAAGAGATAATCTCTTATAACTACAAGATGGTGGAGTCGAAGGATGTGCACTCATCCTCTCCTGCAATAACTCCAAAATTACAACTCGTTACTGAACAATCATCAAAAGGGGAATGTTGGATCCCACTAGAAAAAGATACCCCAAGTCCAAGGGCAAAGGAGAAGCCCCAGCAAGATGGTAGGAAGGGCAAAATCACAAAACCCCATACCTGCCAAGATGCTCAAAGGCCTCAAACAAAACCTTGTACACCCAGAGACCCCACAGAGACTGAGGCAGACCTGTCTTGGAGTCTCCTGCAAAGGTGGGTCAGCAGTATCCTGCCACAGGGTAGGGTCTCTGGGTGCAGCAGGCCCGTGGCATAAGCCCTCTTGGAGGAGATTGCCATTAACGCCACCAAAGGGCCACCAAGCAAATGACCCACAAACTGCAGAATAATTCTCCCAGTGAAATTCTCACACTGTTAAGAAAGTTCTAGGACCCACAACAGATTTCCCAACCTGGGAATCTGGCAAAGAGACTGAGATGGTGGTTTAATCACTAAGTTGTGTCCGACTCTTGCAACCCCATGGACTGTAGCCTGCTAGGCTCCTCTGTCCATGGGATTCTCCAGGCAAGAATACTGGAGCGGGTTGTCATTTCCTTCTCCAGGGGATTTTCCCTAACCCAGGAATCAAACCCGGTCTCCAGCATTACAGAGAGATTCTTTACTGATTGAGCTATGCGGGAAGTCAACATTTCTTTGGAAACCCATAATATAACAATTCTGGCTGAAGCCCATAATCTTTGGGTAGTATAGTCCAAGTTCACTTGAATACTTCATTCTTCCCAGCTGCAACTACAAATATACAGATTTTCCCTTATTTTAATCCACAAAGGGGGTTACCTCTTAAGTGTGACCCTGGAATCCAGACCAAACAACTTGTGCACACCAGAACCCAGGAGAAAGGAGCAGCGACCCCACAACAGACTGACCCAGACTGGCCCATGAGTGTCCAGGAGTCTCCCGTGGAGTCGTGGGTCAACGGTGGCCTGCTGCAGGGTTGGGGGCAATGAGTGCGGCAGTGCATGCGTGGGATTTTTGAAGGAGATCGCCATTATCTTAATTACCTCCACCACAGTTTTGTCTCAGGTCAAACAACAGGGAGGGAAAACAATCCTGCCCATCAAAAGAAAATTGGATTAAAGACTACTGAGCATGGCTCTGCCCATCAGAACAAGACAACAGTTTCCCCTACAGTCTCTCCCAACAGAAAGCATCTATAAGCCCCTTATCCTTATCCATTGAGGTCCTACAGAGTGAAAACCACAGTCACAGAAAACTAAAGAAACTGATCACACGGACCATCAGTTCAGTTCAGTCACTCAGTTGTGTCCGGCTCTCCGCGACCCCATGAATCACATCATGCCAGGCTTCCCTGTCCATCACCAGCTCCCAGAGCTTGCTCAAACCCATGTCCATCGAGTCGATGATGCCATCCAGCCATCTCATCCTCTGTCGTCCCCTTCTCCTCCTGGCCCCAATTCCTCGCAGCATCAGGGTCTTTTCCAATGAGTCAACTCTTCGCATGAGGTGGCCAAAGTACTGGAATTTCAGCTTCAGCATCAGTCCTTCCAATGAACACTCAGGACTGATCTCCTTTAGGATGGACTGGTTGGATCTCCTTGCAGTCCAAGGGACTCTCAAGAGTCTTCTCCAACACTACAGTTCAAAAACATTAATTCTTCGGTGCTCAGCTTTCATCACAGTCCAGTTCTCACATCCATACATGACTACTGGAAAAACCACAGCCTTGACTAGATGAAACTTTGTTGGCAAAGTAATGTCTCTGCTTGTTAACATGCTCTCTAGGTTGGTCATAACTTTCCTTCCAAGGAGTAAGCATCTTTAATTACATGGGTATAATCACCATCTGCAGTGATTTTGGAACCCAAAAAAATAAAGTCTGACACTGTTTCCACTGTCTCCCCATCTATTTCCTGTGAAGTGATGGGATGAAATGCCATGATCTTAGTTTTCTGAATGTTAAGCTTTAAGCCAACTTTTTCCCTCTCCTCTTTCATTTTCATCAACAGGCTTTTTAGTTCCTCTTCACTTTCTTCCATAATGGTGTTGTCATCTGCATATCTGAGGTTATTGATATTTCTCCCGGAAATCTTGATTCCAGCTTGTGTTTTCTCCAGCCCAGCGTTTCTCATGATGTACTCTGCATATAAGTCAAATAAGCAGGGTGACAATATACAGCCTTGACGTACTCCTTTTCCTATTTGGAACTAGTCTGTTGGTCCATGTCCAGTTCTAACTGTTGCCTCCTCACCTGCATATAGGTTTCTCAAGAGGCAGGTCAGGTGGCCTGGTATTCCCACCTCTTTCCGAATTTTCCACAGTGTATTGTGATCCACACAGTCAAAGGCTTTGGCAAAGTCAATATAGCAGAAATAGATGTTTTTCTGGAACTCTATTGTTCCCCCCCCCCATTTATTTTTATTAGTTGGAGGCTAATTACTTTACAATATTGTAGTGGTTTTTGTCATACATTGACATGAATTAGCCATGGATTTACATGTATTCCCCATCCCGATCCCCCCTCCCACCTCCCTCTCTACCCGGTCCCTCTGGGACTTCCCAGTGCACCAGGCCCAAGCACTTGTCTCATGCATCCCACCTGGGCTGGTGATCTGTTTCACCATAGATAATATACATGTTTCAATGCTGTTCTCTCGAAACATCCACCCTCGCCTTCTCCCACAGAGTCCAAAAGTCTGTTCTGTACATCTGTGTCTCTTTCTCTGTCTTGCATGTAGGGTTATTGTTACCATCTTTCTAAATTCCATATATATATGTGTTAGTATGCTGTAATGTTCTTTATCTTTCTGGCTTACTTCACTCTGTACAATGGGCTCTGGTTTCATCCATCTCATTAAAACTGATTCAAATGAATTCTTTTTAATGGCTGAGTAATATTCTATGGTGTATATGTACCACAGCTTCCTTATCCATTCGTCTGCTGATGGACATCTAAGTTGCTTCCATGTCCTGGCTATTACAAACAGTGCTGTGATGAACATTGGGGTGCACGTGTCTCTTTCAAATCTGGTTTCCTAGGTGTGTATGTCCAGCAGTGGGATTGCTGGGTCATATAGCAGTTCTATTTCCAGTTTTTTAAGAAATTTCCATACTGTTCTCCATAGTGGCTGTACTAGTTTGCATTCCCACCAACACTGTAAGAGGGTTCCCTTTTCTCCACACCCTCTCCAGCATTTATTGCTTGTAGACTTTTGGATAGCAGCCATCCTGACTGGCGTGTAATGGTACCTCATTGTGGTTTTGATTTGCATTTCTCTGATAATGAGTGATGTTGAGCATCTTTTCACATGTTTGTTAGCCCTCTGTATGTCTTCTTTGGAGAAATGTCTGTTTAGTTCTTTAGTCCATTTTTTGATTGGGTCATTTATTTTTCTGGCATTGAGCTGCAGGAGTTGCTTGTATATTTTTGAGATTAATCCTTGGTCTGTTGCTTTGTTTGCTATTATTTTCTCCCAATCTGAGGGCTGTCTTTTCACCTTACTTATAGTTTCCTTTGTTGTGCAAAAGCTTTTAAGTTTCATTAGGTCCCATTTGTTTAGTTTTGCTTTTATTTCCAATATTCTGAGAGGCGGGTCATAGAGGATCCTGCTGTGATTTATGTCGGAGAGTGTTTTACCTATGTTCTCCTCTAGGAGTTTTATAGTTTCTGCTCTTACATTCAGATCTTTAATCCATTTTGACTTTATTTTTTGTGTATGGTGTTAGAAAATGTTCTAGTTTCATTCTTTTACAAGTGGTTGACCAGTTTTCCCAGCACCACTTGTTAAAGAGGTTGTCTTTTTTCCATTGTATATTCTTGCCTCCTTTGTCAAAGATAAGGTGTCCATAGGTTCATGGATTTACCCCTGAGCTTTCTATTCTATTCCATTGATTTATATTTCTGTCTTTGTGCCAGTACCATACTGTCTTGATGACTGTGGCTTTGTAGTAGAAGTCTGAAGTCAGGCAGATTGATTCCTCCAGTTCCATTCTTCTTTCTCAAGACTACTTTGGCTAATCAAGGTATTTTGTATTTCCATACAAATAGTGAAATTATTTGTTTTAGTTCTGTGAAAAATACTGTTGGTAGCTTGATAGGGAGTGCATTGAATCTATAGATTGCTTTGGGTAGTATAGCCATTTTGCCAATATCGATTCTTCCAATCGAAGAACATAGTATATTTCTCAATCTGTTTGTGTCCTCTTTGATTTCTTTCATCAGTGTTTTATAGTTTTCTATGTATAGGTCTTTTGTTTCTTTAGGTAGATATACTCCTAAGTATTTTATTCTTTTTGTTGCAGTGGTGAATGGTATTGTTTCCTTAATTTCTCTTTCTATTTTCTATTGCTTTATGATGATCCAGTGGATATTGCGAATTTGATCTCTAGTGCCTCTGCCCTTTCTAAAACCAGCTTGAACATCTGGAAGATCACAGTTCATGTATTCCTGAAGCCTGGCTTGGAGAGTTTTGAGAATTACTTTACTAGTATGTGAGATGAGTGCAATTGTGCAGTAGGCTGAGCATTCTTTGGCATTGTCTTTCTTTGGGATTGGAATGAAAACTGACCTTTTCCAGTCCTGTGGTCACTGCTGAGTTTTCCAAATTTGCTGGCATATTGAGTGCAACATTTTCACAGCATCATCTTTCAGGATTTGAAATAGCTCAACTGGAATTCCATCACCTCCATTAGCTTTGTTCGTGGTAATGCTTCCTAAGGTGCACTTGATTTCACATTCCAAGATGTCTGGCTCTAGGTGAGTGATCACACCATCGTGATTATCTGAGTCTTGAAGATCTTTTTTGTACAGTTCGTCTGTGTATTTTTGCCACCTCTTCTTAATATCTTCTGCTTCTCTTAGGTCCATACCATTTCTGTCCTTTATCGAGGCCATCTTTGCATGAAATGTTCCCTTGGTATCTCTAATTTTCTTGAAGAGATCTCTAGTCTTTCCCATTCTGTTGTTTTCCTCTATTTCTTTGCATTGACAGCTGAGGAAGACTTTTTTGTCTCTCCTTGCTAGTCTTTGGAACTCTGCATTCAAATGGGAATATCTTTCCTTTTCTTCTTTGCTTCTCACTTCTCTTCTTTTCACAGCTATTTGTAAGACCTCCTCAGACAGCCATTTTGCTTTTTTGCATTTCTTTTCCATTAGGATGGTTTTGATCCCTGTCTCCTGTACAATGTCACAAACCTCCATCCATAGTTCATCAGGCACTCTGTCTATCAGATCTAGTCCCTTCAATCCTTTTCACACTTCCACTATATAATCATAAGGGGTTTGATTTAGGTCATACCTGAATGGTCTAGTGGTTTCCCCTACTTTCTTCAATTTCAGTCTGAATTTGTCAATAAGGATTTCATAGTCTGAGCCAAAGTCAGCTCCCAGTCTTATTTTTGCTGACTTTATAGAGCTTCTTCATCTTTGGCTGCAAAGAATATAATCAGTCTGATTTCGGTTGACCATCTGGTGATGTCTGTGTGTAGAGTCTTCTATTGTGTTGCTGGAAGAGAGTGTTTGCTATGACCAATGAATTCTCTTAGCAAAACTCTATTAGCCTTTGTCCTGCTTCATTCCATACTCCAAGGCCAAATTTGCCTGTTACTCCAGGTGTTTCTTGACTTCCTACTTTTGCATTCCAGTTCCTTATAATGAAAAGGACACTTTTTTGGGGTATTAGTTCTAAAAGGTCTTATAGGTCTTCAAAGAACCATTCAACTTCTGCTTCTTCAGCATTACTGGTCAAGGCATAGACTTGGATTACCATGACATTGAATGGTTTGCCTTGGAAACAGAGATCATTCTGTCATTTTTGAGATTGCATCCAAGTACTGCATTTCGGACTCTTTTGTTGACCATGATGGCTACTCCATTTCTTCTAAGGTATTCCTGTCCACAGTAGTAGATATAATGGTCATCTGAGTTAAATTCACCCATTCCAGTCCATTTTATTTCGCTGATTCCTAGAATGTTGACGTTCACTCTTGCCATCTCCTTGTTGACCACTTCCAATTTGCCTTGATTCCTGGACCTAACATTCCAGGTTCCTATGCAATATTTCTCTTTACAGCATCGGACCTTGCTTCTATCACCAGTCACCTCCACAACCGGGTATTGTTTTTGCTTTGGCTCTGTCCCTTCATTCTTCCTGGAGTTATTTCTCCACTGATTTCCAGTAGCAAATTGGGTACCTACAGACCTGGGGAATTTCTCTTTCAGTATTTTATCATTTTGCCTTTTCACACTGTTCATGGGGTTCTCAAGGCAAGAATACTGAAGTGATTTGCCATTCCCTTCTCCAGTGGACCACGTTCTGTCAAACCTCTCCCACCGTGACCCAACCATCTTGGATGGCCCCACACAGCATGGCTTAGTTTCTTTGAGTTAGACAAGGATGTGTGTGGTCCGTGTGACCAGATTGGCTAGTTTTCTGTGATTATGGTTTCAGTGTGTCTGCCCTCTGATGCCCTCTCACAACACCTACCATCTTACTTGGGTTTCTCTTACCTTGGACATGGGGCATCTCATCACGGCTGCAACAGTAAAGTGCAGCTGTTGCTCCTTACCTTGGACGAGGTCACCCCTCCTGACCTTGAATAGGAGTAGCTCCTCTTGGCCCTTCTCAACTTAAATTAGAATTGGGCAAACAGAAGATGGCAAGAGTGAACATCAAGATTTTAGGAATCAGTGAACTAAAATGGACTGGAATGGGCAATTTCATTCATTTGACACTTATATCTACTACTGGGGGCAGGAATCCCTTAGAAGAAATGGAGTAGACCTCATATTCAACAATAGAGTCCTAAATGCAGCACTTGGATGCAACCTCAAAAACGACAAAATGATCTCTGTTCATATCCAAGGCAAACCGTTAAATAACATAGTAATCCAAGTCTATGCCCAAATCAGTATTGCTGAAGAAGCTGAAATTATATGAAGACCAACAAGAACTTCTAGAACTAACACCCAGAAACAGATGTCCTTTTCATCATAGAGGACTATAATGCAAAATAGGAAGTCTAGAGATACCTGGACTAACAAGCAAATTTGGCCTTGGAGTACAAAATGAAACAGGGCAAAAGCTAATAGAGTTTCCTCAAGAGAATGCACTGGTCAGAGCAAACACTCTCTTCCAACAACACAAGAGAAGACTCTACACATGGACATCACCAGATGGTCAATACTGAAATCAGATTGATAATATTCTTTGAGGCTAAAGATGGAGAAGCTCTATACAGTCAGTAAAAACAAGATCAGGAATTGACTGTGGCTCAGATCATGAGCATCTTATTGCCAAATTCAGACTTAAATTGAAGAAAGTTGGGAAAACTGCTAAACCATGCAGGTATGACCTAAATCAAATCCCTTTCAATTATATAGTGGAAGTGACAAATAGATTCAAGGAATTAGATCTGATAGACAGAGTGCCTGAAGAACTATGGACAGAGGTTCGTGACAATGTATAGGAGAGTGATCAAGACCATCCCCAAGAAAAAGAAATTCAAAAAGGCAAAATGGTTGTCTGAGGAGGCCTTACAAATATCTCAGAAAAGAAGAGAAGCTAAAGGCAAAGGAGAAATGGAAAGATATACCCATTTGGATGCAGAGTTCCAAAGAATAGCAAGGAGAGATGAGAAAGCCTACCTCAATGATAAATACAAAGAAGTAGAGGAAAACAATAGAATGGGAAAGACTAGAGATTTCTTCAAGAAAATTAGAGATACCAAGGGAACATTTTATGCAAAGATGGGCACAATAAAGGACAGAAATTATATGGACCTAAAAGAAGTAGAAGATATTAAGAAGAGGTGGCAAGAATACACAGAAGAATTATACAAAAAAATGTCTTCATGACCCAGAAAACCACCATGGTGCAATCACTCACCTCGACTCAGACATCCTGGAATGCAAAGGCAAGTGGACCTTAGGAAACATCACTACGAACAAAGCTAGTGGAGGGGATGGATTCCCTGTAGAGTTGTTTCAAATCCTAAAAGATGGTGCTGTGAAAGTACTGCATTCAATGTGCCAGCAGATTTGGATAACTCAGCAGTGGCCACAGGACTGGAAAAGGTCAGTTTTCATTCCAATCCGAAATAAAGGCAATGCCAAAGAATGCTCAATCTACCACACAATTGCACTCATCTCACATGCTAGGAAAGCAATGCTCAAAGTTCTCCAAGCCAGGCTTCAACAGAATGTGAGCTATGAACTTCCAGATGTTCAAACTGGTTCCAGAAGAGGCAGAGGAACCAAATGGCCAACATTATTGGATCATTGAAAAAGCAAGAGGTTTTCAGAAAAGCTTATATTTCTGCTTTATTGACTACACCAAAGCTTTTGACTAGCTAGTAGCCCCAGACATGACTGAGGTATTAGGACCCATCAATGCTTGGGAAAAACAAACAAACAAACAAACCTAAGGTCATGGCATCTGGTCACACCATTTCACGGTAAATAGAAGGAGAAAAAATGGAAACAGAGACGGATTTTATTTTCTTGGGCTCCAAAATCTCTGTGGAATGTGACACAGCCATGAAATTAAAAGAGGTCTGCACCTTGGAAGAAAAGCTATGACAAACCTAGAAAACATATTAAAAAGCAAAGACATCATTTTGCCAACAATGGTCTGTATAGTCAAAGCCATAGTTTTTCTAGTAGCTCTGAACAGATATGAAAGTTGGATCATAGAGGAGGCTGAGCACTGAAGAACTGATGCTTTCAAATCGTGGTTCTGGAGAAGACTCTTGAGAGCCCCTTGGAGAGCACAGAGAGCAGCAGTAAACCCTAAAGGTAGTAAATCCTGAATATTCATTGGACTGATACTGAATACTGACTGATACTGAAGACTGCCTGATACTGAATACTGACTGAAACTGAAGTTGAAGCTCAAAAACCTTGGCCACTTGATGTGAAGAGCCAACTCATTGGAAAAGACCCTGATGCTGGGAAAGATTGAAGCCAAAAGGAAAAGTGATGGGAGAGGAAGAGATAGATAGTAAAACCAACTCAATGGATTTGAATCTGTGCAAACTTCAGGAGATAGTGGAGGACAGGGGAACGTGGTGTGCTGCAGTCCACAGGGTCCCAAAGAATGGGACACGACTTAGCAATTAAACAACAAACAACAAAAGAGCAATGGGTATTCCAGGAAATAAATTTGAGATATCATCAAAATGCTGTACCCCTAGTTATTAAATAATCAAATTTGATAGTAAACCATGAACTTTGAACTGTACCCTTGAATACACTTTAGAGTCTTTTGAATATTTTTCCACATAAAATACATAGTCAATCACTTAGACTCAAGTATAATTTTAAAGAGTTCCAACAAAGTTGAAACACGACTTAGATAACCAAGCTTATAAGCACGTTGAAAAAGTGCTCTCCATGTGTTGTATTTTCCTTAAAAATGTGTATTTAGAATTTATCAGTGACAGCTTGTGAAGATTTGTGCATATCTCTTTATTCAAACTACACACAACTAGGCTCCTGGCTGAAAGTAATGAGGGTTTCCAAGAGGTCTGTATTGTTCCTTCTCTATATACCCTTCTCAGTTTAATAGTCCTTCATATGAGTCAGCAAAAACAAGACCAGGAGCTGACTCTAGCTCAGATCAAGAACTCCTTATTGCCAAATTCACACCTAAATTGATGATAATAGGGAAAACCACTAGACCATTCAGGTATGAACTAAATCAAACCCCTTACGATTATACAATGGAAGTGAGAAATAGATTTAAGGGACTACATCTGATAGACAGAGTGCCTGATGAACCTCACATGGAGGTTTGTGACATTGTACAGGAGAAAAGGATCGAGACCATCCCCAAGAAAAAGAAATGCAAAAATGTAAAATGGCTGTCTAAGGAGGCCTTACAAATAGCTGTGAAAAGAAGAAAAGCCAAAAGCAAAGGAGAAAAGGAAAGATACTCCCATTTGAATGCAGAGTTCCAAAGAATAACAAGGAGAGATAAGAAAGCTTTCCTCAGTGATCAGTGCAAAGAAAGAGAGGAAAACAATAGAATGGGAAAGACTAGAGATCTCTTCAAGAAAATTAGAGATACCAAGGGAACAATTTCATGCAAAGATGGACTTGATAAAGGATAGAAATGGTATGGACCTAAGAGAAGCAGAAGATATTAAGAAGAGGTGGCAAGAATACACAGAAGAACTGTACAAAAATACCTTCATGACCCAGATAATCACGATGCTGTGATCACTTACCTAGAGCCAAACATCCTGGAATGTGAAGTCAAGTGGGCCTTAGAAATCATCACTATGAACAAAGCTAGTGGAGGTGATGGAATTCCAGTTGAGCTATTTCAAATCCTAAAGGATGATGCTGTGAGAGTGCTGCAGTCAATATACTGGCAAATTTAGAAAATTCAGCAGTGGACACAGGACTGGAAAAGGTCAGTTTTCATTCCAATCCCAAAGAAAGGCAATGCCAAAGAATAATCAAACTACTGCACTATTGCACTTATCTCACATACTAGTAAAGTAATGCTCAAAATTCTCCAAGCCAGGCTTCAGGAATACATGAACCATAAACTTCCAAATGTTCAAACTGGTTTTAGAAAAACCAGAGGAACCAGAGATCAAATTGCCAACATCTGCTGGATCGTTGAAAAAGCAAGGGAGTTCCCGAAAAAATTCTATTTCTGCTTTATTGGGTATGCCAAAGCCTTTGACTATGTGGATCACAATAAACTGTGGAAAATTCAGAAAGAGATGAGAAAACCAGACCACCTGACCTGCCTCTTGAGAAGTTTGTATGCAGATCAGGAAGCAACAGTTAGAACTGGACATGGAACAACAGGCTGGTTTCAAATAGGTAAAGGAGTACTTTAAGGCCGTATATTGTCACCTGCTTATTTAACTTATATGCAGAGTACATCATGAGAAATGCTGGGCTGGAGAAAACACAAGCTGGAATCAAGATTGCTGGGAGAAATATCAATAACCTCAGATATGCAGATGACACCACCCTTATGGCAGAAGGTGAAGAAGAACTAAGGAACCTCTTTATCAAAATGAAAGAAGAGAGTGAAAAAGTTGGCTTAAAGTTCAGCATTCTGAAAACTAAGATCATGGCATCTGGTCCCATCACTTCACGGCAAATAGATGGGAAAACAGTGGAAACGGAGGCAGACTCTATTTTTTTGGGCCCCAAAACCACTGTAGATGTTGACTGCAACCATGAAATTAAAATTACTCCTTGGAAGGAAAGTTATGAGCAACCTAAACAGCATATTAAAAAGCAGAGGCATTACTTTGCCAAAAAAGTCTGTCTAGTCAAGGCTATGGTTTTTCCAGTAGTCATGTATGGATGTGAGAGTTGGACTATAAAGAAAGCTGAGTGATGTAGAATTGATACTTTTGAACTGTGGTGTTGTAGAAGACTCTTGAGAGTCCCTTGGAAAGCAAGGAGATCCAACAAGTCCATCCTCAAGGAGACCAATCCTGAATATTCATTGGAAGAACTGATGTTGAAGCTGAAACTCCAGTACTTTGGCCATCTGATGCAATGAGTTGACTCATTGGAAAAGACCCTGATGCTGGGAGGGATTGAGGGCCGGAGGAGAAGGGGACGACAGAGGATGAGATGGTTGGATGGCATCACCGACTCACTGGACCTGAGTTTGGTTAAAATCCCTGGGAGTTGGTGATGGACAGAGAGGCCTGGTGTGTTGCAGTCCATGGGTCGCAAACAGTTGGTCGCAAACAACTGAACTGAACTGAACTGATTTGTTTTCTGCACATAAAGTTCACACCTTGGACTTATATAATGAGATAGTGACTCCTAAGCTCAGTTTGGATGTTGAATGATGTTTACCAATATTACAGGACAGTTCATAATGGAATAGTTTGTTGAGCTCCTGTTAATGGTCTTGTGTCTGAACCATTTATAATTCCAATAAAGTGAAACAGATCTGTATTATACACTCAGTTGTTATCAAACATTTTTATACAACTGTACATAAGGTCACAGCAATAGCTTAAAGACTGATATTAAGAAATGTGTCATATTTCTTCAATAAATTCAAACTACCATAACAATATTTTAGAGTCTGTAGATTCCCCAATTTTATACTTTACCTTGTATTGTATTCTATGTATATAAAGATAAAATTATTTAAAATTTAAATTGTAACACTTAATTGATGGTATACTTCTTGAAAGCCTGTTGTGTTTTACTTATCTTTTAATGTCGACCAAGAACAGTACAGTTCTTATGCCCCATTTAATTCAGGTGTTTCTTTAGTCCACTAAATAAAATGTTCTGAATATTAAGAAACTTTCATTTATCTGCAATCGTTCCAATAACTTTGTCCTTCATTGAGATTTTCAAACTGTATTTTGTTGATAGGTGAGCTCTTTAGTGTTTCTTCACTGTTTTCAAACCACCTTCCTCATCTCCATGCCTAGAGAAAAGTGAGCTTTCCTTCTGCTTCAGTCCACACTTGTACAAGATCTGTTCCAGTTTTAATGGTTTCAGAGAGACTGGACTGGACTTCCACATGACTGTTTACCAAGGGGGAAAAATAAGGATGTGAGTTTATACTGCTAAAACAGGGTTTGCAATACATATTTCTGGACTATAGCATGTCAACTGCTAATTCAGGGAATTGGAAATGTGGAAAATTTACCTAGTTGGTTTATACTTGTCATCATTAAGAGTAAAATCTCTTGACTTACTCTCAACCATGAAACCGCAGTCATTACATAACGAAATTACAAGACACCCTTTTAAAAAAATTGCTAAGAATTTCAAGACAGTGGCAGCATAAAAACAACATAAAAACATGAGTTGTGTGTGCTGTGATAAGTCACTTCTGTTATGTCCAACGCTTTGTGACCTATGGACTGTCGTCCGCCAGGCCCTTCTGTCCATAGGATTCTTCAGGTAAAGGTACTGGAGTGGAATGTCATTTACTATTCCAGGGGATCTTCCTAACCCAGGAATTGAACCGGCATTTCTTGTGTCTCCTGCCCTGGCAGTCGGGTTCTTCATCACCAGCGCCACCTGGGAAGCCACCGAAACATGAGCAGGGCCCTCTAAAAGTCTGCATAGGTTGCAAACCCATGAAGCCCATCTACCTTGACCAGAAGGAGAACGCTTATGTATTGGTATTTTAAATTATTATTATTTGAAACTGTTTAAAATAGTCTTTTCCCACTTGGATGAATTATAGAAGAGTCTTTGGTAAACAAATAAAATCAGTCATTCAAATAGAGCTCTTTATTGAAAGCTGGGCCCCTGCAACTCATGCAGGAAGATGTGAACCACTTCACGCGTCTTGGAGTGCCAGCACAGCACGATGTTGACAATAAACTGGAAGGAGAAAGAGGTCATTTATCAGCCAGCTTTGGCAAATTGCCTCTTTAACATTCTCAGTTCCTTAACTGCAATAAATATCCATGTTTTCAACCTCTAGAACTGTAAAAGAGAGCTGCAGCGCATTTGGAGGTGATTTCTTTGTTAAAAGTAAGAAGACTCATAGATAGCCCTAAAAGGAATAAAATCCCAGCTACTAAAATAAGCAGGATGATCATTGCTTGTTCTAGAAGGATCACTCTGTTTAGGAAACAACTGTGTCAATAGGGACTTTAATTAAACTGAAGTCATTTCTAGTCTAGTAGATGTTCAGCTAGGGAAATCATTGCCAAAGGAAGGTTCTGAATGTGCTTGATAACCAGAAAGAGTGTAAAAAAACTTACTAGGGTTTCTGGGTAGATGGTATTCAACACTTGTTTTCTCTGTTCCTGTAACTAATATCGTGTCTGTAATAAATGAGAAATTATACATATGTGTATATATATGGTGATAAAATAAATAGAAAACATGATATATTTAAGTATAGTAGCCTTTCTTAACTGTTATTTTTAAATCAAAGGATATCTGTATGGACTAATATCAAAGTATAATTATAACTAAACAGAATTCAAATCATGAAAGTTTTGGACTCCCACACCAGTTTCTATGAACAGTAAATTAATATTGTGGAACACTCTATTCAATTAACTCACAGATTTTGTGCAATTATTATATACAAGGCATGTTGAAGGAAATATCAAATGGCTAAAGTTATGGTCTCTTACCTCAAGGAACAAAGACTATTTGTTGGTGAGATAGTGAGATTCGGTGAGATATACTTTGATTTAAAAATAGCAGTTAAGAAAGGCTGCTATATGTAAGTACATCATATTTTCTATTTATTTTATGACTATATGTACATGTGTAAAATTTATTATTTAGTACAGACTCTATATTAGCTAGAGTTCAGTTCAGTTCAGTCGCTAAGTTGTGTCCAACTCTCCACGACCCCATGAATCGTAGCACGCCAGGCCTCCCTGTCCATCACAAACTCCTGGAGCTAGCTCAAACTCATGTCCATCGAGTCAGTGATGCCATCCAGCCATCTCATCCTCTGTCATCCCCTTCTCCTCCTGCCCCCAATCCCTCCCGGCATCAGGGTCTTTTCCAACGAGTCAACTCTTCACATGAGGTGGCCAAAGTATTGGAGTTTCAGCTTCAGCATCAGTCCTTCCAATGAACACCCAGGACTGATTTCCTTTAGGATGGACTGTTTGGATCTCCTTGCAGTCCCAGGGACTCTCAAGAGTCTTCTCCAACACCACAGTTCAAAAGCATCAATTTTTTTGCACTCAGCTTTCTTCACAGTCCAACTCTCACATCCATACATGACCACTGGAAAAACCATAGCCTTGAGGAGACGGACCCTTTCCTTTCAAGGAGTAAGCGTCTTTTAGTTTCATGGCTGCAGTCACCATCTGCAGTGATTTTGGAGCCCCCAAAAATAAAGTCTGACACTGTTTCCACTGTCTCCCCACCTATTTGCCATGAAGTGATGTGACCAGATGCCATGATCTTAGTTTTCTGAATGTTAAGTTTTACGCCAACTTTTTCACTCTCCTCTTTCTCTTTCATCAATAGGTTTTTTAGTTCCTCTTCACTTTCTGCCTTAAGGGTGGTGTCATGTTACTCCTTCCTTAATCTTTCACAGTTGGTATGTGATTCATTCTGTATGAAAAGACTTAAAGACATTTATGGAGAAGGGGGAAAAAGGTAATCAGTTCATACAAAGAATCACTCTGTGATGAGCATATGTATTTTTAATTCAATTTATGTTGTTTAAACCTGAATCTCTCTTTATCATGCATCCGAAGGGTAAAGGTCATTTAACATGGTGTAGTTAGCTACAACGACATTTTAAATTATTCATTAATCAAATCATTTAAGATGCTTTAAAATATGTTCTTTGGTAGTTATATGGTTTCATAAATGCTTTCACTCTTGTAAAATCTTATTGTTCCCATTTATTCATTCTCCAGTGCCACTGTAAAACAATATAATGAGACTTCAGGAAGAATCACTTAAGAGTTGGTTCTGAAAGTTCAAAAACATTGCCTCTGGGTAGATAGGGTTTTGTTTAATTTGTTTGTTTATACTGAGTTATCCTAACATGTTCTATGAGAACTTCTGAATAAAACCTCCAAGATTTAAGATATTTGAAATGCCTAATACAACTTTTGGACACTAACTAACTTCTAAATATTCAAGTGTGAATTTTGGACTCACCTTCATGATTCAGGTTGTTTGTACCTTGGAAATTCAAATTAATTTTAATGCATAGTTATGGTAAGTAAATCTTTTCCATAAAGGGGATTATTATTTTTTTTCTTTTTACTGGTAAGGCCAATTATGAATGAAATTCCCTGAAATGGAAGTTTGAGTTATAACATCATTAATTCAATGAGGGTGGGGAGAAAATAGAAATTTAAGATTTTAGTTTGAGCAGCTCATGAGATTATCTTTAATAAAGATAAGGGAAACTGAAATAGAAGTGAATTAAAAGTACAGAGAATAATGTTCCCTGGTGACTCAGACGGTAAAGAATCCACCTGCAAGGCGGGACACCTGGGTTTGAACCCTGGGTTGGGAAGTTCCTCTGGAGGAGGACATGGCAACCCACTCCAGTATTCTTGCCTGGAGAATCCCATGGACAGAGGAGCCTGACGGGCTACAGTCCATGGGGTTGCAATGAGTCAGGCATGATTGAGAGCCTAAGCACACACACAAAATGAGATCGCAGTTGTTATTCCATGGCTAAACTGTGTCCGACTCTTTGCAACCCCATGAACTGCAGAATGCAAGACTTCTGTGTCCTCCACTATCTCCTGGAGTTTACTCAAACTCATGTCCATTGAGTCAGTGATGCCATCCAACCATCTTACCCTTTGCCACCCCCTTCTCCCTGAAGTCACAATAGGACATATTGAATTTAAATTTCTCGGGGACATCAAGTTGGAAATATTAAAGAGGAAGCATTTGAAAAGGATTATGAATAGTTTTTAAATACATATGTGAAATGAATAAAGGAGTGAATGAATAACTATAGCTTTAGATTTCTGGACAGATTTTATAAACTTCAGTATGAAGATCAGAGTTGAGACTATGAGATTAGATCATCAGGTAGATCATGAAAAGAAATATGAGAAGACTAACGAAAGTGAACCTGAAGAATACCAGCAAATTCTTTGTGTGAGAGGAATAAGAGCAATTGATCCTGAGATTGAACAGCCAGAAAAAAAGGAGAGTCAAAGTAAAGGATGCTTCAGGAACTAAGAGACATCAAATAATATGAGAATACAAGGTCACTGAGTTTAGCCCTTTTATACTTGATCTCAGCCTTAGAATACTGAAATAAAAGAAAAATCATTTTATTTGGATACATATTTACACAAAATCATTTTGTGAAGTTTAAAAAAACCCACAACAGTATATATGCTATCTCATATTGGTTAATTGGGGCTTTTATTAGCTAAGTTTATTTTAATCATTTTGTGCTCTATCCATCCACATTCATTTTTTCTTAGCCAAAAACCACTATTTCCAGCTGCCAGTGGTACAAGTCTTGGTTTAAATTTGAGAGCTGACTGATAGCTTAAAATGAGCAGAGACTTGGGAAAATGCTTAACTTTAAGCACATGTAAGGAACTGGAATTTAATTTTAAACTATGAACCACCAATATTTATGTTTCCATAACATATAACAGCCCAGGGAGACTGAGAGAATTGTATAATTAATGGCTATGGTACTTAAATATATCCTATGGCTGCTGTCATTGGAATTGCCAGGAAAGTTTTGACTAAACACTGAGTCTGTAAATTCAAACAGACAAATTCAATTAGATGAGGCTGTGGAAAATGTGCTGACAAGGGGAAATCTGTACACATTATGGGTTTAAGTTTTCAGTTCACCACTCAGGAGTGACGTAGATCAATTTTGTTGCCAAGCCTAAATTCCCTTATATGTGATAACCAGGATAATACCTTACCCACCAACCTCACACAATTGCTGAAAAGCAAAGTGTGTGGTATTATTTCAGTATAATGGGAGCTTCTCTGGTGTAAAAACAGGCTCTTAAATTTCTATATGTGTACCATGATCATCATAAAAGTTTAATATGTTTTTTAAAGTGAAAGTCACTCAGCTGTGTCCTACTCTTTGTGACCCCATGGACTATATAGTCCATGGAATTCTCTAAACCAGAATACTGGAGTGGGTAGCCTTTCCCTTCTCCAGGGGATCTTCCCAACTCAGGGATCAAACCCAGGACTCCTGCATTGCAGGTGGATTCTTTACCAGCTGAATCACAAGGGTGTAAGGTAAATTATTTTCTGTATCACAATGTAACAAGCTTACCATTTCTAGGCCAAAAAAAAAAAAAAAAAAAAAAGTTGAGACAACCCTGGTTAAAAGTTTCTGCAAGGCAACATAATGGAATGTGAAGATTCAAGCCCTAATTGTCTCACAGAAACATCAAAAAATAACCACAGCCTTCACTGTACTAACCTTACAGGAAAACAGTTACAAGTGAAAGTCGCTCAGTGTTATCCGACTCTTTGCAAACCCATGGACTATACAGTCCATGGAATTCTCCAGGCCAGAACACTGGAGTGTGTAACCTTTCCCTTCTTCAGGGGAACCCAAGGATCAAACCCAGGTCTCCAACACTGCAGGCAGATTCATTACCAGCTGAGCCACAGAGGTCTATAGCTTCCCAGGTGGCTTGGTGGTCAAGAATCTCCCTGCAGATGCAACAGACACAGGAGTCAATAGCAAACTTTGTATCATTCCCACTAACCTTGAAAGTGAAGCTACTCAGAGGTGTCCCACTCTGTGACCCCATGGGCGATACAGTCCATGGAATTCTCCTGGCCAGAATACTGGAGTAGCCTTTCCCTTCTCCAGGGGATCTTCCCAACCCAGGTATCGAACTCAGGTCTCCTGCATTGCAGGCAGATTCTTTACCAGATAAGCCACAAGGGAAGCCCAACTCACCGTGCCCCATAAATATTTACACACCAATGTTCACAGGAGAATTATTTGCAATGGCCAAAAAAGTGGAAACAGACTTAATGCCCATGAATAGATAAATAGATAAACCAGCGTGATATAGACATACTATCAAATATTTACCATTAAAAACCAACACAAGTCTGATCTATGCTTCAACATGGATATACCTTGAAAACATACCAAGTGAATTAAGACAGATGCAAAGGACAATTATTGTATGATTCCACTTACAGGAGACACCAAGAAAGGGCAAATTCAAAGAGAACAAAAGTATAATGACAGCCTTCCTGGTGGCTCATTGGTATAGAATCAGCTTACCAATACAGGGGACTTGGGTTCGATCTCTGGCCCAGGAAGATTCCAGATGCAGGGGCAACTAAACCCTGGCACCACAACTGCAGTGTACATGCCTTTAGTCTGTGAGCCAGAAGAGGGGCCATCGCAAAGAGAAGCTTAGGCACCGCAATTAGAGAGTAGCCCCGCTCCAATTGCCACAACTAGAGAAAGCAGGCACGCAGCAACGAAGACCCAGCACAACCAAAATAGGAAAAAAAGAGTGCAGTGGGGTTACCAGGGCCTGACAGAAGAGGGAATGGGGAGTTACTGTTCAATGGGCACAGACCTTCAGTTTGGGATGAAAATTTTCTGAAGGTGGAGAGTGGGGAGGTAAACGCACAATGCAAGTGCACTTAATGAGACTTAACTGCATACTCAAATTGTATCAATGTCTAGAATTATGTATATGTTATCACACAAAGACCTCCCTAGTTTACTTTTTCTTTTAAATGGTTAATGCTCCCTCATTGAATAGTAGGAGTTAATTGTGTAGACCTATCAATAATCAGAGGGAAAGAAGTCACCAGTCATTTTTAATTCACTGAGTGGGTATTAATTATTTGGCTCAGCAGTAAAGAATCTGCCTGCCAATGCAGGAGATTCAGGATCAATCCCTGAGTTGGGAAGATTCCCCAGAGAAGGAAATGGCAACCCACTTCAGTATTCTTGCCTGGGAAATCCTGTGGAAAGAGGAACCTGATGGGCTACAGACCACAGGGTTGCAAACAGTCAGACATAACTTAGCAACTAAACAAGAACTAAAAGGAATTTTAACATGCCTCATTAAATTCTGTTAGAGAAAATAAAACTGTAAAAATATATAAATATTTTATTTTGTTTTCAATAAAAATGGCCCATGAGTATCATAGAAAATATTAATTAGCTGCTATTCTTTGGCTTTATAAATTAATATTCATGAAATATATAAACATAAAACATTTTATTCTAAATATTTTAAGTTCAAATTAGAAACATTATCATATTTTAAATTTGGCATATTTTAAATTTTTCAGTGTATTACCAACTACTGGATACATTTTCTTAACAATGGAAAATCATTCTTACTATAACTGCAAATAATAATTGTTTCAAGCCAAAACAACTTATGCTAATTGAAAGCTGTTCAAATATTTTAGTACAATTTTTAATACTACAACCATGGCCGAATAGGAAACATGGACCTCAGATGATTAAGCAAAATGAAAATTATATATATATATAATTAATTAGTAACTCAGGAAGTTATTAGTGTTTTTAAATTTTTTTATTACCCAGGTTGCTCAAAATTTATTTAAACAGATTTCAATGATTAGAACATTCATTTCAACAAACTTACTTCTGAAAACTATTTAGACTAGAAAGTGGGCTTCCCTTGAGGCTCAGCTGGTAAAGACTCTGCCTGCAATGCGGGAGACCTGGGTTCAATCCCTGGGTTGGGAAGATCCCCTGGAGAAGAGAAAGGCTACCCACTCCAGTATTCTGGCCAGGATAATTCTATGGACTGCATATTCCATGAGGTCACAAAGAGGGAAACGTGACTGAACGACTTTCACTAGACTGGAAAGTAACATTTAAAATATCATGAATATATTGCCTTAAAAGTGAGTAGACATGACTGACTGAAAATACATTTAAAGTGTTTAAATGATAAATCAAAATATAACAGAAAATGGCTTAAAAATCTCATGGCAAATTAAAGAACACTAATTTCCTCTGTCAGTTAAAAGGTACCATGAAATTTGTTGTTATTTAGTCACTAAGTTGTATCTGACTCTTTCATGACCCCATAAACTGTAGCCCACCAGGCTCCTTTGTCCCTGGGATTTCCCAGGCAAGAATACTGGAGTGGGTTGCCATTTCCTCCTTCAGGGGATCTTCCCGACCCAGAGATCGAACGGGAGTTTCCTGCCTTGACAGGTGGATTCTTTACCATTGAATCACCAGGGAAACCCTTAGCATTAAATAAAAGCCTACAAATAATGAGTATTCTATTTTGACTGCTTCATCATTTTGATCAATTTGTTTTCAGCCAAATTGTTTTCCAACTGTTTTGAATTGTTTCCAATTGGAAAACAATTTCCAAATTATTTTAAGCCAAATTGGAAACTAAACAAATTTAGTTTCCACTGATTGTCTTGGAGTTTGTAGTTGTGCAGAAGAGGATAGACATTTTATCAGCTAGTGGTGGTAAGATGGTTGGAGATTAGCTATTTCATAAGTCAGAGTTTTTCTTTTTAGTGAGGTAATTTCTAAGATTAAGTGCTGTGAGTTGCTTGCAGTGTGGAGAGTGATTTTTAAGGACTTAAAGATTTGAACTCACCTTGATGAAGTTAGGACAGAACTCAAGGAATGAGAAAACAGGACTTCTTTCAACTGGAGTTTGAAACCTTAAACTTACAAGCAGCAGTACATTGAGTGCACTGTGAATATTTTCATGATTCTTCTAACTTAAAGCCATGACCCAAATTTTGTCACTTCATGCTTTCCTCCCTCTTCAGATGATGTGAGGCATAAATCTGAATCTATTCTGTACCAGATCAAAAGAACACTCTGGTTTTTCTGTTCTCGAATTCCAGATTTTGTTTCAAGCTCAGTCTAGTTCTCCTTCCTCCCTTTGGCCCTCCCCTTCCTCCTCTTCCTTCTCTCTCTCTCTCTCAGTTTGTTACCCTTCCAACCTCTCTCTCTCTCACACACACTCACACATACATGTACAATCCTTTACCTGACCCTCCACCATGTTTTCTGTCCAACCCAAGGACAGCTGAAGAGAGGGACCCAAATTACTGATATCTCTATTTCACTCTAGAAGTAAAGGATTTTCTGTTCAAGAACAATAGCTAAGTCAGTCAGTCAGTCAGTTCAGTCGCTCAGTCGTGTCTGACTCTTTGTGACCCCATGAATTGCAGCACGCCAGGCCTCCCTGTCCATCATCAACTCCCGGAGTTTACTCAAACTCATGTCCATCGAGTCGGTGATGCCATCCAGCCATCTCATCCTCTGTCATCCCCTTCTCCTCCTGCCCCCAATCCCTCCCAGCATCAGGGTCTTTTCCAGTGAGTCAACTCTTCGCTTGAGGTGGCCAAAGTATTGGAGTTTGAGCTTCAGCATCAGTCCTTCCAATGAACATCTAGGACTGATCTACTTTAGGATGGGCTAATTGGATCTCCTTGCAGTCCAAGGGACTCTCAAGAGTCTTCTCCAACACCACAGTTCAAAGGCATCAATTCTTCAGTGCTCAGCTTTCTTCACAGTCCAACTCTCACATCCATACATGACCACTGGAAAAACTATAGCCTTGACCAGATGGACCTTTGTTGGCAAAGTAATGTCTCTGCTTTTTAATATGCTATCTAGGTTGGTCATAACTTTCCTTCCAAGGAGTAAGTGTCTTTTAATTTCATGGCTACAATCACCATCTGCAGTGATTTTGGAGCCCCAAAAAACAAAGTCAGCCACTGTGTCCACTGTTTCTCCATCTATTTCCCATGAGGTGATGGGATCAGATGCCATGATCTTAGTTTTCTGAATGTTGAGCTTTAAGCCAACTTTCTCACTCTCCTCTTTCACTTTCATCAAGAGGCTTTTTAGTTCCTCTTCACTTTCTGCCATAAGGGTGGTGTCATCTGCATATCTGAGGTTATTTAGACCTTGGCTAAGACACAAACAGGAAAGTTAAAGTCCAGAATTTTCAGAAGTTACCAGGCTCCTCTGTCTACCGAATTCTCCAGGCAAGAATACTTGAGTGATTTGCCATGCCGTGCTCTCCTCCAAGGGCTTTTCCCGACACAGGGACTGAACCCATGTCTCTTACATCTCCTGCACTAGCAGGCGGGTTCGTACCACAAGCACCATCTGGGAAGCCCAGGATTAATCATTGGCTGGTGTAAACTACAAACTTCGTTCTGAGGTGGTAAGTATTCTGTTGATTCTGTGCCATTCCTTTAGAGTGATGTTTACTGTATTTATTTCTTTTGTTTTTTCTACCTCCTCTATTCCAAAATGGAATTACCAGGTCAATAAAACTTCAGATACAACCAGGAACTCTTAGGAAAATTTTTCTAAGGCATCAGTTCAGTTGGTCCAGTCACTCAGTCATGTCCAACTCTTTGCGACCCCATGAATCCAAGCATGCCAGGCTTCCCTGTCCACCACAAACTAAACACCTCATCCTCTGTCGTCCCCTTCTCCTCCTGCCTTACCTTTCCCAGCATCAGGGTCTTTTCCAATGAGTCCATTCTTCACATCAGGTGGCCAAAGTATTGGAGTTTCAGCTTCAGCATCAGTCCTTCCAATGAATATTCAGGACTGATTTCATTTAGGATTCACTGGTTGGATCTCCTTGCAGTCCAAGGGACTCTCAAGGGTCTTCTCCAACACCACAGTTCAAAAGCATCAATTCTTCAGTGCTCAGCTTTCTTGACAGTCCAACTCTCACATCCATACATGACCATTGGAAAAACCATATCCTTGAGAAGACAGACCTTTGTTGACAAAGTAATGTCTCTGCTTTTTAATATGCTGTCTAGGTTGGTCATAACTTTCCTTCCAAGGAATAAGTGTCTTTTAATTTCATGGCTATAATTACAATCTGCAGTAATTTTGGAACCCCTAGAAAAACAAAATCAGCCACTGTTTCCCCATCTATTTTCCATGAAGTGATGGGACCAGATGCCATGATCTTAGTTTTCTGAATGTTAAGCTTTAAGCCAACTTTTTCACTTTCCTCTTTTACATTTCTGTATAAGTTTAAGGCATACAGCATGATGGTTTGATTTACAAATATTGTGAAATGATTACCACAATAGTTGCAGCTAGAATCCATCTTCTCAAATAGATGCAATAAGCAAAAAGAAGAAAAATTCCTCCTTGTAATGAAAACTGTTAGTATTTACTCTCTTAACAACTTTCCTATATATTATACAGTAGTGTTTGCTATGGTCATCGTGTTGTGTATTACTATTCCTTAGTACTTATTAGTCTTATAACTGGAAATTTATAACTTTTGACCACTTCCTCCAACTCCTCTTTCCCAACCTTCTAACCTTGGTAACCACAAGTCTGATACCTTTACAAGTGCCATTGTATGTGGGCTGTTGATTGACATATGTAGTTTTCTGTGTGATCTGGTGAGGCCCCCTGGTTGGACAGGCTGAAGACTCTGTTCAGTGATGAGCTGGACTATCAGTTAGAGTCCCCACCTAGGCATAAAAGGAGAAGCAGTTCCAAAGCTGGCAAAACTCTATGCTCATTGTCTCAACTCAAGCTGACCCACACCTCAAGGTCCTAGAGTGAAACTAATTTTCAGAGCAGAGTCAGGGTCCCTGACTTTGTTCCAAAAACTGTTAGCTCTGTCTATGCATCTCTCCCAGGTGGTGCTGCCAAAGCAAGAGACAGAGGTGACCTGGTTGGATGCCTGGGTCATGAAGATCCCTGATAGGAGGAAATGGCAACCCACTCTAGTATTCTTGCTTGGGAAATCCCATGGACAGAGGAGCCTGGTGGGCTGTGGTCCATGAGGTCGCAAAGAGTCAGACACAGCTGAGCAATGGGGCATGCATGCACCCACCTCTCAGTGCAAACACTGATGGCTGCATGCCTTCAGGAGTTGTCCCCACTCTTCGGGCCAGACAGACACTCTCCATAGCAGATGGGGCCGCATCTCGGCCTTCTTGACTAGGTGGGAGGGAGAAAGGCTTCTCTGGGATAGTCTCATTTTCCCAAATAGGCTTTTCAGTTGGAAGAGGCCAGGTGCTACCCTCAGTTCTTAATTAACCCCCTCTCTGTGTGTGTAGTTCAGGAACATTCCATGCCAGCCCTGGCTTTGCTCCAGGATCCATTCGACTCTGCATGCCCACCCCTTGGTGCCACTGGGTACTGCAGCCAGTTACTAGACAGGGTTAGAAGACTTTCCCCACAGCAACTGAAGCTATGCTGCAACTCCTGGCCTGGCTTTAGGGCCAGCAAAACTCATCAGAGCGTCGGAATCAGGCAGATCTGCAACCCCACGAAGTTCCCTGGTCAGAATGTGCTCTTGACTTTGTTCTGCAAACGAATAAAGCCACTGGCCAGGACATGGGCATTGCAGGTATGAACTTTGTCTGCCAAATACCTGTGCTGGTTTTTTCAAGCCCTTTCTTCTTTTTCCATCACAGTTAGATTCCTAGTGGTTGAGTCCCAATATTTACCAGTAATTCCAATGGTGTGAGATCAGAGTATGAACTCTAGCCAAGTGATCCACAATGTTGCAAAAGCTGGTTGTTCCCCTGGGATCTCTTTTCCCACTGGAAAAGCAGAAGGCTTGGGGGAAACCTCTCCATATGGTGCTGTGCTGGCCTGGGGGAAGACGATGAGGTCAACATGTAACCACTCCTCTTACCTTCTAGTTCAGTCTGTCTGGGTCCTTGAGTTGTGGGAGGGTACTTCAGCCTCATCCTCACTCCTAGGATTCTCTCAGTGATGTCTTGTTCTTGAAGAATTGTTAGTTGTTCTTATTCTGAAGGGGAGAAAAATCAGGAAGGAACAAATACATCACCATCGTGGTGATGTCACTAATCCATAAACATTTGACAATCTAACCATGTCAACCAAAATATTGAATAGAAAAACCTAGGTATTTATGTATACACAGCTTGTTTAAAATAAAAAAGAAAACTTTCAAGTGTCCAATATGAGTAGGTGGTTTAAAATATACTGCTTATTCATTTGTCTAGTCAGCAAAATGAACACCATTATTAAACCAGTAAATGAATAACAGTAAGATGAGACATAACTTTCATGTCGGTTTATTTACCAAAAAACAGCTACCACTTATAGCACCTGAACATTACTAAGATTGTATGCTAGCCCATTTAATGCCATTTCAAAATAATTCTATAGAATTTGTAAGTTCCTTATGACATTAATTTATTTTCTTGGGCTCCAAAGTCACTGTAGATGGTGACAGCAGCCATGAAATTAAATTTACTCTTGCTCCTTGGAAGAAAAGCTATGACAACTTAGACAGCATGTTGAAAAGCAGAGACATTACTTTGCTATCCATACAATCAAAGCTATGGTTTTCCCAGTAGTCATGTATGGATTTGTGAGACTTGGAACATAAGGAAAACTGATGGCTGAAGAATTGATGCTTTTAAACTGTGGTGTTGGAGATGCTTGAGAGTCCTTTGGACAGCAAGGAGCTCAAACAAGTCAATCCTAAATGAAATCAGTCCCAAATATTCATTAGAAGGACTGACGCTGAAGCTCCAATAATTTTGCCACCTGATGCAAACAACTGACTCATTTGAAAAGACTCTGATGCTGGGAAATACTGAAGCCAGCAGAAGAAGTGGACGACAGAGGATGAGATGGTTGGATGGCATCACTGATTGATGGATGTGAATTTGAGCAGGCTCCAGGAGTTGGTGATGGACAGGGGAGGCTGGCGTGCTGCAGTCCATGAGGTCACAAAGAGTCAGACGTGACTGAGAGACTGAACTGAACTGAATGACATTAATTATAATAGATATGATAATGCATCTTATAAGAAGATGGTAATTAAATATACAGGATATTTTAAATATAATTTTGGATACCATGAAATATAGGTCCAGTAACTGGCTTTGAACCATTCTTTTGGCATGATGTAAATTAAGCCTGTAACAAGCTTAAATGTAATTTAATTTAAATTATCAGATCCATTTGAATTGTGCTAGAATGAGTCTTTATTTGGGTTGCCCATGGTTGCCACAAAATTCTGTTTTCAGCCAGTTCTAGTTACCTTTCTGGAGATAATGACACTTTTGTGTCTTTCATGAACTAGAGACTACTTGAAAACATGTTTTGAAAAGCCACTCAGGGACTATGGCCATACAATTGAGTCTGGAGTGGAATTACTGAGTGGCCTTTCACACTACACTTCCTATTCAGTCACTTTACACTCTTCTCAGGCTCTGTGGATCTATTTTGTTATGTGCAGAGAAAAGGTACTAAGTAATCTTTTCCACATAATTTTTTTAATATAATAATATCGTAAGTATGGATTAGGATGGAGTGTAAATTCTTAGGACACTTACCTACAGGAGGAGAGGGATGGTGTTCTTCTTAACTATTTCTTCAATAGCTTGACCTTTTCTATAAATGTTAACTATTTCTGAGTTTTATTGTATTGCTTTTGCTAGTACAACAAGATTTCAACCTTAACATCCAATTCCGTGATTCTTCTGATTTTTTATACTCTTGTGATTTTCAGTAGGTTTGACAATAAAGAGCTTTCACTTTTATTTCTGAAATTCAGAATGCTCTAAGCACTAAAATAGATTTAGAGCTCATTTAGAAGACAAACTTAACCCAAAGTGAAGTGGATTGTGTAGTCTTATTATACTGCATTTAATACAAACATTTGTTTGTTTTGTTTAAAAATGATGTATTATCCTGGAACTTGCCAAAACTACAAAATGTATCCTTTATGCATTCTAATAACTCCCTAAAGTCTGAAAAAAAATCTCTATTTTACACAAGCTGGTACTAAAAGTTTTGATAATAGTTTGTGGAACTCTCGGTTACTTCCCCCTTTATGGATCACAGCCTTGTCATGGCAAAGGGCCTTGTGCATCTCAGTGAAGCTATGAACCATACTATGCAGGGCCACCCAAGAAGGACAGGTCATAGTGGAGAACTCTGACAGAATATGGTCCACTGACAGAAAGAAAAGAGAAACTAAAGAGCCTCTTGATGAGGGTGAAAAGGAGAGTGAAAAAACTGACTTAAAATTCAACATTCAAAAAACTAAGACCTTGGCATCCCACGCCATCACTTCATGACAGAAGGAGAAAAACTAGAACCAGTGACAGATTTTATTTTCTTGGGCTCCAAAATCACTGCAGACAGTGATTGCAGTCATAAAATTAAAAGATGCTTGTTCTTTGGAAGGAAAGCTATGACAAACTTATATAGTATATGAAAAAGCAGAAACATCACTTTACTGACAGAGCTCCATATAGTCAAAGCTATGGTTTTTCTAGTGGTCATGTACAGATATCAGAGTTGGACCATAAAGAAGGCTGAGTGCTGAAGAATTGATGCTTTTCAACCATGGTGCTGGAGAAGACTCTTGAGAGTCCCTCAGACTGCAAGATCAAACCCGTCCATCCTAAAGGAGATCAACCCTGAATATTCATTGGAAGGACTGATGCTGGAGCTGAAGCTCCAATACTTTGGCCACCTGATGTGAAGAGCAGATTCATTGGAAAAGATCCCAAACTTGGGAAAGATTGAAGACAGTAGGAGAAGGCGACAACAGAGGATGAGATGAAAGGGTAACACCACCAACTCAGTGGACATGAATCTGGGCAGAGAAAGACAGGGAAGCCTGGCATGCTGGAATCTATGGGGTCACAAAGCATCAGACATGACTTAGCAACTGAACAACATTGCTTGTTGGTTTTTACCTCTGTGATTGTTAAGCTAAAATTTAACTCTTTCATCTGTTTATCTTACTTCTTTTTCTGGTTAAACTTTCTCTTTGTTTCTCAGTGGAATCCTTTCCTGCATCAGCTCTCTGATGTCTGCACCTCTGCCCCTGAATGTGTTCGCTATTGCTGCATAACTAACATGGAATTTGGGGCGGGGTGGGGGTGCTGGGCGGTGGCAGCGGGGTAAAGCAGAAGTCTTTTATTATCATTCACATATCTGTAAATTGATTGGGTGCTCAGTAGATTTAACGTGGTCTCTGCTTCTCACTGCAGCTCTGTAAGTAAAATGAGGAGGCCCAGATTCTGCCTTCAGTGGATGAGACAACTCAGTTCCCTGGTCCTTCATCTTCCTGGAGGAACCCATAGGAAGATCTCCTACGGTCTTCTCAGTTGATGCAGAGGTGCAAAAAGCAAAGACTTACAGATAACCTAGAGGTGTGGAGGAAGCAGGTATAGGAAGGAGATTAAAGTAGAAATGACAGCAGCACATGATTGGGTCTGATTGATTTTTAAATATTAATTTTCTGTTTTTGGGTTCCATCCCGTGTATCTTTATATCTTTTGGAGTGTACAGGAGCTCATAATGGCTTGGATGGCCACAGGTTATGGGAAAATGAGCACTGGAAATTAGCACATAAATAAAAAATTGAAGAGCATACACGCTAAGTTGCTTTAGTCCTGTCCAACTCTGTGCGACGCTATGGACTGTAGCCTGTCAGGCTTCTCTGTCCATGGGATTCTCCAGGCAAGAATACTGGAGTGGGTTGCTATTCCCTACTCCAGGGGATCTTCCCGACCCAGGGATCAAAGCCACATCTTTTATGTCTCCTGAATTGGCAGGGGAGCTCTTTACTACTAGCACTACCTGGGAAGCTCCCAAATCAATAAGCTACCCTATTTTATTATAATCAATCCCCACTATTGGAAATAAAGACATAATGAGATTTTCATCATCTAAATACATACTTTCTAATATGACCATTGTAAATACTACTCCCAAGTTTACACAATATTTTCCATTAAAATTCTTCCAAGTAAGAAACAAGTATTGATTGCATTCTGAGAGTCAGTTTCATATATCACACCCAAATTAGATTTAAGAACACAGTCATTGAGCATATAGAATACGTTCCTTTATTTTAAATATGCCATTGTTTCCCTCTATTTTAAATGCATTTCAATACTTTATTTGCTTAAAGGCCACTCAAAGATTTGCAATTTTTCACAGTCCTATGAAATTCAATTTTTTTATTTGGAAGTATAAAGTAATAAACACTTTCAATTAGAATTATTCAGAAACTGTATGTAATAGTTATTTAACACGGAAAAATCCGCAATTGCTTTCAAGTGATTGAAGAATTACTTTTTCAGGTTTTGAAAATTGAAGTGTCATTTCAATTCATGGGGTTTCAAAATCTGCATTTCTTTAAATGAAATTCCCCAAATTATCAACTGGGCATTTGTTAAAAATGGAGATACCCACTCTCTTCTCCAGCCTTCTGGAGAGGGAATTCTAATTCCCTGGGGTTCCCTGGAAACTGGGGTTCTTCAGTGTCTTGAGTAATTTAGTGGTTCTTAATTGAATTAATGCTAGAGGGCTCTGGAAACTACATAATTCAAAGTGTTTTTGATTAAAGCTACACATTTGCTGGCTAAAATAAATGTACCTTTGTTGTTTCAAATAAAACAAATGCTGATTAAATCAAGGAAAGACTGAATAATGAATTTATCTTTATGAAAATTACCTTTCTCCAAATGTATTTATAATTGCAATAAGAATAAAATGAGAGTTAAAGTTAAATAATCAATTCTGCCATCATAATACATAATACAGCTGTGTCTACAAAAGTTGTCAGTCATTCAGAGGAGTTTCGCTTATTTGAGAGCAATTCATCCAAATTTGGGCTAAACCATAAGGATGTTAAGAAGAGCTACGTAAAGAAAGAAACCTCTTTTTATCTTAATATCTTTACTTTTTATAGATAAAACATCTCTATAGCAAAAAATGAGAATGAAAATTCACTGAAGTTCAGTAATTAAATTGATACCTCTGATAATTTTTTTTAATGTAAAACTATAATGTTAATTCAGAAAAGGCTTCAAGTTTTCAACTCTCTGATTTGGAACAGTAGATAAGATTAAAAATGTTAGTGAAGTAATTGAGCTGATACTTTTCTGTTGAGGACACATGGATTAGTGATTTCCACAAAATGGCAAAATGATTAAGAACAATTGTTTAAAGAAAATGTCAAGAAAATGGGGTTAACCTACAGTATAGCCTTAGGGACAGCTATAAATAATGGTTTCTGCTGCTTGGTTAATTACAGTGAAACATGACCATCAATTTTTGTTTTCATCATCTTTTCAGGAGAAAATCAAAAGCAATCCTTTTCCTCTTAATCCCCATCCTTATTTTCTTTCCACTTGAAACAGCAAAAAAAAAAAAAAAAAAATGGTATCAGAAAATCTTTAATAATTATCACATATGACATTAAAGTTTTATTATGAATTTTTGGGGGCTTGCCAATGTTATTGCAGTGTGGATATTATGCATTCAAATCACTTTTTATTAGAAACACAGAATAATATACTTCTAAGTTAAAGAAAAAGAATATCCATACTAATCTTTGTCAAACAGCTTATATAAAATTAAAGGGGCTATTTTCTGGTATGAATTGTAATGGAATGAATATTCTCTTTTTTCTGTCCTCGGGAACTTTCTTTTTTCCTTAACTGAAGTCCATCTCTTGAGCCCAAGCCTACTGAGATTCTGCAACAAAAAGTGACTGCCAGCGAAATGCGCAGAGGCAATGGAACTCACGGAATGTGTTCAAGGTGACAAGACATCTCTGATCCTTCAGGAAGGACTCAGTGACCTGGAGATTTGGTTTCACTTACGTTTTGCTTGAGGGTTTTGCAGTGGAGCAGTGGTGAAGAATCTGCCTGCCAATCCAGAAGACATGGATTCGATCCCTGGGTCAGGAGGATCCCCTGGAGGAGGAAATGGCAACCCTCTCCAGTATTCTTGCCTGGGAAATCCCATGGACGGAGGAGCCTGGTGGGCTACACTGTTCATGCGGCCGCGTAGAGTTGGATATCGCTGAGGGACTGGACTCACACTCACTTTTTGCTTGTTCTATGGAAGCTTAGTATGAGAGATACTAAGTAAAGAGAAATTGAGATGTAACTAAAGAAGTTTATTAACTTTTGAGATATCTCTTTTTTTTCTGTAATTTATTTTTTGAAAAGATACATTCGTATTCACTGTGCTATTTTCATATGGCTTCTAAGGTATAAAAATGAACAATACACTGAAATTAAGCAGTCTAGAGACTTCACTACTAGAATATCTTGTATGACAATGGTTATGTGTTAGGATGTGACAGAAATAACTAATTTGAGATAAATGTCACCTAAAATACACATCTTCTCAGATGCGCAATGATAAGAGAGGAGGAGATACATTGTCAAGAGTGTGATGCATTCTGTTCTCACTGGAGAAACTGGGATGTGTTGGAGTCGTAAATAACAGTTTGGCACAAAATCTTAAAGAGTCTAACTCATTTCTTTAGAAAATCAGCACAGACTGGAAAGGTGACTTTAACAACTTTAAAATATCTTTTGTGTTAAATTTCATTATGTTAATATTTTTATTTCCTACTTTACATAATGATTAACAGAAATAGTCTCAGCAAAATTAATCGGAAGACTGCCTTCCTTTAAAAGCAGTAAACATCAGCTGGAACTCTGTGGGAGAAGGCAAGGGTGGGATGTTTCAAGAGGAATCAGGTGGAGAGGGAGGTGGGAGCGGGGATTGGGATGGGGAAGACGTGTAAATCCATGGCTGATTCATATCAATGTATGACAAAACCACTGAAAAAAAAAATAAATAAAAGCTCATGGAAGAATGCAAAAAAAAAAAAATTAAAAAAAATTAAAAAAAAAGAATTGGGCAACAGCAGCTTTCAAAGGGAAAATGATAAACAACTGAGACTTGAGGGCCGGCTGCAAAGACAAAGTGAGCTTACTGGCAGCAGGTTGTATCCAAGACTGGCTGTGAACTTGAGGAGCAGAATGTGTCCTATGAACATACTCCACACTCATGGCAGATGCATTTCACACTCTAGGACTCATCTCCTTCCCTTTTGTACCTAACAAGCAAGTGACTGAATGAATTTTATAGTATGGAAAACTCTTAAAGGGAGGAAGGAAGGAAAGAAAGAAGGAAGAAGAAAAGGGAATGTGAGTGATTGACCACTACACTGCCAATTATTTCTCCAGGAAAAAAAAAAAAAAGGTTTACTTGGGATCAACAAAGAATTGGAATTCAGGGTCTACATTCATGGCAAGCCACATGTCATTCTCCAGTGAGATAAAGAGAAGAATGCTTGTAGAGAAGGCAAAAGGAAGTTGGAGGGCATAGTAAACAAGACTGCATTGAAGAGTTGAGAGTTTGAAGCATAGTAGATTTTCAGTGGCTGAATTGGAACAATATCATCAGCTGAACTCCTGGCAGGAATGAAGGGTCTTCTTCCTTTGGGTTTCTGCTACTGTATTAGGGAGCACTTCTCAGGTGGGGCTAAGAGTAAAGAACCCACCTATCAATACAGGAAATGTAAGACTTGGATTCAATCCCTGGATCAGGAAGATCTCCTGGAGGAGGGCATGGCAACCCACTCCAGTTTTCTTGCCTAGAGAATCCCAAGGACAGAGCAGTCTGGAAGGCTGCAGTCCATAGGGTCACACAGAGTCTGACATGACTGAAGTGACTTAGTACACAGGAATTGTCTTAGAGTGTGAGAACTCCCTCTCCTGGCCTCTCGACTCTATTTTAATTGATATTCCTGTTTATTAATTTTTACAAAAGAAAGGGAGAGTGCAAGAAGGAAGGGAAGGAAAGACAGGTGTCATGTGTGTGTGTTAGTTGCTTAGTCGTGTCTGACTCTTTGCAACCCCACAGACTGTAGCCCACCAGGCCCCTCCGTCCATGGGACTCTCCAGGCAAGAACACTGGAGTAGGTTGCCATTTCCTTCTCCAAAAGGAACTACAGAAAGAAAGAAAGTGAAGTTGCTCAGTCTTGTCTGACTCTTTGTGACCCCATGGACTGTAACCTACCAGGCTCCTCCATCCATGGAATTTTCCAGGCAAGGTTACTGGAGTGGGTTGCCATTTCCTTCTCCAACAGATGTCATAATTAGGCATAAATGTCCTGTGGCATATACTTGAGTTGGGACTCTGGAGTTGCAAACTCTTTGCCCCAAGGATAAGTCACTTAACTATTTTGTAAAATTTCTCACTTTAAATGAGGCTGACTGAATATCTCTACATTTTTAAAATTTGAACATTCTTTACCATCCTTCAGTTATACTGCCAATGCTTTCCCTATTTTGCTATCTAGGCTCAGAGATGAGAGACTAACTCTCTTTAAATGTTGCTTTCTTCTTCTGTAATCAAGGGTTGAGTAACCAGTTATCAAGACTTTCAGATCATCAGAATCACTTGCAGTACTGATTAGAAATACTGATTCCTTGACCCAAGGCTACTTTGAAACAGTATTTTGGAAGTCAGGAAAAGCTTGTGACTCAACTTTTTCTTTGGATACAAATTCTAGTCTCCACATGGCAACATTAGAATCCTGCTGGAAGAGATGCTCATTTTAACCATGTATTTATGATATTCATCTCAGATCTATTCAATCCTGATCTCCTAAAGTGATGCCAATGATTTATCTTTAACAAATACTGCAAGTAATTTCAAGGGGAATTAAGGAATAGAAAACACTTGGTTTGATGTCTTCTTAGTTATAATCATGGCAAAAAGATAATTTCCAGAGTACTCAATGTTGTGATATTTTGGAGTGGCATTTGTCTTTAGCAAATAGGGTGATGCTCTCAGAGATTTTAAATGGTTGAGCTGGGCTAACACCAGATGCTCGTAAAGCTGATCATTTTCTCCTTCTCTGCTGCCTATAGATGAGACAGTTAAGGTGGGGAGAAAGAAAAAAAGAATGCTTGAAATTATGTGACGCCATTAGGTGGTCATTATTATAGTTTCAAATATCAATATTTCTGGTTATTCTTCTAGAACATAGAGGATTGTCTTTTCTGGATGAAATTTAGTAGGGCCACATGATTTGCTTTAGACAAAGTAGTCAGAAATTGCATGATCATTATGTGTTTGTGTGTTTTCTGTGCTGAGATTTGAGGAGTCAGTATTCTTTTTTGTTCTTTTTTTTTTTTTTTTGCCATTTCACAAGAATTTTAGGATCTTAGTAACCTTACTAGAGATCAAACCTGGGCCCCATAAGTGTAAGTAAAAGGTCCTAACCACTGGACTGCCTGGGAGTCCCCAAATGTTCTTTTCAATTCTAATTGGTAACAAGATGACAAGCCAAAGCTAATACTTCCTGTTGTCCCTACCACATATAGTAACTGTGGGCTTCTCTAGAGGAAAAATGCCTCATGCAAGTTCAAAATTTTTGAATTTCAGCTCTCTGGTACCATGTCTGGCAATAACTTAGTGGACTTGAATCATTATGCACTTATTGACATTTAGCAATTTTGAAGTATGAAGTCATAAAAATACACAAACATACTCACAGAGAGAATGTATTTATAAAGTGCCACCAGATATGCTTGCTTTGTCCAGAGTGAGCATGAAATAGAATATGACTTTTACTCTTCTCTCAGTTATTTATTCATTAATTCCATAATATTTATTAAGTGTTACATCTTTCAGGTTCTTGAACTCATTGCTGAACTAAATAAAGACTCCTTGCCTCAGGGAGCTTATGTTCAGGTAGAAGGAGACACCCAATAAATAGTAAGTCTAATAAATAAGTAAATTGTGTAGCATGTTGAAACTGACAAGTGCTATTAAAATATGGGAAAAGTGGAGCAGAATGAGGGGGAAAGAACAGCATGATCTGTAGCTGGAGAGCAAGTAGCAGCATTAAATTACTAGTTTAGGTAGATTCCTTTGAGAAAGGGTGGTCTGAGAAAAGACAAGAAGGAGCTGAGGGAATTAGGTGAGCACATGTCTTTTAGAATTAGTGTTCCAAACAGAAAGGGCATCTAAAACAGACTCCCTACAGTATTCTGTATTTCTGGTCAGTAGATTAGCAAGAGATAAGGTCAGGGAATTAACAGTGGGTCTTAAGGCCCTTGTATGAAGTGTATTTCTTACTTTGATTGAAATGGGAGTTGATTGCAAACTTTTAAACAGAAAAGTGACATGATCTGACTTAAATGTTTGAAGAACTAATGGCAGGTTTCAAAATACTATGAAATATAGAAGGAAAGGGAAGGAGCAGGGAGACCATTTGTCATGCAATCGCAGTAATGCAGACAAGAGATTACAGTGGCTCAGGACAGCGAGGTAATGGTGGACCAGGGTTAGGCGAGTCTCACTGAAGATGTGACACATATGCAGAATGGAATATTACTCAGCCATAAAAAGGAACAAAATAATGCCATGCCATTCATAGTTCATATAATTTTGAAACTTGCCATTAGTTCTTCAAACATTTAAGCCAGATCATGTCATTTTTCTGTTTAAAATTTTGCAATCAGCTCCCCAAATGGATTGCCATAATGAGTGAAGTAAGTCAGACAGAAAGACAAATATCAGGTGATATTGCTTATATGTGGAATCTAAAAAGAGGGGTACTCATGAACTTATTTACAAAACTGAAGTAGAATCACAGACATAGAAAACAAACTTAGGTTATAGGGGATAAGTGGGGGGAGGGATAAACTGGGAGATAGGGACTGACATATACAAACTAATACACATAGATAACTAATGAGAACAGCACAGGGAAATCTACTCCATTGTCTCTCACGGCTTTGATGGGAAAAAACAATCTACGAAAACAAAAGAGTGAATATATATATATGTATATATATATATATATATATATATATATGCATAACTAATTCACTTTGCCATATACCTGAAACTAACTAACACAACATTGTAAATCAACTATACTCCACTAAAAATTAGAAACAAAAGCAAAAAAAAAAAAACCTAATGATCTGGGGTAAAAGATTCTTGCTTGTTCAGGGATTCCCTCCTTCAATCTTGGAGATGGTCAACTCTGGAACAAGAGACCTTGGCCAGGCCTAGTGCCACTTCCTGTCCCCAAGAAGGTGGTTCACAGAAGTCTCCCTTGAAAGAAGAGAGAGATTTGCAGGAGTTACTCTTCCAGTTCTTCCCGCTTCCTACCAGAACAGAACTCAGCCAACAGTTCCTTAACAGAGGAGCACATGCAGAGAGTGTATATATGCCAGAGATGGATGGCAAGCTCTGACTGGGGCCAGGCGGTTCTGATGAGAACACAAGAGACCACCCGGATAAGGGGTAAGGTGCCCTTCACCAACGGGCATGGGGCAGACCTGCTAGGGGCCATCAGACCTTCTAACTAGGCTTCCAGGAAGTCAGGCAAGGTTAGACACTAGCAGATATCTATCTATCTATCTATCTATCTATCTATCTATCTATCTATCTATCTGTACAATTAAACTCTCACACAGAGGCACATGAAGAAATATACAATATTGTCCACTGAATCTTGTTTGTTACAGCAAACCATTAGAACTCTCCTAAATGCCCTTTAACAGAAGATTCCATCTACAATGACTTTAATTATGATAAATTAAGATGGAAATATGGACAAAAGCTATACATCACAGGGAGAAGAAACAATAAGCAAAGGCATAAAATTTAAAAAAAATAAAAATAGAGAATATCTTGAAAGAATCTATGTCAGTTAGAATGTGAGATTTATAAAGGATATAATATGTGCTATATCAATGAAAGGCTGATTAACATCAAATCATGGAAGGCTTTGCAGAGCATGGCAAGAAATACATGCTTTTGTATATGGAGTTGTTTTGTTTCTCAGTCATTAAGTCATGTCCGACTCTTTGAGACACCATGGAATGCAGCAAGCCAGGTTTCCCTGCTCATCACCATCTCCTGGAGTTTGCTCAAACCCATGTCTATTGAGTCAGTGATGCCATGTAACCAACTCATCCTCTGTCACACCCTTCTCCTCCTGCCATATATGGAGAGTGGATAATAAAAGCAGCGAGTCCAAAAAAATCACAGACAAAATGAAGGCATATCTAATTTATATCTTAAAGCAAGAAGAGCCATAACAAACACTAGTGAACAAGTACATTTGCAGTGTAGTGTCACTTTAAGGGCGCTAGTATATTAACACATGTATATGGAATCTAGAAAAACAGTACTGATGATCCAGTTTGTAGGGCAAGAAAGATAGGCAGACTTAGAGAACAGACTTCTGAACACAAAGGGGAAAGAGAGGGTGGGCCGAATCGAGAGTGCAGTGTTGACATATATACACCACCATGTGTCAAAGAGACAGATAGTGCGAAGCTGCTGAATAACACAGGGAGCTCAGCTCGGTGTTCTGTGATGACCTAGAGCGGTGGGACAAGGGGTGGGGTGGGAGGGAGAACCAAGAGGAAGGGATATATGTATACATATAGCTGATTCATGATGCCGTATAGCAGAAAATAGCACAACATTGTAAAGCAATTATAGTCCATTTTTTTAAAAAATGCACCAGTATAAACCCAAGCTCCTTGGAAGGAGAGCTATGACAAGACTAGATAGTGTATAAAAAGAAGAGATATCACTTTGTAAACAAGGGTCTATAGAGTCAAAACTATGGTCTTCTCTGTCATTATGTACGGATGGGAAAGTTGGACCATACAAAAGGCTGAGCGCTGAAGAATTGATGCTTTTGAATTGTGGTGCTGGAGAAGACTCTTGAGAGTCCCTTGGACTTCAAGAAGATCAAATCAGTCAATCCTAAAAGGAAATCGACCCAAAATAGTCATTGGAAGGACTGCTGAAGCTGAAGCTCCAAACTTTGGACCCTGACACAAAACCCTACTCATTGGAAAAGACCCTGATGCTGGCAAAGACTGAACACAAAAGGAGAAAGTGGTACCAGAGGATGAGATGGTTAGGTGGTATCACCTACTGAATGGACATAAATTTGAGCAAACTCTGGGAGACAGTAGAGAACAGAGGAGCGTGGCGTGCCATAGTCCATGAGGTTGCAAAGACTCGAACACGGCTTAGTGACTAAACAACAAGAAATAAAACCAAGAGGGAATTAGTATTAAGTTGTATGCAATGATCTACCAGGTAAAAGAACTGAAAGTGAAAGTCACTTAGTAAGTCCATGGAATTCTTCAGGCTAGAACACTGGAGTGGGTAGCCTTTCCCTTCTCCAGGGGATCTTCTCAACCCAGGTTTTGAACCCAGGTCTCCCATACTGCAGGCAGATTCTCTACCAGCTGAGCCACAAGGGAAGCCCAAAAGAAATGAAAGTAATTTTAAAGGAGCAAATGGCCAGTGAGGTGGATGTTCAGTTCAGTTCAGTCACTCAGTCGTGTCTGACTCTTTGTGACCCCATGAACCACAGCACTCCAGGCCTCCCTGTCCATCACCAACTCCCAGAGTCCACCCAAACCCATATCCATTATGTAGGTGATGCCATCCAACCATCTCATCCTCCATCATCCCCTTCTCCTGCCCTCAATCATTCCCAGCATCAGGGTCTTTTCAAATGAGTTAGCTCTTCGCATCAGGTGGCCAAAGTATTGGAGTTTCAGCTTCAGCATCAGTCCTTCCAATGAACACCCAGGACTGATCTCCTTTAGGATGGACTGGTTGGATCTCCTTGCAGTCCAAGGCACTCTCAAGAGCCTTCTCTAACACCACAATTAAAAAGCATCAATTCTTCAGCGCTCAGCTTTCTTCACAGTCCAACTCTCACATCCATACATGACTACTGGAAAAACCGTAGCCTTGACTAGATGAACCATTGTTGACAAAGTAATGTCTCTGCTTTTTACTATGCTGTCTAAATTGGTCATAACTTTTCTTCCAAGGAGCAAGCATCTTTTTTTTTTTTTTTTTTTTTAGCAAGCATCTTTTAATTTCATGGCTACAATCAGCATCTGCAGTGATTTTGGAGCTCAAAAAAAATAAAGTCTGACACTGTTTCCATTGTTTCCCCATCTATTTCCCATGAAGTGATGGGACTGGGTGTCATGATCTTAGTTTTCTGAATGTTAAGCTTTAAGCCAACTTTTTCACTCTCCTCTTTCACTTTCTTCAAGAGGCTTTTTAGTTCCTCTTCACTTTCTGCCATAAGGGTGGTATCATCTGCATATCTGAGGTTATTGATATTTCTCCTGGCAATCTAGATTCCAGCTTGTGCTTCTTCCAGCCCAGTGTTTCTCATGATGTACTCTCCATGTAAGTTAAATAAGCAGGGTGACAATATACAACCTTGACGTACTCCTTTTCCTGTTTGGAACCAGACTGTTGTTCCATGTCCAGTTCTAACTGTTGCTTCCTGACCTGCATACAGATTTCTCAAGACGCAGATCAGGTGGTCTGGTGTTCCCATCTCTTTCAGAATTTTCCACAGTTTATTGTGGTCCACAATGTCAAAGGCTTTGGCATAGTCAATAAAGCAGAAATAGATGTTTTTCTCGAACTCGCTTGCTTTTTTGATGATCAGCAGATATTGGCAATTTGATCTCTGGTTCCTCTGCCTTTTCTAAAAGCAGCTTGAACATCTGGAAGTTCATGGTTCACGTATTGCTGAAACCTGGCTTGGAGAATTTTGGGCATTACTTTACTAGCGTGTGAGATGAGTGCAATTGTGTGGTAGTTTAAGCATTCTTTGGCATTGCCTTTATTTGGGATTGGAATGAAAACTGATCTTTTCCAATCCTGTGGCCACTGCTGAGTTTTCCAAATTTGCTGACATATTGAGTGCAGCACTTTCATAGCATCATCTTTTAGGATGTGAAATAGCTTAACTGAAATTCCATCACTTCCACTAGCTTTGTTCGTAGTGATGCTTAAAGCCCACTTGACTTCACAATTCCAGGATATCTGACTCTATGTGAGTGTGAGTGGTCACACCTTCATGATTATCTGGGTCATGAAGTTCTTTTTTGTACCGTTCTTCTGTGTATTCTTGCCACCTCTTCTTAATATCTTCTGCAGTGGATAAGCAGATGATATCTCAGACAGTAATGGCTAAAATCCTGGGGCTTCTGACCTTTGTGATGGATTTTGCTCGTGGTGTGATCAACTTGTGTCTGCAGCTTGATCGTCTCGCCTGCTTAGAAGGAAGTAGAGGAGACATCTGCTGAAGTCATGCATACCTTGTTTACTAAACTCAGTAACAGGAAAAGTCTGCTATAGCTCAGCTGCTATTGTGCTGCCCTAATTAGAAAATAATATCTGATTTCATGGGAAATCAAGAAAACAATGGCAGCATGAAATACCAGAATGGAAAGCCTCCATCAAGAGTGATTTCAAGCACAGTTGTTCAAGTCCTCTCTATTTTATTCAAGTAAGTAACAGAAGGTCATAATCAGAGAGGTGAATATAGTTTTTTTTGTTGGAAACAAAGTAGTTTAGATCTGAATGAAAATATTATGCCAACACTAAGCTTCATCAAAAACAGTATTAAACATTGGGAAACATCTGCTAGTGTATTCCCAATATGTTTAAGATATTTTCTTTGACATTTAGCCAAATATGTCTTTTGCTGATTTGCTATTTTTTGCAAGCTAGATCAGAGCCAATATTCATATAATCAACAAATATGTTCCCATATGCTTTTCAAAATGCTTCATTTTTAGTAGAATGTAATATGAATTTAATAGCATTAAAAATTACTTAAGAAGGCATAAATCACTATCATGATTTTTGTTAAAAGTCATTTCTTAAGCTTCCATCCACACAGTTGCTCTCTTGTCGTTGATGTTTTTGAGTTGCTAAGTCATGTCCAACTTTTTTGCAACCCTATGGAGTGTATCATGCCAGGCTACCATGTCCCTCACCATCTCCTGGGGTTCACCCAATTTCATGTCCATTGAATAGGTTATACCATCCAAGCATCTCATCCTCTGCTCCCTTCTTCTCCTCCTGCCTTCAGTCTTTCCCAGCATCAGGGTCTTTTCCAATCAGGTGGTTATTCCAATGAGTCTGCTGTTCTGTTGTATACTGCATGAATTTCAGTACACTTTAATGGTTAAAGACTAATGACCATACAACTAACAAGCAAACAAAGGAGGACGCTCTTTTTGGCAAAAAAAAAAAAAAAAATGTATATATATATATATATATATATATATACACACACACACACACACATATACATATATATATGCATAAATAAAGGTAATGAGACTAAAGATTAACAAATCAATAAAGTCTAATTGAAAGTCAATGTCTTTATACAACAATTAAATTTAAGTTCCACCAACTTCTAATGTGTTTGGTATCACTTTCCTTTTTGTTGAGGCAGAAAAACAGGCCAAAGGAGTAGAAGATTCAAAAATAGATCCCTCTGACTTTAAACTTTGACACTTCACACCAATGTCAAAATATATCAGTCTAGAGGTGTTTGAAGCCATCTGCACATCTGAGTCCTTTGGTCATGGAGACTAATCTTGCAATAATTCTCTCTTATATTTGAGACTTTGAACAAATCCCTTCCCAAATCCATTCCCTTCCCTTACCAAATTCATATGCTTAGAATGTTGGTTCCACATGCAGATTACTGAATTTTTTGTTCAGTCACCAAGTTGTGTCTGACTCTTTGCAACCTCACAGACTACAGCATGCCATGATACTCTGTCCTCCACTATCTCCCAAAGTTTGCTCAAATTCATGTTCATTGAGTTGGTGATGCTGTGTAACCATTTCATCCTCTGCCACAACCTTCTCCTTTGGTGCTCAATCTTTCCAGCATCAAGATCTTTTCTAATGAGGACTCTGCACATCAGGTGGCCAAAGTATTGAAGCTTCAGCATCAGTCCTTCCAATGAATATTCAGGGTTAATTTCCTTTAGGATTGATTGGTTTGATCTCCTTGATGCCCAAGTGACTCTGAAGAGTCTTTTCCAGCACCGCAATTTGAAAGCATTTATTCTTCAGCACTCAGCCTTCTTTATGGCCCAACTCTCACATCCCTACATGACTACTGGAAAATCCATAGCTTTGACTATACAGATCTTTGTCACACAATGAGGTCTCCACTTTTTCAGACTCTGTCTAGCTTTGTCATAGCTTTCCTCCAAAGGAGCAAAGGTATCTTAATTTCATGGCTGCAGTCACCTTCTGCATTGATTTGGGAGCTGAAGAAAATAAAATCTGTCAGTGCTTGCCCTTTTTCCCCTCTGTTTGCCATGAGATGGTGGGACTGGATGCCATAATTTTAGTTTTATAGTGTTGAATTTCAAACCAGATAGAGCCAAAATTTTGCATAATGTAGCTATAGCATAGGACAAGGAATTTAACAGGTTCAAGCACCAATGATTGATTCCAATGCAAGGAGACCTATGAGTCAACTTTGGAAAACACTGTTTTTTCTCAGAAAACTTCTTTGATTTCTCAAGTCAAGCAAAGCCATACTTTTATATAGTCATATATCACTCTCTCTGGATATTTATTTATCATCCCCATCACATTATTATTGTGACACTCCATTGACTCATCAGTTCCCTTGACTTGGTTTCAATATTCTTAAAGCAAAGATTTATGTTATTAGTCTTTGCTGACCCAGCAATCAATTCAGTTCTTGGGATATAGTAGATGATAAATAAGTGTCTGAATGAATGAATGATAAATGCCATATACAAATGCCATTGATAAATGTCTGGTTGACAGATGAATGAATGTTTCTATCAATTCTACCTGTCAGGTTCTTTGTTACAGAGTCAACTCACTGGTTGAATGAGAAACATAATTAATTAAAAGTATGTTAGATGGCATGTAGAATCATTCTGAAGTCTCTCAAAACAGGACTGAGGCTCTGCATCTAAGAAAAAGATGTGTAAAAAAAATTCTTTGAAACCACTGTTGATGTTATTACCTCTACAACTTAGCATTTAATACAAGGAACTTGACTGCTTTGTGATCCCAACTGTCCCACACAAATGGTGCTTCGGAGTCAGGAATTTGACCTTTAATATTGTTGTAATGCTAACCTTTAAGACAAGTCTATATTGCTTGCTCCGGCAAGAGAATGACCTGACACAGTCTTGTGTTCTCATCTGATTGGGGAAACTTTAGGCTGCATGCCCACAAACTGACTGTAAGGAAGACTGGGACGTTGAAGTATTTCTCTTCTCTGTTGAATAGCATATCAGCTTAAACAAACATAAGAAGGCTAATCAAAAGATGATAGGCATGTAGCACACATCCACTGTATCAATCAAAAATTTTTTCACACCTACTATGTATGACATTGCATCAGAATGGAGGTGGGAGGGAGAAATCCTCTTTACATTCAAAAGCTCAGGATCCACTCCACTCAGTAATTGTAATGGCTTTAAGTGGTCTTTGCAGAGCTGAATTTTAGAACACCTATATATTAATGAATTGACACATTTGGATAATCGTAAGATGAAATAAATCCTCCAAAACTTTTTGATTAACTTTAGGAAATAAATTTGAGTGGCAAGTTGGTATATAAGGGTAAAGCTCTTTCTTGTCTCCTGATAGTATTCATAAAAAGGTGAAAATAAAAACTTGGAAAGTGACAATAAAATTTTATTGCTAGAATGAACTTATTGGTATGGAAATGAAAGTCATCTGAAAGTTATTTAAAAGGAAGAAAAGTGGAATGCCATATCTTGACAAGGACAAGAAAATGCTAAAACCTAACACAGACAGCGCGGGTAACATCCGCAGAGCATTTCTGGATAAAATTTAAAATGCAGCCACAGCAATGATACACAGTTTCATATACCGTATTTTAGTTCACACACATCAATATATGTTAAATTGATATGTAATACGTTCCTAAATATCTATGCCAATACTCAACAATATTTTTTAATTGTAGTAAAATCCACATAGCACTTACCATTTTAAGTACAAAGTTATTAGCATTAATTACATTCACTGTTATGCAAATAATCACTATCCATCTCCAGAACTTTTTTATTCTTCACACTGAAACTCCCTTCATTAAGCACTAACTCCCATTCTCTTCTCCCTGTGGTCCCTGGTAACCCCCATTCTACTTTCCTTCTCTCTGAATTTGACTATTCCAGACAACCTCATATTGATGGACTCATATAATAGTTTTCATTTTGTGACTGGCTTGTTTCACTTGGCATAATGTCCTCAAGATTCATCCCTTTTGTAGCACGTGTCCCGAGTTGAATTCTGTCTGAGAAAATCCATGCCAATTTTCCTAGAAGCCATGGAAATATTCAAAATAAAAGTTATGTTTCATTCTCAATAAAGCTGCAAGTCATGCTGACATATATATGCTTCCTGAACTCCCATATACAATTGCCTTGTATCATTCTGTCCCTCAAATAATTACAAACTGTGTACATTAATAATAAGTGCATATATGAAATTGGACTTCCCCGATGGCTCAGCAGGTTAAGAATCCATCTGTAATGCAGGAGACGCAGGAGATACGTGTTTAATCCCTGGATGGGGAAGACCCCCAATTATGTCATTAAATGATTTAAAACTGTGTTTAGTAAGTTTAAACTATTCATAATTAATAATGATAATTTAAGACAATCTCATCTTTGTTGGTCCCACATATGTACTAATCAACAAAATCTGTTGCTTCTGCTATTATATTTTTACTTTGTTTCTCCATTTCCAGTCTCCTCAATCATCTCCATATAGCAGCCATAGTAACCTTTTAACAATAAACTGCATTATGTCACAGACACTATGGAAAACAGTACAGAGATTTCTCAAGAAATTAAAAATAGGACTCCATATGATCCAGCAATTTCATTTCTGGGTATTTACCCCCAAAAATAAGAAAATGAATTTAACAAGTTATGTGCATAGCAATGTTCACTGCAGCACTATTTCTAATAGCCAGGATGTAGAAACAACCTACATCCACTGATAGATGAATGGATAAAGAAGATGTGGATATATATATTTATGTAACCACACTTCTCTCTCTCTCTCTCTCTCTATATATATATATACATAAAACCAAATGTTAGTCAAAAAAATTAATGAAATCTTGCCATTTGTGACAACATGGATGGCCCAGGGGTTATTATGCTAAGTGAAATAAGTTAGAAAGAAAAATATATATGATCTTGCCTATATGTGAAATGTAAAAAAATCAACAAAAGAACATGATAATAGACTCATATATAGAGAGAAGAAATTGGTGGTTGCCAGAGGAGTGGGCATGAAGGGTGGATGAAACAGATGAAGAGGATATAGAGGTACAAACATCCTACATAAAATAAATAAGCTATAGGGAAGTAATATACATCATAAGGAACGTGGTATATAATATTATAATAAGTCTGTCCGGGCACACATGGTTACTAGAGTTATAATGGTGACCATGTTACAATGTATGCAAACATCAAATCAGGTACTATACCTGAAATTAACAAAATATTGTATGTCAACTATACTTCAATTAAAAAAAAAAGAATGATTTTACTCATTAACTTAATATCTAAGTGCATCTATATCCTATATCCTGTTGGGATAACACTGAACTTCTTACCTTGATCTTCAGGGCTCTGTAGGAACTAGCATCTTCTCCCCTCCCCAGACTTATCTCTTGACTCAGTTCATTCACTTCCCTCCAGTAGCCCTTCAGGGATGCAAGCCTTCACCCATCTCTCAGTCTTTGCTCTTCTATTTCCCTGGCATGCTCATCCTTAGAGTCTACCTAAATTCCTATCCCTCTTTGTTTCTTTACATAGCACCTGGTTGTTCTTTTCCATCACTGTATTTATGGCAATTTCACATTTCATACTTGTTTATTAGTTAAAAATACGTGCCAAGCACCATGTCGGTTTTGTTTACTACCATATAGCCAGGACTTAGCATGGAGCCTGGAAGAGAGCAGACACTCCATGAATACTGACTAAATGGATGAGTGAGTGATGTCATGCAATGAAGTTGAAGAATAATTTTTCTTTACCACATGTATCTGACAATGAGTGAATAAAATCTCTTGTAGTTACTGAAACTTCTGGGGTTGTCTCAGGCTGCAGATCCCTTTAAGTTACTTACCTGTGAGGCCAAGAGGTGTGCATTTCCTCGTTACCCTTGCCTTAATGTTGCTTACAGTCATGGGTAATGATTTTCTTATTGTGCATAAAGTTGCTGCCATTGAAAATCAGGTTTAGATGTTTCCATGACTCTGTTTTATGCCCTAAATAAAACCATGAGTCAAAGGTAGCCTGATATTTAATGGTAGAAGGAAGAATATAAGAGGGAATAATAATAAAAAATTCATATTAAAAAAAGATCAGATAAAGTCAAATTTCTTCTGTTTAAGAAACAATGATTTCAAAATAAGAATTTGGTTCTGATTCTGACTCTTAATTGCTTTGTTCAAGTTAAGAGTCTTTTGTGATTTTGCTGCCTCTAATATTAAATGAAATTGCAATTCTTACTGGAGCTACCTTCCTATATATGCTGATCATTTAAAAAAATTTGCACATTTTAAAGCATCTTACACATACATTATGATATCAGTGGTAACAAATCCACCAGCCAAAGCAGGAGATGCAGGTTTAATCCCTAGTCTGTGAAGATCTCATGTGCTGGGAGCAACTAAGCCCATGCACCATCACTCCTGCGCCTGTGCTCTAGAGCCCTGGAACTGCAATTACTAAAGCCCGCATGCCTAGAAGTCCACGCTCCGCAAGAGAAGCAATGACAAGAAGCTTGCACACCACAACTAGGGAATAGACCCCACTTGCTGCAACTAGAGAAAAGGCCCACACAGCAATGAAGACCACCACAGCCAATAAATAACTAAATAAAATTTAGAACTATATCTATTATGATAATATATCTAAGTTAATGTGTTTAAGTGCTTAATTCCTGTGGAATGGTACAAATATAATGCAATATACAGTATATTTGCATCATAATTTCTTAATAGCTACCATCTAGGAAATTTAAAGAAAGAATGCATACATTTGAATTTTTAAAGAATAACACTGTCAAATGAGGGAATCTTTACATGTTTGTTAAAGAGGTAAATAGGTTAAATCACTGATTTTGCTGTTGAATTATCTCAGACAGTAGCCGAGAGCAGTGGCCACGTTGTTTTTTACATGCTCTATTTCACAATATAATTCCCAGTTTTCCACTTCTACTGAGAATTATGCAGACTGTTTTTCATTAAAATCATGGCATATTTTGATTTTCCACCTAAGTTTTCCAGGGAGAGGATGTCTCTGAGACCAGTCATTTATGCTGCACTCCCCCTTGAGAAGCACCACTATTAATTGGAACAAAAATGTTTGAACAGCAAATGTCACTGAATCTCTCAGGATGCTTTAAGCTTCTGCAGCAATGAGAAAACAGAAAGCAAGTCATGGCTGCTTTATCTGGAAGACCTAGGGAAACAAGAGGATTCTTCAATTTTGCCAGTGTGTTACAAATAGCCTGAGCACTTGGAATTCACCCATTAATAGTGTTTATTACATATCTTTTATGTGTCAGGCCTTTAGCCTAGTTAGAAGGATACAAAGATGAGCAAGTAATCCCTGTCCCTGTGGGAAATACTGTCCACAGAGAAGAAAGACCATATTAAGTCAAAGAATAATGTGATAAATGGCAAACGAGAGAGTACAGTGTGCTGTTTGCACACCAGAGGGAATAAATCTGCTTTAAGGAACTAGGACACATGGACTAGTTAGCTATTGCTGTAAACTGATCACTCCAAAGTTTAGTGGCTTAAATCAACAAGGATTTATTTAGCTCTCAAGTTTGCAAAGCAGCTAGCAAGTGGCCTTGCTCACATGTCTGTGGTAGGATATGCTAATCTTGGCCAGGCTAGTACATACTCGAGGTCTCAGCTAAGAAACTGAGCTGGCTCAATTCTGTCTGGTCCATGTGGTCACTCACCCTTCAGACTGTCAGCCCAGACTTGTTTACATGCATGTCACAAAAGGGGACAAAAAGAATCAGAAATATGAAAGAACTCTTAAAACCTAGACATGGAACTGAGATTGCATAGAATTCACTGTGCTGTGCAGTGCTTAGTCGCTCAGGAGTGTCTGACTCTTTGCAACCCCATGGACTGTAGCCCTCCAGGCTCCTCTGTCCATGGGATTCTCTAGGCAAGAATACTGGGGTGGGTGGCCATGCCCTCCTCCAGGGTATCCTCCCAACCCAGGGACAGCATCCTGTTAATCCAAGCACATTTCAGGCCCAGGTCAGACCTGAAGGGGTAGGAAAATGGGCTCTATCTCTTGATGCAAAGAGATGCAGAGACATGTTGCAAAGAAGCATGGATCCAGGAAAGGCAATAATTGCTGCCATCCTTGCAAAAAATATGCTAAAACAGATAATACATACCAAGTGATTTTGAACTGTGTCTTGAAATTAGTCTATAAATTAGAGGAGGGAAGGACATTCCTTGATGTTACTAAGGATACAGAACATTTTCTGTGTTTAATATTTTCTAGAGTCTTTCAATTCTTCATCATTCCAGCACCATTAAGACTGTAATTATAGAGGCTTCCCTGGTGACTCAGAGGGTAAAGAAATCTGCCTGCTCTGCAGGACACCCAGATTCATTCCCTGGGTCAGGAAGATCCCCTGGAGAAGGAATTGGTAACCCACTCCAGTATTTTTGTCTGGGAAATCCCATGGATAGAGTAGCCTGGCCAGCTACAGTTCATGGGGTCGCAAAGAGTCAGATAGGACTGAGCGACTTTTAATTTCATATATAATTATTCTACTAGAAAATGTTGATAAACTAGACATTTTTTTTTTTAGCCTAGACTTGTTTACATGGTTGTCACACAACGGGCCAAAAAAAATCAGAAATATGAAAGAACTCTTGAAACCTAGACATGGAACTGACATTGTGTCATATCCACTGTGCTGGGCTGAGTTGCTCAGTAGTGTCTGACTCTTTGCAACCCCATGGACTGTAGCCTGCCAGGCTCCTCTGTCCATGGGGATTCTCCAGGCAAGAATACTCTAGAGGGTTCCCATGCCCTGCTCCAAGGGATCTTCCTAACCCAGGAGTTGAACCCACATCTCCTGTGTCTCCTGCCTTGGCAGGTGGGTTGTTTACCACTAGCGCCAGCTGGGAAGCCCCACTATCTTATCTCTTACCGTCAAAGTAAAGATCTGCTGACCTAGATCTCGCAATGTCTATTTTATTAATACCATCTATTTTCCTTCCCCCTACCACAAAACTCTTCTGTATAAGAGCTGAAGGGATTCCTGTGTAAAAACTTGACTGCTTCTGCTTACTCAATTACTGACAAATTCATTCAGGATCATTGTTTTTTATTTATATTATTCAAGGCTTTGATAACCCACCCAACATCTTTCTAGAAATTCAGATTCTTACATAGCCTAGAGTTGATTTCTCAAGATATAGTACAGAACTCAGCACTGCTAGTATTAGCATTAGATGGATGTTAAGAAAGTTAGAATGGAACACTGAATGAGATTATTAGAAAAGTAAATTCAAGATAACTTGCAAAGGGCCTTGTTTAACACTCTAAGAAATTTTTACTTCTTTCTGGAAAAAAAGTTTAACATAATTACTGTCTATGTGAATTCAAAGACGAAATGTGATCTGACAATGGAATAAAATTTACAATCTCTCAAAATTCAGAAGGAAAACAAACAGCTTTATAGCATCAGAGAGCTGCCAGTTTGTTTTAAAAATATAACTAAAAGTGTTGATGAATGGCATCTACAAAGTAGATAATATCCAAGTCTGAATAAGATGATCAGTAAGTAAAATATAGCAGTGAAAATGGACATAAGGAAAGATTGGATAAGCATGTGCTATTACTTTCTTATAATATGAAGGAATTAATTTCATAAAACTGGAATAACACATATGTATGCCTTAGTTCAATTTATATGCATCAAATCCTGTCAAATCAAAACTTTCCAAATTATGTTTCATTGGATATTTTCAGTCAACCGTAAGATGACAGCAAAGCTTATATGCATGATTTACATCTTATACAAATTATTTACAATTACATAAATTGTCATTCAAATAAAATTTATACCTGATATGACAAAAATGGTCTCATTTACTGCTTATGATTTTTTATTTTACATATTTGTTTTCTGTAATTGAAGATCAAAGTAAACATCTAATTGTATTATATTAACAAAGATACAAGTTATTATTATGAATTTTTAAAAAAATCTTGATTAATTTGCCTGCCACATATTGCAATGTGAACCCTCTTACACTGTTGGTGGGAATGCAAACTAGTAGAGCCACTATGGAGAACAGTGTGGAGATTCCTTAAAAAACTGGAAATAGAACTGCCATATGACCCAGCAATCCCACTCCTGGGCATACACACCAAGGAAACCAGATCTGAAAGAGACATGTGTACCCCAATGTTCATCGCAGCATCATTTATAATTAGTCAGTTTGAATTGAGGAATGAATAAGAATAATTTTTATACTTTGAAACACAGCAGTCAGTAAGTGTTTTTATATACAAACTACAGAGATTGTATATAGTTAATAAAGTAGAAAAAATTCTAAAGTAAAACAAACATGCATAAATTTATTTTAATATCACAAAGAAATATTTTTACAATAATCCATATTCATTAAATAAGCATAATATTAGAATCATAATGGGTAATATGACATCACATGTTTTAAATTATGTATATAAAATATCCTAGAGATTTATGATTGTCTTACTTTAATATTATATCAATATATTATATCAAACTGGTTTTCAACAAAAATAAACTACTTAAAGTAAAATGAAAAACAATAACATCCTTGGAACCAAAGATTTCTGGGCAACAATTTGTTTTTCAGTAGATTCAAATATCATTGGGTTTTACAAATTCGTTCTGGAAAAGAAAAACAGGAATTCTCTACTTTAAACTTGCATATGGTAGAGCATATTTAAGCATAATACACCATTTTCAGAAATAAAGCTTTCACTTTGGTACAAAGAAAGTAATTAAAAACTAGAATAATTGATTGCAAATAACTTTAAGAAAGTGAAATATATGTCAGTGGGAAGGGAATAGATTAAACAAGAAACATGACAACATGCATCAGTACTTGAAAGTATGAATATACAGAAAGGTTAGTTAGGCTCACTTAGAGAATGGAAAACCACCATCAGAATGCACAACTAAGTCAATGATTTATTAAATAAATGTTTCTTGAACATCTATTATGTGGCAGTCTAGGACTTATTTTCTCACTGAAGAGGCAGATAAGCTTTACTCCTGTAGGTAATAAGTGCCCTGAATAATAATTTTTATTTATTTTTTTATTTTTATTTTTTTCTTTTTTTTTTATTTTATTTTTATTTTTTTTTTTCCAGTGGGTTTTGTCATACATTGATATGAATCAGCCATGGATTTACATGCATTCCCAATCCCGATCCCCCCTCCCACCTCCCTCTCCACCCGATTCCTCTGGGTCTTCCCAGTGCACCAGGCCAGAGCACTTGTCTCGTGCATCCCACCTGGGCTGGTGATCTGTTTCACCATAGATAGTATACATGCTGTTCTTTTGAAATATCCCACCCTCACATTCTCCCACAAAGTTCAAAAGTCTGTTCTGTATTTCTGTGTCTCTTTTTCTGTTCTGCATATAGGGTTATCATTATCACCTTTCTAAATTCCATATACATGTGTCAGTATGCTGTAATGTTCTTTATCTTTCTGGCTTACTTCACTCTGTATAATGGACTCCAGCTTCATCCATCTCATTAGGACTGGTTCAAATGAATTCTTTTTAATGGCCGAGTAATATTCCATGGTGTATGTACCACAGCTTCCTTATCCATTCGTCTGCTGATGGGCATCTAGGTTGCTTCCATGTCCTGGCTATTATAAACAGTGCTGCGATGAACATTGGGGTGCACGTGTCTCTTTCAGATCTGGTTTCCTCAGTGTGTATGCCCAGAAGTGGGATTGCTGGGTCATATGGCAGTTCTATTTCCAGTTTTTTAAGAAATCGCCACACTGTTTTCCATAGCGGCTGTACTAGTTTGCATTCCCACCAACAGTGTAAGAGGGTTCCCTTTTCTCCACACCCTCTCCAGCATTTATTGCTTGTAGACTTTTGGACAGCAGCCATCCTGACTGGCGTGTAATGGTACCTCATTGTGGTTTTGATTTGCATTTCTCTAATAATGAGTGATGTTGAGCATCTTTTCATGTGTTTGTTAGCCATCTGTATGTCTTCTTCGGAGAAATGTCTGTTTAGTTCTTTAGCCCATTTTTTGATTGGGTCATTTATTTTTCTGGCATTGAGCTTCAGGAGTTGCTTGTATATTTTTGAGATTAATCCTTTGTCTGTTTCTTCATTTGCTATTATTTTCTCCCAATCTGAGGGCTGTCTTTTCACCTTACTTATAGTTTCCTTTGTAGTGCAAAAGCTTTTAAGTTTCATTAGGTCCCATTTGTTTATTTTTGCTTTTATTTCCAATATTCTGGGAGGGGGGTCATAGAGGATCTTGCTTTGATTTATGTCGGAGAGTGTTTTGCCTATGTTCTCCTCTAGGAGTTTTATAGTTTCTGGTCTTACATTTAGATCTTTAATCCATTTTGAGTTTATTTTTGTGTATGGTGTTAGAAAGTGTTCTAGTTTCATTCTTTTACAAGTGGTTGACCAGTTTTCCCAGCACCACTTGTTAAAGAGGTTGTCTTTTTTCCATTGTATATCCTTGCCTCCTTTGTCAAAGATAAGGTGTCCATAGGTTCGTGGATTTATCTCTGGGCTTTCTATTCTGTTCCATTGATCTATATTTCTGTCTTTGTGCCAGTACCATACTGTCTTGATGACTGTGGCTTTGTAGTAGAGTCTGAAGTCAGGCAGGTTGATTCCTCCAGCTCCATTCTTCTTTCTCAAGATTACTTTGGCTATTCGAGGTTTTTTGTATTTCCATACAAATTGTGAAATTCTTTGGTCTAGTTCTGTGAAAAATACCGTTGGTAGCTTGATAGGGATTGCATTGAATCTACAGACTGCTTTGGGTAGAATAGCCATTTTGACAATATTAATTCTTCCAATCCATGAACACGGTATGTTTCTCCATCTGTTTGTGTCCTCTTTGATTTCTTTCATCAGTGTTTTATAGTTTTCTATGTATAGGTCCTTTGTTTAATGATGGAGAAGTAGCATTGACTAGGACCACCTCAAGCTAATGCACATGTAACTGAAGTATTTAAACTTAAATTAGGAGTTAATCATAAATGAAACAAATGAAAGCAATAGTTTTGCTTTGCCAATATAAAAAATAATAGAATCAATTTATTGATTAAGAAAATTAATATGATTCCCTTTCAAGGACTTTTCTAGCTCAACTAATACATAAATCCAGACATTATTTTTATATGTAAATTAAGAACAATCTTTATAGATATTTGTATTTGTTGGAAATATAAAATTTATGGAAGGAATTTTGTGATTTCACTTAAAACCACATTTTAATATCTTCATTGAAACATCTTTAAGGTTAAACTAATTAGTGGAGTTACTCTCAATCCCCATTGCACATCTAGAATGTAAAAGTTTAAATGTTGGCCCATCTATCTTCTCTACTGGGGATTCACTTCAAGAAGAAGTCTCTGTAACTGTAAGTTGTTAGAGAGATTGCTATGCCAATTAATAGTAAATGCTATAGAATATATTCATGAATGAATACAGGGATGAATGTATAAATAAATGATGGCCTCTGTCCTATATAGCCAGGAGAAGGAAGGCCTCTAACTTCTTTAAACAGCACAATTTCAATATATCTGCGCTTTACTGCAATGACACTTCCCTAGTTTTTAAAAAGTAAATTATGCAAAATTCCCCAAGGAAGACAGATGCACAAAGTGCCATATAGTTGTTATTTAGTTGTGAACTCAAGACCAACTCTTCTGTGACCCCAGGGACTATAGCTTGTCAAGCCCCTGTGTCCATGGGATTTCCCAGGCAAGAATACTGGAGCAGGTTGCCATTTCCTTCTCCAGGGGATCTTCCTGATACAGGGATTGAACCCAGATTTCTTGCATTGGCAAGTGGATTCTTTACCACTGAAGCACCAGGGAATATGTATACATATGAAAGTCAAAGTGAAAGTCGCTCAGTCGTGTCTGACTCTTTGCGACCCAATATACTATACAGTCCAAGGGATTCTCAAGGCCAGAATACTGGAGTGGGTAGCCATTGGCTTCTCCAGGGGATCTTTGCAACCCAGGTCCCCTGAATTGTGGGCAGATTCTTTATCAGTTGAGCCACTGGGGAAGCCCGAGAGTACTGGAGTGAAGTGAAGTGAAATTGCTTAGTCGTGTCCGACTCTTTTGAGACCCTATGGACTGTAGCCTACCAGACTCTTCTGTTCATGGAATTTTCCAGGCATGAGTACTGGAGTGGGTTGCCATTTCCTTCTCCAGGGGATTTTCCCGACCCAGGGATTGAACCCCGGTCTCCCGCATTGTGGGCAGACGCTTTACCATCTGAGCCACCAGGGAAGCCCAAGCCATTGTATAGCAGAAGGTTAAAAGGCAGGAGGCTACTTCACACTTTTTCTTATACCACTGTTACAGGTTCTCACTCTATACATGGACAAAAGCCAAGCTACCTTCAGACGTCCTAATTTGTCAAGTAATTTTTAGATCCCTAAAGAAAGAAGGCACTTTTACTTACAAATACACAAACTTAAAAAGATTGGATAGTAATATACATTACTGAAGTGTATACAGTTTGACAACATGAGAAGCACCAGGAAATTAAGTCAAATATATATGGATTTTAAAATACGTTTTGTGTATATATGTATATATGTATTTAGGACTTCCCAGGTGGCACTAGTGGTACAGAATCCACCTTTCAATACAGGAAACCCAGGGGATGCCAGTTCGATCCCTGGGTTGGGAAGATCACCTGGGAGAGGAAATGGCAACCCACTCCAGTGTTCTTGCCTGAAGAACCCCATGGACAGAGGAGCCTGGTGGGCTACAGTCCATGGGGTCACAGTGAGTTGGACACGACTGAAACAATGCAGCAAGCACAAGCACGCGCTCACACATATGTATATACACAAAACATGGAAGGCAGAATAAACAAGGTCAATATGCATCTGAAAAGGCATTGAAGGACATTCTTTGAAAACAAGTCAGCTAAATATTATAAAACTTATATATTTATTGAAAAAAGATTCATACATATCTGAAAAGAAGAAAACCTATGATATTTGTTTAAAGGAATAAGCGAGTTTAACATTAAGGGAAATATGCAGAGTATTTGTTAGTGGAAATTTATACTGCTGGAATCTGTAACATAAAATTCTACTGATTGTGGAAAGATATAAATATTATTCATCCTTCTTTCCTTTATGTATGTATAAATTCCACATATTTATAGCACATTTTTATCAGGCTATAATAACATTGGATTTGGACTGAATTACACTGTCTTCCAACACTGCCTTTCAGGGGCTCTAGCTTGCAGACAGTAGAGCGTGGGATTTCTTAGCTTCCATTCCATAATTGTGTGAATCAATTCCTTATAATAAATCTCTTCTTATGTATGTATCCTATTGGATCTTCTTCTCTAGACAACCCTGACTAATACAAGGAGTAATCATTATGCCACTTCCATTGATTCCGGTTATTTCATCTAATTCTTCTAAAAGAAGATCGCAATCGCTAAATTCATATTTCAATTTTTTCTTTTAGCCTCGAGAATTTTGACTTACAGGGCTCGAAAAAGTGTCTTTTAAAAGCAGGTTTAATTGGATATATTTTACATAACATATAAATCATCCATTTAAAGGCTATAAGTTAAAGTTTTTAACATACCAAAGAGTTGTACAGTCATCACAATGATCTAATTTTAAGATATATTTGTCACTCCAAGGGGCTTCTTGGTTGGCATTAGTGGTAAAGAACCTGCCTGCCAATGGTAGGAGACACAAAAGATGCAGGTTTGACCCCTGGCTTGGGAAGATCCCCCAGAGCAAGACATAGCAACCCACTCCAGTATTCTTGCCTGGAGAATCCCATGGCCAGAGGAGCCTGCCAGGCTCTAGCCCATGGGGTCAGAAAGAGTAGGACACAACTGTGTGACTGACCATACACTCCTTGTCACTCCAGCGTGAAACCTCATACTTGTTAGCAGTTGTTCCCTACCTTCCCTCCATCCCCTGCAAACTCCTAGCCCTGGGAAATCACCAATCTACTTTCTGTCTCTATATATTTGCCTATTCTGTACACTTCAGATTAATTATACCCTACAATGTCATCTGTTGTGACTGGATTTTTTTTTTCACTTAGCATAATATTTTCAGAGTTTATTCTTATTGTAGACTCTATCTGTACTTTATTTCTTTTTATTGATAAGTGATACCTTTGTATGGCTAGATCACATTTTATTTATCCATCTATAAATTGATGAACATTTAGATTGTTTCAGCTTTTTGGCTTTTGTGTGTAATGCTGTAGACATTCACGTGGCCTCCCCTGGTGGATCAAATGGTAAAGAATCTGCCAGCAATGTGATAGACCCGGGTTTGATTCCTTGTTCTGGCAGATTTCTTGGAGAAGGGAATGGTTACCCACTCCAGTATTCTTGCCTGAAGAATTCCACGCACAGAGGAGCCTGGTGGGCTTCAGTCCATGGAGTCACAAAGATTCAGATACAACTGAGCAACTAGCTCTATCAAACGTTAAACATTCATGTACAAGGGTTTGTGTGGACATATTATCATGTCTCTTGTTATTGCCTTGGAGTGAAATTGAGAGGCAGTAGCTCTATGCTTAACCACTCGAGGAAATATCAAGATGTTTTCTAAAACAGTTTGATTTCCAAAGATTTTTTTTTTACATTCCCACAAGGAGTGAATGCGAATAACAATTTTTCCAGATATTCACTAACACTTGTTATTATCTATCTTTGATTAAAAATGTCTTTGAAGACATAAAACACCATTTCAAAGAGCCTTTGATTTACACTTTCCTATTTACCAATAATGGTTTGTGCTTATGAGCTATTTGTCTACCTTCTTTGGAGAAACATCTATTCTGATTTTTTGTTCATTTTTAATTGGATTATTTCTATTTCTACTATTGAGTTGTACTTTTTATATTCTAGATATAAATCTTGTATCAGATTATGAATTTTAAATGATTACTCCTGTTTTGTGGCTTACCTTGACAGCATCATTTGTAGCACAAAAATCAGTAACTATAATGAAGCATAATTTTATATTTTTTTCTTTTGTCACTTTATGCTTTTGGTGTCATCTCGAAGAAACCATTGCTTAACTCAAAGTCATGAATATTTACTTTTAAGGTTTTCTCTAAGATCTGTAGCTTCCATCACACTAAGCTTTGGGTGGAGGGGGTAGGTTGTGATCAAACGCCACAGACACTGTCTATTTTAACTATGACATAACAGATTTTCTTGAATAATTGTTTTCCATTTGGTGTCTGCCCTTAGCATCATTTCTGGTGATTTTGAATTGTGTATGATTTTCACCTGCTAGATGATTGCTTAGCTGAGAGTGTGGACTGAGTTCCTCACATAGCAGTTCTGGAAGTTCCAGCCCCTAAAAAGATACAAATTTAAATGAATTTGTGAATTTTTTACTACCCTTCTATTATCTTAGGATCATAACATTCTTAAAGATACTTAAAATTATATCCATTAGATTTCAGGATAGCTTGATGTGCTTTTACTGATCCATGATGATAATCAAGAAGGTGATTTCAAATCAGTAAAGTTAGACAGTTCTTTCTGTTTCATTAATATTTACTAACTTTTATGCTCTTTCTTGGTACAATAAATTAGTCAGGGACAACAAAAAATTGATTAGCAAGATTTAGCAGAATGCATTCTATTATCTTCATGAACATATTGGTTAATAATTTTGTAAGTGTGTTTCCTTATGGACTCAAGATCTTTTCATAGTCACTGTAAGCTAGACAAATTCAGTCAATATTCTTCTCATCTAAAATAGTCTCCACTTGGCCTATCTGATCATCTGTTAATTAATCTCTGAATCTTCCATATGATCCAACTAAATTTGAATTGTCTTTTTTTCTGACATAGAAATTTATTTTAAGCTTGCTTTGTACCTTTAAACTCCAAACATGATGAATCCATGTCTCTAAGGGACCATGATTCCATTTAGTGGAAAAATTGTATTGAAGAATAAGAATCTCTACGCTTGGATAAATCATGGGGTTAAAATAGTTCCTGGGACTTTACAATGGATATGGCTAGAAAAACATGATTTTAATTTTATTTTATTTTATAAATTAAAAGGACACATAATACAAGTAAAAGGACACAATTCTGCTTAAATTCTTGATTCTTTACTCATACCTCTCAAAATCAGTTTAAAATAGATAACCAAGAGTAAGAGGCAGTTTTTCCTCTGAATCTACTTATTAAGCAAAATGAATTTTTTGTGTTGTAAAAGCTCACTAGCCAATATATTCCAGTGAAACTCACAGAAATAAAAGGCTGGAAAAAATGAAAAAAAAAAAAAAAAAAGAGCTTAGCCAGTTGCAGATTTCCAAAATGCTAGCACAAATTGCTAAATAAATCCAACATAGTCCTTAAAGAATTCTTCTTAACAATAAGAATTATTAGACCACAGCATTTTTATTCATGATGAGTGTATAATCTGTGTCCAATATCTTTCAGAGTTACTGAAGCTTTTCCTGAGAAAATACGACTAAAGATATTTACAAATATTAAAAAGGAAAAACGTGTTCAAAAGCAAAGGCACGGATACAGTATTGAACAGAATGTTTATCAACTGTTAATATCTATGACTAGTTCACAGTTTAAATCAAGATAATTTACTTGGAAAAAAGAACACTTTAAAAATCAAATTACATTGGAACTATTTACTCCAAATATTCATATAAAACATATATCACTGAAATGAAGATTCGCAGTAGCACAAGAAATAATTATTAAGGTGATTGCTCTTTCCCCTACTTGCATTTTGTAATAAAAATTTGCCTCAATTGTTGTCTGATGGAGGCTGCAACAGATGTGCTCCTGAAGGTTCTTAAAAACATATGAGGTTCCTGGGGGTTAATTTCTGCTTCCATGGAAACTACCCTAGTGTGCCCCAGTTTTAAATGACTTCCTGCAGTCTGACACCTGGAGGCACCTGCTCAAAGAAACATTTTTCTTTGGGCTGGAGCAACACACAAAAGGAGAAAAAAGTTTCATGTTTTTCTTCCCCTGCATTGAATATGCCAGTTAACATTTTCAAATTTGAGGAAATAATTTCTTTGGAATATATTGAGGTATGATTCTTTAAAGTCCGTTTACATGCTTAGCAGACCTGGTAGTTTATGAACATCTCTTATGACATGTAAGAGATATGCTCTGCCCACTGATAAAATAATCACCAGTTGGTCATTTGTTCACTGATTAATTTGTTTGGCAAGTGTTTAAGATTTGATAGGTTTACAGGATAAGAAGTAATGAAGACACAGATGCTGACTCTAAGAATCTAGCAATCCATTTGGAAAACAGACCTACAAAAATCTAAGACAACCAGGAAAGTTCAATGAGAACTAAATATATCAGGTAATTTGTGGGTGTGAGTGTTCAGAAATTATACACTATCAAGCCCAGAGAGGAACCAAGCCTGGAGACCTCTTTAGAGCAAGTTAGGAGCTAAAGGAGCAGTGGGAGAGTGAATAAGACATGGAGAAAAGAAAATTTTTCTATCTAGATAAGTGTAGGATATGACAAATTATCTGGAACTGTAGAAGTAGAAACTACAACTGAGGGAGTTTAAAAGATGCCTGAAGATACTGATGAAATGGAGGGTCACATAGTCTGTATATTATGACTCTTAGCTGATATTTTGTAGGTGAAGGGGAGTCCTGAAAGCTTTACAGCAGAAAAGAAACATACTGAGATTTCAATTTTTTGAAAATAGCTCTGTGACAGGGAAGTCTGAAAATAAGGGCTAGAGGGACTTCCCTAGTGGTCCGGAAGTTAAGACATTGCCCCCAAAGCAAGGGGAGTGAGTTTGATCCCTGGTCAGGGAACTAAGATCCCACGTGCCTCGCAGCCAAAAACCAAAACAAAAAATAACACAGAAGTACTATTGTAACAAGTTCAATAAAGATTATAAATATGGTCCACATCAAAAAAAGATCAAAAAACAAACAAACAAACAGAAAACGAAGGGGATAGAGAGGGGAGCTACTGTAGGGGGCAGTAAACATGAAACCTTAAAACAACACAAGGAATAGAGGCATGGAGAGGAGAAAAATTTAAATGTCTACATAAAAAAAAAAAAAAAAAAGAATTTGGTCATGATTTGTAGTATGGCAGAAATATCAACTAACACCATTAGTTGTACTAGAACTAATGTTCTACTAGATCACCAGCAGTTCCAACAATGGAAAGACCAGTACTGTACTTGATAGGAAGAGTTTGAGATGCCCGGGGATTACCCAGGCAGAGGTGACCAGTAGGAAGTTCCGTATCAGAGTCTGACATGTAGGGATGCTACAGAGTTAGACGAACAGACTTAGGGCTCTCCCACTGATAGGTAGTTACTAAATTAAAGCAATGACACAGTCACCCCACATAAATGAGTAGACAAAATGGTGATGAGTGTGTATAGGATCCAGAGAATGTTGAACTAGCCATTCTGCTCCTCCTCATGGATGAAATCAGTACAAACCGGAAAGACAGGTCTCAAACTTCTGATGAAAAAAATATGGAATAGTTGAGAGTTCAGTGGCAACAAGAGGGCTTGGGATTATCATAGTTTATAAATAATACATAGCATATATATGAAAATCAAGTCTTTCTTCCTCCATTCTACCTTTAATCTCATTCACAGAAGAGACTTATGTTAATGGTATTGGTTTTCATTAACCTAGGTGAATAATTTTATGGCTACTCTTTCATTTCTTAAAGGTTAATATATAACCTTTAGTTAGGATACACTAACATCCTTCAATAAAAGATGATCAAATTAGCACCTGAGTCTATTTTTCTGCTCCCAATTTTTATGCTTCATATTCTCAAAGAGTAAAGTATTTCTATATTTTCCTAAAATTATAAATGAGTCTGTTCTCATCAATAGATCATTTCTAACAGTAAAAACATATCACTTTCATCACAATACTGGAATTATGTAAATATGTATTACTTTAGAATCAAACTATATGATTAGATCCATAGGAACAGAAACGCAAGCTCTGAACCTATATCTATGTCACTTAGAGGAAAATATTTAAAGTATATCCAGCTTCACTTTATGAGTTAGGGAATGGTAACACAAATCAGAGCAATTAACTCAATATTTAAAACATTGCTTTTATTATTTTCCCACATCACACTCCTCCTTTTTAATATTTATTCTGAATTGACATGTTTTTTAGTCCTGCTAGAAAAGAATAACTGTTTCTTTCAGTATTCTGTGCCACAGTTGATCTAGCAGTCTGGTCTCTTTTTATTCCCATTTTACTCAACATTTCCAAAAATCTGGGCCAGCATCCTCACAAAAGCATAGAAGCCAATGTTCTTCTACAGTATCTTACTGGGCTGCAGAGGCTGGAAATTTAAAAACAACAAAACCAACAAAAATATAAATTTTCTAAATTCCATTGCAATTAGGGGTCTATAAATTATGTTTTTTATGTCAGTTGATCAGGCAAGAAAGGCTGGTCTCAAGCCTTCATTTTGATGATGTGAGTTGTGGAATCAGTGGTCATGTATGGATGTGAGAGTTGGACTATAAAGAAAGCTGAGCGCCAAAGAATTGATGCTTTTGAACTGTGGTGTTGGAGAAGACTCTTGAGAGTCCCTTGGACTGCAAGGAGATCCAACCAGTCCATCTTAATGGAGATCAATCCTGGGTGTTCATTGGAAGGACTGATGTTGAAGCTGAAACTCCAATACTTTGGCCACCTGATGTGAAGAGCTGACTCATTTGAAAAGACTCTGATACTGGGAAAGAGTGAGGTCAGGAGGAGAAGGGGACAACAAAGGATGAGATGGTTGGATGGCATCACCACCTCGATGGACATGGGGTTGGGTAGACTCCAGGAGTTGGTGATGGACATGGAGGCCTGGCGTGCTGCGGTTCATGGGGTCACAAAGAATTGGACACAGCTGAGTGACTGAACTGAACTGAACTGAAAATCCCAACATGGGGCTTCACTGGTGGTTCAGACTGTAAGGAATCTGCCTGTAATGCAGGAGACCTGGATTCGATCCTTGGGTTGGACAGATCCCCTGGAGAAGGGAATGGCCACTGACTCCATTGTTCTTGCCTGGGAAATCCCATGGACAGAGGAGCCTGGAAAGCTACAGTCCATGGGGTCACAAAGAATCAGAAATAACTGAGAGACCAACAAAAGCCCAACCTAAAGCCTGCTTTACTAGACCTTCCAGAATTTTTCCCATTACCAAATTCCTTGTATTCAATATTTTCTGCGTAAAGTACATAATATGATCTTTGTCATCTACAAATAAACTTTGCCTTGCACACATTCTATGTTTTCCCAATAAAGTAAAAATACATAAATATAACATACTTATGCATTTATATAAATATATTTAAAATATATTTAGTGAGGAATTTATCTACATTAAACTTTAGAAATTCTGACATTTAATTACATCTTGAGAAGAAAAGTAGAAGATATTTGTACTCAGTTGAATATATCATCAATAAATATTCATGTATTTTATTAACAACTATAAAACATGTAGAGCTAAAAGTATACATATTACTTTGAATAGCTATACCTTTGTATGTTTCTTTTGCATAATATGAATTTAATATTTCTTTATTAAAATATATGTACCATATATTTCTCACTATGAAATCAATGCTGAAGCTATGATAGAATTTAATAGGGAAATAGTAACCTTATATATACACAGTCTGATACTAGTAACTTATACTCCATTCTAAATTTGACACTTCAGACTATTAAGACTATGTTCCCATCGTCACTTTATTCATCATTTAAATACAGTATCTGGACAGTTGCTGGAGGCATATGCAAGGCCCAAGACTGTTTTAATTAAATGTTAATCAGTAATTTTGTCTAAAAAATTATGTCAGAATACTGGTTTGAAAGATATAATTTGGTAAAATGTTTCACTGGATGATATCAATGCTGTCCTTAGGAAAACATCACCTACCCTATGGTATGTTTGTTTATTTTGCTTTGCTTTCACCAACATAAAATTTGGGTTTAGAGAATACAGTCAACATAAAAATCTTACTACATGAAAGAATCCTTGTATTGTACATAATTTCACACTTAATATTAATTTCGAGGTAGACACAAAAACATATCCTAATAAGTTTCAGAAATTGTAATAAGGGAATTAGACACATAACAGAAGATTTTGCAATAACTTCGAATAGAAGTTAATTCTTATTAATGATTTTCTCTGGTACACAGTACTGCAGTTTCAAGGTTGAGCATGACAAGCTGACTAAATAAGGCTCACACATTAATATGACACATGAGCACACACATGCAAACACAAAATAAAGTGGCTTCTAAGAGGCTCAATTTTCTATAAAGATTAACTCCTTTATGTTAAAATTGTATTTATTAAGTTTAATGAAATCCTATTCCTAATTCTATGCTGGAAAAATACTGCTTCAAAAAGAATGTGTGTTGTGTGTGTGTGTGCACGCTCAGTCATGTCTGACTCTTTGTGACTCCATGTACTGTATCCTTCCAAGCTCCTTTGGCCATGGAATTTTCTAAGCAAGAATATTAGAGCAGGTTGCCATTTCCTTCTCCAAGGCACCTTCCCAACCCAGGGATTGAACCCACATCTTTTGCATCTCCCACACTGGCAGGCATGTTCTTTACCAGCTGAGCCACCAATTTGTACTTAAAGGGATATGTGTGTGTGTGTTCAGTTGCTAAGTCGTGTCTGACTCATTGCTATCCCATGAACTGTAGCCCACCAGGCCCTTCTGTCCATGAGATTTTCCAGCCAAGAATACTGGATTGGCTGTAATGGCTGAAATGGGTTGCCATTTCCAACTCCAGAGGATCTTCTCGAACTGGGGATTGAAACTTGTCTCCATGTCTCCTGGTTTGGCAGGTGGGTTCTTTACCACTGAGCCACCGGGAAAGTCCACTCAAAGGGATATAAAACTTAGTAAATGAAGATATTGTAAAGTCGGTGTCAGATAAGCAAAGCCACATTTAACATTGTGAATGTTTCTTTCTTCAGTTTGAGTATGGTAAAAGCTATGTGGAGTAGGAGACCTGGAGATAGATAGAAGCTTATCAGGAAGGAGATTACTAAAGATGGAATGCTTCAATTAAAATTTGTCTGCATTAGACTTGCTGAGTCTTTGTACTGTTTCAGCCTCAACCTGTTCATGAATAAAAGAATGGCCGAAATCATGTCATATGTAGGAACACATCCATGTCCCAACCAAGATTACAACTACTTAGGTTCCACATGAGAAAAATACATTAAATATATTGATACAGAAAGGAATAAGAGCAGGTGTGTGTGTGTGTGTGTGTGTGTGTGTGTGTGGACTCTGAGTATGAGGATAAATGGGCAGGAAGGTGAAAAGGGAAGAATGTCTGAGTGACTCCACAATAAGCTATTATACTCACACATTCATTAGAAGGCACATAATATACTCATCAAAATGAACTAAAAAATTCCTCTCGGCCCCCAGGATGCTTTAATGACACACGACATTGGTGAAGCAGTCGTGGTCTTAACTAGGAAGAGTTTCTCTTTCCAATGTAACCAGCTTACCATTGAATCATCATTAAAATGAAGGATGCTAATCAAGCAGAGTCATTATATTGAATACTGGTTTCCATCTGATTATACACAATTAAATAAAACCACACACGGCATTTTCCTACCAAAATCATGAAAAGAAGCCATCTCCAGAATAATGTGCATTTAAAGGTCACACACATATCCTCTGAAAGAAGAATGCATAATTTAAATCTGCCTGGGAGCAGCTGAAACTTGCCCTCTAGCTATGTAAACATATTTTCATTTTAATATTTACTCAAGTATTCATTATGCATGGTTAATCCCACATTTAATCTCTTTCCTCCTTAAAATTGTCCACGCCATTTCTGAAAATACTGGGTGGTTCTATTTTGAAGGGTGTTTGGGATTTATAAAAATTTGTACTATTGAAAAAGAGAAAAGAGAAAAAATATTGTACTTAGTGATTGAGCTTTTGTAGCTTTTAATTTTCATCCTTATATCTGTATTAGTTCAGTTAGTGTGTATGTACCATAGCTACATTGTACATGCTTTATGTATTCTAAAAGATTTATTACCTTTCACTTTTCTTCAAAATTTTTTTTCAGTTAATGATCTTCCAATCCTTGTGGGAAATTTTGCATACATAGCACCAAGTGAAACTGAATGATATCGTGGTGCTGGTTGTTGCTGTTCGGTCACCAAGTCGTGTCTGACTCTTTGTGACCCCCTTGGGCTGCAGCACATCAGGCTTCACCTTCCCTTACCACCTCCCAGAGTTTGCCCAAGTTCATATCCATTGAACCGGTGATGCCATCCAACCATTTCATCTTCTGTCACCCTCTTCTTCTCCCTTCAACCTTTCCCAACACCACGGTTTTTCCCAACATGTCGGCTCTTCGCATCAGGTGGCCAAAGTATTGGAGCTTCAGTTTTAGCATCAGTCCTTCCAGTAAATATTCAGGGTTGATTTCCTTTTAGTACTGACTGGTTTGATCTTCTTGTTGTTCAGGGACTTTTCAAGAGTCTTCTCCAGCAGCACAGTTCAAAAGCATCAATTCTTTGGGGTCTGCTTTCTTTATGGTACATGCAATTAAACTGACAGCTAAAGGAGAAAGCTCAGTATCATAAATGTACAATGACCTAAAAAAAGCTACTGAACTAAACTTTATTGAGCACTTACTATGAAGCAGATTCTCTGCTATGCGATTTCTGCAAGATAATCCTATTTAAACCCAGCAGTACTTTTATGAGATCAGATTTAATACCCCTATTTCAAGGGACTGAAGAAACTGGAACTTGGAAGGTCTAACATGTGTCTGTGAACATACAGGTAAAATACAGAGCAATAAAGACTTTCTACTCACCAGGTCTGCCCTCTCTGCCTCTAGTTCCTGGGGAGACTCCCAAGATTTTCTGGAAGTTCTTGAGAACGTATGACTTTTTGACTAATGGGCCATAAGACAAAATAGCTTCTGTCAGTTTTACTGGGGGTTACCACATTTTCTTCCACTGGTTCTGTAGCCATTGAGGCCATAAGATGATATAGCAGGGCTATATATAGTGACCTCTAGCCCTGAACTGTAGCAGACTGCTATGGAGATCCTCACAGCAGCACCAGACTTAGAAAGAGAGCAGGAACACTTGCTTTGTTAAGCCACTGGAACTTCAGAGTACACGGGTTTGGCAAGCAGCCTAATTTGTCTGACTTGACTAAAGTATAAAAAGGAAATTAGTACCTTTTCCTGGTATCAGTAAATAACAAAGGGAAAAGTCACCCTACAGAAGGAGCTTGCTTTTTTTTTTTTTTTTAATGCAGCATCCCAGGTGCTGTGTTCATTTGCTCCAGTCCTGTCCAACTCTTTGTGATTCTATGAACTCTAGCCCTCCAGGCTCCTCTGTCCATGAGGTTCTCCAGGCAAGAATACTGGAGTGGGCTGCTGTGCCCTCCTCCAGGGGAGCTTCCCAACCCAAGGATCAAATCCATATCTCCAGTATCTCTTGCATTGCAGACAGTTTCTTTACCCACTGAGCCACCTGGGAAGCATGCAACATCTCATGATAGAGTAAAAACTATCTTCTCATAGAAATTTAAGCTTGAGTTAATTTAAATAACAAAATTTAAATTTTATGTACAAAAAAGGTCTTAATGACCTGGATAGCCACGATGGTGTGGTCACTCAGCGAGAGCCAGACATACAGGAGTGTGAAGTCAAATGGGCCTCCGGAAGCATTACCATGAACACAACTAGTATAGTTGATGGAATTCCAGCTGAGTTATTTCAAATCCTAAAAGACGATGCTGGTAGAGTGCTGCAGACAATATACTAGCAGATGTGGGATACTCAGCAGTGGCCACAGGACTGGGAAATATGTTTTCATTCCAATCTCAAAGAAGTGCAATGCCAAAGAATGTTCAAGCTACCATACAATTGTTCTTATTTAACATTCTAGCAAGATAGTGATCTGAATCTTTCAAGCTAGGCTTCAACAGTACATGAACCGAGAACTTCCAGATGTACAAGCTAGATATAGAAGAGGTAGAGGAACTAGAAATTTATTTGTCAACATGTTGGATCATAGAAAAAGTTAGGCAATTCCCACAAGACATCTATTTCCGCTTCATTGACTATGCTAAAGCCTTTGACTTTCACATCAAACTGTGGAAAATTCTTAAAGAGACGGGAATACCAGACCACTTTACCTGCCTCCTGAGAAGGTCAAAAAACACCAGTTAGAATCAGATAAGGAACATTGGGCTGTTTCAAAATTGGGAAAGGATTTTTCAAGGCTATATATTGTCACCTGATTATATAACTCTATGCAGAGTATGTCATGTGAAATGAGGGGCTGGATGAATCACAGACTAGAATCAAAATTGCCTGGAGAAATGTCAACAACCTCAGATATGCAGACAATACCACCCTAATGGCATAAACCAAAGATGAACTAAAGAGCCTCTTGATGAAGGTAAAAGAGGAGAGTGAAATGCTGGCTTAAAACTCAACATTCAAAAAACTAAGACCATGGTATTTCGTCCCATTGCATCATGGCAAATAGATGGAGAAAAAATGGAAACAGTGGCAGATTTTATTTTCTTGGGCTCCAAAATCATTGAAGATGGTGACTGCAGCCATAAAATTAAAAGACACTTGCTTCTTGTTAGAAAAGCTATGACAAACATAGACAGTGTATTAAAAAGCAGAGACACCACTTTGCTGACAAAGATCTGTATAGTCAAAGTTATGGTTTTCCCAATAGTCATGTACAGATGTGAGAGCAGGAACATAAAGAATGCTGGAGAGTGGAAGAATTGATGCTTTTATTTTATTTATTTATTTATTTATATTAGTTGGAGGCTAATTACTTCACAACATTTCAGTGGGTTTTGTCATACATTGATATGAATCAGCCATAGAGTTACACGTATTCCCCATCCCGATCCCCCCTCCCAAAACTGATGCTAGAGAATACTCTTGAGAGTTCCTTGGACAGCAAGGAGATCAAACCAGTCAATCCTAAATAGAATAAACTTTGAATATTCACTGGAAGGACTGATGCTAAAGCTGAAGCTCCACTACCAGTGGCCACCTGTTGCAAAGGGCTAACTCATTGGAAAAGATCCTGATGCTGGGAAAGGATTGAGGGCAGGAGGAAAGGGGCAACAGAGGATGCAATGGTTGGATGGCATCACCAACTGAATGGATGTGAATTTGAGCCAACTTCGGGAGATAGTCAAGGACTCAGAACCCTGGCATGTTTCAGTCCATGGAGTCTCAGATTCGGACATGACTTAATGACTGAACAGAAACAACAAGCCATAGTGAATCACAGTGCAACTGTCCAAGGGTTTCCCTGGTGGTACTAGTGATAAAGAACCCTTCTGCCAGTGCAGGAGACATAAGAGATGCAGGTTCAATCCTTGGGTTGGGAAGATTCCCTGGAGGATGCACTCTAGTGTTCTTGCCTGGAGAATCCCATGGACAGAGGAGCCTGGCAGTCCACAGTCCATACAGTCACAAGGAGTCGGACATGACTAAAGCGACTTAGCATGCACACATGCACAAGTGTTCAGTAGTCATACATGGCTAGTGGGTCCTATAACTGAACGGCACAGAACATTCCCAGTATCACTGACAATGTGAAATAGTATGACACGCTCATCCTTTGTTTACTCTGTCGTTCTAAATACAGGTAGTCACTCCATTGCTAGGTGGACATTGAAACAGATGGCTTCTGAAATTCTCTTGAGCCATGAATCCTTTGAAAAAGGACTATGCACAATCACTAAATAAAGCTGTTTGGGGGGGAAAAAAGAAAACCATTTGGATTATCTTTCCAAACATTTCCTTGACTTTTTGAAAATACATCTTTAAACATTGACTATCACTATGTGATATCTAATTGTGTTGGGAAATAGTGAAATGTATAGACTTTCCCAAGTAATACAAAATCACAAATAACTACTCACTTTGGTGGTGCAGGTGCTCTCAGATGCACTCTCTACTTTCTGTCCACTGAAATCTCTGCTAATAGAATTTCACTGCAGGTGGAAAGAAAAGATGGCAAGCAGACACAGCTCTTTTTAATTAAAGTAAAATCTCAAAAGATTTGCTTCTTATTACTGCTCCTAAATCTAAGTAGGGGACTTTCTTTTTCTTCATGTGATAGACGAAGGGAAAACAAATTGAACACGGAAAAGACAACATAAATGGAGAATGAGAAACGTTCTGAGCTAAAGCAAAAACCACTAAGACATGAGTACTTTTGAAGCACTGAGACACTTTGAGAAGCTATCTTAACCAAAGAATCAAGGTGTTTTAACTTTCTTCTTCTTAATCCAGTTTTCCATCTCAGTTACAAGCTAAGAAAGAAACTTGAAGAAATTAATATCTTAAGAAACCTCTGAAAAAATTTATCAGTGTTGCAACTTCAAGTTTTACAAGTATCCATCTTTATCAAGAAAAACTGGACTATTATGAAATCCGTTTAAGTAATACCTGGAGAAATACCAGCAACTGTTTCCTCCTCAATCCATGATAGTGAAAAACAAGAAAAAATGAGCACTGGATCCCACTTTTATTCTATGATCAAATATAGTCTTGTACCACACATGACAGCTATATTTTTTTGTCCTAATAGTCTTATTAATGATTTTTATTTGGAAGATCATTGCTTCACAATGCTGTGTTGGTTTCTACCATACAACAACTTGAATCAACCATACGTATACATACACCCCTTCCTCCTGAACCTCCCTCTCACCCTCCATCCCATCCCACAAGTCTAGGTTGTCACAGAGAACAGGCTTGAGCTCTCCCCTCGGTATTAAACAGCAACTTCCTACTAGCTAGCAATTTTACAGAAGGTAATGTTTGCATTTCAGTGCTATTCTCTCAATTCTTCCCACCCTCTCCTCACGCCACTGTATCCACAAGTCTGTTCTCTGTGTCTGAGTCTCTATTCCTGCCCTGAAAATAGGTTCATAAATACCATTTTTTCTAGATTCCATGTATACACGTTAATATACAACATGTGCTTTTCTCTTTCTGACATACTTTACTCTGTATAACAGGCTCTGGGTTCAAACACCTCACCGGAACTGACTTAAATTCATTCCTTTGTATGGCTGAGTAACATTTCATTGCATACATGTATCAAAACTTTCTTATCCATTCATCTGTCACTGAACATCTAGGTTGCTTCCACGTCCTTGCTATTGTAAATAGTGCTTCAATGAACATTGGGATACATGTGTCTTTTTGAACTATGGTTTTCTCAGGGTATACGCCTAGTAGTGGGATTATTGGGTCATATGGTAATTTTATTCCTAGTTTTTAATACTGTTCGCCATCGTGGCTCTATCAATTTACATTCCCACAAATAGAGCAAGAAGTTTCCCTTTTGTTCACGTCCTCTCAAGCATTTGCTGTTTGTAGATTTTTTGATGATGGTCATTTTGATCAGTGTGAAGTGATACTTCAGTGCTGATTTGATTTGCATTTCTCTAATATGAGCGATGATGTTGAGCATCTTTTCATGTGTGTTATCGACCACCTATATGTCTTCTTTGGAGAAATGTCTCAGGGAAGACATACAGATGGCCAATAAACACATGAAAACATGTCCAACATGATCCATTCCTGACCCCTGATCAGTGATGTGCCAAGGGAGAGGGGCAATGGGAAAAATCTGTCCTGTCTCAAGGAGATTTTAATCACTGACTTTGTTTGGAACTGTTGGTATATAATGATAAAAAGCAGAATGCATTTTAATTGGCTTTCTCATATATATATTTTTATTCCCTATAGAAAACTTGTTCCCTAATTGCCTGCACAACAGGCATATCACTCACCAACCCACCCACATTTAGGTAGCTTCTCAAAATTGTCTCATGGACATACCAGTGACATATGTATTGGACTATATCTGTGGGGAAGTTCAAATAGTTACATTTCTTGTAGCAAATCTATGATCTTATGAAAATTAAGCAGCATTCTCCTTTTATAATAAAACTCCTCTTTTTCAACTTGTAAACTGTGAAATAACTTCTTTCCATTATTTAAATAACTTTCAATTTAATATCATATTGCTGCTATTATTGTTGTTCACTCCTTAAGTGTGTCTGACTGCAACTCCATGGATTGCAGCATATCATGCTCCCCTCTCCTTCACTATTTTCTGGAGTTTGCTCAAATTCATACCCATTGAGTCAGTGATGCTTATTGAACCATCCCATCCTCTACCATCCCCTTCTCCTTTTGCCTTCAATCTTTCCCAGCATCAGGGTCTTTGCAAATGAGTCAGCTCCTCAAATTAGGTGGCCAAAGTATTGGAGCTTCATTTTCAGCATCAGTCCTTTAAATTACTATTCAGGGTTGATTTCCTTTAGGATTGACTGGTTTGGTCTCCTTCCAATCCAAAGGACACTTGAGAGTCTTCTCCAGTACCATAATTTAAAAGCACCAACTTTTTGGGACTCAGCTGTCTTTCTGGTCAAACTCTCACATTCATATACGACCACTGGAAAAACCACACCTTTGGACCTTTGGCAGCAAAAAATGGTGTCTCTGCTTTTTAATATCCTGTCTAGATTTGTCATAGCTTTCCTGCCAAGGAGCAAATGTCTTTTAACTTCATGGCTGCATTTGCCACCACAGTAATTTTGGAGCCCAAGAATTTATCCTATGAAATATTTTCATTTCATGATCTATTCAGTACTTCCTTAGTTATTCTTTTGTGACTTTGGATTATCCTAATATTCTTTCAGGTATAGGTGGTATAAAACATGCTAGGAAAAGTAAGGATACATTATTTTATGAGCCAGTGCCAATAAATTTTAAAAGAATTTATTTTTTAAATTAAAAATAAAAACGCACATCTCATAGCAGGCTGAGGATGAAATCAAAATAAAACTAAACCAAAACCTTTGAAATGCTAATGTTTACCCTGAGGCTGTTTAAAAACACCATGCTAAGTAATATAGGTAAAAAATAGTTAATAATACTCCAACAGAATATATATGAAATCAGAAAAGATGAAATTTTATTCAAGTCAATTATTTTTATGAGAAAAAAATAGATTAGAGGAAAAACTAATGATGGAAAATATATAACAGTAATTCATTTTAAATTGTAAAGGTCAGAGGTAAGAACGTTCAATTATTTCCCATTAAATACAAGGTATCAAATTGACTGCCACTGAGATCAAGTAAAATCTCATCTGTTTATTCCTGCTTTACTCGAGCTTTCTCATTGCATCCACACCATTTCAGATTCATTATTATAGTTCCCAGTCTACCAGTCATAAGTACAATGAAAAGTGCAATCAAAACAGTCACAGATATAGACTGACTGATTCATAAACTTATTAAATGAAGGAGAACAACTCAGAGAACACCATGTTGTATTCTTTGAAAAGGAAAAGATGGGTCTAATGATTAACCACAGGGTGCAAAAATTCTTCAATAGTTGAATAATCAAAGTTTGTGATAAACAATCACCTTCTTCCCAATTGCATGTTTTCCTTCCCCTCTCTTTCTACCCTGTCAGGAATTCACATTTCTATTCATCACAATGCATCTATAATGCAGAGATTTGAATACACTTTATAATTTCAGTCAAATCTTCTTTGGGGTTCAGCACACACACAAAAATTATAAACTAGAGCACTGTAAGTCAAAAAAAGAAGTAAATACTGAGGCATATAGAATTACTGAGTTAACTCTTTTGAGATGTTATTGCTGATATAATCAATGGCACTTGGAAAGATTTTGATCATTTTATCTTAGGAATTTAATATAATATTGGCAACTGTTTGATGGCTGGTGCATAATGTGGAACTGCATTTATTAAGTACTGAAATAAACATTCTTGAGTATATATCAAAATAGATAATAAGAGAAAGTGAGCAGCAGAATATAGTGATCCAGAGAATAAAGAACATGGTATTTGATAGAACTGATTTTGAATTCTAGCTTTGCAGATTATTCTGTGTAATACTGTAATGCATTTAACTCTTCCAAGTGCTCAGTTCAGAATCAAGAGACTTGAGTTCGATCCCTGGGTCAGGAAGATCCCCTGGAGAAGGAAATTGCACTCACTCCAGCAATCTTGCCCAGAGAATTCCATGACAGAGGAGCCTGGTGGGCTACAGTCCACGGGTTCTCAAGAGTTGAATTCAACTTAGTGACTAAACCACCACCACCAGTGTGAAGATATCATTATGTCTCATAGGATTTTACTGAGCATTTAACTTACTAATGTACACAAAGTGCCCCTTACACATTTCTAAAATGTTTTAGGAAGCTGTACATTTCTGGCATATATGAGTTATGGTTTTGGAATTGAGTAGCAATCTTAAAAAAAGTATCAAAACATTTTTCATCAGATAGATATAAACTTCATATGCAAAAATGGCCTTGTGATTTTTGTATTTGCTTCTGTGTATGAGCCCCTTTGTAGCAAGTAAAAGTACAATCATATTATATTTATTGTTTAAGTAGATTTCATTGTAGTTTAAATTCAGGGGGGAAAAAGTGAAAAATGTAAGAGATTTCCATTACCCAAAAGTGAAAACAAGTATAGGCATAATGACCTAAAACAAAGCAAAATAAACAACAACAAAAAAATGAATAAACAAAAAAGTAAGATGCAAAACATTCACCTTTCAGGTAGACTTTTACCCAACTGTGGTTCTTTTACTTAGTAATTTGTAGCTGTTCTTTTGCATACATACTCAGCCACTTCTCTGTCCATGGGATCCTCCAGGCCAGAATATTGGAGCAGGTTGCCATGCCCTCCTTCAGGGTAGCTTCCAGACCCAGGGATCAAACATATGTCATCTTTGTCTCCTGCATTGCAGGTGGATTCTTTACCATTGCACCACCAAGGAAGCACCATTGTTCTTTAGAAGTAGTAAATGAGGGACTTCCTTGGAGGCCTAGTGGTTAATACTCCGCCCTCTCACTGGATGGAGCATGAGTTCCATTCCTGGCTGGGGAAATAAGATACCATGTGTGGCACGGACAGAAAAAAAAAGAAAAAGTAGTAAATAATGTACAATCACTGCATTTGATGAATTAAGACCTTTTTTATATAGTTGTGTGTATTCTTGCCATCTCTTCTTAATCTCTTCTGCTTCTGTTAGGTTCTCACTGCTTCAGTCCTTTATTTTGTCCACTCATCTTTGCGTGACATGTCCCGTTGGTATCTCCAATTTTCTTGAAGAGGTCTCTAGTCTTTCCCATTTTGCTGTTTTCCTCTATTTCTTTCCTTTGTCATTGAAGAAGGCCTTCTTATCTCCCTTTCTATTCTCTGGAGCTCTGCATTCAGTACCCTTTCTCCCTTGCCTTTTGTGTTTCTTTTCTCATCTATTTGTAAGGCTTCCTCAGACAGCCACTTTGCCTTCTTGCATTTCTTTTTCCTTGGGATGGTTTTGGTCATTGCCTTCTGTATGATGTTACAAACCTCCATCCAGAGTTCTTCAGGCACTCTCTACCAGATATAATCCCTTGAATCGATTTGTCACCTCCACTGAATAATCATAATGAATTTGATTTAAGTCATACCTGAATGGTCTAGTGTTTTTCACTACTTTCTTCAATTTAACCCTGAAGAAGAAGAATATCACTGAGTCAAATTTTATTGACATTGCAATTTTGCTTATAATTAATGCATTTGTTTGGTCTTATATAGGTAAGAAACTTAAAGCTTCACATTTTTATTCATTGTATATACATTATGGCTATACAAATAATATTGTATAAAATATTAACACTAATTTTCAAGATTTTGGTGTACAGACAAATCTAATAATAATTGAGGCAACTACACAATATCATAGTTGATTTTCAGCACATTGAAAAGCTATGTAAAGTGAGAATATTTATATTTGTTATCTTTTGTTTAGATTGGCAAGCTTCACTTCTCTGTCATCAGCAATGTTTTTCTCACCTTATGTTTCTGTGGCATAAAGTTGAAGAAGAAAAGTGAAGGATACTTTCCCTTTTTATAAATAAAAAATAATATTTATATCTTTTATCTTACCTTTTCAATAATTGGGTAGAAGGACAAAGAGATATTGTATAATAATGAGGTATTTATTGCATATTCTGACTGTAAAAACAGGAAGCACAATGAGTCTCTTTTACAATTGTAGTGTGAAACGTGCTTACAATTTAGGAAAAGTGCACAATAACAGGAAGAAAAGAAGATTTTGAGGAAGATAAAAACAGAGATGTTGAAAATAGAGAAGACAGACAGCAAAGGACTGGTGAAGATTTGTTGGATAAGAAGAAATTAGAGGAGAGAGGAAAAGGAATATATGAGGAAGGAAGCCAGAAGGGACCAAAGGGAAGGAAAAGAATCATCCATTTATTTATTCTTTCATTCACTCAGTAATGTAGCATGTGATACACTAGTTTACCAAGAACATATGGAGGACTTCCATCATAGTCCTGTGGTTGAGAATCCAGCCAATGCAAGGGACACACATTTGATCCCTGGTCTGAGAAGATTCCACATGCCTCAGGGCAATTAAGCCTGAGCTCTAGAGCCCATGCCCCTGAAATGAGAAGCCCCTGCAATGAGAAGCCTGAGCAATGCAACTAGAGAGTATACTACAAGTGGAGAAAGCTCTTGGGCAACAAAGAAGACCCAACATAGCCAAAAATAAATAAATGCATAAAAATCATTTCTATAAAAAAGACCACGTAAAGCTCTGGTGCCACCTCTGAGTCAGATGCTGGGCATGTATAGAGAAAAGAATTGAACACTTTCTTTAGTCTAGTAGAAGGGATAAAAATAATGAACAAATGCATTTAAATATATCATTAGTTTTTATAGCTCTAAAAGAAAACAGGGCACATACTCCTGTAACTACTGCTCATTGAATATAAGTTTGCACCATCAGGTATGAAAAGAAGGTATAGAAAACTAAGCCTTAGAGTTTATCTAACTTTATTCTGTAATCACGGAGTAGTTTATTATTTTCTGCACTTATTGAGATTTTTTTGTCTTTTAATTTTTTTTTTTTTTTTCAGTTTAGGGCAGACACAGATGAGTTAATGATTTCATTGGAGATAAAATGTATTGCATATGTTAATATTCTTTTGCATTTTCCTTTGAATCATTCAAATTGTAGTACTGAGCATTACACAAAGGGCTTAGGATAGCTGTTTTTATTAAATCTCAGAGTTTATACTTAAACTACAATTTTAGTTTTTTATTTGAGATGCTAATTCATGCCAACACTTCTGAAAATTTATTTGGGGTTAGTAATAATAGAACTTTTATGGTCATTTTATTATCAAATTAAATTAAATATTATGACCTAGTTTGATCTTTGTGGAGATGTTATCCAATAAAAAACTTGAGATGCACAATAATGTAAGTATATTTAATGCCACAGAGCCATTCACTTTAAATGGTTAAAAGGGTACATTTAGCTTTATGTATATTTTGCCAGAACATTGAAGAAATGACAAAAGAAATCCTAATGCATGAGAATGTAAAGAGAAGATTTCCCTATAAGTTCCCTGATTTTAGCTTTCTTTCCTAATCTCTTAGAGTCATGATCCTCTATTATGGCTAGGACATATTTAAGAATCTCTCTGAGCAAATACTGCTTTCTTTGTGTACAAGAGCAAGCATATACAATTTCATTAAAGAAAGATTTCTTGTGGAAGACAAAACAAATCATTAATCAAACATAAACTATACCATTCAAAATGAACAACTCCTCTTTTTATCCAGGTTATTTTATTCAAGGAATCAGAACCAGATAAATAAAAGAAAAAAAGGATATAATTCAAAAAGATACATGCACCCCTATGTTCATGCAGACTACTTAACAATAGCCAGGAAGTTACCTCTATGCCCATCAACAGAGGAATGGATGGAGAAGATGTGCTACATATACACAGAGGACTATTACTCAGTCATGGGCTTCCCAGGAGGCTCAGTGTTAAAGAACCCAGCTGCTACTGTAGGAAATGCAGGAGACACGGATTTGATCTCGAAGTCAGGAAGATCTCCTGGAGGAGGAAATGGCAACCTACTCCAGATTCTTGCCTGCAAAATCCCATGGACAGAGGAGCCTGGTGAGATTTAACCCATGGTGTGGCAAACAGTCCCACACTACTGAGCAACTAAGCATGTATCCATTACTCAGCCATAAAAAGAAACAAAATTGTGCCATTTGCAGAGGCTGTCATATAGAGTAACTTAAATCAGGAGGAGAAAAACAAATGTATACTACCATGTATATGTAGAATCTATAAAAACGGTACAGATGATCTTATTTGCAATGCAGAGATAGAGACATAAACGTGGAGAACTACATGTGGATACCCAGGGGGAAAGGCTGGGGGCTGGGAGTGAGATGAATTGGGAGAGTTCTGAGCCAGGCCATCTAGAATGGAAAGGAGCTTTACAGACAGAAAGGAGAGGAACATTTTGGCCACAGACAAGGGCTTCCCTGGTGGCTCAGATCATAAAAATCTGCTTGCCTTGTGGAGATGCAGATTCAAACCCTGGATAGGTAAGATCCCCTGGAGAAGGAAGTGACAATCCACTCCAGTACTTTTGTCTAGAGAATTCCATGGACAGAGGAGCTTGATGGGCTACAGTCCACGGGGTTGCAAAGAGTTAGACACAACTGAGTGACTGGCACTTTCACTTATTTTCAAAGTTGTGAGAGAATCTTCGGGTTAGGCCATGAGAAGAGGGATTCCCTCATGAATGGAACATATATTGATGAGGACAAGGAGCTCAGAAGAGACTGGGGAGGGGATTAAGCAGCTTGGCATGTATTAGCCTGTGGTGTGTGGGACTGGTCCTGGGGACCACCACGGAAAGGATGGAAATGGACAGGCTGAACTATGAAGGTTATTGTCCTTGATAGTGGATCTCTTCCAAATGAGCTCACTGTTGGCACTAGAAATAATGTACTTGCTTTGCTATTGAGCACATCTGCAGGATAAGCACTCTGGGAAATGTGAGTGTGATCATTCAGTTTCTCCATGGAGTCAAAGCCTGTCTCTGGGCTTGACAATGCTCTGGCTGCATGACAGTGTGGAGACATATAAAGTGTGAGAACACAACAGGTATTTGATTTTACTGGCCACCTCCCTAATAATCCACAAGCAATATCCATTTGAAAGCATATAACTGGAGCCAGGAAGCAGCTATATGATAATTTTTAAAACATCTTTTTGTTCTTTTAGAACTGCAAATCCAGAAAGGCTAAGAATTCAAGCAGTATAATTATCTTTTAAATATTTCAATTTTTATATAATGTATGTTGAGGCAAAAAATGTTATGGTTCATAATACAAGTCTCCCTCAACCTCAATTCTGTTTTAGGATGTCCTTTATTTAGAGTAAAAAAAATAATAATAATAGTAAAACCTTAATGACTCATCCCATGTTCATGATCATTTGTGGCCATTATAGCATAGGTCACTCCCAGCTTCCATTATTATCAGAATGTTAAAGACCCTGTTGGGGCTTCTCATTGTCATTTACTTGACATCCATTTATTATTTACCACTAGGGACATCACAGATGGCCCAATATCCTTCTGATACTCTTTAATGAAGAATGATCATTATTTTTATGGTTCCTCCTTGAGTACCCTATCTGTGAGTAAATAGCTACTGGAAGAGAAATTGTATTTGGTGAGTAATTAGCAATTGACCACACCTCACAAAGAAATCTGTGCAGTTCAACAGACTATCCAGACTCTTTAAACTTTAATTTACCAGGGAAGATGTGGAAATAATGAGTTAAACAGAGTGTAGAGATAAGGTGTACAGATAAATAAATGTGAAAGCACTTTGTTGCATTACTTAGGACTATTTAGGATACAGAAGACAAAAGACCTTACTCAAATTGGCTTATGCTAAGGAATTTGTTACCTTTTAAAATTGAAAATTCTTGAGAAAGGAATGACTTTAATGTGTTCAAATAAGGTCATTAAATCTGTTTTCTCTTCACTTGAGTCTGTTTCTCTGGGTTACTTCCTTTTCAGACAGAAAAGTTCATGTGGTTGCAAGGTTGCTGCATGACCTTTGGGGATAACATCCACACTTGATAGGAAAGAGTACTTACCCTGATGCATGTGAGTGTGCTAAGTCGCTTCAAACATGTCTGACTCTGAAATGCTACGGACTGCAGTTCACCAGGCTCCTCTGTCTATGGGATTCTCCAAGCAAGAATATTGGAGTGTGTTATTTGCTTCTCCAGAGTATCTTCCCAAGGATCAAAACCATATCTCTTATGTCTTCTACACTGTTGGTGGGAATGTAAATTGGTAACAGACACTGTAGAGAACAGTGTTGAGGTTCCTTAAAAAGCTGAAAACAGAGCTACTATGTGATCCAACAATCCCACTCCCAGACATATATTCAGAAAAAAATATGAATTCAAAAAAGACACATGCGTTCCAACATTCACTGTCATGCTATTTATAAAATTAAAAACATGGAAGTAAACTAAAAGTGCATCAATAAAGGAATGGATATAAAAGAAAAATTGTATATATAAATATGTATAAAATGGACTGTTACTCAACAATAAAATGAATGAAATAATGCCTCTTGCAGCAATATGGATGGACCTAGAGATGATCATATTAAATGAAGTGAGTCAGAGAAAAATAAATGTCATATGTGGGATCTAAAAAAGTGAAACCAATGAAGTTATTTACAAAACAGAAGTAGACTCTTAGAGAAAACACAAAATTATGGTTACCAAAGGGATAATGGTATGGGGGAAGATAAATTAGGAGTTTGGGATTAACTATATATACAGTACTGTGTTTATATGTATATAGTACAAATATACAAATCAAGGTATCCAGTATGTTACTGGAGAAGAGCTGAGGTCAATGGCTTACACTCCAAAAAGAATAAAGCGATTGGGCCAAAGCAGTACTGTATATAAAATAGGTAATCAGCAAGGTCCTCTTACCTAACACAGAGAATTACATTCAATATCTTATAATTACTTATAATAGAAAGAATCTGGAAAAAAATACACATATGCATAACTGAGAGCCTTCCCTGGTAGCTCAGCTGGTAAAGAATCTTCTGGCAATGCGGGGGACCCCGGTTTGATTCCTGGGTCGAGAAGATCCCCTGGAGAAGGGATAGGCTACCTACTCCAGTATTCCTGGGCTTCCCTGGTGGCTGAGATAGCAGAGAATCTACCTGCAGCACAGGAAACCCGGGTTCAATCCCTCAGTTGGGAATATCCCATGGAGGAAGGCATGACAACCCACTCCAGTATTCTTGCCTGGAGAACCCCCATGAACTCAGGAGCCTGGCAAGCTATAGTCCATGGTGTTGCAGAGTCAGACACAACTGAGTGACTAAGCACAGCTCAGCATGCATAAGTGAATCATGTTTATGTACGACTGAAATTAACACAGCATTGCAAATTATGCATACTTCAATCTTAAAAAGTTTAATAAAGTAAACATTATAAAGATATAAATTTTTCACTAATATTTTGATCTACGCCCAAGAAAACTCTTAAAGCATGATGTCCTTAAGAGTATCTTTGTTCCCTAAACTTCATACACAATACCTATTCTAATTTCCAGTTCTGCTTTTTAAAGTATAGTAAGTATTTAAAGAAACTTGCAAAATAATCTGATGGAAAAATTCTTATTTGTAAACACTGTTCCCTATAATTTTATAGTTGTCCCCCATACTTGTGTCAATGATTTTTTTTTTTTTTTAAGGCACTCACAGAGCATGGTTGTCTTCTTTTTCTAAAGCATATTCAAAGTACTCCCTTCCGAAATCTCAGCCTTATCATGGCCAAGGGGCTTGCGTAATTCAGTGAAGCTATGAGCTGTGTCGTGTAGGCCCACCCAAGATGGAGGTCATAGTGAAGAGTTCTGACGAAACACAGTCCACTGGAGGTCAGTTCAGTTCAGTCACTCAGTCGTGTCTGACTCTGCGACCCCCTGGACTGCCGCACACCAGGCCTCCCTGTCCATCACCCACCCCCGGAACTTCCTCCCACTCATGACCATTGAGTCAGTTACACCATCCAACCATCTCATCCTCTGTTGTCCCCTTCTCCTCCCACCTTCAATCTTTCCCAGCATGAGGAAATGAGTCAGATCTTTTCAAATGAGTCAGATCTTCACATCAGGTGGCCAAAGTATTGGAGTTTCAGCTTCAGCATTGATCTTTCAATGAATATTCTGGACTGATTTCCTTTAGGATGGACGGGTTGGAACTCCTTCCTGTCCAAGGGACTCTCAAGTGTCTTATCCAACACCACAGTTCAAAAGAATTAATTCTTTGGCACTCAGCTTTCTTTATAGGACTATAAAGACACTCTCACATCCATACAGGACTACTGGAAAATCCATAGCTTTGACTAGACTGACCTTTCTTGGCAAAGTTATGTCTCTGTTTTTTAATATGTTGTTTAGGTTGGTCATAACTTTTCTTCCAAGGAGCAAGCCTTTTTCTTAATTTCATGGCTGCAGTCACCATCTTCTGTGATGAAAAAATAAAGTCTGTCCCTGTTTCCATTGTTTTCCCATCTATTTGCCATATAGTGATGGGACCAGATGCCATGATCTTAGTTTTATGAATGTTGAGTTTTAAGCCAGCTTTTTCACTCTCCTCTTTCACTTTCATCAAGAGGCTCTATAGTTCTTCTTCACTTTCTGCCATAAGGGTGGTGTCATCTGCATATCTGAGGTTATTGATATTTGTCCCAGCAATATCTGGGAGACTGCCATTGAAGGTAGGAATGGCAATCCACTCCAGTATTCTTACCACAAGAACCCCATGAACAGAATGAAAAGGCAATAAGATATGATACCAGAAAATGAGCTCTCCAGGTCACAAGGTGTCCATCACCAACTCCCGGAGTTAGTGCCCTCCTAAAAAGATGAGAAACAGGAACAAGCTCTCTCCCTCTTTCACCAAGGAAAGATCATGTGAAGATATGCCTGGGGAGAAGGTTCTCACCATGAACCCAACCATATTGAAAAGTTGATCTTAGGGTTCTATTAGGGAACCACCCACCTTGGCCAGGCCTGTTTGCATGAGTTGTATCACAACAGGAGGGCCCGATGAGGAATATGATGCTGCCCTGGAAAACTAACCAGGAGAATTCAGGACTGACCTAAAGAAGAAGATGACTAATCTCCCCAAGTCTTTCTCATCGGAATGCATCTTGGCTAAGAGATGCACGCAGTGTCGGGGAAGACCCTGAGTCAGACTATTGGTCAAGCAATGTAATTGGTCAGAGACAACCCAGAAACTAACCATCAAATCTGAGATTCCAAGCCAGGTCACAGAGCAGTTCTCCTGGGTTCCCTAACCCTACTGCACTCCACCCAATCTCTCCTACCTAAAAAAGCCATTTGCTTTGTCAGCATGTGTATCTCATCAGACAATTCATTTCCAAGTGTTCTTGACTTTAGCCCAGTGAGGCCCATGTCAGTCTGACTTCAAGAATTATAAGATAATAATTTGTGATTTTTATGTCACTAACTTCTTATCCTTTCTTATAGCAGCAATGGGAAACTAATACTAATAAAACACAGAAAAAGGGAAACAGAAACTTATACACCATGAATGAAATACCATTGTAACAAAAAAAAACAAAATTTCTGTCTTGGCTTTTTGACTCGGTAGGAGATAGAAGCCTGACTGTAGGTAAGGAGACTGCTGGTGAAATCTACTAGAATGGTGAGGAAATTGCTATTAGAGACTAAAGACAAAGAAAACCATGATTTGTATAGGCAGAACGCTTAGAAAATGTGTTGCCTGTGATAAATCAGAAAACAGAAAATGTAACAAGTGACTCTATGAATGACTCAGATTCATGGGCAGCATATTGAAGTGGTAATTGTCTTTTTTTTCTTCTCAAGTATAATAAGTTGTTGCAAGAGAGAGACATGCTAAAGAGAGTTTAGAGCAGTATTTAGAGGGATATTTTTCTTTCACAAAATTTTTTCTCTCACTCCCACACTTTTCAGCTGTCAAAAGTTTCTCAGAGTCATACATAGCATAAGGATGAGGATCATAATCAGGGCATTACTAGCAAAACACAGTCCTGAGACGAAAAATCAAATCAAGGGCAACCAGTGTTCAGGTAACAGAAATTTAAGGAAGTGCTATGTAAACTTTCTTAATTGGACAAATGAGCTTCTAAGAATCTTAAGGGAAGTTGTAATTCATCCCATTTTGCATCCCAGTATAGAGATGGACCATCTTAAAGAGATTTGAAAGTGGGAATTTTGTGTTATATGGTGGATTACAATTTAACACATATAAAAATCACTATTTTTAAAGGACTTGTATCAGCTTGAACTTCATGGAATTAGACAGTTTAAATGCAAATAGATTACTAGGTACTAAATATATCTAGTCAGGAAACAGGCCAAGAAATTTACTCATACCATCACACATCATTTCCTACAGGAAAGCAAAGATAGCAAAAATCACCCTAAGAGCCCTTGAGAAGTACAATATTAGCAACCACTCCCAGGGAGTAGAAACAGGTCTAAATGAAGGAAAATCCTCTATAGTGGCCGAAGACGGGGATTACACTTCTTTCTGAATTTCCCATGAGGTTAGGTCCTGATAAACCCACGTTAAGTATCATATGTTGAAAATACATTTATTACACCTTCCCTAACGAACATCATAGCTTAGCCTAACCTACCTTGCTGCTGTTGCCGTTAAGTCATCAAGTTATATCTGACTCTTTGTGACCCCAGAGACTACAGCCCTCCAGGCTCCTCTGTCCATGGGATTTCCCAGGCAAGATTACTGGAGTGGGTTTCTATTTTCTTCTCCAGGGGATCTTCCCCATCGAGAGATCCAACCCATGTCTCCTGCTCGGCAGGAAGATTCTTTATTACTGAGTTACCCAGGAATCCTCAGTCTACCTTAAATGTGCTTAAAATGTTTACATGAGCCTGTGTGCATGCAATCATGCTAAGCCGCTTCAGTCGTGTCCAACTCTGTGCGACCCTATGGACCATGGCCCGCCAAGCTCTTCTGTCCAGGGGATTCTCCAGGCGAAAATACTGGAGTGGGTTGCCATGCCCTCCTCCAGGGGATCTTCCAACCCAGGGAAGGATCCCGTGACTTTTATGCCTCCTGCACTGGCAGCCATGTTCTTTACCACCTGGGAAACACTTGCATGAGCCTACACGTGGGCAAAGTCATTCAACACATTTTGGTTTGTCTCTAAAGGTTATGAGCTAGCTGACTAACACAGTGCTGAAACATGGCAGATAGAGAAATAACCATGGGTTTTTTGTTTTTTGTTTTTTTGCATTCTGTGTGGTAGACACTGACTAAAGAACTTCATAAACATCATCTCAGTAAATCCTTACATTGACTCTTGGAGGTAAATTGTACTTAGTTTGACATCACTGTTTTATCAATGAGAAAGTCAAGTCCTAAATTTTTATATAAATTGCTCTGAGTGAGCAATAGATGGTGAGAATTGGAAAGTAGGCCCAGATCTATTCTAATTCCAATATCTAGGTTCTTATTTATTTTCTATTATTACTTCAATGATCTAAGTTCTATTCCAACTGTAATTTAATGGGAAATACTTTTCTCATCTCCCCCACCCCCCCCCACCCCCAGTGAGTGAAACGTGAATTTCTTGATTTCTGAGTTAGTGAAAATTAAATTTATGCTTTTCAGAAAGTGGCTCCATTAGAATTGGTAAGGGCGTTTCACATAGTCTAACTTGATTATAAAGCCTTTAAGACTTCCACTGAGTGCTCCAGAATATATATTTTACCCTTCTTTACAAAGTTTGGTTCCTTGCTTACAAATAAAATGACTATTTTCTTCTCCCAGTCAATGCATCAAAGTTTAAAGAAAACTGCAGCTTCCTTCTAGAACTTGCCATTTATAAAAGACTATTCCAAGAGAATTTGCAATGACTTGATCTCCAGATGTGATAGTATAAAATGTTTTGGATAGATTTTAGTAATACTCATTCTTCTCATATTCTTTTTTGAATCTTGCCAATCAGTCTCAGACACTGATCATGCTTATGATACATGACAGGAAGATAAAGTGATCACAGACTTGTCATGGCAAAGTACCTGGCGTAATTCCATGAAATTAAGAGCCATGCCACGCAGGGGCACCCAAGATGGACAGGTCCTAGTGAAGAGTTCTGATGAAACATGGTTCACTGGAGAAGGAAATGGCAACCCACTCCAGTATTCTTGCCTGGAGAACCAGAATATGTCTGGTGATGAAAGTAAACTCTGATGCCATAAAAACAATATCGAAATTGTTCTTTCCAGCATAAGAACCTGTAATGCTATGTCTGTGAACCAAGGTATATTAGACATAGTCAAGCAGGAATGGCAAGAGTGAACATTGATATCTTAGGAATCAGTGAACCAAAATGGACAAGAATGAGTGAATTTATTTCAGATGACCATTCTATCTACTCCTGTGGGTAAGAATCCCTTAAAAAAAATAAAATAGCCCTCACTGTCATCAAGAAAGTCCAAAATGTAGTGTTTGTGTGCAATCTCAAAAATGACAGAATAATCTTGGTTCATTTCCAAGGCAAACGACTCAACATCACTCTCATCCAAGTTATGCCCCAACCACTGATGCTGAAAAAGCTGAAGTTCAACAGTTCTATGAGGACCAACAACATCTTCTAAAATAAATCCTTCTCCCCCTGAAAAAGATGTCATTTTCATCGTAGGGGATTGGAATGAAAAAGTAGAATGTCAAGAGACACTTGGAATAACAGACAAGTTTGGCCTTGGAGTACAAAATGAAGCAGGGCAAAACTAACAGAGTTTTATCAAGAGAATATGCTGGTCATAGCAAATACTCTTTTCCAACAACATAAGAGAAGACTCTACACATGGACTTCACTAGATGGTCAATACCAAATTCAGTTGATTATTTTCTTTGCAGCCAAACATGGAGAAGCTCTATTCAGGAAGCAAAAACAAGACCTAGAGCTGACTGTGACTCAGATTATGAGCTCCTTATTGCAAAATCCAGGTTTAAATTGCACAAAGAAGGAAAAACTACTAGGCCATTCAGGTATGACCTAAATCAAACCTCTTATGGTTAAAAAGTGGAGGTGATAAATAAATTCTAAGGATTAGATCTGATAAACAGATTGCCTGCAGAACTATGAATGGAAGTTCATAACACTGTACAGGAGGAAGTAAGAAAAAGCAATGCTGTAAGGCAAAGTGGTTGTCTGAGACTTGACAAATAGCTGAAGAAGGAAGAGAAGCAAAAGGCAAGGGAGAAAGGGGAAAATATACTCAACTGAATGCAGAATTCCAGAGAGTAGCAAGAAGAGATAAGAAGGCCTTCTTAAATAAACATTGCAAGGAAGTAGAAAAATAAAATAAAATGGGAAAGACTGCAGATCTTGTCAAGAAAATTAGAGATCAAAGGAATATTTCATGCAAGGATGGGCATTATAAAGGACAGAAACAATAAAGACCTAAGAGGAATGGAAAAAATTAAGAAGAGATGGAAAGGATATTTAGAAGAACTCTACATAAAAGGTCCTAGTGACCGGCATAACCACAATGATGTGGTCACTCATCTAGTCAGACATCCTGGAGTGTGAAGTCAAATGGGCCTTAGGAAGCATTACTACAAGCAAAGCTAGTAGAGATGGAAGAATTCCATTTCACCTACTTAAAACCCTAAAAGATGATACTGTTGAAGAGCTGCTCTTAAAATGTTAGCAAATTCAGAAAACACAGCATTGACTGGAAAAGGTCAGTTTTCATTCTAATTCCAAAGAAGGGCAATGCCAAAAAATGCTCAAATTACCATATTCTTCTTATTTAACTTATATGCAGATAACATCATGTGAAATGCCAAACTGGATGACTCATAAGCTGGAATCAAGATTGCGGGGAGAAATATCAACAGTCTCACACATGCAGATGATACCATTCTAATGGCAGAAAGGGAAGAAGAAATAAAAAGCCTCTTGATGAGAGTGAAGGAAAAGAGTGACAAAGGTGGCTTAAAACTCAACATTCAAGAATCTAGGATCATGACATCCAGTCCCATCACTTCACTGCAAATAGATAGGGGAAAAGTGAAAGCAGTGATTGATTATCTCTACTTGGGCTCCAAAATCACTCCAAAATGTTGACAATACCCATGACCTTAAGAGACACTTGATCCTTGGAAGAAAATCTGTGACAAACCTAGACAGCATATTAGAAAGCAGAGACATTGTTTTGTCAACAAAGGTCCATATAGTCAAAGCTATGGTTTTTCCAGTGATCTATACAGATGTTAGAGTTTCACCATAAAGAAGGCTGAGCACTTAAGAATTGATGCTTTCAACCTGTGGTGCTGCAGAAAACATTTGAGAGTCCCTTGAAATGCAAGGTGAGCAAACAAGTCAATACTAAAAGAAATGAACCCTGAACATTTATTGGAAGGAATGATGCTGAAGCTGAAGCTCCAATAACTAGACCACCTGATGAGAAGAGCTTAATCATTGGAAAAGACCCTGATACTAGGAAAGATTGAAGACAGAAAGAGTAGGGGGCAGCAGAGGATGAGATGGTTGGATAGCATCATCGACAAAATGGAGATGAGTTCAAGCAAATTCGGGAAATATTGAAGGACAGAGAAGCCTCAAATTCTAAAAGATGCTGCTGCTAAAGTGCTGCACTCAATATGCCAGGAAATTTGGAAACCTCAGCAATGGCCACAGGACTGGAAAAGGTCAGTTTTCATTCCAATCCCAAAGAAAGGCAATGCCAAAAAATGTTCAAACTACCACACAATTGCACTCATCTCACATTCTAGGAAACTAGTGCTGAAAATTCTCCAAGATAGGCTTTACCAGGATGTGAGCTGAGAAATTCAAGATGTTAAAGCTGGATTTAGAAAAGGCAGAGGAACCAGTGATCAAATTGCCAACATCCATTGGATCATAGAAAAAGAAATAAAATTCCAGAAAAAAAACATCTACTTCTACTTCATTGACTATGGTAAAGCCTTTGACTGTGTGGATCACAACAAACTGGAAAATTCTTAAAGAGATGGGAATACCAGACCACCATACCTGCCTCCTGAGAAATCTGTATGCAGGTCAAGAAGCAACAGTTAGAACTGGACATGGAACAACAGACTGCTTCCAAATTGGGAAAGGAGTACACGAAGGTTATATTTTGTCACTTTGCCTACTTAACTTATATGCAGAGTATATCAAGTGCAATGCCGACTTGGATGAAGCACAAACTGGAATGAAGATTGCTGGGAGAAATATCAATAGCCTCAGATATATGGATGACACCACCCTTATGGCAGAAAGCAAAGAGGAACTAAGGAACCTCTTGATGAAAATGAACGAGGAGAGTGAAAAAGCTGGTTTAAAACTCAACATTCAAAAAAATGATCATGACATCCAGTCCCATCACTTAATGGAAATAGATGGGGAAACAATGAAAACAGTGACAGACTATTTTTTTGGTCTCCATAATCACTGTAGATGGTGACTGCAGCCATGAAATTCAAAGACGCTTGCTCCTTGGAAGAAAAGCTATGACCAACCTAGGCAGCATATGAAAAAGCAGAGACATTAATTACTTTGCCAACAAATGTTCGTCTAGTCAAAGCTATGGCTTTTCCAGTAGTCATGTATGGATTTGAGAGTTGAACCATAAAGAAAGCTGAGTGCTGAAGCACTGATGCTTTTGAACTGTGGTGTTAGAGAATACCCTTGAGAGTCCATTGGACAGCAAGCAGATCAAACCAGTCAGTCCTAAAGGAAATCAGTCCTGAATATTCATTGGATGCTGAAGCTGAAGCTCCAATAATTTGGCCACCTGATATGAAGAACTGACTTTTTGGAAAAGACCCTGATGCTGGGAAAGACTGAAGTTGGGAGGAGAAGGGGACAATAGAGGGTGAGATTTTTGGATGGCATCACTGACTCGATGGACATGAGCTTGAGCAAGCTCTGGGAATTGGTCCTGGATATGGAAGCCTGGTGGGCTGCAGTCCATGGGGTCGCAAAGAGTTGGACACAACTAAATGACTGAAATAAACTGAAAGATATCTGGCATGTTGCTGTCCACCGTGTCACAGATTTGGACGTGACTTCACAACTAAGCAACAACAATGTCTGCTAAATAAATTAATTGATATATTATAAGAACCAATACAAAATTTAAATGTCCCCATTTTTTCTCCCTTCAAAGCTTATCTAATGTTACTTTTATTATATATACATATATATGTATATGTATACATATGTGTGTGTGTATGTCTGTGTGTGTGTGTTTGGGCATTTTGTAAAGCTTATATTGAAAATTATCCCTTGTGAAAGTTTGGTGTTTTTTTTTTTTTCACTTTAAGAATGAATTAAATTTAACTTAGCTTTAAAAATAAAAATAAATACTTTGTTAAAGCTTGTGAAAAATGATTAGCTTTGCTTATGACTCACAAAGTCCTAAGAAAGTGATCAACGTGAGAAATAAAACTGTGACATGAACTAGAACTATCTTATCTCTAAGGTGTCTTTTAACCCAGTGCATATCAAATTTATATGTGCCTCAGAAGTACAAGATTATTTTGATTTTTTAGGTCCATGGTGGGGTCCAAAAGTTTACATTTTTTAAAAGTTCCCAGGTGATGTCAATGGTTCCCAGGTATCAAACCTGGTCTAGGGACCGTGGTTTGATAGTCACTGCTCTTACCAAGATAAATTCTCTGACTGGACAAGGCATAGAAGCCAGAAGATTGACTCAGGATGAGGCAAGATGACAGAAAGCATTCTCTTCTTTTGAATGTATAGAGATAGGTCTAGGAACCTCTTTCAAAAAATAAAAAAATATTTGTAAAGTCATAAGCTCATTCATTGCAAGATACTATTCAAAATAAACATAAATGCAACACTTTATTAAAGTAAAAGTATTTTTACTATTAATATACAAATGGTGAAGAGTGACAATTTTGATATACTGTAAGCCATACTTTCAATGTCTTTCATAAATACAAAACTTCAACATTTGCAGTATAATTTTTACAGTTTAGACATATATACACAGCATTTCATAGGGACATACTCTATTGAAACAAAAAGAAAACTTTGTGGTTGCTAACTTAACAATATAGAATTTGAATGGCATATATAAGTTAAAGAAAATAAAAGGCAGCATGTTTTAATGCATACTGAACACAGCATAGAATTCACATACCAAAAAATAAGATTCTTTTTTAAACTTTATTTCTAAGTTTACAGATGCCTAACAGAGTTTAGAGGCAAATGCTAAACCATGAGCATCCCTTTCAAACTTGGAATAGATATGTTTTCTCTTTAACAGTACCATTTATTTTACACTATGCCTGTTCTCTAAAATAACTCTGATTTGCAAAGGTGAATCCTAAGTTCTATGTATGTTAACCCTCTTCCCTGGATTTCTGTAAGTTTCCTCCTTTGCATCAGTATTATTGGCCTTAGATTTTTGTCTATACAGTCTTCCTTGTCCTTGCTCCAACACTTCTCACACGATCAGCCTTCTTACCTACCCCTAGTATCAGAGCTCAGTCTGCCTTTCTGAATTCGTTCAGTTCTCTGTTTCATCTATTCTCCTACATCTGGTTGTGATGAAATGCTCCAACAGTCAATACTTCACTTTTCCAAGGAAGGCTAAGACCAGATGCTAAAAGGTATATGCTTTAATTTTAGGAAAACGATTAAAATAAGTGGCGATATTAACTTTGTATGGGCAATTTTTATATTAACTATTAAGAATATCGTGTGGTTAAAATCCTGAAAATATTTAAGAAATTACAGTAGTGGTACCAACTAATGTAGTTAAGGTATTGATAAAATCCTATAGTGAATAATAAACTATTTTTCTAAGAATATTAAATATGTTTACTAAATAAATATTAAATGTTGTATATAATATGAATCTAAGAGAAGAAATTATTAGCATTCTGTATAGTGTTGTTAAATAGCTGCATCTAATGGGAAAATACAATTTTTCAAAAAGAAGAGGAACTTGGAAGGAAATCATATTTGTTCAGCAATTCCTATGTATAGGCTCAGTTACATGTATAATCACTTCATCTCAACATTATTAAGCCTGTAAGTAGAAGACATTTTTGAGAGATTTCCATTTTAGGATTGAAGTGTTTCATTTCTATGAGCCTTCCACAGTTGAATTTTGGCATATGCTAACACATCCATATGCAATTTCAGTGTGAAAGACAATGCAATAGTGATTCAAAGGGTTAATATGAAGATGCAAATCTTTTCTTTCTAAAGATGAATAATGCAATCCATCTCATTTAAAAACTGTAATTTCATCTACTTATAAAGTCTGTTGAATAAGCTCTTTGGATATGATTATGAAAAAGAACCCATGAGGTATTGAAATTGAGCATTTACGTTATTATTCATGAAAAACAACATTGCAAATTTAATATGTAATTGTAATATGCTATTTCAATATTTCCTAAAATTAAGAAATGGAGATTGTTCTTTCTACCACTCCAGTTGTAGATATTTTCATCAGTGATTATCTTATCATTAACAATGAAGAATGATTTATGATCCCCAGTCAAATATATAACAGGAATAATGTAGACCCAAGTGACACCATAATAATTTACCCTATTTTAGTGTCTTTGTTTCACAACTAGTAAAACTCAATTTCAACAATATCTAGAATGTATTTATTGTCTAGAACAATGATACAGAACAATTTAAGTATGTTTTGTGTGTGCATTAAAAGAATTGTTTTGTCAAAAGTGGAAATAAGTTACACAGAATAAATTGTTTTATTGAGATTTTGTATTCAAGGTGAAGTAGCCTGAACTGAGCTTATTCACTAAATATAGATAAGACAGTATCATTCAAGTGTCATAGATATAAGCAAAATATAGCAATAGAGATTGCAGTTCTTTTTTCTTTTAATAAAGATCATGCTAATCCAAAGGCACAAATACCTCTTAAGTATTTAAAATAAGAAGCATAAACTTAAGGTATGAATATAAAGGTACAATTAATTGTTGGCACTCAAATAAATAATTTGATTAATAAAAATCTTCTATTTATATAAATGTCTAAGTCAAAGACCAAGATTCATGTAAATGTTTCTGGATCAAATAGCCTTTGAAAAAATGCTTTTGTAGGTATTAGTAGTAAAAAATGAAGGAAAATTTGAGAAGCATTACATTAATATAAATGTTAGATGTTAGAATCAATTGAATGGCCATAAGTCAATCCACAAAAATAATAAATAAATCTTTAGAAATCAAAATTTTTAAATTTCTTTACAGATCATTGTAAAATATGTTGACACATTAATTTGTGCCAGTTTTAAAAACAAATACATGCTAAAATGCTAATATTACTGTTCTCTCTTATAGGTCATTGAATATAGATTGTCACTGCCTAATTGCACATAACCTATCAAGAAATACCAAAATTTTCAGTGATATCTTTGCTTCTTTGTTTAAAATAGCACAGCATTCCAATTATTTAACACTACCTATATTCAGTTCAATCTTTTGACATTTTATACTAACATTTAAGAGTGCTCTCAGACATTAAAAATAATATTTATACAGATGCATGGATATTTTAAGTCTAGAATAAGAATGAAAAATAAACAAATCATTTCAGGTCTACTCATATTTTACAATTTACTACAAACCAGCTCTCAAAAAACCAGTTTCAAAAAATTTTGAAACTTTTACAAGTAAAGTCATTTGGAGTATTCCATTGAAATGCTAAAAAAAAAAAAAAAAAAAGGAAAAAAAAAGGTTTATCACAGTATAGCCTTGCTGTTGCAGGGCATGGATTTCAAGGACAAGAGATAAGGACCACTCAGACAATTGAAACAATGCACTTGAAACAGTCTGTTTATAATTAGTTTCAGATTATCTGTTAACTTCAGATCATCACTCCACATTGGTGGCAAAAAATTTAACAGCCTACATATTTATATATAGTGTACTTATATATATATGTATATATAAAAGAATTATTTAATCAAACTGCTTTATGGTGAGAAGTCCAAAGAAATGAGAGAATCAGAGCTTTCAGACTGAGGAAACAAAAATCTTTGATCTTTATTATGATTTCTCTGCTCTTGAAATATAGCACAGATATCACAAGAGTAAACATGCTAAACTGCTTTCTTAATTTTCCTACTTCTTTCACTGTAATTACTTTAAAACCACATGGCCCTATCCTGGAAAAATGAGCATCCATGCTGATTGCTTCATGAACACTTCACTAAGCCCAGTTACTCTGCACAAACTAATTCAAGTACTTTTTATTAGTTTCAGCACATTGATACAAAAGGGGAAACTAAAGAAAAAGACAGCAAAATAAAGCCAAGAGATGATCAGACAAGCATAACTTAAAGAGCAACAGTCAAATTTGTCGAGACCAGTTGGATAATTCCTACTCAAATTCCTAGGTAGGCACAGGAAGTTTTTTCTTGAGGATGTGCCTGGAAGGATAGGATAGCAAGCAGAGATTCCTGCGTCGTATAACCCTGTACATCATGGCAAGGACACTGTGGAGATTTAGTGCCAGAACGTGCAGATGGGCACTTTCTGTCCTCTAATAACAATAGTTTTGGAGAGTTAGTTGTCTCTCCTAGGTTGACAGTTTTAAGCACTTTGTAAATAAAAGTGTTCATGAGTGACGTTAGTATTACACTTATTTGTCAAATGATCCCCATAGAGAGATAGCCTAAAGCAGCAGTATCGCTATCCAGTGTTAAAACTTTCTTCCAATGTTCTATTGGTTTGCATTCCCTAACCTATTAGATTTAAGCTTCACCACCTGAAACATGAAAGGTTATGAATGTGATGGGGCCTAAAGAAACCTTTGGCTCTCTAGGGTAAGAAATAACCTAAAACTTGCTCCCATTTGGTATGTCTATTTATAATCATAAATACATATTTTAACCTCATATATAAGTGAAAAGTATGTTTTAGCCTTTTACCTCTGGGAGCTTGCATAGCTTGGAAGTTAATATGTATTTATTCTGGTACATATTACTAATAAGTAATATTAGAAAATTTGCGATGATTATCTAAGGAATTTCTTCAACCAAAATTGTTTATCAAAATCTTAAAATTACTTCTAGCTACAACATCCAGAATAAAAACACATAGTGGCAATTTAATCATTTATCACTGACACTTTTATGGCAATGTTTAAATGTTAATTTCTCCATAATTTAACCACTAAGGATTTTAAGTTCCATTAGCCAATTACATATAATGGTTGACCTATAACACTGGGAAAATGAATTTTTAAAGAGAGATTATCTAAAATAATGGGCAAAAAATGTATCTGAGGATATGATTTGAAATATTTAAACACTAAAGACATTTTTTGATTAAAATTAGTTTAAAAAGTAAAAGATAACCACAAATATCACATTTATAAATATATCAAGACAACATTGATATTGTTCCCATTTCAGTTTACTTTATTTGAAGCTGAGGGCAGAAATCAATATTATTTCACTTGCAATACATTTTCATTGTGTGTAATCCATCATGAGTGAATGTGGCATCTATAAGAGATAGAGATTTACGGAATCTTTCTAATCTAATTTTACACACAACTAATATTTGTTCAAATGGGTAACAATTTTGATCTGGCACTTCAGTCTATTAAAAATCAACATTGAAGTAGCACTGTAATTATAACTTAAAAAGAATTTTCCAAAGTGTCTCTCAATATTTCACATCTACTAAAGATAACTAGCTCCTTCAAGCCTAAATTCCCTGAAGTTCTCTGGATGAAAAGTGTAACCTTAAGTATTTTCATCTTAAACTGAAATCCACTTTAATAATCTATTTGCCCAAAATTGGATTAAAAAAACATGCAGGGCTTTTTTATACATTTAGCTCACAAAGCTTTTGTTTTGCTTTTTCTTAAACTCCTACTTGTGGAGAGGTTGTGGTAGGAAATACACTTCTGAAGAAATAGAGCATTTTACTTATATAATAAATTGCAGTACTTCAATCATAGAGTCAATTGAATACATAAGAGTTGGTGCCAGTCAGGTCTCTATATTGAAATTCATAACAAAATAAGCAACAACAGTACAACAATAACAACAAAAGGAAACGGACCATGGGCAGGAATATTGGATCTTATGTATATGTGTACAAGCTATTCCAAGCTAGAAGTTTCCCAAGAAATTAAGGTCAGTGGAATAGTTTTGGTCATAGGGTCACTGCAATCCGAATGCTCTTTGTAGCATTCACCATTCGAGACTGTGGTCTTCCGGTTACGCTTTGCTGTCGTCTTCTTTTGATTGAATGATGTCGTTAGAAACCTTAATTTCTATCGTTTCTGGATTTAGGACTTCTTTCCCATTTTCTTCTTTTAAAGGCAATTTTCTGGAAAAGAATATAAAAATAAGAGACAATTGGCTAAGGCACTTTAAGTGATATCCATAACCATTTAAGTCATTGTTTTGTAGAAGGAAATAGAGTACAATAGCGTGGCTCAGACGGTAAAGAATCTGCCTGCAATGTGGGAGACTGGGGTTCAACCCCTGGGTTGAGACGACTCCCTGGAGAAGGGAATGGCAACCCACTCCAGCATTCTTGCCTAGACAATTCCGGGGACAGAGGAGTCTGGCAGGCTACAAGCCACGGTGTCGCAAAGAGTTGGACATGATTAAGTAACTAACACACACACACACACACACATTAGAATGAAACAAAAAATCAGGTTTGTTAAAGTAATAATTAAGTTGCAAATAGAATTCACCTCTGTGACTTTAACCTCACCATTGTATGGCATAATGAATGCTACTGTGCTAGTTCCTTTGGGATGTATTTGCAATTTTTTTTATGTATCTGAATGAGAAGAGAAAGCCATTGTCTTCTGAAAGTCAAAGCTATTACATGAAAACCAAACAATCAAAAGTAAGCCATTTCATTGCTGGGAGTGAAGTATCATCTATCTTAAAACTATTAGGTCAGGCTCTCTTTTATGATTATTATAAATAGTGCATTCAGAATTCTTCTTGTCTGTTTTTCCCAAGAACTGAAAACATCAGCCATAAAGGAGTATAAAAACAATGAGCTATTTCTAGCAGCAAAACACACAGAAATTTCGAGCTTAAACAAGAGGTCAGCAAGATGTTTAATATCAATATATCTCTTACAGAACTATTTATTACACTTGTAATTAATCTGTGTTTTCAAATAACTCTTGGATGTTGTATTTTTGTATATATATATATATATATACTTATTCATTACTTATGTTTATGTTAAATTGTATTTTTAAAGATTACTGTTAATTTTGTTATTTTTATGTTCAATATTTTTTTCTTTACTTGAGAACCAGAATAATTATTAAATCATCTTGCTTTGATTTTTTGTTTTGTTTTCTTTCAAAATATAGCCCTGTTCTATATAAGGGCATTTTCTTAGCCAGTTTTCATACACACCATTATATCATAGTAAGTGTTAACTAACAGGTAGGAAGTTACTTTGTTGTGTAATATTTTGCTTATTGAAAAGATTTCTGATTTCTGAAGGGGAGTGTACAGAATCCACCCTAAAAAACTGCCTCTACAAGAGTCAACTTCAAATTAGAGTGTAATAATCCCTAATGAAGTCATTAAAAAGGGCCTAAAGATTTAAACCAAAATTAAAGCTTCAGAGCAGTACTATGTTTGTCTAAATATTATTATTATTAATTTGCCTCTTGAGTGAAGATAAAGGGGATTTCTAAAAAAGTCATTTTCTTTACCTGTGACAACACAGCCTTTGACTTAGGATGCGAAGCCTAAATCAACTTTCTCTCCAAGAGAATACTAGCTAGTAAAGAAAAAGGATTTTATTTTTAAAAACAAAATGTAAACATAGTTTTGGTGAGCAATGTTTAAAGAATAATGTGATCACCCTGATTTTGGCAGTATCAAATATTTTCAATTGCTATTATTGTTCAATCACCAAGTTGTGTCCAAATCTTCACAACCCCATGGACCACAGCATGTCAGGCTTTCCTGTCCATCACCATCTCCTGGAGTTTTCCCAAGTTCCTGTCATTGAATGGGTGATGCCATCCAACCATCTCATCCTCTGTCATCCTCTTCTCCTTCTGTCTTCAATTTTTCTCAGCATCTGGGTCTTTTCCAATAAGTCAGATGTTGGCATCAGGTGGCCAAAGTATTGAGGGCTCAACTTCAGCATCAATTCTTCCAATGAGTATTTAGGGTTGATTTTCTTTAGGATTGACTGGATTTCGCTCCTTGCAGTCCAAGGGACATTCAAGAGTCTTCTCCAGCAACACAGTTTGAAAGCATCAATTTTTCAGTACTCTGCCTTCTTTACTGTCCAGTTCTCACATCCGTACATGACTGCTGGAAAGACCATTGCCTTGACTATTTGCGCCTTTGTTGGCAAAGTGATGTCTCTACTTTTTAACACACTGTCTAGGTTTGTCATAGCCTTCCTATGAAATTAGAAGCAATTGTCTAATTGCTTAGACATTTGCAGTGATTTTAGAGCCCAAGAAGACAAAATCTGTCACTGCTTCCACATTTTCCCCTTCTATTTGCCATGAAGTGATGGGATCGGATGCCATGATCTTAGTATTTTTTTTTTTCAATATTGAGTTTTAAGCTGACTCTTTTACTCTCCTCCTTCACCCTCATCTGGAGACTCTTTTGGCTTTCTGTCATTAAAGTGGTATCCCAGCAATCAAACTGAGTTTCTTCCAGCCCAGCATTTTGCATGATGTACTTGGCATATAAGTTAAATAAGCATGGTGACAACAGCTTTGACATACAGTTTCCCCAGTTTTGAACCAGTTTGTTGTTCCCATGTCGGTGTACCTTTTCCCCCTTGATTTTCACTTCTCTTTTCTTCAGCTTTCTGCGGAGCCTGCTCAGACAACCACTTCGCCTTCTTGCACTTCTTTTTCTTTGGAATGGTTTTGTTCGCTGCCTCCTGTACAATATTACAAACCTCGGTCCAAAGTCCTTCAGACACCCTGTTTACTAGATCTAATCCCTTGAATCTATTCATCACCCCCATTGTATATTCATAGGGGATTTGATTTAAGTCATACCCGACTGGCCTAGTAGTTTTTCCCACTTTCTTTAATTTAAGCCTGAATTTTGCTATGAGGAGCTGATGATCTGAGACATAGTCAGCTCCAGGTCTTGTTTTGGCTGACTATGTAGAGCTACTCCATCTTTGGCTAAAGAATGTAATTACTCTGATTTTTGCATTGACCATTTGGTGATGTCCATGTGTAAAGTTATCTCTTGTGTGGTTGTAAAAGTGTGTTTGCTATAATCAGTTCTGTTATATATAGTTATATATAGCTCTGCTATATACTGTGTTCTTTTGGCAGAATTCTGTTAGCCTTTGCTCTGCTTCATTTTGTACTCCAAGACCAAACTGGCTTGACTTCCTACTTTTGCATTCCGATCCCCTATGATGAACAGGACTTCTTTTTTGGGTGTTATTACTAGGAAGTCTCCTAGGTCTTCACAGAACTGATCAACTTCAGCTTCTTTGGCATCAGCAGTTGGGGCATAAACTTGGATTACTGTGATGTTGAATGGCTTGCCTTGGGAACAAACCAAGGCCATTCTGTCATTTTTGAGGTTACACCCAAGAACTGCATTTTTCATTCTTTTGTTTATTATAAGGACTACACCATTTCTTCCTTTGGATTCTTGCCCACAGGAGTAGATATAATGTTCATCGAAATTAAATTCACCCATTCCTGTCCATTTTAGTTCACTGATTCCTAAGATGATGTTTATTCTTGCCCTGTCCCGCTTGACCGTGACCGATTTACCTTGATTCATAGACCTAACATTCCAGGTTCATGTGTAGTCCTGTTCTTTGCAGCTTCGGATTTTACTTTCATCACCAGACACATCCACAACTGGTCCTGCTGCTTCATCCTTTCTGGAGCTGTTAGGAGCTGTCCTCCAGTCTTCCCCAGTAGCATATTGGACACCTTATGACCTGGGGGGGTTATCTTTCAGTGTCATACCTTTTTGCCTTTTATGCAGTTCGTGGGGTTCCCATGCTAGTTTGGAGTGGTTTGCCATTCCCTCTTCTAGTGGATCACATTTTGTCAGAACTCTTCACTATGACTGGTCCCTCTTGGGTGGCCCTACATGGTGTGGCTCATATCTTCATTGAATTATGCAAGCCCCTTCACCACGGCAAGGGGAATATATTCAGTTGAATATTGCTGTTACTACTTTCTGATAATGCCTTTGTTTCTAAACATTTTAACCTTCATATTCATGAACATCATGTTTGTACATGTCCATTTTTGTGGGTTTAGCTGAAGTACTAATCATGGTTTTAATCAAGTTCTGATGGATGCAGAATTAAGTAAATAACATAACTTTGAATGGAGACCAAGCATCACTGAAATAATAGTTATTTAACAGCATCCCTTCTTCTTGACAAATATACATTTAAAAAAATAGACTTGTGTTTATTTCACACTATTTATTTCTATTCTACAACTGTGTATTCATAGTAAAAGCAGTAACTAATTTCCTGACACATTTTTATTTCAGTAAAATCAATCACATTTTGAAAGTATCACTTTCTTAAACAGCAAGATTCGTGCAGGAAAGTCCAAATTTGAAACATGCTTCCATTATTCTGATATATTTGCATAAAATTATGAATATATTTTTAAACAGGAGATTTTCTCCTACACTGATACAAAATCTTAGTGTGAAATATCTCAATTTTGATATTCACATGTACTTTCATTGAAGAAGAAACATTGTTTGAAAAATGTTATTTGTCAATACATGCTATTGATAATGATAATGTGATAGTCAGTTTACAAATATTTATCCAAAAATTATTAAGGATTTCAAGCTACATACTCAGGTTCTGTTAGTGGTGTGGTTTCATTTGGCTCATTTACTGGGCTCCCATCTTCATGATTAGTAATTCTTTCATCCTCTGTTCTCATCTCCACTATGGGTTCTTTTGATCCATCTTTCCTAGAAAAATAAAGAAAAATAAAATCTTATCTATAAAATGTAAGAATGGATGCATTATGGAACATAGCTAAAAATCTCCACAAAATCTCATCACCCTTTAAATAAATCCAATGTGGCTAGAATGGAATACTTACTAAGAATCTTTTTTCCATTGAAATTTATCTAGCCAGATATTGTTCAGAAAAAAATGGAAAGAAGAAATTCCATTTTGTATAGAATTCTTTTCATCAAAACTGTTAAATATTCCATAAAATAGTTCACATTTAAAATTTAACCATTCACTTTCTTTTGGGAAATAAATAAAAATATTTTAGTACATAAAATTTATGATATGAGGTACCTGGGTATAATTCCCTTTTCCCTTGTGGTAGCAAAGGGGGCTGGATTTGGGTATCCCTCTTCATGCATGTTGAAAAGCAAATTACACACACATGGGGGCTTCCCAGGTGGTGCAGTTGGTAAAGAATCCACCTGCCAATGCAGGAGACACATGAGACATGGGTTCGATCCCTGGGTCAGGAAGATCTCCTGGAGAAGGGAATGGCAACCCACTCCAGTGTTCTTGCCTGGAGATTTCCATGGGCAGAGGAGTCTGGCTGGCCCTAGTCCATGGGGTCACAGAGTCAGACCCAGCTGATCACACATGCACTAGAATACACACACATATACACACATTGGCTGCTGCTGCTAAGTCGCTTCAGCCGTGTCCGACTCTGTGCGACCCCATAGACGGCAGCCCACATTGACTAGTCACTTGCTATTATTTTTTATGTTTTATTTTTCAACTTGCTTAGATAAATCTGATTAGGTAAATTCTCTTCTAAAAAGTTAACATTTACACAAACCTTTCTTATTTATTTATCCATTTGATTTTTTTTTTAACCAAAATGTGTTTCCCATCAGAGTAAGAAGCCAATAGCAGGGACTAGTTTGTTTTTCCTCACATTTGTATCTCTGAAACTTAGATGTGCGTGGGCTAAGTTGCTTCAGTCATGTCTGCCTCTTTGCGATCCTATGTTCAGTAGCCTGCCAGGCTCCTCTTTCCATGGGATTCTCCAGGCAAGAATACTGGAGTGGGTTGCCATTCCCTTCTGCAAGGGATCTTCCTGACCCAGGGATCGAATCTGTGTCCCTTACATCTCCTGTATTGGCAAGAGCGTTCTTTACCACTAGCGCCTAAGCGCCTGGTTATCTAGGTGTTCAATAGTATTTGCTATTGTAAATCAATGCTTGGGTAAATGAGAGTATACATGTAGTTTGAGAAAATAGTAATCATTAGCCATTTTATAAGATAAATTACGAGAATTCAAGATAAATGCTAATTTACAATAAAAGACAAATAATGGAATATTCTAGGAGTTTACACAAATGCTATTTTGTTTACCATCACCTTTCTCATATTTTATGCAATATAATATTCTTCAAATAAAGATGCTCTAAGTGTGTAGTTAGTGTGTTTTCTAACACATATACTCAGTCTTATAACTTCTGATCACATCAAAGGACTAGTCTAAGAATGCTTGAGATCATGTTTAGAAAATAGTATATATTCAATAAATCAAATTAATTATATCCTATCTCTCATTGAGATTTTATATATATTTTTTAGTTGACATAATTACTTGTTGAAAAAGTTAAAAACTTTTTTTTCTAAGGCAGGGGATATCATGATTTTAAAAGCTATGATGGACAACAAGCATGAAATGAACCATGTGTTTTCATCTTTCCAAGACTTTAAGGTTAATCGATCTCAGCAGGAATTACAAACAGAAGTGTTGGTGGATAAATTGCCAATTAAGAAATCAAACAAAAGCAAACGACAGAGCTTGGATACACCTGGTTGTTTCGCACATGGTCACCAACTTCCTTCCAGATGATTAAGACAAAGCAAGAAGGCTCTTTTTTATTTCTCTCTTGCTGTCACCTCAAAGTCAAATCAGTTCCCAGTGGTTGACTCTACCTCATCTATATCTGGATGGCATACTCTTTCATATGTCTATCTACTACTATTTTGGTACAGAAGACCATCTCTTTCCACCTGAAGTGTTTCAAGATTCTCCTATCTAGTCCCCCTGACTTGATATCTTTCCTTACACATACCAACCTTCCAGTAATCCATTCTTCAAAGCAACTAAACAAATCTTTAAAAAACAAACAAACAAACAAACTTTTAGTCACTTTCTATTTAAAAAATATTTAACCCAACAAGATTTAATCCTTTTGTACTCAGATAATTCTCCCAACTAATATCGGTACCAGTTTCTTTACCTGGCTTAATCCACTCAGATCCACTTCGTGCTGAACACAGTCAGCTCATTCCTGCCTTAACAGCCTCTGTCCTACTGTTACTCCTGATTGGAAGGCTCTTCCCCTTGATCATTGTATTTGTGACTCTTGATCACTCACTCTTCAGCTTAGTTTCACCTCCTGCTAGAGGTTCACAGTGACTGAAACTCTAGTAACAGTTTACCATTCAGTTTTTCTTTATTTTTTAGTGCTTATCACTATCAGACATTTTCATTTTTAGCATTTATTATCTGTATTCTTACATTAAAATGTGAATTCCATGTGAGTAAAGTTCTTGTTTGTTTTGCTCACCACTTTATCCCTAGGTTTGATGGTAGTGCTTGTTACCTAACACTTGTTCCATTTAGTTAATAGTAGAGCAAGTATGAATATATACAAAATTCAGTTTTGAGTCATGTGTGCATATATATGTGTCATCTGTATATAATATATGTATAATTATGTTAAATAGTATGTTATTTTCAGTATATGGGAAAATGAACTAAAGCTAAATTTGGTGATACATTTCTTTAGTTAATCAGGCAATTTAAAAGTACAGCAAATTATGAGAAAGTATATGTTTCTATGAGGATAGCAAGAGATAGTGAATAGGAATTGATCCCACTGTATTTACTATGTCATATGTTCACTATTCTTTCAAGCATTAAAACAGTCTAATTTCATTTTGTTCTTTGCTATCCACTGTGTCCAACAACTAAGCAGGTGACACTTTGGGATATTTAAACTAATTTTTTTAACTGAAAATGTGTACTATTCAATTTATTATCCCTTAAGGGAAAACATTCCTTATATAATATCCATAAGAAATGATCATAGATGAAATGCCTAGTAAGCTTGAAATGGGTTTGGAGATTAAAAGCCAAACAAAACAATGCAGCCATGCAAAAATGAATTCTCCTCTATCCTTAAGTCTAAGAAATAAGGCATGAAATCATAAAATGCCTAAATATATGAATCAAGAATGAATAGAAATGACTTAACAATAAAATGAAATGAATCACTGACAGATAGAACACCATGAATGAATTCTAAAACATTATGTTGACTGAAAGAAGCCAGACACATATCAAGTTTTATAAGAGCTAAAAATGATGTATGATGAAAAAATCAGAATAGTAGTTGCCTGGGAGAGGGGGAGTTACCTGGAATAGTGTGGTTTTGTCTGGGTAGGAACATGAGAGAACTTTTGAAGTTGATGCTAATATGGAACAGTTTTTTTGCATATCACTCTAAGTTTGCATAAGGAAAATGTAAATTGTGAACTCCTTGGAGTGATATGAAAAGTCTCTCATTACTGTGACGCAGATGTCTGATACTCACAGGTAGGCGGCTTTTCCTTCTTCGAGTTCTTTACTTTTACCACTGGAGCCACTCTTCTTCCCACACATTCTCCTGGTGATGCACATCAATAACCCGCATTGTCGAATAAAGAAGCAGCTGACATCTGTTACCACCAGGATTAGCAAGAGTGCGGCGACTCCCAGACCAATGACCGCTCCAAGCCCAAGACCATTAAAAAGTGTGTCTTGAAAATAAAAGAAAATAAGTGTATTAAGCCCCAAGATAGACAAGATTATACAGTTATTTTAAAAAAGAAATCATCCCATCTGAGAAATAGTCGACTTAAGAGACAGGAAAATATCTTTACTAGCACACTCCAATTTCATGAATTGTCTGGTTTTCAAACAATGTTTTAAGCAACTGCCATGTTAGAATTTGAAAATCTCTTACAAATTTTCTTCAGAAAAAAACACTCTAACTCTGGTTTACAGTATACTTCTTGATTACCTTTGGGGGGGGATAATGAATATTTTATTATAGCCCTAATTGTACTCTACAAGAAAGTCAGAGTCATTTTTAGATCAGCACTTTGTTCAAAGAAAAAAATGTAATCAAAACTCCTGTAAGAGATGTGTTAAATAGATGTTCTATTTGGAATAATTTTAGTTTTAAGACTTAGTCTTGAAATGATGCTATAGCACTTTGCTTTGACAGAGGAAACACTTTAAAATATCTGCCGAGAAATATTTTAAAAATCATCATTTTCATCAGAATCTAACTACTATTCAGGAGAAGGCAATGGCACCCCACTCAAGTACTCTTGCCTGGAACATCCCATGGACAGAGGAGTCTGGTAGGCTGCAGTCCACGGGGTCGCTAGGAGTCGGACACAACTGAGTGACTTCACTTTCATTTTTCACTTTCATGCACTGGAGAAGGAAATGGCAACCCACTCCAGTGTTCTTGCCTGGAGAATCCCGGGGACGGGGGAGCCTGGTGGACTGCTGTCTATGGGGTCGCACAGAGTCAGACACAATGGAAGTGACTAGCAGCAGCAGCAGCAGCAACTACTTTTCAATGTGTTAGTTTCTGCGGTAACAATGGAATCAGTCCTATGTGAACATACATCCTGTCCTTCTTGAGCCTCCCTCCCACCACCCCTGTCCGCCCCTCTATGTCATCACAGAACACAGAACTAAGCTCCCTGGGCCATGCAGCAACTTCCCACTTGCTGTGTACTAATTTACACGTGGAAGTGTGTATACCTCAATGCTACTCTCTTAATTTGTTCCACCCTCTCCTTCTTCCCCCGTGTCCACAATTTCATTCTCTACAGCTGCATCTCTATTCCTGCTCTGCATCATTTTAGAATAAATTATTTACTTGTATTTCTCCAGTGAATCATTTAACAAATCACATTAGACCAGAGGCAAACTTTAACAGAGTTGTGACCTTTCTGAAGGTCACATATATCCATGATGGACTTGATGGACATGAGTTTGAGTGAGCTCTGGGAGGTGGTGATGGACAGGGAAGCCAGGCATGCTGCAGTCCATGGGGTCACAAAGAGGTGAACGTGACTGAGCGACTGAACTGACTGACTGAAGTCATATCATGAAAAGGTAGGGAAAGATGGGAGCCACTTTTTCAAGACATGTGATTGGAGGAAACTCCACAAGTCATACACAAAGGATTCATGAAAGAGGTGATAGAGAATAGGATGGAATTGACTGACTAACAGAGTAGAAACGGCAAGACGGATAATGCAGCAAAAATGAATCAAATGTTATATGCCTGTAGTTGAATATAAGGGGCAATTCCTCAACTATAACAATGCAGATAGGAAAGAGAGCATAGTGGAAAGATAGAAGATTAAACTGGAGATAGTGTGTTATTTAGAGGTAAAAAAGAGAATCATATGACAATTGTATAAAATTGTTCAAAATGACCATGATAATGTTAAAATTTGCCTATATAACATTATACGTTTATAATTATCATTTTAAATGATAAAATACATTTACCACTCAGCATCATAATAGCATGCTCAATCTGTGAGTGGTGTGCAATCCAAGTGACAGATACAGAAGCAAACTTGGGTTTTGCGAAAACTACTTCTGAAAAAAAAATATATATGTAAATTAAAGATTTTCTAAGTCATATTTTTAAAGTTAGGTCTAATATATTTTAACCATGATTGAAGAAACTGTGATCCAAAGGAATTGGTATGAGTTTTTATGTCGAATTTTCCACTAATAGGCCAATCTTGAATACATCACACCTGTCTGAATACTAGTTTATTTTTCTGAATTTCATGTCTAAATTTATTATTATTTTTTTTAGGAAATGCATGTTATTTATATTCCTTAACAGACCTCTCTTGTGGCTCAGTGGTATATTGTAGAACCTGCCTGCCAATTCAGGAGACACAGGTTTGATCCCTGGGTTGGGGAGAACCCCTGGAGGAGGAAATGGCAACCCACTGCAGTACTCTTTCCTGGGAAATCCCATGGGCAAAGGAGCCTGGAGGATTACAGTTAATGAGGTCACAAAAGAGTGATACATGACTTAGTAACTAAACAACAACAACATATTTCTTAACACCCCCAGAGCTTGCAGGCAGAGTAATAAAAACCCTTCTATGACATGGTGCCTGGCACTTACCCAGGCAACCCTGTGGTTCACCTGGGCGAGATCACAGATATTCCTATACAACATCCCGTGTTGTTGCAAATAAGAATTCTTTAAGCACAGAATCAACAAACCTGGCACTCACATGCCCTTAAAAAGTGTCATTTTGATTACAATTATTTTATTTCCCATAATTAGAAACTGGCAATAGAAACACAGTGTTGGAGGAAAAAAAATTTTCATGCCATTTTCAGAATCTCCTTCCCCTATCGAAGTTTACCATGCTATTTAGATGGTTTTAGTGTAGAAAAATTGCCTAGTGCGAATCCAGAGAAATTATTAACTTTGACAGAACTATTCTCTTATCACATGAACCCACTTTAAGGAAAGGCTAGAGAAACAAAATGGTTTTCAGCCATGGGAATTTGGTATTTTTTCATGCAAAATTTCAATATACAAATGGCAATGAGATTCCAAATATTATTTTAAAATTTTCAAAGGTGTATCTGTACACACTATTAAAAAACCTAGCGCCTCATGCTAGAAAAATAATGTAACAAGAAAACTAGGATTTGTTTCAGCACTTTAAACAATTGCACTTTTTCTTCCATTATTCCTTTTCAAATATAAATGATCCTCACCTGAATCTATTGTTACAATAAGGACAATTGACTTATGAGATATCTTTGAGTTTATGTAAGGCAAAAAGTATGTTTTTTCAAATTTGTAATCACTTTGGATTTGCCTCACATGATTCAACCACCAAAGCTCAGACAAGGATAGTGGAAAAATAAAGATTTGATTCAGTGTTAGCCCCTGTGGATAGATTGACTCAAATTGCATTTGAACTTCAATCACTTCTTTCCTACTTCATTTAGGATTCCTCTCACATGCATACCTAGTCAGAATTTTAGGCAATGAATCCCACAGCTCAGCGATGATATATCTGGTCAATGACATAAATCCCCATTTACCATTTTTAAAATGTGAAGACTTTTGCTTTGTTCTGAAAGGCACTGTATCTGGCATCAGAAAATCCTGCTTCAATCACTTACTCCTCCATATCCTTTGTTGAGTCAGTTAACTTTTCTCTAAGGCTGAGATGCCTCTTTATTGAAATGGGGACACTTTGGAAAACAATCTCCACAAACTAAGCTATGAGGTTGTTGGAAAGACTTGTGAATATAATAATTTATTTAAATCACAAGGTAAAAATTTAATAAGTATCATTATTATTATTAAAAAATTCTATGGAAATGCAGTTTTGGTGAAAAAAATTGACCATTTGAAATTAAATTAGTTCAATAAATATATTTCTTCATCAGCAGGCTTCAGAATCTCTTGTTAAGCATTGATTATTCTTCTGAGAATACAGTCACTGTTTTGAAATGACTTAGTTTTAGCTAGTTAGCTTTTAAATGATAAATATTTTATTTGTGACCTTTTTAGTAGTTAACCAGTATATTGATCTGCTTCTTTCCTGAGTTCAAAAAGTGCTTAGAAACATTGTATTTGTAAAGCATCTTATGGTGAGGGAATATTGACCTTAAGAGCTATTACTTTTTTCCTGGAGAAACAAAGTTATACCTTTTAAACTAACGATTACAAAGCTGGATGACTACCTAAAGTTACTTTTTAAGAAAAACTAAATATATATTTTGTCACTGCAAAGAATAGGCATGGATATCAGATAGGTTTATGTAATAAATATTTAATTACATTCTTTTGTGAAAGCTTTTTTTAGCTTAACAATACATTTAAATATTTATATTTTCTCACATTCCATGAAGTTAAGCTATAATAATTATGAAAGCTAGCCTTTCTAATATTTTCCTTCTTTCTTTTGCTACCAACCTAGTCTATTGTAAAAGTTCACTTATTTGTCTGGACTTCTCACAAAGTCATTACCGTATATAGAATTGCATCACTAGAATTTGGGGACTAGGATTGATTTACGTCCTTAGAAACATACAAAAAATCTTTATAAGTAAGTTATGGCTTTAATTACTTAATACATTGAAACTAAGCATGGCAATCATTTAAAGGATTTTAAAGCCATCTTTTCTTTTTAGCTTCCCAGAATACTTACATATATGATTTATGACTTAATTTTTATTTAACTCCATTACAAAAACAAAAATATTTTCAGGTCTCGACATTACAAGATAACCCTTAATATTAGATCTGTAGAACTGAAGACTATTTATTTAGCCTGAAGGCATGGCAACCCACTCCAGAATTCTTGCCTGGGGAATCCACAGACAGAGGAGCCTGGCAGGCGATTGTCCATAGGGTCTCAAAGAGTCGGATGCAACTGAAGCAACTTAGTATATATAATATGCCACAGCATGTCTTCTGGGATCCTAGTTCCTGAACCAGGGATTGAACCCAGGCCATGGCCGTGAAAGCACCGAATCCCAATGACTAGACCAACAGGGAACTTCTCAGTTTTACGTTTTTATATACCTGTGTTTAAGTCAATATTTTATATTGGATACTCAGCATTAAATAGTAAAAAGATAGTAATAAAACTAGTAAATGAATTAAAATGTGTAATTTGCTTGCCTAAAAATGTCAATATCCATTTTTTCTATGCTACTAGTAGAAAAACAACTATTTAAAAGAGGTACAATAATGCAAATAATTATTTCTTGCTTTTCTGTATTTTTCTTGAATCCTTGTTTTCAGCTTCTTTTTTGGTGTTCCTTTGTATTTCTCTTTGAAAAGGGATTTCATGTTAGAATTAATAAAATATAAATAATTTAGGTGTCAAAAATTCAAATATCTATTTATACATACATATTTTATTACCGAAAGCAAATATGAGAATTTGTCTAAGAGAGTTTTTACAACATCCCTCCAAGCTGCACCTCCCATACTTTGAAAGTTAGAAATTGGCTAACTAAATCAACATGTAGCTCAAGAGCTTGTGTAATTGTAACTTAATAGTCATCAAAATATAAAATCAAAACACTAAAATAAGGAAAAAAATTTCACATCTGTCATCTGTCATCTGAGCATGATTTTTTCATATTTCTGTTGCAGAAATTAGCTTACTGCTAAAAGCACTTAAATAATTTTCCATGAAATATTGTTTGATGCTAATTTAAAAAAAAAAAAACAGTACATATTATTTATAAAAGTAACAGTGCTTTTTGATTCTCAAGTAGTTCAGTTTTTTATTTATCTCTCTATAGGTTGAGAATTACTTTTAGATGTAGAAATTTGTGATAAAAATTTAGAGAAAAAAACTTTAAAAAATTTTAAATGGAGATTAATTTTAATTTAAATGGTCCTAAATGGAGATTTGCTCCCAGAATAGTGGTAATTATTTTCATAAGTGATAGTGCTAAATACACCCTGAGGTAGGAAATGGCAATCCACTTCAGTATTTTTGCCTGGAAAATCCATGGACAGAGGAGCCTGGTGGGCTACAGTCCATGGGATTGCAAAGAGACAAATATGACTGTGCACACACAGACACTGATAAATACAGTTAAGCGTACAAAAGACTGCACGGAAAGTTTTTGTTGTCCATCATGACCTTGAACAAATACTAATCTCTTCTACAATAGAGGTAGGTCTATTTGTCTCCCGTTTACACGTTCTTCCTTCATCTTGCCTAGTGCAACACATTTTCATATATCAAATGATTTACGGAAAACCTAGGTATAAATCTATATGCACATATGTTTCATCCTATGTGCAAAGAGAAGGAGCAGGCTGCTTTCTACATTTGAGCTCCTTCTAACCTGTCCTGGTGGTCCAGTGGTTAAGACTCTGAGCTTCCATTGCTGGGGGGAGGTTCCATCCCTGGCTTGGGAGCTAAGATCCTGCATTCCATGCTATGTGGCCAAAAGAAAAGAAAACAAACAAAGAAAACAAGCTGTGTTGATCAGCAACTCAGCTAATTTAAAATCAGACATCTGGATTATCTGTAGACTTTTGTGTCTAAATAGTTTCATTATTTTTTTTTTTTTAAAGAACTATTAATTCACTTAGGCTTCACAAACCTTCACTGAGTGCTTCAAAATTAGTTCAGCATTAGAGGGGTTTCCTGATATACACTAAAATAGATTAAAACTAACATAAGTCTTTAGACTTAACACACATTGATTGAAGTCCAGTTTTATTTATGAAGCAGAAGTTTCCCAAATTTAAGTTCATTCATTGGATTCTCTAAAAAAAACAAAGGAAAAAAAAGATAAGATTTTTAGATTAAGAAGGACCTAGAGTAATCTTCATGCATTATAAAAGGTACACTCTGGGGTAATATATATTTTAAAAGGAAATCTATTAGATGAAAACATAGGCAGAACACTCATTGATATAATTCATAGCAAAATTGTCTTTCACCCACCTCCTATAGTAATGGGAATAAAAACAAACATAAACAAATGGGATCTAATTAAATTTAAAAGTTTTTGCACAGCAAAGGAAAGTATGAACAAGATGAAAAGATAACTCTCAGAATGGAAGAAAATAATGGCAAAAGAAGCAACTGACAAAGGATTAATCTCCAAAATAAACAAGCAGCTCATTATCAGAAAAACAAACAACCCAGTCAAAAAATATGTGGAAGCTCCAGACTGGCATTTCTCCAAAGAAGAAAAACAGATGGTCAACAAACATGAAAAGATGTGCAACATTGTTCATTAATAGAGAAATGCAAAACAAAATTACAATGAGGTATCATCTATACCAGTGAGAATGGCCATAATAGAAACATCTATAAAAAACAACAACAACAAATGCTGAAGAACATGTGGAGAAAGGGACTTCCCTGGTGGCTTAGTGGTAAAGAATCTGTCTGCCACAGGTTAGATGCCTCAGACAGGAAGATCCCCTGGAGAAGGAAATGGCAACCTACTCCAGTATTCTTGTCTGGGAAATCCCATGGACAGAGGAACCTGGCATGCTACAGTCCATGGAGTTGCAGAGTTGGACATAACAGCCACTAAACAACAATGCTTGCACTGTAAGTGGAAATGTAAATTGATACAGCCACTATGGAGAACAGTATGGAGGCTCCTTTAAAAACTAAAAATAAAACTACCATATGACCTAGCAATTCCATTACCAGGCATATACCCTGAGAAAACCATAATTCAAAAAGACACATGCACCCCAATGCTCATTGCAGCACTTGACAATAACCAGGACATGGAAGCAACCTAGACGTCCAGAAGAATGAATGAAGAATGGCGGAAGAATGAATGAAGAAGTTGTGATACATATATATATAATGGAATATTACTCAATCATAAAAGGAACAAATGTGAGTCAGTTGAAATGAGGTGGATGAACCTTGAGCCTGTTACACAGAGTGAAGTGAGAAAGAGAAAAGCAAATATTGCATGCTAACACATATATATGAAGTCTAGAAAAATGGTGCTGATGAACCTATTTTCAGGGCAGGAATAGAGTCGCAGATGTAGGGAATAGACTTGTGGATCCAGCAGGGGATGAAGAGAGTGGGAAGAAAGGAGAGAGTAGCACTGAAATATATTCATCACCATGTGTAAAATAGATAGATGGCGGGAAGTTGCAGTATAGTATTGGGAGAACAGCCCGGTGCTCTGTGACAACCTAGAGGGGTGGCGTGGGAGTGGATGGGAAGGAGGCGCCAGAAAGAGGGGATATGTGTATGCTTCTGGCTGCTTCACACTGTCAAATGGCAGAAACAACACAGCATTGTGAAGCAATTATGCTACAGTTTAAAATAAAAAACATTAAAAAGCATACCTACTGCTCTAATTAAAAAGTGAACTTAAGATTTCACTTAAGAAACTTAAGGTTCTTGCTCTGTTATTTAGATCGTTGCTTTCCAAAATCACTTGTCATTCATATACTTGGAAATGATCTTAAATTGATTATTTAGTGTCCGTGATATTTTTCTAGGACCCCCCAAATCAACAAAGAATAGGAAAATATAGGAAAAAGAGCCGAAGTATAGAAACAAGATTAGGGTCAACAGAAGAAAAGTATTTTTAAAAGACTTAAAAATGTTGATAAACTTTACAGCTTTATGAACAGTGGTGATATTGAAAATGAAGTATAGTCACAATATTGCCCAGTATAGATTAACCTGTAGTCTATGCATTTTTTGACATGATCCACTCAAGAAAGAAAATAATCTTTTCAATCCTGAGGAGTTGGGTAGAGAAAAGTTGCATTTATATGACAATTTCCTATGGGGAATACCTGACCTACTAAACAGAACTTAAATTAGGTATGATTTGTCTTTAGGTTTGATAGTTTTCTCTCAGTTATACTCAGTGAGGCATCAGACATATTCATAGAAATACCATTATTATGTACTTTAGGTTTTTAGAAAACTGATTCCAAGTATCTAATTTTATATATTTAAAACAACATGACTTCTGCAAGTGTAATCACAAATAGAAAAAACAATGAAGACTTTTATTCAAGCATGTTATAAAATTCACTACTAAAGGGTGAACTTTTGAAAGGATTGATATAACAATCTAAGAACAATGTCCCACTCTTTCCATTTCTCCACATACTACAGTTCTCTTCTATGTCATGACCGTGGGTTTCCTGTATTTATACTGACTGTTGTTAATCCCTGGACTGATAGATCCTCTCCATTTAATGTTTCTTAATTTTTCAATTGGAGGAAAAGTGTTTTAAACTGTGTTTGTTTTCGCCATACAAATGATCCATTTAATTTTAACTCACATTTGATAAGCCTGTTTGGAGGGGCGAATTCGCATTTAGAGTCGGACCCCATTCCTGCCAGAGACACTCAGGGGGCTCAGGCAGGCCTTGCGCGTACCGGGACCTGGGGACCCCATGGAAACTGGGAGAGAACTGTGTTTGAGCATCTGCTGTGGAGGTATGGGTCAGCAGCGGACAGCTGCAAGGACGGGGCAACATGAGAAATGCTGGGCTGGATGAAGCACGAGCTGGAATCAAGATTGCTGCGAGAAATATCAATAACCTCAGATATGCAGAGGACACCACCCTTACGGCAGAAAGTGAAGGAGAACTAAAGAGCTTCTTGAAAGTGAAAGAGGAGAGTGAAAAAGGCTTAGAGCTCAACATTTAGAAAACTAGTATCATGGCATCCAGTCCCATCACCTCATGGCAAATAGATGGGAAAACAGTGGGAACAGTGATGGATTTTTTTTTTTGGCTCCAAAATCACTGCAGCCATGAAATGAAAAGACGCTTACTCCTTGAAAGGAAAATTATGACCAACCTAGACAGTATATTGAAAACCAGAGACGTTACTTTGCCAACAAAGTTCCGTCTTGTCAAGGCTATGGTTTTTCCAGTATTCATGTATGGATGTGAGAGTTGAACTTAAAGAAGGCTGAACACAGAAGAATTGATGCTTTTGAACTGTGGTGTCAAAGAAGACTCTTGAGTGTCCCGTGGACTGCAAGGAGATCCAACCAGTCCATCCTAAAGGAGATCAGTCCTGAATATTCATTGGAAAACTGATGTTGCAGCTGAAACTCCAATACTTTGGCCACTTGATGGGAAGAACTGACTCATTTGAAAAGACCCTGATGCTGGAAAGATTGAAGGCTAGAGGAGAAGGGGACGACAGAGGATGAGATGGTTGGATGGCATCACCAACTCAATGGAGATGAGTTTGAGTAACTCCAGGAGTTGGTGATGGACAGGGAGGCCTGGTGTGCTGCAGTCCATGGGGTCACAAAGAGTTGGACATAACTGAGTGACTGAACTGAACTGAATTGAACTGAACTGAAGCCTATTAGGGACAAATGTTTGAAATTCTGAGGTTTTTAATGTCTGATCAATGTCTCTTTAATTGTATTAAATAAAAATAAAGAGAAAATCATTGCAAACTATAACAGCAAGCATGATTAAATATATCATTTTCTATTAATCCAAATGTTTTAAAAATTCAAACAAACTCAAGAGCTACTACGATTGGAATTTATACTCTCTCTCCAATCCAAGCCACTTTTTTCATTGCCTCCCGGTACAGCCAGAGGGCTTGCCTGGTGGCTCAGTTGGTGAAGAAACTGCCTGCAATGCTGGAGACCTGGGTTCAATCCCTGGATTGGGAAGATCCTGTGGAGAAGGGAATTACAACCCACTCCAGTATTTTTGCCTGGAGAATCACATGGACAGAGGAGGCTGGCAGGCTATATAGTCCATGGGGTCGCAAAGAGTCAGATATGACTAAGTGACTAACACACACACACACACACACACACATGACCAGAGAAAAACTGAATATCTCCTCTTATGACATGTGCTTTTATTTTAAAATCACTTTATAACATATTTATCTTTTGAGAAAAAAGCAATGTACAATTACAAAACATACAAATATAAGAAATTAAAATTATAGAAAATAAATGTTGATGGAAATTATTTTCATCTCCACCATTTTGTAGACAACACACTACAAATGGAAATATCTCAGTCATGCTTTTATTTAGCTTAATAATTAATGAAATGTGGATAATAATTCTCATACATCCTAGCTAAAATATTCTTTGATAATCATATATGAAGGTACTTTGGAAATTCCAAAACACCATAAAAATATTACTTTACAAACCTGGTGGCTCAGATGGTAAAGAATGTGCCTGCAATGCACGAGACCCAGGTTTGAACCCTGGGTCAGGAAGATCCCCTGGAGAAGGAAATGGCAACCCACTCCAGTATTCTTGCCTGGGAAATCCCAGGGAGAGTGGAGCCTGACGGGCTACAGTCCACAGGGTCACAAAGAGCTGGATATGACTGAGTGAGTAACACAGATGACCACTTTGTTTACAGCAAACTTATTACTCATCACTTGTTTATAGTATCTTCTTTTAAAAAATTAGGATTTCTCTTCTTTTACCCCATATCTTCCTAGATTTTAGCAAGTATAAATACTTTAATATTGCTAGCATACATAAACTGTGGTGCATAAAATAATTGTAAATAAATGTTAATATTTTACATGTATTTTTTTTAATTATTTTTGATAAACACTATTCATTAGGCCTAAGGTTTCAGTATATTTTTATTCTTCCAGTTTTAGATGTGCATCTCACTGTGACTAAAACTTAAGAAGTTTTTTAGTTTAATATTATTTTTTTAATTTTTTCATTATTTGTATAGTAAATTTACCTTTTTGGTCATTGTCTTACTTCTATATGTCAAATTAAAAACTCTCCCAATCTTTGAAAGTCTGATGTCAAAATTAAAAAAAAATAAAGATAATTATTGATAATTCTCTTATTGTCTCTGACAGATAACACTGAACTATGCTCAGTTTTTGAACAAATATATATATAATAGATATTATATTGTATTTATAATTTATATTTAATTTATATATTTTATATGTAATATTATAATTATATATATGTATGTATATTTCCTAGGTGGCACAGTGGTGAAGAATCACCTACCAATGCCAGAGATGTAAGAGACATGGATTCAATCCCTGAGTCAGGAAGATACCCTGGAGGAGGAAATGGCAGCCCACTACGGTATTTTTTTTTTTAAGGTTTTGAATTACATTTATTGTTATTTTTATAGTAAAGGTTATTTTGCACAATATGTTAAACATGTAAATATCCATTTAAATAAAACAATAAGATTAAAACTCTTAAAAGTTTATTTTACTTGATCCACTTGAAGTGGATCAAAGTCTCCTTCGTTTTAAATTATGACTATACTTTCTTTGTGTTCTAATCATTTACTCTGTAATATCAGTTCTTTTTTGGACAATTCTCCTTAATAGTATTTATGCGATAAACTAATTACATCATTCAGCTTTCTGACAAAATGTGCTCATTAGCAACTTTTCCAGTTCAGTTCAATTCAGTTCAGTCGCTCAGTCATGACAATATCTTTGCCACCCCATGGACTACAGCACACCAGGGTTCCCTGTCCACCAACTCCTGGAGCTTACTCAAACTCATGTCCATGGAGTGCCCATAAATGTTTACTTTATTCAGATATTTAATTGCTTATTGAACTAGTTGTACAAAAACTGTGGGTACAGTGTTCTATCTCACATGTTTTTCAGGGTATGATTTAAAGGAAAAATGTAAATAATGTTATTATATCTGTACTGGCTGTGAAGAGAGTATTGTCATCAGTGAAGAAAAAACTGCAGTCTTTTATAAAGGATTGTATTTCAGGCAAATAATATTGGAATTTTAAAAGGGTAAAATCTTAAAAAATATATTAAAAAAAAACTGTTAGAAACTTGAAAAAAGTACATAATTGTATGTAATTACACCAATTTATTTATTGACTATGCCAAAGCCTTTGACTGCGTGGATCACAATAAACTGTGGAAAATTCTGAAAGAGATGGGCATACCAGACCACCTGACCTGTCTCTTGAGAAATCTGTATGCAGGTCAGGAAGCAACAGTTAGAACTGGACATGGAACAACAGACTGGTTCCAAATAGGAAAAGGAGTACGTCAAGGCTGTATATTGTCACCCTGCTTATTTAACTTATATGCAGAGTACATTATGAGAAACGCTGGGCTGGATGAAGCACAAGCTGGAATCAAGATTGCTGGGAGAAATATCAATAACCTCAGATATGCAGATGACACCACCCTTATGGCAGAAAGTGAAGAAGAACTAAAAAGCCTCTTGATGAAAGTGAAAGAGGAGAGTGAAAAAGTTGGCTTAAAGCTCAACATTCAGAAAACTAAGATCATGGCATCTGGTCCCATCACCTCATGGGAAATAGATGCGGAAACAGTGTCAGACTTCATTTTTTGGGGCTCCAAAATCACTGCAGATGGTGACTGAAGCCATGAAATTAAAAGACGCATACTCCTTGGAAGGAAAGTTATGACCAACCTAGATAGCATATTAAAAAGCAGAGACATTACTTTGCCAACAAAGGTCCGTCTAGTCAAGGCTATGGTTTTTCCAGTGGTCATGTATGGATGTGAGAACTGGACTGTGATGAGCTGAGAATTGATGCTTTTGAACTGTGGTGTTGGAGAAGACTCTTGAGAGTCCCTTGGACTGCAAGGAGATCCAACCAGTCCATCCTAAAGATCAGTCCTGGGTGTTCATTGGAGAGACTGATGCTGAAGCTGAAACTCCAATATTTTGGCCACCTCATGCAAACAGTTGACTCATTGGAAAAGACGCTGATGCTGGGAGGGATTGGGAGCGGGAGGAGAAAGGGACAACAGAGGATGAGATGGCTGGATGGCATCACCAACTCGATGGACATGAGTTTGAGTAAACTCCGGGAGTTGGTAATGGACAGGGAGGCCTGGTGTGCTGCGATTCATGGGGTCGCAAAGAGTCGGACACGACTGGGCAACTGAACTGAACTGAACACCAATTTATAAGTGCTTTGGGACTTGTGTGAGGGATTTTTAGCTTTTAGGATCACCCAGAGGTAATTAGCTGTGTTTTAAATGAACACGTATTGAGTTCATTGGAGCTCTTTATATATCTAGAAACATTTTATAAAAGTCATGTTGGAGATCAGTGGTTACATGGAAGTTTATATTGTATGTGATTTTCTAGATTTCTGGTTCTTTGATAATACTCTTTGTAGTATTCCTCATTAATTTAGGAATTGAAAATTTTCAGATTTTAAAAGATATAAACAAAATTCACCAATAATCTTTCAACATTACTCAAACCTATCAATAAAGCCCTGTGCTATTGTTTACATATGTTTTAAAATGAAAAGGAAAGTGAAGTCGCTCAGTCATGTCCGATTCTTTGCGATCCCATGAACTGTAGCCTACCAGTCTCCTCTGTCCATGGGATTTTCCAGGTAAGAGTACTGGAGTGGGTTGCCTTTCCCTTCTCCAGGGGATCTTCCCAACCCAGGGATCAAACCCGGGTCTCCTGCATTGCAAGCAGATGGTTTACCATCTGAGCCACCAGGGAAGTCCTCATATATGTTTTAAGTCTTCAGGCTATTTCTGGTACATCTTAAAAAGGTAGTCTTGTCTTTTTTGTGTGTAATCAGTTAAGCAATACTGATGTAGACAGCTTATTACCTACTAGCAAATTTCTTTTCATACAACCCTAATATTTGGGAGGTGAATATTGCATTTTACAATTCCTTAATACTGTCTATTTTCTAGTCATTTTGATTTTTCTGTCAAAATGATATTACATGTATAATGATTTTTAAATGCATAAATACAATGCTAATCTACAATTTCCTTTCAAGTCCCTTTTCCCTACTAACAGGAGAGATTTGGAAGAAGATGGTATCAAGAGGAAGCACTGATAAATCAGACTTAATTTTTAAACCAAGTAATTAATTTGAGGTAAGAAAAAGCAGTTAATTGAGGATAATTGGTTTAGTAATGGAAAGGAAATTATAAATATACTTTACTATGCAAATTAATTACTATTTGTAAAATCCTACATTCCTTTCTAGAAGAATATATGTCTATTTACATATACATGAAATTATATATTTATATATTATATATATGTATGTTTACAAAGTCAGATTGTGAATGACATATCTTTTCAAAATATTTCTAGTCCTTTATATCATAAAAGCTATCTTTTAGCCTAGTGATAAATTGGTCAAAGACATATGATCATCCTATGTGATAATCATAAGACATATATATCATAATGCTATTTAAAAATTCTATCAAGCTGTTGTGTGAATAAAATCAGAAGAAGGCAAAGGACTCCTTTACTGGGAGTTATTAACGTATTGGTAGGGATGAGTGAGAATGCTTTTCTAGTGGTGTAACATAGTGTGACCTGAAAAATAGGTGGAAGAAGCATATAAGCTGATGGTTGGTGGTCAAGGAAAGCATGATAGAGAAGACAACTTCTGACATGATGCTGAAGAATAAGCAGTTTTCTGTGTGATGATGAGCCCATTTCAGTCAGAACATGATATGAGCAAAGAAGGAAATATATGGAAATATACAGTATAACCTGAAGTTAGCAGATATTTATGGATATTAGGGATTTGATATTGGGGGTAACTGGTGGAAGATGCTGATTAAGTGATAAATGATGAGGTTAAAAAAATGAACCTTTCTATTGAATAGAAAAATGAATAAATAAATCAACCAAAACAAAATAAACACCACCACCAACAAAACCTAACTGATCTTTTCTTAAAAGATGGTAGGAAGAGGCTAGAGACACATAGACAAGGAAATAAAGCCTGCTGCAATGGTTGAGAGGGGGCTAGTAGAGGCCTGGGCTTCAGCACTAAAATGTCCATCCAGCCTTCCCTCTCTCTTATTCCATGCCTTTTTCCATAATGCATATATACATGTCAATCCCTGCCTGATGTTTGGATTGAAGAAGCTAGAAGATAGTCAGTCTCATATTGCAATTAGTGATTTAATTCACATTAGATAATTCAGGGACTTCCCTACATTATCTGTAGGGACTTCCCTGGTGGTCCAGTGGTTATGACTTCATCTTCCAATGCAGAAGGTACAGGAAGCTAAGATTCCACTGACTTATGGCCAAAAAAATAAATAAATCAATAAAACAGAAGCAATATTGTAACAAATTCAATAAAGACTTTAAAAATGAAAATAAATGGGGAAAAAAAAAGACTTTGAAAATGGCCTATATAAAAAAATTTTTTAAAGTAGACACTGTATAAGATAAAATATACTATATTTTGTAATATAAATGTATATGTATACATATATACCATAAATTATAATTAGTACGGACTTCCCTGGTGGCTCAGATGGTAAACAGTTTGCCTGTATGCTTATTCTATATACTTTTAATTAGAATGACATTTCAAGTGACTCATAATTTTGAACATTTTTTTAAATATCTATCCAATCTCCCTTAAGGTCTTAGTATCTATCTTTTTAAAATTTTAAACAATTCCATATAAAAACTGAATAATCTAAAATATAAAAAGCATTCTTCTTCTATGAGAATGATGATGGAAACTTGTCAAATTTTAGTATGAGTTAAGGTAACTTTTTTTTTTTTTTTAGGTAACATGTTTTAATGTAAGAAAGGAGATTAAAGAATAAAATAATTGCATTAATTTTGAAAAAAAAACATTAAAAGAAACAGTAGATAATAGCATTTTTTCTGATAAATATTTCAAAAAACTGAAAACTTAGCAATGAATATTTTATAATTGTTGCAAACCTGGTGCAAATATAAACCATGGAAAATTGTGAAATATCTAAAGCATTTGCATAGCAGAATATTTATGCTCTTATCTACACTGACATTTCAAATTGCTAATTATGTTGGAAGGAGACCACCTGCCACAAAATCCTGTCCAAAAAATGGATAGTGATATAAAACATTTTTCTATATGATAATTATTCAAACTGCTACATTTGAAGTATATTCTTACCTGACTCACTCTATAATTTCTTCATATTCAGTTTAAATCTTATGGTATATGTTCAATTTACTTTCATGGAATTAATTTTGTTATTTCACATAAGACAATGAAGCTTTTATTGGCTAGTAGAAAAGGGAGCTTCTTAGAACGACATGAATATGATCAAAACAGATATTGACCAGTGTTAAAAAAAAGTGAATAGTTTAAATTTTAGGTCCTTGCTTCACTTATTAAATGGCCAATTTCATTGTTTCTTTTAATTTTAAAAGACCATTCCGTATATTTAAAACAAGGAAATTAAATTTTCTTTACACAAACAGAAAATGCCTTTTTTTCTTAAAGACTATAATACAAAATTGAATTACACTTGTAGAAGATTAAACTAGAGCTTCCCACGTGACTCAGGGGTAAAGAATCCACTTGCCAAGAAGTAGATAGAGATTTGACCCCTGCATTGGGAAGATTCTCTGAAGAAGGAAATGGCAACTCACTCCAGTATTCTTGACTGGGAGATCCTATGGACAGAGGAGACTGACAGACTAAATAGGTCCTGGGGTAGCAATAGTTGGACATGACTTAGCAACTAAAGAGCAGGAGCATCAATATTAAACTACAATTGATGTTTTACAAATTGGTTATTGAAATTCCAGACAGTTTAACCTATTTATTATAAAACATGTATAAAATACACATATTTTTGAATTTTCTAAATTTATAAGACAATAAATGCAAAATGTGAACAAATATATGAATGATATTATCATTTTTTAAGGAATTTATGACCTATTAAGTTTACAAAATTTCCATTTTAACACACATTTTATTGTGTCTTAGAGACTTCCTTTTCTGCATTGGGGTTAAATAAAAATAAATTAAGCTACATTATTAAAATGTAACATTCTAAACATGTAGGGCCACTTATTATTGCACACTGCATCTGAATGACTATATTGTATACCATCAAGTATAAAATAGAAGTGTAGATTTTCACTAAGAAAAATAGAGACAAAAATGTTATTCATTTCATTTGGTGTAAGGATAAAACATGGAACATCCAGGCAAAGGAATATCATTCAATACTATAAAGAAATGAACATGAAAAGATATAGAGGCACATGAAAAGATACAGAGGAATTTTAAAGGTACATTACCAAGTGAGAGAAGCCAATCTGAAAAGACTACTTACTGTATGATTCCATCTATATGACAACACAGAAAAGGCAACACTCTGAACACAGTAACAAACATCAGTGGTTGTCAGGGATTAGCAGAGAGACAGGGGTGAAAAGGCAGGCAGAGGACAGAGGATCTTTAGGGCACTGGAACTATTTTGTATGATACCATAACGGTGGATACATTTATATATTTATCATTTATATATTTATCATTTATATATTCATCAAAACCCACAGAATGTGCAAAACCAAGAGTAACACTCAATACAAACTATGAACTCTGGGTAAAAAAATGATGTCTCAATGTAGGTTCATTGATGATAACAAAGGTACCACTCTGCATGATTATAATGGAGGAGGCTATGCTTTTATCAAGATAAGAGGTATATAGGAACTCGGTACATTACTCTCCATTTTGGTGCAAAGTTGAAACTATCCTAGAAAACAAAGTATATTTAAGAGCAGGAAAAACGTTAATATTTTAAAATTTTAATGGGAATGGTTAATAGGCCTGAATCAACTGAGAATGTCTATAAATACGTTCATTTCCTTTAACAATTACCAAAATGTGACATACTAAGTTATGAGTAATGCACAGGCAAGTCAATCATTTTCACTTTCCTGTTTTTGTATGAGGACTATAAATGAACCATACTGAATAGTGCTGTAGAGAAATATTTCTATTTCCTTAAATAAACTTTCCTTCATATCTGAGCCATTTGATGGAAGAGTCTCAGGATAGTATATGAAAATCCAATTAATTGTTCTTCTGTTTTCCACCAATATGCACCAAAAAGTAGAATATGTTTCTTTTCATTTTTCAAGAGCACCAGTGAATTTTGCATTTAATCTTTCAGGTAATGTACATATCCAATTCAGCCATGGTGAAATCATATAGAAGCAATGGCAAATGGAAATTTGTCATTCAGAGATTCTTCAAATCAGAAATGCAAGTTTGAAGAGATAATTGTTAGTTCTGTTTTGCCCACATTTAAACAAATAAAAGATTATATTCTAATATGATTTTTAAAATAATTTAATATTTCTCCTTGTAATAATAAATGAGAAATCAGTAAAGAAGCAAGCATATAGCCACTATGCAAATTATGTACTGAAGTTGCTTATTTTGAGTTCTTAAAATGAAAAGGATAGATGTTGAAATGGAAATATCTATTTTAGTTTTTGTTAGACAGTAAGAAAATTATTTTATAAAAAGATATTATTTATTTCTACCAAAAATATAAATAAGTCATTTTTAAAATGTTTTTAGACAATGTATAAAAATCAGAAAATAATAAAATTTAACTTGATATTCTAAGACTATATACTCTATGTGAGTTTATTACACTGATCATGAAAATAAATTCAGCTTTATGTGTAAGTTGAAGTGAGAAATATAACAGTGGCTTAAGAGAAGTACCAGGAAGGCATGGTGGTCAGTTAATACACAGCCTGTCCTTTGCCAGAAAGTTTTGTCTATGGTCCAATCAAGAAGTCAAAGGAAGTAGGTCAAAGCTAGAAGATCATGTAAGTAATAGACAAGAGATTTAGGTATACCTCCTTTCAGTGTTATTTGATAAAACAAACATACAAGGAAAACAGAATATGAGTAACCTGACTATGTCAATGACTAGTCATTCTTCTCTGATCCTCAGATTGTTGCTATAATGATAATGGTGTTTGATTAGAATGCTAGAATATATTTGCTCAAATCTCTTTAGCTTACTCACAGTGGCCCCCCAAAATAAAGTAACATAAATCTAACCAGGTAATATAAAATTACTGTGACAGTCACTATGAAAATGTTCAAATATCCCCAGATACTTCCCATTTGATACCATATCATTTTTAAGGAGCTTCAGGAAAAATAAAAACAAGAACAGAAAAAAAAAATCAGCTTACCTCTTTCTCTCTCCCAATATATAAAACTTCTATAACCATTTTATCAACTGAAAGAAGTTCGCATTGTAACAAAATATAGATATTATAATTTTCATTTTAAAATGTATGTGAACATTTTAATGAGTGGTCTTTATATTAAGACATATATTTGGAAGAAGGCTGTTCTGGATAAAGGAAGATTAAGCATGCCTTAAAATAATGCAAACCTTGAAAATGAGTATTTTCCCTTTTGTAATTTCTACACACTATTTAATTTTTAACTGGCAATGCAATAACTGACTGTTTGTAAAAGAGAAACATATATGCATGTCTAACCATACATTTATTACATTGAGATATTGAATCTGATCAAGTTAGAAATGAAAACACAGAAGACAGAAAAGGTTTTTACCAGTAATAAAGAAAACACATATAGCAAGGTTTTCCTCAGTTTTCTTTATTACAACAATGGAGACACAGAAGTACAGAAAATAAAATGACATTTAATATACTATGAAACTCATGCATAGGATTACACATAGTGCTGGATATTATGTCACGGGTTTTAAATAAGAGATGATATTGAGGACAATACATATATAACAAACATTTTATTTTAAGAAAAGCTATGATGAAAACAAATGCAATTAAAATGATCAGAAATAGTCACTTTAAAACAGAACTGTTATATATAAAATCAATATTAAGACGTGAGATAAAAATATTCTTGAAAGAAGTTCATGAATTATGGGTGTTCTTTAAGACAGTAATTTTCAATTTCTTACTTTTTAGAAAAAAAAGGATTTGCTAGAGATTTATTTCACAGTGCCCATTTAGTACATAGATAAATACGGCATAATTTAAAAGTTATGTTATCTCTGAATATTATGCAATATACCTATACCAGTTTATACCTGTATTCCCATTACTTAAAAATGGAGTGATAAAGAATAACTAAATTCAATTTGAACATACACAAATAAACTTTACAATGTACCTAGGCTTAATACAACCAACATTAGATTAGTTCATACTTAAAATTTAATTACACTTGAATGAGTATATCTTTAAAAAGTAGGTGGAATAATAGTCTACAGCAAAGACACTAGGACATCAGTTGCAGTTCAAATCACCTCAGATACACTACTAGAACTTTTGAACATATGTGTTTTCCTTGGCTATTTTGTTTTTCAATTTTGCCAACTAGTAGCTAAAAACTGATATTCTAGAATAATCCACTCTTTCTGTAACATTTAAGGGCAGGTATTTTAGACTTCCAACTAATTAGTTAATAACTATGAGGGAGGGGAGGATGACTACCAGAGATCTTTATCTCATTCATAATCTTAGGTAAGATAAAGAAACTAAAGGTGTTTGGAAAATAAAGCATTGATATTGGATTCTCATCTCTGATTTATTTCAGAACAATTAAATTAGATTGAATCCATTCTCCTACCAAAATACTAAGATGCTACTTTTATAATCATTATGTGTTATATCAAATTTGTAAGCACCATGTAGTAAAAAGAGATATTACACACATCAGCATAAATCATATGGCTGATTCATGCTGATGTACGGCAGAAACCAACACAATATTGTAAAGCAATTACCTTTCAACTGGAAATAAATAATTTAAAAAAATTAAAGATGTTAACTCTAGATAATTACTCAAGTTTAGATGGTGGTGGGGTGGAAAATATGTTAATTAGATGTTTGAAACTTTTTCCCTTTAGTTAAGACCTAATATCTACTGTTAATATCTTCTGAATTCTAAGATTATCAAGTATTAATAGTGATTAAATACTACTTCATTTTTTAACCAACTAATTTAAATAAATATAGACTTTTTACCAATTTCAATTTATATTGAAATCATCTCAGGGCAATTTGTAGAATATTCATATCTCCAAACATCTGAAAAGAAATTTAAGCTACCCATTCAATGCATTAACTTTGTTTGACATATATATATACCACAAATTCTGAAATTTAAAAATTTAACAGCAATTAACAGAAAAGGAACAGAAGAGCTGCATCTTATTTATTCATGGCCAGAAATTAAGAGGGAAAGAGAAAGAGTAGGAGGGAAGGGAGGAAGGGAGAGAGAGAGAGAATAGTATAAAGAAAAATTTAGAAGGGAGAATGAAAGAAAATAAAACCAAGAGAAGGCTTACTTGATTTTATTTATTCAAAAGTGGGTTTAAAAAAAAAAGTGGGTTAAAGGACACTACATTATGTCTCACAGATTTGAGCCATAATAAAATACATAAAATGACAAATTTAGGTATGAACTTTTCATCTAGTATCTTTATTCAGTGAATGGAATTCTAATATGTAAGGGCTATGAAACATGGAAATGACAATATTTCATTTAGGTAGTGTCCTAAGAGGTAATTTATTTAAAACTCTTAATGCTGCCAGTATCATAATCAGAAACAAATAGTTGGAGAGTTTTAGATAATTTTATGACTAGAAATGTTGCTTAACTACTATAAACTGAAAAAATACATAATATTAGTTATTTTTGAAAGGTAGATACAAACATATTTACCTACTGCATTAGTGATGCAAATATTCATCTTGAATTGTTAAAGTCATTTGTAATCTAAAACTTGTATTCTTTTATTCTTAGTGTAGGTGTATTATGAATAAAAAGAATGCTTTTAATATATCTGAAAGTACCCATCCAGATCTAAAAGTTCATGGCCTAATTCCTCCTCAAATATTATATTTTGTTTAATATAAATGAAAACTCATAAATCCACCTGTCCAGATTAAAATACATTTTAGAATTTTCCTTACTTAAATTTTAATTTAAATTAAATATAATTAATGGGAATTATCAAATAGAAAATATGAGTTGTATAATCATCTCCAAATTGTATAACCTATGAACTACTATGCATACTTGTAATTTTACTAATTAATTTTAAAAGAAATGCTAAACACCCAAAGAGTCAAAATTATGTGCAATTTGTGCAATTATTCTTACTAATTGACATATATATAATACGTTAATCCAATCTCTAAAATTTATTTATTTATTTAACATTGTTAAACACTTGAGATACTTTAAGCTAATAAAAAATTTTAAGAAAAATGAAGTCATTAAGAGTTTTAAGAGTTTGTATAATAGTTTGGAAAGAAATATGGGTATAGGGTTTATACCAATGAATAATAGTATTAGAACAGAAAAGCCAAAAATCAAAATTAACTTAAGGTTCTCCCATGTAAGACAATATTTTTCATAGGAAAGAAGGTTTTATTGCTGCCTCCTAGGCATAATCTGTTAACATATCTGAAATGTAGTTTGATGAGCCCTAGAGCTATCTGATAAATAATTAGAGCTAGAACTAGGGTCGAGAGACCAGTAGGGATAAATGATAAATGGATAAAAGAAGATAAACTTGGAAAGGGTTGGAAGAAGAAAAATGATTTCAAGTTTATATAAAAAATTAATCAGGATGCTCCACGTGCAAATAATGGCAACTATGCATAAGCAAATCAACCTAACTTTATAACTGGTAAAATATGGTCTAAGCAAACTGTTAAAATGCTCTAACATTTGATCATACAATATGTACAACAATGAACATAGGTACATAATGTTATATATAATGAATAACATAAAACTCACCTTACACACAAGTTCCTATTTATACATTTAGGCACAGAATTTTATTTAAAAATCCACTGGATTAAAAAAAGAATATTGGATGGTGCTAGGAGAATTTTTATGTCTTGCTTACCAATAATCACATTTCCTTAGATCTATAGCAGATTTCAATTAGACAAAACATACTGTCAGTTAGACTTGGTGGTTGTACATAACAAAAGAAAAACCCAAGTAATAAAAAATATAATTCAGCAACATTTACATTTATTACAATATAAAATAACAATCTGACAAGGTAATTTATGCTCTCTAATGTTTTACTTTTTGAAAGGCAACAGCTGCATTGCTTATAGTTTTGTGCTCTCCTATTTCTTATAGACATAAGGCAAAGCACAGGATTTATATTTTAAGATGTCTTGAGAATATTTTTTAACTTATGCACATCTTAGAACTGTAAAATAACTGTTCATATAAGAATAGATACTTGGCCAAATAATAAATAGCTTATTAATTTTAGGATTAATATCTTGACTTGGACTTAGATGTTTAAAACACATAAATGAACAACTCATTAAGTATAAGTAATTCTGCTAAGATACTAGAATTTTAATTTTAGGTTCTTTTCTGACCTGTCCAAATATCAGTCTAAGTATCAGGTAAGCTAGACTGAGTGTTCTTCATATCACTGTTGGTGACTTTGAATTATAGATTATAAAATTAAAAAAAATCAACTCTGTTATCCTATTAAAGACATATTACATGTTCTCCACAAAAGTATTTTGTAATCATTTTCTATATCAAGATAATTTCTATGACTTTCTTATGGAAATATTTATAATATTGGCAAGATCCAGTCAGGTTATAACAAATGGAAAAGTTTGTTCACGCAAGTGTTACTGGAACTCCTTTTTTCCTAGCACTTGTTACATATCATTAGTCAACATATCTATAAGTCTTATCCAAATCCATGGGATGTAAGATGCTATCATGGAGTGTAGTATGAAATTATAATTAGTTTTTCAATACACAGAATCACTGGTTAATTTCATTTTAAAACTAGAACATTTCCAACAAATAGGTTAAATCCCCACACTGCATGAATTGGTAGGAGGAAATCACTTTGTCTCAGCAGGGGAAAAAGAAGTGTGTTTAATCTGTAAATGAGTCACTTCTGCATTCTTTAGGTTTGCTGTTAGCTCAGAAGAAAAAAGTATAGCAGTGGACAGCAGAGAGTTTGGAAAGGTAAATTACAGAACAGACTACCAAAGGTTGGTCCACCTTTACATCCTACATAATAGGATCCTATGGGTATTTCATTGAAGACATAAAAAACAATAAATACAACAAAACAAATTGTTTTTGATGAATGAGTCTCAAAGCCCAGAAATCAATCATTTGATTTACCATGTGAGCCACTGACATTCTTGTTAATATATGTAAATTTGTCCTCCTAATTGTCTTGAATACATAGTAAGAATTACTTGCTAGAGTGTAGCTGGGAATGAAAAACACAAAATACTTTTTTCTCATTTGGTAATGAATGAAATGTGAAAATAAAAATCATTATTCATGCTACTCCATCAAATCCAGCCTCCTCTGAGTGCTGGAATCTAGTAACACGTCCTCATATCAATTTCATCTTCTGGAAAGTAGTGGCTAAAACATTTACTTCTCTCTGATCTTACAGAGAAACTGACTCAGGTTTCCAGGAAAAAGTAGTAAGATTTTATGTTAGAACATGAATACCTGATGTTACCTCAAAACACAATTCAAACCTAGTACACAGGGTGCAACTTTTAAAATAGAATCAACTTTAACTTACTATTTACTTTGGGACAAATGCAGAAAGGTAGTTTTATTTATTGAAAACTAAAAGTCTAGATTTTTGGTATTCAAATTGAAGAAATGAGTCTGGTTCACTTTAATTCCTTATGATATTTTATGTGAATAAGAGGAAAATCAGGCAGCACATAGGATATACACATTTAATGTACTAAAAGCTATCAGGTTTATGTTTTATATAAATGGAAAACACTATGAAATATTATGTTTATAAAGTTCTAAACCTACATTTAAAGGAATAACCATCAAATCAGTATGAAAGAGCCACAATTCTACATCACAAAATTTCTATTCATACAGTATTTGGCCATGGATATTGAGTTATATTTGTAAAATAATCAAATGAAAGAAGATTAGATATAGCAAATGCTTAAGTTCCAAATGGACTTCTGTGGTGGCTCAGACAGATGGTAAAGAGTCCCCCGGCAAAGCAGAAGACCAGGATTCGATCCCTGGGTCGGAAAGACCTCTTAGAGAAGGGAATAGCTACCCACTCCAGTATTTTTGCCTGGAAAATTTCATGGACATAGGAAGGAGTCTGGTGGACTATACAGATCATGGGGTCACAAAGAGTCAGACACAGCTGAGTGACTAGCACTTTCATTTTTAAGTTCAAATGAAAGTGACATGATATTTAACAAGGCCAACTTTAGAAATTAAAGTTGAGAATGAAACAAGTTACTCTGTGAACTAGTACTTGGAAGAAACAATCTTGGTTTAATGTCCTTTTGTGATTTCCTGACAAATTATCTACTTTAAAGGTCAACAATTTGGGGTAGGGAAAAAAGGCTCACTATTCGTGGGTGAGGACACGTGCATGTTTAGTTGGACTTTAGAAAATATTTTATTGCAGTTTTAGATTAGCCTTGTTAAGTTTTCAGGGCAAAAAAGGAAATATATGATATAGCAACAACATTAAAACATGCAAGACAAACTTATGACTATAATGAAAGAAAACGCAGCAGCACTCAGCTGCCGTGACTGGCTTCCATTTTCGCCTTTATTCGCTTCACAGCATTTATCTGTATGATGAAAATTATTTTTGAAAGTAGAACAAGAAAATAATAATTAAGGAAAAAGAGTAGAGTTACAAACATGAAAATAAAAGAAAAAAGTGACAGTAGGAAAGAAAAAAGGAGAAAATAATTAATACAAGATGTACACAAAGCTACTACCAATTACCTACAAAAAATATTTTGATACAAGACAAAGAATAAAAAAATCTAGTATAAAATGCTTCTACATATTTGTCACATATTAAAAATATAAGTGAGGCTCAATATTAATAATGTTTATTTCACATAACATAGACATTAGTTATATCATTGATTTCTCAAATGTGAACATTGTAAATATGTTTTACTGAAGACACAACTTTTTAGAAAAAGGTCACCAGTCATTCTACGGTGTCTCTGGTAAATTCGCACTGTTACTTAAATATGAGCTCATATTCTGTAATGTTTGCTAATAGTACATTTTTTGCTATCATATTTCCTTAGAAAACACATTTAATAAAAACAGTTATATTTTAATAATGAATGAAGTACCAAGAAATATAATTAAAATTATAAGTTCATACAGTGAACATTTGCAAAAGAATAGAAGCGAGGAACATTAACTCAACTGGTCATAGGTACATGTGACACAAATGTTATTGCTGCTCATTTAAAATAATTTTGAGAAACAAAGATAATGAAAATAATTTACAGAAATTTATTTTTATATTATGTGCTAAGCCAAATAAATATTGTCTTGAACGTATTATTAGTATTTAGACTTGGCTGAGATTTCCACACTGTTAAAATAAAGTTCTTCCCCATTGATTGAACTTCAATCTCACCATTATTTTAGAATTTCTTTTTATTCTAAAACAGTCATAACCTTAAGAAAACATTTTAGCATTTGCCATAAACTTGAATATTTCATTTTCTGTTCGTGCTATTTGGAGATGAAATATACACTAGTCTTGTTGAAAGTAGAGTTGAATGGCATCAAAATAATTTCACTCTATAGTTCACTATATGTATAATCAAAAAGTTAATTATAATAAAAAACTAACTGAAAAAATGTTAGCAATATATTTATTGGTGATGATTTATGTCACCTCTCTATATGGATGGAATTATGTGTCACCAAATTATATTGAGTCAATGTAAATATTAAACATGTCTTCAGTTCATAGTAACAAGAGAAGAAAAAGGAAGCAGTTGCTAAAAGATACTAAGGTGGTTTTTGCTTTTCAGGTTTTTTGGTTAAACAAACAATATTAAACATGTTGTAAAGCCAAAAGAAATTGCAATAAATATTTTCAGAGTAATTTTATTACCAAAAAATTTTTAAGGCAGTAGATTATAGTCATTCTAGCACGTTAGGAATATTTTTAGCCATTGAAATTACAGAGGAAATCAATAAATATCATTTTATCAGTCTCTAGTTCCATAGATGGTTTTGTAGTCAGTTTTACAAGAGTAATTTGTCATCACTACTGAATATTTTCAATGTTTATAAAACAAAATGAGATAGAATTATGCTGTATGAATATCCCAAATTGATTGTGGCTGTTATTTTGTACACTTTTTATGTGAATCAAGGGACACAACATTCAAAATAAACACATATTTAATAAGTGAGAATAGGGAAATATTACTAATCATAAAACATTTTTAAAGTCCAAATTATAAACTATGGACTGATGCAGTGTCCACTAAAATACATACATAGAAAAGCCACTATTATGAACAGAATGTATTACATATGAATGTAAGATAAGCCTATTGTTAAAAAATAGTCCCTCAGTCCGACAAATAAATATACTCTAGATTTAGCTTGTTGCTTTACAAAAAGAGTTAAATATATCTGAATGTACATAAGTAATGGGTTTTTTAATTTAATGTCTGTACACTTTATTTTGACAGTCTATAATGCACGCTATTTAAAATATAAATTAAAACTAAATTAATTTCTAAATGTCATATATATTTTTCCAATTAAATAAGATTGCTAGTTTACTATATATATTAAACAAGATTTGCTAGTTTATTATATATAACTGATTGAAAATATGTTTGAATTTATAATGTGTGTTTTAAAATGGAATAAGAAATTATATGAATAACTATGCTGAAAGTATATAAATATATTTTTTTCCTATTTTGCTGATACATAATTTTGTTGTTGTTGTTGTTTTGCTGATACATAATTTTAACTCTATAGTATTTTGTGGGTTTAAAGGCTCCCCAATCTACCATCAACCATCACAGCTTCTAAAATTGCCCCAAGAATCCTCCTAGGGCTGAATCGAACAATTCTTGAATTATAAGGGTATATCTTATATCTGTCTTTCCAAGAGACCTTAGTAGTCTCTGGATTCAGTCACAAAAATTATACATTATTTTGTAACATATTTATAGATAAAATAAATCTTTTATTGCTTCCCCTTTTCCAGTACGCTGCTATATCAGCTGTAGAGTTTAGAGCGTATGACTTCTATCTCCTACCTTCTCAGATAGTTTTGTCTGTACATCTGTGACTTTTCCTTGACTGTTTGATCTGTTTCATTGGCTGTGTAACACGCTCTAGCCTTTTTCATCATAAAAATCCTTCTAACACTGACATTTTCCCCGCTCTGCTCACCTTCATGCAAAACTTCTTGAAACCCTGAAATTAACATGGAGTCTAAACCGGCTAACTTTCCATACGATCCTCAGCCCATTTCCACCTAATTTCTCTCCCCCAAATTTTAGCACATCTGTAAACAGACTTCACATTTCTTTTAACTGAGTTTCATTAACCTCTCAGCAGCTTCTGGAAGGACCAATGTGATTGACAACTTTTCTTGTGGAAATATGACTGCCCCTTAGCTTCCAAGATATTACAGCCTTGTGTTTTTCCAGGAACTCTGTGACATCTTAGTCTCATTGGGGGTGGGGTGGGGCTGCTTTCCTCTTCATGTGTATTACAGTTCCCTGGGATGCAGCTCTTAACACTCTATTAGTCTTCAATAACTCAACAAGCACCCCGTGAATACCGATGCTGTACCAGACACCCTTCTAGGTACTGGGAAGCACTGATGAGTATCACAGACATCAGTTATTTTTCACAGAGCATAGATATCACTCACTGTGTGGTTTTATCCCCACACAGGACTAAATACCAGACACTAGTAAGGCTGACACCATCACAGGGCTGTTTCCAAGTCATGGCTGTCTTCTCATCTCCATACACACATACCTAACACTTATTTGACATTTTAAAGTTAATGAATAATGAACTGATCTTATGTTTGATTTTTATTCTAACAATCCTGCTCTGTTTATAAGATTCTTTACCTGCAGAAATGATACCAACAATGTTAGAATTGTCCAAGCAAAAAACTCATAAGTCATCAATATTTGCTGAATCCACTCTGTTAAACAGGCAGGTTAGTCTACATCTACAGTGTGCCTGGAATTTATTCAATGTTTTCTTTTCTTTTCTTTTTTTTTACCGTGACCACATTTTTTTTAAGCATTCATGTTCATCCAACTCTTGCTTCTACCAAGATGAACAAGATTAATCTGTGTAAAATGTCCATATGCTCATATAAACTCCCTGCTTCAAATGATTTCTTGTGACTTTGAGGATCTGTTTTAAAATTATTTATATGGTTTTTAGAAGATTTTGGATTATATAGGTCACAGGTCCCTCCGAATCCTTATTTTTGTTCACACACCTACAGGTTTTTACCCAGCCATGTTTTTGCTAGATCTTAAAGAAAATCAAATTCTTTTTTTTTTTTTTTCTCAAAAACTTTTTTATTTCCCTTGAAGGCTCACTCCCTACAAGTTTCTTTCAGAAAGTCACTTTCCAAGGGAATCCTTTCTTAAGCCCCATCTAACTCAATAAACTAGCTACACTTGCCAAAGACTTTGCTGGCAGCATGTTGCACCAGCATATCTTAGTTGTAATTACTTGGTGGTTATTCTAACTCTTGGTGTATGTCTATCTTCCCTCTAGATTGTACAGTCTTTGACTACAGGAGCCAGTTTCATGCTTTACACAGATAACTCCTCTGTACACATCACAGTACTTTTCTCAAAGCAAGACTCTAATAAATACCTGGAATGAATGAATGAATAAATCCTAACATTACAGAACCAGAAGAAACTAGTGTAGAGATTAGGAAATATGCGTCAAGAAGCTAAATGACATGAGCAAAGTTCAAACAAATTGTTTTCCTTCTAGGCAGTGCTTGCAAACTGACTTTCCAAAATAAAAATAAAAATTTTTATAGTAAATGCATCATAGCATACATTACTTATTTCTGTGCTTACATATATATGTTACATATATACACACACACACATACATATATATATATATATACACACACATATATAGTCTGTCTTTATTTACTTTTTGGTTTATACTTACTATTCATTTTATTAACAACAGTGTCTTATAAAATAGCATAGCAAGAACTCTGGGAGTATAATGTAACCTGCCTGAAATCTATTTAGTTATTTTTCTTACAGTTTGTATCTTATGTATAAAGTATAACTAAAATACTGCCTTTCATTTAATAAAATATTCATTTTAATCTTGATAAAAGTAATTATTCACTCCAAGTATATGAGCTAAATTAAAAATGTACAGGGATGAATTTCACCCTAGCAATCTTCCTTTGAAGATTCTGATTCAGACTAAGAATCATATTTATATCATGGTCTGATATCTTCATAGAGAATAATTACTACAAATGTTATTCCTTTTAAATGTAGAAGCAGATATTGATGTTTAGAACTCACAGAAACAACAAACTTGATAGTTCATTCAACCATTCTTCTTATTTAGGTGTATCATCTTAAAGGACATGGAATTTCTCATATGATTTAAAGTAGCTCTGATCTTGAACAAATACTTTAACTTCTTAAAACTGTATCTGTAAAATGAGGATAGCTCTTCCTTGCTCAACTCAGATTTAGGAATAAAATGAGGTCATAAATGCAGAAGTACTTTGTAAATTATAAAAAGTGCCACTACAATATAAGATACTCAGTTATCCATATTATTTCTAGATACTTCCAACTTCCTAATTTCAAGTTATAATTGGAAATTTTAATTATGTAATACAAAGCTATGATATAAATTAATTTTAAACTAAGCAATAATTGTTACTTTTTAATAGAAAGATTATTGTATAAATCTGCATTCAATTGAAAAATGATGTATGATATAACAAAGCCATACCAATGAAACTAGTATTAATTTGAAATTACAAGAGGATTAAATAACATGGCTGAACTGACAAATTTTATGTTTCCCAGTCTCAAAAATACTATGCAATAATACTGATACTTGATTATAATATGACTTAAATAAGTCATATTTATGAATATAGAGTTCTGATGTCTCATTGATATATAAAAATATATGTGTATATATACACATATGTATAGAATTTACCATTAAATATTAAATATAATATGTGAAGGAACAATTAATACTAAAATATGACCAACATGACAACTCACTGACAGAGTTGACTGACTTGAGTCAGGACAAATTCTTGCATATTCACCTCTATAGCATGTATCTGAAAAAAAATTTTGATATACCTTCTACAGATTTTGATAATATCACTAGCATAAAATGATGTAAGCATTATTAACTATTAAAAGTAGTCACCAGTGTGCTGTGACTACCAATGATGAGCGGCCTGAAACGTTTTGAGCTTCTTTGAAACTCTATTCACTGTTCTTTCTAAGGGGTATCTGTGGTTGTTTCTGCCTCATCGTGTGATAGAGTTTGTCTTTCCAAACACAACTTGCTTGGTCAGGCATAAATGGGCTCATCATTATCTTTGCCCATATCTCATAAGTGGAGGACTGGGCCCCATGTGTTTGGCAGAGAAGTTTTCGCCTTTGTAAAAGCTTTTTCTGGGCTCAAAGAATATTTTTCATGTTGATTTTCAAAAATTTCTTTTACTCTCCAGCCTCCCCTTTCTGCTCATTCTCTCTCTACCACTTCAACCACTAAAGTCTAAAATTTTCAAACTGCATTTACAAATGAACCAATCTTTCTGGCAACAGAAATTGAGAAATCATGACTAAGACATGTAAATAACCATGACTAAAACCTAGAATGTACATCTCCTGCTATAAAATTATGTTTTCAATATCAAGAAAAAAATACAGAAGTGTTATAAAAGATACTATCATATTTCTTTTTAGCCTACAAAGGCACATGGTTTGCTTACCTTTAATAATGTTTGGCTTGGGCGGCATGCTGAATTCATAGACTGTTGGTTCTGAATATCCCAATCTATTGGCAGCTGTAATTTGAACTTCATATCCCATTGTCCACTGTAGATGCTCCAAAATAATGTGGTCTTTATTTCCCTGCACTTTTTTCTCTAACCACTGGTCTTCTTTATCTTTCTGCAAAGTCATACAAACATATTTTGTCAATACCCATGCACTAAAGTTGTGATCTTTAAAAAAATAATTTATCTTGAAATGGAGTGAGTGGGTTTATTAAAATCAAAAAAGGAAATATCCTCTTCCACTCAGATAAATTAAACTGTATATAGATGAAGTTATATCTAAGGTTTTTCCCCCACTAAATATTTAATGCTTGTTAAATTTGCTGAAGAATGATGATGATTCATAACTAATATGTGATGATTCAAATGATAATTCACCTCCATTAAGATTTTTTTTAATTTCACATACATTAATTGCTGTTTACCCACTTTGTCAATTATTAATAATTATGTAAATAGGGACTATAAAATACTATATATAGAAAAAGCTTAATATGTTCATTAAAATAATTACCAGAGACTATTGTTTGGGGCACATGGGAGGAGGTGTGTTAAATATAAAGTCTGGATTTTTTTAAATAGATTAAAATTTTAACCATCATTTTTAATACTATGTTTTAGACTTATAATGAAACCACATACAACAAAAATTATTACCTTTAAATAGGTTATTAGAATAAGAAATAATATTCTATTCTGGAACATTCTACACTTAAATCCTGATTCTTTTTCTAAAATAAATGTTTTGGACACATGATATTTGAATTACCATTTATTTGAAAAAAAATACTATGGTTTCAGTCACAAATAAGTGAAATAATATATGGATTAAGTTATCTTCAAGAATGCAAACATTCAGTTGCGCTGTGTGTTAACAATCTGAACACAGGTTAAGTGTTGAAACCGTAATCTCTCTGCTACTGTCCCTCACCTCTATTACAGAAACAAGGCTAGCAGCTGTCTCTGTTCACTTTCAAGAGGAAGCAATGAGGAAAACTGAGTAAATTATGCATTCCTGGGCATTAAGAATCATAACCACTTAGCAAATAGTTAATTAGCATTAAAGAGGAAGTATTTCTATAACGTGTATGTGTATCGCTCAGTGTTTCCGAGTCTTTGCAACTCATGGCCTGTGGTCTGTCAGGCTCCTCTGTCCATGGAATTTTCCAACAAGAATACTGGAGTGGGTGGCCATTTCCTTCTCCAGGGGATCTTCTCAACCCAGGGATAGAACGCACGTCTCTTTCATCTCCTGCATTGGCAGGCAGATGCTTTACCACTAGCGACACCTGGGAAGCCCTACTTCTATAATAGCTACACAGAGCTGAAATGATATATTCTGAAATAACATATCTAATCACATATCTAATATTTCATCACTGCAATTGAAAATCTCAATTAACCAGAATTGTAATTATAAATATACTGTAACTTGGCCATATTGATAGATATATAGACAGATCAACAGATCCATTGATAGATCCTTTTTTAACCTCAGAGCTCAGTCTATTATTACTTAATTTTGAGCCAATATTTTACAATATATACTTGACTAGAAAAAACAATAATGTTTTCTACATTTATTTCTACATTGAGGATTTATTATCTAAAATCAATCATAGAAGTTAAATTCTTGATTGCATTAAATTGATAGTCTCAATAATATAAACATGAAGTATCCTTCAAAAGGAGATAAGACTTCATTACAGCTTTGGTACCATACTAAGATTCTCTTTTCTTTATAATTATTTTTGGTTCTGCAGAACTTTTATTATAAAGGAAATCATTTGGTCTCTTTTATTGTTTCATCTAAAACTGGATAGGGGAGATATTACGCCCCTTCTCACAGTGAGGCCAGAGACTTTGGACAAGCACTTAGAATTATCATATAAGCAAGGACTATACATATAAATCAATTTATTAGACTAGGCTGGTAGCCAGTGTTAAAAGTGTACTAGAAAAGCCATTGGAAAACAACAATTTGGACCGGAAATCTTTGCAACTCATCTAAGCCACTAAATGAGCAGTAAATTTAAGGAAGGATCCACGGTGTGTTTTTTAAGTGTTTGGGACAACTGTTTCATTAGCCATGATTAGCCCAACATCTGCTTTCTTTATCATTCATTCATCAATTATTCAGTCTTTGGTAGGGTAGTGAAACTGTTCTAGAACTATGAACACAATAGTTAGCAAGAATATACAACACTTATTTCTGAGTTAACAAACCAGCACAGAAGGAGGACATGAAGTCTGAAAAACAAGAAGGTGTTTTGTGAGTATATATTAACAACAGGAAGGATTAAGAGAGTCCAGGAACCAGGAAAGTTTTCTCAGGGGAGGTAATTCCTGCTTAATAGGAAATAAGAAATTCCAGTTCCTTTTTTCTTTTCATTCTTCCTCACTGAGTTAATGAAGATGTGACTCCTTCACAGAAGTTTTAAATTGCAAAAATAGGCACAATGATTGAAAACCTCAGAAAGATGCAGAACCACTGGGAGATGTAAAAATAGCCACTTTATGTTTATTGTTATAGGTATCGACAAAAAAAAAAAAAAAAGGCTACAAAAATCTCCACTCAAAAGTAATTTTAGATCATATGTGATACATGACTTATAAACACAAACATACATATACAGCACATAAGATACATATAAAATATTTGATACATTATAGACTGTATATACGCACACATTCAAAGAGGAGAAGGTGAGAAGAAGGAAGACTGAAGAATTAAATAAGGACAAAGGTTACACAAGGACAAAGGTTACACAAGGACAAAGGTTACACAAGGACAAAGGTTACACAAGGACAAAGGTTACACAAGGCAGTAGACAATAGCCCCGGTGGGCATCCCCTTACCCAATAATTCAGTATAAATTCTATTTAACTATGAAATATTGGAGAAAGTGAGTATTTGTGTGGAAATTCGGAGTTGAGTTTTGTTTTGGATTTGAATGGAGATGTAGCAGAAAGAGCCAGAAAATAAGTCAGCAGCTGATATCTGGATTTCAGAAGGATGAATAGGCTTCATGTCCTTTAGGTAATCTTCCAAAAATATTTCTGAGAATTGAGTATTTGAAGTGAAACTTCCAGATCAGTCCAAGACAGGCTGATAGACTTTTAAATCACCAATCACTTAACTCTCAATTGTTGAGGCTCTTAATATGATGAATTAAAAGCCCTTCCATCATTTTAGATAGTTGGACTGATGGCCTAAAGGAACCAAAAGGAGCTCTAATATTTTCCCCAATTTAAATCAATTTCATTTTCCATTCACCATTAGACAAGGAGGTTTTTTAATCCCTTAATTGCTGTTCCTAGGGAATAAGGAAAAAATAAAGTGGGTGTTACCAAATACTCCCCCAGGCATCAAAATCTCATTTATGCATTTGTAGAGTGCCTGATTTACGGAATTTAAATGCTGAGGGTACAATTTAAGATAATCTAGTTGCAAAACGTTCCCCTAGGTAATTTAATGAGATGATTTGCTGAATAGAGCTATTATTAATAAGCCAATTAAAAGTTGAAGGGCAGCTACTACAAAGAAATGGTCATTTACTTTGATACAGCTTCTCTTAAGCAATCCTTTTTGTCAAAACATAGGCAGCAGAGCCATATGACAGTTAAGGGGACACTTTAAAAATTATTCTAAAATCATGATATCAGTAAATAGATATCAGTTGTAACTTCTCCCTTTTCATTTTCTAATTTAATTGACTTGAGTCCTTTCCCCACCCCCACCCCCTTTTTTCTGATGAGTATGACCAAGATTTATTGATGTCATTTATCTTCTCAAGGAACCGGCTTTTAGTTTCATTGGTCTTTGTTATTGTTTTCTTATTTCTATTTCATTTATTTCTGCCCTAATCTTTATGATTTCTTTCTTTCTACTAACTTTGGGTTTGCTTGTTCTACTTTCTCTAATTACTTTAGGAGTAAGATTAGGTTGCTTAATTGAGAGATTTCTTATTTCCTGAGGTAAGATTGTGTTGCAGTAAACTTCCCTCTTAGAACCACTTTTGCTGTGTCAAATAAATTTTGTATGCCCAACTGATTGCAGAGCTTCAAACAACAGCAAGGAGAGATAAGAAAGCCTTCTTGGTGAATAATGCAAAGAAACAGAGGAAAACAATAGAATGGGAAAGACTTGAATCTCTTCAATAAAATTAGAGATTACCAAGGGACTATTTCATGCGAAGATGGGAAAAATAAAGGACAGAAATGGCAAGGACCTAACAGAAGAGGAAGAGATTAAGAAGTGGTGGCAAGGATATATACAGAACTATACAAAAAAGGTATTAATGACCCAGATAACCATGATGGTGTGGTCACTCACCTAGAGCCAGACATCTTGGAGTGTGAAGTCAAATGGGCCTTAGGAAGCATTACTATGAACAAGGTTAGTGGAGGTGATGGAATACCACCTGAGCTATTTCAAATCCTAAAAGATGATGCTGATAAAGTGGTGTACTCAAAACACCAGCAAATGTGGAAATCTCAGCAGTGGCCAAAGGATTGGAAAAAGTCAGTTTTTATTCTAATTCCAAAGAAGGGCAATCAAAGAACATTCAAACTACTGCACAACTGTGCTCAATACATATGCTAACAAGGTAATGTTCAAAATCCCTCAAGCTAGGCTTCAACAGTATGTGAATCAAGAACTTCCAGATGTACAGGCTGGGTTTAGAAAATGAAGAGGAATTAGAGATCAAATTGCCAGCATCCTTTGGATCACAGAAAAAGCAAGGAATTCCAGAAAAAAAAAAAAAGTCTGCTTCATTGACAATGCTAAAGCCTTTGACTGTGTGGATCACATAAACTATGGAAATTTTTAGAGATGGGAATACCAGACCACCTAACCTACCTCGCAAGAAACCTGTATGCAGGTCAAGAAGCAACAGTTAGAACTGGACATGAAACAACAGATTGGTTCCATATAGGAAAAGGAGTACCTCAAGGCTGTATATTGTCACCCCGCTTATTTAACTTCTATGCAGAGTGCATCATGAGAAATGTTGGGCTGGATGAAGAACAAGCTGGAATCAAGATTGTCGGGAGAAGTATCAATAACCTCAGATATGCAGATGACACCACCCTTATGACAGAAAATGAAGAAGAACTAAAGAACCTCTTGATGAAAGTGAAAGAGGAGAGTGAAAACGTTGGCTTAAAACTCAACATTCAGAAACTAAAACCATGGCAACCGGTCCCATTGCTTCATGAGAAATAGATGGGGAGACAGTGGAAACAGTGTCAGACTTTATTTTTTGGGGCTCCAAAATCACTGCAGATGGTGACTGCAGCCATGAAATTAAAAGACACTTACTCCTTGGATGGAAAGCTATGACCAACCTAGACAGCATATTAAAAAGCAGAGAAATAAACAAAGGTCCATCTAGTTGAGGCTATGGTTTTTCCAGTGGTCATGTATGGATGTGAGAGTTGGACTATAAAGAAAGCTGAGTGATGACGAATTGATGCTTTTGAACTGTGGCATTGGAGAAGACTCTTGAGAGTCCCTTGGACTGCAAGGAGATCCAACCAGTCCATCCTAAAGGAGATCAGTCCTGGGTGTTCATTGGAAGGACTGATGCTGAAGCTGAAACTCCAATACTTTGGTCACCTGATGTGAAGAGCTGACTCATTGGAAAAGACACTGATGCTAGGAAAGATTGAGGGCAGGAAGAGAAGGGGACAACAGAGGATGAGATGGTTGGATGGCATCACTGACTCAATGGACATGAGTTTGGGTAAACTCTGGGAGTTGGTGACGGACAGGGAGGCCTGGTGTGCCTCGGTCCATGGGGTCGCAAAAAGTCAGACACGACTGAGTGATTGAACTGAACTGATGGTTTTTCTAGCAGTCATGAACGGATGTGAGGGTTGGACTATAAAGAATGCTGAACGTTGAAGAATTGATGTTTTTGAATTGTGGTGCTGTAGAAGACTCTTGAGAATACCTTGGACTCCAAGGAGATCAAACCAGTCAATCCTAAAGGAAATCAACCTTGAATATTTATTGGAACAAATGATACCAAAGCTGAAGCTCCAATACTTTGGCCACCTGATGCAGAGTTGACACAGGGGAAAACATCCTATCGGTTGGAAAGATTGAGGGCAGGAGGAGAAATGGATGACAAAGGATGGTATGGTTGGATGGAATCACTGACTCAATGGACATGAGTTTGAGGAAACTCTGGGTGATGGTGAAGAACAAGAAAACCTGGTGTGCTGCAGTGCATGGTGTTTCAAAGAACTGGACACCACTTGGCGACTGAATAACAACATGATTTTGTATAGTTGTGTTTCATTGTCAGTCTTTCTAAATAGTTTGCTTTTTATTTCTTCTTTGTTACAAGGAAGCATCACGTCACATTGGTCAGAATGGCCATCATTAAAAAAATAAAATCTACAAACAATGAATGCTGGAGAGGGTGTGGAGAAAAGAGAGCTCACCTATACTTTCAGTGAGAATGTAAATTGGTAAAGCCAATTGGGAGAACAGTACAAAGATCCCTTAAAAAACTAAAAATACAGCTACCATATCATCCATCAATACCCCTTCTGGGCATATATCAGAAGACACACATAATTTGAAAAGATATATGCCCCTTAAAGTTCACCGCAACACTATTCATAATATCCAGGGCATAGAAGCAACCTAATCATCCATCAACAGAGAATAAAGATTTGGTGTGTGTGCTCACTCTCTCAATTGTGTCTGTCCGTTTCCTACCCCATGGACTGTAGCCTGCCAGGCTCCTCTTTCCATGGAATTTCACAGGCAAGAATACTGGAGTGAGTTGCCATTTCCTACTCCAGAGGATCTTCCCTACCTAGGGATTGAACTCACATGTCTTGTGTATCTTACATTGGCAGATGGATTCTTTACCACTGTGCCATGGGGGAAACCCAAAGATGTGGTACGGATAGAGTGGAATGTTACTCAGCCACAAAAAAGAATGAATTAATGCTGTTTGCAGCAACATGGATGGACTTAGATATTATCATACTGCGTGAATAGTTAGACAGAAAAAGAGAAATCGCCTATGATATTGCTTATATACGGAATCTAAAAGATAGTACAAATGAATCTATCTAAAACCAGTAAAAGTTCCTGATGTAGAAAACAAACATGGTTATGAGGGCATCAAGGAGGGGAGAGGGGTAACTTGGGAGATGGGCTTGACATACAGGCGTTACTACACACAAAATACATAATAAGAACTGACTGTAGGGCTCAGGGAACTCTATTCAGTTCTCTGTAATGACCTATTTTGGACCTATATTGGAATAGAAGTGGAAAAACGGTGGGTATTTGTATATGTATAAATGATTCACTTTGCTGTACAGAAGAAACTAACAACACATTATAGATCAACTACACTCCAACAGAAATCAACTGAAAAATATTAGTATTTAGGGAAAGATTTGCCATCATCTGTATAGAGAGGAGACAGAAGGAGAGAGAGAGAGGGTCTTGGCTTTGTCATTTATGGACTCGACTTGTTATTCCTTGACTGTTTTTATTCATAATGAGAAATCCACTAAGTTTCTTTTCAAAGCCTCTGAATATATATGGTCACTATCATCTTGAGTAAAAGTTGAATAATTATGAAAGGGAAGGCCAACAGACAAGGTGAGCTCCTACTAACGATGAATGTTGATGTTCCTGTGATTCCAATGTGTTTCAATTGAAGATTTTGTGTTCTCATGCAAGGCATCTTCTGACTCCTGGACTTCCTGGTACTTGTATGACTTTACAGAAGGCTCATAATTCTCTGAAGCTCTGCTTGGTACTCTGAATATGAGAGGTGATTTATCAATCTGGATAATTTATAGACACACACACACATACACACATTCCACCATGACTGGGAAAGATGCAAGGTTTGGAAGTTTTTAGGAGAGTTTTAGGTTCTAACCCCCTTTTAAGTATTATTATAGCTGATTTAAACTACCTTTCTTTCAGGTACTGAAGCTTGGTGAATTTTTGTAAATTGGACTCTATGTATTTCTATTCTCCATCATCCAGGTACACCTTGAGGGAAAAATAAGTTCTAATTTTTCCTACTCATCACCTTCTGTGTTCTCACGTTCTGTGAAAATTCACACAGTGAAAGTTTTTTACCCTTATATTTAGTATTTCTTGTATTTATTAATCTAGATACAGGATCATTTATAATAGCACAACATAGACCAACTTATTCACCAAGTCATCAATGTACTTATTCATTCAAACAATTAGTCCATTTGATGCTATCAATACAAATGAAAAGTGAAAGTGAAGTCGCTCAGTCACGTCCAACTCTTTGTGACCCCATGGACAGCAGCCTGCACCAGGCTCCTCCATCCATGGGATTTTCTAGGCAAGAGTACTGGAATCGGTTGCCATTTCCTTCTCTTGGGAATCCTCCCGACCCAGGGATCGAACCCAGGTCTCCCTCATTCTAGACAGACGCTTTACTGTCCTAGCCACCAGGGAAGTCCGAGGGTGATTACAAACCATTATTTTCACTAGCAGCAAAGAAAAAAGCACCCAAAAAAGTTTAGGACTCTTTAATGTCCATAGCTATTCAATGGTTGAAAATATTTCAAAACATAACTGGATGGCTTTAAATAAATGTAAATATACACATCTAAATATAATTAAATCTAAAAATTAGTTATTAGCAAATTATTTACAATTGATTACAAAATAACTTCTCTCAACAGTAAAATCTCAATTCTACTTATTTATAATTTTAATACTTTTTTTCAAAATTATCTTTTTTTCCCCTATGGCCATTGAGATACTTAGTCAGGCTTAAGAAGGTCAAAATTATGACCTAGAAACATATGCTAGAGCAGTGTTGTTAGTCCCTATATTCCTCAAAATTGATGTTACTTTATTTTATATAGCCCTTCTTAGCTCAGGCAATTTTTTTAATTTACCACAATTAAGTGATAGTTAGGATCGGATACCTATCATCCAGTTAGAAAAGTGAAAAACTGATGAAAGCATATAAAAACACAGTAAATTATGTAGAGTTTTATTGACACTATGATATGAAGTAGGTAAAAATATTCTGTATGTGAAATGACTGCTTTAATTTTTCCATACACATCATGACGTTAATGTTTGTCTTTATTTTCCAAATATATTGTTTAATCTCACTGACTTATTAGAGATGTTAATTTTCACAAAGGGTCTATGGAGACATCTATCTGTTTTTATTACCCTAGTTCTGTTCTCATAAATTCTGTCTTCTTAATAGGCCACTGAACAGTTATGTGGTGAGTAGCCACAACTTTCTCCAGGAGATTATCCCAACCCAGGGATCGAACCCAACCAAGGTTCTCCTGCATTGCAGGCAGATTCTTTACCATCTGAACCACCAGGGAAGCCCCCTCTATCTACTAGAAGACAATATATAATAATATGTTTCTTGATTCATTATCTATAGGAAGTTAAACATTCTCTATATTACAATATTATTGGTCTTCCTGTTCCAGTGAAAGGCAGGTGTAAATACTCAGATATGATATTTGCTATAAGTCAACACTCACATAAGGTATGTACTATATGCATTTTGTTGTTCCTAGATTATAAAACATATAGTCCTGTGCACAGAAGAGTTGAAAGATAGGGTCAAAGAAGCAATCAAGTAAAAATCATAAGCATGTTCCTTACTTTCTGAATTTACCTATTTAATTTCCCTACAGGCTGTCCAATTAAAATTTCCACTGCATATACCTAAATAAAATTTCAAGTTGTTCAACTGCTCTTTACTCCATTGTGGAATTCATTCATTTTGAGGAACTAATATTAATAGATGAAATGGCTTGGAATCATACAAAGAAAAGAGATAAATAAGCTATTTTTGAAATAGTTATTATTTCAATACAAGTGCAAATGTCAAGGCAAATACTGCTACACATTTAGCGACCTAATTTTGAACATGTAAGTTTTTAACATGAAAAGTGACCTATTGAAAAAGAAAATGTGGAGAAAATTATTTCTTCCAAAGATGGGATATTGTTAAACCACATGAATATAACTTTATACTGAATTTTGGAATTTGCAATTGACCCTGCAGAGTATGAGGTATGCAGGATGGAGGAGGTGGTAAAGGAAAGGAAAGAAAAACATAGGGATACAGAGATTATCTTAGTGTTTTGGAGTACAAGGCATGTGTGCGTGGTCAGTCACTACTCAGTCCTGTCTGACTCTTTGCAACTCCATGGGCTGTAGCCCGCCAGGCTCCTCTGTCCATGGAATTCTCCAGGCAAGAATACTGGAGTGGATTGCCATTTCCTTCTCCAGGGGATCTTCTCAACCCAGGGATCAAAACTTTACATCTCTCAGGTTTCCTTCATTGGCAGGCAGATTCTTTACCTCTGCGTCACCTGGGAAACCCATACAAGGCAAACCACTAAATGATTTGGTAAAGATGAAGTGAATCAGAATGGCTGTATTTGGAGGCAAAGTAGATAGGCAGGCTGAGTTAAGATAGGAGAGTTGTTGAGGAGTCAATATAATCTCCGCAGGCATATTTAAATTCAGCCCTTACTGTTGCAAAATTGTTTCTGACTATAGATTCATGTTTTGTTCCCCATTGACACTCATGACTAGGTAATTCAAATTCTGTAAGTTTCAGCTTGTCCATTCAAAACTGTCAAAAAGATGTCATTTTATATATTATTATTTTTCTGTTTTTTTTTTTTTTTTTGGTTTAAAAACTAGCAATACCAAAAAAAAACAAAAAACAATACCTTCCTTGTAATACAAAGGGTGTGAGGAATTACTTTTACAAATCTTACCATAGAAGCCCAATTTACTTAATAAGCAGTGTTCTCTGCTAAAATACCAGTAGGCTTTAGTGTGGTAGCCTGGTAATTGATTACTAGTCAATTATTGCTTTGTTAAAATTATGCTAACAATCATTTCAATTATGATCTTTAAAAAGAGATCTATGGAGGGCGGATCGGGATGGGGAATACATGTAAATCCATGGCTGATTCATGTCAATGTATGGCAAAAACCACTACAATATTGTAAAGTAATTAGCCTCCAACTAATAAAAATAAATGGAGAAAAAAAAAGAGATCTATGAATTTTGGTAGTAATAAACAGTTGGATAGTGAAAATTAAGAGTAAGTATATGGTGATGAAAGGTATCATTATGAGAAATGAGATGGAATTGAGGAAGAACTAAAACTTTCTTTTATTGTCAAAGTAAACTTACATATTGAGTAAATAGGCAAAAGCAGGGCACTGCTGATACTAGGTTGGTTGGAGGTTAGGTGTGGAAAAAATGTAAATTAATGGAAGCTAGAGATTTACTGACAGAAAAAAAATAAAAGAAACAAACTTGTGCTTGTTCAAATGTTAATCTGAGTCACATCAACTATGTGTACAGGTAAAATACCCTGATGACCACTGTAAATTTGAATCTCTAAAAATTTTCTAGTCTTATTATACTTAATACTATAGTTATCTGTGTCCATGTATGTTTCACACATTACTTCTCACAAAACTAATTCTAATCTTCATTAAGGAAAGGACAATACATTTTGGCAGCATTTTATGTGGCAATTTATGTTTTCAAATATATACATATATTTCCCTTTGAATGCCTATTTCCATTTTTGTGAATCTTATTGGCTCTAAACAGATATAGTAATACTCTAATGAACATTTTTGGTTTCAACTACTTGCAATAGAGTAAGTGGGGTTGGGAGATGCTACACATACTGTGATGGGTGGTTGAGTTCTGGATGGCCCTCTGTCATGCACCCAAAGTGCCAATAGTGTGTCTTTTTAGATATATAGGATTCATGACAGACAGCATTGCTATAGCCTAAATTATGTGTACCCCCTCATATTAATATGTTAAAGTTCTAACCTCCAATGCAATTCTATCAGGAGATGTAGCTTTTAAACAGGTAATTAAGCTTACATGATGTCCTTAGAATGGAGTCCTAATGCAAAAGGACTTATATTTTCATAAAAAGAGGAAGAAACACTAGAGATGTGTGTACGCAGAAAAAAGGGCCATGTGAAGACAACAAGAAGGTAGCCATCTACAAGCCAAGGAGATAGGCCTCAGGAGAAACAAATCTGCTGACACCTTGATCTTGGAATTCCAGACTTCATAACTGTGAGAAAACACATCTGTGTTGCTAAGGCCTCTTGGTCTATATCATTTTGTTATGGTATCTCTAGCAGATTAATACAGCCTTTATAATGAGAAAGGTAATTAACAGTATGCTGAAGATGCCAATGTTGAGCTGACCCACCTCCCAGATATAATACTTTTCATTTAGTGATGGTCATGAGCCATATTCTATCTAATGAGACATAATTCTAATTCTGCTTGATGGAGCTTTTGAAAACTGTGTAGAGTTTGCTGGAAAAACAAATTCATCTTAAACAGATTTGTTGAGCCTTTTCTTCCTTTTGCTCTCTTCATGTTCTAAATGGAGATGTGCGGGCAACACCTCAGTATACAATATAATCTACATGAAGACAAAAGCCAGCATGCGAAGGACGAACGAACACAGGGAGAAGCAATTTGCATGTTTGACTGTATAGCTGAACAAAATCACAGCATTCCTAAAATATACATGCTAAGTAATAAAAAACCACTAATAGATGAAGAAAAGATATAACCTGAAATCACATCTGCTATCATCAATCAGAATTAATGATTCTGGTTAAACTCAATAAAACATTTGTGCTTTTTTGAATATCAACTCTTTAGACAGCCAAGCATAGCTTTTAGTTTTAGGTAGAAATTATACATACACAGAGTACTTTAAACATATTTTTACAACTTACTGAATTTCTGAGTTCACCATGGGATTTTACTGAGGTTATCTGTAAGTTCTTAGCATCCATCTGTATTTTGCATCATAAATTCTTCTGGGTACAATGGTAGGCCACAATCTGCATTCAAGTTCTTTTCTCTCAGTTTAATTCCACTAATTTCTTTTAAGCCTGTGACCCTTACAGAGAGATTGTTTCACTTTCAAAGAGTTTCCAGATGGCCAAGTAAGAATAACCAAAAAACTGGGCTTAACTACTAAGACACCATCAGAATCAGAGAGAAACAAGTGAGCCACTCAGAGCTGTTTTGGAATGGGGGCATGGAGCCTCCATAGCAGATTAGCCCTAAGAGACACATAACTGTTCATCATCCCCAGCATGAAATCTGCAACAGAGAGAGGTCCTGGAAGGGGATATCAATCAGAAATTTAAAAGGTTGAACTGAGGTCTAAAATTAAATATTGACATAAGCCACTCAAGATTAAACTCCCTGTTTTCCTACCCTTCACAATTTAGATGTTTGAATTTAAAAGTAACATTATTATAACTTAGAAAATTGTGGATTTGTGGGAAAACAGTTAAAAATTCATCTACCTACTATTAATGAGCAATTGTACTGTTTTCTAAAATATAATGCACTTGGAAAGTAGTAATAAGTTCAGTAAACATAAGCATGAAATTGAGACATTATGGGGCTAATCATAAACATTAGTAAGACAGAAGGTAGAAAAATTAAATTAAAAATAATACAATCACCTAAATTTCCAAAGTATGCCTGATGTAGTGAAAAAGGGGGGATAATTTTCAACCTGGTTTGTAAGGGCACCATTACACTGACACCAAAAAGCAAATACAAAAATGTCATCATGACAACTGGAAGCTAGATAAACTTTTAAATTTGGTGTTACATTTCAAAAATTACAATAAATGAGTAGGTGATATAAGTATAAAAAGACATATATGGATTAAATAGTAGCACATGCATTTGAAAAGGAAATAGGCTTAAGGGAACTTATTAAACACACTAAAGTGAATTTTGAAAGGGTGAAAAGGAAAAAAATGAATAGAATTGATATGCTATTATGGGGATAATCATGTTGCTGTTTAGTCACTAAGTCATGTCCGACTTTTTGCGACCCCATGAACTGTAGTCCACCAGGCTCCTCTGTCCATGGGATTCTCCAGGCAAGAATACTGGAGTGTGTTGCCATTTCCTTCTCCAGGAGAATTTCCTGACCCAGGGATTGAATCTGCATCTCCTGCCTTAGGCAGATTCTTTACCACTGGGCCAGGGATAATAATAACCATTAGTAAATAAACTCCACAGAATTTAATATAAAATTGTGTTCCACGTTTTAACATATTCCACACTAAATACTCAATAGTTCTTATGGTAAACCTGTTAAGAGAAATCACCTCTAGTGAACTTTGGTGTTATTTTTCAGATGAAGGTAGAGTCTATCAGGTGACTTTTCCATCACTGTGAAACAAGAGATCCTTCATTCCCTATATAGATAAGTACCACAGCAGCTTTGAATTGTCCCAAATCCCATATTAGTTAGTGCTAATTAAACTTGAAGAAATCTATTCTCTCTTTCTCAAGTTAAATGTGGCCATTATTTGTTAAGTGTTTATTAGAGTGATTTATTTTTTACAATTCATTTAAATAGTAATGTACTTTGAGTCAATAAAAATTTAATAATTCATAAAAATTAATTATGAAGTAATTTTGAGGTATGATTTCTTAATCCTACCTAAAGTTAACTACAATTGAAAAGATAGCTTAGTTTGAAGTTACTAAAATCAAGGAGAATGGAAGGTGAAATATTCTGCTAAACTTCTCAGAAAGAAAGGGAAAAATGATATCTCATTTCTGAAAAGTCGCTAAGTTTAGAAATCACAAGATGAATATCATGGCAAGAAATGAACAACATGTGATTTAGAAATCACAACATGAACACCATGTTATTTTGATTATCTATGCTTAGGTTTTATGAAAACAGGCAAACATTCTATAATACATAATAATGAATTTCAGCAATGGAAAATTAGCATTTGAATTCCTGTAAGAACTGTTTATATTGTTTAACAACAATGTATTTAATATGCATTTACTTCTGATGTATCTATGCATTAATGCAAATTTAATGCAAGTTGAAAACACTGTGCAAAATGATAATAAACAGGGTACTTACACTTCTATATTTCACAATGTATTCTAAAATAGGGGCTCCACCATCATCCTGTTTGGTGATACTCAGCTTAAAGCTCTTCCCACTGCTTGGCTGTCCATGTATGGACGGAGGACTCGGTTCACCTAATAAGCAATAGAACATTCTTGATACTTGCACACACTTCATAGATATAGAGATTCTGCATTTTAATTAAAAAAATACAGTCATATAACAAAATGTATAACATCATCCTGTTTTTACCATTTTCTATTTGTCCTTTGCTGTGATATAACTTTTGGTCCTCTATATATCCATCCAAGAAACAGCAACATTCATAAATCTAGAAGTATCATGCCAAAATTGTGAAATCTCAGAATCATATATGTCGTTTATACTGATGGGCAAATGCTCTAAAAATAGAACTTACTGCATTATACAAGCCTTAGGCTTTACTTCTTGTAAAGTATGATAGCATGCTATCATTTGTTTTTCTAGTATAAATTTATTTTGCAAACATTTGTAAATATGTATTAATATAAATATATTGTCATCAAGCTATCTAAAATGTATACCTACCAGGAAATATAATAGATTAGCAATTTGTCATCTCCTTTAATGGACTTTTTAAAGCTAGATATAAATTTGAATAAAGAAATTTGTAGTATCCAAACTATACTTGGCTTTCAACATTTTTTTTAAATTCTCACTTCATGAAAATACTAACTTTGGTGTTATTCTTCACCTGAAGACGGTCTTATTATAAATATAATATGTTTAATATGAACAGAGATCCACAGAACTGGAAGAGTATTAGCATTAGTGTGAATATATTATGACATGAGGTGATTTATATGCTGTTAACACACTATGTTTTCTGTATATAAATTTAAACTTCTATAAAAAATGTACAATAACATCTCAAAAGGATTCAACAATAGAATATGAGAAAGACTAAACATGAAGAGTTCGGTTGCTGAGGATTATAAACAGAGAAAGGATAGCTCTCTATTTAAATGAGGTTAAGTCATTCTAGGGTCATTTTAGTCAGGAGGTGGGGTTTTCAATCAAGATCTATTTGCAGTGGTCCTGGTGAAAAAGAGACACTGAAAAAGACTCTGGCATCAGGAGTGGAGAATAGACAACATATCTGACATTTTATGATAACCAACAAAGAAGACTTGGTCATAAATTAAGACAATTATTACAGTCAATTTGACTGCCCTAACATAAGTATATAATAGGCAGAGCATTTCATAGATTGTCATACCAAACAGTCTCTTGCAATAACACAAGAGAAGACTCTACACATGGACATCACCTGATAGTCAACACCAAAATCAGATTGGTTATATTCTTTGCAGCCAAAGATGGAGAAGTTCTATATAGTCTGCAAAAACAAGACTAGGAGCTGACTGTGTCTCAGATCATGAACTCCTTATTGCCAAATTCAGACTTAAATTGAAGAAAGTAGGGAAAACCACTAGATCATTCAGGTATGACCTAAATCAAACCCCTTATGATCATACAGTAGAAGTGACAAATAAATACAAGTGATTAGATCTGATAGACAGAGTGCCTGAGGAACTATGGATGGAGGTTCATGACACTGTACAGGAAACAGGGATCAAGACCACCCCCAAGAAAAAGAAATGCAAAAAGGCAAAATGGTTGTTGAGGAGGCCTTACAAATAGCTGCGAAAAGAAGAGAAGCAAAAGGCAAAGGAGGAAAGGAAAGATATACCCATTTGAATGCAGAGTTCCAAAGAATAGCAAGGAGAGATAAGAAAGCTTTCTTCACTGATCAGTGCAAGAAATAGAGGAAAACAATAGAATGGGAAAGACTAGAGATCTCTTCAAGAAAATTAGAGATACCAAGGGAACTTTTCATGCAAAAATGGGCATAATAAAGGACAGAAATGGTATAGACCTAACAGAAGCAGGAGATATAAAGAAGAGGTGGCAAGAATACACAGAAGGACTATACAAAAAAGATCTTCATGACACAGATAACCATGATGGTGTGATCACTCAACTAGAGCCAGACATCATGGAATGTGAAGTCAAGTAGGCCTTGGGAAACATGAATTCGAACAAAGCTAGTGGAGGTGATGAAGTTCCAGCTGAGTCATTCCAAATCCTAAAAGGTGATGCTGTGAAAGTGCTGGACTCAATATGCCAGCAAATTTGGAAAACTCAGCAGTGGCCATAGGACTAGAAAGGTCTGTTTTCATTCCAATCCCAAAGAAAGGCAATGCCAAAGAATGTTCAAACTACCGCAAAATTGCACTCATCTCACACACTAGCAAAGTAATGCTCAAATTCTCCAAGCCAGGCTTCAACAGTAAGTGAACTGGGAACTTCCTGATGTTCAAGCTGGATTTAGAAAAAGGCAGAGGAACCAGAGATCAAATTGCCAACATCCGCTGGATCATCGAAAAAGTGAGAGATTTCCAGAAAAACATCTACTTATGCTTTATTAACTACACCAAGTCCTTTGACCATGTGGATCACAACTAATTGTGGAAAATTCTTAAAGAGATGGGAATACCAGACTACTTGACCTGCCTCCTTTGAAATCTCTATAGAGGTCAAGAAGCAAGAGTTAGAACTGGACATGGAACAACAGACTGGTTCTAAATTGAGAAAGGAGTATGTCTAGACTGTATACTGTCACCCTGATTATTTAACTTATATGCAGAGTACATCATGAGAAATGCTGGACTGGATGGAGCACAAGCTGGAATCAAGATTGCTGGGAGAAATATCAATAACCTCAGATATGCAGATGACACCAGCCTTATGCCAGAAAGTGAAGAACTAAAGAGCCCCTCGGTGAAAGTGAAAAAGGAGAGTGAAAAAGTTGGCTTAAAACTCAACATTCAGAAAACTAAGGTCATGGCATCTGGTCCCATCACTTCATGGGGAAACAATGAAAACAGTGAGAGACCTTATTTTGGGGGCTCCAAAATCACTGCAGATGGTGATTGCAGCCATGAAATTAAAAGACACTTGTTCCTTGGAAGAAAAGCTATGTCCAACCTAGATAGCATTTTAAAAAGCAGAGACATTACTTTGCCAGCAAAGGTCCATCTAGTCAAAGCCATGATTTTTTTCTAGTAGTCATGTATGGATGTGAGAAGAATTGATGCTTTTGAACTGTGATGTTGGAAAAGACTCTTGAGAGTTCCTTGGGCTGCAAGGAGATCCAACCAGTCCATCCTAAAGGAAATCAGTCCTGAATGTTCATTGGAAGGACTGATGCTGAAGCTGAAACTCCAGTACTTTGGCCACCTGATGTGAAGAACTGACTCACTGGTAAAAATCCTGAGGCTGGGAAAGATTGAAGGCAGGTGAAGAAAGGGGATGACAGAGGATGAGATGGTTGGATGGCATCACCGCCTCTATGAACACAAGCTTGATTAAGTTCCTGGAGTTAGTGATGGACAGGGAAGCTTCACATACAGCAGTCCCAGGGGTCGCAAAGAGTCGGACACAACTGAGCAACTGAACTGAACTGATGCATAGATTATATAATGGTGTTTGCTCTGTCACACTCAATTTTCTCATATCTTTTAATAGTTTATTCAACATAAAGGAAATCTATATTATTTTAAAATTATCTAACTTTATGTAAATGCAGTTAAACACTCAAAAACAGGATAGTAATGAGAAGGGGGCTTCAGCAGTTTTTCTTTTGCAGTCACCATTGCAATGAATTAATTTAGTGGTGCCTTTTTCTCACACTTAGGGTGTATAGAACCCATGGAATACAGGCAATGGCCATGCTTCAGCAAAATCTAGACTGTTAAATTTGTTGCACAGATACTTTTCTACTCTCTCTTTGAATACAGTCTGAGCACTACAGTCTAATTAATCAGACTGAAAAAGTAAGACACTTTCCTGATTGGAACAAATTTACTCTACATATTGCAGTGCACTTTTCCCCCCTTGATTCAGAACAAAGTTATTTTTTGTAAGTCTGAGATGCCACCATCATCAGCAACCACTTCAACAAAGACATAATTCACTTTCTCAAAGTGTTGAAATGTCTCCCTGCATTTTAGTATCCCATTTAAGTTTGCAAGGAAGAGAATGACAACAGAGAGCAAAACACAAATTACTTACGGACTGGTAACGTTTGGAAAATTTCTATTTTACTATAGTCTCCTTGTCCTTTTCCATTTACAGCTGCAACCCTGATTTCATAAGTTGTATTTGGTTCCAGGTTGCTTAAAACAACCATTGCTAAAAGAAAAAAAAAATGCCTATGATTAATACATTTTAATAAGTAAAACAAATCAAACTATTATAAAGTTTAATGGAACAGTATCACTGAATTAATCTTTCCATGAAATATCTGAAAAGTGTAAGAGCTATACTTAAGTGGAAAATGATGTGTGGGCAATTGTCTTCTTCATCTCTATTTTAACCTTTTACCCAGATGCAATAACTTTCAAAGAAGAAAGTTAATAGTTCCTTTCATGATACTTAACATTCACAAAGTAGAAAATAAAATATTTTTCTTTCATTTTTTCAATATTCAAGAATAAAAGGATTTAAATAAAACATCTTTACTGAATGCATCCCAAATATTTTGTCTACTCTAATGAAAGCTGGGTATTTAATGATCTATATCTTGTACTTTCATGTTAGGATGTTTCAAATCATAATACACCCACTCCCAGCAAACCTCATGTTGTACCAGAAATCCACAGAAGAGAGGGATGCTGCATCATTCATAGTCCTGCATTGTAAATATTACTTGTGAATAAGTCATTGAAACTAATATTCTCTTTGAACCTCAGACTGACTTGCTCCAACCTCTTATACATAAACCACAATAAAATATTCAATATCAATCAATCAATAAACAGATGAGTACTATAGAATTTAGTGGAGATATGGAATTCAATATTTAGAAGTCTGATCTCCAGTATAAGGTGTTTGAGTCATGTCAAAGAAGTGCCACTCAGCCGATGGTTGTAAAAGTGGATCATCTGCTTGATAATCACAAATCAAATCAAATTATTTTAATGCTAGCTTGAAGCCTGTCATCTCTCATATTTCTCTCTGAATTTCTTCTTGAGTATTTACCATACCAGCTCGGGATACAACACAACACAAAGGAGAAATAAGAATCTGAAAAAGTACAGGCATATAAAATTTTATTAGAAATATTCCCTGGGTCATAACAGTCCTTTTAATTTGCACGAAGGTTTTAAATACATTTGCAGATTTAAAAATTTTGCATCTTTACAAATACCTTGGTGGAACTAATAAAATTCCATAGTTGCCTTTATCCTTACTGCTTTTGCTAAACAGAGTAAAAGTTAAAAAGTAGACATGGCAATGCGTTGATGAACAATCAAAAGCAAGTTATGTCTGGTTTACATAATTTAAAGTCATATGTGCACTCAAATGTGCTCACTCGCTCAGTCGTGTCTGACTCGTTGTGACCCCATGGACTGTAGCCTGCCAGCCTCCTTTGTCAATGGGATTTTTCCATGGGATTTTCCTGGCAAGAATAGAGGAGTAGGTTGCTATTTCCTCCTCCCAACTCAGGGCTTGAACCTGCATCTTCTGTGTCCCCTGCATTTCAGGTGGATTCTTTACTGCTATGCCACTGGGGAAACTTCAAGGTCAAATGATCAATTCATAATAGAAAATATAATCAATCATAAAAGATCAAATCGTAAGTAATCAGGCACATATCTGTAAGAATATTAATTAACAGGAACAATGACTGAAGACAAACTGAATAAAATTCCGATGAAATGTATTAACCTGTTTATGATAATTACATTATAATGTATGGTCACTAAATGATATTTTTCATTTTATGTTGAATGAATATACTTAAAGAATTTGATACTTCTTTGTGCTCCCTTTTTTCCTCCAATATTACCATATATTACACATAAATGTTAATGGCAAAAATATAGTTCATATATCAACCAGACAGATATTAATCCAGTATAGATACTTCAAAATCACTCGAAAGAATACATTTTCCATAATGAAATTCCCATTTTTATTTCTCATTTTCTCTACTGGGTAAGAAAACTGCACTTGCTTTAGAGAGCGCATAGCCTTGTGAAAACCTCGGATGAAAACGCATGGTGTCAAAGTTAAAGGAGACCAATTGAGAAAAAAAATTATTAGCAGGGAAATCCAACTGATTAGAAGCTGCAAGGATAAATTGGAAAGTCAGACTTGAATTCAGTTATTACCGACAGGTTTTTTAGGAAACGCAAACACAGTTGGCTGGTGAGCTGGATTCAGAGAAATATCAGCCCGAGAAAAAGAATTCATTTACTAGAGAAATGGTTAGTGGGAGATGAAATTGGTCAAGGAGATAATTGAAAGGGAAAAGGACTCAAGCTAAGAGAGGCAGCTGAAATGCTAAGAACTTGGGATTCCACTGAGTCTAAGAGAGAAAGCTTCTGCTCAAGATCTGCATAAGAAGGAATTTAAAAGTTAAAAATATATCATATTTTATCATTTGATAAGCTAGAAATAGAGCAAATTTAAAATCAAAGTGGGACTTCCCTGGTGGCTCAGTTGAAAAAGAATTTGCCTGCAACACAGGAGACCCAGGTTCGATCCCTGGGTGAGGAAGATACCCTGGAGAAGGGAATGGTGACCCACTCCAGTATTCTGCCTGGAGAATTCCATGACAGAGGAGTCTGGTGGGCTACAATCCATGATATTGCAAAGAGCTGGACATGACTGAGCAACTAACATGTTCAAAATCAAAGTAAGCTAGACCTGCAGAAATTAATGCTTTATAAAAGTGAGTTTAGTTTTCAGGGGTTGTAACAAAAATGCATGGGCACTTGGACAATCAGTACTGTCACAGAGAAGTTTGTGTTTGTAGCATGGAGACATATGAGAGACTAGCGCAAGAACTAGCCAGGTTGTAATAACATTTGTAATAAGACACTTAGTGATGCAGGCTTTAGATGCATGAAAGCAGTCCCATGGCTCTGGATCTGATTCCACTGACTGAGGTTCAACCAAGTCTTAGGGCTGAGTTGTTTTCCTCAACTTCTAAATCAAAATGCTTTTATTAAGTTTTATAGAAACAAAAGTATAAAAAATTCATTGAAAGTAGGTGTAGATTGGGCTTCCCAGGTGGCTAAGATGGAAAAGAAGCTGCCTGCATTGCAGGAGACCCAGATTTGATCCCTGGTGGGGAAGACCCCTGGCTAAGAAGAGGCTACCCACTCTAGTATTCTTGCCTGGAGAACACCATGGACAGAGGAGCCTGGTGGGCTACAGTCATAGTGATACTTATAAACATTTACATATATAATCTCCATACAGAGTATACTACACATGAATATAGGAGAGTTTGCCATAGATGCTTTTACTGCTACAGACAACTTTGGTATGTAATATGCTCTCCATATTCTATGATGTAAAGATGCAGCTGCTTACCATCATTTTCTTTCTTTATTTTTGGCTGCACTCCATGGCAAGAGGATCATAGTTCCCTGGCCAGCAATCCAACCCATACCCCCTGCAGGGGAAGCATGGAGTCTTAACCACTGGACCACCAGGGAATTCCTTTACCATTGTTTTAAAATCACAAGATTGACTAACTCAGCTGTGAGGAACTGGTAATGCTTATATTCAGTTGTTTGTCTTCATACAAACAAGAAAAGCAACAGAATTTAAATCACACAATTTTAATTCCAAATAAAATTCTTCATTTCTTCAGAAGCCTAGAGGTCAGACTATTCATCTTTTTAGATTAAAAATCAATAACAATAGTGCTATCAAAGAATCAGAGCATATCAAATTAAGGAAAAAGTTGATATTACTTGGATTAAATACTTGAAGCGCATCTCCCACTACCCACCCCATAACTACACACATTAAAAAAAGGTAGCTCTGCGTTCTACTTGAAAGATCTGAATAATTTGAGTAAAAGCTCTTTCTGGCTTGGATTGTCAGCATTCCTCTTCCTCTCATATTTCATAGAGATTGTGAGGCATTTTGAGTGCCTCTCTACTTCTGCCAAGGGGAGACTCATTTCTTGAATCACAGGACGATCAATTCAGAATTGATTTTATCCGTGTTTCTCTTATTAATATTTTTGTTTTCTGTGCTAAGACTCTTTTCTAATAACTGAATTTCACAGTAGAGCAATTTGTGGAGGAGAGAAGCAACAAGGGTACAATGATGGTGAGCAGTTATTACAACACTGGGCTAAAGGTAAAGCGGAGGGGGAGGCCTTTTATAGAGGACTTTGCAAATTATAAGGGAGCCACATGGAAGTAAACCTATTAAAGCCAGTTTTACAAAGTTTATATACAAGAAGTCAGTCTGTTTTTGAGTTCTGATTCTAAAGGTTTTGGTACAATAACCCTTATTATGAGGCTTATTAACATCGTGTGAACATAAAGATTACTGTGTGAACTTGAAAGAACTCCATAAGTTGAGGTTCATTTGAAGAGAGGGAAAGGTAAAGATTCAGGGCAGGCAAAGCCTGCGTCTGTAATTTGACTTGGCTTTCTTAAATAAGAGGATATATATGTTAAATTGTCCATAATTTACTGACGTATTACCAAACATAAGATTTCTGAATACACACGGTAGGGCTTGAAAGCAAACCACCACTTGAAATACAAAGACTGTGTACTCTATAATAGAGCCCCTCAAATTATGAAGTTAGTTAATGAAAGACTTTCTTTCCTCAAATGTGTCCATACAATAGAATAACAGAACCACAAACTAAGGTGTGGGATGTGTTCTTTCTCTATAATTTATTGAAAATTCAAACTCAAAAATTAGGTGAAAGTAGGTCTAGATTACAAACCACTAAAAGTTCTCTAAGGACAAATGGCCAACATTTAAGTCTTTCATAGCTATATTCATGCTGATTTAGAAACCATAATGCAATTCTTCTGAAAATTATAAACAACCATGAATTCTCCTTTGACATGGCAACAAGGGCAAGTTCTATAAAAACACTTGTTTCTCTCACTAATGTAATGTTTCTGATTAATTTAAATATAACTGTGTTTTATAAACGGCCATTTTGTTATCTGGCTATAAATGAAAAGAGTACAGTAAATACATGGCAATAATGTATTGAGATACATTAAAAAAGTGACATTTTAACTGATAAATGAAAGGAAAATAGGAACTTTTTAAACATTATTTTTACAAGTATGGCAATGATATTACTAGAGAGAAAAATTTGATTCACTTTCTCTCTTTAAGAAGGGAATCGAGTTTTATTAAAAGAAGTTGAACAAAATATATTTTGTTTGCTCAGAAAATGGACTGTCAGTTCCTCCCTTTGGCTGTCAACAGAAGCAGAGGCTACAGAATATTTACAACTCTCGGAGTGAGATAAATTACATATTAATATTTACAAACTAATTAGGTTTAGCAAAGGTCTAAAGTGAGAAGAAAATTTAGCCATACTCTCTTCACTCTCTTAAACCCCAGATCTCTCCATGGGTTTTCCCTCCATGGGTCATTCAATGTTAAGAGATAAGGACTCCCTTGGTGAAGAACTGCTATATCATCCATCTAACATTGAACTACTCAGGTTATCACAAACTCGGAAAACATCAGATAGCCATGAGCAATCACAAAGGTTTTCTAGGATAGAACTGATCATTCCAAATTTCACCTGCTCTTAATCTCCTCATATAAATCTGTAATAATAATGAAATCCCCAAAGTTTCTCACCTGAGATTCAACTTTTGTTGTCTAAACAGTTAAAACAAGAAATGATACAAGACACCCTTTTTTTTTTTGGAGAGAGAAAATTCTCTTACTCCTTTCTTCAGAAGCTTACAACAGGTTTGAATAAAAATAAAAGTAATTTTTTAACTTTTATTTCCATAATGCAGAATTTTGACCTCAGTTATTCTTTACATACATAAAAATAATATTTGGGGATGATTTCATTATTAATGCAAAACAGCTTCAAGTTTTCTTAAGTGGTTTATACAAATACTCATCTCAGTTCAACTATTTTTTCATTTACTCTTGAAAGTAAACATTTTATTTTTGCACAAATTATATTGTGTTTAAAGATTCCATTAGCTGCAAAATAATATCTCACTTTTTAAAAATACCTTAAAGAATTTTATAGATCATAATATATAAGTTGTTTAAATACATGCTATGGGCTTCCCCGGTGACACAGTGGTAAACAATCCATCTGTCAATGCAAGAGACAAAGATGTGGGTTTGATCCCTGGGTCAGGAAGATCCCCCTGGTGTAGGAAATGGCAACCAACTCCAGTATTCTTGCCTGGGAAATTCCATGGACAGAGGAGTCTGGTGGGCTACAGTCCATGGGGTTGCAAAGAGTTAGACATGACTGAGCATGCACAGATATAAATATATATACTATTAATATAAATAATATTTAGGGAAACATTATTTATAATAAATAATTAAAATGAATATATTATTTGATAAAGAGTAGAAAGAAAAATTAAATAATTATGTACTGTTTGTGTTGGGCTTTAACTAAAACAATATATTGATGACACTATTTTAAAACTAAAGCTCATCATTTCTGAATTTATGTAAGTTTTTTATTTCCTCTACTGCTTTTTATATTCTTTTTCACTGTGAGCATAAACAGTTCATAAAAACAATAAATCAATTTAACAATTGTCTTGAATTAAATAGCTTCTCCTTGAAATATACTCTTTGCTAAAACCTTGTTTTAAATATAGAATAGTTTCACCAAAATTATTTTCATAAACTATTCACACTTTTTACATTTAAAATATAATACTTCTTATCACATAGAAATTATTCATCTAAAGGAGTTTGACTGATTTTCTTTAGGATCCACTTAGTACATAAATGATGACAGATAAATAGTTACCAAATTTTTCTTCTATAATCTAAAATAATAAATTTTTATAAAATACCCATGAGAAGTATCTTGAATGACTAAAAGTAATCAGAATATTATTTTTTCACTCACAAATATGCTAATTTCCCAAAATGTCTATATCAACAAAATTACTTTTTATGTTATAAACTTTTCTGTTTTTCTCCTTTTTTGGGGGGGTGGGGAAGGAATTAGGAGCTGAAGTTAAGCTTTTGTAACTAAATGTCCCTCTCTGCACCATGGCTATAAAAACGCTAAGCCTCATTTTACCTATTTAACCTCTTAATAAATGTTACTAAGTCTGTCTAGTCAAAGTTAAGTTTTTTCCAGTAGTCAAATACGGATGTGAAAGTTGGACTATAAAGAAAGCTGAGTGCCAAAGAATTGATGCTTTTGAACTGTGGTTTGGAGAAGACTCTTGAGAGTCCCTTGGATTGCAAGGAGATCCAACCAGTCCATCCTAAAGGAAATCAGTCATGAATATTCACTGGAAGGACTGATGCTGAAGCTGAAGCTCCAGTATTTTGGCTACGTCATGCGAAGAACTGACAAACTGGAAAAGACCCTGATCCTAGGAAAGACTGAAGGTAGGAGGAAAAGGGGACAACAGAGGATGAGATGGTAGGATGGCATCACCAACTCAATGGACATGAGTTTGAGCAAGCTCCAGGAGTTGGTGATGAACAGGGAAACCTGGTGTGCTGCGGTCCATGGGGTCTCAAAGAGTTGGACAAGACTGAGCGACTGAACTGAACTGAATATTTATAAATATTTTTTATGTTATCAATTATGTCTTGTACTTATGATTCTGAATGTTTTACTGTGAGAAACTTTTTACTGTAAGAAACTTATGGGCAGAACACATAGCACACATTTTGTATTCAGTCTCCTGCCCTCACCGAGCCTACATATTTCAAATGCATAATGAGAAGTCAATAAAGAGTTTTTGAATTGACATTTTAAAACATATGCTCAATAAAAGCTCACTTAAAACAGGATCCAAAAAGGACACTTTTTAAATCCACAGTTGTTATCCTCGATCCCTAATTTATTCAATTTATTCTTGCATTGTTGAACATTTAAAGAACATTTTACTTCTCCAAATAAAATGTTTTGTTTGTTCAAAGAATCCACCACTTAAATTCTATTTGATGATAAGTCATTGAATACCTAGACAAGACCAGATCTGTTGCATCCTTCATTTCACAGATAAATAAATGGGGGCTCAGAGGATCAAACAGTCAAGAAGTAGCAAAGCGTGGATTCTCTCCTCAAAAGTGAGGAAAATGTATCCTCTCTCAAAGACATGGGACTGCCTGATAACTCAGTTGGTAAAAAAAATCCACCTACAATTTAGGAGACCCCAGTTCAATTCCTGGGTTGGGAAGATCCGCTGGAGAAGGAACAGGCTACCCACTCCTGTATTCTTGGGCTTCCCCTGTGGCTCAGCTGGTAAAGAATCTGCCTGCAATGTGGGAGACCTGGGTTCATTCCCTGGGTTGGGAAGATGCCCTGGAAAAGGGAAAGGCTACCCACTCCAGTATTCTGGCCTGGAGAATTCCATGGACTGTATAGTCCATGGGGTCACAAAGAGTTGGATGCAACTGAGTGACTTTCACTTTCACTCAAAGACATTAATTACATATGAAAGTAAAAACTATGAAGAATGATAATTCTGCATATATTTTTCTTCCAAGATTTAATTTAAGCTATTAGAGGGCAAAACTTCTTTCTCAGCATATTTAACTCAGTTATGTGTTTCTAGGGCTTCCCAATGTGGACCTAGTGGTAAAGAACCCTCCTGCCAATGCAGAAGACTTAAGAGATGTGGGTCCGATCCCTAGGTCGAGAAAATTCCCTAGGGGGGGCAAGAAAACCCACTCCTGTATTCTTGCCTGGATAATCCCATGAACAGAGGAGCCTGGTGGGCTACAGGCCATAGGGTTGCAAGCAGCTGGACACAACTGAGGCGACTTAGCATACAGGCACGCATGTATTTCTGGGTTCTCATTAGAATGAACAATGTAAATCCATACTGATGATCTTCACATATTCTCAGCACTGTAAGATGGACACAGCTCAGTGATTTTTTCCTACAGTTCACAGGAACACATTATAATTACAGTAAGATGCAATAATGAGAGATTCAGAATAAAGTTAGATTGAAAATCTGATAATTAAGAGTTCTTGAGTTTCTCACTGTAGGAAAAAAAGACATTTCCTTCTGCCTATTGTACATTTTGGGCAACTAACTCTTTCATTTTTATGTATTTTTAAATACTAACTTAGTTTACTTTATATACCATATATATAACCTTATATACCAAGGTTCCTAGCCACATTTCCAAATAATGCGGAATGAACTGATCTTGCTCTGTCATTTATGTTCTTATTGATCTACACACCCAACCATAAGAAAGTCCAGAAATTCCCCCAGAACGTGAGCAAGACTCTGAATCAATCACCAGGTGCAGCATGGGGAGTTTGTCTCCCCCAGAGTTTTTAGTTTTTCTAAATTCTTTCTTCCTCCATATTCAAGGAAGTTATATACTATTATTTTAAACTCATTATTATTCAAAATTTCTCCTAGAGAGTCTTTGCTTTTCTCCACAGTGAACTCAGATATGCCCTTCATTTCTAATCAATTGCTTGCTATTTTTGAATTGTGTACATTTCTTTTTGAATTGTGGTTTGCTCAGGGTATATGCTCAGTAGTAGGATTGCTGGCTCATGTGGTATTTTTAGTTTTTAAAGGAACCTCCATAATGTTCTCCATAGTAGCTGTATCAATTTACATTCCCAGCAACAGTGCAAGAGAATTCCCTTTGTTCCACACCCTCACCAATGTGTATTGTTTGTAGATTTTTTGAAGATGGCCATTCAGCCCAGGGTATGACCATACCTCATTGTAGTTTTGCTCTGCATTTCTCTAATAATGAGAAACATTGAGCATCCTTTCATGTGTTTGTTGGCCATTTGTATGTTTTATTTGGAGAAATGTCTGTTTAGGTCTTCCACCCATTTTTGATTGGGTTACTTGCTGTTGGTGTTTTTTGTTTTTTTTTTTTTTTTTGATATGAAGCTGCATGAGGTTGTTGTATGTTTTGGAGATTAATCCTTTGCCAATTACTTCATTTGCAAATATTTCTCCCATTCTGAGGGTTGTCTTTTCATCTTCTTTGTGGTTTCCTTTGCTGTACAAAGCTTTTAAGTTTAATTAGGTCCTATTTGTTTATTTTTGTTTATATTTTCATTACTTTGGGAAATGGGTCAAAGGGTCTTGCTGTGATTTATGTCAAAGAGTGTTCTGCCTGTTTTCTTGTAAGAGTTTTATAGTGGTTGCCTAACATTTAGGTCTTTAATCCATTTTGAGTTTAGTTTTGTGTATGGTGTTAGGAAGTGTTCTAATTTCATTCTTTTACAGGTAGCTGTCCAGTTTTCCCAGAACCACTTATTGAAGAGATTGTGTTTTCTCCATTGAATGTTTTTGCCTCCTTTGTCATAGATTAACTGACCATAAATGTGTGGGTTTATTTCTGAGGTCTCAGTCCTATTTCATTGATTTATATATCTTTTCGTGCCAGTACCATAGTGTTTTGATTACTGGTGGTTTCTCATAAAACTAAAACTAGAAATTCCACATGACTCAGTATCCACTCCTGGGAATATGGCCAAAATAAACCCAAAACCAACATACTAGTGAATACAATAAAAAAGGCACAGACTCACAGATATAAAGAACAACTAGTGGTTATCAGTGGGGAGAAGGAAGGGGGAGGAACAATAAAAGGATATGTGATTAAGAAATATAAAATATTTTGTATAGAAGTACATTACACAACACATTCCACAATATTAGCTAAATATAGCTAATATTTAATAACATGTATTAATGGGTTATAACTTTAAATGTCGTGAATCACTAGATTATATATCTGTAAAATATAATGTTGCACATAAATTATACTTCAATTTTAAAAAGTTCTTTTCGTGTGTTCCTGTGTCACAACAGGGATCAGTTGTAGAAATCAAGATCTTCGGCAAAACATTCCAAATGGAAGCAGCTTTGTGGAATACATTCATTCTTCTGCCATGTGAAAAATATGCTATCCACTGACATGGCAAAATCACCAGATTATGCACAGACATGATCTATCACTAAGGAGATTTTCTTCCTTCTCTAATGATAAGTGAGCCAGTAGCAGAAGCACATGACATTCAGTGGTTTAATGATGCCTTTTGATATGAAGAGGCATTTTCATATGTGATATGAAGGCATCTTCATATATGGGGGGGAAATTAGGAATAATTAAGACCACTTTTTAAGGCTTCCCTGATAGCTCAGCTGGTAAAATATCTGCCTGCAATGCAGGAGACTTGGGTTTGATCCCTGGGTTGGGCAGATTCCCTGGAGAAGGGAAAGGCTACCCACTCCAGCATTCTCTCTGGAGAATTCCATGGATTGCATAGTCCATTGGGTTGCAAAGAGTCGGACATAACCGAGCAACTTTCACTTGACTTCACTTCTAGACCACTTTTTAGAGGAAGGTAAACAACTACCTCCATTTTCTCAATAGTCTACTATGTCTATACTTTAAATACATCTAATGTTTTAAAATCCTATAATATATATTTAAAAAATCTTAGTAGGTGACATGAAAGTTTATTAATATAAAGAGAATTAGGTTTTATAGGATGGATAAGTACATAGCATTAGTTGCCAGAAAAGCCTGTGCAGTCATTAGAAACTGCAAAGCAAGATGAAACAACCAACTTGCTTAAGTGGTTTTATTTATTATAATTCATCTTCATGAAAAGTGAAAGTGTTAGTCGCACAGTTGTGTCTGACTTTTTGTGACCCCATGGGCAATAGCCCACCAAGCCCCTTTGTCCACGGAATTCTCCAAACAAGAATATTGGAGTGGGTTGCTGTTTTCTTTTCAGGGAATCTTCCTAACCCGGGGGTCAAACCTGGGTCTTCTACATTGCAGGAAGGCTCTTTACCACCTGAGCCACATTGGCAGATGTTTGGAAATAGTTAATAACATAATTTTAATTCAGTATAAGCAAACTTAGTAATTACATGATGTATTAATTCATCTCAGGTGATATGGAATATTGATAGGTTCACACAATATGGTATACAAGTTCTCAAATGTGTGGTCAAGATGGAAAGATGACTCATGTCTTAATATTTATATTATGAGGTGATTAGCTGACAGGCAGAGACTGGTATAAGCTATACTTATTAAAGATATGCAAAAGAATATAAAATATTTCTAATTAAAGATAAATCAATTTTTACAAAGAAGTTCAAGTTTATATTGGGATGTGAAGGATGGACAAAAAAAGAGTGAAATTCAAGCATGACCAAAGAAAGTAGAATGTGTGTTTGGCACAACAAGTGGTCTGGTTGTGATGTGCCAAGTGTTTGTTTGAGGGAATGTTATGAGATTAAGAAGAAAAGACACAAGAAGCACACACAAACACATAATACATATTTGCATATACATATATGTATACATAGTATTACCCATCATTTACTAAATGTGATTATTTGAATTATATTTTTTATCATTTGATTGTAGAAATGGAATTATTTTTCAGTTTTCCTTTACACACTCTAATGACTGATATTTTACATATCTTGGAATGTGAGCATCCTATTTTAATGTCACTGATATATGCAATAGTGATTTTTAAAAATAACATTGACAAAAATCAAAGCAAAATACCATTAGTTCAAAATGTTAATCAGATCTTAATATGTAGGAAACTGGAGGACATGAGATAGCAATAGTACAACAAAATAAGAACATTATCTCCATGGTCCACAGATGATATTAAATTGCTGAGAAGCAGAGCAGTGTCAGTCTCTGAAATCACTTCTAATTATAGTCCATGGTATTCATCCTCCCTAGGAGGATGGTACTATCGAAGAAGGCATTAGAACCTTTCCAACAAAAGAATCTTGAACCATTTAGTTTATAAAAGTAAAGGTCTATACTCTCTTTAAACTATCAGTATATTTATAAACAATAATAGAAAAATACTGTTTATTATAATGCATTTTATTAATAAAAATCAAATAATTTTAACAGAGTTAAATATTTTGGGGTATGATTTCAAAAAGCTTAGGGGAACAAAATTTAGATGTCTTCTGAAGGCCCCAATAGTTTAAGTTCACTATCCAAATAATCATAATGCTTAGGCCACAGGGATTGCTCACTGAATTAATAAGAATTTGTAAGCCATATTCCAGTGAAGACTTTATTTACACTGCATACTAACATATCCAGAAGACTGTATGTTTGAGCAGTGAAATGGGTTCTATTTTTTTTTTAAGTTTCTAGGATCTATGAATACTTTCATCCACCTGTGGATTAAATTCCTATAAAATATTCATGAAATAGTCACTCCCCACAAACATCTTTCCTGTATAAATTAATTCCATTTCTTCATAATCTTTATTTCTGTGATTCATAAAATTATAACCACACAGAAAACTCATTAATTTTACAGAAAAATTAAAAAAAAACTTATTTGTATAAAAACTTTCTCATTAGAGCAGAGACAAGGCTGAGTATGGAATTTTGTATGAATCTGTCTCATCCTGACATACGTGAGGAAGTTTCCAGCAGACAAGGAATTTTACTTGACACTGCTGTTTCATGCAATTTTCCTCTTAGCTTAGTTCCCTCTAAACTTTGTTCTACATAGTTTAAATTCATTAAGATTGCAATTATATATAAATTTGTAATTTAGTTCGAGTTCTTTTTATGGGCACAATAAAAACCGTCCAAGATATTCTTGTTTTGAATTTTAACATACAGAAATCTTTCTACTACATGCAAATTAGAACAGATTCCCTTTCACTTAAAATATGAAATTACTGTGAATTACTTTTTTCTTTCTTTCTTTGCAATTCATAAGAGTTTACTGCACTTGCATTTAACATAGACAGATGGTTTTTGCAGTCAGTTTCTCTTTTGCCTTTCACCACTGAAATATAGCCATTTAGAAATGATAGCCACTTTTCTTTAGGCATATTTATGTTGGAAATAGTAGAATCATAAAAAGTATTTCTTGAAGAGAATCTTAAAAAAGTACTAGAGCTTATTAAGTTTTAAAAATCTGCAACAGTTTAGAGCTAACAATAAATAACGATCATTTTAAATAATTTCTAAAATTGAGAAACTGAATAGTATATGCAGAGGGAAATCCAGTTTTGCTCAGGCAATTGCAAGTAATACAGATTCAAAGAAGCATTGGAATAAAAATCATAAAGTGTAATTTGAAATGATGTCAAAATATACTTTAGCTATTGAGACACTAGAAGATTATTTAAGAAAAAACAAGCAAACAAACCAAAGAACCCCTTTAGATCCATTTCATCACAAGTGGTAGGCAAAGAAGTTTGCTGAGAAATGGTATATTACAGCATTTCAAACATGAGCTAGCTATCATAGATTCATGTCACTGGGTCACATGAATCCTTTACTCAATCATTATGAAAGATATCTGCTAATATATTATAAAAAAGAAAATATATAGCAATATGCATTTCAAGAACATACACACAAAAGAAAAAAACACAAAGATAAGAGGGGAAAAAAGGAAATTCATTTTTAAAGTTAAAATAAACCACTGTGTATATCGTTTGAAAGAAGCGGAGACAGAAAGGGCCTAAAAGTATGCTCACATTATATTCAGGGATATGTTCTGAGGTGCATTTCCAAAAAAAAAAAAAATGTAAAAGGAAATTTTTAAGTAGCAAAAACATATTAATGATTTCTTTATTTTTAATGGTACCACAATATAACATAGGAAATTACTCATAAATTTAGGAATGTGACAACTTAGATAACATCATAATATGGCAAAATGCATTAGAAGAAATATGTGTAGGGGATTAGTTTTGTTGAATTATGATGTTGATTCTCATTATTCTTATTCTATATTTTAAATAATCACTGGCATTCTTTTAAAATACTAACAAAAGCAGAATGGTTTCATACTCAACAATGACTATGGAAGAAATTTTTATAGATAATAACATTAATGTTTCCACTAATGATTATTCTTTTTGAATTTACATTCAGATTGAAAGAGACCTAATCTGTACATTTTCATTAAAAATTAATTGACAATTTAATAGAATCATGACCTCTTACATTATTATGTATGCTGCAGACATAGCATTATGCATATACAATATGTTCCTCAATCCCCAATGAAGAATCCAGAAGCTGTTGAATAAACTAATCACAAGGCTTGAGAAGCCCTGTCTTTGCAAACAACACCTAGTGTTTTTTTCCTCTCACTTTTTAGTATACACATCTAGACAAGGATCACCAAATATCTGAGAAAACTTTCCAATGTGAATGACACAGAATAAAATAAATAAAAACAACAACAAAATAAGTCTAGGAAAAAATCAGGGAGCAGAAACAACTTTGACAACAGACTATCATGAAGGATTTAGAAATTTTAAATTGATAGCAAACTAAAAAATATAAATGTTAAAGTGAAAAAAAATATAGTAGGACAGTACTAATCTTCAATCTGCTTCAATTTAAGCTTCTATTCAAAACAGTTTGCTGATCTATAGACACAGACTTATATGCTATAAATCCAAACATATACTTCAAAACAATTTTGGAAAATATGCTTATTAAATGCTACTTTTCAAAGAATAAAGTGGCTTTTCTACCTTATAAATTAATTTTTTTCTTTTGAATTTTAATTAAAACAGATCTTTCACTAATTCTAAAACCTGCATAAAAAGCTTTGAATTATATGTAACATGAAGCATGCACATAATCTTAACTGTAATGTTTACAAACTAAATACTTTAATGTTAAAATTGCCATCAATAAATTAAAATATACACAATGAAGTTGCATCCTGCAAAGCTACATTTAAAGTTCAATGGAAATATGCGATGAAAGGATTGAAAAATCCAACCAGGTATTTATTTCCAAATTATAGTCTATTATATCCCTTGATTAGTGAAAAAGGAAAGAACTTGGAAAAGTAAAAGTTTCAATTCAAAATGAATTTTTATTTAGAAAATGCTCTTATGTTCAAATAAAAATTATCTCCCTTATTGTCAGTAACAAAGGGAAATTCTACTATAAGCTTAGACCTAAATAAAGCAAAGTGTAAAATAATTTTGGTTTACACTGGAAGGACTTTTGTGTGTGATTCTAGCTGTGATTTTATGTGTGGTTCTAAACATTTCACAAATCAATAGATATAGATTATGCTATTTGAGAGAATTATTTCCTTCTCTGTTAAGAGCTTGATATTTTAAAATATTAATTTTTCATTTTCAGTTTGAAGACTGAAAATTGAGTAGCTGTTTGCAAGATTATTATTTTCTCTTCATTTGTGCCCAATGAGGTATATATAACACATACAAAATGTTAAATGATATGGTAATAAATATGTCATGTAGCCCTCCCAGTCAAAAAGTCTTACTCCACCTGTAATACATGATTTTCACTCAAAGTTAAATGTTAGGATGACTCACATTCCATATTTGAACAGTTCAGTTTTTGATATCTGATTTGCTCACAATGCTCTATGTTTTGAAAATTAGTTTTGCGTCACGTCAATGATTAGGATGATCAGTAAGGGTTTAGTTAAGCCTTGGAAAAGAATATAATAAAAGGTCCAGTCTTCAATTGCCCTCTAAACCAGGTGCAGAGAAAGCAAGTGAAACTCACAGAAGATTAATTAATGAGGTATTTAGAATCACAATCCATTAACAGGAAATTTCCTACTGAATGATGTTATAATCAAGAAAGAGCTGCTATTTATGCCTAGGTTATAATATTGGCAATTGGAATCATATACATGAATAGTGTATAATGAACTATAGATACACAGATAAGTAACTAAACAGACACTAAACTAATGTAAATTAGAAGAATAAAACCACTCTGAGGGCAAGAAGATGCAGTAGCTGAAATGTTCGTGACCATATGCATCTACCTTTTTACAGATAAACCTAAATCAATCTTCTAAGAAATGCCTCAAAGGCAATGAGTACAATTATGTTCATGAAAATCTCAAACTTTAAGCTGAATTAATAGCACAAATTATAAAACAAGTATACAGTAATAGCATTTTTCATTATTCAAAAATATATGAGTTCCTTAAAACATCTTCAAAGTATATAAATACGTTGCTGTGGAAAACAATTGAAAAAATAATGCTAAATAAGATTGCAAATTCTGAGGTTTGTGGATACACATATTCATAACTATACATAGACACACACGTTACAGATTTGATTATGTCTCACAATTCAAACTTCAACAAAATTTTGAGCTCTATGAAATGAAATCAGCCTTTTAAGTTTTATTTTAAATAGATACATGATAGAGAGGATATTATAGTAAATATGGACATTTCAGCTAAGATGCCTGGGAGTAACTCAGACAGCTGATAGTTAGGGTTTGCCTCAGGTGCAGACACGACTGAGCGACTGTCACTATATATATATATGCACACAATATAATGTAAGAAATATGCAGTTCCTTTCTTGCCACTCATTCTGGGGAAGAGAGAATTTTAGCTTGAAATCACATCCAAAGCAGGTGTGACCATGAGAGGATACTGCAGGTTGGCCAGGGTATAAGAATAATTCTAGGCATTGTTAAAAGGACCTAAACTTGTCTAGTGACAAAAATGTGAGCAAGATTGAAGTGTTCCTTTTAAAGGAAATTTTAGCGACTCAATGAAATATGTGTGCTTAAGGTAGAAAGTTTAAGTCTAAACTATCTCATATATTCTAAAAGTCAAATTATTGATGTAAATTTTATAGCAAACATAACCATCATTATGCATTCCACATTTCAAAGTTCTATTAGTATAAAGCATTTGCAATTCTGATCTTCACGTTATTTTATATCTTTACCATATCTTTATGAAAATAGTACAGCTCCTTGCTAAAGGAAGAACAAATGCCAGACACACATATTCTAGATTGCTAGGATTGGTCCCAGGGGGGTTACCCAGTTTGTGGAGAGTCAGGCAATGTAATTATTCTGCCAAGTGCAATTTCTATAATGTCCAGATCTGACATTTCTTGTCTTCATATCTGTGCCAACACAGGTGAATCTAGAATGATTTTATCTGTTCTGTCTCCATTGTCCACTAGGACACTTCACAGGAAGGTTCATGCCTTTTATAGAAACCTTACATCATACACGTGAGGGTCAAGGCAGAGCCAGAAGAGGGAAACTATGCAACAATACTTTCTTTACTATTTTATACTATCACTGCTATTTTATACTATTTTATTTATCACTATAAATTATACTATTTTATAGTATCACTGCCCACAAGTTATTATTCTATGTCCCAATTGTGCATACGTATATAAGTCGTTCAGTGATGTCTGACTCTGCGACCCCATGAACCGTATCCTGCCAGGCTCATCTGTCCATGGAATTCTCCAGGCAAGAACACTAGAATGGGTTGCCATTCTATTCTTCAGGGCATCTCCCCCACTGAGGATTGGAACCTGGGTCTCCTGCATTGCAGGAAGATTCTTTACTATCTGAGCCACAAGGGAAGTACTATATCCCAATTAACAGAGCTCAACTCTGTTAATCTGCTATTATTTCCTATTTAGTTTCTTCTCTTAATAGTGGCAGAAATATCACACATTCACATGAGGAAATTCTACATAAGTGGAAAGAAGTGTTGTAGACTGTTTTAACTTCTCAGATTTAGCTAATTCTATTAATCAAAATGTCATGACCTCAGTAAAAATCTGAGTTTTTCAAACATAATTTTGAAGTAAATGTTAGCATATGAGGTCAAGTTGTATAGGTGGCTTCATAAATATATATGCAAGACATTTATATTTCACAGTATGACTTTCATGCCTACTTGTGAAAGAAATATTATTAATAAATGAAATTTGATAACTGATAATATTCAGCTTTCAAGTGTAACATGTCACCAATTTCTTTTCCAACACCCAAATTTTAAATACAAACTTTTTCCCCTTGGAATTAACCTTTAGTGATTTTGCTCAACTCTTATTTTTTAAATCTTAGTTTTGGCCACACCACGCAGCTTATGGGATCTTAGTTCCCTAACCGGTGGCTGAACTCCAGGCTATGGCAGTGAAAAAGTGCTGAGTCTTAACCACTGGACCTCCAGAGAACTCCTAAAACTCTTTAAACTTTACTAAAGATGGAAAATTTTCTACTCTTTATTAAAGAATTCTTAAGAGGAACAAGGCAGTGGGAATTTCTCCCCATCCTATCTCATTAAAATAAAAATAGGACATTGAAGGGAAAATAAAAAGCTAATCATACAGGAATATTGAAGATCAGCTTGGATTAACCAACATGCTTTGAAATCATTGACTCACTTTGAACTCCATGGGAGCGTACTATTTTCCAGGTTTCTGATGCCACTTCTTTGACATCCACTTGATAGTGATTAATAGGCACACCTCCATGGGAGTCCGGCTTGCTGAAAGAAACCTTGGCTGTGGTCTGTGACAGCTCTATAATCTTCACTCCATAGGGACTTGATGGAACATCTACAAAGGAATAAAAACAAAGGAAATATAACCCAGGTAATGTGGATGGCCATTATTAAGACTTACGGTGCTCTGAGAACTAGGAATAAAGGAAAATTGCTGTCTCTATCACTTAATATATTTGAATTACAAAGCTTGCACAAACCACTGAATGATCTCTTCAAATTACAGGAAAGTATACACTAGTTCATGTTTATTACTGTAGAAAATAGTCAATTCAACATCAAATTTCATTGATAATATATTGAAATTTCTTTTCCAATATAAATTTCATTTATTAAGGGAATAGTTTTACTTCTGTCTTTACTATCCAATATAAGCATTTTATTTCCATTCAAGAAAAACAAGTTCATTAAGTGTGTGTGTGTGTGTGTGTGTGTGTGTGTGTGTGTGTGTGAGAGAGAGAGAGAGAGAGAGAGAAGGAAGGTACAAGTAAAAAATAAGAAAACTATATTTTATTGAGTTGTTAACATAAATAATTATCTTGAGTGAAAATGTGAGATTTGTTTTATTTATAAAAATTATATTAATAATTGGGTAAATACTTAGAGAAATTGTCATTATGAAATAAAAACTTTAAACTATCTTTTAAAATTTTCCTTATGAATCATTTAATTAAAGTTAGATATTTAAGTTTTAATCCTTTAGTTGAGATATTTACATTTTAATCCCTGCAATTAAAGGAAACAGCTACAAAATCTTTTTTCTACACGTTTTTGTAATAATCCTTTACTCATATTACTTCAAACTCAAGAAGATACCCTTGAGAGGATATCCTTGGGTGAAACTTCATTTTATTTTCTAGTACACAAAGTCTTGTAAAGAATTATCTGAAAGGCCAAACAGGCAACAGGAGAGTGCAAGAGAAAAAAAAGTCTTGATGAGGAAATCAATGAAACTTCTGCTCTGAAAACATGAGCAATTAGAGACATGTTAAACATTAAAGCAATTTCTCTCTGTCCCTTCTGACTCTCAGTCTCACTCTTTCTTCAATATCACATTTGAAAAAAATCATAAAGATTAGAAATATAAATAATTTAGGTAAATTATATATAGGTATTTATAAATATACAAATTAAGTATATAGTTCCATCTCGGGAATCAACTTTACAAAAAGAAAATCACTTGATTGAAAATAATGAAGTGAATGTAAATTCTTGTTTCAGTATAATCAAACATTCATTTAAAATTCTCTAATGACTGTCAAGAGTCAAATGTGCCTTTTTTGCTAGAGTTAAAAGAGAGCACTGTAGATCACATAAAAATATGCCTTACAAATGACACTGGGCAAGAGCCAAGAGGTCAGGTTTATGGTCTTTTGGATATTAATATTGTAAAGAAATGCAACAGTGTACATTTCAGCTTTAATTAGTGACTGCAAATTATTTGGAAATCCTATGAAGTACATTATACTAAAACTCTAAGGTTCAGAAATAAATGTGCAGAATATTGATGCATCCCAAAGTCATACAACTATGAAAATATTACCTGGAAATAGATATTTTAAATTATCTGAATAATTTATTTAAGCTGTCATATATAAACATTATTATAATTTTGGGGGCTTCCCTGGTGGCTTAGACGGTAAAGCAAAGTTTCTTTAATTGTTAGGTTATAACCAAAGGTTCTTTTCATCTATAGGTTTGAGCTAAAGTTTGCAGAAAAGGGAAAACACACACACATTGATTGTTCCACATAAGACTGACCCCATGTTGAGTGACTGTAACATCAATTAGGACTAAGCTGGGCATCACGGCAATAACATTTAGTTTGAGGACACATTTCAAAAGAAAAGGTTTTAAGTACTAGTGGAGGCTGGAAGAGCTTTCCAGGTGGTTCACAGGTAAAGAATCTGCCCGCCAATGCAGGAGATGTAGGTTTGATCCCAGGGTCAGGAAGATCCCCTGGAGTAGGAAATGGTAATCTGCTCTAGTATTCTTGCCTGGACAAGCCCATGGACAGAGGAGGCTGGTGGGATACTGCCCAGGGGTCGCAGAGTTGGACATGAGTGAGAGGCTGAGCACGCATGCAGAGAGAGAGAGAAGTGATTCTTCTGGGCTCCCACCTTTGACCCTATGGTATGTACACAGTTTGGGGTTCTTACCCTAAGTACAGAAGTATGCACCATTTGCTAAGCTGTACACTCTGACATGGTACGGAAAAAAAGTATAGGTGAGTGGGTATTTTTTCTATCTATTCTCAGACCTCTTAACTCGGTTTTCATTTATATTTATTTTTTGTTGGCCTCTTCTTTCTGTTACCTGACTAAAAAGAAAAGTGTGCTTGTAATTTGCAGCTCTAAAATCTTCCATCCTGATTTTATATGTCCAACCACCCACTGACTACTAAATTATGAATTTCTTGAGGAAAGGGAAAAAAAATATTTGATATATATAATTTTTACATGCAAGCATATATACATATATATATATACAAGATGTACTGTTGAAAAAAGTGATGGGCTATACTCAGGCCTCAGGAAATATATGATAAATTTTCATATTTGAAATATATGAAACAATTTTCACATATGAAATATATGATACAATTTTCAGCAATTAAAAATATGATATAGAGGTACAGACTTTGGCCAAGTGAATAGTGCCTGACATCTAAACTAACATCTCTAATTCTTCTCTCCACTTTCTCAATTGTTTTATAATCACATTCATTCTTGATCCTACCTCTGATATACACATCAGCATTTGTCACAAAGTTATTTTTATTTTTCTTGCATTTTAATTCTTAAGATGAGAAAATTCTGGGATATGGTGAAGGACAGGGAAGCCTAGCATGCTACAGTCCTTGATGTCGCAAAGAGTCAGATATCACTAAGCGGCTGAACAACAAAATCTTTTCATTCCTGCTTGCACTGTGAACTCCAAAACCCGTGCCCCATATGCTTCTTCCTGCAATGCCATTAGTGGCTCTCAGCTTCCTCTTCTATTGGACAGCCCACCAAGTTTGAATCCATATGGCATGGAAACACAAAATCAATCTTTCTAAAGCACCACTCTGATCACGTCACTTTCCTGAGGAGATATTCAAGAGCTTCCTCCTCTTTACAACCTCAAACTTAGACTTTTCCGTCTGGCTTTCAAGATCCTGAAATATCTAATCTCACTGGGTGTTAGATCACAAGCAGAAGATCACATTTTAAAAGATGATCAAACACAACCCAGTGTTTCAAATGGGGCTTGTGGATGTTGAATTTCATCTACAATGCTCCCATCATTGTTAGCATACCTTTGTAAATTACTTCTTAGATCCTTCCATCTCAATAACTAATGAATGCCACCTATCACTGAATGATTAAAAAGGATAATTGTACAAACACTTTATTTACATTTACTTTTCCTTTTCATCTCCACTAGTACCAACATAGGATTGGCCTGGATATATATCATCAGAATCTGTAAATCCAACGTCTGGTCTTTTGTCAGACATGTCTGTTAATCTTTTCCACAGTCAGTATTTTTCTCCCCAAAATGGAGATTAGAATAATGTCCATGCTAGGGATGTTACTTGCATTAAATAATGAAAAACATGTACACCAGAACCCGAAATAATAATATTGACACTAAGCACTTAGTAAATATCAGTCATCATAGTTTTGCTCTCCTTCCCTGAAAACCACATTCTTACTATCACTTTATTTTGTATCCATTGACATCTTTCAATATTCAGTCAAGTGTTAGGTAAAAGATACAATACTGAGATTCAGGTAGAAATATTTGCTGTGTATAATAGCAAAGAGTTGGTGTTACTGTCCAGGAGTCACATAGGAATAGTCTGTGAAGTTACTGTATAATTCTAGGCAAATGAAACTTATTTGGTATCAGTTTTCTTTTAAGTAATATGTTAATAATAACAGCATTAAAGTTGCTGTTGTGATGGTAAGTTAATGGGGATATATAACACAGGGTATTGACAAATATCATTCCACTTACCCTTTCTTTAAAACAGCCCTCAGTGTCTAAATAACATTGATACAAATTTTGATATTTAACCATATGTCTAAAGTCACAGTTTGATCAAAGTATAAAGGAGAAAACAAAAAGTCTTTCTTGGTAACCATTTTTACGTTATAACAGGTAAAGGAATAATAAGAGGAGTTGTTCCTCTGACTTTAATTCTGATAAAACAAAACAATACAATTAAACAATGAGAGAGTCATTTCCTAGATAAGTTGAAAAGAAGTCCAGGGGTCCCCAAGGAGAGAGGGGTCTGGAATTCTCAAGGAGGAAGAAAGGACAAACTTTTTTGTCCTACATTCCTTAGGATTATATAACAATAATGTATCCTGCTTGAGGACAGTCTCTGGAAAAAACCTTCTGGCTAATCCTGTTATCTTAAAATGTTAATTATGGGAGTAGGTCTAGTGAGGTCTTTACAACCTCTAGACATCCTTTATAACTCCATTGCTAACACTAGCAAGGGGGTACTCTTTCTGCCCCCTTCTGATGTCTATGTCAGAAGCTTTTTCTATCTCCTTTATACTTTAATAAAACTCTATTGCACAAAAGCTCTGAATGATCAACCCTTGTCTCTGGCCCCGAATTGAATTCTTTTCCTCTGGAGGCCAAGAATCCCGGCGTCTTTTTGTGGTTCAGCAACAACCTTTCATCTTGGGGGCTTGTCTGGGATTCTTCAGGACAAGGTAAGGATGCTTAGAGCTCTAGTTCTTTGTTCTCCTAGTGAACACATTTTCCGCTGTACTTTACTAACTCTACAGTGAGCTTGTGTGGATGAATGACTCACCCTGCGCAAAGCAAGTGAGGAGCCTTGCTCTATGGTTCCACGGTGACCTCATGAGACTTATGGCAGAAACCTGTTAGGGGTTTATACCGACCTGCCAATGCCAAGAGGCACCCAATGTCTCCTTCGGGAACCGATCAGAAATGGGCAAAGTGTGTGGACCAAACTCTCCTTTCTCAGTCAAACTTTTCGGTCTCTTTGACCATTTCATAACTCCTTGGGAATTAGAAGTACTAACCTAATTTGTCAGATCATAGACTTTCAAGGGGCTTGTGATCTATGCTGTTGCTATGTACTATGACTTAAGTCCCAAACTTGGATTGGTAGTCAGGAAGCGCCTAGCCTCGCTAGGAATTGAAAGTTCAGAAGTTAGATGGAGCTCTAGCTACAAGAGCATCTCTGAGGTTATACATACTCAGATTGGAACTGCAATGCGGTTTTTCCCTGTGGTAATGCTGGCTCTTAGTGGACCAGAGAAGGCTCTTACACTGGTGTGGTGATGCTTGGAAGGAATATTTCAGTTTTATGTTTGTACCGGTCTTACTGTGATCAGGAATATACTCAAGGTCATGCACAGGCACTCAGGTGACAAATGTTTCCCCCAGCGGTCTTAGCTTGGGAGGCATTCTGGAAGGTTACTTTGATTGCATCCTGGGTGGCATCAGAGGCAAGCAAGGTTTTAATGGTGAGGAGCTGGATGTCAGTCAGGGATGCCATTAGGTCTACCCCTGGTGCATCTCCATCCCGTCTTGGTGATAGAACCAGGAGGGATAAGTGCCTACATCGGTAAGGGACAGACTAAGTCCAAACAGGAAAGAAAAGCTTTGGTGTAAAGTTTGTCTACATCCCCCATCTATAGCAGGGAGAGACGCCTCCAGTAGAAAGATGGCTCTGGTTGCTTTTTTTCTCTCTTACAGATGGGAGCTAACAATTCTAGCCTCATTCCTTTGAACTGTATCCTGAAAAACTGGGATAGGTTTGATCTCCAGGGCTTAAAGAAGACACACTTGGTCTTCCTATGTGATACTGCATGGCCACAGTACCCACTGGAGGATGGTGAACAGTGGCCAGTTGGAGGGTCCCTTAAGTATAATACTGTTTTATAATTATATCACTTCTGTAGAAAACTAGGGAAAGGTGATCTTAAAAGATTTCTCACTCATTCAGCTCCAGATATCCACCATAAGCTATTAAAACGGGCATATGGACCAAATCAGTCTTTAGATAATCTCTTACAACTGGCTCAGCCAGTTTATTATCATAGGGAATATGAGGAAAAGAAAGAAAGGCAGAAAAAGACAAAGGAACGGGTTGAAGCCCTTGCAATGGCTATAAGAACCATTCTTAAACAGCCTGAAAAAAATGCCCAGAGGGACCCAGTTGAAAAGGAATGGGCTTGCTATTACTACGGAAAGGAGGGGCACCTCAAGCAGGATTGTCCTCAGGCATCTAAGCCGCCCCCGGCTCCATGTCTGGTCTGGAAAGGACCACACAGGAAGAGAGACTGCCCCCAGAGGCGTAGGTTTCAGGGGTTAGACTCTCAAGACAATCAGGACTGAAGATGCCTGGGGGGGTCCCCACACAAGCTCCCATCCTAATTACACCTGAGGAACCCCAGGTATTAATAACTGTGGGGGGGCAATCCATCCATTTCCTTTTAGACACGGGCAACTTACTCTGTGCTTACTGAAGCCCCTGGCCCACTTTCTTCCCAATTTGCTTCCGTAATGGGACTCTCTGGACGAGCCAAAAGGTATTACTTCAGTTCTTCTGTAAGTTGTAACTGGGATTCAGTGCTATTTTCACACGAGTTTCTGATTGTGTCAGAGTCTCCCTCACCCCTTTTAGGGAGGGATATACTGAGCAAAGCCCATGCCTCTGTTTTCATGAATATGGAGCCCTCCCTTTCTCTCCCTTTAATTGCACAAAATGTAAATCCTGGAGTATGGGCTGATGGAAAATCTGTGGGTCGAGCACAAAATGCTATTCCTGTAGTCATCAAGCTCAAAGACCCACACTTATTCCCACATAAGAAGCAGTATCCACTGAAACCTGAGGTTGAGGAAGGGTTAAAACCCATCATTGAGAATTTAAAGGAGCAGAGACTATTAATCCCGGCTTCTTTTTGTGGTTCAGCAACAACCTTTCAATAGAAAGGAACTAGTACATAAAATTAGAGTATAAACAACCTGATGAATAAGGAAGAGAGGGTGATAAGCAGATATATATGTGTATATATATATATATACACACATAGATATTTGGAAACAAATTCAAAACAATACATCAAATATTATGTTCCCCTGTCTAACAACAAAAAACACATTCTAAAGTGAAGATACTCCCTATAAAGCAGACTCTTGAAGCACATGCCCAAAGATATTCATGTGGAAGAATAGAGAGTTGAAGAATATAATGTACTTGCAAAGGATATCTTGGATAAGTAAATTTTTAAAAAACATTTTAAACTTGATGATGAATCATGAGATTAAAAAACAGTATTTCTTCAGGAGTCAGGATAAGGTAGGGGCTTATAGAAATCATCATATTCGTTCACTCAAATTGTACCCTATCACTTCTGGATTCATGGAAGTCCAACCTCTGATTTTTCCAAGGTCAAACCCTTCATCTCAGAATGATATTACTTTTACTTTTCTGCAGAACCCTGTGTCATCAGGGAGCTCTTCTCTTTCTTTTATTTTTCTTTGGCCTTTCAGTCCCTCTTTCTTCTCTGTCTTATTACAATGAATTAAAAAGATCTCCCAAATGACAAACTTTCTGCAGTTGTACTCTCTTCTCAGACAACCAGCTCTTCTTTAGTTTCCCTATCACACAACTTAGCTGTTTCGAGCTAAGTTGTTTCCCAACATCTTTACTTCTGAAACTTTGGTTCCCTGGATTGCTGGGAAGATGGCAATTAAGATACAGTGGTTCAGATTCATTGACTCAGCTCCTTCCCCACCAGTGAGGGTGTCGTACCGCTTAACTTAGATCAAACAGAATAATTTGGTATTTGTCAATCTCGTAAGATTTTTAAAATATTTTTCTAAATATTCTAAATATTTGTAATCAATTTTTCTAAAATGGTGTTTGAATCCTTACCTCAAATACTTTCTGATGATACCCCTCCTCCATTTCTGTCACTATGCCTCTTTACCAAAAGAAATGGAAGGCTAAAACCTTTATTCCCCAGGCTCACTTTGTGCTATGGTTGTGATCAGCATAAAGGCTCTTAGGATGAAAGGCACATCTTAGTGGTTTAACATGCTGGACGGGTGTGAGTCCCATTCCTATTCTTCTGAGGAGGTGCACGTTGACAAGAGGACATAAAGATGTGGATAACAGAAGTACCTGAACTCCTTACTCCACAGTCCATTCACTTTCTGGTGCCAGGGGCTGTGAAATCAGCAGAAGGGTAGCTTGACGGCAGAGTTTCCTGACCTCTGGTGAGTAGTTGCAGACTTGACTTTGGACCTCACTTGAGGTACATTATGACCTTGAAGTCAGAAGACAGGTGGCTATCTCATGCTTTCCCTCTCCCCTGCTTCTCAAATAATTTCATAATCACTCATTTCTCCATGTTAAAGTGGCCACATTATTTATAATAAATTTTATATATTTTTCCTATTTCAGTTGTGAGCTTAATCTAACATTATAGCCAATCTGTAGCACATCTGAAACTGCAAATTCCTCATTTCATTACCCATCTGGTTTGCTCCGAATGCCAAATCAAATCATTATTCTATTGATCTTTTAACATTATGTGATCACACATGTTTAAAATTTTCTCCTCACAGGTAGTGACACTAACCTTCTGAATAATTGTTTTCAATTTTATTTGTTCATTTACTTTTATAACTATCAGTTAAACTACAGCCTGGCGGGCTGCAGTCCATGGGGTTGTAAAGAGTGAACACGACAGAGCGGCAAAGCACATACACACGACTATGACTCATAAGCAAATAAAATGAAGCATTTTCAACATTCAATAATTTATACATTCAATAATTCATCTAAATCTACTATAAGCCAGGTGATTTTTGAAGACAAAAGTTTTCCTTATAGTATAGGAAAAAAGAGAAAGATGTAGATTTTTCAGGTTCAGTTCAGTTCAGTTCAGTCGCTTAGTCATGTTCGACTCTTTGCGACCCCATGAATCCCAGCACGCCAGGCCTCCCTGTCCAACACCAACTCCCGCAGATTACTCAAACTCATGTCTATCGAATCAGTGATGCCATCCAGCCATCTCATCCTCTGTCGGCCCCTTCTCCTCCTGCCCCCAATCCCTCCCAGCATCAGGGTCTTTTCCAATAAGTCAACTCTTCACATGAGGTGGCCAAAGTATTGGAGTTTCAGCTTCAGCATCAGTCCTTCCAATGAACACCCAGGACTGATCTTTAGGATGGACTGGTTAGATATCCCAAAACTGATTATGTAAGAGAAACTTAGTTTTATATTTAGTTGAAGAAAGTGTGTCTTCCAATGAACTGATTTCAACCTGCTTTTACATTTTATGGAACAAGGGTCTAGATAAAATGTAGTCAGGGTACAAGGGCAAGTAGATTGACTATAATTACATATCAACATATCAACAGAATTCTGTTCAATTGATCCAACTTAACCTGTAAGAAGGTCTCTATTCTTAAAAATGACTTGCATAGGCTTAACCATGACATAGGTGAAAATACAAATGACTGCTTCATGATATTTGTGAATTAAATCAAGCTTGGAAAGACAGCAAAAATATTGGAGTTGACAGGATCTCAGTAGGTTAAAAGGATGAGCTCAAATGGACAAGATGAACTTTAATAGGGGTAAGTACAGAGTCCTGAACTGAGGTTAAAACAAATCAGTTATGAAGCATAGCATGGGAGACCTCACTTAATAGCAGCTTGTGTGAAAAAAAGATGTAGGAAAAAGACTTGAAGGAAAAAAGTGGCAAATCAAGTAAAATTTGTGAATCGTTTAATAAAATACAATGTCCATAATACACAAGATCGTTATCCCACTATCAGATACTACTGTGCATTCATCATCTATGATGTCCTAGAATTAGCCAGTTTTAAAAAGAGACCTAGTTACTCTCAATGTCTGAATCTTTGTGACCCCAAGGACTGCAGCTCGCATGCTTCCCTGTCCTTCACTATTTCCTGGAGTTTGCTCAAATTCATGGCCATTGAGTCAGTGACTCTATATAATTATCTCATCTTCTGCTACCATTTCCACCATTTGCCTTCAATCTTTCCCTAGCTCAGCTGGTGAAGAATCTGCCTGCAATGCGGGAGACCTGGGTTCAATCCCTGGGTTGGGAAGATCCCCTGGAGAAGGAAAAGGCTACCCACTCCAGTATTCTGTCTGGAGAATTCACTGGACTATATAGTCCATGGGGTCGCAAAGAGTCAGACACGACTGAGTGACTTTCACACACACACTTTCCCAGCATCAGGGTCTTTTTCCAATGAGCCCAGTCTTCACATCATGTGGCCAAAGTATTGGAGCTTTAGCTTCAACATCAGTCCTTGCAATGAATACTTTGGGTTGATTTCCTTTAGGAGTGACTGGCTTGATCTCCTTGCTGTCCAAGGGATTCTCAAGAGTTTCTCCAGCACCACAATCCAAAAGTATCAAATTTTTGGTGCTCAGCCTTCTTTAGGGTCCAACTCTCACATCTGTACTTGACTACTGGAAAAACCATAGCTTTCACTACACTCTTAGTGAGGAATGATACTTAAAAACTAAGATCTGGCTGCCAAGCGTGCTCTTTTGTTATTGGGATGTTGTAGCTCTCAAGTTCTCTCAGGGTGTAGAATTATCTTAAAAATTATTTTCTAAATCACAGTCCTGGCCAAAAGGCTCCCCGTAGAAGCGGTTGAACACAAATGCACACCCATCCACTTCTTTCTCTACCCAGCTATGTACATAAGCCCAGAGTACCCCCAAGACCCAATCATTAGCTCTGGATCATTCTAATTTTTGCATTTACTGATCTCTTCCCCAAAGGCGAGATAATTCTATTGGTTTTATTAGCCATGCTATATTAGCCATGCTAACCCTACAAACTTGGCAGAAATTAATTATTCATCACTGCCCCCATTTCTTTTTTTTTTTTTTTTTTTAATTTTTTTATTAGTTGGAGGCTAATTACTTCACAACATTTCAGTGGGTTTTGTCATACATTGATATGAATCAGCCATGGATTTACACGTCTTCCCCATCCCAATCCCCGCTCCCACCTCCCTCTCCACCCGATTCCTCTCGAAACATCCCACCCTCGCCTTCTCCCAGAGAGTTCAAAAGTCTGTTCTGTATTTCTGTGTCTCTTTTTCTGTTTTGCATATAGGGTTATCGTTACCATCTTTCTAAATTCCATATATATGTGTTAGTATGCTGTAATGTTCTTTATCTTTCTGGCTTACTTCACTCTGTATAAGGGGCTCCAGCTTCATCCATCTCATTAGGACTGGTTCAAATGAATTCTTTTTATTGGCTGAGTAATATTCCATGGTGTATATGTACCACAGCTTCCTTATCCATTCGTCTGCTGATGGGCATCTAGGTTGCTTCCATGTCCTGGCTATTATAAACAGTGCTGTGATGAACATTGGGGTGCACGTGTCTCTTTCAGATCTGGTTTCCTCAGTGTGTATGCCCAGAAGTGGGATTGCTGGCTCATATGGCAGTTCTATTTCCAGTTTTTTAAGAAATCTCCACACTGTTTTCCATAGCGGCTGTACTAGTTTGCATTCCCACCAACAGTGTAAGAGGGTTCCCTTTTCTCCACACCCTCTCCAGCATTTATTGCTTGTAGACTTTTGGACAGCAGCCATCCTGACTGGCGTGTAATGGTACCTCATTGTGGTTTTTATTTGCATTTCTCTGATAATGAGTGATGTTGAGCATCTTTTCATGTGTTTGTTAGCCATCTGTATGTCTTCTTTGGAGAAATGTCTGTTCAGTTCTTTGGCCCATTTTTTGATTGGGTCATTTATTTTTCTGGAATTGAGCTGCAGGAGTTGCTTGTATATTTTTGAGATTAATCCTTTGTCTGTTTCTTCATTTGCTATTATTTTCTCCCATTCTGAGGGCTGTCTTTTCACCTTACTTATAGTTTCCTTTGTAGTGAAAAAGCTTTTAAGTTTCATTAGGTCCCATTTGTTTATTTTTGCTTTTATTTCCAATATTCTGGGAGGTGGGTCATAGAGGATCTTGCTGTGATTTATGTCGGAGAGTGTTTTGCCTATGTTCTCCTCTAGAAAACCCTCCTTACTCTGATCAGCTTCCCATTCTCTTCTCAGGGTTGCTGTCTCTGTTTTAAAACAGGCACATCCTTTTACCGAGCCTGAGCTCCAACACCTCACACTGAACAAATGAAAACCGTTTAACTCCATTCACTACATTCAATGTCAAACATCATATGCTGGGTTGCCGTGCCCTACCCCATCCGCATAAAAATGCCCAGTTTGCTCAGATGTGAAAAATGAAAGTGAAAGTGTTAGTCACTCAGCCGTGTTCGACTCTTTGCGACCCCATGGACTGTAGCCCATCAGGCTCCTCTGCCCATGGAACTCTCCAGGCAAGAATACTGCAGTGGATTGCCTCCATTTCTTTCCAGGGGATGTTTCCAACCCAAGGTTTGAACCTGGGTCGCCTGCATTGTAGGCAAATTGTTTACCATCTGAGCCACCAGGGAAGCCAGATGTTAGGATATAATTATTCAGGAGGGAAAAAAAAGGAAGGAAGAAAGGAAGGAGGGAAGGGAAGAATACAGAATATATTTTTGAAATTAAAAATGTAGCTTTTTCTTTTCTCACTGTATATGTAGTACAAAATTTCACCCTAATTTGCCTGCTTTAATTTATCATTCTTTAGGAGCAAAGTAATATGTTACAGGGTAAAATATGATAAGTCAAATGATCTTGACCTTTTACTAGGTCACATAGGCCAATGAAATATTAAACTGTGGTATTAACAAATATTTTGAAATATTTCAATTTCTATATAATGTTTCTCATATTTTATTTAATATCAAATTATACATTCAGTGTTTGAATTCTGTAGGAAAGACTAAATGTTATAAGCACTAAATAAAGGAGTCTCATCAAAGGAATTATATTTAGTAATGTTGATATTTAGATGTATGTTTCCTACCCAAGACACAGTGTCCAATTCATTTTTATATGTTCATAACAATTTCTGTTGAATGAATCTTTTTCTGAAACAAAGTTTTAGCCTGTATTCATCACAAACTTTTGGAATATGAGGACAATTGGAGCATTTGTTATAGTTCCAATGATATAATAACTCATCATGAATACACATTTTCTAATTTTATCATGTTAGTTGCTCAGTCATGTTTGACTCATTGTGACTCCATGCTTTTTAATTATAATTGGAAAGAGGGAAACTCACTAATTTCATAGATTCATTAGAAGGATATGTATAAAATATCTTAATGAAAAATATTACTGTAATATGAGATATGAAACAGATATTATGTAATGAATTTAATAAGACTTTAAATCTCATCAGTATAATGTTCTATATTTCATAGTTTCTTGAATTATGAATTTCCAAAAACTAAAAAAAATAAGAAAAGGTCATTTATCAAGTTCTACCTTATAGAAAATGAGGTCATTTTTCAAAAAGGCAATATGTAATAGTACATCAATGTTAATATAATTATATTAGCTATAATATATATAGTAATCATATGTCTAGCTATTATTTATAAATAGTTTCTACTCATTACAAAGACATTTGCCTAATTTTCTAAAGCTTGGAATTAACATGAGTAGTGGATGCTTCTCATCACTACAGTTAATACTTCAATTTATTATAAATGAATTTGATGTGATTTAACACATTTCATTTCCTAGAATTTAGTTTGCTTGTACAAAGATTTATTCATATGCCTAACTGCATGCAGTCTACTTCCAATGATTTTCATTGAGATTAGTTTTCTAATGACTTCCTGGTAGACAGTACACACTTGTTTATATTCTCCCTTATTTCATCATTTTCTGCCTCTTTTCCTTTCTATCTTAACTCCCTATAATCTTAATTTTTTCCTTATCGTTTCCTTCCCTAAAACCTTTCCACAGAGTCCTTCTCTTCCTTTACCCCTAATATAGTAAAATAAAACTTGAATTGGAGAAGAGCAGGTTTTCCAGTTACATAATAATTTGATTATTATTAGCTTCATAACTTTTAAATTTCCCTTTTGATCTTCACAACTAATGAGTTTAAGATATATCTACATATCAAAAGAAATACTTCATAACAATACAAAATTACAGTTACATAATTTAACTTTTCTTTGAAAAAGTTTTAAAATATTTTCATGGAAGTTGTTTATTCTATTAAAATATAATATTACAGTGATTTTCTGATATTTCTCTACCTGGACCTAGAAGATAATAAATTATATTTACATCATCTGAACTTTGCAAAGTATAAAAATGGATATTTTCATATTTCTAATTGGTCTTGTACTGATGGCAAAATCTATATGTGTTTATATAAACACATAAATATAAATATATATAATATAAAGGAAAACATAGCTAGATTTCTAGTTAAGGTAAACTTTAATCTGCACAATATTATATCTATACATTTTAAGCTTTAAGGAAAGAACTGGAATGCTTTTATATATACAACATGAAACATATTTCAGCAAGTTACATAACTCTAAATTTTAACAATAAAGTTACTATTTATTCTTTCAATTTTAGAATTTTAAAACAGATTAATTTTATTTTCTCTAAAGGTATATTTTATTGCTATTTTTTGACAAGACTCTTACTTTACATGAATATAGTTTGATTTCTTAAGACATATGTTTTTCCTAACACTTTCGTAGATGTGTCATATATAAAGTTGGGGGAATCAGAATCAGAATGAAAATTAATCTTGATTACTGAATACAATCTAAGTCCTCACTGTATCATATAGAACTGTTACAATTTTTTAAGCACCAGTTCTATCTTTCTCCTAGTAACCTGTATCAGGATTATGAAAATATAAAAACTATTTACTTTAGGAAATATTTTATGAGATATCAGAAATTACTGCATTATACTTACCAGCCAAAGCAAGAATATACTCTTGAAATCTTGTTCCTATACGATTAGTAGCTGTGCAATTATATCGTCCAAAGTCATTATCGGATGTAGGTGCGATCTAAAATAATTATAATAATAAAAGTTTCACAATTTTAAAGCAATATCACAGAAGTTTTAAAATAGTCTCTTGCATCACTACCATCTTCATATATATACAATTACTGACAACTCCTTGCCATAGCTCTTTTTTCTGTATCAAGTAAGCATTCTCTCTTTTTAAGATATAATCCATAGTTCTGTACTATCCATGTGTGTGCGTGTGCTTAGCCGTTCAGTCCTGTTCTACTCTTTGTGACCCCGTGGACTCTAACCCATCACAGGACCAGGTAAATTACAGTTAGTCTATTGATTTCTTAAGTAGATAAATACTACCATTTTGTTACATATATTGAAGAGAAAAATCATTAGATATTGATATATGTAAAGTTCAGAAATTAGAACAGATTGAAAAATATGTATTCTGCAGTTGCTACAAACTTGACTTTGAAAACAGGAATCATGTAACAAAAGCATTGTTAACTTTGTTTTCTACCTTGCTGTCTCCAATCAGGCAGGTTTAAAATTCAAGGAAGGTTCAAAATATGACAGCTTTCTCTTCCTCTTATGATTTTTTTAAAAATAAAATATTAAGAAAGGGTGAGGATCTATTTAAAATAAAAATCTTTCCAGGAAGGTATTTTGCAAGAAAATATTTCCCAGTGTACCAATCCCTGTTGGCAGGCACATTATCTTGACACCTAATAACAGTATCTTGCCCCTACTGCTGTTCAATTCCTATCATTCTCTTTCAGTTTAGGTGTAAAATAGTTGACCTCAGTCCTTACACATTTGAAATACATAATTAAGTTAACCTTCTTGGATTCTATTGTTGAACAGTGGGACCAACCCTGTAATTCTAATGTACCAAAATTCTGAAGTATCAATTCAGAAAAGAGATTTGGTGATCGTAAAGATATAATTTTCAATTCCAGTAACTATTATTAAGAGAGAATAAGCTTACAACGGAGTTGCTGCTAATTTCAAGTCTATCCCAAAACGGGGAAATGGTTTTGGGATAATGGGAGGCTATTAACTAAAAGTGCAATTTGGAAGTCCATTGAAGATGATAATTCTGAAAGGGTACAAAAAGTGGTGTCATTCATTTTCTAGTCAGCTGTCTATCTAGGAATAGATCATAGCTTTAAGGATTAGAAACTTTAACAGCTCATATATAAGTACTTTTAAGTGACTAAAATATTAATTTTTCATACATTCAGGTTATAATAAACTAGGTTAACTTACCTAGAAAATAATTTTACTACTCAGAAAGAAATTTTACTAAAAAATATCTTTATTCTACAGATATATGAGAAAGCCATTTGTATATCCCAAAGGGAAGAATGTGTACTGAATAAAGGCAATGCAAATGCAGGATGGCCCTGACAAAGAATCCTGACTATTGTACAGTACCTCAAGACCAACAAAGTAACTTAAATATACCTATTTTAACTGGAACACATTTTAAAAGGCTCAGTTCAGCTTTGCTTTTATGTTCCTGGGAGCTCACTTATCAAAAGAAAAAGGCTTTGTAATTCTAACTCAAATAAGTTATCTCTTTATCGTGCTCTATGATTAACAAATAGAGAAACTATCCCTAGTAGCACAGACCATTAAAAAAACACAGGTCAGACAACTGGGCCAAATCATGTCCCCTCCAGCCTATTTAGTGTATTCTAGGAAAGCAGCAAAGTCCAATAAGTGGTTTTCAAAAGTTCAATGCCAGCACAGTGAAATAATAGATAATTTTATAAAAATACATAATAATATATAACAGAGGTATATAATTCATATTTATTTAACATATATTCATATTAACTATGTTTGGTATATAAAATATTCATTCAATAAGTACTAGAAACATCTACTTATGATACTACTTCTTCATATTTTAATATGCAGTTAAAATAATTCAAGTTTACTTCAAATGTTGGGCTTTGATAGAATATAATAAATTACCAAGTGTAGTTTTGAACACCAAAATATAAACTGAGAGAACAATGTTAATAAAGGAATTTGTAAGCTCTTTCCGAAACCCTTAAGGGCAGGATATTATTCCAATCTGCCTACTAGGAACTTTCTGAATCAAATTTTCTCATATATTAAAAAGCTATCCTATTACCTCAGGGGAGCACCTAGGGAAAACAAATGACCAAATCTGTAAGGCCTTGAGTAATACATTTATTGGCAAGAACCAAAAGGATTTATAAAATGTTTTGTTATTTTTGAAAATTCACATTAAAAACTGAGTATATGTATGTAATCAAAGAAAAAAGTTGTTAATTCAAGGAATCTACTAGTAACCAGATTATTATTAATTATAAAATTTATTTTATTTTTATATGTTCTTAAGTATTAGCAATTATATAACTACTATAATAATTAATAGAGAAAAATCATTATAATGTACATCCTAAGAGACTATGTATGCTACTAATTCAAAATTAGTAATATTATTACTGCTTTTTATTGTTATTATTATTTTGTTTTTTTGTGTGTGTTTTAAGTTGTTTTTGTTACACATCTGTATTATTTATTCAGGATTGAAACTTAATTTTTGAAAATAGTATATACATAAAAAGTTTATGCTCAAGGTCAGTGCCCTAAGAAACATAGACAAACATTGCTTAGTTTTCACTTTTGCGTTGAGAGAAATGGCATTCTAGCAGAAATGACATGAGAACTTTATATTAATAAAATATTTAAATGTCAATTTAAAAATTGTTGCTTATATCAACTATGTAGAATTATGAGCTACTCCAGAAACTGAAAAGTGTCAAGATGAAGTAAAGCTGAAATTACAGATTAGTCTGTCATTCAAACTTGAGCGTAAATCCACCTGTTACGGACTGAATCATGGCTATTGACAAAATTCAAACGCTGAAACCCTAATCTCTAATGTGACTGTATTTGGAGGCCACGAGAGTGGGGCCTGGCATCCTATAAGAGGAAAAGACACCGGGGCGTTTTCTCTTCTTTCTCTGCCTACTCTTGAGGGAAGGTTATACGGGTAACAGTGAGAGAACCACCTGCAAACCAAGGAGAGACTTGCAATAAACCAGTCCTTCTGGCACCTGGATATTGGACTTCTAGCTTCCAGAAATGTGTGAAAAAATAGTTTATATTTTTTAAGCCACCCAGTCTGTGCTATTTTGTTAGGGCAGCCCTAGTACACTCATACACCATCCCAAATCTAACCTCAATTTTCTACTATGGGTAAATACCAAAAATTGCAGTTGAATCTGGTCAAAAGTCTTTGTGAAACTGAGTTCTCTGTCAATTTGCCAATAAATACTTCTAATACAGATACCAAAAAAAATAAATGCATTTGAAATAGATTTAGACAAAGTATTCTGATAATCAGTCAATTATCCAAACATTTGGCAGAAGTGATATTGAAATCATTCCATCAAACAAATGTTTTACTAAGTCCAGTTACTAGGTGAAAGAGTTAACAGGGTACCAGCGAGAGCACCTTTAACTTAATGCAATAAAGATATCAAATGTTATTCTAAAACAATCATTATTACAATTTATGTATATTGAACTAGTAGAGAAAATACAACATTCTTCTAGCTAAACGTGCTATATGAGAAAGATTCTCAATTGTTATGAAATCATCATACATTAGAAGGGCTGATGATCATAAATAAACTTTGGAAATTGATATACAAACATAATCTACAATTAATAAATAAAAGGTATTGTATTCAAACAGAATTTAAAGGCCAGGCACTCGGCAGTATAAAAACAATTATCTACAATCTTAAATGAGGCAATGAACAAGCAAATCTGGTTTATTTAGGAATGTGTAAATATGAGCCAGCTGATAGCATTTATGCCAGTCTAGGAAGCAGGATGATATAATCACAAACTCAATGCCTAGTAGCAACACTGAAATTGAACTTTTGGCCCTCAATAACTGACAAACTATTCATTCTTTCTCCCTACTTTTTCCTACTACAATTGGTTTTTTCAAATATAAATTCATGAAAAATAATGATGTTTGCTATATAGCCATATATCTATATAAGTAAGCCCGTATTAGTAAATAGTGAGACACTAACCATTAATTGACAATGATCCAAATGCATAAAATTTCTCTTTAAGCAAATAAACATGAAATATATACAATATGGTATATGTATATTATAGAATTATAGATAATAATTTATATATCAGGATATTTAAATATATTCTAAAATAGTAGATAACTGCCAAAATAATACAATTTGTTGATATGAAATGAAGACTTACCTCTAATATTATTTTTCTCCCTGTACTATATGTCTTTAAATTAGTGGTGTTTTTAGCTGGCAAGACTAATTTCTCTCTTCTCCAATGGACTGATGCTGGTGGATTCGATTTCACATCACAGCTTATATTTATTGGGTTTCCTTCCCAAGAGTAATAAATTGTTTGATTTGATATGAACTTGGGAGCATCTGTAAGGCAATATAATATAACACTATAGACTTTCCTTTAAGATAGTCATTTAATTAGTATAAACAATAGTAATCATTATTGACTACAAAAAAAGCCACCATGATTCTAATTGCATATATTTAACATGTGATATTAGAATTCATGAAAATATATCATTTGCTGGTTCAACAAATCATTTTAATATAAAGTATTCAAAGTTGGCCAATTATTAAAATATGAAATATTAACATAGTTGTTTGCTTTTAATAATCTGACAAACATTTCCATCCAGTAAATTAATGGTTCCCTACATTAGCGAAATATATTTCTGGAACAACTCACATTATAAGTGAGAGTTTAGGATAAAACTTAATATAATCTATGGTCTTATGTCATTTTTAAGCCTTGGCTTAGTTATGTAATTTCTCCTATAAAAAACTTAAAGCAGATAAAAAATTTAAATTGAAATGGCAATGTCACAACAAATATTTCCTAAAATGTCTTTTCCAGTATTAAATAAGCAGGTATGTTTTAAAGTAATCAATAATAGTTAATTTGAATGTTAGCTCTTATAATGCTATTTCAATTTTTAGGCCCCTACACCAGATCATTACAATTATAGGTGAGAGAAAACAGAAAATATATATATATTATTTCATTGTAGAAAGCTAATTGCAAAACCGAGTTATGCTACATAGACATGTTTTTTGTTTTGTTCCATTCTAGAAGTATGATGGAGGCCAAATGCCAATCAACTATGTCTTTTCTGAGTCTCAATAGCTTGACTGTATAATATGAAAAAATTTATAATTTTTTCATAAAAAACATAATCCTAAAATAAGTGCTAAGATTATGGCATCCAGTCCCATAACTTCATGGTAAATTGATGGTGAAACAATGGAAACAGTGACAGACTTTATTTTCCTGGGCTCTAAAATCACTGCAGATGGTAACTGCAGCCATGAAATTAAAAGACATTTGCTCCTTGGAAGAAAAACTATGACAAACCTAGATAGCATATTAAAAAGCAGAGACATTACTTTATCAACAAAGTTTCATATAGTCAATGATATGTTTTTTTCCAGTAGCAATGGATGGATGTCAGTTGGACCATAAAGAAAGCAGAGCACCAAAGAATTGATGCTTTTGAACTGTGATGTTGGAGAAGACTCTTGAGAGTCCCTTGGACAACAAGGGTATCAAACCAGTTAATTCTAAAGGAAATCAGTACTGAATATTCATTTGAAGGACTGATACTGAAGCTGAAGCTCCAATACTTTGACCACCTGATGCAAAGAACTGACTCACTGGAGAAGACCCTGATGCTGGGAAAGATTGAGAGCAGGAGGAGAAGGGGATGACAGAGCCTGAGATGGTTGGATGGCTTCACTGACTTGATGGACACAGTTTGAGTAAGCTTCAGAAGTTGGTGATGGACAGGGAAGCCTGGCGTGCTGCAGCCCATGGGTTTGCAAAGAGTCAGATTTGACTTAGCAACTGAACTGAACTGAACTGAAACTAAGTGCTAGTTAAAATGCTGCTGATACATTTGTTGTTGTTGTTGTTCCTGGTATTTAAACTGATTATTCTTGTTACTAATATTAACTATTTAGAACTTAATATCCCTTATAAGTTATTAATTTAAAATTGTATGAATTATAAGTTTTGCTTTATTACTCAAATTACTTAATAATGACCTGCTCCCAATTTTGTTATGTCAACAGATTATATATCAGATATGTAATGTAAGAATTACAATCTCTGGTACAAATGCATAGATAATCATTTAAATATTCTTGTCCTATGTATGTTTTACTGTTTGTTTTTAATGCCAATATCATATAGAAGTACGAAATTCTTATTGAATACTTTCTATATGACAGTAAGCTTATACATTTTATTCTATGGAATATTTTTACTAACCTGTGAGGAAGGTGTTACTCTGTTCTTAAGAATGAGGGCTCTGGAATAAGAGCTATCAAGCTTATTCTAGTACTAAGTTGTAGGTATGGGATGATCTGGGGTAATTTTAACCAGGGACAGTTGAATTTCTATTCAACCCAGGAACAGATTTATATATCAAGTACTAGCAACATTTTGGTTATGTGGACTTTATCATACATTACTGAAGAGAAAAAAATTGGGACAATTCCTCAGAAACACAAAAGCCTTAAGATTCTGCAGTGCAGTCTTAAATATCTCTCCAGAGAAAAGAAGTATAAGCATTATCAGATGTTAATATAAAGGACTTTTAGCACATTGTTTTAATAATAAAGTTCAAAACAACTCAATGGCTCTCAAAGGAGGACTGGATAAATAGTGACTCCTATTGGCACTTGGCTAAATATTACAGACATATCTGCTTGTGGTTTTCCCTCAACTTGCAATGTGCCTACCCTTCCCTCTACCTGGCTGCCTTCAAAACTAAGCTCCACACTAACTTAACATAGCTTTTCCACAACATTCAGTTGTGGGTTAGGTTCACTGCTTTGTGTTCCCACAGATCCTATTCTTTCCCTCATCATGGCAGTAGGAAATGGAATCGTTAGGAAGGAAGTTATGCATGAGCAATGAGGAATGGCCTGGCTGAAGGTGATACAAATTGGTCTCTGAAACCCATCCCAGACACACCCAGGAGAACTCACAGATATGCTACAAAACAACCAGAGACTTCTCCAACTCCTGCATTTGGACCCTAGACACACAGTGGATGCAGCCTAATCACAGAGGCTTCTCCAAGTAACCTTTCATAGCAAGGAGCCCATTAAGGGTTCGTAAAATTCTACATCTTATTATAACAGACTGAGTGGGCCTTCCCTGGTGGCTCAGATGGTAAAGAATATTTCTGCAATGTGGGTTTGATCCCTGGGTTGGAAAGATCCCCTGGAGAACGGAACAGCAACCCACTCCAGTGTTCTTCCTGGAGAATCCAACGGACAGAGGAGACCGTAGGGCTACAGTTCAGTTCAGTTCAGTCGCTCAGTCCTGTCCAACTCTTTGTGACTCCATGAACCACAGTACACCACGCATCCCTGTCCAAGACCAACTCCCGGAGCCTAAACAAACTCATGTCCATTGAGTCGGTGATGCCATCCAAACATCTCATCCTCTGTCATCACCTTCTCCTCCTGCCCTCAATCTTTCGCAGCATCAGGGTCTTTTCACATGAGTCAACTCTTCACATCTGGTGGCCAAAGTATTGGAGCTTCAGCTTCAACATCAGTCCTTTCAATGAACACCCAGGACTGATCTCCTTTAGGATGGACTGGTTGGATCTCCTTGCAGTCCAAGGGCTTCTCAAGAGTCTTCTTCAACACCACAATTCGAAAGCATCAATTCTTCAGTGCTCAACTTTCTTTACAGTGCAACTCTTACATCCATACACGACCACTGGAAAAACCATAGCCTTGACTAGACAGACCTTTGTTGACAAGGTAATGTCTCTGCTTTTTAATATGCTGTCTAGGTCGGTCATAACTTCCCTTCCAAGGAGTAAGTGTCTTGTAATTTCATGGCTGCAATCACCATCTGCAGTGATTTTGGAGCCCCCAGAATTAAGTAAGCCACTGTTTCCCCACCTATTTGCCATGAAGTGATGGGACCAGATGCCATGATCTTAGTTTTCTGAATGTTGAGCTTTAAGTCAACTTTTTCACCCTCCTCTTTCACTTTCATCAAGAGGCTCTTTAGTTCTTCTTCACTTTCTGCCATAAGGGTGGTGTCATCTGCATATCCCAGGTTATTGATATTTCTCCCAGTAATCTTGATTCTAGCTTGTGCTTCATCCAGCCCAGGGTTTCTCATGATGTACTCTGCATATAAGTTAAATAAGCAGGGTGACAATATACAGCCTTGACGTACTCCTTTTCCTATTTGGAACCAGTCTGTTGTTCCATGTCCAGTTCTAACTGTTGCTTCCTGACCTACAAACAGATTTCACAAGAGGCAGGTCAGGTGGTCTGGTATTCCCATCTCTTTCAGAACTTTCCACAGTTTATTGGGATCCACACAGTCAAAGGCTTTGCATAGTCAATAAAGCAGAAATAGATGTTTTTCTGGAACTCTCTTGCTTTTTCGATGATCCAGCAGATGTTGGCAATTTGATCTCTGGTTCCTCTGCCTTTTCTAAAACCAGCTTGAACATCTGGAAGTTCATGGTTCATGTATTGCTGAAGCCTGGCTTGGAAAATTTTAAGTATCACTTACTAGCGTGTGAGATGAGTGCAATTGTGCGGTAGTTTCAACTTTCTTTGGCATTGCCTTTCTTTGGGATTGGAATGAAAACTGACCTTTTCCAGTCCTGTGGCCACTGCTGAGATTTCCAAATTTGCTAACATATTGAGTGCAGCACTTTCACAGCATCATCTTTTAGGATTTGAAATAGTGCAACCGGAATTCCATCACCTCCACTAGCTTTGTTCATGGGGTCGCAAAGAGTCAGATGTGACTGAGCAACTAACACGTAACAGACTGAATATGGGAAGACATAACCCACAGAGCCTGCTGTTATATAACTTGTAATTTTATCAGTCGGTCTCGAGCATATGCCCATTTGTCTTCCCTTTCATGGATTGGTAGTGGGTAGAAGCCCTATTTTGCACAGGACATAACCAAAAAGAGGAGACTGGAAGTATAAAAAGGGTGAAGCCAAGAGGGAAAAGAGAACTCCTTTGGGGTAAGCCTGCCCGCGTATGTTGGAAGTGTCTTCAGTCTGTTTGAGCTGACTGAGCTGTAATCTGTGTGTTGTTTTAAAACCTGTAGTCCAGTATTTTATATTTTGTTGCAATGAGGCAAGAACCAAGAAAGAGAAATTAATTGACCTGACAGAATGACCTATATGATTACTTCTCTACCAAGTGGTCTAAATCTTTTGGGTTTAACAGATAAAGAATATATGGTGTTTATATATTATATATATAAAACTCAGCCTTAAAAAAGAATGAAATTTTTCCATCTGTAACAACTTGGATGAACCTAGAGGATATTGTGCTAAGGGAACTAAGTCAGACAGAGAAAGACAAATACCATGTAATTTCACTTACATGTGAAATCTGAGAAACAAAATGAACAAACATAACAAAAATAGAAACAGGCTTATAGATACAGAAAACAATTTGTCAGCTGTTGCAGGGAGGGGGTTGGAGGAATGGGCAAAATAGGAGGAAGGAACATACTTCCAGTTATAATATGAATAAGTATCAGGGGTGTAATATATGGATGGCCTTAGGAATATAGGCAATAATTTACTAATAATTTGTATGGATATAACTAGACTTATCCTGGTAATCATGTCCTAATGCGTAAAAATAACAAATCACTATGTTGTACAGTAAAACTAATAAAATATTATAAGTCAATTTTACTTTAATAAAATGATTTGTTTTGGTCACAACCACATACCTGACGGCTTATAAAATGTATGACGCTTACTTGGTTCTCAAAAACCACACACCAAATTTAGTGGATATTGTCAGTAAATTTAACCCAATGGTTCAGTTAAATTGAACAGAAGGTATTTTGAAGGAAAGAAGGAAAAAAAAAAAAAAAACCTTTTTCATGACCTGGGAAAATTCAGTGAAAAATCTAAGAACATATTTGGGGTGTTAACTGAAGACAAAGAAGACAAATTTCCTTATATTTAAAGTCAAAAGCTAAGTCTATATCCATCTCTAGCTCTAGCTCTATCTATAAAATATTTTATTACTGGTTAATATATATGAAATATAATCTCTTTGGCATTGCAATATTCTAGGGAGAGGTTTATAAATAGTATATTTGTATGTATATGTAGGCCAATATGAAAATCACACATGTTAATGTAACTATTAACACCTGACTTACAGTCTACTCTGTCCAAAATATAGCATCTGTGTGTATGTGTATTATATTATTATAATTTAGCCATAAACTTTGGGCATGATTTGACTACTCTATAAAAGCAAGCAATTGCCACTAATTGCTTGCCTGATGATCTCAGTGGGAATTTAATTTGGAATTACTGATGCTGAATGCAAACGTGCTACAGGAAATATATGCTATGCTAAAAACCACATTTAAAAATGTATTTGAGGTATGAGGCAGGAAAATATTGATAAATCCTACCTATAATAAAACAGAAACTAAATTCCTGTACATTGTGTGCTATGCAAATGTCAAAACAGTAGGAAGGCAGCAGTATTCACTGGCACAAGACTGGCATGTTAATGAAATTGAGCAGTTGGTATGGGGTGACTTTCTGAAAAAGGATGTGAATGGCTGAGGCAACACCTGACGACTTTACGCTTAAATATGTAGCCATATCTCATGATGATAATCAAATCAAAGATTTTAATTTTCAGAAAATTAGGGCTTTCACATCATAAAAGGTTTCAAATGTTGTACAGAGGAAATAACTTATGGCAGTTGAAAAAATTAGAGGAAGGAAAGGGAATATTCCATGAGTGGAACTGTGGAAAGATCAGACTTGATAATTTATAAACAGATAGAAAAAAGATAGGCATGGATAAATTTTCACTTTGAAGTTGCATTCTTTGCATGTTGTGTTAATTCATGACTACATGAAATGTAAAATTCTGGAAGCATCTCTTAAGGCACTGTATGTCCCCTCAATCATATTAACTTTTGAATTAAAATATTTTATAAGCTATAATGAATAGAAATACTTTATCAGAAGAATATATTTTTCACTTGAGCAGAGTTGAGAAGAAAAATAAGAGAAACCTGAATAGTGACAAATTGAAATATGTCATTCACTGGATAGGAAGGTAAAGATTTTCTTTCACTGAGAATCAAGGGAAGTGGCAAAAATGCCCTCCTTGATAAAGCTTTAGTCAGACTTCCATAGGACCTACTTTTTATGTGGTCTTTGTCCTTAGATATGTCTCTGATTTACCTTTAAAAGGGAATGCTGTTAAGTCAGTTTAGTGAGACTCCTTCTACCCTTGATAGCTGATTATTTTCAATATCTGGTCAAGTTCCTTAATGTATATGTCCATAGCTTGCTTTTAGAAGAACCCTATTAGGCCAGTTTAGTAAGAATTGCATTCTCCTTGAAATTTAATCAAGTTCTTCTTAATAATTTTTGATCCATTGACTCCTGTCACTCTGCTTCATTGGCTATAAATTCCTACTTGTCTTTGTACTCAAGAGTTCTGTTTAATCTTCCTCCTTCATCGCAACAGTCTTGACCCCTATTGCAACAGTTTTGAATAAAGTTTTCCTTACAATTTTTAGCAAGTGTCAGAATAATTTATCTTTGACAAAAGAAAGCATACTCCCAAGAAAGGTAATTAAAAAAAAAATAACTACTTTCTTTCTTCTTTTTAAGAGATGACAAAGACAGATCTGAAGCAAATGTGACCATGATTAAGTACCATTGATTTGTTTTCTGTAATTTTGTACACGTAAAGTGTTAGAATTATAATTATTTTTTAAATGAATCACATGCAAAAAGTATACCCAGCCAGACATTCAGACAGGGAAAGATGGAAGATTTATACCCAACTTAGTGAATTCACCAAGCTGTCACTGCAAGAAGAAGAGATGCTCGTATGCATAGTATCTAAATGTGAACCAAGCTAACCTTGCAACACTTTTGTGCACAGGATCACTATAAATTCTGCAGAACTGGACAGATCTTATAGAATCTAATATCTGGAAAGGAACACAGGTATCATCTACAAATATTTATTCTATATATGAGAAACCATGTTCTGGGGTACTGGGGAGCATGATGGCAGAGTCAAGACCACAATCTTTGCGTGTGTGCTCAGTCACTTTAGTCATGTCCGACTCTGTGTGATCCCATCGACTGCAGCCCACCAGACTCATACTTCCATGGTATTTTACAGGCTAGAATACTGGAATGGGTTGTCATTTCCTTCTCTGGGGGATCTTCCTGATCAAGGAATCGAACCTGGGTCTCCTACATTGCAGGCAGACGCTTTACTATCTGAGCTACCAGGGAAGCCCAGACCACAATCTTTGACTTTTTATATTCCTTTCATGAAACTACATTTCTATGCCAATTATTATATTACCAATGATGAATATATTATCAAATATTAGTTTCTATAGATCATTAACAATGTTATTCAACATTGGCAGTCATGTTTGAAGTAATAATACCAAGTAATAACCAAGGAAGCATTATTTTATGTCCTTTATATGTATTTAAGCAATAAAATAAATATGTAATTCAGATCAGAATGATTTTAGTGAAAATCATGGCACATTAGTACCCTCACTTATTTTTAGGTAGTGCTAAGAATGTGAGATTATTAAAATGAGCACTTTTCCAATTTCCACACTGATGGACAGGAAGCTAACATGTAAGAAGAAATATATTCAGGGGAATTCCAGTCATTTCCCCACTATGGATTTTAGGCTAGACTGTTTTAGCAACCTACTCTTGAATAAATAGTTCTTAGATTAAAAACTCAGGAAATTAATCTGAGAAATATCAACAGCCTCAGATATGCAGATAATACCAGTCCAATGAAAGAAATTAAAAGGAACTAAAGAGCCTCTTGATGAGTGTGAAAGAGGAGACTGAAAAAGTTGACATAAAACTCAACATTCAAAAACCTAAGATCATAGCATCCAGTCCCATCACTTCATGGCAAACAGATGGGGAAAAGTTGAAACAGTGACAGATATTATATTCTTGGGCTCCAAAATCACTGTGGACAGTAACTCTAGCCATGAAATTAAAAGACTCTTGCTCCCTGGAAGGAAAGCTCTGACAAACCTAGACAACTTATTAAAAAGCAGAGACATCTCTTTGCCAACAAAGGTCTATATAGTCAAAGCTATGGTTTTTCCAGTAGTCATGAATGAATGTGAGAGTAGGACCATAAAGAAAGCTGAGTGCTGAACAATTAATGCTTTTTTGAATTGTGGTGCGTAAAGGGAATAAATCCTGAATATTCATTGGAAGGACTGATGCTGAAGCTGAAGCCCCAATACTTTGACCACCTGATGCAAAGAGTCTACTCATTAGAAAAGACCATGATACTAGAAAAGATTGAAGGCAGGAGGAGAAGGGGATGACAGAGGATGAGATGGTTGGATGGTGTCACCAACTCGATGGACATGAGTTTGAGCAAACTCCAGAGACTGTGAACAACAGGAAACCTGGTGTACTGAAATTCATGGGGTTGCAAGATTTCGACAAATCTTTGTGACTGGACAACAATAACAATTTATAGTTCATAAAATTAATTTGGCTACTTCTTATATACAGGTGTTTATTTCAAAGGTAATTTTAAAATAGTGCTGTCTATTTCCAGTTTTTAAAGGAATCTCCACACTGTTCTCCATAGTGGCTGTACTAGTTTGCATTCCCACCAACAGTGTAAGAGGGTTCCCTTTTCTCCACACCCTATCCAGCATTTATTGCTTGGATAGCAATTATTTTGGATAGCATCCATTACTGATTGGCTTGTAATGGTACCTCATTGTGGTTTTGATTTGCATTTCTCTGATAATGAGTGATATTGAGAATCTTTTCATGTGTTTGTTAGCCATCTGCATGTCTTCTTTGGAGAAATGTCTGTTTAGTTCTTTGGCCCAATTTTTTTGGAGAACAGTGTGGAGATTCCTTAAAAAACTGGAAATAGAATTGCCATATGACCCAGAAATCCCGCTGCTGGGCATACACACTGAGGAAACCAGAATTGAAAGAGACACACGTACCCCAATGTTCATCACAGAACTGTTTATAATAGCCAGGATATGTAAGCAACTTAGATGTCTGTCGGCAGAAGAATGGATGAGAAAGCTGTGGTACATATACACAATGGAATATTACTCAGCCATTAAAAAGAATACATTTGAATCAGTTCTCATGAGGTGGATGAAACTGGAGCCTGTTATACAGAGTGAAGTAAGCCAGAAAGAAAAACACCAATATAGTATACTAACACATATATATGGAATTTAGAAAGATGGTAATGATATCCCTGTATGTGAGACAGCAAAAGAGACACAGATGTACTGAACAGTCTTTTGGACTCTGTGGGAGAAGGTGAGGGTGGGATGATATGGGAGAACGGCATTGAAACATGTAAATTATCATATGTGAAATGAATCGCCAGTCCAGGTTTGATGCATGACACAGGATGCTCGGGGCTGGTGCACTGGGATGACCCAGAGGGATGGGATGGGGAGGGAAGTGGGAGGGGGGATCAGGATGGGGAACACATGGACACCCGTGGCGGATTCATGTCAATGTATGGCAAAACCACTACAATGTTGTAAAGTAAAATGAATAAATATTAAAAAATAAAAATTATAAATAAAATAAAATAGTGATGTCTAGCTTTCTTGTGACTAAGAAACGTATGAGTACACTAACTCACAGTGTGTGCGTGCTATGTTGCTTCAGTCATAACCGGCGCTATGCAACCCTACGGACTGAAACCTGCCAGGCTCCTCTGTCCATAGAACTCTCTATATAAGAATACTGGAGAGGAATCCCATGTCCTCCTTCAGCGGATCTTCCCAACCCAGGTATCGAATGGAGTCTCTTATGTCTCCTGCATTAGCAGGCAGATTCTTCACCACTAGTGCCACCTGGAAGGCCAACTCACAGTACTTTGCTCTAATCTTGACACGTTAGTTCTTGCATTAAAAAAAAAAGTCCAAAGTAAGTGGAAGTTACCAGCTGACATCTCAATAAAGAACAAATTTAATCCCCAAATGGGAATATTTACTAATATCTTAAAATACAATCGCCTCTTTAAACACTTCTTAATTTTATTTTCCTTTAAAATGTATTTACTATATAATTTTTACATCAGAAAAATTCACATGAATTTCCCAAATAGAGCTTAATATTCAACTCCCTATTATCATATTGATAAATTAACTCACTTGTTATGTTTCCAAATAATTGCTGAAACATTATGATATGAAAATATATTATATTGCCTCCATCATTGCTTTTTCTAACATGTACTGGGGGTTGCCAATTTGAGTATGTGTCTTCATATTTGAACCTGATAATCACGGTTTATAGATATCATGTTATATTTCATATGTATTTTTCCTGAATGTATACTGCCTCTAATAAAAAGTATTTTAGAATATAATGAAGACTGAGGGGATTTTGTTAATAAAACCATCATGCATAAGTTATGATATTTTAACTATCATTCATTTCAAACAATGCCATGTTCAGGTGACTTGCAAAGAGAAACATTAAAATTTTTCTAAATATTAATTTTGAATTGATTGCACATCTGTAGTCAGAATAATTTAACAGTTTGTGTTTACTGATACTAAGCCATTAGCAAATGTTGGAGATAGTTGTTTAGGTAGAAAAATTTTGTCCCCTGGCTATTCCTCAAGATCCTAGTTTGAGCTTGTTGTGGAAAGGAATCAGATGCCTAAGGCTTCCTCTTAAAGATTCTGAATGTTCACCTCAGGGAAGGGTAGCCACTGCACTAATTATACAGAATTATTACTGTGTGTCTGCTTTATGCTAAGCAATTTTTAATTGGGGGAAATTCCTGCCAACAGGGAATCCTTTCTAGTGGCTCAGGCAGATACAAAAAGAAATAAGTCTACTGCAAGGCTTAGCGACTGAACAACAAAATACCGCAAGGCAAAACACAGTTCAGCAGAAGTGGAATAGGTAAGGTTACTATGTCAAAAGGTATTAACAATGACCCCAGTTACGAAGTGCAGGGGATTCACATGGAAAGCTTCCCCAAAGAAGATGAACTTTAACATCCAGTATTTGCAAGCATATCAAGTTCATAGAGCATAGTGCTTGTCAAAAGTTTTTCAAAAAGAATCTGGACATACACACACACAATAGTGGATGAACTATTTACACTGGAACACAGAATTTTGTGGTGGTTGTTTACAAGCAAAATATTGTACTAGAATCCTTTAAGCTAGGCTTCAACAGTATGTGAACTGAGAACTTTCAGATATATAAGCTGAATTTAGAAAAGGCAGAGGAATTAAAGAGATCAAATTGCCAGTATGCATTAGATCACAGAAAAAGCAAGAGAATTACAGAAAAACATCTATTTCTGCTTCATTGGCTACATGAAAGCCTCTATGTGAACTAAAATAAACTGGAAAATTCTTAAAGAGATGGGAATACCAGACTACCTTATCTGCTTCCCGAGAAACCTCTATACAGGTCAATAAGCAACAGTTAGAAGTGGACATGGAAAAATGGACTGGTCCAAAATTGAAAAAGGAGTGTGTCAAGACTGCATGTTGTCCCCCTGCTTATTTAACTTATATGCAAAGTACATCATGCAAAATGCTGGGCTGGAGGAAGCACAATCTGGAATCAAGATTGGTGGGAGAAATGCCAATAAACTCAGATATGCAGATGACACCCCCCTTACAGCAGAAAGTGAAGAGGAACTAAAGTGACTCCTGTTGAAGCTGAAAAGAAAGTGAAAAAGCTGGCTTAAAACTCAACATTCAAAAAAACCTAAGATCATCACATCCAGCCCCATCACTTCATGGTAGGTAGGTGGGCAAACAATCAAAACAGTGACACTTTTTTTGGGCTCTAAAATCAGTGCAGACAGTGACTGCAGCCATGAAATTAAAAAATCACTTGCTCCTTGGAAGAAAAGCTGTGACAAACCTAGACAGTGTATTAAAAAGCAGAGACATCACTTTACAAATAAAGGTCTGTATAGTCAAAGCTATGGTTTTTCCAGTAGTTATGTACGGATGTAAGTGTTGAGCCGTAAAGAAGGCTGAGCACCAAAGAACTGATGCTTTTGAACTATGATGCTGGAGAAGACTTCTGAGAGTCCCTTGGATAGCAAAGAGATCAAACCAGTCAATCCTAAAGGAAATCAACACTCAATATTCATTTGAAGGAATGATGCTGAAGCTGAAGCTCCAATACTTTGGCTACCTGACACGAAGTGCAGAATCTTTGGAAAAGACCCTGTTGCTGGGAGAGACTGAGGGCAGGAGGAGAAGGGAACAACAGAGGGTGAGATGGTTGGATGGCATCTGACTCGAGGGACATGAGTTTCGGCAAACTCTGGGAGACAGTGAAGAACAGGGAAGCCTGGCATGCTGCTGTTCATGGGGCTCAAAGGGTCTGACAACTGAATGACTGAAAAACAACAACTGTACTGGAAATAGCTTCAGGCTTGCCTTTGAATTGAGGTTCCAATTCTGCCAGATAGCAAAGATGTAACCTTCATTTTCTGTTTATTAATTTGGACTGTAGGTATTCTTTCCTTTCTTTTGTTGTTTATTTATAGAATTACTGAATTGAACTGGTTTCCTTAATCTTTAAGAGTCCATAAAGGCAGAAAACATGAACCTAGGACAAATTTTTAAAATGTAGAGGAGAGTTTTAATATTTAACACATATTGGTAAATATTACCTTTGACAGCGAACCATATAAAAGCTCTCATTTGCTTTTGGCTAGAGTTTTATAAACCTCTTCCCTCGTGGCTTAGATGGTAAACACCTGCCTTTAACGTGGGAGACGTGGGTTTGATTTGGGAAGATCCCCTGCAGAAGGTTTTGGCAACCCACTCCAGTATTCTTGCCTGGGAAATCCCATGGACAGAGAAGCCTAGTAGACTACAGTCCATGGGGCAGCAGAATCAGACACGACTGAGTGACTTCACTTGGTTATGTAAACTATTTTTGTTTTTAAAAACCTCTGGTAGTTTGATATATACATATTATACATATATTTATATATACATGTACTCACATATATACATTATATAGAGAGACCACACTGAATATAAATACATATTCATGAATATATAATGAAAATGAAGACTAATCCTGCTCTCATAAATATGATTTTAATAATATCTTTTTTTTAAGATTTAATATCTTAAAAATCACAGAATTCACAAGAGAAAAATAATACAAGAGGTCCTAGGTGGCAATGACAATGATATTGAAAAATAGATTATCTTTATGCGTTCATATCTTCTACTATATGTTTACATGATTAATAAAAATCTACATATTACTTCAGAGACTGTAAGAAGGAGATTTTTAAAACTGGATGTAAAAGGAATACAGATTTTTAAAAAATCAAGGAACTATCTTCTCCTAGCTATTATTACAATGAAAAGATATAAGTAGACATTATTTGGATTTAATTAAATGGTAGCTGTATAGATCAGAGTATTTCAACAGTACTTATATCCATTAAGTTCAGTTGCTCGGTCACGTCTCTTTGAGACTCCATGGACTGCAGCATGCCAGGTTTCCCTGTCCATCATCAACTCCCGGAGCTTGCTCAAATTCATGTCCATCAGTGATGCCATTCAACCATCTCATTCTCTGTCGTCTATTACCTTGACTGAATCTCTGATTTAAATTTGCCAGCCTAAGAAGAAACTGCAAAACTTGCCAGGATCTGAATTTGTTACTTCCTCAAAGTTGGAATCAGAAAACTCATATTCTAGGCATAACAGGAGGCATCAAAGCAACTTTTAGGACTGCCTCAGACTGATGTTGAGTTACATCTGTTTTGATGACTGCCCTGTCTTTTTATTCCTTTCTTTCCCTTTCCTTTACTCTCCTCTCCTTTTCTTCTTTCCCTTTCCATTCATCTCCTTCAGCTCTCTCTCCCCTTATTGGCTTCCCTTGTGGTTCAGCTGGTAAAGAATACGCCTGCAATGCAGGAGACCTGGGTTCCATTCCTGGGTTGGAAAGACACTCTGGAGAATGGAAAGGCTACCCACTCCAGTATTAGCTGAACACACAATACAGTCATCACTGTACCTGACAATTACTTGCTTAAACCAAGAATTTCACTTTCTCTGTCATTTCCCCTCAGTGTCTGAAGTCCTTTTTGTTTTTTTTCCTGAACACTTTTTTTTTTGGTGATTGGTACCTGTGACCTGATTTTAGTCTCACTTCTTGCTGAGTGCTAGCTGGATTATTGAATTCTGCTTGCTCTTGAGAAAGCCAGAGCTGATCACAAAACACAACCCAGATTATGAAAACTGAAATATAAAAAGCTTTGTCTTGAATTTTGAGAGGCTCATGATTAATTGAGCCTCCCATAGCTCAGCTGGTAAAAAATTCGCCTGCAATGCAGGTGACCCCAGTTCAACTCCTGGATTGGAGAAGGGAAAGGCTACCCACTCCAGTATTCTGGCCTGGAAAATTCCATGGACTCTATAGTCCATGCGGTTGCAAAGAGTTGGACATGACTGAGCAACTTTCACTTTCACTTCATGATTAATTAAATAGGGCAACTCACTATACAACCTCACTATATGTAATACTCTCCTATATGTAATACTCTCCATTTTGTGAATAAAAAGCTTATTAGGGTAAGCTTTACAAACAATGAAAAACAAATTAAGTCTTTTAAAATCATATTGTTAGCATAATATGTATTGTCCTTGTAAAACAACAAAACTTGTTGCTAGTATGTGTAGTTCTTAAATATTAAATAAAATATTAAATTAAATTAAAATTAGAAAATTTTATATCATGAATATTAGATTTTAAGAACCACACATACTAGCAACAACAATTTTATTGTGTAATAGAATATTCTATATCAAAAGCTTTCCTCACCATAAATCACAGTATATAAAGATATCATTTGCCACTATTTTATCCCAGGTCAAGGTCATATTCATTACCTAGTGAATTTGAGAAGCCCTATTCCAACTGGCTTACCGACCTACTAGCTTCTATTTCAAGATAATGTTACTATGCCGCTTAAGCCTTTCCAAAAATTCTCATCATACTTCTTATGTCAAAAACTTCTTGATGATGTACAAAGTTCAACATTAGCTGGCCTGCACCTACTTCTGTGACCTTGTATCCATCAAGTTAACTGTATCCCTTAAACTCTAACCATCCATAGCTCTTTCAGCTTTTTGTACTATCAGTCCCATCTGTCTAATCACTTTCTTATATATTCCATCTCAATGCAGTTGCATGCCTTCATCCTACCTAATTAAAATGTAAGTTCCATGACAGCAAAGATGATGTTGCTTTTTGCTTCACAGCACCTGAGTTTATATCTGACACTCAGTAGGTGCTCAGTAAGTAATAGTTAATTGATTAATTAAAACCCAGGACAAGTATGTATTTTTAGACAGTAGTGCTCCATTTAACAAAGGAAGAAGATGTTTGCTTGACTTTCCTAAAATCACAGAACTTAGTACTTCAATCCTTTAAGTCTACAGTAATACATTGCTTTTCACAGATTCTTATTGCCTATTTTGTGAAGAAGTCAGCCCTTTAAATAAGCTAAGAATTAACTGCACATTTTAAAGAATAATCTAAAATACCTTGACTCTTTCTTTCAAGGTATTGAATTTTCTCATTTGATTTATGCTGAGGGAAACTACCAAGGGAATAAAAACTAATATATCCTTTGGCACATGTTGAGGATAATTCAATTAATAATTTCATATATCTGGTTCTACTGTATGTTCACTCAATGCAGAATCAGCTATGGCAATTAACTGGATTCAATTCATGGTATCATGGGAATTCTAATGGCTCCATGGAATACTGAATTAGATGTGTGCTTATTGCAACTAATCATAGCACTGGGTGTGGATTTGCTATGCTAAATCTGAGCAGTCAAGTTATGCATAAATCTCAGCATATTTTATAACTCTGGAGTCATAAGCATCATTTATATTAAGACACCCGTGACTTTTTAGCACATGCTGTGTTCTAACTTGACTGTTGTGTCAAAGGACCCAGACACAACTGAGCAATAAACAACAACAGTGATTGAACATAAGAAAAATTTGATCATACTATGAATTAATCCTCTTTCTACTATTGCCGTTCTTTCTCTTGTCCAAATCTGTCTCCTCCTTAAACATACATACAAATATTAATAAGTATTCTACTACCTGTGGCAAGTCTGTTCCCTATTGCTACTTTATATAATTGAAATCTCCAGAAAAGGCGACACCATTTTAGATTATATTATTATTATTATGCACAATTTCACATATAAATTTAGGATAGAAGCTTAAGTGAATCTCATAGAATTTCTGAGTGATCAAAGGAACAAAGACTGGTCATACAGATATAGCAGTGTTAAAGTTGCTTACAAATAACAATGATACTAATTTCCTCAGCATCTGATTTTGCATTAGCACATCCTGTAACTTATGTAATTTGTGTTTATTTATGTCAAACAACTTTAAAGTTTGTCAACATTACTAGAATTGAAAAGAATACTATCAAGTTAAATGCAAACTCTTTATCTGGTGACTTACTTTGATGACTAGTTTTTTGATTTTATATGTGGTTAAAGATAGCTCCAAAATGTAATTCACTTCTTAAACTCACCAGGTCTATCAAACTCTTGACTTTAAAAAAAACTAAAAGCAAATGAAAACATTTCTGCTATTATATCTTAACCACCTTGGTCATGAATTCTAGAATGCTGCTCATTTGATACATAATGAAATAGCTGGGTCACAAAAATAGAAAACAAAGAAGAGAAACAATATTGTTGCCATCATCATCATCACCATTCTAAGAAACACAACATTGAAATAATGATGATGATAATGGTTAAAATGGTGCATATGACATGCCATTCATTATTTTTAAGTATGTTATATAATTAGCAAATTTAGCTGCAATTACATCACATTATGTCTTATTATTATCACCATTTAACCTTGTATTTATCCCCTTTTAACTGAAATACTGAAAAGTTGGGAATTAAATAATCCTTTTCTACACCCCTTTAAGTCTCTTAATTGAAAACTGAAAATTGGTAACAAGTTGTCATATATTTATAACTTGCAAACAACCACAGTATTATTTAATAAGACTTAGATCACAAAGATCACAATTTCTTTCTGCTTAACTACTGTTTATGTTTATGTTTATACATTTTATATCTTTAATGGGTACTTAATTAGAAAAATTTTTACTTAAAGAGATGCAAACTATTATTAAAACATAATAATTTTTTACATAATAGAGCAAAGCAACTTGAGCCAGATAGAATAAATAAAGCAATTCAAATTATGATTAGAAATAAAGCCTATGTGATATATTTAAGAGCATTTGAATCATAGTAAATAAAACCAAAAAATGTATAGCTTCTCCTAAAATAATAGTTTATTTGTATGAATTTATCCTTTTAGACAGTACTTTTTTTGACCTAAAAATTGTATGTACTCTTTTTCTTTTTACTCTAGCATATTTTAAGCATTAGTAATTATTAGTTTAGTCAATGAATATACCAATAAATATAAAACATCTGTACTATACTATTATGAACAGATTTATATTATACATAATTGAGTTTTATAATAATATTAGTTTTTTAATTAATTTAAAAGTATATAAAAGCAAGAACCCACTGTAAACTACAGCCTGTATGAAAAACACCATAGGTAACAAAATTTAATCAAGAAAGCATTTTTGTAACCTTTTATGTTTATTAAAAAAATATACTGTCAGTTTAATTAAATAAGCAAACACATAGTTTTTCAGTCACCTACAATTCTAATTCACTAAATGAACAAATATATTTCTATTTGGTGTTCTATTCTCAGAATAGAACTTCAAATATAGATAAAAACATGATAAATATTTTAGGATATCTATTATATGCAAAAACATTTTTGGGATTTTCCCAAGAGCCTCTGAAAAATCAGAAATATGTGTTTATTTTTTTTCTTCAGAAAAAGAAAGTTGCTAGAAATAATTAAGTTTGTCTCTGTGGACATTATATTATAGCAGAAAGGTTTTTACTTGTTCTAGGAAGAGATAGATAGTTGTGTAAAATCAAAACATTTTAAATAAAATTTTAATATAAGTGTGTATATATTCTAATGAAATTTTTAACTTGGTTTATTAGGGTATGAGTTGGAATTTTTACATATCTAATTTTATTTTTGAGTAAAGATAAAAAAAAAAAGATCTTTCTATAATAGTAAAATAAGCAATCGTAATGAGAAATATTGCTCAGGACAATAAAAATGTTTAAATCAATTGTTTTAGCATTTAGCGTATTTGAAACAAAAATTAATCATATTATGAGATACAAGAAAACACAGACAAACAGAAAAGTATGAAAAACAGCTTGTCTTTCATACTATTTGGCTGATTGCATTGATAATTACTCTTTTTACCTCAAAAGGGCAGACAGACTAAAAATCTCCATCAGAGGGCAGACAGACTGAAAACCACAATCACAGAAAACTAACCAATGTAATTACATGGACCACAGCCTTGTCTAACTTAAAGAAACTATGGCCATGCCATGTAGGGCCACCCAAGACAGAAGGGTCACGGTGGAGAGATATGACAAAACGTGGTCCACTGGAGAAGGGAATGGCAAACCACTTCAGTATTCTTGCCTTGAGAACCCCATGAACAGTAAAAAAAGGCAAAAAGATAGGACACTGAAAGGTGAACTCCCCAGGTCAGTAGGTGCCCGATATGCTACTGGAGAGCAATGGAGAAACAGCTCCAGAAAGAATGAAGGGATGGAGTCAAAGCAAAAACAACACCCAGTTGTGGATGTGACTGGTGATGGAAGCCAGGTCTGATGCTGTAAAGAGTAATATTTCATAGGAACCTGGAATGTTAGGTCCATGAATCAAGGCAAATTGGAATTGGTCAAACAGGAGATGGCAAGAGTGAATATCGACATTTTAGGAATCAGAGATCTAACATGGACTGCAATGGGTGAATTTAACTCGGATGACTATTATATCTACTACTATATCTATTATTGTGGGCAAGAATCCCTCAGAAGAAATGAAGCAGCCATCATAGTAGCAAAAGAGTTCAAAATGCATTCAGTTCAGTTCAATGCATGACTTGGATGCAATTTCGAAAACTACAGAATGATCTCTGTTCGTTTCCAAGGCAAAATATTCAATATCACGGTAATGCAATCTAAGCCTAAAAAATGATGCTCTGAAAGTGCTGCACTTGCTATGTCAAAATTTGGAAAACGCAGCAGTGGCCACAGGATTGGAAAAGGTCAGTTTTCATTCCAATCCCAAAGAAAGGCAATGCCAAAGAATACTCAAACTACCACACAATTACACTCACCTCACCTGGTAGTAAAGTAATGCTCAAAATTCTCCAAGACAGGCTTCTGGAGTACATGAACCATGAATTTCCAGATGTTCAAGCTGCTTTTAGATAAGGCAGAGGAACAGAGATCAAAATGCCAACAGCTACTGGTTATCGAAAAATCAAGAGAGTTCCAGAAAAACATCAATTTCTGATTTATTGACTACACCAAAGCCTTTGACTGTGTGGATCACAATAAGTGGTGGAAAATTCTGAAAGAGATGGGAATACAGGACCACCTGAAATGCCTCGTGAGAAACCTGTATGCAGGTCAGGAAGCAACAGTTAGAACTGGACATGGAACAACAGACTGGTTCCAAATAAGAAAAGGAGTACTTCAGGGCTGTATATTGTCACACTGCTTATTTAACTTATACGCAGAGTACATCATGAGAAACCCTGGGCTGGATGAAGCACAAACTGGATTCAAGATTGCTGGGAGAAATATCAATAACCTCAGATATGCAGATGACATCACTCTTATGGCAGAAAGCGAAGAAGAACTAAAGAGCCTATTGTTGAAAGTGAAAGAGGAGAGTAAAAACATTGGCTTAAAACTCAACATTCAGAAAACTAAGATCATGGCAACCAGTCCCTTCACTTCATGGCAAATAGATGGGCAAACAGTGGAAACAGTGGCTGACTTTATTTTTCTGGGCCTCTAAAATCACTGCAGATGGTGACTGCAGCCATGAAATTAAAAGATGCTTACTCCTTGGAAGAAAAGTTCTGATCAAACTAGACAGCATGTTATAAAGCAGAGACATTACTTTGCCAACAAAGGTCCATCTAGTCCAGGCTATGGTTTTTCCAGTAGTCATATATGGATGTGGGTTGGACTATAAAGAAAGCTGAGCACCGAAGAATTGATGCTTTTGAACTGTGGTGTTGGAGAAGCCTCTTAAGAGTCCCTTGGACTGCAAGGAGATCCAACCAGTCCACCCTAAAGGAAATCAGTCTTGAATAATCATTGGAAAGACTGATGTTGAAGCTGAATCTCCAATTTTTGGCCACCTGATGTGAAGAACTGACTCATTTGAAAAGACCCTGTTGCTGGGAAAGATTGAGGGCAGGAGGAGAAGGGTACAACAGAGGATGTGATAGTTGGATAGCATCAACTCAATGGACATGAGTTTGAGTAAATTCTGGGAGTTGGTGATGGACAGGGAGGCCTGGCCTGCTGTAGTCCATGGGGTTGCTGAGTTGGACACATGTTCTCAACTGAACTTAATGGAACTGGATGTCAAAAGATATTTCAGTAGGCCCAAGAAAACAAGATGTCCCTAAACAAAGAGGATTGTCATGAATTGTTAATATTTGTATGTTAACAAGAACTCTTTGAAATTCTGTTTATGAAGTATTTTGAGATAACTATAGTGCTAAAAATAATCATTTAAAGAGGTTATTTACTCTCACTAAGTCTTCATCTTCATCACAGGGGCAGAAACAGTTTGACAGCAATACTAAAAGAGAGCATGTATGATCCCCTGGTGGCTCAAATGGTAAAGCGTCTGCCTACAATGTGGACGATCCAGGTTTGATCCCTGGGTTGGGAAGATCCTCTGGAGAAGGAAATGGCAACCCACTCCAGGACTCTTGCGTAGGAAATCCCATGGATGAAGGAGCATGGTAGGCTACAGTCCATGGGGTCACAAAGAGTCAGACAGGACTGAACGACATCACTAAAGGAGAGATGACATTTTACTACAGATGACCATATAAATATATCCCACAAAATAAAGGGGCTTATTTGAATAAATAGAATAAGTCAAATGAGTAATATAGGTTTTAAAATTATACAGGTACTGAATCATTATTATCTGATTCTCTGTTTCACTTCTTTAAGATACCATGATAATTTCACTTTTCTAAGAGAATTTTTTTTCCTTATTACTGCTCAGTTGTATAATCTCTATGATACATATTTAACTATATGTGCATTAAATTATGTCATGTTTTCTAAGCAGTTTCACATAAGTAGATCCCAGCTTCCTAGATATTTTGCAATATTTTGTGCTCTTTCAGTCTTTTCACATCTTTGAAAAACAATGTTAATACACTGCTTCTAGTGTTACACAATAATTATTATGAAACCAAGTAATTATTATGATGTTTCTTAAATGAAGATATACAAATATTATTTCCTTCTTTAACGTCTTTAAAACAACCTATTGTAAAGTATGTTGGTTTTTCTTATTCCATATGTGGTGATAACATAAGCGGGAAAACAACTTAAGAGAAATGTGTTAACATACCTATTCTCAAAACCAAAATATTGTTTTAAAATTAACTACCTGAAATTTCACTCATAGGCATGAACCCCTGATATAGCTTGTTTTACTCAGCCAGGATTCTCTCTGGAAGGCCTCCAGGTATAACAGGAGTGCATTTCCCTGCTGGATGGATGTTAGTTAGGATTAACCACATGACTTTTACAATGTGAGCGGAGTAAATGCTTGAAATTTGCTTTCTTCATTGAGTTGCACTCTTGTGCTTCCGCCATCTCCATGGGATATTTCCTCCGTGTAGTTGCCACCTCCTAAGTCTGGTTTCAGGTGTTATTGGACCCCTAACATGGAGTTAAGTGTCGGTGCTTGCAGTAGAGCTCCCGAGTCAGGGTCAGCTGGTTCCAGTTGAGCAAGAGAAGTATTAATTCACGTCACCGAGTTTTGGAGTGTTTACTATGTATATGTATTGTGACATTAGCTGATGATGTATCTAACGGCATGGCTTTATTTTTTTTTTTTTCCTCCTGAGCCATTTTCATTGATTCTCATATATTTTGCTACTTTGTTTTGTTCATCATTGGTTTTCATTGCTAGAATGTAAGGCCCATAGAGTCTATTGTTTTTGTTTATTATAATTCTACATTCTCAACACCTGTAAAAGTGCTTGGTGTGTAGTACATGCCTGGATAAATATTATTGAATGAAAAAATGTAACTAAAATTTGAACCTTAGTATGCTTAAACTCAGGGTTCCTTGGTGGCTCAGTGGTAAAGGACCCACCTGATTAGGCAGGAGATCTGGGTTCAGTCGTTAGGTTGGGAAGATAACCTGGAGGAAGGAAATGGCAATCCACTCTAATATTCTTCCCTGGGAACTCCCATGGACAGATGAGCCTGGCCAGCTACTGTCCACGGGGTCTCAAAAGGGACAGACATGCCTAGCAACTAAACAACAACAATTAATAAAATAATATATTTAGAGCCAATTCTTCCTCTTTACACACCAAAACACTGAAGCTTTGGTAATTTAAATCACTTGACCAATGTCCCAGGATTAGACCCAGTGGATCCATTAAAATCTAAAAATAGCTCATATTACTATGACTGTAAATATTATTTTAGCAAAGTCCAATACATTAAAAAGAAAAATTGCTATCGTTTACACCATCACGTACTGTGAGCTGGCTTAATATCAACCATACCTGGACAGTATTAAAATAAAAGCTTGTTCTTGCCTTTGCTCCACTGAAATTCAACCCCCGAATTCAGATTTATGTCTTTATGGCCACAGAATTATGACTGATTAGATTCAAATTGTTGGGCTGGTCTTTTTTCAAGAATTAGGTACCTTAACTTTTGATGGTCATGCTATTCTAGACTAAGGAATCAGATAATAAATCCAAGAAGACAAACCTGCTAACTCCACATCCTAAGAAGGAGGAGAGGAAGGGGGAGCACTGTTATGGACTGAGGGTCAGTGTTCCCATAAAATTCACTGTTCCATTGTGATGGGATCAGGAGGTGTGGCTTTGGAGAGGCGATTAGGAATAGATGAAGTCATAGGGTGGAGCTCCTATGAGCCGGATCCATGCCCCAAGGAGTTAGGAGAGAGCTTTTTCCTCAGATTCTACTCTCCATCATAGGAGGATAGAACCAGAAGACAGTGGTCTGTACTTGGAAAAGTCCTCACCAGAACCCAACCATGCTGGCTCCCTGATTTCGGATTTCCAGTCTCCAGAACTGCGAGAAACTGATTTCTGTTTTCCGTAAGTCACCCAGTTTATGGTACTTTATTACAGCAGCTCAAACAGACTCAGACAGGCTGTAAGCAGTCTACCACAAGGTCTTGGCATATTTTTCAGGATCTTCAAGATGACAAAACTCAGTGATACCAGTGAAGGATTGGAAAGATATGGCCTTAATGTGCAGCCTAGCCCTGTAAAGTTCTATCTGTGATGTGGTTTTCTCTGTCAAACACAGAAAGTTCATTCTTATGAATGGATTTTGTGTCCCCTCCAAATTGACACATTGATCCCTAATCCTCCATGTAATAGGGCTTAGAGGTGGGGTTTTTGCAAGTAATTAATTTTAGATGAAGTCATAAGAATAGAACCCTCATCATGGGGTTAATGCCCTTAAAGAAAGATGAAGAGAGAGGAAGTGTCTCTTTTTCTATATAAAGGAAAGGCCATGTGATGATAACCTTCAAAAGAGCACTCACCAGGAACTTAAACATTATGGCATCCTGATACTGGCTTTCCAGCCTCCAGATCATGAGAAATAAAAGGTTATGTTAAAGCCACCCAGCCTAATATATTTCATTATAGCTGCACAAGCTAGGACATTCACTGTACCAGGGAGAACTGGGATCACTGAGACAAGGTCTTCATTCCAGAGGAAGGGCAGAAACATTTGGTGAATTGAAGCTTGGGTTTGATATTTCTGGGAAATTAAGTAAGTGCCAAGAGGTAGTGATAAATCCAGTAGTTACACAAAATGATTATTTCATCTGTTTGTTGACAGTTACTCATATCTAAGATGTATCTTTTCAAGGGTTAAATATTTCCTAAAATTCCTGAACAACTTTTCATCATCATAATCTATAAAGTACATTTTCACAAGATTTAATCTGCATCAATTATATCTGTCAGAAATAGACACAAATGTGATAAAACTAGAGTAAGTTATAGTATCTGTACGGATGAAGAATGCTAGATCTTTCAAGTTTTCACAGAGGGTTCATGTAAAGTCTGGGTTAAAAAATACAGATGAGCAGTAAAATGATCTTTTCACCCTTCTTTCTCTTCTTATTTTCTTATCTTCTGGCTGTAGACATAAACTTTATATTTCTTTCAGGTGTTATCACTGAAAGTATCATGTTGGATATAAAATCTAAGTAGTTGCTGGTATTAGAACCAAATTACTTCTATAAGTGCGCCATCTTATTTAAAGTTTGAACAATTTAAATGTATTATGGTGAGTGCATAAGGTAGGTTCATAAGACAAGATTTTAATCACAGATATATAATGCCTGTCTGCTACAAACAAGGAGCTTTTCTAATTTCTATTTGCTTATTGAGATACTACTTTTAAATGTTAAAATCATGGTCACACCTTACCCACCTCATCCAGTACATGTAGCAGAGAACGCTACCAGAATTAGTTATTTTGAGTGATTCCAAATCTTGAGGAAATAATTGTGTGATATGATAAATGGAATATGTATGGAAGTAACATGAATCTGTATTAAAAGATGAATTAATCTCTCTATATCCTTACGAGTTTTCTGATATAGCTAACCCCTTTTATACTGGAGAAAATGCATTTAAATATTGCTATTATCTCTAACAAGAAATAAAAGCAGGTGCAGAGAGCTCAATGAGAAAAAAATGCAAATGAAAAATTCAATATTTTGTAACAGGCATTGTTGCCATGTAACTGTTAAATTAAATTTGTCACACAAAATAATTAAATCTAATTAATAGATAATAAGTAATGAGTACCTAGTCACAAAACTTCATGATACTCTAATTGTAATCAAACATGCTATGTAATCGGTGCTTATTGCGTTCAACTACATATCACACGCCTGTTATCTCCTGTGTTTTATAAATTGGAACTCTAGTTCAACTCCTGCTTCTTAGAAAGGGTAATGCCTTTGGAATATTGAAAGTGAACTGGCAGGATGCCAAGGAGTCTGCTTAAACTGAAACATAAAAGAGGTTTTGAGCAACAACAACAAAAAAGATGTAATCTTTTAAACACCTTCTAAGTTTAGTATTACTGTAACAAATGTGGTTGGTATCAAATTATAAATGGCTCAATTCTTTCCCACTCATTCTTACAACATTACAATTTAGTTTCTTGATATATAGTAAAGACTATTTTGGTAAAATGTTTGTGACAATGTATAATTTCTTTGTAATGTTTATAATTTTATACTGTTTTGAGTCAAAGATAGAGAATGAAAATATTCTTATCATTTCTAAAATGTAAATATTTATTCACATGAATAACTTCTGATGCCACTACATTCCACTGAAATATATTAAGGAGCTTCTTGATGAGGGTGAAAAAAACTAAGATCATGGCATCCTGTCCCATCACTTCATGACAAATGGAAGGGGAAAAGGTGGAAGCAGTGACAGATTTTATTTTCTTGGGCTTCAAAATCACTGCAGATAGTGACTGCACCCATGAAATTAAAAGATGCTTGCTCCTTGGAAGGAAACCTATGACAAATCTAGACAGAATTTTGAAAAGCAGAGACATCACTTTGCCGACAAAGGTCCATATAGTCAAAGCTATGCTTTTTCCAGTAGTCATGTATGGATGTGTGTGTTGAACCATAAAGAAGGCTGAGCGCTAAAGAATTCATGCTTTTGAACTGTGTTGTTCGAGAAGATTCTTGAGAGTTCCTCAGAAAGCAAGGAGATCAAATCAGTCAATTCTAAAGGAAATCAATCTTGAATATTCACTGGAAGGACTCATGCTGAAGTTGAAACTTCAGTTATTTGGCCACCTGATGCAAAGAGCCAACTCACTGGAAAAGACCCTGACACTGAGAAAGATTGAAGGCAAAAAGAGAAGGGGGTGGCAGAGGATGAAATGATTAGATAGCATCACTGACTCAATCGACATGAAATTGAACAAACTCCAGGAAGCAGAGGAAGACAGAGGAGCCTGGTGTGCTGCAGTCCATGGGGTCACAGAGAGTCTGACATAACTTAGCAACCGAACCACAACATAGATGAATGGCATTTACAGTGTTCCTGCTACATGAAAAACATATGAATTTTAGCAATTAGTGACATTAAGATGAATAATTATTTTATTTTCTATCTAAGTATACACTTATCTTTTACTAGAATATGTGTGTTTGCTAAGTTACTTCAGTCATGTCTGACTCCTTGAGATCCTATGGACTGTGGCCTGTGAGGCTCCTCTGTCCAGGGGATTCTCCAGGAAAAGAATACTGGAGTGGGTTGCCATGCTCTCCTCCAGGGGATCTTCCCGACCCAGGGATTGAACCTGCATCTCTTTTACATCTCATTCAGTCTCCTGAAGTGGCAGGCAGGTTCTTAAAACTAGTGCCACTTCTAAAGCCCCTACTAGAATATAACTAACTATAAATAAATTTTAAATATATAACTAACCATAAATAAATTGTCACCATAATATTCATCCATTTTAAAACTTTTTTTCAGGGTTCAGTTTTAATAAATTATACTAAGTACCTAGAAGGTAATAATCTCATATGCCTGCCACAGAGTAAAGGTTGGGCACATACACGGGCATATTTATGTCTTGCTATGCAGCTAAAATTCATTCTTAAATGTATCATAAAATTTCAAAAGTGAGCTGGACTTTCAACATTGTGGAATTAATGAATAAATTTGATTGTGAAAGATAGAGTATTTTGAGTAATGCATATAAAGAAATACTATAAGAATCTGGTTTAATCAAAGAGGAAGCTAGACTTCCAGAGATTCTCAATTCATATGTAACAGATATTTAGAAGAGACTCATCATGGGAAGAAAACAAGAGGCCCCAGCTTAGACACAGGATGTGTATGTTAAATCCACAAGCAAAAGACCTCTCATTTAGAGACTGAGAAAAAGGAAATATGTCAACAGAATGAATGACTCAAGTTTGATAGTGTGTTTATAAATATTTTCATTTGCTTTACATGAAATTCAGCCTTAATCAGAAGAAATATTCCCTTGCCAGGCTCCTCTGACACTGGGACTCCCCAGACAAGAATACTTGAGTGGGTTGCCATTTCCTTCTCCAGGGGATCTTCCTGACCCAGGGATAGAACCCATCTCTTATGTCTCCTGCATTGGAAGGTGGGTTCTTTACCACTAGCAGCACCTGGGAAGCCCTTGGAGGTAAAAGATACCATTAAAAATCTGAATATCTAACTCTAAACCTCAGCTAAAGCCATTCATTTATTTAAGACACAGCATAGAGCTTACTGAATCTCAGTACCCTGACCAGGTACTGACCCAAGGTCATGGTGTTCCAAACCACTAGACCCCATCTCACAATAATTCACATACCTAGAACTTACTATACTTTGCAGGTAGATTTCATATGAGTATAGATAAAAATGTCAAATTAAATAAAATTGACAACATAGAAGATTGATATACTGAAGGAGAAAAAAGAACTTAACTCCTTCTTAGGTCTTTGCAATCAATCTTTTGATCAGGGTAATGGTTTATTTAAAGCTCTCTGTGTGTGTGTGTGTGTGTGTGTGTGTGAGTTGCTCAGTCATGTTCCACTCTGTGATCCCATGGACTGTAGACCTGCCAGGCTCCTCTCCATAGAATTCTCTCTCCAGGCAAGAATACTGGAGTGGGTTGCCATTCTCTTCTGCAGGGGATCTTCCCCACCCAGGGATTGAACCCAGGTCTCCCGCATTGCAGGCGGATTCTTTACCAGTTCAGCCAATATGATTACAAAAAAAAAAAAATGAGTGGAGGAAACAAATTAAAATTGCTTGCAGAGCATGCCTATGATAGCCCAACTTCCCTACTGGTGATAATTACGAAGACTGGAAATAGCACAAATCAAACAAAATAGCAACAGCACTACCTTAATGCTTCTGTAGGGGGAGCAAAACAAAATTGGGGTTGTGGAGGAGAATGAAAACTAGTTTCCTTGTTTTCGTTTTTTTTTTTCCGGCCTCATTGCTATGTCTAGAGGGAAGGTGCTAGATAAGGAGTTTCAAAGTGATTCTGGACATAAAACACATCCAGAAATATAGAGGTACTCTGGAAAGAAGCCAATACAGGTTGGATAGTGTGGGGATTACCCCAGACAAGAGTCTGAGAAGGAGATGCCATGATTCTGGGTATAAAACTACAGAATACTCAGCCTAAACTCTGAACTCTACATACTTAGAACAGATACAAAATGCATAGCAAAGACATTAAGAAATCAACTGATATTTGAATAACTGATTACAGGAGACAACACAGAACTCAGGGATGATTATCTACTTAAAATACTTTTTTCCAGATGGTTGTTGAGACCCAGAGTCTGCACAGGATAATATTTATAGTATCCATGACACAATGCAATCTTTCTCAACATTCCATGAACCAGGAGAATATGAACAATTCTAAAGGGAAAAGACAATTAACATATGCACATTCCAAGATACCTCAAATGTTACAAATACTAAATATGGATTTTAGAGCAGCTAATTTAACCTTGGAAGGAAAGTTATAACCAACCTAGACAGCATATTAAGAAGCAGAGACATTACTTTGCCAGCAAAGGTCCATCTAGTCAAGGATATGGTTTTTCCACTGGTCATATATGGATGTGAGAGTTGGACTGTGAAGAAAGCTGAGCACCGAAGAATTGATGCTTTTGAACTGTGGTGTTGGAGCAGACTCTTGAGAGTCCCTTGGACTGCATGGAGACCCAACCAGTCCATCCTAAAGGAGATCAGTCCTGGGTGTTCATTGGAAGGACTGATGCTGAAGCTGAAACTCCAGTACTTTGGCCACCTGATGCAAAGAGTTGACACATTAGAAAAGACTCTGATGCTGGGAGGGATTGGGGGCAGGAGGAGAAGGGGACGACAGAGGATGAGATGGCTGGATGGCATCACTGACTCGATAGACATGAGTTTGAGTAAACTCCGGGAGTTGGTGATGGACAGGGAGGCCTGGTGTGCTGCGATTCATGGGGTCGCAAAGAGTCGGACATGACTGAGCGACTGAACTGAACTGAACTGAATTTAACTATGTTGAATGTGATAAACAAAAACATACACAGAATAAAGGTATATATAGGAAATCTCAGCAGAAAAACAAAAAATACAAAATAGAAAAATAAATAGAAATTTAGAGCTAAAAAAGTTAATATCTTAAATAAAACAAAAGCTTAACTGAATGGACTTCAGTAGCAGTAAGGAGATTATCAGCAGAGAATCAGTTAACTTGAAATCAAACAACAGATATTGTCTAATATAAAGAATAGTGAAACATAAGATTCATAACACTGAACAGTGTCTCAGAGATCTTTGAATCAAAAAGTCTATATGTTTGTAGTTAAAAGTCCTAGAGATGAGAAAGAGATTAGAACAGAATAAATATTTATAGATTAAAAACTGTCAAATATATTGACAAACATAAATTTACAGATTCAAGAAATTCAGTATACCCTCAACAGGATAAACACAAAGAAAATCACACCTGGACATATCCTAGTCAAAATTATAAGCAACAGAGATGAAGAAAATAAATTGAAATCAGCTTTAGAAAAATGACACATTGCATACAAGGGATAAATAAATCAAACTGCCATGGATTTATCATCAGAATCCAAGGAGATGAGAAGACAGAGGAACCTCATCTTTAAAGAAATGACAACCCAGAATTCCTTCCAAGGGAAAAAAAAATCATCAGGAATGATACAGAGGGAGAACATTTTCAGATGAAAATAATAATAATAAAAAATAATAGACGATATCCCCAACAGTCATGCTCTACAATAAATGGAAAAGAAAAATCCTTAGACTGGAGGACAATAATATCAGAGGAAAATCTGGGTCTGTAAGGATGGAAGAAGACAAAAAAGAAATGATAAAACCATGAGTAAATAATGTTTTTACCTTTCAAGTTCCTTAATATAGCTGTAATTCATTAAAACAAAACATCATAATTTCTGGTGAGAGTCTCAATTAAGATGAATATGGATGTAATATATATGACATCAAAAAATTTTTAAAAGATCAGTGTGGAGCACTTGTAAAGGTATCTGTATTGTTGCAAAGCTTTTACATTTAATATAAAGTGTCAGATTATTAACTCTGAGAGAGCCTGAATAGCTATTCGTACATCAGACAAAACACATCTAGTCAGGGATTAGTGGAGAAAATGAATCATTCATGAGGAAGACATACATTAGAGAGAGAAAAATGATTCACCAAAGATAAGTACATCCCAAACCTTTGAGCACATTAATTTACATGGGCCAAGGAACTTTGCAGCTGTGACTAAATTAAGGATGCTGGGTTGAGAAGATTATCCAGGATTATCCAATGTGGGTCCAATGAAATGGCAGGCAAGTCAAAGATAGAGAAAATGTGAGGTAGGAAGCAGAATCAATGTTGTGATGTGATGTGAGACTCATTGTACCATTACTGGCTTTGAAGATGGAAGGAGACTGCAAGTTAAGAAATGTGGGCGTATTCTAGAAACTGTAGAGCCTCCACAAAGAAACACAACCCTACAAACACTTGATTTTATCCCAGTAAGAATCATTTCTTACCTCTGATATCAAGAGTTTAAAATAATACATGGTATTGTTTACAGCAAGTGAATTCATGTTCACTGGTTATATCAACAACAAGACACTAAGAGAAGATACAGGCTATAAATGTATATTGTGTCACTGGGCCTCAAAATACACAAAATGCAAAAATAAACAGAATTAAAGAGAGAGAGAAAAAAGTTCACAACTATGGTAGAGGATTTTAACAACCATCACTCTAATAGAACAAAACAGATTTGGTGAATACATGGAAGATATAAAGAACATATATGTGTTTCAAGTACATATTATGTATTCACTAGACAGATCATATGCTGGGACATTAAACAAACTTCAAAAAATACAACAATAATCAAAACCATATAGAGGATATTTTTGAAGCAAAACTGAATTGAATTAGAAATTAGTAGTAGTAAAATATCTAGGGAAATGCTAAATATCTGAAGGCTAAACATATCCTCACAAATAATATTGACCAATGATGAAATAGTCTACAAAAATATAAATTATTTTCAACTGACAGACAAGAGAAACACAATAAACCACTATTTGTGGGATGCAGTTAAAGTACTGCTTAGAGAACAATTCCAGAAAAAGCTGAATAAACCAATATGTAAGCTTTTTAAAGCAAAAAAGGACTGCACCTGTAATCAAAAACAACTTGAATTTGGTTCACAATCAGTCCTTGTAAAACAGAGTATCCTAAATACTGTATTTTAAATATTATACAGTAATTTATGAGGATGTGAAATAATTCAAGAAAACTTGAATGAGAAATGAAATTCTAACTAATACATGAAACACAGGACCAATAATATTAGGAATAAACAGATAAAAATCTAAGGAGATGTTGATCAATTACTGATAACTAATATAGTCCCATTTACATTGTGATTTAGGCTAAACTTTCTATTAAAAAGTCACAATTTTTAGGGTAAGCAGTATTAAGACTATTAAATACAGTCAAATCTATATTGTGAAATCTCCCATATCCTCCACTAGATGTCTCTAACAACTGACTTTGGCTACATTCCTTCTAATGATATGCATCAAATACTGCAACATGAACTACATCTGTGTTTTGATTTTCCTACAAAATTTCATGTTTTTCAAAGAAGAAAAATGTTGTCTTAATACACAACTGAAAAAATGAAAATAACTTACATTCAATATCAAGGTACATGCTCTTTTGGTGCCCTCCAATTCTACTTGCCGCTTCACAGTCGTATCTCCCTGAATCTGACAAGTCCACATCTTTAATGTGCAGTGATGAACTTCCATGCTGCCCTTTGACTTCGATACGTCCGTCTGGGCTCTGTTTACATTGATTCGGGGAAAAAGGAAGATTTCATGCTTATTTTGTGTAAAGTGATGATGAAATACATTGCATTTATCATTGGTATAACAGTTGAAAACACACTCTTAACTGTATTCAGTTTTTTATTTCAAAAAAGCACTGTTTCCATATTTATACTTTACTGGTTTTAGCTTATCCATTTTAGGTGCCCACTTGCTTACAGGGACACTGACGTGCATATAATAAAAACAGGTTTTATCAACCTTTTTTATTTAGCATGCTCTTTGGTTTTCAGACTTTCACTTGCTTTTTATAAAGCTACTATGTTCTTCTAGGGACCTTCCAGGTGGTGCAAGGATTTTGTTGTTGGCTTCCTGCTGTGTTCTTTGCAAACAGCAAAATGACAACAATGCCTATTTAATTCTGGCTACAGCTTACCAGCAAAATATCTCTGCCGTACGTTAGTTTCTTATTTCACCACATATGCAGAATGTAGCAAGATGTAAACAGTTAAAGAATTTAAGAGGAATTTATAGTTTTCATTTTTGAATGAATGCAACAGTATTGCTTATAAGCATAACTGGTACCATATGCATCACAGATACACTATTAAAAGGAAGTCATTGGAAACCACATGGAAATGATTACTCACATACTCCACAAACATGACTCAAGTCAAGGAATCACTTATAATCCTATAGTCTATAGATTGTATTTCAAATAAGAATTATTGTGTGCAACACAATTAGCATATCCAGAATTGTTTTCTTAAATCATGTAAATATCTTAATAGCACACATATTAAAACAGAGGTAGTTTATTCATTCAATTTTACTTTGTACTATCAAGATATACAGTGGACTTTTAACACTTCATAACTTATTGAAGACATCTGTTCTACCATTATCGAATTGATTCTCTTTAATATTTAACATTTTAGTGTTCAATAGGATATTGTATGTCATTAATTTAATTGAAATATGTATGTTATTATACACAGTATAATGGTTGTATAATTTTATATATGACAGATTCAAATAAATTTCAATACATGTGTGTACTTTGCATTATTAAAACGATGTTTAATCATTTTTATTAATATCAAAAGACTGTGCTTTTGCATGGCTTGTGGGATCTTATTTCCTCCACTGGGGATCAAACCCAGAGCCACAGAAGTGAAAGCCTGCTTCTTAATCACTGGATCATCAAGGAAGTCCCTCACTGGACTATCGTAAAGGCCTTTTCAAACAAGTTGATTGGGGTACAATATGGTTACTTTTTTTGTTTTTTACTTCTATATATGAATGCAATCATTAAATAATCCCATTAATTATTGACAATTTATTACTTGAGGAATGGTCTTAAAAAATAAAGAAATAAGCATATTAGGGATGCAACTTAGACCAAAATTTCTTAGTCAAAAATATGTTCCCCACTTTCCAAGTATTGCTAAAGAAATAGTAAGTTGAAGTTTTCAATCTGAAGGGCATTCTATTCTGTCAATTTTTTAAGATGTTCAGCTGCTAAACCCATTTACTTAATTGAAAGAAAACAAAATGCAAGTGTTCACAGAAGTTAAAAATCAGAAAGAATGAATAATCGGCCAAAGTAAAATGGCCAATTGTTATACAAGGTAACTAACTGCTGTTTCATAACTAAAACAATATCCTTTGGCCTTTATTGCACCTCTATTCATTGTTAATTCCTGGTAGCTCATTTGGTAAAGTATGTCTGTGGTGCAGGAGACTTGGGTTCAATCCCTAGGTTGGGAAGATCCCCTGGAGAAGGCCATGGCAACCCATTCCAGTTTTCTTGCCTGGAGAATCCCCAGGGACAGAAGAGCCTGGCAGCCTACAGTCCATGGGGTCACACAAGTCGGACATGACTTAGCAACTAAACCACCTCCACCATTCATTGCTAAATCCTATTGAACTTGCCTTCCTTTCTTCTGTGCTGACTTCCCTTGACTTTCAGGACACCCACATGATCCTGATTTTTCTCCCAGTTTTAGTTGCAGCCTCCTTTGTTTTGCTTTTGATTATAGCCTCCTTATTTCTTTGAGGTCTCTGTAATCTGGCCTGGACTCTAGAGCTTTTTTATTCACTTGAGCACTCTTAGCCTGACCACATCTACACTGAGATCTCTAGTCACTCTTTCTCCCTCACGAGAGAGGAAAATAAGAGCTTCAGAAATAAGATACATCACATGCAGGGAAAGTCCATTTGATGCAGATCTCAAACCAGCACGTGTAGATGAATGCATCACACCCACCCAGCATCCCCTGCCCTCTCCCAGGTATCCTTCTTTCCATGAATGATATTAACACTAACTATTTCCCATGCCTCATGCTATACTATGTTCTCACTCTTGGATCAGTTGCTGAACCTTTATTCATCTATTTATATTCTAAGTAATGATACATTTCAGTTTATCATCTTGCTTGACATTACATTTTCAATTTTCAGGAACTGTGTTCCCCTAGACATATCTGCTTTCTCCCTCTCCATTCAGAGTTTCAGTTGTGCTGCTGAGTTGGAAGGATATTGACAGGCGTCTCTTGATTTCAGAGAAAACAATTACACTCAGGAAGAATGTGACCAAAAAAGCCTCCCTGACTCTGCAAAATTCTACAACATTATGTTATTTCTTATGTTTCTTTAGCAAAAAAAATCATTCCAGCTGCAGAAATTATTTTTTGTGAAGCTAAGAATAAGGCTTTTTTAAAAAAAAACAAACTTTTATTTCTTGTAACTACTTTATGATGGTTTCACCACCAGTAATTTTCTATAATTACACATAACATTATATCGCCTCCGCCAACTCCTTAGCCTGATGTTGATGGACTTCCATATGGCATTATCTTTCTGTTTAAGGACACCTTACAATTCGGGTATCAGTAATTTAGGTTCTAATTAATTTCAACTACTTGTACTGCAATGAATATCCTGTGCTGCCTTTCTCTAAGCAGCCTTCACATATCTGCCTCTAATCTTTCCCCCTTTATCTCTTTCATATCTATATGGCAGAATTCTACTACCATTCTTTCCATTTCTTAGCCAAATATCAATTTATATTCATAATCCCTCATTGACCACTCTGTGTGTGTGTGTGTGTGTGTATAATATTCTTTGAAATCAAAGCATTTCTTGGTGCATATTGCTTTTTTCTGGTCTTATCTGAAACTTTGGATTTTATCCTGCAGGTTGATATTATAGTTGTACAAATGCAAGACATTTTAATGACACTTCATATAAAAGTCACCTGGACTAGCATCTAGGACAGAATCAATACATTCTAATTTTTTATAAGGCAGATTAACTCATACTGAAATATACATATAATTGTATAAAGGAAATGTAATTCTTCAGCTATTCTTTACTATGGATGAAAAAGTTTGTACTTAATATATTTATTAGAATGTAGATAAGATACATTATTAATAGTGTAAAACATCCTTCTTTCATTAGGGAAAATACTGTCCTTCTGCACATTAAAAAGTAAATTTACCCACCTTTAAAATAAACAAGTCCTTTGGTTATCACCTGTTATAAATGATATAGCTTTGACTTGGAGATAACTATTCATGTAAGTTAGCATGTTATTAATATAAGTAAAAATGGTAGTATCTAAAATACTAAGGTAGCCAGTATGCCCTATCTTTTTTCTTTCTCACATTTGTGTGTTAAACTGTTTTAGAATCATTGACACTTTAGAGAAAACTGGGGATCCTGTCACTTAGTTACTCAACATTTTTATCTATGTTTGCAATTGTTTTACAATAAGCAACAATATAGCTGAAATTAACAGAAATTTAGGAAGAACAGAATTTGTTCTATTTCTGGAAGGAGTGTGATTCCCTGAGAAATAAGTCATTTTCAGAGTTAGCACTGTCTCTGTAATAATGCACAATATGCATTTGACTAGAAGACCAAAGTCATTTCTTCTTATTTCATATACCAAAGGGCATCTTTCTCTCTGTGCTACAAAAATATATTACCCATTTCTGAAAGAAAATTCATTTATACATTTATATATTGGCTTTGATTCACCACCTACAGAAGATTCATTTAAGACATCAGATATTTGACTGAGACAGGTTAATTGGTATATTAGCTGTTCATGTAGTATTTTCAGTTTCTATCGCTGCATTAAGATGATTGGAAAGTAAAGTGTCTGACCGTACATTATTCTTTCAATCTTTTACAAAAAGACACTCTCAGAAATTTGACTTGATATATCTTCTGCCTTTCTGAAGGTCAACTTAAGAACTGCTTGCTTGTGTGGTATTTCAGTATTTTTATAAAATGATTATTCATAGCACTTATTGTCCTTTCATTAATCTCTTAATCAAATATCTATGTGAAAAGTATTATCTTGAGTTTAGTACAAAATAAACATTTTGTTTAACTGTTGTACATTTGAAATTACATAACGTATATCATGGTTACTTTGTGGCTTTACCTGACTAGACTTCATTGTCAAATTTAGAATTCAGTTGCAGCAAACAATACATCTGAGGTGGTCAGAATTCCCTTCCTTCTTCCTCACATGTATGCCTTTGAATGGTTTTAGGGTCACTGACGCTTTCAGCCTTTTGAGAAATGGTGGTTCACGTCAGTTACTCAATATATTTTTGTATGTGTGCAATTGTTTTACAATAAGTGTCCAGGCACCGGGGATATAAGCTGAGCAGAACAGAATAATTTCCACCCTTAGTAGAATTTAACTTTAACTGAGAAGACAGATATCATTTTAAAAATAAAATACAAATAAACTGAAAAATACCACAGGTTCATTGTGGGGATGTTATCGAAGGGGTGGGTTAGAGTCAGAGGTATATTCCTTGATACAATGAAGTGTGGACTGGAATCTGGAAATGGCGAAAGAGGCAGTGGTGTAGAGAGAATTCAGTGTTGTAGAGAGAATATGCCACCAGAAGGCTTTTGGAAAACCTGAGAGAACACAGCAGCTGTAGAAAAAAAGGCTGAGCACATGGGATCCCCTGACATTGCGGGCTGATAGAGAACCAACCCATGGAGAACCCAAGATACACAGACACACAGAAAGTTTTCACCTTTTGGTTACATAATATTTTTTCTAATTATATGTTATACATTTTTGGGGGGGGGTGGATTTTTTACTAGATATTCTGTTTGCATTATTTTACATTGCATTCCATTGCATCTCTATTGAATGTAAACTAATTTAGTTTCAAATATGTAGAGGTAGCAATAAGACATAACTGTTAAATGCATAAAAAAGGAAACAGACTCTTTCCAAAGGTTATTGGAATTAATTTATGAAAACTTCTCAAAATCATAGGATTCCTATATTTATTCTTAGCATTAAGGCCTCTTTCCACTGGGCTTGATCTGACCTTCCTAATTTTATTCCTATTTTCATATTATGAAATAAACTTATGTACATTTACCCTTCCTCTAAGGAGGGTAAACTGATGAAATAAAGAGTAATATGTCCAGGAAAATTTCTTAACTTACAGTTTCTTCACTGGTTATAGGCCTTCTTGGTTTTATACAGACATAAGCTCTGTGTTACTATTCAATGACTTTAAATCTGTGGGTACTAATAATTATGCATCACATTTCCAAAATTTATATGTTACTTAAAGTTATATTAATTATCCCAACTGTATTTCTATATCACTATTACTTATTATGATTATTCATTGTGACTGGAGTTCTAAGCAAATAAATTAGAGTAAAAGAAATGTGTTTGTAGTATAGCTGATCATACTCTGGCAATGCTATTGCTTACTCTGAATGACAAGATAGCTACTTTTATCAAATCCAAAGATAACAGAACAGCGTATTTCATCTCAAGATTTTTCAGAAAATTCAGGACATGGGAATTTAAGCCATAAGTGTGGGGCTAGTATAGAAAGCCAGTAGGAAAATCCCACAGATTCAAGCTATCAATCCATGTAAAATTTCATTGCTTTCTTCAAGGTTAAGTAACTATGAAAAACAAGATGGTCACTACTGTTTTTGATAATCATTGCTTTTTCCAATTTTTTCTGTATATCCTTCATAATGGAAAAGAGCAAAGTAACAACAACTGCTTATTAAAAAATGAATAAGAGATAAAGAGGCCAAGAAGATATTAAAATCTAAAAGTTATATCTTATTTGAGCTAAATTTTAGTTTTAGGGCACACAACACTGCAAAGATAGAAAGGAGATCTAAATGAATAAGGCACATTATACAATGAAATCCTTCCTATTCAACAATTTATTATAAGATGGTCAGAGGTATTGCAATGGTTTATGTACATAACTGACCTTAACCTGTGAACATTGATATCACATGCTTACACTGTACTGCTCTGGAAGTAATGTAATAACTAAAATGTGGACTCCTTTATTGCAAGGCTTTGAATAAATGAGAGGTTTGTTTTAATGTTTTTTAAATTCAGATTTTAAAATGTTTTCTCTGTAACATAAACTTAACCAATTAGAAAACAGATGAAGTGCAATACTAAAAATATTATTGGAATGGCATAATATTGATAACAATTGAAGATGCAGTAGAAAGTGGGATTGTATTATACCATCCTCCTGTCTTTGTTTTAAATTTGCATCATGCATTTTATCATGGAAATTTTTAAACAACATAACCAAGATAGAATGTGCCCCTTTATTTTTGTCAGCTGTTAAAACATACAGAGCAGATCAGACCCAAACTAAAATCTAGTGCATACTGTTGCAGACCACTCACAAATCCATGGATTTCGTTACTGAAAGCCAGTGAGGTTTTGCTGTAATTATTTTGCAGTATTTGTCACAGTGCAGGTTGGCTTATACACAATACATAATTTTTGCTGCTTTCCCCTAGGTCTGATTAGAATTACTTAAGCTTGTGTAGGGTCAGTGCAAGACATATGATAAATGTTATTACAATCAGTGATGTAGCTAGTGACCAGTATCTAAGTGGTATGGCAATCTTGTTCAAATTATAGATAAATGAAGGATTTTTGAAAAGCAGTATCCAACAGGAAGCAGTACAATAATGTTAGATGTTCAAAAAATGCCTGACACATAGTATATATTCAATAAATTTAACAATAGTCATTATCCTCTCCTGATAGTATATCTTTATGTAAATCCCTATAACATGTTCTATAACAGAAAAACCTCAATTTGAAGAAATACAAAATATTTTGGGAACATTCTTTCTTTGCTCTATCTAATGAGACAAATTAGGACCCTGTACTGAGCCTTCTTTGGCCACAACTCACTGGAAGCATGAAAAAGACACATGACTGCTCTAAGTATACGTAGGTCTTTTTCCTATCTGTTTCATTTGGATAAATTGTATTTTCCTCTTTGATTTTACTAGACATTTCTTCTGCAGTACCTAATCTTCTGTTAATCCAATCTAACCTTTATGTTTTTTTTTTTAATCTCTAGAATTTTGATTTAGTCTTTTATGCTGTTATATTTCTCTGTATTATGTTCATGCTTTTCAGCTACCTTGCATACATATGCAGTATATGTATTAAAAGAAGGAGAAAAAGGATATGTGAATGTTCCTATCTACGAATACTATCACCTTTGTCAATAGATCTGTTTCTTTTGATTGATTTAGCTTTTATTTCCCTAATATGGGTTATATTTTCATGTATCTTGTATACCTCATGATTTTTATTAGATACCACATACTGTGAATTATATGCTTTGAGCGATATATATATATATATATATGAGTGATATAAGTATTATATAAATTTAGTGATCTGATACATTATATATATATACATATATATATATATAATATATGATCTCTTTTATGAGATATTGTTAAATTACTTGAAAACAATCTTATTCTTTCGAGGCTTTTAAACTTTGCTAGGTAAGCTGGGAACAGTCTTTAGTTTAAGACTAATTCGACCGCATTACTAAAGCAGCCCCCTCCAGGATTCCCGTGGTTCTTTCTGTGGCCTCGCAGTTTCCTCACACACACGTCTCAGTACTCAGCTGAAGACTCTTGGGGACAGTGCTGAAGCTCTCTGGAGCTCTCTCTGTGTGAATTTCTTCTCCACAGAGCTCCCTCCTCTCTGGTACCCCATCCTGTAATTTCTAGCACCCTCATCATTCAAACTCAGAACCCTGGCTCCTCTACCAAGAGAAAAGAGTCAGACTCTTCATCCTTGGGCAGCAGCCTGGAAACTCTCTACATGGGACACTCAGACAATCACAGGGCTCATGCCATTTGTTTCTCTTCTCCCATGGAAAATATGCTATCCATCACGGCATAAATTTTGTCTGTTGTCATTGTTAAAAGTCAGAGTATAAATCAAGCCTTTCTTCAACCAATATGCCTGGAAATATGAATTCTAACAAGTATTTTAAATTGTCACTAGTCCCACACTTATCATCAGAAAATGCAAGGAATTTACCACTACTGACAACGTTTTGTCACATATATGCAAATTATTATGGTATACAACACATTGCTATTAACAGTATCACTTTCACCAGCCATATATCACAAAGTAGAATACTACTTGCCAATGTGTGTGCACATTTTTCCTTCTTTTAAAACCTCACATCATTTCAAATACACATTAAATATATACATCACTGGATATATAAGAAATGCTATAAAAATAATGTGTACAATTACTGTCATATGTGTTGGCAGTGTTACAGAAAATATACACTCTGTTCTAATGCATAGCTATACTGAGTGACTCATATATTTTACTTTAGTGCCTCAAAACTACATTTCAGGGAGGAGGCTCAAGAAGATAAAAAATATTTCTTAGCTCTGTGTTGAACTCTTCTCAGTTGTATTAGAGTATAACAATTATGGAATTAACAAAATCATTTTATTGGAAATGCTATATATAACACATGCATATAAATACTAAAAACTAATAAGTATAAACAAAAATATCAAAACAGTTTCATCAAATCCTTTCAGTAAATAGACATAGAAACAAGCTACCTCTTAAAGATGACTAAAAATTAAAATTTTGTATAACATAGAAACTCCCTTGAGCTGATTTTGTTTAGCTTTGGATTTAATTTGTTTGTTTTGTGGTAAAGTATCTCTTCATAAAGAAAAGACAAATTAAAACAATTCTGCATATACAAACTCAACTTTTTATAATTGCTAGAAGTCTTCAATTAAAAGAGAAGGTACTCTCTAGAAAGGATCTAAGTTATCAAGAAAATAAAATAATGCATAGTAGAAAGGGAGTTGCAAATGGTAACAAAATTTATTTCTTTACCAAGGGCAAAAAGATGTATTAAGGCAGTTTCAAAGTATGGAATGAATGAATTAACACTACAACCCTAAACCATAGAAAGAAAAAGACACAATGTGGACTTTGTCAGAAACATTAAAAGAGAAGGTAAAAGCCTATATTTCTATATTATATTCTTTTATTATAAAAGAAAATTATGGCTCACACAGGTCTGTGATGATCAATATTTACATTGATATATATCAATCATTAGATGATAAAAATTTACAGGTGTTATCATTAAAGGGGAGCATGGTGGAAACAGAGCCAGAAGCAGAGATGGTCTGGGAAATTATGCTAGCTTTGCTACAAGAAAGAAAAAAGAAACACCCCTCAAGAAGTTTCTAATTGTGTGCTGGGATACGCAGATATAGAACGTTTAGTAAATAATTATATTACAGGGCAGATTGTTGTAAATATTATGAGAAGGTATTGGAAGAGTATAATGCAATGTGGTATCAAGGTGCTGATCAAAACAGCCAGTTAGGCATGTTTTTTTCTGATACAGAAAGAGGAGATCCAACTCTTTATGGCATACACAGGATAAGTGTGCCATTCTATTGCTTGCTAAACTCCTTCCTCTCTAAAATTTGTCTATGGAAATTCCTTAATTATCACCTTTTCTATCACTTGGCCTCAGAGGATATTTTAGTTTAAATAAGCAAATGGTGCACGAAGAAATCAGAATATTATATCAATTTATTCAAATATTTATCACTTTGTACGCTATTATTACTTTAGCATTTTGTTTTTCCTTTTCAATTTTTGTCCCAATAGATTCACAGCTCCTATGACTTGGCTAGATGCAGTGAACTTCAGAATTGAATGCAACTATCCATATAGTAAGTCAGTTCTACTATTCTGTACATAGTTTAACTTCTTATCCAGTTTCAGATTTTGTAATTAAAAGAATAGTGTTCTACAATTTACACTTAGTTTACCTGAAGAACTCAGCAATTAATCTAGACATACCCAGAGTTAAAACCCAACAGGCTTATTACATAGACTTCAGTTTGGCAGTTAAGGACTCTCTCAGCAAACTCATACATACTGCATACTGCAATTAGTACATCATAGACTTGTGATGGCTATCACTACATTTACATCTCACAATGTACATTCGAAGTTGGAGATGGATAAAGTACATACACTATTGAAAATCTTCCAGCACCCAAGGATTGATGGAGGAAATGTGAAATATTATTTGGAATAAATTAATTGATCTTCATAGTAGGACTTGAGGGGAAAATGAAGGTAATGGAGATTTGAAGTGACCTATCATGTGGGGGCTTCCCAGGTGGCTCAGAAGGTAAAAAAAAAAATCAGCCTACAATGTGGGAGACCCAGGTTCGATCCCTGGGTCAGAAATATACCCTGGAGAAGGGAATGGCAACCCACTCTAGTATTCTTGAGTGAAGAATTCCATTGACAGAGGAGCCTGATGGGCTGCAGTCTAAGCGATCACAAAGAGTCGGACATGAATGAGCAACTAACACACACACATGCTATCATATAAAGCAGTTCTGGTAATAAAGGGATTTCCAAATGATAGTAGAAGCTATTGGAGGCTTCTGAACACAGAGTGACATTATCCAGCTTATTTCCAATGGACCGATTTCACCATTTTAATAAGAATAACAAGCGGCAAGGGTGCATGCATTAAAACATTTAAAAAGTTTTTTGCAATAATCTAGGCAAATACTTTGGAGGAGGGCATGACAACCCACTCCAGTATTCGGGCCTGGAGAAGCTCATGGACAGAGGAATATGGTGGGCCATGGTCCACAGGGTCACAGAGACATCAGAAGTGATTCAGCATGCATGCAGGCAAATAATTGTGCTGGCTTGTACCAGTGCAGTAACAGTTGGGTTTTGAGAAATGATCCCAATTTTAATATATTTAAAATAAGAATAACAGGATTTATAAAATTTGAATGTGTGTATAATAATAAATAAAAGTCAAAAGATTATACCAAAAATTTTACAATATATTACTAGAGGGAAGGAATCACCATTTAATGAGATTGGGATGACTGAGGAAGATGTGGAACTAGAGACAATGTACAGAGCTGGATTGGGTATTTTACATCAAGGTACTTATTTAATATCCAGATGTAGCTACCTGGTAGATGACTGGATACAGACAACTAGGGTTTAGTTGAAAAGCTCATGTTAAAATTTTGGATTTTTTTGAATCTAGTTGGTAATTAAAGGCATGAGACAAAATGAATAAATCAAGGGAACAAGCATAGTTAGAGAAAGGAATCTAATAACAAACCCCAATTTAGAGCCCTAGATAATATAGAGGTCAATTAGAAGACCAAGACTGATGAGAGAAAATCAGGAAAGTATACCAGAAACCATAGCTTCCCAGGTGGTAATAGTGGTAAAGAACTCTCAACTCAATGCAGGAGACATGAGACACAGGTTTGATCTCTGGATCTGGAAGATCCCCTGGAGGAGGGCACGGCAACCCACTCCAGTATTTTTGCCTGGAGAATCTCATGGACAGAGGAGCCTGGCAGGATACAGTTGATAGGGTTGCAAAGAGTTGGATACAACTGAAGCAACTTAGCATGCACGCAGGCATACCATAAGTCAAAGTCCATGCAACAAGAAGAAAGGATTATTTAATTGGATCAATGCTTCTCTTAGGTAAAAAAGTAAAGTTAGGTTTCTTAATTTGTGATAAAATTTAGAAAAGTGAATGTTACTAGTAATAAGCTTTCCAAAGAGCTTTTGTGGAGTCATGTGATCAAAGCCAGACCGGAATATATTCAAGAGGTAATTCTAGGAAGAATTTAGAGAGAACAGGATTAAACAACATTTTCAAGAGATTTTCAATGAATAGAGGCTCAGCTCAGATGAGATCTGGAAGTCAAATATGGTAGTTACTGGGTTGGCTAAAAAGTTTGTTCAGGTTTTTCATAACATCTTACAGAAAAATTCAAAACAACTTTCTAGCCAATCCAGTATCTATCTGTCTACATATATACACAGACTTAAAATATATACTCATACATGAAGGGTGGGCTTCCCTGGTAGTTCAGATGGGAAAGCATCTGCCTGCAATGTGGGAGACCTGGGTTCGATCCCTGGGTCTGGAAGATGGCCTGGAGAAGGAACTGGCAACCCTCTCCAGTATTCTTAACTGGAAAATCCCATGAACAGAGGAGCCTGGCAGGCTACAATCAATGCTGTCACAAAGGGATATTTCAAAAGAACAGCATGTATGCTATCTATGGTGAAACAGATCACCAGCCCAGGTGGGATGCACGAGACAAGTGCTCCGGTCTGGTGCACTGGGAAGACCCAGAGGAATCGGGTGGAGAGGGAGGTGGGAGGGGGGATCGGGATTGGGAATACATGTAAATCCATGGCTGATTCATATCAATGTATGACAAAACCCACTGGAAAAAAAAAAAAAGAGTCAGACACAACTGAGCGAATATCACTTTCACTTTCATATGAAGGCTATATCTATGGTTACCCACACTGTGCATTTCATACGCATGACTCATTTATTTTGGAATTGGAAGCTTGTAGCTCTTAAGGTCTCTCATTTATTTATTCCCCACCCACCAAATCACCTGTTCATTCTCTATATCTTTAAGTCTGTCTCTGCTGTGTTATGTTTGCTCATTTGTATTGTTTTTTAGATTCCACATATAAGTGAAATAGTAGTTTTGTCTTTCTATGTCTGAATTATTTCTGTTGGCATAATGCCCTCTAGGACCATACATGTTGGCAAGAGTTCATTCTTTTTTTATGACTGAAAAATATTTATATGTCACATCTTCTTTATCCATGTATACACTGATGGACGCTTAGGGTGCTTCTGTACCTTGACTCTTATAAATAAAGGTGCAATTAAGCTAGGGATGTATATATCTTTTTGAATTGCTATTTACATTTTCTCAACATCCAAGAGTCAGACACGGTTAGCAACTAAATGACTACTATTACATTTTCTGTGAATGAATACTCAGTAGTGGAATTGCTATGTCATATATCATATAGTAGTTACACTTCTAGTTTTATGAGGATTCTACACAGATTTCCATAGTGGATGTACCAATTTACATTCCCACCAACAGTGCACAAGGGCTCCCTTTTCTATACATCTTCACCAACACTTGACATTTGTTGCCTTTTTGATAATAGCCATTCCAAAAGGTGTAAGGTTATATGTCACTGTGGTTTTGATTTGGATTTCTCTGATGATTGGTGATGTTGAGCATCTTTTCATATGCCTACTTGCCATCTGTATCAGAGTATGTCAAGGCTGCTTATTTAATTTTTATGCAGAGTACATCATGAAAAATGTCAGGCAGGATGAATCACAAGCTGGAATCAAGACTGCTAGGAGAAATATCAACAATCTCAGATATGCAGATGATACCACTCTAAAGGCAGAAAGTGAGGAGGAACTAAACAGCCTCTTGATTAGGGTGAAAGAGAAGAGTGAAAAGGCTAGCTTAAAACTCAACATTCAAAAAACTAAGATCATGGCGTCCAGTCCCATTACTTCATGGTAAACAGGTGGGTAAAAATGGAAACAGTGACAGATTTCATTTTCTTGGGCTCAAAAATCACTGTGGACGGGGACTGCAACCATGAAATTAAAAGGCATTTGCTCGTTGGAAGAAAAGCCATGACAAACATAGGTGGCTTATTACAAAACAGAGATACTACTTTGCCAACAAAAGTCTGTATAGTCAAAGCTAGGGATTTTCCAGTAGTAATGTACAAATGTGAGAGGAGGACCATAAAGAAGGCTGAGACTGAAGAACAGATGCTTTGAAATGATGAAGCTGGAGAAGACTCTTGAGAGTTCCTTGGACTGTGAGGAGATCAAATAAGTCAATCCTAAAGGAAATGAACCCTGAATATTCATTGGAGGACTGCTGCTAAATCTGAAACTCCAATCTTCTGGCCACCTGACACTAAGAGCCGACACATTGGAAAAGACTTTGATGCTGGGAAAAAATGAAGCAAAAGGAGAAGAGGGCAGCAGAGAATGATATGGTTGGGTAGCATCACCAACTCAGTGGACATGAATTTGAGCAAACTCTGGGAGATAGTGAAGGACAGGGAAGCGTGGTGTGCTGCAGTCCATGGGATCGCAAAGAGTCGGACATGAGTTCGTGACTGAACAACGTATTTTTTCCAGCAGTAATGTACAGTTTGTACAGCAATGTACAGCAGTAATGTACAAATGTGAAAGTTGGACCATATGGAAGGCCAAGTACTGAAGAATTGAAGCTTTCTAATTTTGGTGCTGGAGAAGACTCTTTAGAGTCCCTTGGACTTCAAGGAGATCAAATCAGTCAATCAAAGGAAAATAACCTTGAACATTCATTGGAAGTACTGATGCTGAAGCTGAATCTCCAATAATTTGGCCACCTGCTGAGAAGAGTTGACTCATTAGAAAAGAGCCTGATGCTGGGAAAGATGGAGGGCAGGAGAAGGAGGTAGAGAAAATGAGGTAGTTGGATAGTATCACTGACTCAATGGACAAGGTGCTCTGAAGTTGATGTTGGCCCACTATAGATAGGGTGATGTTGGATCCAAGGGTGGCTGTATAACTATGTAATACCTTAGTATGGGTACAGATTATTGTGAGATAATAGAACTGCTGAGTCACAATATTGTATAACAGAACCTCACATAGTATGAAAGGTCAATTATTAATATATTCTAAAAATAAGCAAATTCAGAGAAAAAGAGTTCATATTTAGATTGGTGGTGACCAGAGGCAGGGGTGGATTAAGGCAGTCAAAAGACACAAACTTTGTGTATTAAGTTTGTGTATTAAGAATGTAAGATACAATATGATAAATATAATTAAAACTACTGTAAGCTATATGTGCTATATATAGCATATATCTTTATACATATATAAATTTATATTTAAATGAATATAGTTTCATATATATGTATTTTATATATATATATATAAAAAGAGAGAGAGAGAGCATCGCTGACTCAATGGGCAAAATTTGAGCAAACTCCAAGAGACAGTGGAGAATAGAGGAATCTGGCAGGCTATAGCTTATGGGGTCACAAATAGCTGGACACAACAACTGAACAACAAAAAAATTTATATATGAACACTGAGAGAGCCGTTCCTATTAGTTCTCACCATAAGGAAACATTTTTTCTATTTCTTTAATTTTATTTATATCTGAGATACTGAATGTTCCCTAAACCTACTGTGATAATCACTTCATGATATACACAAGTCAAATAATTATGCTGTGTGTCTTAAAGCTTATATAGCGCTTTATCCCAATTATGCCTCAATAAAACTGGAAGAAAAACAAAATTGGAAATACAGGAAAAAAGACATGCAAGAATGTTTATATCCATTTCATGTATAGTATATATCATAAATATATTCTATGTGCAAATTATATCATGTTATCTACATACTATATGCTGTAATATATATGTGCTAGCTGCTCAGTCATGTCCAATTCTTTCAGAACGCATGGACTCTAACCAGCTAGGCTCCCCTGTCCATTGAATTCTCCAGCAAAGAATATTGGAGTGGATAGTCATTCCCTTCTCCAAGGGATCTTCCCAACCAAGGGATTGAATTTGGTCTCCCACTTTGTGGGCAGATTCTTTACCATTTGAACCACCAGGGAATAATATATATTAAAGCAACAATAAAATAGTTTTGAATTCTGATGGGAAAAATAAGGTGGTGAATAAAAAAGAAAGTTGGGAAAAGATAAGTGATTGTGCTAATGTCTATGATATGTTAGAAAGGCTGGAACTAGTATCTACATTAAAAACTTGAATATTATCTTCATGGTAACATAAGGTTCACCTACACATAATGTAGATGCAACAATAGGAACAGGTTATAGTGTTCTTTTGATTGTTTTTATTAGTAAATGAGGAACCAGTTCAATAGCTGAGCTTTCTTAGGAGAGAGGAGGTTTGTGAACTTGAGCATGGAGGAGATATATGAGGTACTTGCCAAGAAAATATGGGCTGAGTACTGCAAAACAGAGAGAGCATGCATTAAGCTATGGGTCACAGTTTTAAAGGGAGATCATTCAGAATGATTCCAGCTAAGTTTAGGTGTCCTCCAACACATGTGGTATAGACACTGAGGTTTGCTAAAGGATAACTTGCATTTTTCTGGAAATAGTTTTCAAAGCAAAAAAAAAAAAAAGACTGAGGAGTGTATATATGATAATGATTATAATAGACAATGAAACTTAAGCTGGGGAATAAAAGAAGTTAATAGAGTGGGTGATTTGAGTCACCTACCCATCATTTGAAAAGATGATAGAATCCACAGATATTAAAATTACATCATTTCTATGTATTTGGTAGACTATAAATATGATTTTCTTATAAGTAGAAACACTATCAAATATGACTTAAAAAAAAATTAGGCATCTAAGAATGAAGAACTTGGAAAGTTGAATAAGAACTTCTGTGGATTACAAAACAACAGCAATGATGGTGCTTTAAGATACACATCATGACAAGACATAATAGCCAAGGAAGAGTCTCCTAAGAGGGAGACTCAGTAAACAGAACTACTTGATATATGACTGAACATAGTTATTACTGAAGATCTTTGTTTAATATACATTTTTTAAGTTTATTATCTGTTAATCCATGAGTAAAAGTAGTGATGGGATTATAGTAACCATGCTAAAGTACTTTTCATTAATATGTATTCAATTTTACAAATTAATTATCATGTAACTAACATTCTTTTATACATTTGTTTTTGCTTCATGCTTAAAATTGACAATACAATTTATCAAATGTATTTTTGCAAGTTCCTTACTGGAATGTTTACTGAAATATTTTCAGATATCTGTGTCTAACTGTCTACATGTACAGCAATTCATTAAAATTTATTTCATTTTGTTCTTGAACTTACTGTCTTCCACTAAAATATTGCATAAATAAATCAAAGTTACATTTACTAGGAAATTTGTTATTTTTGTTAAGTCTATGGATATTCACTGAAATCTACATATTTCTTTGTCTACATTATTTTATATTTTCCTCTAAGGTAGTAGATTCCTTCAAAAGATAAAGTAAATAACATATGAAGTCTAAAGCAGAATATGGCATTTACAAGAAAAGGTGATATTATTTTCTGCTATAAAGACAAAGAAAACTAACTTTCAGTATGTAAATAATGTTTTTCCCAGGATAATCATGGTAAAATTGTCAACTAATATATTATTCTATGAAAAAGATAACGGTTTCTTTCTGCTAGAAATACTTATGTATATTTTAAAATAACCATTCACTAATAAATACTTTAAAAAGAAAAAATGATATTTTTTTATTTTTTAATTGTTTCCTAGAATTTCCTTAAAAATGTTTTTTTTTAAATTACATGTTGGACTTATGACTAGTCATCTTAGAAACTTTTTATTTGAGCTGTGAGCTGGAAAAGAAATTTCAGAAAGTTGTAAATGATTGAAAATCCACTTTTCAACAAGCTCAGAAGCATCCCAGGAAGATTTCCAACATGCCTAATTATATTCTACCATCTACATCAGATGAGGAAGAGAAGTATCCATTTGCCTGCTGCCCAGCAGGGATCTACAATACTGCTCTCAGAGCACTACAATGAAAAAATGCATTAGGATGATTTTAAAAATGTCACTCATATACAAAATCCTTCAGAAAAGCCCATTATCTGTGGAAAGACAAAAAAAAAACACTGGCATTAAAATCTACAGGTGCCAGAAGCATGCTCTTTACCATTCTTCTTTACAATCAGAAACTTTCCTTTTCCCAATGTAAAGACATTACCAAAGCAATCAGCTTTTCATGTACAGATAAGCTACATGGAAAGAAATTGCAAATACATTGCCTCATATCTTAAGTTATTATAAAATCATAAACTGAAAGATTAGTAAATATCTGAATTTAAAATGGAATTCACATGGAAATAAAAAGTATATCTTAAAATATATGATTATCTACTGACTCAAGAGAAAGATGTACAGAATAGTGAAATGTTGGAGTTTGATGGAGATTTACTTTATCAATCATGGAACTGAAAAATGAATCAACTTACCTAAAGCCACAGAGAAGGTAAGTGGCAAATCCAGAAACTGAAATAAAGAATCACTGTTGCAACTAAGTCATTTTACTTGAAATGGGGATACAATTCAAACATATTTGAAATTCATGAGCTATACAAACAAATTATTTGTATATATCTTATTTTATGTATAGCTGCATTGGATATCTAGATCACATTAATTTCAGTGTTGGTGTGTCTTTTCATGTGTGTGTGTGTGTGTGGGGGTGCTGTGATGAAAGAAATATAGTAAGTTTAAAGGTAGAGGTTCTCTACAGGGTGCCCACACAAGAGCAATTTTGAGGAGTTTCAAAATAAAACTCCCTAATCACTGTCAGAGATACTGTAAGAATACTTAGAAACTGGTGCTGTTCCTGGTCATAGCAAACACCCTCTTCCCACAACACAAGAAACGACTCTACACATGGACATCAGCAGATGGTTAATACTGAATTCAGATTGAATATATTCTTTGAAGATGAAGATGGATAAGCTTTATACAGTCAGGAAAAAACAAGACTGGGAGCTGACTGTGGCTCAGATCATGAACTCCTTATTGCAAAATTCAGACTTAAATTGAAGAAAGTAGGAAAAATCACTTGGTCATTCATGTATGACCTAAGTCAAATCCCTTATGATTATACACAGGAAGTGACAAATAGATTCAAGGGAGAAGATCTGATGGAGTGCTTTAAGAACTATGGAAGGAGATTCATGGCATTTCAAGGAGGCAGTGATCAAAACAATCCCCAAGAAAAAGAAATGGAAAAAGGCAAAGTGATTGTCTGAGGAGGCCTTACAAACAGCTGAGAAGAGAAGTGAAAGGCCAAGGAGAAAAGGAAAGATATTCCGATCTGAATGCAGAGTTCCAAAGACTAGCAAGGAGAGATAAGAAAGCTGTCCTCAGTGATCAATGCAAAGAAATAGAGGAAAACAATAGAATGGCAAAGACTAGAGATCTCTTTAAGAAAATTAGAGATACCAAGGAAACATTTCATGCACATACAGATACAATGAAGGACAGAAATGGTATGGATCTAACAGAAGCAGAAGAAATTAAGAAGAGGTGGCAAGAATACACAAAAGAACGATACAAAAAAGATCTTCATGACCCAGATAACCACCATGGTGTAATCACTCACCTAGAGCCAGACATCCTGGAGTGTGAAGTCAAGTGAGGAAGCATCACTATGAACAAAGCTAGTGGAGGTGATGGAATTCCAGTTGAGCTATTTCATATCCTAAAAGATGATGCTGTGAAACTGCTGCACACAATATGCCAGCAAATTTGGAAACCTAAACAGTGGCCACAGGACTGGAAAAGGTCAGTTTTCATTCCAATCTCAAAGAAGTGAAAGTGAAGTCATTCAGTCGTGTTCAACTCTTTGCGACCCCATGGACTTTAACCTACCAAGCTCTACCATCAACTGGATTTTCCAGGCAAGAGTACTGGAGTGGATTGCCATTTCCTTCTCCAGAGGATCTTCCCAACCCAGGGATCAAACCCAGGTCTCCCACATTGTAGGCAGACACTTTTACCATCTAAGCCACCAGGGAAATCCAAAGAAAGGCAATACCAAAGAATGTTCAAACTACTGCAGAAATGCACTCATCTCACGCACTAGCAAATTAATGCTCAAAGTTCTTCAAGCAAGGCTTCAGCAGTACATGAACTGAGAACTTCCAGATATTCCAGCTGGTTTTAGAAAAGGCAGAGGAACCAGAGATCAAATTGCCAATATCCATTGGAACATGAAAAAAACAAGAGAATTCCAGAAAAACATCTATTTCTGTTTCACTGGCTACACTAAAGCCTTTGACTGTGTGGATCACAACAAATTATGGAAGATCCTTAAAGAGATGGGAATACCAGTCCATCTTACCTGCCTCCTGAGAAACCTGTATGCAGGTAAGGAAGCAACAGTTAAAACCTGACATGGAACAACAGACTGGTTCAAAACTGGGAAAGGAGTATGATGACAAGGCTGTACATTGTCACCACGCTTATATGCAGAATACATCACGAGAAATGTCAGGTTGGATGAAGCACAAGCTGGAATCAAGATTGCCAGGAGAAATATCAATAACCTCAAATGCAGATGACACCACCCTTATGGCAGAAAGTGAAGAGGGACTAAAGAGCCTCTTGATGAAGGTGAAAGACGAGAGTGGAAAAAGCTGGCTTAAAATTCAACATTCAGAAAACAAAAATGACATCTGATCCCATCACTTCAAGAAAAAGAGATGAGAAACAACAGAAACAGTGACAGATTTTATTTTCTTGGGCTCCAAAATCATTGCAGATGGTGACCGCAGCATGAAACTAAAAGACACTTGCTCCTTGGAAGAAAAGTCATGACAAACCTATACAGCATATTATAAGCCAAAACATTACTTTGCCAACAAATTCCATATAATCAAAGCTATAATTTTTCCAGTAGTCACATGTGGATGTGAAAGTTGGACTATAAAGAAGGCTGAACACCAAAGAATTGATGCTTTTGAACTGTGGGTTTGCAGAAGACTCTTGAGAGTCCCTTGGATTGCAAAGGAATCAAACCAGTCAACCATAAAGGAAATCATTCCTGAATGTTCATCAGAAGGACTGATGTTGAAGCTGAAGCTCCAACACTTTGGCCACCTGATGTGAAGAGCTGACTCATTAGAAAAGACCTGAATGCTTGGCAAGATTCAAGGCACGAAGATAAGGGGACGACAGAGAATGATATGGTTGGATGGCATCACTGACTCAATGGACATGAGCAAGCTTCGGGTGATGGTAAAGTATAGGTAAGCCTGGCATGCTGCAGTCCATGGGGCCACAAAGAGTCAGACATGACTGAACAACATGGTACATTTGAAACTCTGGAAGAGAGACTTAGACATTATCCAGGGAGAAAGGCTCAGACAGGTACACATGTATACATCTCTGTATGTGATTCTGATGTACAACCTTGGTTTGGTACTTCTCACCCCTTCCCCTGATTATTAACTCAAATTTTAATATCACAACAAGGCAGAATATTGGGATAACTAATATTATTTAAGATTTTCTAATATAATGTAATATCAAATTAAAGAATTTTCTTTTAGACATTGATAATCATACAAACTGTTATACAGAAATTTATGGAAATGGAATTCTATCACTTGGAATTTAACACATTTAATTATCTACAATCCCTGATTCTTGGATCATCTCTGCAATTTCGTAAATTCCCTTCACTATTTTGTGATACAGTCACCTACAGTAAGTAATATGTATAGTTCAACTGGATATGGCTGTCTTTAAAATATCTGAACAGCCATATCATGATTTCTTTTTCAATTATTTAGTAAAACATTTTTGCTGGTTTTATTTATCCCTAGTTGTTGTTATTGTTGCTTTTATCAATCTTAATATCAGGCACTAAGAATTGACTATAATTACACCCTAGATGCATCTTCAGGATTTGGTAAAGAAGTATTAACAAAGTTCCTTATAAAAATACAGGTGTAAAAATTCTGCAAAGTATAACTACTTACAAAGGTACATTAAAAATAATTATAAACTTTCATTATTAAAGATGATGTTATAAATATGTCACCATATTTCAGATTTTCACTTCACTGCAAGTTTTATAATAAAGTGCAGATATTTGAAACACTGCTGTCTTTCTTAAATCAGTAATTGTGGCTTTGGCAGTCTCATTTTGTAAATTCTATTAAAAGAGATAAAAGAAGTTGAAAATCTTGAGTTGTTTTCTATAATATAAAGGTGTTGCAAATTACACCATTAACTTTTTTTAACTTTCTTCTTAAATCAGTCTAAGAAAGTTAAAAAAAGTTAATGGTGTAATCCAACTCTCACATCCATACATGACCACTTCCAGTGGTCTGTGGAGAAAGCTGAGCGCCGAAAAATTGATGCTTTTGAACTGTGGTGTTGGAGAAGACTCTTGAGTCCCTTGGACTGCAAGGAGATCCAACCAGTCCATCCTGAAGGAGATAAGTCCTGGGTGTTCATTGGAAGGACTGATGCTGAAACTGAAACTCCAATACTTTGGCCACCTCATGTGAAGAGTTGACTCACTGGAAAAGACCCTGATGCTGGGAGGGATTGGGGGCATGAGTTTGAGTAAACTCTGGGAGTTTGACGGACAGGGAGGCCTGGCGTGCTGCGATTCATGGGGTCACAGAGTCAGACACGACTGAGCCACTGAACTGAACTGAACTGAAGCAGTTTTTGTCAGCCTAAACAAATTTAAAGGAGGTGTTCTGAAGATGATATACTTTCCAAAATGCACCAATGCAGAGGCCTGTCAGAAGAACAAGCTGAACCAAGTCTGTGATAGCACAGAAAAATATGCCAAAGCTATATCTGGAGGGTGTAGAAGTCCACTTATATACTTAAAATTTCTATTTTGATATGAAACTTCACATTTCAGAACTACATATTCATAAGTGAAACACTGCTAATTTTAAATATGCCTTGATTCCTCTCCTGAACAGTGCACTATGAAGCAGAAAACATTTTTTTTTTACACTGCTGTATTCTTTGTGCATAGGACAGCACATGGAAACATAGAAGCCCTCAATAAAAGATGTTGATGGTTATTAAATGAACTTGGGCAAATGGTACAGGAAACATTAGCAATGGAAATTTCTGTTACTTTAAAGATTATTTTACTGTTTACATTTTATTAAATGTAATTTTCAAGAACTCATATTTGCTTTAGAATGAAAAAAGGAGGAAATACCAAAAGGCTAATGTAACCTTCATATTTTATATATATATATGTATATATATATATATATATATATAAAATTAAGAATTTTTAGTAGAGATTTTCATATAATGTGAAAAACTCACTCCATTATCCTTTGCCCTCCATTAAAAGTGGTTTACATAAATGAATCATTTAAAACCACTCTAGAAGTTTCCTTTAGGTCCAAAGCTGTACCTACTCAGAAAATAATATCCTAGAGCATAAAACAATATAATAATGAACACAATAGTAAAATTATCAATACCTTTATGCTAAGAATTTAATTTGATATAAATTTTAAAACATATTATTCAAGTGGTTGTATCAAAGAATTGTCTCTCTTTATGGTTTCTAGAAATCCCTTTTGTCTTGGTATTTTATTCTGTAAGAACATTTGAAGCATGGTACAGATCACAGTAACTCAATTCATGGAGAAAAATGCTTGTCACTTTTCTACAATCAAAATAGAAACACTTTGGTACAACTATGACTTCCGCATATAAGTATAAAGATAACTGTTAAAGTATTGTTTCTTTTTAACCTTAAATGTCAGTGTAAATACATCTATTTATGTGAAGCAATAGAAAGCAATCTGGACTTAACTAAAGTTAACAGTGAATCAGTAAGTATGGTTGTTTTCTTTGACACAGGAAAAAAAAACAGTTTTCAAATAAATGCAAAAGAACAGATAATCCTATTATTTTAATCACAAAGTTTGAGCTGATCTAAACTCAGACTATGACCAGCATTTCATATTTTACTTCAGCAAAATAAAAATAAGTTACTTTTGAAGCTAAATCACTATTTTTTTCCCTAATTTAAAACAAATTTAAATTTATTTTGGCCACATTGCAGGCATGTGAGATCTTAGGTCCTGACCAGAGATCAAACCCACACACCCTGCATTGGAAGCCCAGAGTCTTAACTACCAGTCAGGGAAGTTCTACTATACTTTATTTATTGAGTTTACTGGCATCATTTTGAAGGATCATTTGGTGTTAAGGACTGAAATTAAATGAGTTTTTGCTACTAAGATTTGTGAACATTCTACCCATTAATTAATAATGTAGTATGTGTATTTACTGAAGGGAAGTGCTTGATCTCACAAATAGAAATATTTCCCCAAGGCAGGGATTAAACCTGGGTCTCCCCAATTGCAGGCAGATTCTTTACCAACTGAGCCACAAGGGAAGCCCAAGAATACTGGAGTGGGTAGCCTATCCCTTCTCCAGAGGATCTTCCATCCCAGGAATAGAACCGGGGTCTCCTGCATTGCAGATGGATTCTTTACCTACTGAGCTATAAGGGAACCAAATTAAATGAGTTTTTGTTACTAGATTTGTGAACTTTCTTCCCGTTAATTAACAATGTAGCATATTTATTTGTTGAAGGGAAGTGCTTGACCTCACAAATAGAAGAAAGGCAAATAGGGTTTGTTCTCAAAATTTTATAGCCAAACTTTGTATCATGTTAATTTTATGCAAGTTTGAAATAAAAGAAGTGTTTTAAAACTATGGTATGTGTACCAGTGAAGGTGCACATGCTAAGTTTAGGGCTTATTTTGAAACAAATTTTACTTTATAGTTTCATATTTACTTTGATGTGAATTTTAAAATGTGACATCTTTTTGCTTATAATTAAAATAAAAACCTAATTTAATTTAAAGAAAAAAATTAAGTGTATGACAGTCCAGGCAGCATGTAAATATGGAAAAGAAATGAAACTGATGGTCAAATGACTGAAGTTTGAAAAATTCTGCTTTAAAACAGAATTCACGGCTATACCATTTCAACTACTTCTTACTCGGTGTAGAGTGGGCTTAATTTCTAGTGGAGGCAGCAGAGGATGTGTCTGACTCAATGAACCTGAATTCAGGCAAACTGGGAGATGGCAGGGGACAGATTACAGATCAGGCTTTATCTCTTAGAGTAATCAGAGAATCTCTCCTCATCTAGGATTGGAAGTAAGTCTCTGATTACTTGATAATGTTTTAAGGCTAAAATAAGTGAATATAATGAGTCTCTCATTATTGTTATGTATATAAGAAAACATCAATTAAATGAAAAATGTAAGTTATATGTAAATTTAATCTCATTATTTTTACATGTGTGAAAATGCCAATTCAGTTAACATAAATTATGTAAAAGCAGAAATCTACTTTCCTAATGCACAAAGAAATATGAAAGAGTTAAGAGTTAAATGACAGCCAGGATTTTGTGAATGTAAATTATTTTCATTTTCATAGTACAAGGTAGAGGAATTGAAATTCCAGTAAGGTATTTTATGGATTCAGTGTATACCAAACGTCTGTATGTAGGAAAACTTAACAGTTTAAAACTTCGTGTCTTAATGAGAAACATCTTTAATATTAAAATTTGACATTTTTCTCTTATGAATTTATTTTTAGGTTGACTATGATAGTTGTCTTTTCAAAAAATAAATCATTCTTGCATTTCTACAAGTTACTTGGTGAACTGGAGACCAATATGAGATTTAATTATATAGAAAACACTGCATATACAATGCTTTTGAAAATCACTGTATATTAAATTGCTGTTACCTTATCACCTTCAGAAAAAGTGATGCCATCCACTGCTCTTTTCCAGGTGATTGCTGGAATAGGCTCCCCTTCTGCTTCACATATGAGTGTGACTTGACCATTCTCATATGTAGTCTCATTTTTAAGCTGTATTATGTGAGGCTGTACTGTAAAAAACATATACATTACTCGATCTGTATTAAAAGAAAATATTATTATTCATAGTGGGCATTTCAGTACACAATAGCATAGTATGAAATGATTAATGTTGCAGTGGTTATAGTGCCATGCTTGCTTCATAAGAGTGCCAGGAGAGTTGCAAATTATAGGAGAAAGAGCTTTAAAAATAATGTTCATAGATTACGATTATAAAAATAATTTGAAGTGGTTTAGAAACCAATAGAAAAATATAATCCTTTCCAAGATTTTGTCAACTAAAGCTATTTAATTTTTTCCTCTTAAAGCTACAAAATTAAAATGTCCTCTTAAAACCACAAGTGTACTATGTGTGTGTGTCTGTGTATGACATTTGCTTTTGTAGTGATTATCTCTTAAACTTAAGAAACAGTTTCACAAAAGGGGGGTAAATAGTGACTGTACCCTGAATACATAGTAAGTGCAACTATGTACAATACTTAAAATACTTAACAAGTAAATATATATGCATACTATTTATCTTTATTATTATGGTTGATTTATTTTGCCCTTAGATTGCCTTAATATTATTAGAAAGAATAGATAATTATTTCTTTGTAATTATGACAGCTAGAAGACCAAACCATCATGTCTACTAATTTAAATTATATTAATATTAAAATCATGTCCCTTAACAAATTTTATGCCAAAGAGGTTTAACATTTTAAACTCTGTATTGTCAGAATTTCTTAAGCTTTTATTTGTTTGAACATAAAAGTGATAAAAGTCAGCACCTGTTACTTCAGAGCAAGTAACAGTTTTTTTTAAATCATTAAATGTAATCAATTTTGAAGTAGATGTATGTTGTTCTTTTCTTAGAAAAATAAATTCTTGATATCAGAAACAGGACATATATAATTTTTTTAATTCAATGTTTATTCCATTGACTTTAACGGTTTTAGCTTTATTTCCACTATATATGCACAATTTTGTATCAAACACAATATGAATCTGTTCACTGTTACTATGCAAAATAATTACAACAGTCAAGTAGCATATTAGTTTTCATTCATTATTTTATATTTAAAAGGTAAAAAAAAATTAGAAACCTTTTCTTTGTTCTTACTCAGTGTCACTTAAATTTAAAAAAATAATTAAACAGTATTTCATATGCGCTCATTGAGATAGATTAAGATTATCCTTTGAAATTATCTCAAAGTCTATCATTTCTAATTATTAATTTAGTTTATACTAAGTCATGTTTAGCATTGCACATTTTAAAAAGAACATTTTCTTAAGTGGGAAATAATACTTGAATAAATTATATGCTTTCTATAATTTCTAATAATTTTGAGAATTGTTAGAAATAATGTATTTGTCTTTGTTCTATGTGAACAATTTTCTCCTGGTTCATAGCTTTGCTGATTTCTCATCATTAAAGATATTTTTGTAAACACATCTATGCATAACCCTTCTGAGAAACTTTCCAACATCATGATCTCCAAAATAATAGCCCTTTTTAGACTGATCTAGTTTCACATTCTTCTTAGAACACCTTATTATTCTAATTTTATTTTTATTTTAATATACTTTGGTATATTCTTTACTGTCTGTCTTACTTAACTAGAATATAGGCTTTATGAAAATCTCCCTGGTACAAGAAATATTTCTATTACAGCTGCTCAAGGACCAACTGGCCAAGGGTGTGTCCACAGGTATATACCATTCATTTTTTGGTCTAAACAGTATTGCTGCATCTGCCAAATGCAAACACTGGTCCCTTCTACTCTTCAAAGTACTCCTTCCTTCCTGCCCCTCTCATTGTTGGGAAAGTGTTGTGATAACAACATTGTTAAAAATGGAGAAAGCATACTAAATATTAGTAGTGCATATGATTCTTAGTGTTTGCTTTTTAAAGAGAATAATCATATTCTAAATATCCACCACCAAAATCTTCTCCTCTTACAAATATAATAGAAGCTAAATCAATAATTAAAAAATAAATATACTGATTTTTGTACTTTCTATAAGTTCTGTAAAGAAAGAGATATGGCTCTAATGTGGAAGGTATTTATATTGCATGTCCTTTTAATAAAATGAAAAGGGAATATTTAATCATGGTTACAGGTCAATGTTCCTAATTATAGCCTTTTGAATGAACTCTCGAAGTATATTAAAAGTAAAACAGAACCCAAAATGTGTCATTTAAACATTTATGAAGAACAACCCACAGATACAATATATTTCTTTATGTATAATTTAAAAAATTTTTATTCCAGCCTCTGCTATGAGTTCATCAAATATTTTATAAAAATTTACATGTGTAATCTCATATAATTCTTAAATAAATCTATCTTGTAGCTGCAATTTTAAAATATATTTTAGAGATGAGAAAACTAAAACTTAGGTTTAGAAATTAATTTAATTATAAGTAGCTCATATAAGTGACAGAGACATCCCCAATTTGATCCAGACCTTCCTCTAGACATCAAAGTTTTAACTACTATGCTATAATACTTACCAAAGACTTGGAGAAGCACCTGCTTTTCATCTTCTCCTGCCTTATTTGTGGCCTTGCAGATATAAGGGCCCCCATCACTATTGATTATGTTCCTGACAGTGAGTTCTGTATTGCTTCCTTTCAATGAGTACTTTTCATTTTCTTCAATGAACTTGCCATTCCTAAAGAAGGAAACAGGTTGATCTTCATAAATCTGAGTTCATTTTTCAGGATCAGATCCCTTTAGCATTTTGACCTATAATGTCAATCACTTCATGGCTACTGTCATTGATACATAAAGCTATATTCCAACTAAACTTATACATTTATTAGCTCAAAAAAATTTAATGCATAAGTAGTAACATTATACTTGAAAGTTGCTTTGACTTTAGAGGCAAGAATAACACTTGAGTTGTGTTGAAATCTTCACACACCTTAGGCAAAAGCACTTTTGTTAATTTCAGACTTGATTATTAGCAAAAATAAAAATAAAAAAAGCTTTATTCTGGTAAGTCAACACTTATCTATGAAATATATTTATTTACTAGGTTACAGGGACACAATAGACTTCCCCAATGCCTCAGGGTAAAGAATCCACCTTCAATGCAGGAGATGTAGGCTCGATCCCTGCACTGGGAAGATCCCCTGGAGAAGGAAATGGCAACCAACTTTCACTCCACTATTCTTGTCTGGGAAATCCCATGATTTCCCAGAGGAGGCTGGTGGGCTACAGTCCAAGGGGTCGCAAAACAATCAGACATGACTGAATGACTAACCAACAACAAGAAGTATAAAAATTTAGGGTCTCCCTTTAGGTGTTACTTCCTTGGTGGCTCAGATCGTAAGTAGTCTGCTTGCCATTGCAGGAGACCTGGGCTCAATCCCTGAGTTGGGAAGATCCCCTGGAGAAGGAAAGGCTACCCACTGCAGTATTCTTGCCTGGAGAATCCCATGAACGGAGGAGCCTGGCAGGCTACAGTCCATTGGATCGCAAAGAATCGGATATGACTGAGCAACTTCACTTTAGGGGTAGGGAGTTTTACCTGTCCATATGAATTTAAATTAAAAAGGAAATGTACACAAGAATTATTAGAAATTTTCTTAGAAAGAAACAATATTTTTCTGATATTCTAAATGATCTTTTCAGTGAGTTCTAGTTCTGCTTTCTAGAAAGTACTGCCACATATCTTAAAATAATTTGTATTTTCTATGACTCAATAACATCCATTTTTCCAGTTTTTATTGACATGTCTAAATATACCATAAAGTGTGCAAAAAAATTCACAAGTGGTGTACTACAACACTGGGCAAATACTAAACGGCAAATGTATACAGTGCTCTGCAATTTTATGCTTTTTCACAATTTCAGTAATCAAACATTTTCAAGTATGAATAATAAGATTTCAGCATTTCTGTCTAGAATTTTATGTACAGATAGGGCTTTTACCCCAATTCTTAATCTGGTCAATAAAGAAGTATTCATTTGTATCATCATCAATTAGAAGTTTTAGCAATTTGTGGCTTAAGACTCACTTTCTTTCTCTTTTTCACCTGGATAAATACAATTAGCCCATACATGTGCATTTTCCCGCCCATCCTCATTCACAGGTAAGAGAACTAAACATCTAAATATGGTTTCCCCACCCCTCAATCCACAGATGAAAAGGCTTAGGTTTACACAGCATTATAAGCAGCAAGTTAAGTAAATTCTAGTGTTTTTTATGATAAAGGGATTTTTCTTTACTTTATGTGAAATACTGTTCTAAAGGTTTGAAATACAGCAGATGAGTGGGACAAAGCCACTTATTTGAAGAATTCATAATCTGACTGGCAGTAATAGAGGGTAATATAGATCCCATTAGTGCATTTATTCATAACTTTGTGTGTGTGCTGGGAGGAGTGAGGGACCTATTATAACAGAAGAGAAAGAAAAAGATGATGGTTGGAATACTCTGTGAATTTTCTTGGGGAAAAATCCATGATCTAGGCTTTGACATGAATGGGTATGTCTTGAAGAATTTAAAGCAGTCAATTTGTAAAGATCAGGGTGCTCAGGGCCAGTGCACTGGGATGTCCCTGAGGGGTGGGATGGGGAGGGAGCTGGTGGGGGGGGTTCAGGATGGGGACACATGTACATCCAAGAAAATTCCCAGAGTATTCCAGCCATCATCTTTTTCTTTCTCTTCTATTATAATAAATTAATTATTAATTATCAGCCATGGCTGATTCATGTCAATATATGGCAAAAATTGTTACAATATTTTAAAGTAATTAGCCTCCAATTAAAATAAATAAATTAATTTTTAAAAAGAGATCATGTTTCCTTAAAGAGTTCAGTTTAAAAATACTATTAAAGAATAATAATTCAGGTACTAGTTCTAATTGTGTCCCTCCCAATAAACCTATTATATAGAAAGTAGTCATTGTTATCCATAATGCATTTCTGTAAAATGTCCATGTCTGGAAAAAAACAAATAAACAAACTCTCAGTGGATCCAGACAGGGTCTCTGAAGTGTAGTGGAAGACAGAGTTCTCAGCTGGGGGAAGTTAAAGTGACTAGAATTTACAGGTTTAAAAAATAAAAATGTGAGAAGGCACAAGAGAGAACTGAAGAATCTGCAGAGCTTTCCCAATCAATCTTCTTAAAAAATTTTATAGGAATGTAGTTGATTTACAAGGCTGTGGTACAGTGTATGCAAGTAAGGCTTCCCCAGACTAAGGAAAGAACCACTAGAATAAATAAAGCACAGTAATACCAGGAGCTCACCATAGACCAGGAAGAATTTGCATTCCTTCGATCCAGAGTAGAAAGACCTCCTAAAACACAAGGTATTAAATTGCCTCCTTACAAGAATATTGCTTCAGTAATGAAGCCAAATTAATCTTATACTGAAAGGTTGCTCCATATCCATCTAAAAGAGCTTTAAAGCAAATCTCAAGAAGATCAACTTCTCCCAAGTACCTTAACTGCATCCAAAGCTAAAGTAAAAGAAAATGAAAATATCCAGCACCTGAAAACATAAAACTCTCTACCTGGCACCCGATAAAAATTGGCAGGATAGTAAATAGGCAGGAAAATATGACCTATAATAAGTTAAAAAAAATCAATTAGTATAAAATATTCAGAAAAGACACAGATGATACTATTAGTAGACAACATCATTTAAATAGCTATTACATTCTATATGCTGAAGGAAGTCATATATGAGCTTGGTAAGAGAAGAATAGAAAACAAACAAAAAAGGCTTCTAGCAAACTTACAGACAAAAAAGGTAGAATGATGAAAAACACTCTGGCGGAATTAACAGCATATTAGACATTACAAGTGGGTTTAGTCTAAGGAATGCAAGGTTGTTTTAATATTTGAAAACCCATGGAATACACCAATTAAAACAGTTAACAATACAAATCCACATGGTATTCTCAAAAGAATAAGTATACGATTCTCAGAAGAAGAAACATTGGAGCGGAAATGAAGAAAGTAATATTCAGAGTTTCTGTTTTTATCCCCACTTTGGTTTTCATGTCGCCAAGTGCTTCTGGTTTTCTTTGTGAAAAATTCTTATTTTTCTTCAATGCTTGGTCTTAAATTACCTTCTTTACTGACTTCACTCACACTTCTTGGAGATAGTATCACTATGCAACAGGCAGTCTGGATTTTTCTCTCTGTGCTGCTGCCCTATGCTTTTTGGAATTTTTTTTCACAAAAATAACATGTATGTGAAAGTGGTAGTCACTCAGTTATGTCCAACTCTTTGCAACCCCATGGACTGTAGCCCACCAGGCTCCTCTGTCCGTGGGATAAGGATACTGGGATTGGGTTGCCATGCCTTCCTCCTGGGGATCTTCCCGACACAGGGATCAAACCCGTGTCTCCTGTGGCTCCTGTATTGCAGGTGGATTCTTTACCGCGGAACCACCGGGGAAGTCCAAACATTTCTATATACACAGGTAAATACATCGCAGTAAAAACTTCTCTCTGATACCAATTTTACCTCCTTTAAGAATAGTACCATATATTCCAATTCTCCCACTGTATAGTATACATCCAGCAAGTAGAATATCTATTATTTTATTCCAGTCAAATGATGAGACTAATGTCATATGAAAAAAAAAATGGAGATGCAGAACTATGGAGTTAAGTTATTCAATTATAGTAGCCTCTGATTCATTCTAGACTGCATGATTTTTATATTTCCACATACATATGAGAATTTTGAACTAATATTAAACTTAAGAAGAAAATCTAAACCAAAAGGCAGTCTCTCCAGAAAGATAAAATGGTGAGAATAAGATTCTAAAATGATATTTGTTCACCGTAATGAATGATCCAAGAGCTTTTCCTTGCTGTGGTTAGATCTAATATTGACTGTTAAGGGTACACATTAGAAACCAGAAGTCTCTGAGAAACATGATAATTATCTGGGGTGAATGTATTAATGTTTGATGTGTAATCACCTTAAAAATATCAACAGTGTGTCAGAAAGGAATTAGCAAAGAAAGTCTAAAAACACCTGTCTGAAGAAATATCTTGTTTATTGCTACCTGCTATGCTAAGTGGTTAAATAAGGACTTGAAACCTGAAGATAATATCAGTAAATGCTCAGAAAGTAATGAAAAATAGTTTTGAATTTCAATTATTCTCCTTAAAATGTTATTTAAAACCTAATCATTCTTATGGGCAATTTTGTCAACTTGAATATATTTTTTTCTTGTTTTCTAATTGTTTTCTTGAAGCTATTCTATAGCATATGATTTATAACATGATATTTATAAATTTGCTTCAGTAGTAACCTTAATTAATAGCTAATACATGTTTAAAAGACTCCATTTTTAAACTTTCATTGTCTCCATTTTAACAGCGTGAGTCACAACCTAAAAGAATGGAATATTTTCATATCTGTTCTATGTTAACAGAAATCAAATAACATTTAAAAATTCAGAAAATATATAAAAGTGAATTGTAAAACAATAGATTTATAATAGAGACTTTATTCATCTGAATCTTTATATAACATTAAATTTATTATAATTTAGCTCTAGAAAATTACCTTTATTTGTCATAATATAGTATGCGAACAAAACATACAATTATGTTTGTGTGGGTTAATCGCTCAGTTGTGTCTGACTCTTTGCAATCGCTTGGACTGTAGCCCACCAGGCTCCTCTGTCCACGGGGTTCTCCAGGCAAGAGTACTAGAGTGGGTAATCATTCCCTTCTTCAGGGATCTTCCCGACCCAGGGACTGAACCCAGGTCTCCCACGTTGCAGGCCGACTCGTTACTGTCTCAGCCACCAGGGGCATACAACAGTGGCATCTTACTAGATTTCCCACTTCTGGGCACTCTCCAGTAGTAACAGTAAAATGGCTGAATCAGTCACAGGGCTCCTGGACCCATTTTAGCCAGAAACATGCCTGTTAGACTGACCAAAGCTATAAACGCAGCCTTTGACTTGTATTAAATCACTGTGTTGCTCTCTTCAACAATTTAACCAACTGAACTGGAAACAAAAGCCTCATCATTTTTTAAATGAAATTCAAAAATAATGGTTTCCTTCCAGACAAAATGATAAGATTGTAAGTATTTTCCCAGAAGCCTGACTATGGACGCAAGGCAAGAGAGTGTGGGTACATAACCTACCTGTACCAGGAGATGGTGGGCTCAGGAGAGCCTGAGGCCCTGCAGGAAAATGTCATCTCTTCTCCTCTCTCCGCTGTGGCATTAAAAGATTTCTGAGGCATTGTGATCACTGGTGGCACTGAAAAACAGAAGAATGTAGATTAAATAAAGATGAAAAATAGTTTACCAACACCATTGAGACTGTTTCACCATTGCCTTTTTTTTTTTAAAGCTAAGCTTTAAAACTTGATAGCTCACCTCTGTACTGAAATCAAAAGGACTGACCTGACGGCATAGAAAAATGACTTTAAAATCACAGATCTGCCTTCTAATGTACAATAATTAGTGTAATGCTATTTTACTATTTTTAATCTATCAAATGAGACTAAAAATAAACTAGACATTTTAGAAAATATATATCCATATTTATATTTATATATACACATGCTTTTATGAACGATTACTTACAAAAAGATAGACAATACCACCCTGGCTTACATCAATACTGTTAATCTACTTGGAGCATAAATGGATTTCCTATTTGGGTTCTCATTGGTGTATGTAATTCTATAAGCAATCATTCACAGCTTCAAGACAGGGCTTTCAAATTAAGTGTCAAACCATAATGTTCCCTCTGATTAACCACACTTAATTTCTTTAAACAACTATAGAAGGTTTTATGAAGAGAGACTGCTTAATCCATAGAGAGTATGAAATAGATTTTCATGAACAATTCAATTTTATAATTAAGCTTCCTCAATTTCTAACTAATTACATTGCAAAAACTGTATATGTTGCACATTTTGAACATGTTGAAACTGTTACTGAAATGCATTGTTTGCAATAAACAAATCAATGCCATCCATAACAGAAGCTAAATTTCAAAGTAAAGCATACATTTTTATTTAATGCACACTTTTATGGTTTTCAATTGAATATGATGAAACATTTATAAAATTAATTATTTAATATGTTTGAGTTTTACTATCCTGAACAACATGACCAGACAGGCATTTAGATGTGTGATGATAATTAAATATTTCAATAGCATTCAGGTCATCATTGATGCTACATTAGTACAACTGATGACGGGATAGGAACTGTTATATATCTTAGTAATTATGCACATTAAATCAGATTTCTGCCTTTATGAATTCAAATACAAGGTGCATGACCTGACATGCTGTCTGTAAACTAACATAATAATTACTAGCATTAAAATAGGATGGATTTTTTTTTTTTTTCAGATGTTAACTCTGCATTTTAAGTCATTGAGATTTGACTTTTTGTACCCTGTTTTCTTCTCTTATAATTATGGGAGAAAACAGTTTATTCAACATGCATTGCTTTTTCTTTTGTTATTTATAAATGTAGTGGCAAGGACACTATATTTTTATTGAAACAATCAAGATTTTTTTTCCCTTAAAGAATTATGATGAAAATGAACTATTTAACACAAATTCTCTCTATAGTATTTATGTAGATAAAAATATTTTCAAATGGAGAATCATATTTTAGCTCTTGTCCAGTTACTGTTACTAATCTAAACAAGTTATTTATTCTTTATGATAATCTTCTTATCTATAAAGTCAACTGTATATGCTGGATGATCTCTCAGAATTAGCAAATATTAATCTCTGTGTTTTATGATATATTAACTCCACTAATGATACATGTGTTCTTATTTGTAGTGCAGATTAGCAGAAAAATATTAACATTGCATATTTAGATACTTTGAGGTACTCTGAAGAATAATTCTAGAACTATTTGGAAGAAAAAAATGCAATAAAATCTGCAGAGATTTTCACTAGTTCAGATGCCAAGATATTCTGACAGTTTGTTAGCTCCTGTTTAGACAATACAGCATTTTTATGTATATTAACTTATGCTTCTGAATTTACTGTTGAGCTGGATTAAATACTTTTAAAAGAGAAAACAATCATATTTCATATGAATTTATTTTTTCCTCACAAGGTCAGCACCTACACTATTTTAACTGTTTTTAAATGTCTTTTTTGGCATAGGACCACATATAAAAAATTCAGGATTAATAACTTTACCAAGATTTATATTCCGTATCTGTTAAGTACCTGGAGAAGGGTATGGCAACCCACTCCAGTATTCTTGTCTGGAGAATTCCATGGACAGAGGAGCCTGGCAGGCCCCAGTCCATGGGGTTGCAAAGAGTTGGACACAGCTAGATGACAAATACACAAACACATCTGTTAAGTAGTCAATTCTTTCTAAGTTTCTCTTTTCATAGTTTAGCTTCAAGAAACATTGGAATGTGTAGAGAAATAGCTCTATAACTTATGTACATGTAGGCTTTGATTCACCTTAACATTACAATTTCCCTCATTGGCTGCTTATGTACCAAAGATATCATTAATTTGATATCTCAATTCCCCTTCATCAATAGAAGACTCCTGCTAGACTAATCCACTCTTCTTCTGTGTCTTGCAGTCTGTCTCCACCCACTTTACCTCAAGTATTTTTGGAAGATAAAGAATATGGTATTAACTGTGAAATACTTGTATAGTCCTAGTTAACCAATACAATAATTTCTCCAATTTTATGCAGGATAAGGATAACAAACCCCACTCTACCATTGTCAGGATATCAACTCTTTTCTAACTTACTGATTATTTGGATCTGTCCTAAATATGGATTATCAAATATATTCATATATACAAGCTCCATCTGGCAGAGGACTAGTGTCTTAAGACTCAGCCTTTTCTAAATTACTTTTTCTTGTTTATAACTTTTAAGGTTCCGTGACACTTAGACACTCACACAAGAGAGTACTTGGGGAAGATAGCAGAGGCGGAAGCAACAGGCATTTGTCTCCACACCTACACAACAACTGCACTAGCAGGATCTGTCTTATGTAACTATCTTGGAACTGCCAGGTCTACTGAATGTTTGCAACTTCTAGACAAGGACATGGAAGGTAAATCTTGGTTAACACTGATCAACTTATGTTGTACATGTACAGAAGCAACTACCTATCACCCTTCACATCTGAGGCAGGCAGCTGTACACACGTTTCTGGCATAAGTAGCACATAAAAAGCCAGGATAGGAAAAAAAAGGCTTTTTTATTAAGAAATCAAGGATCTGTGCACTAATCCCTGACTGAGGCTTTTGATCACAGAGGTAAAGATATAAAGAGGCAGTGGCAATTGTTGTTAAACCTCCCACAATTGTTGTAAAATCCTGGGATTTAATTAACTGTCATCTTTTAATGCCTCCCTTTTCTTTTTCTTTTCTTTTTTTTTTTTTTAATCCTTTTGCAGTGGGTGCTCATTCACTTCAGTTCAGTTCAGTTCAGTCATTCAGTCGTGTCCAACTCTGCAACCCCGTGAACCGCAGCACGCCAGGCCTCCCTGTCCATCACCAACTCCCGTAGTTTACCCAAACTCATGTCTATTGAATCGGTGATGCCATCAAACCATCTCATCCTCTGTTGTCCCCTTTTCCTCCTGCCCCCAATCCCTCCCACCATCAGGGTCTTTTATAATGAGTCAGCTCTTCGCATCAGGTGGCCAAAGTATTGGAGTTTCAGCTTCAATATCAGTCCTTCCAATGAACAGCCAGGACTGATCTCTTTTAGGATGGACTGGTTGGATCTCCTTGCAGTCCAAGGGACTCTCAAGAGTCTCCTCCAACACCACAGTTCAAAAGCATCAATTCTTCAGCACTCAGCTTTCTTTATAGTCCAACCCTCATATCCACACATGACTACTGGAAAAACCATAGTCTTGACTAGAGAGACCTTTGTTGACAAAGTAATGTCTCTGCTTTTTAATATGCTATCTAGGTTGGTCATATGCAACTCTTTGTGACCCTATGGACGGTAGCCCTCCAGGCTCCACAGTCTATGGGATTCTCCAGGCAAAAATACTAGAGTATATTGCCATGCCCTCCTTCAGGGGATCTTCCCATGTCTCTTATGCTTCCTGCATTGGCAGGCAGGTTCTTTACCACAAACAGAACCTGGCCAGATATTAAAGACTGGGACAATTAAAAACAACTCCATATAATGGACATATTAGAAAATGACCAAGCATGTTGGTGGCTTAGACGGTAAAAAATCTGCTTGCAATGCAGAAGATCCATGTTCAATCCCTGGGTTGGGAAGATCCCCTGGAAAAGGAAATGGCAACCCATTCTAGTATTCTTGCCTGGAGAATTCCAAGGACAGAGGAGCCTACAGGGCTATGGTCCATTGGGTCATAAAGAGTTGGACACGAATGAGTTAGTAATGCTTTCAAGCATGTTCAGGGAAAGATGCAGGCTTAGAAAATACCAGAGGCTACCTCAAATTTATCTCAGTTTGATCTTTGTTTGATCTCAGTTTGATCAGGGACACACTTTGATAATAATAACAAAGAATCAGTCATAGTAAACCCTGTGATTGAGAAAGAATCTGATTTCCATGTGCTGTGTTAAGTCACTTCAGTTATATCTGACTCTTTGTGACTCAATGGATTGTAGCTCACCAGACTCCTCTGTCCATGGGATTCTCCAGGCAAGAGTACTGGAGTGGTTTGCCATGGCTTTCTCTAGGGGATCTTCCCAGCCCACAGATGGAACCCACGTCTCTTACATTTCCTGTGTTGGCGGGCAGGTTCTTTACCACTAGTTCCACCATAGTAACACTTCTTATATTCAAATGTCCAATTGTCAGCAAAAATATCACAAGGCATGCAAAGAAATAAGAAAGTTATGGCGCATTGAAAGGAAAAATTAAATCAATAGAAACTGTCCCTGAAAAAGAGCTGAGGGCAGATATACTGATAAACACTTTCAAACAACCATCTTAATGATGCTCAAATAACTGAAGGAAGAATTGGAGAAACTGAAGAAAACAATGTATGAAGAAAATGGAAATACCTATACAGATAAAGAAAACCTTTAAAAAATGGACAAAAAGAAATTCTGAAACTTAAAACTACAATCACTGAAATAAAAGATTCAATAGAGGGATTCACAGGCAAATGTGAGCAAACAGAAGAATCACTGAATATGAAATAAGGTAATGAAAGTTCTTGAATATGAGCAACAGAAAGACAAAAGACTGAAGAAAAGTGATTACAACTGAAGAGACCGGTGGGACATAACCAAGTAGGCCAACAGTCACATGGTAGGAGCCTCAGAAGGGAAGTGGGAGAAAAGGGGACACACTGAATGCTTGAAGGAATAACGGCTTAAAACTTTAGCCATGAGTGTAAAACTAAGGTTAATTCAAAGAGGACCAGGAGAAGATGCATTATAATGGAATTCTCCAAAGGCAAAGAGAAAATCTTAGAAAGCAGTAAGAGAGGAATGACTCATCACATACAAGGGATCCTCAATAATTTTATTATCAGCAGATTTTGCATCTAAACCTTTGGAGGACAGATGGCAGTGGCTAGATATATTTGAAGTGCTAAAAGGAAAAAAAAAATCTGTCAACCAAGAAATCTAGATCCTGGAAAACTGTCTTTCAACAGTGAGGGAGAAATCAAGACTTCCAGATAAGTAAAAACTGAGGGAGTTCCTTACTACTAGACCTGCCTTGCAAGAAATGCTTAAGGGAATCCTGCAAGTTGAAACAAAAGGACACTAGAAAGCAATTCAAAGCCATATGAAGAAATGAAGAACTCAATAAAAGTAAACACGTGGGCAATAAAAAAGCTAGTACTATTCTAATGGAAGTTTGTAACTGTACTTTTTTTTTCTATAAGACTTAAGAGACTAATACATTTTTTAAAAATATTAATATAATTTTAACAATATTTTATAACTGGATTTTTTCAGATCCCTTTTTGGGACACAAAAGATATAAAGATATAATTTTTGATATCAACAACCAAAAAGAATAGGGTTAGCTGTAAAGGAGCGGAATTTTATGTTACTGAAGTTAAGCTGGTATACATTTAAGTTGGAGTGTTATAACTTTAGGACATTAAGTGCAGTACCACCAATAACCACAAAGAAAATAGATACAAAATATATACAAAAGGAAATGAGAAAGCCATTTTAAAATTTCACTATAAAAAAACAAACAAGAAGACAGTAATGTAGGAAATGAGAAAAAAAATTATAAGACATTCAGGAAACAAATAAAAACAGACAAAATTACTTCCATCCCTATCAATAATTATTTTAAATGTAAATGTATTAAACTCTCCAATAAACATACGGAGGTTGGCAGAATGGCTAGAAACTGAAAAAGTTATGTCCAAACTATAAGAGATTCAGTGTCAATACGAAGACACAAATAGACTGAAAGTAAACAGAAATAGACATGACAGCCATAAAGAGCAGGGGTGACTACCCAAATAGACAAAATAGACTTTAAATAAATTCATTTTCTAAGAATTTGCCCAATTCTTCCCAGTTATCCATTCTACTGGCATATAGCTGCTCATAGTAGTCTCTTATGATCCTTTGTATTTCTGTGTTGTCTGTTGTAACATTTACTTTTTCATTTCTACTTTTATTAAGTCTTTTTTTTCTTGATGAGGCTAGTTAATGATTTCTGAATTTTTTTATCTTCTCAAAATACCAGCTTTTAATTTTATTGATCTTTGCTATGTCTCCATTTCTTTTTCATGTATTTCTGCTTTTATTTGTATGATTTCTTTCCTTCTACTACCTTTTGTTCTTTTTGTTCTACTTGATTTAGGTGTAAAGTTAGGTTGTTTAATTGATGGCTGTCTTGTTTCTTAATTTAAGCTTGTATTGCTATGAACTTCAATCTTTCTACTACTTTTACTTTATCTCATAGGTTTTGAGTTTTCATTGTCATTTGTTTCTAGGCATACTGTGATTTCCTTTTTGATTTATTCAGTGATCTGAGGGTTATTTAGAAGTGTGCTGTTTAGCCTCCATTTGTTTCTGTTTTTTATAGTTGTTTTCCCCTGCAGTTGATACCTAATCTTACAGCATTTTGATCAGAAGAGATGCTTGAAGTGATTTCAATTTTTAAAAATTTATAAGGCCTGATTTGTGGCCCAAGATCTGATCTATCCTGAAGAACGTTTCATGTGCACTTGAGAATAAATTAAATCTATTTTTTATAGGTGAAATGCCCTTTGACAAAATTCAACATACATGTTTGATAAAATATCTCTATAAAGTAGGCATTGAAGGGACATACTTTAACATAATAAAGGCTATATATGACAAAGCCACAGCAAATATTATTATCAATGGTGAAGAACTGAAAGCATTTTCTCTAAAATCAGGAACAAGATAAGGGTGTCCACATTCACCATTATTACTGAACAGTTTTGGAAGTCCTAGCCTCAGGAAACAGGAAAAAAAAAAAGCAATCCAGATAGGAAAAGGAGAGGTAAAACCCAAGCTGTTTGCAGATTCTCTACACAGAAAACCCTAAATATGCCACCAGAAAATTATTAGAGCTAATCAATGAATATAGTTAAGATGCAGAATATAAAATTAATACACAGGAATCCCTTGCATTCCTATACACTAACAATGAAACAATCAAAAAGTGAAATTAAGGAAACATCCCATTCACCATTGCAAAAAAAAATAAAATAATTAGCTATAAATTTACATAAAGAGACAAAAGACCTGTGTGCATAAAACTATAAGACACCGATTAAAGAATCAAAAACGACACAAACAGATGGAGAGATATACTATGTTATTGGATTAGAAGAATCAATATAGTGAAGATGACTACACTACCCAAAGCAACCTGTAGATTCAATGCAAACCCTATCAAACTACCAATGATATTTTTCACAGAACTAGAATAAATAATTTGACAATTTGTATGGAAGCACAAAAGATCTTGAATAGCCAGAGTAATCTTGATAAAGAATAGAACTATTGGAATCAACCTTCCTGATTTCAGATGATACTACAAAGCTAGTCATCAAGACAGTATGGAATTGGCACAAAGACAGAAATATAGACCAATGGAACAAGATAGAAAGTCCAGAGATAAATCCATCCACCTAAAGACATCTTATCCTAGACAAAGGAGGCAAAAACATACAATGGAAAAAGACAGTCCCTTCAACAAGTTATGCTGAGAAAACTGGTCAACTACATGTAAAACAACAGAAATAGAACACTTCCTCAGTCCTTTCCTAACAACAACATACACCAAAATAAATTCAAACTGGATTAAAGACCTAAACATAAGACCAGCAACTGTAAACCTCTTAGAGAAAAACAAAGGCAGAATAAATCAGAGCAAGATCCAATATGAGACTCTTAGAGTAAAAGAAATAAAAACAAATGGGACCTAATTAAACTTAAAAGTGTTTGCAAATGAAGAAAACTAAAAGCAAAGTGAAAAGAAAAATCTTCAGAATGGGACAACATAATAGCAAATGAAACAACTGACAGAAAATTTATCTCCAAAACATAAAAGCTCATGCAGCTCAATACCAGAAAAACAAAGAAACAAACCAAAAACTGAGCAGGAAACCCACACAGACATTTCTTCAAAGAAAACATAAACACATAAACACATGCCAAGATGATGAGCATCACTCACTATTAGAAGAATGCAAATCAAAACGACAATGAGGTCTTATCTCACACTGGCCAGAATGGCCATCATGAAAAAGTCTACAAATGATAAATGCTGGAGAGTGTGTGGATAAAAGAGAACATTCTTACACTGGTGGGGATGCAAATTGATATAAGCACTATGGGGAACAGTATGGAGATTCTTAAAAAACTAGAAATAAAAATACCATATGACCCATCAATCCCACTACTGGGCATATACCTTGAGGAAACATATTTGAAGAAGACCCATGTACCCAATGTTCACTGCAGCACTATTTACAATAGTTAGGACAAAGAGGCAACCATTGACAGATGAATGGATAAGGAAGCCGAGGTACACATACACAATGGGATATTACTTTGCTCTAAAAAGGAATACATTTGAGTCAGTTCTAATTACGTAGATGAACCTAGAGCCTATTATACAGAGTGAAGTAAGTTAGAAAGACAAAGACAGATATTGTATTGTAAGTCATATATATGGAATCTAGAAAGGCAGTATCAGTGATCTATGCATAGGGCAACAAAGGAGACACAGACATAAACAGACTTCTGAACACACTGGGGGAAGGAAAGGGTGGTATGATTTGAGAGATTAGCACTGAAACATATAAATTACCATATGTAACATAGATAACCAGTGGTATTTTGGTGTATGAGGCAGGGAACCCAAAGCCAGTGCTCTATGACAATCTAAAGAGATGGGGTAGAAAGAGATGTGGGAGGGGGGCTCCAGAGGGAGGGGACACATGTACACATATGCTTGATTCATGTTGATGTATGGCAAAAAATGTCACAATATTATAAAGGGACTATCCCCCAGTATGAACCCAAGAGAAGAAGATATTAAGACAAGGTGGCAAGAATACACAGAACTGTAGGATAAAGGCCTTAATGACTGGATAGCCATGATGGTGTCATCATTCATCTACAGTCAGACATCCTCGAGTATGAAATCAAGAGTGCCTTAGGAAGCATCACTACGAACAAAGCTAGTGGATGTGATGAAATTCCAGTTGAACTGTTGCAAATCCTAAAAGATGATGCTGTGAAAGTGCTACACTGAATATGCCAGCAAATTTGGACATCTCAGTAGTGACCACAAGACTGGAGAAGATCAGCTTCATTCCAATCCCAAAGAAGGGCAATGTCAAAGAATGCTCAAACTCCCACACAACTGTACTCATTTCACATGCTTGCAATGAGATGCTTAAAATCCTTCAAGTTACAATTCAACAGTACCTGGACTGAGAACTTCTAGATGTACAAGCTGGATTTATAAAAGGCAGAGGAATCAGAGATCAAATTGCCAACATTCGTTGGATCATAGAAAAAGCAAGGGAACTCCAGAAATACATCAACCTCTGCTTCACTAACTATGCTGAAGCCTTTGACTGTGTGGATCACAACAAACTGGAAAATTCTTAAAGAGATGGGAATACCAGACCATCTTATTTGTCTCCTGAGAAACCTGTATGCAAGTCAAGAAGCAACAGTTAGAACCAGATATGGAACAACAGACTGGTTAAAATTGGGAAAGGAGTATGTCAAGGCAGTATGTTGTCAACCTACTTATTAAACTTATATGCACTTTATGCAAAAACAAGATTGAACACATTTCTCAAGAGCATATAGGACATTTTCCAGGATAGCCCATATGTTATACCACAAAATAATCTTAAACTAATAGAATACAACAAAAGAATAATCTCAATCCAGGCTAATAGAAGAAAGTTAATAAGATTAGAATAATTTTTTTTTTAAACTGAGAATACAAAAATAGATAATATTATTGAAATCAAAAATTGGTTGACTAATAAAATCAACAAAATTGAGAAAATTTTAGCTTAGGTGGACTAGTGAAGAAAGATAAAACTTAAAAGATTAAAATTAGAAATGAAAATGATATCATTAACAATTCTAAAGGAATAAAAAGGGGCTTTTAAGAAGAGACTATAAAGAAATGTATGCCAACATACTGAATACCCTGGAAGAAATAGACAAATTTGTAGAAACAACATATAAAAAACAAATCAAGAGGAAGTTGATAATTTGAGTATACATATACCAAGAAATGTAATTGAATCAGTAATAAAAAATATTCTGACTAAGTAAATACCTAGACCTCTGGCTTTACTGATGAGTACTAACAAACATTTAAAAAAAAAAACTAACACCAATTGAAAGTGAAGGAGGAGAGTGAAAAATTTGTCTTAAAGCTCAACATTCAGAAAACTAAGATTGTGGCATCCGGTCCCATCATTTCATGACAAAAAGATGGAGAAACAGAGAGAGACTTTATTTTGGGGCGCTCCAAAACCACTGCAGATTGGGACTGCAGCCATGAAATTAAAAGACTCTTACTCCTTGGAAGGAAAGTTATGACCAACATAGATAGCATATTAAAAAGCAGAGACATTACTTTGCCAACAAAGGTCCATCTAGTCAAGGCTATGCTTTTTCCAGTAGTCATGTAAGGATGTGAGAGTTGGACTATAAAGAAAACTGAGTGCCAAAGAATTGATGCTTTTGAGCTGTGGTGTTGGAGAAGACCCTTGAGAGTCCTTTGGACTGCAAGGAGATCCAACCAGATCATCCTAAAGGAGATCAGTCCTGGGTGTTCATTGGAAGGACTGATGCTGAAGCTGAAACTCCAATACTTTGGCCACCTCATGCGAAGAGTTGACTCATTGGAAAAGACCCTGATGGTGGGAGGGATTGGGGGCAGGAGGAGAAGGGGACAACAGAGGATGAGATGTCTGGATGGCATCACCGACTCAATGGACATGAGTTTGAGTAAACTCCAGGAGTTGGTGATGGAAAAGGAGGCCTGGCATGATGTTCCATGGACTTGCAAAGAGTTGGACACAACTGAGTGACTGAACTGAACTGAACTAAACACCAATCTTCTCAAACTTTTTTAAAATTAAAGAGAAGGATACATTCCTTAAATAATTCTATTTAGACCAGAATTTACTCAGATGACAAAACCAGTAAAAAAAAACAACAACAACAAAAACCCACTCCCCCCAAAAACACTACAAGCAGTATCCTTTACTAATACCCCATGACCAAGTATAATTTGTTCTTGAATCAAGATGTTTAAACATAAGATCAATGAATTAATAGATCAAATTAACAGAATGAAAGAAAAATCACTATATAAAACATGATTTTCTCAATTACTACACCAAAAGGAATTGAGAAAATTCAACACTTTTCATGAAAATACTAAAAATCTTAGAAATAGAAAATAATTAAATCAACATAAAAGATCTATATATGAAAATCACAACATTATACTCAATGGTTAAAGACTTATGAGGAACAAGGTGGTGATACCCACTTTTCCTACTTCTGTTTAACACAGCACTGGAAGTTCTAGCCAGAGTAAAAATTTAGGCAGGTAAAAGAACTAAAAGACATTAAAGTTGGAAAAGAAGAAGTAAAATTATCTCTGTTTACAGATGATAAATTCTTATATGTATAAAACCCTTAAGATTTCACACACAAAAACTTTTAGAGATTAAAAAGTAAATTCAGTAGACAAAGTCGTCACACAAAAATCAATTCCATTTATACATACTTATAATAAAAAATCTTAAATAGAATATACAAAAACAATTCCATTTGCAATAGTATTCAAAAAATAAAATGCTTAGGAGTTATCTAAACCAATGATGTGAAACTTGTACAATGAAGGCTGTAAAACACTGTTGAAAGAAGCTAAATACCTAAATATCTATATAAATGCAAATATATCCCATGTTCATGAATTGGAAGTTTTAATATTATTAAAATATTAACAATATCCAAATTTAATGCAATCCAAATAAAAACCCCAATTGCCTTTTTTTTGAAGAAATAGAAAAATCTGTTCTAAAATTTATTAGGAATCTCAAGGGACTCCAACTAGTTACAGCAATCTTTTAAAGAATAAAAATCAGAACACACACTTTCTGATTTTAAAAAATATTACCAAGCTACAGTGATCAAAACAGTGTGGTACTGCCATAAAGACAGACATATATGTCAATGAAATATAACAGATAAATAAAATAGAAATCCCAGAAATAAATCTTTGCATATATTGTCAAATGATTTTTGACAGGAGGCCAGGACCATTTCATGTTGAAATGATAGTCTTTTCAACAAATATGCTGGGAATACATATATCTACATGCAAAAGAAACTAGGACTCTTATTCAAAATCACAGACAAATTAACTCAAAAGGAATCAGACCTAAAAATCACAAATTTCTTACAAATAAATATAGGATAAGAACTTCATGACACTGGATTTGGTGATGTTTTCTTGAATGTGACACCAAAGGTGGAGGCAACAAAAGAAAAAAGGACTAAAAAGCCTACATGCAAAGTGGGAAATATTTACAAATTGTATATCTGATAAGGTATTAATATTCAGAATACATAGAGAACACCTAAAAATCAACAACCAAAGAACACAACCCAATTAAAAAATAAGCAAGAGGATTTTAGCCATTTATCCAAAGTAGATGCACAAATGGCCAATAAGCACATGAAAAGATGCTCATCATCCTGAGGGGATGCAAGTCAACTGTACTGTTAGTTGCTCAATCATGTCCAACTCTGTGACTCCACGGACTATAGCCCACCAGGCTCCTCTGTTCATGGGATTCTCCAGGCAAGAATACTGGAGTGGATTGCCATTCCCTTCTCCAGGGTATCTTCCTGACTCAGGGATCAAACCCTGGTCTCCTGCATTGCAAGCAGATTCTTCACCATCTAAGCTACAAAACTACAATGAAATACAATCTCACATCTATTAGGAAGGCTACCACTAAAAAAATAAACTAAAAGAGCAAGTATTAGTGAGGATGTGGAGGAACTGGAACTTTTTGCATTGTTGGTAGAATGTAAAATGGAAAACTGAAAAATCTATACAAAGAGAAATTCTATCAGAGGAGACTTTAGCCTTCAGGGATAAAGAAAGAATAAGAGAAATGCTAAATATCTGGGTAAATATAATAGTTACTTCTCCTCTCGAGTTCTTTAAAATATGGTAATGATTGAAATAAAACTGCTTTAATACTGCCTGTGTGAGTTTTCACTAAATTCGATATAATATAATGACTACTATGAATATTAAGACAAAGAGTCTTAAGGAAAATAAGGAGCATGTCTTAAGACATAAGGATTATAAAGATCTTTAAGGTGCTTCAGTTTCTACAATCCAATTAAATATTGGTAAAATACTGACTCTAAGTTAAAGCGAAGTGAAAGTTGCTCAGTGGTGTCTGACACTTTGTAATCCCATGGACTATACAGTCCATGGAATTCTCCTGGCCAGAATACTGGAGTGGGTAGCCTTTCTCTTATCTAGGGGTTCTTTCCAACCCAGGGATCGAACCCAGGTATCCCCACACTGCAGGCCGATTCTTTACCAGCTGAGCTACAAAGGAAGCCCAAGAATACTGGTGTGAGTAGCCTATCCCTTCTCTAGCAGATCTTCCTGATGCAGGAATCAAACTGGGGTCCCCTGCATTGCAAGTGGACTCTTGACCAACTGACCTGGCACAGTACATTCACAAGAGCAAGCACAATCACAAAGAGCAAAGAAAAAATTTACAGATACAAGCATAATAGATAAAATAGGACACCAAAAAATATTCACAAGACCCAGAAGAAGGCAGAGAAGCGGCTATAGAAGGATGGAAAACAGAAAGAACAAACTGAAAATAAACCAAAAACAAAAATTAAGTATAATTTTCTAATCACATGAATCAAATAACATATACTCTCAGAATGAATATAGTAATCAACTCAACTCTATATTCTCTATAAGAAAACCACTTAAAATATAATAATGCAGGTAGATTAAAAATAAAATAATGGATAAATATATACAATCAAACACTAACCCAAAGAAAGTTGGAGTGGCTATAAATATCAAAGAAAGGAGATTTCATAGCAAATAAAATTACAGAATCAAAGGGGGGGATATTTTATAATGATAAAAGAGTCCATTTATTAAAGAAAAAAAAAGACACTATTCCATGTGTATTCACCCCACAAAAGAGCTGAAAAATATAAGCAAAAACTGACAGAATGGGAATAAGAATTAGATGAATTCACAATCGCTCTTTGTGACGTCTAATCTAAGAAACTAGAAAAAGAAGAATATAATAAAGCCACACCAAGGAAAAGGAAAACAATTCTACAAATAAGAATGGGTATCAATAAAATAAAACAGAAAACAAACAATGGAGAATTTAACTGCTACTGCTGCTGCTAAGTCACTTTAGTCGTGTCTGACTCTGAGTGACCCCATGGACTGCAGTCCACCAGGCTCCTCCGTCCTTGGGATTTTCCAGGCAAGAGTACTGGAGTGGGGTGCCATTGCCTTCTCCGGGAGAATTTAAAGACACCAACAAATATTCTTTCAAAATGCAACATAATTAATAAACCTTAGGAAGACCACCAGGATAAAGAAGAGATGACACAAATTGCGAATATCAGAAATCAAAAAAGATATTTCACTACAGATGCAACAATCCACTAAAGGATTTTTTTTTTAAGGAGTAATACAGACAACTCTAAGTACACAAATTCAACAATGTTGAAGAGATAGAACACTTCCTTGAAAAATTACAAGCTACTGAAACTAACTCAAGATGAAACAGGCATCTCACATATTTTTGTAAATACTAGAAGTACATCACATGTGGTTAAAAGCCTTCTAGCAACATCTCTAGAATCAGACAGCTTGTCCAGTGAACTTCATCAAAAATTTAAAGAAAGAATACAATTTGTACACAATCTCTTTAAAAAAAACACGAGGGAATATTTCTTGACTCATTTTATGAGGGCAGAATTATAAGGATAAATTAATCGAAGACAGTATAGGAAAACAAAACTATAATACAAAGCAATATCACTCATTTAAGTAAGCACAAATATATTTACTGAAATTTTAGAAAATAAAGTCCTGCAATATATATATACAAAGAAAATACATCACCACCAAGTGGAGTTTATTCTGTGAAATGTAAAAGAGGCACAATAGTAAAAAAATCAATGAGTATAATTTAAGAGTTTAAAGAAGAAAAAACATTCACTAATGTGAAGTAATACTGTGAAAACATTTATCAAAATTAAACATCCTTTCAAGATAATTACTCTTCACAAACCATGAATGGAAAAGATTTCTTTATCCTGATAAATGATGTCTTTCCAAAAACTTCCAGCTAACAGATGACATTCAAGTAAAAGAGTGAATACTTTATTTCTAGAACTGGGAACAAGTAAGGAAGTCCCCACTCAATACTCCTATAAAACACCATCCTGGAAGGTTAATACAGTAAGACATAAGACATAAGAATAACAAGCATAAAATTAGAAAGGAATAAATAACTTTAAGAACATTTGCAGATGCCTTGTTTTTACTGAAAATTTAAGAATCTAAAAGATATTCCTAGAAATAAAAATTTTATGCAGCATAGTCACAGAATATACAAAAAACACACCAAAAACAACATTATTTCTATGTGCATACTTTCAAGAAACACTGAAATTAAAAATCTTAAAAAAAAAAACAAAACATCAATAGTACCCAAAACATAATGCTTAGAACACAATTAATGAAACAAAATTCATGTACCACAAAGAATGCTTAAAACTACCAAAAGTCAAATAAATGAATAAGTAAATACACAAAATACATTAATAAATGGAGAGTTATACCCTGTTCATATACTTGTAGAAAAAAACAAAATAGTGTCAAATTTTCCAAAATTTATATCAATGCTAAAGAATTTTAACTAACATCTTAGCAGTATATTGTTTCATAGACCAACATGTTCTAAAGTTTAAACATAAGCAAAATGTATTACAATTTCCAAAATGTTTTTGTAAAAGAAGAGTAAGTCAAAAAAAAAAAAAAGAAGAGTAAGTCATAGAAATCCTACCACCTGATTTTGAAATATGGGTAAATTTATGATAATTAGGCCAGTGTGATAATGTTACAGGGGTAGACACATAGATTAGTGGAATGAAGAAGCCCAGAAATAGACGCTTACAAATAGGAAAAGGAGTACTTCAAGGCTGTATATTGTCACCTTGTTTATTCAACTTATATGCAGAGTATATCATGAGAAATGCTGGGCTAAATGAAACACAAGCTGGAATCAAGACTGCTGGGAGACATATCAATAGCCTCAAACATGCAGATAACACCACACTTATGGCAGAAAGTGAAGAAGAACTAAAGAGCCTCTTAATGAAAGTGAAAAAGGAGAGTGAAAAAGTTGTCTTAAATCTCAACATTCAGAAAACTAAGATCATGACATCTGGTCCCATCACTTCATGGCAAATAGATGGAAAACAGTGGAAACAGTGACAGACTTTATTTTTCTGGGCTCCAAAATCACTGCAGAATGTGATTGCAGCCATGAAATTAAAAGACGCTTACTCCTTGGAAGGAAAGTTATGACCAACATGGACAGCATATTAAAAAGCAGAGACATTACTTTGCCAACAAAGGTCTGTTTAGTCAAGGCTATGGTTTTTCCAGTAGTCATGTATGGATGTGAGAGTTGGACTATAAAGAAAGCTGAGTGCTGAAGAATTGATGCTTTTGAACTGTGGTGTTGGAAAAAACTCTTGAGAGTCCCCTGGACTGCAAGGAGATCCAACCAGTCCATCCTAAAGGAGATCACTCCTGGGTGTTCATTGGAGGTACTGATGCTGAAGCTGAAACTCCAATACTTTGGCCACCTGATGTGAAGAGCTGACTCATTTGAAAAGCCCCTGATGCTGGGAAAGATTGAAGGTGGGAAAAGAAGGGGACAACAGAGGATGAGACGGTTGGATGGCATCACTGACTCAATGGAAATGAGTCTGTGTAAACTACGAAAGTTGGTGATGGACAGGGAGGCCTAGCATGCTGTCATGGTCCATGGGGTCACAAAGAGTCGGACACGACTGAGCAACTGAACTCAAATGAACAATACCACAATGCCTTGAAAGTTTTCTTTTACAAAGTGTGAAGGCAACTTAATTGAGAAAGGATAGTCTTCTAACGATTTTTAAACAATTGGTTAAATTGGCAATTCCCTTTAACTCAGATGGTAAAGAATCTGCCTGCAATGCAGAAGACCCAGGGTTAATCCCTGGGTCAGGAAGGTCTTCTGGAGAAGGGAATGGCAATTCACTTTAGTATTCTTGCCTGGAGAATCCTTTGGACAGAGGAGCCTGGAGGGCTACAGTCCATGGGGTCACAAAGATTAGGACATTACTGAGAGACTATACTACTATACAAATATGTGAACTGGATCACAGAACTTAATTTTTATACTAAAGTTAATCCCAAGTAGATCGAAGACCTAAAGTTATAACATAAAAGTATAAAACGTTTAGAAGAAAGTTGAAAGAAAATCTTTGTAACTTTTCAGAAGATGATCTTATACATGGCAACAAAGATAGACGTTCTTGAATCCTGTAACTGAGATCTGGTGCAGTCAAACAAATAGAATAAATATTTAAAAACTAATCCAAAATCTACATAAGGCAGAAAAAGAAGAAAAGGTGAACAAAGCACAGATACGAAAAACATAAAACAAATAACAAGACTTAAATCCAGCTAAATCAATAAGATATTTCATGTAAATTATTTAAATAGCTCAGTACAAAGGCAGTGGTGACCTTGGCATAAGTTCTCTTGGAGGAGGTCATCATTAACCCTACCATAAAGCCACCAAGCAGACGACCCACAAACTGGAGAACAATTATAGCAAAGAAGTTCTTGCACTGAGCCAGACATGTGTGAGTGTCCAGGAGTCTTGAGTGGAGGTGTGGGTCGACAGTGACCTGCTGAGTGCTCGGGGGCACAGACTGCAACAGTCACAGGAAGCCCAGCATGCTGGCATATGTCTTTTGGAAGGAGGCTGCCTTTATGGCCATTACTCCTACCATAGTTTGGCCTCAGGCCAAACTACAGAGAGGGAACACAGCCCTTCCCATCAACAGAAAATTGGATTAAAGATTTATTCAGCATGGCCCTGCCCATCAGAACAAGATCCAGATTCCCCCACAGCCAGTCTCTCCTTCAAGAAGCTTCCAGAAGTTTCTTATCCTTCAGAGGGCAGACAGAATGAAAACCACAATTACATAAAATGAACCAAACTGATCACATGGATCACAGCCTTGTTTAACTCAATGAAACTATGAGACATGCCATGTAGGGCCACCCAAGATGGATGAGTTGTGGTGGAGAGTTTGACAAAACGTGGTCTATAGGAGAAGCAAATGGCAAACCACTTCAGTATTCTTGTTTTGAGAACCTCATGAAGAGTATGAAAACGTAAAAAGACATGACACTGAAAGATGAATTCCCCAGATCGATAGGTGATCAATATGCTACTGGAGAAGAATGGAGAATAAGCTCCAGAAAGAATGAAGGGGCTGAGCCAAAGCGAAAAATATGCCCCATTGTTGATGTGACTGGTGATGGAAGTAAAGAACAATACTGCATAGGAACCTGTAATGTTAGGTCCATGAATCCAAGGTATACTGAAAGTGGGCAAACAATAGACAGCAAAAGTTAATATCAACATTTTAAGAATCAGTGAACCAAAATGGACTGGAAAGGGTGTATTTATTTCATATGACCATTATATCTACTACTGTGGGCAAGAATCCCTTAGAAGAAATGGAGTAGCCAACATAGTCAATAAAAGAGTCCAAAATGCAGTACTTGGTTGCAATCTCAAAAGGACAGAATGATCTCTGTTCATTTCCAAGGCAAACCATTCAATATCACTGTAATCCAAGTCTATGCCCCAACCAGTAATGCTGAAGAAGCTGAACAGTTTCGTGAAGACCTAGAAGACCTTCTAGAACTAATACCAAAAAAAGATGCTCTTTTCATCATAGAGGACTGGAATGCAAAAGTCAGAAGTCAAGAGATACATAGAGTATAGGTAAGTTTGTCCTTGGAGTACAAAATGAAGCAGAACATACTGGTCATGGCAAACATTCTCTTCAAACAACACAAAAGATTACTCTACACATGGACATCACTGGATGGTCAATACCAAAATCAGACTGATGATATTCTTTGCAGCCAACAGTGGATAAACTCTGTATAGTCAGCAAAAATAAGACCAGAAGCTGACTGTGACTCAGATCATGAACTCCTTATTGCAAAATTCAGACTTAAATTGAAGAAAGCAGTGAAAACCACTAGGCCATTCATACATGATCTAAATCAAATCCCTTACAATTATACAGTGGAAGTGACAAATAGGTTCAAGTGATTATATCTGATAGAGTGCTTGAAGATCTATGGACAGAAGTTCATAACATTGTATAGGAAGCAGTGATCAAAACCATTACCAAGAAGAAGAAATGCACAAAGATAAAATGACTGTCTGAGGAGGCCTTATAAATAGCTGTGAAAAGAAGAGATGCAAAAGGCAAAGGAGAAAAAGAATGATATATCTACCTGAATGCAGAGTTCCAAAGAATAGCAAGGAGAGAAAGGAAAGCCTTCCTAAGTGAAAAATGCAAAGAAATGGAGGAAATTAAAAGAATGGGAAAGACTAGAGATCTCTTCATGAAAATTAGAGATACCAAGGTAACATTTCATGCAAAGATGAGCACAATTAAGGACAAAAACAGTATGGATGTAACAGAAGCAAAATAAAAAGAGATGGCAAAATTAAGCAAAATTAAGAAGAGATGGCAAGAATAAACAGAAGAACTACACAAAAAAGATCATAACGACACAGATAATCATGATGGTGAGATCACTCACCTGAAGCCAGACTGGAATGCAAAGTCAAGCAGGCCATAGGAAGCATCACTACAGATAAAGCTAGTGGAGGAGATAGAATTCCTGTTGAGCTATTTCAAATCCTAAAAGATGATGCTGTGAAAGTGCTGAACTCAATATGCCAGCAATTTTGGAAAACTCAGCAGTGGCCACGGGACTAGAAAAGGTCAGTTTTCATTCCAATCCCCAAGAAAGGCAATGCCAAAAACTGTTCAAAGTACTGCACAATTGCACTCATCTCACATACTAGCAAAGTAATCCTCAAAATTCTCCAAGCCAGGCTTCAACAGTATGTACACTAAATTTCCCCATGTTCAAGCTGGATTTAGAAAAATCAAAGGAACCAGAGATCAAATTGGCAACATCCACTGGATCAGTGGAAAAGCAAGAGAGTTCCAGAAAAACATCTGTTTCTGCCTTATTGACTATGCCAAAGCCTTTGACTGTGTGTATCACAACAGAGTGGAAAATTTTTCAAGAGATGGGACTACCAGACCATCTTACCTGACACCATAGAAATCTGTATGCAGGTCAAGAAGCAACAGTTAGAAATGGACATGGAACAACAGACCAGTTCCAAATCAGGAAAGGAGTACATCAAGGCTGTGTATTGTCACCCTGTTTATTTAACTTATATGCAGAGTACATCATGTGAAATGCAGGAGACCTTGATCCATGGTTTGGAAAGATCCCCTAGAGAAGGGCAAGGCTACCCACTCCAGTAATCTTGCCTGGAGAAATCAATGGACTGTACAGTCCATGGGGTCACAAAGAGTGAGACAAGGCTGAGTGACTCACTATCAGGAATCCCATGGTGGAAGAACAGACATTCATTAAAGCAAGAGAAGTAATTCTAATCCTCTTTTTAAAGCGTTTACCCATTTTCTTTGTGTGTGTGTGAGTATGTGTGTGTAGTATGGCTATCCAGTAAACAGAGTTCAGAAATATATAGAAAAGATGGCCAGCAAATTAAGTGATTTAATAGAAATGTCATGAGGTATAATAATAAAATTAAGGTAGCCACTGGGAGGTTAATGAAAAGTAAGGTTTTAGGCATTTGGAAAGCTTACTTGAAGATTCAGTAATGAGAAGGTATAAGCACATATAAATACATTGAAAAATATTAAAGAGAAACCAGTGGTACATCAATGTTTGGTAGATAAGTGAAGTCAGTGATTGGAAATAGGATATGAAGTCATGGAGCAATATTTCTCTCAAATTTTCAACCAGACATACTTGTGAATTAACCCACATTCTCATCCAATTTTGATTCATTTCTTCCAGGCTCAGCATAAAATATATCCTCTTTATGTTCAAGGTAAATCTTTCTTACAAATGTCCTAACACTGCAGTCACTTCCTCTGTTCTTTAACTCAATTTTGCAATTTTTCCTATTTAATAGTTGATTCAAATAAGCTGAGGTAATAGGTGCTGTTCCTTCAATACTCTTCTTATTCAAGTGAATGTACATGAACATTTCTTCATTTAAGTCATTGCAAACCTGAATGTTACCCAGACCATGCAAATGCTATTGTTTATTGTCAGGGAATGTTTAACAGGAGGATCCCTACATGCTGTTACTCATAAATCCTCTGTTCCTTATCAGTTCCTGGCAACAGAAACTAGTGGAACGGCATGCTGCTCCCAGGACTGAGGTCATAAGATGAGACATGCGTGGATCTCCTTCAGTAAACATTCTCCTTACAACAAAACTGCTTAGTCTCGATCCTCTTTCTTGAGATATGGATTGTCTCCTGACCTTATGACCATTGTTAATCCCTGTTCCCTTGGTAACGGTTGCTGTACCTTTGGTTTTCTGATCTTTATCATGGTTGAAAGAAATTCCTTATACAACAGTCTATACATACTCACAGAAAGATCATTAAGGTCACAGAAAGATCATTAAAGCACCTTTGGTCCATCAGAGCTTGGGTCCCTGTGTCTTTCTTTCTTTCTTTCTCTCTCCCACCCCCCTCTCTCTCTGTCTCCCTGTCTCTCTCTCCCCGGCTAATTCTCTGGAGCGTAGAAACCCGTCGTGCTCGCTCTCCTGTCCAGGCTTCCAAGACCCCTTGAGAGGGCGCCCTGTGCCTTCGTGAGCAATGCAAGCCATGTGTCAAGGGCTTTATTGGTTCCTTGCGTAAACCAGGGAATATCAGCCTCTTTCTCTCTTTCACTTTCTTATTGTCGACTCTGGACCACCAGGTTCTGGTCCATTAAAGGACCCCAACAGTTTACCATAATATCTTCCGTAAACTCATAATAGCCAAATTCATCAGATATATTTCAGTTCAGTCATTATTGATCGCTTCTGCTTGCATTTACTACTTTGGAAACCTAGAATCCACACTAAAATCTTTGAATTAAGCCTTTATTGCTCTTATCTCTGTGACAAACTTGGAGACATATTACTTTGTTTCAAACCCTACTTGATTATATATTCCTCTGCATTTCTCTGTGTTTTAGCACAGGTTCTACTTACCACTGACTTTAACTCATCCCCTCTCCCTGCCTCCATCCTTCTCTTTTTAGGTTTCCTGCTTCTAAATGGCAGTTCATCTTTGTCTCAGAGAAGAAAGTCCATAGACCTCCATGCTCTGGCCCCTTCTGCTTTGCATCTACATCTCCACCTAAATTCCAAACCAACTGATTAATACCACCATCACTCTCTCTATAAGATATCAAATCCAGTAACAGTTAAGCTTTTAGTTCTTCTTTCACATCCTAAACTCTTTTTGTTTTGCCAGGTGGTATTTTGTCTGCAATATATTCCCTCTATTTGTTCTACAAAATAATAAATTTTTAATAATTAAATATACTTATTGTTATTTGAAGAATAATTGATCTACAACATTATGCTGATTTCTGCTAATCATCAACACGACTTAGCCACAGGTATACCTACATCCCCTTCCTCGAGACCGTCCCACCTCCCACCCCACCCCACCCCTCCAGGTTGTCACAGAGCCCTGGTTTCAGTTCCCTGAGCCGCACAGCAAATTCCCACTTGCTACGTATTTTACATATGGTAGTTTTTCATCAACAGATTTATCCCAAATACCAAGTTTCTTCTTGAGATACAGTAGGTGCCCCTTCTTATAAAATAGGCTCTTAAAAATGCACTTATTGGAGAGAACAAGATGGTGGAGGAGGAGGTGGATGTGGAGTACATCTGTCTCCATGGATACACCAGGAATACACCTTCAGACACAGAAGTGCATGCAGAACACCAGCTGAGAGCGGACAGGAGTACCTGCCCAGGAGTAAAGACTATATAGAACCACACAAAACTCGGTAGTAGGAAGGAACTAGGGAGAAAAACAGGAGTGTTACTAGGATTGGACTTGTCCTTGGTTGGGGGTGGGGGGGGGCGACTAAAGCAGGGATCTGATCCCCACCTTGGGGTAATTGTCTGAGTCAGAGGAGAAACAGTCAAGGCTGAGAGTGAAACAGCTGATCTGTAGCAGCCTAAATGGAATGAGAATTAGACAGTCCCTGCCATAGCCATACATACCCTGGACAGGGACACAGGTCCCCTGGAAGGCACAGTGGCTGGGAGCTGGAGTTTAGGGATTGTGGAGCAATCCCAGGGTGAGGGCTGCTGTTGACTGTGGAGAGAGGGACTGAAGGGCTGTGAGGAAGGAGATTGTGGTGGGAAATGTCTGTGGAGGAAAGCCAGGAAGCCATGGAAGCAAGGCGATACTGCAGAGTCATCTGCAGGGGGTGGTGCCGTCCCTATAACCTCTTCTCTGCCCACATGCCAGCATCAGCAGCAGCTGAACAGTAGAAAGGTTGGCCCATCAAGCGCCTGATGAACAGAACTACAGAGTAGGACCCCAGTGAGCCCCTTTAAGTGCCTGATGAGCTGAACAACAGAGAAGGGCCCCAGGCAAGGGAGGCCTCTAAGTGCCTGAACAGGTGGAGCTACGGAGAAAGACTAGCCAAAGAGGCTTTCTGATCGCCAGCTACCAGAGGCTCAAAAAAATACTCTAACAGGGCCATAACTCCAGCGGCTGAGGCCGTCCACGTCCCTGAGCACTTGGTGCAGCTAGGGTCCCCGCGACCCAAGCAGCTTCACGCTCAACCCTCACAGGGGCAGAGCTGCCACAGGCAAAAAAATAAAAAAAGTCTTGCATCTATGCATACGGGGTCACTTAGGTCATGTCCAGCTCTTTGTGATCCTGTGGACTGTGGCCTGCCAGGCTTCTCTGTCATGGGGGTTCGCCAGGCAAGAATACCGGAGTGTATTGGCCAATAATGGTTGCTATATCCTTCTAGAGCACTATATTTATTGCTTCCCTAGCTGCCAACCCCCCTGAGTACCTGGTGCTGCCAGAGCCCCTGTGACCCAAGCAGCTGCACCGCCTCCTCACCTGGCCACGGGGCAAACCCAAGTCCTCCAGGGCAGCCTCAGGAGCAAACCCCAGTGGACGACCCACATGCAGAGGTGGAAGTAAAAGCACAATCAAAACCCAGGGCAGTGCATCTAAAGAAGAGCCCAAACCTTCCCACCAGATGTACAAGCTGCAGATTAAATCCACACGATCAACTAGGCAGACTTTGTGTATTCAGAATATATAGAAGGACAGTGAGAGCTCCCACAAAAGAAAACGCACTAGTTCTGACAGCTGTGGACACTGGAGTCAAGAACACACAGGCGTAGGACCAGATTAGAGTCTGAGCTGCCCCCACAGCAGGTCCAGAGATCAGCACGTGTTGGAGGGCCTCCTAGGGAGGGGAGGTGGACTGTGACTCCCAGCGAGGGAAGGATCCTGACAGTGGTGACTCAAGAAAAACATTTATTATTCTTATGGTTTGATTTGTTCTGAAGTTTCTTTTGGATTTTATTTTTTTCTTTCCTTTAATATTTCTTTTTCCTTCCCCACCCCACACTCATTGTGGTTGTCAATTTTATTGGCACTATAAAATCTAATTAGGCTTTTGAGTTTTATTTTTTTAATCACACTTTTTATTGTTGTTATAAATTTCTGCCTCTACTTTGGGCTTTACGGTTCTGTGAAGTTTTCTTTTTTTTTTTTGCTTCTTTCCTCTTCTTCTTCTTCTTTTTTTTTTTCTTTAAAAAATTTTTTTAAACCTATTATTATTTTTTCAACATTTATACCTTTGTTGGCTTTTCTTACTGTTCTTTTCCCCTTGCAGGTAACCTTTAATGTATATAAATCTTCTTTATCTACCCCTATTTTGCATATCTATTCTTTCTTTCCTTTCTTCTCAACATATTTGTTAGTTTTGTCTTCATTGTTTTATTCCCCAGTGGGCACCTTGCTTTAGTTTTGTTTTCCAGTTTGTGCTTTAGTTAGTTTTGTTCTTAACTGGTAGATATATATTTTTGGTTTCCTTTGTTCATTGGGTCCTAATGTACCTTATTTTTGTTGGACTGTGTTTGTTTTGCTTATGGATGCATATGTATATGTATCCCATTATTTTAATTGTTATTTGCCTGATTTTGTAACTGCCATTTGTCTGGGGTTCATCTTTGGCTTCTCGTTTTTGGGTATGTGTTTTAATCTCACTTAATATCATAACAAACCACTTGTGGAATCTTCGTTCCTGTCCAGAGATCAAGACCTGAGCCTTTGGAGTGGGAGCATTGACTCCAAGACCCTAGACTACCAGAGAAATAACCCTAGGGAGAATCAACTAGTGAGATTTCCAACAAAGGAAACCACTTGAATACAAGACCCAGCATCACCCAACCACCAGCAGCACCCTGTATCTAAACAACAAATAAAACAACAATACAAACCCAATCATCAACAGACAAGATTACCACCTCACTCAGCCTTGCCCATCAGAGGAAAACAAAACAAAACAAACAAACCTCAGCATAAATCTCACCTTATTTGAAGCTTAAACAAACCACTGCATCAACCTTAGTGGTGTAGAAACCAAAAGGAAGAAAGAATCCAACCTTGAAGCCTGAGAAAAGGAGACCTCAAACACAATAAGTTTAAAAAAAAATAATGAAAAGGCAGAGAGAAACACTCCACAAATGAAGGAACAAACTAGAAATATAGAAGCCCAAATAAATGAAGAGGAAATAGGCAAACTACCTGAAAAAGAATTCAGACTAATGACAGTAAAGATGATCAAAAACCTTGAAAACAGAATGGAGAAAATGCATGAATCAATTAACAAAGACCTAGAAGAATTAAAGAATAAACATGCAGAGACAAACAACGAAATTACTGAAATCAAAAAATACTCTAGAAGGAAACAATAGCAGAATATCTGAAGCAGAAGAATGAATCAGTGCGCTGGAAGATAAAACGGTGGAAATAACTTCTAAAGAGCAGAGTAAAGTAAAAGGGATGAAAAGAACTGAGGGTAGTATCAGAGACCTCTGGGATAATATCAAGCACATCATTAGAATTATAGGGGTCCCAGAAGAAGAAGAGAAAAAGAAAGGTTATGAGAAAATTTTTGAAGAGATTATAGTTGAAAATTTCCCCAACATGGAAATGGAAATAGTCAATCAAGTCCAAGAGACACAAAGAGTCCCACACAGGATAAACCCAAGGAGAAACACACCAAGACACATACTAATCAAATTAACAAAGATGTAAGACCCTGATGCTGGGAGGGATTGGGGGCAGGAGGAGAAGGGGACAACAGAGGATGAGATGGCTGGATGGCATCACCAACTCGATGGGCATGAGTTTGAGTAAACTCCGGGAGTTGGTGATGGACAGGGGGGCCTGGCGTGCTGCAGTCCATGGGGTCGCAAGGAGTCGGACATGACTGAGCAACTGAACTGAACACGAAGAAAGAATATTAAATGCAGCGAGGGAAAAGCAACAAGTAACATACAAGGGAAACCCCATACAGTTAACAGCTGATCTTTCAGCAGAAACTTTGCAGGCTAGAAGTGAATATATTTAAAATATATATGGCAGTATATATTTAAAATACTCAAAGGGAAAAATATACAACCAAGATTACTGTACCCAGCAAGGATCTCATTCAAAACTGATGGAGAAATCAAAAGCTTTTCAGACAAGCAAAAGTTAAGAGAACTCAGTAACAACAAACCAGCTTTACAACATATGTTAAAATGTCATATATAGTCAAGAAATACAAGAGAAGAAAAAGATCTACAAAATCAAACCCCAAACAATTAAGAAAATGGCAATAGGAGCATATATATAAATAATTACTTTAAATGTAAATAGATTAAATACTCCAACCAAAAGACATAGATTAGCTGAATGGATACAAAAACTAGACAAATATGTATGCTTTCTACAACAAACACACTTCAGACCTAAAGACACATATAGACTGAAAGTGAGAGGATGGAAAAATATATTCCATTCAAATGGAAACCAACAGAAAGCTGGACTAGCAATCCTCATATCAGACAAAATAGATCTTAAAATAAAGAATATTACAAGAGATATGTAAGGACACTACATAATGAGCAAGGATCAATCCAAGAGGAAGACATAGTAATTGTAAATATCTATGCACCCAACTTAGGAGCACCTCAATACATAAGACAAATGCTAACAGGCATAAGAAGAAAAATTGACAGTAACACAATAATAGTAACAGAGTTACCCCACTCACAGCAATGGACAGATCATCAAAACAGAAAATTAATAAGAAAACACAAGTCTTAAATGATACACTAGATGAGATGGCTCTCACTGATATCTTTAGGACATTCCATCCAAATGCAGAAGAACACACCTTCTTAAGTGCATATGGAACATTCTCCAGGGTAGATCATATCATGCATCACAAATCAAAGCTCAGTAAATGTAAGAAAATTGAAATTGCATCAAGCATCTTCTCCGACCACAACACTATGAGACTAGATATCAATTTCATGTAGAAAACTATATGAAACACAAACACATGGAGATTAAACAATATGTTTATAAATAACCAACAGGTTACTGAAGAAATCAAAAGGGAAATCAAATAATTTCTATAAACAAATGACAATGAAAACATGATAACTCAAAACCTATGGGATATAGCAAAAGCACCTCTAAGAGGGAAGTATATGGAATACACTCCTACCTCAAGAAACAAGAAAAAATTATCGAATAGACAACCTAACTTTAAACCTAAAACAACTGGAAAAAGAACAACAACAACAAAAAAAAACACACCAAAATCAGAAGAAGGAAATAAATCATAAAGATCAGAGCAAAAATAGGAGGAAAAGCAATGGAAGAAACAGTAGTAAAGATTAATAAAACTAAAAGCTGGCTCTTTGAGAAGATAAAATTGACAAACCTTTAGCCACATTCATCAGGAAAAAAAGAGAGAAGAATCAGATCAAGAAAATTAGAAATGAAAAAGGAGAGGTTACAACAGACAATACAGAAATACAAAGGATTATAAGAGACTATTATGGACAACTATATGGCAATAAAATGGATAACCTGGAAGAAATGGACAGATTCTTAGAAAAGTTCAATCTTTCAAGCCTGAACCAGGAAGAAATAGAAATTATGAACAACCTAATTACAAGCACTGAAACTGAATCTGTGATAAAAAATCTCCCAAAAAACTAAAGCCCAGGACCAGATGGCTTCACAGGAGAACTCTATCAAACATTTAGAGAAGAGCTAATACCTATCCTTCTAAAACTCTTTCAAAAATTACAGAGAAAGGAATACTTCCAAACTCATTCTATGAGGCCACCATCACCTGATAACAAAACCAAAGACAACACACAAAAAAAGAAAAATACAGGCCAATACCACTAATGAACATAGATGCAAAAATCCTCAACAAAATTTTAGCAAAAAATCCAGCAACACATCAAAAACTCATACACCATGATTAACTTGGGTTTATTCAAAGAATGCAAGGATTCTTCAGTATACACAAATCAATGTGATACACCATGTTAACACACTGAAAGATAAAAACCATATGATAATCTCAATAGATGCAGAAAAAGTCTTTGACAAAATTCAGCACCTATTTATTATTAAAACTTCAAAAAATGGTCACAGAAGGGACCAACCTCAACATAGTAAAGGCCATATATGATGGCTGCTGCTAAGTCGCTTCAGTCGTGTCTGACTCTGTGCGACCCCATAGACGGCAGCCCACCAGGCTCCCTCGTTCCTGGGATTCTCCAGGCAAGAGCACTGGAGTGGATTGCCATTTCCTTCTCCAATGAATGAAAGTGAAAAGTGAAAGCGAAGTCACTCAGTAATGTCCAACTCTTAGTGACCCCATGGACTGCAGCGTACCAGGTTCCTCTGTCCATGGGATTTTCCAGGCAAGAGTACTGGAGTGGATTGCCATTGCCTTCTCCCACATATGATAAGCCTACAACCAACATTATTCTCAATGTTGAGAAACTGAAAGCACTCCCTCTAAGATCAGGAACAAGACAAGGGTATCCACTTTCATCACTATTATTCAACACAGTTTTGGAAGTCATAGCTATAGCAATCAGAGGAGAAAAAGAAATAAAAGGAATCCAAATCAGAAAAGAATAATTAAAGCTCTCACTGTTTGCAGATGACATGATATTGTATATAGAAAACCCTAAAGGTACTATCAGAAAATTACTAGGGCTAATCAGTGAATTTAGCAAAGTCACAGGATACAAAATCAATACACAGAAATCACTGCACTTCTATATGCTAAAAATCAAAAATCAGAAAGAGAAATTAAGGAATCAATTCCACTCACCATTGCAACAAAAAGGAAACTATAAGCAAGGTGAAAGGACAACCCTCAGAATGGGAGAAAATAACAGTAAATGAAACAGCTGCCAAAGAATTAATTTCCAAAATATACAAGCAGCTCATACAACTCAATACCAAGAAAACAAACAACCCAATCAAAAAATAGGGAAAAGACCTAAACAGACATTTCTCCAAAAAAGACATACAGATGGCTAACAAGAACAAGAAAAGAAGATCAATATCACTCATTATTAGAGAAATGCAAATCAAAACTACAATGAGATTATCACCTCATACCTGTCAGAATGGCTATCATCAAAAAGTCTACGAACAATAAATGCTGGAGAGGGTGTGGAGAAAAGGGAATGCTCTTGTACTTTTGGTGGAAATGTAAATTGATCCAGCCACTATGGAAGATGGTATAGATATTCCTTAAAAAACTAGGAATAATCATAAATGAGTGTTGAATTTTGTCAAAGGCTTTCTCTGCGTCTATTGAGATAATCATATGGTTTTTATGAGATGGATGAAGCTGGAGCCCCTTATACAGAGTGAAGTAAACCAGAAAGATAAAGAACATTACAGCATACTAACACATATATATGGAATTTAGAAAGATGGTAACGATAACCCTATATGCAAAACAGAAAAAGAGACACAGAAATACAGAACAGACTTTTGAACTCTGTGGGAGAATGTGAGGGTGGGATATTTCAAAAGAACAGCATGTATACTATCTATGGTGAAACAGATCACCAGCCCAGGTGGGATGCATGAGACAAGTGCTCGGACCTGGTGCACTGGGAAAACCCAGAGGAATCGGGTGGAGAGGGAGGTGGGAGCGGGAATCGGGATGGGGAATACGTGTAAATCCATGGCTGATTCATATCAATGTATGACAAAACCCACTGAAATGTTGTGAAGTGATTGGCCTCCAACTAATTAAAAAAAAAAAAAAAAAACAACTAGGAATAAACCACCAGATGGCCCAGCAATCCCACTCCTAGGCATATACCCTGAAGTAACCAAAATTGAAAAAGACACATATATCCCATTGTTCATTGCAGTATTATTTACAATAGCTAGAACATGGAAGCAACCTAGATGTCCATCAACAGATGAATGGATAAAAAAGTTGTCATACATATGCACAATGGTATATTAGTCATAGAAAGGAATGCATTTGAGTCAGTTCTAAAGAGGTGGATGAACCTAGAGCCTATTATACAGAGTGGAGTAAGTCAGAAAGAGAAAAGATAAATATTATATACTAATGCATATATACAGAATCTAGGAAAATGGTACTGAAGAATTTATTTGCAGGGCAGCAGTGGAGAAACAGACATAGAGAATAGACTTATGGACATGGGGAGAGGGGAGGAGAGGGTGAGATGTATGGAGAGAATAACACAGAAACTTACATTACCACATGTGAAATAGATAACCCACAGGAATTTGCTGTGTGTATCAGGAAACTCAAACAGGGGCTCTGTATCCACCTAGAGGGGTGGGATGGGGAGGGAGATGGGAGGGTGCTTCCAAAGGGAAGGTTTATATGTATAATTATGGCTGAGGTTTGACAGAAAAAGCTGATTCATGTTGAGGTTTGACAGAAAACAACAAAATTCTGTAAACCAATTATCCTTCAATTAAAAAATCAATAAATTTTTTTAAATGTACTTATTATATGCTTTTGAATTCAGCAGCTCCATAAACAATAAGGAACCTTACAAAAGTTTATTATTTTAAATTTTTGAGATAAAATTATAAGTACCTTGAGGAAAATCCTGCTTTATTAGATCTGTTAGTATTCTAAGCATAACAAGTATGAAAAATATAGCCAGCACATCTCCTTTAAATGTTGAATAAATATATAAAGACAATACCAAATAACACTGAAACTATAGTCAAAAATATTCAGTTAACCAATATGTTGATGTGTTAACTTAAAAATCTATTGGAGATGACCACCATTGGGGATTATAAGGTGCCTGAGGTGTACAGAGGGAATTAATTTCAGACGTACTCCTAGGTCAGACAGTATTTAAATTGCTTAAGTAGGAAAAAGCCACTGTTTGCATGTGTCTGCTTTTTTGTGATAACAAAAGACTCTAAGATCTCAGGGCTTAACAATACGCTTTATTTCTTATCTAGGGTATATGTTTGCACCTGCAGATCAGCTGTGACTCAGCTTCACACATCTTCATGATGCCGTGGGTGAAGAAGTCCCTATTATAGTCATGGGAGCTTCATGGCTTCCCTTGTGGATCAGCGGGTAAAGAATCTACCTGCAATGAGGGAGAACTGCGTTCAATCCCTGGGTTGGGAAGATCCCCTGGAGGTGGGAAAAACTATCTGCTCCAGTATTCTGGCCTGGAGAATTCCATGGACTGTATGATCCATGGGGTTGCAAAAGGTCAGACAGGACTGAACAACTTTCACTTTCACTTAGCTTCATGGCAGGAGGAAAGCCCAAAAGAAGTAACATGCAATTCTTCTTGAAGCTTGATTTCAGTACAGTGTATATTACATTTTCTTATATTCCCATAGCCAGAGAAAGTCACATCATCAGTTGGGTTTAGTTGCTTAAATCTTCTACTGGAAGCACCGCACTTCACATGGCAATGAGCAGTGGTGTATAAACTCTTAAAGGGAGGCGAGATAAATACTTGTGAAAAACTATACATAAGCATCGAGAAATATAGTAAGAAATTCATAGAGGGAGTTAAGAAAAAAAAAGATCCTTAATATTTGGCATTTTTGGCCTTATAAGCCAGCAAGGATATCTTTTAATTTTTATATCTTTTAATTTTAATATCTCACATTAATTTTTAATGTGTTGGAAAAGAAAAAAAATGCAAAGGAAAATCTGCAAAGAGTCAACATTGGAACAAAGAGAAGACCTTCTTCCAGAACCAGGACTTGGCAAGAAATCAGTGAATGTGAACAAACTGTTGACTGGAGTATTTGGTTGGAATTTCAATATACTTTGAGGTGAAAAGAGTTGAAAGAGGTCCACAATGAATTTTATCAAGGATAAAATAATTTTACCAAGGATAAAAATTAGTAGCAAATAAGAGAGGGGCATGCATTATAAATTGGAGAGAAAAAAGTACATAATTCATCAAATGCTATAATTGAACAAAATAAGATAATGTGGATAAAGTTAGTGTCTTTATTACTAATTTATGCAACTTCATGGTTTTCATTGAAACAACTTCAAGGGATAAGGGATTTTATAAGATATAAATAATAAAGGATAGTTTTAGAGAGGGCTCAAACTTTAAAAGCAGCTGGTAAGCAGGAGTCACTAAGACTGGAGAAGAATGATTTTTCTGACTGTATATAAAGGCAAAATGTGAGAGAAAAGCGCAGTCATCTGGTGGCATTAGTCAACGCATTCCCTTGACAGGGTCCAGCTGAGTCATCCAGAAAGTAAATAAATCAATGGTTGGTTTTGTGAAGAGTTATTTTGGAGAACAGTAGTTCCGAGAATTCTAAGATATGGGAGCTTGTGACCATAACAGGGAAGAATGACTAACAAGAAGACCTGGAGATAAAGTGATATTCAAGCAAAGGTCAGATTAGTATGTGAGAAGAAAAGTAGGGTGTGGAAGGAGGGTGATTAATTTGGAGAAGGTCAGTGTGATGCAGTCACAATAGGACATTACATGCATGATTGATGTGAACTGCACAAAAGAACACGTGTATTCTTTTGTGCCCAGTATTTATCTCTTTATGAGCCCAGAAATAATAAGTATAGATAAAGAAATAAACATTCCAGTTTGAATGTAGATCACGATGGACTGGATGATTCAAACTCTGTTAATTGACCTGCTTATACCCAAATAATCCTTCCTTTAAAATAAATATCATCACATTCAAACTACCCAGATAATCTAACGTGGAAATAGAACATTCGTAAATGTATTAAAAGAAATTACAATAGCAGAATGGATAATAAAAGCTTAATATGCTACATCTTCCAGATGACATTTCCTTTTTATCATAAGTCTCAAAATAGTGTTTTAGTATAAAAATATATGCATACTATTACACATGTGCTCAGCTTCTCAGTCATGTCCAACTCTTTGAAGCCCCATGGACTGTACGTAGCCTGCCAGGCTCCTCTGTCCACAGAATTTTCCAGGTAAGAATACTGCTTTGGGTTTCCATTTCCTACTCTAGAATTTTATATAAACATATATATATATAACATGGGCTTCCCGGGTGGCTCATTGGTAAAAAAAAAAATTCACCTGCCAACACAGAAGCCGCAGGAGATGTAGGTTCAATTCTTGGGTCTGGAAGATCCCCTGGAAGAGGAAAGGGCAACCCACTCCAGTATTTTTGCTGGGATAACCCCATGGACAGAGGGGTCAGGCGGGATACAGTCCATGGTGTCACAAAGAGTCAGGCACGACTAAGCATAAGCACACACACATATATAACATACAATCATAGTCCATCTTTATATAGTGCTTCCTATAAACTTAGTCCTTTCAAAAAAACTTTACATGTATTAACTAATGCTATAACCCCCATTTTCATAAGAATATACTGAGAACAAAGTCTTGCCCACGACAAAAATCACAAAATTTCCTACCTTAAATTCTTTCAGAAACAAAGTATGGTAGATAGTTAAGTCAACTAATTAAGAAACTAAATAGCCACTTAAGTTACCTTTGCTGATTGTATATAATAAAGAGAGAAACGTATTAGAAATGCTCATAAATAAAAATAAAAAATATAGATATGTATTAATATATATAGATACAAACATAGTACACATCTTCATATTTAAACATATTATTCTTCATCTTCACTAAAATCTTCCTCTTGGGTTGAAGGTCAAAACTTCCACTGACTATCATAGTCTCAATAAATAACAGATTTTACACACACACACACACACAAAAAAGGCTCTGAAAATCTTCTCTTGAAAGGCATGGCATTTTGGCCTCACCATAGAGCATGTGCAGTTTCTACGTACTTCCTTAGTTTCTACCTGGTCTATTCCATTATTTTATCCATGACATTGAAAGTGAAAATGCCAGTCACTCAGCTGTGTTTGACACTTTGTGACTGCATGGACTGCAGCCTGCCAGGCTCCTCTGTCCACGGGATTCTCCAGGCAAGAATACTGGAGTGGGTAGCCATTCCCTTCTCCAGGAGATCTTTCCAACTCAGGGAGGGAGCCTAGGTCTCGTAAATATCAATTAATTATAGACTTACAGAATAAGGGGGGGAAAATCAGTGATTTAATATTCTTTTTATCTTTCAGCATTAAATCTGTGGTTAAACTACTTTACTTCAGGAAATGAAAAACCAAATAACTCTATTTGATCTATTCCTGGTGTTGTCTCCCAATCTCTTGAAAAAAAAAAAGTGGAGAGATAGCTCATGGTGGAAGGGGCATAGGATAGGGAAAGAGACATTGATTAATTTTTCAGTCTCCCAGTCCCAAGTGATAGAAAACTCATGGTTAACTCTTTAAATTCATATTTTGTCCATTCCAAAAGGAACAAGTTACATTTTGGTTATAGATTATGTGATTACGGTTGTTTCTAACTCAGTTTAAAAGACCTGAATTTGTTCAGAAGAACAAATCAAAGTATATTTGTGTTGTGTTACTAATAGGATTTCCATATGGCTAAAGCACAGGTTACCCAGACCAAATGATTAGGGAAGGTAGCTGATGATCATAAACAGCTTCCTATGCCATGAAAAGTGCTTCTGATTTTGTCTTGAAAGTAATGGGAAATACTGATAATTTTAAGTGTTAGAAGGTGGGTTAGATAGAAAAGTTGAAATTGTAAGATTAAGAGCAGAGAAAAAACTTGCGGTCACTCAAAAAAAAAAAAAATTGGAAAGGGCAGCACTCTTATGGAAAGCATGATAGGAAAAGTAGAGTATATTTGATAGATGTTAAAGAAATACAGTGTGCACCTTGGTGACCCATTAGATTATCAAAGTGGAAATAATTAAGATAGCATTAACATATTACTGGCCTCACAGAATAGTATGTTAATGCAAGCAGGCAGTATTGTAAAAGAAGCCAAATTTGTAGAAAGCGATGTCATCCTGATGTCAAAAATTTAGTTATTAATGTCCATTAAGGTTTCAAAGGGTAACAATGCATTTAATTATTACATTAGGGAAAACCATAAATATTGCTAATTAGATTAGTTTAAGCAAGTAACCTCTGTAATTTAGAAGCAAAATCTAGTATTGTACTTCACTATATTTCATTTGACATTCTTTCAACAACTATAAAACCAGCAAAAGGCAACTACTCCCTTATAGACTCTTTGTAAAAGAGGATAACAATATTAAATAAGTCACAGATTTTGCCCTTGGGGGGTTTTCCAAGTGGCGCCAGTGGTAAAGAACCTGCCTGCTAATGAAGGAGACATAAGAGACGAGGGTTCAATCCCTGGGTTGGGAAGATCCCTTAGAGGAGGGCATGGCAACCCACAATCTATTCCAGTATTCTTGTCTAGAGAATCTCATGGTTAGAGATGACTGGGGGGCTACAGTCCATGGGATTGCAAACAGTCAGACACAACTGAAGCGACTTAACAGGCATGCTTGGCCTTGAGGATCTAGTGCAGCAACAGACGCTATATTATAGGTGAGGCGACTTCCTCCAGGGATAGCAGAGGTTTATTAGTCTTAAGTGCTGAGTTTCCATGGTTCCCCTTTTAACAAACATATTGCTAAATGCAGCAACAAAATACATACAAATTATTCTTTGCTTACCATTAACAATAACAATGATATCACGGAAGTCAATTTCTCCCCTAGCCTCCACTCTTCCTTCACACCTGTATATACCTTCATCACTTTTATTGATGTTGAGAATCTGCAGATTATTGTTGGCTAACATAGCGAACCGATCTGGAAAGTAAGCAAAGAGGAGGAAATGATATCAGTAATTGAAGGCAGAGTCCAGCATGTTCTAAATTGCTAAGTATTAAAATATGGCACTTGTCTGACACTATCCAACTTTTCATCAACAAACAAATTCCAATTTGAAAGTAAAATGTAATTTCATGACTTCGATTTTTCCACTCCACAACTGCCTTGTTATACCTTTTTGTGAAAATACATTCAAGAGTTTATTTCCACATAAAATGGTTAAGCTATTATTTTCCCCTTGGTACTCTGAATGCAGAAAAGATACACAAAAGAACAAAGCTGAGGGATTAGATATTACAGACAAGAAGATATTTTGACTGCAAATATGTAGCAACTTGGGGATGGAAATGGGTTAGAGAATTGATTGAATATCCTTCCTCACACAATAATTAAACCAATAATGGCACATATCCTGAGGAGGTAGCTAAATATATAGCAATATTCAAGTCATGTAGAGGACATATAAAATGATCATATCTCAGATTTATTTGAAAGATTTTTTCTAAATGCAAGATAATCCATTTTAGGAAGGAATAGATTAGACTTCATTACTTTTATTTCAAGATCCCATTTTATGTGTGAGTGTATGCACATGCATACATACAAAAATAGCTGTTAAAGGGCATGCATTAGGTGACTGCTTGAAATAATCTGACTAGCCTAAGCAACATCAGCCTGACAGTATTTTCCATAATGCCTGGTCTTAAGTTTTTATCCATCATAATTTTGTTGCAGTCTTAAGAACTTTTCCCTTGTTATCAAGTAAAGAACATTATTATATCCTGTTCTATTTTGAAACATGTTATTAAGGCAATATCTTAAATTTCATTAATTCATTCATCCATAGATAACATTAGACATGATGTTTGCTAAGTACTTTATTTGAGCACATAGGTGGATAACAGAAACACATCCTTGACCCCCTTGGACCTTTTGGTAAGGTAGAAATATCTTTAATTTAATATACCCACCTACGGATATCTGTCAAAGAGCACTTCTGGAGGCTCTTCCAGTATTTACTACTCTTCCCCTATCTGCTGGCTTAATAGAAATGTTAGGACAAACAAAGAGGTCACATGAGAAAGTAGTCTCCCAGCGTCCCTCAACCTGGATCATTGAATGAATGCAATGGGTACAATTCTTGCCTTTCATCCTACAACCCATTGGACATCACATGGGTGAGAAACTGCTGTGATATGAAGCCATTCATGTTTGGGGTTCATTTTTCATAGCAATTCCTTAAGTCATAGTAGAAGTTTGGGCCTTAAATACAAATAAGGAAATTATTAGACTAAATTAAAACAGGTAAGAATGTGGTTATTGATTGTCTAAGAGACAGGTAATAAGAAATGAAAATTTGGAGATTCTGAAGCTGCCTCAAACAGAAAACACCAATTATCAAGCTACATATACATAATTTTCAGTGCAGAAGATTTAAACGTTTCCAAAATATCTATTTCATCTTTCAGTTGACCTTAAGATGACATACAAAAATGTTTATACAGATGCTTTCTCCTGGGAAATTTTCTCACCAAAGAAGAGATTGGAGAGAAAGAAAGGCAATTGGCAGGAAATATGACTTATAGTAACGACTGGAGGAACTCAGAACCCCTAAAACTTCATGACATCTTAAAGTAAATTTTAAAAAAATATTCTATTCAAGTGTGTTGCTGGAAATTAGAATGAGAACTATACAAAGTTGATGTTAATGACCCAGACAACCACAATGATGTGCTCACTCACCTCAAGCCAGACATCCTGGAATGTGAAGTCAAGTGGGCCTTAGGAAGCATCACTATGAAAAAGCTAGTGGAGGGGAAGGAATTCCAGGTGAGCGATTTCAAATCCTAAAAGATGATGCTATGAAAGTGCTGCATTCAATATGCCAGCAAATTTGGAAAACTCAGCAGTGGCCACAGGACTGGAAAAGATCAGTTTTCATTCCAATCTCATAGAAAGGCAATGGCAAAGAATGCTCAAACCACTACACAATTGTACTCATCTCACATACTAGTAAAGTAATGCTCAAAATTCTCCAAGCCAGGCTTCAACAGTACATGAACCATGAACTCCCAGATGTTCAAGCTGGATTTAGAAATGGCAGAGGAACCAGAGATCATATTGCCAGCATCTTTTTGATCATGGGAAAAGCAAGAGAATTTCAGAAAAACATCTACTTCTGCTTCACTGACTATGCTAAAGCCTTTGAGTGTGTGGACAAAATAATCTATGGAAAATTCTTCAAGAAATGGGAATACCAGACCACCTCACCTGGCTCCATAGAAATCTGTATGCAGGTCAAGAAGCAACAGTTAGAACTAGACATGGAACAGTGGACTGGTTCCAAACTGGGAAAGGAGTACAACAAGGCTGCATATTGTCACTGTGCTTATTTAACTTACATGCAGAGTATATCAAGCGAAATGCTGAGCTGGATGAAGTACAGGCTAGAATCAAGATTGTGGGAGAAATATTAATAACCTCAGATATGCAGAATGACACCACCCTTATGGCAGAAAGTAATGAGGAACTAAAGAACCTCTTGATGAAAGTGAAAGAGGAGAGTGAAAAAGCTGGTTTACAACTCAACATTCAAAAAACTAAGATCATGGTATCCAGTTCCATCACTTCACACCAAATAGATGGGGAAACAATGGAAACAGTGACAGACACTATTTCCTTGGGCTCCAAAATCACTGCAGATGGTGACTGCAGCCATGAAATTAAAAGACGTTTGCTCCTTGGAAGAAAAGCTATGACCAACCTAGACAGCAAATTAACAAGCAGAGACATTACTTTGCCAGCAAAGGTCCATCTAGTCAAAGCTATGGTTTCTCCAGTAGTCATGTATGGATGTGAGAGTTGAACCATAAAGAAAGCTGAGTGCCATAGAATTGATGCTTTTGAACTGTAGAGTTGGAGAAGACTCTTTGAGAGTCCCTTGGAATGCAATAAGATCAAACCGGTCAATCCTAAAGGAAATCAGTCCTGACTATTCACTGGAAGGACTGATGATGAAGCTAAAGCCCCAATACTTTGACTACCTGATGCAAAGAGCCTACTCATTAGAAAAGACCCTGATGCTGGGAAAGATTGAAGGCAGGAGAAGGGGATGACAGAGGATGAGATGGTTGGATGATATCACCGACTCGATGGACGTGAGTCTGAGTAAGCTCTGGAATTTGGTGATGGACAGGGAAGCCTGGCATGCTGCAGTCCATGTGGTCATAAAGAGTCAGACACGACTGAGTGACTGAACTGAACTGAACAAAAGATGTTTGAAGAAAGCACTACTTGAGTCATTCATGTGTAACTGGATATTGGGAGCATTTAACTATTAAAGACTATCTATTTATTTCATTTACAGTCATCCAAACATTCATTATTACAGAAAGGAAACAAAGGAAATCATAATACTCAATAAGGTGTCCGCTTTATGTTTCTTTAAGCAGGTTATTTTTTACAAGTCCCCTTTTCTTCTCATTCTATATTAACTGAATGGTTTGCCACATCTACTCTTATGCCTTCAATCAATATTTTGATGATTCACAATTTTTCTTCAAACCAGAGGATTCTTGTGATTCCAGAATTGTTTGAGTCATCTAGATATATACACTTAGAAGAGCTGTAAATAATTCAATTTCAGTATGTGTAAAATGTGGGTATCTCCACCTAAAATTACTCCCATCTCTGTCTTTAGAGGTCTTTATATTGAGCTAGATGCCCAAGGCAAATTCTTTAAATCTTCTTTGATTTCTCCAGTACCCTCAATCTGCATATCCACTTAAACTCATATCCTATCACTTCTCCCTTTATCACTTCTTAGTCTAAAGTTTCCTTTTCCCTCAGCAATTATTTCATTCAGATTTAAACAATTCTCATTGCCTGAAGCTTTGCCTTGAGTCTCATCCAATTCATTTTCCTCACTGAAGCACTAATGTCCTTCTCAATACATATTATTAGCTCATGTCACTGTCTTAAACCCTCTAGTGATGTCACCTTTGGATAAATTCTAAAAGCCTCAATAGAGATATGAAGGCCATGTTGAAATGGCTCAACCTTCTCTTGCAGATTCCTTTTCTATTAGTCTTTATTTACAAATCCTAGTTGTACTTATCTGTTATTATAAGTATTCTAGTTGTGCTTATTTGTAAAGTTTAATTATAATGAAACTTAATTCAGTTCTGGAACATGCCACTCATGCTTTCACCTCTGAGGCACTGCATATGGTATTCTCTCCATTTGAAAAGTCCCCACCAGTCTTTAGCTGGTTAATCCCTTTTCATCTTTAAAGGTTGCTTTTCACTGTGAGCAGGCATTTTGGATCCTTTCCTCTGCCCTAACTGATTCAAGTGCTCTTTCCTGATCATCCTCTATCACTGTACTTTCCTTATCATATACCTCAATAATCATGTTGTCACAATTTATCCACTGATACTTTTACTAGAGTATTAACATATTAAGGGCAATAGACTAGTTCATCTTTTTAACTATGAATCACCATCACTTAGCACAATAGATGAAACATAATAGGTGCAAAATAACTGTTGAATGACTTTTTATTAATATACTTGGAGTAGATTTCATATATTTTTTTTCTGAGCAAGATGATTTTATCCATAGCTTTTGATGCAAAAATGGTACTTCGTTAGAAAATGTTCAAAGCATTTAGGAAGTTTCAGAGATAGCTTTCAGAATGGCTAAGATTGAATGGGCAACTCTGATAGCATACCCTTCCATCAGGGTTGACACTAAAAGTCAAGATATTCAACTTTCTAACAAAATGTCACACTATCACTTTACTACCTAAATGCTTGGATTCTCTAACATATGGATTTCTTTTAATAAACAACATGGAACACCTTCACTTCAAGTAGTCTGTGGGAGTATTACTTCTGCATATTTGTCAAACAGCTGCTATCAAAAGCATGGTTAATAGATCAACATTTCCAAACCTTCATTGTTTCATATGGAGCCTTTAAACTTTATTCCTGTGCCATATTAAGGCTTCAGAAAGTTATCTGGACACACTGCATTATTCTAAATCCCCATATATGTTCCATTTATGATTATAAACCTAAATTTATTTCATTACTTTTAATAAAAGAATCATACACATATAAAAATCTGAAGAATATTACTTCTTATAAATTCACTATAAATGTAAAAATCGTTCAGTAATGAAGTATGTGGCAAGTTTCTTAAATATTAAAAGATTAGAAAAGTTTGTCCATCTTCACAATTCCCCTACATCCTTTATATCCCAAAGTAAAAACCAATTTTACAACTTAAAAAAAAAAATTGTACATTGCTTTCCATGAAACTCAGTGTTAAGTTTCTATGTTTAACTCACTCCTAAGAAATAACAGCTCAATGAGAAGGAACAAGAAAAGTAGACATTATTTACTGAGTATCTGATACAAAGTTAAGTATTTCTTCATTCACTTAACAAATATTTACATGTCTGTTTTATTTAAAATTCTAAACATTGTTCAAAATGCATATAATATGTATATGCATGAATATATATATATATGCATGTATATACTCATGGACCATAGAGAAGGTTGGGCACCAAAGAATTGATGCTTTCTAAGTGTGGTGCTGGAGAAGACTCTTAAGAGTCCCCTGGACAGCAAGGAGATCCAACCAGTCAATCCTACAAGAAATCAACCCTGAGTATTCATTAGAAGGACTGACGCTAAAGCAGAAGCTCCAATACTTTGACCACCTGATGCAGACAGCCAACTCATTGGAAAAGACCCTGATGCTGGGAAAGACTGAAGGCAGGAGGAGAAGGGGACAACAGAGGATGAGATGGTTGCATGGCATTACTGACTCAATGGACATGAGTTTCTGCAAAAGTCTGGGATAGAGTGAAGAACAGGGAAGTCTGGCATGTTGCAGTCCATGATGTTAAAAAGAATCAGACACGACTTAATGACTGAATAACAATGGTGGCTGATTCACACTGTATGTAAGGCAGAAACCAACATAATGTAAAGTTATTACCCTCCAATTAAAAGCTTTTGCACTACAAAGGAAACTATAAGTAAGGTGAAAAGACAGCCCTCAGATTGGGAGAAAATAATAGCAAATGAAGAAACAGACAAAGGATTAATCTCAAAAATATACAAGCAACTCCTGAAGCTCAATTCCAGAAAAATAAATGACCCAATCAAAAAATGGGCCAAAGAACTAAACAGACATTTCTCCAAAGAAGACATACAGATGGCTAACAAACACATGAAAAGATGCTCAACATCACTCATTATTAGAGAAATGCAAATCAAAACCACAATGAGGTACCATTACACGCCAGTCAGGATGGCTGCTATCCAAAAGTCTACAAGCAATAAATGGTGCAGAGGGTGTGGAGAAAAGGGAACCCTCTTACACTGTTGGTGGGAATGCAAACTAGTACAGCCGCTATGGAAAACAGTGTGGAGATTTCTTAAAAAACTGGAAATAGAACTGCCATATGACCCAGCAATCCCACTTCTGGGCATACACACTGAGGAAACCAGATCTGAAAGAGACACGTGCACCCCAATGTTCATCGCAGCACTATTTATAATAGCCAGGACATGGAAGCAACCTAGATGCCCATCAGCAGATGAATGGATAAGGAAGCTGTGGTACATATAAACTATGGAATATTACTCAGCCGTTAAAAAGAATTCATTTGAACCAGTCCTAATGAGATGGATGAAACTGGAGCCCCTTATACAGAGTGAAGTAAGCCAGAAAGATAAAGAACATTACAGCATACTAACACATATATATGAAATTTAGAAAGATGGTAACGATAACCCTATATGCAAAACAGAAAAAGAGACACAGAAATACAGAACAGATTTTTGAACTCTGTGGGAGAAGGCGAGGGTGGGATGTTTCGAAAGAACAGCATGTATACTATCTATGGTGAAACAGATCACCAGCCCAGGTGGGATGCATGAGACAAGTACTCGGGCCTGGTGCACTAGGAAGACCCAGAGGAATCGGGTGGAGAGGGAGGTGGGAGCGGGGATCGGGATGGGGAATACGTGTAAATCCATGGCTGATTAATATCAATGTATGACAAAACCCACTGAAATGTTGTGAAGTAATTAGCCTCCAACTAATAAAAAAAAAATTAAAAAAAAAAACTATTTCAAAAATTTTAAAAAAGGGAATGATAATTCATTATTTAAGATAAAGAATATGAATTAGGTACAGAGCACTTAGAAAAGCTATTCAAAGCTTTCAGTTCAGTCAGTTCATCCTCAATCCTGTCCAACTCTCTGCGACCCCAGGGACTGTAGCACACCAGGCCTCCCTGTCCATCACCAAGAGCCTATTCAAACTCATGTCCATCACGTAGATGATGCCATCCAACCATCTCATCCTCTGTTGTTCCCTTCTACTACCTCCTTCAATCCTTCCCAGCATCAGGGTCTTTTCTAATGAGTTGGTTCTTTGCATCAGGTGACCAAAGTATTGGAATTTCAGCTTCAGCATCAGTCCTTCCAATGAATATTCAGGACTGGTTTCCTTTAGGATCGACTGGTTGTATCTCCTTGCAGTCCAACGGACTCTCAAGAGTCTTCTCCAACACCACAGTTCAAAAGCCAAGGAAAGTGTAGAGCCATGATGGAATTCCAGCCTCACATTATTTCATCATGGAGTACTGGGAAAATGTATAAGCATAACATAGAAGCATCAGCCCTCCATCAGTAGTATACTTGACCATCAATCTTTGCTTTGAGGCTTTTCTTTTTTTGTGTATTAAAAAAAAAAAAAACCTCATTTTCAAAACCTTTTATAATTAAAATGTACCATATGAAAATATGTACACTTGAAGCCTAAGATTAAGTAATCTGAAAATGTTTAGATATTGTCATTTAACTGCTATAAAAGTATTGCTTTGTTTATTATTGAGGGAAAAAATGCAGAAAATATACAGTTTACTCATGCAGTTTCATTAGTAAAATCTAAAACAGTTATCTGAAAATGAAGCTATGTCTCATTGACTTATGACAATAGAAAAAACAGTTTTAGTCGGTAACTAACAAGCAGTGAAAATGCCACATCTAGAAAAAATTTCTAAAATTAAAAAATAAAATTGACTATAGTGATCATGAAATATTCTCTGTACATATTCAAAAACAGAAACTATCTAGTTTCTCTCCTTTATGCTGTAGAAGTTTCATTTCTTAGAAACATAAAACAAAATCATCCAAGATAGTAAGTACTGAATATTTTAAAAGATTCAATTATTTTGTACCTCTGCAATGCAGGTGCAATGAAAAATATTCTAAATTGAAAATACTCCCAATTCACAATGGTAAAATAGCATAATGTAAGCAAATTATGCATTCAATTTCAGATGTCATACTATTCTGGAGTTTTAGCTCGGTCTGAATCAAAATCATGAGGACAATTGGAATGAATGTACTTTTCTTACAATTATCCACATGCATCTTACTATAATATTTAAAATATGTAGGTATCTTTGAAAGAACAGTGCCAGAAAAACTAATAGGGCCCATTTAGATATATTGTCAGCTTACATATAATAAGCCTGTAGGATCAAGTCTGAATTATAAAATGTAGAATTTCAGTAGATCAGGATAAATTCCTTTATTTATTCAGTATCCTTGAACTTGGCCTTTCCTGGTGGTTCAGATGGTAAAGAATCTGTCTGCAATGTAGGAGATCCCTGTTCAATCGAGGAAGATCCTCACCCAGGGAATGGCAACCCACTACCTAGTATTCTTGCCTGGAGAATTCCATGGATGGAGAAGCCTAGCAGGCTACAGTCCATGGGTCACACACAAAGAGTTGGACACAACTGAGCGACTATCACTTTCACATTCTTGAACTGTTTGTAATGTAAATTTTTCTTGACTAGAGCAGGGGTCAGGAAACTTTTTCTGTCATCTCCAGAAAGTAACCATTGCAGGCCAAACCATCTGTGTCACAGTTGCTCAACTTTGTTCCAAGGTAGCCACAGACCATATGTAACCACTGGGTTTGGCTGCATCTGCATAACACCTTAATAAAACAGCAGAGGGGCTGAATTGAGCCTAGGGCCACAGTTTGCCAACCCCTAGTTTAGAGCTCTGATGTTCCCTAAACAGTTGTTTGATACTTGGGGTCAATCCAATTGCTATATTTACTCAGGCAGATTCAGTCTTCTTAAAGAAAATTGCAATATTGTTAGAACATATAACTTAGGGAGTTACCAAAATACTAACTGTCGGATATAGCGGTGACTTCCTCATTATGATACAACCAGCTGACGACAGGTGCGGGTGAGCTGCTGACTCGGCAAACCACTTCTGCATTCTCCCCTTGTTTGAACTCTTGAGGAGATACCACTTCTCTGAAAGTGAGTTTTTCTGTATAAGAGATTAAAACAAACCAAAGAAGTATTATTGCTCATTCCCCTCAATAACATATTTCAGAACCCTTGTTTATGGGTGCTGTAATAAAATAATTAGGTAAATCTAGATCGTTTAAAACTTTACCAGACCATCTAATTCTCCTACCTGATAAATCCCTGCCTCACTGAGAATAAAATCCAAAGTCTTTACAGTGCTATACAAGGTCCTATATGAACTGGAGTCTATCTCACAGTTTTTGGTCCCGATTTTTCTTCTCTCCTCCTAATCTCTACTCCAGGCAGTTCCCTGACACTCCAGATTTGTTCTCACTCTGGGGCATTTGCACTCTCTTAAATTTCATCACATTTTTGCCCAGTCTCCACATGCAAAAGAGTCATCACCCTCTATTTCTAAACTACTTAATTTCTTCCCTATAGGACTCTATAGCATATATATCTAGCATTTATACACTAGTTTTATGTTACTTTTTGTCTTCCATTTCTACCTACTAAAATGTTAGCAACAAGTGGTCAATGACATTTTCGGTTTTAGTTACTAATGAGTCTTTAGGAGTTAGAATATTGTCTGCTGCATAGTAGACATCCATAAGTGTATCAAATGAATGCACAGATGTGGATATTTATGTTTAATGAGAAATTTTCACAAAAGTAATTCACTGTTCTTGCTAAGAAAAAAAAAATTACCTTTACAAATAAACCACCAGGAATATTCCTTTGCATCATTTCAAATGACACTTCTTTCCAGATACTAGTCTATGAAATGAGGTTTTCAATTTAGTTTTTTGTAATTAATGAAATTAGTACAGCAAATGGGCATATCAAGAAGTAAAACATCCTTCTTTGATGAGTTTAGAAACTAAGAGGAGGGAAAAAAGGTCAAATCAGGACAAATGAGGACAACAACAGATTGTCGTTCCAACGACAATGTTCCAACAGACTGTCATCATCTTAAGAGGAAGTATTGCTATAACACTCTTTTGACCCTTCTTTCAACACAGCTGTAAGGAAGACATGACTTACAAGCATTCTAAAACTTTTATAGTTTTTCACTGGTATAAATGCTAACTACCACAAATTAATTGCAAGGTAATATTTTAGGCACATTGTGCATGAATTAATGTAGTCTTCAAAGCAACTCTACATATGATGTAAGTACTACTATTATACCCATTTTATAAATGGAAATTGAAAACAGAGAGGGTACCCAGTTGCTCAGGACCACAGAAGTAAGTGATGGAACCTGGTTTCAAAACCAGGGAATCAATGAGCTTCAGTTTTCCTAAACAGGTTAAGGATTCCTAAAAGTAGGAATGAGGAATTAATCAATTTCAAGTCATAAAATGAACTGTAAGTGTAGAAAACCTTAATGAAAACACCTGGAGCTAAGAATCTGGCTAGAAATAATTCTTCTTTATATGAGTTTTCAACTTTTTCTCTCTCAAAAGTCTGTCAACTGATCCTTCCCCAATTCTCATTCTAGACTGGTCACCGCTGTCACACAGGTAATTTTCTCTAGTCATGGACTTTTAAAGTGAAAAATAGCATTTCCGATAAGTTCTGTAACACTAAATATACTGTTATCTATTACCCAACAGATTCTTAATGGCATCAGAAAACTAAAACATTTTCATCTATATTATTTACCCAATAGAATTGGCTTCATCTATATACTTATAACCCACTTTAGCCTATTATCTATCTTATTTTAGAGATGTATTATGGTAAAATGTAAATAAGCTGATATCTGTAAAAGTCTTATTATTACATTGTCCAGCAAAAAGTTAGGAGAAGGCAATGGCACCTCACTCCAGTACTCTTGCCTGGAACATCCCATGGACAGAGGAGCCTGGTGGGCTACAGTCCATGGGGTCGCTAAGAGTCGGACACGACTGAGCGACTTCACTTTCACTTCTCACTTTCATGCATTGGAGAAGGAAATGGCAACCCACTCCAGTGTTCTTGCCTGGAAAACCCCAGGGACGGTGGAGCCTGATGGGCTGCCATCTATGGGGTCGCACAGAGTTGGACATGACTGGAGTGACTTAGCAGCAGCAGCAGCACAAAGTTAGTTCTCAATGAGTACTAGCTTCTATTGTTAAGTGCATTTGAATTTGAATTTTTTATAAGAATGTATAATTTCAATCAATAAAACATAAATACATGACTTACGGTAAATTTCCAAAACGACTGTAGCTTCTTGTGTCTGTCCTTTGGCATCTGTTGCTTGGCAACGATATATCCCTGCATCTTCTATATTTGCGTTGTAGATGGTTAATCTTGATCTAATACCTTCCTTTTGCACTGATACCCTCTGTGTTGAAATTATCTTCTCCCCTTGAGGATTATACCAATCTATACTCTCAGGTTCACCAATTGCTGCAGAGAGCCATAGAAAAGAAATGTTTGAAAATATGTTTCAAGTGTTTGTTTTGATATTGGCATTTACTATTATGTAACAAGTTTAACAATTTAGAAAAAAATGTAAACAGAAGACTGAAAATCTTACAAAATTGAAAGTAAACACAAATGCTAGCACACATGTTCATCCTTATTTATCCAACACTGAGGATTAAATCTAGTCTGAGTAAGGAAAATCCATAGCAAATGGGTTTTCCAGTATGGTTTTTAAGCTATGATAGAGTAAACGTTGGGGGTTCCCAGATGGCTCAGTGCTAAAGAATCCACCTGCAATGCAGGAGTCGAGGGTTCAATCTCTGGGTCAGGAAGATTCCCTGGAAGAGGGCATGGCAACCCACTCCAGTATTCTTGCCTGGAGAATCCCACGGACAGAGAAGCCTGGCAGGCTACAGTCCATAGGGTTGCAAACAGGCGGACACTACTGAAGCGACTTAGCATATACGTAGTGTAAACTTTACCACAGTGATCTGTGGATTATTATTATTATACCTAAGTACTGAAACTGGTTTGGCAAATGAGTCCAAAATGCATTCCACTTGATAGACATGTGTGTGCCTGTTTGCGTCTGACTGTTTAAGACCGCATGGACTGTAGCCCACCAGGCTCCTCTGTCTATGGTATTTCCCAGGCAAGAATAATGGAGTGGGTTGCCATTTCCTTCTCCAGGGGTCCTTCCCAACCCAGTAACTGAACCCACATCTCCTGTGTCTCCTTCATTGGCAGGCGGATTGTTTACCCACTGAGCCATCTCCAGTAGACATAATCTAAATTGAAACACGATTATGCACATACTTTCATATGCTCAATTCTTTCTGATAGAGTCAGGAAATAGCACTTTCCCCACCATACAGCAGAGCTCATAAAAATGTAAATCTTCTATAAAATAAACTTTGGCTTTTGTTAACAGAATTTTGAATTAATCTCTCAAGTTGTTAAACTTGTATAGATAAGGCCAATGACTATTTATCAAATGAATCCCTAATCTTCTCTTTTCCCAGCTGAAATGAGTAGTTTCATCAGTTGATTCTAAAACTGTTAACTATTTAATCATATGATAATTAGAATGTATTGAAACGATACTTATGGTGGTAGGCAATTACAGCCAAATCATTACAGGGTAAACATTTATTTAAGTTTTCCAATTCAGAATCTAGGTTATTATCCTCTTCGTAAAAGCTGAAGCTTCCCATGTTTACTTTTAGACACCAAAAGGATGTATTTCACCTAATTGCTTGTGAGATAATTTGTGGAAGCAGCATGCACTATTAACTCAAAAGTATTGGGGAAAAATGCATAAAGTTAACTAACATCTTTTGGGACCTTTTTGAAGAAAATTGTTCCCTCTCATTCTCTTTTTCCCCAACAAATGGCTTTAGAAACAAATTATCTTCCTTCCTATATCTAAAATTAGACATGATGAAGAAAAAAGTATGAAAGAATTTTAGTTAACTCGTGAATGATCTTAGTTATGTTGTATTTAGTTTTTCTAAACAGAACCATAAAACCGTAGTAGTTACAGGGTAACTCATTTGGGGGAGGTATTTGTTTTAATTCCCTCTTCTTCCATCACGAAGTTACAGAGGAATCCTTTAAATGTGCATTACTTTAAATTTGAGAAATACAAAATCCTCATTTTATACAGTAAATTATATAGGATATCTCTGTGAAATATTTTGGACATTTTCATTCTTAATGATACGGAAAAAAATTCATTATCGTGGAGAGTTTATTCTGGATTTTCATAGCGCAATCGTAATTCTTTCTTTTTAGGGCAAATCCGATAAATAGTAATTTCCAATAAAAATGTCCATGTTATATTGCTGATAATACTGGGCTAATGGGAAAATTAACAAGCAGAACTAAATGCATTTTCCTGAAAAGGTAATATAAAAATTCATACATGTGTCACATGTGTGCTTATATCTGTGAGGATATGACTGAGCTCAGCTGAGTCTTGGGACCTGGGACCCTTTCACTGAAATGCTTGCATCTGAGAAAACATCTCCTGGAACAACAGAATACAAAGAAACTATAAGGGACTAAAAATAACTACAAGCATGTGCAGTTGCAGCAAATTGGGAATAACAAGATGCATAAAGGCCAAAATCCAACTGTTACTTTTGAGGGAGCAAAAGCAGGGTCCTACACCGGACCCCTGCATAGCGTACCATCTAGGCTACCTCTCCACAGAGACCCAGTGATTCACACCTACCCTCAAACCTTTTAAAGGACCAGATCACCCCACCTCAGACAGCAAGCAAGGAAACCTATCACTCGTTTTCATATGCTAGTATATAGCAGAACTCGGGATAAAGCCCTGTCTGAATTTCTCATCTGGCCTCTTACCAGTTTCTATTGATTAAAGAGTCAAAAACCCAGTTCTGTAACATGACCACCTTCTAGTTCAATCTGAATACATACTTATTTTATTGAGTTTTAGATGTCTCAGTTCAGGAAATTTTAGAAGCATATCAACATATCACCACTGTGATAGAAAAATATATACAAGTGTTCTGATTTGTATAGGTTTCCCACGTATTCATTTTTAGATTTTTGCTTTACTACTGTATTTAAGATAAATAAGGCTTCTTCCAGGACAACAGTACAACTCTTGGTTAATTGTCTTTATATAAAAGGAAAAAGAACGCTTTATTATTTTGCCTATTACTAAGAGCCAAACAGTACCACTAGATGATGTTAATTCATATTCTTAAATGATGTGTTAATTTAATCTATGAATTATCTACAGAGGTAATACATCATATATATATATTATAAAGATAATGCAAATCCAAGAATATAGTACAATTTGATTTTATTTTCAAATTCATTTTTTTTAAACAATTTCCTTTTTCTGTGATTTTGTGATACAGTTGAGCTGGTTGTGTGCATGTGTGCAATTGTGCATATAAAGTATGGATAAAGGTTAGAAACAAAGAGTTATATTTTTATGCCAAAGCTGTGCTGACATTAAAAAAAGTACTGAACTAATCTCTCCCCTGCTCTCTGTCTTCCCATTTGCAAATGTACAACAACACACATCAACAGACCTATCAATTCAGACCTTTAAGAAGGCAAATATATGAAGAATCATGGCCTTTATTTTAGAGGTTCATATGATTTGATATGATTTTTAGATACATTGTTATAATTGTTTCTCTTTTTATTAGTTGCAGTAATGATTTACATAAGTCATGCTATTCTCAAGACAACTTTTATAATGCACTTTATGTCAGAAATACGTATTTAATCCAGTTTCGAATTGCTAAAGTATAATCATGAAAGAAAACAATTTTAAAATATATTAAAACAAGTTGGCACTAAATGAATATTTTAAAACTTTATATATGAAGTCCTTTATGCATGAAAATTAATATTATGAACCTAAATAGCAGTAGAATGTGTTCATTTGCGAGTTTTACATATTGAATAAAAATTTGTTGCTTAGGTAGAACCATATAATGTCCCATAGGCATTATGATATATGATATTTCTAAACAAAATGATTCAATTATAACATAAATTTATTCTCATATTACTAGAGGGAAATATTTAAATTTATTTAAAAGTTATCATTCATACATTTATTTTCTAAGTTGTCTTCAAAATATATAATCTAGTTTGTTTGACAGTCAAGATTAGTAACTAGAAAGTAATAAATACAATTCATAGTGCTTAATATGCAAAATGAAAAAAACATATGTGAAATGAGCTTATTACTACTTTTCCAATCATTATAAGTCCAATGATAATATACAGTTTTATTTCTAGAGAACTGATATTTTAGCTATGAAATTACTCATTATATATATAACTAACTGAAGAATGAAACAAACTATCTGAAAATATTTGTAGAGATACATACCTGTACATGTGAAGAATTTAGATTCACCCACACTAAGCTCTACTTTGCTAAGTGAAATTGTCACTTGAAGAAGAGCTGAAAGAAAATATTTGAGTAAAATTAATTTTGCTTTTAAACATGAATGCTAAAATATTAACACATCGTGTCTATATCACATGATCTAAACAGCAATTATTTATCCTCTTATGCTTTTATTACCTGGAAAGAGAAATGAAAGTTTTACAAATTACAACCTAACAAATTATATCCATTATATCATTATGCACTTTACAACCAGGGTGTATTCAAAAAGACATATTCAAGCTCTGTTGAAATTTTGAGAAAATTCATACTCAGACAACTGTTCCATATTCACAGGCTAGGCCTTATGTGTGCTACCAGATTGGGCAACAGCTACAGAAAATTTTTGCTCAAAATTTGGAAAGTTGCTTAAAAAGAGTACACCCTACACTACTATTACAATAATTAAAACTTTAAGTTAAGTACTTTTTGACTACCTACTAAAATATTTCCATGAAAGAAGACAAACATGCAGAAGAGAGGGGATACTACATAAAGAGAGGGGAATAAACTTTTTCCTTTTTTATTTTTCACAAAATAAATAAGCTAACTGAAATAACCAGAAAATGGCAATAAAATAGAGAAGATATTCAAAAAGTTTATTGTCAGATTTGGAATAAAACAGCTGAATCTTCTAACATCAGAAGATAATTAAAATTATGCTTTAACATAAATTAAAAGCTTTATATTTCTAATAATATGATACACAAGACAGTGTGACCATGCCCTAAAACACTGTTCCACCATTCTTTGCTCCCAGAAATGCATAGCTAACCATTTCAGAAAAAATAACTGACTCCAAAAAGACCCTGATGCTGGGAAAGATTGAAGGCAGGAGGAGAAGCGGGTGACAGAGGATGAGATGGTTGGATGGCATCACTGACTGGATGGACATGAGTTTGGACAAGCTCCAGCAGTTGGTGATGGACAGGGAAGCCTAGTGTGCTGCAGTCCATGGGGTCCCAAAGAGTCAGACACGACTGAGCGACTGAACTGAACCTTTTCAGGAAAGTAATGGTTCTTCAGGGGAAAAAAAAAAAAAAGAAAAATCTGAAAATTAGCGTACAAGCCTACATTGGGAATTTGTGGATCACAGTAACTGAAAGGCTCAAAGATTGCAGAGGATGGATTCAAGTTTGCTGAGAAGAGGGGATGCTAAAGAACATCACCAAACACTGGACCAGAATAAGATTCACCCTTAGTGTTAAGAAAGGTATAGAATAAATTAGCCCACTGGCAAAAGGGAATGACAAGGATATTTGGCTCTTCTGGCCTGTATAAAGGAAAAATGTTTCTCCTTAAAGAGGTTAACCATGGTTCTACCATATCCTAGATTTGGAATTTTGAAACTGTAAATATATGTTCTTTGGGAAACCCCAAGCTGAAAATAAACTTATAAAGCTATTTCACATGTAGTGCTCACAGCTACATGGCAGAAGCAAACACAAAATCCCTTCATAATCGGTCCCGACTACACAAGATTTTCATAAATGGACCTCTATTCAACCTTAATTCAAACTATGACATTAAAAAATACATGGTGAAATAAGGTACTGTGAGCATGAATTAGTTGAAATAACCTAGAAGAGAAATATACCCATGAAATTTCAAAAAAATAAATTAGACTAAGGATGTAACTAACATACCTATGTTGACAATGTTTAAAGAAACAAAATGTGAAATCAAAAATATAAGAAAGGGAGAAAATATTTACCAACCAAAACTTGTCATACATGTTATTTAAACTCTTTAAAATAATTCCTTGTATGTTCCATACTTGATTGATGAATCCTTTTTCTGGAAACCTCCCTGAGAAATAGGATGGGCTACATAGCTCTCTTCTCTCCTGTCAGTCTTGGTCCTTTTTTATTAATAATTTCATCAATACTCAGAGAGTACTTATATGATAGGGGCTCAAAAAGTGTTCTAGTAAGTCTAATATTTCAGAGAGAAGCATGTTAAGAAGAACAAAGAATTAGAATAGGAAGAAAATTAGAAGAACCAAGGAAGTGTGTTAGTCATTCAGTCAAGTCTGACTCTTTGTGACCCTGTGAACTGTAGCTGGCCAGGTTCCTCTGTCCATGGGATTTCCCAGGCAAGTATACTGGAGTGGCATTTCCCTCCTCAAGGGATCTTTCGAACCCACTGTTCGAACACAGGTCTCCCGCATTGCAGGTGGATACTCTACTGTCTGAGCAACCAGATAAGCCCCAAATGAAGGAACAAGAGAGTATCTATTATAAACATTGTCAATTCTAGTGAGAATTGACAGAAGAGGACTTTTTCTTTGGAGAAGTAACTAATCCCCAATGGGGACAATAGAATCAAACTGTAGACAAAGTCAAGGAATTTGAGATTGGCCTCTTAAGAAATTATATCTGTAGAGATGTGTAGAGTTTGAGGGGATCCACAATTCTGGACATGGGACTTTACAAACTGGGAAAGGTTTACTCATACTTATGGACAGAGGGACAGACGCAGAAAAGTGATATGGTTGGAAGAAAGAAGGGAATTGTGATTTTTTTATTCTCTTTTCACTACTTATACTTTCTCCTTTAAGATATCATCTTATTTCATGACATCAATTGCCTTTTCTCTTTGGTTCTCCAGTCTATGCTTGCCCATAGTTGAATCCTACAATTTCTAATTCTCAACTCACGTTCAGTTGAATAGCATATTTTAATTTCAAATTCTCCATGTTCAAAATGAACACTTAACCCTTGCATCAAAAATTGCTAACTCTTTACTATTCAGTTTTTGGTCATCACCAATCAATTGTAAAGTCCTGGATATATGACTTCTGAAATATTACTTGTATGCATTTTTGTTTATTTCCAACACTGTTTTCCTAATACATGCACTCACTTATTTGTAACCTGAGATATTTCTTCTAAGCTGAGAGAGTGATGTATCAAATTCTGTATTTCTTTTTCTGACTTATATCTTTTCAATGTTTCTTCCCATGAGAATATTTCTCAGGTTGCTGCAAGCGTACATTTCAAAAACTGTTTAATTTCACCTGCCTACTCAAAAATCTCCAAAGTGCATTTGTTTTATTCAGTTAATAAGTTATCATGTACATTTTAATGGAAAAAAAACTAACTTTTCCAAGTTTATTTCCAATTGTTCCTCAATACTTTTGCAGCTGTAGACAACTACAGTTAATCATCCTCCACTTCCCCACTGACTCACACTTGCTCACCAGTGTGCTTTTGTGCAAACTATTTCCTTTGCCATCTCCCTTTCTCTAATCCTCCACATGGCTGGCTATATTCTATCTTCAAAATAAAACTAAAATATCAATAACTTTTCAAAATATTCTTGGATAGTTCCATTTATAACATCAACAAATAAATGTCTTTGATCCCGAGGCATGTTCACTAAATAAGTAAAATATATATTGTTAATAATGATATTCACTTCTCTAGTATGTGTGTTAATTGCTCAGTTGTGTCTGACTCTTTGTAACCTCAAGGATTGTAGCCAGCCAGGCTACTCTGTCCATGGAAGAATACTGGATTGGGTTGCCATTTCCTCCTCCAGGGGATCTTCCCAACCCAGGGATCAAACCCCCAACTCCTGTGTCTCTTGCATTGCAGGCAGATTCTTTACTGACTGAGCCATCAAGGAATCCTTCTCTACTATATTTAAATGCAAATTTCTAGAAGGGAAAGCTCATCACCCTCACTTCTATTTCTCCTAAACTGATAATATATATAAATGCATGGCAGAATAATGAAAAAACACTTTTCCAAGAGTTTATCATACACTGGGTACAGAACACTGACAGTACTGGCAATATAAAATTTTGGAATCACTTCACCGACTTAAATTCAGTTTAAAGATAGAACTTTTGAGAAATGTCTGCCAATTATTACTTAAGCAATTCCCAGTTTGACCTTTGGAGTTTACAGAAAAGACAAACCTTGAAAGATGCAGCCATTTTAAAACTCAAACACATGCAGGCATTTTAAAAGTTCTGAACAATTTTACACAGATTTGCTAATGGGTATAATAAATAACATATTCATTGCAATAAAATGAAATTAATCTTGAAATTGATTACTTAATTTATATTAAAACACTTGGTTAATTTTCACTCCATACAAACTATCAATTCATCCATTACTCAAGACCATATTTTTATGGATATTTTGATGACTGGGCACATAGGCTATAAATCAGGGATTAAAAGTATATAATAAAAAGACAACACATAATTCTCTAGTTTAATACATATCTAATACATCTCTAGTTTAATACATTTCCCAAAGACTAGATTTACTCTAATTGACCCCCACAGATACATTAAAACATGTGCAGACTAGGAATAAACTTGAAGAACTAAAATTTAAGGTCATGCCTTAATCATCGCTCTAGAGATTTAATATCATTTTTGGTGACCATTCTTGACCGATGGTTACCTCCCCCAGAGGAAGATACATATGGTACAAAATGAACTCTCCCAGAGTCTTTGCACCTAAATGCCAGAAGAAAATGAAATAATCTTCTAATGACAATGTTGTGTTGAGAGAAAATTGGGCAGGATTGATATATTTATATCTATCCAGTTAACTTTGCCTTTGTTTCTGATATTTCAATTTAGGCACTAAAAATAAATAAATAAATAGTGAGAGTGGACAGTGAAATGGGGCCTTTATGTCATTCAAAAAAAATATATATATATAAAATATTTAAAATTTAAATATCTGTTTAGAGTTGGGTGAAATTTGAGTAATAAAATGGCATTCACTGATGCTGAAAAATCCAATCTTGATATTTTACTCTTATTATGTATTGGGAATAGATGTAATACCTTTGAAGAAACTGAGAAGGATACAATGTCACGTAGATTGATTCATTTGACATAAGCAACATTATTGATTAAATGATAGAATTACTTAAAAACCAATCAATCAATCATAATTTTGTATTAAAATTGGTATTGGATAGTCAAAATGTCAGTATCTTCACATGAGAGTCTCATTTATTTATTTATTTTCTCATTTATTTTTATTAGTTGGAGGCTAATTACTTTACAGTATTGTAGTGGTTTTTGCCCTACACTGACATGAATCAGCCATGGATTTACATGTGTTCCCCATCCTGATCCCCCCTCCCACCTCCCTCCCCATCCCATCCCTCTGGGTCATCCCAGTGCACCAGCCCCGAGCACTTGCCTCATGCATCCATCCTGGACTGGTGATCTGTTTCACACTTGATAATATACATGTTTCGATGCTATTCTCTCAGATCATCCCACCCTCGCCTTCTCCCAGAGTCCAAAAGTTACCAATACAGTATACTAATGCATATATATGGAATTTAGAAAGATGGTAACAATAACTCTGTGTGCAAGACAGAAAAAGAGACACAGATGTATAGAGAATCTTATTTAAAGTAAGAAAACATTTTACACTCACAGCCTGAAGAATGCATTCATGATAAATACGTCTTTTTTGAACTACCCTCAAATAAAGAAATGCAGTACTATCTTAAATGTAGAATTGGGTAAACTAAAATTATTTACCAAAATCAGTAAGTATTTATTGAATACATGCATCTTGAAAATCACTCTTTTAAGATGCTATCGTACAGAAAATAATGTCATAGTTTCTAATGTCAAAGTATTTCTACTTTATTTGGTAAGGCAAAAATACTGCATAAAAAGAAGAATGATAAAACAAGATGTGTATCAATTATGGCCATTATGACATTTATGGTCAAGAAGGCTGCATAGAGGACAATAAAACATGGGGGGGAAAAGCTGGAGTAGATATTGTAATAGAAGGACAGAAAGAGGATAGCCAATCCAAGTAAGAAATACATGTTGGTGGACATTCCAGTTAAGGCAAAAATGTTCAAGGAATATTCAGGGAATAATTGTTGTTGTTGTTCAATCACTAAGTTGCGTCCCACTTTTTGCGACCCTATGGACTGCAGCATACCAGGCTTCCCTGTCCTTCACTATTGCCTGGCTGTTGCTGTTAAGTCACTTTAGTCGTGTCTGACTCTGTGACCCCATAGACAGCAGCCCACCAGGCTCCCCCGTCCCTGGGATTCTCCAGGCAAGAACACTGGAGTGGGTTGCCATTTCTTTCTCCAATGAATGAAAGTGAGAAGTGAAGGTGAAGTCGCTCAGTCGTGTCCAACTCTTAGCGACCCCATGGACTGCAGACTACCAGGCTCCTCCATCCATGGGATATTCCAGGCAAGAGTACTGGAGTGGAGTGCCATTGCCTTCTCCACACTATTTCCTGGAATTTGTTCAAATTCATTTCCATTGATTTGGAGACGCTATCCAAACATCTCATCTTCTGTTGCCTCCTTCTCCTCTTGCCCTAAATCTTTCCCAGCATCAGTGTCTTTCCCAATAGTAGATCAATATGGATAAAGTTGATCTCATGTAGAATTAGGGTCATATATTATAATTGGAGAAATAGTTTTGAAAGTACATTGGAGGATCTCAAAAGTCACGGTAAAATTTCTGGACTTATATTTTTGTCATTATTTGTAAATAGAAACAAAATTGGCATTTAGTAGAGATTAGTCAGAAGATAGAATAACTGACAACTGAATTTCAGGGAAAAGCCCTTTAGGGTATATTATGATGAGTATTGGGTTGGCTGTCGGCAAAGAACATAGAAAGGTAGTAAAGGGTGGAACAGCAACAAAGAAGTCAAAATAAGAATTACCTCTGGATCAACTAGAACATTACTGAAAATGGGAAAAAGTAAAAAATGTTAAGGTTTTCTACTTCAGTGAAACCAGCATCAACAACATAAAAAACAATTTCATGAGAAGAACTAATGGGGGGAAAATATGGAGAAATAATTTTTATCAAAAATGAAAATTACTACTCAAAACAGAACCTAAACAACATTGTAACAAAAATTACTGCTATCATAGCAAAGTTTAATATTTGCAATTTAAAGAAGCATGCAGATTAAACAGCAGATATTCAAAGGAGATTTTCTTAATTTACAGAAGTAAAATATAATGAAGTCATTGGCATTTCTAGGATCCATCTAGGGACCAAGAGAGCCTGTTGCAATTTGATATAATATTTAACAGTGACATTTAAAATGGTCAGTTTATCACTTGCAGAAATTTTAAAACTGACAATTTAATTACTCTCCCACATGTCTGATACAAAGCACAGTTGGATTCACTCAAAATTCTAACAGACAGGTACAGATAAATTAAGGCACTGATTTATCTTGGTAGGATGACTTGTATCATTTATCAAGCAAGCAATTTTTTCCCCAGGCTTTCACATCAAGGGGCTTCCCTCATAGCTCAATTGGTAAAGAATCCGCCTGCAATGCGGGATACCCTGGTTCGATTCCTGGGTCGGGAAGATCCGCTGGAGAAGGAATAGGCTATCCATTCCAGTATTCCTGGGCTTCCCTTGTGGCTTAGCTGGTAAGAATCTGCCTGCAATGTGGGAAACCTGGATTCAGTCCCTGGGTTGGGAGGATCCCCTGGGAAAGGGAAAGGCTACCCACTCCAGTATTCTGGCCTGGAGAATCCATGAATTCTATAGCCCATGGAGTAGCAGAGAGTCAGACACAACTGAGTGACTTTCGCTTTCACTTTCCACATCAAGGGAGTTAACAGAACTAAGATATCTGGTAACTACAAAACCTTTCAAGGAGTCTTATTCATGGAAGGATCTTTAAAATTATTGATTATATCGAATGAATATGATTTCCTCGTTTTTTTCATTGAAAACATTTTTAAATTGTACCCACTTTGAGCATTATGCCTGTAACTTGTTATTCACTTTTTATTATTGAATTTTCATGTCAATATATTAAAGCCATCTAAGCATGATCTAGTTGATTCACTTAAATTACTACAATGTTTGTGAAAACTCAGAACCTTTGGAACACTTAAAAGAGAAATATTCTATCATCAAACATTTTAGGAATTTTGATGGCTGTGAACATATGATCAAAACTATTTTTTTAAATAAATGTTTTCACCTAAGTTTATCAAGACAAAGGTAAACATTTTAGTGTAATTCCTTTCCATCACTGTGCTTTTTGCATATTTGAGCTCATCTGTCTTCAATATTCCCATATTCATTTAGAAAAATATCTCAGTTGTTAGATCTTGTGGGTCCTTTTAAGAGCAACTGGTGAAACTGCTTAATGATTCTTTTTCTATTGACTTCTTCCTGTTAAGCTATAGACAGTTTCCATTCTAAAAAAATAAATAATGAAAAAGAAAATAAGACAGTCAAATAATATAAAAAGAAAGCCTTTCTTGTCTCTCAGATTACTATTTATATTAGCTGGAGGCTAATTACTTTACAATATTGTAGTGGTTTTTGCCATACATTGATATGAATCAGCCATGGATTTACATGTGTTCCCCATCCTGAGCCCCCCTTCTTCCTCCCTCCCCATCCCATCCCTCTGGGTCATCCTAGTAGGGAAAAAAGAAAATAAAAAAATAAAGAAGAACACTCCAGGTCCCCATTTTTTATTCTAAGACAAGTTACTTTTTACTTTATATTCAACTAATAAGTTTGCTGTTCCTAAGGTCAACCACAAACTTCTAATTTGCAAATCCAATAACAATTTTCAGATTTCATTTTTTATTTGATTTAATAAAAGATGAGATACTGCTGACTGTGTGGTTTTTTATCTGTCCTATTTTTTGATCCCTAATTCTTGGCTCACTTTACTGATTATGGTACTTTTATTTCAGTCTTTTTGGTTATTACACTGCTTTTTACCATATATGCCTTAAGTATTTGGTTTCTTAGTTATATCTTTCTTATTTTATTTTCTTGGAATTTTGTATACCTTCATTCTACTGTGAGTATATTGTTTACTATGTATGGAGCACTGGTTTAAGCAGTGTACCTAAAATACCTCATTTAATCCTTAAACAGTTCTATTAAGTTGATATTTCATTCCTATTATAAGCTGAGGCAAAGGATGGTGACATGGCTTACTAAAGGTCACTCATCCAATACATATGGTGAAGTCAGATTTGAATCTAGTGTCTGTGATCTTAACTACATCCTATACCTTTCATATATTTAAAAAAAAAAAAAATGCCCGGTATAATTTAGCCTATTATAAGCCCTCAAACAAAAATCAGCTTCTTTCCTCCCACCATTCTGTCTTTCATATATTGATTATAGATAGAATTTGTATGTATATGTACTATCTTCTCATTATCATTTTAAGGTATAGAAACACATTTCCTAATAACCATTATACTTCTTTACTTAAAAAAAAAAAAACATATTTCTCAAAGGAAGCATATTAATCTCAGGATATGCTGTCTTATCTCATACTTTATCTCTACTGTAAAGTTTTGCTATTTTTATCTATTGAATCTATCTACTGAAGACTCTCAAGAGTCTTCTCCAACACCACAGTTCAAAAGAATTGATGCTTTTGAACTGTGGTGTTGGAGAAGACTCTTGAGAGTCCCTGGGACTGCAAGGAGATCCAACCAGTCCATCCTAAAGGAGATCAGTCCTGGGTGTTCATTGGAAGGACTGATGTTGAAGCTGAAACCCCAATAATTTGGCCACCTGATGCGAAGAACTGACTCATTTGAAAAGACCCTGATACTGGGAAAGATTGAGGGCAGGAGAAGGGGACGACAGAGGATGAGATGGTTGGATGGCATCACCGACTCAAGGGTTTGGGTAGACTCTGGCAGTTGGTGATAGACAGGGAGGCCTGTTGTGATGCAGTTCACAGGGTCACAGAGTCGGACATGACTGAGCAACTGAACTGAACTGAGCTGAAGTTTTGCTATTTTTATCTACTGAATCTATTTTGCCAGGAAAAAAAAAAAAATAAACCACCAAAAAAACAGATATCCAAGGTTCTCTTATCCTTGCCTCTCATTAACAGAAAACTCAACAAGTTCAACTCACTCTTCCTTTAATTATCTCCCGAATCTGCTTCTGTTTTGCATCCTCACTGCTTTAGTTTTAATGTCTCACCACTGCTAGCTTAGTCTAGTGAGTGGTCTGAGGCCTACATTCCACATTGCAATGGTTGTTTTTGTTTGATTCTGGCCCCATCCCTGAAAATCCTGATTCAGTATATCTGGTGTAGGGCCTACGTATTTCTATTTTAAGTAGCTTCCAGGTGCTTACCATTGTTATGTCGAATATAGGTCCAAGTCCAAAACCACCGACTTCAATTAGGAACTTGCTTATAATATAGGATATTCAATTATATTTCATACTGAATGAACCATAATCTATAAAATGAGAAGACCATTCCATGTGTACATTAAGATGTGGTCAATACTGGGTTGTGAAAATCCAACATGTTTAATCTTCCTGTTGAGTAGGATAAAATCCAAACTCTTACACACTTGGCATGTAAGATATTCAACAAGCTGGACATGATCTAATTTTATTCAATTTTATTTTCTGACAGTTTCCAAGTATGGGATCAAAACCAGATCAAAACAAAACACACACAATAGGCAACTATCAAGAAATTTTGCAAATAGGGTCTATTTTCCTATTTATTTCTTTCTTTCTGAAGTATTCTTCTTATTCAATAGAGCCCTTCTCCTTTGTAATTGTAATTGTGCAACCTTAACTACTTTCCACCAAAACCTTATTTGAGTGCTCCTCCAGGAGCAAACCAAACTCTTCATTGCCTGCTCAAATCCTGTAGTATTTTCTTTTAGAGCACCTAAAATATTATAGTGGAATGTATTAATAAGAATTTTATAATTATTTGTAAGTAGAAATTACTCATATGCAATTATATAAATATAACTTGAACAAGAGACTATAAAAACACTATATTCCCTTATAACAAAGACATTATATTCCCTTATTCAAGTTAACTTATTGCTATTTTATTTAAAATTAATGTAAAACCAAGGAACGCTGTTGTGAGTTTCTATACCATTCCCCAGTAGCAATTAACATATACTCAATTTTGTTCACACATCTATTTCCCCAATGGACTATATGTCACAAGAAAAATCCATTACAATTACTGGGAAATGAAAATAGAAACTGTGTAATGAAGTCTGATTTTTTTTTCTTTGTGTTTTAGTCAAGTTTCACCTGCTCATAGGATGCCCTTTGTAGAGGTCATGCACCTGGCATTTCAAATAGGAATTTCCAGTGTGAAGTTTCTGCACCCAACACTTTAGCTTCAATGACCCTGTGCAGAAATGTTGCACCCAACACTTTGATCTGGAGTGCCCTGAGCAACACAGGTGTGCCCAATAGACAAGAATACCACTCTTCTCTCCTGATGACAAGAATCCTATAAAGCATCCCTGCCAATGAACTTTTGGGAAGAGTGTATACTCTAGAGCAGGAGTGCCCAACCCACTGGTCCACAGCCTTTTAGGAACCAAACCACACAGCAGGAAGTGAGTGGTGTGGAAACAAGTAAAGCTTCATCTGCCACTCTCCATCATTCCCCCATGGCTCACACTACTGCCTGAACCACACACCTACCATTGGTGAAAAAATTATCTTCCATGAAACCAGTCCCTGGAGCCAAAAATATTAGGAAATGCTGCTCTAGAGCAGGAGCTCAATCATCTGTATTCTCTGATCAAAGAGTAAAGCTTTCCTTTTCTTCTGAACAAAACTTGGTCTCTTCTATTGGCACAAGCAACATCAGGAGGAAGGAACTCTTGCTGGGGACAACTCATTGGAGGTTTGGGGGAGAGGATTAGAAATACACTTTTGATGACCCAGGTGGGACCGACTCCCTGAACCCACCCTTTAGACTCCAGACATGCTCAGGCCTCAGAGGGAGGATGGCTAAGGCTGTGGCCCTTGGATGACTCCTATTGTGGTCACTGAAGAATCCATTAATAGTTCAGTGCTGGTTCCAAATTTCCCAAACCAGCAATCTTACTTGGGTCAAATATATAGCATTTGCGTGCCAACAAATCACTCTAACTCTTCCCTCAGTAGTTAGATTTCTAAATTATATCATTTTACAACCAGAACTGCAATGTCAAAGACAAAAGAAATGGGATGGCGTTCCTTGTCTAGTTTTTTATGGTCTTATATCAGAACACAGGCCTTTAAAAGGGACATGGTCTCTCCTCCACTGAGATAATAGCAAAGGAGACTAAGCCTCTACCAGTCCTTGACCTGTCCCCTGATGACTTTCTGGTATGAAATACCAGTCCCCCTCTCCCAGAATGCAGTCCAGAAAGTACATGAAGTGGGATAATTACCAGCCAGTGTCCAACAACCCATGGAAAATACTCCCTTTAAGGTAGGTCCCTGAGAGAGAAGGGCTCATCCACATACCTATCCCATTTACCACTGCTGATTTGTATACCCAGAAAAGTCATATTGAGGGGTTGAGGGAAGAAAAGCATACCTGCATCTGATTAGAGGAAACTTTCATACCCATGACCCCACCTGGGCTGAGATTCAGAGCCTCCTTAAATGCACTCCTAACAGGGGAAGAAAAGGTCATAACATTTTGAAAAGCACAAGGGGAAACAGAGAGAAGAGAAACAATGAAGCTCATCCCATTTACAGACCAGAGAATCAAGCAGTCCCAGATAACAAACCCAACTGGGACCACCAAGACAATGGATAAAGGGGTAGAATATAGAGGCTGATCCATTACAAAAACACTGTCTAAAGGGAAGCTAGGCAGCAGGGGAAAACAAAACAAAACAAAACCTGTTAATCGGAAAAAGAAAAAGGAAATCAATCAGGAGCCAATGGAAAACCCTTCAGCATTCCTAGAGAGCTCGAGAAACGCCTCTGAATCTATACTACTGACCCTTAGTCACTGGAAGGGAATGCAACCCTGAAGTCCTATTTTATTTCCAAAATATTAAAGGCAAACTTCAGAAACTGGAAATACAATCAGACACTCCTATATTTTTCCTGGTGGAGGTCACCTACCAAGTGTTTAACAGCTGAGATTCAGAGGAGGAAAAGTCAGAGGATAAAAATTAGAGAGGCAAGCCTGCCTATTGGCAGTTGATGGTTGGCACGGGAATCTGAACTAACCACCCACAGAGACTCTCATCTACAGTGAGTAACCCTCAATTCCCATCAAGGAATAGCCAGTCAAGGAAACTAGGAGCCAATCAGTGTCACATGTAAACAAGAGGAACACTGGAAGGAAGAATTCCCTCATCACCCCCAAAGGGGGATGGAAACAGCAGATTGTAGCCACTATCTTTAAAGTCATATGTGCCATGTGCTCAGTCATTTCTGGCTCTTTGCGGCCCCCATGGACTGTCACCTGCCAGGATCCTCTGTCCACTGAATTTTCCAGGCAAGAATACTGGAGTGGATTTCCATTTCCTACTCCAGGGAATCTTCCTTATGAGTGATCAAACCATATTCTCCTCGACTCCTGCATTGCAGGTGGACTCTTTACCTGCTGAACCATCGGAGAAGCCTCAAAGTAAGATGGTTCTCAAAGTCAGATGGTCCAAATAGACAGAGAATAATTGGACCAGTAGGCTCCTGAGCTAGCACTCCAACTGACCCCCAAAGAGCCCAGAATGACATTGGACATAAGGAGAAAACCTGTCAAATCCTTAGTCAACTTAGTCAACACCGGTGCCACTTACTGGGTTACAAACAACAGATCAGACAAACTGTCACAAGAGCTGTGAGCCATTAGGAAGCAAATTAGATGAATACATTCTCACCCATTCCTTCTCATATGTTCCCTAACGCCCTATACCCCTGCTAGAAGGAATATATTATATAAATTGGAAGCTAATATTCACCTATTGGGAGATAAACTAAAGATTGGTGTTCCCCTAGACATGGGACACAAGATGATAACATTAATGGCCGAGGACAGACCTCCCAGGACAAAGCAAGTTGATCTCACAGGAGTAAATCCCGAAGTCTGGGTCTAGGGATGGGTAGGAAGAGCTATGGAAGCTCTTGTGATAGTCCATGGACTAAAACCTGGACATATGATCCAAGAGAAAACAGTACACTGTCCATTGAGAGGCCTTACTGATCACTGCCCCTATTATACAGGGCCTAATTGACCAGGGTCTTACTAGGCCATGCCAATCATCCAATAAAACCCTCATTTGCCCTATAGAGAAGCCTGATGGGGTATACTGGATGATACAGGACCACAGGACAGTCAATTAAGCTACCAAAATATACATTCAGTAGTTCCCAATCATTATACCCTGCTGGCCACTCTACTGTTCACCAGGACCTGGTGTTCTGTATTAAATTTAAAATATGCCTTCTTCTATATTATTTAACAATACCGTTAAATACTGCCACAAGGGTTCAAAAACACACTCACTGTCTTTGAGGAAATTTTTAGCTAAGATGACCTAAAACTGAGTTCCCTCACCCAGTCTGTAGACGAAATTATGATCATCAATCTCACTAAGGATATCTCTGACAAAATTGCTGTAACTCCTCTGAACCACCTAGCTAATGAAGGATATAGGGTGGTCAAGAAAACCAGACACAAACACCATGAACTAGGATGATCCACGAAGGTTTCATTCTCACAGGTCAGAGACACCTACCCCAAGAAAGGAAGGAAGACGTTTTCAGGCTTACCCCTCCTAAAGCTAGCAGGCAGCTTAAGGATATCCAGGGGATGGCTGAGTTTTGACATATCTGGAACCCTAACTACGATCTAATAGTTAGGTCTCTATAGGAAAAGTTGAAAGGAAAGGATGATGATCCTTTTAAAAGGAAATTCCAAATGTGAAAGGAACTTTCAAGAATTTAAAGAGAAAAAAAAAAAAAAAAGCCATTACTTCAGTTATTCTGCAGATCAAAACTAAAATGAGGGATCATTTCACATTTGTCAGGATGACCATCATCAAAAAGATCTACAAACAATAAATGCTGGAGAGGGTGTGGAGAAAGGGAACCCCCTTGCACTGTTGGTAGTAAATTAAATTGATACATCCACTATGGAGAACACTATGGAGGTTCCTTAACAAAACTAAGAATTAAAATATCATATGACCCAGCAACCCCAATACTGGGCAAATATCCTGAGAAAACCACAATTAAAAAAGAAACATGTACCCCAATGTGCACTGCAGCACTAGTTACAATAGCTAGGACATAGAATCAACATAGATATCCATTGACAGATGAGCAGATAAAGAAGATGTGGTACATATATACCATTACTCAGCCATAAAAAGGAAGGAAATTGGGTCATTTGTAGTGATGTGGATGAACCCAGGATCTGTCATACAGAGTAAAGTAGGTCAGAAAGACAACACAAACATCATGCATATTAATACCTGTATTTGAAATTTAGAAAAATGGTAGTGGTGAACCTATTTGCAAGACAGGAACAGAGACACAGATGGAGAGAATGGACCTGTGGACATGGCCGAAAGGAAAGGGAGCAGCGTCGACATATATACACTGCTATGTGTAAAATAGATAACTGGTCAGAAGTTGGTGTATAGTACAGGAAGCTCAGGTCAGTGCTCCGTGAGAATCTAAGGGGTGGGATGGGTGTGGGGTGGGAGGAAGGCTCAAGAGGGAAGGGGTACATGGTACACATATAGCTGATTCACATTGTTACTTGGCAGAAACTAACATAGCACTGTAAAGCAATTATACTCCAATTAAAAAACAATTAAATGAATTTGAAAGCCATTGCTTCAGGTTCCTTCCCTGGCCCTCCCATATTTAGCTAAATCCTTTGACCAAAAAAATCACCAAAATGTGACCAGGAAGACCGAGCCCCACCCGTGAACCTCCACATCAAGGCACTCTTCTCTACAGGCAAAGGTCATAAATATATTCATATTTAGGAAAAAAAATTAACATCTGACCATTACTCTAGCTAACATTTGGGCCATGCACCCTAAATTGGCTGATGAACTTTGTCTCCAAAAAGTTAGACAAATGGTGGTTGCTCAGGAGTACAAACATCTAGGGCTGAGGTCTGCCATCAATGAAACCATCAGATGGCACCTAGGGAGAAATTCCATTCCTATATCTGGTGTTATGATGATCCCTGAAATCAACAGGGGACAGTTACAGAAGAGGAACTTTCATCCCTTAAGAATGAGGAACAGGACAAAAGACAGAAAGGGGATTTGTCCCTGGCAAAGCCCATTAACAACTGCCAGAGAATAAAAACAGAATCTGGGTAATAAAATCAAGTCTAACCTTTCTCTCTTTCTCTCTCTTTTTTTTCCCCTTTGCGCTTAGTCATAGTTTCTCTTGCTTACAGCGTGTTGCATGCGTAGGTCTCGTCCCTCGCCTTTCAGACCAGAGTTCCTTCTGCTACAAGGACTGATAGCTCAGCTCAGGAACCGGATTTGCAGACTGCGCAGGCCGTTCAATCCAAGATGGCGGCAGCGGGTTTTGTATAAGGATTCTGTGCCTGGCACTGTGGTCTGGGGTCTGAGCTGTCCACAGCTGAATTGGCCTCCGGAGATTTCTGTCCCCTCCCCTCACTGGCCAGATCCCTACAAAGCAGCCACACCCACAGCCTGTCCAGAGAGCCAGTGCTCTCGGGTGCTAAGTGCTTGCTAAGTCACCTCAGCAGTGTCTGATTCTATGCAACCCTATGCACCATAGCCCGCCAGGCTCCTCTGTCCATAGGACTGTCCAGGCAAGAATTCTGGAGTGGGTTGCTATGCCCTCCTCCAGGCGATCCAACCTGTGTCTCTTAGGTCTTCTGCATTGGCAGGAAGGTTCTTTACCACTGGTGCCACGTGGGAAGCCCCAGATGCTCTGAAGCAGGTATCTAATGTCTGATGCTCTGAAGTGGAGCTGATGTAATAACAACAGAAATAAAGTGCACAGTACATGTAAGGCACTTCAGTCACCCTGAATACATACCCCTCGACCCTGTCCATGGAAAAATTTTCTTCCACAAAATGAGTCCTTGGTGCCAAAAAGATTGGGGACAGCTTCTCTAGAGCACAAGCCCACACCACTCCATTCTCTGATGAGAGAATAAAATGCTCTCCCCTACATCTGAACCAAAATCAACCTTCTAGAGGGGCAAGTAACATGAGGCAGAAAGAGCCTTTCTGTTGGACACTGACTTGGGAGAGTGCATAACATATTTATTCTCGGAAAAAGAGAACATGTCTTATCCATCTTTGTCCATCTACCCAGCATAGGATGTGGAAGGTAGTCCATGCTTAAAATACGCATGCATAAATAAAGTGATACTATGGCAAACAAACAAAAAACCATGAAAAATTTCTTATTCATATCACTCCATGAATGTTTCTGTTGCTTGAATCCAATAAAGAGCATCTTTAAATCTGTTTTACTTTCAGTAGTCTATTTTATTTTTGAGAATGTATATCTTGCTATATTAATTTTTTTAATTTGCATATATTAGATTAGAGATATATTAAGTGAAAAAGTTCTGCTACCATGCATTATTCAATAATCATGTGTTTGCTTCAAATTCAAACACACTTTTCACATATAAACATAAAAATGTATAAAATATCATCCAAATGACTGCTACTCAAAAGCTAACAGATGTTCAAAAGAATGAAATAAATGAATGAAAATAAAGGGCAAATGTGGTAAAAAGAAAGAAGCAACTAAAATTGAAGATGAGAAGTCCTGTACAAATGTGTCAAGAAATGATGACCTTGGGAAGACCAAAATGGTGGGGCAAAATATTTACGATCAATATACTCTCATCTGTCACCAAACCACAGCACTGGATGAAAATCAATTACCTACATATTGAGACTCTCCCACATGTCGAGAACTTAAGAACCTGGGCTTACTAAGAAATTAAAGTGAGTACATAATAACAGAGAGGAAAAGTGAAGTGAAGTTCATGCTGATTTGAATATAATTTTGTTTTGAAAACAAAAAAAATCATTTTTTCTTAAAGTACATTGTTTGGAATTAAATAGCATACAATAAGTTAGGAAGGAGATATAAAATTTAAAACTCCAAACCTAATTTAAATAATTTTATTGTATAGAAATGCTCAGCAAAATAATGTATTAATAAAAAGAGAACAACTGTAGATGATACTTTAACGGTTATAACACAGGAAGCAATAAGACCACTTGTCCCATATTTTAAAACCAGTCCTTTTGATTAGTTCATTTAAAGTAAATGAACATAGAAAATATCCCTTTATGTCAATCAGGCTGGAGGATGTTCTCTGAGTGATGAGTGAAGCAATTTGTGCTCACATGGCATTAGGGCCTGCAGTCCATAATAAGACCAGGAAGAGCTCACTCATCACTTATTTTGAGTGTGACACTTAATTAAAACTAAAATATCGTGAAGTGGTAGCTAAGTCCAAGTTCTACATCTAATCCAAGTTTATTTCAACAGACACCACTTAGACATGTAAGTTATTAGCTGCCTGATGAAACCAGCAAAGAACATCAGGCAAATTTTGAACCAGTGCTAACATTATGCATTAATAAATTAAATTATGGGAGAGTGTTTGCATTGGAATCAGTTGCTATGTCTCTGGATGCCTACATAAGGGCTTTGTCTACTCCAAGTGTGTGGAGTTTCTCTCCAGTTTAAGGCTAGCTTAAATCTTATTTATAACCCTGGCAAATCAGAACTCAAACATCTGTTATACAACAGTTCAGCCAGAATATTTTGCCTCCCTGGGTGATACTATAGCAAGAGCTATTCAAAACTTACCTTGCTTGCCAGCCTACCTTGATATAAATTGTCAGAAAATGTGAAACCCATCAGCCTATTGCAAATGCTACTATGAAACAGTGCAGAAAAAAACAAAAAAAAAAACACATCTTCCTCAGTTTTAGGAACAAAAATGTTTTCAAGCAGAAGCACTAAAATGAGAAGCCAATGAAAGATGTCACCCTTAATGTGAGAGGATACTAATTTCCTCTGCGTAGTGCAAATCATAAAACTCCTAGAACATGTGCACATTATGTAATAAGAGTCCAAAATATTTCTATACACTTCTTTGAAGTAACCAAGTTTTGAAAAAAGAAGTACAAGGCATGAGCCTTATTTTTGTTTTGTAAATTTTCAATAGCACATGGTAACAATGAATTACAAGAATAAGATTGATGTTTATAATTTATGCAATGATTTACTCATTGAGTTGTTCACTCGGTAAACATGTATGGAAATACTGAGTCGATTTGCTTGAACACATACATAAAGTTTGCTGTTATAGAACTACATTGGTAATTTCACAAAGCTGAAAAATTTCCACTTTCATGAAATAAGAGGTTGATAAATTTAAAAAGCCAACAGCAGTCCTATTTCTTAGGCTTCCAAGTCAGTTGTAGCATAACTATATTTTATGGCCAGGGGCACTTATACTTAGTGTAATACTAAGTATTACCAAAAAAAGCATATTTTACAAAAGATGTGTATATAGAGATATGAAGGTAATACTGGAGAAATTTTAGAAGGGCAAATTAGTTTTGATGGTTAAATATAGATAAGCTCTTTCTTCCCCCAGTAAAAGCATTTTAGGATCTCAGAATCTTATATTATTATATCCTGAAGGTGCCTATAGTATTTCTATTGCAGCAATCTCAGGTTATAGGTGAGAAGAGGAGCCAGAAGGTTTATGTGTTTCTGATCTTCAGGATAATTCAGAGGTGGATCGATGCTTTGAGTACTAATTTCAAGCCTGAACTAACCTGGGATCGAACCTGGGTCTCCCACACTGCAGGCAGACCTTTACCATCTGAGCCACGGGGGAAACCCATGTATGCTAAGGTGCATCAGTCATGTCTCAACTCCGTGTGACCCTGTGGACTATAACCTGCCAGGCTCCTCTGTCTGTGGAATTCTCCACACGAGAGTATTGGTGGAGTAGGTTGCCATGCCCTCCTCCATGGGATCTTCCTGACCCAAGAATGGAACCTGCACCTCTTATGTCTCCTGCATTGGCAGTTGGGTCCTTTACCACTGATTTTGCTGCTGCTAAGTCACTTCAGTCGTGTCCGACTCTTGTGCAACCCCATAGATGGCAGCCCACCAGGCTCCCCCATCCCTGGGATTCTCCAGGCAAGAACACTGGAGTGGGTTGCCATTTCCTTCTCCATCTTTACCACTAGTGCCACCTAATTTTAGATCTCCAAAATTCTTGTGCTCTTCTGTTGAAGAATTTGAGGGTAGGAGCAGGTTGGTTACCTCTTCAGAATGGAGGAAAAGAATCAGGGATAGGAAGGAGAAGATAACTTACCCCTTCTCCCACCTTTCTGAGTGAATCAGAAGAGAGATGAGAATTTTGGACTTGCCAGGATGCATAGTTTTATAGCATGATTTCCTGGCTTGGGATAAAATAATAGAGATATTCCACAAATTGAAAGGAAGGCTAAGATCAGGGACATTAGAGCTCACAGTTGTGTGTGCCCTGTGTGTGAAGAGGAAAGGGACTCTACAGAAAGAAGGTATGTGTCAACCTTAGACAGCAAAGGAAAAAAAAAAATTCAGTGAGGCATAGTCAGTACAAAAGAGAACCAGAGTTAGCATTACCCTTTTGTCCCTGACTCCTGTGTGTTGTGGGAAGGTGTAACGCCCAGAAACCCACACGTCTTATGAAACAGAAAGTAGCTTTGGCCATTAGGCTTGCTGTGGGGTCTCCCTGATGAGAGATAAATCCAGGAGTGGGGTAGAAAATGTAGATTAACTCTGAGAAGTCAACAGTACCAACAGCAACTGCGGTGGCGATGAGGCAACATGAGAGAAGCCCTTGTCCCTGACCGAGTCATGAGTACAGACCACACACTTGCCAGTCATTTATTTTAAGATACCAGTTCAAAAGGTCAGGAACCCAAAACAAAACAAAACAAAACAAAAAAACTAAAAAACAACAAAAAAATAAACCAGAAAACAACACTCAATTCCTCAAAAAATAAAATTAAAAAAAAATTAAAAACCTGCAACTGAAGCCAAGACCAGAAAATAAGCATGTACCATAGCAGTCTCCACCCAACAACGATATCTGTCCATGTTCACTTGCTCAGTCATGTACAACTCTTTGTGACCCCATGGACTATAGCCTGCCTGGCTCCTCTGTCCATGGGATTTTCCAGGCAAGAATACTGGAGTTGGTCTATTTCCTTCTCCAGGGGATTTTCCTGACCCAGGGATCTCCTGCATTGGCAGGCAGATTCTTTACCACTGAACCACCTGGGAAGCCCAACAATGATGACTAGCATGCTAAAACTTCCAGTCCTACCAGAAAGCTTTAAACTTTGTGGATATATGCACAAAAAATTCAATAATTCCTGGTGCTCATTTCCACAATAACCTATTTCTCTGGTGAATGGTAGGAAACTTGGTATCCCTCAAATTGGTATAAAATTTGAAATTTTATTTTTATGAAAAAAAAGTCTACTGCTCCAGTCACTATATGTGGAAAACTGTGGACTAGACAAAGATTATTGTAATGAATATAGATTTCAAATAACCAAATTTCTAAATCAATACTAAGAAAAATTACAATATTATCAAAGTGATTCATTTCTGTCAAACTAGTATGGTGATAAACACAAATTACTATATCTTACGTGCTTCAAATTCTGTCACATGGAAGTATGACTCTTTCCCCAACTGGCCCACCTGGAGAGTTGCTATATATATTCCAGAAATCTCAGACTTGTTTCACCCAACCCTTTTTCTCCAACATGGCAAGCTGACAAGCCTCTATTCCTTATCTTCCCTTTGATCTTCCAGAATTAAGTTGTTTTCCTTTCTTTCCCTTTCCTTGCACCCAAGGCTCCTTGAGCATCCCACTCTAATTAACCACATATGCAGGGTAATTGTTTGTTTATATGGTCCTATCTCTAACTACAATACAATTTGTTCTGAGAAAGAATAATTCCTTACTTAATTTACTATCTCCATGGAATACTGAAGGTATCTATTATAGTTCTTAAATAATGAATAATACATGAGCTGAATGATTTTTTAAAATCACTATATTTAAGTCTAAATTTTCCAAATAAAAAAGATGCAAATCCAATCATTACACCTGTTCCCAGACAGGTGAGGGTACTTATTTATATACTGTTAAAGAATTCCTAGAATCAGATTTCATTGAAATGTATAACAAGTAATAAAATAAAACTGAATATGTGCTATTTGAATGGTTGATTGATTGCAAAGAAAGATGACCAACACTGTATCAGTGAGTTCTATGCTAGATCTCAGAATCAAAATAAGACCCTCACCTATTTATCAATCCTTTTCATTCAAACAGTCTACATTTCAGGCAACTGACCAAATTGTATGGGTGATAAAATATTTTACTTTGACATTTTATGACCTAGCTTAGTACCTTAACTGAAGTGAAGAAAGATTATTCTTAGTATACACTGAATATACACATATATACTTTAAAATAGAATGTCAACAGTAAAAAAATACACATATCCAACACATAACATTGGTGCCTAAGTTGCTTTTCAATATCACCAAATTCTGTGAATATATATTATAGCTGTGTTTTAATACTTCATCAGTCAGTTCCTTCAGATACCAGTCCAAGAGGCAGGAAATTGACCAAAGCCCAAACCCTGCAGCCAAATCAAGATCAAGAGGATGACTCTATGGTTTCCCAGCATATCGGGAAGTTTACATCCACCACACATGTGTGAGGGTAGCTGGCTCATAAAAATAAACAGCTAGTGCTCTCCCTGTTACATCTCTTGTTCCGGAATTCTTTTTCAATTTTCTGTACCATACCATTTAGTCTAGTAAAACTTTATAAGACAGTGTTAGATTTCTCATGTCCTTACAGCCTCAGATGGCTAACCAACTGCTATAATTACAGCTCAAAGATTCCCAAGGCCACACTGCCTGGCTGCAGAGATTCCTGAAGTTTCTGTCTCCCACATAGAATAGGGGATGAAATCATGTGAACCATTTACCTCACTCTCCACTTCTCTGGCAGAAGGGAGTGCTTGGCTGTCAGTTCTGTGATTACTCTGGCGACCAGCTTTTGTTGCTAATCTGCAGAGAAATTTGGTTGCATTCCAACTCAATCCATCACTTAATTTTACAAGCCAAAGTATTTACAGTTTAATTGCAATCCCAGGCAAGTGTTTTCTTTTTTCATGACTTGTTTATCTGAAAGACTGAAACAGTGCAAAGTTCTCTTCTTACATACACAAAGCTTATAATAATGACCTGCAGGACTGGCCATCCTAAATCACCGCAGAGCTCCACTCTACTGTAGCGGCTTGATTAAAAAGATGAATGGCTGCAGGTTCAATTCAGGAAAGTCAAAGAAAGGAACATATAATGACCTCTTCAAAGATGGCCTTGGCAAAGAACACAGGACTATTCCTTTTCTAGCTTTAATGAATACACACCACTCAAGGTCACTACCCTTTCGGTAATGTTTCCTGGAGCTTGACTTGCAAGGTATTACAGTCTCAACTGGATGGTGATTATGGGTACATCCAATGCACAGGCATGACTTCTAAATGTTCTTTAACAAGTTAGTACTTAAATCTCTAGGCTAGCAACTATTGAATATAAACTTGAAAAATACTGTAAAGTTTTCTTTAGATTGGACTTTGGCGAGCCTCTGGCCTCGGCATTTGGATGCATAGCACTCCTTGAGCAATGCACCTCATTGTATAGAGGTGGAATTTTCCAACATCAGCAAGTGAAGAAAGGATTCTGTCTCAGTATCCTAATGTGGGAGACTCCAATAACCAGGGATATCCAACTGTTCATTGTGTCTGCAAGGAGATCTCTGCAGTCCATCATCAACATCATGCCATCCAGGTAAAATAATTTACCTCAACATGCAAGGAAAAGGGCTAGTGTGGTCCCCAGTAACATCTGTTGTGTTCTAGTAGTTGAAAATATTATTTCATATTTTAGCCTAGCCCCCCATACTAGGCTACCTTGCAGTGAATTGAATGTGTGTGCACCCTCTCCAATATTTATACATTGAAATCCTAATTCCCAATAAGATGGCAGTAGGAAACAGGACCTTTGGTGATCAATCAGATCACGAGAGTGGCACCTTCCTGATGGGATTAGTGACTGTATAAAAGGCAGCCCAAAGAATTCTCTTACTTTCTTTCCATCACATGAAGACACATAAAGTAGGCAGCATGCGATCTGGAAGACAGACCTCATCAGACCTGACCATGCTGGAATCCTGATCTAGAACTTTCAGCATCTAAAACAATAAGGAATAAACATTTCTTGTTTAAGCCACCCAGTGTACGGTACTTTGTTACAGTAGCTTGAACTAAGACATACCCTAACCCAGGGAACCTACACTACTGAAAGTATGGCTTCAAACATGGGCTGAGGTAAGGCCATACAGTTATATTAAGGAAGCAGTTACCTCAGGGCTTCCTTAGCCTCAGTGTCAATCATTACCAGGGACCATGTTTAAGGGCAACGTTTTCAAGGAAACAATATTCTGGGGAAAAGGCAATTGCTGAAGGACTCTGGCATCCTGGAATATTTAGGCTTCATTGCTACAGCCTGGAGTAGGCAGGGTATAGTCCAGCCTATGCCAAATGCAATGGGCACCACATACATGTATGGGAACCAGCTAAATGGTAAGTACCATTCTAGTTAGTAGGGTTATCTCTGAAGAAATGAAAAAAGAGATCACTGCCTTTGTGAAGTTTATAGTCTAGAAAGACTGACAGGCAGCTGAACTTGTAAAACAAGCAAATTATATATTAGAAAGTTATTGGTGCTATGGAAAAAAGAGAATGCATAACATATTATCAAAAATCCCTTGACAGAGTGTTAGAGTCAAATGCTTCCAAAGGCTTCTTGTCATATAAGCTGAAACACCATAGATGAAAGGATATGACATAATGGAAGCAGTGGATTACTCCCTCCCAGCCGCAGGGCTGAAATGAAGATGCAGAAGTAAGTGGTGACATCTTAGGGCGTTCACATCAGAGTGAATCCTTGCTTGATTAACACAGCCAGCTTTAGATCCTAGGAGGGAAAGTCATTAGCAAAGAACGATGCCAGCAGCTGTCTTCAGTCTCTTTAATAATTAGGGCACACCTCACAAAGAGGTTTGAGAGCTATGGTAAGCTATGGTGGGTTGCAATATAGACATGCATCTGATATGAGTGCTAAGTTCCAAAAGGCATAAGGGTATATTACAACCTCAGCCTTAAAGTGACTGTAGGATACAAACGCTTCCACTGTGTCCTAGCCATGTTGTCAATATCATTCTGATAGCCTGGAGTTTGTTTTATCCAATATTTCACCAAACTTTTCTTGAAATGCCTATTATAACACACACACACACACACACACACACACACACACACACACACACACACACACTAACTCTTACCAAAGGATAGATTGAAGGCACACAGGTTGGGAATAATATCTGTCTCTTTCCATATCAGATATACAAACCAACCTTGTCACAGATGCAAGATCTATCACCCTGAGTCAGGAGAAATCACAGAAGTGGTCCTCTTATTCTAACACCCTGAACACACTTCATGCATGTTTATCCTGCTTTAGGGATAACTTGCTCTTAACTCCAAACAGACTACTGAAGAGGTGAAGCATATTACATAGTAGAAAAGGGCAAACTTCAGCAATTGGCATGGTCAGAAAGTTAGGGTCCAGATGACTGGTTATATTACAGTCTTTAAAACCAACCTCTTTCCAAAAGATACTCCAGACAAAGAGACATGAGGGAAAGGATGTCACAATTGGTTAACATGCCATTTTCTGACCATGGATACCCATGACCTAGGTGGCAAATAAAAACCCAAGCCACAAAAACAGCCTCAATTACAATAGGCAATTGGCCTAGATTCTTTTTTTTTTTTCCCATTTATTTTTATTAGTTGGAGGCTAATTACTTTACAATATTGTAGTGGTTTTTGCCATACATTGACATGAATCACCCATGGATTTACATGTGTTCCCCATCCTGATCTCCCCTCCCACCTCCCTCCCTATCCCATCCCTCTGGGTCATCCCAGTGCACCAGCCCTGAGCACTTGTCTCATGCATCCAGCCTGGGCTGGCGATCTGTTTCACACTTGATAATATACATGTCTCAATGCTATACTCTCAGGCCATCCCACCCTCAACTTCTCCCAGAGTCCAAAAGCCTGTTCTATACATCTGTGTCTCTTTTTCTGTACTGCATATAGGGTTATCGTTACCATCTTTTTAAACTCCATATATATGCATTAGTATACTGTATTGGTGTTTATCTTTCTGGCTTACTTCACTCTGTATAATGGGCTCCAGTTTCATCCATCTCATTAGAACTGATTCAAATGTATTCTTTTTAATGGCCGAGTAATACTCCATTGTGTATATGTACTATAGCTTTCTTATCCATTTGTCTGCTGATGGGCATCTAGGTTGCTTCCATGTCCTGGCTATTATAAACAGTGCTGCGATGAACACTGGGGTACACGTGTCTCTTTCAGATCTGGTTTCCTCGGTGTTTATGCCCAGGAGTGGGATTGCTGGGTCATATGGCAGTTCTATTTCCAGTTTTTTTAAGGAATCTCCACACTGTTCTCCATAGCGGCTGTACTAGTTTGCATTCCCACTTAAGGCACAGTTAAGAGTTATTGGGAGTCTAGGTTGTAGCGTCAGTCTTAAGCAAGAAAACCGAGCTAATAATAAAATAAAACACAATAAAAAAGGAAATAGCATTTTGGACTGCTATGATTTTTAGACTCCTGCAGTTGAACCCTTGTCTTGACACAAGCTTCTGATCAGTGCTTTTGGTATGACTAAACTTTGCATTCTTCTTTTTGATTCTTGGTCTTGGGCATCCTGCCAAAGTTTTGGATTTTATAATCCCTATGCATTTTGAAATTTCTTATATCCTCACATGAGAACCAATATATTTCTCTGAGGTATGGTATCAAAACTTGCACTCACAATTATTAATAACTCTCAGAAATCTCAGCCAATGGCCTAGAATCCCAGTACCTAAGCTCATTCCCTGATATCTACAAGTTTAAGATGCAGTCATTTTAAGTTTTAATAATTTACTGGTACAAAAACATAGTAGCTTTCTAAAGATTGGTTGTTCTGCATAGATTGATCCATCTCTCTCCTCTTGAGTCCCCCTTTTTCTCCTCCTGCTCATCTCTATCTCCCTCCTCCCTCTCCTCTTCTTCATGTAACTCTGTGAGCCTCTCTGGGCGTCCCTCACGGGGGAGAATCTTTCGCCATTAACCTAGAAGTTTTATTAGCAGTGCTGTATAGTAGGAGAAGTCTTGAGACTACTGGAAGAATAAAACTGAAACCCAGAGGCAGAAGACTTAAGGCCAAAACCCGAGAACACCAGAAAACTCCTGACTACATGGAACATTAAGTAATCCAAAAGCCTCCATACCTACACTGAAACCAACCACCACCAAAGAGCCAATAAGTTCCAGAGCAAGACATACCACGCAAATTCTCCAGCAACGCAGAAACATAGCCCTGAACGTCAACATACAGGCTGCCCAAGGTCACACCTAACACAAGACACATCTCAAAACTCATCACTGGGCACTCCATTGCACTCCAGAGAAGAAATCAAGTCCCACGCACCAGAACACCGACGCAAGCCTCCCTAACCAGGAAACCTTGACAAGCCAAATGTCCAACCCCACCCACTGGGTAAAACCTCCACAATAAAAAGGAATCACAGACCTCCAGAATACAGAAAGCCCACTACAGATACAGCAATCTAAACAAGATGAAAAGGCAGAGAAATACCCTACAGGTAAAGGAACATGAAAAATGCCCACCAAGTCAAACAAAAGAGGAAGAGATAGGGAATCTACCTGAAAAAGAATTTAGAATAATGATAATAAAAATGATCCAAAATCTTGAAAACAAAATGGAGTTACAGATAAATAGCCTGGAGACAAAGATTGAAAAGATGCAAGAAATGTTTAATAAAGACCTAGAAGAAATAAAAAAGAGTCAATTAAAAATGAATAATGCAATAAATGAGATCAAAAACACTCTGGAGGGAACCAAGAGTAGAATAACGGAGGCAGAGGATAGGATAAGTGAGGTAGAAGATAAACTGGAGGAAATAAATGAAGCAGAGAGGAAAAAATAAAAAAGAATCAGAAGAAATGAGGACAACCTCAGGGACCTCTGGGACAATATGAAACGCCCCAACATTTAAATCATAGGAGTCCCAGAAGAAGAAGACAAAAAGAAAGGCCATGAGAAAATACTCGAGGAGATAATAGCTGAAAACTTCCCTAAAGTGGGGAAGGAAATAGCCACCCAAGTCCAAGAAACCCAGAGAGTCCCAAACAGTATAAACCCAAGGCAAAACACCCCAAGACACATATTAATCAAATTAACAAAGATCAAACACAAAGAACAAATATTAAAAGCAGCAAGGGAAAAACAACAAATAACACACAAAGGGATTCCCATAAGGATAACAGCTGATCTATCAATAGAAACCCTCCAGGCCAGAAGGGAATGGCAGGATATACTTAAGGTAACGAAAGAGAAAAACCTACAACCTAGATTACTGTAGCCAGCAAGGATCTCATTCAGATATGAAGGAGAATTCAAAAGCTTTACAGACAAGCAAAACCTGAGAGAATGCAGCACCACCAAACCAGCTCTTCAACAAATGCTAAAGGATCTTCTCTAGACAGGAAATGCAGAAAGGTTGTATAAACGTGAACCCAAAACAACAAAGTAAATGGCAACGGGACCACACCTATCAATAATTACCCTAAATGTAAATGGGTTGAATGCTCCAACCAAAAGACAAAGAATGGCTTTGGCTGAACGGATACAAAAACAAGACCCCTATATATGCTGTCTACAAGAGACCCACCTCAAAACACGAGACACATACAGACTAAAAGTGAAGGGCTGGAAAAAAATATTTCACGCAAACAGAGAACAAAAGAAAGCAGGAGTTGCAATACTCATATCAGACAAAATAGATTTTCAAATAAAGGATGTGAAAAGAGACAAAGAAGGACACTACTTAATGATCAAAGGATCAATCCAAGAAGAAGATATAACAATTATAAATATATATGCACCTAACATAGGAGCACCACAATACGTACGACAAATGCTAACGAGTATGAAAGAGGAAATTAATAGTAACACAGTAATAGTGGGAGACTTTAATACCCCACTCACAACTATGGATAGATCAACTAAACAGAAAATTAACAAGGAAACACAAACCTTAAATGACACAATCGACCAGCTAGACCTAATTGATATCTATAGGACATTTCACCCCAAAACAATCAACTTCACCTTTGTCTCAAGTGCACACGGAACCTTCTCCAGAATAGATCACATCCTGGGCCACAAATCTGGTCTTGGAAAATTCAAAAAAATTGAAATCATTCCAGTTATCTTTTCTGATCACAGTGCAGTAAGATTAGATCTCAATTACAGGGAAAAAAATTGTTAAAAATTCAAACATATGGAGGCTAAATAACACCCTTCTGAATAACCAACAAGTCATAGAAGAAATCAAAAAAGAAATCAAAATATGCATAGAAATGAATGAAAATGAAAACACAACAACCCAAAACCTATGGGACACTGTAAAAGCAGTGCTAAGGGGAAGGTTCATAGCATTACAGGCTTACATCAAGAGACAAGAAAAAAGCTAAATAAATAACCTAACTCTACACCTAAAGGAATTAGAGAAGGAAGAAATGAAGAACCCCAGGGTTAGTAGAAGGAAAGAAATCTTAAAAAATAGGGCAGAAATAAATGCAAAAGAAACTAAAGAGACCATAGCAAAAATCAACAAAGCTAAAAGCTGGTTTTTTGAAAAAATAAACAAAATTGACAAACCATTAGCAAGACTCATTAAGAAACAAAGAGAGAAGAACCAAATTAATAAGATTAGAAATGAAAATGGAGAGATCACAACAGACAACACTGAAATACAAAGGATCATAAGAGACTACTACTAGCAGCTCTATGCCAATAAAATGGACAACTTGGAAGAAATGGACAAATTCTTAGAAAAGTATAACTTTCCAAAACTGAACCAGGAAGAAATAGAAGATCTTAACAGAGCCATCACAAGCAAGGAAATCGAAACCGTAATCAGAAATCTGCCAGCAAACAAAAGCCCAGGACATGATGGCTTCACAGCTGAATTCTACCAAAAATTTAGAGAAGAGCTAACACCTATCTTACTCAAACTTTTCCAGAAAATTGCAGAAGGTAAACTTCCAAACTCATTCTATGAGGCCACCATCACCCTAATTCCAAAACCAGACAAAGATGCCACAAAAAAAGAAAACTACAGGCCAATATCACTGATGAACATAGATGCAAAAATCCTTAACAAAATTCTAGCAAACAGAATCCAACAACATATTCAAAAAATCATACACCATGACCAAGTGGGCTTTATCCCAGGAATGCAAGGATTCTTTAATATCCACAAAGCAATCAACATAATACACCACATTAACAAATTGAAAGATAAAAACCATATGATTATCTCAATAGATGCAGAGAAAGCCTTTGACAAAATTCAACACTCATTTATGATTAAAACTCTCCAGAGAGCAGGAACAGAAGGAACATACCTCAACATAATAAAAGCCATATATGACAAACCCACAGCAAGCATTACACTCAATAGTGAAAAATTGAAAGCATTTCCCCTGAAATCAGGAACAAGACAAGGGTGCCCACTCTCACCACTACTATTCAACATAGTGTTGGAAGTTTTGGCCACAGCAATCAGAGCAGAAAAAGAAGTAAAAGGAATCCAGATAGGAAAAGAAGAAGTGAAACTCTCACTGTTTGCAGATGACATGATCTTCTACATAGAAAACCCTAAAGACTCTACCAGAAAATTACTAGAGCTAATCAATGAATATAGTAAAGTTGCAGGATATAAAATTAACACACAGAAATCCCTTGCATTCCTATACACTAACAATGAAAAAACAGAAAGAGAAATTAAGGAAACAATACCATTCACCATTGCAACAAAAAGAATAAAATACTTACGAGTACATCTACCTAAAGAAACAAAGGACCTATACATAGAAAACTATAAAACACTGATGAAAGAAATCAAAGAGGACACAAACAGATGGAGAAACATACCGTGTTCATGGATTGGAAGAATCAATATTGTCAAAATGGCTATTCTACCCAAAGCAGTCTATAGATTCAATGCAATCCCTATCAAGCTAACAACGGTATTTTTCTCAGAACTAGAACAAATAATTTCACAATTTGTATGGAAATACAAACAACCTTGAATAGCCAAAGTAATCTTGAGAAAGAAGAATGGAACTGGAGGAATCAACCTGCCTGACTTCAGACTCTACTACAAAGCCACAGTCATCAAGACAGTGTGGTACTGGCACAAAGACAGAAATATAGATCAATGGAACAGAATAGAAAGCCCAGAGATAAATCCACAAACCTATGGACACCTTATCTTTGACAAAGGAGGCAAGGATATACAATGGAAAAAAGACAACCTCTTTAACAAGTGGTGCTGGGAAAACTGGTCAACCACTTGTAAAAGAATGAAACTAGAACACTTTCTAACACCATACACAAAAGTAAACTCAAAATGGATTTAAGATCTAAATGTGAAGATGGCGGAGGAGTAGGACGGGGAGACCACTTTCTCTCCTACAAATTCATCAAAAGAATAACTGAACGCAGAGCAAACTTCGCAAAACAACTTCTGATCGCTAGCTGAGGTCATCAGGCGTGCAGAAAAGATCTAAATGTAAGACCAGAAACTATAAAACCCCTAGAGGAGAACATAGGCAAAACACTCTCTGACATGAATCACAGCAGGATCCTCTATGACCCACCTCCCAGAATATTGGAAATAAAAGCAAAACTAAACAAATGGGACTTAATGAAACTTAAAAGCTTTTGCACAACAAAGGAAACTATAAGTAAGGTGAAAAGACAGCCCTCAGATTGGGAGAAAATAATAGCAAATGAAGAAACAGACAAAGGATTAATCTCAAAAATATACAAGCAACTCCTGAAGCTCAATTCCAGAAAAATAAATGACCCAATCAAAAAATGGGCCAAAGAACTAAACAGACATTTCTCCAGAGAAGACATACAGATGGCTAACAAACACATGAAAAGATGCTCAACATCACTCATTATCAGAGAAATGCAAATCAAAACCACAATGAGGTACCATTACACGCCAGTCAGGATGGCAGCTATCCAAAAGTCTACAAGCAATAAATGCTGGAGAGGGTGTGGAGAAAAGGGAACCCTCTTACACTGTTGGTGGGAATGCAAACTAGTACAGCCGCTATGGAAAACAGTGTGGCGATTTCTTAAAAAACTGGAAATAGAACTGCCATATGACCCAGCAATACCACTCCTGGGCATACACACTGAGGAAACCAGATCTGAAAGAGACACGTGCACCCCAATGTTCATCGCAGCACTGTTTATAATAGCCAGGACATGGAAGCAACCTAGATGCCCATCAGCAGATGAATGGATAAGGAAGCTGTGGTACATATACACCATGGAATATTACTCAGCCATTAAAAAGAATTCATTTGAATCAGTTCTAATGCGATGGATAAAACTGGAGCCCATTATACAGAGTGAAGTAAGCCAGAAAGATAAAGAACATTACAGCATACTAACACATATATATGGAATTTAGAAAGATGGTAATGGTAACCCTATATGCAAAACAGAAAAAGAGACACAGATATACAGAACAGACTTTTGGACTCTGTGGGAGACGGCGAGGGTGGGGTGTTTCGAGAAAACAGCATGTATATTATCTATGGTGAAACAGACCACTGGCCCAGGTGGGATGCATGAGACAGGTGCTCGGGCCAGGTGCACTGGGAGGACCCAGGGGAATCCGGTGGGGGGGGGGGGGTGGGAGGGGAGATCAGGATGGGTAATACATGTAACTCCATGGCTGATTCATGTCAGTGTATGACAAAACCCACTGCAAGAAGTAATTAGCCTCCAATTAATAAAAATAATTGAAAAAAAAATAAAATAAAGATTGGTTGTTTTAGGATGATTCTTTTAAATAGTATTTATTGAAGACTTACCATGTAAAGAATAAATTGTTCTAGGTACTGTTAAGACTACCAAAAAAAAAAAAAAAAAAAAGCTTGAGCTTGAACTAAGTAATTGGTATTAGTTCATCCACCTCACCATTATTAAGTGAAGGATGCATCATAAAATGAAATATTCACACTCTACTAGGAACCTTTGTAAAACAATACCATGAGCAGATTCTGTGTTTCTGGTCATTCTCTTTGAAAGCAAAACTAAGTTTTAAAAAGAGGTGGGAAATGATTCGATGACACTTAAACTAATTTATCTGAGAACATGAGACATAACCACCCACATTAATATTCAGGAAAGAACATAAGAAGGGGAAGGATCAAAAAAAGAAAAAGAAAGAAGTGCACAATCAAAGTGTGATATCAGTAAAAAGAGTTTCATATTAATTCTAACAGTATTGTGGACTGATTTTAGAAGAAGCAGTGCAATAATCTAGTTATTCAGCAATCAGAACAGGAGAGAAGGGAAAAAAAATGCCCCTAGAACATGGAAAAACTAGAATCAAGCATACAAGGAATAGGGTGGAAAGGTCAGTTTTTTCCAGTGGTTTTGGACATTAGGAGATTTGATCATGTAGAGCCAGACTGCGGTAATATTTCTTATGCCATAAGCAGGTTGAACATCTGTATACGTATGTGTATATGACAAAGATTAAGTGAAAGTCTTGGACCTGGCTTAGCAGCAGGAAAACAATATTACTGCAGGGAGAGAAAAGGAAAAAAAAAAAAAAAAAGGAAGGAAAGGAGTGGGAAGGAGAAGAAAAAGGAAAAGAAAAGCTTTGGAAGTTTGACAGCAGATGACTTCATTTTCACTATAATTTTGGCTACTAGTTACTCACCATAATTTCATAAGTGCTTATGAACACAATTAAAGTGTACAGGAACAGGAATTTGTATTTGTTTCACTGCTTGATATAAAATGCATGATACTTAAGTTATTAAGCAAATTTATTTATGCCACTCTTTCTGTTTTATGTTGGGATCCTATTTAGTTATTTATTTATTTTAAGGTTTTCCTGTGTAACTCTCGGGCGTGGGGCAGCTCCTCTCGGCGCTCTATTCAGAAGGTACAAAATGCACCAGCAGGTTACTACGGGTCAAATGGACTCTAAGCCCGGCACACGGAGAGGAGCTACCCCATGTCCAAGGTAAGGAGCAGCGGCTGTGCATTGCTGGAGTAGTCATGAAGAGATACCCCACATCCAAGGTAAGAGAAACCCAAGTACAGTGGTAGGCACTGAGAGAGGGCATCAGAGGGCAGACAGACTGAAACCACAATCACAGACAACTAGCCAATCTGATCACAGGACCACAGTCTTGTCTAACTCAATGAAACTAAGCCATGCCGTGTGGGGCCACCCAAGACGGTCGGGTCATGGTGGAGAGGACTGACAGAATGTGGTCCACTGGAGAAGGGAATGGCCAACCACTTCAGGATTCTTGCCTTGAGAACCCCATGAACAGTATGAAAAGACAAAATGATAGGATACTGAAAGAGGAACTCCCCAGGTCGCTTGGTGCCCAATATGCTACTGGAGATCAGTGGAGAAATAACTCCAGAAAGAATGAAGGGATGGAGCCAAAGCAAAAACAATACCCAGTTGTGGATGGGACTGGTGATAGAAGCAAGGTCCGATGCTGTAAAGAGCAATATTGCATAGGAACCTGGAATGTAAAGTCCATGAATCAAATTGGAAGTGGTCAAACAGGAGATGACAAGAGTGAACATTGACATTCTAGGAATCAGCAAATGAACATGGACTGGAATGGGTGAATTTAACTAGGATGACCATTATATCTACTACTGTGGGCAGTACCTTAGAAGTGCTTTAAGTACCTTAGAAGAAATAGAGGAGCCATCATAGTCAACAAGAGTCCAAAATGCAGTACTTGGATGCAATCTCAAAAATGAGAGAATGATCTCTGTTCGTTTCCAAGGCAAACCATTCAATATCACAGTAATCCAAATCTATGCTCCAACCTTAATGGTGAACAAGCTGAAGTCGAACAGTTCTATGAAGACCTACAAGAACTTATAGAATTAACACCCAAAAAAGAGGCCCTTTTCATTATAGGGGACTGGAATGCAAAACTTCTTCCTAGTAAAAAAACACCTGGAGTAACAGGTAAATTTGTCATGGAGCACAGAATGAAGCAGGGCAAAGGCTAATAGAGTTTTGCCATGAGAACACACTGGTCATTGCAAACACCCTCTTCCAACAACACAAGAGAAGACTCTGCACATGGATATCACCAGATGGCTAACAGTGAAATCAGATTGATTATATTATTTGCAGCCAAAGATGGAGAAGCTCTATACAGTCAGCAAAAAGAAGACTGGGAGCTGACTATGGCTCATATTCTGAACTCCTTATTGCCAAATTAAGACTGAAATAGAAGAAAGTGGAGAAAACCTCTAGACGATTCAGGTATGACCTAAATCAAATCCCTTATGACTAAACAGTGGAAATGAGAAATAGATTTAAGGGACTAGATCTGATAGACAGAGTGCCTGATGAACTATGGACAGAGGTTCATGACATTGTACAGGAGACAGGAATCAAGACCATCCTCAAGAAAAGAAATGTAAGAAGGAAAATGGCTGTCCGAGGAGGCCTTACAAATAGCTGAGAAAAGAAGGGAAGTGGAAAGCAAAGGAGAAAAGGAAAGATATACCCATTTGAATGCAGAGTTCCAAATAATAGCCAGGAGAGATAAGAAAGTTTTCCTCAGCGATCAGTGCAAAGAAATAGAGGAAAACAATAGAATGGGAAAGACTAGAGCTCTCTACAAGACAATTAGAGATACCAAGGGAATATTTCATGCAAAGATGGACACAATAAAGGACAGAAAAGCTAGGGACCTAACAGAAGCAGATGATATTAAGAAGAGATGGCAAGAATACACAGAAGAACTGTACAAAAGAAGATCTTCATGACCCAGATAATCACAATGGTGTGACCACTCACCTAGAGCCAGACATCCTGGAATGTGAAGTCAAGTGGGCCTTAGGAAGCATCACTACGAACAAAGTTAGTGGAGGTGATGGAATTCCAGTTGAGTTATTTCAAATCCTAAAAGACAAAGCTGTGAAAGTGCTGCACTCAATATGTCAGCAAATTTGGAAAACTCAGCAGTGGCTACAGGACTGGAAAAGGTCAGTTTTCATTCCAATCCCAAAGAAAGGCAATGACAAAGAATGCTCAAACTACCGCATAATTGCACTCATCTCACACGCTAGTAAAGTAATGCTCAAAATTCTCCAAGCCAGGCTTCAACAATATGTGAACCATGAACTTCCAGATGTTCAAGCTGTTTTAGAAAAGGCAGAGGAACCAGAGATCAAATTGCCAACATCTGCTGAATCATCGAAAAAGCAAGAGAGTTGCAGAAAGACATCTATTTCTGTTTTATTGATTATGCCAAAGCCTTTGACTGTGTGGATCACAATAAACTATGAAATATTCTGAAAGAGATAGGAACGCCAGACCACCCAATCTGCCTCTTGAGAAACCTGTATGCAGGTCAGGATGCAACAGTTAGAACTGGACATGGAAAAACAGACTGGCTCCAATTCTGGAAAGGAGTATATCAAGGCTGTATATTGTCACCCTGCTTATTTAACTTATATGCAGAATACATCATGAGAAATGCTGGGCTGGAAGAAGCATAAGCTGGAATTAAGATTGCCGGGAGAAATATCAATAACCTCAGATATGCAAACGACACCACCCTTATGGCAGAAAGTGAACAAGAACTAAAGAGCCTCTTAATGAAAGTGAAAAAGGAGAGTAAAAAAGTTGGCTTAAAGATCAACATTCAGAAAACTAAGATCATGGCATCCAGTCCCATCACTTCATGGCAAATAGATGGGGAAATAGTGGAAACAGTGGCTGAATTTATTTTTCTGGGCTCCAAAATCACTGCAGAATGTGATTGTAGCCATGAAGTAAAAAGATGCTTACTCTTTGGATGGAAAGTTATGACCAACCTAGACAGCATATTAAAAAGCAGAGACGTTACTTTGCCAACAAAGGTCTGTCTAGTCAAGGCTACGTTTTTTCCAGTAGTCATGTATGGATGTGAGATTTGGACTATAAAGAAAGCTGAGTGCAGAAGAAATTAAGCTTTTGAACTGTGGTGTTGGAGAAGACTCTTGAGAGTCCCTTGGACTGCAAGGAGATCCAACCAGTCCATCCTGAAGGAGATCAGTCCTGGGTGTTCATTGGAAGGACTGATGCTGAAGCTGAAACTCCAGTACTTTGGCCACCTGATGCAAAGAGCTGACTCATTTGAAAAGACCCTGATGCTGGGAAAGATTGAGGGCAGGAGGAGAAAGGGGATGAAAGAGGATGAGATGGTTGGATGGCATCACCAACTCAATGGACATGGGTTTGGGTGGACTCCGGGTGTTGATGATGGACAGAAAGGCCTTGCATGCTGTGGTTCATGGGGTCACAAATAGTTGGATACCACTGAGCGACTGAACTGAAGTGAACTGAACTGAAATGTGTAACTCTCTTTAGTTTGTTTTGGTCTCTTCTATAATTCAAGGCTTGTTTTCTTTTTTTTCTCTAAAGAACATATTTAGATAGCAGGCAAAGCAAAGACAGAGTCTAAGGATGATACATTTATCTTTTTAAGAATATTTCTAAGCTAATGTGTGTTAGATACAGACAGCACTTAGCTTTTTTAAATGGCATATAATAAAAAAAATTGCACTGCATTAATTATTTTTCCCATGAGATGGCATAGTTGAAACAGGTGTTCAAAAGAATCATGTACTTGGTTTAATGTAGTTCTGCATCTGTGGAGAATATATTATTTCATACGCAATAAGCAATTACTATTATGTAATATTAGGATAACTCTAGAGAAAAATCTTGGAGAAGGCAATGGCACCCCACTCCGGTACTCTTGCCTGGAAAACCCCATGGATGGAGGAGCCTGGTAGGCTGCGGTCCATGGGGTCGCTAAGAGTTGGGCACAACTGAGCGACTTCACTTTCACTTTCACGCATTGGAGAAGGAAATGGCCACCCACTCCAGTGTTCTTGCCTGGAGAATCCCAGGGACGGGGGAGCCTGGTGGGCTGCCATCTGTGGGGTCACACAGATTCGGACACAACTGAAGTGACTTAGTAGCAGAGAAAAATCTATGATCAAACCTTTGTGTAAATGAAATATAACTGTATCAGAAAGGGAATTTATTATTCTTATATCTAAAATAATCCTGACAATTATACTGGATATAATTGAATATACCTAATAACATTCACAGATTAAGTGAAAAATTGGAGTTGAAATTTTCTATCAGAGATTACAAATAGATACTCTATGATAGAGAACGGCCATTAGAAATGTTTTGTTTGGTCCACAACACTGTTAAATGAATTGGAATGTCTTCTGAGAAGTCATTCATAGTTGGGATTGCAAGAGTCTCTATCTTTCTTCACTCATGTTTCATAGCAGGATCTGTATAAACATTAAACTTGCTGACCCATGTGTTTTTTATGTTAATACAATATTTGCTTATTTCTTTTTCCTTGTTAGAAAAAAAATGTGAGAAAAAAAACGATGGCTCATTACTTTTATATATTTTAAATAATTCTTTTCATCAAATGAAAACTTATAAAACATGTTGCATATGCCATCACATTATATACAAAAATAAGTGGATTTTTTTTTCCAACTTGCTAATGAGCAATGGCAGTAAAACTCCAAGGTAAAGTAAAAATCTCCCTGGGCAGTGTGCAGTGATCAGGACCAAAGTACTTGTATCAAATTTGCTGAAAATAAAATTTTTCCTAGCATCCATTTAGATTTCTGGCAATTCCAAGTCTACCTTCTTCCTTTATAAGCTTTGTCTTGCCCAATTAGCTTTCAATGGTGCTTGAAATTCCCACTTGAAATGCCTTATGTTGACCTGTCCATTTTAATCAAGTTAAATACTACCTGGGAGGAAGATATATTAGCTATCACTTAGGCACAAATTAGTCTATCTGAACCTATTACTGCACATTATCAACCAACACAAAAGAGAGCCTTCAGACACTGGTTCTTGAAATCATTCAAATGCTGGGCCATGGAGAGGCATGGTACATTTGGTAGAAAACCATACAATATTAATCTTTACTCTTAAAACCATCAAATATACATGGTTGTGCCAACCTCTATGCTGTTTTATTCTGTAGTCCAATGCAAGTAAAAGAAATCATAGATTGAAATAATTTAATAGGAAAATTTTCAAGTATGAACTTTTGTTCAATTTGAATTTTAATAATTGCTATATTACCTATAGAAAAAAATTCTTGTTTCCTTCAAATATACTACATTATAGTCCTTAAGAATGGGGGAAAAATAAATCTGGAAATTGAGTGTTAAAGTACTTTATTTTTTTGTCCCTACTAAATTATCTTTTGTAAGGCAGATCACCATCTAAGTAAAAATTAATCCATAAACAAAGAAAATACAAATTATAAATATATGTGTCAGCTGTAGGATACATCTGAATTTGAGAAGTGTGAAAAATGTACATAATATAACTGAAGATAAAGTTATTAATGAACAGTTCTGATTATTTGCCACGGTTGGCCAAATAAGAAGGGGACTGGGGTGGGGTGAGTAATTTTTTAGTATCTTGGAAATACAGAAGCTCTTCTGAACCATCATTCTATGAGAGAATTAAGCACTGGTGCCCTTAAGGCATTATATGCAATATAGTAACTTCTTTCTTAAGCATCAAGAATGGTATTAGCTACATACCACGCTTGAGAGAATTACTCAAATAATATTCTACAAAACTTAATTCAATTGTGGAATCCCAGTTGAAAAATATGGAGTACTGGGTTACTAAAGAAAGTATTGGTCCCAGGTGTGGAATAAAATCTACATTAAAAAAAAATTACCTCCTAAGTAAAATTATTTTATCAGTTTGATTTATTATTACTATTCTTTACCACATATTTGGGAAAGATAAAGGGAGCAGGCGGCCTTGAGGAAATAAAGGCTTTCTCAGAAATGACCATTATCTGACCTTCTGGATACTTTTCTATTCACAGACTCAATCAACCCAGTAGATATCTAGACATTTACTTTAGTTTCTGAAAAGGCTTCTTCTTCCAAGTAGACTATATGTTACTATCTAAGATGAAATACAAGTTTGATCAAAGTCTTAATTTCTAATTTGAGAAAGCAACGTTGATTCTGTAGATGAAGTAAGCCATCATCTTAGGGGACTCTATATATTCGTAAGAGAGCAAACATAACTTATCCTGTGAATCAAGGAACTTTTAGAAGAATACTGAAAGATTACCAAGGGAAAATGTAAAGTTACTAAAAGCAAAATAATATTCTTTAGATGGTGAAAGGATATTGACAACTAACACATTAAATGGAAAGAAAGCAAAGTGACTTAGAGACCTAATTTCAGTTATAATCACACATCTCCTTAGTCTAAAGAAAGACTGCTGATTTATGAGATGTAAGGTCAAAACTCAGGGAAGAACAAAGCATACAGGCCAGAAAACCAGTTAAACTCTCACCTGAGGATTTACACTCTGAAATGGACATAATATTGCCTTTCTTCACCCCGGGGAACTCCATGCACACAAGACAAATGATAATTTCCATTTAATTGCATTAACAAAAGATTTCTCTCATATACAGATGCCTTTTCCTTTTCATTATTCCATTCTGTCATCCCTCTATTTGTTCTCTCCACAATTTGAGGACTGTAAAGTCAGTTTAAACACATATTAAAAAAAAAAGAGAGACGGCGGGTGAGGATACCTATTGTGAAGTAATAAGCATTAGCAGAACAAATTAGTCCTCGAAGTTAATCAAATTGAACTGGACAATCGAAGAAAACAGGTGTGAATAAGAATGAATTTGCATTTATCCTACTTTATACTTTAATACTGAAATTACATTGCAGTATGAATCTACATAGAGCAAGCATTGGTTATGATAAACAATATGATTACATAGTTACTCATTCCATTTAATGCAGAGTTGCTCAGGGGATACAAAAAATAATTTATCATAAATTACAGGGTAGTTATATTTCACTTTCACAGTAATTATTTTAGGAATACCTAGATAGATTTTCATTAATCAAAAGCACTGTTAGTGAAATGCAGATGTTCCAGAATGAAACAGATTTTAACTTTTAATTTAAATTGAAAGATTCATTTTTAATTTTCTTCTTGTCTGTAACAAGTTTCTCAAACTCTGATATAATGATAGAACAATGAAAAGTGGCCATTATACAAAGACTGGTCAAATACTAGCTAAGTGGCCTTAAAATAAAATTTCCCCAAACTCAAATAAAGTTTGTATCCATTGTACTCCAACAGATAGACAGAAGTCAAGACATGCATCTTTCAATTCAATAAAATTTCAATGCACGTGTTTGATGTTTAATCAATGTCATTAACAAACACTGAAGCAAGTTTGTACTATGGAAGATAAAATGAAAGATTGGAGAATTCAATCACAGAATTGCTAACTTTAGGCGGATAAGCTGAAGGGGCTCACGTGAATGATAACAATGACTGTATCACTAAATGTACAAGCTATTAAACATACTGGAAATATCAGTCAACACAAGACACCCACCAAAAGTTTTTAAAAAGTGTATTTCTGAAATTAGAAAAAAAAGTGAACCAAATACTGAGTAAGAAAATTACATTGGACAAATAACTTTTTATGGATTCATTCTATTCCTTGCAATTCAATGTAATTATTGTGAGTATCCCAAAAAGGGTAGGAAATATGAAACAGGTGACAAGAAAAATCTTGCAGGTTTATGTGAAATCAGTCCAAAAAACTACATTTATGCTACAACTAATTTATATAAGGACTTTCCTTGTGGCTAAACTGGTAAAGAATCCACCTGCAATGTGGGAGATCTGGGTTCAATCCCAGGGTTGGGAAGATACCCTGGAGAAGGGAAAGGCTACCCACTCCAGTATCGTGGCCTGGAGAATTCCTTGACAGTATAGCCCATGGGGTGTCAAAGTTAGACATGACTGAGTGACTTTTACTGAATTTATATAAAAGGACAGCTATGGCTCCTTCATTACATATATGTATGAATTTATTATAGATTATGCAGAGTACATCATGCCAAATGCCAGGCTGGATGAAACACAGGCTGGAATCAAGATTGCTGGGGGAAACATCAAAAACCTCAGATATGCAGATGACACTACCCTTATGGCAGAAAGTGAACAAGAACTAAAGAGCCTCTTGATGAAAGTGAAAGAGGACAGTGAAAGAGCTGGCTTAAAATTCAACATTCAGAAAACTAAGATCATGTCACCTGGTCTCATCACTTCATGGCAAATAGATGGGGAAACAGTGGAAACAGTGGCTGACTTTATTTTTCTGGGCTCCAGAATCACTGCAGATGGTGACTGCAGCCATGAAATTAAAAGACACTTACTCCTCGGAAGAAAAGTTATGACCAACCTAGACAGAATATTAAAAAGCAGAGACATTACTTTGCCAACAAAGGTCCGTCTAGTCAAAGCTATGGTTTTTCCAGTAGTCATGTATGGATGTGAGATTTGGACTATAAAGAAAGCTGAGTGCCAAAGAATTGATGCTTTTGAAGTGGTGTTGTGGTGTTGGAGAAGACTCTTGAGAATCCCTTGGATAGCAAGGAGATCCAACCAGTCCATCCTAAAGAAAATCAGTCCTGGATATTCACTGGAAGAACTGATGCTAAAGCTGAAACCCCAATACTTTGGCCACCTGACATGAAGAACTGACTCATTTGAAAAGATCCTGATGTTGGGAAAGATTGAAGGCAGGAGGAGAAGGGGACAACAAAGAATGAGATGGTTGGATGGCATCACCAACTCAAAGGACATGAGTTTGAGTAAACTCTGTGAGTTGGTGATGGACAGGGGTGTCTGGCATGCTGCAGTCCCTGGGGTCACAAGGAGTTAGAAATGACTGAGCAACTGAATGGAACTGAACTGAATTCTATAATATATCTTTCTATTTACAAAGTTGTCTGTATCTTTCTATATTTCTACTTCTCTTATCAATCATGAATCTACTTATCCCTCATCTTCTATATTGTTGTTTCATATCAAATAATCCAAACAGAATAGCTTAAGACCATAGATATTTAACCAAAATTTTCCAGGATTAAGAATTCAGGAGGGATTTACTTGGGTCATTTTGACCAAGGTATATCTTGAGGTTGTTATCAGGATGTCACTTGGATGATTCACTTCCAAAATCACTTACCCACATGGCTGGAGGCAGGAAACCCCAATTACTGGTAACATGAAGTCCTTCACAGGCTGCTTGTGTACCCCTACACTGTGGCAGTTAACTTCCCCAAAATGAGGGATCTCAGAGAAAGCAAGTGAAGAGGAAGTCTAAGTGCCTTTTTGTCATCTAGTTTCCAAAATAGCACAGTATTTTTTCAGCTTTATTCTGTTTGCTAGAAGTGAGTCATTAAGTATAAGCCACTTTAAAAGGGACAGTATTTTGCTCCATCAATTGAAAGAACTATTAAAAATGCATGGGCATATTTTAAAGTCAGCACATCCACCATCTGTCTACTCAAATATCGCCTCCTACCTTCTACCTACTTACCATTCTTCCTTTCTTATGTCTCTCAAACTATCCACTATTTACCTATCTTATCATCTTCTTGTCTTCATATCTTTCATCTACCGTCCCCCTAACTTCCTTTAGGAAGAATGCAAATGAGGGTCTCATAGGAAAAATATCTGAGAAATGTGTTCAGTCATTCAGTTGTGACCAACTTTTTGTGGCCCCATGGACTGTCGCCCACCAGGCTCCTCGGTCCGTGAAATTTACCAGGCAAGAATACTGGGGTGGGTTGCCATTTTCTACTCCAGGAGATCTTCACCACCCAGGGATTAAACCCGTCTCTTGTGTCTCCTGCATTGACAGATGGAATCTTTACCACTAGTGCCACAATAAAACTATAAAATAAAATAATCTATGATCCCTGATATGTGCAACATAATTTTGAGAAAGTGGTAAAGTGAAACATCTAAGCACATATTTAAAGAGGCAATGTATGGTAATCTGGAACAAAGGAAAGAGATAATGTGACCAATTTATCTTCATGTCTTTTCCTAACAATCTTACTAAAGAAATGGCATATCCAGGCACTATAACTATGTCATTTTTATATCTCTATGGGCAACAAAGAAACATCTAATGTACACCCAACAATAGGGAATAATGTACAATTATGTTAAATGACTGGACATGGGACAACAGACTGGTTCCAAATAGGAAAAGGAGTGTGTCAAGGCTGTATATTGTCACCCTGCTTATTTAAATTATTTACAGAGTACATCATGAGAAACCCTGGGCTGGAGGAAGTACAAGCTAAAATCAAGACTGCCAGGAGAAATATCAATAACCTGGGATATGCAGATGACACCACCCTTATGGCAGAAAGTGAAGAAGAACTAAAGAGCCTCTTGAGAAAGTGAAAGAGGAGAGCGAAAGAGCTGGCTTAAAGCTCAACATTCAGAAAACTAAGATCATGGCATCCGATCCCATCACTTCATGGCAAATAGATGGGGAAACAGTGGAAACTGTGACAGACTTTATTTTTCTGGGCTCCAAAATCACTGCAGATGGTGACTGCAGCCATGAAATTAAAAGACACTTACTCCTTAGAAGGAAACTTATGACCAACCTAGACAGCAAATTAAAAAGCAGAGACATTACTTTGCCAACAAAGGACTGTCTGGTCAAGGCTATGGTTTTTCCAGTGGTCATGTATGGATGTGAGAGTGGACTATAAAGAAAGCTGAGCGCTGAAGAATTGGTGCTTTTGAACTGTGGTGTTGGAGAAGACTCTTGAGAGTCCCTTGGACTGCAAGGAGATCCAACCAGTCCATCCTGAAGGAGATCAGTCCTGGGTGTTCATTGGAAGGACTGATGCTGAAGCTGAAACTCCAGTACTTTGGCCACCTGATGTGAAGGGCTGACTCATTTGAAAAGACCCTGATTCTGGGAAAGATTGAGGGCAGGAGGAGAAAGGGGATGACAGAGAATGAGATGGTTGGATGGCATCACCGACTCAATGGACATGGGTTTGGGTGGATTCCGGGAGTTGGTGATGGACAGGGAGGCCTGATGTGCTGCAGTTCATGGGGTCGCAAAGAGTCGGACATGACAGAGCGACTGAACTGAACTGAATGTTAAAGGAAAAGGCACATCTAAGTTTTCAAATAACTTACAAAAAATAGCATCATGATGGTTCAGACATTTAACATGCACTATTTCTACAAGCCGTACTTTCCTAAGAGACTAGGTATTCTCAAATTATTATAAATGGAGACTGGAAAATTTTGATGACTTCTTGTTCTTCCTGTCACTGAAGACACAAATTACTTGTCAAGGATTCAATAAAGAAAAGATAATTTGGGGAAACAGTTTATAAATAAATTTCACAGATATCACACTGAAATACTGTGTAGAGTGTGTCCTTTATGACATTTAAATATAACTTTGGGATTTTTATATGGAGGATATATGTAAATTTAATTTCAATGTTTTCCAGCATCAGAGTCTTTTCCAATGAGTTTGCACTTTGCATCAGGTGGCCAAACTAGTAGAGCTTTAGTTTCAGCATCAACCCTTCCAATGAATATTCAGGGTTGATTTCCTTTAGGATTGACTGGTTTGATCTCCTTGTTGTCCAAGGACCTTTCAAGAGTCTTCTCCAGCACCATAGTTCAAAAGCATCAATTCTTCGGTGCCTAGTCTTTCTTAGGGGTTGCAAAGACTGGACCCAGCCTGTCCAGCTCTCACAACCATATGTGACTACTGGAAAAACCATAGCTTTAACTACACGGACATTTGTAAGCATAGCAATATATCTGCTTTTTAATATGCTGTCTAGGTTTGTCATTGCTTTTCTTCCAAGGAGCAAATGTCTTTTAATTTCATGGCTGCAGTCACCGTCCAAGTAATTTTGGAGCCCAAGAAAATAAAGTCTGTCCTGTTTCCATTGATTCCTCATCTATTTGCCATGAAGTGATGGAACTGAGTGCCATGATCTTAATTTTGAATATTGAGTTTTAAGACAACATTTTCATTCCCCTCTTTCACCTTCATCAATAGGCTCTTTAGTTCCTTTTTACTTTCTGCCATAAGGGTGGTGTCATCTTCATATCTGAGGTTAATACTTCTCCCAGCAATCTTGATTCCAGCTTGTGGTTCATCCAGTCCAGCATTTCATGTGATGTAACCTGCATAGAAATTAAATAGGCCAGATGACAATATACAGCCTTGACATACTCCGTTCCAAATTTGGAATCAGTCTGTTGTTCCATGTCCAGTTCCAACTGTTGCTTCTTGACCTGAATACAGGTTTCACAGGAAGCAGGAAAGGTGGTCTGGTATTCTCATCTCTTTATGAATTTTCCACAGTTTGTTGTAATCTACATAGTCAAAGGCTTTAGTGTACCCAATGGAGCAAAATTAATTTTTTTTTTTTCTGGGATTCTCTAGCTTTTTTGATGATCCAGTGGATGTTGGCAATTTGATCTCTGGTTCCTCTGCCTTTTCTAAATCCAGTTTGTACATGTGGAAGTTCTCAGTTCAGGAACTGTTTGTTGAAGCCTAGCTTTAAGGATTGTGAGCATTAATTTGCTAGCATGTGAAATGAATGCAATAGTGTGGTAATTTGTATATTCTTTGGCATTATCTTTCTTTGGGACTGGAATGAATACTGGCCTTCTTTAGTCCTCTGGCAACCAGTGAGATTTCCAAATTTACTGGCATTCTGAATGTAGCACTTTAATAGCATTACCTTTTAGGATTTGAAATAGCTTAGCTGGAATTCCATCACCTCCACTCGCTTTGTTTATAGTGATGGCTTTCCGAAGGCTCACTTGACTTCACACTCCACGATGTCTGGCTCTAGCTGAGTGATCACACCATTGTGGTTATTGGGGACATTAAGAATTTTTTGTATGGTTCTTCTGTGTATTTTTGCCACCTCTTCTTAAATATCATCTGCTTCTGTTAGGTCCATATCATTTCTATCCTTTCTTGTGCCCATCTTTGCATGAATTTTTCCCTTGGTATCTCTAACTTTCTTGAAGAGATCTCTAGTCTTTCCCATTCTACTGTTTTCCTCCATTTCTTTGAATTGTTCACCTTCTTATATCTCTTTGCTATTCTTTGGAACTCTGCATTCAGATGAGTATATCTTTCCTTTTCTCCTTTGCCTCTTTTAGCTCCTCTTCATTTCTCATCTATTTGTAATGAGGCCTCCTTGGACAATCATTTTCCTTTTTTCCATTTCTTTTTCTTGGGGATGGTTTTGATCAACACCTCCTGTACAATGTTGTGAACCTCCACCCACAGATCTTCAGGCACTTTGTCTATCAGATATAATTCCTTGGATCTATTTGTTACTCCCACCGTATAATTGTAACAGATTTGATTTAGGTCATACCAAAATGGCCTAGTGGTTTTCCTTACATTCTTCAGTTTAAATCTGAATTTGGTAATAAGGAGTTCATGATCTAAGCCACAATCAACTCCTGGTCTTGTTTTTGCTGACTGTATAGAGTTTCTCCATCTTCAGTACAAAGAATATAATCAATCTTATTTTGGTACTGAGCATTTGGTGATGTCCATGTGTAGTCATCTCTTGTGCTTTTGGAAGAGGGTGTTTGCTATGACCAGTGCATTCTCCTGGCAAAACTCTGTTAGCCTTTGCCCTGCCTCATTTTGTACTCCAAGGTCAAACTTGCCTGTTACTCTATGTATCTCTTGACTTCCTACTTTTGCATTCCAGTTCCCTATGGTGAAAAGGACATTTGTGTGTGTGTGTGTGTGTGTGTGTTGGTCCTAGAAGGTCTTATAGGTCTTCATAAAACCATTCAACTTCAGCTTCTTCAGCATTAGTGGTTTGGCATATACTTGGATTATTGTGATATTTAATGGTTTGTCTTGGAAACGAACAGAGATCATTCTGTTGTTTTTGAGATTGCAACCAAGTACTGCATTTTGGAGTCTCTTGTTGACTATGAGGGATACTCCATCTCTTCTAAGGGGTTCTTGCCCACAGTAGTAGATATAATCACCATCTTAATTAAATTCACCCATTCCAGTCCATTTTAGTTCACTGATTCCTAAAATGTTGATGTTCACTCTTGCCATCTCCTGCTTGACCACTTTCAATTTACCTTGATTCCTGGACCTAACATTCCAGGTTCCTATGCAATATCATTCTTTATAGCACTGAAATTTACTTTTACCACCAGACACATCCACAACTGGGCATTAATTCTGTTCTGGCTCAGCCTTTTCGTTCCTTCTGGAGCTATTTGTCTGTTCTTCTCCAGTAGCATGTTGGGCACCTACCAACCTGGGGCATTCATCTTTCAGTCTTTCAGTATCACATCTTTAAGCCTTTTCATACTGCTCAGGGCAGAATAGAAGGACCTGTGCTTATCGTCTCCTGTGAGAACACTAAAATTGCAACTAGCTGCTACAGAACCATTGACAGGAGAATGTTGGAACCCACCAAAAAAACAAACAAAAAAAAAAAACAAAAAAGATACTCATGACCAAGGGCAAAGGGGAAACCACAACAAGAAGACAAGAGGGCCACAATCATGTTTAAAATCAAACTCATACCTGCCAGAGACTCTCGGAGGGCACAAACAAAACCTTGTCTCTACAAGAACTGAGGGAAGGGAGCAGTGACCCCCACAAGAGACTGAGCCAGACCTGCCTCTGAGTGAGGGTCTCCTGTGGAGGCATGAGTTAGCAGTGGCCTGCTGCAGGGACAGAAGTTCTGGCAACAGCAGTCCTGAGAAGCGCAGCATATGGCATAAGTCCTCTTGAAGGAGGTCGCCATTAGCCCCGGTATAGAGCCACCAGGAGGGCGACTCACAAAGTGGAAAACGATTTTACCAATGAAGTTCTCACACTGTTGTGAAAGTTCTGGGCTCCAAACAGATGTCCCGACCTGGGGATCATGAAAAGGGACTGAGTATCTCCAGGGAATCAGGAAGGTCAGCAGGATTGAAGGTCAGCAGGATTTGATTACAGAACTTCTACAAGGACTGGGGAAACAAAGACTCTTGGAAGGCATAATCAAAACCCTGTGCGTACCAGAACCCAGGAGAAAGGAGCAGTAATCCCACAAGAGACTGAGCCAGACTTGCCTGTGTGTGCTTGGGAGTCTCTAGTGGAGGCCTGGGTCTACAGTGGCCTGCTGTGGGGTCAGGGACACTGATTACAGCAGTTCTGGAAAGGCCTGGCATGCTGCGATAAGTCCTTTTAAAGGAGGTCAGCATTACTACCATTACCCCTACCACGTTTGGCCTCAGGCCAAACTACAGGGAGGGAACACAGCCCCACCCATCAGCAGAAAATTGGATTAAAGACTTACTGAGCATGGCCATGCCCACCAGATAAAGACCCAGATTTCCCCACAGCCAGTTCCTCCCACCAGGAAGCTTCCTCATAAGAGATCCTCATTCATCAGAGGGCAGACAGAATGAAAACCACAGTCACAAAACCAACCAAACTGATCACATGGACCACAACCTTGCCTAACTCAAGGAAACTATGAGCCATGTCGTGTAGGGCCACCCAAGACGGACAGGTCATGGTGGAGAGTTCTGACAAAACGTGGTCCACTGGAGAAAAGAATGGGAAACTACTTCAGCATTCTTGACATGAGAACACCATGAACAGTATGAAAAGTCAAAGCTAGCCAACCATGATACAGAGAACAACTTTGAAAACTCGACAGTAAAATAAATCCTCATTAGTTGGTTAGCTCAAGCATGTCTGTACTTTTTAAAACCCCAAAAGGGTAATATAGCACCAAACACATTTCCATTAGTAGTATTTGAACCTCTTCTAAACTTTATGAGCTATAATATTTCTCCTACAAAGAATTAATAGCATTTTATGATTTTTTAAACGGGTGTAACTCTGTTTCTCAAATGGCCTGGAACATACGTATATGTTCTAAATGATTCCTTCTTGTGGTTCTAAGACTTTTGCTTTATTGAGAGAAATACTGAACTTCTAGGATTTTGAACTTCATACAATCATTGCCTGAACTGACATTAAACTTTTCCTTTGGTTTTTAAAACCTTGGAAACATCTGATTAATGGGTTTTCTGTTATCTCTTTTTAAGATTCCCTGCTTTATCTCTAAAATACCTCTGTGTCTGAAGCAGTAATTTAAGTATTTATAATATCTTAGCTGATAGTTCATTTGGTATTATTGCCTTATTTATTTAAATAAGAGGGTCTGAAATACACAGGGAAAATTATCTTTCTATATATGTTGTCTTCAATCATTTCTTCTGCTGTTCCCATTTTTTCCCTGATTGGCAAAGCATCATTCACTTCCTATACTCTTCTAGATGGTGATTCCAAAAGCCTCAAACTCTTACTTAAATATCGAAAACAATAGTAAGATTTGTCCATATATTTCTGACATATTGTTCTTATATTCCTGTCACCCAATATAGTTCCAGTATTCAATGGGTACACAACAATTGTACTATAATGACTGACTGAGTGAATGAATGAATTTCTACAGTCTTTTTCTAAGATCCATTATTTTAATAATTTTTACATCTTTATTTGATGATATTAACTTTCAAACTCTCAACCTAGATTTCAAAATAGACCTTAGTTTTACAATTAGCGACATTTTTTTCTTCTTTCTTTGTACCATCAATTAATGTATACACTAACCAAGTAATGAAGTCAGTGTTGGAAACCTCAGGGCCAAATTTTATTGATACAAATACAACATGCCCTAAGCAGATACTGATCAACATGATGCTCTCAAGTATGTAAGTTTTTCTACCAAAACACAGATTATGTTTGAAAAATTAAAACAGAATCTTTACTTCAGTTCTTTAAATTACCTGGAATAAACCCTTTACAACCTGGCACATGCTTCACATGAATGAAGTTGGCAAGATTTCCTAGACAGCTTGTCATTAGAGACCTAGCCACCATCTGCCCTACTGCAGTGGGATAAAGCACTTGTAACATGAACTGAATAAATCTAGGTTACAGCTTGAATTCCCTCACACATACCCAACGAACTGAGCCAAATTAATTAGCATGCATGCATTTTAACTCCCAAAGTTACACAATATGCAAAGTCACATCTCTATGCTATATATGTCATAGGAGGACTTAATAGTTTAAGTAAATAGGACCAACATACATAAACTGAAAATACTACACAATGTTTTATTATCATTTATAATGGTGTAGTTAAGGTCTTTTCTCATGGAAAAAATCATGAGAAACCTATGACTACTTAATAGACTGCTTTATAAATAATTTCCAAAAGCACAAGATATTTTTTAAATGCCACATTTTGCTGTTGTCATTGTTTTTTTCTGACATTTTAAATGTCAGGTGACATTTTGCAACTAAAGTTATTCGGGACACACAATAATCCAAAGTGTATTTTGTATTTATTGATAATACTATTCAGAGAATATTATTCTTATCAAAATACTTTCATATCCTTTATTATAGTTTGTTTTCATCAAATAACTATAATATTGTTATATAAGAGACCTAGTCTCAGGAATTTTAACTGTATCATGATGATACTGTGATATTTATTTGATACTGATTTGTGCCATTCTAAAATTTTTATAAACATTAACTCAACTAATCATCATGACCCTATGAAATAAATATAATTATCCCCATTTTAAAGATGAGAATCAATTCACAGAGGATAGATAACTTGCCCCAATTTACTATAAACCCTTAATAAGTCATGCTATTTTACTTGACTTAAGGTCGCAGTTGGTCTGAAGTGGTATGCAGATTCCCTGATACATCACAGGATTGATGGGAAAATATGACATAGTAGACATAAAGATATGAGTTGATAAAGTATTATAAATACCACAATTTTCCAGAAGAATAAATTGTCAGGCAAATAAGTTAGGCAGTTTCTCCAAAGACAACTGGATAATTGACAGAATGGATAAGTGACAGAATCAGAATTCAATTTAAGTACTTCCACCACACCGATCTGGGTCTCAGGTAAAGTAGAAAAAGAAAACAGCCTTTCCAATGGCTGCATAAGCAACAGTGTAGGACAAAAATCTATTTTTTCAGGGTGAAGAGGAGATATTCATGTGGAATGCAAGAAAATACTTTAGCAAATTAATCTATTTTGTATGCTAATATTATTTTAGTTAAAACTTCTTAAGGTTTTGGGAGATGACATTTATGCTTTTGAACATTACTTTTTAAGTTTGCAAGCTACCATAAAAGGGAATAGTTTAAATTCATGAACGGCTGTTAAGAAATCTATTGGGCACTTGATGCATTCCCTTATAAAACAGTTTTAGTTTTGATCTTGCCTTTAATCTTTCTTTACTGAAGGCTTTTTGCAACATTAAATATATATATTTATTCAGAAAATGGTGTCCATTTCCTTTTGTGTTGCTGCATCTTGAGGCCTGCAGAATGTGAGTTACCTGACCAGGGATCGAACCCGTGAACCTTACAGTGGAAGCATGGAGTCAACCACTCGTCCACCAGGGAAGTCCCAGAAGATGGTGCTCTAATCTTAACAAATGCCTTGCACAAATCTTGTTCTGTTGTGTTTCCTATTGCAAAAAGCCACTTCTTTTAGGAAAACCAAAAGGCTTACGGTTATATCTCAAAATGCTAAATAGTTCTTTTTCTCAAAAAAATATATTTATTTCAAACACATTATATTCTAGAAGAAACAATGCAGGTGCTGGTATCACTGTTTAAATGATAGTGTCATTTTGTGTGTTGTGTCTGTGTGTGTCTGTGTGACAAACAGCTACAGCTAAAATTTCTCTTAAGGTAGTTGCTGTTTGCAAGGGGAAAATGTGAGCATCCATACGTAATTGTTGTTGTTGCTGCTGTTTAGTCGCTAATTCATGCCTGACACTTTGCGACCCCATGGACCCATCCCCTGGGGGAGGAAGTATCCCTGCCGGGGAAATTCCATGGACAGAGGAGCCTGGCAGACTACAGTCCATGGGGTCACAAGACTGAGCGGTTATCACTCACACACACACACACACACACACACACACATAGGCTTCCCAGGTGGTGCCGGTGGTAAAGAACCTGCTTGCCGATGTAGGAGGCTTAGGATGCGATCCCTGGGTTGGGAAGATCCCCTGGAGAAGGGCATGGCAACTCACTCCAATATTCTTCCCTGAAAAATCCCGTGGACAGAGGGCTGAAGGGCTACAGTCCATCGGGTCACAAAAAGAATGGACACTACTGAAGTGACTTAGCACACATGCATATATATATATGTATATACATATAAATGTGTATATATACACACATACACACACAAACACATACCTATACATGCTTTAAAGGTCTCTGACCTTAATCTATAAAATGCTGTTCCACAACACGCATCTAAATTAAATTAGATGGTCTGTGTGATACTAGCAAATTCAGTGCTTAAAATCAGAAAGTTTGACACATTACTAATACCACTCTAATGCTGAACAATCACAACACTGAACCATTATAAAGAATATCTAATGATTTCTTCAAAGGAAGATAATTAATTTTTATGAACATTAGCTGCATGCAAAGCGTAATATCCTACATGGATTATGAGCAACACTGTTGTGTACCATTTTCTCCCTCAAATGCATTTTCTGCCTCTTAAAATATTTCTGCTCCAGATGTCTCCCTGGATGAGCATTGCCTGAAGATGGATGTGGTGGCATGCTCTCCCCCTGTTCATATAGAAACACTTTCTTTTTTTTTGAAATATGGGTTGCAAATGCCTCAGGGAAAAATTCATCACCAGCCCTTTGAGTATCGGGTTTGCCCAACATCTGAATTTTCAGTTTGCATAAATATTTAATTTGAAGAATAAACATTCTAGATGCAAAGCTAACGGAGATGAGAAAGCTCCCTGTCCCTCTCTCTTGTACTATGCCAAACCCTGAGATGACTGGTCAATAAATGCTGTCAACATTAGGAAATAGTCTCATATGAAGGAAATTGGGAATCTAATTTCATTTATTTCCATTGTATCTAGAGATTACAAATGCTCCCATTATCTGTTGTAATGACCCACCAAGGGGAATTGCTCTTAGAAGATCATGCCATGCAACTGAAGCCTTTAACAGTATTATAATATGAGAGGCTTCTACTTTGTAGTCCTAGGAAATTGAGGTAAACAACTCTCTGAACCTCCAGTTGATTATGTTAGGGGAAAATGGCCATCTTATTATAATTCTTTACAAGAAAGAATATTGCCCTCATGTTTGTACTAAAATGACTAAAGCTTCAAATTTTGTATGTTTTACCCTCTTGGAAAGGGCTTAGATGTAGGCATGGGTTAAGAAATGCTAATTTTAAGAGGGTAAAATACTGAAATGCCTCCATTTTACTCAATTGAAAACAAAAACTGCCTCCTAAAATTAAATTTACAGCTTGAAACCAAAATATTTATGATTCTAAACATGTCTATGATTTCACCTTGCTCTGCTTTCTTATTTTCATACATGATACAGTCTTCTCCTATAGTGTCTTTATATAAAAAATAAATTCTACTCCAAAATTAAATGCTATTTCAAAATTTCTAATAAACACTTTCAGAAGAACACTTGGCTAAGAAAAAACTGAATTTAAATATTTTGACAGGAAAATAACGATGTAAACCAAGTAGTTTTCTTATGTTTTGTCCCAACGACGAATTTTTATTGCTGACTTCTATACTGAATGAAGGTAACTGATATCCATTTGGTAAATTTATCATAGTGATGTAGTTTTTAGTTTTAAGGAATAAAATGCATTGAATAAATATTTCAAAGTATTTTAATCAAATAGAAGTTTTTTCAAAAGCCCTGTTATGTTCTTTTTGTATCTGCAATTCAGCATTTAAGAATGTCTAAAACTAAATATGAATACTGCTTTAAAAAAACCCACTTAAACCATAACTATATTGCATGCTTTGATGAATAAAGGTACTTTTTCATTAATGCTCTTCATTGCTGCTGCTGCTGCTGCTGCTGCTAAGTCACTTCAGTTGTGTCTGACTCTGTGTGACCCCATAGACGGCAGCCCACCAGGCTCCACTGTCCCTGGGATTCTCCAGGCAAGAACACTGGAGTGGGTTGCCATTTCCTTCAATGCATGAAAGTGAAAAGTGAAAGTGAAGTCGCTCAGTCGTGTCCGACTCCTAGCAACCCCAGGGACTGCAGCCTACCAGGCTCCTCCGTCCATGGGATTCTCCAGGCGAGAGTACTAGAGTGGGTTGCCATTGCCTTCTCCGAATGCTCTTCATTAGGATGATATTAAAAAGTGTGTTAACTGCTCAGTTGTGTCTGACTCTCTGTGACCCCAAAACTGTAGCTTGTCAGGTTTCTCTGTCCATGGAATTCTCCAGGCAAGAATACAGAAGTGGGTAGCCATTTCCTTCTCCAAGCAATCTTTCCAACCTTGGGATCGAACCCTGGTCTCCTACACAGCAAGTGATTTCTTTATCATCTGAGACCCTAGGGGAAACAGTACAGCAAATAGAATTTATCTTTAATTAAAATTTCTTAAAAGGCAAGTCTCAAATTAATTTGGAGAACAGTAAACCTTGAGCTGACAGCTGCCCAAAAAGAACATGGGCTTTGATGAGGAGGAAAAAATGTACATAAAATAGATGCTGTTAATCTGGGAGACAAATTTTACTTAAACACAAGCTTGGGACTGTGAATTTAGCTAAAAGATCATTTAAATGGAGACTTGTTCAGAGGCTGAGAAGTTGGGGTTCTGATTTTAACGAGAATTGAAAATTCTACTTTGAGTTGAAATGTTAGAGAGCAGTCACAATGTTCATAATTAATGCCATCATTTGCTATGGAATATTTAAATATGCTGAGAATTTTAGGTTCTACCTTATCTATTGCCATAGAAAGTAGCTAGGTAGAACTTTTCTTCAGAAGATAAAATGATATGAAACCTTAAAAAATGTGAAACCAGTGACAGTTTGAGCTGATCCCTCAGGGCTCCCTGCAGGATTAAACCATCTCCTAAATGGGCTTCCTGACTAATGAAAGGATTATGGAATTAGGCAGTCATGCCCATTACAGCTGTATTATTTCTGCTCATTCTCCTGAAAATACCAACCATGTGCCTCCAGAAATAGGATTAAATATCATTCAGCAATTAATGACTCAGAAAGCAGAGAAACCAGGGTTTGAAACATAAATAATGAATAGGAGTCTCAGGTTAACAGGTTTGTTCTTCAGGAAAACAAAACAAAAAGGAGAAAATCGCTGAAAATGGACAAATAGCATACCGAAATTGTGTTAAAACAAGACTGTCTGCTTAACTAATTTTCTATCCTAAAAACTTCCAACTCTGGCAAAGTGCCTAAGTTAAAGATTCTGTTGCTATTCTGATATTGTACATGATAGGGAAACATAAAGCCTCCAGATTTCTTAAATGCACACACACACACACACACACAATGAAATGATGCCTGTGGATATTATTTTAATTTATTATTATGTATGTTATTAGTTTATCAGATATACTGTGACCAAAACAATCCTGAATAAAGTGTCTTATAAACACTACAGTGTCATATAGCTTCAATCCAAAAGTCTGGAGTTTAATAGACTTTATTTTGAAAATGCTTACAAATGTAGAAAACAGTTGCCTTTCAATAGTTTATATCAATAATTACATTATATGAGAATTGTACCCAGATAAAATTATATCTTAGTTGCTGTAAAGAAATAAGCAAGTTTCATAAGTGAAGATAAAACTAAGTATAAATATAAAAATATAATAAATTATTTTGAAAATATCTCATTTATCAAAATTGACAGTTTTATGTATTAATGGTGCTAATATTTTAGATATTAAAAATCTCTGAAAAAACATATCTTTATAAACGATCATTGTGGAAACAGAGAGAGCCATCTTCACTTTATATTTTAGTTGAATTAGCAACTGCTTGTTTTTCATTTATTATTTAAAGAAATCTTCATATTTGAGATCTTTTATGTCTACTGACTTTATTGAAATTCTCTCTCATGGGAAAGAGAACCCATGAGTTGCTTAATATCTACCTTCACATGAATACTAGGAATCATAAAAGGGAATTGAATTCAATCTCCTTTTATTTTACTTACAAATGGATATGAGGAGATCATTATGTAATAAAAATTATTTGTTGTTTAAGAGAATTGTTGTTGTTGCTGCTCAGTCGCTATGTCCAACTGTTTGTGACCCCACGGACTGTAGCACACCAGGCTCTTCTGTTCTCCATTGTCTCCAAAGATGGCTCAGATTCATGACCATTATGTCAGTGATGCTATCATCTCATCCTCTGCTGTCCTTTTCTTTTTCCTTCAAACTTTCCAGCATCAGGGTCTTTTCCAATGAGTCAGCTCTTTATATCAGGTGGCCACAGTATTGGAGCTTCAGCCTCAGCCTCGGTCCTTCCAATGAGTATTCAGGGTTGATTCCTTTAGGGTTGACTGGTCTGATCTCCTTGCTATCCAAGGGACTCTCAAGAGTCTTCTCCAGGACCACAATTTGAAAGCATCAATTCTTTGGTACTTAGCCTTCTTTATGGTCCAGCTCTCACATCCACATGTGACTACTGGAAAAATCATAGTTTTGACTACATGTATATTTTTTAGTTTTGTTTAGTTTTAGAGGATAATTCTTTCAAAAGCAAGCACTCTTTCATAGTGTTTAATTTGCACAAATTTGATCATGATTTTGTGAAATCAATATACAAATCCCTTTCACATTTACAAGGAAACATTGATAGCTGTGAAAAAACCAAACATTCAAGTGTTTAAGAGGAGCATATCTTTCATCTAATGCATTTGATTTAAATACATTTATTGATGGCTATGAATTTCCCACAATGGAGTATTGAAAGATGATACAATTCATGCTCTCCAAATTCAATGATTCAATAGAGAATATTTTCATAAATATCTAGACTATATTTGGCCATGATCAAGGCCAAAAGAGAGAGGTAATATCTCTCCAGGTTTCAAAGACAGAGAAAACTTTTCTTTTATTTGGGGGGCTGGTGGGACAATAAAGGAAGTTTCATGAGGGAGACAGGATTTCATCACAGCAAGATACAATGAGGGCAGTGAACAAAGTCCAAGAGAAAGCAACATTCAGAGTATTTCTGTTCATGGTGATTTGATATGTTAAGAATGGTGATAGATGTTTGATTTCTTTTTTTTTATGATTTTTTAATGTAGACCATTTTTTAAGTCTTCGTTGTATTTGTTACAATATTGCTTCTGTTTCATATTTTGGTTTTTTGGCCACGAGGCATGTAGTATCTTGAAATTCCCCAACCAGGGACTGAACTCACACCCTCTGCATTGGAAAGCTAAGTCTTAGCCACTGGACTGCCTGGCAATTCCCAGATGCTTGATTTCTTTTAAACACTCATTAACTTGATAAGCACACATTTCGAGCCTTTGAGATCCCAGAAAAGAAAATAATTATAAAGCCTTACAGTAAATATATTCCTGTACACACACACACACACACACAAAAAAAAAAAACAATAGAAGTTGTTTGAGGACATATAACAAAGGGACTTGATTTAATCCAGTAAATACAGAGTTTGGTGATGGCTGGTCCTCAGAGGTGTGGACCTCTGAACTGAGCTCTGAACGTAGAGCAGAAACGAACTAAGAAATAAACAGCTGTGGGGAGACAGAGGAGTAAATTTTCTGCTCAAATCCAGAGTCTGAATTACTGGACAAAGCTGTATCTACATAAAGTATAATTTATAATTATGTGAGTCCATGAATTCCATTACTCATATAACCAGTTTTATTTGAATTTTCTGTTACATTCAGTATAAATGTCCTAATTAACTTAGAAGTGTATCGACCACTTGACTCACTCCTTTTTAATTTACAATTTTAGATCTCTCTGGAGAGTGTCACAATTAATTAATTTAATATAAGAGAATTTTTATAAATAATCAAATGGAATAGGTGCGTCTAATGATGTAATTTTTCAATATCCAGCAATTTAATTTACAAATAAAATAATAATTAATTTAAATATTAAGAGGAGAAATGAATAAAACCTTGGACTTAATTCCCTTGAAAACTTCTTGAATATTTCAATCCTAGGTATTTCTTACTTGTCAAAACTGAAAATATAAACTACAGAAATATTAATATTTCATTAGGGCTTCCCTGGTAGCTCAGATGGTAAAGAATCTGCCTGTAATGTAGGAGACCTGGGTTTGACCCGTGGGTCAGGAAAATGCCCTGGAGAAAGAAATGGCAACCCACTCCAATATTCTTGCCTGTAGAATCCCACGAACAGAGGAACCCAGTGGGCTACAGTCCATGGGGTTGCAAAGAGTCGGACACTACTGAGTGACTAAGCACATTATTTCATTAAGTTCTTACAAAAATATAATTGGTAAAAAAAAAATAATAACAAAACTTTGCTTATCTCTGTTACCAAAGCATTTCGATACTTCATCTCTTTTCCTGTGTACCTGTCATAAAATTACCTAAGACAAATGATGTTTGAATAATTGGTGTCCCATTTTGATTTGATATCCTATTTTAACTTACCAGATGGATGGATATGTGGAAATACTTGGAAACTCCTTTGCTATAATGTTTTACTTTTAAAATTGAAATACACTATAGAAGATAATAAACATAGAAATTATAAAAGTAAAATATGGAACTAAAATACCATTAGCTGCCATTTACTTATTTCGTGTGTGCTTGCGTGTCTGTATGTGTTAGTCACTCAGCTGTGTCCGACTCTTTGCAATCCCACATACTGTAGCCTGCCAGGTTCCCCTGTACATGGGATTCTCCAGGCAAGAATACTAGAGTGGGTTGCCATTCCCTTCTCCATTTTACTTATTACTGAATTTCTATTTGAATTGATAAACAATCCACTGAGCAATTTGTCACTCATTTAAATTTTCAGCACAGTCACAGCAATAATGAACTGCTGGTCAGACATTTCCTGTAAGGTAGTGACTCTATGGATCAAGGATTCTTAACTCTGCTTAAAAGCTCCTACTACTAAAAAAAAAAAACAAAAAACACACAAAAAAAGCTCCTACTACTTCAGACACTCATTAAGATTTAGAGAAACCTCAGGCTAAGAGGTGAGGGGAGAAAAATGCACATATATTTCATACCATAGATAATGTGCAAATGAGAAATGTCATCACTGAATAGAGTCGTTATAAAATCGGAAATCAGCATATTCACAGAGTGCTTTAACAGAAAAAGTTTTCCTGGGGGGAAAAAACACTTCAACGCTTTCTAGGAAAAAAGAGATCATTGAAATTCAAATATAAATTTCTTTCATTTACATATGCTCATTTAAACAATATGTCATTTCATATTTTTTGTTCTTACATAGAGTCTTCCATGATCCTGCCTTCAAATTGTTTAATACTCACATTAGTTGATGACAATGTCTTGTTCTTTCTCCCATTATTATACATTTTAGCCCATTTTCTTATTGCTTGTTTTCCTTGTTATACTGCAAATTTCATGAGAGCAGGACCCTTATCTTGTTCCTTCACTAATCATGGTAAGTACTGGACAAGGTGTTAATAAATGCACAGATAATTACTACAGGAAAGCCCAATATACATTTTATTCAAATGGTACCTTTTAATTTTTCCAATATTAATAACTTTGCTTTAGACTAATATTAGTAAAACATCTATGACTACTTTATAGAACTACTCAATATTCCTTCACTAAGGTTTGCATATCAATGTAATATTCATAATTAGCATGAAAATGTTATGAAGTAATATGCAAGAGTGAATACCTCATTCTATAAAATAGTAAACCTACACATAAAATTAATCAGAATTTCTAATTTATTTTTCAATGTGTATGTGAAAATTATCAATTTATATGCTCTTTCCATTATTTCCATGTATTTACATTATTTCCATGTATTTTCCAAATACTTTCCATTACTCTACATAGAAATGATAACTTATTTTAGAAGGCTGGGTGTGTATGTAGAAAATAATATTCAGTATGATCACCAGATTTAACTTCTATTACTGAACACCAAAAAAAAAAAAGCATTTTTTATTTTTGGTTGCTATTTCTACATGGCAAAGAGAATATGTATCATGATTCAAGTTAATTTCATGAAAAAAGTGGAACACATAACTTCTTGCGGTGTTACATTTTATTCTCATCTGTGGATGGTGATGTCAGAACCTTATTTGCAAGCACAAAGCACATTGAAACAACTGCACTTTAAATTTAAGTCCATTTGATACCAGTATCATGAAAATAACAAGAAAATCCTAACATACTGATTTTTATCCAAACAACAAAATTACTTTGGTACTGATCATTTTAGGAATTAATCTGATTAAAATAGCTATGTAGAAAGAAGTGAAGTGAAAGTCGCTCAGTTGTGTCTGACTCTTTGCAACCCCATGGACGATACGGTTCATGCAATTCTTCAGGCCAGAATACTGGAGTGGGTAGCCTTTCCCTTCTCCAGGGGATCTTCCCAACCCAGGGATCGATGGCATGTTAAAGGAGGTAGACAAAAGTACTCTTTGACCAATAAAATAAAAATTTTTAAACCAGATTCTGGTAACTCAATTTTGAATGCAATTAAGCTGAAAAGAAATATAAACTGGAACTTCTATGAAAAATAGAATGATAGAATTGCTTTTGTTATTGAAGTTATCAGTAGGAAGTTTCTATAGAAAAGAAAGTCAGCTTTCTTCTTGACTGTGAGCAATCTGTCATGGGATTACACAGATCATAAGGGAGAAGTGATTAAAATCAAAATAAGTATAAAGACTTCCCTCGTGGCACAGTGGATAAGAATCCAGGAGGCAATGCAAGGGACACCATCTGATCCCTGGTCCAGGAAGACCCCAGTCTGTGACGCCACTGAGCCTGAGGGCCACAGCTACTGAAGCCCATCTAGAGCCCATGCTCCCAAATAAGGGAAACCACCCCACCGACCACAATGAGAAGTTCATGCATCACAATCATGAGTAGAACCGACTCCCTGCAACTAGGGAAAGCTCACGCGACACCAACAAAGACCCAGTGAAGTCAAATAAATAATAAAATAAGAAATAAATAATAAAGTGAATAAATAAATCTAAGCAGGCCTGTTTATTAAAAAAAAAAGTCTAGAAGGAAATCATGGAAAAAAACAACTATTTCTCAGACTTAACTGAGACCAGAAAAAAATAATTCCCGAAAAAGAAAGTTAGCTAATATTTTAGCATTAGTAACTACATAGATCTTTATACCTAATAGGAAAAGTAAGTATATAAGAACTTTCAGAAAAATCCCATAAATCCTCAGAGTATGGAAGTTTTCAGGTAGCCAAGAATCAACATATGTGAAATAACTTTATCATCAAAGATACCAAAGGCTTTTGGAGTACTTTAAGTCTAAGTTGAATACAAAACATGAGTGACTGTAAGGTTAGTGATGAAAAGGATCTTACGTAAGATTGAAATAATCACCTAGGTATGATTTTAAAAGTTAAAATCTCTTTTAAAATCTTTGGAAAATAATGCTTATACTTCATTAAAAAAAATGCAAACTGCAACATGGGAGTAAACATTTGCAAACCACATATCTGATAAATGGTTAATATCCAAAATATACAAGGAATTTATATAACTTGATAGCCAAAACATATACACACAACTAATAACACAATTGAAAAAAAATGACCAAAAGACTTAAGGCATTTTTCCAAAGAAGATATACAAATGACCAACAAATACATGCAAAAGTGTTCAGCATCATTAATCAACAGGGAAATACAAGTCAAAACCACAATGAAATATTACCTCACATTTATAAAGATGTCTATATTCATAAAGACAAGAGAGAACAAATGTTGGTGAGGATGTGGAGAAAAGGGAACACTTGTACAGTGTTGGTGAGAATACAAACTGACACAGCTACTGTGGAAAATTGTCCGAAGGTTCCTCAAGGGATTAAAAATGAAACTACCACATGAACCAGCAATCCCACTTCTGAGCACATACCCACAGGAAATGAAATACGTATTTCAAAGATATATGTGCACTTCCATGTTCATAGCCGTATTATTCACAATAGCCAAGGTATGGAAACATTCTAAGTGCCCCTAGATGAATGAATGGAAAAATAAATATTTGAGATACATACATAGTTACAGATAGATATATACTTGTGAATATATCTATAGGTATACAATGGAATACTATTCATCCTTTAAAAAGGAGGAGAGCCTGACATTTAAAACAACATGAATGACCTGGAGTGCATTACACTAAACAAAATAAGCCAGATGGAGAAAGACATATATTATTGATTTTATTTTATCTGAAATCCTACACAAACCAGACTCAGAGAAAGAGTAGAATTGTGGTTACCAGGGACTGGAGGTAAGAGAAATGGGGTGGAGGTGGTAAGAACCTACAAGGTATAACGTATAAGAAAAATAAGATCTGAGGATCTAATATATAACATGGTGGCAATAGCTGATACTGCTCTAATTTAATTGATTTTTTTTTTAAGATAGTGAAACTTAAATATCCCCAAAAAAGGTAAATGTGTGAGGTGATGAGGCAATTAACTCAATGGAGTTAATTGATATTCCCTTGATAGTGTAAATCAAATAATCACTTTGTATACTTTAAATACCTTACAGTTTTGCCAATTATACTTCAGTAAATCTGGGAGGAAATATGCACATAATATATGCTTAAATATATAGTAATTATTAGTCCTGTTAAGGGATATCATTCTCCCCATAACAAATTCAATTTGCCTAACATTACTGACTATATTTTCAAAACATCTAAACTCCATTTACCAAAAAAGCAAACAACCGTTCAGGTATCAAACATATGACTGCTGCCAAGTGGCAGTTAACTGGCAAACACTGATGTTAGCATCATACGTAAGAATTGCTGACTGACTCTTCTAACAGGAGATATGAAAGTACTTAGTTCAGACGCTTTAGAGTGCTAATCTTAATTTTAAAATTAATATATTTCTTGTTCTTAATTTATTAATCTCAGCTTGTTTTCCAGTGATAACTTAAATAGGAGTGTGTATATATTTCCTTTAATTGTTTTTCACATTTATGCCATATAATTTGAGTGTAATAAAATTTTTAATTTTCATGAGTGGTTTATATTTAAGTAATGCTAGCATTGCTTGGGCTTCCCTGGCAGCTCAAACTGTAAAGAATTTGCCTGCAATGCAGGACACCTGGATTCAACCCCTGGGTTGGAGATCCTCTGGAGAAGGGAATGGCAACCCACTACAGTATTCTTGCCTGGAGAATTTCATGAACAGAGGAGCCTGATGGGCTACAGTATCAGTTCAGTTCAGTAGCTCAGTTGTGTCTGATTCTTTGGGATCCCACAAACTGCAGCACACCAGGGTCCCCTGTCCATTACCAACTCCCGAAGCCTACTCTAACTCATGTCCATCATGTCAGTGATGTCATCCAACCATCTCATCCTCTGTCGTCTCCTCCTGCCTTCAATCTTTCCCAGGATCAGGGTCTTTTCAAATGAGTCAGTTCTTCGCATCAGGTGGCCAAACTTTTGGAGTTTCAGCTTCAACATCAGTTCTTCCAATGAATATTCAGGACTGATTTCCTTTAGGATGGACTGGTTGGATCTCCTTGCAGTCCAAGGGACTCCCAAGAGTCTTCTCCAACACCACAGTTCAAAAGCATCAATTCTTCTGTGCTCAGCTTTCTCTATAGTCAGGATTTTCCTGACCCAGGTATTAAACTTAACCTGTGTCTCTTGTGTCTCCTGTATTGGCAGGTGGATTCTTCACCTCTACCACCATTGGGAAGGCCCATGAATCAAGTAGCATCATAGAATTTACTGCAAGGGAAGTGGGGAGGAAAACTATACAATTATCTTTAAGTTTAAGCATATAGTAAGAATGAGGTAGATATGCACAGTGGTATTTCTGAGTCCCTTGGGTATCACGAAGATCAAACCAGTCAATCCTAAAATAAAGCAACCCTGAATATTCACTGGAAAGACTGATGCTAAAGCTGAAGCTCCAATCCTTTGGCCACCTGATGTGAAGAGCTGACTCACTGGATGAAACCCTGATGTTGAGAGATTGTGGGCAGGAGGAGAAGGGGGTTACAGAGGATAAGATGGTTGGATGGCACTACTGACTCAATGGACATGAGTTTGAGCAAACTCTGGGAGACAGTGAAGGACAGGGAAGCCTGCTGCAGTCCATGCAGTCGCAGAGTTGGACATGACTCAGCAACTTTGCAACAAGAAAATTCCTGAGTTAGAAGCTTAAAAACTGAAAGCTCTGAGGGGAACAGTCAGTTTCAAGTAAACAAATAAACAAAGTTGGTTTTCATAGCAATATAAGAACAGTCATCACTACATTCAGTGTATGTTGTTTAGGTAGGCATAAAAATACATTTAAAATGCTTATGAAGATGTTAGATGTTAATTATATCCCTCCCGATAAGGTTAGATATGTAATGAAACAGACAGTAGGTAGTTTTTTTTTTTTTTTGGGTTCTATTTTGTGTTTCTTTGTTTTTTGAAGTCTTCACCCACTAATAGATGGAAAAGAATCATGCGAAGATATAGACGTCATTTAGGTTGAAAACAATATGAATCTCATAATATCAATAAATGATATATTTTCTTGATAGTTCCTCAATCAAAATGATTCTATATGAGATTGACTTCAGTGAATAAATGTTTTTAAGTTTTCAGAAACAACATGTGTTAAGCAAATATTCTCCTAAATTTTGCTCTTTTAATAATAATAACAGTTAAACCATGAAAATATGCATAAAACATTGTAAAGTAGATAGCTATTAATTAGCAATAGTTCATAATAATATGCATTCATGCTATAGTATAGCATCACAGTAAAAATAATCCAAGTCTTTGGCACATATACTTCATTTTATAGTCTGCTATTTTCTCCAAAAGCACATAGCTCATACTGTTTCCCCAGGAAGTAGATGCTAATGATACATGTATTCTTGTAAATTTTTTGTCAGAACTTTGCCCAGTAAATCATAAAGGAAAGAACTGTCATATAAATTCTAAAGTAGATCAATTTATTAAGCAATACTTTGGATGTTCCATGAACATCTCTTTTTTATGAAAAGTTCTGTTAAATTTACTGCCCCCTCATCTACTAAATCAGCTCTAGAGCTGCAAAAGTTAGGGAACCAGGTACTTTTAGCATTGTACTTTTACATTTTTCTTAGTGCACACCAATATACCACTTCAAGGTTTTTAGCAATGATTAATTTCCAACCAATTCTCTTGCCATCATTCTTAACTTCTTGGCAATTTTGTGAGTGTGTAAAAATTCTAACATTCAGAACACATTAGAGTAATGTCTTCAAAAATATTCTATAATTGCACAAATTATTACCACACATCTCTCTCATTTCTTTTGCTGTAATGAAATATTTTCTGTTCACCTACAACTATGGACATAAAGTTTGGAAGCATGCCCTGTCCATGGCTCTGATCTTCACAGGTCATTAACAGGAATGTAAGTGAACCAAAAGCTAAATACATTTATATGCACTATGTATGTTCACCCCTGCAAACAAAGCTTTCATTGAAGCAGTGATTTTCTTATTTTCTGGTTCTGACATCACTTAGAAATGCTTTAGAGTATAATAAATTTCAATTGTGATAAAATTATTAAAGATAGATTATAGCACAGCACTGTGAAAAGTATTAGCTGCTCAGTCATGTCTGACTCTGTGACCCCAGGGATTACAGCCCACCAGGCTTCTCTGTCCATGAAATTCTCGAGGCAAGAATACTGGAGCGGGTAACCATTTCCTTCTCCAGGGGATCTTCCTGACTCAGGGGTTGAAGCCTGGTCTCCTGCATTGTAGGCAGATTCTTTATTATCTGGCCTTCATGGAAGCACCCATAGCACCATAATAGCAACAAATATTTCACAAGGATCCTTGAATAAGGCAAATTTGGTATATTTTTCAAGAGTGAGATGAAGGGAGAGTTCGAAAGAGGAATAGCTGGGAAAGAAGAAGTATCACAGAATATTATTTTTATTTTTAGGATCAAAAGATATTGTGATTCAGTGGCTCTAAAATATCTTTAGGTCTCAGGCTTGCTTTTCATGATCTAGTAGATAGCTCAGCTGGTAAAGAATCAGGCTTCAATGCAGGAGACCCCAGTTCGATTCCCAGGTCAGGAAGATCTGCTGGAGAAGGGATAGGTTACCCACTCCAGTATTATTGAGCTTCTCTGGTCGTTCAGATGGTAAAGAATCTGCCTGCAATGCCGGAGACCTGAGTTCATTCCCTGGGTTAGGGAGATTCCCTGGAGAAGGGACCAGTGACCGATGCCAGCACTGTGGCCTGCAGAATTCCATGGGATATAGTCTATGGTATCCCAAAGAGTTGGACATGACTGAGCAACTTTCACTTTCAGAGTCATAAATGAAACAACAGAGACAGAGACAGAAAGGGAGAGAGAGAGAGAATTGTTTTAAAATTCTTTTAAAAGGTATATAGATGAAATAACCATAAAGGATATTCTAATTTATTCATTTTCACCATTATTATTATCACTATTAATATTTTGCCAAATAATGGCATTTGATGACAACAAATAGAGCCCAATTAATTGATTCATATCTAGCATTTCATGGCACTTAGACAAATTAACTAAAATCTGTACCTTAGTTTATGTGTTAAATTACCTCAGTCATGTCTGATAGTTTATGTGTTAAATTACCTCAGTCATGTCTGACTCTTTGCAACCCTATGGACTGTAGCCCTCCAGGCTCCTCTGTCCATGGGATTCTCCAGGAAAGAAAACTGGACTGGGTTCCCATTACAGATTATTCATTAGTAAACAGGGGCAATAATAATTACATAATACTTACATGTATGCATGTTTCAAATAAATCACTACATCTAAAGCTCATAGAACAGTTTCCTAACACATAATACATACTCAACAATATTAGATAAATCAGTTTCTGCTGTGTTATACAGACTTTGGTATCATTTCCAAAACCCTGACCACGTGGTTATTCAGATAATAAAAATAACCTTGATTGGTAAACACATCTGGGATAGTTTATTTAATTTGGGGGCATTAAAAATCCTTACAACTTCCATATCCTCAGTCCAATAACAATGACTAATATGAGAATGAACTCACTAAGTATTTACTGAGCTAGTTGGAATAGATTTGTATACATTATGAAGAAAAGATATTCAGGTACAGAGTAAATGAGATAATGAGATAAGAGCTTTGCTCTAAAGACAGACTATCAGAATGCTATTGCCAGATGTACCACTTCACAGCTACATGCCCTTGGGCGAGTTACTTGACAGTTTTGATTCTGTTTCTTCATTTGTAGGAGCTGCAGCATAGGGTTTTATGAGGATTAAATAAATGTGTGCATGCCAAGTATTTAGAAACGTCCATAGTACAGAAATCTTGGAGAAGGAAATGACAACCCACTCCAGTATTCTTGCCTGGAAAATCCCATGGACAGAGGAGCCTGATAGGCTACAGTCCATGGGGTCGCAAAGAGTCAGACACGACTGAGCGACTTCACTTTCTTTCTTTTATAGTACAGAAAGGGCTTCCCCTGTGGCTCAGCTGGTAAAGAATCCGCCTGGAATGCAGAGACCTGGGTTCGATCCCTGGGTTGGGAAGATCCCCTGAGAAGGGAAAGGCTACCCACTCCAGTATTCTTGGGCTTCCCTTGTGGCTCAGCTGGTAAAGAATCTGCCTGCAATGCAGGAGACCTGGGTTCAATCCCTGGGTTGGGAAGATTCCCTGGAGAAGGGAAAGGCTACCCACTCCAGTATTCTGGCTGGAGAATTCCATGGTCTGTATAATCCATAGGGTTGCAAAGGGTTGGACATGACTGGGCAACTCTCACATAGTACAGAAAATCTAATAAAAAATATTTACTAGTATTATAATGCTTAAAATGTCAGCTAATCATTTTTTTAAATAAAAATGATAGCTTCTTACAATTGTTTTATACTTAATTATCTATTACCAATGGTATTTGAGGTATAATTTTGACAAACACAAAGTCACGACATATATGAAATGTGTCTATATGTTTAAGTGGTTAGAATTTATAGTAACTGACCTAGCTAATGAAACATAGGTCATTAAGACAGTAAAATAATTATGCATTTCAGACTGCTAAAGTATATTTCATTATTTTAAAATTAACTTGGTAATTAACTTGGTCCTTCAGTTGTGTCCAAATCTTTGGGACACCAAGAACTATAGAAGTCGTGGAATTCTCTAGGCCAGAATACTGGAGTGGGTAGCCTATCCCTTCTCTAGCCGATTTTCCTGATCCAGGAATTGAACAGGGGTCTCCTGCATTGTGAGTGGATTCTTTACCAGCTGAACTATCAGGGAAGCCCAAATAATATCTAATATTTAGAATACACAAAAAAATTTAAAACTTATTTTAACTTAAGATGAAAACTTACTTGTATTAAGCTTAAACTATACTAATGGAATGCTTCAAATATAAAGTAAGGAATAAAAATATGAAACATAGTTCTGATTCAGTATATATTATCCATATTATTCTTTTTTAAAAAAAAAAAGTACTAGTATTCTAGTAGATACCATTTTTTAATCGCTATCTCTTCTCTTTTTATCCTTCTCTGGATGAAAAATTATCCCAAAGATAAGGTTCCTGTGAATTTTAAATCATTATAACTGGGTTCAAACACATCTTTATTAATCAAAATAGGAACCATTATTATCAACATATGTTTGCAAATGAAAATAAATTTATTCCTGTAGTGTAAAAATCCATGCTTTAGGATTCAAAGAATTCTTGTAAATCATTGTATGCTTTCTGCTTGTTGTGGAAGTGTTTTCCCTTCAAAGAGTTGTCAGCATGCTTGAAAAAGTGCTAGCCAGTTGACGAGAGGTCAGGTGAACATGGAGGATGAGGAAAACTTCTGCAGCCCAATTCATTAAACTTTTGAGGTGTTGGTTGTGTGACATGAGGCTGGGAATTGTTGTGAAGAACTGGGTCTTTTCTTAACCAATGCCAGCTGCAGGAGTTGCAGTTTTGGGTGCATCTCGTCGATTTGCTGAGCATACTTCTCAGACATAATGGTTTCACTGGGATTCAGAAAGCCGTAGTGAATTAGACAGGCAGCAGACCACCAAACAGTGACCATGACCTTTTTTGGTGCAAGTCTGGCTTTAGGAAGAGTTTGGAACTTCTCAGTCTAACCACTGAGTCAGTGATCGCCGGTTGTCTATAAAATCCACTTTCTGTAGCATATCGCAATCTGATTGAGAATGGTTCATTGTTGTATAGAATAAGAGAAGATGACACTTCAAAATGACTTTTTTTTTTTTTTGATGTGCTGTCAGCTCATGAGGCACCCACTTATTGAGCATTTCACCTTTCCAATTTGCTTCAAATGCCAAATGACCTTAGAATGGTCAACACTGAATTCTTTGGCAATTTCCCTTGTAGTTGAAAGAGGATCAGCTTCGATGACCTTCTCCACTGGTCATTGTCAACTTCCCATGGCCTGCCACTACACTCCTCATCTTCAAGGCTCTCGTCTCCTTTGCAAAATGTGATGAACCACTCAACTGCACTCTATATTTGTTAGCAGTTTCTGGGCCAAATGCATTGTTGATGTTGGGAGTTGCTTCCACTGCTTCATGGCCAAGAAGCAGTGGCCACTCAAGAAAACTGCTTGAATTTACTTTTTGTCTAACATTAGTTCCCTGGTCTAAAATAAATGTAAAATAAACAGTAAGTTATAAGTCATTAGCAAAAGAATTAGGTGAGAAATGTGCATTAAAATGATGTATACATAACCACATTTATTTAAGAGTATATTTCTACATCAAGTGACTTTCCAGGTGACTGTAGTGGTAAAGAACTCACCTGTCAATGCAGGAGACGTAAGAGACATGAATTCAGTCCCTAGGTTGGGAAGATTCCCTGGAGGAGGGCATGGCAATCCACTCCACTATTCTTGCCTTGATAATCCCCATGGACAGAAGAGCCTGGCAGGTTAGAGTCCAAAGGATAACAAAAAGACGGACATGACTGAACCAACTAAGCACAAATGCATGAATTCCCATATCAAACAGCAAATTTCAACAATGCAAAACCGTAATTACTTTCAGTTAAGTTCAGTCACTCAGTCGTGTCTGACTCTTTGCAACCCCATGGACTGCAGCACAACAGGCTTCAGTGTCCATCACCAACCCCCAAAGCCTACTCAAACTCATGTCCATTAAGTCGGTGATGCCATCCAGCCATCTCATCCTCTGTCATCTCTTTCTCCTTTCACCTTCAATCTTTCCCAGCATCAGGGGCTTTTCAAATGAGTCAGTTATCACATCAGGTGGCCAAAGTAGTGCAGTTTCGGCTTCAACATCAGTCCTTCCAATGAATGTTCAGGACTGATCTCCTTTAGGTTGGATCTCCTTGCAGTCCAAGGGACTCTCAAGAGTATTCTCCAACACCACAGTTCAAAAGCATCAATTCTTCAGTGCTCGGCTTTCTTTACAATCCAACTCTCACATCCATACATGACTACTGGAAAAACCATAGCTTTGACTAGATGGACCTCTGTTGGCAAAGTAATGTATCTGCTTTTTAATATGCTGTCTAGGTTGGTCATAACTTTCCTTCCAAGGAGCAAGTGTCTTTGAATTTCATGGCTAGAATCACTATCTGCAGTGATTTTGGAGCCCCCCAAAATAAAGTCTGTCACTGTTTCCCCATCTATTTGCCATGAAGTGATGGGACTGGATATCATGATCTTAGTTTTCTGAAAGTTAAATTTTAAGCCAACTTTTTCACTCTCCTCTTTCACTTTCATCAAGAGGCTCTTTAGTTCTTCTTGGCTTTCTGCCATAAGGGTGGTGTCACCTGCATATCTGAGGTTATTGGTTTTCCTCCCGGCCATCTTGATTCCAGCTTGTGCTTCATCCGGCCCAGCGTTTCTCATGATGTACTCTGCATATAAATTAAATAAGCAGGGTGACAATATACAGCCTTGACTTATTCCCTTTCCTATTTGGAACAAGTCTGTTGTTCCATGTCCAGTTCTAACTGTTGCTTCCTGACCTGCATACAGATTTCTCAAGAGGCAGGTCAGGTGGTCTGGTATTCCCATCTCTTTAAGAATTTTCCACAGTTTGTTGTGGTCCACACAGTCTAAGGCTTTGGCATAGTCAATATAGCAAAAGTAAATAACAGTGAGGGAGCACAACCCTACCCATCAACATAAAATTGGATTAAAGATTTACTGGATATGGCCCCACCCATCAGAACAATTTCCCCCTGGCCCAGTTTCCGCCTCAGTCAGTCTCTCCCATCAGGAAGCTTCCATAAGCCTCTTACCCTTTTCCATCAGAGGGCGGACAGACTGAAAACCAGAATGACAGGAAACTAACCAATCTGATCACATGGAACACAGCCTTGTTTAACTCAATGAAACTGTTAGCCATGGTCTGTAGGGCCACCCAAGATGGATGGGTCATGGTGGAGAGTTCTGACAAAACGTGGCCCACTGGGGAAGGGAATGGTAAACCACTTCAGCATTCTTGCCTTGAGAACCCCATGAACCGTAATAACTTTTGCACCAGCCTAATACAAAGACTTGCCCAGTTTGAAAGTTGATGTGGTCCTGACCTTTGTCCTAAGTTTGGGGAGCACAACATGATCTGTGTTTTATCTCCTGCTGACTCTCCCTGTCCAAGGTGACTTCTGAAGGGTAAGACCTATATAACTGACAGCCATGCAGGAGCTCTTTCAGACACTGGCTGGCTAGGGTGGCAGGATTATTACTTGGGAGTTTTCTAAAATTTTGGGTATAAAAGATAAAGATGTCATGGGATAGTTTATTCTGGATAGAAAGTGCAAAGTTATTTTTAAGAACTATCATTGCAATGGATAAAGGATGTTCTAGGGTTTGTGAATTCATATGAAAATGTCCAAATCTATCTGACAAAAAACTATAGTTCTGACACTGAATTATGAGATTGTCATTTCTAAAGTGATTGAACTACAGTTTTCAGAGTTCCAAATGTTCTATGGTTTATTTTTTTTTCAAATATACATTTTATTTTGTCTTTGAGCAGGCTTTTATTTCTGAATTACAATCACAAAATGGATATGTCCAGATGGTCCTAGGCAAATTCACAGTAAGTTCATTGGGGCATTTCTTTCTTGTTATTCTCAAGGTTAGATGGAGTTTTATATATCTTCATTTCTGGAATACATACAGTATACCTTGTAACATTTTTAGTTAGGAAAACTTCCTGTCTTAAAATTCTCATGTTCCCTTACTTCTTGAACTTTGCAGTTAAAATTATATTTGGAATTTCTAAGTGTGTTATTCTAAACTGCATTTACAAAGTATTAAACCTTAGGCCATGTATATTAACATATCTTATGGACACCTGTTTCTCAGTTTCTCTCTGTGTTGCCTGTTCTAAAATGCTAAACTAAAGGTATTTGAAATGTCACTATGAATGATAGTAGATAAATATCCCTATAAATTATTAAGTGTTTTGACCTTATCAGGAATCAACATTGGAATATTGTTTTAGAAACTAACCATATTGGAGATTCACTTCAATTTTGATTTGCTATATATTTTATAATTTTAATTTTAAATGAATTTATGGCAAAAAATTTAAAAAAAATTAAACAGAATATATTACCAAAAGGGATTTTAAAGAAAATAAGTGGAGTTACTGTTAGTATCAGTGTTATAATATGCATAAGTATTCTGACACTTGTAGTAATAGGTTGTTTAAAATCATTTTAGTTAACTAATACACTAAAGTGAAAAAGAACAACTATGACTTTAACTAACAATGTGAGCACGAGTGAGTTTATAAACATTCTTATATGTGAATTTCATTACCTTCAGAATAAGTAATGCATGTAAGATTACTCTAAGTAATTTCCAGAATTTTTAAATACTTTCCCCTGTTGTGTAAAGGAGATGGCCCTTCATAGATGCCACTATAATAATGAACCAGAGTTCTTCTTATATTTCTATCATAGTTGATATTTTTTATATTCTTATCATTTTAATTTAAAGATAATAAGCAAGGAACTTTCTATTTCATCACCAGCTTTAATCACTTTAAATGTCTTTAAGAGAAATTATATTATTGACAATATTTTCATATATACAATTAGAATCTATTAATTTTCTAAGAGACTTCTCAAGATAAGGGTGTCTTTCCAGGTTCAATCTTTGCCTACTATTCATATATTAATACAGAATTTTTCTAAGTGCTGTATCTGTATAAATGCTAACCTTATTTTTATTTTTGGGGTTTAATTAAAATTTAAAACATAAAATGAGGGCTGTTAAGTAAATTTTATGAGTAAAGCTACATGTGCTGCGCTAAGTCACTTCAGTCATGTCCAACTCTTCATGAGCCTATGGACTGTCGCCTGCTAGGTTCCTCTGCCATGAGATTCTCCAGGCAAGAATACTGGAATGGATTTCCATTTCATTCTCCAGAGGATCCTCATGATCCAAGGATTGAACCTCCTGCGTCCCTGGCATCTCTTAAGTCTCCCGCACTAGCATACAGGTACTTTAACACTAGTGATATATACAATACATAAAGTTACATATGATCTCTAAAACATGTTTAGCACATATTTATACATGTTTCTTCAATTACTCCATGTATTTGTACAGTAAATTATTTACAGTAGTTCCTTGGTGAAGTACATTTTTTTTGAAAAACATGAATGATAGATAAAAGAACAATATCTAAATATTTGCTTATCATCTGCCCAGATTATGCTTAAACATTATATATTGCAGGTACACCTAAGCTATCTTAAGCACAGCAAAATCTGAAGTTGAATAGGAATGGGTCATTCTACGCCAGTCACAGTGAGTAGGATTACTTCTCTCTTTTGGAGAAATTCATTTCCTATTCACAGATGAATACAAATGTGAAAAGCCCACCCTCATGTCTTTAAAGGCTTTGCAGTATTTGATAACACCCATGGGAGGGGGAATTTTGTCTTTGACTTTCTGGGCTGACTCAAATTGCTGCATATTTGTGTGCCTGGATTGAAAACTCAGTGTCAGTGGCTTCGTAAGAAAAGCACTTACAGAGCTACACTGATAATAGATGTTCTAGGGAGCTCTGAACCTGTCACTCCTCCAACCCTGTCATGCACTGTGTTCGGTGATTGCTTTCTCATTCTCATGGATTATATTTCAGATCCCTCCAATTGTGTTTGAAATGTGATGACTGCAAACACTTTCTCTGCCTTATTTTCATTTCTAGATTATGCTTTATTCTCCTTAAGCTTGTCACTTTATCTCTATTTACATTGTATTTAGTTTGGCAGTGTTTTGAGATAAAGCATTGGCTTCTGAATCTTATTAATAAAACTATTTTCCCTCTCAAACACAATGCTTCACTCAAACTATAGTCTGAAAGGAACTTTCAAAGCAATGCTCTTTCCAAGGTACTGGCACAATTGGCTATATATAGTATACCATTGCATGGCACATTAATTCAAACTGTATGTTTTCCTGTTTCATAAACTCTTTAGAGGCACTGTATGACTCACAATAATATAATATCTGTCCTCTTTAGGTTGGCCAACTGAAGGCATGTATGCTTGATTTGAGAAAGAGAAGGACAATATCACCCTCTCCAATTCTTCACCATTTCCTTTTTATGTCTAAAAATTGTGATCTTGGCTGACAGAGGAGAAAATAAGTATATAGTTTTAGAGGATATAACTTGATGATCTTAATTTAACAGTGCAATATTGATCATATCTAATGGTTTTCATTGATCTAAGATGAAAAAAATGAGAACAATAAAAGGATTTTTAAACTAGTAAATGTTACTGAATTTGTCTTTACTACTTACATAGCTTTATAAGTCTAGAAATTTGCTAACTCATTTTCTATACTGTTTATAAAATAATCAAAAAACCATGCATGAGGTTATATAAAGGTGACTGAAAAAAAATGGTCTAAACGAGGCAGTTTAGTGAACAGTATGAGAGGTAAGGGTGCACACGGTTATGTATATTATGTAGAGTGAAAGGGCAATTAAGATAAATCTAGGAAAGTTACCACAGAATATGTACTAAATAAAAGGTATGATGGACAATAGCATCTCTTTAGAAGGATATCTTATAATTTTACTAACTTAATTAGGGTGAAGAATTTAATCTGGTCTTAAAGTTTGACTGAAAGATGAACTCACCAGGTTGGTAGGTGCCCAATATGCTACTGGAGATCAGTGGAGAAATAACTCCAGAAAGAATGACGAGATGGAGTCAAAGCAACAACAACAACCAGTTGTGGATGTGGAGCAAGGTGATGATGTTGTAAAGAGCAATATTGCATAGGAACTTGGAATGCTAGGTCCATGAAACAAGGCAAACTGGAAATGGTGAAACCTGAGATGGCAAAAGGGAACATAAACATTTTAGGAATCAGCAAACTAAAATGTACTGGAATGGATGAATTTAACTCAGATGACCATTATATCCACTACTGTGGGCAGGGATCCCTTAGAAGTGCAGTAGCCATCATAGTCAACAAAAGAGTCCAAAATGCAGTACTTGGATGCAATCTCAAAAACGACAGAATGATCTCTGTTTATTTCCAAGGCAAACCATTTAATATCATGGTAATCCAAGTCTATGCCCCAACCAGTAATGCAGAAGAAGCTGAAGTTGAACGGTTCTATAAAGACTACAAGAACTTCTAGAACTAACACCCAAAAAAGATGTTCTTTTCATTATAGGGGACTGGAATGCAGAAGTAGGAAGTCATAAAACACCTGGAGTAACAGGCAAATTTGGCATTGGAGTACAGAATGAAGCAGGGCAAAGATATTAAGTTCTGCCAAGAGAAGGCATTGGTCATAGCAAACACCCTCTTTCAACAACAAAAGAGAAGACTCTACACATGGACATCACCAGATGGTCAACACCGAAATTAGACTGACTATATTCTTTGCAGCCAAAGATGGAGAAGCTCTAAACAGTCAGCAAAAACAAGACTGGGAGCTGATTGTGGTTCAGATCATGAACTTCTTATTGCTAAATTCAGACTTAAATTGAAGAAAGTAGGGAAAAACACTAGACCATTCAGGTATGACCTAAATCAAACTCCTTATGATTATACAGTGGAAGTGAGAAATAGATTTAAGGGACTAGATCTGATAGAAAGAGAGCCTGATGAACTATGGATGGAGGTTTGTGACACTGTACAGGAGACAGGGATCAAGACCAACCCCATGGAGAAGAAATGCAAAAAGGCAAAATGGTTGTCTGAGGAGGCCTTACAAATAGCTGTAAAAAGAAGAGAAGTGAAAAGCAAAAGAGAAAAGGAAAGATATACCCATTTGAATACAGAGTTCCAAAGAATAGCAAGGAGAGATAAGAAAGTTTTCCTCAGCGATCAGTGCAAAGAAATAGAGGAAAACAATAGAATGGGAAAGACGAGAGATCTCTTCAAGACAATTAGAGATACCAAGGGAATATTTCATGCAAAGATGGGCTCAATAAAGGATAGAAATGGTATGGACCTAACAGAAGCAGAAAATACTAAGAAGAGGTGGCAAGAATACACAGAACTGTACAAAAAAGATCTTCATGACCCAGATAATCATAATGGTGTGATCACTCACCTAAAGCCAGACATCCTGGAATGTGAAGTTAAGTGGGTCTTAGGAAGCATCACTATGAACAAAGCTAGTGGAGGTGATGGAATTCCAGTTGAGCTATTTCAAATCCTAAAGGATGATGCTGTGAAAGTGCTGCATTCAATATGCCAGCAAATTTGGAAAACTCAGCAGTGGCTACAGGACTGGAAAAGGTCAGTTTTCATTCCAATCCCAAAGAAAGGCCATGCCAAAGAATGCTGAAACTACCGCACAACTGCACTCATCTCACACGCTAGTAAAGTAATGCTCAAAATTCTCCAAGCCAGGCTTCAACAATACGTGAACCATGAACATCCAGATGTTCAAGCTGGTTTTAGAAAAGGCAGAGGAACTAGAGATCAAATTGCCAACATACACCGGATCATCAAAAAAGCAAGAGAGTTCCAGAAAAACATCCATTTCTGCTTTATTGACTATGCCAAAACCTTTGACTGTGTGGATCACAGTAAACTTGAAAATTCTGAAAGAGATGGGAATGCCAGACCACCTGACCTGGCTCTTGAGAAATCTGTATGCAGGTCAGTAAGCCACAGTTAGAACTGGACATGGAACAACAGACTGGTGCCAAATAGGAAAAGGAGTATGTTAAGACTGTATATTTAATTTATTTAACTTATAGGTAGAATACATAATGAGAAACCCTGGGCTGGTTGAAGCACAAGCTGGGTCAAGATTGCTGGGAGAAATATCAATAATCTCCGATATGCAGATGATACCACCCTTATGGCAGATAGCAAAGAACAACTAAGGAGACTCCTGATGAAAGTGAAATAGGAGAGTGAAAAAATTGACTTAAAGCTCAACATTCAGAAAACTAAGATCATGGCATCCAGTCCCATCATTTTATGTCATATAGATGGGGAAACAGTATCTGACTTTCTTTTTCTGGGCTCCAAAATCACTTCAGATGGTGACCGCAGCCATAAAATTAAAAGACACTTACTCCTTGGAAGGAAAGTTATGACCAACCTAGATAGCATGTTAAAAAGCAGAGACATTACTCTGCCAACAAAGGTCCATCTAGTCAAGGCTATGGTTTTTCCAGTGGTCATGTATGGATACAAGAGTTGGACCACAAAGAAAGCTGAGCACTGAAGCATTGATGCTTTTGAACTGTGGTGTTGGAGAAGACTCTTGAGAGTCCCTTGGACTGCAAGGAGATCCAACCAGTTCATCCTAAAGGAGATCAGTCCTGAGTGTTCATTAGAAGGACTGATGTTGAAGGTGAAACTCCAATAATTTGGCCACCTGATGTGAAGAGCTGACTCATTATAAAAGACCCTGATGCTGGGAGGGATTGGGGGCAGGAGGAGAAGGGGACGACAGAGGATGAGGTGGTTGGATGGCATCACCGACTCGAAGGACATGAGTTTGGGTGAACTTTGGGAGTTGGTGATGGACAGGGAGGCCTGTCGTGCTGCAGTCAATGGGGTCGCAAAGAGTCGGACACGACTGAGTGATTGAAGTGACTGAAAGCTTGACTTCAAGTAGAAAAGACAAAATAGATAATGTCTACTAAGAAGATAAGTTTTGGAGGGATCCTCAAATGAACTTGTCATCTTCATAGATAAATTACAGTTGTTTATATAACCAGTGATAGGCGCTGACTGAGCTTCAATTCCTAGGCAGGTTGATTAGAAGTCCGGGAGTCCCTGAGGAGAGAGGGTTGGGGTTCTCAAGGAGGAGATGGGGCCTGGAGTTCTCAAGGAGAACAAAAGGGCACACTATTTTTTTATTTTTTCTTTTTCTCTAGATTCTTTAGTCTTAATCACATTTTTTTTTCTTTAAGACAGGAACTGATGATTTCACCACAAACAGCTCAGTTTACACTCTGTACTAGGGATTGTATAACAACAATGTATTCTGCTTGAGGGTAGTCTCTCCTTCCTGAAAACCTTCTGACTAATCCTGATACCTTAGAATGTATACTATGGGAGTAGGTATGGTAGGCTCTTTCTATTGTTAAATTCTAATCCTGTTATCCTCAAATGTAAATTGTGGGAGTGTGTCTGGTAAATTTTTACAACCTTGAGACATTCTTTTGATTCATTGTTATAACTAACTAAAAAAGAATATAATTCCCTTGCTAAAGAGTAGGAGTGGGTCAGTCTCCATCCCCCTTCTGAAATCTGTGTCAGAAGCATTCTCTGTCCTTTTTCATACTTTAATAAAACTCTGTTACACAAAAGTTCTTGAGCGATCAAGCCTGGTCCTTGGTCCCAAAGCTAAATCTTCTTCTTTGGAGTTCACGAATCGGACACTGTTCACTGTAACCTATCATGACCATTTTGTAATTTATATTTAACATAAGGTATATGCATTATGAAGAACAGTTTGAGAACAAGAGACTGAGAAAACTGAGGTGAAAGTAATACAACAGTCGAGTAGCAGTGAAAGAAAGTGAAAGAAGTGAAAAGAAGTGAAACAGTCAAGGAAGTGAAAGGAATACCTAGAGATTAAGAACAAAATAATTATGGGAAGTCAAAGTATTTAGAAACACAAGTTTGGATAAAATGTACAACAAAAATAAAATGCAGGAGGAGAAGACAGTTTAATGGCAGAACTTCAGAAAAGCCCTACATCCATGGCCACAATCTCAAAAATAAATTATTAATAGTAAGGAAATGCATCTGGCTTTTGAAGTGCGATATGACACTTAGGTGTTTTACAAATGTCATCCATTTAATCTTCATAATAAGCCCTACAAGATAGGTGCTGTTATTATCCAGTGATGAGAAAATATGGTTCAGAAATAGGTGTAATAGGTGCCCAATATTATAGGATTCTAATACAGGCCTACGTCGATAGTCCATTCCCACTCTACAGCAAAACATGCTACAAGTCAATGAGATCGCCAGTGAGAGAGGGGCAGAACCAAAGGCATGTAGGATAGCAGGGTGTTTAAAGAGCAGAAGGGCTTCCAGGGTGTCAGTGGGTTTTGTGACACAACAAAAGATACAAAAAAAAATCTTGGATTTGTGATCTTTCAGATGTTGGCAATATTTGAATGAATAATATCAGTGTCAGAGTAGAAGAAATGTCATGTTGAAGAAGCAAAGACAGCTATCATATTAGAAAGAAAGAATTGTGGGATACTGCAATGCAGGATTTAAATTCAGACAAGGTAGCATGTAAATTCTGACTACTATTTAAAGGCATTAGAGTTTCTTAGCATCATTGACCTGGAGAAGCAAATGGCTACCCACCCCAGTACTCTGGACTGAAGAATGCCATGGACTGTATAGTCCATGGGGTTGCAGAGTCTGACAGGACTGAGCAACTCTCACTTTCATATATCATATTGGAGAAGGAAATGGCAACACACTCCAGTATTCCTGCCTGGAGAATTCCATGGACATAGGAGCCTGGTGGGCTACAGTCCATGGGGTCACAAACAGTAGGACACGACTGAAGTGGCTTAGCAGCAGCAGTAGCAGCATCTATGAACATCAGTTAATTTATCCATAATGAAGAGAACAATGCCTTCTTCACTGAGATTGTTATGTGAATTGAGATTATTTTATAAAGTGACAAGTATAGGTGATTATATTATAGAAAACTTTATATATCAGGATATAAGGAATATTCTTAAAAATAATAATATGAGAGAAAGACATGTATGCATATATGATTGTATTTTTGTATGAATGTATGGGTTTTTACTATATCAACAAATAATACAAACATGCCATCTGCATATCCATTAGTATTGACACTGTTGTGCTGTGCTGTCTCCTCAGTCACGTCTGACTCTTTGTGACCCTAAGAACCGTAGCCTACCATGTTCCTCTGTCTATGGCATTCCGTAGGCAGTATGTCTCCAACACTGGAGTGGGTTGCCATTTCCTCCTCCAGGGATCTTCCCCACCCAGGGATCCAACCTGTTTCTCTGACGTCTCCTGCATTGACAGGCAGGTTCTTTATCACTAGCACCACCTGAGAAATGCTGTAAGTGTTGACACTAACGGCTCCTCTGGTGACTCACATGGTAAAGAATCTGCCTGCAGTTCAGGAGACTTCCATTTGAACCTGGGTCAAGAAGATTCCCTGGGGAAGGAAACAGCAACCCACTCCCATATTCTTGCCTGGAAAATCCCATGGACAGAGGAGCCTGGTGGTCTGTAGTCCATGGGGTCATAAAGAGTCAGACAAGACTGAGCGACTAACACACACCTTGATTACTTATTATATAGAAACAAGTATATAGTTTTTGTCTTTAATCCGCCATCATATGGAAATATACTATTTTCTCTATTTTAAAGATTAGCTTTCTTGAAATCTGAAGGGTTAAACAATTACACAGTTTTTGTCTTTAATCCACCGCCATGTGGAAATATACCATTTTCCCTGTTTTATAGATTAGCTTTCTTGAAGTCTGAGAGGTTAAGTAGTAGTCAATGACTATCAGAAAGACTTAGATTTACATTTGCCAAGCTCTTTTCTTTTTTTCTTGCTTACTCAGTATTGCCACAATGACACCACAAACTGACCAGTGAAAAATAACTTATTCCTAAATGTCAATAGCTTTCAGTCAAAAGGAACATTGAAGAGATATTTATTGTCCATAAAGTTAAAAACATAACACTCTTATTTTTTATGATAATATTGAACTACACAGGATTTTGGCTGAATGTGTATAATATGAAATTTTGCTTTAAATTTTTTGAAGCTTTTTCATTTAAAAATATTTTAGCTTCATTTTGCTAATAAGTTGCATACCAATTAGTTCATTATATTTTCCTTCTACTGTATTCATTCAATTAGGTTTTCTGAAATTATCATTAATAAAAATAATTTTATGATGTATTCTAATAGGCACTTACAGGATACAAGAAAATTAAACATGTTAGTGGTTAAAATTATATAACTATTCAAATCTATATATTAACTCATCCACTATTACAAAATTAAACTTCAGTTAGCCAAAAACTAAGAATATAAAAGTTACCTAAAAAATAAGCCAAAGAGAGTAGAAAAACTAAAATATAAAAAGGGAATAGTATGAAGTTGAAAATAAAATCACTAAATATATTAATAGGAGATCAAATATATGAAAAGCCAGTTGACAATTCATTACAGTAAGACTTTATAAAAATAAATATTGTATAGGCATTCCATAGTCCAATGAACACTACATAAAATTATCACAATGTTTAAATGAGGAGACAATAATTTTTAGATATGCTTAGTGAGCTGAAATCATACTAAGTGGTTTTTTCACCAAGCTGATAGGGTGTCCTTCACCTGGATTATATTGATACTTACTTTCTATACCTATGGAGTATTCCAAACTGACATATTTTCTTTAGTATTTGTCTTTATTCTATACATCCTAACTAATAAATTACAAAAAATATGTGATTTTTACCAACAGTTCTATAGTAATATTAAACATGTTGACAAATTTCCATCAGTATAAGTTACTTTACCAAAATACATTAATAAAAATTGAATTTAATTTTGTTCTCACACATGTTCAATGATTTAAAGGATTCAATTTTTGACTTGCAGCTCCCACAATCACATGAGCTAATTCCTTAAATCTTTCATTACATATAAATGAAAAATTATATAAAATGATTCATTTTATATATATATATGAAAGTTAATAGAATATATATAAATGAAAGACACTTATTTTTAGAAATTAGCTCATGAGAAGAGCTGACTCATTGGAAAAGACCCTGAAGCTGGAAAAGATTGAGGGTAGGAGGAGAAGGGGACGACAGAGGATGAGATGGTTGGATGGCATCACTGACATGAGTTTGAGCAAGCTCCAGGAGATGGTGAAGGACAGGGAACCCTGGTATCCTATAGTCCATGGGGTAGCAAAGAGTTGGACACAACTGAGTGACTGAACAACAACAATATAATATACATATGTATATATTATAATAAAATATATAATACACATATCCTGTTTATTCTGTGTCTGTAAATATTATTATATCTGTGTATGTACATATTTATCATGATGTTCACAATTTTGGTTCTTAGTAGAAACATACATATTAAAAATATATTTTATAACACATATTTTTTTAAATACCCAACATTTCATGTATCAGTTGAAAAATAATTACCTTTCTGAAAGAGAAGAGCAGAAATAATGAAAAATACAGAGACTAACAGCCAGGCTTCACCTGGATCAATAAAACATCATACTACCCACCTCCCCCCCGAAAAAAAAGTCTAGAAAAAGAGTGAGAAGGCAAATTAAAGAGTACATAATGTTGTCTTTGAATTTTCTCATAAAATGAAAGGGGTCTGACTGACGGGGAAACTCCTTCTTGCAGAGGAAGAATATCACAATTTGTCCAGCTCACCTGATAAAATATACTCTTAAAAGGTTAATATTCTTCCACTCCTCTACAAATTTTGAGCAGAGTTAAGAACAAAGAAGAAACTGAAAGGCAGATGAGAATGTCCACAACACACAGAGCTACTGTATAAATAATTCCAGATCACCATATTACCTTTGAAGACATGAATCTATAATCATTTTCCAACATAAAGGAGGTTATATTTCTCCAATTTTATTTCCTCCTGCTATTTTAGGAGCCATTGAGAAAAGTGAGTCAGCTCTGAGAAACTTATCTTGTTCTTTTTCCTCAAGTATTATGTGAACTTCAAAAATGATGAGATCATTGTTTATTTAATTGGTTGTGGTCATTAGAGTTTCACCATCTGAGTATGATATACAGGCAGTATCTTAACAGACAAATTTTTTTGCATTGAAGAATTATCTGGAGAACTTTTTCTTTTAAAAAATAGCTTATTGTCAGAGATTCCACTTGAATTGGTCTGGGAGGAAACGTAAATACTGGTTTTAAAAGACCCCTTGATGATTAGAAACCCTGATGTGATTTACATTGATCCATTTAGATCATCTCTTGAAATTACTGGGAAGTTACTGTTTCTTTCACCACCATCTAACTATAGCTCTCCTTTGAGATAAAGACTATGTGTGAAGATGAATGCTGACTTTGAAAGGGAAGTGGTGATCTTTGCACTGAGTCATAATAGCAAATACACCAACAAAAAGTTGGTTTTTGTAATCGGTACTGAATTCTGGAGAGCAACTTAAAAGGTACAATGCGAGAGAAATTTCATGTTCCAGTACATATCTGTAAAGTGTGTCTGTGCGCTTAGTCCTGTCTGACTCTTCGTGACCCCATGGACTGTAGCCCGTCAGACTCCTCTGTCCATGGGATTTCCCACACAAGAATACTGGAGTCAGAAGCCATTTCTTACATCCAGGGGATCTTCCCCACCCAGGGATCAAACCCATATCTCTTGCACCTCCTGCATTGGCAGCTGGATTCTTTGCCACTATGCCACCTGGGAAGACATATCTCTAAAGTACAATCACTAATTATCAAAAAGGATTTATTTTATAAACAATTCAAAAAAGGATCCAAACTTTTTCCCTTTAGTATATACTATGGGTTGGCTTCCTCAGTGGCTCAGTAGTGAAGAATCCACCTGCCAGTACTTGGGTTCGATCCCTGGGTTGGGAAGATCCCCTGGAGTAGGAAATGGAACCCACTTCAGTATTCTCACCTGGGAAATCCTATGGACAGAGAAGGCTGGCGGGCTACATTTCATGGTGTCTCAAAAGGTTTGGACACTACTTAGTAATTAAACAACAATAAAAATATACTGTGGGTACTTGGTGGTTCAGTGCTTTGGAGATTCTCCTGAGCAACACAGACCTGAAGTATTATTTAACCACTCAAAATACATTTCTTTGCTCAATATGGAAGCTAGAGTTTATAGCTGAAATAAAAATTTTACAAATATGAGCCTTTTCTTCACATATCCATTACCCAGTTCTTTATAAACTATAGAGATAATTGTGTTAAGACTCAACTGACAGGTTGAAGGCAATTCACCTGTGGTAAACACATTAACCCTGAGTATCAGAGAATGATGGACCAGCATTTTATTAAAAATACAAAAGCAAAATCAAATGCTTCACTCCAGACTATGTATATCAGTGCTTACATTTCAACATGATGAGAAGGCAACTATTATGCATATTTTATTCTGAGATACACAGAGAGTTATTTCAAAGGAATGAGATGATTGGATGGCATCACCGACTCAATGGACATGAGTTTGAGTGAACTCCAGGAGTTGGTGATGGACAGGGAGGCCTGGCGTGCTGCAGTCCATGGAGTCGCAAAGAGTTGGACACGATTGAGCGACTGAACTGAACTGAACATTGAATGAAAGTGGATTTGGGAGGTAAATTAAAATAGAATGAAAGAAAGGATAAAATCATATGAAATCACATGATAAGAAGTAAAGTTGTTTGAAGGGACTAGAACAAATATTTTAAATTGAGTAGAACAAAATTTATAACACGAGGCTATTCACTTTTATATTAGATTTTTATTTGCTGCCATTGGACAGCAAGGAGATCCAACCAGTCCATCCTAAAGGAGATCAGTCCAGGGTGTTCATTGGAAGGACTGATGCTGAAGCTGAAACTCCAATACTTTGGCCACCTCATGCAAAGAGTTGACTCATTTGAAAAAACCCTGATGCTGGGAAAGATTGAGGGCAGGAGGAGTAGGAGACCACAGAGGATGAAATGGTTGGAAGGCATCACCAACTCAAGGGACATGGGTTTGGGTGGACTTTGCGAGTTGGTGACGGACAGGGAGGCCTGGTATGCTGCAGTTCATGGGGTCACAAAGAGTGGGACATGACTGAGCGACTGAACTGATACTGATAGGAAATTACCACAAATGTGGTGGTTTTAAACAAGATGAATTTATTGTCTGCAAGTAAGATTTCTTATTCAGGCCTTACTGTTGTTGTTTAGTAGCTAAGTCGTGTTCCACTCTTTTGAGACCCCACAGAGTGTAGCCTATCAGGCTCCTTGTCCATGGGATTTCCCTGGCAGGAATATGGGAGTGGGTTACCATTTACTTCTCCAGGGCATCTTCCCAACCCAGGGATCAAACTCATGTCTCCTGCATTGGTAGGCAGATTCTTTACCACTGAGCCACCTTGGAAACCTGATGCAGGTTTTACTGGGCTAAAGGACTGTGTTTCTGAAAGCTCTAGGGGAGAATCCATTTTCTTACTTTTCCCACTTCTTCTTTCATTTTCAGAGTCAGCAAAAATGTGTGTTTTCCTGCCTTTCTTCTGCGGTCACATCTCCTTCTGACTAATTTAAGGATCCCAATGATCATATCAGACTTTCAAGGTGGCACTAGTGGTAAAGAACCTGTCTGCCAGTGGAGAAGACATAAGAGACTCAGGTTTGATCACTGGGTCGGGAAGATCCCCTAGAGGAGAGCATGGCAACCCACTCCAGTGTTCTTGCCTGGAGAATCCCATGCACAGAGGAGTCTGGCAGGCTACAGTCCATGGGGTCGCAAAGAATCAGAAATGACTGAAGTGCCTTAGCATGCATGCACAGTGATTATATCAGGCATTCCCAATTATGATCGAGGATAATCATTCTATTTTAAGGTCAGCTGATTAGCAACCTAAATTCCATCTTCAACTTTATTTTCCCTTTGCCATGTAGCATAACATATTCATAGGTTCCAAGGACAGAGATCTCTCTTGAGGTGGGAATGGTCATTATTCTGCTTAATATGACCATTAACTTAACCACTTCCTGGTGCCTCAGATGGTAAAGAATCTGTAATGTAAGAGGCCCAGGTTCGATCCCTGGGTTGGGAAGATCCCCTGGAGAAGGAAATGGCAACCCACTCCAGTATTCTTCCCTGGAAAATTCCATGCATGGAGAAGCCTGCCACGGGGTTGCAAAGAGTTGGACATGACTTAGTGACTACACTTCACTTGATTCCAGTGAATCAAACAGCTGCTATCTGCTACCTCTTAGGGGAGCTGGAAAAGTGTCCTCTTCTCTTGTGTACTCTAGAGAAGTCATTTCACTTGCTTCCCAGCAGGACAAAGTTACAGAATTAAAATCTACAGATATATGCTAATAGGTCTTCCATTTAGAGTCTACTATTTAAAAATTCTCATCATAGCTGCTATTTGCAAATAGGCATGATTTGCTTATGAACTACCCACATAAATGATGTTATCGTTTTTAAGATACTATGTAGTCCAATTTAGTGGCCATTATAATGGCAAAAACATCAAAAAGGAAATCATCATGATGCTGATTTGGGGCGAACCACTTACACTCTTTGTGTTTCCGTGGCTCAACTATAACTAGTAGTTTATAACAGAAACTACAAAGGTCCTGTGCAACCTCACTCTTTAAAAGTTTATGGTATATGCTATCAAACACAGATTTCTTATAAAGATCTTGAATCATTTTCTTTACACATCAGTGAATCTAATGCTCCCCAATTTTGAAATACTGACAGGCTGGAGTATGTCTGGAAAAGGCAAGCAAATTATAACTTAGTTCATAAAAACAACAGGCAACATGATTCTTACAGTGATCCACTGTTTTCTGAATTTCCCCTTGTTAAACCTCTGGAAATATCTTTACTTTTAAAACTACACCAGATAGTTTAGGTAGAATTAAGATAATTTTGTGTCCTTCTTCTAAACCCAAACTAAGTGATACAGTGAGTGGGCAATGCAGCAGGCAGCCAACCTACAAACTAGGTTTGGGCCACATATTCAATTGATTTCCACACAACATCTAGCCCCTGAATATCCTTCCAAAGTGCAAATCCACAATTTGAAAATCTAGATAGCAATGAACTGGAATCCCAAGAGGGCTTTCTGAAAGTATAATTTGTTGGACACTTCTAAAGTAAGAAATAATTCTGCTATTACTACCCTTTCAATTTCTGCACATGGACTACTCTTGGTTCAGCATACTTATCATGCTTGTAAGATCCCACCTAACATAGATCCCACCTAACAGAATATTCTAAATGTATTTGTATGATGCATTAGGTTTCTTTTTTTTTTTTTTTTTCTTTTTTCTTTTTTTTTTTTTTTTATTATTATTTTTTTTTCCAGTGGGTTTTGTCATACATTGCTATGAATCAGCCATGGATTAGGTTTCTATTGATGCTATTAATAACAGATGAATACTAACTTAGGGGCTTAACTAGCTCTCATGTATGATCTCACAGTGTCTGTGCTTCAGAAATATTAGAAAAACAGACAAGATTTGGGTTTTGGCATGAGTCCAAAGTTAAGGTGCTCTCAAGCCTATGCTCCATTCTGGAGGTTCTGTGGTTGTTCACAGATTTCAGTTCTAAATGGTTGCAGAACTAACTTTTCATTTTCTTTCTGGCTCTCTGCCCAGGGTTGTTGTCTTCTTCTGGATACCACCTGCATTCCTTGGCTTTGGTTCCTTTCTTCCAGCTTCCATGCCAACAAGTAAGAATGAAATTTTTCAAGTTTGAATCTCTGACCTCTCCTTGTGCCAAATATCTTCCCTGTCTTCCTTTTCTGTTGCATCTCTCTGACATGTTTATCTTCCTCTGCTTCTCTTAAAGGTCAGTGTGATTATACTAGATCCAGGATAATCTACTTATTTAAGGTCAGTTGATATGTACTCTTAATTTCATCTGAAAAATCCTTTCCCAGCAGTACAGAGACTTGTATTTGATTGAATGACCACAGGATGGGAATCTTGGGGTATCATTTTCAGAATTCTCCTACCACACATAGGAATTAAATTTAAGATTTTATTTTCATTTTTACAGTGCCTCACAAACTCACTTTTGGAACAGAAACATGATAAAATAAATAAGAGAAATAAAACTGTACACCTAAATACTGATTTGTTATTGGTAGTATATACTCAGTTGGGTGTTTTTATTTCTATGCTCTAAGGCAGGATGGTTGCTTTCCACGTTCCTGTGGACAGATCTTGCACTCTAGCATGTGTGCATAGACTTAGAGCACTGTATATAATTTAACTCAGCATTCGGTTCAGTTCAGTCACCCAGTCGTGTCTGACTCTTTGTGAGCCCATGGACTGTAGCACGCCAGGCTTCCCTGTCCATCACCAACTCCTGAGGCCTACTCAAACTCATGTCTATCACATCGGTGACACCATCTAACCATCTCATCCTCTGTCATCCCCTTCTCTTCCTGCCTTCAATCTTTCCCAGCATCAGGGTCTTTTCAAATGAGTCAGTTCTTCGCATCAGGTGGCCAAAGTATTGGAGCTTCAGCACCAGTCCTTCCAAAGAATATTCATGAGTGATTTCCTTTAGGATTGACTAGCTTGCATCCATTTCCCCCAAGGGTTGCTTATCAATGTCCTAGTGGCATGTTACTTTATTATTATTGTCACTGGTTGTCAGATATATTGTTCTCCACATCTTTAATTCTTGTCTGTCTGTATTTACACCTCCTGGTAGCAGATGCTGTATTTTCTACCCAGAAGAAAATCACTGGGTATCCTCTGCATTTCCCCTTTGCTATTGATACTCTCTATATGCTCAATCATCACATTGATTTTCCTTCTAACTTTAAAACAACAGTTTGACTGGGGTATGATTTCTGCTTGTAAAGATTATCATGTGCCTTATGCTCACAGATTAAATTTCAGTCAATGTTTGAGTGAATTACTACTGTTCCCACCAGGTGACCCTTGCTGAACACCTTTGGATTTATTTACTTTCTAGTTTGGCTCTTCTGGCTCAGGTCTATGTTTTCCAGGCTTTTCCTATATGTACCCAATCGAGGAAGGCTTGAAGTAAGCCTTGTTCACATTTCCAGTTCTCTAGTTCCACCAGTTTTCAGCAAAGTCATGTATTAAAAGGACCAGTCTAACTTTCTCCTTGCTCCCTCACATGGATTAACCCAGAAAGGACAAACATAATAAAATTGATTAGTGAGTGGTAAAGAACTGGGCCACTGTGACTCATCCCCTGGCTGAGGATAGTGCATCCTTTTTATTTTTGGTTGGGCTGCGTCTTTGTTGCTGCACCCAGGCTTTCTCTCTCTAGCGTGGCGGTCGGGCGCGCCTCTTTGCTGTGGTTCATGGGTTTCTCATTGTAGTGGCTCTCTCGTTGTGGATCACGGGCTCTAGGGCACAGGGGCTTCAGTAGTTGTGGATCGCGGGCTCTAGAGCCCAGGCTCAGCAGTTGTGGCACATGGGCTTAGCAGCTCCACAGCATGTGGGATCCTTCTGGACCAGGGATTGAACCCGTGTCTCCCTGCATTGGTCGGTGGATGCTTATCCACTGTGCCACCAGGGAAGTCCAGGATAGTGCGTTCTGTTACGTCCTCCAGTCCTACAGAAATCCTACTGGGCAAGCCTGTAGTTTGGGATGGACAAGTTCATCTAGAAGAACAAATATTAGGAAGCCAGGTTGTGGTCACATATAGAGGTCACGTTCTCCAAATCAGTTTCAGCAGTAATAAAGCTAAAGGTTTGCTCTCCATCTGCTCGACTCCATGATTATTTTCAGTTGGTTTGTAACTCACAAGGGAAGAAAAGCCATGATAAATTATGACCCCCTCAAAACCTTGCAGTATCTGACATATGCTCTGATTTTTATTCACCTCCTCTGCCACACACTCCATTTATTCAGTTTGTACTCCTGTTATTTGTTTTTTTCCCCCCTCCCAGGTGTTACAAACTCCCACTGCCTGACAGCTAAATTTCTGATTTTTTGATCCCCTGATACTTTCCCGATGACTAGCACAATGTCTGGCACACAGTCAAAATTCACTAAATATACTTTTAATACCTCCATTAAAACTGAAAGTCAATGTTGTCTTGGGTATAGCCTGCCTGAGAAATGGACACTGTCTGTTTTATGTTATCAAATAAATTATTTTATTAGCCTTCTACCTTAGCTTAGTTTGAACTTTAGTTCTTTTCCTTCTAACCCATTTTAATTTCTTTCCATTTAATTGACCAAGTGAAAAGAGGAAGGACTCTTTATCAAACAACTCTAAATATACATATGTATGTGTACATATATATATATATGTATATATGTATAAAAAAAAGTAATCCTCTTACATTTTTATCCTGTGTTCTTCACACACCTCCTTATAGTGCCTCTGCTCTAACGTGAGTTTATCTCTATGGCTCTGTTCCATATGGCACTGACAGAATCATTTTACCCTGAAACTTCTTACAGCATGCATTACTCTTTGTTTAAAAAAAAAATCAACACATATAAAGAATATTAAGCAAGTAACTTCATTAGATTCATGAAGTTTCTTCTGAAACAATATCTTAGTATTTCCTTAACCTCTGAGATTGGTTCTATTCTACACTCTACACCAGTTCACCAAGCCACCATCATTCCCTCATCACAGCATTTTTTTTTTTTTTAGGCTTTAGTCATCACAAGTATAATGATCAGTAAAACTTCAGTACTAGCTTTTCACCTTCAGTGTTTCTTATTCTTAAATGTCTTCAGAAGACTTCTGAAATCAGTGCGTTTCCAGAATTACATCATTCCTCAGGTCAGGAGTTTGTTTTAATGCTACTTCAAGCTAAAATTAATTACATGAAAGTTTAAGTCCCTCCAATAAGCCGATCCTAATTTCATTTATCCTTCTCTCTACGTATCTGTTAGCTTTATTTGAGGCACTCATGGCTTTGTTGATTCTCCTTTCATGCACATATCCAAATATATATCAAGCTTTAAAGCCAGATTGTAGGTATTTCTCCTTCCTTAGTATGCCTTGCGCCAAATGCATATCTTGTGTTTTCTCAAGAAATAACACTCTCTGGGAATTTCTCAGGAGTTAAAAATAATCATTTGAATTAGGGGAGAAGAAACTCAAATCTTAAGGCAATGTAGTTAAATAGCCAATCATCCCAGTATCCATATTAAATATGTGACTTTGCTCATATTAACTTTATTCAAATTAACTTTTTACTAAGTGCTGCATAATTTAAAGTACTTTACACAAATGAGATATCATGGAAAGAAAACTGGAGCTAGATAGTTAAAAATACTGACATTACTACAAAATGTAAACTATGGGTAATTATCATACATATTTCAACAATCTGGACCCCACAAACATTTTTCATGAATGCTTTACTTGGAAAGACTCTAATTCTCAAAAATTCTAAAGTTACATAAAAATAAGAGGAAAACACACAAAAAATTCCACCCACATAGCAACATGATCTTCACTTCCTACACATCTTTAGTGCATGTAAAATTCATTCACAGAAGCAAGGAAAATAATTACTTTGAATTCAGATCTGGTATATCTTAGCAGGTGGCGCTTAAAGTATAAAGTAATTTTTCAGATAGTGTCTTTAAAATGAATCATAAAGATTTCAAGGCCATATGTGTATTTAGTGGTAGATGTCAAAATGTTGTTGTCAATTACTTGGTTCTGTTGATCTGAATTATCAAGAGGTTTATTTGTAGACTATCTGAAATGTCCTTCACGTGAATAGCCCTAATGTGTATGCTTACATTATGTAGATTTTTTAAAATAAAATATATCAAAGAGCAGGATATGTGCTCTTTGATTGCACTTGGCATTCAGCTAGCTATTTTATATTGTCAGTTTATGTTCTATCTGTACACTGATTGGCAATTTAACATCATAAGCAGCCATACTCATGTGAAACCTGAAGCTTTACAGGATGTTTTTTAAATGCGAATGAGTTTACAGAGAACTCTGGACAGAGAAGAATAAAATTCATCTTAGGTAAAAGGTATAAAAATGCCATAATGTGAGTAACATCTCAAGATGTCCCTAATAGCATCACTTCCAACGCTTTTATCTTAGAAGCTCTTTATAAGGTAAGTGATACTCATGAGTTTGAGTAATAGGGCTTCCTAGTATATTTTATAAGAGATTATGAACTATATATATTTTAATTGATGAGGCAACAATATTAAAATATTATTTATTAAGCAGTTGAAGACTGAGAATTGTTTGCCAAAAATTGTGACTTTAAAGTAACTACAACTGTAACTTAACCTTTTGTCAGTAATTGGCAATTTAAACTTAATACTAAAGTCACCTGTTAGGTATACTAAATCCATACCACTGATATTAGAATAATGTTTGCCTTACTATTTTGCTGTATCTGACATGAAAGTATTTAGGAAATCTAATAGTCATGAATAAACAAGTTAACAAGGCAAGATATAAGTCAGTATAAAATCATATGTGCTAGAAATTAACCATTTATTCATTCATGAGTTCATTTAGTTATCTACAATTTTAAGTTGAGACTTTAATTGAGATTGTTAAAGATTTACTGAAGATATAAGGATAATACAGAGACATCCCATGTAGACACTACCTAATTTTCTCCAATGATACCATTTAAAAAAACCATTACTCAGTATCACAACCAGGATATTGTCTTTGGTAGATACTACCTGTCTTATTCAGATCTTCTCAGTTTAGCTTGTTTTCATTTGTGTATGTGTATGTATGTGTGCTTATTAAACTCTCTACAATTCTGTCATCTCTATAGGTATAAATATTCACCACCATAAGAATCTGTCCTCTTGCCTTTTATAGGTTTTATGGGGATATAAGTTTTCATTTCTCTGGAACACATGACCAAGTGTGCAATTGTTGATCTGACCTGGGTCATACAAGGGACTGCACATTTGGTTTTATAAGAAACTACAAAGCTAATTTTGAGAGTCGCTGTATCATTTTAAATCCTCACCAACAATATACAATTTTTCCAGTTTCTCTGAATCTTCACCAATATCTAGTGTAAAGAACTGAGACTCAGAGTTTAAGAGGACTTAACAAGGCTCTATACTTAGCAGTTAATAACCTAGCCAGACCAGCAATCTTTCAGGTTGCATTTTTATTATGTGAACTATGGAGCAAAGGAAGTCCATTTTCAGAGAGAGAAGACAATGAAAGGAACATAAGAGAAGCAGTGAGTGCTGGAGAGAGGAAGCTAACAACACGTCAGTCTTGGACCTGATGACTCTTCCTGAAGATGTGTGCCCTGTCCTTTCTTTAACATGGATTCTATGAGATATTTCAGTATATTCCCCCTCTTTATCTAGGTAGTTGTTGTAGCTAAAAATAAAACAAAACAAACATTTCTTCCTAATACACTAGGTGGTGAAGACTGTAACTGGGTTATGAAAGCTAAATAAAGGCTATTTCCTGAAATATATTGAAACTGCCAAAGTGCCAACGACTCTAGGTCAGATTTGAACTGTGCTCACATCTTGTTGCATTCTTAACATATGTACATCACCTAAGGTTGCAGTAATGATTAAATGAAGTTTTTTTTTTCCTTAAGGGTTTAGCACAATTCCTGCTGAGAATAAAAGTATATAATTTCTAATCATGAAAATACTTTTCAAGAAATCAAATGTGCTATTGTTAAGTAAGAAATTTTCATGGATTTTGGATGAAACTGCCCATCAACTAAGTCTAAATTTGGGGAAAAGATGGTATTGGCCTTGGAGCTTAACCCCCAAAAGGTATCATATTTAAAATAGTTTTTAATATTTATCTAGTTCAGAGCTTAAGGTTATTAAGATTTATTTAGTGATTAATGAAGGGATTATGGGAAAGAACTGCCAGTAGCAATTCCTAATATTACTAACCAATGTGCTGTGATTGTGTGTGTGTCTGGAAAAGTGAAAGTGTTAGTTGCTCAATCATGTCCAACTTTTTGCGACCCCATGAACTCCTCTGTCCCTGTGGCTCCTCTGTCAATGGGATTCTCCAGCCAAGAATACTGGAGTGGGTTGCCGTTCCTTTCTCCAGGAGATCTTCCCAACCCAGGGATCAAACCCAGATCTCCCACCTTGCAGGCAGATTCTTTACCATCTGAGCACCAGGGAAGGCTCATGTCTGGGGAGAGAAATAAAAATGTCCTGTGCCTCTTCTGTAGAGAAGGCTCCTAAGTGATCATTTTGGTGGTTTCTCCCCACTCCCTACCATCCACACTCTCCCTTTTCCCTCACTTACCCCAATACTAATAACGACTCATTAAAGGATCCCCTTCAACTATAAAATATGGTTCTCCCTCTAGGGTAATCCTGGTAAATAAGATGCTTTCTGCATCATTGCCTTCCAACGATATTCTGACAATCCTTATAGATTACAGCCCTAGGCAACTGTCCAAATGACTTATCCTATAATCTCCCTCTGGGTGCCCTTTTTGAAGATAGAACATTTCCTTCTGTTCCCAGCCAACAAAGAGACCCTGCTTATTGATTAACAGAGACAAACTTGTCCCCACAAATCAGAGCTCCTCATTCATGATACACTTGGCATAACTCTGGAAAGAGAAGACAGACTTCTTTCACCTAATCTTGTATTCTTGAGTTTTTAAGAAGTCATATTTAATGAAGGATTTTCACATTAAATCAATCATGGCCCGGTACTCTTTAAGTTTCTCATTATTTGAAAAATTGTTAAAGAAACTAACTGCCAGCTTTTAGGACTTATATGATTAAAGCTTCCAGTTATGGGCATCAAGTGATATGACATCTTAGAATTATCACAATTTGTAAATAATGCTTTTTTTCTCTTTTATTTTTTAAATTATGAAAGTATAAGAACACATTTACATGACATTTGGAACATATAGAACAAAGCTACATATAGTTCCACCATATATTACAATTATTTTTAAGTAGAATAATTAAGACTTTTAGTTGGAATTTTAATATCAAACTCACAAAAATTAATAAAATGAATATACAGAAAAGTAGAAGGGTACAGTATACCTGAAAAGCACCATGAACCAACTCAACATAATTAAGATTTATGCAATTTTCACACAACAGCAGAATACAAATTTTCTTCAAGTTCCCATAGACTATAAACCAGGAGACACTGGAACATATTCAGGGACATAAAACAAGGTGCGAAATTCAGGATCTAAAGGTAATGAAATCATACAGAGTCTGTTCTCTTATCACTGTGGGATTATGTTAGAAATAATATTCAAAGAAAAAGAGACACAGAGGTATAGAACAGACTTTTGGATTCTATGGGAGAAGGCGAGGGTGGGATGATCTGAGAGAACAGCATTGAAATATGTATATTATCAAGTGTGAAACAGATCACCAGTCTAGGCTGAATGCATGAGACAAGGTGCTCAGGGCTGGTGCACTGGGACGACCCAGAGGGATGGGATGGGGAGGGAGGTGGGAGAGGGGATCGGGATGGGGAACACATGTAAATCCATGGCTGATTCATGTCCATGTATGGCAAAAACCACCACAATACTGTAAAGTAATTAGCCTCCAACTAATAAAAATAAATGAAAAAAAAGTAAATAAATAAATAAATAAATAAATAAAGATATTTGAAAATAACCCACATATTTTCAAGTTCAATGCAATATTTACCAAGAGGGATCTTTGACTTAGCCATTGAAAGCCTCAATAAAGTTAGAAGACTGAAAAAACATGGAGGGTGATTGCAGAGAAGAAAATAAATACTATGTTGAAAAACAAACAAACAAACCAAAAACAGGGAAGTGGCATGTGATACAACATTATTAACTAAAATACTGATTTTGCTCAAATTTCACAAAATTTCATGCTAAAAATCATGTCCATTATCTACTTTCATTTCTTATTCAAGATTCTATATTGTATTTAGTTTCACTGAGCAGCTTCAGCTGCATGCAACAAATTCTAGTAAATTCTTTTAATTTTTATTCTGTTACAAATATCTTCTAATTTTCCTAGTCATGACTTCTTAGATACACCCATCATTTAAAAGTGGACATTTAATTTCCAAATACACAGGGTTTTAAAAGTATATTTGACATGAATTTCTCATTTAACTAATACTGCATTTTAAACTTTTATCTTTCTAATTTATTACCTAATTTAAGGACAGTAAGTACAAATAAGTGATGCTCAGCAAATGATGACATTCTCACCAAGTTAGTCTGTTTCCCTAATGAAATTTGGCAAGGTAAAATGTACTTCATTAGATACATGGGAAGAAATTAATTGTAGGGCCAAGTTTGACCTACCATAGCATTTCTACAATTTTTTGGCAGAAGGAGCAGTTGTTGATTTTCTATGTCCACATCTAAACAAAGACAATGGCATGAGTTCTTGTATTTATAAGTGAAAATTAAAACGGATAAACAACAAGGACCCACTGTAGACCACACCGAACTCTGTTCAATGTTATGTGGCGGCCTGGATGGGAGGGAAGGTTGGGGGAGAATGGATACATGTATATATGTGTGGCTGAGTCCTTCTGCTGTTTGCCTGAAACTACCACAACACTGCTAACTGGCTATAGTCCAATACAAAATAAAAAGTTGAAAAAAAAAAAGCCAAAAAACAGCACTTTCATTTTCTCAGATAATGTTGAGAAATTCCAGAGGGCATGGTCTAAACAGGTTTCTCAGGATCTCCTCTCCCACCGCTTGGCCATAATACAATGTTGCTTTGGAAGCACTAAGAAAGAAGTGTGGCCACACCAGTTTGGGAGCATTGCAGGCCTCCAGTGTCTGCCACTGCTCTTTCTCTTCCAGCTTCCATTGAAGGGACTCTATCAGCCCTCGGTATTTCATCTTCTGTGTGGGACACACATTCATTTAATTTTTCAACACAGAGCAGAGAGCCAGAGCTTTTATGATAACAGGGTATAGAAAATGGAATTAAAAGACAGACAACCTCTGCAACGACCTCATACATTTGCAGATGGATTCACTTCCATGGCTGGCTGCCTGCTTCATGTGACAAAGACCATTTCCCCCATCATCTGATGTATCATCATGCTTTAAAATGCAAGCTAAACCTATTATGGGAATCAATTCGTAATCCTTGCCCATTATCGTTTCATGCTCTCAAATCTATCTCTTAATAGGATACTGAGAGTGGAAATGTCAAGGTGTCAGCAAAGCAATCATATGGAAGCACCACACCAATAGATGTCACAGAGTTGGGGTTATTTTTATACATCAACCCCGGGTCTCCTACATTGCAGGCAGAGTCTTTACCAGAGTCTTTACTCAGAGTCTGAGCCACCAGGGAAATTCATATTAAACCACAAGACATCAGCGTGACATTCCAGATTAAAAAAAAAAAAAGAAAACAACAACTGTTCAACTCTATCTTATTAAGGGTAAAAATCATATAATTGAATTTCAACAAGATTTACATTACTAAACATAAATACAGTGAAAGCAAGTGTATTTATAAATTTCAGTTCAGTTCAGTTGCTTAGTCGTGTCTGACTCTTTACAACCCCATGGACTGCAGCACGCCAGGCCTCCCAGTCCATCACAAACTCCTGGAGTTTATACAAACTCATGTCCATTGAGTCAGTCATGCCATTCAATCATCTCATCCTCTATCGTCCTCTTCTCCTTCCACCTTCAACCTTTCCCAGCCTCAGGGGCTTTTCAAATGAGTCAGTTCTTCGCATCAGGTGGCAAAGTATTGGAGTTTCAGCTTCAAAATCAGTCCTTCCAATGAATATTCAAGACTGATTTCCTTTAGGATGGACTGGTTGGATCTTCTTGCAGTCCAAGGGACTCTCAAGAGTCTTCTCCAACACCACAGTTCAAAAGCATCAATTCTTCAGCACTCATCTTTCTTTATAGTCCAACTCTCACATCCACACATGACTACTGGAAAAACCATAGCCTTGACTAGACAGACTTTTGTTGACAAAGTAATGTATCTGCTTTTCAATATGATGTCTAGGTTGGTCATAGCTTTCCTTCCAAGGAGTAAGCGTCTTTTAATTTCATGACTGCAGTCACCATCTGCAGTGATTTTGGAGCACCCCAAAATAAGGTTTGCCAGTGTTTCCACTGTTTCCCCATCTATTTGCCATGAAGTGACGGGACCAGATGCCATGATCTTAGTTTTCTGAATGTTGAGCTTTAAGCCAACTTTTTGACTCTCCTCTTTCACTTTCATCAAGAGGCTCTTTAGTTCTTCTTCACTTTCGGCCATAATGTTGGTGGCATCTGCATGTCTGAGGTTATTGATATTTCTCCTGGCAATCTTGATTCCAGCTTGTGCTTCCTCTAGCCCAGCATTTCTCATGATGTACTCTGCATATAAGTTAAATAAGCAGGGTGACAATATTCGGCCTTGACATACTCCTTTCCCTATTTGGAACCAGTCTGTTGGGCAGTCTAACTGTTGCTTCCTGACCTGCATACAGGTTTCTCAAGAGGCAGGTCAGGTGGTCTGGTATTCCCATCTTTTTCAGAATTTCCCACAGTTTGTTGTGTCCTACACAGTCAAAGGCTTTGGAATAGTCAATAAAGCATAAGTCATTTTTCTGAAACTCTCTTGATTTTTTGATGATCCAACAGATGTTGGCAATCTGATCTCTGGTTCTTCTGCCTTTTCTAAAACCAGCTTGAACATCTGGAAGTTCACATTTCACGTATTGCTGAAGCCTGACTTAGAGAATTTTGAGCATTACTTTACTAGTGTGTGAGATGAGTGCAAATGTGTAGTAGTTTGAGCATTCTTTGTCATTGCCTTTCTTTGGGATTGGAATGAAAACTGACCTTTTCCAGTCCTGTGGTCACTGCTGTGTTTTCCAAATTTCCTGGCATATTGAGTGCAGCACTTTCACAGCATCATCTTTCAGGATTTGAAATAGCTCAACTGGAATTCCATCACCTCCACTAGCTTTGTTCATAGTGATGCTGCCTAAGGTCCACTTGACTTTGCATTCCAGGATGTCTGACTCTAGGTGAGTGATTATACTATCATGATTATACGGGTTGCGAAGATCTTTTTTGTATAGTTCTTCTGTATATTCTTGCCACCTCTTCTTAATATCTTCTGCTTCTGTTAGATAATTTTAGTTGAATATAAAATCTTACTGGGCATGAGACGAAATGGTGGCATGAGAAAACTTATGCCGGGAACTTTAAGAATCCCAATAGTCACTTATTATTGTACAGTTATCTTTGTCCATAAGCTAAGTAAGTACAAGACAAGATTATGTAAGATTTTTTTCCATTAAGGTCTCTTCTATAACAATCTCTACATAGACACTATAGTCTGTCATGCAGTTGTACTATTTTATAATAAAAATTACATATTGTCAAATATATCTATTAAATAAAAGCTGAAATCTAAGTGCATTTTACAAAAAAATAAGAAGTTTTTTTAAAAAAACAAAAATGCTAAGCATTTTATCATTGTGCATGCTCAGTTGCTAACTTCTGTCTGATTCTGAGACCCCAAAGACTATAGCCATCCAGGGGATGCCCTCTGTCCATGGGATTTTTCAGGCAAGAATACTGGGGATACTACTCCAGGGGATCTCCCTAACCCAGGGAGATGTCTCTTGTGACTCCTTCATTGACAGGCATATGGATTCCTTACCACTAGTGCCACCTGGGAAGCCACATTTTACCCAAGGTCATCTTAATTAAAAGATGAACTAGAAATAAGAAATGAAATTTAGTAAATGCCTGCCTGACTGGGCTCTTAATATTGCAAAGTCTTCTAATTGGCATTAATATTACAACAGAGATGTCAATTCCAGCCTTCTGTGCTGCCTAGTACAGATTGCATTTTATTAGTCTAAAGACACAAATGATTTGAAGTGATAATTAAAATGTTTCTTTAGTCAGTCCTATTTTATTCCTTGTCAACTAATTCAAGGTCACATGCCATTGTCCAGTGTTACATTCTACACTTCAAACATTTTTCTAATTTATTTTACACCTATAAAATATTTATGGCTGTTTATATTTTCAATATACCTTGGGATGGTCTAGCAACTAATTGTAATTAACTTCAAATAGTCTTATGATATAACACAACATTTCCATTAATTTAGTAACTCAAGCTCACAGGCACATAAATTTGTAATGTAAGCAGAGTTATTTCACAATTCAGAGGCATATGTTTGCTTACTTTTCTTGGAAAAATGACAGTCATATCTTTCTTAAGGAACACATTAAATAGCAAAGCTAACCTTATATATTACGGTTTTTGGTTTAATTCTTCTTGACAAAGGATATGAAAAGAAATCAGGGACTTCCCTGGCTAAGACTCTGTGCTCCCAATGCAAGGTGCCCACGTTCAAGCCCTGTTGAGGGAACTAGATTCCACAAGTGTTAGTCACTCAGTTGTGTCTGACTCTTTGCATCCCCATGAACTGCAGCCCACCAGGTTCCTCTGCCCATGCAGTTCTCCAGGCAAGAATACTGGAGTGGGTTGCCATTTCCTTTTCCAGGGGATCTTCCCGACCCAGGGATATGAACCTGGGTCTCCCCTACTGCAGGCAGATTCTTCACCATTTGAACTACAGGGAAGCCCAAATGCCTCAAGTAAAAGATCTTGTATGCCTCAATGAAGACCCAGTACAGCCAAATAAATAAATAATAAAATACTAAAACAAAGAAGAGACAAAGAGACTATAGGTTGGGCATCTCCTTGGTGACATGTAGTTTTCTTTTAATTGTAATACTTTTGCAGTCAACCAATTTCGACGCATATAAGTTATTCAATTGTCTATTATTTACTACTTGTATTGATAGGTTTAGCTTTCTACCACCATGTGCTCTAAATTTCATGCTGCCTGAAGCACTTTTATGCTATTCTTGACTTTGGAATAGGTATCTGAAATGGGTACCTGAATAAGCCTACCTAATCCAAAGCGCAAATGCACACTGCTGGTTATAGCTATTTGTGGATTCAAAAGGACTTTGTATCCTGCTCCTACTTCTCAGGTTCTTACTGAGATCCCATACACAAGCCCTACTTGACAATCTAGTTCAAATAACTGGGCTCTGGTTTTTTCTCCCTTGTGCTAGAATCCCAGCCTTGATACCCTGCTTATAGCATGATGGATTCAGTAGATGGCTTTAATTTTCATCAGCCCTGCAGTTCCATTCCTGAGCCACTGTTCTAGTGCCCAGTTATACGAAAATTGGGCAAACACACAGAGACCTGAAATAAATAACACTCTGCTTCGTCTTGACTGCCCAAACTCACACCTTCTCCAATGAATAGGGTAACTGTTTTTTTAACATATTATTATTCACTTGTGAATATTATTCACATGGAACAATATGCTATGTGACATATGCATGCAAACCAATATGACTATATGATCCATATACATGTTTGTTTCTGTTTCCCCAGTTTTACTTTTGAGAAAAATTTACAGGGGAATTTATTTTCATTACAAAGAAACATGTACATGTCACTTCCAAGGTCCTTAACCAGTAGGGTTCTGATGGTCTATAAAACATGATTTAATTTATAGAAAGTCAGTATGCACACAATTTGATTACAAAGTTCAGTTTGCACTGTGTTGATTTCTGCTTTCATTGGATTCATAAAGACTGCATAATAAAATCCAAATCCTCTTAATTAGCACAAAGAGTTCTTCTCGGTTATTGATATCTCTAGCAGTCTCACACAATAAATTGTTTTATTTTGTTTTGTTTTCCTTTTTAGAGGTCTTAATGTCCTTGTGTTCTCCCTTGCTCTGTGTTTGCCTAGCAGACATGTATTCCTTCTCTAAGGTAAAGCTCCAATGGCAGTATTTTAGTAAAGCTTTCCAGCACTCTGATGAGAAAAATTAACTGCCTCACAACTGTAGAGCCGGTATGTGGATTTCAGTATAGCATAATATAATATGATTATAAAGGAAAATACCTTCAAAGTCCTCTGTTAGTAAACTAAAATATTTAAAAACATATAAACATTAAATCTAGAGTTTACAAATTAAATACAAAGAAAATCAAAATATGAAATTCAAGTAACAAGAGTAACTTAATATGCAGTTAAATCAGTGCTCACAGTGCTGTCAGCGTACTTACTACATGAGTCCAAGTTCCTTTGAATCATAAGAAAAGACATTTGTCCTAGAACTTTTCTCTGTCAAATTGCAAAATCCAAGTTTACCTCATTAAATTAAGTTTGCTTCATCAAAATTAAACACTATTTGAACTTTATTTGAAAGAAAAAATCCTTATTTTGTTTTAAAAATCAATCATAATCACAGTATCTGTATTTTTTTTTCAATTTTCTAAAGACAGTTGTAAAACTCTGAGAGGTGTCCATTAATATGATTTTGGATTGTTGGATAGAAATAAATGCCTTGTATATTCTTTTCATTCATGTACAAATTATTCCATCCTAATTTTAGTGAGATATTACTTGATGTCTATAATGAATCTGAGTTAACTGTAAATGTTAGAGATACCAAGCCAAGCAGTACTCGATGTAAGCAGCACTCTATTATTTCAGTGAATTATAGTGCTTTTATCCTTTTCTTTAATAATCATTTCAAAAATAATTACATTATCACCAGTTCTGGTTAGTTAATGTTAGTTGTTTAGTTGTGTCCGACTGTTTGCGACCCCGTGGACTGTATCCAACCAGGCTCCTCTGTCCATATGATTTCCCAGACAAGAATACTGGAATGGGTTGCCATTCCCTTCTCCAGGTTATGTGCTGAGAAACTAAGATATAAATTTTAAATAGCCTGGATTCCAAATTATGAAAAATCAAAAAATTTATGATTGCAGAAGTATATAGTAGCACCTATAAAATGAAGTTATTTACAAAGCCAGTATTTTATAAATGGATTATTAAAAATTCTTTTATGTCATAAGACTTTACTGAAGATAGCATTTCTGATGTGATTAAATGGTCAAACTTAGTAAGTCTATGTGAGATTTTTCCATGCTTAAGGGGTCTGTCTGTAAGGTTATATCAGCACAATTAGTATAGCATAATTAGGTGAATCAGCTATAAAGAGGGCTGACTTTTATACTGTTGTGTGTGTGTATGTTAGTCACTTAGTCATGTCTGACTCTTTGCAATCCCACAGGCTGTAGCCTACCAGACTTTTGTCCCCGGGATTCTCCAGGCAAGAATACTAGAGTGGGTTACCATTCCCTACTCCAGGGTATCTTCCCCATCCAGGGATCAAACCTGGGTCTCCTGAATTGCAGGCAGATTCTTTACCATCTGAGCCACCTGTGAATTCTATAATTTAAACAGCTGTTGAATGAAGGGTTTTAGTTTAAAAAAAAAGAAGCTCCCAATGCCTGATATTCAACTTTATACAATGAAAAATCCTTCCTATTGAGAAATAAAATTGAGTTTATTAATGCATAAGAATTCACAACTATAATATGAAATTATATGAATTATTATTTAAAACAATATAAATATGATAATAATCATGTCATCTACTGTGTCTAAGAAAGCGTGGTAAGTATTTTGGGTGACACTGTTTGAGCCGGAAGTCAGCTAGCTATGAACAGAGGAAAGGGAGGACATGGGCCAGGTGGCAGGAAACCATTCATCTTTTGAATGAGAGGGTCCCTTGGGCAAGCAAAGAAAAGCAGGAACCTCTAGGATGACAGGAAGCCACACACCTTTTTGTGACAGAGGTCCCAGAGGCAGACAAAGCAAGGTGGAAAAAGGCAGGAATCTCTTATGTGCAAATGTAAACTTTTGCTCCTTCTGTCTTCATTAGCGTAAAACTAACCTTGCAAATAAGAAGTACGCATCAGGCTCCAATGCCATGACACTCTGATCAAGACTAAATGACAAAAATCTCTCCTCCTGTCAGGACGTCAGGAAGGTGGATTTGGGATGAAAACCAGGAAAATCAACTCAAAACCCCTCCCTCCTCAATGAATATTCTGCTCAATCATTTTCACAGCGCTATAACCAGCTGGCCAAAGAAACCCAGGGCGAGTGCTCACTGAGCCCGCCTGCCGCACCTGAGAAAGTGTGCATGTGTGTGTGTTAGTCACTCAGTCATGTTCGACCTGTGGACTGTGGCCTGCCAGATTCTTCTGTCCATGGAATTCTCCAGGCAGGCATACTTGAGTGGGTTGCCGTTTCCTTCTCCAGGGGATCTTTCCGACCCAGGGATCGGACCCAGGTCTCCTGCACTGCAGGCAGACTCTTCACTGTTCGAGCCCCCAGGAAACCCCAAGAGAGAGTCTAAGGTTGCTTAATAAATTTTACTCATGTTGCTTTGTTGAACTCCGTGTCTTCTCTCTAAATTCTTTCCGAGATGAGACAAGAACCTGTTCTTGGTAACAACATGAAATTGGATAAGGGGCTAAGAATATTCTTAAAGTTTCATAAGACTTTAAGCTTTCTTTAAAGACCAAGGACCCTGGAAATTCCTTTTGGGTAAGCAAAAATATAAATATAGGTAATATATAGTGTTAATTGCATTTCATTTTTTTCTGTTTAAATGCAAACACATAGGCTTTATAACATCATTTATTCAAAATTCTCTAAATTTGAAACAAGGATTTAAAAAAATATTATTCACATAAAAAGCAGTATCTCAAGGAATTTCATGAAGATGAGAACAACCTGAGAAAGGTAAAAGACTTTATATTGAGATATAATCCAGCATATACTGATTCAGCTGGTCTGTGATGTGGTCTAGGCACTACTATATATTAAAATATAATTTTAAAGGTCCACAGCTAATTCTGACATGCTGAGTATTTTACAATGCTCAGTTGTAAACCCCTGAACACACTTTTATGTGTAAACTGTGATTTAAAAGTCTGAAAGTACATACACTAATATACTTTTAAAGTATATAAACTAATACTCAGTTTTAATATCAAAATATATTTTTTTCATCAGCATGTGAAATATTATAAAATTCACATTATTAATGGAAGTTTATGTGAACAGAATTTTAGTGCATGTTTGTGCATATACCATCATATATATATATACATGTATATATATATATACATACATACATGAACATATACATATACACATAATTTTTGTTGAAATAACAATCAGATATCTTACATGCCTTACAAAAAATGATACATGTGCCTATAAAGCAAAAATTCAGAATTAAACATAGGGGATAAAAGAAAGAGGAAATGTAGAGGGAACTATTACCAGAGGATAAGTTCCATATTAATATAGAAATTATAGTCAGGAGAGCTATAGCTGTGCCTTGCTGTGCATGACACCCAAAAAAGCAATTAAGAAAAATATTTGCCAGATGGCTGCATGCAATGATATGAATAAATTGGCAACAAGCCAATTTTTCTAAAATCTTTTGCTATTAGAAAGCAGAAGTATCAGTGGTTTTATAAAGGTTATTTCAAAAAAAACATGGACTGTTTCATTTCAGTCTGTGTAAATATTCATGGCAGAACCTTTGGGGTCCATTTTAACCTCATTTCCAAGGTTAGATGACTTTTCATCAGAGTATTGGCTAGATTCCAAATCTGTTTGTCAGTGTGGCCTTCATTTCGGCCTTAAAAATTATACTAGGTTTGAAAATGTATTTCAGAAAAAGAAAAACAATTGAGCAAAACAAGCTACCAAAGAAATCCCTTTGTCTTAATTGATTAGTATAAATTAGGTAGCACAAGGTTATAGAGAATATATTTACTATCAAATATAGCAAAGCTACTGGAAGTCTCAAAGATAAAATAGGCCCACAAAAATACTTTGAGCAACAACTATTGAGGCACCAAAAATATCCACTGTATATTGTTGCCTTGGCTTGCTATAAATAAATGTCATGCTTAGATGTTAGTTGTAGATGTCAAGGTCAGAGCTTAAAGCTGTAATCCTAAGAACCAAGGAATACCACAGTAGAATCACTTTTAAATGACTCTTCTACCCAATAAGTACACACATTTCAAAACTGAAGATGGAGTATACGTAGTAACTAGAAGTCAAAGTGGCCCGGTACATCAGGAGATAACTGTTGACATTCAATTAACAGTACTGAATGAATGAACAAATGGCATCCAGTGTTAAACAAAGCATGGAAAACATTATGTTGATTATAAGAAGAAACATAAACTAAATTAATGAATATAAGTAAATTGATTTTAAATCAATATGGTCCAAAGTAAATGCTTAGTGAATCTAAATTCTAAGTAAGTCTCTATGTTTATAATATAACATGTAATAATAAATATGTAATACATAACATAGATTGACCAATTATATCACAGTGATATAATAATCAATTTCTCAATATTGATGTATTTTCTGAAACAAGGGAATTCTTAAATTTTATTTAAGTACTGAGAAACAGGCCAAGCAATGGTCAGCTGTGAAATTTCCACCCTGTGCCGAGCTTAGGTTTTCTACAGAAAAACAATATCACTTCAAGTTTTTTATTCCGTCACTCATAAAGTATCAATTGAGCATCTACCATATGTTAGGAAAGGCTCTAGACCTGCAGGTTCATGAATGAGTAATGCAAAATTTGTACCCTATAGCAAATCACATTACTGGGGCATCTTACCCACAGTTCAAAACTTTACTTATTCAGAGGCCAGTACATATGTATATGAGATTATAAATACCCTGAAAGGACTTAAGATAGGCAAAATGTTGTTGTGGTTCAGCTGCTAAGTCGTCCGACTCTTTCTGACCCCCATGGACTGCAGCATGCCAGGGTCCTCGGCCTTTCACTACCTCCTGGAATATGCTCAGATTCATGTCCATTGAGTCAGTGATGCTATAGAACCATCTCATCCTGTCATTTAACCCATCTGTGAAAAGTTTGTGCATTTGACTCTTATAAGCTTTCAGAAAATTATTCCAGAGTATAGAGGCTAATTTTTCAGATTTCCTAGGTGAAATATGCAAAAACAAGAAAAAAATAAGAAGATCTAGAGCTAGATATTAATGAGAAAGAGAAAAAAAATCAGACAAAATAATTATCATATCCATAAAGAGCCAATCAATTTAAAAACAAATTACCTTTATATAGAAGGTTTTACTGAGAAGGCAATGGCATCCCACTCCAGTACTCTTGCTTGGAAAATCCCATGGACAGAGGAGCCTGGTAGGCTGCCATCTATGGGGTCGCACAGAGTCGGACATGACTGAAGTGACTTAGCAGCAGCAGCAGTACAAGGTTTTAATCCTTTTCTACTTTGAAAATTTTTGTTACTGACTCATTTGAGTCTTATATTATAAGACATAATATGTCTTATAAATATATTATAAATAAGATTATAATTATAATCTTATAAATATATGTCTCAAAATATTTTAAACAAAATATAAATACAAATATATAATATGTTAATACATTATACAGCTATGTATTTACATTAAGTATAAAATAAATAATACAATATAAAATTATAAAATAAGAGTCCCAACTTTAACAATTATATTTAAACAGAGTTCAATTCATAAAATCATTGGTTCAGTAGGTGCTGTAACTAGAGACAACTATTATTCATAATGACCATCACAGAAGTAAACAATTAAATCTCACATGCTCTGATAAAAAAAGTGGGAAAATATACATTGTAGAAAGTTAGCTCTCTCATACTGATGGAGAGCTACTGCCCTCAACCTATGGAAACAGACTATCTGAGGCCAGGTGTATATTATCAAGAGATTAAAATCGCATCTAGGGTGAAGAACAAATGCTTTACATACTACTTCATTGCATCTGTTGAGAAGATTTTAAAAATGTATATTAGAAACAACTGCGATGAACTACACTCTGTATGCAGTTTAAGGATCACAGATAGCATTTAGTGACACTTAAACTGTTTCAGTCTTCTGGCTTGTCTCTTTCTTCTGGATAATGCTTTTCTTTCCATTAATTGATATATGAAGCTCACTGTTGACCTTTTTATGTCAGAAAAAGGTCTGTGGTCATTTGTTGTTGCTGAGCCATATTTAGAGTAGCTGAGCTAGGATTCTTCATTTGAAAATTCTTAGAAGATACTTAGTTCTACAATTCTAGCCTTCACCAACTATCCACAGAAAATAGCATTTGTCTCCTTAAGAGGCAGGCAGGCTCAGTCTCACAGTCATGTCTTTGGGATCCTATGAACTGTGGTCTGCCAGGCTCCTCCGTCCATGGGATTTCCATGGGTTGCCATTTCCTTCCCCAGGGGATCTTCCTAATCCCAGGGATAAAACCTGTGTCTCCTGCATTGGCAGGCAGATTCTTTACCATTGAGACTTCTGGGAAGTCCATTCCTTGCTAATACAAGACCATGGTCTTGTGGGGGGTGTCTTGTCTTTAGCTACTAATCAACAATTTCAATCAGCCCAAAAAGCAAGTTCCTTGGAACCAGATGCAATAATCACAGTCATAGCCTCACTTCTCATATCTCTTAATACCAACTCATAAAATAAACTGTAAATGTGTATGGCAAAGAAATGGAACAAAAATGGGGAAACTGTTTTACTATGGAGATGGAGTTAATTATCTGCACTTATAGTATCAGCAAGTATCAGAAAGTTTTCTCTCTCATATTCCATATTCATTATATTATTCCAAAAAAAGTGCTTAGAAGATAAAATACACAGTAAAATCATAAATATGTATTTTTCAATCAACTATTCACTACTAGGCATTGATACAGTTGGAAGACAAAAGGATAAAAGTCTATGGACATAATCACCACATCCAAAAATTTACAGTCTACAGTTAGCAGAGTATAAGATAAGAACACACACACACATTTAAAATACAGATTTTATTTTTCAAAGATGGAACCAAAATGTGGTTAAGGGGGTTGAGGTTCAAAGAAGTGAAGAACCACAATAATTAGAAAACTGTTTTAGAACAATCGTGTTTTGTTTCTTGTCACTAATTTATCCAAACATAGCAGATAGCATTTTAAGTTAAACAGCAAATACAATTTTAAAAGATGTAATCTGCTTTTGTAATATGCATTATTGTTTTCTATCTTTTTTATCTCTTAGGACTGGAAAACATAATTAGCTGGAAGAACTACTAATGAAAGGCAATGAAGATTTGAATGTTCTTACTGGTATGGTGTTGTTTTATATGGAATTCTCAGAATCTACCCTTGAGATTTGATTGACTACATGAGTCATGCCACTTCTGAGAAGCATCATACAGTGTTTCCTGGTATGAAATAAGTGTTGACTCAAATAAAAGCTCATTTCATTGTTATACAAATCAAAGCACCCCTTTTCAAGTACATTTTCTATTTCTTTTTTCATGGCACTGTTACTAGGGGTCAAGTCAGGATTTCATAGGGACAGTGGATCTATCAGCTAAGCTAGACCAGTCTTAATTTTGTCTTGGTTTGTAAAGCTCTCTCCTCTTTTTAAGTCTGCTTCCTTCAAAAAAGTTGAGACATTTCCTTATTACAAACTCTTCAAACTGTGGGCACAGTCTTGACATGACTGCAAATAAATAATATTGTTAGTATGTATACCAATAAAATTATAAGTTGAATTATCATACTGTAATTTTCCCTTTCAACGGTCATTTATTAGAATGTGTAAGTCATTCATGCAGTATTCAAAGTTAGGGCTTCCAGATTCTAACCTTTGAAGTGCTTGATCTAACAGGAGACATTCAAGATATTACATAAATAACTCACATACCTAGCATTTTATAGGTATTTTAGAAAATTATATAAAAGGGAAACAAAGTTTGCATGCTGAAGGTTTTACAAACAATCTGAAAGTATAAAGTAAATATACTTTACCCTGTTTTATAGAAAACAGTCTTTATGTATATGTGCATTTCCTGCATAGATAACCTTATTTTATTATTATTTTGTTCTCTATTGAGGTCATGACCTAAGGTCATCCACAGCTTGTTAAGTCCATCTTTTGAATGAACTCCATCTTGATCACCAAGATCAAGGTTAGTAGAATGTTAATTTTCTTTTGATGTTTGCATTCATTTTGTTTTATCTCTGAGATGATGGCAAAAACAACTTTGAATGCTTCATTCTAGCCTCTAATATTTACATTCATTAAGAAATTATGTATCAAGTATATGTTATATACCAAGTGCTGTGCTATAGATTTAGGATACATCACATATTAATATATAAGAAAAACACAGACAAATTTACAACATCAGGCAGGAACCCTGAAGAACACTATGTCTTTTTCTGCTCCAATATCCTTAGACCAGTAACTATTATTAACAAACCCTGAGAAGAAAATCTTGAGGACAAGAGTCAGAGAGGTAAAAACAATTTTCTTTCCTTTGCTAGCCTTGGATACCCAACATTTGATTTTATTAAGTGAATCAGCAGGTTTCCTCACAACTTCCAAAGCATTTTAATCCATCCTTCTATAAGGTATGAAATACCCTCTTCATATCCTCTTCATGGTATGAAAGTGCCAATTTAGTGCATTTTTGATATAATTTTCTTCCCAGTAAAATACATTCTGGCCAAAGTGAAAGAAAATATCTTCTTTTGTTGTATTCTGCATGGTTATTCTAAATCAAAGTAAAAGGAAAAAACAAACTCATACTAAGTTTAATTACATTAAAATGCAATATTACACATTTTGAAAATAGACTTATTGAGGGAAATATATATTAAACAATTAAATGGATTCTCTTTGGGTAGATGGGAAGTAGCTAAAAAAAGGTCTAAGGAATAGAGATGCAGAAGTAGGGAATGGATATATGGACCCCGGGGAGGAAGGGGAGGGTAAGACAAAGTGGGAGATTGGGATTGGCATGTATACACTCCCACATGTAAAAGAGCCAGTTGATGGGAACCTGTTCTATAGCACAGGGAACTCAGCTCAGGGCTCTCTCATGACCTAGGTGTGTGGGATGGGGTGGGGGTGAGACGGAGATCTAAGAAAGAGGGAATATATGTATACATGTGGCTGATTCACTTATTGTATAGAGAAACTAATACAACATTGTAAAGCAATTATACTTTAATTTAAAAAAAGAATTCATGTGTGTGTGTGTATATATATATATATATAATTAATAAAGTGTTATATTATTTCCCATAGTCCTAACAAGAGTCATATAAACCAGGTGAAGGGGGTAGTATTGATATTAACAGAGGAAAAAACCAAGGCATGGGAAGTATCAGTTCTATCTCTAGTCAGAGCAATGTGGAGACAACCTTCAGATCCAATTTTTTGTCACAAATTGTGCAGTGCTTTCCATTTCCCCGTGTCTACTGATATTTGGGCTTCCCTTGTGGCTTCACTGGTAAAGAATCCACCTGCAATGCAGGACACCCTGGCTCGATCCCTGGGTTGGGAAGATCCTCTGGAGAAGGAAAAGGCTACCCACGCCAGTATTGTGGCCTGGAGAATTCCATGGACTGTATAGTCCATGGGATCACAAAGAGTTGGACATGGCTGAGCGACTTTCACTGATATTTCAGGGCCATGTTAACTAAATCTAAGAGAGCTTTTAATTTTCTCCCAGCATTTTCCTAGCAAGTTCCTCAGGTAAGTCTACTTTGAATTTCCTACTGACCTTAGTCATTTCTATAATGACAACTGTTTAGCCGTGGAGTTGGAAGGAACTTGGCAATGTGTACCCCTACTGTGAAAAAGTGAAGAAATCATTTCGTTAGAACTTGTACAGTCATATTTTAGTTAGAGATGTAATATTTTAATCAGAGTTTGAGCTTTAAAATCCCTGAATATTGCTTTATTTCTAGTCTCCTTCCTCTCCACCCCACCCCCCACCGTGACTTTAGTCTTTGAAGATTTAGCAATAACGAGTCTTCCCTTTGGGTTCTAAAACATATTTAGCTTGTCTCACCACATTTTATTTTGAATGAAATTTATTAGATGGTGCCGGGGCTGTCTAGTTTCTGGTCCCCATAGTACCACTGCCCTGCTCACTATTACTTGATACCTAAGTAATTATAACAATGAAAATTCATTTGATAGGATTTCCACTTGGCTCCTACTATAGGCTAAATGTTTTGTGTCTGCATAAAATGCATATATTGAAATCCCAGTGCCCAGTGTGATGGTGTTAGATGCTGAGGCCTTTGGGAGGTGATTAGGTCATGAGGCTAGGGACTTCATGGGTGAAATTACAGTCCACAGATGAGAACCCACAGAGCTCCCTGCCTTCTGCCATGTGAGGATGTAAGGAGAAGCTGGCCCTCCCCACCACGCTGGCACCCCGTTCTTGGACCTCCAGTTCCAAAACTATGACCAATGAATTTCTGCTGTGTATAAGCCATCCAGTCTATGGTCTTTTGTTGCAGCGGATCAAACAGACTAAAACATCTCCTATAGAATTTGATCTTGTGACCCATGGGTCTAGAGAGTAAATTTGTTGAGCTCCATACTTCTGATGGATTCTCTGTGAAGCTTGGATTCTCTGTGAAGAAGACTCTAAGAGATATTTAGTGTTCAGGAGTCAACACCTTTGGAAAGGAATTGAGGATTGCTGGATTGGGTTGGGGGAGGAGGGAATTCAGGTGCAAGACAGAATGAAGGCCCAATGGACTCAGCAATCTTTAAAGGGAGCTGTGGGATTAAAATGCCCTCTCGCAGTTATCTTGCAGTGGGCTGAAAAGCTCAGGTCTTTTATCCTCACCTCAATTAGTCATCAGATGGATGCTGCCTTTTGGGGGTGATGAGCCTCTATAGCTAAAGCAAACCCTAAGTGCAGTGACTGCTGAAGTCTATCGCCTGACAAAACCCCCAGAAGCAGGAGCATATGTCCTTTCTTGAGTGGGACCTGCATTCATCAGAGGACACAACCTGACTCAAGCCACAATGTTGGTTAGAATTCAGATCAACTAGGTTCACAAAAATTTCACATTCTGATCCAGCCTAAGATGATGGGGATGTGAATTACATAATTTAGAAATCAGGTTATTTTCATAACTTGAAGTCAGATATTAATCAGTCCTATCACAACTTTAAAGTCTCTCCATCTCCACTCCAGGTATAACAGGTCAATTTATCTCACAGTTTTATTTTATATTCAGTCACTTCTTTGGTAGGTTTGGCATATCTGAAGGTATACAATTGAGAAAATATTAATGGAGTCTGACTAATATTTCATATTCACACTTTCAATTGTTTATTACAGTTACAGCAATAATATCTGCAATACTGCACATACTGTCAAAATTCATGTTGAAGAGTGAGTTGATCAAACACACTTCAGAATGATTTTTATTCACTGTATTTTTTTATCATTGTATATGAAACAGAAAACATCTTCCAGACTCTTGATCTTGATTTTTATGTTGTCTATAAAAATCTAGTTCTTGCTAATGATGTATACTTGATCTTGCTTTTCGTGCTATCTATAAAAATCTAGTTCTTGTTAATGATGTTGTATTAGTGCTAAATTTTAGAATTGCATGCTTTTGAGATGATTTACTACAGAGTCCCATGACATAATAGAAACAAAAATAGTTATTTTGAAAAGTAAAGATGAACAACAGTCCCTTAATTTTTCTACCTTTTTTTGGACTGATTTTTAACAGAATATGTTAGGGTCCAATGCAGGTGCTTCTGTATAGATCTTTAAGAATTAAATAAATACCTGCAACATTTTCTGTAGAATAATTTTACTTGAAGGCATAAACATGAAATCTTTAAAATTCAGATTTATTCTTTTGTCTTTTATTAAATACTTTAAGACACTATATAGTTAGGTATAGTTCTACCTATAGCTTCTACATATAGCTTCTACATATAGTTTCCTTGTGTTTTTGTTTTCCTATTGAAATGCAACAATAAAAATGCAGGATGCTTGCTAATAATCTCCAATTTTTCCCTGTCTCAGTGGTTGCAGTAAAACTTATTCCCTCACCTTAAACTTACAATAACATCTCTGCCCCTTGAATTATCATCAAGTAGATCTTGAGTCTCAGTCTTCTTATCTTCTAATTATTTACATTTTAAAATATTGAAATCTATTGTATATAAACTTGTATTTCTTAGTTTAATCTTGTAAATTCTCAGTGTCCTACCAGCAAGATTTACTACTGCTATTGGGCTCTAGAGAAACACATGATTATATAATAGAGTGATTAGGATGCTACTGGGTTTGCCATTCACTATCTAAATTACTTTCAGCAAATTAACTAAAAATCTTTGTTTCCCTGCCTCAGTTTTCTTATCACTAAAATGGGTGATAAACACACTCATTATGAAAATTTATAAGTTAATAGGTATAAAGACTTTAATTCTGGTCTTAGTACATTATCAGAACTCAACAACTGTGATTTTAAATGGTGCCACATGTATACATATCATACACACATATATTAACACACCAAAAAAGTCATTCTAGCCTGGAATACTTTTCTAGTAAAGAAATAACAAACAATATAGTATATATAAGAAAATGATGCTTGTACTTGTGTACTCATATTCTAATTAAAATCATGGTTTTAATAAAAATAAATAAATCAGTGTTATTCGCTAAGGTCAGAATTAGTCCAGTCACAGGCCAAATTTATACAATGGTAAGCTATCTCAAGTGACACAATCAAACATGAGTTGTTTTACTATCATGCATTATTTTTTATCTCTTTCTTAAATTTGTTTTTGTAAAATTATGATCTCATATGAAAGAGAAACCTGTATCATATGTAACATGTAATTTATTAATACAGAATTATCACTAGAAAAATTAGACACCTTAAGTTCAATAACAGTACTTAATTGTGGAAACTATATTTCTCTTTAAATTTTAAATTATACCTCAGGAAATTCAGTCTATTGAAACTTCTAAATAGAACTGTGATATTAGCTGTCATGAAAATAAAAAGGAGTATATCCATCTGTTCCACTTATTGTAAGCTGTTCTTTGAAGTTTCTCATCTTTGTTTTCATTTTCATGGCCACAGTTATCCCTAGGACAGACTATATTTCACTTAACTTTTCTGCTAGTGATAAATAAAAAAGGCTTATCTCTCTCTTTTTCTTAGCATGATTCAAACAGGTCAGATTTTACAGGACATTTTATTATAGACAAAAAGGAAGGGCAAAGCTAAATAATCAATCCATTAACTTGCCTAAATGAAACTTAAGTGTTCACTATGGATATAGACAAGCCTGGACATAAATGATACAGAGATATTTCTGTTAGGATGGCCTAGGATGAAAGACAGAGATGAGGATAGAATTAGTATTTTAGTTAGCTTACATAATCAGGAAAAGAAGCTTAAGTTTAAGACCAGTATCTATTTAATACAGAACTAAGTATTTTAAATAGGAAAACTCCTCTGAATAATAAACAGAAATACCCCCACTATTTATAAGCACATAAAATGTTTCTTATATTTTTCTTCAAGCTGTTACCTTGGTCGGACAGGGTTGGTCAGACATGACAGCAAATGAACAACAACCTTGATTTAGTCCATTACTCCTCTAGACTCACAGAATTAAGATATACAGATAAAACTAAGGCAGTTTGCAAACAATTGGCCCTGTCCAAAATGCCTATAAGACATCAGGTCTTCTAAACATCCTTGCTATGTGCAGGACCATTTGATCTTGTCCAAAATGTCCATGGAGACATCTGGTCCATGCCAAAAGGCACTTGATTATTGAGTCCTTTTGGAAGCCATTTGGCATAGACAAAATATGCTCACGGACATTTTTGATAGAACCAAATTTCAGGAATCTTTAGGTGTGGGTCAAAAATGTCTTATGGAACAATGTTTCATAGATGTTTTAGAAAGGACTAAATGTCCTGCAGGGCACTGAAGCTGTTGTTCTGGCTCTTGAACTCTTCCCTTTCAAGTCTCATCATGAGATTTTTATTGTTGCTATCAACATGAAATTTTATTATGTGCACCTCCCAGGCTATAATTATCTCTTGTTCATTCTGGGATTTCTCACCTGCACCATAATTTCAGCCCTCCATGGATCATTCTGTCATATTCTAATACCTCCTGTCTTCAAAACTTTCCTGTGAGCCCTTATTCTCCTTCAGCAAACATCCCATTTCTCTGCATCTCCTACAGATAAACTTTCATAAGAAATGTTTATATATACCATCTCTACTTCTTCCTCCATCTCTCTCTTTCTTCCTTTTTTCCCTACTGAAGTATAGTTTATAATATTGTGTTAGTTGCAGGTATAGAGCAGAGTGATCCCATATTCCATATATGTATATATATGTATACACACACACATATATATTTAGATTATTTTCCATTCCAAGTTATTACTAAATATTTAATATACGTCCTTGTTCTATATAGTTAATACATGTTACTTATCTTTTTTTTATGTATAGTTTTTGTCTGCTCATCTTATATTCCTAATTTATCCATTCCTCTGCCTCCCTTTCCCTGAAAAGACAACCTATGGAATGAGAGAAAATATTTGCAAATGATACAAATAGAAAGGAGTTCATATCCAACATATACAAACAGATTATACAACTCAATATAAAAAAAAAGCCCAATCAAACAATAGGCAGAAGACCTAAATAGACAATTCACAAAGAAGACATACAGATGACCAACAGGCACCTGAAAAAATGCTCAACATCACTAATTATTAGAGAAATGCAGAGCAAAACCACAATGAGGTATCACCTCACACCAGTCAGAACGGCCATCATTAAAAAGTCTACAAATAAAAAATTCTGGAGAGGTTGTGGAGAAAAACACTCTTACACTGTTTATGGGAATGTAAATTAGTCTGGCCACCTTAGAGAGCAGCAGGGAGATTCTCCAAAGTACTAAAACTAGAGCTACCATATCATCTAGCAATCCCACTCTTGGACATTTATCAGAAAAGATGAAAACTTTTAATTTGAAAAGATATATGTACCCCAATATTCATAGCAACACTATTTACAATAGCCAAGACATGGAAACAACTCAAAAACCCATCATCAGACAACTGATTTAAGAAGATATATATACATATGTATGTGTGTATATATATATATATACATATATATGGAATATTACACAGCCATAAAATAATGAACTATTGGCCATTTGTAGCAACATGGGTGGACTGAGAGAATATTATACTAAATGAAGAGAAAGACACATATCACATGATGTCACTTATAGGTAGTATATAAAAATTAATACAACTGAATCTATAACAAAACAGAAAAACTCACAGACCATTCTCCTTTCTGATTCACTACTAAATCCCACTCAGCTTCAATTAACCTACTCCACTGTAATGAACAGGCTCTGTCAAGCTTTTCAGTAACCCCCCTGTTTTAACATCATACATGACATATCAGTGGCATGTTATGACCTTCAGCACCACTTCTTATTGGAAATGGTCTCTGCTGCTCTGTTGAGAGCATGCTCATGACTTCCATCTAATTTCACTTGTTTCTCTTTCTCAGTCTTACTGGCCTCTTCCCTTCTTCTTAGCTTTTAAAATCAGTCTCTCTCTTCAACTTTCCCCAGAAGAACTCATCTGTGCGTTCCACATGATCACAAGTCTCAAGTGTAAGATTATGGATGGTCTGTTTTCATACTAGGTTGTAAATGTCATGAGGACGATGCTAATCTATTTGTTTACGTTTGTATTTCCAATGCCTGTTTTTATGCCCTCTGCACAGCAGTAAGGCAGTAAATACTGAGAAGTATTAATGAAAATAATTTACAAATAATGAAAACAAATAAATGCCAATTTATACAGATACATATAAAGTATCTCTGACTCAGAGCTCCTAAATCCTACCAAAAACAAGAGAAATTGGTAATTTTAAAAAGAGATTTCATCACACATTTGTTTAAATAAAGAACATACTATGAGGATTAAGGCACACAGAAAATGACTGATCCAAAATAAAAGATATATATAAAATTATGACCAACCTAGATAGCATATTAAAAAGCAGAGACATTACTTTGCCAACAAAGGTCTGTCTAGTCAAGGCTATGGTTTTTCCAGTGGTCATGTATGTATGTGAGAGTTGGACTGTGAAGAAAGCTGAGCACTGAAAAATTGATGCTTTTGAACTGTGGTGTTGGAGAAGACTCTTGAGAGTCCCTTGGACTGCAAGGAGATCCAACCAGTCCATCCTAAAGGAGATCAGTCCTGGGTGTTCATTGGAAGGACTGATGCTGAAGCTGAAACTCCAATACTTTGGCCACCTGATGCGAAGAGTTGACTCATTGGAAAAGACCCTGATGCTGGGAGGGATTGGGGGCAGGAGGAGAAGGGGACGACAGAGGATGAGATGCCTGGATGGCATTACCGACTCTATGGGCATGAGTTTGAGTAAACTCTGGGAGTTGGTGATGGACAGGGAGGCCTGGCGTGCTGAGATTCATGGGGTCGCAAAGAGTTAGACACGACTGAGCAACTGAACTGAAGGGCTGTTGGAGGTTACTAACATATGTTTAATATTTGCTTGTACTTATTCAGAATTGTAAAGAAAAAAAAAAGCATTCTAAATCTTACCTTTATCAATAAAATTAGATGCTAAAGGTGCCCTTAATAAAATAAAAGATATAATCTTATCCTAAGAAATAAATATATATTTAAATACATAATTATAAAACTTTTAGCTGTTTCTGAGAATACTTCTACATGCTTGAATATGAAGAGGTCACAACAGAACTGAAGAACATTAAGAATAGAAGTTAAAGAAATCCATCATTGGTCTTCAAGCCTGTAATCAGAACATCATTACAAGCCAAATGAGCATAATTTGTCATTTTGAAAATTCTCAGGTTGAGAATTGGGTCATTTCAAATGCCAATTTTCACAGGGCAAACAGGTCATACAGTCCACCTGTCTGTATATTTCTCCCAAATAACTTTCAAAGCAGTTGACTCTCTGTAAACTATCACTCATTACTAAAGGGACCTCCTGACACTTCCCTTCACTCAGCCTCCATTTGTATGTCACTTTTTCTTTTAAATCTAAGGAGACAGTTATTTGTAAACAACTTTTTAGAGCATAGTTTAACAGTTTCTAATAATTTTGTAAATATGCATGACTTTTGACTTAACATGGTCAGGAATAAGACATCCAGCTGACCAGAACTCTCATTTATAACAATATTAGTACTAATAAATAATTTTATGGAACTTTACATGTGCTGAGATTTTTCAACTCATTCATTCCTTAAAGCAGCCCCATCATTTAGGTATTATATTTATACATATTTTATAGATAAGCAAACTAAGGCCCCAACAAGTTATTGATAAATAAATCACCAGAACCACACCTTTGGTAAAGGGTAGAGCTAGAACTTGATCTTAGTCAGTCTTGATCTAGAGTCTGGTCTCCTAATCTCCTGTACTAGACTGTCTCAAGACAAACACACACAAATACACACACACACACACACACACTAAATTCAGACAGCGGAATAAAATCATGACGTTTTATAATCTTAAGTGGGAATGTGGACTTAGTCCTGCTCCTAAGTGTATTGTTAATATTAATAGTAAATTCTTATCAATTAACAGAATGATGGACAAACAGTATTCAAGGTTTAATTTGGAGAAGGAAATGGCAACCCACTCCAGTGTTTTTGCCTGGAGAATTCCATGGATGGAGGAGCCTGGCAGGCTGCAGTTCATGGGGTTCACAGAGAGTCAGACACTACTAAGTGATTAACACTCACTCACTCAAGGTTTAATTATAAGAGCAATTTTTAAAAAATTTACCCTAAGCCTCATTTCAAATCTGTTTAGTGAATAAATTTCTTCTCTTGTCCCTGGATAAAACCTTGGGGGTTGGAGATGGCAGGGTAGATAAGAGAGGCAAACTGTCTTGTCATTTGATTGGTAGTACCTGCAGATTAGTTTCTGGAACTGGGAGACATTTCATTTGTTTGCAGCACACTATTTGGAGACATCTCCTCGGTTTCAGTAAATTTTCAGTACATTCAGTAAATTTTCCAACTCTTGCTTGTTCACATCTTAATACCAAGGAATCCAAGGATCTCTTTCCACGTTCTGTCTGGTGAATTTTCATTCCTCAATAGGATAGAGTCTATATCAATCCTCCTCTTCTTCAGTGCAACTCTTCTAGATGATCCAAACCTGGTCAGTATTAACACATAAGCGTTCTTCTCTTGTATAATTCTGGAAATTGAGAATGACTGCATTATAGAAGTAACTTCGTTCCATCACCAAAATAAGCAACTTGCCCATCTCTCTTCCTATAAACTAGTTAGGAACTAGGTAGATGCTATTTTGATGGTGTTCTCCTGACTGCAGACAGTTCATCTCTAAGTGGTTCCATAAAAGACTGACAAAGAAGACATCAACACATGCACTGCTTTGGCTGAGACAACAGTAAATTCCCAGGACATTTTCCAAAGAAATTTACTTTGGAAATACACTTGCACCACAACATTGAACAATTCATCACTTTTATATTATCCTAGTGGGTGAAGAATCAAGAGTAATCGAAAAGTAAACAGTTGTAAAATAACTGTTTTGAAATGTGAATCATACCTAATTTTGATTTAGGACACCTCTTAAATCTTAAGGCTTCAGACAAATCTGAAAATTTTAACCTCCAATTACTAATCCTTGACACTTACAGTTCCACAAATTTTAAGTCTTATCTAGAAGTAAAGGAGTTTTATATTTTCAATCATTATTAACTTCAAAGCCAGTTCTTAAGACATGACCCATTTTTATTCTTCTTATTTTTATCACATATTTAAAACTCCTTTTAAAAATATTTGCTACTCCAATAGGGGACAGTTGAAAAAAAATTTTAAGAATTGAGTGATTTTAATAGCCTTGATAAGATTCAGAAGACACAGTCTGATTACTTCCTGTGAAATTAAAGACAAACCCTAAGCCTGCTGAACTTTAATATCTCATTTATACAATAAAGGAGTGACACTAGATAAATGCTAATATTTTATTGGGTCCAACACTGTATAATCTAAAATGTACTTGTATTCTGCTGAATTCTTGGGATCCCTGGAGGTTTCATGTAAGTTTCTGGGCTGACTTCCAAGACACCTGCCCCATTTTAATCAGTCTTCTTTTTTATACTTTGTATACCATGGGACGCTACATAAAATTGCACTTGACAAGAAGGTTGTGTAGTTTGAAGGTTGCTGTTTGTTTTTTGTTTTCTTGAAAACTACTGCTCAAGGGACATTGACTGTATCAAGTTCTTTATATGTGGTTTTTCAAGTGGAGAAAACCATACATTGTTAGATGAAATCTTTCATCTGTCCTCATGTGTCTCTTGAGATCCACAGGACCCATATGGTATGAGGTCATCAGTTCTGTCCTCTCCTGCAAGTCACTGGCTTTATTAACTGTTCCCTTTGGCTAAGTACATAAATGTGGGTACTGTCTCATGATGGAAAATCCAAAGTCTTTAGGAAATTACTTATCAGATACTTGTCTTAATCCAGAGTTTTGCTTGATTTTTAATGGAGTATCTCTAATCAGAAATATAGCTTGCTTACTTTTTAAAATAAGAGCTTCTTTTGGAGAGAAACATAATTAAACGAGAGTACTGGGTTGCCTTTCTTATAAACTACAGGGAGTTATAGAAAATTTTTAACTTACATAAATTATGAAATATCCCATTTTATATTTTAATATATATTTTAAAAGAACTTTAATAGGTAGGAATTATACCTTTATACCATCATTAAACATGAAAAACAATGTCCTCCAAATTTTGTTCTACTTTCTATAGACTACTGAAGTTTGATAAAACCCACAACTATATACTGTCAGTTAACAACTATACTAGCCAATATTTGAAGAGATATTTCCTGCATATTTTGCTTTTTAAAAAATTATTATAAGTTCAGAGTTCACTTCCCAGTCCCTTATTGTAACTGAACGGTGTAAGGTTATAATCGCTTCATTTTAACCCTATAAAGCACTTTAAAATAGTTATGTAATTGAATATATAACATTTTTGTAAAAGTATTTATTATTAATAATGGTGAAAATTATATGGATCACACATATGTAAAGTTATGATTAAGTTGTCTATAAATAAATTTTTATAAAGTTTAAAGTCTAACAGGTCAGAAATATTATTTATCTGACCTTGCTGACATGGTCCCTCCTATGGATTGCAAGTCTCATGACAATTTGATGCTCTATCTCACTAAGGTGTTCATTCACCAGAGAGTCGGATTTAATGAATACCCAAGACACAACAATTATATGAACTCATATGGTGTAGTCTCAAGGAAGCAATAAAGCATTAATAACTAGAACCACTTGTGGAATTACCTTGTATTTGCTTGATTTATGCCATGTATTAGTAATACATATTACTAATATATATATATTATTTAGTAATACTAAATAATTTATTTAGTAATAAATAAAAATAATTTATTTAACCCTTTATTTAACATGACATCGTTTTTAAAATGAGACAGTAAATGGTGTATCCTTTTGTTGTTCAGTTGTGTTGTGTCCGACTCTTTGCTGTTCCATAGACTGCAGCACGCCAGGATTCCCTGTCCTTATACATTTTCCATATTTTAGTGATAGTAACATCTAATTTTTAAACTATTATTTAACTTAATATGTCACACACATTTGTATATACACATTGTCTTGAGAGTGTTATGCTGCTAAATTCTGAAAATATATTGGGATAAACTATAATACAAGGACTACTGTACATTTGAGACAATAGAAATAGTTGAATTTCCAGGAAAGACTTTGCAACCAGAGGGGTCTAATCATATTATTATTTATGTTCATAATCATCACAGTTAAGAATCTCTTAATTTGTCATTTGTTCTTTAAAAATTACATTTAAATGGCACTGTGTCTATATAAGGCTGCCACATATCTCTCTAAAGAGACAATATGTCTTGCTAGGATTAGCTGTTTCTGGGCAATTCTGCAGAAGAGATATATAAATAAGAAATAGGCAATTCTGTGATGCATGAAAAGCAAGTAATAACTCTACTACTTGAATTAATTAACATGATTTACTCTGTGAAAGGACATTGATAATAAGACTACATTTAACAATCAGGAGCACATTTATTTTCTAATATTAATTGTTTTAAAAATGTAGTAACCTTAATTTCCATTTACTACTTATAATTTCTTGATTATGTAATGAAAAATTACCTGAATTAGTTACTAAGCCACTGAAATTGAGATTAAAAATAAGCACTGAAATTTCCCAAAGAAAACTTACTTTCCATAATTCATAATCAATTCCAAAAAGTCAGTATTCTTATTTGCCCACTCACTGAATTCTCCCTTTTGAGCCTTTAAAACACACTGAAAGTCAACTATATTTCAATACAATTTTTTTCAATTTATATACATATAAGATTTATATATTCCAAGTTTAAGAAATCTATTAGAAGAAAAAAGCAGGGTAATTGCAGACCTAGAATAAATCCTATACTTCCTGCTGGGACGTGTCATGGCTAAAACTCCTATTGATGTTATAGTATTAGTTCAAATATCACGAATATAAAAGAAAGGAAGTAGATGATTTTCAACTTATAAAAATATTGATGTTTTAAAGCATCCAGAAACATGTTTTACCTTTTGCAGTAAGTCAAATGAGAGTTTAAAAAGTTAAAAAAAAGAAACTCATTTTTAAAGAAAGTGCAAAAAGAAAAAAAAAAGTTACTCTATGTTTTATATTTTTAGAGTTGCAGCTTGAGTTTCTGCAGAATTTTGGATTTTCCTTTTTACATTTTATTAAAGTTAAATAGACATGGAGAAAAAAACACATGCATTGTAAAGCTTGTTGTTGTTGTTTAGTTGCTAAGTCACATCTGGCTCTTTTGGGACCCCATGGATTGTAGCCTGCCAGGTTCCTTTGCGCATGGGATATTCCAGGCAAGAATACTGGAGTGGGTTGCCATTTCCTTCTCCAGGGGATCTTCCTGAACCAGGGATTGAACCCACGTCTCCTGCATTAGCAGGTGGGTTCTTTACCACTGACTGAGCCATCAGGGAAGCCCAATGTAAAGCTACCTTTCTTTGAATTTTCACAAATGAAAATAGTAACTAGAGCCTAGATCAAACAGACAATGGCATCTGTGCCCAGAAACACCCTTGTACTTTCTTGAAGTCACTACCATTTCAAACCAGCAAGACCACCATGAGCTTGCTTTCTAAAATAAAATATTAGTTTTGGTTGTATGTTCACTGCATATTGCTGTAGTATGCTATGCACTTTTATTTTGTCTCATTTTCTTCCTCCATGTGATATATGGAAAATTCACCTATATTATTCATGTGACTCTAAATCTTTTTATCTCATTGCTGTGATTATTTTGTGACTAGACTACAGCGTGTTTGTTTGTTTGTTTTTCCATGTTAATGCTAATTTGTTACAACATAGTTTCCAATTTGGAGCTGATCTGAATAGTGCTGTTATGAACATATCTTTTCCATTTCTATTGTCAATATACACAAAAATAGAAAAATTGGAGAATAGTACAATGCAAGTAAAATTTCAGAAGATAAGGCCAAACAACTTTCCAAAGTGACTGCATGGCAAACTTTTAAGGAGAAAATAAAATGATAAACATTGAAAATTATATATTCATAAGGAATTAGTGAATATAAAGGAAAAGGTAATTTTTCTATAAGGATAAATATTCTAGAAGGAAGACAGCTATTGTATGAGTCAAAAAGATATGCATGAAATTGAGTATAAGGAGAAAATTAGTCAAGGATGAGGTTGCTGAGTAAATATCTGTATAGAAAATGACTCATGAGCAAATGGCTCAGATGTAAAGCTGCTTGCAATGAAGAGACCTGAGTTCGATCCCTGAGTCAGGAAGATTCCCTGGGAGAAGGGAATGGCTATTCATCCCAGTATTCTTTCCTGGAGAATTCCACGGACAGAGGAGCCTGGCAGGCTATAGTACATGGGGTTGCAGAGTCAAACATGACTGAGCAACTAACATTCACATAAGCAAGTGACACGTAAGTTTAAAGACCCTCCAATATGAGTCTTTGTGACCTCCCATCTGTTCTTAAAAGTAAAAGCATAGATCAAACCACATTTAGGCATGTTAGATGAGTGTGATTTTCAGACAGGCACTTTTACTGATTTATATGCATAAATCTAAAACCAAAACCATAATGGTGGATATCGGCATGCATGAACATGCTAAGTGTTAAACTTCGCCACTGTAGATAAAGCCATCATTTTAACTTGCTCCATGGTACTATTGCATTTCTGGAAAATGCTTCATCCTTTCACATATGCATATTACTATCCTCCTACTGAGAATATGGTGTCACTTGTCCACATTGACTAAATTAGTGCTGACTCCTTTATCACCTCTGACAAATACATTCATAAGTGTAATCTATTTACAGTTATCCCTCTTGCTCCAAATCATAAGCTCCTTTTATAGAAATAGGCTACAGAAGTGCTAAAATGATAGTATCTGCTGAAGTTTCCCAAATAATACATTTTTTTTGCTCTTCCTAGAAACAGTCTAGGCTTCTCAATATTGATGCATTTTATTAGAAGTACCTAAGAACAAGGAACAATTTCTTTAAATATCAAGACTCTTAAGTTATTTACTAGAATGAAAAAATAAAAGGCAAGAAATTGGGACATGGCATAAGGACATGGTTATTTGAATGTTAATTCTTCCCAATATATAATAACCCAAAATTTATGTTGATGTAGAACTCTCGGTTATTTATTCTCAACAATGGCTGTATATTAGAATCACCTGGAAGTTCTAAAAAATACATTCATGCCCAGGTCTGCATCCAGGACAGACTAAATCTCAATCTTAAGGAGGAGCCCATACAGTAGTTTTTTAACCATTCTTTCTGTGATTCTCAGAGGCAGCCCATTTTGAGAACCATGATGACATCACCCATTCAAGTGCCAAGAGTTATCCTACAGTAAAACAGAGAATATTCATGACTCTTTCAACTTAGTAAAGAGTGACTTTCTTTGTTTGCCTTCTCTTTCTCTTTTTTTCCTTCACAAATCCCAACTTTAAAGAATCCCTTTAACATATGAAGTCATTAGCATTTCCCATATATCACAGAAACTGATTTCCATGTTTTATTCTTTTCTCCTTAATGTTAAATTACCTCTCTTAAAATTATTTTAAATACAACTGAAAAAATTGTCCAAATATATAGCAAAATCCCTTCAGAGCACCAAAAAAAAAACAAAAAAAAACCCACTGGACCACCTTCTCCTTGTAATATTTTATGGGTATATAAGTATTAGTGAATATCTTTCTCCTTCCTCATAATTTAATATCTTAGCTAATTAATACTCTGGTAAATTCCTATTATGATTATGAACTTTAAAACGTAGTGATCAGCATTCAATTTTATACCTCTATTAAACTGTTGCATTATTAACATGAAAATGTGAGATTATAGAGTTGGTGGGATATACTAACATTTTTATTTACTCTTTTGCTACTTTCTAATTTAGTCTCCTTACCTTAAACCGGACTCTGACATCTAGGTCATCTTAGTCAGTAAAGCATTAGATACAATCAATTAAGAATATGACATGGCCTAGAATAAGGACGTTCAGATCATCTACATTTGATTCATATGAAATTCTCAAAACAGAATCCTCCAGATTCCACGGTCTGAAGTTTTAAAATTTTGCTTATACTCTTCCCATAAAAGTTGCTGCACGGTGAAGATGGACCTGTATGCTTCTTTCTCTCACCGACAATAACAGCAGTGTCTCCATTATTCACAGTTAGGTGGGAGGCACCATGGCACTGGGATTGAGAGACTGGCTTCTGAAGTTAAAGCACAAACATTTTCATTCTGGTTTCATAATTTATCAGTTGTATGATGCAGGCAAATTATTTAACCTTGGAATCCCTGCAACCGGAAGTTATAAGTTGATGCCTGTCTCATAAGTTTGGAGTACAGGTGACATAAAATAATTTTTATGAAATAATTGCACCATGCCTAAGATACAGTAACTTCTCAAGAATTGTTACCTATTATTCCTATTATTAGCATCAAGTATACCATGGAAATAGGCACAGTTGATGCTGGCTAGATGAGCTGTCATCTATATTGCACTATTTAATATAAATATTATAAAAGTACTTTTAAAATCTTGATTTTAAAGATTATAAAAATGTATCTAATTCATCTAGATAATTTCACAGAAGAGCAAATGTTCTATAAAATACTTTGAGTAAGTGACTAAAGTGATTTGGACAAGGATACATACATCTTAATAGGAATAATACTGCCCAGGCTGTCAAGTTGTCAAGTGCCAATCTCTATCAGAATCATAACTAAAGTGTATTTTTACAAAGATATTGGCTTTCCAGTACATTAGGAGTATGATAGCAATTGTGTGTGAAGTAATATTCTAAATTGAACAGCTAAAATAAAATTGGGTTGGTGAAGATTGCTAATATAAATTTTATCAAAGCCAATCCAACTAAAGCAAAGAACTAATGGATATTTTAAAACAGACACACGACAAAATTTATAGATGTTATTTGGGATCATGAAACACATTAATGACTGGTATAATGGCAATGAATTTTGAAGTTAAAGCTATGTCTCTACAATCCAAGACCAGAGAAAAACTATAGGGATTATTGTTATCTAAAAATATGTATTCTGATTTCTATCTTACAAAGGATGATTAAAAGCTGATTTCTCATCAGAAACAATGGAGGACAGAAGGCAGTGGACAACATATTTAATGTGCTCAAAGAGAAAAAAAAAGACAAATACTATATCCAAGAGAACTATCTTTTAAAATGAAGGTGAAATAAAGAAATTACCAGATAAAAAGTGAGAGAATTTGTTGCTAGCAGACCCATATTGCAAAAACTATCAAGGGAAGTTATTTGGGCCGAAAGCAATTGAATCCAGATGAAAAAAATTTTCAAGTCCACACGGAAAACAAAAACTCAATGGCAAAGATAACTGGGTAAACTACAAAAGACAGTAAAAATATATATTTCTCCTACATTGTTGAATTATTTTATGATTGTATAAAATAAAATGCTTAGCATATCACATAAAAAAAAAATAAAATAAAAAAAAAATAAAAATATGTATTCTGGCTTATGATGAAAATAGCTATCACACTAAATCTTAATCAAACACTAAAACATTTTTAAACCATCCAAAGACTACACGTTAAAGATATTTGTTTCTTATATTTGTTGAGATGTGTCAAAGTACAAACTAACAGGTATTTTCTATTGCAGTTGGGAACTTCAAGTTATCATAAAGTTACTAAATAATGCTCTAAAAGAATCAACATGGGAAGGTATACATCAACACCAGTTAAGATATGCATGTACAATAAAATTCATTAGTATTAATGCTGAGTTATCATTTCCTTAATAAATGCTACCTTCATTTATTCATTCATTCAAAAAGACTTCTAAGTATATACTTTGTATCAGTAGCTACTCTAGGTGTTGGAATACAGTTACAAAGATTAATAAAATGAAAAAATATTCCCTGTAATCACAGTGATAACCTCTAATAGGATAGGGAGAGAGCAGACTGATACCTTAAGACAATATACAGTCTTTCGTATGGTGATAAATATTATGCAAAAACATTTTGGAAGGAGTTATGAGACACCAAAAGACTGAGAGGATTTTCATTGAGAAGATAACATTTCAGTAAAAATCAGAGAGATGGATGTAGAAGCCAAGTTGTGACAATTTCTGGAGAAAAACATTCCAGTAGAAATCTTAGCAAGTGCAAAGGCCCTAATGTAGATGTGAATTTAACTGATGAACAGTTGTCCTAAAAGTGTGTGTGGCTGTTGCATTCATCAGCAAACTCATAAGTGTGTAGTTTTTAAATTATTTTATGTTTACTCATTGCAATGCACAATGCAATAAGGCTTGAGAAGGTTTAGAGGATAACATTAGTTATCATCAATTAAATATTTCAGCATCAATTGCCTATTTCACTTGTCCTACTAAAAAATCTTATGAGAATAGAAAGTTTTCTTTTTCCAGGATGGACTTTTCCTTGCACAAAATGATCACACTATGTGCTACAAGTGGGTAAGTCTGTGAAGTGATATATTCAACTGCTGCCTATTTACAGAACAGCCTATATACTGTGTCCTACATTAAAGAAAAATACAGTATGAAATTAGAAATCAGATCAGAAGAATTTTCCTTCTATCAGCACATTCCCTATTACATTGAAATTCAACACTAGGGAATATCTAAGAAAAGCGTGCAAAACTGAGTTTGCATCTTTGTAAAATGTAACTCAGTGTTTTTTTCCCTAATGTAGAAATGTACAGTTTATTGGTGAATTGAGTTTGAGGTTACAGCTTGTTTTTAACAAAAATGAAGCTGAAGTACCCATGAAGAGAGGACATGTAAAAGAAAAATGCTGCTTTCACATACTTGATATGACTGCATAACACAACATTCTTTTAAAACAAATATATGATTATACGCACATTCTAAGAAAGATAGCATTAATAGCTTTATAATAAGAGAATATTCCTAAATTATCCACAGTGTTGCTACATTTTGAGACCTGAAACATGTATGAATTTCTTCATGTCACCTTTCTCCTCCTTCCTAGGACAACAGCTTCCTATTTTCAGTTTTTGATACTGCTTTGAAGTGTTTTATCTCAAGCCACAATAAATACATTAATCTTTTGTGAGGCAAGGGAAGAATTAGTGAATAAAAGAATGGGCAACACCAAGAAGATTTTCAATACATCAAGGAATTAATTGGTATTTGTCAAATAAGTTAATTGTATGCATTTACAGTCAAAGGGAGGCAAATCGACTTTACTTCCCTTTGTATGATTTCAGCCCACAAACCTCTTTGAAACATTAACTGTGGCAAGAGTGACTCTGTGTACCTTGAGGTCTCAGTCTTAAGAGATGCACAGTTTCTGTCATCACCCACGGAATAGTCCTTGTTAGAACCTAACAAAGAAATCCAAGTAGTGACGAAAGTGTTAGTCGCTCAGTTGTGTCTGACTCTTTGTGACCCCATGGACTGGAGCTGGCCAGAGATTTTTCCAGGCAAGAATACTGAAGTGGGTTGCTATTCCCTTCTCCAGGGGATCTTTCTGACCCAGGGACCAAACCCAGGTCTCCTGCATTGCAGGTGAATTCTTTACTGTCTGAGCCACCAGGAAAGCCCTTTATCTAGTGATTTAAGTAGTGATGAGGGGAAGCCAATGTGGAGAGTAAATCAAATACCCATCCAAAGTTCCAGCTGACATCTCAGCAGTGGCTGAGTCTTCAACAGCCAAGAATTTAAATATGGCCACTTTGGACCTTGCAGGAATTTCAATGTTACCCTTGACAATGAAAAGAATTCCCAATCAACCAACAGAATTATAAGGAATAATAACTTGCTTTTCTTATTAACTCTAAAGTTTGGTCTTATTTTTACATGAATAGATCATTCAAACAGCAGATGAATGGTCCCTCTTTAGCAGATATTTTCTGCTTCCAAGGCATAGGTCTGACACTGAAGTTTACACCAGAGTTGCTTCCTTGGTAACTCATCTGGTAAAGAATCCACCCCTAATGCAGGAGACCCTGGTTCGATTCCTGGGTTGGGAAGATCCCCTGGAAAAGGGATAGGCTACCCACTCCAGTATTTTTGGCCTTCCCTGGTGGCTCAGCTGATAAAGAATCCACCTGCAATGCGGAGACCTGGGTTCGATCCCTGTGTTGGGAAGATCCCCTGGAGTAGGGAAAGGCTACCCACTCCAGTATTCTGACCTGGAGAATTCCATGGACCATACAGTCCATGGGTCACAAAGAGTCAGACACAACTGAGCGACATTCACTAGTACATAATATTCAACATTTGCACAAGCAAAACTGACTATAAAGCATTACATAGGCCTCATGAAAATGATACGCATAATAAGAGTTATTTATTGCTATAGTGAAGTAAATTCACTTTCTGGTTTTAATAAAATAGTCCATATATAACATCATAAACTGAAACCATAAGGATGACTTTTTGACAAATGTTACGCATAAAAGAAGACCACAACTGTCGGGATTCATTAAAGTTAGTATCCATAGCATGTTGGGAGAATGTCATTTTTGATCTGACTGAGATTTCTCACTAGTATTTCCATATCATATATATTTTTTTTAAGGTAAAGGGGTTCATGAAGGGAGGAAAACAGAAATTTACATGATGAATTAAGTCTATTTTAGATATATGTAATTTTCTACTGCTTTCAAATTAGTCTTAGAAATCGATCAAGCAAACTATCAGAAAACATTAACTTCATAGTGCAATCAGCAACTGTGGTTAGCACAATTTCCAAGTAACCATGTAAAAATATTAATTCAAGATATTAATGACTGTTTCAAGCTAAGACACAAAAACTCTAAGTGTACTGAAGAAAAAGACATGACAAGCCTTTCTTTCATGGAAATAGTCATAAGAATTTAGAGGAAGCTCAGAAAAGCATTTACCATGGTGCAAGTTAGCCCTTCAAGACTGAGCAATGCTCAAATACTGTGAACTCTGACTACTAGTAAATATTTTATCAGGTACACACTACCTTGCTGTAAATTTTCACTCAGTTTTATGCAAATATCAGACCCTGATCCTCAGCCAAAATGCCTGGTCTCTTTAAGTCTGAGCTCTAAGCATAAGATAACTATTTCATAGGTAGTGACAATAGTTAACATTTTTGAAAGAAAATTTAAAATATTAGAAATATGTGATTTGAAACAATATGAGATAGCATCCATCACCAACTCAATGGACATGAATTTGAGCAAACTCCATTAGATAGTGAAGGACAGGGAAGCCTGATATGCTGTAGTTCATGGGCTCACAAAGAGTTGGACATGACTTAGCGACTGAACAACAACAAGTGTAATATTATCTACTTAAGTGATGTCTACCATTGTCAAAGAATTAAATAAAACCAGCTTGAGTTTAAACCAAGTAATTATATGATATAATGTAGGTGAAGGTGGACTATAAATCCTAATATAATTTGTAAAGATACATTTAGAAATCCCAGAGTACAAAGTCAGCAAACATGTCTAATTCATCTTTTAAAGCCTCAGTGACTGTGTTAAACTATGTCCTTTATTTATTATAGTATATTGCCTTAAAGTTCTTTCATAGAAAATGTCTATCTCTCTGACAAAAAATTTAAAATAGTTGAAGTTTTGCTAAACTTGTAGAACTTCTGAACATATACAAAAATTTAAATTGTATAGAGAATGAATGGAATAATCAGAAATTAACCAAATACATATAAATCTTTAAATTAAAATGAAAATAAAACAGTGCTTACTATATTTGACATTTGGCATAAACTGTACTAGCCCCCAGCACTCTCTTCCTCCATAACCCTCTCTCTCACTTTCTCAAAATATTCAGGGTTAATAAACAAATTCAGAGTTATAACTGTTTCACCAGAGATGAAAATAAAGGTGGAATAATTCACCTAGACTAGTTGCTTTGGCAAAGAAAAGTTCATGAGACTCATTTATCATCATAAAAAGAAAGCAGCAATAATACGCCTTTTATTATGTCATTTACTTGCTAATATCCTTATGTTCAAATTAATAAGATCCAAAAGATTGATTTTCAACTTAAATTATTAACTTCAATACAATGACATTAAAGTTGTTGCTCAATTCCTTATATATTAAAATAAGATATAAACATATATAAAATGTTTTCCCAAAATATATGCCAGGTATTGTCAAGCAAAATTCCTGTTTTAAATTACAAACTTACTTATAAGTAATATTATCCATGGCAAAAGCAATTGTGACAAACAAGATGGAGTACAATTCATTCCATTGAAGGGGAAATGCCCCATTCATTGTTGGAAGGGAAAAGGAGGAAGGAAGGGAGAAAGACAAGATGGGTAGGCATGAGAGAGAGAAGGAAACAGAGAGATGGAGAAAGAGAGATAGAGAAATAAAAAGAAAGGAGTATATGTTAATATGCTATATTAATATATGTTATACTAATATATGTTATGAGTTTCTCTGCTGGCTCAGATAGTAAAGAATCTGCCTGCAATGGAGAGACCCAGGTATGATCCCTGGGTCAGGAAGATCTAGAGCCAGGGAATGGCTACCCACTCCAGTATTGCTGCCTGGAAAATTCCATGGACAGAAGAGTCTGGAGAGCTACAGCCCATGGGGTCACCAAAGAGTCAGACGCAACTGAGTGACTTTCACACAATGTATGTTAGAGAAAATAAGTTATTCTTAAAAAAGTAATATATGGTTTTCTGTCATGTTATTGGCTTTAAATGTGTTCTCTTTCTCCTCCTCTAAACATGGCTGCTTATATTTTGATCATTTAAAAATTTTCTGTTCTTAAACAAGGACAATAGGCCCCAGTTGAGTGACTGATGCTATGCCCTAAGTCATCAATGACACAACTTAACTGAAGATTTGGCTCTTCCAGAAATGGAATCTTAGACCAGGAGTCACCTGATGAATACCAGATAGATAACTGGCCTGACAGATCCGTTCCACCTGCTAAAGTATCCTTGCAATAAACAACCCACTTTTTTACTTACCTTCTTGTTTCTGCTGTTTTCCGCCTGTAAAAATCTTTTACTTTGTACAGCTCCTAAGAGCTCCTCTCTATCTGCTAGACTGGATGCTTCTCAGCTCAAATGGATTTTTGTTCAAACACTTAAAATTACTAATATGTTTCAGTTTATCTTTTAGCACTATATCATATTATCAAAATGTATCAAGTATCCATTTACATTTTCATAGAAAAAAATATAGAGTCAATGTTTCTAAAGAACAGACTGATATGACTCATGGATTTATTAGAAAACCAAATTAGCAAATGGATGTGAAAGACAGATGGTTAATAATGAAATTCAATTATGATTATCCATCACCATTAGAAGAATATTTCAACTATATATAGATGCTTGAAATGACAGTACCATTTCTTAATATTTATGGTTACAGAACTTTCTCTGAATTATTCTGATGATAACTTTTAGTCATATAAACTGGAAATAGCAGTGGAGTAATCAATAGAGAACCATAAAGTATGATTAATTTTATCTAAGAGTTCTAGTCAAATTATCCAGAAAAGAATTAACAGAATAATACAAATAGACCAGTTCTTCAAAATCAAATAATTCACAGGTATTTTCTCTTAACTGCAAAAACTGAGCTTTTCTGAATGATTTCACACCTACCTCAATGATTTTTTTTAAGAATATCATCTACTGCCTAAACATACTATATGTTCTTGAAATTTAAGGGAAAGTTAACTCAGTTATTTCTGGTTTAAACCAGACTTTCTATAACACAAGTAATTAGTTTTCTAGAAGATAAGTAGAAAAAGAAAAAAACAAAATTTAAACAAATAAAATGGGATATTTTGACTATCAGATGGAAATGGTAGGCATCATTGCAATCAGCCAAAAAATAATTAGGATGCCTACCATGGTACCATGTGGTTCTTCAGTCAGTACATCGTGTCTGACTCTTCTGAGACCGCATGGACTCTAGCCCTCCAGACGCTTCTGTCCATGGGATTTTCCCAGCAAGAATGCCAGAGTGAGTTACCATTTCCTTTTCCAGGGGGTGTTCCCGACTCAGGGATCAAATCCACATTTCCTGCATTGGCAGGCAAATTCTTTACCACTGAGCAGCCAGGGAAGCCCATAGCACTTCCCAAACCCCCTCTTTGCTGACCTTCTCTGAGAAAGCGCACTGTTACTATTCCTAGGCAGCGTGCAAATGTAAGCTGTTCCTTTGCCCTTTTCTGTTTACCTATTTATGTATTTTCTTGGGCTCCCAAATCACTGTGGACAGTGACTGCAGCCATGAAATTAAAAGATGGTAGCTACTTGGAAGAAAAGCTATGACCAACCCAGACAGTGTATTAAAAAGCAGAGACAACACTTTGCTGACAAAGGTCCATATAGGCAAAGCTATGGTTTTTCCAGTAGTCATGTACGGATGTGAGAGTTGAACCATAAAGAAGGCTGAGCACCAAAGAACTGATGCTTTTGAACTGTAGTGCTGGGGAAGACTCCTGAGAGTCCCTTCGACTGCACGGAGATCAAACCAGTTAATCCTAAAGGAAATCAGTCCCGAATATTCATTGGAAAGGCAGATGCTGAAGCTCCAATATTTTGACCACCTGATGTGAAGAGCCAACTCATGTGAAGATATCCTGATGCTGGGAAAGACTGAAGGCAGGAGGAGAAGGGAATGACAGAGGATGAGATGGTTGGATGGCATCACCAACTCAATGGACATAAGTTTGAGCAAACTCTGGGAAATGGTGAACGACAGGGAACCCTGGTGTGCTGCAGTCCATGGAGTCACAAATAATTGGACACAACTGAGTGACTGAACAACAAGCTCTCCTTAAACCTTAATTATAAAAATGAGATCACTAGGTGACATTTACCTAACTCCTGACTTTACTAAATACACACTATACCTTGCCTAACCTGTTGATTCTTTTCCTAGATTAAAAGCAACAGAAATGAAGAATTAAGTAATTAAAGAATGACTAGCACTCTACCCCGATAGCCCCCTTAGCAATCCTGTAGGCAGACCACATGGGTGAGATAAACATCTGAAGAAAGATGATGAGTCAGCCAGCCTGCATACAACAGAACATGATGCAGAACCTAACCTTCTGCTTTAGGGATTCACTGAAATTATTTCCCATTTTCCCTTTAAAAACTGTTATGGCTGAGCAGAATCTTCACAGTTGCTTTTGAGACACAAGTCCATCATCTCCCTGGATTGCTGGTGTTCTGATCAAAGCAAGTTTCCTATCAAGCCTTGGCTCTCAAATATTGACTTTTGAGCAGTGAGTAGCCAAAACTGAGTTTGCTAACACTGACTCATCTTTCATTCTCATTTTCTGTTAGTCCCAACAATGAATCCCTCAGCAGGTTTTTCTTTCCTTCCTCACTACTGCCAGAGCAAACTGATTTTTTTTTTTAATTTCTTGCCATCTTTATTGCTAACAATCTGATTTTTCAAGCCTGCCATCACTCACCATCCCCCAACCCTCATGTCTGTATTACTACATTTGTACCTTAACCAGCCTCCTAATTTCTATTCATGCTTCTCCCATTTATTCTCCCTCTAATCAAAGTTCCATATAGTCAAAGCTATGGTCTTCCCAGTAGTCACATAGACTTGGACCATAAAAAAGATTGACCACCAAAGAAATGATGCTTTCAAATTGTGGTACTGCAGAAGACTCTTGAGAGTCCTTTGGGCAGCAAGGATATTAAACCAGGCAATCCTAAAGGAAATCAACCCTGAATATTCATTGGAAGGGCTGATGCTGAAGCTGAGGCCCCAATACTTTGGCCACCTGATGCACAGAACTGACTCACTGGAAAAGACCCTGATGCTGGGAAAGGCTGAAGGCAGGAGGAGAAGGAAGAGACAGAGGATGAGATGATTTGATGGCATCATTTCCTCAATGGACATGAGTTTGAGCAAACTCCAGGAGACTGGGAAGGACAAGGAAGCCTGGCATGCTACAGTCCATGAAGTCATAAACACTCAGACATGACTTAGCAACTGAACAAGAATAAAAAACAATGCCAATCAAACACATCTATAAATGTAAACCACATGTTGTTTTTCTGCTTTAAGTAATCCAACAGCTTCCAAAATGGGGGGAAAGGAAAGGAAGGGAATGAAAAGAAAGAAAAGAAAAATCCCAAGCTTTCATTTCCTAAGTTTTGCAAGAGTCTTTTAAATTTTCTATTAAACTTTTCCCTGTGTTTCATAAATAAATTTCTTTTACACTCCACATTGTCTTTTCTTGAATTAGGGTATTATGATTAGAGTCCCGCTCTCTATACTTCTTATATCAACTTTTGGTATGACTAATTCAGGTCACTCTTAACCTTTAGGCTTCAGTTCAATGTCTGCCTCCTCAGCTAGACTTTACCTGGTCACTCTACTTAAAGATGACCTTCCTATCTCTTGTACTACTGTTTAATCTGTTTCACAACATCTTTCTCCACGATGAGAATTATGTTCCAAAATAAATCATAAGTACTTTATTGATATATTTTATCATATCTCTCCTACCTAAACTGTTTTGTCCCTAAATACAGTGATTTATTTATTATTTTATTGCCAATCATCTTATGGAATTCCTTACATCTAGGAGATACTCAATAAATATTTGAATACATTGAATTAAAAAATGAAGTTATGTTTGTTACCTTCTAGAAATATACAGTCTTATAGGAAATTCATTATCTGTCAGATAGCTCTAGTCATGTAGAAGAAATGATGATCATCCTTGTCTGACCCTAGATGTCAATATAGGGTTGCCAGATTAAATATAGAACACCCAGTTAAACAAAAACTGATTAAAGTATAAATTTCTCCCAAACATCACATGTGTGTGTGTGTGCTAAGTTGCCGCAGTCCTGTCCAGCTCTTTATGACCCTATGGGCTGTAGCCCACCCAGCTCCTCTGTCCATGGGATTCTCCAGGCAAGGATACTGGAATGCATTGCCATGCCCTCCTCCAAGGGATCTTCCTGACCCAGGGATCAAACCCATGTCTCTTATGTCTCTTGCATTGTCAGGTGGGCTCTTTACTGATAGTGCCACCTGGGAAGCCATAGACATTACATAGGATATACCTACACTAAGAAATTATTCATCCTTTAACTCAAATTTAAAGTTAATTACTTATCCAGTATTTTTATTTTCTCAATATGGCAATCCGATGACAGAACATATTGTATACTGTACACAAGGGTTGGATGACTGACTCTTTAAGGAAAAGCTTTGTTGGAACCTCTAATTTTCAAAATTGCATGTCAACTCTAGGTCTGGTAACTCTTAAAGCCTACAGATATGCTACTTATCAGCCACGTGAATCCTTATGAAATAGAACATGACTGTGACCAGACCTCTGCTTAATTTTCATCAGAAGTTTGATTGATAAAAATAAAATGTATGGCAAATAGTTTGAAAGGTATCTGGGATATTTATTTATCTAAACATACCAATTATTATTCCAAGGATGCAGAAAAATGAAGGACTGAATATACCAGGATATTAGCATATTTGTGTCAAACTGCTTTGGACTCTTACAAAAGAATATTCATAGTGTTGCCTTTTGTGTTTTGTTCTTAAGTTATGCTGAGAAAACCTAAAGAAACAGTTAAAGTCAACTTATTCTTCGGGTCACCCTCTACTGAATCTCTTAATATTCACTAAATCAATGTCCATACATTTCATTACTTATGAACTCACTGCCATGGTACACATCTAACCGAACAGTAGGCTCACTGCCATTGACAACCTTGGAAATTGAAAAAAAAATTATATTAATATGTCTCTAAGCAAGTCTGCATTACTCTGAAACATTGCTACTCTGAAACATAATACTGTATAACTTTTCATTACACTGTCATATTTAATTCACTGATTTTTGTTCACATTCATTCCATTGAGTAGCAAAGAATGAGCACCTAAGTACAAACAATTGCCCTCTGGAATATATTTCTAAATCAACAGAGAAATTTTGCTCTGTTAATAAATGCAAAATACAAAATGCCATCATTTTTATAATTCATTTGTGTAACTTTTAAATCCCCTCTCTGCTCTAGGCATTGTGTTACATTAATTATTTATATTACTCTGCATTCTCAAATCCCCAAAAGCTAACTGAAGATGCATTCTACATTGTAGCAGTTAGTCAAGTGCACTATTACTGAGTATCATAAATAATATCACTGGGTAAAAATCGAAGGCAGCAAGGGTTAAATGGAAGTGAATTAAACAAGTAAGTATATTTCATCTTATTGTTTATTTCTTCTTTATAAAATATGCATTTGGAAAATAATCTGTTATGAGAAATATATGAAGAAACTTCAAATGACTATAAATGTTAAGAAAAATCTCGGCCAATAGCATATTTGATAACAGTGTCAGTCTACAGTTTTCAGTTAGATAAATATTTTAAATGTCATATATTCCTCTACTAAAGTATTAATGAATTGCCTGCAGCTCTAGATGAAATTGATGGGGTCGTTTAGTTAGTGAGAGGAAACACTTTACCCACTTAAATGCTGAAACACTTTTGAACCAGTACACTTGCTTCTCCTGTATAATTATACCAAACTTTATTAATGGCAGCCAACTGATTATATATTTATACATAACTACAATTGTGCAATATGCAATGGACACGTGAAGTATATACTAAGAAGGAATGGATGTATTTTTATCTTTTTACAGGAGATTTTTCCATGCTTACAGATAAATATTTAGGAATAAAAAGCTTTAAAAACATTCTTATTTTAGAGATTCTCCTAAATATTAAAACTAAGTTAGACCAAAATGACACAAATGTATCTAAGAATAAGATAATTTTATTATTGGGTAAATTTGTAAGCCATCACAAACTATTATGATCATCTTAAAGAAGAGTTGCTGTCTGAAGAATTTTTTTTTTAAATTTTAGCCTGAGGCTCCAGTATGTAGATTCCTGTTTTTTTTCCTCCCAATTTACCAAACTGATGACTCTGTCACTATTCTGTCAGAAAACAACTGGAAACAAATGCAAGCTTGCTAAAAAAAAGTTTAAATAGGGCACTATGCTAGAAAAAAAAAAAAAAAAGATTATATTTGGTGAAAAGTAAATAAATAAAAATATCAAAACCCCACAGTATAGTTGTGTTTACTAGCTTACTGGGGAATAAAAGACATAAATCTGATCATTTGCTTACAATGATTAGACTTTTTAAAACTATGAGTAGAGTTCTTGAAATATAGTGTACAGACCTATTAGTACACTAATTAGGTTAATTTCATTTATCCCACTGCTACCAAAACAATATTCTTCTGATTAGTACTGAACTTTCTGTTGATCCACATTAGCATTCTCAGGTAAAATAGTTTATCTCACGTTTGAATTCAATCAACTCTACACAAACTTTAAGCTACAAAAGTATTTCTAAGATAGTCTTTGATTTGTTTCTCTTTATCTGTCCATCTTCTTGGGTGTCCATTGATCTATGTTATGGGAGAATTAAGTATATTCTTAAAACTCAAGAATTGTGTCAAGTGAAATTCAAGTGTGACCACGAGAGGCAATAGGAGAAGGTGGGAAGCAATGTGGTACCACTCTAGAGGGAAGACCAGTGATACCTGATAACCCAGCATTTTCTTTCTGGTGAGTTTGAGCAATTTACTTTACCTCTCAGAGCCTCATAACTTCCTCAATACCAAAAAGGGACAAAATGTACCCTACCAAAGAGGAAGATTCGGGGATAAAATAAGATTATTCAAGTGATGTGTCTTACTAATGGTGTTTGCACTCAGATTGTTCACTACAGTTTTTATTACTGTTCTACTTTCACTAATGCCTCACCATTTAGTAGGTACTGCAGTGGAGGCATTTTTAATTTGAAATACTTCCCCGAGAAAACATACTACGAGTCTTTGTCTCCCTCCAGTTTAAAACTCTTTGCAAACAGTAATAATCCCATGATTATTAGTGCTGCAGTTACTCAGCCAATGTTTAATGCACGGTAATTAATCATACCAGAGGCTGGAAGTGTCCCATTATAAATGTATTACCACACCCTTATCTAATTGACCATGTAATCTAGTATAATATCAAATATTAAAGCTGAAATATGTGTCCAAGAACACTTAAATAAAAAGGCAGATGGTTGAAACATCTTCTAAGATCTTTTAAATGCATAATCTGTAGTTTAGAACACTTTTAGGTTCACAGCAAAAATGTGTGGAAAGAATGGGAAGTTCCCACATACCCTTTATTCTGACACACATACAACCTCCCTCAACGTCAATGTCCCCCACCACCGCAGTATGTTTGTATTATATCAATGAACCTATATTGACACATCATCACCCAAAGTTCACAGTTTTCATTAGAGTTCACTCTTGGTGTCTGACAAATACATATATATATATATGTGTATTTATAACATATATCACCATTTTAGTACTATATGAAGGAATTTCACTGCCTTAAAAATTCTCAGTGGTCTGCCTATTTGTCCTTTTCTCCCCTTAGCCCCTGGAAACTACTGATAATCTTGCAGTGTTCATAGATTGTTTTTATTTTCCCCAGATTATCATATATTTGGGATAACTATAGTATGCAGCCTTTTCTGATTGCTTTCTTTCACTTAATAATATTCATTTAAAGTTCCTCCATTTAGATCTTTAATCCATTTTGAGTTTACTTTTGTGTATGGTGTTAGAAAGTGTTCTAGTTTCATTCTTTTACAAGTGGTTGACCAGTTTTCCCAGCACCACTTGTTATAGAGGTTGTCTTTTTTCCATTGTATATCCTTGCCTCCTTTGTCAAAGATAAGGTGTCCATAGGTTCGTGGATTTATCTCTGGGCTTTCTATTCCGTTCCATTGATCTATATTTCTGTCTTTGTGCCAGTACCACACTGTCTTGATGACTGTGGCTTTGTAGTAGAGTCTGAAGTCAGGTAGGTTGATTTCTCCAGTTCCATTCTTCTTTCTCAAGATTACTTTGGCTATTCGAGGTTTTTTGTATTTCCATACAAATTGTGAAATTCTTTGTTCTAGTTCTGTGAAAAATACCGTTGGTAGCTTGATAGGGATTGCATTGAATCTATAGACTGCTTTGGGTAGAATAGCCATTTTGACAATATTGATTCTTCCAATCCATGAACACGGTATGTTTCTCCATCTGTTTGTGTCCTCTTTGATTTCTTTCATCAGTGTTTTATAGTTTTCTATGTATAGGTCTTTTGTTTCTTTAGGTAGATATACTCCTAAGTATTTTATTCTTTTTGTTGCAATGGTGAATGGTATTGTTTCCTTAATTTCTCTTTCTGTTTTTTCATTGTTAGTATATAGGAATGCAAGGGATTTCTGTGTGTTAATTTTATATCCTGCAACTTTACTATATTCATTGATTAGCTCTAGTAATTTTCTGGTAGAGTCTTTAGGGTTTTCTATGTAGAGGATCATGTCATCTGCAAACAGTGAGAGTTTCACTTCTTCTTTTCCAATCTGGATTCCTTTTACTTCTTTTTCTGCTCTGATTGCTGTGGCCAGAACTTCCAACACTATGTTGAATAGTAGTGGTGAGAGTAGGCACCCCAGAAACTATAAAACTCCTAGAGGAGAACATAGGCAAAACACTCTCCGACATAAACCACAGCAAGATCCTCTATGACCCACCTCCCAGAATATTGGAAATAAAAGCAAAACTAAACAAATGGGACCTAATGAAACTTAAAAGCTTTTGCACTACAAAGGAAACTATAAGTAAGGTGAAAAGACAGCCCTCAGATTGGGAGAAAATAATAGCAAATGAAGAAACAGACAAAGGATTAATCTCAAAAATATACAAGCAACTCCTGAAGCTCAATTCCAGAAAAATAAATGACCCAATCAAAAAATGGGCCAAAGAACTAAACAGACATTTCTCCAAAGAAGACATACAGATGGCTAACAAACACATGAAAAGATGCTCAACATCACTCATTATTAGAGAAATGCAAATCAAAACCACAATGAGGTACCATTACACGCCAGTCAGGATGGCTGCTATCCAAAAGTCTACAAGCAATAAATGGTGCAGAGGGTGTGGAGAAAAGGGAACCCTCTTACACTGTTGGTGGGAATGCAAACTAGTACAGCCGCTATGGAAAACAGTGTGGCGATTTCTTAAAAAACTGGAAATAGAACTGCCATATGACCCAGCAATCCCACTTCTGGGCATACACACTGAGGAAACCAGATCTGAAAGAGACACGTGCAACCCATCTTCATCACAGCACTGTTTATAATAGCCAGGACATGGAAGCAACCTAGATGCCCATCAGCAGATGAATGGATAAGGAAGCTGTGGTACATATACACCATGGAATATTACTCAGCTGTTAAAAAGAATTCATTTGAACCAGTCCTAATGAGATGGATGAAGCTGGAGCCCCTTATACAGAGTGAAGTAAGCCAGAAAGATAAAGAACATTACAGCATACTATCACATATATATGGAATTTAGAAAGATGGTAACGATAACCCTATATGCAAAACAGAAAAAGAGACACAGAAATACAGAACAGACTTTTGAACTCTGTGGGAGAATGTGAGGGTGGGATATTTCAAAAGAACAGCATGTATACTATCTATGGTGAAACAGATCACCAGCCCAGGTGGGATGCATGAGACAAGTGCTCCAGCCTGGTGCACTGGGAGGACTCGGGGGAATCGGGTGGAGAGGGAGGTGGGAGCGGGGATCGGGATGGGGAATACGTGTAAATCCATGGCTGATTTATATCAATATATGACAAACCCCCCCCCCCAAAAAAAAAAAAAAAAGAAAATGGAGGTTGGGGAGTAATGGGGGAGTGGTGGGGAATTTTAAAGGAAAATAAAAGAAAAAAAAAATAAAATAAAGTTCCTCCAATCTTAAATAGTTCACTTATTTTTAGTACTGAATAATATTCCATTGTGTGGATGTACCACAATTTACTTATCCATTTGCCTACTGAAAGACATTAGTTGCTTTTAATGGGCAATTATGAATAAAGCTGCTATTGCAAAGTTTTTGTGTAGACATAAATTTTCTATTCCTTGCGTAAGCATCAAGGTGTATGATTGCTAGATCATAGTGCAAGGCTATGCTTAGTTTAGCTTGGCAAGAAGTTGTCAAAGTGATTCCAAGGTGCCTATATCATTCTGCATTCACACTAGCAATAAGAATTCCAGTTGCTCCATATTCTCACCAGCATTTGGTATTTCTGTAGTTTGAATTTTGACCAATTTAAAAGATGTGCAGTAGTATCTCATTTCTCAATTTTCTAGTGATATATGAAGTGGTATATATAATATATTCATATGATATATGAATATATATATTCATGTATATATGAATATATACAATTATTCTATACACATATACCTTCTGTGTTAATGTTTCTATTCATGCCTTCTGTCCATTTTTTTTTAATCAGGTTGTTAATTTTCTTATCATTGAATTTTAAGAGTTCTTTGTGTATTTGGAAAACATTCCTTTGCCAACTGTGTCTTTTACAAATAGATTCTCCCAGTTTGTGGCTTGTATTCTCATTTTCTTGACAGTGTCTTTCATGGAGAAAAAGTTCTTAAAATTTTAGTGGTTTAGTTCATAAATTCTTTCCTTCAAAGGATTGTGCCTTTGCTCTCGAGTCTAAATTTTCATTGTCATACCCAAAGTCACATAGACTTTCTTCTGTTTTGTCTTCTAGGAGTTTTATAATTTTGCATTTTCCATTGTACATTTAAGCCTATGATCCATTTTGAGTTAATGCTTTGAAGGGTATAAGGTCTGTATCTAGATTCATTTTGTGTGCACGCTTGCATGTGTGTGTGTGTGTGAGTGTGTGTGTGCATGTTGATATCTGGTTGTTGTTCCAACACTTGTGGAAAAGGCTCCGTTTGCTCAATTGCACTATCCTTGTTTCTTTGTCAAAGAACAGCAGACTCTATTTATGTGGATCTATTCCCGGTCTCTCTATGCTGTTCCACTGGCCTATTAATATTTTTATATCTTTCCACTATTACCACACTATCTTGATTATAGTAGCTTTATGGTAAGCCTTGGAAGTTGGGTTGTATCAGTCCTCCAACTTTGTTCTTTCCCTTCAATTGAGTTGATTATTCCAGGTCACTTTGGGAAGAAATGATATATTGATAAGATTTAATCTTACCAATATAAAAATAGAATATCTTCAGTTAAATAGTTTTTCTTTGATATCTTCTACTTGATAAACATGTACAGAAAATCTACAGTTAATACCATACTAAATGGCGAGAAACCTGAAACTTTCCCTCTAAGTTTTCTGTAGATATTTTTTTATCAAGTTGAAGAAGTTTCTTCTGTTACTAGTTTTCTGAGTTTCTAATTATGAGTGAGTGTTGAATTTTGTCAAATACTTTCTGTATTTATTAATATGATCATGTGATTTTTTTCTATAGCCAGTGATGTGATAAATTACATTAATTGATTTTTAAATGTTGAATCAGCTTTAAATATCAAGGATAAACTCTACTTAGTCACAGAATATAATTCTGTTTATACACTGTTGGATTCAACTTGTTACTATTTTATTGATAATTTTTTACATCTACATTAATGGAAGATATTGGTTTATAGTTGTATTTTCCTGTAATGACTTTGTTTGGTTTTAGCAATGGAGGCCTAAGAGTATGAGTTAGGAGGCACTGCCTCTGACTGTACATCCTGGAAGAGACTGCAGAGAAATGGTGTATTTGCTTCCTTAAATGTTTGGTAGAATTCAGCAGTGAACCTATCTAGGCTTGTTGCTTTCTGTTCTGGAACTTTATTAAATATTGATTCAATCTATTTAATACATGCATGCCTATTCAGTTTGTCTATTTCTTCTTGTAGGAATTTGGGCAGACTGTGTCTTTCAAGGAATTTGCCCACTTCATGTTTCAAAATTGTGACTACAGAATTATTCATAGTATTCTTTTACTGTCCTTTTCATTCCTATGGGATCTGTAGTGAGGATTCCTCTTTCATGTCTGATATTAGCAACTTTGCTTTCTCTGTTTTTTCCTCAGTTTTACTAGAGGCTTATCAAGTTTTGATCTTAAAAAAAAAAGACAGCTTTCAGTTTTGCTCACTTTAATTGATTTCCAGTTTTCAATCTCTTTGGTTTATGCTCTAACTTTTATTATTTCTCTTCTTCTGATAACATTACTCTACTATTCTTTTTCTAGTTTTCAAAAATAAATGTTCATAAACATTTTAAGGGTAATATATTAAAAGTGTGGTATCTTTTTTAAATTACTTAATGAAAAACAAATTCATTTGTCATGTGAAATTAAATCGTAGGTCCTTTGAGATATAAGTTTTCTCCGTTACAAAATCTATACCTAAACATGGTTTGTTCTTTTCTGATAATGTACACTATTTTTTGATAGCATAAATAAAGCATTGCAAATTTCAAAAGGAGAGTGAGAGAGAGAGAATACCATTTCTGTCTTAGGTAAAACTAGCAGGCCTCTCTGGAAACTAGACAAGAATACGTATTTTAATTCCCACTCACCTGTTTATAAGCCTCCTTTCCCACCTTATCCCACTACCCCCCAAAATTGAAAAACATTTCTTAAGATGTTAGCTGCATATGAAAAGCAGAGAGAAAATATAACAGTAGAACTAAGAACATCAGTGAAAGATGAGACAACAATTAGAGCCGAGTAATTCACAGGTTGGGCTTGCCTGGTGCCTCAGTAAAGAACCGGCCTGCCAATGCAGAAGATCCAGGAAGACCTTCCTTGGCTGGGGAAGATCCCCTGGCAAAGAAAAGGGCAACCCACTCCAGTGTTCTTGCCTGGAGAATCCCACAGACAGAGGAACCCGGTGGGCTACAGTCCACGGGGTCACAAGGGGTTGGACACAACTTACCACTGAGCACACACACACACACACTTCATAGGTTATCACAAATATTTTTTACACAGATATCAATACAATTTGAGACAGAACTCAAGACTGAATATTGCAAATAACCAGAAAGATTCTATTCCAACCAGCAAAATTTTACAAAGAGAGGCAATATGGTGAAGGATAAACAACTACTTCAAAATAATGAAGCATTTAAGGGAAAGCAATAAAATACAATTTTGCTATGTGGATTATGAAACCAAGAAACCTGACTAGGTGCAGAATATCAAAGTACATCACAAAAAGAAGCAAACCAATGTTAATAGAAGAAGATCAAGCTGTCTAACTCCAATGCTACTATCCAGAAGATGGAGAAGGAAAGGGAAGCCTGGCATGCTGTAGTCCATGGGATCGCAAATATTCAGACACAACTTAGCAACTGAACAACAACGTCACCACACTGACTACATGTGTTAATGTAATACATCTTTCTCATCCTCAACTCCTAGCCTCTCTTACCCTTCTATATTTTCTACATTACTTACCTCTATAATATATAATTTGCTTGTTTGTTATATTTATTTTTAGCCTTTCTCAAGCAGAACATAAGATCTGTGAGGATATATCTCTCACTGGTGTATCTCAAGGATATCCACGTGCTCTGAATTTTCCCTCCAAAATTTAATTCAGTCATGTCTTATTGTCTTACTAAACATCATCCTATGTAGAATACCACAACCAACTTCCATTTATTGTCTCTTCTTTCCTACCATGACCAATTCCTTACTCATAAAAATTTTTAAAGCTGTGCAAAATCTGACCCTGTCCATTTCTTAAATTGCATCTCCTGCCTCATTCAACCTTGACTATTTTGTGTTCTCATTTAACTTTCTGTAATACCCTGAATATTCAGGACTTACCCCTGTCTCACACGGATTACTCCCTCATCTGGGTACCTGTCATTCTATTCTTTTTATGGTTAGCACCTTTTCATTCTTTAGGCTTTATTTAAATGTCACTCACTCAGAGCCTTCTTTGACCAACCACTCTAAAGCTGAGTCATTGCACTTTGATTAGGTTATTAACCTTATGTCCAAATTCCTCCAACTGTCAATTAGAGGTACAAATAGTAGTTACCTGGTCAGTGAAAGGTTAACTCTGCAGGCCTGGGTGGTTCAAACTCTGCATATTCTAAAGAAAGCCCTCTCAGCACAATTATATGAGATCCCCCAAAAGGTGAAAGCATATGTTTACCAACATAACCTCTGATTTTAGAATCTGATGAAAACCTATAACCATGAGTTACATTATTCTGGGAAATATTTTGGTCACACAATATGATGATAAGCTGGACCAGTGTGCTGATGACTAAGTGAATTCCAGTAATATATCAGTATTTTTCACTCTTGTTTTTCCAGTTACATCTATTACAAAAGACATCACTTGAGAAGAAAGTTCTATAAACAGAAGTCCACTATGCCACCGGATTGAGGTGGCTTACGATTCTTGATAGAAAAGTCACCATGTAACCACAAATCCAAATTTTTAGAGATTCCTGTTTACATGGACAAATAAGTACCTACATACCCACAGTATGCTGCCTGTGCACAAATACATAACATCTTTGTTTCTGTGGATGAATGCTATTAAACAGTATTGAAAAAGACAGTGGGTAAAGAGAACTGCAAAAGATAATGGGTTTTTCATGGCAGTAGGCAATACAGCGGCTTCCCTGATGACGACTCTGGTGGCTCATGCCTGCAGAACGGGAGACCCGGGTTCAGCCCCTGGGTCGGGAAGATCCTCTGGAGAAGGAAAAGGCAACCCACTCCAGTATTCTTGTCTGGACAATCCCATGGACAGAGGAGCCTGGTAGGCTATAGTCCATGGAGTCATGAAGAGCTGGACACAAATGAGCGACTAACACTGGAAGCATTACGGAGTGGATCCTAAATGCCCTAGGGAATGGCCCCATCTTACGACAAGGACCATTACAGGAGGTCTTCTGGCATACACAAGCCAAATTATGTCGAGCTGTGACCAGCCCCAGCCAGTCATGGTATAAATCTGTGACCAAGACAGAGTGACTGGTTTTGTTGTCTGACTAGGAACCTGGAAATGACTAAGTCATGGCCAAGATGCTGTCTCTTATATATATGGCATATGCACAAAGGTTTATTCTAGCAAACATGTTCTATAATTAGTACTGCTTTCTTGTGTAAAGGAAAATATAAATACTATACTAAATGCCAATGCTCAGAAAAATGATTGTTTTACTGTAAGAGAGCCTAAGCCAGAGCCAGGCTGGTGGACTGAAGTGTAAAAGCTTAACTCAGCAGACCAGGAGTCTTCTACCCCATCATATCCCAGAGAAAGAGCTTGGCTAATCCTTGAAAGGGAATCTTCTATCCTTTGGAATAATCTGTCCCAGAAGAGGATTTTCAATAATCTGCCCCAAAGAGGCCTTTTCCCACAGGGTACCAGTTTGGACAAGCCATGTGATTTATAAGGAATGGTCTATATTTGGTCTGGGAAGGGACTGGGTTCTGAGTAGCTGAGGTCAGTCATGAGGATGCTACATGCCTATGAGAATGACTCCAATGAGATTCCAGGACACCAAGGCTTGGATGAACTTCCCACATTAATAGCCTTTGCATGTGTTGCCACACATCATTGCTGGAATAATTAAGTTTGTTCACATGTGACATCAATGGAAGGAGACACTTTGAAGCTTATACCAGGCTTCTCCTCGGCTTTGTCCACTGCATCATTCCTCTTTGCCAACTTTGGTCCATATCCTTTCACTATAATGAACTGTAATAAGAGCTTTTCTGAGTCCTGAGTCCATCTAGTGAATTATCAGGCCTGAGGCTGGTTGAAGTGAAGCACAAAACCCTGACTAACAAAGTTACAAGAATTAAATAAAATAGTGCATAAAGGGTACTTAAAATAGCACCTGGCCCATGATAAAGACTCAGTGATTTTACTCAGTTGTTACCATTTCAAATCTTTCTCTATTGTATTCAGAGAATGTAATATAATCTACAATCACGGTGTTTATCTGGGAAACGTCTGGTCCTCCCATTGCATTGGAGGGACACGATGGCAGGGTTTTGTCTGTTTGACTCACATTTTATTCCTTTATTTGATTCCTCACATCTCACATAGTGCCAGGCATAGAGTCATCAATTGATATTTCTTCAAAAATGAATTAGTAAATATAAGCATGAGTAAGAAGCAAAGGGACTGTGATTAAATTAGCTTGAGAAATAGCTCTAGAAGAGTTTAAGTTTTATTTAAATCTCTGGATGAAAGTTAGACTGGAAGGTTCTCATTTGATTTTATAGTACCCTCAAAGTTAGTACTACAAACAGTAAAAACAGTACTAGAACAGTTAAAAAAATTATAAAATACAGATTTTGGCTTAATTTTTAAAAAGCACTTTTCTGCCATCTGACCACAGATAAAATAGTCTCTGGGGATTGTGCTTCTCATTAGAGATGTTCAGGCAGTATTTCTAATTTCTACTTTTTTTAATACAGATATTGTAAGGGGACTTGAGTCATTAAATGTGTTTTATAGCTTTTAGACTTCCTTGACACTCCCAGATACTGTTTCAAAAAGCCAAGTATAGTTTTCCGTAGAACTTCATAGTCTTCTATAAAATGTTAATATTTTTCTTTTCAGGATATTTTTTAAACTTCAAATCAAACTATAGGATACTCCACCATAACATATGTGGAGTACAAAAAAAAATTCAATAATATAAACTAGAGAACTGCAAAACTGATTAGACTCAACTTGTCTAGGGGACTCCGGGACGCCAGCTTATCCATTTCTGATTGTATTTGGTGCCACCTGGTGGCCACTGTCCACTCTAACTGAAATAAAAGTAGAGGCTTTTCTGGGTACTGGGTGTTGGCTGACATTTCCAGTATGCCTGCAGTGAATTCAGGAATCATGCTTTATTCATTACAATAGTCCAGTCCAAGGAGATTGGCCAGGAGGAAAGTGGGATCATCAGGACCCCAGCAATAATTAAGAGCTAGATTACAAAATGCTGGGAGCAGAATGTCAGCTTGATAGCTCAGGTCTACCATCTACTAGATGTGAAATCTTTTGTTTCCCTAAATTTGTCTGCCCTCAGTTTATCTATAAAGCAGAAGCAACAGCGTTAATTTTTATATAGGGTTTTTATAGTTATAAAATATACAATCCATAGAAAGTCCTTATAAGCATTCTTGACACGTAGCAAACCAAAAGGAGGTTATTATCCTCATGTCAGTAACTGTATATATATGCTAAAAATATACTATTACTTAATACACATATATAAAGCAATATCCACATTAACGAAGAAAATAGAATATAACAATGAAATGTTTTGAATAAGTAATATTGTAAGCAAAGAAAAAATCAAGCAAACTAACATTATGTGAAGATGTTGGGCTTTTGTGTGTGTGTGTTTTGTTTTTTGAGAATTATGTGTGTGTGGAAGAAAGTAATACCTTAAAGTATCACTTTTCAAGACAAAATGTCTTTAAGAGACCACGGTGCTGATTAACCCAAGACATTCAGAGAGTCCGGGAGCCAGGCTGTGTTCTTAGCAATGAAGAAGCTTTATTCTCTTTTCTACCTTCTTAAGTCTTCTGTATTCTCCACTCTTTAGCAAACTACCTTTGAAGTACCTCAATCATGCTCTTCTCCTGCAGGTAATCACTGACCTCGATTTTAGCATTCCCTACTGAAAATAATGCATTTCTCTATTTATCTTTATTTTTACCAAAGTGTAAGCTTCTTCAGAGAAATTGTCAAGTTTCTTACTCTGTATTCCTGACATCATTAATTCAATGCCATACATCAAGGACAGAAATATATGATTACATAAATGCCTCTTTTTACTTCAACACTACTATTTAGGAGAGGGGATGAAAGACTATGCTAATTGGCCACTTCATTATTTTAAGCACAAGGACTGAGTAAGCAACTGGGACATCCCTTTTTTATCTATTCATAAAAGCAGTCTAATCTCCTCACAGGAACTGCCAAATTTCTTCCAAGTGACAAACTTAAACTACTTATTCATGATACTTTTTGACAGATTAAACGTCAGCCTGGTTTCTTTATAAATAAAGGATATATTTCAGATCAGTGTTGATGTTGGAAACAGGTAGGAATAACGATTATTTGCTTCCCAGGGTTTTGGGTAATCTGACAGGATTTTTACAGGCTTTCGTCTATATCTTGGTACATGCCAATCATTACCAAGAAAATTTTTTCTTCTTTTTATGCCTGTAATCATTTAAGTCCATTTGTCAAATGTAAGACTAGGAGAGAGTAATGGCAAATTGGGCCATTTTCACTAAACATTAAGAGTGAAAATTGTATCAACTTGAGAGGACCTTTCTTTTTCATACAGTTTCTGCTGATCTAAATGTACCTCAATCCCCTTAACTACCTATAGTCATATGTAAATTGCAACATTTCATGCTAGTAATTTGCTCTACTGGTATTTAAACAAAGTTTTAAGCACAACTGCTCATGAAAATTTACGACCTGGTGAATCAGTAAACATTTATCTCTGTTTTATGTATATTTTTAAGACACATGACCCATTTTATTTTTCTATTTCAGAAGAAGAATATTTTCCTTAATTTACGTGTAGAGTTGTCATTCATTATATGTTCTGAAATCATGTCCTAGAATTGTATTTTTTTGAAAATATGATTACATTTTGAATGTATTACCGATGAGTATCTGGGTGAAATAAATCATTTTCTGAATTCATTTCTGAATTGGATGCAGGGTAATAGAGTTTTCTTAAACTGGTATAAGGTACATGTGGAGATGCAAATATAAATATTGTAATAAGTATCTCTAAAGGTATTATCATAAGTTCAGTGAGACACACAATGAGATTCTAGTCATAGAATTCCTCCTGCCAAAATTCCCATTATTTTTGAGAGCTATAATGCAGATACTGAGAAAGAAAGTAAAAACGAACTATTTCAAACTCATCATAATCTATTATACTATCTCATGAACCAAATTATTCCAAAATTACCTAAGCTGTACCCAAGTACTGCATGATTCTAATCATCATACATATGGCTTCACATTCAAATGTGATACAAATAATGGCTCTTGCATAATAAAAATTTGACTAGCCTTTATCCGTGGTTACTGGGAGGGAGATTCTGACTCCTTGCAATTTTACAAGTAATAGGAGTGTCTTTATTATTCATGAGTTCCTAAGATCACATCTGACAGTTTATGCTCGTAAACTCACTCAGAAGCCCCTAAAACTGCAGGATGGACGCTGATCATGCCAAAAACACCAACCATGTGAATAAAGGTCCAGGACTTTGAGCCAGCCCAACCTCCAAGGAATGCATGGCTGAATATATTCAGTGCCACTGCCAATGATTTAATTAATCATGCTATATAAGACACTCCAATAAAAATGCAAGGGCTCCATTCAGTGGAGCTTCCCAGTTAGACAACATACTGATGTAATAGGAGGGTGACAAGCCCTATTTCCACCGGAGGAGAGCACCAAACCTCCCAGAACTCCCCTCTGTCTCTATTAAGCCCTTCTGGAGTTGCATCCTTTATAATAACGATGTAACCATTTAGTACAGCTCTTTGCTTAGTTCTGCAAGTAATTCTAGCAAATTATTCAAACCTCAGGGAGTCCTGAGAACACTTGGATTTGAATCCATTTGGTTAGAAGTGTGGGTGGCTCGGGTACCCTACCAGCAGCTGGTGTCTGAAGTGAAGGCAGAATTGTGGGACATCCTACCACCTCCAGCTGATTCACGTCAGAGTTAAATTCCAGTGCACCAAGCGGGATGGAAACAGAATCAGTTCGGTTCAGTTCAGTCGCTCAGTCGTGTCCGACTCTTTGCGACCCCGTGAATCGCAGCACGCCGGGCCTCCCTGTCCATCACCAACTCCCGGAGTTTACTCAAACTCATGCCCATCAAGTCGGTGATGCCATCCAGCCATCTCATCCTCTGTCGTCCCTTTCTCTCCTGCCCCCAATCCTTTCCAGAATTAGGGTCCTTTCCAATGAGTTAACTCTTCGCATGAGGTGGCCAAACTATTGGAGTTTCAGCTTCAGCATCAGTCCTTCCAATGAACACCCAGGACTGATCTCCTTTAGGATGGACTGGTTGGGTCTCCTTGCAGTCCACGGGACTCTCAAGAGTCTTCTCCAACACCACAGTTCAAAAGCATCAGAATAGTAGGCAATAATTGAAAACTATATGTTGTAAATATATATTTTACACAGTGCAGGTAAAATCTTCTACACTCATGGCCCAGACAGTAAAGAATCTGCCAGCAATGTGGGAAACCTTGGTTAAATCCCTTGGTCAGGAAGATAACCTAGAGAAGGGAATGTCTACCCACTCCAGTATTCTTGCCTGAGAATTCCATGGACAGAGGAGCCTGGCAGGCTACACTCCATGGGGTCACAAAGAGTCAGACACGACTCAGCAACTAACACTTTCACACTTTCACACATACATATACATATATTATATACAGGCACACTGATCCTAAAGAAAAAAAAGATTCCATTGCATCCAAAATTACTAACTTGATCAAGACTCCTCATATATGCATACAAAGTCGCTTCAGTCGTGTCAGACTCTTTGCGACCCTATGGACTGTAGCCCTCCAAGCTCCTCTATCCATGGGATTCTCCAGGCAAAAACAGTGGAATGGACTGACATACTCCCCTCCAGGGGCTTGAACCCATGTCTCTTAGGTCTCCTGCATTGGCAGCCAGGTTCTTTTTCACTAGCGCCACCTAAGAAGCCCAGAGACTCTTCAAACAGTTACTAATTACAAAATCCAAAATAATTTTAAATTAATATGTAAAGTACAAAACCAATCAAATTAAACACTGCATTGAGACAAATGCTTTTTGTATTTGTGATACAGACCTATAATGTTGCTTGGTTTGTACTATCACAAAATCTCTGTTCGTTGGCCTTCCCTAGGCCTGAGGTATCAATTGTCAATCATTTACTGGTGTACCTCTAGTTCTCTTGCTCTTTTAATTAGTCTAGGGCCTGCATATTTATATTTGGTCCTTACAGTAAAAGACAGATAGCTATAGAGATAGATACAGATACAGATATAGAAATATATACATAGATACACACTCCAATCACTCAGATCACTCGCCATTCCCCATTTATAAGACTGTCATAAATCCACACAGTGGCTAACATTTGAAATAAACTTTCTATCGATCATTCAGTTGTGTTTGCAATAAAAACAGCTTGCAATAAACTACTCTACAATTTAGACATTGTTAATTAAGCATTTTATTCATATTTGTTGAACAAATGAAATGGATATAGTAAAAAATGCAGTAAATACCTTTAAGCACTTTATTTCTAACTTAGGCCTTTTTTCGTGTTAAGATTATTGATCTTTCATTCCTTATCTACACAGTTGCATTGTCACATGTTACAATTTTGTTTTCAGTGATTTAGCCTTTACTTGTCTAACATAAGTACAGGAAAATTTCTTTCTTGTTTTGTAATATAGGTGTGCTGGAAAGCAACAGAAATTCCATGCATATATACGGTGATGGTCCAAAGGTATCAACCAGTATTTCAGGGACTTCTTTGTTACAGTATGAAGTGATCCTATGCATTTGTAACTGAAATCTTTTTATTCAATAACTCAAACTGAATCAATTTTTTCCAATATTTTTCAGTGTTTCAGTGCTTGTTCACATATTATATATCAAGACTAATTATTTAAATGAATAACTAAAGCAAAATGACATGTCAAATATAATACTAAAAATAATGATGCTGGAGTCTTGTTCTCATACTTCCCAGTGTATATAGAATGCAGGTATTTTATATAATAAAATACTGTCATTTAGTCTTCAAATTGTCTAGGAAGTCCTAGAAATTTTTATCCAATATTCCTTTAAATATATAATACTCCAATATGGAGCTACAGCTTGAAAAATAAATATTAAGAAATTAAGAAACGTTTGCATAGATGAGGTTTATTCAACTTACTGATAATGAGGATGGAATACAGCCCCTAAATCTTTTCACCTTTAAATTTTGTTCAACTAATTGTAGCACTCTTTTGAATGTCAACATAAAGATTTTTGAAAATGCTGTAATATTTTAGAATCCTCCATGGGAAAAAAAACATGAAATAGGCATTATTAAATTTGTTTCAGCTATTCTGAAACACAAATACTCACTAGAAAGCAAATTCTGTAAAATTCTTGCCTATGATAACCACGGATTTAAAAACAAATTTGCTACCAGGAAAAGATCTTTATATCAAATTTTGTATCATGCAAGTAGATGGACTGGTGATGTGTTCTGCTTTGCTTAGTCTTTTAGCTGTGTCTGACTCTTTGCAACTCCATGGACTATAGCCCCCAGGCTCCTCTGTCCATGGGGATTCTCCAGGCAGGAATACTGGAGGGGGTTGCCATGCCCTCCTCCAGGGGATCTTCCCCACCCAGGGATTGAACCCAGGTCTCCTGCATTACAGGCAGATTCTTTACTGTCTGAGCCCCCAGGGAAGCCCAGATTGGTGATATTACTAAGTAAAAGCTACTGTTTCTCTAGGCGTATTTTAAGTTTTCATACACTATTTTTTTTCCCTTTCCTTCAAATGTAGACACTAAATTTTCACATTGTAAAAATTAAAGTACAAATATAATTTACTCTCATAAAAATTTTCACTATGCATGTAGTTAATGGCTTAACAAGAAATGTTAAGTCGTTTATTTAGGGAACACAAAGGCATAATAGAGTTGAGTACAGGATAACCATAAACTGACTTTTCCCAGTTGTTCCTTACTTCAGTAATAATAAATGTTTGCCTTTTAGAAGGTCTTTCTTCTTTTATATATATCACTCACCCAATTATCCAGTCTGACTCCAATGTCAGAATTCAGTATTACTATATATTTTTACTGTATGAAAAACTATTTGTATTGTAAAAGTTAAGTAGAATATCATAACACATGTACACATAATATATACACTATTCATCTCTATGTATGTATATAAAGTGATGCAAATGAGTTTTAAAATATAATTAATTTTAGATTAATATAGAAGAAAATCTAAATTACATTCCGACACTCAGCCCACACTGCATTTCATACATTTTATCCATTGTTCTAAATGTATTATTATATTTAATTCTCAGGCCAATAAGGGAGGCTTGTCTGTATACTACAGTTATGCCTAACATAGTTCAACAGACTTTTTTAAAGCATCAAATTATATGAAAAATTACTGAGATTACATTTCCAAAGTTTAAGTGGCTAATAAGTTTAGAGGTGAGATTCAAAGCTAGATCAAGCTGAGGTCAGAGTCTAGAACTTTGTCATAAATGGTGCCCCTCTATTAGATGCAAGTGTCTTATGACAGGTGTCATAAGATGTGTAAGATAATGTACACCTCAAGATTCTATATTTCCACAACTGGAGAAAGAAATTGCTATAAAGGATATTTAATTTAGCTGAAAACCAAACAAAAAGAATCACAATGGAATTAAATCTTGAAGTTCGAAGACTGCAATTTTGCCTGGAGTGGGTCCTTATAACCTTCACCTGGCCTGGTGCAAATAGAAGCTGTGTACTAAAATATTTCTGTCTTGCAGCTGCAAGTACAGGCAGCTGTTCTTTGCATGTTTTATGAAGATCTTTCTAAAAAGATGATTCCATATAAAGGAAGTTCTTACTGTAGAGATTTTATAACAAGGCACACGTTATAAAGTGCAATGCACTGAATTATCTTCCTTGATTTACTTAATAATGTCCAAATATGACCCAAATATGATGATGATACAAATATGGTGATACATGATTACTTTCTAAAATGTTAAACACAGAATTGCTTTATAATCATAAACCCGGTATCCTAAAGACTACCAACTCTGCTGTACCTAAAATAATTTGTGAAGGTTACAAAAGCAGCACTTTCACCAATTCTTAAAGTTACTGCAATCCATAACAGTGTGTGTAAAGTGTGAAGACTAAAACCCACCTCGTGACAGCCAGGGGAAAAAATATCCAAAGCCACTGCACAGACATAACAAGGTATTCATATGTCCTACCAACATGGAAGTGAATTTTAGTTCAGATTCAAGCAGTGAATTATTACCCTTCCCTGCCAAAATTCAGGGCAAGATGTAATTCCTATCTATTAATATGTAGCAGAGAGCAACACATCAGTTGAGTGAAAGATACAGTCAGGAATCCACAGATGAATAGAGAAGCCATTCCAAAGGAATAAGTAATACAAGGCAGGCACGTTACAAAGTCTATTAGATAAAAGTTTTTTTTTTTTTTTTTAATTAAGTCTAGGAATATAGCTTCTCATCTGTAGTGAATTCAACAACTGTGGATACAGAAACTTGGAATATCAGTGATAATTTGGATTTTGATACAAAGAAGAGATATCAGGCCACCATGAGTGATGATGAAGAGATATTAAGTCCTTATTAGAAAAGATGCGATTTTCTTAGCCAATCTTGCATCAAATTTTCTCCAGTATCTTTGTTACAACTGCATCCTATTTGATACAGCTATAACAGGTTTCTGGAAGAAATTTTTCATTCCTTTGTAAAAGTTCAGTTATTTTCCACTTACTTTTCCTAGTTTCCTAAAAATATCACTAAAAGAATGCCATCTACATAGCATGAAATATATCTGTAACTATAGCAGAGACATTACTTTGCCAACAAAGGTCTGTCTAGTCAAGGCTATGGTTTTACCAGTGGTCATGTATGGATGTGAGAGTTGGACTATGAAGAAAACTGAGTGCCAAAAAATTGATGCTTTTGTACTGTGGTGTTGGAGAAGACTCTTGAGAGTCCCGTGGACTGCAAGGAGATCCAACCAGTCCATCCTAAAGGAAATTAGTCCTGGGTGTTCATTGGAAGGACCAATGCTGAAGCTGAAACTCCAATACTCTGGCCACCTGATGCAAAGAGTTGACTCGTCGGAAAAGACCCTGATGCTGGGAGGGATCGGGGGCAGGAGGAGAAGGGGATGACAGAGAATGAGATGGCTGGATGGCATCACCAACTGGATGGGCATGAGTTTGAGTAAACTCCGGGAGTTTGTGATGGACAGGGAGGCCTGGCGTACTGCGATTCATGGGGTCACAAAGAGTCGGACATGACTGAGCGACTGAACTGAACTGAACTGATAGCTTTATTCCCTCATAGCTTAGTCAGTAAATCATCTGCCTGAAATGCAGGAGACCAGGGTTCAGTTCCTGGGTTGGGAAGATCCCCTGAGGAAGGAAATGGCAATCCATGCCAGTATTCTTGCCTGGAGAATCCCATGGACAGAGGAGCCTGCAGGGCTACGGACCATGGAGTAGCAAGGGTTGCACATGACTTAGCAACTAAACCACCACCATAGCTTTATAGAAAATTGTACCTAAATTTTTGTATCTAAGTCATCTATTTACCTACAGTTGACTTCCATAGTTATGACTTGGTGTTTATACTAAGCAAAGACTTCCACTGCTAAATGACTTGGAACCACTCTTCAAGGATTATTAAGTAATCACTGGCCAGATTTATCGTACTTGTATCATCATATATACTCTACATATTCAGACCAAATATAGAGGGACAACATTTGTTATAAAATAATTTAATGTAAAAATAGTGTTGTTTTCATGAATATATTCCTTTCTAATTAAAGGTGTGCATGCATGTTTGTGTGTGTGTGTGTGTGTGCGCGCACGTGTGTGTCCAAAATAATGAGAGAAATAATACAGGACCAGCATATGACAGTATAAAAGTCCATTTTTTACATTCCTATGTATGGGTGCCTGAGAAGACGGAAGAAGACCAAATACAGGTTGGAGAAGCCTCTGAACATTTTCCAGATACTGAGACACGGGCAGGAAGTGGAGTGACCGATAACTACCGGCTCCAGCATAAACAACCTACTTTACAGATACAAATAAAAGTTTAAGTTGGTGGCTACACATGCCAAGGGCTTCCCAAGTGGCACAGTGGTAAAGAGTCCACCTGCCAAGACAGGTTCAATCTCTTGGTCAGGAAGATACTCCGGAGGAGGAAATGGCAACCCACTCTAGTATTCCTGCCTGGGAAATCCCACGGACAGAGGAGCCTGGCAGGCTGCAGTCCATGCGGTCACAAACAGTCAGACATGACTGGGCACACATGAGCACATAACAAATTAAACTAATTACTAAATACTTTAAACTAATTTTAAAGGATGTGTGTCAAGTTTTTCTTGGTAATTCATGCATCTTCACTTGGGATTAAAATATTGTGAAAAAAAAGCCTCCATGGTTATATATGAAAGAATCAATTCCTGACTCAATTTGGGAAGAATATAATCAAATTAAATTGTGTTGCAATTGTAAGACTTGTGTTTAAGTAATCTGAAATTGCTCAGCATATTTTGTATATTATAATAATTTCTGCTAAAGTTCTACTGATTTAAAGATTTTATTTCAAAAAAGAGCTCATATCATATATTAAAGCCAAAGCAAACTTCCAGATTTTATCATATCATTAATAAAACATGTATTTAATCAGGAGTTTAAAATAGAGTAAAATTCAATATGAAAGTCATAGTGATGTGATGAATAATGTAGGTTAACTAACATAAGACCAGACTGTCCTGTACTGTTTCTTTAAGAGAAAAGAAGGCCTGAAAGACCTACAAGACATCGACAAACATAAATAATTTTAACATTTTAATGAGTTGCTATTAAAATGTCAAAATTTAAAGAATACAATTTTAAGTATATTGAAGTGAAAAAAAATATTTTGGCAGTGACAATAAGCACTCACTTATTGAGTAGGAAACGGGGCGTCATTCATTCACTGTTGTGAAGGCTCAAATGGCAAACAAATTCTGAAGTACCTTTTCCTTAAAGCACTATTTTACAGTTAGATCACATCCATTGTAGTTCCTCCTAAGGCTGCAGTCATTCTTGGAATGCTAATTTGGTTAATGGCATCACTATAGTAAAGAACCAAACCTTGTTTTCAAAACTGAATCTGTTCCCCTCTCTTGACTCCATACATGAAGCAGTTGCCTGTGTTATTGATTTTACCAGGACAATGCTGCATCTTGAATCTTTCCTTAAAATTTTTATTTTCATTATCATAGTGAAAGTCCCCTACCCACGCCATATATTTCCAGATAATTGTATAACTTTTATATCTAATCTTTTTCCAGCTACCTAAATCACTGTTAGCTCTAAGGTACCTGTTTTGGGTCTTCTAACTCTATATGTCATTTGACAGCAATCTTATACAAGCAGCAGTGCTTCCCAGGTGGCACAACGATAAAGAATCTGCCTGCCAATGCAGGAGACGCAGGAGACCCGGGTTCGATCCCTGGGTCAGGAAGATCCTCCAGAGAAGGGAATGGCAATCCACTCCAGTATTCTTGCCTGAAAAATGCCCTGGACAGAGGAGCCTGGTGGGCTACAGTCCCTGGGGTTGCAAAGAGTCAGACACGACTGAGCAACTAATACTTCCCCCTTTTTAAGTGGCACACTTCAATTTTTAATATCATAGAAGTTATTAAACATATACAAAATTTAGAAAATGTGGCTTCAAGAATGATCAATATTCTTCCAATTTTGTTGTATCATCTTCCTCTATTTTAAAGCAAATCCAGATATTATCTCACTTGATCTATAAATTCATTATGCATCACTTACTAACACAGATCTCTTTTCTAATGGAATCACTATGCCATCCTTATACTTAATTAAGTTAAAATAATCTTTAATAATATATACTATTCCAGTCATATTTGATTTCCCTGAAAAATATCTTTCAGAGTTGGTTTGTGCAAATCATGATAAAAACAGCATTCATATGCTGTTTGCACTGTTCTCAAAATGCATAAAAATTTACTAACAATTTACATATAAATATAGGTAAAATAGGTATGCTAGGTAAAATGAGTCATTTTATTTATAAAATTCCCCACATTAAATTGCCTAAGTTCTTCTTTACAGTGTTATCTACCTTGTTATTGTATGTCCTATACCTTCTGTTATCTGGTATCGCAAAGCTAATTGCATATTAGACATATCTTCCTGAACTTGATACAGGCATCTCTAACCTTACATGCTAAAAATTATATAACCTCTTCCTCCAACTTGTGATGCACTGTGTAATCTACATCTCAGTTAAAAGCATAACTAGATATTCAGGTAAGAACAATAAAAACTGATAGCACACTTTGAACATTCCACCTCCCACACTCCCACACATCTGTTTGAATATTATATCTTGATCTCACTATGGTAATAGCTTCCTATTAACTTTGTCTGCTCTCTTTATACCACTATCAGAAATATCTGATCATATAAATTTATTGCTGATAACTTTTGATGAGTTGAATATACTTTTTTCAATCATCACAGGATTATTCAATAGCCTTCAGATTGTGCCCCAATTACATTTATACTCACTTCTATGTTTTCAAGTTTCCAAATTTCTGTGGCTTTGTTCCTTGGTCTCTTATGCCTACAATGTGTCTCTACATTGTTCACATGTGGTCATGTCTTATGAAGATCAAGATATTTTCTTCTCAACTTGAAATTGATTTCTTACTCCTCCAAACTTGAATTTAAGTATTTATGTTTATGAGACTAAATAGTTCATATTTATTCTAATACTTTAGACAAATTCTCAAATTATACCTATAAACAAGTCAATGGCAAATAAACATAATAGTATAGTAAATGCACACATGGAGGAAGCATAGAATAATACAGCAGCAAATAAAATGTATATGTGGGCAAGCAGTTACCAGGGACCTTACTAAGGAAAAAAAAGAAAAAAGCTAAAATGACATCTAAACTAACATCTGAAGGAGTTATACAAAATGACAAGGGGATTGTGTTCCAGAATGAAAGAATAAGATTCTATAAAGGATTCCAATAAGAAATAAGTTATTAAAAAGAAAAAAGATAGTAGAGTTTCCATTGCTGGCCATGATGGTGTAATTGGTTCCAGAAAGGTCCTCTCACATCTAATAAAGTAAAAACAGAAAAACATAGTTTTAAAAAACATTTTTCAAGTGGGCAACAGCTGTACAGCACACTGATCCTTGAGAGATGTGAAGTAATTCAGTTCAGCTCAGTCACTCAGTCGTGCTTGACTCTGTGACCCAATGGACTGCAGCGCAGCAGGCTTCCCTGTCCATCACCAACTCTCAGAGCTTACACAAACTCATGTCCATCGAGTTGGTGATGCCATCCAATCATCTCATCCTCTGTTGTTCACTTTTCCTCTCATCTTCATTCCTTCCTAGCATCAGGGTCTTTTCCAATGAGTAATTTCTTCGCATCAGGTAGATAAAGTATTGAGTTTCAGCTTCAGCATCAGTCCTTCCAATCAATATTCAGGGCTGATTTCCTTTAGGATTGACTGGTTTGATATCCTTGTAGTCCAAGGGACTCTCAAGAGTCTTCTCCAACACCACAGTTCAAAAGCATCAGTTCTTTGGTGCTCAGCTTTCTTTAGAGTCCAACAATCACATCCATACATGGCTACTGGAAAAAACGTAGCTTTGACTAGACAGACCTTAGTTGTCAAAGTAATGCCTCTGCTTTTTAAAATGCTGTCTAGGTGGATCATTGAAAAAGCAAGAGAGTTTCAAAAAAACATATATTTCTGCTTTATTGGCTATGCCAAACCTTTGACTATGTGGATCACAACAAACTGTGGAAAATTCTGAAAGAGATGGGAACACCAGACCACCTGACCTGCCTCTTGAGAAACCTGTATGCAGGTCAGGAAGCAACAGTTAGAACTGGACATGGAACAACAGACTGGTTCCAAATAGGAAAAGGAGTACGTCAAGGCTGTATATTGTCACCCTGCTTGTTTAATGTATATGCAGAGTACATCATGAGAAATGTTGGGCTGAATGAAGCACAAGCTGGAATCAAGATTGCTGGGAGAAATATCAGTAACCTCAGATATGCAGGTGACACCATCCTTATGGCAGAGAGTGAAGAAGAATTAAAGAGACTCTTGATGAAAGTGAAAGAGGAGAGTGAAAAAGTTGGCTTAAAATTCAACATTCAGAAAACTCAGATCATGGCATCTGATCCCATCATGTCATGGCAAATAGATGGGAAAACAGTGGAAACAGTGACTGACTTTCTTTTTCTGGGCTCCAAAGTCACTGCAGATGGTGACTGCAGCCATGAAATTAAAAGACACTTACTCTTTGGAAGGAAATATATGACCAACCTAGACAGTATATTAAAAAGCAAAGACATTACTTTGTCAAGAAAGGTCTGTCTAGTCAAGGCTATGGTTTTTCCAGTGGTCATGTATGGATGTGAAAGTTGGACTATAAAGAAAGCTGAGTGATAAAGAATTGATGCTTTCGAACTGCGGTATTAGAGAAGACTCTTGAGAGTCCCTTGGACTGTAAGGAGATCCAATAAGTCCATCCTAAAGGAGATCGGTCTTGGGTGTTCATTGGAAGGACTGATGTTGAAGCTGAAACTCCAATACTTAGGCCACATGATGCAAAGAGCTGACTCGTTTGTAAAGACCCTGATGCTCGGAAAGATTGAGGGCAGGAGGAGAAGGGGACGGCAGAGGATCAGATGGTTGGATGGTATCACCGACTCAATGGACATGGGTTTCAGTGGACTCAGGGAGTTGTTGATGGACAGGGAGGCCTGGTATACTGCAGTTCATGGGGTCGCAAAGAGTCGGACACGACTGAGTGACTGAACTGAACTGAACTAGGTTGGTCACAGCTTTTTGTCCAAGGAGCAAGCGTCTTTGAATTTCATGGCTGTAGTTACCATCTGCAGTGATTTTGGAGCACCCAAAATAGGTCTCCTACATTGCAGACAGATTCTTTACCAGCTGAGCCACAAGGGAAGCCCAAGAATAATGGAGTGGGTAACCTATACATTCTCCAGTGGATCTTCCCAACCCAGGAATTGAACCAGGGTCTTCTGCACTGTGGGCAGATTCTTTACCAATTGAGCTATGAGGGAAGCCCTGTGAAATAATTAGATGAGGCTTAAGATCACCCTAACATTCTGCCTTAGGGCATATAATAGGCATCAGTAATGGGTGTGGGCAGAGGACAATGAGTTCTATGATCCATGGAGATAAAATTCAAGCCCAGATTAGTTAAGACTAATCTAATTCATGTCAGAGTATTAGGGAAGAGGCTATATGGATGAGGAGCACTAGCAGTCTACATTAGTTCTGTTGAGTCCTATGTTGAATATTAAGCTAGCTTTTCAGAGGAAAAGAACCACCACTGGAGAATGATAAGCCTAAAATTCATGACTCACAAAGCCGACAGATTGCCAAATTCAAATGAGGGTAGAATAGAATTATTTGTTCAATAAGTGAGTTATTTGGTAGAGACTTTAGAAAGGCCAAAACTTTGAAGTTGAGCTATGCTAGTTTTAAAGTCCTGCCTCCTCAAAGATTCCCTCCTAAAATCCGCTAAAATGATGCTTAAACAGATCAACTTAATCCTCAGATAAATCACTTGTCATCACAGCAAAACACAATCTTCTTTAGAGGGAAACACCAACATTCAGAAATTCAATAATATGCACAATGACCAGTGAAAATGACAACAAAAAATATTAGAAAATATTAATGAAATATTATCAATAAAATATATAAATAAAATAGATACAAATAATAAATAAAATAAATTTGGCACACATATTTAAGGATTTAAAGGGAAATATGGATTATAATAAAGAGATAAGTGGAATTAAAAAAAAGCAATCAAGAAACAAATGGAACTTTAGAGCTGTAAGTACCATATCTAAAATTAAATATTCACTAAGTGAGCTTAACTAACAGCTCACTTAACAGATTAGAAACTGCAGTGGGAGAAAAAAGATGACTGGACTTGAAGACATGGCAATAAAAATTTTCCACACTGAATGACCCAGAGAAAATTAAAAAATGAGTAAAATATCAACGGTATGTGGGTTAACATCAAACAGTCCAACACACATGAAGTTAGAATTCCAGACAAGAGGCCACAGCATATTTGTAATAGTAGTACATTTTCTTTTTTTCAAATTTTATGAGAAAATACAAATCCACTAACTCAAAAAGGTCAACAAATTCTAACCAAGATAAACATTCAAATATCACACTGAGGTACATCATAACAGTATTACTGAAAATCAGTGATAAAGATAAGACCATAAGAGTAGCTGGTAAAGAATGCCTGCAACACGGGAGACCTGGGTTCATTCCCTGGGTTGGGAAGTTCCCCTGGAGAAGGGAAAGGCTACCCACTCCAGTATTCTGGCCTGGAGAATTCCATGGACTCTCTGGTCCTCAGGGTCGCAAAGAGTCGGACACGACTGAGTGACTTTCACTTTTACATAAGAGCAGCTAAAGAAAAAGAGTCCCTTTATGCAAAAAGAACAGATATAAAAGAACCAAAGATATTGCATCAGAAAAAATACAAACAAGAAAACAGTGGAAACACATCTTTAAAGGGGGGAAATACCACCCCTACACCCTGCTTGAGTTCTTTTGGCTGGTCTATGAATTCAATTGACCCAAGACATATTGACAAGGAGAAAAAAAAAAAAACAATGTAATAGATGAAACTTTCATAGAAATGGGACCAACACTGGAGCAACTAAAGCAGGCTGTTTACATATCACTACAAACAATTATTTGTGAACACTGGTCCAAAAATATGGGGTTAGTATTTGGGGTAGCAGACTAGTGCAGAGGTAACAACTTTCTAAGTTTTGAATTCCCTAACTCTAGTGATAAAGTTGCTTTCTATCCTCCTGGTATGTATGGGTAGGATATCTTTATGCAGGAGATTTCTCTCTCACTTTCAGGGGAGAAGAAATGGGTGCGGGAAGGGTACAGCACACTTTTTTTATATATATAATTTTTTTTTCACCAGTTCTTTCTCAAACCCCAAATGCAGAAAAGGATACTACTAGAAAACAACAGTACAGGACTTTCCGAGCAGGAGACACAGGTTTGATCCCTGGTCTCGGAGGATCCCATATGCTGTGGAACAACTAAGCCTGTGTGCCATAACTACTGAAGCCTGCACATCTAAAGCCCAAGCTCCACCACCAGAAAAGCCACCACAGTGAGAAACCTAGGCACTATAGTACAGAGTAGCCCACTTGCCAAGTAGGCTACAAGTAGAGAAAGTCTGCGTGCAGCAACAGAAGAGATACAGAGCATACAAATAAACAAATAAGATAAACAAAGGAGACAGTCTAGTCATGAACAGGAACATGACAACTGGGAAGGAAACATTAGCAAACCAAATCTAATAATATATTAAAACAGATAATATATCATGACCAAGTAGAATTTATCCTAGGAATGGAAATCAAGCAACGCTAAGTTGTCATACTTATAAAAATTAAAGAGAAAAATCATATAATCATTTGGATATATACACAAAACACATTTGACAAAAATTCATCTATTATGATAAAATACCTCATCAAACTTAGAATAGAAGCACATCTCTGTATAGTCTAATACAGAATATCTATATACTACCTACACTGAACATTATATTTCATGGTGAAAAGTCTGAATGCTTTCTTGCTTTCTTGGGGACAAGACAAAGATGTCTCTTCTCATTACTTCTATTTAAAATTGTCCTGGATTTCAGTCAGTGGAATAGGTAAGAGCATAAATAAACAAAGAGAAAACTATAAAGATTGGTACTCTAATTCATAGATGATGTAACAAACTTACAGAAACAATAAAAACCATGAAAATTAATAAGTAAATATGTTTACAGAGCATATGTTAATATATGCAAAATAACTGTATTTCCACCTATCAATAAAGAATTAGATTTTTGCTATAAGAGCAATACTTTTTTCCATCCTAAAGGAAGACAGTCCTGAATATTCATCGGAAGGACTGATGCTAAAGCAGAAACACCAATACTTTGGCCACCTGATGCGAAAAACTGACTCATTGGAAAAGACCCTGATGCTCAGTGAGATTTGAAGGTGGGACAAGAAGGGGACAACAGAGGATGAGATGGTTGGATGGCATCACCGACTCAATGGACATGAGTTTGTGTAAGCTCCCTGAGATGGTGATAGACAGGGAAGCCTGGAGCGCTGCAGTCCACGGGGTCGCGAAGAGTCGATTAAATAGAGTTGAGACACCAAAAGGAGGAGCTCTCAAGACTCCACTGGATTCCTGGCAGCGACTCAGCCAATAAAAAGCCATGTATTCTTTGTTGATTCTATAGCACCCCCATCTTCCTTTTCTTCTTTGTAAAAGGGTTCTCTTTCATTTGCCATGCAGGAACTTACATTAGGCTTGCTATGGTTGCATACCTCAAATAGCAGTTCTCTGAAAATAAAACCAATTTTTCTGGAGAAATACCTAGCAGTACATTTGCTTCATGTCAACGTATGTGAGACCTGAACACTGAAAAGAAGAAAAATTTTCTGAATTGAATTGTAAAGAAGATCTAAATTGAGAAAACTCATCTACAGACTCAATGCAATCCTCCCCAAATTCCTTGCAAACATTTTCCGAGGAAACTGTCAAGAAATTTATAAACATATATCAACAAGGAAGACATAGAATAGATGAAACAATTTTGAAAATAGAACAAAGACAATGTGTAATACATGATTTCAAGTATTTATATTAACCTATAGAAATCAAAATAGTTTGCTGTTGGAATAATAATAGAAATGTAGATTAATGAAAAATATATAGAGTCCAGAAATAGACCCATGTATATATGATTAGTTGATCTCCACAAAAGCTCTGCTAAATCTTGGAAAGACAGATTTTCAACAAATGTTGCTAGAACTAGATACCTATTTGAGAAAAACAAAGGTAGCTAACTATACATTAATTACTAGTAAAATAAATATAGTAAATATTGTAATAGATACATAACTTTAGAATCACAATAATTTTATTTATATTCTAATAATTACTCACAGATTAGTAAAAAATTCAAGCCAACTTTATGCAAAGATTTAAGCATCAACTGAATATACTGGGAAGTCTAAAGAAAATTTTCAGAGCTATTAATAACTATGACAACTTAAGCACATGTGACTACTTCTTACTGAAGTTACTGAAAAAGCTGCCCACAAAGAAAACTGCAGGGCAGAATTCTTCTTCACTTTTAAAGATTCTAAAGGAAAAATGAAGGTCTTTTCACATTAAATGTAGCACATTTGCCTTCGCTTAGGTTTGTTGAAAAATCTCCATTTTTAACAGTATCTTTTCCTTTATAGGAGAAGTGAATTTTTCCAGGTAATCTAATTAGAAAGAAAAGAAAAAGAAGCATCTCCCCAGTGAAGCTATTTGATAATCTGCTCTGTCAAACTATAATGTATATCATCTCTGTATAACAGTATTTAAAATAGAGAGGTCTTTATTTTTGTGGTCTAATATTTAAGCTCAACTCTTAAGAAACTTCAGTCCATATAGGGTATTTAAGATTACCACAGTATTTCAGATCCCACAGAAGATTTTAATATCTGCACAAAAGAAGCAGATCATATTTCCATGAGAAAGACAATTTAGTTCTTTAGAACGTTGAATAGTCAGTACAAAAAAAAGGAAAAAATCCCTCCCCCCCAAAAAACAAAACAACAAATTCACCCTAAATACAAACTAAAATAATGCTGTGATATTACCTGCAGAAATAGCTTATCTTTCTAAAATATATATATGTGAAAAAGAATGTTTAAAACCAGTAAAAGTATTATGACTATTTTTAATAACTGCCTATTCTTACACTTTTTAAAAATATTCTAATAACAGCTATGGATAGAAATTATTCAATACCTACTTTCACTTTTTCCATTATTATTTTTGAAAGCTGTGGAAAAAAGTGCCTTTTGTATACATTTCCAGGCTTAACTGCTATTTAAAGATATAGCCATCTTTATTGTCTATAAGCCAGCTCCTTTGTGAAGCCTTACTGGCCCTCCTGCTTGCCTGAGGCAAATTCAATCACAGTCTTCACTACTTTAGTAAACTCCTTAAGTATACTGATAGTGTTAAATGTATAACACTCTACCTGAGTCATTGCCTATCTTTTCTACTGAACTGTGAAATCCTTCCCATAAAAGAGTCTTATTTATTCATCCTTTTATCTTGAGGGTCTTGAATGGCTTCATGCATATTGGAGATCATAAACCTCTTATGGATAAATCTTTAATTTATAGATTCTCTTGTGTTAGTCATAATTTACTATCCATATTTCCCATTTGCAATAATCCTCTTACCCTTTTCTATTTTGGTGTGTTTATAGGACTAAGCACACAGACACATAGCATACAGATTTACAATCCACCCTAAATCGTTGGGGGCTTCCCAGATGGCTCAGTGGTAAAGAATCCGCCTGCCAGTGCGGGAGACACAAGAGTCATGGGTTTGATCCTTGGGTCAGGTAGATTCCTTGGAGGAGGGCATGGCAACTCACTACAGTATTCTTGCCTGGAGAATCCCATGGACAGAGGAGCCTGGTGGGCTACAGTCCATAGGGTCACAAAGAGTAACACATGACTTAGCAGCTAAATGACAACAAAATGGTGGAGAATAACAAAAGACTAAGATTATACTACATAAAAAATTCATTATGTATGGTCATCTGTTATAAGCACCTAACACTTCACCAATATATAATGCTGTATAAAATGGACTGCATGGTTACATGGAAAGAGAAAACTTACGAAAACTGTTTTCATCACTGTGATTATACATATACATTTCATTAAGTTGATAGTATATACTTCACTGTATATTAAATATTCAATTAAAAATAAGTAATTTTCAAGATGCTGAAAAAGCTGCAAACAAAAACAAATAAATACTACTTAAAATTTTTGTTGTTGTTTCCTGTGTTATATTGAATGAAGTCATTATAAAAATAATTTGCAATTCATATTTGCATGAGCTTCAAAGACTTCCACTTCCATTCTGCTTTTCTTCTTCATTATCAAAGGATTCCTTTTTTTTTTTCCAATGTTAAAGAAAGTTTGAAAGTTTTGTTGAGTAATCAAAAAATAAAATGACTTTGATGTAACAAACTGCATTTGTTATCAACTTGAATTCTCTACTAGGCTTACATTCTTGTGGAGAGTAATATATCTTGATGGATATTCATATCAGTGACAATAAAGTTATTCAACCCTCAGTGATCATTCTTTCTTTCAACTTAACATACATTGGTTTGCTTTTAAAATGCATGATGATCCTTGACTTTTCAAAGACAAGTTTCTCTACTGGTGACTTGTTCTCTGCCTATCTTTCACTGTATTTCCCTATATTCCATGTATTAAATGTTTCATCAATCAAGAGCTCTTAGACTTCCTATTCCTATCTCCTCTGCCTACAGTTAAATCTATGAACCTAAAAACACGGAAGTGGGAATGATGGAGGCACATCTTGGGCATTTGGGAGCAGGGTGTCTGATCTAACCATGGATGATTTTTCTTGTGTTGTACAATGATAGGACAGAAGTAATTCAAAGATGTGCCACAAACTGTAACCCTAAACTAATGAAAAATATGTGTATGAGAACTGAGGGAGAATGAAATGTTCAATTAGGTTCAGTTCAATTAGGGAAGAAATGCTATCTATATAACACTGAGTCTTCCAAATCCTGATCATGGTGTGTGTTTCCATGTGTTTGTGTCATACTTGATTCCTCTCAACAATGTTCTTTGGTTAGACATGTACAGGTCTCAAAACCATTTATCAAAAATTTTTTATTTTGATTTGTTTTGCTTTTCAAATGTATAGTGCCATTATATCATAAATTAGTCTTACTTTGAAATACTGAGGAAACAAATAAAAGATCACAGGAAGGCACAAAAGGAGACATGGAGAACTAGAAAATGAACACCATATCCTTGTGTAGGAAGCCTTCATATCATAAAGACATCACTTCTCTGTGAGCTCATTTAAGCATTTATGAGAATGCCAATAAAATCAAAATTATTTTTTTCTTATTGTGAAACTATGATAAAAATGTTTATTTGAGAAAACAAGTACAAAAAATTATTAGCCAAAATGTCCTGAGGAAAATCAAAACAAGCAAAAAGGTGAAAAGGACTTTAAGACAGCAAACATTTTAAATATAATTCTAAAATGTACTTTGTATGAAAGGATAGATGGAAAAACCAAGGGGTCAAAATAGAAAAATGGCAAATTAGAAAAAGTAAGGAAAAATGTATTTTTAAAGAAGTGGTAAGAATAATTGGGGATCATATGGAAAAGACATAAAATTGTTATCTGTTCATCACATCATACATGAGGATGAATTCCAAAATGGCTAGAGATTTAACTGTAAAAAGATTTTTTAAAAATTGCATTAATAGAAGAAAAGCCTTTTCTATTAGTGGGAAAGAAAAAATCTGAAAAGGTGTAATTCAAAATCCAGAAGCAATAAGAAAAACATTAGATCAATATGATTACATTTAAAAACTTCCATGACAGAAGTAACCACCAACAAAGTAAACAGCAAATGTCAAACTGAAAGAATATTTGCAACTTAAAATATGAAAGGGTTAATGTGCTAAATAAAGACCAGTCACTGAAAATTACAGAACATTTTCAACAACCCTAGAAGAAGTAAAACTCTCACTATTTGCAGATGACATGATCCTCTACACAGAAAACCCTAAAGTTGCCAGCAGAAAAGTACTAGAGCTAATCAATGAATACAGTAAAGTTGAAGGATATAAAATTAATACACAGAAATCCCTTGCATTCCTATATACCAACAATGAAAAATCAGAAAGATCAATTAAAGAAACAACCCCACTCACCATTGCAAAGAAAAGAATAAAACACTTAGGAATGAATTAACCTAAAGAAAGAAAAGACCTGTAATATAGAAGACTATAAAACACTGATGAAAGAAATCAAAGATGCCACAAATAAATGGAGAAACATACCATGTTTGTGGATTGGAAGAATCAATATAGTGAAAATGAGTATACTACCCAAAACAGTCTATAGATTCCATGCAGCCCCCATCGAACTACCAACAGTATTTTTCACAGAACTAGAACAAATAGTTTCACAATTTGTATGAAATCACAAAAGACCCCGAACAGCCAAAGCAATATTGAGAAAGAAGAGTGCAACTGGAGGAATCAACCTTCCTGACTTCAGACTACACTACAAAGCTACAGCCATAAAGATAGTATGGTACTGGCACAAAGACAGAAATATAGATCAATGAAACAAAATAGAAAGCCCAGAGACAAATCCATGCAGCTATGGGCACCTTATCTTTGACAAAGGTGACAAAAATATACAATGGAGAAAAGACAATTTCCTCAACAAGTGGTCCTGGGAAAAATGGTCAACCACATGTAAAAGAATGAAACTAGAATACTTTCTAACACCACACACAAAAATAAACTCAAAATGGATTAAAGATCTAAATGTAAGATCAGAAACTATAAAACTCTTTGAGGAAAGCATAGGCAGAACACTGACATAAATCACAGCAAGATTGTCTATGACCCACCTCCCATAGTAATGGAAATAAAAACAAAAATAAATGGGACCTAATTAAAAGCTTTTGCACAATCAAAGAAACTATAAGCAAGGTGAAAAGACAGCCTTCAGAATTGGAGAAAATAATAGCAAACAAAACAATTGACAAAGAATTAATCTCCAAATATACAAGCAGCCCATGCAGTTCAATGCCAGAAAAACAAACAACCCAGTCAAAAAGTGGGCAAAAGAGCTAACCAGACATCTCTCCAAAGAAGACATACAGATGGCTAATAAACACATGAATAGATGCTCAACATTACTCATTATTAGAGAAATGCAAATCAAAACCACAATGAGGTATCATCTCATGCCAGTCAGAATGGCCAGTATCAAATGGCCTCTACAAGCAATAAATGCTTGAGAGGGTGTGGAGAAAAGGGTATCCTCTTATACTGTTGGTGGGAATGCAAACTGGTGCAGCCACTATGGAGAACAGTGTGGCAATTCCTTAAAAAAACTGGGAATAGAACTGAGATGTGACCCAGCAATCCCACCGCTGGGCAATACCCCAAGGAAACCAGAATTCAAAGAGATACATGTACCCCAAAATTCACTGCAGCACTATTTACAATATCTAGGACATGGAAGCTACCTAGATGTTGCTTCAATTGGCAGATGAATTGATAAGGAAGTGTGGTACATATACACAATGTAATATTACTCAGGTATTAAAAAAGGAACACACTTGAGTCAGTTCTAATGAGCTGGATGAAGCTGGAGCCTATATACAGAGTGAAGTAAGTCAGAAAGAGAAACACAAATACTGCATATTAATGCATATATATGGAATTTAGAAAGACAGTAATGATGATCCTACATGCAGGGTAGCAGAAGAGACATAGATGCAAAGGACAAACTTTTGGACTCTGAGGGCAAAGGCAATGGTGGGATGATTTGAGAGAATAGCATTGAAACATATATATTACCATTTGTAAAACAGATGACCAGTGCAAGTTCAATGCATTAAGCAGGGTCCCCAAAGCCAGAGCTCTGGGACAACCTGGAGAGATAGGGTGGGGAGGGAAGTGGGTAGAGAGTTCAGCATGGGGGGGACACATGTATACCTGTGACTGGTTCATGGCAATGTCTGGCAAAAAACATCACACTATTATAAGTAATTATCTTCCAAATAAAACTAATTTAAAAAATGAAATATAGGGTTGTGCTTAAAAAAAAAAAAAAAAAAAAAAAAAAAAAAAAACCCTAAAGTAGAAAAATGAACACACACTTCACAGAAAAAGAAATGGAAAAATTTAAAAACTGAAATACCATTTTCTTACCTCTTACATCAGCAAAAGGCCAAATTTAGCAACATAGTTAGATAACTGGGGGCAGCTAAATATTAATCTTCACATTTTGCTGGCAAGATGAAAAATGATAAAATCATCATGAATTTGGCGATATGCGGCAAACTTTGTTAATAATTACCCTTTGACCCAACAATACAGTACCCAGGAATAAATCTAAAATATACACTGGCAAAAATATTTTTAAAAGAATATTTTTGAAAGCTAAGAAATGATTTCAGCACTCTATATCATGATAGAACCTCAAACAACAAGCAAAACAAAAGCAAAATCCAAGTTTCTGCCAGTGATGATCCAGTTGAATAAAATGTGCTACATCTATGAAATCACAGTTCTACAAAAGAGTAATGAATGCTCTTGTATACAACTATGATTTGGTATCTATACATGATGCATGAAATAAGTGGAGAGAAGAATGAATGTTATAGATGTATTAATATGTGTGTACACACATACTTATGCTACATGTAAATTTATATTATACACATTCTCTCTACTTAGTTTTTTGATCTGGAAACAAACACAAAATATTTTATATTGATATCTGAGACTGTTTCATGTGCATGATGCAGTAAAGCAAATGTTAATCTAATTCAATGATTTCCAATGCTTTTGAAATTCAGCGGGGGAAAAGAAGTAAAGAGGTAAACTGAACACAATATAAAAATAACTTTAACATGGGAATTTTAAACAAAAAACTCAGTACAGCTCTTGACTTATTTCATCTCTATATCTATGTATCCAGCTATCTAGCTATCATCTATCTATTTTTCTAATTCTGTCCTCTGAAATGCATAGAAACAAGGTTCAATGCATAGTAATGAGCTTAACTAGCACCCAGATTTTGCCATGCAGATACAATTTTCCACTAAAAGTAATGTTTTTATTTTTATTTTTTAAATTTAATTTTAAGTTTTAAATTTAATTTTGATTTTAGAGGATAATTTATTTACAATGTTGTGTTGGTTTCTGCTGTATAAAAACATGAATCAGCTATAAGTATACATATATCCCTTCCCTCTTGAATCTCACCCCCCAACCCACCCGCCAAGGTCATCACAGAGCACCAAACAGTTCCCTGTGTTACACAACAGCTTCCCATTAGCTACCTATTTTACACAAGGCTTGCTACTCTCTCAATTTGTATCACCCTCTCCTTCCTCCACTGTGTCCACAACTCCTGCTAAAAGTAGTTAACTTTGGAGAGATGACTAGTTTCTGGTCTGTGGCAGGAGAGAGACAATTTAAACCTGGAGTACTAACATGCCAGAGAGCATGGAAGCTACCAAAGACTTCTGGGTTGTGCCAAAAGGATTTATCTAACCTAAAGAGGCTCCTATGAGTAAAATTTGAAAAAAGAATTTGAGGAAGAACAACTTGAGTGTATTGAAATCCATCAACTTCATTTACATCCGAGCTAATAATAGTGTCTATATAAAAAATAACTGTGCATTGATGAAGCTTCTAGGGAAGCAAAATCTTTATTTAGAAAACTCTAAATAAATATGGATGTGAGAGTTGGACTATGAAGAAAGCTGAGCACCGAAGAATTGATGCTTTTGAACTGTGGTGTTAGAGAAGACTCTTAAGAGTCCCTTGGACTGCAAGAAGATCCAACCACTCCATCCTAGAGGAGATCAATCCTGGGTGTTCACTGAGGACTATGCTGAAGCTGAAACTCCAATACTTTGGCCACCTGAAGTGAAGAGTTGACTCATTGGAAAAGACCCTGATGCTGGGAGGGATTGGGAGCAGGAGGAGATGGGGACGACAGAGGATGAGATGGCTGGATGGCATCACCGACTCAATGGACATGAGTTTGAGTAATCTGTGGGAGTTGGTGATGGACAGAGAGGCCTGGCATGCTGCGATTCATGAGGTTGCAAAGAGTTGGACACAACTGAGTGACTGAACTGAACTGAACTGAACTGAAATAAATTCAGGTTTTTTTTTTTTTTTTTTTTAACTCTAAATAAATCTATTTGATGAGAAAGAATCAAGTATTTATCCTGCCTTTCTCTTACCGCTGGTAACCACAGAGTTCATAAGGAATGCTTTTACTTACAAAAATAACAGCTAGTAAGTGAGGAAAGAATGATAGAATTAATATAGCACCATTTTTAACTGCTGGTGAACTAATAGATCTAGACAAAGATCACCAATAGCTGCTAACATCATGAAAAGTGACACCAGAAAACCAGTATCCTAGGGACTTCCCTGGTGGTTCAGCAGTTAAGAATCTGCCTTTCAGTGGAGGTAACACGGGTTTGATCCCAGTTCAGGGAACTAAGATCCCACATGCTGTTGGGCAATAAGCCTGTGCACTGCAACAAGAGAGGTCCACGTGCTGTAACAAAGACTCAGTGCAGCCAAAATAAATAAATAAACAACCTGTACCCCCAGGTGAAGAATAATTTACAGGAAGCAAAGGAGTGTGTTAAATCATATTGCATTATGTTTATGTGTACACACTTGTAGCCACTCTACAAATCTAGCAACAAAACCTGAAAAATGTTTTTATATAAGTTTTGAAATTATAAAAATTGGAGGGCTCCAATTTTATCAACATCAAAAAAAAAAAAATAAGAATTTGCAAATGTGGGAAAATATTTCCTGTTTAAGATACTGTTTCTCTCTCCCTCAATGGAAAGAATCAGCTGGCTCTGGAACCACAGAGAGATAAATGAATCATTTTAATATTTACAGAGGACTTCAGGGCAGGGGAACTTCTCAAAGCAGGGTAAAATTATGATATTCCATTCTTGCTGTTCAGTGTGAACCTTCCCAGTGCACCCTCTGCACCTTAGCCACCTAGCAGTATGCAGAGACCATTAATAATAAATTAATTTGACTCCTTAAAATTGCATCAGGGATCATCCTTGAAAATGATCTGCAGTTTCAGAATTATAAAATTCTAAAAATAAAATAAAAATAGATAAAGTTGTTGTTCAAGATTTTCTACACGGTAGTTTGCACAAAAGTGAGAAGAAGACAAAAAGGAATACACAATTAAAATGTAAGCTCTTACTAAGCACCTCCGAGTAAAATAACAACGGTAAATCCGAGTATGGGTTGCTGGACTCTGGAGATTCTACCAAGAAAAAGTTGTTGATGAGACTTAGACTGAAGAAAAATCTGTCAACCTCATGTGATTTTTATTCCATATTTTCAAAATTACATTACGCTTTGTTTGTGAACATCAGTAGGATAATATATTGAAGCCCCAAAGGAAAATAACACTAATGGTGGAATGAATATTATCATGTTTTTGTTAACAGTTTTTTGTTTTTATTTTTTCCACTAAGAGTCATTACTGGAGATACGGCTTATGGGATGTATTTGCTGTGCTCAGAGGTCCCAATGGAAGTTTTCAGATGCTCTAGCCAACATTACTGAAATAGAAACTTTTGGCTTCAATATCCAGGTATGCACAAGAATTTGTCTTTATAACCCACAAAGCCGTGTTTAAATTTTCAGTACCATTTATTTTTCAAAACGTGGTTCCTTATACTTGTTATTTGATGACTTCTGAAATTAGTACTGAACAATAACATTATACCAATTCTAATGACTTTAAAGTGTATTTCAACATTTTCTCACTTTCAAAATAGTAACCTGATGATTTAGTCTAGTCATAGGGAAATACCCTAGCTAGAAACTCAATAAATTTTAGAAACCATCAATATTGTTTCATATCCTAAATTCTTACAGACAGAAAATTGTTCATGGTAAATACTTCCTTACAATGGAAGTTACCAGTATATTTCCAACATTTAAATGCTAATATATATGTGACTATTTGGTTCTATGCATGAAAAATACAGGAAAAAAATATATGTAAATACTAGAAAAGTATAGGTATATATGTACAATGACAACTCTTTGTAAATTTATATTGTAGACTTCATTTCTGTACACACATTTTGAAACATTCTCTTATTTCCCCTAGGATCTTCAAATTGTTAAAACAAGAATTAAAAGAAAACTACTTGATTATTCTACATCAAATATAAACAGAAAATGAAATAAAAACTATAGATTGTTGCAATTATGCATATTATACATGTATATATACATATATGTATGTATATATATATGTATGTGTGTATATATATATATATATATATACACACACACACACATATGGGCTTCCTTGTTGGCTCAGATGGTAAAGAATCTGCCAGCAATGTGGGAGACACAGGTTCATTCCCTAGACTGGGAAGATCTCCTAGAGAAGGGAATGGCAACTCACTCTGGTATTCTTGCCTGAAGAATCCCATGGACAGAGGAGCCTAGCAGGCTACAGTCCATGGGATTGCAAAGAGTAGGACACGACTGAGCGACTAACACATTTCATATATAAATATATATACATGGGCTTCCCTGGTGGCTCAGTGGTAAAGAATCCACCTACTAATGCAGAAATATGGGTTTGATCCCTGGATTGGGTAGATCCTCTGGAGAAGGAAATGGCAACCTACTCCACTATTCCTGCCCAGAGAATTCCATGGACAGAGGAGCCTGGCAGGCTACAGCCCATGGGGTTGCAAAAGAGTCAGACACAGCTTAGTGACTTAACAGGAACAGTATATATACATACTTATTTAACTGTGTATCTAGTATATTAATTTCCTTTATGTATTCTACAGACAAAAACTGAATGGGTCAAAGGGGTTATGAAAAATCTTTCTAAACCTTCAGGAACAGGGGCCAAGAACTAGAGACATTAACAAATTTTATTTGTTTTCTGAGGCTGCCATAAATAGTATCACAAACTTGGAGGCTTAAAACAACAGAAATGTATTCTCTCACAGTTCCTGAAGCTTGCATTCTGAAAATCTGCAGGGTCGTACTCCCTCTAAGTCTCTAGGGAAGCATTTGTTCTTTGTTTCTTCCAGCTTCTGTTGGCGGTTTATATTCCTTGATTTGAGGATACATCACTCCATTCTCTGCCTCTGTGAGTCTAAACCCCTCCTCTGTCTCTTTCTTAGAAGGACACTTGTCACTGAATGGTGATAATATGAAAAAGATGCAACCCTTATTCTTTATATGAATATCCTTAATTCAATTATATCTCTTGTTATGGGCAGGATTGTGTCCCTGTAAAGTTCACATGTGTGTGTGTGTTAAGTTGTTCCAGTGCTGTCTGACTTGTTATGACACTATGGGCTGTAGCCCGCCAGGCTCCTCTGTCCATGGAATTTTCCACACAAAAATACTGGAATGGGTTGCCATGCCCTCCTCCAGGGGATCTTCTCGATCCAGGTAATGAACTTGTGTCTCCTGTGTCACTTTCATTGGCACATGAGTTCCTTACCACTAGCGCCACATGTAAAAGGTCTAATCCCTAGTTGAGGTACCTTAGTATATGACTGTATTTGGAAATAGGATCTTTAAAAAGGCAATTAAGATAAAATGAGGCCATATGATTGGGTCCTAACATAGCCTGATTGATGCCTTACAGAGACACCAGGGATATGTATGTACAGAGGAAAGACTTTATCAGAGAAGGTGGTCCCTGCAAACCAATAAGAATGGCCTCAGAAGAGACCAAACCTGCCGACATCTTGATCTTGGACTTCTAGGCTGCAGAACTGTGAGAAGATAAACTTCAGTTTTGAGGTCATCTAATCTGCAGTGTTTTGTTTTGGCAGCCTTAGCAAAATAACAAATCTGCAAAGAACATTTTTTGCAGATAAGGTAATTTTACAGGTTCTGTGGAAGGCCACAGTTCATACTCATTACACTATATAACTATTATTTACTGTGAAAATATCCTAGCATGTACAAACTAATGAATAAGTAAGACAAAAAATTACTACAATGACCTCATTAGAAATGCCAAAGTATTTAATGGAATTTAAGTCAACAACTACAGTGTCAAATCAAAGGCCAAATATGGAAACAAGAAACATCTTTTTTGGCATTAAAACAATCAGTTATAAAATCATGCTTTAAATATCAGAAATATTTTTTCAGCATTATCAAAATGTGGAAACAAAGACATTATCTAAAATATATCACTTTTCAAGAAAAATATGTCTATGACACAGCTAAAGAAATTACCTGTTGGAGTCTAATGGTAGTATATACAGGTCACCTTCTCCTTACAACACTGCTGAAGGTTTGGGTATTGATAATATGAAAAAGATGCAACCCTTATTTTCATATAATTCACAAAATGGTAGAGTACAACTAGTCAATTGATATAAATGGGTCTTTGTAATTGATTCCTACTATTTTGTAGGTAAATAGACACATTAAACAGAAGGTATAGCTTAAGATTTGAGAACAATTGATCATCATTTTTTTTTTTCATTTATTTTTATTAGTTGGAGGCTAATTACTTCACAATATTGCAGTGGGTTTTGTCATACATTGACATGATGATCATCATTATCTTCTTCACTTTACAGGAAATAAAACAAGGTGTGGAAAAGACAAGTCAAACATATCTGGCTTATTTTAATATGCCTGCATTGTGGGGGTCTTGTTTGTTTTGTTTTATATTATTACCTCAAGATTTGAAAAGTGCTATAATGGCAGTTTGCAGAGCGGGCTAGAGAAAATTGGAATGCCTGGGTCAAGGCATACCAGTGAGGGAAATTTTGCTCTATGTTTCATGCCAACTAATAATGGAGTCTGCTTGCTCATACTTACGGAATACAAACTACAGCTGTTCCCAAGATAAAGCTTTAACATGTGGCACAACTTGATTTTTTAAAAGCTCTGATCAGAGCTTGGAAGTGAGACAAAATATGTGTTTCTCTATTCTAGGGAAATGGACCCTAGAGGAGATGACAATAAGCTGGCATCTGCAGAGAGCTGAGTTTAAGGAAACACTGTTATATTTGGTAAAGCTATATCACACTGTCTTTGTTCTCAGATTCGGTGATTGTCTATGTAGAAAATCCAAAATAAAAAAAAGAATCTACTGGAACTAACAAGCAATAATATCAAGGTTGTGGGACACAAGGTTAGGATAAAAACATCAACTCTTTTCCTAAATGCCAGCAATGAGCAAGTGGAATTTGAAATCAAAAATAAAATACAATTTTATCAGCATGTCCCCAAACTACTTAGGTATAAATTTTAAAAATGTACAAGATATATATAAGGAAAGATATAAAACTATGATGAATTACATCAAAGAATAACTAAATAATTGGACATATATTCCATATTCATGGATAGGAAGATTCAATATTGTTAAAATGGCAGTTCTTCTCAACTTGATTATAGTATCAGTGCAATTCCAACCAGTACCCCAGCAAATTATTATACAGACATCCACAAACTGATTCTGCAGTTCATATGGAGTTAAGACACCCAGAAGAGCCAACAAGAATTTGAAGCAGAACAAAATTGAAGGATTGATGATATCATACTTTAAGAGCTACTATAAAGTAAAAATAATCAGCTCAGTATGGAACTGGCAAAAGAAGAAACAAATAAATCACTGGCTCAGTATAGACAGCCTAGAAATAGATAGGAATTGAGACAATTCTTTGACACAGGAAAAGACTATCAAAAGATAGTCTTTTCAACAAATGGTGCTGAAATAACTGGATATCCAATCGCAAAAAAAAAAAAAAAAAAAAACAGAAAAAACAAAACCAAAGAACCTAGATATATACCTCATAGTCTTTTCAAAATTAAAATTCACTTGAAATGGATCATGGACCTAAACGTAAAATGCAAAATTGTAAAACTCCAAGAAGATAACATAGGAGAACACCAAGGTAATCTTAGGTCTGGTGGGGTCTTTTTAGATATAACATCAATGGCATGATCTATGAAAGGAAGAATGAATAAGCTGGAATTCCTTAAAATATTAAAATTAAAAAGAGCTGCATTGTACAAAAGTTGTCAGAAGAATGAGAAGACAATCTACATACTGGAAAATAATGTTTAGAAAGCAACAGTTAATATAGGCCTGTGATCCAAACATAGAAAGAACTCTTAGAACTCAACAACAAATGAACAACCCAATTAAAAACTGGACCAAAGACCATAAGAGATACTTCACCAAAGAAGATACACAGATGGAAAATAAGCATAAGAAAAGATGCTTCTCAACATACGTCATCACGGAAATTGAAATTAAAACAATAATAAGACATCACTACAAAACTATCAGAATGGCCAAAATCAAGAACACTGAAACCATCAAATACTATATGAGTCAATGGGAATTCTCATTGATGGGAAATGGAAAATACATTGCTGGTAAGAATGAAAAATATTATGACCACTCTGGAAGAAAATATGGCAGTTTCATAAAAAACTAAGCGTACTATTACCAAATGATGCAGCAATCATGCTCTGTGATATTTACCTAAAAGAGTTGACACCTTATATCTGCACACAAAAAAACTATACATTGATATTTACAGCAGTTTTATTCATAATTGCCATAATTTTGAGTCAATTAAGATGGTGATGGACAGGGAAGCCTGGTGTGCTGCAGTCCATGGGGTCGCAAAGAGTCAGACATGACTGAGAGACTGAACTGACAAGATGATATTCAATAGGTGAATGAATAAATAGTCTGTTACATTTATACATTACAATATTTCATTAAAAAGAAGTGAGCTATCAAGCTATAAAAAAGACATTGTTGTTTGTTGTTTAGTTGTTCAGTCATCACCGATTCTTTTGCAACCCCACGGACTATAGTCCACAAGACTTCTCTGTCCATGAGATTTGCCAGACAAGAGTGAGTTGCCATTTCCTTCTAAAGGGTATCTTCCTGACTCAGGGATTAAAGCCATGTCTCTGGCGTTGTAGGCAGATTCTTTACAACTGACCCACTGGGAAAGCCCTGAAAAAGACATGGAGGAACCTAAAAGGCATATTACTAAGTGAAAGAAGGCAATCTGAAAAGGCTGCATACTGTATGATTCTAATTATAAGACATGTTGCTAAAGACCAAAAAAAAAAAAAGTGGGGAGAATAGATCAGCTGTATTTAGGGTTGGGAGTGGAGGTAGAAAGCAGAAGGAAAACAGCACAGAAAAAAGTAAAATTACTCTGTACAATATTAATCCATGACATTATATATTTGTCCAAACTCACAGAGTATATATTAAGAGAGAACCTTGAAATGAACTATAGGCTTTGGGTGAAAGTGATGAGTCAATGCAGACTCATCTATTGTTAACAGATATACCACTTTGATAAGTGACGTTGATAATGGGGATGGCTATGGGTGTATGAGGGTAGATGGGATGTGAGAAAATTTTTAAGTTTTTCCTCTCAATTTTGCTAGGAATCTAAAACTTTTCAAGAAAATAAAGTCTTTTAAAAACACATTTTCAACTCATTTTTATTAAATAAGTTAATATTTTAAAAAATACCATAATGCTTTGGTAGTTCACATACAAGCAAAGTTAGAGCAGAGTATGGCTTAGCAGATAAAGAATCTGCCTGCAATGCAGGAGATACAGGAGATGGAGGTTCGATCCCTGAGTCAGGAAAATTCCGTGGCGAAGGAAATGACAACCCACTCTGGTATTTTTGTCTGGAAAATTCCATGGACAGAGGAGCCTAGCACACCACAGTCCATGGGGTCACAAAGAATAGAGAGGACTGAGTAACCAGACACATACACAAGCAAATAAAATTAAATTATTTCCTCAGATAAGATATGCAATTGAAAAGATGTCTAAAAGTCTCAAATTAATATTGTATTAATTCACTTCTAGTGAATAGTTCCTACAGATTATCAATAGACAAATTGGAATTAGTAATAATTATACATATAATTACATATACATTTCCTTCTTATATGTTAAGTTGATGCTTTCATATTAATAAAAATGTATGAGAGATGAATAAGAGTTTGGAGTATTGAGGCACATAAACTTATACTGTAATCAACATTTTAGAGGGATGCTAATATTAACTAAAAATATTTAAAATAAGAGCATTATTTTAAATAATAAACATATTATTAGCCATCTTTAATAAAATCCTGTTGAAAATATTTATTTCCCCAGATGAACAGGATAACTTTGCATGATTTCCAACAGTACAAAGTCTTGAATTACAAAGTGCTAAATAAAGGCAAATTATAATATCAACATTATTTTAAGGAGCACAAAATTATAAGAAAAAATACAAACTTTATTTCATGCAAAATTTTGTTTAAAATTTTATTTTATGGGTATGGGTGTATGTACTATATTTAGTCCTACTGAGTAAACAAATCTATTTAAATTCATTTTACATTTTACAGAATCTGAGAAGGGGAGTATACTAATGTAAATATACTTTCATTCGATTATATTAATTCAGAGAAAATTTTTCTCTATAAATAATTTCAATGTTCCTTAATACCACCAGAAATGGAACTCAAATCTTGCCTCATTTCTTCACAGAACTCATTCCACTCAAAATTCCCTCACTACCCTTGGACTGCAAGGAGATCCAACCAGTCCATCCTAAAGGAGATCAGTCCTGGATGTTCACTGGAAGGACTGATGCTGAAGCTGAAACTCCAGTACTTTGGCCACCTCATGCGGAGAGCTGACTCATTGGAAAAGAGCCTGATGCTGGGAGGGATTGGGGGCAGGAGGAGAAGGGGACGACAGAGGATGAGATGGCTGGATGGCATCACTGACTCCATGAACATGAGTTTGAGTCAACTCCGGGAGCTGGTGATGGACAGGGAGGCCTGGCGTGCTGCGATTCATGGGGTCGCAAGGAGTGGGACATGACTGAGCGACTGAACTGAAATGAACTGCACTGAAACTCTGTCAAGAGCAATTATTTCATTATGGTTTGCTAGCCAAACATTCATTGTAAATGAAACTAATGTAATATTTGTATTAGGAAACAAAATTGGATATAACCAATTTTAAAAAGCATGTTAAATAAATATTACAACATTAGAAGCAGCTCAGGGATTCTCTGGCACAAACAGAAAAAATAATAAAGTGAAAGCTTTGTACAGAATGTTTTTTGGTTGTATTTGATATGTTATTGTTGTTTTAGTCGCTAAATTGTGTCTGATTCTTTTGTGACCTCAGGGACTCCTCTTCAGGCTGACTCTTTTGTGCATGACTCTTTTGTGACTCCCATCAGGCTCCTCTGTCCACGGGAATTTTCCAAGGAAGAATACTGGAGTGGGTTGCCATTTCTTTCACCATGGGTTCTTCCCAACCCAGGGAATGAACTCCAGTCTCCTTCACTGGCAGGCAGATTCTTTACCGCTGAGCTACCAGGAAAGCCCATGTAGCTGATCCACTGGTGAAGAAAGGAGTGAGGTATTTACTTAAGTTCCCTTCCTACATTTCTTTTCACCAAATCTGAAAATGAATCAACTATGAAGTTCATTCAAGAATTGTGACAACCTATGACAGCGCTCCAGGTTAAATTACTAACCACATCACGGAGTACAGGATTTAGAATGAAGAAAAGTAGAACATAAAATCAAACATGTATTGAAGTAGAAAAATGTAGACCCTGTTGTTTAGTTTTTAAGTAGATATGTTTTCGAGCAGTTTTAGATTCACAGCCATAGTGGGCGGAAGATAGACAGATATTCCATATATTTTCAACTCCAGTGTATGCAAAAACTTCCATTATGGGCGTCTGTCACCAGTGTTAACATTTGTTACAACTGATTAACCTACATTGACATGTCACTACCATTCAAAGTCCATAGTTGACTTCAGGGTTCACTCTTCCTGTTACACATTCTATGGATTTGAAGAAACGTATAATAACATATGTCCACCATTACAGTATCACACAGATTAGTTTCACTGCCCTAAAATTTCTCTATGATCCACCTACTTATCCCTCCTTCCTTTCTAACCACTGCCAACCACTGAGCTTTACTACATTAAATTTTATACCTTTTTCCTTAAGGTCATTTACTTGGAATCATACAGTATGCAGCCTTTTCAGATTGCCTTCTTTGAGTTATGCATGTTAGGATCCTCTATGACTTTCCATGGCCTAACAGTGCCTTTCTTTTAAAAGGTAAATAACATTCCATTGTCTGGATGTGCCACATTTATCCATTTATTCACTGAAGGATATTTTAGTTGCTTTCAAGTAGTGATAAATGTGAATAAAGCTATTACAGGTATGTATGCGCAGGTTTTTGTGTGGACAAAAATTGTCAACTCTTTTGCATAAAGACTCAGCCAGCTGCCAGTCAACCTAACTGACTACAGATTGTGCAAGTCCAGCCTAGATTAGTCACTGGGGACTTAGACTGGAACAACTACCCAGTCCATCCACAGAACTGTGAGGAATGATAGTTTATGTTTTACACCAGTAATTATTGGGACAGCTTTTTGCATTACATTATTGTGGAAATTCAAGACTAATGCAAGGAGAAATGATGAATTGTGAAAAAAGTATTCAACACTATTTTTATTCTGCCTGTTACTAAAATTAGGGTTCTAGATTGCATATTCCAGGAAAACTCAGGCTCTATATAGTATGTAGAGTACTTGGGTCTTTTTCACAATACCAAATTATGTATCATTCCATGTTATCATTTTAGCAGATTATGTTAAATTAATTAACAATAAATGTATCATGATGCATTATTCCATTATGCAGGACAATCATATGACAAAGTTCCTCTAGATAAAATGTTGACTGCAGTTTCTTTACCTAGCCTAAAAGTGTTTGCCAATTCTGGTGTATAATTTCATAGCTTCTAAGCATTACCAGAATTCCACTAATAATATTAATGGATTTTAGTTCCTTCTAAAACCCAACCTGGCCAAATCCTCACAAGAATGTATTGCTTATTCTTTCTTTATAGCCCATATTCTTAACATTTCATAGTTGTTCTTGGGAAAAGGTAGAAATAAGTTTTTTGGATCCAGCTCAATGAATGTCCTTTTCCCTTCAACCTGCTTCTGAAGCCATGTGGATCAGCAGCCCACAGCTGTGGTTTTAGCTTCCTGATTTATCATGTACTCTCATCATGACAAAAGCTGCAGACCCATGGGTGGGTCACTTAAACAGCATGATTCTGGCAGGAATTCCTGAAGGCTCAACCTATATATAGCCTTTCTATCATCCATCCAAACAGTTCAGTGAGCAAGCTATAATCCATGATCAATCTTTTTTTTTTTTTTCTCTTTACACTGGTTAGAATGGATTCTCTTTTCTTTAACTAAGAGATCTGAACTTAAAAGAAGGATCATAATTGCTTTATATCCTTGATCATATCTAGATACATATTAATTGCTTAATAAATATAGAAGACTAAACTCTCATAGCTTTACTGTTCATAACAAGAGTCCAACTCAGTTATTCAAGATTTAAAATTAATGTAAAATTATGACATACATTTTTTTCCCTAGGACTTGGCATTTATTTGTTGTTCAGTCACCAAGTCATGTTCTACTTGTTACAACTCAATGGACTGCAGCATGTCAGGTTTCCTCGTCCTTCACCATCACCCAGAGTTTGCTCAAACTCACATCCACTGAGTCCGTGATGCCATCCAGTCAACTCATCCTCTGTCAGCCTCTTCTCCTCCTGCCCTTAATCTTTCCCAGCATCAGGGTCTTTTCTAGTGAGTTGGCTCTCTGCATCAAAGTATTGGCCAAAGTATTCGAGCTTCAGCTTTAGCATCAGTCCTTCCAATGAATATTCAGTGTTGATCTCCTTTATGATTGACTGGTTTGATCTCCTTGCTGTCTAAGGGACTCTCATAGAGTCCAAGTAGGACCAAGTAGGACTACTAATTTTATCCAATCTCTCCTCAATATCAATTAATGTATTTAGAATATTATAGCACTTCCTTAAATAAAATTTAAAGAATAATCCTTAATAAATAGTTGAAAGACAAAAAAGAGGAAAAGAGGAAAAAAAGAAGAATCTGTGATGTTCATTGCACTACTTAGGAGCTGTTGAAATTAACATTGTCAGAGTGTAATCATTCATTCTTTTCTGAAAAGAAACTTCCATATTTGAAAAAAATTTCTGAAATATTAAAAATAATATTATAAATGATCATATGAAATATCAATGAGTTATAGAAAAATTCAACAGACATATAAAAATATAAGCACAGTAAATTCTTTTACACAAATAAAGATCAATTTTTAAACTTTCATTGCTTTTAAAAATGCCATTATGTTTTCTCTGCATGTTGGATCAAGATGGACTTTTTCCCCATCCTGTAGAATTTAGTTTCTTTTTATTACAGGGGCTCTCAACAAGGGGCCTCCATTGCTTGCAAATACACGCACTTACCTGCCATGTGCTCTCATCTCATGCTTCCAACACCATCTTTAAATCATGTCCTAGGGAGATACACACACACACACTTCCTTTTCTAACCCAAATTAATATTATTTTTTGCTTCATTGAAAATCTTTGAAGTTTAATCAATATATAATGACTGCCAACATTCAAGTGACATCACTTTCCTTCACAACTTCTCATTTTAAATAAAATTCTGGGAATTTCTGAATATATGTGTCATTATCCTTGCAAATCATTGATAAAGCTGTTAATACAACAAAATATCTGTGCTCTGGTAAGTTGCTTCAGTCATGTCTGACATTTCTCAACCCCGTGGACTGTAGCCAACCAGGCTTCCCTGTCCATGGGGATTCTCCAGGCAAGAATACTGGAGTGGGTTGCCATGCCCTTCTTCAGGGGATCTTCCTGGGCCCAGGATCAAACTTGCATCTCTCACATCTCCTGCATTGGCAGGCAATTTCTTTACCACTAGCACCACCTGGGAAGCCCAACATAATATCTATATTTAGAACATGCACTACTATCTCACCTCATATAATAATGAAACCTAAGAACATATCTTCCATTCTCTATAACTCACAAGGAACAAATATAGGAGGGAAAACTTAACTAAACAAGGCAGTATATTAAAACAATTATCAAAACAATGATGGAGCTTCACTATAATCATCACTAATAACTGGGCAACAAACCAAACACTGAGGTAGCATAATAGAAAAAAATCAGTGCTTAGGGACCAAGGCAGGTTACAGTCACAGCGGGATTTTGTAAAAACGTAAGTCAAAGTAAAAAGATTGTTCTTGAACACAAACAATGCAGTTTCTTTTAACAACCAGCTAAATATTAATATTTTGAGATTTAAAACTTTCAATAAATTAAATATAAACATTTAATTTATATATCCATAAGCCATACTTGGAACTATTTCTCCTAAAAGTTTAGATGTAGTGTTAATAACACATCTCTAGGGAATGTCTTCTTCTTTTGTTCACAGATGTTATTACCAAAGAAAAACCTGAGTTCACAAATAAATCTTTAGGCTTCCAAGAAACTTGTATTATTTTTTATATTGGCTTATTAAATAGGACAATAAAATAAAACAGTTACTTTAAAACACATCTGATTTATTTTTGTGCATTTTTATAATCTATGAATATTAGCAATAACAAAAATATATTAGCTGCAGAGCAATTATTACTTAATATGCAACTTAAGGCCATGAAACAATACCACAGTTCTTTTCAAATCAAATACCTAACAGAATAGCAGAAAACCCTTCATTAAAACACTAATTTCTTCTTATTGATGGGGACGCGAAATAGCTGTATAACTATCACAACTGCCAGAAATCTGAGCTTATAGCCAGCTAATTTAAGAAACAAGTTATGAAATTAGTACCCTGGGGCTGAAAACAAGCACTTAGAATTGAGATGTGACATTAATTAAAGTAAGGAAAGAACTATAATATTACTGTGAAGTAATCATTATGCTAAGGAGGACATATAAAAAGAATTAAAACTGAAGGATAATACCCAATTATCTTGCTCTGAATGAAGTTCAAATGCAGTATCATAATCTTACAAATGAAAAATTACAGTAGAACTTTTGAAAAGTAATCCACAGTATGCTCAAAATGAAATAAAATGAAAAACAAGGAAACAAACACAGAAATCATAAAATGAAACAATAAAAAAATGAAATAAAGTGAGATGAGAATGACCAGAGGTAACCTAACACTAGTAATCACTAGTCCAAAAACTTAGTACTTCATAATAAACATTATTATTTTTTGCCAATATGGACTTACAGAAGCATTGAGGAGGGGTACTTATTTATTTTAGAAATTAGGGAGTGTGGAGAGAGTGAACATGAACTTAAACAGCCTAAATCCACTGGTGCAAAAGGGACTGTTTGTTGGAGGTGCAGAGGGAGAAGGGGATATGAATTAGTGAAAATGCTGGGAAAGAAAACACAAGGATGAGATGGAGGAAGAAAAAGATGAAAGAAGACAGAAGGAGGAAATGAATAAAATAAAGAATGGACTGGGGAAGAAAAAGGAAAAACAAACAAACAAACAAACCAAAAGCCTTTGTTTCAGCCTTTGTGCTCATTAGCATGGCTGCTGAGCAGCACAGATGCACACAGTTTGGAATAGGGCATGTCTTCCCTTGTTGAATTTGACCACCTACAATGTCTCTCAACTCTTGCTCTTAGCTTGTCTGAATTGGCCAAGTCTTCAAGATTCAGTTCAAATCACTCTTCTTGCAGGAAGATGGGATAACTTCTCCCATTCCTGGACTATTCAGGCATTTGTTCTTCAATTTATTGTGAGACTGAATCATATGGTGTCTCCTTTATGTCTGGGTAGTTGTTTGTAACAAACAATGAGGACTTAAACTCATTTCTGTTGATGAAGCAATTCATTTAACCAGTCAAAGACACCGAGCAAGTAAAAGGACAGTGATGGTACTTCATTTTGAAGAGCATCCAAAAATATCAAACAGCATTATCACAAGAACTTTATTATTTGTTGCTGAAAGTTTTGGTAGGCACTTTAATAGGTAAGCACTTTAACAAAGGAAAATTGAGGATTTTTTTCCAACTTTAACATTTCTGAGAGATTTTTTTCCATTTAGATTTGAAAAGTTATTCCTAAAAATTGTGCAGTTATTTCTAGTTCTATCAGTAAAATAAAAGTCATGAATACCATACAACTTAATTTCATTAATCTATTTATTAGTTGTCATTAAACAGAATTGCGATAAGTTTTTATATGTGCCTTACATTGAATCATGTCCTTATTTTAACTGTCAATTAAATAGAACACAGGCTTTGTCTTCTTAGAACTTAAAATCAAGTGAAGAAAATGACCATTAATCAAAGAAACACACACACTTAAATGTGAATTCACAAACTGAGTACTTGCAAAATGTACTCATAAAGTATGATATTCTTTGAAGTTTAGGGACCAGTTCCACTGATTCTCAATGAGTCTTCACAGATTAAAGCAAATGATAGAATAGAGTTTGTATAACTAATAGTGTGGGTGGCTGTTTAAAGACTAAGGCCTTGCAATTTTAATTTATTTCTCTGATTCATTTATTTCTCAAGTATGTGTTCAGTCACTCAGTCGTGTCCAACTCTTTGCGACCCCATGGACTGCAGCACGCCAGGCCTCCCTGTCCATCACCAACTCCCGGAGTTTACACAAACTTACTGTTGAGTCAGTCAATGAACAATTATTTCTCGAGCACTCACTAGGCTAAATTGGCTGAACAGGTACTAAAGATAGTAAAAAAACAAAACAAAACAAACAAAAAAAACTGACATAGATTTAAACAAAATGTATAGACCAATAAATAAAGGCATCAAAACAACAATAATCTAATTGATGCTTAAGGGTAGGAGGAGGGCATGGCAACCCACTCCAGTATTCTTGCCTGGAGAATCCCCATAGTCAGAGAAGCCTGGTGGGCTATGGTCTCCTGCTGCTAAGTCACTTCAGTCGTGTCCAATGCTGTGCAACCCCATGGACGGCAGCCCACCAGGCTCCTCTGTCCCTGGGATTCTGTAGGCAAGCATAATGGAGAGGGTTGCCATTTCCTTCTCTGATGCATGCATGCATGCTAAGTCGCTTCAGTCATGTCCGACTGTGTGACCACATAGATGGAAACCCATCAGGCTCCTCTGTGCACAGGATGCTCCAGGCAAGAATACTGGAGTGGGTTGCCATTTCCTTTTCTGGGGCTATGGTCTATGGTGTTGCAAAGAACTGGATATGACTGAGCGACCAAGCACAGCACACATTCAGGAAAATAATGTCAAATTGTTGAGAAGGAGGTTTCTAGAACCATGATTATCGAAATAATGAGAAATTAGAGCCTAATATGGGAGTATATTATAGTCATCTGGGAAAGGTCATGTCAGGGAAGATTTTCTTAAAAGACTCTGTAACCAGGAAAAGAATCATTTAATTCAGGAACATTACATGAACCTATCCAAGGAGCTGGTGACAGAACTTAGTCCATAGGGTCACAAAGTTGGACACGACTTATCAACTGAACAACAATCTGTGAGAATAGCAGTTGTAACCACTAGCCTGGCCATTAGAACAAGAATGGACCTAATATTCTCACTTCCAAGACAGAGGTAGTAAAGAATTAAACACAGAGAGGAACTGAAAATAGATTTAAACTATTTAATGTTTTAATTTAACTTAACCAAGTCCTATAGAATCTGTATCCTGAGCATTTTATGGTAAGTAAACAATAAAGATGCCAAATGGTGACTGAGCATGCAGGGGCGGACACTGAAGGGCAGAATAGAGTTTCTCATACAATGTCTTTTTTACCTGCCAGTAACTAGCAGGTATTCCCAAGCAATATCTGCTTACTGCATAGGTCACTTACAGTAGCAGTTTAAGGGGCTCTGAAGGGCTGGAGAAACCATGCATTCAGGAGGCCTGCGTGCAGCTGATTAACAGACCAGTGGCATGCCTCATGAAAGTAGTCAGGAGACAGATCTGGAGGTTTGCTTCTCTACATCCAGATACCATGAGTTAATGGGAACGAGGTTTAGGGGGTCTTAGTATGCTAATGGGCTTCCCAGGTGGCTCAGGAGGTAAAGAAACTACCTACAATGAAGGAGATACCAGAGATATGGGTTCGATTCCTGGGTTGGGAAGAACCCCTGGAGGAGGCGGGCTGGCAACCGTCTCCAGTATTCTTGCCTGGAGAATCCCATGGACAGAGGAGCCTGGCGGACTACGGCCCATCGGGTGCAAAGAGTCAGACATGACTGAAGCGACTGAACTCAGCACTGAGCACCCAAGCAAAGGTAAAAGTGACCCGGAGGAGTCATTATTCCAGACTTCCTTCCATCTTTTTTTCATATTTTTCCTGCAGGAAAATTGTGTCTTCAAATGAAATCAATAGACAGAATGAGTAAATAAGGTTATCAGGAAAAAAGAAAAAAGGTAAGCTGCTCTGTTTGAAGGTGAGGAAGTCCTGGGAAACCCTCTGCTCTTTTTGGCCTGCTCTTCACTGTCCCACTCTCCCTATCCCCCAAAAAGTCATTGCTCAGAGGTTCACTGGGACTCTTCATTTCTCTTAGCATCATCGAGATAGGCTAAGCCACCTCTTGCACCACCCTCGTTAGATTTAAGAGTCAGCCTTTGGCACAGACGACACCTCCGCTCTTGTTACTAACCTGTTCCTACAACAGAGCATTAACACCGACCCTTGTAAACTAAGGGTTATGTCCCAAGAGATCCATTAGCACATGATTACATTTGTATTCCCAAACAACTTTAGAAACAATCATGCAAAACCAACTACAATTTACAAGCAATATTTTTAAACATTCCATATAGAACAAATGATATATTGCTTATCAAAGCCAACACTCTGTTTAAAGAATTGAGGTTTCACATGGGATAAAGGACTTTTAAAGAATAATATTAGAAGAAGAATAAGAGATCAGATGTTTGATGTTGCTTTCAAGTTTGTATATGCCTGGAGATTCTCAAGGGAAACTTGCCACACACTTCTCTCAAAATTTGAGCAGAGAATCAGGATCTTGGGAAATTAGGTGTAATCTGAAAGATATACTTAAAGGATAAATATTATGGAATTATATTATGGAACTATTATATTATAGTTTATGAATTATCATAAACTTGGAGGTGTTTGGTTCATAGGTACTCATAGACTATCTAGTTAGAATATATTATGGAAACACAGACTTTAAAAGGGAAAAAAGTGAGGGATGAAAAAAACATACCAAAATTAGCTAACTTACATAAGTGATGATAACTCAACAGTAATGTCAGAGAATGAGGTGGTACCTTTATACTGTCTCAAGTCTAAAATAAAGCAAGTAGTATAAAGCTGATGTCATATAATTCGAAGTGAAGGCTATCTAATAATATTATTATTCACAGAAAAAAAAAATTAGTATTTGCATTGACTTTTCAGAAGGTCAATCAAAGCAAAAGAGGCATTAATTTAAGACTCAAAATCAGAGATAAATAATTGGACAAAAATTCCACATCATATTCATAATGCACTCTAATTTTGACTGTTTAGGATCAACTGATTAAAAGCACACATTATATAAGTTACAACAAATACTGTCAGTAGTAGCTGTCAGTAGTTTCCTTGAAGTGACAAAATACTTTATTTCTGGGGTGGAGGAACAGGGAAGTCTGCTAAATACACAAATATGAATAGCAAAACTTTAACATTTTCCAAGTAAGAATAATATTCCTACTACAAACAAAAACAGAAAAGACAGTTTTGTTCACAAGCTACCATTGCAGCTCACAAGCAAGCTACCCTTGCTTCTTCCTCAAGATAATTATTCTATCTTTGTTTGCAGCAGAAATGATTTGTACACATTATAGTTTCAACTTTGTCACACTGAATATCAAAAATGTGTAGTCAGAAATGCAAAGTGTTGAAATGCAAAACTATATTGTATTTTACTGCTTCTTAAAAAACACTCTTAAATTGAAATTGCCTTTCTTCTCCCTGAGATTATATGGTAGTGAAGAATCAAGTGACCACAAGAACAATTTCACATCATTGTTTGATTCCTGCTTAGGGGGCCAGTTTTGCCCACCTCTGCTTTGCACCACTAGTGAAAAGATCAATACACTGAAAAAGTCCAATTACTGTCTAATTTATTATTATAAATACAGCTTCTCTAACTCACACATCACCTGAAAGTTTTAGGCCATGGATCTAGAGTATTTCCTCAATGTGACAACCACTGGATAGGTTTTCAATTTTAAAAGCTCCAGTATCTTATACTAACTCAGAGCAAAGAAGTTTTGTGGAAGAATAGTCACGTGCAGGGAAATAACGTGTTCTAGGTTCAGGAACATGTATAGGAAAGCAACAGAATGCACTGTATTCTTTCTAATCCTATGAAGTCAATTCTAAGTGTAAGTAGCTTAAGGAGGTCTCAAATATATATTTGATTAATACCTGTTATTGATTCTAGAGTATAAAGATGAATCCGGGCGACGTGTTCCATCTTTATGTCCAATCTCCTGTCATCATCTGCTTTGGGCATTCCCTATGATCTGCACTATTCTTTAAGCTTGACCGCTTGCTTGCAGGTGATAAGGCCTGATGGTGACAGACTGATACAGCTATCTCTTCATACATTTCTTAAATGGAGTTTCTCAGGACCCATATCACCTGGCAATCCGTATCACAAAGTAAGTGCCAGAGAGAAGTGACTGCAGCCTTTGAAGTATGAGTAGGAACTGAGACATCGCAATTCACTTTGAGGTGTATTTAAGGTACATCCCAGCTGCCTGTTATGGTTCAATTTCATTTCATATAGGAAATCAGCACTATCGATAGAAGTTGTAATAGAAACAGGTAAGAGAAAAAATGAGAAGGATGGGTCAGGCCTTCAGAAAAATAGTCACTTTTTCAAGTTGCCTCTTTATTCTCCATAGGAAAACATATATAGTTTTATAAATACAAAATCCAGAATTTAGGACAGAATATAAGGGGAAAAAAGCAAAATATATTTTAGGTAAGAAAGAGGAAAATGGAGATAGTAAGGGAGAAAATAATGGCAACGTAAAAATATAACACAATGACTCATTATATAATACTATGTCTTTAAAAAGGGCGAAAAAACTTCAGATGTTAAAAATAGTGAATTTTGTTTTAACAGAGTGTGAAAAGAAAATTAAATTTTTGTGTGACATGGGATTATGTTAAATAAAGTCATAATGGAATGTCTATACTATATTAAAGTTGTTCAGCTATTTGAGATATCAATAAAACAGGCTTGAAACAACTATTGTGTGATTCATTAAGTTAATGGTTCAGTAATTCATACAATAAACATTAATCTCCTAAGCCAGAAGACATCTATCATACTTTATGTCCAATGACTACAGACCTCAGTGTTTTTTGCTTTAGAAAACGCACAGGCCAATGAGAGAACTGAGAATCCCCTTCGTCCACTTGAGTTCTGAGTATTGAATTCTCCATGCCTTCCTCACTTTCCTCAAACCTCAAACAGTCCTTCTCATCTCCTTACAATTGTCTGATGAGTGGGTTTCTAAAGCTGCAAAAAGAAATAGCAAAGTCAGAAGAAAACTTTTGCCTTCACTATCCATCCAATCTATCAGCTATCTGGTTTCTGCAACCACCTACTTTGGCTCTCTCCCTGACCCAGCTCTGTGTCTGATCCACCATGACCTGTAATATAATCCACAATGTCTCCCTCCTTGAATCACTTTACTTGTGGAGCAATCCTCTCTTGCTTCTCCATTTCAGTCTTCATTGTTCTTGTGAAATGATCCTCATCTTCCAGACCTCCACGTGCTGGAACGTCCTGAGACTTAGCCTGGGATCTCGTCTGCCATTCATTTTCCCTCTCACATCCAAACCCACAGCATTAAATAAGGTCTCTGTGTTTTTAATTTTCAATGTACAATTCTAGTCCAAATCTCACTATTGAAATAAGGATTTATATTTTAAAAGAGCAGTAGTGTATGAACCATAAAATAAAGCAGAATAATTGACACTTGCAAAAATATAGTCACTGCAATTTGTTATTCCCAGGTGGCTCAGTGGTAACGAATCCACCTGCCAATGCAGGAGACTTGGGTTCAGTCTTTGGTTCAGGAAGATCCTCTGGAGAAGGAAATAGCCACCTGCTCCAGTATTCTTGCTTGGAAAACTCCATGGACAGAGGAGTCTGGTAGGCTACAGTTCATGGACTCACAAAAGAGTCAGCCACAACTGGGCCATTAAACAACATCAATTTTCTTTCTCAGATGAAAGCAAGCATATTCTTTTTTTTTGGAGAATAATCCTTTCCTTGAAACTGTATTTTATGAAGAATTAACTTTATTGCCTTTTAAACAAAGCACACAAAAATTTTTTCCTATAGTAATACTTGCATTGGATTTCCTCCTTGTATAGTACTTAGACATATCCCTTTATTCAACTATTGTTACTAAACGCACACTATACCTGAACACTTTTTCCCTAAATTTCTGATATTCTCATCAGTTCTGTGATTACTGCAGTATGTACTCAAAGAACTGAGGCTACTAGTTTAAAGTGTTACATTTGCTCCACCCATAAATATTAAGAGTCAGTATTCAGTCACATATTCTTTCCCCCCATCCCAAGAAGAGTGTTTGATGATACTTTGTTGTAGAAAAGATGCCATCTCCAAATAAATGTTTTAATAAAATCTTAGAATATAATATTTTCAAAAAAATAATTCACAGAAGATATAACCCAGTACTTTTATGAAAAGTCTAGATTTATAATAATTTGGTGTTTTAATACCATAATTTAAAAAACATGTTGGGAAATATTTTTTCATTACATTCTTGAATTTGAAGAATGACTGTATGTGTGTGATATTTCATGCTTAATATGAACTTTAGACAGGAAATACACACACCATTTCTCCTTTACCTATCCTGACTGGTATTCTGTGTTTAAGGCAACTCTCTTTGAATTTAAGTGAGATTCTAATTGCCAAATATTGTGTTAAGAGATGGGGAATAAGGAGATGAATTCCTATCCTCAAAATGTTAATAAAAATGGAAAACAAGATAATACTAGGATTGAATCAACAGAGTGACTATTCACTTATCTGAAAGTTCACGCTTAATGAGTAAGCTTTCAGATGTTCACCAAGTTGTTAAAATCTTACAGTCATGTAAAAAATGAGATGAAAGAAATAATTCAGTGGAAGGGGTATTTTCACTAAATTTTAACAATCACTTTATTTCAACAAACACTAAAACAAAATAAAATAACAAGGAATAGAATGTTAGTGATTAAAAATATAATTACTAAAAAAAAATATATATATATATATAATTACTGTAATTTGCCTCTATTCAGGAAAAAAAAGTTCACTTTCACCCTGTGAAAGGTAACTCTTTAATTTAGAAAATGTTTATATTAAAATATTACATATATATGTATATGTATATATAGGCTTCCCAGGTGGTGCTAGTGGTAGGAACCTACCTGCCAATGGTAACTAATGTAAGAGAAGCTGGTTTGAGCCCTGAGTCAGGAAGGTCCCATGGAGCAGGGCATGACAACCCACTCTAGTATACTTGCCTGGAGAATCCCATGGACAGAGAAACCTGATGGGCTACAGTCCATGGGGCCTCAAAGAGTCAGACACAACTAAAACAATTTAACACACACACACACACATAATAACACATTTCAAATATTTGAATTACCTTTTTCAAGAATTTCCAATGAGAGCAGAACCATATTTAACTGGTCATTCGAATGATTAATCTTAAATAGTAGAATCTTACTCATACCATGTCTATCCTTAGAAAGTATTTTAAAAGCTAGATGTTTTCTTTCCAATTAAATCTAATTATATATTACAGAAATTGCAAAAAGCATTCTTATCTTTTTATAGTAGCAGTGAGCCTAGCAACTAAAGAGCCTCTACATATATGTTATGTTACTTTTATACTTATATAGTCACCAGAAACAGATACTAAAAATAAAACTAGAAACTATAACCATAGTCAAAGACATTATTTTATTTATTATTTCTGAAATTTAATATTTTATGTGCTAGACAGTCCTCCAAGTCCAACTGAAAATAAGCAGAAGGTTCAAGAGCTATGCCAGCAAAGAATTTTAGATCCAGGCAGAAATGTCCTTATCCCAAATTCTATGCTATCTTCACAACAAATTAGAAATTAGAAAATCCATCTACTGTGTGACTTTCAAATGTTGGCCCACTTATACAACTTAATAATTCAATTCACCTTAAAATCCACCTTTTTTATAGAGTTCTTATCTCCGCTTGATAAAAAAAAAAAAAAAAAAAAAACTACAGCACTTAATTTCATAGCTAGAGATTTTCAATTAGCATACTCATTTTTGACAACCATTTGGATAGTAGTTTGACGGCTTCAATATAGCTTCAAAATTAAAAGTGCCATTGATGGCCAAATGTATTCTAGATTGCTGTTTTTCAAGTTTTACAAGAGAAATTAAACTGCGAAAGTAATTCAGTTGTCTAAAAATATGGCCTGACCTTGCAGAATTCCTGAGTAAGACTTAAAGCTTGCACACAGTACATTTTAATAAATGTCCTTCGGAAAAAAATCAAGAATTTATGAGCCAAATTACATTTTAAAAATATGTGATTCTGAATGAATTAAACAATTTGACTTTTCAAACATAAGGGCATTTTTGTGAGATAATGTAAAAAATGAACAGAATAAGTAAACAGGATTGAAATAAACTACATAATTATTCATAGACTGCAGGTGTTTTACTTAGTGAACATGTATTTCTAATCACCATGTGCAATGTAGGTGTGCTAAGGCCCTATAATATATGTTGGGAACACTGGAATGTTTGTCAAAAATACAAACAAGCAATAGAACAATACTAGGTAATACCTAAGTGGTACATTATGAATAAGATTCTGAAGAGACCAGATTAAAGAAAATAAACAGAAATTTTACTACAACATATATATTTAAATCCTAGGAATTTACCAAGGTTGATGCAAAGTCAGTTCATACCATTTCCACTAGGTAGTGCTAAAGAGATAAGACTCAAAATATCAGTTATGAATGCACTTGATTAAGAGTTTGCCTATCTTTCTGCTGAGCATTTTCTCTAAACTGCCTTATATCCACAATCACCTCTAAACTCCTTAAGACTATAGTCCTGCCTTAAATGCTTATGTGAAGCAAATACAATGTATTGGGACTCTGATAAAGTTATTTTTACACTGAATAAACAAAGCAAGTTCTACTCAAAACAGAAACTAAATAGAAAACACAGCAACCAAGGGGGTTATTATGTTGGGAGAAAAATGTAGGCCGAGAACCTGGGCTGGAAAGCCCCTTTTCAAACATGATGTGGTTGTGGTGGCTTAGTTGCTAAGTTGGATTCTTGTGAACCCATGGATTATAGCCCACCAGGCTCCTCTGACCATGGGATTTTCCAGGCAAGAATACTGGAATGGGTTATCATTTCCTTCTCCAGAGGATATTCCCAACCCAGGGACCGAACCCATGTCTCTTGTATTGCAGGTGGAATCTTTATTGCTGAGCCAGCAGGGAGGCCCTAAGACAGAATGTTCTGTCCCTAGTCAACAGTGAAATCAAAAGGGACATGATGTTATTTCATGGTGGGTTCTGTATTTTTCTGCTCCACTACAGACTAGATTTTAATGCTGGACAAGCCTTTCAACCTTTCTGAGCCTCAGCTGTCTTATTTTTCAAGTGGAAAGGATTAATCAAAGCTGTCCCACATTATGGTAAGTAAAGCATGAGACCTGCATGTGAATGAAGCACAAATAAGACTAATAAACACAAAAGTAAGACACTTTATATGTCTGTTATTATAGATACTTTAAGACCTCCAGTAATCCCTAAACAAGATAGATTACTATAAAATAAATATGAAAAGTAGAAGTGCCTTACTGGTTTTAGATTTTACCCTTAGCTACTTTTTAAAGCGAAAATGATAAAGCAATATTCCAATGGATATGATTTTCTTATTATTACTACTTCAAAGTTTGGATAAACTAAGATTTAATGTGAGAATAATTTTTGAAAAATAGTTTTTACTCCAACCAAATTGTTTTGCAAAGATTGACTCAGAACAAAAACATCATTTTAGCAATTGCTATAGAACATTTGTGAATAGCCCATGATTTATTTGAAAACTAGAGAATTTCATATCTAAAATAAATCTGTAGTGGGTATTTATCTTTTTGTCTTCTTTTCCTTTTTTATTACATGTCCTAATACATTATTTTCTCCTCAATGATAAACCCTGTTTTAATTTTTTCTTATTATTCTTATATTTTTTCTGTTCTAATTAAAACAAATAAAAGGAAAGCTTTCTAACAGACTCAAAATTAAGCACAAATAGACTACTAAGTATTCAAAAGTATCACTATAAATAAAATACTTAGAGGAAATGACTAGTGTGACAGAGCTACTTAATAGTTATTTGTTATAATAGAAAATTATAACATAGGCAATATTTTACCTTTTTTTTTTTTGCCATGCCAAGGTATGTGGGATGGCTGTTCCCCAACTAGGGATTGAACCTGCACCCGTACTATAGAAGTGCAGAGTCTTAACCACTGGACTGCCAAGGAAGTCTAGATATAGGTAATATTTTAAAATACTATTCTCCTCAGTTAGCTTTTTTTTTTCTTACTTTTTACATTTCTGTGAATGGTTATGGATTATTTTTACTTGCAAAAATAACATATCAGATCAAAGGCACAATCCATAAAAGAAAGAAGTGATAAACTGGACTTCACTAAGATTAAAATTTCTGTTCTGCCAAAGGCATTGTGAAAAGAGTAAGACAAAAAGCCACAGACTTGGAGAAAAATTTGCAAAAGACACATCTGATAAAAGACTGTCATCCAAACTATACAAAGAAACACACGTAAATCCATGGATCATTCATATCAATGAATGGCAAAAACCACTACAATATTGTAAAGTAATTAGCCTCCAACTAATATAAATAAATGAAAAAACAACAACAACAACAAAAAAAAACTATACAAAAAAATCCTATAAGTCAACAATAAGTAAATGAATAACCCAACTAAAATATAGGGCAAACACCTTAAGAAATACTTCACCAAAGAAGATATGCATATAGAAAATAAGCATATGAGAATTTCTATACCTCATAGGTCACCAGGAAAATGTAAATGTTCAGTCCTGTCTCTTTGCAACCCCTGGACTGCAGCCTGCCCAGGCTCCTCTGTCCATGGGATTTTCCAGACAAGAATCCTGGAGTGGGTTCCCATTTCTTCCTCCAGGGGATCTTCCTGACCCAGGGATCGAACTCTTGTCTCCTGTGTCTCCTGCACTGGCAGGCAGATTCTTTCCCACTGAGCCACCTGGGAAGCCCATACACCCGTTAGAATGGTCGAAATCCAATACACTGACAACATCAACACTGGAGAGGATGAATAAGAAGTGACAGGAACATACATCACTGTCTGTGGCAATACAAAAGGGAATAGCCACCTTGGAAGACATTTTGGGCTCTTCTAAAGAACTAAACATACTCTTACAATTTGGTCCAGCAATTAAATGTCTTGGTATTCATACACAAGAGTTAAAAAACTTATATCCACACAAAAAGCTAAACAGGAATGTTTATAGCAGCTTTACTTACAACTGCCAAAACTTGTCCTTCAGCTGATGAATGGATGAACTGTGGTAAAGCCAGCAAATGGAGTCTTTGTCAGTGATAAAAAGAAGTGAGCTATCAAGTCATGAAAAGTCAGAGAGGAAACTTCAATACATATTATCAAGTGAGAGAAGACAGGCTGAAAAGGCTACGTACTGTATGATCCCAACTATATGACAATTCTGGAGAAGGCAAAACTGTGGAGACAGTAAAAATGTCAGTGGTTGCCAGTGATTAGTGATGGGGGAGGAATAAGGAGGCAGAGCACAGAGGATTTTCAGCGCAGTGAAATGATGGATATGATAGGGATCGAATAGGATAGTTATACACATTATACAGGTAGTTGCAGAAGTCCCAGTTGGGGTTATAGATAGAAAGGGAAACCCAGGGAACTCTGGGAGACCACTGTAAGTTAATGATCACTCAAGAAACATTGTGGAACGAAGCAAGCTTGCTTAACTGTAAAGCACACGATATGCCCTAGGTCATTAAGTGAAAGAAAAATGCTACCACTTTTCTGTCAGTTCGCATAAAATAAGCTTTATGACAGTCCTGGTTTGCCCACACAGGGTCAGACACTCTCTTGTCTGAGAAGAAGGAGGAGCTAGTGATGCAAGTCTGACATCTACTCAAAGAATTAAGAGGAAGGTGGTCTTTTCACCCTACCCCACTTGCCTCTGATTATAAAATTGTAGCCCCCACTTAATCCTCAGGGCAGAATCCCCTTGCCTACCCACCTGCATCTCTCCCAGCATCCAATATTAATAAATCTGCTTCTTGACACTCACTTTGCTTCTCACTGAATTCCTTCTGTGCTGAGACACAAAGAACCCAAGCCTCAGTAAGTCCAGACACCAGGTGAGTGATTCTGATGAAAAGACAGTGGGTTCAAGTCCTCACTAGAGTTTCCACTGGGTTTAATTCCTAGCACATGGGATCAAGTCCCAATCAGAGGTGCATGGTTTCAGATAGATGTCATTAAATACTTTTCCAAACCCATGGAAGGTACAACACCAAAAGGGAACTCCTTAAGTAACTACCAATTTTGGGTGATAATGACCTGTCTGTACAGTAGGTTCATGAACTGTAACAAGGGTACTGCTCTGATGAGGGGTGTTGATATTGAAGGAGGGCATGTGTTTATGGGGACCAGGGATACTGTATGTGGGAAGTCTCAGCACCTTCTGCTCAATTTTTCTGTGAACCTAAAACTTCTCTTAAAAAAAAAAAAAAAAGCCTGTTTGAAAAACATCTTAAATAATATGCTGGCAAAAGCACCTTTTAACAGAGAAAAATCTAAAGACAGTAAAAATCATCTCCAAATCCAAATTATTCATAATTGCTAAACATTCTTCTAAACAGTTCTATCTCCTCCTCCTCTCTCTCTCTTTTTCTCTCTTCTCTATCTCTCAAACACACACACACAGACACACACACACACTCATGGGAATATGGTAGGGGTGTGCAGGTTTACATACACGAATTCATGATAACGTACCATGTTGATACCCTTATTTTACCATAAGCATGATTCACTAGATATAATGTGAAGATCCTATCAATTTTCCACTAATATAAATAACCTCACAATGAACAATGACTATTCATTAATATTGCAAATACCTCTTTAAGGTAAATTCCTAGAAGTTGAGTCCCTGGAACAAAATGTATGTACATCACAGACTAGCTTCAGAGAGTTGATGTCAATTTACACTCACATCTATAATATATGAGAGTGAATAGTTTCCCAGTCTTATGAGTGAAGAGTTGTACTGGTGTGTTTAAATCTGAAAGATAACAAATGTCATTATTGCTGAATTTTGCCAGTAATAATGAGATGGAGCATCTTTTCCATGGACTTTTGTCATTTGTTTATTCATTAATTACTTGCCATTTATCTATCTCATTGATTTTATGCATTCATGTAACTTGAGGACGTCCCCATCTTTAGCATTTCTTGCCAGTTCTCTATTTTAGCCCAGACAGTTCTACTTGTCTGTCTTTCTGTTCTACCCTAATCAATGTCTCAGGAACATCTGGATTACTCCTATTAATTCAATAGCCTGAGTAATTCTTATGACCCTGCAACTACTATGTCCTATAAGAGTGAATTAATTTTTACTCACAGCCAAGTCGAATCATGTATACAGTATCATAATTTCAAGTTCTTTGATAACTTAAGTTTAATAACTTAATTCAAACTCTACCAAGGTTTGTGAAGTCCTACATCACATCATTTCTGACCACTCTTCTTTTGTATATTCATTATTTATTGTTGCACAAAAAGTGTCACCAAATATGAGATCGTACTTAGAAGCTATTTTTTCACCCCATTTCTGAGGGTCAGTATTCTGGGAGGACCTTAGCTGAGCAGTTCTGGCTCAAGGTCTTTAAAAAGTTTCAGTCAAGCTGTTGTCTGGGGTTGTAACCTCAGACTAGTCTGGGAGTAGACAATCCACTCCAGGCTCCCTCACGTGGTTGTTGGCAGGAGTCTTTACTTCCTCTTTACTTCCTCTCCATGACAGCGTCTCCATGGGCTGCTCACAATATGGTTTTCCCCAGAGCAAACGATCCAAGAGAAAGAAAAAATAGTAACCCAGAAGGAAGTCACAGTGTCTTTTAAAACTTTATCTCAGAAGTAATGTACACTAATTTTGTTGTATCTTACTGGTCACATAAACCAATCCTTGCCTAAGGACTGATGGCACAGCTGGGATCATCAAGGTTCCAATGGCGGCTTATTAACACCCCTTTCAAACTATATTCTGATCACAGGACCTTCTTGCTATTCCCTACAGATCCCAAGCTAGTTCCGTCCTTAGGAACTTTGCATTAGCTGTTTGTTTGCCTGGAACAATTTCCTCAGCTCATAACATGGTTTCTTCTAGTGGATCACTCGGTTCTTAGTTCAAATATTGTTGTTGCTATTGTTCCGTCACTAAGTGGTGTCTGACTCCATGGACTGCAGCCTGCCAGGCTTCTCTGGAGTGGGTTCCCATTTCCTACTCCACGGCATCTTCCTGACCCAGGAACTGAACCCGCATCTCCTACATGCATCTCCTGCATCACAGGCAGATTCTTTACCAATGAGCCACCATGGGAGTTCAAATGTAACATCCCTGAAAAATATTTTTACCAGTCTAATTGTGTTTACTTATTAGGTTTTTAATTATCTCGTCTTTATTAGAACATATGCATCAAGAGAGCACTGATGGCTAAAAGAAAGCTAAAGTTGGCAAAAAAATAAGGACTTCTGTAAAGGCACACACGTACATACATAAAGGTGCTATGTGCTAAGTCACTTCAGTCCTGTCTGACTCCGCGGGACCCTATGGACTGTAGCCCTTCAGGTTCCTCTGTCCATGGGATTCTCCAGGCAAGAATACTGGAGTGGGTTGCCATGCCCTTCTCCAGTGGATCTTCCTGACCCAGGGATTGAACTCTTAACTCTATATCTCCTCCACTGACAGGCAGATTCTTTACCTCTAGTGTTACCTGGGAAGCCCCACATACATATAAGTATATATACACACACACACACACACACACACACACACACACACACACACACTCGTACTGTGAGAAAAAAATAAGTGTTAGGAAATCTTTCAACGTAACATGTAAGGCAAATGGCAACCCACTCCAGTGTTCTTGCCTGGAGAATCCCAGGGACGGCGGAGCCTGGTGGGCTGCCGTCTATGGGGTCGCACAGAGTCGGACACGACTGAAGTGACTTAGCAGCAGCAAAGCAAATAGTTTTCTTGCTTTAATTTTTCCATCTTATTTAATTTGCATTTGAGACACATATGTACACAGTGTACTACCTAATACTGTATATGTGGGTGTACATATCAAATTATAATTACTGCTTGTAAAAGACTTAGTTAAGTCTCTATGTAAATGGGGAGAATGGATGATAATATTTACTGAAAACTTACTGTAGCATCTCCTTAAAAAAAAAATTCTAAATCCTTCTGTGGTTTATAGTAGCAGTATTTTCACATAAAGAAACCGAGTCTCAGAACAGTTCATTAACTTTCCCAAAGTCCCAGAAATAACAAGAAAAACAGTTTTTGACTTAGGTTTGGTGAATGTCATAGACATTCTCCTTTGCTATTTCACTGCATCATGGAAAGCACGGGTGAACGTGCTGAAACTTCCACAAGCATGTTTATGTCCTCAGTTGTTATTTCTCCTGTCAAGGAAATGTTTCTAAAATTTAATTTTTCATCCTTAAATCTAGCTTGTTTCCATTAATGATGAAGGAGTCATTAACACAAAAAACTAAAATGACTAACACTTAGCAGTGTTTATCTAATTACAAGAACTTAATTTTCCCAGGAAAGCAAAACACATGACCATCTTCTATAGCAGCACGGCATTGAAAGACACAGGTACACATTTCTAGAAGCAAGATTCCATTAGCATCTAAAAGAGAACATGACCAACAAACGGAGTATGCTAGATACTTACAAAAGTGTAAAAGTATCATAGAATGTTTTTCTCTTGAAAACAATTTTGAAGCTCATTTAGCTCAAGCTCTTAATTTCATGGAGAGAAACTTTCATGTATTATTAATTTTAATATTTAATATTTTGAAATACATATTTCTCTGGGATGTATATGTATTTATCCTAATTAACTGCTATTATACAGCCTCATTAATTATTCTGTTTGTGTTTACTGGATTTTTCTAGTGTTTGATGACCATTTCCTTCAAATAATCAGCCTTTTGTTAAGTTTTCTGAGTTTATTTGCAGTTCCACACAGATCAAGTAAAAGGGAAGTGTCCAATTTCAGTTTTGTTCATTTTTTAAAAATCCGTGTAACAAATGGCAAACCATAAATACCATGTATTTCTCAGACTAAAATTAAAAATAAGGTGAGCCTCCAGCGAAGGCTTCCTTGGAAGATTTTATCCCCAATAATAGCTGTTTTGTAAAACTTGGACTTTCTACAGCTGCTGAATTTTTGAGTTTCCTAGGAGACTGTAAGCTAGCGTCACTTTCTTAAAACGATGAAAGCTCTCTTTAGTCTGGGTCTATGCCTTGTTGGTTCACAAGAATGAATCCTTTGATAAAAAGACTAGATTCGAATGCATGCATTAGATGATGGGACTTAAAATTATCTATGACAGAAATTATATAGAGTGGTGAAAATCACAAAAGAAATCCAGATAAATACCTAATTATATGTGAGATTCAAGAAAAATTTTCGTTAATCAATACCTTTCAGAAAAATAACATCATAAAGAGAATGTGTCCTTTCCCTTTCTCTTCTCCTCTTTATTTTTCTCTTTCTTTCTTTTTCTCATTTTAAATAAATCCCCAAACTAAAGATAGGTTGATTCACAAAAACACCTTTATACATTCTTTCACAGTACATGAATGATGGTTTCTATTGGAGTTCTTATAACTCAGGAACATTTAGTTATAAGGTCATGATATACGAGTATCTCATTTCAAATATTTTCATTTAGTTTTTCCTTCAAAAAATTATCACAACTTTACCAATGCATGACACTTGACAAATTTTCCTGAATCTCATTAAATTTTATTGTAATTGTTTTGATTCATATCTATATGTTATTAGCTAAGTACCAGAGAATCTTATAAATGCCAGTTCATCTTCCTTGAAAACACTATTAAATTTAAAGCTTACTGCACTACACTGGAAGCACATCATACAAACTACCACCTGAAAAGTGATATACTTTGAGGAATTAAGAAATTAAATAACATTAAATTATTAAGTGCTCACAATCTTGTTAAATTGAGAACTACAGGTGAATAGTGTTTCTAATGAAAATTTTTCTATTCCATTAAATATGTTTATAATTTTAAAAGTAAAAACAAACGTAAAGAATGACTCAATATCTAAATAAATACTGTGATAGGCAGGATAGTTTAGGCGAGTTGTAGTTACCTACAATCCCAAAGAGTCATACTTGTAACATAAGGTTTTGTTTTCCTTTTGCTTCATCTCCAGGGAAGGTCAGCAGGGGGCGTGCTCATCATTGTCACCCAGAGATGATGCTGGACCCTTTCCCTCAACCCACAATCAAAGTGAAAGGAAAAGAAAAAAAAAAAGGTTCAATTGGCTCTTCTTACACTTCATTGGCCAAAACTTGTCACATGCCAGACTAAATTTCAGAGGCAGACAAATACAACTCTAGCACACATTCAAAAAAGGGGAGAGCTGGAGATGTTCAGGTAATACCTTGGATAACTCTCAAAGATATGGCAACAGGTAGTAGTCTTGCATAAACTCAAAAATAAATATATGATCACAAAATTAAAGATCATACATTAATTTTCCTTCTTTGCTTCATTTAATTGTTTGTGCAAGAATCTAATTTTACTCTTCATTCCAGGCCACTTTTGTTCTGGTTACATCAAAAGTCAGAAAACACTATTCTGACTTTTTTTGAAAATGATTACATGAATTATATTACATGGCAGTATTAATTAGTGAAGCATAGATAATTAATGTCAAAAATAGTAAAAAGAGTGTTTTACTATAAATCAAAATTATAGATTGGGAAATAAAACTTTATATTTTTAAGTATCTGTAACAAGAATAATCCCTAAGTAAAGCAATTATTTAGTGCTTACTAGGGGCTTTCCATTTTCCTGTTCAATCTTCACAACACTATAAATAATACACTGCTCTCATCATTTTTCAGATTACAAAACCAAGGCTTGGGCAGATTTTAAAAATTTCCCAGACAACTGGTAAACAGTGAAGATGGCATTCCTATGTGGACAATTTGATTCCAGAGTTAGAAAACCAGGAACTATATTGAATCCACATAGGTTTGTTTGAGAACATGCATGTTTCAATAGAAGTGGGCTAGCATGCACTGCTCATGCTTTTGAAAATAAAAAGTGGTATCTAAATAATCATTATCATAGAACGAAACACACAAGGGAAATAAAACATAGTGTCTATTTTATAATTAGCTATGATTATGTGTTTGTTATATTTTTCATACACGTTTTCCCATGTTCAATCAAAATATACTCATTGTCTATTATCTGTACATCTTATGGGTATGTTTTCCTTTGCATATTATATTTTAGGGAAAACTGCATCATGTTACTTATTTGCATAATTCTAAGGTTAAAATGAGATGTGTGTAAAGGTATTTTTTAAAAATTAAAAACTATATACTCAGGTTATTATTATTCTCTTTGTAATTTCTAGAAAAATGATGGTATGGTATATTACAATCAGAGTGTGTCCCCATATACCACCATGATAATACTTAGATTTCATTGAGGGCTAAGGTTAAGAATGTTAGACAGTAAATCAAGGTCACAGATCAAAAGAAGTCTTGATGTGAAAAAAGCTAAATGGTAAAATGAAAAGAAATGAAGAAAAAATGAAAAGAGGAAAAGAAGGAAAAAAATTTAGCAATAAATACAATAGTGCTTAATTCTTTACCTGTGATGGTCAGTAGACATAGCATGCTAGAAATCATGGTAAGTTACAGCTACAGCAAAAGAATCAAGTTGGAATACAGGTGACTAGAGACTAGAGAGTTTTTTTTTTTTTTTTGAAAGAAAGAAAAAGAAAGAAATGTGGAGGGTGTGGGAAGAGAAGGGGGGAAGGGAGGAAGAGGGACAAGGGGAAGAAAGAAGGGAAAAAAATGGCAAGATGAGTAAAAGTGTCATGACTAAACTACAGTCAATCATATACAAGTAATGATGCTATCGCAGGGTGGTTGGGTGAATTTGAATAACTACTGCAAATTTTAGCCTGAGGGAGAAGAGGAAAGGAGGAATACTACCAACATTGCTCTGGCACTTGAAAACAATCTAAAGCTAGCAACTTTCACATTTCTTTAGGCCTATTTCATTACTCCTCCTCAAAACTAGACAGTGTATTAAAAAGCAGAGACATCACTATGCCAATAAAGGTCCGTAGACTCAAAACTATGGCTTTTCCAGTAGCCATGTATGGATGCGAGAGCTGGACAATAAAAAAGGCTGAGCACCAAAGAATTGATGCTTTCAAACTGTGGTACTGGAGAAGACTCTTAAGAGTCCTCTGGATGGTAAAGAGATCAAACCAGTCGATCCTAAAGGAAGTCAACCCTGAATATTCATTGGAAGGACTGATGCTGAAGCTCCAATCCTTCGGCCACCTGATGCAGAGAGTCAACTCACTGAAAAAGACCCTGATGCTGTGAAAGACCAAGGGCAGGAGAAGAGGGTGGACAGAGGACGAATTGGTTGGATGGCATCACAGATTCAATGGACATGAATTGAGCAAACTCCAGGAAACAGTTGAGGACAAGGAAGCCTGGGATGCTGCAGTCCATGGGGTCAGGTCACAAAGAGTTGGACAAGACTGAGCAACTGAACAACAAATTATTCCTACTTTATACTTTTAATGTGTTAGCTTAGCTAAGCCAGGTTACCTACTGACTGATAACCAATAAAGGCTAATAAATACTTCACCACTGGAGAAAGCAATGGCAACCTACTCCAGTACTCTTGCCTGGAAAATCCCACGGATGGACGAGCCTGATAGGCTACAGTCCATGGGGTCACAAAGAGTCGGACATGATTGAGCGACTTCACTTTCACTTTTCACTTCATGCATTGGAGAAGGAAATGGCAACCCACTCCAGTGTTCTCGCCTGGAGAATCCCAGGGACAGGGGAGCCTGGTGGGCTGCCGTCTATGGGGTTGCACAGGGTCTGACACGGATGAAGCGACTTAGCAGCAGCAGCATACTTCACCACCATTCAAGGCAGCGTCCAGAATCTGCCTTCTATGCTCTAGGATTCTGATTACTGATCCTCAAGTTTGACTTTCTTTCTCCTTCTGTTTCTTTCATTGACCACCCTACCCCCAACCATGATCCCTACGATGAAGTCTGAAAGACTGTTGTGGTTTAGTTGCTATGACCTGTCCAACTCTGTGAACCCAGGACTGCAGCCTGCCAGGCTCCTCTGTTCATGGGATTCCCCAGGCAAGCATACTGGAGTAGGTTGCCATTTACTTCTCCAGGGGATCTTCCTGACTTGGGGATCGAACCTGGGTCTCACACATTGCAGGCAGATTCTTTATCGATTGAGCCACAGAACCCCTGGAAGGTCATTAATACATACCTACTGACATATGCCGGAGAAGACCATGGCCCCCCACTCCAGTACTCTTGCCTGGAAAATCCCATGGGCAGAGGAGCCTGGTAGGCTGCAGTCCCTAAGAGTCAGACATGACTGAGCGACTTCACTTTCACTGTTCACTTTCATGCATTGGAGAAGGAAATGGCAACCCACTCCAGTGTTCTTGCCTGGAGAATCCCAGGGACGGGGGAGCCTGGTGGGCTGCCGTCTATGGGGTTGCACAGAGTCAGACACGACTGAAGTGACTTAGCAGCAGCAGCAGCTCTGACACATGAACCGATGACTCCATGGGTGGTCTCACCACCCGGGCATGGGTTCCCCATGAGAGTCTTAGCGTTCCTTTCACCAAAGTTCTTCCACCAAACCTCATCCCCTAGCTTTCTCCATAGCTAAACATTTCAGGCCACAAATAATCCTTTAATCAGCCTGTTGTAATTATTTGCTTAAAATTAGTGCCATAGATGAGTCCACTTTAGGCCTCCGAGCAACAGTGAGTTAAAAATTTCAATATTGATGTAAATGTCAAAGGTGCTTCTTTTTGTTAATCTTTACATCCCGGAATGCAAAGTCAAGGGGCATTAGGAAGCAACACTACAAAGAAAGCTAGTGGAGGTGATGGAATTCCAGTTGAACTATTTCAAATCCTAAAAGATGATGCTGTGAACGTGCTGCACTCAATATGCCAGCAAATTTGGAAAACTCAGCAGTGGCCACAGGACTGAAAAAGGTCAGTTTTCATTCCAATTCCAAAGAAAGAAAATGCCAAAGAATGTTCAAACTACCCCATAATTGCACTCATCTCAAAAACTAGCAAAGTGATGCTCAAAATTGTCCAAGCCGGGCTTCAACAGAATGTTAACCGTGAACTTCCAGATGTTCAAGCTGGATTTAGAAAAGGCAGAGGAACCAGAGATCAACATCCTTTGGATCATCGAAAAAGTCTGAAAGTTCCAGAAAAGCATCTTCTTCTGCTTTATTGACTATGCCAATGCCTCTGACTGTGTGGATCACAACAAACTGTGGAAAATTCTTCAAGAGATGGGAATTCAAGACCACCTGACCTGCCTCCTGAGAAATCTGTATGCAGGTCAAGAAGCAACAGTTAGAACTGGACATGGAACAACAGACTGGCTCCAAAGCAGGAAAAGAGTACATCAAGGCTGTATATTGTCACCCTGTTTATTTAACTTATATGCAGAGTACATCATGAGAAACGCTGGGCTGGAGGAAGCACAAACTGGAATCAAGATTGCCAGGGGAAATATCAATAACCTCAGATATGCAGATGACACCACCCTTAGCAAAGAAGAACTAAAGAGCCTCTTGATGAAAGTAAAAGAGGAGAGAGAAAAAGTTGGGTTAAAGCTCAATATTAAGAAAACTAAGATCATGGCATCTGGTCCCATCACTTCATGGCAAATAGATGGGGAAACAAGGGAAATAGTGAGAGACTTTATTGTGGGGGCTCCAAAATCATTGCAGATGGTGACTGCAGCCATGAAATTAAAAGATGCTTGCTCCTTGAAGGAAAAGCTAAGACCAACCTAGACAGCATATTTGGAGGAGGCAATGGCAAGTCACTCCAATACTTCTGCCTGGAGAATCACATGGATGGGGAGCCTGATGGGCTGCAGTCCATGGAGTCACTAGCAGTTGGACACAACTGAGCGACTTCACTTTCACTTTTCACTTTCATGCATTGGAGAAGGAAATGGCAACCCACTCCAGTGTTCTTGCCTGGAGAATCCCAGGGACGGGGGAGCCTGGTGGGCTGCCGTCTATGGGGTCGCACAGAGTCGGACACAACTGAAGTGACTTGGCGGCAGCAGCAGCAGCAGACAGCATATTAAAAAGCAGAGACATTACTTTGCCAACAAAGGTCCATATAGGCAAAGCTTTGGTTTTTCCAGTGGTCATGTATAGATGTAAGAGTTGGACTACAAAGAAAGCTGAGCCCCGAAGAACTGGTGCTTTTGAACTGTGGTGTTGGAGAAGACTCTTCAGAGTCCCTGGATTGCAAGGAGATCCAACCAGTCCATCCTAAAGGAGATCAGTCCTGGGTGTTCATTGGAAGGATTGATACTGATGCTGAAACTCCAATACTTTGGCCACCTGATGCAAAGAACCGACTCATTTGAAAAGACCCTGACACTGGGAATGATTGAAGACGGGAGGAGAAGGGGACGACAGAGGATGAGATGGTTGGATCGCATCACCGACTCAATGGACATGAGTTGGAGTAATTTCTGTGATTTGGTGATGGACAGGGAAGCCTAGCATGCTGCAGTCCATGGGGTCGCAAAGAGTTGGACATAACTGAACAACTGATCTGTAATGAACTGAACTGACTGACATCCCAGTCAAGTATAGCTAATGAACACTCAGAGAATGTACTATATTCCCTTTACTTTTCAGTGAGTATCACAGAAAATACTTTGGAATTAAGTGGAACTAATTCCTCAGTCCAAATCACTGGGTCTCAGTTTACCTGTCCATAAAATGGGGATATAATAACTATCTAATAAAGCCAATGTGAGCAATAAATATCATAATGGATTTAAAGTGTTTAGCACAAATTCTAACATATGGTAACAGAGTAAAAAGTGGACTGTGCCTCTTTTGTTCCAAAATCCACTTGAGTATTTTTAATAAAATATTTATTATATAAGTAAGAATAAATAAGACTAATTCTATAAAGATACACAAAGAAATGTATCATATTACAAAATAGGTCACTTATGTAGATAGATACAGGAGAAAAAAGCTAATAAGCCCTAACAGTTTAAAAATATGGTGATATTACAGAAATTATAACATTGCATATCTTCAAGCTTGATTTACATAACAATATCAATGCAAATCTTTTAAAATATTAGCTCTAAAAATTCATGTCCATACTACAAAAGCCAAAGAAACTACACAAATGAAAAAATCAAAATGAAAATATTTAGAACAAATTTATTGCACACAAAACAAATTAAAGATACTTTATAACTATGTGATGCAATGTATAATTTGAATTTTATAAATTTAAACTCTAAAAGTTTATAATGGAAATCACACCATTTTTGATATATACATAATCAGTCTATGTGCATATCTGAAAGATATCATACTAAATGAACTCAATCATTTCCTCGCACTTTGCCATAGTAAGAAGAAAACCTCAAGTAGTTAACTTAATATGTACTGGAATTTTTTCATTTGAACATATCAGATTTTAAGATGTTACAATTCCAATAAAGATAAAATAAGGCATATACATTTATATAAATGACAATATAAACACTACTCTCTGATTATGTTTGGTGTATGTTTTTTGTGAGGTCACTATAATAGACAAAAATATTAAAAAAAATAACATAACTGAGATTACCATCAAGAGAACATTATTCCATTGTTATTAAAAATATCTACTGAATAATGTTTGATATTGTGCATTTAAAACTGTACGTACTTATTGCCACCTGAAAACATACATGCAAAATAAAGTTGCAGATTTCATAATGGTCAGAAATAAAGGAATATTTTGATATAACATCATTTTTTGTCAACAATTTCTCTCTAGTCTATATTTAAACTATAGTATTTAATTAGATATTATCTTGTTAGCTAAACATTTGTAAAATGAAACAAAACTGACATTAGGAATTCTCATTTTATAACTTTTATGTCAGAGATATTTTATGGTGGTTGTGTTTTAGTCACTAAGTTGTGTCCGACTCTTGCGACCCCACAGACTATAACCCACCAGGCTCCTCTGTCCATGGGATTCTCCAGGCAAGAATACTGGAGTGGGCTGCCATTTCCTTCTCTAGGGAGAAATATTTTATAGGCTTCAAAGTTTTTTTAAGACCATATTTTGCTTTTATTGATGACTTTCACCTGTACAAAGATGACAGTCTAAAACAGCCAAAATATTTCATATACTATTAATATCTTAAATTATCAAGAAAAGAAGATATTATTCTCTGTGCTCATAATTGCTTTTATATTGCAGATTCAAATAAAATAATCTATAACAACATTAAAGATTGATTGCATATGTCATAGTGCCATCTGTCTAGCAGATGATAAATACCTTGAATAATTTTCTTTACTTTTAAAATTTACTTTAATTGTAATAATTTCCTATTACTTGCAGACCTCACTGCATAGTTCAGTGACAAAATATCTTAATCTTGGGACTGATTATGATACTTCTCTATTTGGATAAATGTTACTACAGTGACACTCATTTCTTCTGTACACATGATTTTTTAAAACGTTGAAAATTTGTAAAACAATCTTTCAAGACCTGAAATAGACTGCATTTTATAAATATTTCTCACATACTTATTGATTGTAATAATTTAGAGTTAAGGATATAGTTAAGATTAAATTCTTTCAGGAATACCAGTTAAAATAACTAGTTATAATAACTAGTAAGTTCAACTGGAAAAAATTATCTACTCTACTATTGAATGAGTATTATTAGCTCATAATGGCTATTAAAATGACTGAATGTACTATAAGATGAATAACAGAAGACGAATCAAGAGTGCCAAAGGTTAACATCTGCTGTAGAATTATCCTCATGGAAGCATTTTTAGAAAGCATAGTGAACACATACCTGGTAAAGAGTAATTTGATTAATTATAGACAACATGAATTCAGACAGGGGAGGTCATGCTTAACAAACCTATTACAATACTTTGAAGTTATTACTGCCCCAATACAACTCAAATTCAATTCACAAAGTATAGTTAGACATTAAGAAAGCTCAAGATGAAGTGTATCATCAGATATGAACAGATAGATTAAATGGCCATAGAATGGGATTTAGAGTGAGTTAGGATTGGAAGGTATCTTTAAAAGAGGAAGCAACAATACCAGGATATAAATATTTCAAACTGAAAAAAATGCATAGCTTAAATAAAGCCCCTCCCAAAGTCTCATGTTCTCATTGACTGTTATGAAAGATACATATAGTTAACTATGAATCATATGTTGTTAAAACTATATTATGAACCCAGATATTGTGAAAAGTAAAAGGACACAGAAATATTAAAGTCATGTAATTGGAAGCCTATATTTTGAAGAACAACTGTTCTGGATTATGATTACTCAAGCTGCAGGGGTACCAATCACTAAATAAAGCACAGACTAGAAAACTGATAAATGGCCCATGACTCATGATGAAGAAAACTACATCACATATATCTAAAATAATTGTTTTCTCTAGATATGTGAACAATAGTGAAGTACTAACATAAAACAGAAACATATGTAAATTTATCCTTATTTAACCATAGAAGTCTAGTTAATCCAACTGTATTTTGAAATCATTTCCATACAAAAATAGTTTTCAAAAAATATATCTAAAAAGGTTAAATTTATTAGTCAATAAACTTATGACCTTATAACCCATAAACTTCTCTGGTTTATAGAAGACATATAGTTATTTGGCACTGTAATAGGAAACATAGAAAAACATACACGCTTCCCTGCTGGCTCAGACAGTAAAGAATCTGACTGAATGCGGGAGACCTGGGTTCAATCCCTGGGTTGGAATGATCCCTTGGAGCAGGGCATAGGCACCCACTCCAGTATTCTTGCCTGGAGAATCCCCATAGACAGAGGAGCCTGGCAGGCTACAGTCCATGGGGTTGCAAAGGGTCGGACATGACTGAGTGACTAAGCAAAGCACACATAGCACTTATACATAAAATTCCATATAATATTTATATAATCTACTTTTATATTAAGTATAAATTATAAATTATTTTTGGTAATAAATAATAAAGTGTTTTAATCATTTCTTAGTTAAGGAAACAGCTCCCTTTATTTGACAACAATCTGAGAAAAAGATACTCTAGCTAAAGCAAGTAATAATTAAAGTATTATATAATAATAATTTTAATTATATATAAAATAAATTAAAACACTCATACAATGGATACAATTAGCCATTAAAAGATGTAAACTAAAAATATATAGTGTGCAAATATGTTCATGATGAAACAAAAATATGTTGGTGATGAAACTGGCTTTGTTTCAACTCCCTGTCAACACTCCTGTATGTGTTCCTAGGAAAACATGCCTTGATTTGGCTGATGTAAAAAAAGTGTAATCTAACCCAATTATACAGCAATATGTCTAGGGAAAGTAAATCATGCTGATTGTAAGAAAGCAAAAATGCAAGAGTTCAAGTATAGAATATGTTTAATAAATTATCTATATCCATCGGCACTATAACAACTAAGGTAAAGTACTTTACTAAATGCTAGGTAAATATTTAAGTGTTTAATATTTTCTACCTATTTATGTGTAGCTTTATACTTCTAAAAATTTTTATTTTCTCCATTTGAAAGATAAGGAAGCTGAGGAATAAATGTTTGAAGCACCAGATCCAATGTCACCCAAGCGTATCATGAAGCTGGGATCTGAGCCTATGCATTCTGGCTCTTGGACAGTGCTACGGAATAACATGAAGAGAGTCATAAGACACAATCTTAAACTCTCTGTAGTCACACTGAAAAAACTGCTTAAAAAGAAAGAGGTGAAATTTCTTTTAATAATATATTTAATTTAAACCAATATATCTTAATAATATTGGTTTATCATGAGCAATAATAAACCATATGAGCAATACCGAAATTACTAATGAGATTTTTACATTATATTTCATAGTGGTCTTCAAGCTTCAGAATATATTTTGCACTTACAACACACCCAAATTTGTACTAACCACACCGTAAATGCTCAATAGCCGTATGTGGGTAACGGCTACAATACTGGGATGCACCGCTGTAGAATATGTGCTTTTAGGGCACATGGTTGGATGGCATCAACAACTCAGTGGACACGAATCTGAGTAAACTCCGGGAGACGGTGAAGAACAGGGAGACCTGGCATGATGCGGTCCAAGGGGTCGCGAATGACTTAGTGTAGTTACTGAACAGCACTGCCTCTTAAGGGCCTCAGTCAATGGGGACATGGACTCACTTTCCCTCTAATTCTACTTCTTGCTCCAAGCCCACCAAGCTATCAGCTGATAGCAGAGCTGAGATTCCTATCTGCAAAAGAATGTATTATAAATCCACTGTGGCAATTTTCATTCAATTCATGGTTATGTTCATGATTATCAATTCAAACGTTTTATTTGGCTCATTAACTGCTTTCTTGCTCTTTTGGTTAGAATGAATCAATCCCACAGGCCTGGTAAATAATGAGGGTTCTGGTATAAAAGGCTCTGGATCTACAGAGCTTCAGCATCTTCCTTGCAGACACTGGTCTTGGTTGGCTTGAAACAGCCAAATAGGCTTATCTCTGTTTACTCAACTGATACCTATTTTGTGCTCAACTTCGTGCAATATATTCAGGACCATATACTGAAATCTACATGTAATTTAAAATGCAGGCCTATATTTAAAATATTAACCCTATGAGAAGTTATAGTGATGTCTCATCATTTTAAAAATTGGATAATTTTACATGCGTCCACACAAATAATAAAACAATCAATATTTATACTAAATAATAAAAATGCAAGTAGCACCCCACCCTTTGCACAGTTGAAGGTGCATGACTTTTGGTTATCAGAGTTTAGTTAAATAATATCAATTACCATACCATGGTTGAGCATATTGTTACTGTGATACATTGACTGTTGCATAAAGTACATAATTAGGTCTAGTTTGCAGTTACCCAAATTACTTTATAAATAATAGATGCCTATCATGACCATTGGCCAGTAATGTCACTTCTTTCATAGTCTGTTAGTGATTGATCATTGTCAATCAGATGTTCAGTTTATGCACCAGAAGCAAAGCCGATGACTATATTGCTTCTTTGTTTCCCAGTGATGTAATCACATGACATTTAACAAAAATGGATAACAAATGGGAAAGATTAAGGAAGAACTCACAGTGATAATATTGGAAGTGAAATTAAAGTTAAACATAAATGGAGTTACAGAAGAAATGACTGACTTGGGAGTGTTGACATCACCATGCTTTAAGAGGGTCTAGATTCAACATAAAGCTAAAAGAACTTAGTTAAAGCAAAAATCAGACAAAAGAAGAAAGTGACTGTGACAAAAGGAATGAAAACATTCCAGAGGAATTGATGCCAATGAAAACTCCACATTAAAAAAAAGAAGAAGGAAAAATACAAAAAGAAACTCCTGGAGATATTTAACAATATTGAAAGAGCAAAGAATAAAATGTTGAAATCTGATCCCATCTTTAAAAGAAATATGACAATCTGCCAAGGCAAAGAAAAGATGCTTGCCTTTGATATTAACCATAAATTATATAACAATAAGGCAAGCACTGCTCAAACAATTCTGGCTAAGTGTTTTTCCAAAGATGGAAATCACTTTAATTCTCAATATGCCTAAAGTTTTAAACTACTGTATACTAAATAAATAATAGTTTTACTGTTTTTCATGTCTTTATGCATTTATGACCAAGAGTGACATGTTAGATGTTTTGACCAAAATTTCTAAATGTCACAGAACAATTCTAACTTTCCATCAACTTGTTTGCACAGTTTCAGCTTGTGCTGCCACATTTACGATTCTGCCCGACTTTGAAATATGAGGACTGCCTATAGGCACTCTAAGATATCATTAGCATTGGATTCAGTGAAAATATAAAAACAAATCCATATTAAGAACTTGAAAATTCAAAAAGAAGCAAATTAAAACATTTAAAGTCAACTTCTTATCTATTTTGAGATAAAGAAAAAGCAAGCAACTTGGCAAGCATGCTTATTGATAAGGATTTGTGGTATTGTTATCTCATATGTTAAATAAAATTAATGGAAATAGGTAATGAGTTTTCGGGAAGACAAAGACAAAGTGCAGGGGGAAATAAAGAATCTCCATGGATATTCCCAATGGATAATTAAGATTTTTTCTGTTGCTCACAGATGTTCTACTCTTGTTGTCTTTGATATGTATCAGCCTCATTAGTTTCTTGTCTCTAACTTCTACTTATTTTAAAAAGTATATCTGTGAATTTCTGATGGGAAAATGTAATATGCAACAGTCAACTCTTAATGAGTTATACTATTATATGTCAGATGCTGTGCTAGATTAAAGATAAATAAATTACACCTCTCTGAAAGATACTATGGGAAAGATGATCCTATATAAAATCTGAAGAATAAAAACTAACATGATGATTGTCTTTAATACTCAAGTATTTAATATTTTCTTATTTACTGATATTTTTCCTTTTAACACTTTGCTAGTATTTATATTTTCACAGCCACACAAAATCTTCACTCCTTGTGGAAAGAGGCATATTTGAAAAGCTTCGTATCAGCCTTTCTTCCTTAAAAACTTAAAAAAAAAAATCTCTATTTTTAATTCCATGTTTAGTTTTGGGACACAAAATTCTTCATACTCCACCATTTTTTCCCTCTTATCATCTTTTTCTAAGATGAAAAAATTAACTGTATACATAGATATGCAGCTGAAAAAATATTTAGAATATTTTATATACTTAACACAACTAATCATGAGTTACACTAGTTTTCAACTTATCAAGAGTTTTATAAATACATTTATTTATTTTCCTGTCACTAATGGTTCCCTGATGTGATTTGCACCAAAACTAAATCCCCTCCAAATGAAAACATTAAGCCAGAACACACAAGCTTTTCAAAGGATCTACTGATTTATAATTATTAAGAATAACGTTCACTTTTAACTGGTATACATTTTATTTTTTTAAGACAGAGACATAACCAGAATTGATTTTATATTTCTCAAGATGTGCAAGAGAACAGTGGTACTTCAGAAAAGCGAACACGTTTAACTAATAAACTGTTACTTAATAAATCTATATAGAGAAAGCTAATGAACTAATTCCATTTTAATAGTGAATATTAACGTTCAGAGAAACTGAAAACTCCTTTAGAAGTCAACAATTATGCCTCGATCATGCACCAATATTCTTCATTATTCACTGATTAAGATGAATGTCCCTGTGGAAATTTTGCCAATTAGAAGTGTTTAATTTGAATTTTCTTAAATCTTTATAGTTAATATACCCTTTGAGAATTGTCTGTACACATGTTCACTTACATCTATACATAAACCTTTAAATAATACAATGCCTAATATCCTTGCAGAGAGCTACCTTGTAAAATACATGATTTAAAAAATTCAAACAAAGCACTATATTCATTCATTCTGAGAATAAATTTAGAAATGCTGAAATAAATGAAATTCATAAAATGACTTTAAATGTTGGTTCATCTAAATCTCAGCTTTTGAAATACATTTGAAATTTTAAATATTAGGTTATTTAGAAGAGTTATACTTAATGATAAAGCATATTCTTTATCTTTCAGATACCAAAAAATGCCCAAAGTTTAGAATTATCATTCTATTACTCTTCTTGAAGACTTTGTTATGGTATAATGTTTCCATCTTCTTCCTAAGTACATTTATTTTTTTCACCAATCTGATTAATGATTTCTTTGTTATCTGTATGCTTTTAAACCAATTCAATTTCTCTATAAATCACCTGCAAAATGTGTGTATATATATTTGACAATGAACATTTGAATTTCACTGTTATCTGTTAACAAATTTCAATTTTCAAGTTGTGGCTTTTTTCAATATGCAACCTTTACAGCCAGTCACAAATCCAGGGATCATGTATATAGTCTGTGGCAAAATGAGGCACAGGATCTCTCCTCACAGGGGAAGTTGATAAATACAGGGGAAGGGACGTAAACAAATCTCCAAAACAAAGATACAAAGAAAAACTACAGAATGGAATAAGAGCTTAGGGAAAAGGCATTTGACCCATTTAGAGACATTTTCTTGAGAGAAACCCCTCCTTGAGGAAATCATATTATAAATGAAACAAAGAAGTAAAGAAGAAGGTAAGAACATTCTAGGCAATGAAAGTGCAAATGGTGGAATTACAAAGAAATGAAGTAAGGATAGCAATTAGGAACCTAGAGGCAACATCAGTCACATAGACAGGTAGGACTGGGTGGAGAGATGGTAAAGAGGAGTCCATGCAGAAGCAAATCAAAACAAGAGAATTATCACAGTGTTTATACTTAATCCCCAAATTGATGAAAAGTCACCGAATTGATTATAAGCAGAAAAAAGGTGGTATAACCATACTTCCAGTTTTAAAAAGAAGAGGGACACTTTCTAGAAGAGGGCGTAGCATGGATGGGAACAATCATGAAATGATTACAACATGAGAGTTTGGTGCACAATGGAGGCTGTTAAGACAGAACCTAGTGGATGATATCCAAGATAATTTTATTTAAGTGATCAAATCTGCATGATTTGTCGATGGATTGTGTTTAGGTAGGGGAATGAATAGGAGATGATTTCAGGATCTCTGTTTGGGTAATGTATAGATACCAATTCTATTATTCACAGACATAAAATATTAGAAGGTTTGAGGATGGGATTAACACCCAGAAGTGGAGTGGAAGAATAGGAACATGCAAGTAATGCATATCTCCCTCAGACTTCTCAGATTGGTGACGAGGAATCACTAATTAAGTCCTGCACACCAGAGGGATGTATGATTCCTGATGCCTCCTTGGAAACTTTCTAACTTCTTTTATTTTTATTTATCTACTTGTCTGAGTCTAGGCAGAACCAGGAGTGCTAGGATGAGATTCCCTAAACTAAGACCTGGACTTATATAGGTCTCATTTCTACATTTCTCTGTATCATGATGCTCTCTTCCAACATGTTTAAGGGATCAATCTTCTGTCCTCACCCTGAAGGAGGGCATGGAAACCCATTCCAGTATTTGCTTGGAGAATTCCATGGACAGAGGAGCCTGGTGGGCTACAGTCCATGGAGTAACAAAGAGTTGGACATGACTGAAGTGACTGAACAGCTACTGATATCCTTAAGATCTTTGAACTCTGTGTCTCTGGGACCTTCTAGGGACCCAGGAAGCTTCCGGAGGAGGACGGCTTGATGAGCAGCTTATTCTCACTGACCAGTGTAAAAATTCTTTTGTGAAACTGTGCCACATTGATTCCCCAGAATTGTCCTGATATGCTGATTTTGGAGGACTCAAATTATTCCTACAGACAAGGACACTGCAAAGTATCTGCCTGAGTCTCTCTTCTCCCTGACAGCCACACAGTCCTAGGGGCAGACCCAGAGCCAAGACCACGGGACAGTTTCTGATGCAGAGAAAGATCCGTAAGTGCATCCCAAACCAAAGCCAAAAGGGAGAAAACTGAGAAGAGAGTCTGACTGTTAGGTTGGAAAGAAAGACAGGTATTGGACTGAAATATTAAACAACCACTCCCCGAATCATGGTTAGAAACCAAGCTAGAAACCTTGAAGAAATAAGCATAGCAGACCTTGATGGCCTAAGACCTAAGCAGAAGACAAAGCTTGATCATGCTTGTCTCCTTTCTGCTTGGCTTCAAGCTCCTGCTGGACCAAGAGAAAGAGTTCTGAAAGAAGCTTTCTATGAAAAGTTGTGGGATTCCAGATCTGAGACTGAATATGATGATTCATTAGTTGAATGAGCTGGGCCATTATTCATTGAAAATAAAATACTATGGGTATTTTCGTTTCATTATCCATAATAACGGATACTGAACTTGATGCTTTCTAGCATCCTTTAATCTTTACATTTCAATTTCCTATATTACATTTGTTTCCTATTTCCTTAGTACCTTAAACTGTGGGTTCAGTAGAGCCCATCCTAATATATAATGTGACCTCAAACAGTATTTCCAAGAGGTGCTCTTACCACAGAAGATGCGTTAGTCAGAACTCTGGCTGAGAATTAGAGAATAAATGTAGTTTCAGTCTAAGCAAGAATTATTGGCTCATGTAACCTCATAATGGGAAAGGTAGGGTGAAACAGAATTAATGGAGTGGGGACCTGTGCAAAATCAGGAATTTTATTATTCTTTTTGTCTGTTTTCCTTAAAGAGTCACCTATAGAAATTTTCATGTATACCTATTAGCCCATGATCCAAAGAGTAACAGGCTCTTCTCTGCCATTTTCTCTTTGAAATATCTTTCTAACAATGATTGGTAGTGCCTTGTGGTAAGGTGTGTGCATGTTCTGTTGTGTCTAACTCTTTGCGACCCCATGGACTGTAGCCCACCAGGCTCTTATGTCCATGGGATTTCCCAGGCAAGCACACTGGAGTGGGTTGCTATTTCCTACTCCAAAGGATCTTCCCAACCCAGGGATTGAACCTGTATCTACTGTGCCTCCTTCATTAGCAGGGAGATTCTTTATCACTGAGCCACCTTGGAAAGCTTAATACTGATTAGATGAGTTTATAGGACATGTCCATTTCTACATTGGTGACAATGTCCACAAGTATCTATCTGTCACTTGGATCCCTAACTAGGGAAGATGGCGAGGCAGTTCACAAAAGACAGGTATGCTATTCCAGAGAAGGAGAGAGTAAAGAGGCAAAATAATGTCAGCAGGCGGTTGGCAGGATCATAGTCTACTTATTTTTTGTACTTTAATGGGAGGTGGTGGTGGTTTAGTAGCTAAATTGTGTCTGACTCAGCCATCCCATGGACTGTAGCCTGACAGGCTCCTCAGTCCATAGAATTTTCCAGGCAAGAATACTGGAGAGGGTCGTCATTTCATTCTCCAGGGGATCTTCCACACCCAGGGACTGAATCTAGGTCTCCTGAATTGCAGACAGATTGTTTGCCAACTGAGCCACCAAGGAAGCTTTCCAAACAGTTTTTTTAGCAGAAACAATCTTGATAATGGAAGATTTGCACCTTATGCCTGCACTTAAACACTTTATTTAAGCCTTCACCCAATTCATTAACTCTATCAATTGATTTTCTTGGACATGACCAATTGTCTTCCTCATCTTCCTCTAATCCTTGTATTTCCTGTATCTCTGGATTTCATAAAGTTATAGAAAGTTATTTAAAAGTGATGAAAGCTACAAGTGATATCAATTCATTGATATCTTACTCATTGCTTCAAAAATTCTGTGGAAGAGTTCTGACACTATTATTTTTGTTTTTGTATTTTATATAAACACTGAATAAAACCACATATTTATAAACAATTATAAATAAAGTATTATTCTCTATTATACATTAACTGAGTTATATATCAGTTCAATAACTGAAGCATGTCAATAATGTGTAATTATTAGTTACTCAAAATAGATAGCTTAGGTGAGAATCAAAGAAGTCAAGGTCCTATTCCAGATTTTCCAATATATATCATCCCTATATACTTCCATATTTTTCCACTTTAAAGTAGAAATATTATGTCAACTAATTGATGTTCACTTAACCTGATACCTCTATTAGAATTCTAAGAAATGATACTCATATTTGTGTCTTCTACTAGCAACAATGTGTGTGGGTTATCATGAGATGTCATTATTTGTAAAATGAAACCAACTATACACACTAATGAGTATTTCTATTAAAACTAAAAGGTAAAATTAACTACATTACTGCTACTGCTAAGTCACTTCAGTCGTGTTCGACTCTGTGCGACCCCATCCCTGGGATTCTCCAGGCAAGAACACTGGAGTGGGTTGCCATTTTCTTCTCCAACGCGTAAAAGTGAAGTCGCTCAGTCATGTCTGACTCTTCACAACCCCATGGACTGCAGCCTACCAGGCTCCACCGTCCATGGGATTTTCCAGGCAAGAGTACTGGAGTGGGGTGCCATTGCCTTCTCTGAACTACATTACTAGTGTAATAAATTCTTCTAGCCTAGTCATATATTTTATAGTATAAAAAGGTAAAATAAATTTTCAAAATTATGCTAAATAATTGAATTAAAATTCAAAAGAAGTTATTAAAAATCCATGAAATATCCTAAGTCATTAAAATAGATTCAATGGTAATTTAAAACTTTCCTCCCTTTAATTTTATTTGTATACTAAACGGCAATATTTACCAATGCTATGAGGAGTACATTTTAATTAACTCTTATTCAAGAGACCTCCTACCAAACACTTATTCCATTGTAAATAGAGCATCAGCAACCATTTCCATCACAGGCAAGTTCCTCACCTATCACTGAAAATTCAGTGCAAGAACAAACACATCCTATTTATGCAAATACGTCTAGGATAAAATCAGTTTTCAATTGATTAATTTGTTAATAATCAAGTATTTATTGAGCACCTACCTTGTTAGGACCTCTTTTATGTATTAAAAAAGGTATCTGAAAACTATTCCCTAATTAATGGAGAATACATAATTGAATACTAACTTTCTCCATGTTCCTAAGTACATATTCAAAACATCTTCTAAAAAGGAAAATGTTTAAAGGATCTTTTTAAAAGATGTCATTTCTTGAACTTTAAGACTTAATTATAGTAATGAATTACCCTGTCTATTTTAAGATATTCTATTGACAGTAATCTTTTCAGGTCAGATAATTGTAAGGCGAACTAGTGCACTTGAGGAAAGAAACATACAGATTCAAATCTCTTTCTCAGAATGATAACTGAGTTGTACTTAGAATCATATTTATTATTTTCAGCAAAAAGTTTCAAGCAGCAATTATATAAGGTCATTTGCATTGACACATTGGTTTAGGAAAGAAAATTCTTTCCTAAGGATAACTGATTTTTTTTTTTCATTTTACTACGTAGCATTTTCTATTTTATTTTAAATTGCATTTTGTTCAAATCAAATAATAAATTACAGTTCACTGATTTAATTTAGAAGAGCTGATAATTAATGATTAGCATTCACAATTTAAAATGACTTTATTAAAGAAAATGTTATGTGCCCCTGATTATAGATATTATGCTATAGACACTTTTGGAAATAAGTTAATATAGTTGTAAAATTTCCAGGATGACAGATGAGTAAATAACCTGCAGATATATGGTGTATCTGAAAACCCAGAGAATAAAAAGACTTTAATCGTTACAGCTTTTATTACATATACTTACATAATAAAATTACCCTCAACTGTATACTGTTGCTGCTGCCGCTGCGTCGCTTCAGCCGTGTCCGACTCTGTGCGACCCCATAGACGGCAGCCCACCAGGCTCCCCCGTCCCTGGGATTCTCCAGGCAAGAACACTGGAGTGGGTTGTCATTTCCTTCTCCAATGCGGGAAAGTGAAAAGTGAAAGTGAAGTTGTTCAGTCATGTCTGACTCTTCGTGACCCCATGGACTGCAGCCCACCAGCCTCCTCCATCCATGGGGTTTTCCAGGCAAGAGTACTGCAGTGGGGTGCCATTGCCTTCTCCGCAACTGTATACTATCATCAAACAAACCAAAAATGTACAGATAAGTAAGCAATGTCACATAATTTTTAAGCAAGAATGTCATCCATTCACACCACCTCTACTATTAAGAACCTACTGGGGATATAGCATGAATAAAAGACCAAAAGCCCCTTCTTCCACAGAACCAACATCCCAGTAGTGTGAGACTGGGAATAAACAAATACATAAAACAACTCACGGAAGTCAGATGATGGCAGATGATCTGGAGGAAAAGCATAAAAAAGGGGAGTACTGGGATGAGGAGTGGGGGTTATTGTTTCCGGTTTTCATCAGAGAAGCTCTCAAGGTAAAAGAAAAAAAAAAACAAAAAACAAAACTGAACAGCGCTGGGGTAGGGCTAGGGCAAGCCACAGATGTACCAGAGGAGAGCACATTGAGACTTTTTCTAGGTGGCTGAATAGCCAACATGCCAGGTAACAGGACATAGTTTAAAGAGAAACCCAAGTGAGAGTTTGCAAACTTCAACAAGTTTGCAAGGTGCTGGCTTTTATCCCTGAGCAAGATAGAAGCCTGTGGAGGAACTGATGGCTTCAGCTTCGGTTCTGAAAGGGTCATTGTATTCATAGCTGCTCTAAGAATATAATGGGCTTCCCTGGTGGCTAAGTAAAAAAAAATCTGCCTGCAATGCAGGAGAGCTGGGTTCAATCCCTCAGTCAGGAAGATCCCCTGGAGAAGGGAATGGCAACCCATTCCAGTCTTCTTGCCTGGAGAATTCCATGGACAGAGGCTTCTGGCAGGCTATAGTCCATGGAATTGCCAACAGTCAGACATGACTGAGTGACTTTCAAAACAACTATGACTAGAATACTCTGAGGTGGGGATGATGACAGCAGGTGGCATTATAGGTGAAGTGAACTCATGGCATTTATTAGAAACTAAATCAGGCTTTGTTTATCTACTGATGACAATACTTGATTTTTTACCATGAGTAGTTTTACTTAGATTTGTGGATATTACTGTTTCCTGACAACACAAGATTAAGGCTTCCACAGTTACTGGCTGCATATTTCAGAATAGTTGGCAAACTGGTAGCCTCCCAGACTTAATGATACTTTCAGCTTGCACTCTTGGTACAAAAAACGTTAGAAAAAGGAAAAAAATAACAAAAACTGCACTGGATAGTTTTTTTTTAATTACAGCTATTACAATTAAAAATTCATATATCTTAACTACAAAAAGTTCAGGTGATCTGAGAATAGAAAGGAAGACAAAAATAAATGAGAGAAAAAAGCAGTGTTTCTTTATCTCTAATGAGTATACACATGTGTCCGTGCTACGCAGCTTCAGTTGTTATCTGACTCTGTGACCCTATGGACTATAGCCCACCAGGCTCCTCTATCCATGGGATTCTCCAGGATACTGAAGTGGGTTTCCACGCCCTCCTCCATGAGATCTTCCCAACCCAGGGATTGAACCCATGTGTCTTCTGTCTCCTGGATTGACAGGTGGGTTCTTCACCACTGGCAACACCTGGGAAGCCCAAGGTGTATACACATCAGGCATGAAATCATGAATGGCAACTCTGACTGAGTACCCTGGAGTATGACCTCAGACTCTATTTCAGACAAGCTTCCAGCAGCTGCTGAAGCTTCTGGTGCTCAGATCAGATCTGCGGTACAAAGGTGCTGAGGGTCAGCAGCAGTTTACATCCCTTCTTCAATCCTCCCATCCCTGCCCATTCACTGTTGTTGATGTTGCTGGTATTACTGCACTGACATTTATTGACTTTTGAGTATTCATTTTCTGTTTAAGAAGATGGTTAAAATATATAATAGGAAAAAATATATATATAATAGGATGGCCATTTTAAAACTGGGAGTTGCAATTTAACGCACACAGGAGATATACTAACAAATTCAGGAGAAGAGATATTAGCATGTTTTACCATTCAAATGTAATCAGTGGACTTTCAGAAACACATAGACAGACAGTTTAAATACACAGTGCAAAAAAGCAGTGATAGATCTCAGTGGAGGATGGATGGGACAGGGATACAAAAACTAAAAGAAATAAACATAGAGAAAAAAGATGGAAAAGCAGAGAACAGTTGTTTTAGATGTCGAGGTACCCATGCTTAAATCCCAGTTTCAAACAGATTCTTTCTGGCACAGCTTCAGTTAGAAATCAAGGTTCACAGAAATATTCAGCCTTGCTGCATTCATATCTGTAGTGAGAGCATCTCAGGGAATGAACATGAAAAAAAAGTGGTGGTTTTTAATGTGATTCTTTATGTGGCTTTGATTGCCACTAATAGCCAGCAGATGGGATAGATACTTTAGGGAGAGAAAAAGCTCATCGAAGTTTTCTGGCCAAAATAAGCAGTTACACTTGCAATTGCATCAGAACACTGAGAATGGCGAAATTCTACTAGGGAAACTTTTATAGATAACAAAATTATCTGAAAAGGTAGGTTACTTTATTAACAGCAATTGTTCCCAAATTTTCTATTCAGGTAATTTTCAAATCATATTTTCAAATACAGATTATATTTTCTTGCAAGGCATTCTTTCTCTAGTTCTAAAATCCTTGTATTGAGTGGAGAGTTTCTACTGGCCCATTTCTGTTGAAAAACAAAATAAAATGAACAGAAAACACAAAAGATAACACAATATGGCTAGCTATCCAAACTGTAAACACATGATCCTAGAAGTCTAAAAACCACTACCTAGGAAAGCCTCTGGCTGGGAATGGATGTGCTCAGTAAACAGTTTGGTCAAACACTGACTGTTAAAATCCTAAAGATATCCTGAAGATTGAAGACACAGGACAGTGATTAGAGCCAACAATACTGTATTATAAACATCAAGGTTTTTAAGAAATTAGACCTTCATTGTTCTCACCACAAAAAAAAAAAAAAAAAAGATAGAAAGAAAGAAGAAATGGTGATTCTGGAACACGCTAGAGGTATTAGCTAACATGATAGTGATGATCATATTGTAATTTATAAATGTATCAAATCAATATGTGTATACCCTAACATGACATAATGTTATATGTCAACTGAATCTCAATTTTAAAAAAATACTACCCAAAGCTGTTACCAAAGAAAAAAATTAATCAGAAAATGAACCTCCGGCATTTAAGATTAACCAAAATTTATCTTCATGCATTGTGACTGGTCCTGAACTGCAGCACGCCAGGCCTCCCTCTACTTCACCATCTCCCGAAGTTTGCTCAAACTCATGTATATTGAGTAGATAATGCCATCCAACCATCTCATCCTCCATTGCCCCCTTCTCCTGACGCCCTCCATCTTTCCCAGCATCAGGGTCTTTTCCAATTAATCCAGGGGTAGTTATATTTGATTCAGTTTTCCTCTCATATGAAAGCTTGAGGTAAAAACACTGCCATTCTACTTTTAACATTCTCAAAATGAGAAGAATTCTAACACAATTTTTTCTTTGTTTACAGAAGGAAAATCTGTATTCAAAGAATAATCTTTGAAGATTATTTCATTTAATATCATGGATATTAATAGTGAAGAAATTCAATATGAATCACAATTTGGGGATAATCCAATATCTGTTATTCTGGCTTTGCATTATTTAAAATTTTATTGACACATGTTAGGCTTGAAAAGGATGTAATGCTTTTCTAAAATGATCTGGGTGACGCACTTTCTTAATATCTGTATTGATTGCTAATCTGGGTCAGATTTAACAATTTGAAAGCTATTAATTTCATACACAATTTAAAAGCACTTTATTATTATTTAACATAGTGTCATATTTTTGCTACAATACAGTTACAGTTCCACATTGCTTTATGGTATCTCAACACAAAACAAAGGAGATATTTATTTCAGTATAAACTTAGAGAGCTTAATAAATTTGAAGAGTGAGACTTAATAAGAATGAATCCAATGACATGACTAATTTTGATACACTAATCTTACTTAGATCAAGTTCAATGTGATCACACAATTACTGACTGCATACAAGATCAGGTTTATGGGAAAATACCCAAGAGAGCGTCATCCTTTTGGCCTTCCAAAAGTCAAGACTGAAGCTAAATAGCAGACTCTCCCTCTGAATTCTAAGGCCAGAATCTAAATAGGATACGTTCTTGGTACTTATGCAAAAAGTGTGTTAGTTGCTCAGTCATGTCCGACTCTTTGCGACCCAACAGACTGTAGCCCGTGGAGAAGGAAATGTCAACCCACTCCAGTATTCTCGCCTAGAGAATCCCATGGACAGAGGAGCCTGGTGGGGTGCCGTCTATGGGGTCGCCCAGAGTCGGACACGACTGAAGTAACTTAGCATGCATGTGTGCATTGGTGAAGGAAATGACAACCCACTCCAGGGTTCTTGCCTGGAGAATCCCAGGGACAGAGGAGCTTGGTGGGCTGCTGTCTATGCGGTCGTACAGAGTCAGACATGACTGAAGTGACTTAGCAGCAGCAGCAGCAGCAGACTCCCACCAGGCTCCTTGGTCAATGGGATTCTCTAGGCAAGAATACTGGAGTGGGCTGCCATCCCCTCCTCCAGGAGATCTTCCCAACTCAGAGATTGAACTCAGGTCTGTCTCCTGAGCTGCAGGGGGATTCTTTACTTTCTGAGCCACCAGGGAAGTCACTTATGCAATAATCTCACCACTTCCTGTCTCTCTGGATTCCCAGGGCAGTCTGCACTAAGCGGAATTGGTTTCTCCCCATGGTTCCCACAGGATACAGATGGTACACACAAATGAAGATAACACCTTATTTACAAAGAGACTAATTACAAAGTTGTGAGTGAGGTTGAGGGAGACCATAAAGAAGAGTTCAGGGACCCGGGGCAGGAGCAGAGGAGTTGGTGTCATCAGTTGGAACAAGAGACCGATGGAAGGAGAGGTTACGGGGTGCAGTTAGGGAAATAAGAGGCATTAGGGCAGGACACAGACCCAAGCAGGAAGACAGGGAAATACATGATGAGACCTCCTTCTCTTCCAAATCAGGCTCTCAGCGGGCCATCCCAACTGACTAAAATATAGGTCAGTTTCTGGGATAAGGGCAGAGTGCAAGGAGGGTGGAGGGAATCTGAGAGGACAAAGGAAAGCTATCCAACATAAATCCTCAACGGAGAATGGAAAGCACGCTTCCATTCTCTTCAAACCTGCAATTTCCTTTCTAATATGAGCAGTCACAACAATGGATTTAAGGAGAAAACAACAGCAATGAATAACCTAAGTCTTAGAGACAATCTAAATCCTCATGCAATCCCTGTCATCTTTCAGGGAAAACAGTTACAATGTTAGGCTTAGCCACAAAATGGTAAAAAATAAATACCATTATTAAAAGAATGGATTGATTTTTGTATTTGAAAATATTAATTAAATATGAAAAAATCAATAAGACAGAAGGATACGGCATTCAGGTGTAAAGATTACATAGAGGGAGGAAATCAAACACACGCAGGTACAAATTTAAACTGGAAAATTGTGGAAGCATAAACTGTGAAGTTTCAACACAGATGAAACTTCTCTGTCACATTTTCTAGTTAAATTAACTGTTCATTTTATTTAGGACTCACATTTTGGCACCACTACAGTCACTGTTACACATCCTGTTATTGAAAATCTTTCAGCATGTCTCATTACACAGTTTCTGAGGTGGTGACATTTTGCTACACTGAAGCACCTTCACTGTTCTTGGATCATCCTGCTCCTTAGAGCCCCTCAGAATCCATATTACGTATGCAAGGCTTGCATTACACCCAAATGAAATCGGTGTAGGACGACGAGATAAACCTGTTCTGAGCTTATAAGCTATAGCATATATTTTGAACAGCTGTGTACTATGTGCATGCGATTTTGCCAACTATACATTTCCTTACAAGTACAATGTAAAGCGGGCAATTGTATTCATCTCTTGGGTTATAAACAGAACTTCATATCTGCAAAGTGAGTTTTTGAATCAAAAGAGAAAATACGCCTTGGGAAATTTTTCTTTCTTTTGTTTTCCCTCTTCATCACCAAAGTCCTCTTCTGTTCTGTTGTTAAATTCTCTTTCACGTGTCATGGCCATGGAAAAGCATCCTCAGATATTTCAGCATCGGTGATACTAGGTGTAACTCCAATGTCCATACTTCATCCACTTATCTCATTTACGAAAAACTAGGTGTAACTCCAATGTCCATACTTCATCCACTTATCTCATTTACGAAAAATGTGTTGACAGATTACAAACAATATTCTACCTCATTTAAAGAATATGTCCTCATGTTTTTAACTTTAGGTCATATAATCCATGGCTGATTCAAGTCAATGTATGGCAAAAACCACTACAATATTGTAAAGTAATTAGCCTCCAACTAATAAAATAAATGGGAAAAAAAAGGCTTCAATGTATTCCTATCAGAAGGTCATTCTTCAAACGAATATTCAAACATCCTTTATATTTTCCTTTAAATAAGTCTAGGCACAATTAAATTAAATCTGAAGGTTTTTATTTTTTATAGTTTTATGATAAATTAATTCCCTCCTGTGAATTTCTATCATAAACCATATATACTGAGTAACAAATCTGTTCCCAGACTTAAAGCGATGAGCTGACACTAACCTACAAGAAAATAGCAACAGAAACTAGAAACTCATCTTTATTCATCATACTAGAGGTCTTTAGAACTGCCTTCAGGTACCGACAATCATATCTTCAGAAACGTACCATCACCCAAGCCCTAGCAGAAAAGGCACACCAGTGCTCTGCATCAGAGACCCCCAGCTCTCCAGCCATGACAACACAGCTAGTGGTGAAAATCTGATGAGAAAAGAGCCCGTCTGACGCCAGGCCAGCAGCCTGAGGATTATAAGCCCAGAGGCAAGTGGGAGACATCAAGCAAAATGAACATGAGATAATCTGGGCTCGAACTGGCACACAAGAGGACAGTGTAAGCTGAGGAATCCAGCCAGTGGAGAAAGAACTGGAGCAGACGTGCAAAGGGAGAAAATTCCATGACAGAGAGGGTGGAGAGGAGAGACTGCCCAGTCCTGAAAGTGCCCAGATAGTAAGTTCTTCCACCCTAGATCCTGAATAAATGCATTCGTTCAAGAAACCCCTTTTTGCATGAGGCTAAATTAAGAGACTCTCCATTCCTTGCAAATAAAAGACTTCCAGCTAGAAAAGGCATAATGGTTAATAACAAAATAGAATAATAAAACAAAAAATAATAGTATGATTTTGATAATAATAACAATACATTCATTTTTTAGGCTTTAACATAACTAAATATATTTTTAATAAAGAAATTCAATTTTAGGCTTTCAGAACCTATTATAGGAGTTGGTGATGGACAGCGAAGCCTGGCATGCCGCAGTTCATGGCATCGCAAAGAGTCGGACATGACTGAATGACTGAACTGAACTGAACCTATTATAATGAAATAATTTTAACCGTTGATAGAAGATAATAACTGAGGAGAGGAAGTGGAAATAGGGTGGGTGCATTGATTTCTCTAGTATCTATAAAAATTCCACAAGCACAATCTGCAACTGCTACATCATAAAATATTATGTATTATAGATCATATTACAACACGGGTACATGAATGCTAAGTTGTTTCAGTCACATCCAGTTCTTTGCGATCCTATGAACTGTAGCCCACCAGGTATGTCTATCCATATGATTCTCCAAGCAAGAATACTGGAGTGGGTTGCCATGTCCTCCTCCAGGGATCCCTGAATCCCTCCTCCTTCCCTACGCAGGGATCAAACCCACACTTGTTATGTCTCCTGCACTGGCCGGTGAGTTCTTAACCACTAACACCATCTGCAATATTGCAGAAGCCCATATTGCAATATAAAAAATATTTAATTTACATGAGTGATGATTATCGAACATGCAAAGGTACTATTTTCATGATAAACCCAAAGCACAGAGCTCTGTAATTTCAAATACAGAAAGCTATTGATTTATCACTTGGACAAACATTATTGAGTATCAACTATATAAAGTGAAAGTGTTAGTTGGCCAGTTGTGCCCGACACTTTGTGACCCCATGGACTGTAGCCCTCCAGGCTCCTCTGTCCATGAAATTCTCTAGGCAAGAATACTGGAGTGGGTAGCCATTCCCTTCTGCAAGGGATTTTTCCAACCCAGGGATCAAACCCCAGTCTCCTGCATTGCAGGCAGATTTTTTACCGTCTGAGCCACCGACCAGGGAAGCCCATGCACTATATAGCCTGTGCTAAAAAGAAAGATGTGAAATGGTAGAGCTGGAGAGAAAGGCTTAATAACCCCTGCCTTCAGAGCATGGGGAAGAAATATTAAAATATGGCAATCTCCTAATCTATGATACATATGACAAGCATATATGAAATTAATTTGTTTTTCAAATTTTCTTGTCTGTTTGCTTGTTTTTAATTTTTTGGTCACGTTTCAGGGCATGTGGAATCTTAATTCCCTGACCAAGAACTGAACCAGCGCCCCCTGCATTGGAAGTGTGAAGCCTTAGCCACTGGACTGCCAAGGAAGTCTGAAAGTAAATTATTATTAATAAGGATATTATTACTACTACTTTATTGAATTACCACAATATTTTAAATTTGAAGAAGTTTAAAACATTACATGCTATGCAATTCCATTTATATGACAATTTTGAAAATACAACATCTTAGAAATGGAGGGCAGATTAGTGATTGCCAGAAAGTTGGGACTGAGGGAAGGTGGGAGGGGAGTAGGTGAGGTCATAAAAGGTCAATATGAGGAATCCTTGTGGTGTTGGAACTATTTATTCAATGTCTTAACTGTGGTGATGGATACAGTAACCCAAACAGGAGATAAAACGGTATAGAACTGACCATAACCCAGATACACACATTCAAACGAGTAAAAGTAAAACCAGGAAATATTTGACTAAGATAGGTGTGCAGATTTGACCTAAGATAGGTGTGCAAATATCCTAGTAATGATATATTTTACCACAGTTTTGTCAAATTTTAACAATGGGGGGAAATGGGCAAAGTGTACAAGAAATTTCCCAGAATAACTTCTTAGAACTACATGCAAGATTGTTAATTTTATGTATCAACTTGACAGGGTCAAGGGATATCCAGACAGTTGGTTACACACTATTTCCAAATGTGTGTGTGTGTGTGTGAGTTTCTGGAAAAGTCTAGCATTTTAATGATGGACTAGGTAAAGTAGTGGCCTTCCTTCACATGAGTGGGGGCCACCCAGTCCTTCAAGGGCCTGATAAAACAGGGCTGAGAAGGGCAAGGATTCACTCTCAGTCCTAGTGTTTGAGCTGGGACACCACTCTCCTTCTGTCTTCAGGGTTTCTGGTCTTAGGCCTTCAACTTGGACTACAGTCTATACCAGCTCTCTTAAATCTTAGGGATTCTAATACAACTGGTTCTTCTGGGTCTCTGGTTGGCAAGACCCAGATCACTGGATTTTAGCCTCATAACTGTGTGAGCCAATATCTTAAAATAAATCTCTTCCCTGATTATTTATCTATCCATCCATCCATACATACATACATACATACATTTTCTATTGGTTCTGTTTCTCTGGAAAGCCGTAATTAATATGTGAATCTACAATTGTCTCAAGAAAAATTTCAACTAAATAAAAAGAAAATGGATTTTAGTGTTCACTGGGGTCTAGATTCCAAGCTTAGCCTACACTATCTGAGCCTCAGTTTTCTGTCCTACAAAATGGAGATAATAATTAACACTGAGCTATTCCTCTATTCATTGATGCATCCATTCATTCATTTATCCATTCAAATGCATGCAAACAGAACTCAGTTCCAGTTGCTATACTAATAAAAGTTGAGAATAAAAACTCTATTATTCTTAATAATAGAATCTCATTAATTATAATGGAGATTCTTGACCTCAAAGAATGAACAAGCCGTAAGAGTGACAAACTAAGATATTTTCTTTTGATAAATGCCCTGGTAGAAGGAAGGCATCAAAAGGAGCAAACAGTAGCCCTCCCATTCAGAAGAGGATTGGGAGATTTCTACACTATGTTTAGATATGTGTCCTCAACCCTGAAACTAGCTTTTCAGAAGGAGGCAGCAGAGGTGCCAAGGATCAGAGACCCAGGAAGCATGAAGAATTTGTGAAAATCTAAGGCATCTAGTACAACTGAAACACAGAATAGGGAATGGGAAAACTGCAGTTCTATTACAATGACACACACAATATAAACATGATCGTACGAATCAGTCTAGCAAAACCTTTGCTTGACATCAAAGACTCAGATAAGATGCTCTGCATTCTCTACAGACAAGTTGCTCAGATTCTCTACAGTTCACAGCAAACATAAAGTGCTTTAGCTATTACTAATGGTAGTATCAGTAGGTATAATAGCAGTGGCAACAGTAGTAATAATATTTACTATCACTTTTAATAAGGCCTTTAATAAAGCCTAATCTTTAGTGAGCTAGCTACTTTTCAAACTAAATTTAATTACCATCAAGATAACGAGATGAACTATTCTGTGAAACAAGACACTTAAGCACCACATGTCAATGGTCCAATGATGATCCATGTTTTATTTTGGAAAGTCAAAAATTGTGATCTATTTATCAGTACAAAGGAGGTTGAATTCATATAGCACTATACTCCTAATTACCATCAACAAGCCTTTTTGATCTCCAACAGGCATAAACCATGGGGAATTCTTAAAAAATAATACACTGCACATCCCAGGAGCTGATAGATAGTGTAAGGATAGAAAAGTACCTAAGGGACTCCCAAATGATTCAAAAAGTAATACATGTGATGGGTACGAATCAATGTTTTATAGTGATATTATCAATTCTGACTTAGGAAGTGTTTGGTAAAACTTTAATGCCATCTTTAAAGATAATCATTATTGTTCCAGGCAGGGGCACCAGGCAAGGGCATTCTAAGCACAAGAAAAATAAAGTGTATGAAGTTAGAAACTGGATGTCTTGTTTGGCCAACAGCGAAAAGCACTGAATGTTTGAAAAATGTGACCCAGTGTGCCCAGATGGTGAAGCAACACCTGAGGAAATGAAGGAGCATGTTCCTAATGTCAAAAACATGAGGGGCCATCAGTATTTTTAAGGAGATAAGTCTTATTCTCCTGAGAGTGTGGAGATAGACTACATCAATAGGGAATAGAAATAAAGGTGATATAAAGGGAACTATGGATTCCCAGGTGGCACAGTGGTAAAGAATCCGCCTGCCACAGGAAGAGATGCAGGAGACGTGAGTTTGATCCCTGGGTCAGAAAGATTGTCTGGAGCAGGAAATAGCAAGCCACTCCAGTAGGTATTCTTGCCTAGAAAATTAAAAGTTCAGAGGAGCCTGGCATGCTATACCCCATGTGGTAGCAACGAATCAGACAGGACTGAGCCACTGAATATGCATGCAAAAGGGAACTAAAATAACAAGACAAGGATGAAAATAGGCTGATTGCGGAAAGAGGGCAGTGCCCAGAAAGCTTACAGAGCCAAAGAACAAGGCAAACAGAAGCAAAATAGACAAGTTAGAGTGGTCATTTTCTCACCAATTATTGCAGTGTTTTGTTTATGCTCTTCAAAATGCACATCATAAGCAATCCTGAAAGCATTTGACAGTCTTATTTCCCCTCTGACTATGAACTTCTTGAGGTCAAAGAAATATTTCCATCTGGAGAACATCCATAAGTACTATCACAGTTTCTCACTTATGTTAGTGACTTGCTAAGTCTATTAAATGAATGAAATTCTCTATGAATTAAGAGGAAAGTGAATTTTATATCTAAAATGAAACAAGAAGTCAGAGTAATGAGTTATTTACAATTTCATCTTACAGAAGAAATAAAAATTTTATTCTGTACTGCTCTTCAGTTTTTGCATATAAAAATCTTCATTTTAAATGCAAAAGCAAAGGTCCTAGGTTACGTTTTAGGGTATTGATTACATGTAGCATTATCATTTATACCTTGAGCCTCATTAATATGAAACTGAGAAAGAAGATTGAGAAACAGGAATTTGTTGTTTTTATTGCTGTACAGTGTCCTATAGATGATTCTTTCTCAGTAGTCCTTCATTTATCTTTCAAAAGTAATTGAGAAGCTATCTAAGAAGAAAAAAAATAATAATCCAAACCTAAAATCTTCAACAGAAAGAAAATCTATTCTTTCTTTCCTTGCTTTTTTTAGGTTTAAGTCTTCTAATGTGGAGACATTGGGTAGAAGTAAAACATTAGGTCAATTCTGATGTTACATTTAATCTACCTTAAATGATTGTCACCTGGGTTGCAAATAATGGACTCACTAATTAATAACTAACACTTCATCCAAAATATCTTGTCATAAAGCGTTCTTGAAAAATAAGTGCTATCCCTCATTTTCCTAAATAAAAATCTGAAACTAAAAGAATTTGGGTAACTTGCTCCAAATCATAGATCTTACATACAGTGGAAAATTATTCAACGTCCTATTTGTCTGAACTCTCTACTCAACACAATGCCTCCTTTTACATGATAAACATCCCTGATAATAGCAAGAAATCAGCCTCAGCAATTTGACCAAGGTTGCAGTCACCTCACACTCCATGTCAATGTACTCATTCTGAAAAAAAAAAAAAAAAAAAAGTCCTCTTTCAGTTCTCTGACCCATCCTGGCCAGATGAAGGAGGAAAGCTGAGAAACGGTTTGTGCCTTATGGAATTCTCCTCGTTTTGCTCCAGGAAAAAGGATTAGCTGGAGCAGAATTATACTGCTTTTCACTGGGCAGGGAAAAAATAACCAAGCAGAATACAAAGTTTTTCATACACGTATACTTTTTTGTGAGGACTCTACAAACTGTATTTTGTGAATCATATGTAATATTGAATGTCAGGGAACTTCTTTATTTTAGAACCAATAATCTTTTGAAAGGAAGGAAATGAAATCAAAGTAGACTGACCCAGTTTTAAAACAAATGATGGTTAGGGATGAAACAAAAGAAGGAAGAGGGAATGGCAAGTCTCAAACTTAACTGACAGAGCTATAAAGATCTTTAAAAGAGAAAGCTAGACAAAGCAAATTGTGCACAAAGGAAAACAGTTTAAAAAAATTAAATGACTCTAATTTTCTATCAATTTTTTGCAAGTATAAGCTTGAAATAATTACTTAGCAAAGCATTCAAAGAGATAAGAACTGCAACTAAAGACATCCTTTCTGTATATTTTTTTAGTAAATTATAAGGGTCCAAGTTTCATTATATGCTGCATTAAATGCATAGTCAGCTTTTTCCAATAAAAGCACTAGAGAAGAATGTTTTCAGTTCATCTCCCCCTGTAATACAAATTATACTTTTATCAAACTTCTTTTGAAAATGCTCATCTTCATGATCATATTCTTAAACTACACCATCATAAACAATAAAGTTTCTCATTTTTAAGCAAAAGTTTCTCAATTTCTCTTTAGAGAAGATTTTCATTTTTTTAACTAAGTTTCTCTCATTTTATATTTCTGTAATTAATCATCTTCAAATGAAATTTAAACACTGACTTCTCCAATAAGAGAGATGAACAGTTACATCAGGTGTTGTGACTTTGGGCCAAAGTAGAGATTTACTGAAACCGCATGCTGAAGATTCAAGGAACTGCATGAATATCTACTAAAACCTCTCTACCCTGCAGCAAAGATAGGCTTATCATGAAGTCCCTGATTTCATCTAGGCATTAAGAAACACAGATAGATACAAAAGCACCTCACTCTGAACTGATTATGAATTAACAATAGCTAGTAGCTGTCTTTGAATAAGTTCTTACTTTTATCACTTTCTTGTCATCATGACTAATACTGACTGATTATGTTCAGAGGCTTTAAAACTATTCATGTAATCCGGTGGAGTATCCACTTTCATTAACTGAATACTACCCATCAGCCATCAGTCTCCAGGACATATTGGTTTTATCCATCTCAACAAACATTTCTGAAACTGATCTCCTAGTTATCTATGTACATATGATGAATCTTTCTACAGTGAGGCACGAAGCCTAGCTCAGGTAACAGATTGTGGCTCTGTCACCAACTGCTAAAAAGAGAACTGAGTTTCACATGTGTAATCACCACACAAAAAAACAGTCATAACCATCAAACCAGACATGACTTTTTAATAGTTTCCCTGAATCAATCCTGTTCCATAAATCTCTTTAATATGATTTTATTAAAATCAATATGAACAAGGAGAACAGAGTGAGGAAGCAAAAAGTGTTAACTGAAGTCCATCTGGTCCCAGATGTGGTTCAGTTTGCCCACAATCAAACCCAGGCTTTTCACATTCTCCACCTACCAGATCCTGGCCCACTGGTGAATTACAGCTCCTGACCCACCAGTTTATTGACCTGGATTCTAAGATTAAATCCCATTAATCTTTTTTTTTTAAGTGATCAAAAATTTATTTATTTTTTAAATTTTAGTTTCCTTTTTTTTGTCTGCACCATGTGGCATGGGGGACTCTCAGTTCCCCAACCAGATCAAGGATCAAACACATGCCCCCTGCAGTGATAGCCCAGTCTTAACCACTGGACCACCACATAAATCCACATTAATCTTAATGCAGATTAAATTAGCATTCTGAGACTGAATATCAAGGCATATATTCAAAGTGTGTATTATCATTTATCATATAAATCAATTTAAGTTCATTTATTTAAATACATTAAAATATCTTAAATCATATATTGCATCTTTTTGTAATACCATCAAATTCATGACAATTAATTACATTTCTTTATATATCAGATCTCAGACAGGAATATGCCATACTTGGACATTTTTCTAAGCAGATAAGGTATTAAATGGAGTTTTAATATAGATCATTTCAGCACACAGGGAACTATAATTAGATCAGATCAAGGCTAAGGAAACAATACTGTAATAAAAATAATACATTAGCAACAACAAAGAACCCTCTAGGGCTGGATAACCACGGTATAGTTCTATTCCTTGCTCTGAGAGAAGTATCTGACCCTCAGTAAATCACTTAAATCCTCATCCAGTTTCAAGTCCCTCTTCTACAAAATGAGGAAGATGTTCCTGCTTAACACGCAGTGTGGTGACAGACAGCAGGGCACAGGCACACATCTGACTCACTGATCATATTAAAGGGCCTCTAAGTGTCCGCACGTGACAAGCGAGGTGACGGCTACCTGGAGCGGTTCCAACAAAACGGTGTACGACTCCATCACGTGGGAGTGGTACAGGATTGCTAAAGAGTAATTTCCAGAACTTGAATGGATAAGACGGTTATATAGAAGAGGTTTTAAGCTCCCAAATATAAACCCCTAATTACTTAATCTTGGGAATGCTAAAGGTGCAGTGAAAATCAGAGACGCAACTCATCTGTGGTTCATAAAATAACATGCGCAGAGACTTATGGAAATGCTGGGTCATTGTATGACATTTACCACAATTTTGCATGATACATTGAAATATGCATTCTAATTGAGGGATAACACACTGAACATACTGTAACACAATGTCATTAAACTTTAAAATTTTATAGTCACCCTATGACTTAATTCATGTAAATAAAATGTCCTCAGTGAAACTTGAGGACACTATGCTAAGCAAAATAAGCCACTAAGAAAGGACAAATATTGTACGATTTCACTTATAGGATGTATATACAGTAGTGAGGGCTTCCCTGGTGGCTCAGACATTAAAGAATTTGCTTGCAGTGCAGAAAGCCTGGGTTTGATCCCTGGGTTGGAAAAATCCCCTGGAGAAGGGCCTGGCAACCCACTCCAGTGTTCTTGCTTGGAGAATCCCCATGGACAGAAGAGCCTGGTGGGCTACAGTCCATGGGGTTGCAAGGAGTTGGACACAACCTAGCAACTAAGAACATACAACAGTCAAACTTACAAAAAACAGAAATGCAATGGTGGTTGCCAGTGGCTGAGAGCAAAAGGGAGTTGGGAGTTATTGCTTGATGTGTACAGAATTTCAGTTTGGGAAGATGAAGAAAGTTCTGGAGATAATGATAATGATTGCAGATGAAGAAAGTTCTGGAGAAAAATAATGATAATGATTGCACATCAATATGAATGAGGCCAGGAAAGTATACACATAAAAATGGTTAACATGGTAAATTTTATCTTAGATATATTGACCACAATAAAATGCCATAAATAAACCTAAAAAAATATTCAACATATTTTTTTACAGAGCCTTCCCTGGTGGATTAGTGATGAAGAATCTGCCTACCAATGCAGGAGACATGGGTTCATTCCCAGGTCCAGAAGATCCCACGTGCCATGGAGTCCATATGCCGAAACTATTAGCCTGTGCTCCAGAGTCCAGGAGCCACAACTACTGAGAACCACACACCCTAGAGACCTTGCTTAGCAACAAGAGAAGCTACCACAGTGAGAAGCCTGTGCCCTGCAACTAGAGAGTAGCCCCACTCATGGCAACTGGAGAAAGCCTGAGCACAGCATGAAGATCCAGCAAAATAATAAATAAATTACATTTAAAAAATATACTTTGACATTTACATTAAAATGAAATAAATTCAGTACATTAAAGGAAATGTGATACCAATTAATCTTCTGCACCTTAAATTAGTAATAATGAATATTCAACTACTTAAAATTATGCTTTTGCTCCAAAATCACTGTGAATGGTGACTGCAACCTTGAAATTAAAAGATACTTACTCCTTGGAGGAAAAACAATGACAAACCTAGGCAGCATATTAAAAAGCAGAGACATTACTTTGCTGACAAAGTTTATCTAGTCAGCTATGGTTTTTCCAGTAGTCATGTACAGATGTGAGAGTTGGACAATTAAAAAAGGCTGAGCACCAAAGAACTGATGTTTTCAAACTGTTGTGCTGGAGAAGATTCTTGAGAGTCCCTTGGACAGCAAGGAAATCAAATCACTCAATCCTTAAGGAAATCAACCCTGAATATATATTGGAAGCACTGATGCTGAAGCTGAAGCTCCAATACTTAGATCACCTGATGAGAAGAGCTGACTCATTAGAAAAGACCCTGATGCTGGGAAAGATGGAAGGCGGGAGAAGGGGACGACAGAGGATGAGATGGTTAGATGGCATCACTGACTCGGTGGATGTGTGTTTGAGTACACTCTAGGAGGTGGTGAAGGACAGGGAAGCCTGCAGTTCATGGAGTTGCAAAGAGTCATATATAACTGAACAACTGAACAACGACAACAATGGTTTCTTAATGTACAACGTGAAGATCATATTTATCACCACTACATTTTAGACCAAAATATGTTGTTCTACTTCTCCATTCAGTCCGAAGTTCTCACTACATAATTACTCACATTTTCTCACTCTTTTGCCCCCACTTCATCTATCCACTCAATTTCATAGGATGTTGACAGTTCCTGAAAGATTTTGCATTGCTATTTCACATTATATTGTATATATCTCCTATCTTCACCAGGATTACTCACAATTTTATCATATATAATATATAATCTCTATACTCTCATAGCTCTTAGTACAGGACATTCAATTGCTCAATATTATTATGATATGAATTACCAATAGGGTGCCTATTTTACAGATAATTGAAACTCAGGATTTCAGGAAATGATTACTGAAATGGACAAATACTAAAATGTTGATTAGATGGGTAAATAGAATGTAACACACATAAAGTGGTAAAATGATTCTATTTTAGCTTTGATAAAAATCTCATAAAGTCATAGACACTTTTCCTAGCTTACTGGTTTTACTTTCACTTAGAGGAACACATACAGAGTAACTTCTGGTATTCTTCTTTCATTAATTTTTATAGTCATGTTTTTCTCTTACTGATACTTGATATTTGAATCTGTTTGCAATTTGATTTTTATAAGTTCTCCTAGGTTCCATGAAATGTAACGGCATCATATTTTCTGGTACCAGGAAAATAACTCTACTGGTTCACTTTGCCAGTTGTGATTTTGTGACATTTTTAGCATCCAAAAGAACTTTAGACCACAAACTATTTCAACATTAATAATCAACTGTATTCCAATATAAATCAAAAGTTAAAATATAAAATAAAATCACATCAGTAGAATGAAATAAATATATATATTATACATAGTATATAAAATATACATAGTATAATATATATATTATACATAGTATAATATATATATCATACATATATATAAACAGAATCTGTTTATGTCACTTAATACACCCACATATAGAAACACACTCATACACTGTCCACACACACAACAGCCAGTGTCTACAGAACATGTGAAGAAGGTAATTGCAAGACAATGTATTAAGAGCAACATTAGAAAGCTAAAAAAGGAAGAAAGGTACAGGACATCATAAAAAAAAGAATGGTGAACTCTGCCTTAGGTTATCAGAGAATGTCTCTATGGAAGGTGTCACTGGACCATTTAGAAATCAGAAAACTTCTTCAGGTAGACACAGGAGGACTGGAAATTATTAAAAAGTGCAATCTGAATTTTCTTATTTTACAGCTCTTATCTCTACTTCTAGAAGTTTTATTTTATCACCTATCATTTTTCCAGGTCTTGAACAGTAGCAGCAACATGGACTTTACTCAGACCCATATTTTATATCTTATATTCCATTTTGAAAATCCCTTAAAACACTGCTTAAAAGAAGTGTATGTAGAAGTGTTTGAGTGGGTACATAGGTACAGAATTACCACCAGATATTATAGATCTCGCCTGTAGCAAGGAAGTACCATTATAGCAGAGGTAGGCTAAGAAAGGAAACATCCTCTTTGCAATGGGGAAGAGAATAAAACAGTTTTGGGATTTGCAATTATTACTATTGGTAAATGTTTAAATTAAGAATGGAGACAATGTTGATAGCTAACCTTAAAGGATAACTTTAACCTTAAGTGTCTCTATAATTGCCAAGGTTGAATAAATACTATATTCATATGTAATTCATATTCTCATATCCTCTTTGCTCCCAGAAAGTGATCTGACACAGCAAACAATAAAAGACACATCAGTACTGATTCAGTTCAGTTCAGTTGTTCACTTGTGTCTGACTCTTTGCAACCCCATGAATCGCAACACACCAGGCCTCCCTGTCCATCACCAACTCCCGGAGTTTACTCAATTGGATGTGAACTAGTGAATTTAATTGTTTTCAGGTAACATCAGTGCATGGGCTTCCCAGGTAGAACAGTGGTAAAGAATCTGCCTGCAAGGCAGGAAACGGGTTCCATCCCTGAGTCAGGAAGGTCACCTGAAGTAGGAAATGGCAACCCACTCCAACATTCTTGCCTGGAAAACTCCATGGGCAGAGGAGCCTGGCAGTTTACAGTCCATGGGGTCACAAAGAGTTGAACACAACTGAGGGACTGAGCATGCGCAACATCAGTACATAAAGCATATCACTCAAAGTATGAAAAACTCACCGGAGTTTCAGTGAGTTTCTGAACATTTTCCATAATGAATGTATGATTACAACTGTATTTTTCATATGCAATATTTAGAGTATGTCTTCTGATGAAATCAGTATATAAAAAGTTAGGTAAAGGTACATTCCTTTTGAAATTACCAAGTATATATTTCATGGAGTAATTTGGGGATGGCATTTGTCCATGGAAATATGATAGTACTCTACCTTTTATTATGACCTACCTGTTTAAGCTGATAGTGAAAACAAAGATGAGTGGTATGAAAATATGTTTTAGAAATACATAAAGCAAAGTTACTTTACAAAATAAAATATTAACAATTTAAATAATTTTTGTAGCACCCATTAGTCAGAAAATTATACAGAAAAGGATATGAAAAAAACGCCATTGGCTCACTGCATAAAAATATACAATATCACAAATATCACAGGAAAAACTTCAGTTATTATTTTGGAAGGAGATAATGATATAACCTTTATTTGGTCATGCATTTTTATTTTCTGGTTAATGCACCTTTATGATGCAAACCAAGTCTTATTCACCCTTGCATCCTAACCTTGAAGCATGGTGCACTGCACCTTGACTGTCAAGCAAAAATATAATAAGTCAATATCCATTATATCAAAATGAAATCTCTCAAATATTCAAAATATTTTCTATGATTGAGCTTTAAATTATAACTAAACCATTCAATCCCTTTTTTCCTTTCCCAACATCTTTGTTTTAGGACAAGTTCAACCCCTATGTATATTTATGTTAGCATTTAAAAAATGGGCACCGAATACCTATTTATAATACTTTTTAATCTTGTAACTTTATAGGACAAGTTCTAGTTGAAAAAGCTGAAATAAAATGAGCAATCATGGAAAAAGTAATTTAAACAAATACAGTGAAATAAACAAACAAATAAATAAATCTAATGTATTTACATTGATGTCTCTCACACATCCACTGTAGGTTGGAACCACCAATTCTTTAATTCAATAAAACTGAATGCTACTTTATAGCATGCAAATTATGTCATACAAGTATTTTAAAGAGTGTGGAGTGGGATGTGTTTACATGCTTTTGTGAAACACTCTGTTTTAACTCCTTTCACTGGACACCAAAAAGCAGTCATCTTGATTACTTTCATAAAGTGTCAATTTTAAACACACTTTTAAAAATCAAAGTAAAAATAAATCAAATTTATTATAACCATTTTCCATTATCTTTGAGAAGGAAGTAATTTGGAACAAGCAGTCACAAATTCAAATTCTTAACTGCCAAGAGAGAAAATTTTATCTTATAAATTCTTAACTTCTCCTTTCATGCCTTCTTTACCTGTTTTTCTCCAAAATATTAAGGTTCTTGGTCCAAATCAAGTCTGTGATGATCTGTAATTGTTAGTGTTTTCTAATAATGATACCCTTATATATAACAACATAAAAGTTTCTAATATTTACAACACCCCACAACAAGATTTAACTAAAGGTTAAAAAAATTCGATAATTTCTCAAAATATGTCAACAAATCTGTTACAAATTATCTTCATCATTACTTAAAGTGAGTGACTTAAAATGACAAAGTGAATCAGTACTTATCTAGATGTTTACATAGCTATCATTATAACTAATAGATATCTTATTCTTCAATTAATAATCCATATTATGGAAAGTAGTTTTACCAATACAACAGGCCATTTATTAAGATAGGTTGTAGAATTTATTCATATTGACCTTAAAAGTTGATAGCTGTTGATCTCTGAGGAAGGTTAATGTAGATAAACTTATACTTGAACAGAAGGAAACAAAATAATGACTTTTGGAGAAGTCTTTAACTACTGACACTATGTAAACTCCTGATGAAAAATGTTTACCCCACTTTAATCTTCTTGAAATTGAAGCATAACAAGTGGATGATAGAAATACACATTTTTATCTTGCCATAATTTAGTCAAGGCACTTACGTTAACGAATATTCTTTCCACTGATGATGGGGGAGGTCTGAATATATGTAAACATATTTTGTATTAACTTATTGCATTATAGAAAGTTAGAGAAACATGATAAATACACCAAAACCAAGTTCCTCAGTTAGAAGATTTTTTTTTTTGAGAAAGTGAGTTTTACAAATATAGCATGATTTTGAAGACAAGGAATTAATTTGTCTCCTTACATATCTGAAACACAACTCCACAGTCTCTACCCAACATACATAATACTGCTGCTGCTGCTAAGTTGCTAGTACCCCATTAAACCAATATTAACAAGTTGTGCTATATAAGCCAATTCCCCATTATCATATAAACATAAACACAACAAATACAAATATGTATACTGATTGTGTTTATTAAAATAGAGTTATTTTACAGATAACAGTAATTTCACTCAACTATATCTCTTCTATATCATGAATATGTTCTCAAGTAATCTGTGGAAGTCAGCTTTTTACTTGTTTTCAAGTAATTTAAGACATTGTATACAATTAATATAAACAGAATTAATTTATACAGAGAAAGATTTATGCTAGTGTTTTACAAATTGCCTGCATCAAGGTATTATGATGCAAAGGTGTATACAGAACGTTTTAGATTTAATTTATGAGTAAGATCAGGGTTTAGATTTTTCTAAAGTTTTGTGTACATATTAAGAACTGAGCGAAATATTACTGGAAAATGCTCATCCTTAAGATCCCTGGAGAGGGAAGATCCCCTGGAATAGGAAATGTCACTGCACTCCAGTATCCCTGCCTGGAAAATTCCATGAATAGAGGACGCTGGCAGGTGACAGTCCATGGGCCCACAAGGAGAGGGACACAACTGAGCAACTGATGAGCAATGGCAATACCAGGGTTTGGATTTTTCCTAAAGTTTTCTGCATATGTTGAGAAGAACTGAGTGAAATATTAGAAAATGCTCATGCTTAAAATAATCCCCATGATTCCAATGTCTACACGTCACACAGATAATGTAAAATTTATACTCACAATATTCATTAACTTAGTTATTGTATTTTATATGGAAATATGGTATACAGTTCCCTTTTGATATATGTTTATAAAGAGTTTATCTTTTCCTATAAAAAGAGTATTTTATTTAATCATTTTAATTGAAACTATTCTCCCTCTCACGCTAGCTTGAAAGATAATTATATCTGATTATTAAATTTTACATTTATACATATCATCTAGTAAAATGCATACTGCCTAGTAAGTTTACATGTTTAATTAATTTTTGATTTCACAAATATGTTATAAAATTTACTACCAACTTGTATATGCAGATAACTCCTTTCTTGATAGTTTATATTTGGGATAAACTTAACATGATGCACATATTTTTAATGATTTCTGATAGCAAGAAAACATATAGACAATAATAAAAGAAAAGCCTCAGTAGAGGAGGTCTATAACATATGCTACACCTAGGTTATGGTTCTCTCAAAGTGCTAAGATCAAATGAGCACTTTCAATCAATAACAGAGTAATTTTGGATTTCCACAGAAGCATTAAAACCATCCAACAATGCTGTAAGTACATTAAACACATCATCAAATTTCATACATTTGTTACAGCTTTCAATTGAATATATATATATATATTCTATATATATATATGCACATAACATCTTTAAAATATAACTGATTCTAAAATCATGCTAAATTTCTAAGTATTTTTAAGCAAAAGACTCAGAACATGAGGAAAGCCAACCTAAAATACATCATTAGAAAATTAATTTTACAATGTTACTTTATATCTATATTGAATTTTCCTGTACACTGAGACACTGTCAGTAGTATGACAAAAGGCCAAGCAATGTTTTAATAGCTACATTATTTCTTAGCTGACAGAAAACTATGCCACTCATAACAAGAGCAGAAGGAGCGGCAAAAGTAACAAAAAACAGCTGTTTGAATGAGACATCTTAGAAACATATATGTTATGGAAAAACAATGCATTCCAAGTCATGAGCACGAATAAGGTGCAAGTCAAATCAGAAGTCATTTTAACGTGTGCTAATATTTACACATAGAAACTTACAAACTAATCGCTACTGCCAATAAAGTACATCCTAATAAAAAATACTTCAGAGATTGAAATTTGAATATAAAATCAAACATTTATTGACTTGTGAGGAAAATGATAAATTCATCAGCAAAAGATGAATCTTTACTATCATTCTGAATTTTTCCATCTGCATAGAAAACGTCTCATGAGAAAACATTGTCCTTGTGTCCCTAATTTGAAATTCATCTACTCTTCATAGCAACATTAGAACAAGGACACCCCCTGCTCAGTAAATCCGGAGGCAGGCCATAGAGGCATCTGTTCTCCATACACCTATCTAACGAGGTCATTTGGTACATATGACATGCATTGGGGCGCTCTTAATTTTCATTAGTAACATCAATCTAACTAAGAGTTAGTGAATTAAAATTATCTTTGAAATGAAATAGAACACTCCTTTGTCTAACTTGCTGAAATTCGCTGATACAGAACTCTTACCTATAAACACATGCCCATCAAAATAATCAAGCGTTTTTGTGACCTTTGACAATAATTAGAACTCAACAGACTTTAAAGGATTAATATTGAATATCACCTAGTGATAGCCATCCTCAATGACTTGGGAATCTGGGAACGGCAGTGTATACTGATCATAGAAATAAACTTTCAAGCCATCATTTTTAATAACAAGTGAGATTTCACGAGTAGAAACACTGTAAAGAAGAGGCACCTATTTAAAAATGAAGAGAATTAGAAGGATTCATGCAATGTAATCATAGTTCATGGTGCTTGTGGACATTGTTTAAAAGTATTTGTTGTTTTGGTGGTTGCCTTTTAGGGGCTTTTGTGGGTCACAGAGCAGAGTCAGATGGAAGCAATAAAGCATTAGTTGTTTAAGCCTGGGGTTCATTTAGTTAAAATGAAAGAAACAAGGCCTGTATGATTTGGGATTTTCAAACTAATATTTGCATTAAAGTGAACTCAAGGAACAAAGTCCTCTTGTGCTATAATTTAATTTTCTATTATTTGGAAGTGATACGACCCTAGAAAAGAGGTGATGGTAGAGTAATCAAGCAGTCTAATGACCAAGTTCTTATCTGACATGATGTCTAGGTTAACATGCAGGAAAATATAATAAAAATCCCACCACTATTCAAAGTTCCATTAAGTTAAAACCCATGTGCGGAGACCTGAGATTAATGCTTCTAAATTTTGTGGATCATGATTCATGATTTTAGTGCCAGAAACTGTCACTGTGAATTTCTAGTGAACAAGCAATCAAAGTGACACAAAATGACACTTCTCAGAGAAACTGTAGCCCACCAGGCTCCTCTGTCCATGGAATTTTCCAGGCAAGACTACAGGAATGGACCACCATTTCCTCCTCCAGGGTATCTTTCTGACCCCAGGATCAAACCCATGTCTCTTGGGTCTCCTGCATTGGCAGGTGGATTCTTCACCACAGTGCTGCCTAGGAAGCCCCAGAGGGTTCAGAACCTCTAGTAATTCCTAGAATGGCCTAGCATGACTGGTGTCCACTTGCACATGGGTGGCAGGGTGCTCTTGGTGGAGAAAAAGGAAATAAATGATAATAAACCATAACAGGGCAGGAGGCAGAATCAACACATCAGTAAAAAGAAATGAGTGAAATTTTTAATGAGCGTCGTAATTGAGAAACTTTGGAGAAAAGAGCAGCTAAAAGCGGCTTTTAGCACAGCACATTCCATAAAGATCCTTGACCTGTTCTCTCAGAATGCCCAGGATAAAGATCAACACTGTTCTTCAAAGCAGCTGGACTGGACCTCCTTTCCTACACTGATGCTTAGACTGAGAATTCAAGGCTGATGAAAGTTATGCACTTGGAGTAATGTCACAATTTTTAACTTGTCCTTGAGGGGCTGGAATAGCCTTAGCCCTGTATGTATGTCCATACATTCATACATCCATACATGTATGTCCACATTCACTATGCTGTAGCCCCGGGGTCTTTATTTTATTTCTAACAGGTACTAACATTAAAAAACTTGGGGCCTTCATCAGTACTATTCCTTCTGCTGAGATTTGTTTTTCCCCAAGTTCTTTGCCAGGAACCTCCTAGAACCTTTCAGTTCTCAGGGAACATATCACTTCCTGATGTCCACCCACATGTTATTATCTCTTCATATTTTTTAGGTTTGCCTTCTTCCTGGCTGATACCAAAACATAATTATTTGGGCAAATATCCCATGCCTGTATCCAGACCAAGCCATCCCTTGGCTTCTGCTGATACCCCAGATCCCTACCTTCATCTTCACATGGCTTTCTTTTTGTGCATAAGGACCCCATTCATACTGGATTATGGCCCACCCTAATGACCACATTTTAACTTGATCACCTCTGTGCTATGTGCTCAGTCCTTCAGCCATGTCCAACTCTTTGTGACCCCATGGGCTGTAGCCTGCCTGGCTCCTCTGTCCATGGGATTCTCCAGGTAAGAACACCAGAGTGGGTTGCCATGCCCTCCTCCAGGGGATCTTCCCAACCCAGGGATTGAACCTACATCTTTTATGGTGGGTTCTTTATCACTAGTGCCACCTGGGAAGCCCTGATTATCTCTGTCAATACTTTATCTCCAAAGTCACATCCTGGGATATTAAGTCACATCCCAGGGCACTCGGTTAGGATTCAACACATGAAATTTGTAGAGATACAAATCAACCTATAGCAGGTATGTTGGGATATCAATAGATTATGCTTCACTTTAAGATATCACATTACTTTATAGGCAATAAATTGGAATGTGCAGAATAATCAAGAAAGATATTCCAAATAAATTAATAAACCTAAAAGATATTGCAAGTTAATATTATGCAAAGGTAAACAAGGTCATTGTCAAATAATTATTGGGGAAAAAATCCGCTGACAGACCTATTTAATACTTATAAAAAATAAATGTCACTATATTGGGTAAAATAGGTTAAAACATAAATATATTTAATTACTATGAAAACTCGGAAAAGATACTGGCTGTAGAACCAGAAAAGAAAGAGTTTTGAATTCCAACTTTACTTTTTACTAGCCTACTATCCTAGGGAGAGTCAATTTTTCTCTCTGAGTCTCAGTATCCACATAAAAAAGAATTATAGCATCTCTTCCCCTATTCATCACAATATTCTAATCATTCAGGTATTTATTTATCTCCCTTAGCTTCCTCCCTAGTTACCGAATCTTGAAAGAACAGGAATGCTGCTGTTCCCATCTTCCTAACACACGACACTTAGTAGATGTTAGCTGTTTGTTAGGTGTATATTGTAGTGGGATAATGAAATTGTGTTTAAGTTGCAACACCATCCAAGTGTTCTTTTTTATAGTTTTATTACTGTGGTTAAAAATATATGTTCTATGACTATGATGTTACAGATGAAGCTCCCACTTCTGTATACTTAGGGAAAAATAACAACAACAAAAACCAAATAAAGACTTGAAATGCTGACATCAATCAACTTTCTGCAGATGGAAATAATTCTGTGTTGTTTTCTATTTGCTAAGTTGTGTCCGACTCTTTTGTAACCTGAAGGCCTACAGCCTGCCAGGCTCCTCTGTCCATGGAATTTTCCAGGCAAGGATACTGGAGTGGGTTGCCGTTTCCTTTTCGAGGGGATCTTTCTGAGCCAGGGATCAAACCTGTGTCTCCTGCATTGGCAGGTGAGTTCTTTACCACTTAGCCACCTGGGAAGCCCACACTTAGAGAAACATAACAACAACAAAACAAATACAAGACTCGAGATGCTGACATTAATTTTATGTCTCCCCAACTACTATCCTTCATCTTTGCTGACACTTCTCTATAAAGTGATGGCCAAAATAAAACAGATTCTCTCCTTTAAGACATTTCCTCACTTAAATCTCTTCTTCCTTCAAATTAAATGCTGTAATTTTTCATGTGACCACTTCTGATAACCAGGTAAACATACGAATGATACTTCACTCTATCATTACATGAGAACTGGACTCTTATCTGGAATAAAGGTGCCTAGACAAGCTCTACCTTTTAAAGTTAGTTATAACTATCCTCTCTATTGTCTCTGCTCTCCAATTTGGAATACATAATGAATACCGGTATTGAACAAAAGTATTAGTCATATTTCTGCGATATTACAGAAATTGAGCATCAGAACACTTTAAATAATTATTTTTAAAGTTCCTCATAAAAATTTAACATATGGATTAACATTACTCAATAATAGCAGTCCAGACTCTGTACAAAGGCAGCCTTTAACAGATAACCACTTGTCCAACCAAATTTATAATTTAAACATCCAACGAATCCCAATACTATTTAATTTCTATTATTTTGTCCCAGTACAGGTTTCAAAATAAATAGAAGCTACAAAATAGATTCTGTGATTTAAGATAAGCAGTAACAACTGTCTAAACTCCAGCTCATCACTCAATGAATTAAATGTTTCCATTCAGATTGTCTACTGAGACTTGCATTTTCTAAGTGTAGTAAGCTCTCTCTCTCTCCTTCAATTCAAGTAAGAAAGGCATCATGAATGCTTATTCAGTTTAGTAGTATAAAATGCATCTAAATCAGAATGGTCTTGTTCTTTATCTTTAAAACAGGAAAAAATAAAAGCACATCTTACAATAGAAAAAAATAATGTGTTCAGTATCTATAACTGTGGTTGTTAACAGAAGCCAACTAATAATCAACTCAAGCCTCAGCAATAACTTGAAATGACACCTAGACTGCATTTTCAAGAACACTCTGAAAGAGACTGTTTAATATTTAATATGGCCTTTAACTCTCTTTTAGAATAGGAATATCAAAGAGCCTGCAGATTATGTAGATTGGTACCATTCAGGTGAACTCTTCAGCTTTCCAGTCAATGTCTACAGCTGGCTTCTTTGCTCTGAATAACTACTCTGAACTTTCACACCCTTTCAAAGCTGAGAGTAAACTTACTCCCTTGACAGTCAGCATCTTTATACTCTTTATACCTTAGAGAGAGGACAAAGAAGCCAGCTGACAATATCCTGTACATACAGACTTAATTTGGGGCCCATCTTCAGTGGATTCTTACATTCCCCCCAAGACTTCTAGCTGCATTTATACTGCATAAATAAAAAAGTCTCTTTACTTAGGCCCTGGATAACTCACCTTCCATTTATGGGCATTCTCCATTGGGGCTTCCCTCATACCTCGGTTGATAAAGACTCTGCCTGCAGTACAGGAGACCCGGGTTCAATTCCTGGGTCAGGAAAATCCCCTGGAGAACGAAATGACAACCCACTCCAGTATTCTTGCCTGGAGAATCCCATGGACAGAGGAGCCTGGTGGGCTATAGTCCATGGGGTCCCAAGAGTCGGACATGATTTGCAACCAACCTCACCCCATTCCATTCAAATTCTCCTCACTTAATGACTTAATGACTCACTTGCCCCCTGCATGTTCTAGTGTTCCAGTTTGTCACATTATGGTATGCCAAAAAGCAGGCAAAAAAGTTTCTCCTCCCTCCCAATAAGAATATGTGTGTGTGTGTGTGTATGTGTGTGTGTGTCTGTGTGTATACATGTGTGCATGAATCGCTTCAGTCATATCTGACTCCATGCAACCCCATGGACTGAAGACTGCCAGGCTCCTCTGTTCATTGAATTCTCCAGGCAAGAATACTGAAGTAAGTTGCCACGCACTCCTCTAGGGGATCTTTCCAAGCCAGGAGTCAAACCTGCATCTCTTGCATTGGCAGGCAGGTTCTTTACCACTAGCACCACCTGGGAAGCCCCACACATATATCACTTTCCCCCCTATAAGCTATGAGACATACCTCAGTATCCAAGTATTTTTCATTTTCTATCTTTGCTTAATATTTTTTGACAGATTCATGCTTTGTCATGAGAACATACCTTAAAATTCTTGTTTCTCATAATTTTTCAATGCCTGAAATTATCTGCTTAAGAATGTATTTTAAATATCTGTACACAAAATTAAAAGGGATAATTGAACATGTATCAACTTTTTTTTCAAATACAGTAATTTTTTTAAAGAATATGTCCCTAAATCTATAGGATTTAAACTAAGACAATATATATATTAATGAACAGATATCATTACACATTTTATCCTTATATTCTAGAATGAATATTAAAATAACTTGAGTATTGGTGATTATTTTCACTGATGATATGATCATTTTTTCATTTTCCATAATGTGGTAAATTTAAATGTATCAAAATATTATGCATATGAAATTTATTAAATTTATTACAATGGAATAAATATGCTGTTATTAGCATTTAAACAGTAGCCGTTCATTTAGAAATATGTGCCAAGCATATACAAATACCACCCACACCCTATAATCAGATTAATTCAGATAGATGAATGGCATATTTCATATAACAAATTACAATTATGCAGAATCTGCAAAGTTGGCATTTTCATGTTTGAACAAACATGTTGATAAAAATAATTATTCACACATTACAACATCTTAAATTCTAGTGCAGAATTTCTCAATGTTGGCCCCACTGGCAAGTTACACTGGATAATTCTGTTGACCACTGTGAAACTGTACATGCAGGAAAATTAGCAGCATCCTTGGTCTTTATCCATTAGATAAGCATCACCCCCACATTCATGCACAGCTGAAAACCAGAAATATTTCTAGGCACTGCCAAACGTCTTCTGGGGAAAAAACATCCCCATTGAGAACTGCTATTTTAGAGATTGAGAATGTGTATTATTTTAAAATCAAAGAGGATACTGTGCAAAACCATTTTTAACTTGTCAATAAAATGTGGCTTGTAAGAGAAATGCTATGTAAAAGATAAAGACTACACTAACACACACAACAGGCTTTTATAGTCTAAATATAAAAAAGGTTCTTAGGTTAACATGATCCCAAAATAGTGTGGTCATTTAGCTCATTGTTTCTGTTTATAAAGCACTGGTCATATACAACTTATCAGACAAAGTCTAGAACAAAATATTAATTTCATTGAAATTATGCTTTTATTTATTTTGTTTTGTTTTCTTGTTTTAAGAACACTTAACATGAGACTTACCCTGGTAACAAATGTTTAAGTCTATAATAGAGTGCTGGTTACTATAGGTGCAATGTTGTACAGTCAATCTTTAGAACTGAACGCCTCAGGCTTTACTGAAACGTTATGCCCCTTGATGAGTCACTTCCCATTTCTTTCCACCCTGAGTTCCTGGAACCACCATTCCTTTTTTTGATTCTAGTGAGTGAGTGAAAGTCGCTCAGTTATGGTGGAGTCTTTGCAACCCCATGGGCAGTAGCCCACCAGACTGCTCTGTCCATGCGGATTCTCCAGGCAAGAATACTGGAGTGGGTTGTCATGCCCTCCTCCAGGGGATCTTCCCAAACCAAGGATCAAATCCAGGTCTCTCACACTGCAGGCAGATCCTTTATGGTCTGAACCACCAGGGAAGTCCCTTTTAGATTCTATGTATTTGACTATTTTAGATACCTCGCATAAGTAGAACCACACAATATTTGTCTTTCTGTGACCAGCTCACTTCACTTACAATAAATTCTTCAAAGTTCCTCCATATTGTCACATATTGCAGAACCTGCTTCTTTATTAGGGTAAAAACCATCCCATTGGTCGTTGCTGTTGAGTTGCTGAGTCTTGTCCATCTCTTTGTGACCTCATGGACTATAATCTGTCAGGCTCCTCTGCCATGGGGTTCTCCAGGCAAGAATACTGGAGTGGGTTGCCATTTCCTACTACAGGGGATCTTCCCAACCCAGGAGTTGAACCAATGTCTCCTGAAAGTTTTCTGCATTTCAGGCAGATTCTTTACTGCTGATCCACTGGGGAAGCCCCATGTATAGACGACATTTTCCTTATCCATTCATCTGTGGATGGGTATTTAGAACACTTCAACTTCTTGGGACTAGCACTACAATGAATGTCAATGTTAATCCAAAAAGCAAGTGTTTTGAATAAATACCCACAAGTGAAATTGCTGGATCATATGGTAGTTTCATGATTAATTTTTTGAGTAACCTCCATATTGCTTCCCATAACAACTGCACAATTTTCAACCTCACCAACAGTAAACCAAATTTCTGTTTTCCGCATATCCTTGCCAACAACTACTGTCTTTTTTTTTTAAACAAATAATTGTCATCCTGATTGGTGTGAAGTGATATCTGATTATGGTTTTAAATTAAACTAACCAAAATCTCTTTCTCTGAAATTTTAAGACACTCTGTGTCCAAATTTTTTTTTTTTCATTCAGTACAGTGCCTCATCAATGTCCTCAGGTCTCTTAGAGTCAACTTCAGCTTTAAATAACCTCTTCTAGATCAAATGACAGAGTATAAAGCTTTTTCTCTGGCTTAAACTTAACACTTTCCCTGCCTATATCTATATTCATCTATTTCAAATAATGTGCATTAGATTAAAAATATAAAAATTCAAAGAAGTCAATATACATAAGATAAAGGGAACATCATTTGAATCATAAAAAAAATCCAACATGTGACATAGTGGATGAAATAGCTAATGAAAAGCAGTGTTTCATTAAAAGAATTAAATGTCCATGCCACAGAAGGAGAGAGATACTCTCACCCACAAAATGTCATATTTTAAGCAGCTACTGGAAACTGATGACCACGGACGGTCTTTCAAACAGGGCACTAGAAGGTCTGAAAACAGTGTAGTGCAAATTCATGTGGAAACAACTAGTTGTTTGAAGTAAGAAACACAATGAACAATAAAAAACTATTTACAAATACTGAAAAAAATGGACTGTGAGAGAAAAAACATATTTCTTTTGTTTAGACACATGGAAAAACATGGGTCAATGTACAAGTGAAATGAACAAGAGAAAAATAATATTCTCTGTGAATTTAGATATAAAGCTGTTTCCACAGATAACTGAATGTATATCTTACTGAACAAAAGTATTTCAAAGTCCATATAAGTTGTATCTTTGACATAACACTCTTCTGACTTTGAGGCATTTCACTGTGTGTTCTTTTCATTTTTTCTTTGAAAGAGTCAGAAAAGGTTTGGTGATGCCTTTAATATAAATTGACAATAAAACATTAGTTTATTTAACACAGAGTAGATATGTAATTAAGGTGATCTTAATATAGTACATGTGAAAACTGCTCTTAAGTGTCCATGACTACAATGAAATAACATCATACAAAACCACACACAAACACAAAACACTCAGCAACTGGGCCCTGGGAATTTTAAAAACTTCTCAAATTCGGGGTGGAGTGGGGAACTACTATTGAATAGTGTGGATTTTTTTCCCCATTTTATTTTGGTTCCTAGTCTAAAAGCTATTTTTTTTTTTTTTTTTTTTTTTTTTTTGAGGAAGATACTTGGGAGCCACTTTGGTACAGATTTTTTTGTTAAGCATATGTAATCAACTCACAAGAGTTGCTGGCATTACTGATCACTGGTGTAGATGGTTCTTGATGATATGTTAGGCATTAGGTCCAATTATACAGATGTCGTTTTAGCTGGGAGCAAGACATTCTTCTCAGGAATATCATGTTATTTCTTTCCTGGTGGCTGAATTCCAAAGGAGAGAGGAGCTGGAGTTTCTGGTCTTGGTAAGGCTTACATCTGAGGGGTAGGCAATAAAGAAGGTGAGGGTCTGAGGATAGAAACTGCTGTTAAAGGACTCTCAGGGAAGGTGAGGGGCCTGACACCTATGGGAGCAAAGGCAGTTGATACCCACTTTCAGCTAATCAACATTGTTTTTGTTCAGTTGCTCAATGTTGTCTGACTTTGCAATCCCATGAGTGGCAGCATGCCAGGCCTCCCTGTCCTTCACAATCTCCCGGAGTTTGTACAAACCCATGTCCATCGAGTCAGTGATGCCATTCAACTATCTCACCTTCTGTTGTCCCCTACTCTTCCTGCCCTCAATCTCTCCCAGCATCAGGGTCTTTTCCAATGAATTGGCTCTTCACGTGAAGTAGCCAATGTATCGGAGCTTCGGCTTTAGCATCAGTCCTTCCAATGAACACCCAGGACTGATCTCTTTTAGGATGGACTGGTTGGATCTCCTTGCAGTCCAAGGGACTCTCAAGAGGCTTCTCCAACAACACAGTTCAAAATATCATTTTTCGTAGCTCAGTCTTCCTTCTGGTCCAACTCTCACATCCATTCATGACTACTAGAAAAACCATAGCTTTGTTCACAAGACCTTTGTTGGCAAAGTGATGTCTCTGCTTTTCAATATGCTGTCTAGGTTTATCACAGCTTTTCTTCCAAGGAGCAAGCATCTTTTAATTTCATGACTGTAGTCACTATCCTCAGTGATTATTTTCTCTTCAACCCTTAGGAAGAGTCTTTTTTAAATGACAATTTTAAAAATACTTTGTTTAAATGTTAGAGTGTCAATTACATGGAGATGTTCCCAGGAAGGCCAGCTATGACTAGGGATAAATATGAGAAAGACTAGGTGGCAATGGGCAATAAAAGTGGAGGTTACTCCTCTCAAGTCCAGAACCTTTGTGAATAATGGGTTTATATATATGATATCTCAGGCTTCCCAGGTGGGGCTAGTGGTAAAGGACCTGCTGGCCAATGCAGAAGACGTAAGAGATGACGCAGTTTCGATCCCGCGGTCAGGAAGATCCCCTGGAGGAGGGCATAGCAACTCCCTCCAGTATTCTTGCCTGGAGAATGCCATGGACAGAGGAGCCTGGCAGGCTACAGTCCATAGGGTAGCAAAGAATTGGACATGACTGAAGTGACTTTGCTCAGCATGGAATACATGATATCTTAAAAAAGGAATTGCCTCCTGTAGTTAAATCATTTCAAGCTGTTTCACAGAATATATAAATGTTTTGCTCATTGACAAATAACTGCACCTCTTTATGACATCTCAATAGTTTCACTGTTGCCGTACACTAATCTTTCAACTTTTCTGTAACTGCTACTGTGAATACTTGTAATATTTTCATCAATGTTTAAAGGTAGAAATCTACAGAAAGCATTTTAACTCCTTTTAGAAATCTACTTTTAAACCTGAATTTAGACACCTGGACCTTTCTTTCAATATTATGTTTATTATAAGTTTGGGCTTCCCTGATGACTCAGATGGCAAAGAATCTACCTGCAATGCAGGAGACCTGGGTTCAATCCCTGGGTCAGGAAGATTGCCCTGGAGAAGGGAAGAGCTACCCACTCCAACATTCTTGTCTAGATAAGTCCATAGACAGAGGAGCCTGGAGGGCTACAGTTCATGGGATCGTGTAAGTTTAATACTGTAAGTTTTGCTCTTTGAGGCCGTTTTCCTTAAAAGGGTATTTTACAAAGGAGTAGGACTATGTATGATAAAACACAAATATTAATTCCAATCTATTGTTAAAGAGGTAATATAAAGCCCCCAAACAGATGCGGACGAAAGAAGTACAAAGAGTCAAGAGTTGGGTTTCTTTCCTATTACCTGATTCATCTGTAGCTACTGAAAAGTATCCTTCCGAATCTGCAGGTTCCCCTTGACTTTTTCATTATGGTGTCCCTATCTATCTCTGCTTATTCTCAATCTTAAATGATTTAAATCAAAACTACACTCAAACTTACTGTAGCAACAATAGTTCAGTGAGTTAAGTAACCTTGAACAGTGCTGACCTTTCCTTGTCTTTAGGGTCAGTCTTTCCCTCAGGAGAAGAAACAGTAAGTCTTTTGTGATTAAGACAACACATCTCTTTGTCACTTGGCCCTCCATTGACACTTACCCACTTACTTTAGTACGTCTCTCGAGAGATTTTTTTCAACTTAATGAATGAGCTAGAAGAATGAGAAACATAATCCTACATATGTAAAATAAAATGATGTCATAGATAAAAAAAGAAAAAGTCAAGTAAAATAGATTTCCTCATTAATTTCAATTGGAAATACACAATGTTCTTGGCACCTTTTCTCAAAATCATATTCAACACAGGTTGTTAATCAAGGTGTATACTACTGGAAATTTTCATGCATAAATAGGACAGCCTGACCCCATGTTTAGATCTTACATGAATCCTGTCAATATTCTATAGCATTTCTAACACGTAAGTACCCACTGGTTTTGTTCTCTGATTATTTTTCTACCATATGTACAGACAATGGTTGATTCAGTGCAAATAAAAATGCTTAAGCCAGAATTTCTATCCCCAGAGAGAAAAGTTTACTGGATATCAAGCTATTGCTAAAATAAGGTACTTTAAGAACAAGTGAACTATTCTTTTACTCATTTTAATGGATTTTTTAGTCCAATAGAACTGTGTATTATACACTTAGAAGTGTGTAAGTTTTATCATAATGGTGAAATAGTGATATGAGCTAATAATTACTGAGCCTGGGACATACCAGGCATTGCATTCTCATGGATTTTGTCTTTCAATTTGTACATCAAGTCTGTGAATTAGTTCCCATTATTTATGGTTTTACAAATGAAATTATAGTTGAGGAAGTGTAAATAACAGATCTAGAGTGATGAGGTTACTAGTCTAACCCCACCTGTGATGCTCCTGAGCTGTTTCCTAACCATTAACTTCTACCAGCACTTCCCCTAGTGCTTTCTGCTTTGTTTTGAGATGTGATATGCTTTTGTACTTACAAATTACTAAGGAACTGTTCATGCTTCTGAGAGTTCATTATACCTCAAATTAATGAGCACAGACCAAGAAGACAGTGATCAAACAGGATTGCTTTCAAAGTATTTTAGACTTCCCATCATTATACTCTACCTAAAAAGTAACTTAAATACATTAAAACTATCATTATTTTTAGTAAAGGAAACTGTGAATGTGGTTTCCTGTTTATGACTTACAGGATAATATCTTGCTAGATCCAGAGAGATGATAAAGTTATTTTTAAATTATCCTTCCAAGGAGTTCAGTGGGTATATCTATCTTTTTCTCTCTCTTTCTCTCTCTCTGTCTCTCTCTCTCATACACACACATGTACACAAACAAACACATAAACACAAATTATTTGAAAGATTTCACAGGATGATCACACCTTCGATGTCTGTGCTTTGGAGATAATTTAACAGACTTCAGAAGCTTCTATGTCCTAACTTCCTTTTTCAGTTTATCCAAGCAATATCAAATATATACCAATACTCAACAGGTAACAAAGCTGGTTGTCCAAAAATAAGACGTGTTAAAGAAATACATGTATTACATTCTCAGAGATGATGTCATTATGTTCCATTTTTTGTTAATGTATTTGTGACATACATTTTTCTTGTCAATGGTGAAATAGAAGAAAATGGTCCCAAGTTAAGGGCTTAAGTAATAACTCCTTTATTTCTGCATTTACAAAATTTCATTCAAGAAAAGTTTAACTGTAAAGATTTATGTGGCAGAAACAATATCATGGGTTATTTCCACAAGGCGAGTAGACAAGTATCTAAAAAAGATAAAGATTAGTTTCTAGCCAGTAGTACACATTTTGATGCTTCCGGCTTCCCAGGTGACACAGTGGTAAAGAATCTGCCTGCTGATGCAGTAGATGCAGGAGACTTGGCTTTGATCCCTGGGTCGGCAAGATCCCCTGGAGCAGGAAGTAGAAATTCATTCCAGTATTCCTGTCAGAGGAATCCAGTGGACAGAGGAACCTGATGGACACACATGCCCAGTACACATTTTAGGTTTTCTCATGGTATTCAGCCTGAGAAGAGAACTCACAGTTCTCTTCAGGGCAATGCTCAGAATCTAGCAGGTTGATTTCTATCAATTTTTTCAAAAATACATTAAGCCAATTTTTTCAGTTCATTTTCTCTCCTAAAATTTAGAATGGAGCCTAATGTGACTTCTTTTGGAACCATTTATTTGCACTTAAAATTGCTGCCATAGAGTGACTAGCTATAAACTAACCTGAAGAGAGTAACTTCTCTCATATTTTGAAACTCAGAATCAATATTTATTAAATTTACTTCTTTTTTAATTTAATTCAGATGAATATTATATCTACTACTGTAGGCAAGACTCCATTAGAAGGAATGGAGTAGCCCTCATAGTCAACAAGAGAGTCTGAAATTCAGTGCTTTGATGCAATCTCAAAAACTACAGAATGATCTCTGTTCATTTCCAAGGCAAACCATTCAATATCACAGTAATCAGTCTTGCCCCAACCACTAATGCTGAATAAGATGAAGTTGAATGATTCTATGGAGACCAACAAGATTTTCTAGAACTAACATGAAAAAGGTGTCCTTCTCATCACAGGGAACTCACATGCAAAAGTAGGAAGTCAAGAGATACCTGGAGTAACAGGCAAGTTTGGCCTTGGAGTACAACATAAAGCAGAGCAAAGGCTAACAGAGTTTTGCCAAGAGAATGCACTGGTCATAGCAAGCACCCTCTTCCAACAAGAGAGATGACTCTATACATGGACACCACCAGGTGGCCAATACTGATCTCAGACTGATTATATTCTTTGCAGCCAAAGATGGAGAAGCTCTATACAGTCAGCAAGAACAAGACTGGGTGCTGACTGTGGCTCAAATCATGAGCTCCTTATTGTAAAATTCAGATGACTTAAAATTAAAGAAAGTAGGGAAAACTACTAGACCATTCAGGTATGACCTAAATCAAATCCCTTACAATTATACAGTGGAAGGGACAAATAGATTCAAGAGATTAGAGCTGATAGAGTGCTTAAAGAACTACGGATGGAGGTTCGTGACACTGTACAGGAGGCAGGGATCAAGACAATCCCCAAGAAAAAGAAATGCAAAAACGCAAAATGGTCCTCTGAGGAGGGGTTAAAAATAGCTGAGAAAAGAAGAGAAACAAAAGGCAAGGGAGAAAAGGAAAGATATATCCATCTGAATGCAGAGCTCCAAACTGTAGCAAGGAGAAAGATGAAACCATTCTTAAGTGAACAATGCAAAGAAATAGAGGAAAACAATAGAATGGGCAAGACTAGAGATTTCTTCAAGAAAATTAGAGATTTCAAGGGAACATTTCATGCAAAGATGAGCACAATAAAGGATAAAAACGGCATGGACCAAATAGAAGCAGAAGATATTAAGCAGAGGTGGCAAGAATATACAGAAGAACTAATCAAAAAGATCTTCATGACCCAGATAACCATGACGGTATGCTCACTCACCTAGAGCCAGACATATTGGAGTGTGAAGTCAAGTGGGCCATAGAAAGCACCACTACGAACAAAGCTACCAGAGTTGATGGAATTTCAGATGAGCTAGTTCAAATCCTAAAAGATGATGATGATGCTAAAGTGCTGCACTCAATATGTCAGCAAATTTGGAAAACTCAGCAGTGGCCACAGGACTGGAAAAGGTCAGTTTTCATTCCAATCCCAAAGAAGGGCAATGCCAATGTATGTTCAAACTATTGCATAATTGCACTCATTGCTAGCAAAGTAATGCACAAAATTCTCCATGCCAAGCTTCAACAATATGTGAACTGAGAACTTCCAGATTTTCAAGTTGGATTTAGAAATGTTAGAGGAACCAGAGTTCAAATTGTCAACATCCGTTGAATTATAAAAATCAAGAGAGTTTCAGAAAAAAATATAATCTGCTTCATGACTACACTAACACTTTTGGCTGTGTGGATCACAACTAACTGTGGAAAATTCTTAAAGGGATGGGATATCAGACCACCCTACCCACCTCCTGAGAAACCTATATGCAGGTACAGGAGCAAAAGTTAGAACCAGACTTGGAAGAAAGGACTGGTTCCAAATCGGGAAAGGAGTACGTTAAGGCTGTATATTGTCACCTTGCTTACTTAACTTTATGCAAAATACATCATGTGAAATGTCAGGCTGGATGAAGCACAAGCTGGAATGAAGATTGCCAGGAAAAGTATCAATAACCTCAAATATCAGATGATACCATCCTTATCGCAGAAAGCGAAGAGACACTAAAGAGCCTCTTCATGAATGTGAAAGATGAGAGGGAAAATGCTGGCTTAAAACTCAACATTCAGAAAATGAAGATCATGGCAAACAGTCCCATCACTTCATGGCAAGTAGATGGGGAAACAATGAAAACAATGAGAGACTTTATTTTCTTGGGCACCAAAATCACTGTAGATGGTGACTGCAGCCATAAAATTGAAAGACGCTTGCTCCCTGGAAGAAAAGCTATAACAAACCTAGACAGCATATTAAAAAAGCAGAGACATTACTTTGCCAACAAAGGTCCATCTAGTCAAAGCTATGGTTTTTCCAGTAGTCATGTATGGATATAAGAGTTGGACCATAAAGAAAGCAGAGCACCAAAGAGTGGATGCTTTTGAACTGTGGTATTGGAGAAGACTCTTGAGAGTCCCTTGGACTGCAAGGAGATCCAACCAGTCAATCCTAAAGGAAATCAGTCCTGAATATTCATTGGATGGAATGTTGTTGAAGCTGAAGCTCCAGTACTTTGGCCACCTGATGTGAAAGTGAAGTCACTCAGTTGTGTCTGACTCTTTGGTACCCCATGGATTGTAGCCTACCAGGTTCCTCCGTCCATGGGATTTTCCAGGCATCAGTACTGGAGTGGGTTGCCATTTCCTTCTCTAGGGATCTTCCTGACCCAGGGATCAAACCCAGGTCTTCCTCACTGTAGGCAGATGCTTTTACTGTCTGAGCCACCAGTGAAGAAGAACTGACTTAGTAGAAAAAACCCTGATGCTGGGAAAGACTGAAGGCAGGAGAAAAAGGGGATGACAGAGGATGCGAAGGTTGGATGGCAACACTGACTCGATGGACAAGTGTTTGAGCAAGCTCCAAGAGTTGTGATGGATAGGGAAGCCTGGCTTGCTGCAGTCCATGGGGTCGCAGACAGTCTGACATGACTGAATGACTGAACAGTAACAACAACTTCTTCTTGTGTGCAAACTTGCAGGTGGAACCATCATATGCATGTAATAATTATTTGACTAAAATCATTAATCATGATCATTTGAAGTACTAATATATATTTTTCCTATATGCATGCTGTCATACTATTTAAGTGATTGGTGGTGGTTTAGTCACTAAGTGGTGTCTGACTCTTGCGACCCCATTGACTGTAGCCTGCCGGGTTCCTCTTTCCATTGGATTTTCCAGGAAAAAATACTGGAGTGGGTTGCCATCTCCTTCTCCAGGGGATCTTCCCAACTCAGGAATTAGGTGATTACTCTGGCAATATATCTTATCAGATATGTTTACAAATCATGCCTCTAATTTTATTATTAAAATTATGAGTTAGTATAAGAGTAGCGTATCTTCATATATTGAATCAAAGTTATAATGTTAACATTTTAATCTACAAAGTTAGATCAAGAGAATAAATTAGTGGTAAAGATTTTCAAATTAATGTGAAAATGTTAAAATACATTTTTAAAAGCAAAGCATCTCTCTGGGTACTGTACACTTCGTACAGTTGGAAATGTTGACCAAAATATACTCAACAGTGAATTTATATTATGCCTAGACTTCTAGTATGTAATATTATCACAAAAATTTGTAATTCAAATTATATAATAGTGCAAAATTATAAAAAAGCTCTACAATGACATTTGACCAAGTGGGAATAGTGTGTGGTTTACAGTGCTTATTTGACCAAAATTAGAGTTTCTAATTCTTCAGTTAAACCAGTAAAAATATCAAGTTTCGTTTTAGATGCTGGGTTGGGTTGAATAATTAGCTTTACCAGGAATCACCTTTTAAATCTACATGAGAATCAAGACTAAGATTTCAAATTATATGAAATTGCAGAGGTAAAAAAAGGAACAGTTCAAACCCATGGGATTAGTTACCATTATACTCAGAGGAATTTTCAAAATAGCAAAAGTTTTAGAATTAAAAAGGAACATAAATGTGCGTGTGTGTGTGTGTGTGTGTGTGTGTGTACATGTATATAGGCTTTCCAGGTGGCGTTAGTGGTAAAGAACCGCTTGCCAGTGCCAGAGACACAGAGACTTGAATCTGATCCCTGGGTTGGGAAGATCCTCTAGAGGAGAGCAAGAAATCCATTTTAGTATTCTTGCCTGGAGAATCCCATGGAACGAAGAGCTGGGTGGGCTATGGTGCAGAGGGTCACAATTAAGTCAGACATGACTGAAATGACTTAGCACACACACACACACATACACACACACACACACACACAAATGTGTAAGAAAAAAGTGAGCAACAAAATACATGAAAATATATTCAGGAGAGCAATATAAAAATATTAATTTAATGAAACAGAAAACAAAAACACAAAAAGAACATAAATATAGCCATTATATAATTTAAATTATATATAATCTATAAAAATATTGACTCATTATAATGTATATCTGAAACTAGTATATTATAATACATTGAATTATAATACTATAATTCAACTATTCTTCAATTTAAAAAATTAAATAGTAAAATCAAGGTTTTTTAAAATGATGCATTTGTGACATAAGAAAGAGAAAAATGTACAGCACAGAAATAATATGAGAATATCGACATATATATGGTAATTAATGTTTTATAATATAATATCATGCAAACAAACAGCAAAAAGTTAAACTTAGAGAAAACATTTTTTATATATAAAATGCAGTCTGTAAGGTTAACCTCCAGAACTCATAAAACTGAGTTTATAAGGCAAAAATGTCTTAAAAAATTAATAAAAGTTACTATTTAAAATGGTATCAGGTCCATATGCTTCACAGATGAACTTCATCAAAATTTATAATTTAAAAAACAAGTCAGTTCAGTTCAGTCACTCGTCGTGTCCAACTCTTTGCGACCCCATGGACTGCAGCACGCCAGGTCTCCCTGTCCATCACCAACTCCCGGAGTTGACTCAAACTCATGTCCTTTGAGTCGATGATGCCATCCAACCACCTCATCCTCTGTCGTCCCCTTCTCCTCCTGCCCCCAATCCCTCCCAACATCAGGGTCTTTCCCAATGAGTCAACTCTTCGCATGAGGTGGCCAAAGTACTGGAGTTTCAGCTTCAGCATCAGTCCTTCCAATGAACACCTAGGACTGATCTCCTTTAGAATGGACTGGTTGGATCTCCTTGCAGTCCAAGTGACTCTCAAGAATCTTCTCCAGCACCACAGTTCAAAAGCATCATCTTCATATTAAATAATTACAGAATAGTATACCATATTCACAAAAGAATATATATGAAAATTTTCAAAATAAAATATTAATGGAAATAAATAAAGTAAGAAAATATTAGTAAAAGTTATCAACCATACTCTCAGGTTCACTCCCAAATTTTAAACTGAAAGTTCACTTTTCCTTTAAATATTTAAGTGTACAGCCATCATACAGATATTCAGAAGCAAATTTTTAAACTCTAAATAAAGCCTATTCATAGAATTTGTTAATTCTATAAAATTAAAATAACTAGCTCTCAATGTTTTCACAACAGAACAAACAAAATCATATTTTTTTCACTCTTATTCAGGAAATAGTAGTCTGCTCTTAGTAAAAGAAAATATATACACAGATCCTTAAAGGATGAGAAATGGTAATGAGAACAATATAGCATAATAAAATACAAAAAATATGCACGTGAACAAACAAAACCTTAAAACTGCCTATGTCCAGGTTTAAGAATTTTTTTATTATCCCTTAAAAGGCCAAGAGTTCTATGTTGTCTAATATTATCTACTTTTATTTTTACTTTTGAGGAAAAGAGTAAGCAGGATACTACACAATCATTTACTTTCTAATTATAATGGAAAACCCAGCCAGCGCCTAAATTGTGTTCATTATAAGGTTTCCAACCTGTCTGAACTTGTCTGGTTGGCAGGATTACAGTGCAGGCACCAGAGATTTATTTGCCTAAGGGACTGAGAGCCTTCTGGAGAAACAATTCGTTCTAAGGAAGATAGAGTTTCTGGATTTAATGGAAGGTCTGACTTTCAAAGTTCACTGTTTGGACAATGCCTTAGATTCTTACCACCACAGGCCTCATGGAATCTTTAACATGCTAGAGAGACACATGCTACAAGTCATACCTGAAACAGAACTTGTACTAAAATCTTTGGAATGCACTGAAAAAAAAAAAAAAAGGTATCGTGCCTTTCAGCCTCCCGTTTCAAAGTTTACTGCAATCATGATTAAAAGAGTCTGTCGTTCCACTGGAGAACCAGCTTGATAGCAACAATAACAACTACTTTGAAGTTGCTCAGCTGAGCTGCTATTTCTGTTACATCAGAGATCTCAGCCATGGAAAACAACACAACAGGAGTTTAGTTAGTAAATGGCTTGTAGAAACAGAGATGAGGATATTCTCATACTTTTGTGAGAATCCATAAAGTTGACTTGGAAGAAGGAAAGGGAGCAACTTAAGCTGTGAAATAGCAAATGTTACAAAAGTACACAAACATTCTGCCTGTTCTTTCACACAACAGTATTTGCCCCTGTGCCAAAGCTGCAGCACTGAGCCAAAACACCTATTGTGACTAATTTTATCCCCAGCTTAACACAGCCTACAAAACCTGAGTTGCAAACAATTTGGATTCTGAAATGGAATTCTTAATATTTCATTGTTTAGATCAATTTAATAAACATTTATCAAAATTCAGGCTTCCCTGGTGGCTCAGATGGTAAAGAATCCACCTGAAACACAGGAGAACATTTGATCCCTGGGTCAGGAAGATCTGAGGAGAAGGGAATAGCAACCTACTCCAATATTCTTGCCTGGAGATTTCCATGGACTGAGGAGCCTGGTGGACTAGGGCTGTCGTCCATGGGGTGCTACAGTACTGGGTTTCCTGGAAACAGCTTTGTAGGGGGCTATTTATTAAGTAGTGCCTTTGGGATCCCAACCCCTATGAAAAGGAAGGGAAAGATGCCAGATTGGAAGGGCAGAGATCAAAAGGCAAGAAATCCAATGACAGCCTCAGTCAACACATGAACAGTTCAGGAGCTGGAAGGTGGCTTTAGAATTCGTCTGAATTCTACATTCACTGAGGGCCATGCCTTTCTAACCCGCCTCTACTGACCATCGGCTACAGACAGATCCAGGAAAAAATTGGGACCTTCGACATGCGACCATCTAGAGCTGAAGCAATTCCTGAAGAAATTGCAATGTACCGTTGAGGGCCCTCAGGGCAGTCTTGACAGATAGTTCTTGCATCTGCACCATGCATCACAAGGACACCAAGTAGCCTTGGGCCCAGAGAGACACATTTAATGTATCTTCCTGAAAAGAAAGTAAGATTGTCAAACTGTTACCAAACAAGTATTTGAAAATTTCCATAGGAAAATTATTTTTTGGTATGGGTATCAAGTTTCCTACAATCTCAAGAAAAGAATGCTAAAGGTAACTAATGATAGCTTATGCTATTAATGCCTATGAGTGCCAAGCACTGACTTCTGGCCAACAGAGGCATACATTCACTTAACTCTCACAATCACACAGTGATTTAGACACTGAATTTATCTTCATTTCTCGGATCAGGAGAGTTAAGCACCAAGAAGGCAATATCCCCAACACAAAAACTATAGTCTCTTTGCTAGACTAGTGATGGGACCTGTGGGGAATTTAAAAATGAATATGACATAGTCTCTGACTTTGATATTTTTCTTTCCAGTAGGAACAAACAAAAATATTACACATTCAAAATCGAAAAATAATACTAAATGGAGCTGGTGTAACATAGAACTGGGAAAAAAAGAAGGGGTGTCAATGTAGAAAAGAGTAAGCAATATGAACCAACATATCATCTATGTTTTGACCAAACTGGTGATATCGAGACACTAAAGTTCTGTTAACACTTACAATGTCCCCACCCCTCAAGCAAAACAACAATGTCATATAAGTGCCACATAATCTCAGAGTTTACTCCTCCTAAAAGCAGGATTTATATAAAGTACATGGCTTCTAAAAATGCCATTTCTCCAGTGTATCCTTCAGGAAATTTATAACTTTCAATTGTTTTATCTCTGTTATAAATTGGGGTAATCTGTCAAATATGAATTAAGGAGTAGAACACATTAAAATGGACTCATGAGGAATACAACCATTTCTGCATATTAGAGTACTTAATGCGAATTGGATAAACATCCACATTTTGTAAGTTCTAGTTGGTCAACTTGAGCAGTTATTTGATTGGTCAATTTACCTAGGACAGACTGTAGGATTACTGTGTATCTAATAATCTGCGGTAACGAATCAAGTTGTCTTTAAATGTTCCTACCCCAATGGTAATATCTCTACTTGCATACTATGTTCTTTTTTAAAAGTCAATGTATAAGCTAATGTTATATAATACTAAGGGTTTTCCCTGGTAGCTTAGCTGGTAAAGAATCCTCCTGCAATGCGGGGACTCCGGTTCGACTCCTGGGTCAGGAAGTTCCCCTGGAGAAAGGACAGGCTACCCACTCCAGTATTCCTGGGCTTTCCTGGGGGCTCAGACAGTAAAGAATCTGCCGAAAATGTGGGAGACCTGGGTTTGATCCCTGGGTTGGGAAGATCCCCTGGAGGAGGGCCTGGCAACCCACCCCAGTATTCTTGCCTGGAGACAAGAGGACAGAGGAGCCTGGTGGGTTACAGTCCATGGGGTCGCAAAGAGTTGGACACGACGGAGCGACAAAGCACAGAACAGCACATGTAATATTAACAATACTATTAATGAAAACCTTAACATATTGATTTCTTAGGTAAGCCGAACAGAAAGAAGTGGCTGTGATAGTCAGTGGCTGATCCAAGTCTCATGCTCTCTTTATTAGGCAATTCAGAAGGGTCTTTGACATCAATTAGGAATCCATTAAAAAGATTCAAACATGTAATTAGAAGTCTAATGTAGTGGTATTTTATGGACATGAAAAATTACATTCAAATTTGATCATTATAGTGTATTTAATCTGTACTGTTTAGATGTAACAGCATATAAATATAGAAATAAAGAAAAAGAAATATAAATTTTTGTTTTAGTAAAATGTCCTAAATGACTATAGAGATAAATTAAGGAATAAATTATGATTAATTCAACTCCATTACTCACAAAATGTGTCCATATTTAGATGTTGGCTGGGGGTGGGGGGAGCAGTTCAAAGTAAAAGAATTTGACTTCACTAGCAGACGTGAGTAAATTCAGAGAAAAGCTATGATTTTTTCTTTTATTTGGTGATAGCCGCAAAGAAATGAAGTAAAATTAAAACACATAATTAATAAAATATAGTACTTAAGGGCCCAAAAAAGGAAAATATTTGTACAAATGGACCACTAAAGAATTTTATTAATGTGGATGCTAAACAACTTGCTTCTTTGAAAATTTTCCCTTAGGAAACAAAAATTGAGAATTCTGTATATGAAAATTAGTTTTAAATGATAGGCCAGAAAAAGAATAAAATGAAAAAAGAGCATTTTCAAGTGGAAGAGGTATTTGAAAATTGCCATTTCCTCTCTTCAGATAATGTAAACTCATTTAAAATAGTTTTCCAAATGTTTTACTACTAAAGATGTCTTTAACACATTTTTAGTGCTTTGTGACTATTTTGTAAGAAATGCATAGAATATGAGAAAATTCAGGTCAGTAAAACTGAACCCAAAATGGAAGAATCCACATTTATATAGAGTTTATAAACTAAACAAAAGAAAGAGTCAGAATTTCCTAATCTAGTAAATAAGCAGTAAAGCAGGCATTAGCAAGGTAATGAGACATAAAAGAGGATTTAAAATTGCATAATATATTAAATACAAGTTGATGGTTTTTGTTTCAATAACTAACAATTGCTGCTATTTGTGTATCACTCTGATTTTAAAATTTTATCAATATTTGTTTCTAAAATTCTAATGCAAGTTTTCTCATAATCATATATTATTATAACATATTTCCATTAAGCTCTATCAAGTTAGACACTGTTTTTGGTTCATCAACCACATCTATACCTTTAGTCAGTATGAAATAAACAAGCATGAAAACTGTCTATTCATTTTTGCTCCTCATTAAACATCTGCTCATTAGCCACCCCCTGGTTAATGAATACTTAGAATCACAAAGCAACCCATTAGCAAAACTAGTTGTTTTCAAGCATATTTTTCTATTTCTCAAACAATTGTTACTTCAAAAAATATGTATTTAACCAAAATCCACTTAATAATATCAGAGAAATCACTGAAGAATTACAGGCATTGTCTTAAATACCCCAGTAAAAACTGAAATTTCCTTAGTGCATTTTTAAGAATATGGTCATTATCATTTAAAGCAAAACCAACTGAATGATTTAATTATTAACTGCATAGCTTCTCTAACTTATATAAACCAAGTCATATCACAAACCCATTTCTGAGAAAGTCTTCTGTTTCATAAAGCATATGTATAAACTTAGGTAGATTCTCTTTCTTTAAATGGTAACTAGGAAGTTGTAATAGGTGCTAGTAGTATATGCTAACAATTCTTTTAGAGACTAGTTTAATAAAATAAAGCAGATGCACAGATGAAGAAGAAGAAAATCACTAAACAAATACCATTTAAAGAAACAAATTCTCATTCTGACAAGAAATTATTAATTTTTCTTAAATGTAATTATTGTTTGGTATTTGCTTACAGTTTTCCCTCATAGTTTCTACTTTGCAAAACAGCACACCCAGGGTTTAGTAACTTTGCTTAAGAGTTTGTAGACATTACTTCTAATCAAACTGATGAAAAATCAGTAAAAATACATTTTCCCTCAACTGCAATGTCAATGTAGACATGCAACTGATAAATGAGCTGCACACACTTCTAAGTACTGGAAAGAAATCTAAACCAACAGATGAAGCAGTAATAGTTGCTAATAAAAATCTATACAGTATCAGATGGGAGTATGCTAACCACTTTTCAAGGAAAGAAGAAGTAAAGGTAATATAAGAGCTATTTGGGGGGGAAATATTTCTATATTTCCCCATATAATCACACATGTGTAATTAATGTGCATTATTACATTTACATATTCATACATTTAGTCACGTGTATGATCTCTCACACGTCGTGTCCAACTCTTTGTGACCCCACAGACCCACAGCAGGGTAGGCTCCTCTATCCCTGAGTTTTCAGGCAAGAACAGTGGAGTGCATATCCACTCGCTTCTCCAGGGGACCTTCCACACCTAGGGACTGACTGGCTCTCCTGCATTGCAGGCAGATACTTTACCATCTGAGTCACCAAGAAAACCCCTTCATTATATTTATATACTTATATATACAATCATATATATGATTTCTCATATATAATCCACACATGTATGTAATACAAAATTAATTATATGTAATTTCCTTGAGAAAATTTGAGATTTAATATTTGGATTTGTGAGAAGATAATCCAATAGCATTATGAACACCTATGAACAGGGTACACAACTGTACTCATCTTCACACTCTAGCAAAATTATGCTCAAAATTATCCAAGCCAGGTTTCGACAGTACATGAATTGTTAACTTCCAGATGTGAAAGCTGTATTTAGAAAAGGCAGAGGAACCAGAGATCAAATTGCCAACATCCGCTGGATCATAGAAAAAGTAAGAGAATTCCAGAAAAACATCTATTTCTGCTTTATTGATTATGCCAAAGATTACACTGTGTACATCACAACAAACTGTGGAAAATTCTTCAAGAGATGGGAATACCAGTCCACCTTACCTGCCTCCTGAGAAATCTGTATGCAAGTCAAGAAGCAACAGTTGGAGCTGAACATGGAACAACGGACTGGTAACAAATAGGGAAAGAAGTACCTCAAGGCTGTATATTGTCACTCTGCTTATTTAACTTACATGCAGAGTACACCATGAGAAATTCTGGGCTACATGAAGCACAAGTTGGAATTCTGATTGCCGGGAGAAGTACCAATAACCTCAGATATGCAGATGACACCACCCTTATGGCAGAAAGTGAAGAAGAACCAGAGTCTCTTGATGAATATGAAAAAGGAGAGGGAAAATGTTGGCTTAAAACTCAACATTCAGAAAACTAAGATCATGGCATCAGGTCCCATCACTTCATGGCAAATAGAGGGGGAAACAATGGAAACAGTGACAGACTTTATTTTGGGGGGGCTCCAAAATCACTGCAGATGGTGACTGCAGCCATGAAATTAAAAGACGCTTGCTCCTTGGAAGAAAAGCTATGACTAGCCTAGACAGCATATTAAAAAGCGGAGACATTACTTTGCTAACAAATGTCTGTCTAGTCAAAGCTATAGTTTTTCCAGTTGTCATGTATGGGTGTGAGAGTTGGACCATAAAGAAACCTGAGTGCCAAAGGAATGATACTTTTGAACTGTGGTTTTGGAGAAGACTCTTGAGAGTCCCTTGGACTCTAAGGAGATCCAAGCAATCCATCTTAAAGAAAATCAGTCTGAATATCCATTGAAAGGACTGATGCTGAAGCTGAAACTCCAATACTTTGGCCACCTGATGTGAAGAACTGACACCTTGGAAAAGACCCTGATGCTGGGAAAGATTGAAGGTGGGAGGAGAAGGGGACGACAGAGGATGAGGTGGTTGGATGGCATCACCGACTTGATGGACATGAACTTGAGCAAGCTCTGGGAGTTGGTGATGGACAGGGAACGCTGGAGTGCTGCCGTCCATAAGGTCGCAGAGTCGGACACAATTGTGCGCCTAAATTGAACTGAACTGATAAACAGGGCATCTAAACTCAAGGGCTCCCCTTTAAAATTAAGCGCGCATGCCTATTCAGTTGTGTCCACCTCTGTAACTCTGCGCACTGCAGCCTGCCAGGCCCCTCTCTCCATGGGGGTTTCCCAGGCAAGAAAACTGCAGTGGGGTCCCATTTCCTTCTCCAAAATGAAGTATAACAACAACCAAAATGCTAATTCTCTGCCATCTGCTTGACACTAGGGTAGTGTTACAATATAGAAAGGTACGTAGTACTTTTCTTACCATCAGGGAGCTCACTGTCAAACAAAATAAATTCACGAGACATTGCTGTATACGATGCAGAGAGCAAAAGGTAATATCTACTGAGATTTAAGTTTTTTCGAGAACTTTACGTGTTACATTGAATCTTTGTTCTCATCCTAAGAGTAAAGAACCATTAGAATCATCCTCCTTTTCCAGATAAAGAACTGAGCGATGAGAGCTCAAGTAACTTGCTGAAACTCAGACAAGCAGTAAGTGGTGCCGCCACAATTTACATCTCTATCGTGTGGATTCAGCAGGTTTCAAAACTATTTATCTGTATAAATCTTGTATCTTGTATAAAATATAGGTCAGAGACAATTTTTTTGGAAGAAGGTAACACTTCTGAGAGTCTTCCCTTGTGGCTCAGATGGTAACGAGTCTGCCTACAATGCAGGAGACCCAAGTTCAGTCCCTGGGTTGGGAAGATCCTCTGGAGGATGGCATGGCAATCCACTCCAGCATTCTTGCCTGAAGAATCCCCATGGACAGAGAAGTCTGAAGGGCTTCAGCCCATGGGGTCACACAGAGTCGGACACAACTGAGCAGCGAACACACACACACACTTCTGCAGACAAAAAAAAAAAAAAGAAGGCAACATGGCTGGCATCATGTGGTATATATTATCATGTTACATTGAAAGAAGTTGAGGGCTTCAATTAATATTTCCCTTCGCACAGACCTACTTCAGTTTTCAAAGAAAGTATGTCGGATGACAGAAACTGATTCACTCATTTCCAGTAATATTTCATTTCTACCCACTAAAAGGCAGGTCTTACATACTGACTTTGATTTATAATAAGTCACTTAATAGCCATAACATTCCTGTAAGACAAGGATCACTATATTCATCTTACAAAAAGGAAACACTCATCCTAAGGTATTTCTACTCTCTCACCCCTGACTGTGTTTCAGAGGACTACAACTTTTAATACGACATAGAAGAGGCACACACCCACAGTGGATGGAGAGGCTTGCACTTCCTCATTATGATCATAACTGGAAGTTTATATATACTAAATTTAATACTAAAATATCAATATAACAGCAGAGGAACAGGGACCATCTATTACGAATCCTGTTCTGTTTTTATTCAGGATACCCACAGCTTCGACAAAGAAGATCAACTCCTTCTAGCGTAAGTCTGCAACAAGATTATATTCTTAAAGATTGCAGTAGCTATGAAATGTATCCTAAGGACACTGAATAAAATTCATAATTTTGTAAGGTAAAATACAGATTTTGTAATGAAATTCTGCATTAATAAAAATATCCCTTTTTTTCACTGTCAGTCTCTCTTACACACAGAAACACACATACACACATATATAGTCTTAAAATATTTGAAAAAATATATTCTTTCTAAGGCTAAAATAGTCAAGATATTTGAAATACTGTGTGCTCCAGAAAAGTCTACTGTTAAGTTCTAAAACCTTTATTTTTTGGATTGTTTTCATCTTCTCAAAGATTCATATGCATGTTTTATCTTTTAAATTAAAACAATCTAACAGTATCATCTAATAAAATGGCAAACTACTAACATTGTATACAATATTGTTTCTTCACAAATATTTTTTCCTCTAAAACAAAAGCTACTTACTAGGTACCAGATATGGTACCATCCAGCTGATCTACATTATCTTATTTCTCAAAATAATCCCATGGGATAAATATTATAATTGTTCTTATTTTATAGAGAATTAAATAACTCATCCTAGATCCTATCCTATGTTTCTAGAATTCTCTATTAGTTACACTGTCCCAGTGTCCTCGTTCTTAACTACTGAACTATTCTTTCCTATACAGACCCAATTACAGTTTGTGATATTGGCATGGACTTTTAACAAAGCCCTCTGCAGAGGAGGAGCCAAGATGGCGGAGGAGTAGGACGGGGAGACCACTTTCTCTCCTACAAATTCATCAAAAGAATAACTGAACGCAGAGCAAACTTCGCAAAACAACTTCTGATCGATCGCTAGCTGAGGTCATCAGGTGCCCAGAAAAGCAGCCCATTGTCTTCGAAAGGAGGTAGGACAAAATATAAAAGATAAAAAGTGAGACAAAAGAGCTAAGGACGGAGATCCGTCCCGGGAAGTCTTAGGCGGCATTGCTTGGGGCAGGGTCCGGGCCTGAGTGCCCTGAGGACAATCGGAGGGAGCTTCTGTGAGTTGCCAACTTGAACTGTGGGAGACCCAAAGAGAGAGAGTAAATTAACCGGCCGAACACACTGCTGGCCGTTCGCAGAACAAAGGGACCGAGAAAGTCCAGAGAAGAGCACGCAGGCTGCGGACCGGCCCAGCCCCGCCGGAGGCAGGAGGCAGGGGGGAGGGGAAGGTCGCGGCGAGACACAGGGCGCAGGCACCCGACCGGCGCGGGCGGGGACTGGGGCTGGGGACGCGGAGGGCAGAAGGCGCGCGCACCCGACTGGCGCCAGCGGAAACTGAGACTGGGTCCGCGGAAGGGAGGGGGCGCACCACACCTGGGGAGAGTGCGCCCACCAAGCCCCTCGCTGCCTGGACCGCGCTGACGGGGAAGGCACTGAGAGCAGGCGCAGCTTTTCCCTCCGCGCTTTTGTGGAACACCCGAGGGCTGGAACCTCGGGCAGCGCGGGGCGCGCTCAATATAGAACAGCCGGGAGCCTGAGCGGCGCAGACGGAGAGGGCAGCGTCGGCCCCTCCCGGCAGCCATAGCCCATCCCCGCGGCGCCAGCCCGTCGCGGCAGCGCAAGCCCCTCCCCGCGGAGCGACGGAACTAGCTACCTGAATAAGAGTCCACCTCCGCCCGCCTGTGTCAGGGCGGAAATGAGGCTCTGAAGAGACCGGCAAACAGAAGCCAAATAAACAAAGGGAACCGCTTCAGAAGGGACTGGTGCAACAGATTAAAATCCCTCTAGAAAACACCGACTACACCGGAAGGGGCCTGTAGATATCGAGAAGCGTAAGCTGGAACGAGGAGCTATCTGAAACTGAGCCGAACCCACACTGACCGCAACAGCTCCAGAGAAACTCCTAGATATAATTTTACTTTTTTCTTTTTTTCTTTTTTATTTTTTCTCTTTTATGTTCCTTTAAAATCCCCTATTACTCCCCCATTACTCCTTAACTTTCATTTCCATAGATTTTTATGATTTTTTTAATTAGGGGAAAAAAAATTTTTTTTTCTTTCTTTTTTTTTTTTTCTTTTTCTTTTTTCTTCTCTTTTTCTTTCCTTTTTCTCTTCTATTTTCTATTTTTCTTTTTCTCTTATTTCTTTTAAAGTCCTCTAGTACTCCTCTACTACTCCTTAATTTTCATTTTCAATACACTATAACCTTACAAAAAAAAAAAAAAAAACAGAGAAGCCCTATTTTTAAACCGAAGATTATTCTCTCCCAATCTTGACTCTCTGTTTTCTACCTCAGAACACCTCTATTTCCTCCTTTCCCCTTCTCTTCCCAATCCAATTCTGTGAATCTTTGTAGGTGACTGGGCTACGGAGAACACTCTGTGAACAGACAGCTGTGTAGATCTGTCTCTCTCCTCTTGAGTCCCCCTTTTTCTCCTCCTGCTCATCTCTATCTCCCTCCTCCCTCTCCTCTTCTTCATGTAACTCTGTGAACCTCTCTGGGTGTCCCTAATGGGGGAGAATCTTTTAGCCATTAACCTAGAACTTTTCTTATCAGGGCTGTATAGTTGGAGAAGTCCTGAGACTACAGGAAGAATAAAACTGAAATCCAGAGGCAGGAGACTTAAGCCCAAACCCTGAGAACACCAGAAAACTCCTGACTACATGGAACTTTAAGTAATAAGTGACTGTCCAAAAGCCTTCATACCTGCACTGAAACCAACCACCACCCAAGAGCCAATAAGTTTTAGAGCAAGACATACCAACAAATTCTCCAGCAACGCAGGAACATAGCCCTGAACATCAACATACAGGCTGCCCAAGGTCACACCTAACACATAGACCCATCTCAAAACTCATTACTGGGCACTCCATTGCTCTCCAAAGAGAAGAAATCAAGTTCCACACACCAGAACACTGACGCAAGCTTCCCTAACCAGGAAACCTTGACAAGCCAATCGTCTAACCCCACCCACTGGGTTAATCCTCCACAATAAAAAGGAACCACAGACCTCCAGAATACAGAAAGCCCACTCCAGATACAGCAATCTAAACAAGATGAAAAGGCAAAGAAATACCCAACAGGTAAAGGAACATGAAAAATGCCCACCAAGCCAAACAAAAGAGGAGGAGATAGGGAATCTACCTGAAAAAGAATTTAGAATAATGATAATAAAAATGATCCAAAATCTTGAAAACAAAATGGAGTTACAGATAAATAGCCTGGAAACAAAGATTGAAAAGATTCAAGAAATGTTTAATAAAGACCTAGAAGAAATAAAAAAGAGTCAATTAAAAATGAATAATGCAATGAATGAGATCAAAAACACTTTGGAGGGAACCAAGAGTAGAATAACGGAGGCAGAAGATAGGATAAGTGAGGTAGAAGATAAAATGGTGGAAATAAATGAAGCAGAGAGGAAAAAAGAAAAAAGGATCAAAAGAAATGAGGACAACCTCAGGGACCTCTGGGACACTGTGAAACGCCCCAACTTTCAAATCATAGGAGTTCCAGAAGAAGAAGACAAAAAGAAAGGCCATGAGAAAATACTCGAGGAGATAATAGCTGAAAACTTCCCTAAAATGGGGAAGGAAATAGCCACCCAAGTCCAAGAAACCCAGAGAGTCCCAAACAGGATAAACCCAAGGCGAAACACCCCAAGACACATATTAATCAAATTAACAAAGATCAAACACAAAGAACAAATATTAAAAGCAGCAAGGGAGAAACAACAAATAACACACAAAGGGATTCCCATAAGGATAACAGCTGATCTATCAATAGAAACCCTCCAGGCCAGAAGGGAATGGCAGGACTTACTGAAAGTAATGAAAGAGAATAACCTACAACCTAGATTACTGTATCCAGCAAGGATCTCATTCAGATATGAAGGAGAATTCAAAAGCTTTACAGATAAGCAAAAGCTGAGAGAATTCAGCACCACCAAACCAGCTCTTCAACAAATGCTAAAGGATCTTCTCTAGACAGGAAATGCAGAAAGGTTGTATAAACGTGAACCCAAAACAACAAAGTAAATGGCAACGGGACCACACCTATCAATAAATACACTAAATGTAAACGGGTTGAATGCTCCAACCAAAAGACAAAGACTGGCTGAATGGATACAAAAACAAGACCCCTATATATGCTGTCTACAAGAGACCCACCTCAAAACAAGAGACACATACAGACTAAAGGGGAAGGGCTGGAAAAAAATATTTCATGCAAACAGAGACCAAAAGAAAGCAGGAGTCGCAATACTCATATCAGATAAAATAGACTTTCAAATAAAGGATGTGAAAAGAGAGAAAGAAGGACACTACATAATGATCAAAGGATCAATCAAAGAAGAAGATATAACAATTATAAATATATATGCACCCAACATAGGAGCACCGCAATATGTGCGGCAAACACTAACGAGTATGAAAGAGGAAATTAATAGTAACACAATAATAGTGGGAGACTTTAATTCCCCACTCACAACTATGGATAGATCAACTAAACAGAAAATTAACAAGGAAACACAAACCTTACATGACACAATGAACCAGCTAGACCTAATTGATATCTATAGGACATTTCACCCCAAAACAATCAACTTCACCTTTTTCTCAAGTGCACACGGAACATTCTCCAGAATAGATCACATCCTGGGCCATAAATCTGGTCTTGGAAAATTCAAAAAAATTGAAATCATTCCAGTCATCTTTTCTGACCACAGTGCAGTAAGATTAGATCTCAATCACAGGAAAAAAATTGTTAAAACTTCAAACATATGGAGGCTAAATAACACGCTTCTGAATAACCAACAAATCATAGAAGAAATCAAAATATGTATAGAAATGAATGAAAATGAAAACACAACAACCCAAAACCTACGGGACACTGTAAAAGCAGTGCTAAGGGGAAGGTTCATAGCATTACAGGCTTACATCAAGAAACAAGAAAAAAAAACAAATAAATAACCTAACTCTACACCTAAAGCAATTAGAGAAGGAAGAAATGAAGAACCCCAGGGTTAGCAGAAGGAAAGAAATCTTAAAAATCATGGCAGAAATAAATGCAAAAGAAACTAAAGAGACCATAGCAAAAATCAACAAAGCTAAAAGCTGGTTTTTTGAAAAAATAAACAAAATTGACAAACCATTAGCAAGACTCATTAAGAAACAAAGAGAGAAGAACCAAATTAACAAAATTAGAAATGAAAATGGAGAGATCACAACAGACAACACTGAAAAACAAAGGATCATAAGAGACTCCTACCAGCAGCTCTATGCCAATAAAATGGACAACTTGGATGAAATGGACAAATTCTTAGAAAAGTATAACTTTCCAAAACTGAACCAAGAAGAAATAGAAGATCTTAACAGACCCATCACAAGCAAGGAAATCGAAACTGTCATCAAAAATCTTCCAGCAAACAAAAGCCCAGGACCAGATGGCTTCACAGCTGAATTCTACCAAAAATTTAGAGAAGAGCTAACACCTATCTTACTCAAACTCTTCCAGAAAATTGCAGATGAAGGTAAGCTTCCAAACTCATTCTATGAGGCCACCATCACCCTAATTCCAAAACCAGACAAAGATGCCACACAAAAAAGAAAACTACAGGCCAATATCACTGATGAACATAGATGCAAAAATCCTTAACAAAACTCTAGCAAACAGAATCCAACAACATATTAAAAGAATCATACACCATGACCAAGTGGGCTTTATCCCAGGAATGCAAGGATTCTTTAATATCTGCAAATCAATCAATGTAATACACCACATTAACTAATTGAAAGATAAAAACCATATGATTATCTCAATAGATGCAGAGAAAGCCTTTGACAAAATGCAACACTCATTTATGATTAAAACTCTCCAAAAAGCAGGAATAGAAGGAACATACCTCAACATAATAAAAGCTATATATGACAAACCCACAGCAAGCATCACCCTCAATGGTGAAAAATTGAAAGCATTTCCCCTGAAATCAGGAACAAGACAAGGGTGCCCACTCTCACCACTACTATTCAACATAGTGTTGGAAGTTCTGGCCACAGCAATCAGAGCAGAAAAAGAAGTAAAAGGAATCCAGATAGGAAAAGAAGTGAAACTCTCACTGTTTGCCGATGACATGATCCTCTACATAGAAAACCCTAAAGACTCTATCAGAAAATTACTAGAGCTAATCAATGAATATAGTAAAGTTGCAGGATATAAAATAAACACACAGAAATCCCTTGCATTCCTATATACTAACAATGAAAAAACAGAAAGAGAAATTAAGGAAACAATACCATTCACCATTTCAACAAAAAGAATAAAATACTTAGGAGTATATCTACCTATAGAAACAAAAGACCTATACATAGAAAACTATAAAACACTGATGAAAGAAATCAAAGAGGACACAAACAGATGGAGAAACATACCGTGTTCATGGATTGGAAGAATCAATATTGTCAAAATGGCTATTCTACCCAAAGCAGTCTATAGATTCAAAGCAATCCCTATCAAGCTACCAACGGTATTTTTCACAGAACTAGAACAAAGAATTTCACAATTTGTATGGAAATACAAAAAACCTCGAATAGCCAAAGTAATCTTGAGAAAGAAGAATGGAACTGGAGGAATCAACCTGCCTGACTTCAGACTCTACTACAAAGCCACAGTCATCAAGACAGTATGGTACTGGCACAAAGACAGAAATATAGATCAATGGAATAGAATAGAAAGCCCAGAGATAAATCCACGAACCTATGGACACCTTATCTTTGACAAAGGAGGCAAGGATATACAATGGAAAAAAGACAACCTCTTTAACAAGTGGTGCTGGGAAAACTGGTCAACCACTTGTAAAAGAATGAAACTAGAACACTTTCTAACACCATACACAAAAATAAACTCAAAATGGATTAAAGATCTAAATGTAAGACCAGAAACTATAAAACTCCTAGAGGAGAACATAGGCAAAACACTCTCTGAAATAAACCACAGCAAGATCCTCTATGACCCACCTCCCAGAATATTGGAAATAAAAGCAAAACTAAACAAATGGGACCTAATGAAACGTAAAAGCTTTTGCACTACAAAGGAAACTATAAGCAAGGTGAAAAGACAGCCCTCAGATTGGGAGAAAATAATAGCAAATGAAGCAACAGACAAAGGATTAATCTCAAAAATATACAAGCAACTCCTGAAGCTCAATTCCAGAAAAATAAATGACCCAATCAAAAAATGGGTCAAAGAACTAAACAGACATTTCTCCAAAGAAGACATACAGATGGCTAACAAACACATGAAAAGATGCTCAACATCACTCATTATTAGAGAAATGCAAATCAAAACCACAATGAGGTACCATTACACGCCAGTCAGGATGGCTGCTATCCAAAAGTCTACAAGCAATAAATGCTGGAGAGGGTGAGGAGAAAAGGGAACCCTCTTATACTGTTGGTGGGAATGCAAACTAGTACAGCCGCTATGGAAAACAGTGTGGAGATTTCTTAAAAAACTGGAAATAGAACTGCCATATGACCCAGCAATCCCACTTCTGGGCATACACACTGAGGAAACCAGATCTGAAAGAGACACGTGCAACCCATCTTCATCACAGCACTGTTTATAATAGCCAGGACATGGAAGCAACCTAGATGCCCATCAGCAGATGAATGGATAAGGAAGCTGTGGTACATATACACCATGGAATATTACTCAGCCATTAAAAAGAATTCATTTGAACCAGTCCTAATGAGATGGATGAAGCTGGAGCCCCTTATACAGAGTGAAGTAAGCCAGAAAGATAAAGAACATTACAGCATACTAACACATATATATGGAATTTCGAACGGTGGTAACGATAACCCTATATGCAAAACAGAAAAAGAGACACAGAAATACAAAACAGACTTTTGAACTCTGTGGGAGAAGGTGAGGGTGGGATATTTCAAAAGAACAGCATGTATACTATCTATGGTGAAACAGATCACCAGCCCAGGTGGGATGCATGAGACAAGTGCTCGGGCCTGGTGCACTGGGAAGACCCAGAGGAATCGGGTGGAGAGGGAGGTGGGAGCGGGGATCGGGATGGGGAATACGTGTAAACCCATGGCTGATTCATATCAATGTATGACAAACCCACCCCCCAAAAAAAAAAAAAAAAAAAAAAACCACAAAGCCCTCTGCAGAGGGCATGATGCAGGAAAAGGAATAATTTAAGTTCCTTTACATCTGACTGTCTTCATAGACAAATGTTTACATGGATGTAATTTATATTCATAATTTTGCTAAAATTTCATATTTTTAAATGCTAAAGTACTTAAATAAGGAGGCCAGTAGACTAGGTGACTCCAATGCTGTAGAAGTGGGGGCAATTTATTTGCTAAGTTGTGTCCAACACCAAGGATTATGGCCCACCAGGCTCCTCTATTGATGGGATTTCCCAGGCAAGTATACTGAAAGGTGTTGCCATCTCCTTCTCCAGAGGATCTTCCCAACCCAGGGATCAAACCTGGGTCTCCTGCATTGAAGGCTGTGTCTTTACTGACTGAGTCACCAGGGAAGAGGCCAATGCCCTGGTCGCCTTCAGCAAAACAATCAAACAAAAATCAAGGCCAGAATCAAGGAACCCAAATCCAAGAAAATAAAATGTAACAAAAACCAGTCATAGACAGCAAACAAGGCTTTCCTAAAGGAGGCAACTGCTCAAGCTATGGTCAAACAAATGATTGCTTTGCTTTGCTTTTCTTCTTCATTTCTACAAAAATCCTGCCCCAAGCTCCTATTAATGGAATACTCAACTACTTTTGGTTTGGCCACTGGCCTGTTTAAATTAATGTATACTCAAATTCTTAGAAATCTTCACCTGCCTCAATATATCTTTTAACAAAAAGAACACCTTCCACTTAAGTCTACTGATTTAATAAACATCAATGATGGGTAAATTATGTTGACAGTACAGGTTACAATAAAATTAAACATAAATAATGATATTTGGATCCAGGGATTGCATTTTGTTTCTCTGGCCTTCTTATAATGCTTTCAAAGAGATAAAATGTAATGGGTTCTCTAAGAAAGAAATGTTGTGATTTAAATCTACTGATCAAGGACAGGTCTTGCAGAAAATAAGATTTATGTAAAGCTTTGCATTTCATTTCCCTAACCAACTCTATTCTTCATTATTGTAGAACCTCTAGTCCATTTAAGGTGCCTAACATCTACCCTGTGTAACAGTTGCTATGGGAAATGATGGGTCTGAAAGAAGTAATTCACACTTCATTTTTCAGTTGGCATGTTCCTCATTTACAGATGGAAAATTCAAGCTCAAAGAATTTAAGATACATGAAAAGAAGAATCCCTGAGAATTTTGCATATTAATATTTATTTCTAAGTTTAGAAAGAGGAATCTTACTTCCTTGTTAAATTTCATTCCTATAAATATAAAATGCTTGCCCCAAAAGAGAAATGTATGTCTATTAATTCCACACCACATTCTATTTATGTAGAATCAAGCTGAACAATCATTAGACAACTTCCAAAATTCAGATTCTTAATTCTGTGTAAATAGCATAAACTTTGCCTTGTATGTGTGTTATTATTTAAGAGAAATGTAGAGATATGCTAAAACGTGTTCCACTGTACTTAAAATTAATGAAAGCTGACACAGTCCTTTAACCTGTTACAAATGAATTCAGTCCATTTCCCTCCATGTTACCCACAAGGTGAAGTGAAAGTGAAAATGCTCAGTCATGTCTGATTCTTTGTGACCCCACTGGCTGTAGCCCACTAGGCTCCTCTGTCCATGGGATTCTTCTGGCAAGAATACTGGATGGGGTTGCCATTTCCTTCTCCAGGGGGTCTTCCCAACCCAGGGATCAAACCCAGGTGTCCTGTATTGCAGGCAGATTCTTTACCTTCTGAGTCACCAGGGAAGCCCTCCCCACAAGGTGAGTTTATATTAAATGCTGAGCTCAAATTCAGATATACTGGGTTTAAAGAACTCCCCTAAATGATTAACTGCAAAGTTTAACAAGATATAAACAATCACTGGATGAAGCACAAGCTGGAATCAAGATTACCAGAAGAAATATAAATAACCAGAGATATGCAGAGGATACCACCCTTATGGCAGAAAATGAAAAAGAACTAAAGCGCTTGATAAAAGTAAAAGAGGAGAGTGAAAAAGTTGGCTTAACGCTCAATATTCAGAAAACTAAGATCATGGCATCCAGTCCCATCACTTCATGGGAAATAGATGGGGAGACAATGGAAACTGTGGCTGATTTTATTTTTTGTTGCTCCAAAATCACTGCAGATGGTGACTGCAGCCATGAAATTAAAAGACGCTTACTCCTTGGAAGGAAAGTTATGACCAACCTAGACAGCATATTAAAAAGCAAAGACATTACTTTGCCAACAAAGGTCCGTCTAGTCAAGGCTATGGTTTTTCCAGTGGTCATGTATGGATGTGAGTTGGACTATAAAGAAAGCCGAGTGCCGAAGAATTGATGCTTTTGAACTGTGGTGTTGGAGAAGACTCTTGAGAGTCCCTTGGACTGCAAGGAGATCCAACCAGTCCATCCCAAAGGAGATCAGTCCTGGGTGTTCAGTGGAAGGACTGATGTTGAAGCTGAAACTCCAATAGTTTGGCCACCTCACGCGAAGAGCTGACTCATTAGAAAAGACCCTGATGCTGGGAAAGATTGAGGGCAGGAGGAGAAGGGGACGACAGAGGATGAGATGGTTGGATGGCACCACCGACTCGATGGACATGGGTTTGGGTAAACTCCAGGAGTTTGTGATGGACAGGGAGGCCTAGCATACTGCAGTCCATGGGGTTGCAGAGTCGGACATGACTGAGTGACTGAACTGAAACAATCACTTCTTTCCCCTCCTGCAGCTTAAACATTTGAGTACACACACACAAACTAATATACTCTGAAGTCCTTCACAGAATCAGTCAAGTTCATAGATCTATAGTTTGTTGGATCTACTTTATGAGAAACCAAATGTTCACATCTTTACAGCAACACCGTTCTTCTTTGACTGCTTCAAATATTTCAGAATAAAATGTCCTTTCCTAGGTTGAGGTTGAGGTCCTTTCCTAGGTTCAGGTATCACTCTGTGGTGTAAACTACTGGGATAAGGAAGATGAAAATTATTTAGCATATGGAACTGTTTTTCCTAAAGACTCCTTACCTAACTTTCCTTTAAGTGCTCCTGAACGATCTCTTCTGAAAATCATTCTCAGAGAACTGAAAAATATTTGTGTATCCATCTTCTTTTTGACATCCGCTAACCATGCAGTTGTTTTATTAAATATTTTTCTAAGATGGAATGAGTAATAGCATCTATTTACACCATACAAAAGCTTCCCCAAGTTACTTTTTCTTGCTTTCAACATTTTCCAGAAGCCTTACTCTCAGCTATAGTAGTTTTACAGTATTCTGATAGAAAAAGAATGTTGTTTTGTGGTCTTTGTTGGTACTCTTTTACTCTTAGGCCCTTTTAAAAGCAATCCTATCAAAACCCCTTTTCAATTAATACCTCTTTCTTAACTTTATGTCCTTCCTAATCTGAGAAAATTACATTAATTCTGTGATATAGTTACTGTAGAATATTGCACTACTTCTACAGTAGATGTTTCCATTGGTTTAATGTAAAACCAAATATTGAGATGGGAAAAGCATTTGTTTTTCTGTAGATAAGAGTTCTTGGAGATAGAAACAGAGAGACAGGGAAAATGAAAGAATAGGATACAAGGACAAGATGAACCAGCTGTATAATTTTAAATAAACGAGTTAAACATTTTCTCTGGGCCACAGCATAAGAAGTCCCTGATATAGAAAAGGCATCAGTATCTTCAACAGGAAAATGAAGATTCAGATAAGATATGCTGCATAGATCCCGCCCCCCTCTCTAAAATTCTATAACTTTATAAAAATGCACTTGGCTGGCAGCTGTTAGCTTGGTGAAGGGAGTAAATAACCATGTGGTGTGACAAGAATTAAAATGGAAGACTGCAGAGAGAATTACGACGTGCTCACGAAGGCTGCCCTTAACAGTAATAACTGGCAATGTGTAGTCTCCTTACCGGGTGTGAAATATCTGCAGCTACTCATCACAGAGTCCCCTCTCTGGGAAGCTGTCAGAATAAAAAACAGTCCTAACTGTTTTGAAATATAATAACTCTAGTTAATATGCTTCCCTGATCTGACAAGCCCTGATTTATGATGTTAACTGAGGATTAGATATCAGCAAGCAATCCTAACGTTTAGTGCTGCACTTGAGAGAGAATCATGCAAGTGACCCTGTGGCAGCTTCGGTGATTTGCATACATCCAAGGCAACAAGTTATGGGATGGCTAGAAAATGGTCTCATTTTAATTTTTAATGTTTTCACACATTGAAAATCAAAATGATTATTAAGATATTAATTTAAAATATGCATATATTTGAATATAGTCCTGCTTTTTTTCCCCTGAAGTTTCATGATTTTGACAAGATTTACTGTTCCCCCTGAAAAAGATACCATTTATTAATCCACTATTGTCAAAGAACAAATTTATATTAATGTACCTGCTACTTCTACTTTCTTAATTAACTGAGATGTCAGAAGCTGTAAAGGATAAGGGAAGGAAACATATTTCTCTATGGAGATTATTAGTGGAATAAATAAACTTCACAGTTAGAGGTCTTAGTTTCTCCGACCAAGAAATGCCTCCCTGGGTGGTGTGGTTGGGAAGGTGAACAGTGTAGTTAATATTCCAAGAGGACACATATTGAAAGAATATCTTATGATAGAAGAAAGAGGTTCTGCCTTGTTAGGAGTTTTCCCGATGCTGAGCCATCCTAATTGAAACCTGCAGAGTATGGAGTCGGCTTGTGTATTTGGTCTACAGTCAGAATGGGATTAAATAAATCAGTAAATTTCAAGAGTGACAGCAGAAAATCAGGATTTGGATTTTCTTAGAAAAGAGCATTTATAGCTTTGACTTCTTTGGAGAATAAAATTATTTAAAATATCTAATGAACCTATGGGTTTTCTCTTGTATATAAAATTACAGCTAAAATAATATTTCTATAGTTCTACATATATTTTTTTTTGGGGGGGGGGGCGAGAATGACCAAACCAGTCTTTGCAGGCCTATCAATTTGTTTCTTAATCTATGTATTCTCAACAAAAATTAATTACTGTAAGCCATTAAAACATTCAGATTTGGGGTATACCGATTGGTAATTTGAAAGTAGCAGCAGGAAAATGCTTAAGATAATTATAAACAAAAGATAATTATAAACAACTCAAACTAAACTATAAACAAAGGTTAGAAAAAAGGAGAGAAAATCTTCAATATCTTTTTCTGCCATTTTTCATAATCTTATGAGCAGATAAAGCAGAAGATTTAATAAGCTATTCCAAATAAATGACATTATTTCATTAACATGTCATTAAAATGGGCATTCAGCCTATTAAATAGAGAAGGTTCTGCTATCACACTGTCAAAATTATCAGAAAATTGAATCATTCTACCCCAAAGGTTCCAATTTTAAGTAAACATTAAATATCAACTTTAAATAGACAATCTATAAAGGAACGATATGTTGAAATGAACCAGTCCATTCAAACCATACTTATTCTCTACCGACCCACTTTTAGGTTTGAATAGTTAATAGACAAAATCTGAATTCAAGGAATATCTCCATAATGCTCCATTATGACTTCATTTATTGTAATCATAGAAACTTAACAATTAGGTTGGAAAGTAGCACATTAGTGCTTATCTGTTGTCTTTCACTGAGCATGTAGTCTAACACAGAGCCTATAAGTACAATAAATGCCTTGCACTCCTTATTAAGAATTATATCAAACAAAAACAACTTTAAATGAATAATCAATTACAAATTATTCAGCCTCACTTTTTCATTTTGAAGAGTTTAAATGTCATCCATAAAATATTTCATCTTTCTGGAAATCCTTAACTGGATTAGTAACTTTTAGAAGAAAAAGGATAGGGAAAAATGGACTACAACTGAAAAGTATGTTTTATAATAAATATTATTCCTTAAAAAAGACAAATATATTTTTGACACCACGATCTCAGTAAAAGTCACTTAAGCTTTATCACTTCACATACCTGAACACAATGTGGTTTCACTATGAATTTACTTGTAAAAACAAGAAGCCATGGGATCTTATGAATTAGAATTACTAGAAACAAAACCAAACAGCATTTTTCCAAGGTGTGTGCATATATTTCTAAACACATTTTTAAGGAAAACAGATTCAGGTCACACAAAAGTACTGATGAATTTTTCCTAGTTACCAAAAACCATTAACCTACCTTACAACAAAAGGTAGTAACTGTGTCTCTGACTAGTTTATTGTTTGAATAAATTAGTACTTGAACACTTCAGTGAAATAAGAGTTTGTTATAGATTCATAATTCACTGTAATTATTTTCCTTTTAAAAAACACTAAAAGCTAATCCATATTTTAGAACTAAGGCAAAATGAAGAATGCAGATGGGAAACACTGAGAAATTTATTTTGATTTGCAGTAGTCAACACATATTCTTCTTTTCCAACTGAGATAAAGTAGCCATTAAAATTATTTGTTGATGGTATTGCAGACAATTACAATAACATTTTCTGGTGTTAATGTACAGCCACCTTGTAATTTATAGACTAATGCTAGTGGTTGTCTTGGAAAAGGATAAGCCTACATGACAAGGAAAATCTCATGGAAAACTTTAAAATTTTAAAACAGCTATGTACATATTATGCTTAAGTAAACATGTAATTTAATTTCTTTAATAAATAAAAAATAAAAAATATCTTAACTGCCATAGCTTTTTTTAATTTTCTATAATCACTGGCTACTGTGTTCTGCCACTATGCAGAAATCACGTCCTCAGGAACATTATCTACAGAGTCATTCAGAATGGAACTGAGTTTTTGAGAAATTACTTTAGGAGGGTCAAACTAGATATTTTTCTAATTTAGTATATTCACTATCACATTGCTATTACATCAAGGATGGTGAGGAACAATCTTTGCTAAGTTTAAAAATATCTAATCAGTATTTAAACCTATCAAACCACACCCACTTTGGTGTTCCTCTGCTGAAAAAAACATTCACTATATTCATATCTTTAAAAAAAAAATCCACCTGAATCATTGAAAGAATATATCACCATATTGAACTTGTACTTTTATAAGTAAAGATAATGAAATTGTAGGTGCATGAGTGCTTGTAAAGTAATTCTTACAATTCTCCAAGCCAGGCTTCAACAATACATGAACCGTGAACTTCCAGATGTTCAAGCTGGTTTTAGAAAAGGCAGAGGAAGCAGAGATCAAATTGCCAACATCTGTTGGATCATCGCAAAAGCGAGAGTTCCAGAAAAACATCTATTTCTGCTTTATTGACTATGCCAAAGCCTTTGACTATGTGGATCACAATAAACTGTGGAAAATTCTGAAAGAGATGGGCATGCCAGACCACCTGAGCTGCCTCTTGAGAAACCTGTATGCAGGTCAGGAAGCAACAGTTAGAACTGGACATGGAACAACAGACCAGTCCAAATAGGACAAGGAGTATGTCAAGGCTATATATTGTCACCCTGCTTATTTAACTTATATGCAGAGTACATCATGAGAAATGCTGGGCTGGAGGAAGCATAAGCTGGAATCAAGATTGCCGGAAGAAATATCAATAACCTCAGATATGCAGATGGCACCACCCCTATGGCAGAGAGTGAAGAGGAACTAAAAAGCCTTTTGATGAAAGTGAAAGAGGAGAGTGAAAAAGTTGGCTTAAAGCTCAACATTCAGAAAACTAAGATCATGGCATCCGGTCCCATCACCTCATGGGAAATAGATGGGGAGACAATGGAAACAGTGTCAGACTTCATTTTTTGGGCTCCAAAATCACTGCGGATGGTGACTGCAGCCATGAAATTAAAAGACGCTTACTCTTGGAAGGAAACCTATGACCAACCTAGACAGCATATTAAAAAGCAGAGACATTACTTTGCCAACAAAGGTCCGTCTAGTCAAGGCTATGGTTTTTCCAGTGGTCATGTATGGATGTGAGAGTTGGACTATAAAGAAAGCTGAGCACCAAAGAATTGATGCTTTTGAACTATGGTGTTGGAGAATACTCTTGAGAGTCCCTTGGACTGCAAGGAGATCCAACAAGTCCATCCTAAAGGAAATCAGTCCTGGGTGTTCATTGGAAGGACTGATGTTGAAGCTGAAACTCCAATATTTTGGCCACCTCACGGGAAGAGTTGACTCATTAGAAAAGACCCTGATGCTGGGAAAGATTGAGGGCAGGAGGAGAAGGGGATGACAGAGGATGAGATGGTTGGATGGCATCACCAACACAATGGACATGGGTTTGAGTAAACTCCAGGAGTTGTTGATGGACAGGGAGGCTTGGCATGCTGTGGTTCATGGGGTCGCAAAGTCAGACACGACTGAGCGACTGAACTGAACTGAACTGAACTGATGAGTGCTTGTTTAAAAGAAAGAGATAAAGGGAGGCAGAGAGAATATTTAAGAAATCTTCATAAATATTAAGGCAAAATATTCCATTAATTTATCAAAGGTTTGTTACAGAACATTAAATATGGTTCTAGTTTGCTTGCCAATTCCAACAACCATCGTTGCCTGCTTGCATATTGAAGACCTACTTGAAGAGTGTTAGATGAGGCAGATTTCCTCAGCCAAAATCAAGATGATCGAGATCACACCAACAGAAGACCATTTATTGGCAATTACATATGACAGAAATTAACCTGCATAGGTAGCAGAGTCAAAAATAAGGGCTTATTAAGTTGCATCTTAGATTTGGGAGGTTGTGACGTAGAGGCAATCACTCTAGACTGAGTGTCCGGTGAAAAAGGAGGCAGGCCTGACTCAGCAATTAGTTCTGTTCACTCTGGAGAATTTACTAAACCTCTCCATGTCTCATGGATAGCATTTTGCTTATTAGGATTAATACACTATCCAATCTTTAAATATTGCAGGAGGTTATAAAACAACTCAATATAAAATGGCAAATTCAAAATTAGAAATGGCAGAAAACATAAACAGTAAAACCAGTGACATATGGTAGTTACCAGGTCTTAAAGTAGGTAATCTATTGATAAAGCAGTTTTTAAAACATCAGTTCTATTGCCTCCAAGATTAATGGGGAATCAAATGGGTGAAAATTTTTGCAAAGAACAAAGTTCTATGCAGTTAAAATGTAGGGGCTTTGCATTTCACAGAAAATGAAACATTGAAAATGAAAAGACTTTATTCACCTTAATCCTTGTCAGTATCTTTTTTGGACTTAAATTCCTAAATGTATGACTATCAATTAAACATGTCATGATGAATTCCTTGTCATACAATTTATACAGCTTGTCATGTCTGGCTCTGCGACCCCATGGACTGCAGCCCGCCAGACTCCTTTGTCCATGAGGATTCTCCAGGCAGAATATTGGAGTGGGTTGCCATGCCCCCCTCCAGGGGATCTTCCCAACCCAGGGGTCAGACCCAGGTCTCCCACATTGCAGGTGGATTCCTTACCATCTGAAACACCAAGAAAGCCCAATAGTATTGAAGTGGGTAGCCTTTCCCTTCTCCAGGGGATCTTCCCAATCCAGGGGTCAGACCCAGGTCGCCCACACTGCAGGTGGATTCTTTACTATCTGAGACACCAGGAAAGCCCAATAATATTGGAGTGGGTAGCCTTTCCCTTCTCCAGGGGATCTTCCCAACCCAGGAATGGAACTGGGGACTCCTGCACTGCAGGCAGATTCTTTACCAGCCAAGTTTCCAGGGAAGCCCTTAAAGCCCACTACCTCAATTAATTTCCACATTATTTAACTTTTAAACAGTTAGTTGCTAAATTTAAACATGCTACTATTTGTCTGAAACAAAGTGAAAGTGTTAGTCTCTCAGTCCTATCTGACTCTTGGCAACCCCAAAGACTGGAGCCCACCAGGCTTCTCCATGAGATTCTCCAGGCAAGATACTGGTGTGTGTGGCCATTCCCTTCACCAGGGGACCTTCACAACCCAGGGATTGAACCCAGGTCTCCTGCATTGCAGGCAGATTCTTTACCTTCTGAGCCACCAGGGAATCCCACCATTTGTCTGACTAATCAATTAATAATGAATCAAACCTTCTGAGGTCTTCACAGAGGACAGCAATGCATTCACTAACTTATCTTCCTCACCACCACACATACTAAAAGAAAATGCATTCCCTGCAGTTAGCTGATAAAGTATATTTGGGGTGGAAAGAATGACCACCCTGAAAATGTCCACATCCTAATCCCAGAACCTGTGAATGTTCCCTTACATGGCAAAAGAGACTTTGCAGAAATGATTAGGAATCTTGAGATGGGGAGCACAGTAATGGAGTGAACTCACTGTAACAGCAGGGGTCCTTATAAAGGAAAAAGGGAAGTAGGTAATTCAGATGGAAATATAATGGAACAGATAGAGACTGAGAGAGAGGAATGTAAAGATTCTACGCAGCTGACTTTGAGAATGGAGGAAGGGACCATGAGCCAAGGAATTACAGATGACCTTTAGGGGCTGGAAAAGAAAAGCACAATGACTCTCCAATCCTCAAGACAGAACACAGCCCTGCTGACATCCCACTTTTAGCCCAGTAAGACTTCTGAACTCTAAAACCATGAGTTAACACATTTGCATAATTTGTCACCAATTCTGTGGTGATTTGTTATAATAGCAGTAGGATATTAATGTAGCAATGGTCAAAGATATGGGCTTCCCTGGTGACTCAGACGGTAAAGAATCTGCCTGCAACACAGAAGACCCAGGTTCAATCCCTGGGTCAGGAAGATGGCCCCCAAAAAGGCAACGGCAACCCACTCCAGCATGCCCTTTGAAGTCAGACCACCCTGTCTTGAAATTTTGAAAAGTCACACAAAGATTTTTGGCATTGCTTTCATCATCTGTAACATGGTTTGATAACAGTATTTACCTTATAAGGTTATGCTTAGGCTCAAGTGAGAAAATATATGTCTAATGCTTTGCATAGTGTCTGGGATAGTAAATGCACAAGAAACATGACTTGTGTTTCCATAGACTTTTCCCCAAATATTCAGTAGAACTAGTTTCCTCCCCTCCATCATGATGAGGGTGGTAGGAAATGAGACTTGTACTTGTATCCATAGGTACATAGAGTCAAGGCTCTGTGCATTTGTATGAATATGGATTTTGAAAGTGGACAATCATGGTTTCCAAATTCCAGATTTTTTGCTCATCAATTGGATAATCCTGATCAAAGAGATTCACCTTCTCTGAAGTTTAGCTTTTTTTAATCAGTGATTTTTACAAAATGAACATCCATCCCTCATAGATTTGCTCCTAAGTTTCATTCAAAGTGTCTAACACACACACACACACACACACACACAAATGTCTAACACAACTTGTGTCTGGAGAACAGAACTGATTGTACTTATTAAATATGAATTTTCTCACCATAAATTCATACTCAGCCTTATTCATTTAAACACCCTGAAGCACGTATCCAAGGTACAGTACATTCACATAGATAAAGATATGGAAGCCCAGAGAAATGATTTCAATACTTGATTTTATTTCTGTTTTCAAGCCAAGGGTTTTTTGTTTTTTTTTTTTTCACTAAATCACATTTGGCTAGAATATTAACCAATCATCCAAAGAATTAAGGCAAATCAGTTAACAAGGCCTCTTGAATGTTGCTGATTTTTACCTCCTGCTAAAAACTGGGACATTTTAGATATTGTAGTGCCATGAATAATTATATAACACAACTTCTGACAGATGTTTTTAAAATACCATCAGTTTTACATGAAATTTATTGGAGATTGCAATTAAAAACACAATAGTTTAAAATAGCAAATGCAATGCCATCAAAGTTTTATTCTCAAGGAAGATAATTATTTGTTTTCTAATTCTGAAAGCTAGTGCTATTGTTAAATATGCATTAAATACAAATCCACTGTCCTAAGTTCTCCTGACCCTACATTTGTTTTGAGCTGACAACCTCAAAAGGTAATCGTAGACATAGATTTGGCAGGCATCCCAGCACAGAAAAAAGGATGTATGGATTAAAACTGCTCTGCATTCTGGTCACAAACAGCACACTAGCAACATGACAACTAAGAATTTTACATCAGAAAGAATCTATTGTTCTCTGAATTGCATTAAATGCTTGTGATTAAGTCAAAGTATACCTCGACCACTGTCACAGTTTCATCTGAAAAATATAACTATTAAAGTCTGGGTAGTGCAGAAGTCAAATAGGATAAAAATGAAAACTCTAAATATTTGTGTAAAAGCACATCTTTGTTAATGAAAATTATGATTTTTGAAATCAAAGAGTATGAGTGTGTATTTATGGGTTATGACATAACCTTTATACGGAAGCTACATTTTTACTTATTTCACTATGGTTTTAAGTCCACACCTCAAGATAACCAAAAAAAAAGCTATATTTTAATTCAATTGAGTGCTCTTAGTAATTTGTTTTGTGCTTATTGAATTTTAATACTAAAACTAATTCTAAGCACTCACTTGGGTGAAAAATATAGATTATATACCTCTGAAGATAGATTCCATAATTTAAAAAAATTTATTACAACATTAAATGTTACACACAGAAATATACACATATTGTTTTGTTTCTCTAAACTCTAATAGAATATTAAGTACAATCAGTAGATTCATATAAAAAAATACTGACTTATGTATAACAGAATTAGTATAGATATGTCATATATATATTATACGTTGGTACTGCAAAATACAGAAGGTTATTTGGGCATGTTGTGTAAAGTGGAGGGGTGCTCATCTAGCATCGTCTGCATTCACCGTCTCATTTTAATTCAGTTAAGGTAGTCTGTGCTGCAGTTGTCTGTCCCTGATTACATTCAGGCTGCACACCAAAGTTTTCTGACAATAACGATGAGATGCTGGAAGATTAAGTACAACTGCAACAACAAAGTGACCTCCAATATGACTCCAAATCATTTAGATTAAAGGTCTGCTTGGGAAATGTGAATCACTGTGTTTGGTTTTCACTCAAAAGAGCTGGTCAGACCTCATAAAAGAATCTGATAAGTAAATACATTTCATACAAAATAATTTTTTGAATTGGATTACGATTTTAACATTATTTGTTCAATAACAAAATGAATAGAGTTGGGAGACTTGCGTCATTTCTAATGAGAGCAAGAACAACAAATTCAGTACATGTGAAAAATGGCAAAACTGTAATGCAATCAACAAGCCAACGAACATAAGAAATATTTTAGCAAAGACCTCATTCACTCTAAAAACTTAAGATATAAATACAATTCAAAGAAAAGACCATCATAAGGAAATTATGTATTAATATTTAGTATCTTCACTTTGGTATATTAAAAGTATTGAAATAACTAGGTAAGTAACATATGTAATACAGGATTTCCTCTCTGATTAATTATAAGGCAGCATGGAGGGCTCAAACAATGCGTCCATTTGTGATATGATACCTTTGACACATCTGTAATCTGAACTCACTGTAGTGTGTTAAACTGGAGAAAGTATTTTTATTCATAGTTTTCCCTTTGCAATAAAGCAAACTTGAGATAAATATATGCTCTCATTTCCACAACTGAAGAAATAATTATAAAACTGACAGCAGAAAAACCAAATACTCGGATGAAACTATGTTTCAGCATTATTTCTTATTTACAAATTATTTACATGTAAGACAGTTTGGTGATAATTATATGATGGAGAAGGAAATGGCAACCCACTCCAGTATTCTTGCCTGGAGAATCCTCATGGACAGAGGAGCCTGGCGGCCTGCAGTCCATGGGGTCACAATGAATAGAACACAACTGAGTGAATGAACACGCACACACACACACTACCATTTGATCGGAACAGTCTACTTAAGTGCTTTCTCCAGAAAAGACTTAAAGTTCCTTGAGGGAAAAGACAAAGTTTTATTTATCTTTATAAGCCTGACTTACATCATAGTGCTTATCAAAACAACTGGTAAATAGTTGATTCTCCAAAGATGTCTTAAATAAATACAGACTTCAACTCACCTTATCTATCAATGGGAAATGTAAACTAATACTTGTCCCAGATTGTCTGTGGTCAATAAAAAAACTTAGAACTTATTAAGAAAATAAGAAAGTTATCAAAGTTAAACATTGCTATAGAATGAAAGAATGTGTCCTCCACCCATTAAACTCACATGTTGAAATCCTAACCTCTGGTGAGATCATATATTAGGGGTGAGACTTTTGGGGAGTGGTTAGATCCTGGGAGTGGGACACCCATTAGTCCCCTTAAAAAAGAGAGGCCAGTGAGCATCGCAGCCTGTTCTTACAGTGAGGACACAGCAAGAAGATAACGGTCTCTGATCCAGTAAGCAAGCATTCACCAGACGCTGAATCTGAGGGCACCTTGATCTTGGATTTCTCAAGATTTCACGAGAATTTTCCATTCTGAGCATTTATTTGCACACTTGAAAAATCATCTGCACCTTCTTCTCTCACCTCTTCCTTGTCTCAGACAAACCCTAGCTATGTCCAGACAACTAGTCTATTTGCCTTTAACACAGTGTTAGGAAATAATCAGTCTGAACCTTGCTTATTTCCAGGTAGTAGGCAACCCACTCCAGTATTCTCACCTGGAGAATCCCCATGGACAGAGGTGCCTGGAAGGCTGAGTCCATGCGGTCACAAAAGGTCATCGATGACCGAGAAAAAAAAAACAGCGCAGCACGTGCTAAGTCTCTGTCTTCGCCACCCTCACCACGCTTCTGGGATAAGGCCAGAGTCACAGGAACACGTTATGAGTTCTCAGTACTCTCAGCTGGCTTCACTGCTAGCCCAGAAGGAAATGAATACGTCTACAATGCCGGAGACCCAGGTTCGATCCCTGGGTTGGGAAGATCCCCTGGAGAAGAGAAGGGCTACCCACTCCTCTTCAAACTGATTTCTCGGCTTTAACTTGTCTACCTATCATCTGTTAACATATAGAGGCTGTCCTTGAACTTACCTTTATCTTCACATCATTTGCCCTAAAGCGTTATCAATTTGCTCAACATTCTTCCGCCAAGACTTTGCCTGGACTTGTGGATAAACTCTATACTCTGCAACTCACCCACCCTGGACCGATTTCACTCTGATTCACAACAGCTCATATCTCCAGTGTACCCAGTTCACTGGTTCCTTCCTATCAACACTGCATTCATGGCTCTGGAAGTATAGTAGCAATTCTTTCTTTTGCTTTTAAAATGTACCCCCTTTGTGGGAAAATAAATATTCATACTGTAAAACAAATCTCTGGAGAATTAAATATACTAGTTTGATTCCAAGTAAAATTCACACATTTATTTAGGATGCAGTAAAGACTTTCATCTTTAGTAAAAATGATTTCAGTATTTTAAAAGATAGAAATTGAATTCCTTCAATCAATCACAAACTATTAAAGAAAAAGTGGCACACTCAGTATTTTGGATATGTGCTTTCTGATATAAAGGTACTGTCACTTATGGAGACATAAATCATATTAAGCCCATCTACTTTTAAACTTTTAAATCTTTTCCCTTTGGAATAAAAGACTACAATGGATAGTTCGACAAAATATTAGAGATAATACTGTGGCACATTTAAAATACCTTTACAAACCACATGGAATTCTGACCTAACACAAAAATTTTCCCCCAATATACACTATTTAAGGTTTTTCTGCTTAAGTCAAAACATTAATTTAGACCAAGTTAAACTATTTGCTAGTTGAATTGACAAGTCACTTATTCCTTTAAGATGTGTATATATATATATATTTAATTTTCATTTGAAAATCAGGATGTTGATTAAAATAATTGCAAGTCCTTCCCTTAAAAAGAAATATTCCAGGTCCATCTGGTTTTTGCTTTTGCTTTTTTTTTTTTTTTTTACAGAAATTCTCGGAAAACACAAAATCTAACTATCTTGCTTGCTTTAGGGGAGAAATTTGTGAGTAAGAGCAAGATGTCTCACCCCAACAGTCCTTGGTATCATAAAGAAACTGCTATGCTGCAGGTGGCAGAATAAAACTGTTTGATTTTCTAGCTTTTCTTAGTCTGAGACTTATTTTCACTGTGTTGTTTCTATCGAATTCTCAGCACTTTGTGCACACCCATATAATCAAATTGCATTCACAGCGTGATATCACATTTTGTCACTTATAAGGAAATATCACATATTCTTTGTATTATTGCTTTGAGAATAACTGTATTATTGCTGATGCTAGATAGTAAATCCCTTGAGAAAATGATCCGGGGATTATACATGTTTCTCTTACCCATAGGGTTCAATGACTGCACAAAGAAACAATTTGACAAATAGGAATGACTGAAAGAAACAGAAGCCCAAATTCTCAAGGATACATTTGTTAACTTTTCTTCTTTATTCACCATTTTAAACTATGTTTTACCACTTTGTCTTAATACAAAATACTGAACTATCTAAAACACCCCTGGAGAAGGGAAAGGCTACCCACTCCAGCATTCCAGGCTGGAGAATTCCATGGACTGTATAGTCCATGGAGTAGCAAAGAGTTGGACATGACTAAGAGACTTTCACTTTCACTTACAAATGATAAACACTAAATAATATTTACATCTTTGAATTATATTTATATATGTTTATATGTGCAAATGATATTATAGATTAACAAAACATGCTATGCACTAGACACTTTCCAAGGATGCTTATAAGAAACAGTACTATTAAAAAATTTTCTGGGGAATTCTATCGTGGTGCAGTGGCTAAAACTTCACGCTCCCAATACAGGGGGCACGGTTTCGATCCCTGGTCAGGGAACTAAATAAACAGTTCTACATGCCACAATTAGGGCTTCCCAGGTGGCGCTAGTGGTAAAGAACCCGCCTGTCAATGCAGGAGATGTAAAAGATGTGGGTCTGAGTGTTGAGTTGGGAAGATCCCCCCTGGTGAAGGGAATGACAATCCACTCCAGTATTCTTGCCTGGAGAATCCAATGGACAGAGGAGCCCCACAGGTGGGCTACGTCCATAGGGTCACAGAGTCAGACACATCACAACTAAGACCTGATGCAGCCAAATAAATAAATAAAAATATATTTTTTAAAAATTCTGGAACTTTCCTAAAACCAGTATGAAAGCTATCATCTATTAACCTGTTTAAAATTATGACTTAAAAAGACCACATAATAAATTAGTTTTAATCTTCCTTTTGATTCATAGTATGGTTTCTACAGTTGATAATAAAAATTAAATAACCCATCTTCCCTTTATTCAGTTTACCCAGTAAACTCTGAACTAAACATAACTTTAAAGGGAACAACACAGTTAGTTTAGATTTTTATGTCATTAAATACCCTGTTCCATAGACTCATTTAGATTTTTAAGAGTACTATGGCACATACATACTTTCACAGTATGACCACAAATAAATGTGAACATCTGCAGACAAAAAAAAAAAAAAAAAAACAAACTCAATCCATTCTAAAGTAAATTGAATAATTAGGAATATTTTATTTTAAATGATAAATATTTTTATGATGGTTGACTTCTATTTTGCTTTTGGTATTGTTATACAGGTTATTCAATTTTTGTAAGATATATATTCATATGCAAGTCACTTCTGACTTTCTGATCTTTTCCCTGTTAAACTGAAAAATGAGGTGCTGTAACTGTTTCATCAGGTAAAACATTAAAATTAATCAATAACAGATTACTCAGAAACTATTAATACTCTATAATATTACATGAACATACATGAGCTATTTAAAATAAATGATGCTGAATTTTGCAATTATATCAAAATACATTATACATGACTGTTCTTTAGACAAAAATTTGTCAGAATAAATTAAGTGGTATAAATATTAACTAATATAACAGTTTAGCACAAAATTCAAATAACATTTATCTGGATAGTGCCATTTGAAAAGTCATTCCACACTTTTTATAACTGAAATCGGTTTTGCTATAGAGCATTTAGGAACAGGAAAAAAAAAAACTGAATTTATTTAGGTAGGCTGGACATACATATAAGTACCTAAAGGTCAGCTTCTGAGTTTTTGACTATTACATTTACTTGCTATCTTCTCTGAAAATTTGTAAGAAATATTATTAACAAGGTGAAACGTAAATATCTTTTATTAAGTTACAAATAAACTATTGAGCTAATATACAGAGGGAAATCACATATTTAAATATATTTATTAAGAATACATTGTCAAAGCACTTAGAGGCAAATTTGATTATGTTTCCACTAAAACTATTCTAATCAGATAAAAGTGTATATTCATCTTTAAAAATTTTAAGAGTATTTATTCCATAACTTTCACAGTAAGTATAATTTGCTTATTTATAACAGCTCCCACAGATATTTATTTTTTAACTCAATTTTTTGATACAGTTTTTGTGTTTCTACTCTGAATATAATAACAACATGAAAGCATTATTTATTTTGTTTAGTAACTATTTCTGAGCATCCACTTTGTGCAACACATAACATAAAACTTGTCTCTAACTACAATCTGATTTAAAAGACAAGATTAGTGAAATCATATCACTTAAAATAACCCAGAAATAATGCAGGACTGTATGAGAGTACATGTCAAAATAAAGAGGACTTATCCAAATTCTAGTTTATACCAGACAAAGAAAGGTGGTTTGGGGCAATTAACGAAGGCTTCAAAGCAGAGTATACGTCAAATATATCTCAAAAAGGCTGGGGAAGAAGAGAGACAGATTTCAAAACTGAAATAGGTCTTGAGCTTCATTTTATGTGATAAACTGAGGTAGGTGTGTTAGAGGAACCACTGCTGAAACTGCCCACCCTGGCCGGGTGCCATAGTGGTCAGACACCACAGTCCCCACTGCATGCCTTACCTCAAACGGGAGGTACTGGGAAGGAACAGGAACTAACAAGCTACCATCAACCGGAAGAACTTGGGAAAGTTCAAAGGCAAAGAGCAGATGCCAGTCTGTATGTCCTACCGACCTCCCAGAATCCTCCTCCCTGGAATCCATTTTGGCTGATCAACGCGTGCACCACCAGCAAGGACCCTGGGTCAAAGTGATTGTTCAGAGACAACCCAGAAAGTAACCCTAGCACCATGAAATCCAAGACTGGGCTCCATGTGGCAGAGCAGTTCTGGGTTTCCTTACCCTAGTTCTCCACCCTAGGGCCCCTTCCCAATACAGTCTTTTGCTCTGTCAACATGTGTGTCTCCTTGGACAATTCATTTCCAAGTGCTAGACAAGAGCCCACTCGGGCCTAAAAGGGGTCTCCCTTCCTGCAACAAGTGGAGAGAATTTTAAAAGCTATCTCTAAAAATTATTCTGAGATTTCAAATGGAGGGATCAAATCAATCCTACTTTTTGTAAACATAGTAATCACTATTTACTCAATTTTCTCTCCTCTCATGTATTTCCATTTCTCTCTTACATGTCTACATATTTAGACTTTATCACCTTGCAGATCTCTAAACCATGCCACCTGTCATTTTCCACCCATTGAGCCAAGCCAGTCATCCATTGCTTGCCTGGATGGCAAGAGTTGAGAGTCAAAAACTCATTATCGGCTCTCAATTTTCAAACAGCACTTTTAGCTAGAGCATGGCAGAATGAGTTGAATGTTAAAAATCTGAGAGTCAAAATTCAGTCTTTTTGAAAGAAAGCAAAATTTTCATGGCAAGTATTACTTTAAATATCAATAGCTAAAGATTTTATAAGAAACGATCCCTAAGATGAAAAGGATGAATGCTATAAGAACAGTTTCTTATTTCCTGAAAAGAGAAAAATGCAACTAGTTGTTGGGAAGGATGAAAGCAGAGATTGTTAAGTATCTCTTACAGCAGGGGTCCCAAACTCCAGGGCCACAAACTGGTATTGGTCCATGGCCTGTCAGGAACTGGGCCACATAGCAGGAGGTGAGTGGTGAGCAGCGAAGCTTTATCTGTATTGACAGCTACTCCCCATCACACTTCCCTGTGGCTCAGATGGTAAAGCGTCTGCCTACAATGCAGGAGACCCGGGTTCAATCCCTGGATCGGGAAGATCTCCTGGAGAAGGAAATGGCAACCCACTCCAGTGTTCTTGCCTGGAAAATCCCATGGATGGAGGAGCCTGGTAGGGCTACAGTCCATGGGGTTGCAAAGAGCTGGACATGACTGAGAGAGTTCACTTTCCCCATCACTCGCATTACTGCCTGAGCTCAGCCTCCTGTCAGATCTGCGACAGCATAATAAATGTAATGCACTTGAATCATCCAGAAAGCATCCTCTCAACCCCTCCCTGTCCATGGAAAAAGTGTCTTCCACGAATCAGGTCCCTGACAAAAAGGTTGGGGACTGCTGTCTGAGAGGGTTCCCTCTTCCTTCCCTGTGTTGTCACTTTTGGAAGGACCCAGAAGGCAACTGGGCAGCTCATCCTATCATCTGTTCCATCATAATCTCTACTCCCACCACCACTGACAGACTTGAGAGCACCATCTACAAGCCTGGAGCACCAGAATGACTGACTCCAGCAGGGAACAAAGATGACAGAGAAGTCCAGTTGACCACAGAGGGGTCAAATTGTACTCCTCCCCCAAGTCTGACTTCTCCAATGTGGAAGTGCTTTAACATATGTTCTCTAACATGCAGATATTAGAGAAGAATACATTATCACTGAATCACCTTGGGTGAGGGAAGAGGGTATTGAAGGTCACTAAAGCTTCAACCAAGAAACACAAATGCCTAGGCTATAGGTCAGGAGCATAACTAGCCAGCTCATGAGAAAGGAACTGCTAATCCTCTGAGTTTAACCAGAACCAGTGGGAGAGGAGGTGAAGCCGTGTTCAGTACTGTGAGAAACACACACACTGACCACACGGACCACGTGGAATGCCAACAGTACAGACACTGTGCAAAGTCCAGGTGGAAACAGAGTTTTGCTTGAGTTGAGGATGGAGATGAGTAGAGGCTGACCTCCCTGGTGCCTACAATGTGCAAGACCTTGGTTCAATCCCTGTGTCAGGAAGATCTCCTGGAGAAGGAAATGGCAACCCACTCCAATATTCTTCCCTGGAGAATCCCATGGACAGAGGAACCTGGTAGGCTATAGTCTATGGGGTCACAAAGAGTCAGACACGACTGAGCAACTTCATTTTTCTATGAGTAGATGGAAAAGAAAAGAAAAACAAAAACATAAGCTTATAGCTAAACCGATACAAGAAGCTGAGTCAAGTTGAGAGATGAGGGGTGAAGTCAAGGAGAGCAGAAAACAGCCCTGAGAGGGAGACCCAATTTTGCACTGGATTCAGGAAGGATTGAGGGAAGGTGGAAAAGGGAGTGGCAGAGAATGAGATGGTTTGACAGCATCACTAACTCAAAGGACATGAATTTGAGCAAAGTCTGGGAGAGAATGAAGGACAGAGGAGCCTAGAGAGCTGCAGTTCATGGGGTCCCAAAGAATCGGACAGGATTTAGCGACTGAACAACAACAAGTAATAAACTGAGCTCCTCAGCTGTGGAGCTCTGCACCATGATGGAAAACAGCTAAGAAAGAGGAACACGCATGCTGGATACCATCAAAACCTCAAATGCCAAACTTTCCAACTGCCATCTGCCTTAGCAAACTGTGGGAAAACTAAACAGAATGTGGGCAATGGCAACATAATAATGGAGCTTTCCAAAAGTAATAACTGCCTCAAAAATAAACATTCTGACATCTTCTCAGGGCACTGTTTCTCATCGGGCTAAATTCCCTTTGGAAAATTTTTGAAGAAGCTTGGTTGATAAATTATCAATACATGGACTTATGCCATTGCTCTATAGCAATATTAATTATGCCATTAATAGGACAGTTACTATATGAGCAGCACTATTATTCCCATTTTATAGATGATAATATTAAAGAAGAGAGAAGTCAGTCTCTTGCTCAGGATCTCAATGAGCTCATCAAGAATTGGGTGATCAGGATTTGAATTCAAATCTGCTAGGTTTCAAGCTCTGCACTCTTAACCATCACACAGCCTCTTTGCATGCCCATAAACCAAAATGGTAATTTGTGCAAATAAAATTAGCAAAGATTTTGCTTTGAAGCTAAAGGGGATGTCAAGATATTTTGATATTTAGTTATAAGTAGTGACCGGGGCTTCACTGAGTGTGCAACAGAGTTGGAAATAAAACACAGATGTTGAGATATTCCTTCAAGACAACATTTGGGGCACAGGATCTAAATTCATTTGCAGGAAACCACTACTAACTTGTGTAGGGGAAAGAGTTTCACCGCAGCACTAAATAGCCACTGGCCTCAGTGCCTGGAACTGCCATGAGCTGGCAAGAATCCATTTAGTACCCAACCATTCAGCCAGAACGCTTCAACAACCAGCAACGTGATGTGAATTCTGAACATTCTGGAAACAATTTTGACTGGTGTCAAACCGAACCATAAGGAGAGAAAGAAAATCAAAGAGATCTTTAAAAATGAGACCATTCAATGTCATTTATAGAATAAGGAGAGGGCCTCTCAAAATACTTCTTATTTCCATAAAACTGCAAACCAGTCAATGATAAAGATAATAGAAACTATCTAATTTGAACACTATTACTTTACTGCAAATAAGGGAGCTCAGTTGTTTTGAATACCTACAGATATGGATGTGCTTTATACGAAAAGCATTATCAGTATATCTCACAAAAAAACTTTGTACACAAATGAATTTGTTCTCTACCATTAGGAACAGAAGCAGATTATCTGCTTAGTAATCCTCAAAAGGGACATGGCAACCAACCACTGAGATATAAAAGAATCTGTATCTAAGGTTTATGATCCAATCCTTACTATGATATTACAAGAAGGTTAGATAACTTTTCAGCAGCTTTGTAACATGAAATGTTTTAACTCAATTGTGCAGTGCTATGTAAAGGAAGGGATAACTCTAAACTTAGCAGCCTTCCTCTCTTCAATTACAAATTGGGGAAAATGGAAATGAAGGATTCAAGCCTGTGCATGCACTTCAATCACAACACAGTCCCCAAGCTGGAACCAAAGCATCCATGCTCTAAATGCTAATTTTATCTATATTCAGGGAATACGTTTTGACGAAAAACATCATAAATTATGAATACTTGTGAGCTTGGAGTTTGTTTTGAAAAAAATAATATGAGGGAGCTGTTTAGCTGTTCATTTTGTGAAACAAAAAGACAACAGATATTGTTTTGTAGTCTTGAGAAATTAAACACTGACTAATTAGTCTTCAGTTATACAAACTGTGAATAATAACTCCAATGTTTTATCAGGGAGTACATTTTCTTCTTTGAAGCAAAAATAAGCAAAGAAAAAAATCATTTAAAAATATTCATGGATTTCAGCAAAAATGAAAGTAGTGAAAGAAATACAGTAAACATTTTGAAACAGTATGAAATAATGAGATAGTTTCTCCAAAATTTTATACACATACATATATGTGTCTGTATACACACACACACACACACACACACACACACACACACCCTCTTTCTCCTAGACACATAAATGCACATATAAGTTTACCATTTGACCATTTAGAACAAACACAATGTTGGTAAGAGTACCTAGTGTAGGAAAAAAACAGCTAAGAGACAGTAATTATAGAGCATGCACATGGTTTTATACCCTAAGCACCTCAATCTCTATCTTGCCTTTTAATTCACTGCATAGTCTCAGGAAGACTTCCCTGGTGGCTCAGATGGTAAAGAATCCATCTGCAATGCAGGAGACCTGGGGTTCGATCCCTGCGTTGGGAAGATCCCCTGGAGGAGGTCATGGCAACCCACTCCAGTATTCTTGTCTGAAGAATCTCCATAGACAGAGGAGCCTCGAGGGCTACAGTCCATGGAGTCGCAATGATTCGGACACGACTGAGTGACTAGGAACACAGTCTCAGGAAGACGTCATCTAGAGGTCAGGAACTGACGTAGTTCACATCTTAGTCTAGGTATGTACTAGAGTAGAACCCTGATTAGTGAGTCTACATAGTCACACACATTTCAATATTTAGCCTGTCTCAGCAGTCAATTTCAAATCAAGATTCCTCTTTCACAGTTTCAACTTCTCCCTGTAAAGAAGACCCTGGTCCCCACTTATATTTGTCATCTAGCTCTTTCAGAAATCAAATGAGTATCTTCCCTTGGCTTTCTTAAAGTTGAACATGCTATTCTCTTGTCTAGTTTGGAAAAAAATAAGAGCAAATATATATAAATATATATGCTTATAAATATAAATATATAAATATATATATGTATATTCCTCTTTAAAGTTATGTTCACTTATACTATAAGCTTCTGGAGGACTAGGCAGGTTTATGCAATTTGTTTTCTTCCAAATGTGTAATCCTACCCTGCCATACTTTGTCTACAGTCTTTAAGCACTGTATAGACACAGGCACTCAAGCCTTTAAATTCAAAATAAGCCTTCCTTCAAATACCACTCTGGTCACTTAATAGTCATGTGAAAGTGAAAGTCACTCAGTGATGTCTGACTCTTTGCATCCCCATGGACTCTATAGTCCCTGGAATTCTCTAGACCAGAATACTGGAGTGGCCTATCCCTTCTCTAGAACAGGAATCAAACCGGTGTCTCCTGCATTGCAGGCGGATTCTTTACCAACTGAGCTATGAGGGAAGCCCTGTAGGTAAACTGCTTTATCACTCTATCTCTTAGTTTCCTTATTTGTAAAATTTTAAAATGACAATAAGATATGTCTAAATGATATTAAATACGAGCAAGTTTAGGAGATTGTCCAGGACACAGCCTGTTCAAAAAGGAAGTTAACATTCTTACTACCGTTCTTAAACAAGAGTAACATGATGAACAATGTTGGGTTTCCTTTGACGGTGACCTAGTAAGGAAAGATGACTTGCCAGGAGGCCTGGGCTCCAATCTCAACTTCAGCACTGAGCAACTCTGTGAGTTTGACGTCATCTAAACATTTCAAAATCTATTCACATCCCTTTCTATAAAACAGAATTATCCTCATATAGAAGTTTAAAAAATTAAATTAGATCACAGGTACAAACCACATAGGTACACTGTAAGTGCTTAAAAGACACTGACTTTTAACACTGTTTATATTCTTTGTCAAAAAGGCCCTTTCAAAATCCTGTGGCAGATCCTTTTTCTACATACTGCACACCACGCCCCCTCCCTCATTCTTCAGATCTTCCACTCAGCAACAGAAAGGAGTTGATTAGTCAAGGGAACTATGATAATGTCATTCTCCCCACCAACTGGTTTAGGGGAGTTCATCTGAAACAATTCTAGCCAAAGAGAATTGAGGGAAGTCTGCTGAGTGACATGGCGATTTTCCTTTACTATTAAAATAAGGCCACTCAAATAAGTATGTTTTTTTTCTTTTTTTCCTACCTTCAGACTTCATTGTTTAAGAATATTAAACTGGTGCAGCCACATTTCTTCCAGAAAGTCAGGGAAAACCAGCCAAAACTGAAGAGAAACTTGAAATCCAAACCTTCCTCCAAACCTTCCTCCAGATAGCTCCTCACATTCTTTAGATGTTTATTTTTAAACCATTTTGAATGTGTTCTCTTCTTTGCTTCTGAAAGCATCCTACACTCATATAATTTCATTATGAAAGTATTCAATAAGTCAACCACAAATTGACGACTTACTCAATTATTAATAATTATAGTGTTTCATAATAAGAGAAGCCACTGAAAAATACAGCTGATATTTAAATATAATACCATATAGTTGTTAATGAATTATATTAACCCAAGCAATAGAGCTGCTCCACCTTGCCACCACTCAGACCCCCAATATCTCTAAGTCTTGTTGGTTCTCTACCTGCACTAATCTTTTCAGTCAATAAAAGATTTACTTCTTCACTAATTGGTCTTTCCTCACCTAGTGTTTAGCCACTCAGAAGAAATGGTCAGAAAGAATGGTAAAAAGCTGAAACTAGGGCTACTGCTAAAGCGTGCTCTCTCCCTTTAGCAATTCCATATTACTTCAAAAGAATCGCGCTTCAGTCAGTGGAATGAATAAAATTTTAGGATCAAATATTAACTAAATTTGAATTTGAAATTCTGTACTTATTAGATGCTACTTCACTTTTATGAAATTCAGCTTTTTCTTTCAGAACTCCTAGATATGCTGTGAATATAAAAATGAGATAACTCATCTGAAAGTACCCTGCAGAGTTACTGACAGATCTTCTTTGGAGAAAGATTTTCTTCTTGACCAAACTCTCGCCAGGCTCCACTGAACCCTCAGCTCAATTAGGCCTCACCCTCGAACTATAAAGATCTGAACAAAACACTAATGTAATTTTAAACCACTCAAGGCCATATGCCAAGAATGTCTCTCATCCCCCTTAAACTGCCTGCCTGAGAAAATTCAAGGCTGCCAAAAGAATTTAGTTTGTCCCAGCCAACACCTGAAGATGGGGCCCCTGTCTCTTAGGCCCTGTAGAAGTAGAAGAGCCTTACTTTGATAAGAACCAGTTATTAGCAAACCCAGATGGGATTCACAGGGACAAATTTCTATCTTTTTGTGAGTTTTGGCAATTTTTTTACTTCCCTGTCTCTATGGAGCACCCACTCAACCCTTCCCTATTCTCTCTTTCTCCCTTTAAAACTTCCAGTTACCTCTGTACAAATTAAAGCTGAGTTCAGTTCATTCTGGGCTCTTCATCCTATTGAATATGGTAATAAACTCTTCCCAATACAGTATTTTACTGATTAAAATTTGTCCTTACCATATTAATTAGGTCTGGATTTGGCTTTCTCTGACACTTTATTCAATTAATTCACCAAATACTTACAAACGAAATTGTTGAGGAAACAGTTGCTTGTAATCCATCTGTGTTTTCTTGGGTAGCTTCTTCTTCCATCCTATGCATGTAACTATGTCAGCCTTTACCCCAGCTCTTCAAAGTCTAGCCCTATCACCCACTTCCCCATTTCCTTTTAGCTGATGAATTATCCTCTCTGAAACAAAAGGGTGATTGATCTGTATTATTAGTACTATACTTACTTCCCTTTCTCAGTCAAAGCTCCCTGCATGCATTTCTGCTCAGTGGTTAGAATATATTCTGGAATCACAACCAGTAACAGACACTTCTTAGGACCACTTCATCTCTCCAATCACTTGACAACAAGCAAGTGTTCAGAAAAGCATAGAGGATGGCAGAATATCATTTAATAATCTATGCTGAGTTTTCTCCCTAAATTGCAGACCGCATATAATCCCCACAAAAGTAAAATGTATTAGCATGGGGCTTATATGGAGGCTTTGAAATAAAATGACTCATGTAGATAACCAATTAAAATGATTATAAATCATTTGAAATTTGAGAAAGGAAAGTAAAAAATAGATGAATTATAAGCAATAGTAACATCTTTGATTGAAAACTGTTTCAAGTGAGAGACATACACAATAATGGTAACATTAGTGGGTAAATGGCAGACAGATGAATAAGATGATAAAGTGATAAAGATATTCTGGAGTATCTGAATATGTATTTTGTTCTATTAATTTTAAATGCTTTTATCACTGAAGTCAGACCTAGAAAACACTATAAAACCATGACAAAACACGGCTACCAGGCAAGAGAAGAATGTTTGAGGTTAAATTAGATCTCATTTTAAAAAAAGAAAAAAATATCTAAGTACTTATGAAACAATAAAGTAAAAATAGTCCTTCTTTTACTTGCCTTTCTATTCATACAGTTCAGAATTGGCTTCCAATAATCATTGATTGAATAATCAACTTTTAATTAACCCCAGGGGATTATCTTGATTTTTCAGGACTTTAAATACTTTGCTCTGTTGACATATCAGACACTTACTATTGACAATATCTAATCTGTTTAATTATATCGTTATCAACGTATTATATCTCCCTAATTTATTTCTATATACTGAAGACTTTGAAACTGCAGCTACATAACCATGTCCCATCTCTCAGATAAGGCTTCAGAAGAATATATCTCATAGCAAGATTTTAAAGTCTGCTTTATTCCCAGTCTAATTAATTTTCAGTATAGGAGATAAGATCAGGGATAAGGCAGCTCATCTCTGCTATTTAATTCCTCCTGAATTAAATAATCACTGTGTGACGGTTATTTTATTGAAATTATGTATTTATTGAAAGCCTATCACATTTATGGCAATGATATAAACAAATGTTTGAAATAAACATAGGAACAATAGTAATACTTCTCAACAAACCAAAGCATCGTCCAAAGTCAAGGGTAAATATATATATATATGTACATATTTATTTTAAAGTATGACATTCTGTTTTCCTTCTGCTGGGTAAAAATATTCATTCAGCACATGTTTACTAAGCATCTACTATGTTCCAGGAATACACATGAATTTACAATAAACCCTCTAATCTAGTAAACTGCATTTAATGGGAAGCCAGCATGGAAAGACAGTCTTGTCTTATGGAGTTCACTTGCAAGGTCATAGTGAAGTATGGCATGCAGAAATCAGATATAACACCAGAATGTCTTGTACTTCAACTAGTATGTAATAGGCAACTGACATGTATTTGACGAAAGATGTGTCTGGGGATGAGATGCTTGAGTTGAGTCTTGAAGAAAAATAATAGTAATTTTCCAGAGAAAGACAGACAAATATGTAAAACACATGGCCTGTGTACACACAGGGACCATACTGGGAATTCCAGGAATGGTGTTAGAGTGATGTAATCATTAACAAGCAATGGGGCTGAGAGAATAGCATTGTGTAAATGAACAAAAGGCAAAACTCTCAAAAGTTCTAAGTCAGAAACTTCCAAATAATTCAACTGAAAAGGTAGACCTCTAATTAAAATTAACAGCATGGATCCCATAAACACAGTCCAAAAGTAACTAAGCAGCATAGCAGCATAAAACATGCACTAAGTTATTTTTGAGAATTGCTTTGTATACATCAGTAAAACATACTCAGATAAAAACAGAGACATCATAACAGAAAAATGTGCTAGAGTAAAACATTTATGTCAAGTTCTGGTCTTACCATGTCTTAAATCTTCCTTCAAGGATAAGCAATTTTACTTCTTTGAGGCTCATTTGCTTTTTTTCTAAATCAGAAATAGTATGTCCTTTCAGGATAACTGAGTGACTTTAAAGAGATAAGTTAAAGTTGACAGAAAAAGTTTTTGTCAACTACTCTGTCTCAGTACTTACATACATTTTGAAATATTAAATTTTATAATATAACTAATTCTTTGATAATTAAAACATTGGTATGAAGCATTATATATAAGGTAAAGAACCAGGTAGGGTGAAGTTAGTTATTCTATGATAAAGAAGTGAACAAGCTTTAAAATGTGTTCACTCTCACCACTACTATTCAACATAGTGTTGGAAGTTCTGGCCACAGCAATCAGAGCAGAAAAAGAAGTAAAAGGAATCCAGATAGGAAAAGAAGAAGTGAAACTCTCACTGTTTGCAGATGACATGATCCTCTACATAGAAAACCCTAAAGACTCCACCAGAAAATTACTAGAGCTAATCAATGAATATAGTAAAGTTGCAGGATATAAAATTAACACACAGAAATCCCTTGCATTCCTATATACTAACAATGAAAAAACAGAAAGAGAAATTAAGGAAACAATACCATTCACCATTTCAACTAAAAGAATAAAATACTTAGGAGTATATCTACCTAAAGAAACAAAGGACCTATACATAGAAAACTATAAAACACTGATGAAAGAAATCAAAGAGGACACAAACAGATGGAGAAACATACCGTGTTCATGGATTGGAAGAATCAATATTGTCAAAATGGCTATTCTACCCAAAGCTGTCTATAGATTCAATGCAATCCCTAACAAGCTACCAACAATATTTTTCACAGAACTAGACCAAAGAATTTCACAATTTGTATGGAAATACAAAAAACCTCGAATAGCCAAAGTAATCTTGAGAAAGAAGAATGGAACTGGAGGAATCAACCTGCCTGACTTCAGACTCTACTACAAAGCCACAGTCATCAAGACAGTATGGTACTGGCACAAAGACAGAAATATAGATCAATGGAACAGAATAGAAAGCCCAGAGATAAATCCACGAACCTATGGACACCTTATCTTTGACAAAGGAGGCAAGGATATACAATGGAAAAAAGACAACCTCTTTAACAAGTGGTGCTGGGAAAACTGGTCAACCACTTGTAAAAGAATGAAACTAGAACACTTTCTAACACCATACACAAAAATAAACTCAAAATGGATTAAAGATCTAAATGTAAGAGCAGAAACTATAAAACTCCTAGAGGAGAACATAGGCAAAACACTCTCCGACATAAATCACAGCAAGATCCTCTATGACCCACCTCCCAGAATATTGGAAATAAAAGCAAAACTAAACAAATGGGACCTAATGAAACTTAAAAGCTTTTGCACTACAAAGGAAACTATAAGTAAGGTGAAAAGACAGCCTTCAGATTGGGAGAAAATAATAGCAAATGAAGAAACAGACAAAGGATTAATCTCAAAAATATACAAGCAACTCCTGAAGCTCAATTCCAGAAAAATAAATGACCCAATCAAAAAATGGGCCAAAGAACTAAACAGGCATTTCTCCAAAGAAGACATACAGATGGCTAACAAACACATGAAAAGATGTTCAACATCACTCATTATTAGAGAAATGCAAATCAAAACCACAATGAGGTACCATTACACGCCAGTCAGGATGGCTGCTATCCAAAAGTCTACAAGCAATAAATGCTGGAGAGGGTGTGGAGAAAAGGGAACCCTCTTACACTGTTGGTGGGAATGCAAACTAGTACAGCCACTATGGAGAACAGTGTGGAGATTTCTTAAAAAACTGGAAATAGAACTGCCATATGACCCAGCAATCCCACTTCTGGGCATACACACTGAGGAAACCAGATCTGAAAGAGACACGTGCACCCCAATGTTCATCGCAGCACTGTTTATAATAGCCAGGACATGGAAGCAACCTAGATGCCCATCAGCAGATGAATGGATAAGGAAGCTGTGGTACATATACACCATGGAATATTACTCAGCCATTAAAAAGAATTCATTTGAACCAGTCCTAATGAGATGGATGAAACTGGAGCCCGTTATACAGAGTGAAGTAAGCCAGAAAGATAAAGAACATTACAGCATACTATCACATATATATGGAATTTAGAAAGATGGTAACGATAACCCTATATGCAAAACAGAAAAAGAGACACAGAAATACAGAACAGACTTTTGAACTCTGTGGGAGAATGTGAGGGTGGGATATTTCAAAAGAACAACATGTATACTATCTATGGTGAAACAGATCACCAGCCCAGGTGGGATGCATGAGACAAGTGCTCCAGCCTGGTGCACTGGGAGGACTTGGGGGAATCAGGTGGAGAGGGAGGTGGGAGCGGGGATCGGGATGGGGAATACGTGTAAATCCATGGCTGATTCATATCAATGTATGACAAAACCCACTGAAATGTTGTGAAGTGATTGGCCTCCAACTAATAAAAAAAAAAAAGATTAAAAAAAAAAAAATGTGTTCAGCTTCAGCTGGTTTTAGAAAGCTATACGTGATTTATCCAAGTAAATAAAGTTAAAAAATCAGGAACATGTCAATATCATGGATCAGTACTTTGACAAAGAATAGGTACATATCTCATTTATATATTAATCTTCATGAAATCCATGTGTAGATTTTCTCTGACCCAAAGTTTCTGCTATAATATAAAAATACAACTTCTCAGTTGAGGCAATACTGAACATTTTTGATGGGCCAAAAATAATAAACAGAGATAAATTAAGTGGGACAGTAAATATAATCAGAAAGCTTCATGTTAGAATGAGTAGAAAACTGGTTGGGAGTGGACAAGTTACACCAACAGAAAACCTGTCCAGAAGCCCTCTCATTAGTACTTAGAACAAAGCACAATGTGCTTATTTTCTTAAATCGGGGCCTATTCTATTATATAATATAGGTCTTAGCCATATTCACTGGCTTCTTTTATAAGTTTTGACATCTGTTTCTATTACACCATATCTGCATCCTTGAAAAATGCTGGTGTCTGCAAAATTGTGCAGTAAAAAATATCAGGGCTCATGGAAAAAGACAGGATTGGAGGTCAGAAAATGTGAAACCTTCGGAAATTTAAAACCAAGCACTAACAAAAACCATGACAAACTTTATTAAAAAAAAAAAAAAAAAAAAGCACAGTTAAATCTCTACTGGTATTTGTATCCAGTTTCTGCATCTTCTTTCAAGATATAAGCCTAAAGGGCACTAACTTTAAAATGAAAACTATGATCCAGTGTTTATCCTCTAAAAAATAAGGCAACAAACACGTCATTTTAACATAGAGGAAAGTGATTTCCCAGTTTCTCCAAATGCACTCTCAATGATGCCAGATATATAATGTTGTAGAAATCAAGATGTTTCTTAAAGTCACTAAGAAACGAACACTTGTGCTAAAGAAAAGCATCTGAGTTGACTTTTCATATTTATCTTAATACTTCAGAGATTGCTAAGGCCCTCTGTTCAATTGTGAGAAAGCTTGCTTTTGGTTACTTAAAAATTAATGACCTGAAGAAATCATATATGGATCAACACAATTCCTATCATCCTCACATTTACTAGGTGTGTATAAACTAATACACATCAAAGAAACACACATTAATGCAGAAAGAAATTACATTTTACCTTAAATGCATTTGATGCTCTTGGCTATAAAGTTGTGTGTCATCAGACAGAACATATTTAAGAGCTCTAGGCAAATCAGACACTTTCAGTCTCAAACATCATCTATCAAATGTGGTTTTATCAGGATTAAATCAGATAATGAGTGAAAATGCCCAGTACAGCTCCCTGGCATAGAGCAGACATTCAAAAATATCAGTTCCCTTGGATACTAACAGAAAAATATTCAGCTCTCATAGAGAGTTGAACATAGTTCAATACCAAATTTCTTTTCTTGTTTTAGTTTAGGTTTGGGGTTTCTTTCTTTCTTTCTTTTTTTTCTTATTTTGTCAAGATTTGTTTTGTTTGCCTGGAACAATACTTAAAAAAAAAAATGGCTAAAACAGAGAAGATTAAGAGTATATAAGAAAAGCAAATCTGATCCATATGCTTTTGAAATTTCATCTAAAATTTCAGACAAACTTAATAATCCTAGAGTATAAATAGTGACGAAGAAAGACATAAAGACAGGAGTTAAATGAAAGCAGAGAAAGATGCTGAAGAAATAATAAAGATTAGCAGTATATCTCAAAATTTAATACTGACATTTCTATCTAGATGTTCCATAGATTACTCAACGTATAATTAAAAAAAAAAAAACAACACAAAAATCGGGTTAGCCAAAAAGGAAAATCCCAAAAGAACTTTTTGGTAAATCCAATACAAAGAAGTAAGAAAAACCCTTGCCTGATATCACCAGTATTCTTTATTTACTTCCCTATTTCTGTTAAGATATAACCATCCTTTCTGTCAAACAGGCTTAAAACTTCAGAGGTCACATTCCTTCCAGTTCCCCAAATCTAATGTGTTATTAAGATCCATCAATTCTTCCACAGAAACATGTGTCCTGTCCATTCACTCCTTTTTCATTTTCTTCTGGTCCACACCACATGTGGTAAGTAGACTTAAAACAAAATTTAACTCCGTGTTATTTTCCTGCCCAAACAATGCTTGAAATTCAGTTCAGTTCATTAGCTCAGTCGTGTCCGACTCTATGCGACCCCATGAACCGCAGCACGCCAGGCCTCCCTGTCCATCACCAACTCCCGGAGTTTACCCAAACTCATGCCCATAGAGTTGGTGATGCCATCTAGCCATCTCATCCTCTGTCATCCCCTTCTCCTCCTGCCCCCAATCCCTCCCAGCATCAGGGTCTTTTCCAATGAGTCAACTCTTCGCATCAGGTGGCCAAAGTACTGGAGTTTCAGCTTCAGCATCAGTCCTTCCAATGAACACCCAGGACTGATCTCCTTTAGGATGGACTGGTTGGATCTCCTTGCAGTCCAGGGGACTCTCAAGAGTTTTCTCCAACACCACCGTTCAAAAGCATCAATTTTTAAGTGCTCAGCTTTCTTTATAGTCCAACTCTCACATCCATACATGACCACTGGAAAAACCATAGCCTTGACTATGGACCTTTATTGGCAAAGTAATGTCTCTGCTTTTTAATATGTTGTCTAGGTCGGTCATAACTTTCCTTCCAAGGAGTAAGCATCTTTAATTCATGGCTGCAATCACCATCTGCAGTGATTTTGGAGCCCAGAAAAATAAAGTCAGCCACTGTTTCCACTGTTTCCCCATCTATTTCCCATGAAGTGATGGGACCAGATGTCATGATCTTAGTTTTCTGAATGTTGAGCTTTAGTCAAACTCAGCTTTGCCGCAAGGCTTTACTGCCTCCCAGTGTCTCCAATATTTCCATAATTGAGGCCAACAACTCACCTTTCTAAATCCTTAATTAATTTGTACTATTTCTTAATTAACTAAATTGGATTATTTCTGTCCTCTGAACATTTGCCTCTTTCCCTACAACTTATTCTCCTTGTATTATTTTCTCTATTTAGTCTCACTGTGTTGAGGCCCTCTTTGCTTTAGTGAGCAACAATGTATTGGAAAGAGGCCAATCTTACACATGCACTGAGTTCAAACCTTTGTCTCTTAGCAGTGCAATCTTGGGTCCTTCAACTTCCACACCTCACAGACTTCACTGACAAAGGGGAATATGATATGATAAAAGTTACAGGACTGACATGAAGCCTGGTAGTACATACAGAGTGCATACAACTGAGCCAGGCAGTTAAACACTGAACAAGTGTTAGGTCTTTCTGGGTGCTGAATTCCTAAGGACTTATTTAAATCACTTAATTTTTAACTAATTATATGATGAAAGCGAAAGTCGCTTGGCAGTGTTTGACTCTTTGCAGCCCCAGGGACTATACAGAACATGGAATTCCCCAGGTCAGAATACTGGAGTGGGTAGCCTTTCCCTTCTCCAGATCTTCTCAACCCAGGGATCGAACCCAGGTCTCCTGCTTTGCAGGTGGATTCTTTACCAGCTGAGCCACAAGGGAAGCCCAATTATACTGGAGTGGGTAGCCTATTCCTTCTCCAGAGGATCTTCCCAACCCAGGAATTCAATCCAGGTCTCTCGCATTGCAGGCAGATTCTTTACCAAATGAACTATCAGGGAAGCCAATTATATGATATCTTTGGTCATTAGTTGAACACTTTATTAATCTCTCATATGCAGATTTGGATTCTTAACTTCATACATTTATTATCTTCTCAACTATAAATCTTAAATTCCAAGCATCTCCCTCCCTCCAACACACCAAATTTTCATTTTCAAACAAATTCATCAAATACATTAAAAAAAATAGGCGTTGAACTAGCAGTAAGTAAAATATAACCCTAATTCATACTAACTAAAATTTATATAGGAAAACCAGGTAATTCTTCTCAATTTCTTCATCCATAAAGTAAATACTTCCTTGAATTCTTGACAATCTTGAGTTACCAGGTAATTGAAAGCACTTTGAACAAGCAGTTTTCACTGTTATAAAATGCTGAGGTTATCCACACTGTATGGCCTCAACAAGTATTTGATATTTGATTTACTGACAAAATGGCACATAATTTAAGTATTTACTTTGAGGTGAAGAACCATTAATGTTTTTTAATCTATGCAAAAGTTTGGTGTTTCGAGAACTGAAGTGAGAATTTACAGACCAGAACTCTAGATATTAATCCCTTTTCTTCTCTATTTGACCTTTAGCAAGTCACACCATAATTATGTGCCACTTAAGACTCTTTGTGACTAACTCCAGCCTGGTGTTGGTCCATATAAGGGGTTCATGATACAAAAAAGAAACACATTCCTCAAAATGATTCCCTGCCCTCTGCTGGAAATATATATTCCATCACTGTGACTATGAGTAACGCCCCCTAGAGTTGTTCATCACACAACCTATATAATCACTCCCAAGAATGCTGCCCAATAAGATGTCTGACACATGTAATCACTGACTGATGAATGAGTCACTCTCATTAATGAATTAGATTATCTCAGCCCCCTCAATATTTTTCTCTAATCACAGAACAGCTTATGATGCTATTTTAAATTAATAAACAAACTGTTTTTAAGTCATAGGCAGGTTTATATGTATGCATATTATTTCAAAAATACACATAATGTCTAGCATAGTAGGATTGCCATTTTACAACATGTCTACACATATGTGTTATCACAACTGCTCCTCTTAACAGTACAGCAAGGTCACCTAGGAAGATATTTTTACATCAGATTTTCAAATGGGCAAATAATGGCTGTGAGAGAGTAAGTTGCTTCTTCAGTCAACAGGCCCTCAGTGTTCTAGGTCTTCTGCTTCCAAGTCAAGTGTTTGTTCTCCTTCTCCGCTCTTTTTAAAAAACAAATTCCTGACATACCCTTCTGCCATGTGAGGACACAGGAAAAAGATGAGCATCTGTAAACTAGAGAGGGGCCCTCACCAGATATGGACTCTTTCAACTCCTTCATTTTGGATGACCAAGCATCCAGAACTGTGATAAAATAAATGTGCATTTATTAATCCATTTAGTATTTGGTATTCTGTAACAGCAGCTCAAGTATACCAAGACAGAAATATAGTGAACTTTTGAATTTGTGTAGTTATTTCAAGTGATGAGATGAGCATCTTTGTTAATTTTCCATGTTCATTGATCTATAAGCTCCCTGAAGTCAGGAAAAGTTACTTAATTATCTTTGTATTCTCTGTTCCTTGCATAGCGTATGGGACATAGAATCGACTCTATAAACTTTGTCAGTGATTGACTTCTTGATCTATTGGAGTGAGAATATTTACTGATAAGTTTTGATTAACTTTCTACATTAAATATGCAGGCATATATATATTGTCTTACATATTTAGTTTTATTTGAAATTTGCTACAAATATTTACTTATGTTTTTTATGTTATAGTCATGAGTGTTTTAAAATAAATGTGTCATTTTAATAAAAAAATAAATAAATAAAAAACAAATTGGAACCAAGACAATTTCCATCAATTGACCTAAGATTCTCCCAAGGTTAATCTGTTGATTGTTATGATTATAAATACCCTCAACACTCCCCCATCTGCCTCTTAACTATTTAAATTCAGGCAAGTTTATTTCATTAGATCACTGTTCTTGTTGCTCAGCCCCTAAGTCATATCCAACTCTTTGTGACCCCATGGACTGCAGCATGCCAGGCTCCTCTGTCCTCTATCTAATGGAGTTTGCTCAAATTCATGTCCATTGAGTCAGTGATGCTATCTATCTTCCTCTGCTGCCCCCTTCTCCTATTAGATCATAGCTTTCTAAAATATTTTGCAATGTTTGAAGAATTGTTAGTGGCACAAGTGAGCATGTGAAACTAGGGAGTGTGTTGATAACCATTTGAGATGAGCACTATTGTTATAATTGCAAATAGTTCAAAGTTATTAAAATATTTAAAAGAGTGCCATACAGAAGCACTTTTATTTGCTGAACAATTAAAGATACCTCGGTTCTGTGAAACTCAGGAATATTAAACATTTAATAACAGCACTGGTTGCATCTTAAAGTGTTCTCATACCATGTAATTTGGAACATTAAAACTATAATCTGTTAAATAGGCCTATCTTCAGTATAACTGGGATAGTATAAAGGGAATTTAGAATCTAGGTCAATAAAACTTGAAAAAACAACTATATTCACTTATAAGAATATTAAAATTATTAAATTTGCATCCACCAACTCCTAGAGGATTATTTTTATTTTGGACCAAAAAAGCAATTCAAAGTACTTTTCCAGGTACACTGCTGTGAGAGATGACCCCCAAAACAGAAGAATTAAAATCATTTCCCAAATATCAAAAGCCAGAGGAAGCGGCGAGACTAGTTCGGGGCCTTCAGGGACAAGCTTGTCTGCGTCCTCACCTCCCCCTCTCAAGGAAATAGGCAAAAACAAATCACGCTGTTAGCTTGGTACTGAACACTCTCTGTATCTCATTTCCCAGTCTCAGTACACACAAGTTCCACGTTTGAAAACAGGCCATTTTATGTACTAAATTATCTGAAGTTTGAGTTTCTTCTTGGGCTGCATGAGGTTCTTCTGTCCCCTTAATTGCTTCTCTGAGAGGGCATTACCCCTGAGAGACCATTAGCCCTGAGTGCCGTTGAACAGATTCATGAACACTCAGGACCCATCAGCTTCCCTTCCAGTTCTCTGGACGCCACAGTTCATCACTGGACACTAAAGTGACCAAACGCTCCACTGAACTCCTTTGACATAAAGCAGAGAAAGAAATCCCGTGGCTCATTCATTGAGGATAAGGATATTAATTTCCATAGTCTATCTTCTGTACATGCAAATGAATGTGGAGTTGATTCATCTGAAACCTTACAAAGAAAGGCTGGCATCAAAGCATTAGAGCCAGGTAAGTAAGAGAGGCTGTCTGCTTAACAACCTCCACAGGAGACAGGTTTGTGGAGACCTTCCTGCAGACCTGAATCCAGTAGTCACCCACACACCTGCGCTTTATTTTTAGCAGGTACACCTCTCTAATGAACAATAACTGACCAGCACTCCATCAGGAAGCATAATTGTAAGCAGATGCCTGTAAGTTCAGCTAACTAACTGGGCAATTCACCCTCCTCTCCCCAAAGATTTTGGCTTAGGTGAGTGTTCTAGGAATGTATCTTGTACTGGATGGCAAGAGAGATCCAGCTGAACAGATAGTTCTGTTCATGCTTAATAATTTTGAACAACAGCGCTTCTAATGTATGTATGCAGTCAGTCAGTCATAGATGATTATTAATCGCACTTGGGTAATTTTGGAAGAAAATCATTTCAAAAATTTAAAGTTTCAAGAAAGCAGCCCCTACATGTAAATCCAAATTTACCGAGATCCAAACAACACAGGCACTGTGAATCACAGGCTCAAGTTATCATTTGAGACTTAATGATGACAGAAGCTGTGACCGAGTTCTAAATACAAAGGAAAAATAATTGCAGAAGTTAGAGCAATGGAATACTTGCTTCATTGACAATGAAATCCAGACTCGACAATTAAATCCCAACCGCACTTCATTGGATATGAATCTCGCAGTGAGAAGGAGAAGCTTTTAAAGGAGCACTTCTGCTACAATAAAAAGCCTCTCACTACAGCAGAACAATAACCTTGTGTGGAAAGTTAGAAGTAGAACTATTAGGCCTTGTTAGCTAATTATGGTATTGGCATCCACTTAAGTTGGTCAGTTTTTCACTTCTGTCATTTTCTCCGATTCCACGGCCGCAGTTCAAAACATTTTGACTACTTAAAAGGGAATACATCATCACTGCCTTTCCCCAGCCTAACTGCACACCACTTTCCAAAGCGATATCTTCAAACATGCTTCATAAAACCTCCTGCAAGTATATTGTTGGAAACATAAATCAGCAAGCTGCAATTTGAGTATTTCTAAGGCAAGCCCAGGGATCACTGACTGGTGGCTTTTCCACGGCCCCATTTACAAAAGAATAAACAAAATTATGAGTTACACTAGATGCATTTTTTTTTTTCAAATTGCTCCCTGTGGTGCTTCTGATACTTGCTGCTGCATCCTTAATTGGAGAACAAAACACTAGCAGAGAGGAACTGGACTTCAGGATCAGGATTGCCGTTTCCAAGCATCTCTGACTTCATTAGGACACAGAGCACAGAAGTCCCACATGTTCTGTTTCACAAAAGCTCGGGCCCTCTGCTATCCGTGCATCTATACCTCCGTGAGTGCCATGCATTTTTAAATTGCACTAGATAGAGAGATCGTGAGAATGACGCTCTCTCCCTTCCCAGTTACATTACAGTGAATATGGGCTCCCCGTCAGGCATGCTTCAGTCTCCAAGCCCCTCTTTATAATCACCCTGCCTTCTGAATTCTAAATTGATGAATCACAATTTCAAATATGTGTTACATACACAGACCCAAATTATATGTGTCTGTGTGTACTATTTAAACATTCCCAGATTTCTTTTTTATCCCCCAAATTCCAACACACTTAATGTCTATGACGGTAAATTCAAAGACTCCACAACTGACACATTTTTTTCCTCCTCCAAATCAGTCACAATATAATCCTAAGTCTGCACAAACTTGCCTTCCATGATGTCCCCATTTTGTCCACACTGTCTACACTTGGTTAATTGCAGTGGTATTTTAACCGCAATTTTGGGGGACTGCTTCTCAGTATTCAGAAATACCTGTCTATATTATAAATGAACAGTTAAACATAATCAGCAGCTCTCCAACAATTAAAGCAGCACATCTTTAGGGCAGAGTGTGTATATTGATCGTTGCTATCAAAATGATTCAATTAACTGGCTGGCCTAATATAAGCTTCAGATGGTCAAAACTGCAATTTTGCTACGACTGGAATTTTGCATACTCTATTCTTTTAAGGGAAAATGAGCAGCCTCTTAGCAAGTCACTTTACAAACTAAAGCTGCGTCCAGCGTTTGAGTTCTAATTTCTGAACATAAAAATCTGTATCCAATCGGGTTTCATCAGCCATTAACACTATAGCTTTAGGGAGGAGAAGGGCAGAGAAAGGAAGGCTTCATATCCAAAATGTCAAGCCCTGCTGAAGAATGATAGGACCTAGGGAGTGTGGAAGAACAGACCCACCTTAAAATGGAGTTCTACCACCCCCTGCTGGACCAAATGAGAAACACAGACGAGGCTACAAAGCTTAGAACTGAATACAGTGGAGATATTTTAACTTGTGCTGTAATTTATTTTTTTCTCAAAAAAAAAAATTCATGCTTCACTAATAATATAACATTCTCTGCGATTATTACACATAAGAAACTTACTGCTATATATATACATGTATATATATATATATATGTATTTTGGAAGACTTCCACCAATGCCTGTTTTAGCGTTTTGGGTCCCCAATTTAAATGCCCAAACTTGTCTGGACTGTTGAAAATGTCTCCATTTATTATAAATATATTTTACGTGAACATAAACTAAACAAAGCAATGCAAATTCACATCTATCTCTATAAACAGAGGCAGCTTCCCCAAATTCTCTCTCAGGTTACTCTAGTAAGCTATTTCTGTTTTTTTCTAAACAGATAAAAATCCCACCAGTTCCCCACAAGCTAAAACATCCCTTACAGGTGTAATTAGAATCTGATGACATAAAAAATGTCAACCTTGCTGTATTAACAAGGGGTGGGGTGGGGGTGTGCTGAAAACGAATGACTGCAAGACATTCCTAGTTTTATCCATCTGCTTTCTTACATACATCCATGGCCCCTCTCTTAGTTCTCAAAAGAAATAAACCATCATCATTCACTTCCGTCAGAAATTGGGGGTCTTGGGCAAGGGAATAAAAAAAAAGTCTCTAAGAATTGAATTTCCTGCACACAACAGAGATATTTCACAACGAGTTTAATGCTGATAGCTTTTTGCTGCTTCTTTAAAACATCATCCTTCCCTTGCCTTTCGCAACCTCAGACATTTAACTGGTAACACATGCCAACCTACTCATCCAATTTTTTTTTGATAATGAAAATCAAAGAAAGCCAAGATCCCTGGGAAAGATACAGTTTTTCTCAACCTCCGGCTCACTGATGCCCACCTCCCAGCCTGTATTTTCTTCTTCAAGGGTCTCCACTGACCAGACATCATTAGGGGGAAATAATAATAACAACAATAACTATAACTTCAGTCCCGTCATTTAATTCTTCCTGGAGCTCCTTCTGGCTCTCTTGGTTGGGTAGAAGGGGGAGGGAAAGTAAACGCAAGAAAAGCACCGCACTCCTACCTTGCCCGCTACTGACAAGCAACCCGAGCAGGTAGAAGGAGAGGAGGAGGCTCATGTTCAGGACGTAACACCGGTGGACAGTTCCAAAGTTATTGAGTCCAGCCCCGGAGAGAGAACCTTCCGCTGTCAGGCCGCCTCTGCGAGAGCCGCCGCCGCTCCGGGGCTGCCCCAGCCGCCCGCAGCCCGCGCGCTCCTCCTCGCAAAGTGACTGCAAGCTCCGCTCCCTGCCGCACTATATCCAGGCGGCGGCGGCGGCGGCGGCGGCACCAGCAGCAGCGGCCGCCGCGGCGGCAGCAGAGCCGGGCGGGGAGGGGGGCGGGGGCGGGGGCGCGGGGAGGGGCGGGGAGGGGCGGCGCGGCCCAGGCGTATCCCTCCGCGCCGCACGGCGACCGACAGACCGCCGGCCGGGAGGCGCGCGGCCCCGGGATTCGTCCGCAGTCGCGCTCTCAGCCGCCAGTTCGGTTCCCGGGGCCTCCGGCTGCCCGGGGTCGCCGCGATCCGGCTGGCGCGAGCGCGTCCGCACGCCCAGCCTGACGGCGATCCTCAGGGGAACGAGGGAGGGAGCGCAGCCCGGCGCTCTCGCTCCAGCGCGGGCGGGTGGGCGGAAGCCAGCCGCTGGAGCCCGTGCAGATGCTGCCGACGGTTGCCCGGCCCCGCGCGCGCTCCTTAGCGCGCCCGGGCTTCGCGGGAGCCGCACCGCTGGGGGCGGGCGGTGTATTCTGCAGCTCGCATTCCTTCAAGGGCGGGGAGAGGGCCCCTCTCGCGCAAACCTTCTGCAGGCTGCCCGCTTCCCACGCTTCCCACACTCTGCCTGAGCGGAGGGAAAGGAGCGGTCCTTGGGGTCTACACCGCCTGTCTCCTAGGCGGAAAGATGTGCGCGGTGTCTCTTCCCCACGTCGGCCCACTGCTGTCGACAGCAGATACCCTAAGGGAGAGAGATCGGGGAGGGGATGAGAGACGAGAGGGGCTGCGTTCAACTGGGCTGTCCGCGTTTCCTGCGTCCTTGGAGAAGTCCAGAGTCTCCCCTGGACCCACTCGGCGGGCTCTGCCCTGGGTCCCCGGGGCACAGCGCTGGCGAGGTCCCCGCGAGGCTGGAGAGGCGGGGGTGGCTGCAAACGCACACAGATGAGTTGCGCGGAGATTTTGCTCCCCCGGGTCACCCCCTACCATAGGCACACTCGCGTGTGCCCGACCTTAAATTGGAGTGATGGAGTCGTGGCCAGCGACCACAGCTACCGCTCCTCTGCTGAAGGTTGGGATATATCCTTCTTTCTGTTGGAAAAGTAGGGATCCTTGTCTCAGCTGGAAAAGTAGGAAAAGGGATGCAGGTTTGATATCCGACCTGAAGCAAGAGATGCGGAAGGCAGCTTACCTGGCCTTGGGGGCCCTTGTGCGGTCAGAGCAACCAGCTGGAACCGACAATGGATTCGGCAGTCTGTACATCACGGTGGCCAGTGCTCACCCCTGACCCAGAGAGGCCCTTGGCTGTTTCTTTATCAGCGAGGACATGGAAGTAGAAGGGGTTAGAAATATTGTCGAGTTCAGAATCCAGCCACCCCCGCCAGGATGCTAAAACGGAGATGTCGTTGCTTGGAGAAAGGCAAGGGGTAAGAGTGGAAACAAGCTATTAACATCGGTAGGAGAGAACGCGTCCACAGCTGGTGTTCCCCAAGCAGATCACTGTAACACAGTTTTCACACGGAAGGTTCACTTACTTGGGATCCTAGGACTGGGGTAACTGCGAAGGATGGAGGAGGGGAACAGACCCCTGTCCACACAGACGACGGTGGACTTTCTAAGCCAAGGCCCTCTCAGCACCTCGCAGCCTGAGAACCTCTTCTTGCATCGTGGTAATATTTAGGACAATATATTTAGAAAGTTATTTTACCAAGGCTCCCTTCCCTCAGTTATTTTTCTCTCATTCTGGGAAGCGCCGACTGTACTTGAGTAAGCTCAGTTCTTTGCGGGAAAGTGTGGAAACAGCACATTTATGGGTGTGAAAGGCAGATGACTCCTTTATTTCACCAGTTCTTGATTTCTCTAGGGAATTAAAAAATGCTACACACACACACACACACACACGGTCACACCCACACACAAAGTCACAGAAACTGTTGAAAGGATAGTACCAGGGCTAAATAGCCTCTTCACAACAAATCCTGCAGATTTCCAGTGTGACATCAGGGGTGGCCAAGGGCCTATGACATACACAGACAGACCCACACACAGTGTGGTACTCGTGGCAATTGGATTTTTCTCTTTATTAAATTATTTTTAATCACAAGCAAAGGGTTGAACTGTGCCAGAGGAGAATTTGACCAATACCCTCTGAGGTCATTTTGGCATCAGATCTTCTTAGGTTGGGGTGTAGAGAGAGGTGAAGGTAGCAGTGGTCCATCAGAGAAGAGTAGAAGCTTCTGTCATAAGACTGTGTACCAACTCTGTGTGTGTGTGTGTGTGTGTGTGTGTGTGGAGTGAGAGAGAGAGAGAGCTTGTGTGTATGAAAACAATGAAGGAAACAGCACTGGCCCTCAGGAATATACAACTACAGATCCTGCCCTCAAATTGCTAATATTGATAGTATTCTGGAAGAGATCAGGCATAAATACAACGTTTGATGATATAAATCAGGTTGTAAGAATGTCATAAAAACAGTGAAAATCAGCTGCTATTGTGACATAAGAGAAAGGGATCATTTCTGAATAGGGGTTTAAGAAAGGCTTCAGGAAGTTAAAAAAGAAATAATGGAGAAATTAGATAGGTCCAGAAGTGGGCAAAGGAGAGAATAGCTTAAGCGGAGCCTGGGGGCAAGAACGCACACAGCTTGTGTGGAGAACAGAGAGAAGTCTAATTTGAAGAAAGTAGAGTGTAAAACACAAAGCTTGAATGGAGCTGGGAAAGGGTTCTAGGACCATATTATGCGAAGAGAAGAAAAACAACTATTATTTACCAACCCTTCAGACTGTAAGTCCAGATGTACATGATCAAGAAGCGCCAGAATGGCTGACCTGGTTCCCTGTGGTTAAGGCCTAACTGTGAGTTGTAACTCACAGGAAGGTTATCAACAGAGACTCTCCCGGGGTCTTTCCATAGTTAGCCTGAGTTTATGTTGCTATGAGTTCTCCATAGCATGACTGCGTGCTAAGTCACTTCAGTCGTGTCCGACTCTGCGAATCTATGGACTGTAGCCTGCCAGGCTCCTCTGTCCATCGGATTCTCTAGGCAAGAATACTGGAGTGGGTTGGATGCCCTCCTTCAGGGGGTCTTTCTGACCCAGGGATTGCAGGAGTCTCTTAAGTCTCTAATATTGGCAGGCGAGTTTTTACCACTAGCACCACCTGGGGAGCCTGTCTCAATAGCAGGTGGTACATATTCAGAGAAGGCCTTCCTCCACTTGTCTAAACTATGACTTAGCAGTTGCTTCTCCAGGGCTCCATCAGAAGCTCATTCATTCCCTATTGCAGTGACGAAGTGATTTGCTGCTGCTGCTGCTAAGTCACTTCAGTCGTGTCCGACTCTGTGCGACCCCATGGACGGCAGCCCACCAGGCTTCCCCGTCGTTGGAATTCTCCAGGCAAGAGTATTGGAGTGGGGTGCCATTTCCTTCTCCAATGCATGAAAGTGAAAAGTGAAAGTGAAGTCACTCAGTCGTGTCCGACTCGTCCGGACCCCATGGACCGCAGCCTACCAGGCTCCTCCATCCATGGGATTTTCCAGGCAAGAGTACTGGAGTGGGGTGCCATGGCCTTCTCCGGATGAAGTGATCTGGAGCCTGATGTTTGCCTTGGTCAGTTCCACTTCATAGCAGACTGATGGTTGAGGCCAACGTGTGGACAGATTGCCTTTGTCCAAAGTTCCCATCCCCACTCCAAAGTCATGGTTGCCTCCCATTGTGCAGACTTGGAGCACTGTTAATGAAGATGCCAAATCTCTGAGCACGATTAAGCCATGTCTACTGGGTAAAATGTAAAAGGTATAGAAACGCATCCTCCCCATGTATGTGACTCATAATTTACATTGAAGAGAAATTATCATAGTTTCTATGTACCTGGGGAAGTGTTTCAGAAGCTTAGTTGGAGCTTGAGTTAGTTGGAGCTTCAGTTTTTCTTTTTTCTTTTTCTCATTTATAAAAATAAGAGAAAGTTGAATAGAACTCAGGGATCTATGAAAAGCTGAGTGGTAGGAAATACCAACAGGACTGGATGCATGGTTAAATGAAAGCAGATGAATTTGCTTTAAAAGAATCAATAAAATGAACATGAAGGAGTAGCAGAGAGATGGAAAATGATAAGAAGCATGAAGTATGGAAATTATCTTCTTAGAGAAATTCTATCTCTTCCATCTGACATCCATCCTTGCAAAAAGCATGCAGGCACATGGTCCATACATAAAGCCTAGGCATCAATGAATGGTGGGGCTGTGGGCAGGATTTAAACATTATTTTTATCTTTTGTATTTCCCATGTTATTTTTGTTTAATCTCTCTGTTGACAGAATTCATGTGTGTTAAGATCATACTATTAGGAAATGGGACATTCTGGGTGTTCATTTATATTTTTAAAATGTCACGAATCATTATACCTATTCATTTACTTGTCTAGAAAATTGCCTGTTCTGACTTTTTTATTACTGCAAAGGAAGAAAAATATCCACTGTATATATAGCCAGATATCCTGAAACCTCTATGAACAGATGATCACACTACTGCCTTTCTTTCACCATTAATGCCACTTTTTCTAATGATCATGTCTTTGAAAAAGAATTTCAGCTTTCTTGATACAACAACACTTTAAATGTTTTACCAGGCTATTTGTGAGCTTCTGACAGTAGCTGCTTTGGTGGTAGAATTTAGATTTTAACACCTTGCTTTGTAAATTCTTTACTTGCTTAGCCATTTTCTTTGAGATTAAGAAACAGAAGGGGGAGATTTATGGTCTGGAGGCACCCTAATTGTCACAGATTCCTCCTTTTTTAATTTCTTTCAAGATACATGGGGTCATTTTCCTTCATGGCTACTTCATGTTCCCTCTGGGCAAATAACTGCTCACTTCGCTCTGAAATTATGCAATAACTGCCTATAATTTGCCACTTGCCTGAATAATATTTTCTTAACTGTAAGGGATATATATTTCTTCACCAAGACATCTCTGGCAAATATCATGATGCCCAGAGAAGAAAATGTAACGAACCTATAACACATTGACTAAATAGTGATTGATGCAACTTCGAGAACATATTCCAGACAATATGAGTTCAGAAGTAGTTGAGCAGTGGTGAGCAGTGGCTAGCAGTGGACCTCTCTGATACAATAAGAACCATGATGTGAGATGCAGGTTGCCCAAATACTGATCACAGCACTCAATAGTCATACTTATGTCCATGGACAATATTGACCTACATGTCTTTACAAACCTTGTCATCCAGGGCAGTTATTACATACTAGACAACAACAAATTCTTCATATCTGGCAAGAGATCCCATACAAGTATAGGTTTGGGAGGAATGATTAACAGAATGCATTTCTTACAAGGCAATATTATCGGTCATTAAATTTGAAAATCTCTTATTGCATAGGATCATTTGGTTCTTTCCTTACTGGAGTTATGTAGCTATTAATTTTCAAGTTAGATAAGTAATTTTATTAGTAATAGGCAAGCTGCTGGTAGCAATGGGGTTCCCTCATATACCCACAAGCCATTAATATTCTGCCTAGTAGTCAACCAATGCACATTGTTTGATGCATGCATTCATTTACTGTAAAGTACATCATGTGTGTGCATGCGAAGTGATCGCTTCAGTTATGTCCGACTCTGTGTGACCCTGTGGACTGTAGCCTGCCTGGCTCTTCTGCCCAGGGGATTCTCCAGGCGAGAATGCTGGAGTAGTTCGCCATGCCCTTCTCCAAGGAATCTTCCCCGACCCAGGGACCAAGCCTGAGTCTCTTTCATCTCCCGCATTAACAGTCAGGTTCTTGCCATTAGTGCCGCCTGGGAAGTCCTATAGTACACTACCTGGGTTGAAAAAAAACAAAAAACAAAAAACATATTTCACACATACATGAGCTAATTCTCACTCAAAGAAAAATAACAGCCTTTCCTTGCCATATTTTAAAATCGTTAGTCCTCATATTTACCGTCATAGTTAAATAATTACTTATTTAAGACCTGTTACTGGATGACCTTCCTAAAATCAAGGAACTTAACATCTGTGGAAAACACTGACCTGAAGAGAGATAAATAGCTGGAATATGTCAAAAGTATTGGAACAGAGGAATGAAACCAAATATCTGCTTACATTTTATTATAAATAACTATTTACTAGTCTCAAACTCTTGCATTCTAGTAATAAAAAGTTTAAAAAATATATAAATACCTGTACCATATCAACCAAATGGAGACCATCTCTTGAACATTTTGACATATTTTTTCCGATATTTCACATATATGCTTTTCTTGATATGGCTTGAGATAATATTATTTAGTATATTTTACTTTGTTTTATATTGTAAATTTATTTTTACAAATATAAATCTAATAATTTAATTTGATTACATGAATTGCACTGTTATACAGCTAACAGTTTTCCTACACCAAGACATTAAGTATTTTTATGTAATTTTTATTATTATGAATAACACTACAGTGTGAATTTCTTTGTCCATTGAGCTTTGAACATATTGTAGATTGCATCCTTAGGCCACTAGAAGTTAAATACCTGGTTTAAAAATACAACCATTTGTAGGTACTGAATTCATAAATTGTTCATAAATGCCCAAATTGTTTTCCAAAATGTATAATTTACCCTCTAATCAGGAAGTCATAAAAACACTTCCCTCACATTACCATTAACTGTTTATTTTTAATTTTGTGTGAATTCCCTGAGAGTTTCTACTGTGTGGTTTCTTTCTTTAATCACCTTCAACTGAAGTGTGTGCTCAATCACTCAGCCATGTTCAACTCTTTGTAACCCCATGGACTATAGCCTGACAGGCTCCTCAGTCTTTGGAATTTTCCAGGTAAGGATATTGGTGTGGGTTGCCATTTCCTTCTCCAGGATCTTCCCCAGCCAGGGATCAAACACAAGCCTTTTGTATCTCCTGCATTAGCAGGTGGATTCTTTACCACTGAGCCACCTGGGAAGCTCCTTCAATTGAAGTCTCAGAATCTAAAAAAAAAAAAAAAAAAAAAGTGTGTATTCATACTTAAGAAATGTAAGATATACTGAAAGACTTCTGCTTCTTAACATCTTATGTCTTTTTAACAGTTTTTTTTTTTTTTTTCTGCTCTGGAATCCAGAAATTGTCATTATCCTTATTAAGATGTTGAAGAATTGCAGTTGTAAGTGACCAAATATTCTCAATTTCTCTAGTTCACCAGCATCAAGCTTTTTCTTTTATTTCCACTGTATATCCACACAAATAAACAGTAGCCTAATTATCTCAATACATTTGCTACTAGGGATGTCTGAGGATGTCTGGGGAACGCTGCCATGTTACACACCAGATCATAAGATCTAGTATGTGTATGTCATTTCAACCTCATCTCTGCTCTGCTCCCTGGAGGTTAATATTTTGCCATCTTATAAATGACTACCCAAGAATATACCTTTTTTTAGCTGCATCACTTCACTTGAAGCCTAAATCATAACTGCTGGTCTTAACTTTTCAGTGCTCAGTGAAGATGTTAAAAAATAAAGCAAGCTGAAAACTTGAGAATTACAGGGACACAACAGAACACAAAAGAGAAATCCAGAAGTTCAAGAAATCCTTGAATAATAAATACCGCAATGCAGTGGAAGAGAGTTTAGTGATTTTTTCACAAAACTAAATATACTCTTATTATGTGATCCAGCAATTATGCTTTTGATATTTACTCAGAGGAATTGAAAATTTATGTCCAAAAACCTGTACACATATGATTATAATACTTTTATTCATAATTGCCCAAACTGGAAGGAACCAAGATTTCCTTCAGTAGGTGAATGGATAAACTGTGATACATTCATACAATGGAATATTATTCAGCACTAAAAGAAAATGAGCTCTAAAGCCATGAAAAGACAAGGTGGGGGGCTTTAACTGTGTGTTACTAAGTGAAAAAAAAAAAAACAATTCAATAAGGCTACATACTGTTCGATTCCAATGATATGCCATTCTGGAAAAAAAGCCAAACTATTGAGATGATAAAAGTTGCTTAGGGTAGTAGGGGAGAGATGAACAGATGAAGTACAGATGATTTTCAGGGTGGTGAAAAAACGCCATATTATATTATAATGATGGAGATATGTCAGAATTGTCGTTGCTGTTTTTCAGTTGCTCAGTCACGTCAGACTCTTTGCAATCCCATGGACTGTAGCATGCCAGTCTTCCTTGTCCTTCACCATCTCCCAGAGCTTGCTCAGACTCAAGTCCATTGAGTGAGTGATGCCATCCAACCATCTCATTCTCTGTCATCCCCTTCTCCTCCTGCCTTCAATCTTTCTCAGCATCAGGGTCTTTTCTAATGATGGGTATATATCAGAATAGGTTTTTTCAAACCTATTTATTGTACCTGGATGCTGGGAAAGATTGACTGCAGGAGGACAGGGGGCAGCAGAGGATGAAGTGATTGGATAGCATCACTGACTCAATGGACAGGGGTTGAGCAAACTCCATAAGACAGTGAAGGACAGGGATGTCTGGCATGCTGCAGTCCATGGGATCACGGAGTCGGACACAACTGAGCAACTAAACAACAGCAATTGAATGTACAACATCAGAAGTGAATGCTCACTTAAACTATGGGCTTTGTGTGATTACTATGTGTCAGTGAAGGATGACTCTTCCTAAAAAATGAACCAAGGGGCTTCTCTGGTGGCTCAGACCGTAAAGAATCTGTCTACAATGCAGGAGACCCAGGTTCTATCCCAGGGGCAGAAAGATCCCCTGGAGAAGGGAATGGCTACCCACTCCAGGATTCCTGCCTGGAGAATCCCATGGACAGAGGAGCCTGGCAGGCTACAGTCCATGGGGTGGCAAAGAGTCAGACACAACTGAGAGACTAATGCACACACTCACACACACAAAAAATGTTTATCAATCTGGTGAGTGAGATTTATAACCAGCCAGGCTCTGAATCTATGGGGGCAGAGTTGCATATGCCATTTCTTTATCTTCCTCTCAACTTTGTTGTAAATCTAAATCCATTCTGAAAAAAATCAAGTCTCTAAAAAAAAAAAAAAAGTAGGTACCAGACTAAGCATAGCACACACAGCTCTCTTAGAGACTATTGGCCACTTGTCCCTCTCCTCCACCTAAAATCCTTTTAATGTATTCGGTTTCTTTGTGTCATGAAGTTTTAAGTACCAATTACCTTCCCAAGAATTTCTCTAACCCAGTCCATCACTGTGCTGTGCTGCCCTTAGTCACTCAGTCGTGTCCCACTTGTTGAGACCCCATGGACTCAAGCCCAGCAGACTCCTCTGTCCATAGGGATTCTCCAAGCAGGAATACTGGAGTGGGTTGCCAGGCTCTCCTCCAGGGGATCTTCCCAACCCAGGGCTCGAACCCAGGTCTCCAGCCCTGCAGATTCTTGACCAGCTGAGCTACCAGGAAAGCTCAATCCTTCACTACTGAGAATTAATTTGTCCCCCCAGGAAACATTTGACCCTGTCTGAAAACAGTTTTTGTCATCATGCCTTGGAGGATGGTACTTCTGGCGCCCGGTGGGCAAGGGCCAGAGATGCTAGTAAGCTTCCTTCTTTGCACAACCACACAATAATAATACAGAATGCCAGGTGAAGAACCTGCTCTAAATTATTTTTCTCATTATGACTGTGGGAGCAACTTACTAGAAAAGGAACAATTGTTTGCTTCTCAAAAGGCTGCCCCATTTTTCTAAGAAGTATTTTTAATTGTACCCATCTTCCAGTACAAAATTTAACACTAAAGAGTGTATGGTATTAACTATAATAGAAAAGTAATTTTCCAAGTTTGTTTTATCAACTTGAAGGGTAACCTGCAAAATGAAAACTGCAAGCCAGATATCCTTTACATAAAGTATCCTTATTTAAGTATAAACCTATAAGTGGAACAACCTATGAGGAGATCAAGCTGTCCAGTTGACAAAATATCAGTTATCTCTTCGTAAATAAATGTTTGGGGATGGCATAGTTTGGGGGCAGTTTGGAAGGCAAACCTTAAGAACCAGCTGTTGTTTTAAGCCAGTTCAGTGTATCTTCATTAAAATAAAAAAAAAGATAAATATTATGTTTCTAGAAAGGCCTAGTTTTGCTAGTCATACACTCAATTTATGATTCAAAATGATGTCTTTCACATTTAACGTGGAAACAGCTACACATAGATGATTTCATTAGGTCAGAGATAACTTAACAAAATGGATGAATATATGCTTCATAGCTCCATACTGAAATAGACTTATCAGTGGAATCACTCCAAGAACAAAAGCATGTCTGACTCAAGCTCAAACATGCAAAAAATTGCTAACAGCCTACTGAAATGGCTGTTTATAAAACATTAAGACTCATTTAGCAACCTGCCAGAGTGCTAAATTAATTTCCTCAGTGGATTTTACCCCAACTAGTGAATTATTGAGCAAAAGGTTCATAGATAAGAAAAAGAATCAAGGAAAAGTAAAAACCAGGGTTGGTTGGCTTCCAGAAGAACTAATAAGAGACTATCTGTGGGTAAAAGCATGAATTTTTTCTTCATTAACATGTCTCCAGTGCCTACTAAGCACTGGCAGATGATAAGGATTCAATAAATATCTGTTGAATAAATGTCTAAAAGTTGAAACAATGGACAAGTCCTGATGACGTAAGGGAATGAGAATGAAAATCAGCATTGCTTATATTTGTTGCCTTTGATTAAAGTCCACATCCAAAGTCAAGGCAGAATTAAAAGTTCATTTAAATCATCTTTTGAAAAAAATTTACAAGAAATGTACTTAAATAGAATTTTACAGTGAAGTGATAGTTTAGTATATTTGTTTCAGTATAATTAATCAGTTCAGTTCAGTTCAGTCATTCAGTCGTGTCTGACTCTTTGTGGCCCCATGAACCACAGCACACCAAGGCCTCCCTGTCCATCACCAACTCCCGGAGTCCACCCAAACCCATGTCCATTGAGTCAGTGATGCCATCTAACCATCTGATCCTCTGTTGTCCCCTTCTTATCCTGCCCTCAATCTTTGCCAGCATCAGCGACTTATCAAATGAGTCAGCTCTTCACATCAGGTGGCCAAAGTACTGGAGTTTCAGCTTCAACATCAGTCCTTCCAATGAACACCCAGGACTGATCTCCTTTAGGATGGACTGGTTGGATCTCCTTGCAGTCCAAAGGACTCTCAAGAGTCTCCAACACCACAGTTCAAAAGCGTCAATTCTTCAGCACTCAGCTTTCTTCACAGTCCAACTCTCACATCCATACATGACCACTGGAAAAACCATAGCCTTGACTAGACAGACTTTTGTTGGCAAAGTAATGTCTCTGCTCCTTAATATGCTGTCTAGTTTGGTGATAACTTTCCTTCCAAGGAGTAAGCATCTTTTAATTTCATGGCTGCAGTCACCATCTGCAGTGATTTTGGAGCCCAAAAAAATAAAGTCAGCCACTGTTTCCACTGTTTCCCCATCTATTTCCCATGAAGTGATGGGACCAGATGCCATGATCTTAGTTTTCTGAATGTTGAGCTTTAAGCCAACTTTTTGACTCTCCTCTTTCACTTTCATCAAGAGGCTCTTTAGTTCTTCTTCACTTTCTGCCATAGGATGGTGTCATCTGCATATCTGAGGTTATTGATATTTCTCCTGGGAATCTTGACTCCAGCTTGTGCTTCCTCCAGCCCAGCGTTTCTCATGATGTACTCTGCATATAAGTTAAATAAGCAGGGTGACAATATACAGCCTTGACGTACTCCTTTTCCTATCTGGAACCAGTCTGTTCTATGTCCAGTTCTGACTGTTGCTTCCTGATCTGCATACAGATTTCTCAAGAGGTGGGTCAGGTGGTCTGATATTCCCATCTCTTTCAGAATTTTCCACAGTTTATTGTGATCCACACAGTCAAGGTTTGGCATAGTCAATAAAGCAGAAGTAGATGTTTTTCTGGAACTCTTGCTTTTTCAATGATCCAGCCGATGTTGGCAATTTGATATCTGGTTCCTCTGTCTTATCTAAAACCAGCTTGAACATCTGGAAGTCCAGGGTTCACATATTGCTGAAGCCTCACTGGAGAATTTTAAGCATTATTTTACTAGTGTCTGAGGTGAATGCAATTGTGTGGTAGTTTGAGCATTGTTTGGCATTGCCTTTCTTTGGGATTGGAATGAAAAGTGACCTTTTCCAGTCCTGTGGCCACTGCTAAGTTTTCCAAATTTGCTGGTATATTGAGTGCAGCACTTTCAAAGCATCATCTTATACTTAATACTCTGTTGCATATTAAATAAAACAGAAGATAATGTCACATACTGACTTGCAGCCAACCAAATAATATCAGCAATCTAGGTATCTTTTGTCTGTTGAAAATATACTCAGGTAAGCCAGCATGAGGGCTTCCCAAGTGGAGCAGTGTAAAATCCCACATGCCACTGCAGGAGACACAGGAGATGCAGGTTTGATCCCTGGGTCAGGAAGATCCCCTGGAGTCAGAAATGGCATTACACTCAAATATTCTTGCCTGGAAAATTCCGTGGACCGAGGAGCCTGGAGGACTACAGTCCATGAGGTTTCAAAGAGTCAGATACAACAGGGCACCTGAGCACACAACAAGAATGAGGGCATGCACGGGGGCCTCTGATCCATCTATGAAATCTCTCCAGACTCACCCAAAACCTCAGTGTCTTCCCTCTTATAGTTGCCTTCCTTGGTGTCTCTACTCCATTTTTGGTTTTATATCCTGGTTACCCATCTCCTTTCAGCATGTTGGATTTGCAGGCCATTTGTGTTCTGTCTTTACCAGCTCTGATATTGACCCCATCCATTTCTTACTACTTCAGAGTGTATCTTCTGATATTTCATAATGACCTCGCACTTATTACCATGATAACCGCCCCCTCCCTGGATCTTAGACCAGTTTTCCCTCCCTTGCTTTCATAACTGTTTCCATAGTAACACTAATAAATGAATACTGAGACCAGCTCCCAGAATTGTGAACCTAGTAATGCTCCAAACTATAGCACTTATACTGAAGGGGTGGGGTAATTCTCAAAAGACTTGTAGAGCTATTTAATTTATCAGAGCTAAAGCAGCATTGTTTTAAAACTCTTGAAGATTTTTTAAAAAAATCAAAGTATAGTTGGTTTAAAGTGTCGTATTAGTTTCAGGTATACAGAAAAGTGATGTATCTACCTATATATTATATATATATATATATTCACATATACACATACATACATACATATATACATATATATACACACATATATATTTTTTTTCAGGTTCTTTTCTATAGTTAACTACAAAACAATAGCACACCATGCCCTGTGCTATACAGTGGGTCCTTGTTGCTCATCTGTTTTGTATATAGTAGTGTATATATGTTAATCCAACTTAAGAGGATCGTTTATAACTGATTCCTGAAACAGAGCATCTGCATTTAAGAATCTAGTGGTATTGAGAAATCAGTGCTAATACTGGTTCTGGAGGGGGATGTATAGTACTATAGGGAGAACCAGGACTATGGCAACTTCCATGAAACCTGCCACTTAAATATACTCTTGACTGCTGCACTTTATTAAAAGAATAATTATACCCAATACATCTTGGAAATTAGCAGGTGGCAATATTAAAGAGTAGTTATAAAATGTAAGTTCAAAATTCATTGTTCATACAGGAAATAAAATCAGTGTTCAGAAAATGCAACCTTTAAGTATACCTTCTTCAAATTACAGGTGGTGTCTCAGAAAAGCATCACAGTAACACCTAAGTCTAGTAAAATTAGGTTCACTTAAAATTAGAAAGACCAAAGTGTGGTCTAATTCACTGTTTCTGTCTTAACTCTGTTTATTTGAATACACTATTTGGTAGATTTGTAGAATGACATTTTTCTTCTTTGAAATCAAAAGTTCTAATAATTTTAATTATTTATAAGGTTTTTATGTCTGGATCTCCTCTTACTTACAACCAAATATACAGTAGTAAACTAAACGTTTTGTTCTCCTTACCATCATCATGTATGTTCCACTAGTCAATAACCAAATGGATGAGAGATTTTAGATATAACATATGAGTCTGACTCTCTAAATTTACGAATGAAAAAAGCCTGATGCTGAGAAAGATTAAATGACCTGCCCAAATTCATTGAGCTTAAAGAGCCAAATTATAACTTGAATCCAGAGTAATATTTTTTGTGCTACAGAATGCTTAAAAATGGAAAAATGCAAGATCAATTTCTTAATCACTACATAATATAATTCTGTAATTTATTTCCTAAATGAAGTGTGAGAGTATTGCCTGTTAAGACATTTTTTAAAAAGTTAAATTCTATTCTAATGATTTCAGAGAAGCGGTTTTATTTATTGGTGACTCTAATGCCATTATTATATATTAATAGATTCCTCTCCTCTTAATTCAGCTTTCATCTCTAATTACTAAAGTGACTATTAGCTACCAATGCCAAAAACTGATTTAAAAGTGCAAAACCAAGCCAAATCACCACAGGCTGACAATTTATTGGCTAAAATCACCAAATAACCAGTATTTCTAAATATTTCTAAATGTGTCTGATCAACAAATAGATGCTCAATAAATCACATGTAATTGGATCTAATAAAGCCTTTAAGCATAAAGCAAAGAGGGAAAATAAGAGTTAGAGTCAGATTTAATATAGTTAGGTAGTTCATAAAGCATTATACTAACAGTCCTTCATAATAAACATTTTTTTCTGTGTTTTTTATAACATAGAATTACTTTCTTGATTATAGGTGCTTACTAGATGTCTATTGAAAAGAAAATTAATTTGAATAGCCTACAATTAAAATGAATAAACTCTTACCATGATAGCTATAATACAATGAATAAGAACAGCAACACAGGGTAAAACATAATTATAATATGATGTAAAATATGTACCATATCTAAAGCTAGAGAACTTACTAATATTTAGATTTGTTGATTTGAGAACTTGAAAGCTTCCTGGGTGAAATCTGAAACTGGCTCTCATACAAAGAGAGTGAGGAGAGCAGGTGGTCTGAAGAAAGTGGCAGACCACTCCAGATTGGTAAATGTCAACTCTAATAAGCGAGGAAACTTACATAAGAGGCTTATCTCGGGCAACCGGCAAGATGAGTAGATCTTTACACCAGCTCGCCAGAATCTTGAGTGTATATAGAGGCCATATATGGGTTCAGTCATGTATACAATGCAGATGGTCTCAATGATGCCTTGTTCTCTCAAGGCTGCATCCATGGATATGGCTCCTCTGTGTGAAAGGTGGACGCTTGTACATTCCAAGGTTGGGAGAGATGAGTGACCTCTGATTGCCTGAGTTCAGCTCCAGGGTCAGCCAGCAGTATTATCTTCTTGAAGACCTCCTCCAACAACGTGCATTAGCAAAGTGGTCAATTACCGATAGCTAATATGTGCTATGAGTCAAGTTCTTTATACACATCACCCAATTTATTTCTCAAAGTTTTATAAGACCTGTTGTTATTCCCATGTCATAGACAAGAAGCCTGAGGACAAAGAACTCTGGCAGCAGAACAAGGTCACAGAGTCATGAGCTGCTGGATCCAGGCATTCTTGACCACGAAGACTAGGATGTCAATCAGTTTACAGCATCTCCTTTACAAATAATGCACTCAGAAGCCAATTACTGAAGACCATTAAGACAACAAAACAGTTTTAGAAAGGAATAGGGAGAGAAAAATGAAAAACATCCCCACAGATTACAATTTTGATATACTTAGTTGACTTTAGCAAGAAAACCATCAAATAAATTAGCAAAAATTCTAGATATATAACTTAGCATTAGAAAGGTTCACAATGTTAATTTGTGATCTCTGATAGTTATCAAGTTTTGAAGCATTGATTATGATATATACACTATATACATTTATGTAAAATGTATAATTTTGTCCTTTTACTGGTTGTCAACAATTATAAGTAATGTACAAATAAGTAATACTCAATGTACTGTTTAATAACTATTAATGACAGAACAACCTTATATATAGAGAGATGAAATTTAATACTTTTATTTTGTGCATGTTGGATTCATTTAGACTTATAAGTATCTTAGCATGTTTTTAAATGCCCCTAAGTTCCCTGCTGGCTCAGATGGGAAATCATCTGCCTGCAATGCAGGAGACCCAGGTTTGAGCCTTGGGTCAGGAAGATCCCCTGGAGAAGGGAATGGCAACCCACTCCAGTATTCTTGCCTGGAGAATTCCATGGACAGAGGAGCCTGGTGAGCTACAGTCCATGGGGTCGCAAAGAGTAGGACACGACTAAGCGACTAACACACACACTTCATAACATTTATAATTTTTAGTGTATGGCATAACAAATTGTACACATAAAAAAAAGAAAAATAACTTGCTCCTTCATTACCAAAAAAAGGCATTCTTATGAACAACTTAAAAGCACAAAAATGCTTAGAAGAGTTTCTTAAAATATTCTGGTGGAAGGAGGAGGGAAGAAGCACTTATTCATACTCTGTAGGTCTGAGTGTTTGTAGGAAATTCTCTTCTTGCAACATTTTGGGTAATTTTCTGAAGTGTTCGTGAGCCAAATTACTGATCTTCACGAAGATGAGTAATTATCCAAACAGAATGCTTCCTTGTGAATACTGCAAACACAATTAAAGCAGCGCTAACATAAATTATGCTCGAGCGTACCACCATGTTCCTTTTCTTCTTCAGTTGGTGAAGAAATTTTGAACATGGTCACAGAATGTATTATGGGTACTATATTAGTTCTTACATCTTTAGAAAGCAGTTTCAATCAAGATATATCTGGATTGATAAATAAAGCAGCAGAAGACTAGCTGCTACATAGTATCACCTTAAGGCTTCAGTCACGCTCAGAGATGACCACTGCATTAAGGAGAGCTGTCAGGGTTTGTGATGTTTGATTTACCTCTCTAGTTTGGATCGTAATTATGCCCACTGGGTGGGAAATGTGAAAAAACATTGTTTTCTGACAGCACCTGGTGCACGGTTGGATGTTTGCTAAATGTTGGATGATAATCTACAGAAATCAATTTCATAATAGCCAAATAAGGCTTTATGCCATGGAGTTATTATTTTTATCTCCAGGAATTATTTTTTTAAAAAATGCCAACTTAGCAAAGGACGGACTATGGCTTGAGACCATTCTGTTCTACACGAGAATGCCATGTGTCTCCAGAGTGCATTTTCTGTCTGTAAGAGACAAGAAACAAGCAGTGAAGTCTGAAATGAATGAAGAGCAAATAGATGAGGGAAAAGGCATGGTCCACATGCCGCGCTTTTTCGGCATGTTCTCTGAAATGTCTGGCATGGATGTTCGAGAAGCAGATGCAACCCTTTAGGCAATCCATGTGCCAGGAGCTAGCCTCTGATAGCATGTTGATGATGAGAGGACATCAGGAGCATGCCCCAGGATCATTAAGACTTTATAGCTGCAAGGCTTTTCAGCAGAACTCATCCGAGCCCTTAGGCTTAAAACAGAAGCCCAGAGTATGAAGTGACATGCCCAGAGTCACGCATGTGACTCAGCCCTTTTTCACTATGCTGGGCTCAGCTGTGCTGTGATTAGCTGCTCGCGTGTGTCCCACCCTTTGGGGTCCTGTGGTCTGTAGCCAGCCCTCTAGTCTCCTCTGTCTATAGCGACTCTCCAGGCAAGAATACTGGAGTGGATTGCCATGCCCTCCTTCAAGGGATCTTCCCAACCCAGGGACTGAACCCAGGTCTCCCACACTGCAGGCTGATTCTTTACCGGCTGATCCACCAGTGAAGCCACGAATACTGGAGTGGGTAGACTATGCCTTCTCCAGGGGAGTTTCTGACACAGGAAGTGAAATGGGCCTCCTGCATTGTAGGCGGATTCTTTACCAGCTGAGCTAACAGGGACGCCCTTTCACCCTTTCTCAAACCAAAACAAACAAACATATATTTTTGTCACTGGCATAAAAAGAAAGCTCTGTGCTTAAAATGATATTTTATACACAACTCTTTTATCTCTGTCCATATTTACATGTAGCAAGATAGGTGGAACCTCAAACAAATACTGCTATACCACTGTTAAGGGTGGAAATTAATATAGTGATATTACTGGTCACTAGATCCTGTTCCATTATTTGTTAGAAAAGCTGGTATTTTGTTGTGACATCGGTGCACAAAATCCTTTGCTAGTTTGAACACTTGTTCAAAGCAATTTCTACCCTGCATTCTTCCCAGTGGGGTTTTGATTGTCCATCCAAGACTCGTAATTGATTTGGTTCTTCAAATCCATTACTCTGATATATGAAATATCAGAATGATAGTAGCATTGGGTCCATCAACAGCTGCATTTCAACACGTCTATCTTTCGGCAATGGATTCAAGAAGAGTAGTTTGATCTATACTATAAACGCATTATGGTCAGTGAGTCTTTTTTTTTTTTTTTCAGTAAAACCATGATGTAAATGAAATAATACAATTTTAAAGCATTGGCGATCATACATACTGAAAATCTTTCCTTGTGTATTATTTGCTATGTATGATAAATCCTCCACAACTTGAGCTGATTACTAGATTATAGGTAACACTTTGGAACAAAAAAATGAACATGATTTTATAGTTTGGAATCATAGATAAGTATGATTTTTTAGAATTCCATGGAGAGGCAGGTTTACGTACTTAGAAATAAAAATGCTTTTCAGTTTACCACTCATTTGACTTATACAACTCTCTGGACCTTGCCATATGCCATTTTGGAATAAAAATAGTTAGAATAATTAGCAATGCATATATTATTGCCTCTATCCTATATACATATTGTGTTATGCATATGCCATCACTTATTAGTACCTGAAGGTTTATGAAACTTAACAAACATTATTTTACCATTATTTTGCACTTTTTTTCCTTAAACTTAGAGAAAATGCATTGACAGGGTTTATATAAATATTCCTACTTCTACTCTGAAATATATTTGTGTATGATAAAAAAGCAGTTAGTTTTTGGCTAAATAGAATTACAAAACATAAAAAATTAAACTAAAAATGCAAGGCAATATTATAATGACAGACAAATTACTAAATGTACTACAACTAAATATAGTGCATTTTAAATTCACAGATTGTTTTTTCAGAAAAGCAAAAAATAAGTGCCACATTTATGTCTAAATGGACTAGAACATGATTAAGGACCTTTGCCTTTTACTGGAATGGTTTCTTGCTAATAGTCATGGAAATCTATTTCTGTACATATGTTCCTGTCTCTCACACCTGGACATGTGGGAAGTATTGTTAAGTTGCTATCTTTCATATGTCTTTGGTGATTCAGCATAGTAATCTAGAAGAACAGCAGAACTTATTAATTAGTGGTCCATGAAAGATGAATAAATTACTTTTCCTTCCCTGAGAACCCAATGCTCTATATAACTTAGTCTAAAAAATTACAAAAATTGAATCCAGATACATCATGTTGCTTACTGCAGTGTCAGACTTCAAATGAACGTGTGCAAATTAGAGATTAGAGTTTGCAGCTCTAACAGAGAAGTATTGTTTTGTTTTTCGTTTTTATCAGAAAAGGGTAAAACTTTTCCACCAGCTAGGCTTTCTAAAGCTTTCTCTTTTTTCAAATCTCTCAGTATAATCTCCCTGTCAACTAGAGCACCTCAGACTTCCTCCTGATGCTAAAAAGAGCTCCTCTTTGTTCATTACGTGCTGCTATTCCTAGAGAGAGATGGTGACTGGAGTCTTAGGAAGAGGAAGCACCAAAGTAGATATTCAACTCAAGTATATTCTTCCTATTAGGAGATCTGGGGGCTTCCCTGATGCCTCAGATGGTAAAGAATCCGCCTGCAATGCAGGAGACCTAGGTTTGATCCCTGGGTGAGGAAAATCCCTTAGAGGAGGGAAACGCTACCAACTCCAGCATTCTTGCCTGGAGAATTCCATGGAAAGAAGAGCCTGGCAGGTTACAGTTCATGGGGTTGCAAAGAATTGGACATAACTGAACAACTAACACATAGGAGACCTGAAGATGATTTTCTCACTAGTTGACCTAAGAAGCAAACACATTTTATTGAAACATCTTGTATCTTTTTCATAGATAACTATATATTCTGAAAGGAAGAAAATGCATTCTACTTGTTTGCTTGTTATCTTTATTTTGTTTTATTTTAGCAGAGTTTCTTAAATGTACCTAAGAACTACAATACTGGCATTGTTTTACTAAGGAACTTTAGATTTCTGTCTTGACCAAGCATATTTTAATATTTTGCAGAAGTTGACACAAGTTCAGATTCTGAATTTTTTGGCCCTTTTTTTTTAAATTTTAAACTTCACCCACCTTGATTAGAAGACTTGTGAATTATTTCTATTATATGAAATAGCTTTGCATACATTTAACTCTTTTAAAATGGCAATCAAGTAAGTTATCCAGCATCATGTGATATAGGTACAGATGGCTCAAGGGTAAAGAATCCACCTGCCAATGCAGGAGACATGGGTTCAATCCCTGGGTCTGGAAGATCCCCTGGGGAAGGAAGTGGCAACCCACTCCAGTATTCTTTCCCGGGAATTCCCATAGACAGAGGCTCCTGTGGGCTATAGTCATGGGATTACGAAGGAGTCGGACACAACTTCGAGACTAAACAAAAATATGCTTATCTGTAGAGCACATTGGAGGAGGGAATGGCAACCCATTCCAGTATTCTTGCCTGGAGAGTTCCATGGACAGAGGAGCCTGGTGGGCTGCGGTCTATGGGGTCACAAAGAGTTGGACACGGCTGAGTGATTAACACAGTCACACATAGAGCATATGTCTTTATTAGGGTCTATAGTGCTTTGGGATCACTAGCCTGAGACGAGATTGGTCAGTTCAGAACAAAAGAGCAGGGTTTGGTAGGTTACTCAGAGGTCTTATCCAAGGGGCACACTTGAAGAAGGCACTGGGAGGCAGGGGAGACTGTCGATCATGAAGACAGTTAAGGAGTCATGCCCGTGTGCATGCTTAGTCACTCAGTTGTGTCCGACTCTTTATGACCTCATGGACTGTATCCTACCAAGCTCCTCTGGTCATGGAATTCTCCAGGCAAAAATACAGGAGTGTCATGTCCTCCTCCAGGGGATCTTCCCAACCCAGGGATGGAACCCAGGTCTCCTGCATTGCAGGCAGATTCTTTACTGTCTGCGCCACCAAGGAAGCCCAAGAATATTGGAGTGGGTAGCCGATCCCTTCTCCAGGGGATCTTCCTGACCCAGGAATCAAACCAGGGTCTCCCTCGTTGCAGGTGGATTCTTTACCAGCTAAGCTATCAGGGGTGTCCATTAAAGAATCATAGCAGGGACTGAACTTTAGTTCTGACAACACGTTGTTGTCTAGTACAGGTGCTAAGATGAGGGGTTAGTGTCAGTTTATGGTCACTGCAGGCTGCTTGGCTAAACAAAATTTATGACAGGCAGAAGTACCATGAAGTAGTTTGGCTAATCTCCAGACAGTCATCATCCATTGTTTTCTTTTTATTTTTTTAATCTTTTCTTCTTTTGACTTTCTACTCTGAAGTTATTATTATGAAAGCAAAGCATAGCCAGATTCTTACAAAAGAATCCTATTTAATTGTAAAGAATTATATTTGTATTCAAAATATATATTTTGCTTTATGACTATTTTATCCAACTCTGATTATTTACTTTTAAAATAGCTCTGCCTGTGTAATAATCACATATGAGAATTATCAGTGATTAGTCTTATATTGTAATATATACTTTATATGTATAATTTATATAAATATTAGTAGTCTATATAAGGGTACACTTCCCAGGTGGCACAGTGGTAAAGAAGCCACCTACCAATGCAAGAGACTCAAGAGATGGGGGTTCAATCCCTGGGTCAGGAAGATCTCCTGGAATAGGAAATAGCAACCCCTTCCAGTATTCTGGCCTGGAGAATACAATAAACAGAGGAGCCGGCAGGTTACAGTCCATGGGTTTGCAAAGAATCAGAGCAAATGAGCATACACACACATATAAGGGTACATCATGTATATACATATACAATCATGAAATACATAATTTATATTAAATATATATTTATAATTACATGCTACATACATATGGAGCAGAAAGTCCTAACACTGTATAACTGGTAAGTTAAGATAATAAACATTTCTTGAATATTAAATGTATGCGCATATGTCTTTATGGAAACAGGGAAAGGAACGAAACAATGTCATCTACTAACAGGCAATTTATTAGGTAGATTTTTTTTAAACTTTTTATTTGGTCTTGGGGTATAGGCTCTGGGAGCTGGTGATGGACACGGAGGCCTGGCGTGCTGCAGTTCGTGGGGTCGCAAAGAGTCGGACAGGACTGAACGACTGAACTGAACTGTGAACTGAGAGCCAATTAGCAAAGGCATGAGAGTTTCAGGCCAACAGCAAAGACTCAACCGTGCACATATCCCCTGTCCCCTAAAGTCCCCTCCCATCCGGGCTACCACGTAACACTGAGGAGAGTTCCATGTGCTACACAGTAGGTCCTTGTTGGTTATCTGGGCATTTTTTAATTTATAAACATTTTTAAAAATTAAAGATAGAGCAAAATGTATTTCCAGGTCTAAGACTTTGGATATCAAATCCTGTTGAAATGTTCCTGCCTGATCCTACGACATTGATATGACAAAGTCAAATAGGTTTAAAAGTACTCATTCACATCACAAAGCTTAAAGAAATAATCACAATAAAACATTAGGATATAGAGTGTCTTCCATGTAATTATAAGCTGCCACCTCTTTGTTACCTTTCTTAAATCACATAATAGACTTTTACAAAGTTTATAAAACTTGTGATTTTTTTTAGTTTCCTGAAATTTTCTCTCCTCTTTAATGAAGACTTTTGAGGGGAAACAAATATGGTTAAACACAATGTGGTTTTTTTGGATATATAGCTTTGATTTAATATTATTGATATGATACTAATGAGCTCACCTATTAAATACAAACTTTAGCATCAACTCAATAACAAGCAACCTGTTTATACAGAGTTTAGAGATTTGAATGGCAAAAATGCAAAGGACTATTCCAAAATTACATTTGTCTTATCTATTTTTAGCAAACAACAGTCTCTGGATATTAAATGTCTATCATAAGAGTGTCTGTTTCCTTGTTCCAAATTAAATTAAAAGTCATGCTCACTTATTATGGAAGGCTATGTAAAAATGTAAGTTATTGTTGCTACTTTATAGAGATTTTTATTATAAAAGTTGATATTTTTAAAGTTGAATTTTTTTTCTGTCCCTTTTAGCTACTGCAAAAGGGACTAGACAGACACCAGAGGGAGCTCAAGTTACCGAACCCTTTTCTCAGGAGCTAAGGTAACATCAGTTAGGGAATATGGAATCTACATGTACAGACTGCTATATTTAAAATAGATAACCAACACAGACCAACTGTATAGTTCGAGAATTCTGCTCAATATTATGTGGCAGACTGGATGCGAGGGGAGTTTAGGGAAGAATGGATACTTGTATATGTGCGGCTCAGGCCCTTTGCTATGAAACTATGAAACCTGAAACTATGACAACATTGTTAATTGCCTCTACTCCAATATATTTACTGACAATAAAAAGTCAAAAAATATAAAGTGATATCATTCATCATCCTATTTAGAAGCAGTAGAGTTAATATTCAGAGTCAACGCAACACACCTAAGAATAGAAGATAAAGCAAATAGCTTAACTTACTGAGGTTTACATAACAAATATAGACTGCAACATAGATATTCACCATTTAATACTAAGAGTTGTTTTGAATTACTTTATTTCTTATAGCATGCAAAACAATAGGAGCAATTCTTAAACAACTTGGAATCTAGAGAGAGTGAAGGGTGAGGTGAGGGATAATGTAGAATCCTGTAGGATTTGAAGTTCAGTGTGGTTGGGATGCAAGGTCTATCATCGCCTGGTTGTAAGAACATACAAGTATGTAGTATTCACAGTCTGGCATTCTGCTTTATTATTTTACAGGTAATGAAATTGCTCTCTAAGCTATTTTTCACTTCTGCCTCCTAACTTCTCAGATTTTATTTTTTTTTTCCCTAAAAAGAGTGCATGTAAAAGAAACAATACCTAGCACTAAGGCAATTCACCTTTTATCGGGGCCTTCAGTGGTAACAAAATAGAGATTGCAATATTTCACCACACTGATAATTTAGTGGTACAGAGGCACTTGGGAACAAGCATACCAGGCAAAAGACAAGGAGCACTTATGTTTGTGTTGATGTTGTGTGGCTGTGGTTCAGATATCGGGAGCTGCAGCCTTTCAAGAACAAAACAAATTTCCAAATGCCCTCTTACAGCTTCTTAAAACTGCTTATTGATTTCATGTTTTCAAAATAATTCTAATGTCACACCATATGAAAATAATATTCTATTTGCCGTGAATGTTTAATCCTCTCTGGCTTTGCTGTTTTGCTTTATTTATTTACTTACTTTTTTAGTATATTCTGTCAGAACAAATGGACAGTGTATTTCTTAATGGTGGAGAAAAAAGGAAAAAAAAAAAAAAAGACCTCTGGCTTATTTACAATTAATCCAGACATGAGACTCTGAGAATCTCTTTTGGAAATCAATACTCCAAGTTCCTAAGTTTTAATTACTGTTGTTAAATCTTCATTTAAAAATTATTTTGTGAGTGATTTTTAAACTTAATACATTACTCGAATAGACCTTTTAAAAAATCAACCTTGTAATATTTATAATGCATATTTTGATTCTTTTCGTTAATTCATTTTCCATTCTGGTCTTTCAGTCCCTGATAAAATATATCTTAATTATTGAAAGCCCCCTTTAACCTCCACCATTTTCCCCTTGTAATATGGCTTCTTTCAATATTTTCTTCCTTAGCATCACTATTCTTCTCTTCCTTCTCCTAAAATAACTTTTGATAACGAAAGGAATATATGTACCAGCTACCACACTGAATATCACGTTAAACCCAAGTGGTCACAATCTCGGGGATATTTTCATTTGTCTAATGTGTTGTGCTAAGTCACGTCCATTGTGTCCGACTCTTGGCTTCCTTATGGACTGTAGCCCACCAGACTTCTCTGTCCATTAAGATTCTCCAGGGAAGAATACAGGAGTGGATTGCCATGCCCTCCTCCAGGGGATCTTCCTGACCCAGGGATCGAACTCACTTCTCTTAACATCACCTGCATTAGTATGCAGGTTCTTTACCACTAGCACTATCTGGGAAGCCCTCATTTCTCTAATCAGTTCACTTCAGTCACTCAGTCATGTCCAATTCTTTGCAACCCCATGGACTGCAGCACACCAGGCTTCCCTGTCCATCACCAACTCCTGGAGTTTACTTAAACTCATGTCCATCAAGTCAGTGATGCCATCTCATCCTCTATCATCCCCTTCTCCTCCCGCCTTCAATCTTTCCTAGCATCGGAGTCTTTTACAATGATTCCCTTCTTTGCATCAGGTGGCCAGAATATTGGAGTTTCAGCTTCAACATCAGTCCTTCTAATGAATATTCAGGACTGATTTCCTTTAGGATGGACTGGTTTGATAACCTTGCTGTCCAAGGGACTCTCAAGAGTCTTCTTTAATACCACAGTTCAAAAGCACCAGTTCTTCAGCACTCAGCTTTCTTTACAGTCCAACTCTCACATCCATACATGACTACTGGAAAAATCATAGCCTTGACTAGATGGAACTTTGTTAGTAAAGTAATGTCTCTGCTTTTTAATATGCTGTCTAGGTTTGTCATAACTTTTCTTCCAAGGAGTAAGCATCTTTTAATTTCATGGCTGCAGTCACCATCTGCAATGATTTTGGAGCCCAAAAGAAAAATGGGAATAGGAGATCTTTATATGGAAGATGTTACTCCTTGACTCTACATGACATTTTATTGTGGACAAATATTTGTCCTTCTGGAAGGAGCAATACTTTATTAACAAAATTTGTACACTCAATATGTCTAGGATATATTAAAAATGTGTATGCTCTTCTCAAAATTAGTCATTTGGGAAACATTTACATCTGGATTTAAAAAAAAAAAAAAGAAAAATCAGTCTGGCCCTTTTTTTTGCTAACAAAATACGACACTATACAAATATTTTGCAGCTTTGTTAGGCTGATGGCAAGTGGCATGGCATTTATAAGCAAAGGAGATCATCATGTATGCTGGCAACACTCACTCCTATCCATGTGATCTGGATCCCATTTCTTAGACCCTCTTATTCTCAGTTTCCCTGTCTTGTAAAATTCTAAAAATGTTATGTATCTCATTAAAATATGGTCAGAATACAGTGGATCATCCATATGAAACATCAGTGTACTATATTTATTAGCAGCCCCCAGAATAAATTTGAGATATCTTTAAACTATTTTCCTAATTAATAACCTAAGTATATTGGAAGTAAGTTTACACTTTTGTAAGTTTTTCCTCTGGCATATGATATTGAACTTTTACCAAGGAAGATGTTAGACAGATAGATGATAGGTGGACAGACAATAGATACATAGATAATACATAGGTAAATAGGTAGGTAGATGATAGATTGATAGTTACTAGGCAGATAGAGGCATTACATTAAAATCAATGATATACCATAGAAGATATTATAATCAGTCAGAAACACGTTTTACATATCTCTCCCACACACACAAAAAATCTCTTGCATATTTCTGTTTTTCCTTGGTAGTAAGGGAGGACTTCCCAGGTGGCTCAGTGGTAAAGAGTCCACCTGGAATGCAGGAGAATCAGGTTCAATTCCTGTGTTAGGAAGATCCCCTGGAGGAGAGCATGGCAACCCACTCCAGTTTTCTTGCCTGGAGGATCCCATGGACAGAGGAGCCTGGTGGGCTGCAACCCATAGGGTCACAAAGAGTCAGACACGATTGAAGTGACTGAGCATGCAGGCACGCACTGAAGGGAACAGAGGTGTCTTTGTAGCTAAATCCACCAGTGACATGCATTTAGTGTTGACTTAAACTCTGAGTTTCTACTTAGTATCTGTAACTAGAGTCCACTTATCATATCCCAGCCTCCACTGTCCTGGCTCCTCATCTCACTCTCTGTCTCACGTATAACACTGTTGCCAGAATTCTGGAGTTTCTCTGTTATACTGAAGCTTTTGTTGTTAGGGGTGTTGTTCAGCAAAAACAAAAACCTACAAGTGCCTCAGAAGAGCTTCCCTTTGTACTACACTCCCTTTGAGTGGGAAACAAAAGCCCTCATGTTGGACTTCAGACTCAGAAGCCACAATGACATACTAGGTCCTAGTCCTGCTTTGAGCTTCTTAGCATAGGTACCACATAACCAGTTTGACATCTGAATGTTCCTTTTCAGCTCAAAGCACTTCTCCTTCAAAATTCACCAGCATTTTCTGATAACTTGCTTGGGATTTAAAAGTGCATCCATAAAATATATTCAGTGGAATTCTCAAAATGATATGTCACAGAATTGATAAAGAGGATTACTCAATCCTGTTGGCATCTTAGTTTACATACACAGTGAATAAATATGTCCCTTAAGCATCCAGAGTGTTGAAAACATAACCTAAATTAAAAAAAAAAAATCTTCATCTTTTAAAATGTGAGCTGGAAAGAATCCTAGGCACACAGTGGGTATGCAATAAATACAGAAAAATCACTGATATTAGTTGTAATGCTATGAAAAATCATACTTATTCACCATCACTCAGATACAAGAAAGCAGGAACAAAAAATGCTTTTTAATTTTTAAAATTTATTTAGCTTCCACTTATATTAACCATCGTACATACTTAGGAAAATTTTCAAAGACTCTGAGCTGTTTGCATCAAGCTAGCCGTTAGCCAGTTAGCGTCTCCATAATTTGAATGCGATTTTGATAACACTCTATAATTTTAAAATCCTGTGGAAAAATTATTCGTACATTCCGACCATCTTTCAGAAGGTCTGACAAACTCGGAGTGAAGAGGCATTTCCCTGTCTTCATGACTTTGGGAGGTGCATTTGCTAAATACTGACGTAGAGACAGAGAAGGCAATTACGCGGAGGGAGCTGTGTACCCAACTGCTGCATGGCCTAGGCTTGGGAGACTCCTCCGTTCCTGTTCTTTCCATCATTCAGACAGAACAGGTGGTTTCCATGGGCTGCGAAACCTTAGGGGAAGCAAGCTCGTTCAGTGACTGCTGATTCTATGCGCCACTGCAGTGCTCCGTGACCTGAGCTTCCGTGTTCCCTCTCAGAATGAAAATTCCATAACTATTTACTCCTGAACTGGAGATGGCCTGTTTTCCAAAAGATTCTCTCTCTCTCTCTTTTCTTTTTTTTCCACCTTGGAAAAGTTCAGCCAGCTTCTTGTGCATTGGTGAAAAAGCGCAACTCATTTGGATGCTATCATTAATCCTGAATTAACTGATATTGTAAGACTGTGAGTCATAATAGAATAAATAAATGAAAATTTTTTCCTCCTTAATTTCTTTTGTGGGTTTTATTATGCTCTCTAATATACCTGCATGGAATGGTTTGTAAAAAGAAAAAATAGGTAATTTGTCAAAACTAAGACCTGGTGCAGCCAAATAAATAAATAAATATTTATTTTAAACAAATAAGCTAATTTATTTCTCCATGTAAAAGATAACATTTATCTTCAATTGTTTTAACTGATAAACACTTACTCCAAAAGAGAATGTTCAGTAAAATCCTGTTTATCAGAGGCGTGGAGGGCAGCCATAACATATATAATCCAAGTGATGAATAATATTAATATCTTTATTTCTAATTAAATTTAGCTTTGAATTTACAATTTGAAGAAATAGCTTAGTTTAATTTAGCTTTTATTTATTCACACCTTATAAAATGAAGCTATTTTTAATAGTTGTTATAAGATTTCTAAACATTATGAAATTTTATGCCACATTTAATGTGTTAGACACGTATCAGTTCAGTTCAGGCACTCAGTCATGTCTGACTCTTTGCTACCTGTGAATAGCAGCATGCCAGGCTTTCCTGTCCAAAACCAACTCCTGGGGCTTGTTCAAACACATGTCCATCAAGTTGGTGATGCCATCCAACCATCTCATCCTCTGTCGTCCCCTTCTCCTCCTGTCTCAATCTTGCTCAGCATCAGGGTCTTCCCCAATGAGTCACTTCTTTGCATCAAGTGGCCAAAATATTGGAGCTTCAACTTCAGCATCAGTCCTTCCAATGAATATTCAGTGTTGATTTTCTTTAAGGTTGACTGATATGATCTCCTTGCCGTCCAAGGAACTCTCAAGAGTCTTCTCCAACACCACAGTTCAAAAGCATATTCTTCAGCACTCAGCTTTATGTGTGGTCCAACTCTCACATTCATACATAACTATTGGAAAAACTATAGCTTTCACTATAGAGACCTTTGTTGGCAAAGTAATGTGTTATATATATATATATATATATATATATATATATATACATATACATATACATATATATGCATTTATTTGCATCTTCCTGAAACATTTTCCAATAACATTACAACCTTTCTCAATCACTTTCTGTCCCTTCTACCTCAATAAAGAAAGCTTCACTCAATAATATTTAAAAAATTCTTTCTATGCTTCCCTATGCAACAATTCTAGTGGGAAAAAATAATACATATGTATACACTCAAACCTAAAAAAGAGTGATGAAGGGGTTTCCCTGGTGGCTCAGTGGTGAAGAATCTACCTGCCAATGCAGGAGACTCAGGTTCAGTCCGTGACCTGGGAAGATCCCACATGCGTTGGAGCAGCTAAGCCCGTGCACCACAACCACCAGGCCTGTACTCTAGAGCCTGCGAGCTATAACTGCTGAGCCCTCCTGCTGCGATTACTGAAGCCTGGGCGCCCTAGAGCCCATGCTATGCAACAAGAAAAGCCACTGCAAAGAGAAGGCCACACGCTGACACAATCTAGGGAGTAGTAGGTTATATACTACATATATATTATTTCTATAATTATATATGCTCCATAATACTATATACAGGATATGTATATTAGTACTTTGGTTATATAGTTGTCTAGTAGCTTTTAAGGGAATTTGAAACCATATCAAATATTCATCCCCAGGTTCTCTCAGCCATAAACATGTTTAGAATTATTAGCTAATATTTTAAAACTGAGTCCAAAATCTTCCAATACTAGTGACTGAACCTAATATGTTTCCCACTGAAGTGATTTCCACCTCGAAATGATGGGCCTTAACATAAATATGCAACATCTCTGGGGCTTCCTCTGAAGTTTTTTCATCCTACAATCCAGTGTTTGGAGCTGAAGATGAATGGTCACTTGATATACCTGAAAAATGCATGTCTGAAAAAAATATATAGGTCACTAGGTTAGAGAACATCAAAAATCTTGAAAAAAAATGTAAAGAATTGAGTTTAACAAAAATTGAGTTTGCCATCATTATCTTTATAAATATAATTCTGTGCCAATGAAACTGCCCAAGCTTTAAATCTAAAATGGAGTTTATATACTTCTTAATATAATTTCTCTGTCATTTCATTATTACAGTGTGTGTACTGAGAACTTTAATTCCTTCAATTTACAAACAAACATGCAAATAATCATACATGTTTCTTAAATATTTCCTTCTCATGGAAATAAGTAAAATTCAGTTTATATTTACACTGCACAGACTTTAAAAGAAAAAATAATGTGGAGCAGATTTAAGTATATAGGGACATAACCCTTCATGATAAGCTTGAATTATGGGATAAATTAACAGCAAAACTAAGGATATTTTGCTTTGACTCCATCCCTTCATTCTTTCTAGAGTTATTTCTCCACTGATCTCCAGTAGCATATTGGGCACCTACAGACCTGGGGAGTTCATCTTTCAGTGTCCTATCTTTTTGTCTTTTCATACTGTTCATGGGGTTCTCAAGGCAAGAATACTGAAGGGGTTTGCCATTCCCTTCTCCAGTGGACCACATTCTGTCAGACCTCTCCACCATGACCCATCCATCTTGGGTGGCCCCACATGGCATGGCTTAGTTTCACTGAGTTAGACAAGGCTGTGGTCCATGTGATCAGATTGGCTAGTTGTCTGTGACTGTAGTTTCAGTCTGTCTGCCCCGGATCCCCTCTCTCAGTGCCAACCGTCTTACCTGAGTTTCTCTTACCTTGGACTCGGGGTCTCTCTTCACGGCTGCTCCATCAAAGCTCAGCCACTGCTCCTTACCTTGGACGCGGGGTAGCTCCCCTGGTTGGCAGCCCCTGACCTCCGGCGCGGGGTAGCTCCTCTCCACCTTGTAGTCAAGGCTATGGTTTTTCCAGTGGTTATGTATGGATGTGAGAGTTGGACTATAACGAAAGCTGAGCGCTGAAGAATTGATGCTTTTGAGCTGTGGTGTTGAAGAAGACTTTTGAGAGTCCCTTGGACTGCAAGGAAATCTAACCAGTCCATCCTAAAGGAAATCAGTCCTGGGTGTTCACTGGAAGAACTGATGTTGAGGCTGAAACTCCAATACTTTGGCCACCTGATGTGAAGAGCTGACTCATTGGAAAAGACGCTGATGCTGGGAAAGATCGAGGGAAGGAGGAGAGATGGTTGGATGGCATCATTGACTCGATGGACACGGGTTTGGGTGGACTCTGGGAGTTGGTGATGGACAGGGAGGCCTGGCATGCTGCAGTTCATGGGATCGCAAGACATCAGACAGGACTGAGCAACTGAACTGAAAGATATTTTAAAAATTAAACTTTATCAAAAACACATAGCCAGTCATAGGACAAAATTGAAGAGGATTTGCTGAAAAAAAGAAAAGAGCATGTGATTGCAAAAATAATGTAAAAATGAAAACATTTTATTTTTTAAGAATTAAGTATGTGTTATGAGATATGGCTGCCATCTATAGACTAAGTCTGAAGAGCAATGGCATATAAGTAAACACAGGGGAAAATCTTAAAATAAAGACTCAGACTGTGTTAAGAACAGTTGAGATTCATTAAAATGTAAAATGTTGAAAACACAAAAGAAAGTGCATAGGATAATGAAAATTTTAATGGTAGAGGTGAAAACATTTGCCAAGAAAGTCATCCAAGATGAAAGGATTTTGCAAAAGTATATTTCTCCTCCCATGTGAGATAGTCTCTGTGTGAGGTTCAGATGGTAAACAGGATTATAAATTGAAAGACTGTTAGGTTTTGTGATGCTAAAGTCTGCTTTCTAGAAATGTGCACCCAGATCTTATGGGAACCATGACATATCCTGAATTAGACCTGTCAAAGATGCAATATCACCCTGGGTACCAAACTTTATTCACTGTGACGGGTGTCTGTTTAGACCCTGGAGTCATCCTCTGGTCATTAACTTTGTGTAGATATCAGAACTCCCATGCCTATGGGATCTCAAGGACATATTATACTTTCATTCAGATTATCAGAGAGCTCAAAAATGCCATTGAAAATTAATCAGTGGTGACACCCAAGCACTTAATAATTTATTTTGAAAATGATTTCACTCTGGGTAACACAGTGTAACCTTCTCTATTCTACCCTTTGGCCAAGAGCTTGAGGGTTCTTCAATGTATTAAAAGGAGAGGTTAAGGCAAATGCCCTTCTGAAAATGTTCTCTGCCTGACAGTCGAACAGGTCCCTATTCACATTGTGAAAACATGGAGGATGAGAACTGACCTGGGTGATTTAGGTTCAGGGAAGATTTCACGGCATGGACAGGTTCACCTTTCCATCACTGGTTTGTCATGCAGAATTTATGCATTCAAACACCATTCTGAAAAGACTAGAGGTGAAATATTTCAGAAATTTGTCAATTCCATCTTAATAAAGGCTTAGTAGCAATAAGAATTGATTACACTCTCTGTGTTATGTTTTAATGTATAAGAAACATTATGGCATTTTTTTTTCCCCAGAATGTCTTTCTTTTTAAATTTAACAATGTCTTTTTTTTTTTTTTTTTTTACCGTGTCTTTTATTTTTAAACTGCAGTGAATGTACTGCATATCTATGATTGCCAAATAACTGCCCAAGATTTTTTTAATCTTAACTTTGTCAAACTGCATATCAACTATTCATATATGTATAACAGGATGTTATCAAAAGAGAGATTAAGCACAGTGCCCTTTTATAAGAGTGTTTAAAATGCCAGCTTCTCCTTAAAGTGCCTGAAGCTGGCTAGATTTAAGAAACAAGTAATTGAAATAATACTTAATTTATGGAGATACAGGTTTTTTTTTTTTCTTAACTTTATGGTAGTTTCTGTGTTTTTATGTAGATAACTTATTCAATTGTCATAACAAATATTTAAAAGCAAGAACTATTTTAATTTTCATTTTATATATGAGGAATCTATGTCTTGCAATATTGAATGCTTTGCACAGAGTCACACAAATATTAAATTATGGAAGCAAGATTCTGTGGATTGTATCCGTCACTACAATTCCATAGGGTATAATAATAAAATTAATAGATGATTTTCAGGACAAGTGAATGTCCACATTAGGCTCTCAGTCCAAGAATAAGATCTAGTAGTTTCATGTTAACTGAACATCACTTAATGAAGTGATTATCCCCATTAATACAAAACTTGATTTGAACAATTTAAAGAAGTTGAAGTTATACATACACAATTTTTAGCTTTTCTTTTTCTCTTATAAACCAAGGACGTTAAACTTTTTATGATCATGTGAATTGCTTTTAAGTCAAATCAAGCTTTTACAAGTCAGGAAATTAAATTCATGAGGAACAACATTAACATGTATTAAAGAAATTGTGTTACTGTTTAGTCACTCAGTTGTGTCCAACTCTTTGTGACCCTCTGAACTGCAGCACACCAGGTTTCCCTACCCTTCACCAACTCCCAGAGCTTGCTCAAATTCATGTCCATGGAGTTGGTGATGCCATCCAACCATCTCATCCTCTGTCATCCCCTTTTCCTCCTGCCTTTAATCTTGTCCAGCATCGGGGTCTTTTCTAATAAGTCAGTTCTTGGCGTGAGGTGGCCAAAGTATTGGAGCTTCAACTTCAGCATCAGTCTTTCTAATGAATCTTCAGGATTGATTAGGATTGACTGGTTTGATCTCCTTGCAGTCCAAGGTACTCTCAAGAGTCTTCTTTAACACCACAGTTCAAAGCATCAATTCTTAGGCGCTTAGCTTTCTTTATTGTCCAACGCTCCCATTCATACATGACTACTGGTAAAACCATAACTTTAACTGCATGGACGTTTGTCAGGAAAGTAATGTCTTTACTTTTTAATACACTGTCTAGATTTGTTGTAGATAAGTATTACATATATGAAGGTACAGATCTGAGGTCATGATTGACTTTCTCCCTACTGTCTTCTCACTCATTACGAACTCTTCACTCTGCACAGTTGCGGGCTGTGAACTTGGGCACCTGGACCCTAGAATCTCCCCAGATCTTCAAAGGTCTCTTGTTTGTAAAAGATAAAGTTCAGTGTTGCAACTGGATGCTTAAAGAGATGCCAGGATTATAAATTGGGTGTTAGAATTGACATATACACCCTACTATATATAATCAATAAGAACCTACTGTATAGCACAGGGAATGCTACACAATACTCTGTAATGACCTATATAAAAAAGAATCTTAATAGAAGGAGTGGCCATAGGTGTGTGTATGAGTTTATATGTATATATATGCATATACAAAACTGATTCACTTTGCTGTATACCTGAAGCTAACATAGCATTGCAAATCAACTACATGCCTACAATAAAAAAGAGAGAACCCAAGATTGATGTTCTTAACCACAGCTATACATAACCTCAAGTTTTGGATTTGCCTACAGTTCATATTGTCTTCCAGGTCTGGAGGAATGTGATCTCAGACCTTTTTCCTTTGGCACCATTCTTTAAGACTCAAATGAAACTGCTTGAGATCAGCATTCTGTCTGCCCTCACCGACTTGATAGACATGAGTTTGGGCAAACTCCAGGAGTTGGTGATGGACAGGGGAGCCTGGCGTGCTGCAGTCCATGGGGTCGCAAAGAGTCGGACACGACTGAGCAACCAAACTGAACTGAACTGAGACTAGCACTGATGAGCCCATTATCCTAGGCTGCACCAGGCTCCATCAGGATGCCCTATAAGCTAACAGAATCACTTCCTCATGGCCCATCTCTTACTCAGTGAGGTCACAATAAGTTGCCATAGCTTATCATTTAGAAAGCTCCTTGCTTGAAGATTTTCTGGAGTTGCATTATTAGTCTAACCTCTTTTAATGAAAAAATAAAATACAGTTAAAATGCTGGCCAAATTAGTATCTGACTTGGACATAACACAGGGTAAAATTTGATTTGCAATATATTAGCAGCTGCTTTGACTAATACATATGTATGCTAAATTGGGAGTTACTATTATTACCAAACATCACTATTTAATTCACAGAATAAAATTTTGTACTCCAATGGACAATTATGCAGAGTTATACTTCTGAGTTATTTGATTTTACTCTTTTGTTGTCTTTGAGCTATTTTACAACAGTAACTTGTAATTAATTGATTAATATGAAAATTCCAGACTGATGGTTCAGTTTCTCCCACCACGTAGAAAAATCCAACTTTGCCCCCATGTACATATTTATTTGAATATTCCTGATGTATAAATGTGTCTACCTTTTGTATCCTCTTTTGAATCAACATAACATTTCCTGGGCCCTTCATTAAATAAGTTGCATAAAATTCTTAAAAACCATTATATATTTTTCCTGAAATTATTCTGCCTTTTTCTGAAGTTACCAGTTTTTTTGACACTTTTAAATTTTTTTTAATTGAAGGATAATTGCTTTACAGAATTTTGTGGTTTTCTGTCATACAGCATCTTTTAACACAACTGACTGAAGGCCTCCTTTGCTGTTTAATAACCCATGTTAGAGGGCTTCCCAGGGCGCTAGTGGTAAAGAACCCCCCTTCCAGTGCAAGAGACACAAGAGACATGGGTTTGATCCTTGGGCCAGGAAGATCCTCTGGAGCAGGGCAAGGCAATACAGTCCAGTATTCTTGCCTGGAGAATCCCATGGAGAGAGGAACCTGGTGGGCTACAGTCCATAGGGTCAAAGAGTCAGACATAACTGAAGTGACTTAGTATGCATGCTCTCAAGCTATATAAAAAGAGTAAATTTAAATGAAATAATATGCATGAAAATACCTTGCCAATTCTGAAACCCTTTAAAAACATAACATAGAGTTAGTACAATAAAGATTAGGAGATAGAAGAATATATAATTGGAGAAACATCTAGTATTTTCACTAGGAAGAAAATAAAAGTTTTTTTTTTTTTTTTTTTTTGGTCAGAATAAATTCAGATATACTGAAAATAATAGGAAATGCTGATCAGAGCTGAGAAAACAGGGCATTCAGAGAGTGATGAATTGTTTAAAGAAAATCAGCCTGGATCACAGGAAGACAGCCATACCTGACAACCCTGATAGTATTGGGCTTGATAAAATAATACAGTTGTCAGAGAAAATTGGGGACATAATTTTCCTACAGCACAAATCGTTCCCTAAATGACCAGATAGAAAACTAAATCTACAAGGTCAACCGTTATGGAGAGACGTGGAAGACAGCTACTTGGATAAAGAACTGTCTTGAAGAATGAAGACAAATTATAACAAGAGGAGAAAAGCCTCAGTATGGATAGAAGTGACAAGTGTGATGTATCAAAGACCCACCTTAGTTCCAATTGTAGAAAGTCAGACAACACTGATGTGAAAGACAGACTACTCAACAAGGTAAGCAGTATTCATCTGAAAAACACAAACAAGAAAACCTTGAGTCCAAAGTCAGCAATTTATTCCAGGATTAAAGTCACACACTTTTAAAGCTTAGGCAAGACTGTGTTGGGCACCATCAATGTAGTGACTTAAATGTTATTCATTGTGACAAGACTAGGGCAATTAAACCACTGACAAGAAAAGAAAAGAATTTCAAATTGTTTGAAGTTATAACATATTAAAAGGAAAAATTACTTGTGTATGTAGTGTGTGCATGTGGTGTGATATGCTTGTTTGAGCACACATGCTCTTGTATGCATGCAAGGAGATAATCTCTTTGCCTTTTCCAGTGTCCTTTACTTTTTCACCTAAACCAGAAGAGCTTGAAGCATGTCATCATCTCAAGTTGCAAGAAAAGTTGCCTATTTATTTTAGTTTATCAAACATATGAATAAAAAATAGTGCTGAAATCCTCATGAATGAAGCAGTGAGCAGTCAAATAAAAATTGCTTGCAATGTCAGTGTCTGGGATTTTGAAGAGGGAGTTTCTGAGTATAGAAATGTCTTTAGTTAGCTGCTTATCATGCTACTTCACACAGTTTGATAACTGAATGGTGTAGAGATATGCTAAACAAATAAAGAAAAATCTCTATTCTTCTCTTTCATAAGAAGGAGGAGGTGGAGGGTGAAAAAACCTGTTAGGGAGAATATTCCACAATTTTTTCAAATGAACTTATTTCACTTTTCCAAGTCTAAGTTTAATAAATAAATATTATGGAAGTATAATGAAGCATGGAAGAAAAGACTTGAATAATTGATATTTGATAGTTAACTGGCTATACATGTAATGCCAGTTTCATCAGTTTTTTTACTTGTTTTCTTTAAAATGAAAAAAAAGAAATGTTTATTGAGTGACAGCCTTGTATTAGTCACCCCTCTAGTCATTTTTTAAAAAGAATAAGCCATCTCAGTTTTTAGAAAATACTATTGGTAATCCAGATTAAAATACATAGTGTATTTCATGCACATATAGAAAAATGGAGCCTATGATTTTTACATGTAATAATGTAAATGTGTCTCACATTTTTATTTTTTATATAGCACACTGCACAATATACAATATCAATTAATGAGTAGAAACTTACATGATTAAGATTTTAAAAACTGAGATTCTGTATGAGAATATTAAAGTTTTATCACCTGATAACTGAATGGAAATGATGTACTTTGTGTGTTTTTCTACCTCTTTTTTTTTCCTAACCAGACCAGCAGTGAGTATGAGAACTTCCTGCAGTGATAAAAATGTTCTATAATTGGTGCTATCCAATACTAACCACTAGCCAGACTTAGTTTTTGAATACTTGAAAAGTAGCCAGTGCAGCTGAGGAACTGATTTTTACATTTTAGTTTATTTTCAAAATTTTAAATTTAAAATAGCCACATGTAACTAGTGGTGACCATAATGCACAATGCATGTTTAGACAACTGTATTTTTCCCCAAGTTAAGAATATATACAGATATATATGTGTATACATATCTGTGTGTGCTTGCGTGCTAAGCTGCTTCAGTCATGTCCGACTCCTTTGTCCATGGGATTCTCCAGACAAGAATACTGGAGTGTGTTGCCATTTCCTCCTCCAGGGGATCTTCCCAACCCAGGGATGGAACTAGCATCTCCTATATCTCCTGAATTGCAAGTGGACTCTTTATTGCTGAGCTACTATATATGTATATATATACATACACAGTAGCTATATAGCAGTATATATATATATATATATATATATATATATATAAAATCTGTGCTTTGATAAAGCCATCCACATAGAGATGAGATAAGTACCCATGGATACTTTCATGACATTCAGGAAGAGATTAGATTCTTAATATCTAAGTTCTCAAAAACAATTTTACTTCCTATATACAAATTCTCACATTTTTGCTCATGCTAATTTCTTTAAAATGACAAAGCATCTAAAAATGTTTGTTAGTTCCTTTGATGAAATCTGTACACATGGAAAAAAAGGAGACGACTTAAGCTTAAGTGAATGTAGAAAATATAAGAAAGGAAAGATCAAATCACTAAAGTTGTTAATATCACACTGTTTGCAAAGCTTGTCTCTTTTCCTTCCATAGTTTAGCCCAATTTAAATTCATTGAATATATTCTAATGGATATCATCCTGCTTGTTTCTAGGTAGAGATACAAATATTAATGAGAAATGCTTCCTTTCTAGTGTATTTATCCTGTAAAATGTACTTTAATCTTTCCTTTTGTTTTCTTTCTAACTCAGTTTTATTGGCATTTTTAATAACCCTTTGGATTCTGGTGATAACATATAGGATATGTGTAACTCAAAAAAAAAAGAACTTCTCTTAAGATATAGGGCACAGATGGTTCACAGGACAATAAGTTACGTTTGTAGAATATTTTTGGATTTATTAAAAACTTTTATATATCAGACTTGTTTTGAAATTCATGACTTAGTGAGTCAGATAAAGCTTTAGCCAGCAAAAAAACTTAGACTCAGAGGAATTAACTGGTGGTTGGCTAAGCAAGGACTTGAACTCCTTTGCTACGTTAGAGGGCCTATGTTAGAATGATGTTGAATTATTGCACACTGACCTCAAAGACACTTGAAAATATTGAGATAAACTGTGCCATGTGAAAATAAATATTAATGATTCAAATGGAAAGCACATTTTTAAAATCAATGAAGATTAGCTTTATGGGATGACCTGGAGGTTCTAGACATTTACAAGCCCCCAAAGACTTGTTTTAAAACACTGTCTCTAAATATTATGCATAAATCACCATACATGTGCTTTCAGGTTGACTTGTTGAATGATTTTAAGATCGTGTAACTTATTCACAATAAATATGAATATTTTCAATAAAAGTATTTGAGTAAACAAAATTAAGTCTAAGGAGCTAATCCTCTGATTTATGGGTTCAGGGAAATCTCCGGTGTGTTAAGGAAATCATTATCAGGACCAGAAGTCAGAGAGATGGTAATTTTCTCTGAATCTGAGCTCTGCTTCACTAGCACAAACATAAGAGAAGCATTTCTCAAAGCATGTTTGGTAATACAATAACATTTAGGCCAAAGAATTGATGTCTTTGAACTGTGGTGCTGGGGAAAACTCTGGAAAGTCCCTTGGACAGCAAAGAGATCAAACCAGTCAATCTTAAGGGGAATCAACCCTGAATGCTTGTTGGAAGGACTGATGCTGAAGTTGAAGCTCCAGTATTTTGGTCATCTTATGGTATCAGTAAACTCATTGGAAAAGTCCCTGATGTTGGGAAATATAGAAGACAGAAGGAGAAGAGGGCATCAGATGATGAGATAACTGGATGGCATCACTAATGCAATGGACATGAACTTGGGCAGACTTCGGGAGATGGTGAAGGACAGGGCGGCCTGGCATGCTGCAGTCTATGGGGTCGATAAGAGTCTGAAAAACAACAACAGTTAGATTGTTTATTTTTTTTTTATTAAAACAAAAAAAATTATAAAATAACCATAGGGTCATATCAATTTGAATGGTATCATTTACTTCAGGATATCTTCGATCCCTGAAATGCTAATGTAAATGACAGAGGATGTCAAAGAAAACCACAGGATATATGTTATTGTGGTCAAAGCAGATATTGTTCAGAAAAACTATTGCAATAGGGGGAAAGAGACCCCAACATTGAACTGAGCTCCAATCCCAATTCAACCTGACCAAATAGAAATTTATAATCAAGAAGCAGGGTATGGGTCAGTGGATGGAAAACTTACTAAGAGGAAACTTCAAGGGTAAGGATGGATTAGGACTTCCCTCATAACTTTGTTGGTAAAGAATCTGCCTGCAGTACAGGAGGAAAAGAATAGAATAGGGAAGACAGAAGATTTCTTCAAGAAAATGATATAACAAGGGAATATTTCATGCAAAGATGGGCACAAATAAAGGACCTAAGAGAAGCAGAAGCTATTAAGAAGAGGTGGCAAGAACACACAGAAGAACTGTACAAAAACGATGACAACCCAGATGATCATGACAGTGTGATCACTCATCTAGAGCCAGGCATCCTGGAATGTGAAGTCAAGTGGGCCTTAGGAAGCATCACTACAAACAAAGCTAGTGGAGGTGATGGAATCCAGTTGAGTTGTTTCAAATCCTGAAAGATGATGCTGCTAATGTGCTGTACACAATATGCCAGCAAATTTGGAAAATGCAGCAGTGGCCACAGGACTGGAGAAGGTCAGCTTTCATCCCAATACCAAAGAAAGGCAATGCCAAAGAATGCTCAAATGACTGCACAATTGTACTTGTCTCACACGATAGCAAAGTAGTGCTCAAAATTCTCCAAGACAGGCTTCAATAGTATGTGAACAGTGAACTTCCTGATGTTCAAGCTGGATTTAGAAAAGGCAGAGGAACAAGAGAGCACATTGCCAACATCGGAAGCATCAGCAAAAAAGCAAGAAAGTTCCAGAAAAACATCTACTTCTGCTTTATTGACTACACCAAAGCCTTTGATTGTGTGGATCACAACAGACTATGGAAAATTCTTCAAGAGATGCGAATACCAGACCACCTGACTTGCTTCTTGAGAAATCTGTATGCAGATCATGAAGCAACAGTTACAACTGGACATGGAACAACAGACTGGTTCCAAATTGGGAAAGGAGTATGTCAAGGCTATATATTGTCACCTTGTTTATTTAACTTATATGCAGAGTACATCACGAGAAATGCTGGACTGAATGAAGAACAAGCTGGAATCAAAATTGCTGGGAGAAATATCAATAACGTCAGATATGCAGATGACATTCACCCTTATGGCAGAAAGCGAAGAAGAACTAAAGAGCCTCTTGATGAAAGTGAAAGAGGAAAGTGAAAGAGTAGGCTTAAAACTCAATATTCAGAAAACTAAGATCATGGCACCCGGTCCCATCACTTCATGCCAAATAGCTGGGGAAACAGTGGACACAGTGATAGATTTTATTTTAGGAGACTCCAAAATCACTGCAGATGGTGACTGCAGCCATGAAATTAAAAGATGCTTGCTCCTTGGAAGAAAAGCCATGAGCAACCTAGACAGCATATTAAAAAGCAGAGACATTACTTTGACAACAAATTTGGTCTAGTCAAGGCTATGGTTTTTCCAGTAGTCATATATGGATGTCAGAGTTGGACTATAAAGAAAGCTGAGCATTGAAGAATTGATGCTTTTGAACTGTGTTGTTGGAGAAGACTCTTGAGAGTCCCTTGGACTGCAAGGAGATCCAACCATTCCATCCTAAAGGAAATCAGTCTTGAATGTTGATTGGAAAGACTGACGCTGAAGCTGAAATGCCAATACTTTGGCCACCTGACGCAAAGAACTGACTCGTTTGAAAAGACCCTGATGCTGGGAAATATTGAAGATGGGAAGAGAAGGGGATGACAGAAGATGAGATGATTGGATGGCATAATTGACTTGATGGACATAAGTTTGAGTGAGCTCCGGTAGTCACTGATGGTCAGGGAAGCGTGGCAAGCTGCAGTCCATGGGGTCACAAAGAGTCAGACACAACTGAGTGACTGAATTGAACTGAACCTGCACATTTACAGGGATAACAGCTTACTCTTTATCTAGTATTAAATACACATTTCCTTGTGACAAATTTAAATGTATCTAAAAGCTACACTAAAGGAAATTCCTTTGTGCCAAGATATGCTAGCTTACATATTTTGTTATATGTAAACTTTAAGCAGTTTAGTTTTTTGTTTGTTTCTCTAAAATAACAAAATACAAGTAGGCTTACAGATTATGAAAAAGGCAGACTTGTAGAACTGGATGCAAATCTTACCTTTAAATTTCAGGGATTTCCAGAAACTGAGGAAATAAAACCTATATTTTGAGAGGCAATTCTATTTCTTTTCAACACTTCATTTTTCTAGAGAGAATAAAAATTTCTTTTCCCATGTTGATTAATATTTAGAACAAATAAAGAGAATTCATATAGGTCAAAAATTAGGACAATTACTGAAGCAGGTGCTGCAGGTACAAGTTAGGATAAATCTGCAAAATTTTCTAACATTTATTAGCACTGTTAATGTCATTGATTCATGTGATGGGAATAATATCTCTTGCTAATATTTGAGCTGACCAAACGTCATTTTCATGGACTAAATAACAACAACAAAAAATCTATCTATGTAGTTTTATTTATAGCATGAAAACAGAAAAATTTTTTTCATGTCTTTTATGATGACATATGTTAACTTTTGCTTGCCAGTCTTTGCATTGTGCACATACAGAAGAGTAAATAATATAGTAGGGAAGAATGAATAAAAGAGAGGGTTTGTGTAAATCTTTACCAGGATACTTGCTAGTTATCTTTATTTTTTTAAAAAATCAGTGTAAACTTTTGTCTCACAAAATAAATTTTGTCATGTCACTGATGTATTATAGATCTTAATTGCCATTTTGACTATAATGCTTTTGTCTTAGAGGAGTTATAAGAAAACGAGGCGATTCCTGTAAAAAGGAAATAAATTGAATTTTTGAAGCATGATCATTTATTCAAGTTGAGAGAGACTGAAGCTTTCCATGTAAATGTGTTGGCAAAATTTTCATCATCTTTATAGTCTTTGTGGTCTTTTCAAATTTAACATAATAAGTGAATAAATGTCATGTGAAAATAAATTGAATTCTCTTTCATAGTCAATGTAAGCGTCAATATTTTCACTATAAGATACTGTTTATCACTTTGCCATGGGAAGCCATTTATAATTTGTAAAGGAATAAGAAAATGACCTTAACTAATTCACTTATTATTCCAATAGTAGATACACTATCATACTTTTTTTAGCATAATAAAGTTTCAAAGTACAAATTTAATATTTAAGGTAAAGTTTTAAGGAATATTATATTACCTAAATGTTTAAGGCAACTTTTCTACATACTCATAACAAGAACAAGAGGGATAATTGTCACACTCAGGGACCAGAAATGAGAAATAAAATTAGAACCTGACACAAAGCCAAATAGAATCAAGTTTTAAGGTAAAAAGAATTTGAATATTGAATCATTTTTATCTCAGCTGGTTGGAAAAGTCATCTTTAAACCTCACTCTGGTGGATACTGTGAGATCCTAAAATTATTAGTCATGATTGCATGGTCTGTAGTTACCTTTTCATTAAAAAACAAAAACAAACAAACAAACAAACAAAAACCCTTTAAATTAAAAAAAAAACCCAAACAAACAAGATACATAGAAATCATAATACAGAGAGTCAATTTTCTAACAAAAAATTATGGCAAATAAGCATCTACCACCACCACAACTATTAGAGAGAGTACTTCTTTGCTATTCTTGCATTGCAAAATTTTGGAATCTTAAAAGCTTTTGCACTACAAAGGAAACTATAAATAAGGTGAAAAGACAGCCCTCAGATTGGGAGAAGATAATAGCAAATGAAGAAACAGACAAAAGATTAATCTCAAAAATATACAAGCAACTCCTGAAGCTCAATTCCAGAAAAATAAATGACCCAATCAAAAAATGGGCCAAAGAACTAAACAGACATTTCTCCAAAGAAGACATACAGATGGCTAACAAACACATGAAAAGATGCTCAACATCACTCATTATTAGAGAAATGCAAATCAAAACCACAATGAGGTACCATTACACGCCAGTCAGGATGGCTGCTATCCAAAAGTCTACAAGCAATAAATGCTGGAGAGGGTGTGAAGGAAAGGGAACCCTCTTACACTGTTGGTGGGAATGCAAACTAGTACAGCCACTATGGAAAACAGTGTGGAGATTTCTTAAAAAACTGGAAATAGAACTGCCATATGACCCAGCAATCCCACTTCTGGGCATACACACTGAGGAAACCAGATCTGAAAGGGACACGTGCACCCCAATGTTCATCGCAGCACTGTTTATAATAGCCAGGACATGGAAGCAGCCTAGATGCCCATCAGCAGACGAATGGATAAGGAAGCTGTGGTACATATACACCATGGAATATTACTCAGCCGTTAAAAAGAATTCATTTGAATCAGTCCTAATGAGATGGATGAAACTGGAGTCCCTTATACAGAGTGAAGTAAGCCAGAAAGATAAAGAACATTACAGCATACTAACACATATATATGGAATTTAGAAAGATGGTAATGATAACCCTATATGCAAAACAGAAAAAGAGACACAGAAATACAGAACAGACTTTTGAACTCTGTGGGAGAAGGTGAGGGTGGGATGTTTTGAAAGAACAGCATGTATATTATCTATGGTGAAACAGATCACCAGCCCAGGTGGGATGCATGAGACAAGTGCTTGGGCCTGGTGCACTGGGAAGACCCAGAGGAATTGGGTGGAGAGGGAGGTGGGAGGGGGGATCGGGATGGGGAATACGTGTAAATCTATGGCTGATTCATATCAATGTATGACAAAACCCACTGAAATGTTGTAAAGTAATTAGCCTCCAACTAATAAAAAAAAAAAAAAAAAAATTTGGAATCTCCACTGCAGATAAGGTGAGGATGATCACTCATGTAAGTTAAACAAAATAAGCTCACTCCGACCAATAAGACATATGCAATCAGAAATTTACAATATTTGATTGAAGTACATACTGTATATGAATTAATTAATTTAAAGGAATAGGAAAATTGTTACTATTGAAACACTCCTGGATAAATCAGTAGAAATGGCAAAAACTTTCACTAAATAAGCAGTATTCAATACTGATGGGTGTTAAGAACAATAACTTGAACAAATGAAAGTAAGAAACTATTTTGGGGAGCTCAGAATTTATAAGACTCCAAATAATGAAGGTAAGAATTTAAAAATATTCATTATTTACTTATCTAGAACTTCATAGCTAATTTTAAACTTCAGAAGCTAATCAGGTGTTTGCTATAGTTGGGTTTCAAAAGAAATACATTTCTTGGGCCTTATTCATTGTCTGTCTTTGCATCTTTTCCTGACTTTTGTCTGACAATGATTTTTCTAGTAAAATAATTGTTTCTCTTCCAAGCTTCTGGAAGAGGAAAGATTGATCTGTCTCTGGTGATCATTGATTTTGGACAGTAATCATTAAATGTAAAAGCACTTGTGAACTGGAAAAAAATGTTCTGGAAACAAAATTATATTAAAAACAGAAATGATCAATTAATGGAATAAAATTATTGGTTAATTTTCAAGAGAATTATCTTGTACAAATGATAATAAATCAAGAATTCATATTGTAATCATTAGTTTATTAGAATTTTTAAATATCTCTATAAATGAACTAGTTTGTAAAGAAAAAAGAGAAAAGATACTTTTTTAGTACAAAAGAATGAAGGAAGAAGATTAAGAAGAATAGAGATGAGTTAAAAAATAGAAAAGAAGACGTAAATGCCAAATACATCATTAATTAATCATCTAAATATGAATCACTCAGAATAAAGGTCCAAGATGATCAGACCTGATTCAAAATTAATATACCCACAAGTTTACAATAGCTTCATATCAAATGAAGTACATAGAACTATTTAAGTAAAAGGGTGGAAATGATTTATTATGGAAAATGATACATTATACTCTAATCAAATTTGTATCTGTATGTAAACAAGGTACTATACAGATCAAGAGGTACTTATTTCAGCTACAAAAAGTGTTTAACATTTAAAGATCAACACTCTTTCATTAATAATATCACCCCAATAAGTACAGAAAATCTGTAAGAAAATTCAACATGCATTCATGATGCAAATTCTTAGTAAACTGAGGATAGAAGGAACTTCCCCTAACTTGTTAAGGGTACACACACAAACACACACACACACATACTATTTCCCTTTTCTTAAAATTACTTGGTGGATTTTAGATCCAAATGTAAACAAACATTTTTGAGAATATAGACAAAAGTCTGTGAGGAAATATTTTCTGATGTTCAATAAGCAGTGCGTGCTAAGTTGCTTCAGTCACGTCTGACCCTCTGAGACCCTATGGACTGTAGCCCCCAGGCTCCTATCTCCACGGGATTCTTCAGGCAAGAATACTGGAGTGAGTTGCCATTTCCTTCTCTAGGGGATCTTCTCTACCCAAGGACTGAACCCGCATCACTTAGGTTTCCTGCATTGGTAGGCAGATCCTTTACAACTAGTGACACCTGGAAATCTTCAATAGGCAGAGGACATTTAAATAAAAAGCACAAAGTGATATATTTGAAATAAACAGGGAAAGTGCTTGCATTAAAATTTAGTCAACTTAAGGTGACTCAAAAGTCAACTTTCAAAGAGTGAAAATGAAAGCCACATAGTGAGAGAAGGTATTCACAATACATATATACAATATATGTATACACATATACAATATAGGTGTACATCCCATACAATAGTGTTCATATCCAAAAAGAATAAAGAACTCTAACAATTCAATAAAAAAAGATGCTTTAAGAATTTGTATTCCTTTTTAGAAAATTGTTTGCCATCACCTACTAAAGCAACATTAAAATGTGCAAATTTTATGTTCCAACAGTTTCACTCCTAGATAAACACCAGAAATGCACTTATGTTCACAAAAGACATGCACAATAGCATTATTGCCTAACAACCCAATATTGGAAGGAACCCAAAATTCTCAGATGTCAAATGGATCAATTGTTGGGTAGTCACAAAATGAAATACAATAAAGCAGTGAGAATGCATGCACGATTGCCATGTGGAAATGAATGAATTTTCTCAATATAATGTTGAATGAAATAAGCTTAACCTAAAATGTTTACAATGAATGACTTTAATTATATAAAGTTAAAATATGCAAAATTCCTGTCTGGTATTAATCAGGATCATTATCTTGTGTGTCAGAGTGTAGTGGTGGGACAGGGACATGGAAAATATTCCTGTAATTCTGGAAATGTGCTGTTTGATGTGACTGTTTGTTACCTGGGTGTGGGATTAGACTTCTGTTTCTGTGTAATAAATTCCCACAAGCTTAGTGGCTTAAAACAAGACAGATTTGTTACCACAGTGTCTGTGGTTCAGGAGTCCAGGCCTGGCTTAGCTGGGTCCACATCCAAGATCTTGCAAGGCTGCAGTCTAGGTGGGAGGGGGCTGTGCTCCTTCGTGGAGTTCATGGTCCTCTTCCCTGGTAATGTGGATGTTGGCAGCACTCAGTTCCTTGGAGAAAGAGTACTGAGTCTTTGCTTTCTTGTTGGTTGTTTGCTGGGGGCTCCTTTTAGCTCCTAGAGGCTGCCTGCAGGTCTCCCATAAACACTGTCACTATGTAACTGACTTTTGAAGCAGTAGGAAAATCTCTCTGACTTCAAGTCTCTCCCTTAAGGAAAGGTCTGGACCCTATTTGAAAAGTCATTTGTTTATCTGTTATTTGATATTTGTCATTTATTTGGGATTTAGTGACATCAGTTTTGACACATTACAGTGACTTAATTAAAGGAGTGGATCCCATCAAATTCACAAGGCTTGCTCACACTCAAGAGGTGGGAATTATCAATACAAGCTACATTCACTAGAAGTGGGGAATATTTGAATCCATTTTATATTCTTTCCATAGGTGTGTTCACTGTGAAAATCCATCAAGCTGTATGTTTATGATATATGTTGTTCAGTCACCAAGTCATGTCCAACTCTGTAATCCCATTAACTGTAGCCCGACAGGTTCCACAGTCCACAGGATTTCCCAGGCAAGAATACTGGAGTGGGTTGCCATTTCCTTCTTCAGAGGATCTTCCCAACCCAGGGATCAAACCTGATTCTACAGCATTGCAGGTAGATTCTTTATCACTGAGACACTAGGGAAACCCCAATATATGCACATTTCTGTCTAAATTTTTATGGTAAAGATACAAAAATAAGATAAAAAGGAAATGAACTAGTTGAGCAAGGCAGAAAATGAAGATAAAGAATAAAATAGGTGCCATAGGATAACTGTAATTATATATTCATAAAATATATTACTTATATTACTTGATGACTCATCAAGAGATATTAAAAGATGATACTCTGAAAGTGCTGCACTGAGTATGTCAGCAAATTTGGAAATCTCAGCAGTGGCCACAGGACTGGAAAAGGTCAGATTTCATTCCAATACCAAAGAAAGGAAATGCCAAAGAATGCTCAACTACTGCACAATTGAACTCATCTCACACGCTAGTAAGGTAATGCTCAAAATTCTCCAATCCAGGCTTCAATAGTACGTGAAATGTGAACTTCCAGATATTCAAGTTGGATTTAGAAAAGACAGCAGAACCAGAGATCAAATTGCCAGCATCCACTGGCTCATCAAAAAAGCAAGAGAGTTCCAGAAAAACATCTACTTCTGCTTTATTGACTACACCAAAGCCTTTGTGTGGATCACAACAGATTATGGAAAATTTTTCAAGAGATGGGAATACCAGACCACCTGACTTGCCTCTTGAGAAATCCGTATGCAGGTCAGGAAACAACAGTCACAACTGGACATGGAGCAACAGACTGGTTCCAAACTGGGAAAGGAGTACTCCAAGGCTGTATATTTTAACCCTGCTGATTTAACTTATATGCAGTATATGTCATGAGAAATGCTGAGCTGGAAGAAGAACAAGCTGGAATCAAGATTGCTGGGAGAAATATCAATAACCTCAGATATGCAGATGACATTCACCCTTATGACAGAAAGCGAAGAAGAACTAATGCGCCTCTTGATGAAAGTGAAAGAGGAGAGTAAAAAAGTTGGCTTAAAGCTCAACATTCAGAAAACTAAGATCATGGCATCTGGTCCCATCACTTCATGGGAAATAGATGGGGAAACAATGGATACAGTGACAGACTTTATTTTGGGGGGGATCCAAAATCACTGCAGATGGTGACTACAGCCATGAAATTAAAAGACACTTGCTCCTTGGAAGAAAAGCTATGAGCAACCTAGACAGTATATAAAAAACAGAGACATTACTTTGACAACAAAGATTGGTCTAGTCAAGGCTATGGTTTTTCCAGTAGTCATGTATGGATGTGAGAGTTGGACTGTAAAGAAAGCTTACAAGCACTGAAGAATTGATGCTTTTTAACTGTGGTATTGGAGAATAATATTACCAGTCCCTTGGGCTGCAAGGAGATCCAACCAGTCCACCCTAAAGGAAATCAGTCCTGAATATTCATTGGAAGGACTGATGCTGAAGCTGAAATGCCAATACTTTGGCCACTTGATGTGAAGAACTGATTCATTTGAAAAGACCTTGATGCTGGGAAAGATTGAAGGCCAGAGGACAAGGCGACGACAGAGGATGAGATGATTGAATGGCATCACAGACTCAATGGACATGAGATTGAGTAAACTCCGTGAGTTGGTGATGGACAGGGAGGCCTGGTGTGGCAGTCCATGTGGTCACAGATAGTTGGACATGACTGAGTGACTGAACTGAAATGAACTGAAAAAACATTACATTAGTAGAGACACTAAAATGTGGTGACCGAATTTTGAGGGAATTTTTTAACAGAATTATACTGATTGCTTTCTTTTAAAATAGAAAGCAATCTCAGTTTAAGAGGGAAAAAAGTACAAGAATTCATATACATATATTTGAATGAGCAGATATTCACTGAGTATTCTCAAAGGAAACAAAAGAGTAGGAAGATTCAAAACAGCAAATTGGAAACAACTGGAAAGAGTTCTCCAGAGAACCAAGTTAAATTGGGGTTTCAAGAAAAGACATTTAATTTGCCTGAAATGATTCACTGATAGTCTTTACAATGACAGACTAAGTGAAATGTGGAAAGAATAAACTGATTTGAAAGAACTTTCATAGGTAATGTTTGGAAAGGAAGATGGAGATTTAGACAGTAATCCGTAATTCTTTTTTAAAATGCCAAAGTTCTTCTGTACCATTTTTTTAGATTCCACATATAAGGGATATTATACAATATTTGTCTGTCTCTTTCTGATTCACTTCACTATGTACAGCAATCTCTAGGTCCGTTCACATCTCTATAGATGGCACTATCTCATTCCTTCATAAGGCTGAGTAATATTCCATTGTATACACATACCACATTTTCTTATTCATATTTGCAAAGCAGAAATATAATCACAGATATAGAAAACAATTTTACAATTACCAAAGGGGAAGGGAGAGTGGGTTAAATTGGGAGATTGGGACTGACATATATTCATTACTATATATAAAATAGATAACTAATGGGAATCTACTGTATATCACAGGGAGATCAATCCTCTATGGTGAAATAAATGAGAAGGAAATTAAAAAGAGAGTGGATATATGTATACATATAATTGATTCACTGTACAGTATAGCAGAAACTAACAGAGCATTGTAAAGCAATGATGCTGCAATAAAAATTTTAATGGGAAAAACACAAAAGTTAGAAGAAATTACATTTAGTTTTCTTGAAAAATAATAAGCTCTTTAGTCTTTAAGCTAGTGATCTTGTTTAAAATTATTTTAAACATTTAAAATTATTCACATGTCCAATAGGAAAAATTCTTTTAATTTCTAGCTATTTTTAAAGTTGAAAATGCCTCCTTCACAAATATCTGGACTCTGTCTGTCAACAACCCTAACAAGTGAGAAAAGTGAAGCAGTCTTTTGAACATTTCATGCTTTTAAATAACATTTTCCAAATCATAAAAATTAATTAAAAATATTTGAACATACTTTATGCTATTTTATACCTTACATGTTTGCTGCATTGTAACAATTTAGATCATATTGCTATTTCTTGAAAGTGATTCTGATTTAATATTTTAATAGAAAAATAGACCATTGTTGTTTTAATTTTCTACTTTCATCTTCCTTGCTAATATTAGGGTCACATTCCCACACATTCTGTTATCTCAGCACCCTGCACGTATGATGAATCCACTGTTCACAAAGGAATTTCTCACAATGTCTCAAAGGAGGGCTTAACCATTCCTTTGAAAGTTAATGCACTCAAAGATTATTTTTCACTTTTCCTGAGCTTTACTTTATTCCCCTTCCTCTTGATACGAAGTATTGAGGATGAAATGAATCTGCATATGTAAAATGACAGATGCAGAATTCTACTTAAATTAGTAGTGATATTGTGGACTGAAGGAGAAGTGTGGTTCTCAGTATATAGATAAAAGTGATTAATTACCTAACTAATCAAGGGATGTATTAAAGGCTGCATAAGCTTAAATCTGTCTAGGGAATTACTGTAGCTTTTGATACTTTTGCATACATAAGTGTTAAAAATAAGGAACTTTCATCAAATGCCTGTCATTTAATAGGCATCAGGAAATAGAAATCTGAATAAAGACTCATCAGGAAATTTAACTCGAACTAAAACAGCTTAAGTCAGCATAATCATTGATATCTTCTTAATTTGCTAAAAATAATGATTTTCATTGAGCCAATTATTTTTTCAGGAAGAAACAGTTCAAACAGAAAAGTAGGTTTTCCTCATTTTTTAGCTCAGATCAAGTCAAGAATTAAATAGGAACTGACCAAAATCGAAATGATGCTTCTTTCCTCAAATCAGAACCATTTGATTGATTAAGGACAGGCAATATGTTATAAAATCTTTTGTCCTTCAGATCTGGTTTCCTCAGTGTGTATGCCCAGAAGTGGGATTGCTGGGTCATATGGCAGTTCTATTTCCAGTTTTTTAAGAAATCTCCACACTGTTCTCCATAGTGGCTGTACTAGCTTGCATTCCCACCAACAGTGTAAGAGGGTTCCCTTTCCTCCACACCCTCTCCAGCATTTATTGCTTGTAGACTTTTGGATAGCAGCCATCCTGACTGGCGTGTAATGGTACCTCATTGTGGTTTTGATTTGCATTCCTCTGAAAATGAGTGATGTTGAGCATCTTTTCATGTATTTGTTAGCCATCTGTATGTCTTCTTTGGAGAAATGTCTGTTTAGTTCTTTGGCCCATTTTTTGATTGGGTCATTTATGTTTCTGGAATTGAGCTGCAGGTGTTGCTTGTATATTTTTGAGATTAATCCTTTGTCTGTTGCTTCATTTGCTATTATTTTCTCCCAATCTGAGGGCTGTCTTTTCACCTTGCTTATAGTTTCCTTTGTTGTGCAAAAGCTTTTAAGTTTCATTAGGTCCCATTTATTTATTTTTGCTTTTATTTCCAATATTCTGGGAGGTGGGTCATAGAGGATCCTGCTGTGATTTATGTCAGAGAGTGTTTTGCCTATGTTCTCCTCTAGGAGTTTTATAGTTTCTGGTCTTACATTTATTTTATTTTTTATTTTATTATTTTATTTATTTATTTTTTTTTAGTGGAGTGCAGTTTATTACACTGGCGGGCCCAAGGCAGAGTCTCCTCTTAGTCAAGGACCCCGACCAGTTTTTTTGAAAACCTTATATACCTTAAGTGTATGTGCCCAAACCCACCTCCCCAAATTCCCTGAAACTAGTTTGAACAAAGGAAAAGAAAGACACAATCAAAGTTAACCCGTGATTCATATGCCTTAGGCCTAGGTAGTTAACAGTGGACAATTATCAACAGGCCTGTGGTCATACCCCAATAAATATAATAGAATTTATGATTCTATTTGGTTACATAGACAATTAGGGTATTCTTTTAGGCTACTGAGAGTCTAGGTATCAGCCCTGGGGCTCTTCCATCGGGAGGACTGGTTTTCCAGTTGGTATTTCGTTTCCGTAGATACTGGGCATATAGCTCAAAGTTCACAGTCTGGCCCAAGATGGAGTCCTGCTTTCAGGATGGAACCTGTTCTGTACGTTTCCTCCTTCACTATGAATATTCATGGCTGATTTCCTTTAAGATTGACTGGTTTGATCTCCTTGCTGACCAAGGGACTCTTAGGACTCTTCTTTAGCATCACAGTTTGAAGGCATCAATTCTTCGGTGCGCTGCCTTATTTACGGGGTGCATCTTAGAGTTTGTGAGATTCCTTAGCACGTAGCTTTTGGGGTGAGAAGTATCTTGATCTGAGAAGACTGCTGGAGCAGAGGTTCTTATACAAATTATGGTACCAGTCAGCCTCTTGGCAGGAAATAGATGGCCCATTAAAAAAAGGTTAATAAAGAACAATTTAAATACAAAGATGTGGATGGGGCTCCATGAAGTAGATGAGGAATGAGGAAATGCCCTGGGGCTGCCAGTGAGGAAGGCAAATTATCCTTGAACCCGAAAAAGGGCAGTAGGAACAGCAGCCATCCGATCTCAATGAGCGTTGCTGGAAGGGAGAGCTGCCTCTGGCGGCGGACGGCAGTCACTGACGACTGTGGTTTGGCAGAGACAAAGTGGGAACAAAAGAAACTCCACTCTTTCTCCTCTTCGGGCTTTTCTGGTGGCTCAGACGGCAAAGAATCTGCCTGCAATGCAGCAGACCCAGCTTAGATCTCTGGGTTGGGAAGACCCCCTGGAAAAGGGAATGGCAATTCCCTTCAGTATTCTTGCCTGGTGAATCCCATGCTCAGAGGAGCCTGGTGGGCTACAGTCCATGGGGTCGAAAAGAGTCGGACATGACTGAGCCACTAACACTTTCTCCGCTTGCCCTCTGATCTCCTGCTGGTGTCTCCCGTGAGCTGAATTCATCTGAAGCCCAAAAGCGAAGAAATCTGGTTAATGCAGTTCATAGAAGTCAACCTCCTGTAGCACAGATGTGGATGGAGAATGGGGACGGGTGGGGGGAGACCTGGGCAAATAGAATATTGAGCTCAGCGTCCCTGGTGACTCAGATGGTAAAGAATCTGCCTGCAGTGCAGGAGACCCAGGTTCGATCCCTGGGTTTGGAAGATCCCCTGGAAGAGGGCATGTCAACCCATTCCAATATTCTTGCCTGGAGAATCCCATGAACAGAGAGACCTGGCGGGCTACGCTCCTTGGGGTCGCAGAGTCAGACACAACTGAGTGACTAACACTTTCACTTTCGAAAGATAATCCAGAGGCTGAGGAGATTTAGGAGATTGATAATGGAATAAGAGATTGAGGAAAATCTGATGTCTCTGCATGGGAGGAGCTCTTGGTCTCAAGGGACATGCCTCGCCTGGTAACTCGTGGTTGTGATGGGAGTGCAGCTGCAAAGATAAGTGTTTAGTTTCTGGTATCAGCTTTTGCTTTCATCTCTTTAATTAATACATTCAACAGACTTTATCCTACTGAATTTTCCTTACAAATTTTTGCTGTTTATTCTGGTCTCAGTTTTGTATATTAAAAAAAAAAAAAAAATCAAGGTGCGTAGAAGCAGCTTTCTATGTTTCAGAAACAAACAAGCTGGCATTTGAAAGACAGTATTACAGGAATGATCACTGTGGGTACAGAAAGGCCGTGGCTGCCTCCACGGGACACTAATGTCCATGAACGTTCCCACCATTCATGATGTTCTTCCCAATCCAGCCATGATTCCATTGCCACCCAGTATCCTGTTCTCCCTCCAGTGCTCCTACATATTTTCTCTTTTTTTCCCATTTATTTTTATTAGTTGGGGGCTAATTACTTTACAATATTGTAGTGGTTTTTGTTATACATTGACATGAATCAGTCATGGATTTGCATGTGTTCCCCATCCCGATCCCTCCTCCCACCTCCCTCTCCACCCAATTCCTCTGGGTCTTCCCAGTGCACCAGGCCTGAGCACTTGTCTCATGCATCCAACCTGGGCTGATGATCGGTTTCACTCTAGATAATATACATGTTTCAATGCTGTTCTCTCAAAACATCCCACCCTCGCCTTCTCCCACAGAGTCCAAAAGTCTGTTCTGTACATCTGTGTCTCTGTTTCTGTTTTGCATATAGGGTTATCGTTACCATCTTTCTAAATTCCATATATATGTGTTAGTATACTGTATTGGTCTTTATCTTTCTGGCTTACTTCACTCTGTATGATGGGCTCCAGTTTCATCCATCTCATTAGACCTGATTCAAATGAATTCTTTTTAATGGCTGAGTAATATTCCATGGTGTATATGTACCACAGCTTCCTTATCCATTTGTCTGCTGATGGGCATCTAGGCTGCTTCCATGTCCTGGCTATTATAAACAGTGCTGCGATGAACACTGGGGTGCACGTGTCTCTTTCAGATCTGGTTTCCTCGGTGTGTATGCCCAGAAGTGGGATTGCTAGGTCATATGGCAGTTCTATTTCCAGTTTTTTAAGGAATCTCCACACTGTTCTCCATAGTGGCTGTACTAGTTTGCATTCCCACCAACAGTGTAAGAGGGTTCCCTTTCCTTCACACCCTCTCCAGCATTTATTGCTTGTAGACTTTTGGATAACAGCCATCCTGACTGGTGTGTAATGGTACCTCATTGTGGTTTTGATTTGCATTCCTCTGAAAATGAGTGATGTTGAGCATCTTTTCATGTGTTTATTAGCCATCTGTATGTCTTCTTTGGAGAAATGCCTGTTTAGTTCTTTGGCCCATTTTTTGATTGGGTCATTTATTTTTCTGGAATTGAGCTGCAAGGGTTGCTTGCATATTTTTGAGATTAATCCTTTGTCTGTTGCTTCATTTGCTATTATTTTCTCCCAATCTGAGGGCTGTCTTTTCACCTTGCTTATAGTTTCCTTTGTTGTGCAAAAGCTTTTAAATTTCATTAGGTCCCATTTATTTATTTTTGCTTTTATTTCCAATATTCTGGGAGGTGGGTCATAGAGGATCCTGCTGTGATTTATGTCAGAGAGTGTTTTGCCTATGTTCTCCTCTAGGAGTTTTATAGTTTCTGGTCTTACATTTAGATCTTTCATCCATTTTGAGTGTATTTTTGTGTATGGTGTTCGAAAGTGTTCTAGTTTCATTCTTTTACAAGTGATTGACCAGTTTTCCCAGCACCACTTGTTAAAGAAGTTGTCTTTTTTCCATTGTATATTCTTGCTTCCTTTGTCAAAGATAAGGTGTCCATCATCAGATGAATGGATAAGGAAGCTGTGGTACATATACACCATGGAATATTACTCAGCCATTAAAAAGAGTTCATTTGAATCAGTTCTAATGAGATGGATGAAACTGGAGCCCATCATACAGAGTGAAGTAAGCCAGAAAGATAAAGACCAATACAGTATACTAACACATATATATGGAATTTAGAAAGATGGTAACGATAACCCTATATGCAAAACAGAAACAGAGACACAGATGTACAGAACAGACTTTTGGACTCTGTGGGAGAAGGCGAGGGTGGGATGTTTTGAGAGAACAGCATTGAAACATGTATATTATCTAGAGTGAAACCGATCATCAGCCCAGGTTGGATGCATGAGACAAGTGCTCAGGCCTGGTGCACTGGGAAGACCCAGAGGAATTGGGTGGAGAGGGAGGTGGGAGGAGGGATCGGGATGGGGAACATACATGCAAATCCATGGCTGATTCATGTCAATGTATGACAAAAACCACTACAATATTGTAATTAGCCTCCAACTAATAAAAATAAATGGAAAAAAAATAAAAAGTAAATAAAAGTAAAAAAAAAAATCTTTTGTCCTTATGTCACTACTCCAAACACCATCAAGATTTGTCATGACTAAATGTTGTTTTCCTCTATTTCTTTGCATTGATTACTGAGGAAGTCTTACTTATCTCTCATTGTTCTTTGGAACTCTGCATTCAAATGGGTATATCTTTCCTTTTCTCCTTTACATTTAGCTTCTCTTCTTCTCTCAGCTATTTGTAAGACCTCCTCAGGCAACCACTTTGCCTTTTGCATTTCTTTTTCTTGAGGATGGTCTTGGTCACTGCCTCCTGTACAATGTCACGAACCTCCATCCATAGTTCTTCAGGCACTCTGTCTATCAAATCTAATCCCTGGAATCTATTTGTCACTTGCACTGTATAATCGTAAAGATTTGATTTAGGTTATACCTGAATGGTCTAGTGGTTTTTCCTAGTTTCTTCAATTTAAGTCTGAATTTGGCAATAAGAAGTTCATGATCTGAGTCACAATCAGCTCCCGGTCGTGTTTTTGCTGACCGTATAAAATTTCTCCATCTTTGGCTGCAATGAATATAATCATTCTGATCTCAGTATTGACCATCTGGTAATGTCCATGTGCAGAGTCTTCTCTTGTGTTATTGGAAGAGAGTGTTTGTTATGACCAGTACGTTCTCCTGGCAAAACTCTCTTAGCCTTTGCCCTGTTTCATTTTGTACTCTAAAGCCAAATTTGCTTGTTACTCCAGGTATCTCTTGACTTCCTACTTTCGCATTCCAGTTCCCTATGATGAAAAGGACATCTTTTTTGGGTGTTAGTTCTAGAAGTTTTTATAGATCTCCATAGAACCATTCAACTTCAGCTTCTTTAGCATTACTTGTTGGGGCATAGACTTGGATTACTGTGACATTGAATGGTTTGCCTTGTAAACCACCAGAGATCACACTGTCATTTTTGAGATTGCACCCAAGTATTGCATTTCAGACTCTCTTGTTAACTATGATGGCTCCTCCATTTCTTCTAAGGGATTGTTGCACAGAGTAGTAGATACAGTGGTCATCTGAATTAAATTCACCCTTTCCAGTCCATTTCAGTTCATGGATTCCTAAAAGTTGATGTTCACACTTTCCATCTCCTGTTTGACCACTTCTAATTTACCTTGATTCATGGACCTAATATTCTAGGTTCCTATGTAATATTGCTCTTTACAGCATCAGACTTAACTTCCATCACCAGTCATACCCACAACTAGGTGTTGTTTTTGGTTCCGTCTCTTCACTCTTTGTGGAGTTATTTCTTCACACTTCTCCAGTAGCATAGTGGGCACCTACCGGTCCAGGGAGTTCATCTTTCAGTGTCCTATCTTGAATATTCTGTCATGAATATTCATTGGGAGGACTGATGCTGAAGCTGAAACTGCAATAGTTTGTCCACCTGACACAAAGAACTGACTCATTGGAAAAGACCTTGGTGCTAGGAAAGACTGAAGGCAGGAAGAGAAGGGGATGACAGAGGATGAGATGATTTGATGGCATCACCAACTCAATGGACATGAATTTGAGCAAGCTCTGGGAGGTGGTGATGTATAGGGAATCCTGGCATTCTGCTGCCCATGGGTCACAAAGATTCGGACATGACTGAGTGACTGAACTGAACTAAAATGTTATAATTTGATGGATATTAAGTGACTCAGGAGAATTTGCTAGTGGTCTGTATTCAACTCCTATAAAGCAAACTCCCATATCTCAAACCCATGCTCAGGACAGTTATTAATTTAATGCATCAGGCTTTACTAAATAGGTCTTCAGATTGAACAGTCTGTCCTCAATAAGGTAACTCCTACAAAAGTTAAATTAGGAATGTATGCCCCTGAACATCTTCTTCCATGAATAAACACATCACTATGATTTGCCTTGATTTGAATAGTATTTAAAAGGTAATTTTTGTTTAAAAAATTCAAATAAAATGGAGTTAGTGCATTATTAAAAGCAATAGATGAATGTTTCCATTAACTTTTTTTTCAGGCTAAGATTATAAAATAGCCTAGTGGGAAATTTGCCACCATTTATTCTTCAGCTAAAAGTATCAGGGCAAGCTAAGTATCTTGACATATCCATTTAACCTCTGCTTTGTATCTAAAAGCCGAACATTTATCAACCTCCACAGCCTTGGCTCTTTGAATTACTCAGAGTGAGCATCTGTATTCTAACATATGCTGTGGGTAACTACTAAGATATTTTAGCCAGTTTGGCTTAGCAGCTGTTCTGTAAAAGTGAGATGAGTAATTTAATAAGCAACTCTCCTTGACTCAGATATTCTTCCCTCAGTGTATGCCAACCTCAGCCCGAAATGCAGGCTAAAAAGGGTTCACTGCTTATGACATGAAAACAGAATAATGATTTATGCAGAGGACCATCTTCCAGGCGCTGACAAGTGCTCACTGTCCCACACAAGTCATCACTGCCACTCTAAAGAGAACAGATGGCTTTGCACACACCACTAACAAAGAAGGAATTCTGCATGGATAGCATGAAACTTTGCTACTTTTCTGAACACATCTTGCTATAACCGATTAATAAAAGGAACTTGCCAAAATGCAACAAATATGAACCTTGGTCTGCCTCTTAGGAAAATGAAACTGGGTTAAAAAATATTTTAAGAAACGGGCGAAAGCATACTACAGCATTTGTCATTTCCTGTATCAAACCAAAGAGACACTCTCACAATACAAAACTAAAGCAAACACTTTGATGTATTTGAAAATTCAGACAGTAAAGCTATCGATACAAGACAAAATTCTCGGTTAAATAATATTATGCCTAATATTTGTTCATGCTGCTGCTGCTGCTGCAGCTAAGTCACTTCAGTCATGTCCAACTCTGTGCGACCCCATAGACAGCAGCCTACCAGGCTCTTCTGCCCCTGGGATTCTCCAGGCAAGAATACTGGAGTGGGTTGCCATTTCCTTCTCCAATATTTGTTCATAGACCTGTTTAAAATTCTTCAGAATTTTAAATTCAGTTAAAAATGAGTGCTGGTTGTATATTTTGGAAAGCATTTTTTTTTTTTTTAAAGGGAACAATAGACAACATTCTGGTTAGTAATATTTCTTTTTTGATGTTCAATGCAAAGATTACATGTAATGATTATTCAGGGAACGTATTCCTTAACAGTTTCCCAACTGACAGTCCTTTTATATTGATGCATCAATTTCTACTATGTTACTACCAAACAGCATATGCAGTTTGGGGTTTATAATACTTTCCAAAATTTATAGATAGGTATTTTTATTCTCAAAGCATTATTTACTCACCATTGGATCCTAGAAAAATGAGTGCAGGCGACATAAACAATTGTGTACTGATTTGGCAAAGCATCTTAAACCTCTGTTGGAAAAACAATCACCAAAATTTTTGTAATAGAAAATATTACATTGTAATGTTTCTTTTTTACATGGTTAAAAAGAAGGTTGGGCATTATAGTTATGGCTAAAACTTTGGCATTTAGCTGAGTTTGCAGTATTAGTTGTCATATCTTCTGGCCCCTGACTACACAAAATGTAGCATAGGCAATGGTAGCTCTGGAATCCTCTAGGAATTTAGTAGAAATAGGTACTTTCAGAACTCATCAATATCTACAAGATCAGCACCGACATTTTGAAAAAATATCCAGCTGATTTACACATGTATTATGCTTTCAGAAGCATTTCCATAGCCCCATAGTTCTCAAGCTTGAGTCCACACTAGAAGAATTTGAGGAGCTTTGAAAAATTAGCCATAACTGGGAAGCAAGCCAGGCAAATTACATCAATCTGTGAAATAAGTGTGAACAATATAGTTCAGAACCCTGATCCTTTCAAGAATACATTCTAATATTTTCCCTGCTAAGTGCACATAAGTCCATATGCATAGCATAGCCAAAAATATTGGTATTGAACAATACCAATAAATGAAGTTAATGCTCACATTTCAAAAGCCAAATGGCTTTGTTGAAAATATGAAGCATTGTTTGGTTTAGGTCATGATGTCTTTTTATTGAACAAAGCACTCGCAGGAGCTCTCTATTTTCTGATTGCTTAACAATAAAAAGAAACCCAGTTTCAGAAGCATAGATTTATCTGGATGCCACTGTTTCTACAGTCCATATTTTTATCAGTATATGAAAATACGATTTTTCCTCTCTTTTTGCCATTGCTCAGCTGTAGGTCATTATAGACTTAACACAAGAAGACTTCATGAGCCTGGGTAAGAAAGCCAACCAGAAACCTACAACAAAATGAAGATAAAACCTTATCAACAGCCAGGGAACTGCAGAGGAGTCCTGAAATATATTTGACAAAGTCTGAAGTAACTTGATTTTTAACTCCAGATACATGGTACAGATTCATAGCAGTCTAAACTTGAGTGCCTAATAAAATGAATATGCCATCTGCTATGAAAACATGTCTTCTATTTGAAATCCAACTGTTATTGTTCATGTAAACTTAGGTAAGTTGTAGATCAGTTTGGTGCATTCTGGGATATTGGTGAAGGAAACATTTAAAATATGAGAGTCTTTGCATATGAAGCTATGTATATATGTGTATGAATGTATGAAAGTGAAAGTGAAGTCGCTCAGTTGTGTCTGACTCTTTGCGACCCCGTGGACTGTAGCCCACCAGGCTCCTCCATCCATGTGATTCTCCAGGCAAGAATAATGGAGTGGGTTGCCATTTCCTTCTCCAGGGGATCTTCCCGACCCAGGGATCGAACCCAGGTCTCCCACATTGCAGGCAGACACTTTAACCTCTGAGCCACCAGGGAAGCCCTATAAATATATACATATGTGTAAATATATATATATATATGTTCATATATGTGTGTATATATGCATATTAATATATATAGAAAGAACATTTTACCTGAAACTTGGAACATAAGTTATATAATAGAAGCAACTGTCTATACATTAGCCTTTAATGTGTGAGTACAGAACTACCATTCATTCTTTTCCCACTTCAACCATTGGCATATATAACCTAAAGCCATTTTAGACAGATTAATTTTGCTAGTTGGAATTTTTCCAATTAAAAACAAACAAACAAACAAAAAACCAATTTTTAAACATCTCCTGTGCTGCTGAAACCTTCCAGGCCAGGTCTTACTTTCAGTCCTGACAACTTCAAGAGCCCTGCCATCACCTCTTCAAGGCAATAATAGAGTGCCTCGTCACCTGGAGCCTTCACTGACCTGCTCTTCGTTTCAGACAACACCAATAGCCCACGCGAGTGCCATTTCCCCTTTCCTGGGTCCTAGGCAATATGCAGTGATTTAATTTCTGGTTGTAAATATAACCTTCCCTGGTGTGAATGTCCCCTTCTTGTAGATAAACTGAGGAAGTGTAGTCACATCAGAGTGGGCAGGGTCAGACAAATTGCTGACAGGGGTCTCTTTGACCCTGCTGTATAGCACATTGGGTAAGAGCTGACAAAGCTTTCCCACCCCAGAATTTATTTATTCCCGTGTCAGGAAGAGTTGATTTAGCACAGGGCCAAACTTCCTCATGTATCGTTAAATAGGTTTGAGGCATAAGATGGCAAGATGATGGATACTTGAACTACCAATGCCAGATTTGCATCATGTATTTGTGACAGGAAAGGTCCTTGGTGTTTAGCATCAGGTAACTTTTAAGTAGTTAGACAAAAGTGTAGTTATGAAGTTCAAAGACTCAGAAAGGACATGTGATTTACTGTGTCTCCCACATTATAAAAGAGAAGACAATTTGACTTCAGATTATTATAGAATCTGATATTGTAAATGATAGTATTGGTCAAAGCAATGAATATCTGGACGACTAATACTAAATTGCTAACACAAAAATAGGATGATGGCCGTGGTCTTTGTCAATACAGTTAAATTTATTACATTAGAGAACATGTGTGGCAAGATGCCAAACTCCTCAAAGCCATCTCTTTCTAGGACACACTACATCTATATCCTAGCTTTGTTTCTGGAGCGAGATAGGTATCTGCTGAATATTTATTGAACAATGTGTTCCTAGGTGCTACTATTATGGACTCTACATCAGTTTTAGACAAGTCCTTCAAATAAAATTATTATGTTTATTATCTCCTGGACTTTAAGAGGACATAGGGAGTTAAAATCTTTGGACTTCTGTAAGGAGCTGTAGAGTTCAGTTCTGGAGTGTGTCAGTATCGTACTTGGTACCATAAATGATGCTAGTTCTCAATTTACCCACCAAAAGGAAAACAAGGTGCCCGAGCTCACAAACAGCATTTAAACAGCTGCCAACCTGGCCGGCTGTCCTTGACAGCTTGAATTTTAATATTTAATATTCTTTCAGGCAAATGCAAGGCTTTAATATGAGTAATCATAGATAAATCCCAATGGTTTCACAAAGGACTGGACCACAAAGAAAAGGGAAAAACTGGTGGTAAATTATAGAAGCTAAAACCAAACAGAAGAAACTAGTAAAATGAGAGGACAAAACAAGAGACTATATAGTACTTAAAATCATTTTTTGGTCCTTTACTCTTAAAAAAAGTATAGCTCCAAAAAATATATATTATTTTAGCTCATAATACTTGCTGTTCTGCATACACATTGTTACAAAATATAGTTCTGGCCAAAATGTTTAAGATCTGTCAGAATCAATTTTTTTCAAATTCCACTTAAATGTCTGTGGTGAACAAAATAGGGTAACAGTATCCCCAAGGGAAAAAAATGCATTTTTTACTTGAAAACTCATTTCACATTCTTTGACGGAATGTTACTATTAGAATCTTGGGTGAAACCTAAACTCTTGCATAAATCTGTAAAGAACAGTAAATAATATGTTACACTTGGCTTTCTACTCATCTATTCAAGTTTCTTGGCTTAATATTGTGATTAACAGAATACAAAATGTTCTAGCTTTCAGCACAGTCAGTTTGGAAAATCTGGATGCCTCAATTCCTAAATGTCATGTGGGCTGTGTGCATGTGTGTGTGTGCATGTGTGTGTGTGTGTGTGTGTGTGTGTGTGTGTGAGCAAAACAAACACTTTGTAACTATACTATGATGTTTATGTGTAGCTACTCAGCACACCCCTAGTGATCCAGTCAGTGAAGTATGTACAGTGGTAAACTGTAACATGTCTCTGCTCTGCTGATTGTTACTTCGATTCTCCTCGGAGAATATCTGCTATGTGTTAGCAGTCTACAGAGTCATCCTAGCACACGCAATTTTTGCTAAGAGGTTTTATTGCCTCTTACTTGAGATCCTTTCTGAAGAATTTGATGAGTAAAAGAAATGTCAAAAGAAGATGAGTTAAGGTCTGTTACAATGCCCACATCTTTATCTTATCTCAGATGCTTAAGACATCAGTGTGATAATGCATTTTCTCTAAAGTTCACTTTTACTAGAAAATAAAGAAGGGCTTTGACAATAGTTTAATCAGAGTGCGTGCTTTTGGAAAACAATTGATTAACATCACTGTTAGTTATGCTTCTGAAAACTATACTTTCACAGAGTTCCCTTGAACTTGATTTTATATTCTTTCATATCACAACATGACACAATTTTATAGGTTTTTGTGCTTGTTTATATATTTATTTGAGGTTTTATATATTTCTGAGATGATTTATAATTTTTCACCATTTCTACTGCAGCTAAGAATATTTTCTACTTTATTTTTGGTAAGTTTTAGCAATGAAAATCATGTGTATGAATTTTAATTCAGGAAATGGAATGTTCACTCCAAGATAATAGTCAATACTATGAACTTGACTTAGTAAAACGTCTTTCTCCCTTTGAGACTAGAGCTTGAATGATGGTAGGAGACTGCTGAGTGATGTAGCCAGACTTGACAGTCAGCGTTTTGCATGCAGTTTTTTTTGCACTGATCTGTTTAGAAATGTCTTCTGCTAAGCAAGCACCTTTCCATCCTCTTCTACACTCTTTCCTGCGACCCCGGGGTAATCCCTTTAGGAACATTCTAGGTTAGATTTACCTGATGAAAACTACTGAAAATCCATTGTTCCTCAGTTGATTCTCCAAGCTGGCACAGGGAAATGTGAACACATTAAGATGTGACATTTTGCTATCTGTCTTCAGATAAGCGGGTTATTCATTTTAGTTCTACAGGAAGTTGAGATAAGAAGCCACAGTGTCTTTAAGATATTGGGACCTCTAGCTTTCCTAAAATATTGTATAAGTTAAACATTTCCTGCATTAAAATCCCTCCTGTTAAATATAGCCAAAATATGCTTTCTTTGCTAACCTACACAGTTTTAATATTACATGTAATATTGAAATTTACTAATATTCTTTAGCATTAATATTAATGTGTTTGCTACCTGGTTCTCCAACTTAGTACCCACATTTCTATGACTGGCTGTGGTAACTCTGAAAATGGAAAATCAGTACATGCTAGTAATATAATGCTTAAATTCAGTCCTGCCAGCTGGAATTTTAGCAGTGGAGCCAATATCCGTTGTGAGAGTCCAAAATGAGTAAATCACTATGCACAGTTTTAAAGGAAATGTCTAAAAACTTATTTCATGATGCTTGAACATACCTTTCTTATTTAAATAGCATTTTATTTATATATTTCTGGCTGGAAAGATGGGATTTAAGTTGATGTCTGGCAGAACCAGCAAAATGTTGTAAAGCAATTATTCTCTAATTAAAAATAAATAAATTAAAAAAAAAAAAAAAAAACAACCAGAAAGTTAACTGCTTTGAGGAGGATATTTTCCAGTTAGTGTGCTCTTAGTTTCCTGTTAGTTCTGTTTCCTCTTTCCTGAAAGAGGGAGTTAAAGGTTAAAGGTTAAAGGGCAGAGGATTTCCCCAGACTTCCATCTGTTCTACCAGCACTGAGGTCACTCTCATTGGCCCATGGGCTTCTGTAGGGCAGAGTGATGAGAGTAATAAAACCCTAGGCCTGATCTGATACTTCAGAGTATTCAAACAAAGATATGTGTTTTCCATGATTCAGATGTTTGTTTGCCAGGTTGGGGAGAACTAGGAGAACAATCTGGTGAGCAATTGTTCTGTGTCATGTCCAAGAAGACTGCCCAGATGGGTGGGGCAATCTCAGGCAAAAGAACCTGCAGGTAATGACCAAATGCCTAGAGCGAAAGAAACCATTGCAAGCAATTGGTCACCTTTATTAAGGGTGTGGAGATGCTCCATCCAAAATGAGATATTTGTATAAAAATCCGGCATGAGACACTGAACTTCAATAAAACAAGGTTTGTTTGTTGCTGTTTTTAATTAGGGAATTGTGCCATATTAGTATTTCTCAACTCTAGGCACATATTAGAATCACATGCGAAACCTAAAACAAGGTGGAACAACAAACACCAAAACAAAAACAATGAAGTCAGACCCCAGCTCCATGAAAAACAAACAAACAAAAATTAAGATACCTGCAGGAGACAGGATCCAAAGCAGTCAATTAAAAAATAAACAATTGCCAGATCCTGAGAAAGTGAATTCAGAGACATGCAAACTATCCAGTTAGTTTTTGTGAAGGAGAAAGTAGGGAGGAAAATCAATGCAAAGAAGCTGAACATAAAATGATGACTGTCCAGTCTACCTACATCACTCTGCCGTCTCCCACCATCAATTGAGCTGTAGACCCAGAGGGAGAAAATTTTTTTTTTACTAAATCACGTTCATAGTATTGATTATTATCTTGGAGTGAATATCCCATTTCCTGAATTAAGATATACTAAGACAATAGGAAAAGGAGTATGTCAAGGCTGTATATTGTCACCCTGCTTATTTAACTTATATGCAGAGTACATTATGAGACATGCTGGGCTGGAAGAAGCACAAGCTGGAATCAAGATTGCCAGGAGAAATATCAATAACCTCAGATATGCACATGACACCACCCTTATGGCAGAAAGTGAAGAAGAACTAAAGAGCCTCTTGATGAAAGTGAAAGAGGAGAGTGAAAAAGTTGGCTTAAAGCTCAACATTCAGAAAACTAAGATCATGGCATCTGGTCCCATCACCTCATGGGAAATAGATGGGGAAACAGTGGAAACAGTGTCAGACTTTATTTTTTAGGCTCCAAAATCACTGCAGATGGTGATTGCAGCCATGAAATTAAAAGACGCTTACTCCTTGGAGGGAAAGTTATGACCAACCTAGATAGCATATTAAAAAACAGAGACATTACTTTGCCAACAAAGGTCCATCTGGTCAAGGCTATGGTTTTTCCAGTGGTCATGTATGGATGTGAGAGTTGGACTGTAAAGAAAGCTGAGCACCAAAGAATTGATGCTTTTGAACTGTGGTGTTGAAGAAGACTCTTGAGAGTCCCTTGGGCTGCAAGGAGATCCAACCAGTCCATCCTAAAGGAGATCAGTCCTGGATGTTCATTGGAAGGACTGATGCTGAAGCTGAAACTCCAATACTTTGGCCATCTCATGCATATAGTTGACTCATTGGAAAAGAGCCTGATGCTGGGAGGGATTGGGGGCAGGAGGAGAAGGGGACGACAGAGGATGAGATGGCTGGATGGCATCACCGACTCGGTGGATATGAGTTTGAGTAAACTCTGGGAGTTGGTGATGGACAGTGAGGCCTGGCATGCTGCGTGCGTTTCATGGGGTTGCAAAGAGTCGGACACGACTGAGCAACTGAACTGAACTGAACTGAAGAGAATGAGGAGCCATATGTGTCTATTATGAGAGAACAGAAAAGCCATGGGATATATAGGAATTTCCACGCAGGAGCAAGTTAGATCGCACCCATGAGTACTGCTTGGAGGAATGATGGGAGACACCATTGAGTTAGAGTTTGGGTCACCATTCGTGTTTCATGAAGGTACAACTTAATTACACATGTTGTATCCATGATGACAAATACCAGCGCACTGACAGAAGATTGGGCAAGTAAAAAATATAGACAATTATCGGAATTCTCTGTTGTATCTTAATTAATCCATTTGCTTTTTCTTTATAAGAAAATTTAATCAGTTATATCTAAGAGGAGCTACTCTCTCAAAGCAATTTGGACAATTTCTCGCAATGTCATCTTGTAAGGAGCAGCTCCTTGGACAATAGGCTAATAAAATGAAACCTAATTTTTTAAAAGGAGAAAAATAAACCAGTAGCAATGGAATCAGATAACTCTGAGTAATGATTGATTCAATAATTAACTTTTTAGAGTGTCATTTTCCTGAACTTAAACTAATATGGGGAGATGAGAGAGAGATAGAGAGAGACATAGAAAGAGATCTAGAGAGAATACCAATATCTATCTCATAAGGCATTACTACAAGAGTTACCATTAGATGAAATTCTCAAGATTAAGTAGTTTAAATTATTTCTCTATTGTCACATAGAAGCCAACTAACAATGAAGTTTCATCCTATGTAAATTGAACCATTCGTTTTCTGCTGAAATTTAACATTTAGACAGGAATAGACCCCCATCCACTCCTAAATGCAGGGAAAATAAGATATTTTAAATATTATAACTGGGTGTTGAGTTCATGGATGAGATTTGGACTACAGATCGTTTCATATTTTGTAAAAAGAATGGCAATTTTAAAAATGAAGTTATGTTCCAATTTAAATTGAGCATAAGTTAATAATTTTAATGTGTTAAAGAATTTTCCTCCTGATCTTAAAGCTGTGATTTCCTGTAGGCATGTCGCATTAATATATCAATGCCTACTAGGTTTGATATCAAGAGCAACTCTTTCCACTGTCTCCTAATTACTGAGGATGCATTCCTCTTATTTTCTCTTTTCCCTAAACAAACAGATCTGAGAACCTTCAAAAATTATTCTTTATTGAGTAATAATTAATATGCAACATTCTGTCAGCTTCAGATAGACAACATACTGATTTGGTAGCTTCATATATTATTAAATGATCACTTCAATAAGACCAGTTGCCACTCATCACCATAAAAAGTTGTTGAAATATTATTGACTATATTCTCTGTGTTTACATTATATTCCCATGATTTATTTATTTCATACCTGGAAGGATGAAATAGGTGAAGGAGATTACGTGTGAACGACCTACTTTTTTTCCCCCAATTATCAGCAAGAGAAGTCACTAAATGCCAAAAACCTTAAAAAGGCTACATTTAAAAGAGAATTTATACTTACAAGCTCGAACCCCTTTCTTGAAACTTTGATGGGGAAAAAAAAATCTTGCTTAGAACTCAGCTGAATGACTTAATGCCTCCTTAGAAAGCTATTGATTAACTCACACAATGTAGTATTCTTTTAATCTTGAAGGTTCCACTGAAATCACCATTTCTCTTTGCCTGGCTGAAGCAGCATTTTGCGAGTGGGTGCGTGTGAACATTGATTTTTAGGAACTGACAGCTGAGGTCAGCTTTTAATTTTTCTTACTTTGATCTTCTACTATTAGAATATAATCCATAGCCTCAAGGGGTTGGGATTGGGTAAAGGGCTTTGCAGAGATAAGATACATCTTCTAAAGTGCCCAGCACTGGCTTGTTTTATCAGTCAGTTGGGGGGTGCTCCAGTATGAACTTACAGCAGGTTGCTGAGGGTGCATTTGGTTTTCAGTTTCCTCAAAGTAAAATAAATAGGCTCTTCATTTAGTCATTATGGAGTATATATTTGGTTACCATTGATTGGGGATGCAAAAGTAAAGCAAGAGAACCCCAGGAGAGGTACACAGCTAAAATACCGTGGAAATTCCTCAGTTGAAGATCTCAGTGCTACTGGTACAAAGGATGAGCTTAGAATCACAGAGCTGGGATGAACTTCTTGCTTATTTAGCTCTTCATTTATTTAGCCCTTCAGAGAATACCTTCTGTGTTTACTGCTTAACAGACACAGAGGGAAGAAAGGAGGCCACCTTGAGGAGTAAGGGAAAAATCCTCCCAGGGCAGTCTCAAAATAGTGGCCTCTTGGTTCTCTTTCTTAATCTGAAAACTAGGGGATAACCATCTGATTTCTCATTTCTTAGGTTGATTATGAGGATTCAATCAGGTGATTCCTGTAAAATGCTCCCTGAACTGCCAAGCATTCTACATATTAGGTGTCTATCCTGTTAGTGTTGCAGGAGACCTTAAATTATTCTCTGAATGATCAATGTTTGAGGGGCTTGACAACTTTCACCTTCCGCATATCAAGCTCTATATACTTTATGTGGGCATTAATATCTGAAAATAATATCTGGACCATTAGACTTTACATTTTCATAATTTGGCACTAACATAAAATCTTGGCCAAGGGTTAAGCAGTTTGCATCTACCCAGAACCATCCTTCTGAACATCAGTGAGCATTGATTACATGGGGCTACAGATATTTTGGCCACTTCATGTGAAGAATTGACTCATTGGAAAAGACCCAGATGCTGGGAGGGATTGGGGGCAGGAGGAGAAGGGGACAACAGAGGATGAGATGTCTGGATGGCATCACTGACACGGTGGACATGAGTTTGAGTAAACTCCAGGAGTTGGTGATGGACAGGGAGGCCTGGCATGCTGTGATTCATGGGGTCGCAAAGAGTCGGACACGACTGAGTGACTGAACTGAACTGAACTGATAGATACAGATGTAGATAAGCTGGAAAAGAATCTTCCTGCAATTCAGAAAGAACCTGGGTTTGATCCCTGGGTTGAAAAGATCCCCTGGAGAAGGGAAAGGCTACCCACTCCAGTATTCTGGCCTGGAAAATCCCATGGACTGTATAATCCATGGGGTCTCAAAGAGTTGGACATGACTTTCACTTTCATAGATATAGATGGTGAGAAAGCTGAACAAAACCCATGTTGATTTAACTGTCTTAAAAATAAATCAAAGAGAGGATTTTTTGCTTATAATGTATGTTGTTCTTATAAAATGGACTACAGAAATGGGGAAAAAAACCCATTTTCTCAGCGTTTCATAATCAATGGGACATTTATATAACTTGCTGCTGCTGCTGCTGCTGTTAAGTCACTTCAGTCGTGTCCGACTCTGTGTGACCCCATAGACGGCAGCCCACCAGGCTGCCTGTCCCTGGGATTCTCCAGGCAAGAACACTGGAGTGGGTTGCCATTTCCTTCTCCAATGCATGAAAGGGAAAAGTGAAGATGCTCAATCATGTCTGACTCTTAGCGACCCCATGGACCACAGCCTACCAGGCTCCTCCATCCATTGGATTTTCCAGGCAAGAGTACCGGAGTGGGGTGCTATTGCCTTCTCCGTCTATAACTTGACCCGTTTTTCATGTACACAAGCACACACACTCATACTCACATACCACTTGTTTCCAGATTAGTTATGATTCAAACAGACAACTACATTTGTCAGATAGATGAGCTAGTATAACAAACAGTCCCAAGTATCAGTGGATTAACATCATTTAAGTTTATTTTTCAGTCCAGTATGGATGTTCGATCTTGGTCCTAAAAGTCTCCTGGGCCACTATCCTTCAAGAGGTAAGTTAGAGATGAAAACTCCTTCCGCTTGCTTGGTTTTATGGCTACTTGGGCCCTTGCCATCCTGCCATTGAAAGTAAAGGGATATGGTTTCGTTCTTTTTATGGTTGAGTAATATTCATTGTATATATGTGACATTTTCAGAGATGTAGATTGTCGTAAAGAGCATCATCAGATCGGTTCAGTTCATTTCAGTTGCTCAGTTGTGTTCGATTCTTTGCGACTCCATGAATCGCAGCACACCAGGCCTCCCTGTCCATCACCAACTCCCGGAGTTTACTCAAACTCACGCCCATCCAGTCGGTGATGCCATCCAGCCATCTCATCCTCTGTGGTCCCCTTCTCCTCCTGCCCCCAATCTCTCCCAGCATCAGGGTCTTTTCCAACGAGTCAACTCGTCGCATGAGGTGGCCAAAGTACTCAAGTTTCAGCTTCATACAGAGTAAAGTAATTCAGAAAGAGAAAAACAGATATCACATATTAACACCTATGTGGGATCTATAAAAATGGTGCAGATGAACCTATTTGCAAAGAAAAAAATAAAAACACAGATGTAGAGAACAAACATATGGATACCAAGAGGGGAAGAAGGAGTGGGATGAATTGGGAGATTGGAATGGACATATATACACTACTGTGTGTAAAATCTACCCCCTGGTGGCTCAGACAGTAAAGAATCTGCCTGCAATGAGGGAGACCCAGGTTTGATCCCTGGACTGGGAAAAGAAATAACTAACAAGAACCTACTGTATAGCACAGGGAACACTACTCAATGCTCTGTGGTGACCTAAATGGAAAGGAAATCCAGAAAAGAGGGGATATATTAATATGTAATTTTAATTAATTAATATGTAATATGTAACAAGTATTTTGCTGTACAGCAGAAAATAACACAACATTGTAAAGCAAATTTACTTCAATAAAATTTTTTTAAAAGAATAAAGTGGAAGCACGTATGATGTTTTAGGCCCAGGAGTAGAAGTGCAATACAGCACTTCTGCCATATTCCACTCGCCGTAACTAGCCACCTGGCCCCATCTGGTTAACAGAGGATTAGTGAAAAGGAGCTCCTCAATGTTCCCAGGAGAAAGTTGAAATAGTTCAATCAGATTATAGCGTTGTCTTTATGGAGGCCCGCTACTGTGACTGTATAGGGGATTTTAGAAAAGCACATACTCTTTGTCATTACAAGTAACTGACATGTTCTCAAGTGAACACCTCACATTTGCTTACCATGTACTTAAAGTGAGGGAAGAGAAAACTAGAATTTGTGATTATGAGATTCCTTTGCCAGATGTTAATTCTAGACTTTAACAAGAAGTGGGCAGTTTGGATTGCTAAAGATAAATTGCTACATTTCCCTTTATTCACTATTTTTGGTAGAGTCCGCAAGATAATAATATTCTCTAAATAACTTTCCATATACTCTTAATCTTGAAAACAAGAATTGTATACCAGAACTCAGGTGTTTTCATATAACTAATCTAATCTCATTTTGTTTTACTGAAATTGAAAAAATACAACTGCATAGAAAATATTTTTCCTTTTCTTTTCAGCCATAACAAATTTGAATGAACATAACATCCAAGCTGTTCAGTGGTGATTTTTCTTCTGCTGTGGTGAATAAAATACATTTCAGTGTGATCTGAGTAAAATTTCATGGCGTGAAGATTATTATACAATAAACACACACACTTAAATTTTGTTGAGTCTTTTTAAAGTTGTTATAGATTTCTACACCTGAGACATTCTATAAAAAGCCAGTACAGCACATCACTTATAACTTCACATTTATCTTAAAGTTCATTACTGATGAACTGCTGGGCATGAGAGGAAGGTTTACATATATTTGCCATAAAAGATGATTTTAAGTTTGTGTTGGGATGAAATATATTTATTAAAATACCTCTCTCATCTCTACATCAAAATTAATCACATTACATAACATCAGGTTATCTATATCTGACTCTACTTCACATATAATGTAGTAATATCTATGCTTTTGAAAAGACTGTTGCCATGATAGATAACTATTTGGCCAATGATGTTTGAATATTTAATCAAGAATGTGCCATGTATAACTGACATGCATTTGATATCATTGTGATAGCACTGTGATGGCAGATTCATTATTACCAAGGACTTTCACTAAAAACTTGACAGAAATGAGTTTAACACATTTTCTTTTAGCTTGATGGCTTTATGTTTATCACAGAGAAATTAAAATTTTCCCCAACTAGTATGTCTGTTAATCTAGTCAAGAAAGAACTTACTACATGTTAAAACATAAGTGTGTATAATAAAGGGTTGACATATCAATAACAATTTCTAATTATTACCGTGTGTTAGTGGCTCAGTTGTTTCCAAATCTTTTGCGACCCCACAGTCACAAAAACCTGCCAAGATGCTTTATTCATGGAATTCTCAAGGCAAGAATACTTGAGTGGATTGCCATTTCCTTCTCCAGGGAATCATCCTGACCCAGGGATAGAACCTGGGTCTCCTGTGTTGCAGGCAAATTCTTTACCATTTGAGGAAAGCCCTCAGTTCAGTTCAGTTCAGTCGCTCAGTCGTGTCCAACTCTTTGTGAACCCATGAATCTCAGCACGCCAGGCCTCCCTGTCCATCACCAACTCCCAGAGTTTACTCAAACCCATGTCCATCGAGTCGGTGATGCCATCCAGCCATCTCATCCTCTGTCGTCCCCTTCTCCTCCTGCCCCCAAGCCCTCCCAGCATCAGGGACTTTTCCAGTGAGTCAACTCTTCTCATGATGTGGCCAAAGTATCGGAGTTTCAGCTTCAACATCAGTCCTTCCAATGAAAAGCCAGAACTGATCTCCTTTAGCATGGTTGAATCTCCTTGCAGTCCAGGGGTCTCTCAATCCTTTAGCATGGTTGAATCTCCTTGCAGTCCAGGGGTCTCTCAATCCTTTAGCATGGTTGAATCTCCTTGCAGTCCAGGGGACTCTCAAGAGTCTTCTCCAAAACCATAGTTCAAAAGCGTCAATATTTTGGTGCTCAGCTTTCTTCACAGTCCAACTCTCGCATCCATACATGACCACTGGAAAAACCATAGCCTTGACTAGACGGACCTTTTTTGGCAAAGTAATGTCTCTGCTTTTTAATATGCTATCTAGTTTGGTCATAACTTTCCTTCCAAGGAATAGGTGTCTTGTAATTTCATGGCTGCAATCATCATCTGCAGTGATTTTGGAGTCCAAAAAGATAGTCTGACACTGTTTCCACTGTCTCCCCATCTATTTGCCATGAAGTGATGGGACCAGATGCCATGATCTTAGTTTCCTGAATGTTGAGCTTTAAGCCAACTTTTTCACTCTCCTCTTTCACTTTCATCACTTTTTAGCTCGTCTTCACTTTCTGGCATTATGATGGTGTCATCTGCATATCTGAGGTTATTGGTATTTCTCTCAGCAATCTTGATTCCAGGTTGTGCTTCTTCCAGCCCAGAGTGTCTCATGATGTACTCTGCATAGAAGTTAAATACGCAGGGTGACAATATACAGCCTTGACATACTCTTTTTCCTATTTGGAAACAGTCTGTACTTCCATGTGTAGTTCAAACTGTTGCTTCCTGACCTGTATACAGGTTTCTCAAGAGGTGGGTCAGATGGTCTGGTATTCCCATCTCTTTCAGAATTTTCCACAGTTTATTGTGATCCACACAGTCAAAGGCTTTGGTATAGCCTATAAAGCAGAAATAGATGGTTTCTGGAATTCTCTTGCTTTTTCGATGATCCAGCGGATGTTGGCAATTTGATATTAGGTTCCTCTGCCTTTTCTAAAACCAGCTTGAACATCTGGAAGTTCACGGTTCATATATTGCTGAAGCCTGGCTTGGAGAATTTTGAGCATTACTTGACTAGCGTGTGAGATGAGTGCAATTTTGCGGTAGTTTGAGCATTCTTTGGGATTGCCTTTCTTTGGGATTGGAATGAGAACTGACCTTTTCCAGTCCTGTGACCACTGCTGAGTTTTCCAAATTTGCTGACATATTGAGTGCAGCACTTTCACAGCATCATCTTTCAGGATTTGAAATAGCTCAACTGGAATTCCATAACCTCCACTAGCTTTGTTCATAGTGATGTTTTCTAAGGCCCACTTGACTTTACATTCCAGGTTATCTGGCTCTAGGTGAGTGTTCACACCATCGTGATTATCTGGGTTGTGAAGATTTTTTTGTACAGTTCTTCTGTGTATTCTTGCCACCTCTTCTTAATATCTTCTGCTTTTGTTAGGTCCATACCATTTCTGTCCTTTATCAAACCCATCTTTGCACCAAATATTCCCTTGGTATATCTAATTTTCTTGAGGAGATCTCTACTAGTCTTTCCCATTCTGTTATTTTCCTCTATTTATTTGCATTGATCACTGAGGAAGGCTCTCTTATCTCCCCTGGCTATTCTTTGGAACTCTGCATTCAAATGGGTGTATCTTTCCTTTTCTCCTTTGCTTTTTGCTTATCTTCTTTCCACAGCTATTTGTAAGGCCTCCGTAGACAACCATTTTGCCTTTTTGCATTCTTTTCCATGGGGATGGTCTTGATCCCTGTCTCCTGTACAATGTCATGACCCTCCATCCATAGTTCATCAGGCACTCTGTCTATCAGATCTAGTCCCTTAAGTCTATTCCTCACTGCCACTATATAGTCATAAAGGATTTGATTTCAGTGGTACTTGAATGGTCTAGTGGTTTTCCCTAATTTCTTCAATTTAAGTCTGAATTTGGCAATAAGGAGTTCATGATCTGAGCCACAGTTAACTCCATGTCTTGTTTTTGCTGACTGTATAGAGCTTCTCCATCTTTATTTATTTATTTATTTATTTTAATTATTATTATTTTTTTTTCCAGTGGGTTTTGTCATACATTGATATGAATCAGCCATGGATTTACATGTATTCCCAATCCCGATCCCCCCTCCCACCTCCCTCTCCACCCGATTCCTCTGGGTCTTCCCAGTGCACCAGGCCGGAGCACTTGTCTCATGCATCCCACCTGGGCTGGTGATCTGTTTCACCATAGATAGTATACATGCTGTTCTTTTGAAATGTCCCACCCTCACATTGTCCCACAAAGTTCAAAAGTCTGTTCTGTATTTCTGTGTCTCTTTTTCTGTTCTGCATATAGGGTTATCGTTATCACCTTTCTAAATTCCATATACATGTGTCAGTATGCTGTAATGTTCTTTATCTTTCTGGCTTACTTCACTCTGTATAAGGGGCTCCAGCTTCATCCATCTCATTAGGACTGGTTCAAATGAATTCTTTTTAACGGCTGAGTAATATTCCATGGTGTATATGTACCACACCTTCCTTATCCATTCATCTGCTGATGGGCATCTAGGTTGCTTCCATGTCCTGGCTATTATAAACAGTGCTGCGATGAACATTGGGGTGCACGTGTCTCTTTCAGATCTGGTTTCCTCAGTGTGTATGCCCAGAAGTGGGATTGCTGGGTCATATGGCTTCTCCATCTTTAGCTGCAAAGAATATAATCAATCTGATTTCGGTGTTGACCATCTGGTGATGTCCATGTATAGAGTCTTGTCTTGTGTTGTTGGATGAGGGTGTTTGCTATGACCAGTGCATTCTCTTGGCAAAACTCTATTAGCCTTTGCCCTGCTTCATTCCATATTCCAAGGCCAAATTTGCCTGTTACTCCAGGTGTTTCTTGACTTCCTACTTTTGCATTCCAGTCCCCTGTAATGAAAAGGACATCTTTTTTGGGTGTTAGTTCTGAAAGGTCTTGTAGGTCTTCACAGAACCGCTCAGCTTCAGCTTCTTCAGCATTACTGGTTGGGGCACAGGCTTGGATTACCATGATATTGAATGGTTTGCCTTGGAAACGAACAGAGATCATTCTGTCATTTTTGAGATTGCATCCAAGTACTGCATTTTGGACTCTTTTGTTGACCAAGATGGCTACTCCATTTCTTCTAGGGGATTACTGCCCACAGTAGTATATATAATGGTCACCTGAGTTAAATTCACCCATTCCTGTCCATTTTAGTTAGCTGATTTGTAGAGTGTCGACATTCACTCTTGCCATCTCCTGTTTGACCACTTCCAATTTGTCTTGATCCATGGACCTAACATTCCAGGTTCCTATGCAATATTGCTCTTTGCAGCATCAGACCTTGCTTCTGTCACCAGTCACATCCACAACTGGGTATTGTTTTTGCTTTGGCTCCATCCCTTCATTCTTGCTGGAGTTATTTCTCCACTGATCTCCAGTAGCATATTGGGCACCTACAGACGTGGGGAGTTCCTCCTTCAGTATCCTATCATTTTGCCTTCTCATACTGTTCATGGGGTTCTCAAGGTAAGAACACTGAAATGGTTTGCCGTTCCCTTCTCCAGTGGACCACGTTCTCTCAGACCTCTCCACCGTGACCTGGCCGTCTTGGGTGGCCCCACATGGCATGGCTTAGTTTCATTGATTTAGACATGACTGTGGCCCTGTGATCAGACTGGCTGGTTTTCTGTGATTATGGTTCTAGTGTGTCTGCCCTCTGATGCCCTCTCGCAACACCTGCCCTCTTCCTTGGGTGTCTCCTGCCTTGGACGTGGGGTGTCTCCTCACGGCCGCCCTTCCCGACCTTGAACGTGGAGTAGCTCCTCTCGGCCCTCCTGTGCCCGCGGAGACACCGCTCCTTGGAGGTTGGGTTGCTCCTCTCAGCCGCCGCCCCTGACCTCGGATGTGGGTAGGGGAAAGCCCTAAGTTACCATAATTTTAATTTAAAAATACATTCTCCAAGAAGCTAGATGTCACTTTATATGTTAGAGCTGTATCAGTACAATATATTTCCTCTTTGTTTGTATGTAATTTCTAGCTTAGTAAAACAGTACAAAGCTTTAGTTCCCACAATCCTCCACTGAGACATCCCATTGAAATTCAACGACTGTCCCAATAATCTAATTCTCGATCATTCCTTACATTGATCACCATGTTTCTTTAGTCTTTCTCTTTCTGAAATAATTCCTCAGGGCTTCTTTGATCTTTCTAGCCTTAAATTTTTGAAGAATATAGGCCAGTCATTTTGTAAAATGTTACTCAATTGGAGTTTGTCTGATGTTCCCTCATGATCAGATTATAGTATGTATTTTTGGCAAGAATATCATAGAAGGGATGCTGTATCTCCACTGCATGTCAGTCTATGACTTTCCTGGGGATACTGACTTTGATCACTTAGTCGAGGATATGTGCTAGCTTTGTATAGTGTAACATTACTCTTTCCCGTTTTATAATTAATACACATTCTGCTGGGAAGTACTTTGAGACTATACAAATAGCCCATCACTCATCTAACTTTTATGTACTAGTTTTAGCATCCATTGATGTTCGAGGTGATTGTTACTACAATGATTGATGAATGGATATTTGCTATTTCAAGCATTTCTTTGACACATTAATTGCCATTCAATTTTCAGGAAGAACTTCCCTCTTTCTACATTTATATTTAACTTGTCTATTTATATTGGTATAGACTCATTGATTCCTATTTTATTTAAAAGGAAGCAATTTATTATTATGAACATATTGATTATTATTACTATGTACATACATAAACTTAGAGGGAGAGTAGGATAAGTAGTTGTTCACAAGTTGTGAATTCAGGGCAATTTGTGAATTTTAGGAAATAATATCTCCCTGGAAGAATAAAATCTGAAAAGAAAAAATTTTGAAAAGTCTTTAATGGTATTGTACTTTCTATTGTAAACACTAAATAAGTTATTGTGATAATCCCAAGGTTATCTTATTCTAACCATTCAAAAAGACTCAAGAATGAGAATCCAAGGAGCAAAAGTTCTGAATTTCTTAAGGCAAAACTGACATATACTTCTACCATGTAGAATATGTCATGAACATACACATGATAATCTGCGAAGTTTCATTAAAGTAGTAATATTCATATACCTGTCTCCATGACCAGATAATTAGTGCCCCTATACTCTTCTCCCACCACTGTGTATTGCATAGAATTTCACATCTAAGTCTAATCATTTGTAAAACCTTAGCCACGAAACAGTTTTCTATAAACATATGACACCAAATGTCTTGTAATCACCATAGTGCAAGAATGCTACTTCTTGACTTAGCCAAATTCTACATAAATGAGGGAGTCTGTAGAACCAGTCTGAATTTCCACTTTGATGAATTGAGATAATTACCAATATACTATGCCCAAATGAAATGCTGAGTATCCACAAAATGTTGTATAAAATAAAGCTATGCAGAACTAAAATTAATCATTCAGTATGCACTTAAGCTCTTTATTTTGCAGTCTTATTCATTTTGGCCATTGACTTTACTAAATCTCTTTAAAGAGATTTTCATACATACTTTTAAATACTTTCTAACTAAAGTTTAATACTTGACATATTTGAATCACAGAGGTTTCAGAGGATATTTTAGGTAAAAATTGAACTGCCTGTTAAGAAAATTGAAAAAATGAAGTTTATTTCTATATTTTATAGTGCTATATTTCAAAGTGAACACTAAGTTGTATTGTCAATATATTTTATAATCTAAACTAAAGGTTAACTAGAAATGTTTATTTCACTATGGTTCATTTTATTTTACTGATTAAACAGATAAGAAATACTTGTTTTAAAGAATTTTTTTTCACAGATTCTTAGAGGAGAAAGGAAAATTTATGTTGCAAATGTGGGAATAAACATTCCATCAATTGTTTACCAGAAACAGAATCTCACAAAAAAGCAACAACCATTCAGAGAGAAGAAAAGACAATTTGGAAAGTTGTAGAATTTGAATGAGAAAGTGGCACATAGTGATAATCCTAGCCTTGTACCAGAATAAGGTTAGTATGAGAAAAACTTCATTTTGTCTCTATCTGCAATAGTTTTGAAAATAACTCAATGAGTATTAAAGTGTGGAATTTAAGGTGATGACTTACATAAATATTCAGGAATATAAATTGGATTGTTTTTTAATTCCACATGAACAGATGCATGTTATATGCTCTTTGATCAGAGAATATTCTTCATTGATCACAGAAGGAAAGTTTCCAAGAACTTAATCTGAAGGAACATCTACTCAAATTTATGTCAAGATAATTTTATACATATATTTTTGGAAATGGAATCTTTATAAAGTTAATGTGGTATGTTATTGCGTCACAATATGTGAATTAGAGAACTTATTTTTTAACAATCATTGTTGATAGATATAGAGGAAAGTTTGTTATACACACATAATTGACCATATACACAATATGATGGTGGTCATGGTTTAGTCACTAAGTCGTGTTCAAATCTTGCGGTCTCTGCCAGGCTTCTCTGTCCATGGGATTTCCCAGTCAAGAGTACTGGAGAGAGTTCCCATTTTTTTTCTCCAGTAGACATAGGATACTAGTGTGTTTCTTTTTTCGTTTAGTTTCTTCATTTGTTAAAAAATATTTAAAACATAAACTTTTTGGCCCATTCACTCATAACATGCATAAACAAGAAGGCTTATGGACTATCTAGTGTTTTGGAGCTCTCAACTAGGTGGTTAGTTTGTTTTCTGCTATAATACTGCTGATTATTCATTTATTTTCTTTCTATACATGTCCAGCTAAAGAAAAAAATTTTGTGTGTTTGTGGTGTGGATGTGTGTATGACATATTTACTTTTACATGACATACATATACACTGAATGATATATGGAGTGTAAGCATTGATATCCCATGATATTAGATATGCATAAACTATGACTTAGAACAGAGGCCAATTAATTACAATCTACAGTATACTAGTGTTTTCATTTTCTATAAATTTGCACTATATAAAATGTTTTGTGAATATTCAGCATGTTGTTGTTGTTCACTCACCAAGTCGTGTCTGACCCCCTGTGACCCCATGGACTGTGGTACACCCAGCTTCCCTGTCCCTCACCATAACCCTTAGTTTGCCCAAGTTCATGTCCATTGAATCAGTGATGCAATCCAGCCATCTCCTTCTCTGTCTTCCTCTTCTCCTTCTGTACATTTTGTTATTCTTATGTACTATACTTTTTTTTCTGATACTAAAATTACTTGAAGTGTATAAATTTAAATTTATTTATTATATATTTATTATTAAGTTTAACTTGTAGTGAAGAAAATGTTTGACATTTTATATCATAATCTTCTTTTAGGCATACTTGGTTCAATCATTGGGGAATCCCATCCATCCATGCCAAAAATTGGTGTGTTGATAGCTTACTAAGCTTATTACTGTTAAATATGCATGTATATTAAAACTGTCTTTGTATGGAACTCCTTCAAGAGTACAGAAATTTACCCACTGTTCTTCTCTAGTCTGAGCCATTTTAAAACAATATCTGAAAGAAATGCATTTCCTTCTACAATGCTTCCAATAATTAGAGCTTAATATTTCAGCCTGACCTGCATCTGTTGCCCATATCTTCAACAATTATCACACTTATTACTTTCAATTTGCCCCCCTTTTCCCAATGTATCTTTTCTGATCTTTTCTGGAGTGATTGTAATTCAACTAATCCACACACCTCTAGCACCTTACCTTGAATTTTAATAGCTTAAATGTTTTATTTGCTGAAAAATAATTGATGTTTGTAAGAATTCTCAACAAAGCACACCCTCCAGCTGTCCAAGGGAAATTCTCACAGATAATATTTTTAAAAAGTGTCTTGTCTAATGCATATATTAATTTACAAAAAAATAAGAATGATCATTATATTAATGTATCTGGCATATAACTAGTATTCAGTAAGTATTTGTCAAGTAGACAAATATAAACTAGACACCACTTAAAAAAGAAAAAAAAAAAACCTTTCACTTTTAGTTGCTAAGACACTAGGTACATTGACTTTGATTGGTGTATGAGTGTGTGTGCTCAGTCGTGCCCAACTCTTTGTGATCCCATGGACTGTAGCCCACCAGGGTCCTCTGCCCATGGAATTCTCCAAAAAAGAATACTGGAGTGGGTTGACATTTCCTTCTCCAAGGGATCTTCTCCACCCAAGGATCTAACTCAAATCTCTTGGTCTCCTGGGTTGGCAGGCAGATTCTTGACCACTAGCGCCACCTGGGAAGCCCATATTGATATATACTGACATGGTACTTTTATTACCACTCTTCGATGGACAAATTGAATTAGGAGGGCTGGATAAAGACTTAATCATACATCTGGCAAAATCACATGGACTCATAACCTATGGACTTCCATCACATCAGTTCCTTTCTTGTGTGTGTGTGCTCAATCACTCAGTTGTGTCCAATTCTTTGCAACCCATGGTCTGTAGCCCACCAGACTTCTCTCTCCATGGGATTTCCCAGGCACGAATATTGGAGTGGGTTCTCATTTTCTCCTCCAGAGGATCTGCCAGACTCAGGAATAGAACTTGAGTCTCCTGTGGCTCCTGCATTGGCAGGTAAATTCTTGACCACTGAGCCAACAAGGAAGCCAGTTCCTTTCATAATGTCTATCTTTTCATACAAAAGCTGCATGTTTAGAAAAGAAAGCCTGAATAGAGGAGGAATGACCAAGGATCAAACTCATGCCCCCTTCAGTAGAAGAGCAGAGTCTTAACCACTAGACCATAAGGGAAGCCCCTACCTTGGATGTTTAATGACATAGAGGAATGCTCATGAAAATAAGTTACTGACGAAGGACTTTATACATTCAAGCTTAAGTTCAAAAAAAGTTCATATGTTAAAAACCAATCCATGTTTTCTGAGAAAAGGATGCAGTATATATATGCTAAGAAGCTTAGAACTCAATTTACAAAATGAATCACAGAAAGAAATCCTAGAGAAGTTACCTCTGATACTTTCAAGTGTGCCCTTGAAACAATGTAATTATGAAGCATGTTTTGTTTTCAGCTTTCACCACATCCAGTTGATTCCCATCTGATACGGATTTTGAGTTCCTTTTTATCTTTACTCTACAAATAAATCAGTGATGTGAAGAGAACGTTATCATAGGAGAAAATATTTTCACAGCTGCCTGCCTTTCAGTAATTAACACTTGCTTCTCAGTATACAAAATACTGGGTTCACACATGCACATGTTTATAAAATATTTCTTAGGTGAATAATAAATATAATTTTCCTAACACGTTTCATCCCAGATTGGTATATTTTACATTAAATTCACATGGTGTGGAAAGCAAAGAACACATCTTCCAAAACAACTACAGATCTTCCTTGACTTACAATGAGGTTATGTCCCTATAAAACCCATTTTAAGTTGAAAAGATCCTAAGTTGAAAATGCATTTAATACTTCTAATCGACTAAACATCATACCTTAGCCTAGCCCACCTTAAGTGTTCTCAGTACACTTATATTAGTCAGCAGGTAAGAAAAATGATCTCATCGTTTAACACAAAGACTATTTTATAATAAAATTTTTAATATCTCAGATAATTTATTGAATGTTGTACTGAAAGTTAAAAAATATAATAGTTATATGGATTTTAAATGGCTGTAAGTAGTATTCTGGGCTTCCCGATGTCTCAGTGGTAAAGAATCTGCCTGCAATGCAGGAGATGCGGGGGATAGGGTTCGATCCTTGGTTCAGGAAGATCCCCTGGAGTAAGAAATGGCAACCCACTCAAGTACTCTTCTGTGAGAAATCCCAGGGACAAAGGAGTCTGGCGGGCTATGGTCCAAAGGGTCTGAACGAGTAGGACACAACTGAACCCACAAGGTCTAAATGTATATACAGGTTATTACCCTTGAGATCCTGTGGCTGACTAGGAGTTATGGTTCCCTGACTCTGCCCAGCATCAAGAGGGAGTATCTTACTGCAAGTTGCTGGCTTGGGAAAAGATCAAAACTCAAAATATACTACATTTTTATAATGTTTACATGCATTTCTTGACTCCCCATTGTTTTAAATTTGCCTATCTGCTCTCTCACTATCACATTTTCCTAGTAATTTCTATTATGGAAATGTTTATTCATATTTTATTAAGGATTTCATGTCATTATAAATTGATGTCATCTATTAAATACCTATTTATAATAATACTATGATATATGTTGTATGTCATGTATAAGTGGCATATATTATTCTATCAAATATATTCTTTACCAAATATAAAAGATTTTGCACTCCTGAGGGTGAAAAAATAATTCCTTGTAATTTTTTTATTACTCTAAGGTTTCTGGCTTATGTTTGCTAATAGGTGGTATTATTGCTTGTAAATTAATCAGATTAACTTATTGCTTTTCTTTTACTGCATCATCTTTGAAGATGCTTATGCTATGCAAGCTTTATTTTATTTTATTTTTTATGCAAGCTTTAAAAAATCTTTCTCTTTATTTTCTGGAACAATTTTAATATGTGTGGAAACTTCCATCCCTTAAAATTAAATTCCCCATTATACTATCTGAGCTTTGGAATTTCTGAGTATTTTTGGACAAGTTTCTCTCTCTTTTTCAATGACTTGTTTGCTTGTTCAATGATTTTATATGCACCAGGATTATTTAATGTAATGCATGTTCATACCAAATTGTCTACTTCATTAAAGACTTCAAATTTATATTCATTGGTCTGAGCAAAGTTGACCTCAAATTCATTTTTATAGTTTTGAGCAAAGTTATTCCTAGATTTCTTTAAAAACCTAATGATTATTTTCCTTGAATTTTTATGTTGCATATTATTCCTTATTTCTGATTACAAAAACTGCTTTTGCAATAAAGACTTCAAGATCTGAGCCACAGCTCCCAGTCTTGTTTTTTTCTGACTGTATAGAGTTTTTCCAAGAATAGTTAGAACCAGACATGGAAGAACAGACTGATTCCAAATTGGGAAAGGAGTACATCAAGGCTGTATATTGTCACCCTGATTATTTAATTTATATGCAAAGTACATCATGAGAAATGCCAGGCTGGATGAAGCACAACCTAGAATCAAGAGTGCCATGAGAAATATCAATAACCTCAGATATACAGATGACACTACCCTTGCCACAGAAAACAAAGAGGAACTAAAGGGTCTCTTGAATTGAAAGAGGGGAGTGAAAAAGCTGGCTTAAAACTCAACATTCAGATCACAAAGATCATGGCAACCGGTCCCATCTCTTCATGGAAAATAGATGGGGAAACAATGCATACAGTGACAGAATTTATTTTTTTGGGATCAAAAATCACTGAGGAGGTGACTTCAGCCATGAAATTAAAAGATTCTTACTCCTTGGAAGAAAAGCTATGACCAAACTAAACAGCGCATTAAAAAGCAGAGACATTATTTTGCCAACAATGTTCTGTCTAGTCAAAGCGATGGTTTTTCCAGTAGTCGTGTATGCATGTGAGTGTTGGACCATAAAGAAAGCTGAGTGCCAAAGAATTTATGTTTTTGAAGTGTGGTATTGGAGAAGATTCTTGAGAGGCCCTTGGACTGCAAGGAGATCCAACCAGTCAATTCTAAAGGAAATCAATCCTGAATATTCACTGGAAGGACTGATGCTGAGCTGAAGTTCCGATACTTTGGCCACCTGATGTGAAGAACTGATTCATTGGAAAAGACCCTGATGCTGGGAAAGATTGAAGGCAGGAGGAGAAGGGGACAACAGAGGATAAGATGGTTGGATGGCATCACCGACTCGATAGTCATGAGTTTGAGCAAACTCTGGGAGTTGGTGATGGACAGGGAAGCCTGAGATGCTGCAGTCCATGAGGTTGCAGAGTCGAACATGTCCACAATGGAATGTTACTCAGCCATTAAAAATAATACATTTGAATCAGTTCTAATGAGGTGGATGAAACTGGAGCCTATTATACAAAGTGAAGTAAGTCAGAAAGAAAAACACCAATACAGTATACTAATGCATATATATAGAATTTAGAAAGATGGTAATGATAACCCTGTATGCGAGACAGCAAAAGAGACGCAGATGTATAGAACAATCTTTTGGACTCTGTGGGAGAGGGCGAGGGTGGGATGATATGGGAGAATGTCATTAAACATGTAAATTATCATGTGTCAAATGAATCACCAGTCCAGGTTCTATGCATGACACAGGGTGCTCGGGGCTGGGGCACTGGGATGACCCAGAGGGATTGGGTGGGGAGGGTCGTGGGAGGGGAGGTTCAGGGTGGAGAACACGTGTACACCCATGGCAGACTCATGCCAATGTATGGCAAAACTAGTACAATATTGTAAAGAAAATAAATAAGTAATAAATTAAAAAATAAAAAAAGTCAAACATGTCTGATCAACTGAACTGAACTGAACTGAAAGCTACTTATTTTACTTTTCTCATTTTATTGAGGTAGAGTTGACATACAGCATAATGATATGATTTACATCATGAATTATTACCACAGTAAGTTGAGTGAATATCTATCATCTCATATAAGTAAAAAACTGGAATATTAATAAAGAATGTTTTGTACTTGGAGTGAGAATGCTTGGGATTTATTTTAATATTTTATTCAGAGAATTGACTTGAAGATTCTATCACCGAGTCTTATAATATTTTGCTGCTAATCCAGTGATTATCATTATCTAATTTTTGTTCCATATTCTTTCATTATTTTGTGTTCTTTCCCTAAGCTTTTGAGCTATAAAAATTCAGAATTATCATTGGAGTCATGAGGATTGCTTAATTGTATTCCAGGTTAAATTGCAGTTTGGATTTCCTTTCAACCCAAGAGTTGTTTGAAGAGGAGTTTCATTGATCTTGTTACGATTTTTTTTTTTTTTTAATTTTCATTTGTAGCATACATTTTACTTCTGGTTTGCTATCTATGTCTAGTTTCATTCTATTGAGATTGAAAAATGTTTTCTGTACTATTTCTTCTCTTTGGAATTCATTAAACCTTCTTTGTGGGGAAGTAGATAATCATTGTTTGAATGTTACATATATAAGGCAATCACTGATTAAATGCTCCATGCACAGAAAGTATTGAATCCAAAAAAGAATACAATATCACTTCATGGCAAATAGATGGGAAATCAAAGGAAACAGTGAGAGACTTTATTTTCTTGGTCTCCAAAATCACTGCATATAGTGACTGCAGCCATGAAACTAAAATATGCTTGCTCCTTGGAAGAAAAGCTATGACAGACCTAGACAGGATATTCAAAAGCAGAGACATTAGTTTGCCAACAAAGGTCTGTCTAGTCAAAGCTATGGTTTCTCCAGTAGTCATGTATGGATGTGAGAGCTGGACCATAAGGAAAGCTGAGCGCTGAAGAATGGATGTTTTTGAACTGTAGTATTGAAGAAGACTCTTGAGAGTCCCTTGGACTGCAAGATCAAACCAGTCAATCCTAAAGGAAATCAGTCTTGAATATTCATTGAGAGGACTGATGCTGAAGCTCTAATACTTTGGCCACCTGATGCAAAGAACTGACTCATTAGAAAAGACCTTGATGCTGGGAAAGATTGAGGGAATGAGGAGAAGAGGATGACAGACGATGAGATGGTTTGATGACTTTGCCGACTCAATGGTCTTGAGTTTGAGCAAGCTCTGGGCATTGGTGATGGACAGGGAGGCCTGGCGTGCTGCAGTCCATGGTGTGGCAGAGAGTCCCACACGACTGAGTGACTGAACTGATATTGGAATTAGATTTATGTGCTGTTAAGTGCTTGTATATTCTTCCCCATCTCTCTTGGTTTGACTTTAAATGATGAAAGTGAAGTTGCTCAGTCGTGTCCGACTCTTTGCGACCCCATGGACTGTAGCCTACTAGACTTCTCCACCCATGGGGTTTTCCAGGCTCGAGTGGGCTGCCATTTCCTTCTCCAGAGGATCTCCACCCAGGATCAAACCCAGGTCTCCTGCATTGCAGGCAGATGCTTTACCCTCTTTACCAGAGAAGCTGGGACTATATTAAAGTGTTTCTTCCTATGCTTCATCTCCAACCTTTTTTCTTTTTTGTCCTATGTGGTGGTTGTCACAGATGCAGATGCTATGCTATTTTGATGTTTAATGTAGGCTTTTGTATAATATGATACTTTGATATAAAATTTAAGTGTTTGAGTAAAACTTAATTTTTCAAAACTGTGTTCTTTTTTTTCCTTCAGTTATTCAGAATAGTTCCCAGAACCACCCCCATCATCTCCACCAAAAGTGGAAGGTATTGTCCTCTTTATTTTTTTGGTAATAAGCTGGTTGTATAGTGATACATCATTGTGAATTCAATTTTCATTTCCTTGACCAGTAAGAAGTTTAACATACCATTTGACATCATGGTTATTTGGTTTCACAATTTGTGATTTTTTTTTCATACATCTTTTCTTTTTATATGCTGACCGGGATTTAATTTTGTAATCAAGTTGCACTTTTTTAAATAGTAGAAACAGTAATCTTTTATTTGATAACAAAGTTTCAAACATTCTTTCCATTTATTTTTGTATCCTAACTTTTCTCCTAAGTTTTTTTTCTTTTGTTTTACAGAAGTCTTAAATGTTATACAGCCATCTCTGATTTCTTTTTCTTTTAAAGCTTAGTGGTTTTCTGTGTTGATTAGAAAAGTGAAACCTTACATGACATGTATGATTTCCTAATTTTTTCTCTAAGAAATCGGACCTCTATTTCCATAGTAAATAAAAAAATTTAAAACTAAGCTAACCATTTTATTTTTCCCCTTTCATGGGTACTTGGTCTATTCATTGCCTTTTGTTGTTGCTATCCCATATAAATTTCAAAATCATCTTATCAAGTACTATATGAGTCATGTATGACCCCCATTAAATTTAACTGATTAAGAATGTGTCATATCTTGCCATTGACTTAGGTTCTCTTGTAATATGTAAGTACTTCGTATATTTTGTTTCTAAGTTGTCTCCTAAAACTATTAAAGTAGAACCTTGAACATGACATTTTAAAAAATATTGAGTCAAATGTTGTTTTAGAAGAATATGAACTCTCAAATTGTTGGGTATAGTATTCTACATATATTTGTTAGGTAATTTTTAATAGTTGTTTATTGTGTTGGTCTTATTATACATGCATGTATTACTTTTTTTCATCTGTTTAATTAGAAAAAACTATTAAACTTTTTTCCATTTTCAAATTTATGTCAAATTTTAATTTTTGTATTTTGGAGTTATGTGGTCCCTCGTATTAGAAATTTTGTATTCATTAATCACCATTGGTTGAAATGCTCATTACTTTTCACACTAGTCTACAGTCATCATATCTCTTTCCCACAAATTGGTTTTATGATATTAATCAAGCTAAAATAAATTTCCTTTTGTTATTGTTTTTCTTCCATCTATTTTCTATCCTTTGTGTTTCAACATTTATTTCCTTACAATGTAGGGATTTATTCAGACACAGCATATAGCTGGACTTCGTTTCTTTACTTGTTGTTGTTTAGTCACTAAATCCTGTCTGATTCTTTTGCAAACCCATGGACTGTAGCCCGCCAGGCTCCTCTGTCCATATGATTTCTGAGGCATGAATATTGGAGTGGGTTTTCATTTCTTTCTTCCAGGGACCAAACCCATGCCTCCTGCTTGGCAAGGGGAGCCTTTACCATGAAGCCACCTGGGATGTCCTATTTCTTCTATAGCCTTGTTATATTTAGTCTTTTAGTCGGAAATTTAATCCATGTAATATATTGTGAATTCTGACCTACATCGATTACTTCTAATATCTAGTTACAAGTTCTCTCTTTGTCCAACTTTCAGTCTCATTTTTGCCCACTTTTTCTTCATACTTTCTTTGGCATTGACTGAATTTTATCACCCCCAACACTTTTCTTTTCTGCTAGATTGCTGGTTCCTTGTTATTTTATAATATATTATTAACAGTTACAAAAATTACTTTATAGAAATACATCTCTAGTAGTACAAGAATCTTCCACCCTCTTACAAAATACATACTACTTATGCCAGATTGTTATTGTTATGTTATTTCCTCTGCCTTCACAGTATGGCTCAGAACTAGCTGGTGAGGAAGACATACTTTGTTGGGAGGCAAATTGATTTAGCTGGCAACTTCATTTTCAGGATCTCCCCCCAAGCTTATTTGCACAACTGCAAGTGCTGGCAAAAGCTCCAATTCTCTAGCAGATGAGGCATGAGGAATCAACTATCCCCAATTCCCTCATTTCTCTATAATACCCATACCTATGCCTACTTTGTCAGGCTCCCAGGTGGAGCAGTGGTGAAGAATCCGCCTGTCAATGCAGGAGAGGTAGGTTCATTCCCTCGGTCAGGAAGGTCCCTTAAAGTAGGAAAGGGCACTCCACTCCAGTATTCTTGCCTGGAGAATCCCCATGGACAGAGGAGACTGGCGGGCTACCGTCCATGGGGTTGCAAAGAGTTAGACACGACAGAGCACACACATACCACATCTTTACAGATCTTTGCAGATCATGAACTCTCAATAATCTACTGTTTTATATTCTGCCCTCCCCACGATTTCTTCCATAATTTTCTCCCCCTGCATTTTCAGAAATACCTAATTTTTTTTAAATTCTAAAGGTGCAGAATGGATATAGCATATATACGTGGGTGGGAGGCAGCAGAAAGATTTTAGTTAAAAAATCTAGCCATAAAATTTTCTGTTTAACTGATGCCTTTAAATTTGCATTAAATTTTCATATTATAGACATTATAATTTATTTGTTGAAGAAGATGTGGTACATATGTACAATGAAATGATACCATAATAAGGAATGAAGTTGAAATATCTGTAGAGATGTGGATGGACCTAAAGCCTGTCATACAGACTGAAGTAAGTCAGAAAGAGAAAAGCAGATATCGTATATTATCACATAGATGTGGAATCTAGAAAAATGACACAAATGAAGCTATTTCCAAGGCAGGAATAGAGACACAGACATAGAGAATAGACATGTGGACGTGGAAGGGGAGGGAAGTGGAGGGTGGGTTGAACTGGGAGATTAGGACTGACAGATGTGCACCACCATGCGTAAAACACCTAGGTAGTGGGAATCTGCTGAATAGCACAGGAAGCTAGCTTGGTGCTCTGTGATGACCTCAATGGGTGGGTGATGGGGTGGGCAGGAGGGAGGTCCACAAGGAAGGAGGTATAAGTATGTCTGCCTGCTAAGTCATTTCAGTCGTGTCCGGCTCTGTTCAAGCCCACTGGGCTCCTCTGTCCATGGGATTCTCCAGGCAAGAATACTGGAGCGGCTTGCCATGCCCTCCTCCAGGTATATGTATACATATACCTGATTCACTGCATTGTTCAGCAGAAACTAACAACACATTGTAAACAATTATTCTCAGAAAAAAAAAAAAAAACACTCAAATAGAACTAGCTTAATTCCACTTCCAATTTGCTTTCTATATTTGTTTGATAACTATAACAGATACAGCGATAATAATTATAGGACACGGCTGAGTGACTAATACTTTTATACATTATTATATTAAAGTTTTTAGAAATATTTATAAGTGAATATGCTCAACTGATACAGTCCTCTCTTCAACCCAAATGGAGGGAACACTGATTGAACTCCAAGTTCTGTTGTATGTTTTGGTTTTCTGGCTGCAAGGCATGTGGGGTCTTAGCCCCCTGGCCAGGATCAAACCTACACTCCCTGCATTGGAAGGCAGCCTTAACCACTGGACTGCCAGGGAAGTCCCCTGAATTCAGAATTCTGTAGACATTTTTTGAATGACCATAGGCTCTAATAAAGCCCTGGCATATACACACTTGACATATGTTGTTAAAATTTGGCTCAAGATACAGAAAATTCTACAATATAATATTTATCTTTTTGAAGCTAATATTGTGTGGGAAGTATTCCTACATTAAGAAGAGCACTTTTAGTTAACCTTACTCTTTGAATCATAATGTATGAAATAAATAACATGCATAACAAATGAGCATAATGTATAACATCATAATGGAATTATGGTATGAGTAAAATTTACATGGATATCTGCAACTAAGGTACACTTATCTATGGCTTTCTTATAGAAAAATAAACTGATGCTTTTTTTCAATGTAGACACCTAACTTGCTAACTGTCAAATGGATTCCATTAGAAAAACTTTGTTCCTTTTCCTGCAAAAAAAGAATAGATTATCAGGAATTGCAATATTAATGGACATAGACTGCTTGAACTTATGTCTTATGAGAAAATTAGAAAGCATAAAAATGATAAATAACTCTTTTGTATTGAATATCCCTTCTGCCAAAAATTGAACTTAATTTGACTCTTTCTGGGTATACTAATCAAACGTTATATGCTGCTACAGAGAAAATTGATTTTAAAAAAAGGCCTGTGGTATATTCTAAAAAATGACAGTTAATTTTTCCAATGATTTATTGTGTGCTTAGCACCATATCTGACATAAAATTAAGCAACTACATGATAAGGAAATAAATGTGTTAGTAAATGAATAAATAAAATAAAAGCACTTAATATAGCCACAATATATATTATGATCATTTGATATAGCATTTTTCTCAAATCCCATGGAAGGTATACAAAAATTTATTAATTTATCCTCTCTCTCTTTTTCTCACATCCGTGTATATGCATGAAAACCCATTCACCTGCATACACAATCTTATATGGCCCTCAATAAAACAAATAATGCTTTGGCTGTAAACTTTGAGAACAATCGACACATCCAAATACCTTCCTTCCTCCGAATGCGGCATTTCTTGGGGACCCTGGGGGAGCTAATTGAGAAACTCTCCTAGAATTCATTGCCCTCATCACTTGTTTGATTCTTCAAATATATACAGCTTCATGCTGGTATGAGTTATTTTATTTCTATTAGACATATATCCTTTTCTAAAAAGGAAATTAACCTATTATGTGGGATGTAACACCATCTCTCACTTAATGGTTTCATAATTTGCTTGTTTTAACTCTTGGAAATGCAAGAAAAGCTACTTCCTAAGGCAAAGTCAGGAGCAAACCAGCCCATCACTCATGTACAGAATTATGAAATTCTGTTTCTTTTCTTGACATGTGGATGGTACTTAAAATTCTTTTAAAACTCTCTAGCTTTGTGTGTAAAGGTATCTTGAACTATTTAGAACACTGCAGAGACATCTTCGGGCTCCAGTCTAAACTTTTATCTTGCATTCTAAAATCCAAGACCTTTGCAATTAGATTTTTTAAGTAACTCCTCTCAACAACAAAATATGGTTGCAATGATCACGAGTATTTAGGTTTCCTTGTGCTGATGTTACTGTTTTCAATTGTAATGAATATGTGGGTTTTTCATCTGTTATATTTCAGCAATAACTGTGTACTATCAAGACCATACCATCAAGGCATGAGTGATACCCCATATCTGTGCCCATCTATCTTTCTAAAATATTAAAAATGTGAATTATGAAACACATCTGGCCCTAAATATTTTGAGTAAAGGATTGAAAATCTGTAGCACTTACTGAGTGCATACCTCAGGCCATGCTTTCTCAAAACAGTACATGGGCAAGAAATTGATATAAAAATAAAGCAGGGACTTTATAGGTGGTCCGGTGGTTAAGAATCTCTCTGCCAGTACAAGGGATGCAGGTTCAGTTCCTGGGCCAGGGAGACTCCACATGTGTGGGGCAACAAAGCCTGTGGGCCACAACTACTGAGGCCTGTGAGCACAATTACAGAGTAGCCCTCGCTCACTGCAACTAGAGAAAGCAGCAATGAAGACCCAGAATGGCTAAAAATCTTTTTTAAAAAGAATACAGAGTTCTTAAAAAAGATAAACAACATTTATCATAAATTGTGCTGTGATAATTCCTGCATGACATATTTGCACCTCCCCTATAGAAAACAGAAAGTAATTTTTCAGACTCAGTACATTAATGAGAATTCTAACAATAAAAGCATTCTTCTAAATAATTCAAATTATTTAGAGTATGTTTCTGTGGAACAGAGAGAATATGCAGTGTGAAAAAATAATCCATATAATATTTCCTGTATCTTGTATGTGTTCTCATATTGGTAATTCATTTAGAGGGTTGGTACAGTTTATTAATATTTAGTGCACCTAATTCAGTGTTTGCACATTGACTTGAAATTACACATTTCAGAAGTAAATTTAAATGACAGTTTAAATTAAAAGCAAAATAAAAAATTTTTAAAGATACAGTAAAGATAATTTTATAATGCTTATTAAATAGAAACTACTGAAAAATATTCTTTCCATAGCTAACATGTAAATGTTTTGATTCATTTGATCCAACATTTGAATCTATTGCAGTTCTAGCTTACAAGTTTTTTTTTACAGTATATCCAAATTTTCAATATTTATTGTGTCATTTATACCCTTTTCATTATTCTTTGCAAGGCACACGACATCCTTGAGAAGAGGGTGGGGAAGGTGGAGGGAAAGGGAGGGAGAGACTACATTCATTTTTTAATAAGTCTGGTCTTTTTATTTGATTTAAAATTGAATGACTGTATATGATGGACTTTAAAAAGTCAATGAAGAGACGTTGTTAATACAAAGGTAATTTCTTTTTTGGTTTTTCCTGTTTTTTTCCTCTTTTAAACCATATAGAATAATTTGAAGAAACAGAAAACGAAGACCTTATAAACTGTGGTGCATTTTCAGCAAAACTAGAAGGCAGAGAATATCCTCAGAGTAAACGCTGAATGTAAGTCATGACACACCAGCTCAAAGTAGCAGAGCCTGTGGGAAGGCAGAAGCTGTGACCAAAGCATAAAGAAAGAAGGGGAAGGGTCTGGGCCCTTTAGAGTGGCACATCTCAGAAAAAAAAAACCAGCAAAAACATATTCCCTGAAGCAAAGTGCATTACCCAAAGCCGGAACTGCTGAGAATAGGGCCAAGTTGAACTAGAGTAGGAACATTGGGCAAGGTAGAGAGAAAAGGTTCATAAAGCGCCTAGGTTACCTGAATAAGGAAAATTCCAGATTATATTATGTGATTTATCCATCCTGAAAGATAGGCATGGTCTGTGCTTTGGAGTCAGTAGCCAGTAAAGTCATGGGCAACCCAGGGTTAGACTTAGAAGCCATCCTCAACCAATTGAGGTGTGGAGAGAAAGAAGAAGTAAGACTATAGAACTATAATAATTTATTGACACAGTCAAACAGAGGAGCAACAGTGAGGGAGCCATTAATTTGCACATTCTGAGGTCTACCTGGTCTCTTCTAACTCCAACCATCCAAACTTTTCCAAACATCCAACAAATAAAAGAACAACTAAAATCCAGCCAATTGAAACATGAATTTTTGAAAGGGAATTGTTACAGCATCCATATAAAAGAATTACAAGAAGTTTGAGGGTGGGAAACAGCCAAGTATTCCCACAAATGAAATGACAATAACAACAAAATCACAAACTGGAGGGAAGTTATAGGATTTGGCCTAGGTAGAGATGAACTGGGCTTCCAGATAGTGTTACTGGTCAACAAGTCCAATGCCAATGTAGGAGACTTGAGATGTGTGTTTGATCACTGGGTCGGGCATATACCCTAGAGGAAGACATGGCAACCCAAACCAGTATTCTTGCCTGGAGAATCCCATGGACAGAGGAGTCTGGCAGGCTATGGTTCATAGAGATGAATTAGAAAATACTGAAGTAGAAACTGAGAGAGATATGGACCTTTCCCTTGAAGAATATGAATGGACAAGAGAAACTAAAATAGGATTGCTGGGCGACAGGAAAGGCCCACTTGAGTTTTATGACTATTAACCGGAAATTACATAAGTTAGCCTTATTTGTGATAAAAGTACATTTTTCTCAAGTCCAGTGATCGATCAAATAATTGCATAATATTTCCTGTAAAAGAAGTCATGTTTGGACTATGAAATGAAAAGAAGTCTAAACTTTTAGAGCATTTGATAGTTATCATTCATAGTTAAAGGGCAACAAAATAAAAACTATTATTTTCAAGACTTAATTGTATTATTAAGCCTTCAAAATGTGAAAACCTCATCATCTTGAAAATAAATTGTAATTAGAAAAAGTTATATTTTTGGTATAAACTATAGTAAGAGGCAGCATAAAACAGAAAAAATAGGTAAAATTATATTATACTAAAAGTAATTTCAGTACTGTGATTAAAAACACAAAGAGAATTCTTTTGTTAAAAGAATTTTACTCCTTTAAGAAATATTTTCATTGCTATAAATATAAAATATTAAGAATATTAGCAAAAAGGAGCATTGTCTCATGGTTTTTTTCTAACTAGTGAAAAATCTGAAGTTGTCTTTTACTGATCAGCATAAAGAGTTGCTTGAATGGAAAATAATTTATTTTATGCTTTAAATTACTGAGGAAAGAGATATGTAATGAAGGTAAACTCATGTCTGGTATAATTCTGATAACATTTTCATTGTCTTATCATTGTTCTCTGTCTACGAAGATTTTTTCTTTATCAAATACTAAATACATTTTTTGCACTTTGGCTATTTTGCAAATCAATAACATTTTCTTGCAAAATATATCTCACCTTCTACTGACAGTGCTATCAAGCCCTTGAAGATATGGGATGTGGGAAAAGTGATGATAAAGCCCTAGAAATTTGGGCCTTTGGGAAAAGCAATAACAGATATAGTTGCCAATGGGTAGGGCAAAGAGAATTACAAGAAAATACTATGTCCAGAGTTGCAACCAGCTTTTCAGAATGATCCAAGATAATTCAAGGCAGATGTATTTCTGGAGAAAAAATAATGCCCTTGGTTGTGAACCAGGGAATTGAGTGAATTCTGAGTATGTTTTGTGAGAACCTCAGATCCACTGTAGGAGAATGAATTCTACAAGCTAATGCCAAGAATTTGAAGATTTCTTCCTGTCATTCGCTAACTCTCCAAGGCTTTACGATAAGGTAATCTTTCTAACACTTTGAAATTGAAACTAGACCTACATACTGAATGTGTAGGAATATAGAACATGTTATAAATTTCTCCTTCACTCAGTCTCCACTTTGCCACTCAGTCCCAGGTTAAGAGGCTATTTAGTTGTGTATGGCTTATAGATAATGTGACCAGTATTCCTTTTTTTGTCAGTACAGTATTGTTTCAATCAGTGTCCCAGTATAATTATTAATAGCATCCATTTTAAATCTAAGGGTATTTTGGTTTCAATAATAAATTGCAGAACTAACCTCCAAGCAGAGGGTGTAGGGGTCTGTTGTGTACCTTGTTTTTTTCCTGTCTAGAGAAGAGAAGAACAGGGGTCACATTGTATCATTTTGAGACAGTTGTGTTGTTCAGTTACTTAGTCCTGCCTGACTCTTTGTGACCTCATGGACTGCAGCACACCAGGCTTCCCTGTCCATCAGCAACTCCTGGAGCTTGCTCAAACTCATGTCCATCAAGTTGGTGATGCCATCTAACCATCTCATCCTCTGTCATCCCGTTCTCTTCCCACCTTCAATCTTTCCCAGCATCAGGGCCTTTTCTAATGAGTCAGTTCTTTGCATCAGGTGGCCAAAGTATTGGAGTTCAGCTTCATCATCAGTCCTTCCAATGAATGTTCAGGATTGATTTCCTTTAGGATGGACTGATTTGACCTTGCTCTCCAGGGGATTCTCAAGTCTTCTCCAATACCACAGTTCAAAAGCCACAATTCTTTGGAGCTCAGCCTTCTTTTTCTAAGACAATACTTCTTATCATATTAAGACAATACTTCAGGCTTCTCTGGTTGCTCAGGGGAAACGAATCTGCCTACCAATGCAGAATGTGGGTTCAGTCCCTGGTTTGGGAAGTTCCCCTGGAAGAGGAAATGGTAACCCACTTCAAAATTCTTGCCTGGGAAATCCCCTGGACACTAGGAGACTGTGGACTACAGTCCATGAGGCTACAAAGAGTCAGACATGGCTTAGTGACTGAACAACAACACAAAGACAATACTTCACAAATGATAGTAAATTTGCTACCCAAAGGACATTTGGCAATTTCGGGAGATTTTTATTTGTTGTTGTCAAAAGTTGGGAGTGAGGCTGTTGCTATTTCCATCAAGTGGGAAAACATCAGGAATCTAGCTAAAGATCCTATAGTGCTCAGGTCAGCCCCTTCAGCAAAGGAGTTATCTGACCTAAATGTCAATTGTTCTGAGGTTAAGAAGGCTGTTTTAAAGGAATGGATGTTACACTAGCTACAGCAGCCCCTCTCTGCCATCAGGATGAAGGCATCTGCTTGTGCCTGCTTGCCTGCTAGTGTCTATCTTTTAGAGCAAAGTCAGTTTCCATTGGTTCCTTTCTCCCAACCCTGCCTACTAGGACCAGTTACAAAAATGGGCAGGGCCTAAGGGAAAGTGAAAATGCAGGACCTATTTTTCAAAAATCATCACATCAAAAACCACCATCAAGACAGCAATAGCAAAGTATGAAGCCAATCTCAGAATCCTATCTAACTTCCTAGGTTGTACACCCGTACATCAGGCCCTGATGTCCCATCAGCAGATTAATTTATAACAATTTAATTTTATAAAGCTCCACTCACATGGTTAATGCATAATTTTTTTAGTGTTTTTTAGAGAAACAAACTTGTAAATTTAAGACATGTTGTTGATTGGGTCAACTTGACCAGTTTTATATTGTTTTTTGATTTAAAAAAGGGCTGAAACATTTTGAAAACTAAAAGCACTCATGTGAGCTTTCCTTCTGCTTTTAATGAGAAGGAAACTCACAAATAATTAGCCCCCAAAATGCCTAATAAACCCACAGATGCTTGCTTCATTATCTTATCTGGTCCATCAAGGTTAGAGCATCTCAAACAGATCCATTAAGTAGCTCCACTGAGATGTTGTTAGAATACTGAGACTTGGAAATAACTGATGCATTCAATCTCCTTCACATCCCAAAGCATATCTATATTAGATAGTAGATTCAACTGTCTTTTACTATCTATAATATTAAGGCTTAAGAAGTTGGGTGATGGTACCATTACTTTTTTTTTTTTTTTTTAATCTTCAAGGTATTTCCAACCAGGTGATAGTGATGCTTGCTATCACTATCGTCTATTTCAAAATGTTAAGGATGTAATTCTCAAATGTATTGTTTTATCTACATTTGTTCTTTCCCACTTACATTATACTCACACAAAGTTACCTAATCATAAGCAGTGACCTCTTCATAAATCAACTTTCTTTTCATTTGTCTTATAGCAGTATTTCAGAGATTTTCAACCTTATCATTAAATCATAATTTGGTCACAGAGCAAAAGACATGTAATCAGCTATTTTCATAGCAGAAATCTATAGAGATTTGAGATACAGTTTTGATTTAAAAATTATATAAGCATCTGAGCACAGTGACAGGTTTTTGAGAGGGGGCAAGTTTTCACATTCTATACAACTTTTCTCTCTGAAAAGGTAGGAAACATCTTCATTTTTTGCTCTTTTAAATGGGGTTTCTCCACCTCTTGGGTTGACTAATTATGGGAAGTTTCTTCTGTACACTGAAGGATGTTGATCAGCGTCCTTGGCTACTATCTATTAAATGACAGTAACACTTTTCCAGCTGTGAAAACTGAAAATATCAGGGGAAGATGTCCCCTGGAGGGAAAAAAAAAAAAAAAATCAGCCCTGGTGGCGAACCACTGTCTTAAAACAAATTTAAAACAAATATATCAGATTTTCAGGTTGAATTTTCCTCCATATTTCCCAAAAGAGCTCTGTGAATTTTCATGCAATGATCTAGAAAGCTACACAGACAAAGCATATTAGACAAAGGAAATCAAGATTCTATTTTATTGATAGAATAACAAACCTTCCCAATACATTGAATGTGATTTTTTTATATTAAATTTAAATAGAAAATGATGGGACCTGGACTTGTGCCTTGGCATGTTAAACTCGAATATTACTTCTATTGTCATTGTACTAATCTCACAAATTGTACTAAGGTCAAAATGTGCTCTTATTCACCAAAACAGGGGAACAAAGACAGCATTGTCTTTGGAGCTGAACATTTGTTAGTTTCTCACACATATTCACACAATCATGTCATTTTAGGCTGTCTCTACTTAATATGACCATCTGAACAAAGAAAAAAATCAAAGAGCCATGTAAAAGATGAACATAACTATTTTCACTGCTTTTTTACTGTCTGCTCACACAGATTCCCTTGGTCTTTATGATTATGATTGTCCTTACTTTCAGAGGGTGAAGCAATCACATCTACTTGAATAGTAGATAAAGGATGAAGTAAGTGCTTATTTGAATGGATTTCATGCAATCAATTAACTCAAAACTGTGCTTTGACATATTTTGGTGATGATTGAATTACATACATCTATAAAGAGAGCTCTGTTTCCTATTTTTTAAAATCCTTATAATTAGCCTTTATCTAACATCTCCCTGTTTTTGGTCATTTCAGATTAATTAAATTAAGCCTGAATTCCAGAAAATTCAAAAGTACATATGTCCACACTGGAAAATGCGGACTGGAACAAGACAGATGATTATGGATTCAACACTATTTCTATATGCTGTCCACTAGTGGAAACTATGAAAGTGATTAAGAAAGAATAGTTGCTTCAACAGGAGACTAGTAAGCTTACTGAACTAATAAAATTAGATTACAGAAGGTTGAAAGTTTTCTGTTTAGAGACACCATTGCATTAAAAATTATTTTATTATTATTTTTGGTTGATTAATTTGTTGCCCCCACCACCACCTAAGCTAAATGAGAAGTGACATGCTTAAACTATCAATGAAACAGTGCTCTACCTTGCTTTATTGCATGATTATTTATTTTCATCATACTTTAATTAAAATTTGAGGAGAGGTAGCATTAATTTACTAAGCATTATTAATATTTTTTAAAGCACAAACTTTGCTTTTTAAAGAGATCTATATTACAGGGAGGGTCTGGAGTAAGATTTAGTAAAATGTTGGTTTTCCAGAATTACTGAAAGATCATGAAGTTCTGCTGAAAAAGGGACTTCTTTAAAGTCTCATAATCAAATAGCAACTAGAAATGCCTTCACTTTCTAATCTGAAATGAAAAAGGATTAGAGTATGCAAATATGAAAAACCCCTAGCATGAAGATTTCTGAGTCACTCTTAGTATTATAGTCCTACCACTTAAAAGTGAATTATTTCAGAAAAATATTGCAATCAAGACATAAAATATAATAGACAATCAATATGCAGAATGCCAGCAAAACATCATATAAACTATGCATTTTTCCTTGTTAAAGTCTTATGTGAGCCATGAATTATGCAAAACAACCAAGAGATCCTATTAAAAAGGTGATATATCTTCAGGATCCTAAGACATGAAAGACCATTTGAGCTTCCTCTCAAGGTTATTACAGAGTTTTCAGAAATCCTCAGAGTCTGAAAGTTTTAAATGGGAGTAGGATAGTGAGCAAACATCACAAGTTACAGACTGGTAAGAGAAAATTGCTACAGAAAATGACAATTTTTGATGAAACAATCAAAATCATTTATTTAGTTTTTGTTGTTCAGTTGCTCAGTCAGGTCCGAATGTTTGCAACCCCATGGACTGCAGCACACCAGGATTCTCCGTCCTTCAATATCTCCTGGAGTTCGCTCAAACTCATGTCCACTGAGTCAGCGATACTATCCAACCATCTCATCCTCCTGCCTCTAACCTTTCACAGCATCAGGGTCTTTTCCAATGAGTTGACTTCGCATCAGGTGGTCAAAATATTGGAGCTTCAGCTTCATCATCAGTCCTTGCAATGAATATTCAGGACTGATTTCCTTTAGGATTGAATGGTTTCATCTCCTGGCATTCCATGGGACTCTCAAGAGTCTTCTCCAGCACCATAGTTCAAAAGCATCAATTTCTTCAGCACTCAGCCTCATGGTCCGACTCTCACATCTATACATGAATACTGGGAAAGCCATAGCTTTGACTAGACGGACATTTGTCGGCAAGGTGATATCTCTGCTTTTCATATACTACCTAGGTTTGCCATAGCTTTCCTTACAAGAAGCAAGTGTCTTTTAATTTCATGGCTGCAGTCACTATCTGCAGTGATTTTGGAGACCAAGAAAATAAAGTCTGTCACTGTTTCCATTGTTTCCCCATCTATTTGCCATGAAGTGATGGGACCACGTGTCATGATCTTAGGTTTTTGAATGTTGAGTTTTAAGCCAGCTTTTTCAGTCTCCTTTTTTATCTTCATCAAGAGGCTCTTTAGTTCCTTTTGGCTTTTTTGCCTTTAAGGGTGGCATCATCTGCATATCCGAGGTTGTTGACATTTCTCTCAGCAATCTTTTTTTTTTTTTATTAGTTGGGGGCTAATTACTTCACAACATTTCAGTGGGTTTTGTCATACATTGATATGAATCAGCCATCGATTTACACGTATTCCCCATCCCGATCCCCACTCCCACCTCCCTCTCCACCCGATTCCTCTGGCTCTTCCCAGTGCACCAGGCCGGAGCACTTGACTCATGCATCCCACCTGGGCTGGTGATCTGTCTCACCATAGATAGTATACATGCTGTTCTTTCGAAACATCCCACCCTCGCCTTCTCCCACAGAGTTCAAAAGTCTGTTCTGTATTTCTGTGTCTCTTTTTCTGTTTTGCATATAGGGTTATCGTTACCATCTTTCTAAATTCCATATATATGTGTTAGTATGCTGTAATGTTCTTTATCTTTCTGGCTTACTTCACTCTGTATAAGGGGCTCCAGTTTCATCCATCTCATTAGGACTGGTTCAAATGAATTCTTTTTAATGGCTGAGTAATATTCCAGGCTGGATGAATCACAAAGTGGAATTAAGATTGCTGAGAGAGCAATCTTAATTCCACTTTGTGATTCATCCAGCCTGGCATTCCACATGATGTACTCTGCATATAAGCTACATAAGCAGGGTGCCAAAATGCAGCCTTGATGTACTCCCTTCCCAATTTCAATCCAGTCCATTGTTCCACATCTGCTTCTAACTCTTGCTTCTTGTCCTGCATACAGGTTTCTCAGGAAGCAGGCAAGCTAGTCTGGTATTCTTTTTAAGACTTCCAGTTTATTGTGGGCCACACAGTCAAGGCTTTAGCGTCTTCAGTGAAACAGAAGTAGGTGTTTTTCCTAGAATTCTCTTGCCTTTTCTATGATCCAACAGATGTTGACAATTTGATTTCTGATTCCTCTCTTTTCTAAATCCAGCTTGCACATCTGGAATCACAGTTTATGAAGTAGCCTGAATAGAGCAGCAATGTCACTGGTTAGAGCATGTCCTTTGAAGGCATTCCCATTAATATGCACAACATATCACTTGGTAAGAATTTGTATCTACTCGTGTGACAGAATTCATTGTATTTCTTAGATGTGTCCTTAATGCTTTAAAGTATGACTGTCAAATTATCAATATTATTAATAATAAAGCTGTCACAGAAGCATGACTAGGAGACCATGATTAATTATAAGAAATCTTGGAAATGTAGGTTCAGATTGTCTGTTATGGGCAAGATTGTGGTTTTAACACTTAAAACTGGTGCCTTGTTGGTAAGCACCCGAAACTCTTGGATCAGATGTGGAAAATCTGTGTAATTTCTTTCTTCACATCATCCTCATCAGTTTATTAGTTTCATCCTTAATAATCAATTATATTGGCAACACTAAGGTGATGAATTTCAGTCAGAAATGTCTACGGAAGCAAGAAAGGAGATAATCTGGTTAGTCAATGAAAGAAATAACCAACCACTTTTGGTGCATTTAAGCAATAAAAATTTTACCCCCAGAGATGTCTAATTTCAAGAATCTATTATATGCTGTATAGGCTTTCCAGGTGGCACATTGGGAAAAAGTCCACCTACCAATGCAGGAGATACAAGAGATGCAGTTTCGATCCCTGGGTCAGGAAGAGCCCCTGCAGAAGGAAATAGCAACCCACTCCACTATTTCTTGTGAAGCCTCAGAGGCTACAGTTTGGGATTGCAGCAAGTCGGAGATGACTGACCATGCACATTATATGTTGTATTTATGCAGGCACAAAACAGTTTCCATTTGTATAAATGCAGAGTAGTAACTATAGCACTTACAATGAAATAGAAGGAACCAAAACATAGCCTTACATGTGAAAATGTTGTTTCAAACCCTTGGAAGCACTTGACTTAACTGAATCAGTTTGGAAATAAAGTCCCTTGGTATCTACAAAATATTGGTACCAGGACCCCAGAGAGTACAAAAGCTAATGCTCAAGTCTCTTATATAAAATTCTATAATAGCTGCATATAACCTATGAACATTCTCCCACATACATTAAATCATCTCTAGATTACTTATAATACCTAACTCGATGTAAAAGGTACATAAATAATTGCAGGTATGCAGCAAATTCAGTTTTAATTTTCAGAATTTTATGGAATTTCTTTTCTGAGACATTTTCTATCTGTGGTTGGTTGAATCTATAAATATGAAACACATGATACAGAGGACCAACTGCACACACAGTCTAGAGGATTCACATCCCCTCCCCTCAACAGTCCCCAGAAACCTACCTGCTGTGTTTCCATGAGTGTTCTTCAACTGCCTTACTCCTCATCATAGCCCAAGTTTTCACTGAAAATAGTGAAAGGGGTAGCAAAGGAAGGCTGTTATTCCACCAGTGTTCAGTCATCCTGGAGTCAGCAAAGCTGTTGTTTAAGGCAAGTATTTTGGAGCCATATCTAGCTATAACTTCAGTCCACTTGAGCAGCTCAATTTATCTAATCCTAGCTGTCTTCTCTTTGTGGTGCTAGTGGTAGAAAATCTGCTTGCCAATGCAGCAGAAGTAAGAGACACAGGTTCAATCCCTGGGTCAGGAAGATCCCCTGGAGGAGGAAATGGCTATCCACTCCAGTATTCTTGCCTGGAAAATCCCATGGACAGAGGAGCCTGGTAGGCCACAGTTCATAGGGTAACAAAGAGTCAGACATGACTGAAAGCAACTTAGTATGCATGCTTTACTACAGAGCCTAGGTTGGGTTTGCTAGCATGATAGGTAGGGTTTGTGATGATGCCTGCTGTTCCCAGGCTTTCAGTTGTTCTGCTTTCTATCACATGGCATCCACTCATGCAGGCTGCACCTACAGTCTCCAAGTTAACAACAGGATTCACCAATGGGAGGCAGAGATGGGGGGAGTTTGCAGCTGGAGGAATGGAGAAGCCAGAGTGTATCTCTAGCCTCCCTCTATTAGTTTGCTTGAGCTCCCATAACAAAATACCACTGACTGGTCAACTTAAACAACAGAAAGTGTCAGTCGCTCAGGCATGTCTGACTTCTTGAGACCCCCATGGCTACTATAGCCTGCCAGGCTCCCCTGTGCATGGAATTTTCCTGGCAAGAATACTGGATTGGTTTGCCATGCCCTTCTCCACGGGATCTTGCTGACCCAGGGATCGGACCTGGGTCTTCTGCATTGCAGGCAGTTTCTTTACCATCTGAGCCACCAGGAAGCCCACAGAAGACCATTGTTTTCTCACAGGTCTGGAGGATACAAGTCTAAGATCAAGATATCAGCAGGTTTATTTTCTCTGAAGTTGTTCTCCCTGGCTTGCACTTGGCTGCCTTCCTATTGTTTCTCATATGACCTTTCCTCTGTGTGCATGCATCTCTGCTGTCTCTTTTGTGTCTCCAAATTTATTCTTCTTCTAAGAATGAGACAGGTTGTGACCTGGGACCCTTTGCTGCATTGCTGCAGTGTTTGCACCTAGACACACCTCTCCTTGAGTAATAACACACAAAGAAACTATATGTGATAAAACAACAACAACAACAACTGTGTGTGTGAGCAGCTGGGGCAAATTCTGGACAAAAGACAAAGAGGCCTGAAAACCTGGCTGCCACTTTTGAAGAACGTGGAGCAAAATCAGGGCTTTCAGGAGAAAAACTAGGGTACTGCACATACCCCTTTCATAAACACCACGTAAGGGGTTGGCAAAACACCTAAGCCACACCGCCAGCCCGACACCTGCATGCACCCCTACCCTCACCCCATATAAAGAACAAGCTAGTCCCACTTCAGCGAGAAACAATAATAATAAATAAAACTTGCTCGGTCATGTTTGACTCTTTGTAACCTCATGGACTCTACAGTCCATGGAATTCTCCAGGCCAGAATACTGGGATGGCTAGCCTTTCCCTTCTCTAGGGGATCTTCCCAACCCAGGGATCAAACCCAGGTCTCCAACACTGCAGGTGGATTCTTTACCAGCTGAGCTGGAAGGGAAGCCCAAGAATACTGGAGTGGATAGTCTATCCCTTCTCCAGCAGATCTTCCTGACCCAGGGTCTCCTGCTTTGCAGGTGGATTCTTTACCAACTGAGCTATGAGGGAAGCCCAGTGAGAAAAAAAGGGAACCTGTTATTTGTTCTCGTTCCCACTTGCTGCTGCAGGGGCCCCAGTTAAGCCTTTCTGGAATTTTTTTTATTGTCTCTGATCTGTTTCTATTGATTAAGGAGGCCAAGACCTCTGGTAGGTAACAAGGACACTGGTCATATTGGATTAGGGCCCATTACATGACCTCATGATCATTTCTTTCAAGGCCCTATCTCCAAGTGCAGTCACACTGGGACGTACTGGGAATCAGGGCTCTGACCCATGAATTCTAGCCGAGGGCACAATTCAGCTGGCAACACTGTCTCTGGTGGCTTCCCTAACAACACCTGGGTATCCTCCATGATCTCATCTTTCCACAGATGTGTCTGGAGCTCTCCAGACTGTGTCTCTAGCTACCACTGGATAGATTCTAGGTTGTTCCAGCTTTTCTGGAGTGTCCAAGGCCACTTGGGCAAGCTCTGTTGCTCTCATTTTTGCCTCCACTGGAAATAGGAACAGGTTTCTTCTGTTGCAAACTAGGATGCCTCACCTTCTTTTGTTTAGTTACTGAGCTTTGCATCTGTAACCAATTTCCTAGATTAAATTCTCTTGGTTTTAAATCCAAAATGGAGTCTCTTATATTGTAAAATGAAGAGTAAATTAAACTGATACAGGAAGAGTAAATGAATCAATGCTTGAAAAGTCAGGCTAACAGAGATCATTGTGTAGTAAGCATCTTGCATGTGTCTAAATTTAAAGTGAACAGTGTGTCTTTATTCTGTGAATGTTATTCTCTGAACAACTTCTTTGCCTCACAGGAAATTACTTTATAAACAGTTTCAAAGTTGTCTTCTCAGGCTCTTTGCTTTTATTCTTCTCTTTCATTGTTGTCCCTGATAAGTGAAGATTTGGAGTAGAACTTGAGAGTTTGGGTAGACATGTAAAATTTCATTTTTTAAATAAAAGGCAAAAAATGAATGGAACACTTTTTCTTGACTAAGTTATTGTCTTAGTTCTCAAACAATGATCTTCCCAAACATGAATTCAGAAACAAAGCAACGTCAAACCAGGAAAACATAATGTGACAAATATTATGTTGTTGTTTTTTAGTTGCTAAGTCACATCCAACTCTTTGTGAGCCCCCGGGACTATAGCCTGCCAGGCTTCTCTGACCATGGGAATTCTGAGGCAAGAGTACTGGAGTGGATTGCCATTTCCTTATACCTTAATATTTATGTCCCTATTGAGTAAATAGACTCATTCTCTTTCAGCGTGAAAAACAAATAAGCAAGCAAAGAAAACACACACATAGAGTCAGTCCTTATATTACTGCCTGTATTATTCTGAACTTTAGGTTGAAAGTGAAAGCCGCTCAGTCGTTTCAGACTCTTTGCAACCCCATGGACTACATAGTCCATGGAATTATTCAAGCCAGAATACTGGAGTGGGTTGCTATGCTCTCCTCCAGAGGATCTTCCCAACCCAGGGATTAAACCCAGGTCTCCCACATTGCTGGCAGATCCTTTACCAGCTGAGCCACAAGAGAAGCCCAAGAATAATGGAGTGGGTAGCCTGTCCCTTCTCCAGTGGATCTTCCTGACCCAGGAATAGAACTGGGGTCTCTCTCATTGCAGGCGGATTCTATAATGACTGGGCTATCTGGAAATATAGCCTACCTTCAACAAATAACTCTTTTGCCTTATTGCCAAGCTTTTTGGAGAAGTGATCTATTTTCACTCTTCCTCTTATCAATTATTCCAACCTCAACTCCATCAATTTAGGTTTCTTCCCTTGACATCTTATTCTAACTGTTCTTGCAATGATTTGGGGATTATCCCCATGAATATTTCACCAACATCATGTGCTTTGATTTCTCCATAACCTGTCGTGTTACTAACCGCTGAATTAGTACTTTTTCTTATGCTTTTCTCCCATATATTTGTATTCATCTTCTCAGTCCATTTGGAGGCTTCTTTTTCACTGCCCCTAAAAGCTGGTCTTCTGGAAAATATTATCCCCTGGTTTACTCATTATAGCTTGATGTGTAAGACTTTACTTACAGCCATGGCATTATTTAATTTCTCTATGTAAAAACTCACAAATACCTATGTCTAAAGCTGGTCATTTCCTCAGGCATTGCTTCTTGTCCATATAATTAACTGTATGTGAAATATTTCCCAATGAAAAACCTTCAGGCAGGTCATATATTTAAAGATATGTAAGTGAACTCATCACTTTCTTCCCAAATATGTCCCCAGAGCTATGAATAGTTCCACAATCCAATTTTTTTCTAAACCTAAAATCATCAATACTCTCTCCATCTAAGTATAGACACATAATTATAGCCCTTAGATAGATAAACTCTTCTCTCCCCCGTTAACACTGCTGAAAACTTTCCTCGTATTCTCATCCCTTTTTATTTTTCAATTTGCAAATTCCCCTCTCATCTCTGTGCCCCATGAATTGTCCAGTTTCTGCCTGGAGCAGCTACTCCCACCCCAAACCATATTTCATGCAGCTGTGGAATGTTCTTTCACAAATGTAAATATTACTAGTTCTTCTCTACTTAAAATAATTCCCCTAACTCCCAAATGACTCCAGGATGAAATGTATGTTCTTACCATGTCTAGAAACCTCATTATGACTTGGTTTCTTACAATTCCAAGCTTAGTTCATCATTTCATGATTCTTATTTTGCTCTCCCGCCATACAAACAGCACTAGCCTGAAAATAAATAAGTGTAATCATAAGCTCTCCATTCAAAAACTTAACTCCTGCTTTTCTCTCTGTCTGGTGTCCCCTAAGATTTCTTCTTTGCCCTGCTCACTCCAGTCAATGTCTTTGTTTATTTGTTCATGTGTTTCATAAATTCGGTTTGAATGCATCCACTGTTAAATTGATTACACAATCAGGATAAATTTCAAAGATGGAAAGCAGAAAGCAGGGCATCATCTACTACAGTTGATTGCTATAGTCAGTCCTTAGAGTGAGCTGTGTCTTGCCGCCTGTCTTAGAGTCTGGAAAGCTAAATTTCTTCCCCAGTTTCCCTTGTGACTGGGACTATGGCCATTTTGAGATGTTGTCAATCAGACACTATCTCAAAAATTCTGAATTTGTAGCCCATTCATGAAAAAAGAATGCTACCACATTATACTACATGAGCCATCCATTTGCAATGAATGATCCAGCAGAGGAGGTGTGATTCTTAGAAAGAGTTATGGAAGCATTAGTTTCCTAATGCTTAGGTGGAAGTGGTTAAGGTATTTCTGGAAATAACAGCTACAACAACGGCTTATTGATTCCCCAACTTCCTGATTCTGGTACAGAAACAGAATTTCCAGAAGTCTTTTTTTTTTTTTTTTTCTCCAGAAGTCTTAACTAGACCTTAGGACATACTGCTCTGGAATACCAGTGCTATGTCAGCTCCGTTCCATATCTTAAATCCCATTCTGTTCACAATAGCTGGACACACTCCCAACAATTCTATCAGGTACAGTATTTCCATTATGTAGATGAAGAAAGAGTAACAGAAAGTACATTTTCTGTGGTTACACACAGAATAAATAGTTAATCCAAGAAGTGAACATAGGCGTTCCCTCCTGAATTTCTGCCAAAATCTCTACCAGCAAGAATCTCTTCTATGTTGGCAAATTTGTCATAGTCTTCAGTCTGGCAAACACTGAGACTTTATTTCTTAGAGCATTTTGGACCCATTCATTTTTACTGGTAAATTTTTATTAAATGAGTTCACATAAGAAGGCCATTTCTTAACAAAAAAGAGGTACATTTCTCACAGAGATGCAGATGTTTATCTAGGTGTAACTAGCACCATTTTTGTTTTGTTTTGTTTTGTTTTGTTTAATCCTGTAAGAGTCCTATAAGGCAAGTCAATCATAGTTAAAATGTGTTTAGTCAGCCTGAAATAATTATTTAAAAATTAAAGGAATGAAAATGTTGGTAGCTTCCATATTCATAAAGGGTGTGGTCTTGAATACAGGAGTGGATTCTTGGCAGTTAACTACCTTTAACTCCTTGCATAATTCTTAATGATATAATTAAATTTAGCTGCAGAACCGGAATAATTCCAAAAATTTGGCTAAGACCCCCATGCCCTTGGATTGCTTTTTGATTAAAACTGTATATATTTGATTTTACAATTCCCTTGTTTCTTATTGTTTTCTCCATTGTCTAATCTTTCTTCCGAGTAGCCCATTTCTTCTTTAGACCTGATACTTAAATTCAGTAAATTGTCGCTTATGTCTTCAGGCTCTGGGACCATTGTTTCTTTGTGAACTCATTTATCACTCAAAAGGTAACGTTGTTTACCTTACCTTAAATTTCTTAGGAAAACCTCAGTGTCACCTCTTTCATCCCAGTACAAACACTGTCCTGCCCTTAATTCTAATCATCCCTCCCACATCTCTCCAATTACAGTGAAAGCCCCAGGGGAGTAGAGATTGTGCCATATCCGTCTTAGCAAACTTAGTTTGTAGCACAGCACAGGGTAAGATTGAAAAACAGCCAACATATTATTCTGAGGGGAATGATAATTTATTTGAAGGGACTTTGCTAATTGCAAAATGCCTACTGGCTTAAGATATGATGAAGTTTGTTGTTCAAAATATACCTTTAGAATTTAAAGATAATTTTAACTTTGTATGCCAAAGAGTGAATCATCAGAAAAACTTTTATGTTCTTTATTTTGTATGCATTTTCATAGCAGTAGCTCCTAAGAACTCAATATGGTGAATTATCATTTTGAGCTCTGAGATAAGAGCTCTAAGATAAATGCATATTATTTCAGCACTTCACACTTCAAAATTGCTCGTAAAATGCATTCTGAAAATGTGGATACTCAATTGCCTTATTTGGCATATCTAAGGATGAACAAACTAAGGAAAATACAAGATTGATTTAAAATATCTCTACTGGGGTAATAACTTATTTTCACTATTGTATCATAAATATGCCATGGCAATCTTATTAACTGATTCAATCTAATTAATGTCAAAGGCAAGGTGCTTGCCCTGAATGAAAGATTGCATTCAACAATAACTATTAGGGCCAAGATAAATGTAATGAGATACATTTTTCAAAGAAATGCTTTCATTGTAAGAACTTTTGAAAAAAAAATTATGGGACTCCATCTTAGTTTAATCCAACCAATATTCCCTGAGAATTTATCATGTATTCAATGCACTAAGTTCTAGTCAAGTACAAGTGAATTAAAAGCAAGTGCATCAAAAAGTTTAGAGTAGAAAAATTACATATTCAAATAGCAAATTCTAAGTACATAAGACAAATGCAATGGCAAAAGTTTCAAAGACTTTATGGAAAAGAATGATAGTCCTCCTTCCTTGAGGACTGGACTTGGGATAGTGATAAGAAGTATGGAGACTCCCTTGTTATGATGATATTAGAGCTAAATGCTAAAGAATGTATTCAAGAGAATGGGAAGGGGAAAAATCTTTTTTCAGACCAAGAGACTTGAGAAGCTGCAGACACATGAAACAACTTGGTGTATCTGGGAGTTAAAAGTAGATCATCAAATTTGGAAAATAAACTGTGAAACAGAGACTAGTGGAAAATTATATCTTTTTTTTTGGTGGCAGAAAGCATCCATATCATGAAATTCCTTGTCTGCAAGGATTAAGAGTGGTTGGTGGAAGCTTCCAAAATTATCACTACAGATACAGGGTTCCATTCAAAAGAACTATTCTATGTATGTGCTGTGCCTATACTACTCTTTGTGACCCTATGGACCATAGCCCACCAGGTTCCCCTGTCCATGGAATTTTCCAGGCAAGAATACCAGAGCAAGTTGTCATTTCCTACTCCAGGGTATCTTCTTGAACCAGAGATGGAAACTGCGTCTTTTGTGTTGCCTGCATTAGCAGGTGAATTCTTTACCACTGTGCCCCCTGGGAAGCCATTTTATGCATCTGATTGCCTTATGATGTCATGGAAGCATTTAGTCGTAGAGGCATAAGAGTATAGTTAGAACTTACTTTTAATTAGCTATCTAATGTGAATTCACTTTGATATTTAAATTATATTGAATTTCATAAAGTTTGAGAGACAATACTTGAAACTGAATAGTGCAGATTTAGCTGAAATTTCTGCATCCGTCATTAGGCAGGCTTTCACTGGTGGACTACATTTGCATCCTATTATTTTATAAAATGTGTCCTTTGGAACCTGGTCAAAACTTTAATTGGTCTAGCATCCAGGCTATCAGGCAAAAACTATAAAAGTACGATTACAGGTTATATAGTAAAGTGGGAAGATCTATCTAGTTCACTCTAGGTGAAACAAAACTCACATGAAATATTGCAGTTGCCCCCATAAATTGCCAACCTTTTTGTACACTTCTCCCCAGGGTTTTTTCCAAACTTCAGTGAAATACTCTCTTCGAAATAGTAGTCTTATCCTCTACTTGGGGCTTCTCTGGTGGCTTAGTGGTAAAGAATCTGTCTACCAATGAAGGAGATGCATGCTCAATCCCTGTGTCTGGAAGATCCCTGGAAAAGGAAATAGCAACTCGTTCCAGTATTCTTGCCTGGAAAATCTCATGGACAGAGGAGTCTGGTGGTCTATAGTCCATGGGGTCCCACAGAGTTGGACACGACTTAGCAATTTAGCGTACACTTGAATCCTCTACTTATATTCTCATTTTGGAAACTTTTAATGGATTAGGACTGCATTTTGTTTTATGGTAACAGGATGTATTGGATCTTAGTTTCCCACCCAAGGATCAAACCCATACCCCTTGCGTTGGAATCTCTGAGTCTTAACCCCTGGACCACCTGGGGCATCTCAAGACTGCATTTAAGAAGAACAATTTTACCTTAAAGATGGCTTATCAGGCCCTACATATTCCATTTCCTTTAAGAATCTGTAGCCTCACATTTTGCTCCCAGGAAACCTTTGCTCCTTAAAAGTCAGTCCCATTGTCCTGTTTTCATTTGTTGCATCACTAAACCATTGTATGAAAAGTTATGTCTACTCAATATTTTGTTATAATTCTCCCCAAGCTCCATTCTTCTTTCATGAAATTCACTTGTAACCAACTTTCAGATTTCAATTAACTGGTCACACCCAGAGAAACCTCTACCAACCTCTTTCCTGGTCTGACCATGTTTAGAATACACCTCAACGCAACATTTAACTCCCTTTCTGAGCATTTACCATAGTTTTGAAGTTATAGTTTATTATTATTATTATTATAGCTACCATTATCATTTGAAAAATGTCCAAAAATTATATTCATTATCATAGAATAATAATGTCTAATACAGACATTTGAATAATGTCTATATTATCCTTTGAAGAATTATACTTCTAGGTATTATGTTCTTTGAGAAAAGGGACCAGAAATATTTTTCACAATTGCATCTCCATGGCAAAGCCTAATATGTAACAGCTATAATCAATAGTTAAACTCAAGATTTCATCTAAGTGATGAAAGTATTAGGATTTTAAACTGATGACTGGTAAGTGGTTCCCTTACTCATGTCTGTGATGTAAAATGCTTGTAGAATGGTAGATATTAAAGGGATAAATTGGAGCCATATTTTTAGGAAATATTTTGTGTCTTGACCTTTCACCACCAAAATGAATGGTGATATGAAGATGGTGTTCTTTCTCTAATATCATGTTTAGTTAGGTTTCCAGGCCATTCCTAGAACTTATTCTGTACATTATATAGTTGGAAGAGCAAAGAAAATGAGATTCTAACTCACATTTGAGAAAAGTCATGGTGGATGGCATCAGAAAAGAGAATTAAAACTTGGAGAAACTACTGACTAACAGAGGACCAAAGATGCATGTTCCCTAGAATCAGATGAAGCACCCCCTACAGGGATGTTAGCCCTAGAGACAGTCAACCAGTGTTGCAGGACCCTCCAGTTGGAGGCTGTGGCCTCTTCACAAGAAGGATGTGCTGAAAATCTGGAGTGACTGAAAAAAAAGAAAATCCAAGTCCAAATCAGGACACCCCAAGGAACTCAGCAAAGAACTCATAAAACTATCCATGAAAGAATAAGCTTTAAACATATACTACTCAAGAGACTGCAAAACCATCTTACATAGAACCATTCAGTTAACTCTTTCAGATTTCTTCACCTCTTATCCCTTCAGCCTCTTTGTTCATAAGGGAGGCATTGAATAAAACAGCAGAAAAAGAAACCGAACTTTGTGACTGACAATTGGAAGTCCATACCATTTCTGTCCTTTACTGAGCCCATCTTTGCATGAAATGTTCCTTTGGTATCTCTAATTTTCTCAAAGAGATCTCTAGTATTTCCTATACTGTTGTTTTCCTCTATTTCTTTGCATTGATAGCTGACAAAGGCTTTCTTATCTCTCCTTGCTCTTCTTTGGAACTCCGCATTCAAATGGGTATATCTTTCTTTTTTCTCCTTTGCTTTTCGCTTCTCTTCTTTTCACAGCTATTTGTAAGGCCTCCTCAGAAAGCCATTTTGCTTTCTTGCAGTTCTTTTTCTTGGGGATGGTCTTGACTCCTGTCTCCTGTACAGTGTCACGAACCTCCATCCATAGTTCATCAGGTACTCTGTCTATCAGATCAAGTCCCTTAAATCTATTTCTCACTTCCACTGTATAATCATAAGGGATTTGATTTAGGGAATATCTGAATGAGCTAGTGGTTTCCCCCACATTCTTCAATTTAAGTCTGAATTTTGCAATAAGGATTTCATGATCTATGCCACAGTCATCTCCCCGTCTTGTTTTTGCTGACTGTATAGAGCATCTCCATTTTTGGCTGCAAAGAATATAATCAATCTGATTTCAATGTTGACCATTTGGTGATGTCCATGTGTAGAGTCTTCTCTTGTGCTGTTGGAAGAGGTTGTTTGCTATGACCTGTGCATTCTCTTGGCAAAACTCTGTTAGCCTTTGCCCTGCTTTATTCCATACTCCAAGGCCAAATTTGCCTTTTACTCCAGGTATTTCTTGACTTCCTACTTTGCATTACAGTCCCCTGTAATGAAAAGGACATCTTTTTTGGGTGTTAGTTTTAAAAGGTCTTGTAGGTCTTCATAGAACCACTCACTTCTGCTTCTTCAGCGTTACTGGTTGGGGCATAGGCTTGGATTACCTGATATTGAATGGTTTGCCTTGGATATGGACAGAGATCATTCAGTCGTTTTTGAGATTGCATCCAAGTACTACATTTTGGACTCTTTTATTGACTATGATGACTATTCCATTACTTCTAAGGGTTTCCTTGCAACAGTAGAAGGTTATCTGAGTTAAATTCACCCATTCCAGTCCGTTGTAGTTCGCTGATTCCTAGAATGTCTATGTTCACTCTTACCAACTCCTATTTGACCACATCCAATTTGCCTTAATTCATGGACCTAACATTCCAGGTTCCTATTCAATATTGCTTTTTACAGCATCAGACCTTGCTTCTATCACCAGTCACATCCACAACTGGGTGTTGTTTTTGCTTTAGCTCCATCCCTTCATTTTTTCTGGAGTTATTTCTCCACTGATGTCTAGTAGAATTTTGGGCACCTACCAACCTGGGGATTTCATCTTTCAATGTCCTATATTTTTGCCTTTTCATAAAATGGTATGGTCCTATCAGAAGCAGAAGTTATTAAGAAGACATGGCAAGAATGCACAGAAGAACTATACAAAAAATCTTCACAACCCAGATAATCACGATGGTGTGATCAGTCACCTAGAGCCAGACATCCTGGAATGTGAAGTCAAGTGGGCCTTAGAAAGTATCACTATGAACAAAGCTAGTGGAGGTTATGGAATTCCAGTTTAACTATTTCAAATCTTAAAAAGATGATGCTGTGAAAGTGCTGCACTCAATATGTCAGCAAATTTGGAAAATTTAGCAGAGGCCACAGGACTGGAAAAGGTCAGTTTTCATTCCAGTCCCAAAGAAAGGCAATGCCAAGGAATGCTCAAACCACCACACAATTTCACTCATCTCACATGATAGTAAAGTAATGCTCAAAATTCTCCAAGCCAGGTTTCAGCAATACATGAACAGTGAACTTCTAGATGTTCCAGCTGGTTTTAGAAAAGGCAGAGGAACCAGAGATCAAATTGCCAACATCCACTGGATCATCGAGAAAGCAAGAGAGTTTCAGAAAAACATCTATTTCTGCTTTATTGACTATACCAAAGCCTTTGACTGTGTGGATCACAATAAACTGTGGAAAATTCTGAAAGAGATGGGAATACCAGACCACCTGACTTGCCTCTGGAGAAACCTGTATGCAGGTCAGGAAGTAACAGTTAGAACTGGATATGGAACAACAGACTGGTTCCAAATAGGAAAAGGAGTATGTCAAGGCTGTATATTGTCACCCTGTTTATTTAACTTGTATGCAGAGTACATCATGAGAAACTCTGGGCTGGAGGAACCACAGGCTGGAATCAAGACTACCAGGAGAAATATTAATAACCTCAGATATGCAGATGACACCACCATTATGGCAGAAAGTGAAGACGAACTAAAGAGCCTCTTGATGAAAGTGGAAGAACAAAGTGAAAAAGTTGGCTTAAAGCTCAACATTCGGAAAACTAAGCTCATGGCATCCAGTCCCATCACTTTATGGGAAATAGATGGGGAAACAGTGGAAAGAGTGTCAGACTTTAAGTTTTTGGGATCCAAAATCACTGCAGATGGTGATTGTAGCCACGAAATTAAAAGACACTTACTCCTTGGAAAGAAAGTTATGACCAACCTAGATATCATATTAAAAAGCAGAGACATTACTTTGCCAACAAAGGTCTGCCTAGTCAAGGCTGTGGTTTTTCCAGGGGTCGTGTATGGATGTGAGAGTTGGACTATAATGAAAGCTGAGAGCCAAAGAATTGATGCTTTTAAACTGAGGTGTTGGAGGAGACTCTTGAAAGTCCCTTGGACTGCAAGGAGATCCAACCAGTCCATCTTAAAGGAAATCAGTCCTGGGTGTTCATTGGAAGGACTGAGGTTGAAACTGAAATTCCAATATGTTGGCCACCTGATGGGAAGAACTGACTCATTTGAAAAGACCCTGATGTTGGTAAAGATTGGAGGCAGGTGGAGAAGGGGGCAACAAAGGATTAGATGGTTAGATGGCATCACCAACTCAATGGACATGAGCTTGGGTAAGCTCCGGGAGTTGGTGATGGACAGGGAGGCCTGGCATGCTGTTGTTCATGGGGTCGCAAAGAGTCAGACATGACTGAGCGACTGAACTGAACTGAACTGGAAGTCAAAGACCATAGTTCTACTCTGTAATAGCAAGCCATTACAGCCGGCTGTAGCTGGGGGAACAAAAAGAAATCTTATAATTGAAAGACGCTTGATAGTTACTATATTGGATATTTTTCATCACTGAATTCACACTATAATTTCATTATAAAGTGAGTATTGGATTTTCTGTTATTTAATACTGATACAAAATAACATGGAGTCATTGTAGCTTTTCAAGTGGGATTAAGGGGGAGGACTATCTCCAATACTTTTGGCCACCTGATGTGAAGAGCAAAATCATTTGAAAAGACGCTGATGCTGGGAAAGATCGAAGCAAGAACAAGAAGAAGATGACAGAGGATGAGATGGTCAGATGGCATCACCAATTCAATGGACATGAACTTGGTCAAACTCCAGGAGATAAGGAGAGACAGGGAGTCTTGGTGTGCTGTAGTCCATTAGGTCACAAAGAGTTGGACATGACTTGGCAACTGAACAACAATCCACATTGATATGGTTTTAAAACACAAGATTAAAATGTAGTTAATTTTATGATTATACCTAATGAGTACTACCAATGTGATATACCTGTTGCATAACACTTATTAAACTTTCATGGAATAAGTGAGTTGCATTTTCATCTTGCTTTTTACTAATAAGCTCTAGGACCTCATGAAATGTCTGATAAAATGGGCCTCAAGTGTAAAGATAAGAAATTCTGCTGAAGCTCATACTCCATTTCCAGTTCTGAGTGTCTAACGGGGGTCAAACCCGGGTCTCCTGCATTGCAGGCAGATTCCTTACTGTCTGAGCCACCAGGAAAGCCTGAGTATCTACTATCCTTCAGTCATCATAACTGCTTAATACGTCACTTTTTAAAAAGTTCAAAATACTTAAATGTTCCCCAAAATAGCTATTTTGTATTTTTAATATAGAGATTCTAAATGGCTATATATGTATATATAACTGGCAATCATGGTGCTGAACATTTAGCTGAAAAGACAAAATATAGACAATTCCAATATATTTTATAAATGTAATGATAGAGCATGGAATCTAAGAATATCATATGAGACATATTTAGCTTCATTAAAATATAGGTGATGGCTCTGTCTTTGTGCTGAGTGCTCAGTAGCTAAGTCGTGTCCAACTCTTTGCCACCTGATAGACTGTAGCCCGCCAGGCCCCTCTGCCCATATGATACTTCAGGCAAGAAAACTGGAGTGGGTTGCCATGCCCTCCTCTAGGAGATCTTCCTGACCCAGGGATCAAACTCGCATCTCCTGTGGCTCCTGCATTGCAGGTGGATTCTTTACGGCTGAGCCACTGGGGAAGCTGATTCTGTGTATGCACAAGCTTAAAACCAGAACTAAACTCAGGATATCAAAAACTTCAAAGTCACTCTATATTTGCAACAAATAAATTACTTAGTCTATTTAAAATTAAGAAGGTCCCATTTCAGCAACCAGTCTTATAAAAGACTTTTTTCTGTGGTTTCATCAATTGCTTTGTTTGTGTGGGCAATTGTATTAATAACTTAATAACGTTTTTCCTACTATCATTGAATACTTGACCAATTTAATCTTCAAGAATGTGGATTCAGTCCACAAAGGAAGAGCATGTTGTGAAATACCTAATTAGTTGTACAGGGCAGGGTTTTTCCAGTACATAGGGAATAATATAAACTTTGTATCTTGCCTTTGCTTCTGAGAAAGTAGAATCATTTGGAATCTTTCTTGTTGCTTCAAATCACATAATCTGAATAGTTTTATTTGGGGGTATTCTTATCACATTTTAATTAATCTTATTTAAGTGTATAAGATTGACATTATAAAATATCAGCTATGAGAATAGGGATAAGCTGTTAAGTAGTTTTGTATCATGAGTGAATTTTATTAAAAAATATTTGTGACAAAATAATCCAACAAGGTTAAAATTTTGAACAATGCAATATAGTTGCTATCTTGGGAAAATAATATGAGAACATATTTTCAGTGGGAGGAAACAACCTGGAATATTACAGTGCTAGAAGATCCCTAATAGTCATAGACAGTGAATTAGACAAATTGTGAATGCTAAAATTATAAAGACTTTAGACATTCATGTTTTGAATTTTCTATTCACATTTATTTTGAAATATTTAAACTTTTAAGTTCAACTCCATGAATCTTTTTAGAGCTAAGAAATGTAAGTCACAAATCTCTTCTTAAAAACCTGGCAATTCACACTCAATGGACATAAGTTTGAGCAAGCTCCGGGAGGTGGTGATGGACAGAGAAGCCTGGTGTGCTGCTATCCATGGGGTCGCAAAGAGTCGGAAGTGACTGAGCAAATGAACTGAACTGAATTCATATAGGTCTTTCTTTGACTTAAATGAAGTTAACCATTCAAACAGAAAAAAAGGACATGCAAAGTTCAAACTGTCAGTATTACTTTAACATGGCTTAAAACATTTTTTGTTTGAAACAGAACTTCATTTTTAACAACAGTAAGATTAAGGATAGTAGTTTAAAAAAAGTGGTAAAATTAAGGATAGTCAATTAACATCAGAAATATTTACAATATTTTAGAATATTTACCCTTAAGCACTTTAGAGCAGCATTGTGAATGATATATATCATATTCAACATACTTTTGGATACAAATTTAAATTTTGACTAACTATATAGAGCACTATTCTCATTGAAATTTTAGAATGAGAGCAATAAGTAAAAATTTTAAGAAGTTTGGCAACTGAAGGATCAAAAAGAAATACATAAGATTTTGGTTTTGTGATAGATTCTATTGGTACTGGGTGTGTAGCAAAAATTAAGCCTAAGTAAAACAGTACATAAAAGATATTAATATGGCAGATAATATTGGTAAGATAAAGGTGTGGTCAAAATGAATGCTTCTCTATCCAACATATTCTTCCTTCACAGAGTCCGTCTATTTATTAAAAAAATTTTTTATAATATACCATATATGACACAGTGCACTTTAAGATCTCTCCTCAACATGTTTTATGAGAGTCTGTGTAACACCCTGGACATTGATCAAGGTGTAAATACAAGATGGATGCCATCTAATAAATGGTCAAATATTTAGGCTCCACTAGAGCTTACAATTCCTTTAATGAAAACATCTGGTAGGGTTTTAAATTAGTATATAATAACACGAGCACTCATTGCATGTGGGAAAGTCTCAGGTTTCTGTCAGTTTGCTGTATAACCTGCCAGCATCCATAAAGTGCAGCAAGAATATATTACCAATTCAATTTCTGCATTAGTTAAATTAACTTTATTGGACATTCTGTGGCTGAGATGTTCCTGATGGGAAAACTCAGTAATACAACAACAAATACACACTAATACTAAGACTGGAATTGTTGAATCTTTTAAAATATGTCTAATTTGACCACTACAACTGCCCTTTCAAGTGGATATGGAAGAAAAATGATGCTCAGAGAAATTAAGTGAGCTGAAAGTCACCATTCGTTTCCCACTCTTTGGGACCCCATGGACCATATAGTCCATGGAATTCTCCAGGCCAGAATACTGGAGTGGGTAGCCTTTCCTTTCTCCAGGGGATCTTCCCAACCCAAGGATCAAACCCAGGTTTCCTGATTGGCAGGCAGATTCTTTGCCCCTGAGCCACCTGGGAAGCCCAAGGTCTCATATAATATCACAAAGCTATACACTTTCTTTTACTTGGCTTACCCTTTCATTTCCCTTGCCAACAAATAAAACTGTTTGCAGATATTAAACATGCTTTAAAGTGCTATACTTTCCTTGCAAGAAGATAAGATTTGTGAGATTTTATTATTGCTTTGGGGCTTCCCTTGTGGCTCAGATGGTAAGGAATCCGCCTGCAATGAAGGAGACCTGGGTTCAATCCCTGGGTTGGGATGATCCCTTGAAAGAAGAAATGGCAACCCACTCCAGTATTCTTGCCTGGAGAATTCCCATGGACAGAGGAGTCTGGCAGACTACAGTCCATACGGTTGCAAACAGTAGGACACGACTGAGCGACTAGGCAGAGTGCACATTATTGCTTTAGTAGTTCACCTTCACTACTGCCCCCTGGGATTCTGTCATGGTTTTCAGACACTGATAAGGTCCTTCTCAGTCCTTCTCAGCATCAAGCCAACTGATGTAACCAACAGGGTATGGTTGAAATTAAGGATGTGACTTCAAGGCAAGATCATCAAAGATATGTGACATCTATTGAACCACTCTCTTTGAAAGAATGTAGCCGCTGTGTTATAAATCATTTCCAACACTCCTAAGTATGAGTCCATGTGTGTGCTAAGTCGCTTCAGTCATATTGGACTCTTTGCAATCCCATTGACTGTAGCCAGTCAGGCTCCTCTGTCCATGGGATTCTCCAGGCAACAACACTGGTATGCGTTGCCATGCCCTCCTCCAGGGGATCTTCCCAACACGGAAGAACCCACGTCTCTTATGTCTCCTGCATTGACAAGTGGGTATTTTACCACTAGCGTCACTTGGGAAGCTCAAGGACAGGTCCATGTGGTGAAAATCTGAGGTCTCCTGCCAATACCCAGATCAATGTGCCAGTTCTGGGAGTAAGTTCAGTGTGAAAACTGATTCTCCAACCATAGCTAAGCCTTAAGATGACCGCAGGCACAGGTATAATCTTAACAACTGTATGAGCGATTCAGACAGAAAGCCATTTGGCTAAGCCACTAGATGACTTCTCCACCACAGTAACTGTGCAAGATAATGTTTATTGTATTAACTCACTAAGTGTTGGGATAACTTATTGTGCAGCTAGATAACTAATGCAATTGCTAGTCATATTGGCAATTGAGTACTAAAAATTTTTACAAACTGTATATATTTTTCGCTTCCAGGGTCACATTTCCAGATATTTAAGGGAAAAAAGCAGCTTATTATCTATAGATGTTTATTAAAAACAAACAAACAAAAAAAACTGCTCACTTCAAACAACACATAAATTCTTCAAGGAGAAAAAATGGTGAAAGTCAATAATGTTTTTCCTAAATCCATGATATTTATTCTCTCAGATATAGTTTTGGTGAAAGTCCATCATGTGCAGACAGAGGAAGTAGTATATGCATCCCTTCCCTTGTGTAGATTACATTCCAGAGTGAAGAAAAATAGAAAATAAACAATGAAGTAAGTCAGACTATAGTAAATGTTGGAGGATAATAACACTTCTGACAGGGCAAAAAGCTTGGGAGTGACGTGACTAATTTGTTTTAGTAGAATCCCAAAACCTGATGTGAAGATCCAGCTCACTGGAAAAGATCCTGATGCTGGGAACATTTGAAGGCAAAAGAAGAGGGCAACAGAGGATGAGATGGTTAGATATCACCGACTCAATCGACATAAATTTGAGCAAACTCCAGGGCTTCCCACATGGCTCTAAGTGGGGGAAAAAAAAACCTACCTGCCAATGCAGGAGACCTTAGAGATTGCAAGTTTGGTCCCTGGGTCAGGAAAATCCCCTGGAGGAGGGCATGACAACCCACTGCAGTATTCTTGCTTGGAGAATCCCATAGACAGAGGAACCTGGCAGGCTATAGTTCATGGGACTGCAAAGAGTCAGACATAATTTAGTGACTGAACAACAACAACAAATCAAAATCAAGGCTGACAAAGACAGTAGGCACATTACAGCAGCTTGCACTGCTAATATAGCTACAATGGAGGCTGAAAGATGCAACACTGTTGTCTAGAAATTCAGCATGGTACCTGATTTTTTTCATTTTGACATTTCTGGTTGAAAATGTGGGGCAAGTATCACCAATTGCTGGATTCAGTCATGTGTCTATACTCTAGCCATAAGATGTTAAGTCGAAAATTGTGAATATTCTGGGCTTTTACCCTACGTGAAAACTAGCAAGTTAGTTTGCCATAGAAAGTCAAGGCCAAGTTGCCATGATGGGGCCATTCTGTTGAATGTTGAGACAGTAGCTCCTATGTTGAATGCACACCTTTCAAGGCTAATAAAAGACATATGCCTCCTTGGTCAGAGACAAAGACCATTTATCACTCTTGCATTAGTTCCCTATACATCAATTCAGGGCTTCCCAGGTGGCTCAGTGGTAAAGAATTTGCCTGTCAAGCAGGAGACTGGGTTCGATCCCTGGGTTGGGAAGAACCACTCCAATATTCCTGCCTGGAAAATCCCATGTACAGAGGAACCTGGAGGGCTACAATCCATAGGGTCACAAAGAGTCAGACACTACTTAGCAACTAAACTACCACCACCACATATCAATGCCCACAAGGCAATACAATGAGAACTAGAGATTATCTGTACATGCAATGGGGTACTTTACAGGAGAGAAAGCTCAAAATTAGGAAAACCCTAATCTTATGTAGGGCTGCTCATAACTGTCTATCGTCTCCTCCAGAGAGAGAGAGAAAGCAACAAGAATGACATCTTAACTGTGAAATGTAAGCAAATATCTCTGAGGGTGAAGGGGAAGCCATCTCTACATTTATTATCCTGGGATATAAAGACATCCCCTCCCAAACATGGGGGGAAAAGCCACTTAAATATTCTTAAATTCTCCATACACAAAAATTGGCTATAAATGTTTTTGCTCAAGGGACTCCAGCTTTGTGGGAATGCAAAAAACAAAAAACAAAAACAAACAAACAAACAAAAAATCCATAGAAAAATGTCTCTCAACCCAAGGAAGCCTAGTAAAAAATAATAATCTGAAAAATAATTTTTCATATTTGATAGTGGGTTTCAGCCTCTTTTTCAAAAGGCAAAAGATTTTGCAAATATATAAGAAAAAGGAGCAGTTGGATGAATGTGTGTGCATGCCTGCATGCTAAATCACTTCAGTTGTGTCAGATTCTTTGTGACCCTCTGTACTGCAGGTGGCCAGGCTCCTCTGTTCACGGGATTTTTCAAGCAAGCACACTGGAGTGGGTAACCACTCCTTCCTCCAGGGGATGTCAACAATCCGGAAATCAAACTCACGTCTCTGGCATTACAGATGGATTCTTTACCGTTGAGCCACTGGGGAAGCCCTAGTTGGATGGACAAGAGAATGCTAAATATCTGCCAAAATTGACCTCAAAGGTGGCAAATTCATTGGGCCCAAAATGTGGACAGAAACTTGATTTCTTCTCATGTCTCCATTCTCCCATCTTGGTTAACTTCAACTTTCTGCTGTTAAAAAATATAGTTAACACTAGTCCCAGGAGTCATAAAAAAATCAGTGTCAGCAAAGATCACAGCGGCAACCCCAATAATAAAAATGCATTTTAAAACCAGAGAGACACTATGTTTTCCTGAGTCTCTATTTTGTGATTGAGGAAACCTGAATGAGAAGTTTTCCATCAGAATTTACTTTGAGTTCTGCTGTCTAGAGTCGGATCACATGCCTGTCTCTGACTCTATCCCTAGTGCAAAGAGTAAGAACTGACCAGAACTGGCTTAATCAACTCAAGTAGATATGGAAATGACCACCAGAGGGTGCAGCGGGAATGGCAACTGACCTGGATTAGACAATGATCCTGAAATACCAGGTCACATAAGAATTAGATGCTAATAGTTGGCGGGAGTAAAGAAAGTTTTCCTGGACAAAATCCAACATGGTGAAAAAGTGGGGCAGGTAGAGTTTTTCCAAGAACAGAAAGTAGTTTGACTTAAATGGAACTTTGATTTCAAGAGTGTAGTTTCCAGAAATAAGACCAAAGAAGTAAATAAGGTTTAATCATGAACAGTCATGCATTAAGAATATTTAAATTTTCCTTAGGGATATGTTTATATAAATTTTATGCAACATCTCAAGCAGAATTGATTCTATAATTCCATACAATACATATCCTACATTAACATTAATTTGAAGATTTGGAACTACTTTCATAAAATTGATTTATACGTATTTCTTGAAATTTCGGTCTTCTGTCTCCCAAACTGAGAATAAGTTTTCATTATTGCATATTATCTTACAAGAGACTAAAATTCAAGATAGACCAATGTTTACAGGTAATGAAGAAATATAATATATTAATCAGAGTAAAACAAAAATGTTGGAAGGGATAATAACTCAGTAGTTCTTCAGTAAATCTGCAACCTGACGGTTTTGTCACCTCCACAGGATATTGCATATCTCTTCCTCTTTCAAATACTTCAAAGGCTCTTAAAAAGAAATTTTGTCTTTTATTTGCCCAAGCAATTATGTTGAGTTTCTGATCTGTTTTCGCCCCATTTGGAGTCCAGCTGCATGGGTACAATAGGGAGGACAGCACAAAAGAATTTTAGGATAAAAAGTTGTAATCTTGGTGATATTTTCAAAATGTTTTTTGTAGACTACTCTGATATTGAGCTACTTTAATGTTTATTCTCATAAGTAATAAACTGATGAAATTCTTGGTCCAGATTATGAGATAGTTTGTTCTTCCTTCATTTTAATCCCATTACAATGCTCTATGATAGTAGGCTCTGTGATAGATCTGATGTCACTGAAAATTTCAAATTGGGAAATGTTTTTCAGAACAACCCCTGAATCAAAATGAATAAGTGAATAATCTTAAAACACACAGAGTTAAATTAAAAGTTACTTTAATTAGAATTTGAAACAAAATAGGAAGTGGAACAATAAATTTTACAGCACCACAAAAATACACGCATAGGCACTCTTTACCTTCTAAAGTAAGACACACTAGTAACTGAACACACTAGACAATGAGAATGCATTATGACTTGGTGCTTCTTGAAAGGAAGATGTTATCAATAGTTTATCTGATTATAGGAGGTTTGGCTATTGCATGTTTCTCATTTACTGTAGTCCTGCCAAATGGTGGTCAGTTCAGTTCAGTTCAGTTCAGTTCAGTCGCTCAGTCGTGTCCAACTCTTTGCAACCCCATGAACCGCAGCACGCCAGGCCTCCCTGTCCATCACTAACTCCCGGAGTCCACCCAAACCCATGTCCATTGAGTCGGTGATGCCATCCAACTATCTCATCCTCTGTCGTCCCCTTCTCCTCATGCCCTCAATCCCTCCCAGCATAAGCGTCTTTTCAAATGAGTCATCTCTTTGCATCAGGTGGCCAAAGTATTGGAGTTTCAGCTTCAGCATCAGTTCTATCAATGAACACCCAGGACTGATCTCCTTTAGGATGGACTGGTTGGATCTCCTTGCAGTCCAAGGGACTCTCAAGAGTCTTCTCCAACACCACAGTTCAAAAGTATCAATCATTCAGCATTCAGTTTTCTTTATAGTCCAACTTTAACATCCATACATGACCACTGGAAAAGCCATAGCCTTGAGTAGGCAGACCTTTGTTGGCAAAGTAATGTCTCTGCTTTTCAATATACTGTCTAGGTTGGTCATAACTTTCCTTCCAAGGAGTAAGTATCTTTTAATTTCATGACTACAATCACCATCTGCAGTGATTTTGGAGACCAGAAAAACAAAGTCAGGCACTGTTTTCACTGTCTCCCCATCTATTTCCCATGAAGTGATGGGAATCGATGCCATGATCTTAGTTTTCTGAATGTTGAGCTTTAAACCAACTTTTTCACTCTCCTCTTTCACTTTCATCAAGAGGCTCTTTAGTTCTTCCTCACTTTCTGCCATAAGGGTGGTGTCATCTGTATATCTGAGGTTATTAATATTTCTCCGGGCAATCTTGATTCCAGCTTGTGGTTCCTCCAGCCCAACATTTCTCATGATGTACTCTGCATACAAGTTAAATAAGCAGGGTGACAATATACAGACTTGATGTACTCCTTTTCCTTTTTGGAACCAGTCTGTTGTTCCTTGTCCAGTTCTAACTGTTACTTCCTGACGTGCATACAGGTTTTTCCAGAGGCAGGTTAGGTGGCCTGTATTCCCATCTCTTTCAGAATTTTCCACAGTTTATTGTGATCCACACAGTCAAAGGCTTTGGCACAGTCAATAAAACAGAAATATATGTCTTTTTCTGGAGCTCTCTTGCTTTTTTGATGATCCATCTTATGTTGGCAATTTGATCTCTGGCTCCTCTGCCTTTTCTAAAACCACCTTGAACATCTGGAAGTTCACTGTTCATGTATTGCAGAAGCCTAGCTTGGAGAATTTTAAGCTACTTTACTAGCATGTAAATAGGACTTATCTAATGGTTCAGAGGAAAAGAATCTGCCTGACAATGCAAGAGATCCAGGTTTGATTCCTTGTCTGGAAAGATCCCCTGGAGAAGGAAATGGCAACCCACTCTAATATCCTTGCCTAGAAAACCACATGGAATAAAGAGTCTGGTGGACTACAGTTCAAGGTTTCGAAGAGTGTGACACGAGTCAGCAATTGAACAACAACAACAACAGCATAAATATATGAAGGAGGAATATATGAAGAAACATAAGCAACTCGCTATAGAATAGTCAAAAAGCCTAATATAATAGGCATACATAATAGGCTTGACATAAGAGGAATATATCTGAGGAAAAGGCAGTTACTGTTGGGAACCAAAACACCTTACTGTGGGTTAGAAAGAAAAGCAGATTTCCTTTGGGAAGTTCCTCATCCTTCTGTGTTTGAGAAAGATGTCATAAAACTGAAGATTATGGGCTAAAAAGACAATAAGCTTTTTTTTTTTTTCCCCAAATAAAAGTCAGTTCTGTGGATTTTGGAGAATTTTTTATCTTTAAAAGATCTGCTTAGTGAGGACTTTAGTATTAATTGATTTGATTACTCCCTAAGGAGCAGAAATATCCTTTAATTTCTTGGGTTTAAGGAAGTAACATGAACACACTAAATCCTGATTTTTTACCATTGGTTGGCCTGTCCTGTTCACTTTAGTATTATGGAAATTAAATATTCACAACAGATACTCCAAATAAGAATAAAAAAGATATCATTTTGAGCTGCATTGTTCAGAATCAAGTGTAGGAAAATTAGAAGGTAAAGTATACCTCCAGAGGAGTCACAGGAGCTGAAAATATGCTGCTATTACAGTGTCATCCCATCTTCCTGTTTCATTTGGCATCAGTAGTGAGTGTTGGAGACTATTGGAGGGAGAGAGAGAGCAGAGACAGGGCCCAGGAAATTGTTCTAAGGCATTAAAATGAAATGAAGTTAAACTAGAAAGTATTGAGAACATTTTACTAACATATTTCACCAAAATTGAAGGGGCTTTTTTTCCCTTTCAAAATGAGCATCAGATATGAAAAATGACAACTAGATTATTATGCATATTTCTGGAAATGAAACTAAGCAGTTCTGTTATTTTATTTTGTGGCTTTTATTTCTTTGATGACTTTATAATACAATCACCACTTTCATAATTTTTTTCTGCTATTGCACCTTTATTTCTGAAACTAAAGTTGTAAGGTTAAACTTTGCATTTTCTTTCTTATAGAAACTTCTAAAAAGGTATTTTTATATGTTCTTTTGTAACAGATATTGTGCACAACATTTAAAACATAAATGTTTGGTTCAAAACAAGACATAGCTTATTTTCTACTTGCTGTATATTAAGCAAACATAGTACAATAAAAAAATGAAGGAAAAAAATGAAACTAAACTTTTGAAATAGAGTGTGGCAGATACGTGGCAAGGCAAAACTGGATTAGGAGGTAAAGAAACTATTCATGGCTGGTAAGGAAAATAATTCATTTTTCTTTCCTATCCATATCCAACTCTCATTCTCAATTTCTCACAGAAAGATGCTGAAAATAGTGTTTATACTTAAGTGTTTAAAGCATATCAACTCCTTGTTTCCCTGAGGAAAGTACATAGAGGTTGTTCAGCAATGTTCAGCTTGTTTCAATACATGGATAGTAGAATAATTCATAGATGCATAGAACCAATGAAAAAAGATGTCGTGAGAATTTTGAAAGCCTTGTGTGTTTTATCTCTAATTTCCCTCCCTTGAAAAGTTCCATTCAATTACCCATTCCTTTATTCTTAGCACATATGTTCTCAATTTACACTGTATCAATTTGCATTTATTTGTAGATTGCTGTTGGTAAAACATTTCTTAATGTTGTGTGAATGTACATTTATTTTTCTGTCTCCACAACTGGATTGAAATTTCATGCGGGACAAGCACTTAATTGACTCTCTCTGCCCCTAAGCTAGGACAAGTGCTCAATAAAAGTTTATTGAAAAAGAAAACTCTTGCTTCAAAATCACTCTTTACCACCAAACACAGAAACCATAAAAGAAAAGATTGACTGATTGGACCTTACAAACATTTTAAATTTGGGGCATTAAATACTAACAAATAGGCAGAATTGAAAAGTAAACAAAAACTAGGAAAACATAGGCAGTATTTATGACATACAAAGCTTTAACCTTTAAAAAAGTAGTTAAATTCAATTAACAGTAAAAAGACAATCACTATGTCACTTCAGTGATATCCGACTCTTTGCAACTCCATGGACTGCAGCCCACTAGACTCCTCTGTCCATGGGATTCTCCAGGTAGATACTGGAGTGGTTTGCCATTTCCTCCTCCAGGGGAATCTTTCTGACCTAGGGATTGAATCTGTGTCTCTTATAAGTGGAAAGAGTTAGTGACCTTGCAACTTGCAGTGGAGATGACACATGGGTATATAAATAGATAAATACATACATACATGTGTACACAGATAGATATGTAGAATATGATAAATACACAGACACAATTTCTAGCCTCAGAAAATATGATTTAAACTAATGTAAACCTTGTGTTTACTTCTTAAATTGGCATAGAGACTAGGGATAATAATGTTCAGTATGTTTGTAGTGGAATCAAGACCTCTTTTAGACTTATAGGAAGGATGCCAATTCTATACACTTTCTGGAAGGCGTTTTCACCATCTGAATTTTATATTTAAATATATATTCAAACGTTGGCTCATAAGTCCACATAATTCTACATAAATTCTACAAAGACTTTATCATAAGAAAACACTGAGTCTATTTAATAATATAAACTTAGAGATAATTATATTTATTATCTTAAAAGGGTAGTGTATGTGTGCTAGTCACTTGGTCGTGCCCAACTCTGTGACCCCTTGATCTGTAGTCCTCCAGGCTCCTCTGTCCATGGGATTCTCCAGGCAAGAATACTGGAGTGGATTGCCATTTCCTTTCCAGGGTAAAAGGGTAGAGTTTTCAGAAAATGAGTGATAAGCCTAAAAAGAGATAGGATTTATCAACAGATGGCTGGCTGGCACATTGTGTAAACATTGCATATGATAGCCTTGCATTTCTTTTAAAATATGAAATATATATTCTATCAAAATAACTAATTTTCATACTTTAAATGTTTATTCAAATAACTACTTCACAATATTTCTTTTACCTGTAATTTAGACCTTGCTAACTTTAGACCTCAGAACTTGTATGCTAACAACGATTATCGAAAGGCAATCTAGATGAATTGCACAATAATTAATCCTCTAAGAAGATTAGAGCGTGTACACTGCTGCACTGTTATGACTTCCCTTGTAGCTCACTCGGTAAAGAATCCACCTGCAATGCAGGAATCCGCCTTCAATTAAGGATACCCAGGTTTGATTTGTGGGTCGGGAGGATTCCCTGGAGAAGGAAATGGCAACCCACTCTAGCATTCTTGCCTGGAAAACCCCAAGGACAGAGGAGCCTGGTGGGCTATAGTCCACAGGGTCTCAAGAGTCAGACATGACTTAGCCACTAAACCACTACCATTGCTATATTTAAAATGGATAACCAGCAAGGACCTACTGTATGTGATACGGAACTCTGCTCAATGTTATGTGGCAGTCTGGATGGGAGGAGGGTTTGGGGAGAACGTTTGTGCTCAGTGGTGTCCGACTCTTTGAGACCCTTTGGACTGTAGCCCTCTGTCCATGAGATTTTTCAGGCAAGAATACTAGTGTGGGTTGCCATTTCCTCCTCCGTGAGATCTTCCTGACCCACTGATCGAACAGTGTTTCTGGTGTATCCTACACTGCAGGCTTATTCTTTACCACTGAACCATCTGGGAAGCCCTTTGGGGAGAATGGATATATGTATATGTATACGCATAGGTATATGTTTATGCATATGTGTATGCATATGTATATGTTTATTATATGCATATGTGCATTTATATATATGACTGAGCCCCCCCTTCACCTGAAACTATCACAACATTGTTTGTTAATCAGCTATAACCCAATACAAAATAAAAAGCTTAGAAAATAAAGATTAGCTTGTGTAATATTGCTCATATTTCTGGCTATTTCTACTTTCTTTTTTAGAAAACTGTTCGAAATTGTTTTAATCTCAACCAATTTCAGAAATTAGGTGATACCAAATGCAGTGTGTGTGTGTGTGTGTATATATATATATATGTATATATATATATATATGAGACAATAACTAATAAATGATGATAATTCTTAGGGTAACTAAATTACATATTATTCCATATTAGCTAGTAATAATATTGCAGTAAATTAACCATTGATATAAAACTGGTGCTTTAGCAGTCTTCTGCACAACAGACAGAAAGAACTTTTCTAGATGGTAAGTAATCGGTCAGCAACTGTGCTAGGAATATAGGAGTCGCATAAATAGGTCTCTTTTGGGATAATTACCATTAGTGGGTTAGAGAAAATGGTGCCAATTACGTGTTGTGTTTATTATTGCTTTTCCTGGTCCAGCATATTTTCAAAATATTTTCATGCCATAAAATTTGTTTGCTTTGCTTGTGGTTGTAGTACCAACAGAAGGAAACTGGACAGAGGTATGCAATTTGTCAGCGATATTTTCCAAATGCAAAGATAATATAAGGACAAAAATAGCAATCATTTTGAAGTAGCATAAATATAACACTTTAAAAAATTAAAGTGCCTCACACAGAGCAGAATGACTGAAGCCAATTCAAGTGAGTGTTTCCAGGGAGATTGCAGAACATCTCCTGAAAAGATGAATGGTACATCCATTTTAAGAAAGTTATTACGGCTGGTCATAATACTCAACTTGTATATTTATGGAGAGGATGAACTTGAAAGCAAATCTAAAAGTCTGATTTTTTTTAATATGCAGTGGCTCTTCTCCTTACTCACTCACCCTGACTCTCAGTAGTGATTTTCCACCTATAGTTCTGAGTAGATTTATGGCTATATTTTTTTGTTTGTTTGTTTCAATTTTTGTTCTCCTTGGGGCAGGATGCTCATGTTTTCAACTGCAGTTGAAGTGCCTCTTGAAGGTAAATAGGAACAATTGAATAGTTGTGAATAACTTATCTGCTAGAGGTAAAAGAAAGGTTCTCTTACCAATTGTAGTTTTCAACAATGGCTCATACCAAAACTCCAAAAACTTTGCCTGAGGGGTGCTGGGGTCCAGCCTCGGCAGGATCCAGGGGTACCCTCAGGATGAATGGCGTCGGCGAGAAAAAGAGAGAGAGAGAGAGAGACCAAACTGGGGGTGTGTAGTAGAGTCTGGCCAATCTTTATTTTTTACCGTAGCTTTTATATTCTAAGTTAGTACATTTTTAAGGGGAAGATAGTTTAATAATACATCAGCTTGTCCTACAGGAAACCAGGGTGTTTTCTGCATACTTCTTTGTGAGAGTCTTGTACATTATCTTCTGGCCTTGGGGCCTATTGACATTTTATGACCTAAGTGAATGCAAAGCTGTTTTCTGTAATCTATTCTTTAATGAACACAAAGGTCAGTCCTTTTGCAGAAGTTATCAGTTAAATTTATCTAAAAGGTTTACCAAACAAAGACTCCGCAGCTCCGGTGAGGCAGCCCCTGTTTAGCATTCCTGGTTAAAATTAACAATTCTAAACTCTTATTTTTCTAAATCTTTAACTATAACCCCTTTTAGAATACTATTTTTATGTTCTCTAATAGGGCTTCCTCACCTCCGAAGGGCTCTGTGCCTATTAGGGCCTTTATGTGATCAGTTCTTTATGCTGTTTATGATTAAGGTGTTGTGAGCAGTCATGTGCACTAGCATTTGCCAAGCAGGCTAGAATGCCAGCAAAGGGGTCTAAATTGAAACACTCCTTTCATCCTGGATAATCTTACAGGATACCACCATCCAGGGGACATATTAATTAAAGTTCTAAGTTGATTCTGTTTGGAAAGAGATCGGGGAAGGCCTTCTACCCGTGTCACAGAAATTAGGGAGTAGTCTAATATAGCAAGCATCAGAAAGACAGAGATCATCTTTAAGGTGAGCGCCGGGGCAGCTTTTTGAAACCCCTGAAGTCCTGATCTGCCTTGCTTGTCAGGTCTTCTCCTCATGACATTGTCATGGGTGGGATCTCGTGTGCTGACTCCCGGCAGAGGGGTTAACTTTACAGCCCAAGATAAACTGCAACCTACCTGAAGTCTCTGAGCTTCTGTGATAGCAACTTTGGCAGTTAAAAAAAAAAAAAAAGCGGGGGTGGGGAGGATTCAGCTATTTAACATCCTGGAAAAAGCAAAACTGTAGAAGCAGTATGAAGGTTATACATGAGTGCTCAGTTGCTATAGTTGTGCCTGACTCTTTGTGACCCCATTGACTGTAGCCTGCCAGGCTCCTCTGTCCATGGGATTATCCAGGCAAGAATACTGGAGAGGTTTGCCATGCCCTCCTGCAGGAGATCTTCCCACCCCAGGCAACAAATCAGTATCACTTTCATCTCCTGTGTTGGCAGGTGGGTTCTTTAACACTCGTGCCCCGAGATGTGAACAAGTATTCTGCGGATGGGGTCGGGGAGAGAAGAAAGGGATAAATAGGTAGAGCAGAAAGGATTTTTAGGGCAGTGGAACTCTGGCTTGATATAGTAATGGTGGATACATGTCATGATACATTTGTCAAAATCTATAGAATGTATAATACAAAATACAACGTGAACTATGGCTGTTGTTGTTATTTAGTCATTAAGTTGTGTCTGACTCTTTTATGACCCCGTGGACTGTAGCCCACTAGGCTCCTCTGCCCATGGGATTCTCCAGGCAAGAAGACCAGAGTGGGTTGCCATTTCCTTCTCCAGGGGATCTTTGAAACCTTAAAATATGCAATGTGAACTATGGACTTTATTTAAAAATGTGTCAATATTGGTTCCTCAATTGTAATGAATATTCTACACTCATGGAATGGTGCTGACTGTTTCTACAAGGGCATCCGTTACATGACTCACATCCACTTTGTTTCACAATAAATTTTCTCCGTGCTGACGATGCTTCTTCATGATGACGGCAAGGCATAATTTCTGAAGAAATAAAAAAAATGAATGGTAATAGAATAATCTATATTAGCCACAGCTGCAATTGGTACTGAGGCTACAAATAATATTCATCACATTCTTCCTCTACATTTTGATCAGGTCTATGTTGCTCCTCTCATGAAATAACCTAGACCTTCATTATAAAGGGATGAGACCCTGGTGACCACACTCTTTTCAAGCTATGCTTACTTATAAGTTTTACCCAGCATAGATGTGTCAAAAGTGACCCAAACAATCAACTAGGATCCAGCCATACTCCTTCCAGTTCCTCTTGTATAGCAATTACCCACACACACTACATGAAAATTAGAGTCAATTACTCCTGTAAGGATGGTGCTTGTTGGTTTACTGTCTGCTGGAGGCCAAAATTCCAAAGAGCAACATTAAAGCTAGATTTCATGAAACACTAAAAATGTTTCAGTTAACCTAAGAAGGGCTTGTCTAGGAGATTCTGCTTGGCCAGGCCCTGAAGTTGGAGCTTAGGTTCAAGTGTTCTCTCAGTGTGTTCATTCTGCAACCCAAGATAAAGAAACAATGCCTAAAATACTATAAGAGCATGACAGGCGAAACAAAACATACAAGCACATTAAAGATCTCCACCACCATCAGATATGCTTATATTTTTGTAAGCCAAAATGCTTATCCATTGGCCAAAGTCAGTCTCAAGTCCCATCCCAACCTCAATTGGGCAGAGTACTAAACTCATCCACAATGGGTGTAGGAGGATACTTGCTGGGAAAAATTTATCCAAATTTTTTCAGACTCTTCTAGTATTGTTAGATGATTAGATTAATTAATGTTTTAATCACCTAGAGCGACTTCTGGCCCAAATGCACACCATGTAAAAATTTGCTAAATGAAAATTCATAAATAAGCTAGTAATCACTTGAGAAATCAAATAATTTATCCAGTAATATATAATCCTAGTATTAAAGAGTGAATATACTGCTGTAACTCTTCAAGCCATTAGAAATAACTAGCCAAATGATAACTTATAGAACTTGATAGAAAAGGAAAATCATATCTAAATGCAAAATGATTATTATATCATGGTAGGAAGGAACTCTTTCAAGAATAGTGAATGCTTACATGCATTTTTCTTAAATCAAAATTCTTAAGACTGCAATATTCTTCAAATTCAGCTCAGCTTCCCTGTAAGAAGTAAGTTCATTATAGAAAAATATTGAGCCAAAATGTTCTAATGCAGCAAGGTGAATACCCCAATTAAAAAAGTAATAGTCTGTATGAGAGAGTGTTTGCACAGAATCCAAAATATAGGTCTGTACTGCTGTTACTAACGCTGAGAGATAGTGTATCAAAAGCGTCATTTGTGTTTTAAGATTATATTTAGTGTTTATCTTTGGAATTCAAAGTTAATATGTTGAAATAATAAGAAATGGAATTAAGGTAATTTTCAAATCTTGAACTCTTCCTGTGATGACAGCATTTAATTATAAAGTGTATCCTTTAAATACTAGTGTATATGATAGTGTTTTATTCTTTTTCATCAGTTTTATAAAGTCTGTTACTCCATCCATGCACAGTTGTTCCATATTTATAAACAAAACCTCTAGCTGTCTGAGACAAGGGTCACAGGTGACTTCCTAATGTGCAATCACTCATAAATGCTATGTGTGACAAAAACAATGAGACTACAGAAACCCAGAACAATTTCATTTTTCTGTAGGTTTGAAATTAAACTAGAACTATTAAAGTAATCTGCATCTAAGCCCTTTTGATTGTCTATTATTTCTCTCCACATTATCCAACTCTCTAACTGAAAGGCACGCTCTCAAATGACATTTAGAACACAAAAAAGCAGCAGAAATACAACCAGCAGGGAGTCGGTGGCGAGCTCTGTACCCAATAAGTGCTACTCTTAAACAATATGAAGAGAAGGCATCCTCCAAAAGCAAAGTAACAAACTGACACTGATCTTCAGGGATCACAAGATCAGAAAATAGGTCTAGAATTTAGCCTAAGATTTTAGCAACTGAGACTTTCATGATATATTATATTTTATCCTTTTGCAACAAATCTCATGGACTCCCCTTGTGGTTCAGTTGGTAAAGAACTCAACTGTAATGCAGGAGACCCAGGTTCAGTCCCTGGGTGGGGAAGAGCCCTTGGAGAAGGAAATGTCAACCCACTCCAGTATTTTTGCCTGGAGCATCCCAAGGACAAAGGAACATGGTGGGCTACAGACCATGGGGTTGCAAAGAGTTGGACATGATTGAGCATCTAAGCACAACAAATCTCATGATAACCCATAAGCTATTTAAAATACTTTGCACAAATTTATTAGACAAATGCATTATTCTTTTTTAAAAATGAAGACACAGGTGTAGAGAACTCCCCAGTGATTACTAGGAGGGAGAGGGGAGGTGGGAGGGACAATGTGAGTAAGAGGTAAAAACTAATAAAAACTAAAATAAGCTATGAGGATATATTGTACAACATGGGGAATATAGCCAATATTTTATCATAACTATAAAAGGAGAATAACTTTTAAATATTTGAATCACTATAATGTATACTTGTAGCTTCTGTAATATTGTACAGTAACTATACTTCAACTAAAAAATACTTAGATTTTGATCCTCCATTTCTATCTTCTCATATGTACCATGGTAAGAAAGGAAAGCTCTTAATCAAATGCCAGTTATTCTTCTATATTTTTAACTAAGACAAATATGAAAGGTGATGATTTCTGTTTTTTTTTTCCTTAATATTAAGCTCTAAATAAGGAAAATAAGAAAATTGCTTTGCCTACAAAATGTCTGGACCCAGTCACATTCATATCTGGCTATTCTTTCTCAACCTCAGAGTCATGGAGAGAATATTTGTGTTTCTCTTGGATATTACTATACCTATAAACATATCACTAGACATTATGTCAATTCAGTACTCCAGCATTGTGATGATATTGGATTCCTTTTTTTGCTCCATTTTAAAATATGTTACAAGATTGAAAAGAGGCATGAGGTGTTGTGATATTATTGTGTATGAAATGAAGTCACATAAACTAATTTCGAAAATGAGTTGTTCAGGTAAAATACTATCTGCTGAATAACTGCTTTAAATCAGTAACCAACGGCTTCTGGCAAAGCAGAAAAAACATGAACAGAGACTAGAAAGTTTACTATCAGGCACACCAACACGTGCACACACATAAACATGCTCATATACAAAACATATGTATCAGACATCATATATGTATGGAAATATATGCATTTAGAATTGATATATACACATCAAATGTATGACACATACTATGTAATGTTCTGAATAGTATCGGAAGTATCTACAACCATGAGCAGGAAACAGAAATCCAAATGCTCTGTGTTATGAGCTGAATGGTGTCTCATTCTTAAAAGTATGTTAAAGCCCTTACCCCTAGTACCTTAGAATGTGACTTTATTTGAAAACAGGGTCTTTACAGAGGTAATTAAGTTAAAATGATGTCTTTAGTGCAGGCCCTACTTCAATATGTCTGCTATACTTATGAAAAAGGGGAATTTGTTCATGGGGACAGCTACACACAGATAGGAGGCAAAATGAAGCAACACAAGGAGAAGTTGACCATGTGACTGTATGTGTCTAGAAGGAAAGAAGAACAAGGACCACCTCTCAAGCTGTAAGACAATGTCTGTTATTTTAGGCTTTGATAATGTAGTCCAAGAAAATTAATATACCTTTCTGGGCATTAAAAAAAATGCTGTACTAATGAAAATGCTTTTATGGATCAAGTTTAGCCCTTGAGACTTCATTTTGCCTCCTTAAGCAAGATGCGTTTTAATCAAATTTGTGGTAAACACAAATGAAATTGCTACTTAATATTATAGATGTGAGCTTTAAGATTTAGAATTATCTCAATACCCTGGAAACATGGGTTGAAACAAACAGCTATCATCCTAATGAGGATAAATGAAGTATAAAAATGCACAAACTCCAACTGATGTTAAAAATTGTGGAGTGTTTGCTAGTCACAAGTATGAGGCAACAAGGGCATACATTGCTAAAAAAAATTAACACAATTTTAGAAGACTACATTAAAGAATTTCAATCATAAGAACTGTTATTATTCCAGGCTGCATGGAAGAATATACGGCAATCACATCTAATTAGAAATGTCACATTTTAACGGGGATTATACAGACTCTAGTTATCAGGGGAAAAGCTATTGGTATAATAGCAAAAAGTACTGAAATGAGTTAACTGACTTACATTTTAGTATAAACCTGGCTGCCACCTATATATATCTATATTGATATATAGATATATATCAATATAGATATATTGATATAGATATAGATATGCAATTTAAAACAATTCATATGTCCTTTTGAACTCAGTATAATATAATATACCAAATAAGAGGTTTATATGATGTGCCTGTTCCCTAGGGTCATTGGAGCTATAATATGTGTCCATTTATTCATTCATATAACAGATGTTGACTGAATACCTACTATGCATGCAGTTTGCTAAGTTGCTTCAGTGATGTCTGACTCTTTGCCACCTGTGGACTGTAGCCCACCAGGCTCCCCTGTCTATGGGCTTCTCCAGGCAAGAATACTGGAGGGGACTGCCATGCCCTCCTCCAGGGGTCTTCCCAATCCAGGGATCAAACCCAAGTCTCTTATGTCTCCTGCCCTGGCAGGTGGATTCTTTACTAGGACCACCTGGCAAGCCCCATACCTATTGTGGGTCAAGATCAATATAAGATCTTTCTTAAAGTGAAAAATAAAAATTGAATAGATTAAAAATAAAAATGGAATACCATGAGTTCCCTGATGGTAGGATATTATATCAAAATTCCAACATTAAAACTGGTGCCTTCTATCTCTAATATTTAGTATCTTTTCCAGTAATATAAATAATATTGGTCCATAAATCTGAATGAATTGCTAATCACTCTGGAAAAGCTGTGAGAAAGGGTACCAAACCAATAGAGGTTTTCATTTCACTTTTACAACCTGACAGAGTAGCATAATTACTCTAAATGCTGTTTATTTTGTCTAAAGGTGTTGGGCTGTATGTATGTACAATGCATGCTTCTCTTAAAGCTATATTCAGAGTTCAGCCACATTTTTGTGGGAAGATAATTAAGAAAAGAGTGGGGAGTGAAATGGAAAAGTAGCATATCAAGTGTTTTAGAATGAAGATATTATGAACAGGGAATTTGGGCATGGAATGTACCAGAAGGGCAGACAAGCAGAGTGCCCAGTCTATTAGTACTGTGGTGAAAGTAGGCTTTTTTTCTGTCTCCTTGCTGCTTTGGGATTTTAATGTGTTTTCCCCTCCAGGAATGTCAGATTCAGAAGTTTAAGGGTGAGATAGAGAATATGGGGAAAAAAAACTGCAGATAATAATGTATATATTACATCTAAATTTTAGACTTACCCAAGATATGGGTTCAACTTAACATGCAAGACTAATTCTGAATATCTGGTTCAAAATATTCAAAATAATTGCTTCTCACAGTAAATCTTGAAATTATTTGCAGTCACCACATCGTATTTTTTAACCAGTATTTCTGAGCTTTATTCTTGGTTCTACGTCTGAATGCCCGGGAGGCCATTTCTTACACTCTCATCAGCTCAGTAATCCATTTATAAATGGATACAATATTCAAGATAGATTCAAAGGGCCATGTTAAATTTAATTCATTTTTACATGGTACACTAAGATTTTTGCTTACTGCTTCATTTAAGAAAAGAATAATCTCAGCCCAGAAATATCTTAATGATATAATGGAATTACCCAAGAAAATTTAAGTGCCAGCTCTGTACCAGTCATTTTTCAGAACTAAATAGATATCTGAGTTTGGGCCAGACGTTTTACACCAAGAATGTCCAATATTCTTTGATGAGTTGTAATTCAAAGAAGATGAGCAATTGTTTACAATGTGGTATAGCTGGTCTGAACTGCAGAGTGTTCTTTCTTGGTTTCTTTAGAGAAGTCAGAATATGCACAATATTTTAAGAAAAGAGGTTAGTATACTTCATAGTTTGGTGGGAAAGTAGTGAAATCGGCAAGACAGGGGCTGACCCATGGCCACAGCAAATGAGGTGGATATATAATTGAAATGAAGCTACCTCAGTGATGCAGTGGAGAGTTATGGTCAGTAATTAGATTACAGACTGTAAGACTATAGTTACAAGAATTCATAATAGCACTGGGCTTCAAAATAGGCATAACATTTTCTTCCCTACTTTTGCATATTTCTTTGGAAAATCTGCTTAAACAAAAGAGGGATGCTTCACATTTTTCCAACTGCATTTAAAGAAAGAGGAAAGAAGGGTGATCATGTGGCAAGATGGTGACATGGGAGTCTCCTGAGCGTCTCTCCTCCAATGAACACACTATAGAGCTAAACCTGGAACGATTCCCTTTGAGAGAAATTCAGCAACTATATCTGACTGACTCCCACACATTGAACAACTGAGAAAACACTCACATGGAAACACATAGGAATGGCTGAGACACACTCTCCCCATAATGCCCACTCCAGGCCGTGTCTTACAATGCGGAGGGAAACCCCAACTGCCAGCTGCTCCCTGAGAAGCCGAGGATTTGGACCACACATACAGCATCCCAACTTTAAAGGCTGCCACCCTGATGGGTCCCCACATCACTCAACACCGATAGCCAACGAGGCTTGCATTCATGAGTCCCATGGGACTACAGAAAACGTGGGATGAAATAAATAGGTAAGCACTGCCCAGGCTTTCTCCCCAGGCTCAGTACAGAGGAAGCAGGCAAAAATGCTCATCTCCCAGTTTTTCCCTGGAAGGGTTTGACTGTGTACTTTACCAGCTACTGCTGAGAATACAGTTTCTGTTAATAATTAGCCTGTGTCTAGATGCTGCTGGTTGGGATCCTCCATGAAGCCCAAAGGATACACTATATAAGGACAAGCTCCTTCCAGAAAGAAGCTAGAGACTTGGCTTTATTGTTGGAGAAGCCTGGAGGGAGACAGTAAAGAACAGACCCACCAGCTTCTTCAGGCTCTTAGGAAGGTCCCTTTCAGACTCCCCATACAAGCTGATTAGAAACTTGAGCATTTGGCAGCAGCTAGAAAAGAATGGCGTCATCTCCGTTCCAGAGAGAAACTCGGCGGTGGGCATTTTAGCCTGTGCCCTCTACACTGACCTCCGGTGTGTAGCTGCAGGAATTGTTCCTGCATCCATTTAAAACTGCTTCTTTGCTCTTGCCCTGCGTGACTGGTGAACGCAAGCCCCATTGCCTATCAGAGATGGGTGGTTTGGACTTCCCTGTTGCTCAGTCAAGAATCTGCCTGTGACGCAGGAGACCAGGGTTCATCCCTGGATTGGGAAGTTCCTTTGGAGAAGGGAATGGTAATCCACTCCAGTATTCTTGCCTGGAGAATTCCATGGACAGAGAAGCCTGGTGGGCTACAGTCTGTGGGGGTTGCAAAGAGTCGGACACGACTGAGTGACCAACAGACACACACACACACACAGACACACACATACAGACACACACACAGACACACACACACAGACTGATACACAGACACACAGACACACACACAGACACACAGACACACACACACAGCACACACAGACACACACAGACACACAGACACACAGACACACACACAGACACACACACACAGACTGACACACAGACACACAGACACACACACAGACATGCACAGACAGACACACAAGACACACACAGACTGACACACACAGACACACACACACACACACAGACACACACAGACACACAGACACACACACACAGACTGACACACACAGACACACAGACACACAGACACACACAGACACACACACAGACACACACAGACTGACACACACAGACACACACAGACACACACACACAGACACACAGACACACACATACAAACACACACAGACACACACAGACACATACACACAGACACACACATACAGACACACAGACACACACACACACAGACACACACACAGGCACACACACACAGACACACACACACAGACACACACACAGACACAGACACACAGACACACACACACACAGACACACACAGACACACACACACAGGCACACACACACAGACTGACACACAGACACACAGACACAGACACACACACACACAGACATGCACAGACAGACACACAAGACACACACAGACACACACACACAGACACACACATACAAACACACACAGACACACACAGACACACACATACACAGACACACACACAGACACACAGACACACACAGACAGACACACAAACAGACACACACACAGACACAGACACACACACACGCACAGACACATACACACAAACACACAGACACACACACAGACAGACACACACACAGACACACACACACAGACTGACACACAGACACACAGACACACACACAGACACACAGACACACAGACTGACACAGACAGACAGACACACACAGACACACACAGACACACACACAGACACGCACAGACAGACACACACAGACACACAGACACACACACACACAGACACACACAGACACACAGACACACAGACACACACACACAGACACACACAGACACACACAGACACACAGACACACAGACACACAGACACACACACACACAGACACACACACACAGCCCAAAAGAGCCAAAAGGCACTTTCTCACATCCTCCCTCTTGCTTGCTTTCATAGTAAAACCAAACCTCCAGTGTCAACCTATAAGGACTTGTCCATCTAATCCCACAACATATCCCCCTGTCGAATGGGCACCCAAACTACCCATCTCTGATAGGCCATGGGGCTTGCGTTCACCAATCACGCAGTGCAAAAGTAAACAAAGTAGTTTTAAATGGGTGCAGGATTCCTTTTACTTCTTTTTCTGCTCTGATTGCTGTGGCCAAAACTTCCAACACTATGTTGAATAGCAGTGTTGAGAGTGGGCACCCTTGTCTTGTTCCTGATTTCAGGGGAAATGCTTTCAATTTTTCACCATTGAGGGTGATGCTTGCTGTGGGTTTGTCATATATAGCTTTTATTATGTTGAGGTATGTTCCTTCTATTCCTGCTTTCTGGAGAGTTTTAATCATAAATGAGTGTTGCATTTTGTCAAAGGCTTTCTCTGCATCTATTGAGATAATCATATGGTTTTTATCTTTCAATTTGTTAATGTGGTGTATTACATTGATTGATTTGTGGATATTAAAGAATCTTTGCATTCCTGGGATAAATCCCACTTGGTCGTATGATTTTTTTAGTATGTTGTTGGATTCTGTTTGCTAGAATTTTGTTAAGGAAAGTCTACAAGCAATAAATGCTGGAGAGGGTGTGGAGAAAAGGGAACCTTCTTACACTGTTGGTGGGAATGCAAACTAATACAGCCACTATGGAAAACAGTGTGGAGATTTCTTAAAAAACTGGAAATAGAACTGCCATATGACCCAGCAATCCCACTTCTGGGCATACACACTGAGGAAACCAGATCTGAAAGAGACACGTGCACCCCAATGTTCATCGCAGCACTGTTTATAATAGCCAGGACATGGAAGCAACCTTGATGTCCATCAGCAGACGAATGGATAAGGAAGCTGTGGTACATATACACCATGGACTATTACTCAGCCATTAAAAAGAATTCATTTGAATCAGTTCTAATGAGATGGATGAAACTGGAGCCTATTATACAGAGTGAAGTAAGCCAGAAAGATAAAGAACATTACAGCATACTAACACATATATATGGAATTTAGAAAGATGGTAACGACAACCCTATATGCAAAACAGAAAAAGAGACACAGAAATACAGAACAGACTTTTGGACTCTGTGGGAGAAGGCGAGGGTGGGATATTTCGAAAGAACAGCATGTATATTATCCATGGTGAAACAGATCACCAGCCCAGGTGGGATGCATGAGACAAGTGCTCAGGCCTGGTGCACTGGGAAGACCCAGAGGGATCGGGTGGAGAGGGAGGTGGGAGGGGGGGTCGGGATGGAGAATACATGTAAAACTATTGCTGATTCATGTCAATGTATGACAAAACCCACTGCAATGTTGTGAAGTAATTAGCCTCCAACTAAAAAAAAAGGGTGCAGGAACAATTCCTGCAGCTACACACCAGAGGTCAGTGTAGAGGGCACAGGCTAAAATGCCCACCGCCCAGTTTCTTTCTGGAAAGGAGATGACTGCATTCTTTCCTAGCTGCTGCCAAATGTTCAAGTTCCTAATCAGCTGTGTGGGGAATCTGGAAGGGCCCTTCCTTCCCAACAGCCTGTAGAAGCTGGTGGGTCTGTTCTTTGCTGTCTCCTTCCCGGCTTCTCCAACAGTAAAGCCATCCCAGCCTCTTTCTGGAAGGAGCTTGTCCACATGTATAGTATCCTTTTGTGGCTGGCACCAGAAGGACTGGCTCTCAAATCACCTAGCTCTGGGTGCTAAAGAGGCTCAGTAACCACTGGTCTCTAAGGATCGCACAAAATAAAGAGGAGATTATATTAGATCACATGCATTTCCAGCAACTATTTCCCTGGTGTAGCACATGATGAGTAAGCAAACACCCAGTTCCAGTTTCTTCCTGATAGGGGCTACATTGGCTATCTCCTGTTCTCGTTTTCACCAGTACTGCCTGAAGTCTGGGCTTCCAATTAACCCACATTAGGAAGCCGAAGGAGAAAGCAGTTAGTATCTGCTGGGATCCTGAGCATCAGGTGTATAAGCATTGTCTGAGCTTTTGGGACGGATGAGTCTTGGCATACACTGAGCTAAGAGCAAAGATGGTGATGTGGTCAATCATAAAGGTAGGTTTGAGAGGCAACCAGGAGCTCCAGCCAGATGGATTGATGAGATTTGTCTCCTACACAAGACTACTTTGTGAATACTACAAGAGGTGACTCCTTTCTGTAATGCACAGAAACCATCACAGAATGTCAAGGAGAATAAACAAGGGGAGATGTACCAAAAAAAAGAACAATATAACTGTTTAGAAATCTACCCTAATGAAATGGAGATAAATGATTTTGTCACTAAAGAATGAAAAATAAAATTTATGAGGATGTCCATAGAGGTCAAGAGAGAAATGCATGAAAAACTGAGAATTTCAATAAAGAGACAGAAAATACAAAAGAAGGAAGCCTCAAAAAATAATCATGGAGTTGCGAATACAAGAACTTACTTAACTGAAAAAATCAATGAGGAGTTCAACAGCAGACCAGATTAAGCAGAATAAAGGCTCAGTATATTCATACACAAGGCCGTGGAAACCTTGTTGTCCAATTGTTAACATGATGGAAGAGCAGATGTTCCATTTTTTGTTTTGTTCTACTATTTAAAATCAAAATATGTTAATCAAATAAAATAAATCAGTTTTAAGCAGCTTCATAACTGCTACCTACACCTTGACCCTTTATCATCTACCCATTAGTATATTTAGACTTCTCTATTATTTTAAAGGAATATGTAAAACTTCTTTAAACAAAACATGTGTACATGAATGCCTCTGATTGGAATATCCTTTCTTCAGTGTGTTCCTAAGGTCCTTCATGAAAATTACAAGATCTTTTAAATGGGCCATAGAAGGCTATTTGATGCAAAGAGTCAATTCATTGGAAAAAAAAAACAAAAAACAAAAAAACCCTGATGCTGGGAAAGATTGAAGGGAGGAGGCGAAGGGGATGACATAGGATGAGATGGTTGGCTGGCATCACTGATTCAATAGATGAATTTGAGAAAACTCCAGGAGATTGTGAAGGACAGGGAAGCCTGATGTGCTGCAGTCCACGGGGTCACAAAGAGTTGGACATGACTGAACAACTGAACAGCAAAAAGCTGTTTATTTTCTTGCTTCAAATGTCAACCAGAGATATCCTCTTACCACTTTCTATGTATGTTGCATCCTCTAATCATTCTGTAAATTATTAGATCTCTCTAGAATTCTCTTTATCTTCCAGTTTCATGCTTCCATATATAATGTTCCAACTGTCTGGAATGCCCTATATGTCATCTCATACCCTCCCCCCAACATGTTACCATGTGCATATGTATGTGTGTATATGTGTATGCACACATGCACACACACACACACACACACACACACACACACACACTAATTTAAACTAGATTTTCCTAGAGGCAGTCCCTGAAAAAAAGATTTGAGTATGAGTAGTTTATTTGTGTTCCCAAGAGGTAATAAAACACCTGGTATGTAGTAGATGCTGTATCCCATGTGTTTATGAATCAAAGATTGATAGCCTATGATAAAATAATAAATTAGCAATATTTGCTTAATCTGCTTACACCACCAAAGTGTTTTTATACTCAACAGCAGGACTCAATTTCCACCTTTTTACTAAAAAGGACTAATAAATGACAGACAAAAATGTACACTTAACATTTGAAATTCCTAGCTCTGCAGTTCTGTTCAAGAAACCTGGAGCAAGCTTGTAAAAGAGGAAAGTATTTAACATTAGTGTTCATACTCTACAGAATTGATTTTATAAAACCAGCTGGCTACTATCTCTACATAGTCCCAAGTTGTCTAATACAGAAACTCATCTCTTTAAGACTGTAGTGTCTGCTCTCAATTTCCATTTAAATTGCAGAAGATACTGTATCTTCTAACCCAGTGGCTGAGTTGTGATTTTCTGGAAATCTCGTTCTCTGGCATTTTCACTCTCCATCTTGACGTCTGCTGAGCATGTATACGTGCTGTACTATGCTTAGTCGCTCAGTTGTGTCCAATGCTTTGCGACCCTATTGACTACAGTCTGCCAGACTCCTCTGTCCGCGGAGATTCTCCAGGCAAGAATACTGGAGTAGGACGCCATGCCCTCCTTCAGGGGATCTTCCCAACCCAGGGATCACACCCAGGTCTCCCACATTACAGGCAGATTCTTTACCAACTGAGCCATCAGGGAAGCCCTATCACATGTATCAGTTCAGTCGCTCAGTCGTGTCTGACTCTTTGTGACCCCATGGATCGCAGCACGCCAGGCCTCCCTGTCCATCATGTGTATAGCTAACCCCAAATGATGGACTGTAAAGGCCGAAAGGAACTTGGGAGACTATACTGCTCAAATTTCTTGCTTCTCTATGAAACAGAGAGGATTCGATTGCCCACAAGTCCCTCAGCAGAGGAGGGGTGATATTAAAAATATTTATCTACTTGTATAGGTGGGCATCAACCAGTCATAGTGGGGCATCAATTAATAAGAATAGTCACAGGTCACTGAACACAACCAAGCTAATACATGGAGGATAAACACCCCTCCTTCTGCGGAAACTGTACCATATCTCAGTAGCTTGCTATGCTGCAAGTTATGCACCAGCACAACTGGTCCTCTGCCTGCTTCTCTTGTGCGTACTTGTATAATAGCTAGAACTGGTGTCTTTAACAGGAGGCATTCACTATTTTATAATTTTCTTCTTTTTTCAAAATGTATGTTATGGGGTATAGTTGATTTACAATATTATACATTCTTTTTCATATTCTTTTTCATTATTATCAGAGGATATTGAACAGTTTCCTGTGCTGTACAGAAGTAACTTCCCTACAGTAGGACCTTATCTGTTCTATATATGATAAAAATAATTATGTATAATAGTTTGCATCTGCTAGTCCCAAACTCTCCGTTCTTCCCCAACATACCTCCTCTTTGGCAATGAGAAACCTGTTCTCTATGAGTCTATTTCTTTTTCATAGATAAGTTCATTTGCACCATATTTTAGATTCCAAGGTACAAGTGATAGTGATATTTTATTGCATTTGTCTTTCTCTTTCTAAGCTCTTTGCTGCTGCTGCTGCTGCTAAGTCGCTTCAGTCGTGTCTGATTCTGTGCGACCCCAAAGACGGCAGCCCACCAGGCTCCCCCGTCACTGGGATTCTCCAGGCAAGAACACTGGAATGGGTTGCCATTTCCTCCTCCAATGCATGAAAGTGAAAAGTGAAAGTGAAGTCACTCAGTCATGTCCTACTCTTAGTGACCCCATGGACTACAGCTCACCAGGCTACTCTGCCCATGGGATTATCCAGGCAAGAGTACTGGAGTGGGGTGCCATTGCCTTCTCCGCTAACGTCTTTGACTTAGTATGATAATCTCAAGGTCTATCCATGTTGCTGTAAATAACATTATTCTATTCTTTTTTATGGCCAAGTAGTATTCCACTGTATAATGTACTACCTCTTTTTTATCCATCCACCTGTTGATGGACATTTGTGTTGTTACCATGTGTTGTGTTGGCTATTATGAATAGTGCTTACTTTTCTTCTTAGTAAGAGAACATCCTAAAGGGTAAGAATCACCAGTATAGAAATTTACATATATAAGTTGAAAATGGGGTAGTGAGTAATGTGAAAAGATACTTTTTCAGAGCTTGTATGCCTCTGGCTCATTTCCAAACTGCAAAGAACATTCCAAACAAAATCTAATAGGTCTTTAAAGTAGAAATAAAAGCAAAAGAAAAAAAAAGAATGAAACAAGTGTCTAGACAAAGAAAAGTAAGCTACTGACATTGTGTGCTCTTAACCAAATTAAGAAGCCAGTGCATCTTTATTTTATCTAGCTTGTTTTCCACTGATATAGTCCTATTGATTTGTTGTGCCCATTGATAGAGACTGCCATTTTCTAAGAGCTTTATTTCAATAAAAGGAAAGAAGATGTAGAAAAATGCATAATTAAACCGAGTATATAATGACATGCATGCTCAAATAGAGAATATGTATAAAATAATGAATAGCAGTGAAAATGGTTGCCTTCTACCAATAACGGGAGTTAAGTACTATTTCTGAAATTCTTTAAAATAATAACAAAATAAAACTATGTTTTGGCTGCTTGAAATACCTCTGAGAATTTCTGAGAAATGAGATTCACTATGATCTTAACCTTGGTATAGATTAATTTCACTAAACATCTTCCAACAGTTTAAAAATTGCTCTAAAAAAATAAGGAGGATACATCACAGCCTATTTTTGCATTAATGCCATGAGTTTTAACTTGAAACTTAATGTGTAATTCTTTATTTTAATGCACCAATATTATTTTTTGAGAAGATAATTTTGGAGCTCTCAGTGGAACATTAATTTTCATAGAGTTCTATATTATCACATTTGTTAGCAGGAAATTCAGCCCAATGTAGCTTGGAAATAGTTATTATTTTCTGACTGGAAATAAGGTTGGTCATATTTAGAAATGATTCCTTCCCAATAGCAATTCTTTGTCTCAGGGACCCTAATTTCAGACTCAGAATGCTGGTCCTTGTTTTCTCTAAGAAGTTTACATGGAAATTTTAAACTTTGATGTTGTTTGATTGCATTTTCATTTAGGTTAACATAGTTCCACATATTGATTCTACTACAATTAATAAAAGTAATTATTTTTGTGCTTATGTAAAAATTTATACACACATACACAAGCATTATGTAAACTGCATTTTCTGACTAATAAAAGTGAAATGATTAGCTGTGCATGCATTCTCATTTGCTCAATTGTGTCCAACTCTTTGTGACCCCAGGCCTGTAGCTGGACAGGCTCCTCTGTCCTTGAGATTTACCAGGTATGAATACTGGAGTGAGTTGCCATTCCCTTCTCCAGGGCATCTTCCTAACTCAGGGAGAAATGATTCGCTAGGAGGCCACTAAAATGTTTTAGACATCATAGTAAGAAAAGCCTTGAATTGGTAGACATTCTTTTGTTTGCAATCAATATCCTTAGTTACATGACAGGCTCTCTGAGGTCAGAGAGAACTTAAATGGTTTTACTATCCCTTAGTTTCTCCTGCACCAGGCACAGAGGCTTGCATATTGACAGATTTTCAACAATAGTATCATGATTGAAATTATTGAGGTAGTTTAGCAAGCAGGACTCTTCTGTGAATTAGAGACAGCATGTCCTAAATGTTTACACAGTGATGTGATTTGTAGTAGAGGCTATTATTATTAATAATAGTGAGATGCATTCTGTATTATAGAAATCTGTTTACTACTCCAATGTATGTAAAAAGCCTGAGACTACTCCACAGAGAAGCCCTAAATATACAGTGTGATAGAGAAGTATATTTGAAATAGACACATTTTTTCATGGAATAGTGGATAATAGGGTATGAAGTTTGTGCAAAATGTATCTTAGCATTTTCAGAAGAATGGTGTGTATCATTGAAGGATTCTTAGAATATTTATTTTTCATTACTATGCATATTAAAGTGTAACCATGTAGAACAATAATCAATAGCATGGTGGCATCCATATTTTTAATTTTTGCCAGGATGACTGGAAATGTTTTTTATTTAATATTGTACAGAAGTTAATAATGGATGATATGCATAAATATGCTCATCTGAGAATTATATTTAGCTTGTACATGAATTTCAACATAATCAAGAAGCTTAGCTTTGCAAAACACATGATTTCTCTAAGAATGTTGCATAAAAAATGTCTCACTCTTCTGAAACACCATCTTGGAGGGGCTGGGACATAAGACAAGCATGGAAGTACTCAAGAAAAAATTACTTAGTATGGTGATCTTCCTTTTTCTTATTTGCCCATATCAATTTTTACTACAAAGTTTATATTTTTTATGTCCCATACATTTCTTGTGTTTTTAATCATCAAAGTAAAAAAAAAAATGAAAAGTAGAACATGTAAATGAATTTGGGATTAAGATAAGAGCCTTTAATGGATTACACATAAACAGAGCTCATAGAATGTGTCCATCCAAGGTCTATCAAAGGTCTGTCAACTTTTGGGAATGATTAGCACATTGCCTGCATATTTAAATATTAAACAGCACTGACAATTTAATGTTTAAGCTTAAAAACACCCTTCAGGGTTGGTGGGAAAGTGAGAGACAATAAAGATAAATGGAAGACTACATAAAGCATGACTACACACAGTACAAAATGGACGTAATATAAATGAACTTACTTTTTAAGAGAAATGATGTCACACACACATGCACACACACAACTCACACAAAAGGCTTCTGGTAAAAGACAAAGACCTGGAATCAGTAGCTCATAGACAAATGTATGACTACTAATTGTGCAAACTTCCGGAAGTTTTCACACCAAGTTAACTTTTGAAAACTGTAGGGTAAAGCTAATTATTTGTCTTTATCTTTTAGAATATTTATACACACACACACATAGAGAGAGAAATACACATATATAGGTACATACGCATTTATATATAGCTAATGTATACCTTTTTATCCTAGATATCCCGCTTAGATACTAAGATTTCTTAGTCTTCAGTTGTACCCTAAATTTCATTCCTGAGCTAAGCTATATGGCTGAGCATGAAAGACTGGGTTTATAATAGGGAACCTGACAGAACTTTAATTATCCTGGTATTATTTGAGTGCTACTGTAGTTAATTCTCTCATATACTGATAACAAAAGCAACAACAACTTGACACCTGCAGCTAACACGTTTTTATTAACTCCTACAATTTTGATATTTCATTATAGATTTTGACACCTTATTTTGCCTGACTCCTTTTCTGTACTCAGTCCTGGTTTATTTCAATACATTGGAAGGAATATTTTCTATTTGATCTATATTACTCCTTCTTCCTTTCTTCCCCCATAAGAATGCAATGTTTTTAGTTAGCTCAGTGTATTGTGTTTTTACTCAGCAAGTGATATCTTCAGATGGGATACTCATATTGATCCAATTGGTTGTTTATGTCACATGATTACAATTTGGAAACTTTTGAGATAACTAACTATCTCTGACCTTTTCCAATAATGGCATCATTTCTAACTTTTTAAATAGTGAATCCTTAAACTAATCAAAATACTAATAAATACAAAATATTGACTACAACTCTTAAAAAACTCTTTCAAAGTAGTTTCAAACTTATAAATTTAAAGTCCCTGCTATGTCTGTACCACAATCTGAGCCACTGATAAGGACAGTCATGTCACACTTTAATAAACATGGACCTAGTGCAAATTTGACTTGTTAAAAATAGGAGCAAGAGTTCACGTAAACTTAGGCAATGATTTAGAAGGCACCATTTGATATGGGCCACAAATAACTATTTTTGGTTTAGTTATGGAAGCTATGGGGGCTTCGCAGGAGGCAAAGTGATAAAGAATCTGCCTACTAATGTAGGAGCCACAGGAGATGCAGGTTCAATCCCTGGATCCAGAAGATTCACTAGAAGAGGAAACGGCAAGACAATTCAGTATTCTTGCCTGGGAAATGCCATGGACAGAGAAGTCTGGTGGGCTACAGTCCATGGGGTCTCAAAGAGCTGGACAGGGCTGAGTGAACACACACACACGTGAAAGTTACACATATGAAGATGTCCACATATATGCATATTTAAAGATCCCTACCTCATTCACAATTATATATTAACTCATTAACCCTCACAGCTCTGACATACCATTTCATCATTCAGTCTAGTTTCTTGTTATTCCCAGAAGAGCGCCTCATTTCCAAGCCTTAATGCAATGCTTACAGCCTGCAATCTGGTCCTTCCTCTCTATCTGGTCCATTTCCAAATGTCTGCCCAGCCAAACTCATCCAAAGGTCGTGTTTGAATTCCTTTCCTTTGCTAACTGTGTTTAATTTACTTGGTGAGGAAAAGCAAAGAGTAAGTAACAGATTTATTAAGATCAACTGTGCAAAACTCAAATGCCTCCTATTCTAAAACACCTTTCTTACCTCAATAAAGAAAGTGGAATTTTCCTGCTTTGTTATTCATTTCACTGAGACAACCTACTAAATCTATGCTCCTGGAATTTTTATCATGGCTTCATCAGGGAGCAGCTGTGGAATCCTGAACATGTTGCTTTACTCATTTCGTCTCAGCTTCTTCCTCATAAATTTGGATTTTGACCACTTTGCAGGTTTATAACCCCTTACCTAATTCTGAAATCCAAAGTGAAAGCAAAAGTGTTAGTTGCTCAGTAGTGTCCGACTCTTTGTGACCCCATGGACTTTAGTGTGCCAGACTCTTCTGTCCATAGGATTCTCCAGTCAAGAATACTGGACTGGATTGCCATTCCCTTCTCCAGGGAATCTTTCCAACCCAGAGATTGAACCCATGTCTCCTATGTGTCCTGCACTGGCGGGCAGGTTCTTTACAACCTGGGGAACGCCTGAAATGCAAAGCTCTTAGATAAATGATAGCTTAAAGGAACAAAAGAAATTAACAAAAAGGTTAACTCAGATGGGTGCAAATTCAAGGTGACCTAAGCTCTTTCAGACGGAGAAGGCCATGGCACCACACTCCAGCACTCTTGCCTGGAAAATCCCATGGACGGAGGAGCCTGGTAGGCTGCAGTCCATGGGATCACTAAGGGTTGGACACGACTGTGCAACTTCACCTTCACTTTCACTTTTCACTTTTGTGCATTGGAGAAGGAAATGGCAACCCACTCCAGTATTCTTGCCTGGAGAATCCCAGGGATGGGGGAACCTGGTGGGCTGCCGTCTATGGGGTCGCACAGAGTCGGACACGACTAACGTGACTTAGCAGCAGCAGCAGCAGCAAGATCTTTCAGAAGCAAAATCTGACCTAAACTGACCTTATAAACTTTATCATTCTTAGAATATGCGTGTTTTACTGCAGAAGTATTTTAGTGCAGTTTGCTCTTCCAGATCCCCCAGACATGCTTAAAAACTATTTTTGCATCATCAGTTCAGTTGAGTCACTCGGTCGTGTCCGACTCTTTGTGACCCCATGAATCACAGCACGCCAGGCCTCGCTGTTCATCACAAAGTCCTGGAGTTTACTCAAACTCATGCCCATCGAGTCAGTGATACAATCCAGCCATCTCATCCTCTGTCATCCCCTTCTCCTCCTGCCCCCAATCCCTCCCAGCATCAGGGTCTTTTCCAATGAGTCAACTCTTCACATGAGGTGGCCAAAGTATTGGAGTTTCAGCTTCAGCATCAGTCAGTCCTTCCAATGAACACCTAGGATGATCTCCTTCAGGATGGACTGGTTGGATCTCCTTGCAGTCCAAGGGACTCTCAAGAGTCTTCTCCAACACCACAGGTCAAAAGCATTCAATCCTTCTCTGCTGAGCTTTCTATATAGTCCAACTCTAACATCCATACATGACTACTAGAAAAAAACATAGCCTTGACTAGCCATACCTTTGCTGGCAAAGTAATGTCTTCGCTTTTTAATATGCTGTCAAGGTTGGTCATAATTTTCCCTCTAGGGAGCAAGTGTCTTTTAATTGCATAGCTGCAGTCACCATCTGCAGTGATTTTGGAGCCCAAAAAATACACTCAGCCACTGTTTCCCCATCTATTTGCCATGAAGTGATGGGACCGGATACCACGATCTTAATTTTCTGAATGTTGAGCTTTAAACCAACTTTTTCCACTCTCTTCTTTCACTTTCATCAAGAGGTTCTTTAGTTCTTCTTCACTTTCTGCCCTAAGGGTGGTGTCATCTGCATATCTGAGGTTATTGATATTTCTCCCGGCAATCTTGACTCCAGCTTGTGCTTCCTCCAGCCCAGCGTTTCTTATGATGTACTCTGCATATAAGTTAAATAAGCAGGGTGACAATATACAGCCTTGACACATTCCTTTTCCTATTTGGAAATAGTCTGTTCTTCCATGTGTAGTTCTAACAGTTGCTTCCTGACTTGCCTACAGATTTCTCAAGAGGCAGATCAGGTGGTCTGGTATTCCTATCTCTTTCAGAATTTTCCACAATTTATTGTGATCCACACAGTCAAAGGCTTTGGCATAGTCAATAAAGCAAAAATAGATGTTTTTATGGAACTCTCTTGCTTTTTTGATGATTCAGCAGATGTTGGCAATTTGGTCTCTGGTCCCTCTGCCTTTTCTAAAACCAGCTTGAACATCTGGAAGTCCAGGGTTCACATATTGCTGAAGCCTGGCTTGCAGAATTTTAAGCATTGCTGTACTAGCATGTGAGATGAGTGCAATTGTGTGGTAGTTTGATTATTCTTTGGCATTGCCTTTCTTTGAGATTGGAATGAAAACTGACCTTTTCCAGTCCCGTGGCCATTACTGAGTTTTCCATATTTGCTGGCATATTGAGTCCAGCATTTTCACAGCATCACCTTTTATGATATGAAGTAGCTCAACTGGAATTTCATCACCTCCACTAGCTTTGTTTGCAGTGATGCTTCGTAAGGCCCACTTAACTTCACATTCCAGGATGGCTGGCTCTAGGTGAGTGATCACACCATCATGATTATCTGGGTCATAAAGATCTTTTTTGTACAGTTCTTCTGTGTATTCTTGCCACCTTTTCTTAGTATTTTTTGTTTCAGTTAGGTCTATCCCATTTCTGTCCTTTTGAGACCATCTTTGCATGAAACGTTCCCTTGGTATCTGCAGTTATCTTGAAGAGATTTCTAGTTTTTCCCATTCTGTTAGTTTCCTCTCTTTCTTTGCACTGATCACTGAAGAAGGCTTCCTTATGTCTCCTTGCTATTCTTTGGAACTCTGCATTCAAATGGGTATATCTTTCCTTTTCTCCTTTGCTTTTCACTTCTCTCCTTTTCACTGCTTAAGCTGCATGAAGAATACTACAGACTGTGTGGCCTTGGAGAAGGGAATGGCAACCCACTCCAGTATTCTTGCCTAGAGAATCCTGTGGACAGAGGCGCCTGGTGGGCTGCTGTCCATCGAGTCACACAGGGTCGGACACGGCTGAAGCGAGCATGCATGCGTGTGTGGCCTTGAGAAAAAAATTTTACTTTATGCAAGTTCTAAAGGGTGGAAGTTTCAAGATCAAGATGCCTTCAGGATTAGTTTTGGGAGAGAGGGGGCTCTGTTCCTGGTTTGTAGACAACTACCTTCTCGTTGTGCCTTCACTTGCCTTCTCTGTGTGCACAAAAAGAGAAGGATTTCTGTTGCCTCTTCCTCTGTTTATAAGGACACTAATCCTACTGGGTTAAATTTCCATCCTCAAGACCTTGACGAACTCTTAGTATCTCAAAATTGACGGTTAGAACTTCAACATAACAATTTGGAGGGGAAGCAATTTAGTCCACAACATCAGGAAAAAATCCCTTGAAGGAAATTGGTGATTTCTTAAAGGCATTTTTTTCTCTCCCATAAAGAATCTTATTTTATTCAGAAATTTCCTCCCTCTTTTATGATGCATATATGCGCTAACAAAATCTGATCCCATTTTAAATTTCAGGGTTTGACCAGATTGACTTTAGATAAAATAGCAATATAATTATCTAAACTGTGACAATTTTAAGGTTGAAAGAGGGTGCATTTAAGTATGATGGATAACAACACTTTGGGGAAAACTGGGCCATAAGGTCACCTTTTGTCGTGTTTGGTTCAGGAAGTTGACTATGGTCTAATTTGTGATGGGGTGTTTGTAGAGGTACTTGCTGGGTTTTAAGAAAATCCTTTCTCTTTATCCAACTTTGGGCAGATTCTTCTGTCATGTAAAACTTTTAGTAGCTGCTATTATTTTGTTACCAAGAAAAGGAATGTCCTTGGGTTACTCACCAAAAATAGGAGGACCATTATCAAGCCAAAAGGTATAATCTCTATAACTGGACACTGTGGCATGGGGATATCCCACCTTAACTTAGAGTCATTACTATCACTGCTGTTTTGGTTAAGACCACAGAGAAAATCATTATGGGATCCCCTCTGACCATTTTTGTACCTCATGCAGTAGAAACTCTCCTAAACTTTCATCACACTCAACATTTCTCAGCCAGGAGCCTGACTGTCTATGAATTACTTCCGTTAACTAATCCTCACATATTTTTTTTTTACATTCTACTTTTCTCCTCTCCAACATTCTCCATCACCTACAAAGTCCTTTGTGACTGCTTAACACTGAAACACTGACTCCGTGTGATGATATACAGAAAATTCCATTGGGTAAGGTGACGTCTCATGGTTCGCTGATGGTTCATATTTAAAAGGTGACAGAGGCAAACACTGTGCAGAGTATGCTATTATGATTCCTTTTGATGTTGAGGCCATAACTTTACCTTTGGCGACTTCAGCCCAAGGGCTAAATTATACATTTCACAGGGGTTTGCACTTTAGCCAAGTACTAAGCTGCCAATATAGCTACTGATAGTAGGTAGGCTTTCAAAGCACTTCATGATTTTAGAATGTTGGGGAAGAAATGTTGGCTTCATTACTTTCAGCTGAAATAAAATTTAAAATGACCTCTCTATTCAGGAATCGTTTGAGGCCATACTTTAACCTGTTGCTTTAACTACCTTAAGATTCTGAGTCATTCTAAACCTGAGTCTCTGGACACTATGTGAAATCATCTGGATGACATTTTCACAAAGAATGTTGCCCTTAAAGGAATCAATAGGAGCCAGACCCTTGTCATAGTCCAAAGGGATATTTCCCCCAATAATAACTTAGAAAAACTGGCTAGCAAGCTCCAACAATAGGCCTCAGAAAAGGAAAAATGGGATTGGGAATTCATCAATTATTGGTTTGATGAAAAAAAAATTAGCATTAGTTTGGACAAAATAGCATTTAGAGTCTTCCTGGAGACTCTAAAATTCCCACTGATTACTACTGTGCCTGCTTTAAACTGTTGGTCTACTGACAAAATGATCACCTTTATTAATCAGTATTGGTGGGGAAACATTAACAAAGCCACAAAATGTGCTTATCTTACTTGTGCCACTTGTCCAGATACAACCCAAGGAGTCTTCTGTAGTTTTCTCAGACATTTTAAAACTCCTAATGGATCATTCGATACTGAAACTCCAATACTTTGGCCACCTGATGCGAAGAGCTGAATCATTTGAAAAGACCCTAATGCTGAGAAAGATTGAGGGCAGGAGGAGAAGGGGATGACAGAGGATGAGATGGTTGGATGGCATCACTGACTCGATGGACATGGGTTTGGGTGGACTCCAGGAGTTAGTGATGACAGGGAGGTCTGGCGTGCTGTGGTTCATGGGGTTGCAAAGAGTCAAACATGACTGAGTGACTGAACTGAACTGAATGGATCATTCAAGTTCTGGCAAATTGATTTCACATAACTTCTTCTGTCTAGTGGATATAGATATGTTTTAGTTATGATCTGTATGTTTTCACACTGGACTAAAGCCTTCCCTGGAAGACAAGCTATTGCTTCTTCTGTGACTAAAGCCTTTGTGGAACAGATTATCCTTTACCTGGGAAAGTTCTCAATGAACATCAAAGTGATCTAGGAATCCACTTTACAAGTGTTTTGACAAGTCTGTGATGTTTGTCTGGTTTTATACACTTTCACTTACCACCTCAATTCTCTGGTTTAGTCAAACACCCTAAAAGAGTTATTAAGACTCAATTGGAAAAAAAAAAAGACTCACTTGGTGAAAATTGTAGAAGCCTCCCAGACACCTTGTCCAACAGCATTGCCATTGATCCTTCTAAATCTTAGAACTATCCCTTTTGGAACTCATAAATTCTCACCCTTCATAGCTGTGGGATGCCCAGTGCACTTGGCTCCGGCTTCTTTTGACACACAGTAGATAAAAGGAGAAGTGTTCCAATATTGCAAAGGCCTAGTTATACCCATTAAAAATATCTGTGCTTTTGTAGATCAATCTTGTCATCATGACTCTTGGAAGACAAAGATCTTAAGCATCACACCTTATAATCTCGATATTTCATCTCTCGGAAAAGACATCCCCTGAACAACCCTCCTCAACCTCACTGAAAAGGCCCCATTCAGGTACTTTTAAACCTTGCTCTGCCAAGTCCCAAAGAATAAACTCTTGGATTCTCATGACATGCCTGAGGAAGTGTGGAGCCATGACTGGACCTACATAACATATGATGATCTGAAAGCAAATATTTTCAAGAAATGAGACAGATGATATCTGATGAGACAGCTTTCTCAAGATATCCAGACTAGGCCTATTGGGAGTCTGTTACAAAACCTTTGACGATGACATAATTCTTCAGATGATCTCCAGTGTCTATGATCTTGATAATATATGGACTTTAGACAAAATGTGCCTAAGAGTTCTTCCTTGTAACCTTCCTTCTTACCAGAATTTGACCTTAAAATGTTTCCAATTGGTGCTTTCCCTTTAGCATGGGACTTTTTACCTAAGAAAGTTCCTTCCTGGTATCATGGGACAAAAGGACTCAAACTAGAAAACATGACTCTTGATCAGAGATGCTTTCAGAGAAAGAGCTTAGTCAAAAGGGGGAAACATAAAATTAATAAACAGAAGCCTCAACCAAATTGAGGTGGGAGACCAGAAGGGGAAGCGCCTATGTCCTGTCACAATTGCAGAAACCAACAGGAAGAAGAAAGACTCCTCTTCTTCCCTGTCAAGGACTCAGTCAATGAAAAGCCATGTACACCCCAATTTTTTGTTTCCATTCTGTAAAAATGTTTTCTGTCCTTTGATCTATAGGAACTTGCACAAGGCATAACATTGTTGTTGACCCTGAATTGCAATTCTCTGTTGATCCTAAGTAAACCCATCTTCACTGAGGAAATATCTGGCTGCCCATTTATTTCAGGCTGATGATAGGAAGTATAAAAGATCACTTTAGAAAATACACCTAAAGCCACAGTCATCAAGACAGTATGGTACTGGCACAAAGACAGAAATATAGATCAATGGAACAGAATAGAAAGCCCAGAGATAAATCCACGAACCTATGGACACCTTATCTTTGACAAAGGAGGCAAGGATATACAATGGAAAAAAGACAACCTCTTTAACAAGTGGTGCTGGGAAAACTGGTCAACCACTTGTAAAAGAATGAAACTAGAACACTTTCTAACACCATACACAAAAATAAACTCAAAATGGATTAAAGATCTAAATGTAAGACCAGAAACTATAAAACTCCTAGAGGAGAACATAGGCAAAACTCTCTCCGACATAAATCAAAGCAAGATCCTCTATGACCCACCTCCCAGAATATTGGAAATAAAAGCAAAACTAAACAAATGGGACCTAATGAAACTTAAAAGCTTTTGCACTACAAAGGAAACTATAAGTAAGGTGAAAAGACAGCCCTCAGATTGGGAGAAAATAATAGCAAATGAAGAAACAGACAAAGGATTAATCTCAAAAATATACAAGCAACTCCTGAAGCTCAATTCCAGAAAAATAAATGACCCAATCAAAAAATGGGCCAAAGAACTAAACAGACATTTCTCCAAAGAAGACATACAGATGGCTAACAAACACATGAAAAGATGCTCAACATCACTCATTATTAGAGAAATGCAAATCAAAACCACAATGAGGTACCATTACACGCCAGTCAGGATGGCTGCTATCCAAAAGTCTACAAGCAATAAATGCTGGAGAGGATGTGGAGAAAAGGGAACCCTCTTACACTGTTGGTGGGAATGCAAACTAGTACAGCCGCTATGGAAAACAGTGTGGAGATTCCTTAAAAAACTGGACATAGAACTGCCATATGACCCAGCAATCCCACTTCTGGGCATACACACCGAGGAAACCAGATCTGAAAGAGACACGTGCACCCCAATGTTCATCGCAGCACTGTTTATAATAGCCAGGACATGGAAGCAACCTAGATGCCCATCAGCAGATGAATGGATAAGGAAGCTGTGGTACATATACACCATGGAATATTACTCAGCCATTAAAAAGAATTCATTTGAACCAGTCCTAATGAGATGGATGAAGCTGGAGCCCATTATACAGAGTGAAGTAAGCCAGAAAGATAAAGAACATTACAGCATACTGACACATGTATATGGAATTTAGAAAGGTGATAACGATAACCCTATATGCAGAACAGAAAAAGAGACACAGAAATACAGAACAGACTTTTGAACTCTGTGGGAGAATGTGAGGGTGGGATATTTCAAAAGAACAGCATGTATACTATCTATGGTGAAACAGATCACCAGCCCAGGAGGGATGCACGAGACAAGTGCTCCGGCCTGGTGCACTGGGAAGACCCGGAGGAATCGGGTGGAGAGGGAGGTGGGAGGGGGGATCGGGATTGGGAATACATGTAAATCCATGGCTGATTCATATCAATGTATGACAAAACCCACTGGAAAAAAATAATAATAATAATAAAAAAAAAATTAAAAAAAAAAATAAATAAAAAAATAAAAACTGGAAATAGAACTGCAAAAAAAAAAAAAAAAAAAAGAAAATACACCTAGCACTGAAATTGGTAACTCTTACAGAGATAGTTAACTGTCACTGCTTTCTGAGACTTAATTCATAAAAGACCACATAGACATAGTTAGAAGCACAGTGTTTTAGACTACTGACTATAGAACAGTTGAATGATAACATTCTGAATTCAACTTATAGTGATATACCCTATTCTCTCTAAGTAATTCTTAGTGGGAACAGACTACAAGCTAAAAAAAAAAAAAATCAGAGAATTTTAAAACCTTTGCCAGACACCATAGAGACAGATACACTTACTTATCTCTCAGCATAACACCTATTTCTTTCTTTTTAATTGATGACTCTCCCATCTAGAGTTTAAACTCAGCACAGATCCAGAGCTTCCATTTCACAATTTTCCTTGCAGTTAGGAGCAGTCTCATAAAGGAATTCAGGCCAGCTGCTGGTGGACAGAAATGACATGTTCACTTTCAAGCCTTGACTTTAAAATATCATGTATGAGTACAATACTGTGATTTATAGTAAAAAATATGTATTTGATCTTTGTCCCCATTTAGGCACAGAGTTCCTAAAACACTTAGAATTTCCTAAGTGAGGAGAGCAATCAAAATGTCTCTTGCTATATTAATGAGATGACTTTGGACCCCACACTCAAGGAAGGGGGCTGGTTGGCAGGAAAACCGACCAAGGGTTTGGCTGTGCGCTCAGTTGCTTAATCGTGTCTGACTCTTTGTGACCCCATGGACTAAAACCCGCCAGGCTCCTCTGTCCATGGCATTTTTCAGACAAGAATACTGTGTTAGATCTCTATTTCCTACTCCATGGGATCTTCCCAACACAGGGATCAAAGCTGCATTTCCTGAGTCTCCTGCACTGGCAGGCAGATTCTTTAATACTCTGCCACCTGGTAAGCCCTGGTGATCAGAGGGTTGGACTTTCAGTTCTATCCTCCTGACCTCTAGTGACAAAAGAGAGGCTGGAGGCTGAATCAATTCCAGTGACTGATGATTCAACCAATCATGCCTGTGTAATGAAGCCTGCGTAAAAACCCAAAAGGATGGGGTTTAGAGAGCTTCTGGGTTGATAAACACATGGATGTTCTGGGAGAGTACCCTGTTTGGAGACAGTGTGGAGGCTCCTCATCCTTCTTTTGCTTGTGCGTCTCTTCCATGTGGCTGTTATGAGTTCTATCCTTTTATAATAAACCAGTAACACAGTAAGTGAAATGTTTCCCTCAGTTCTATGAGGTGCTCTAGCAAGTTAATCACACCCATGAATGCTGCTGCTGCTGCTGCTAAGTCGCTTCAGTCGTGTCCGACTCTGTGCGACCCCATAGACGGCAGCCCACCAGGCTCCGTCCTCCCTGGGATTCTCCAGGCAAGAACACTGGAGTGGGTTGCCATTTCCTTCTCCAATGCACAAAAGTGAAAAGTGAAAGTGAAGTCGCTCAATCGTGTCCGACTCAGAGATCCCATGGACCGCAGCCTACCAGGCTCCTCCGTCCACGAGATTTTCCAGGCAAGATGACTGGAGTGGGGTGCCATCGCCTTCTCCGGACTCATGAATGAGGCTATAGAAATCTGCGGTCTATATCCAGTAGGTCAGAAGCACAGCTGACATCCTGGATTTATGATTGTTTCTGAGGTGGGTATGGGCAGTCCCATGGGACTGAGTCTTTAACTTGTGAGATCTGACGCTATTATCAGGTAGCCAGAAGGAGGATTAAGTTGAATCGCGAAATGTTCAGCTGGTATCTGAGAGTTGCTTGGTTGGGTAGGGGGAGAAGAAAAAAATAGTCATTGAAAACGGGCACAGAATATTAAAGAGGTAAACCATTATCTCTTTTCCTTACTGTGGACTGGCATGAGAACCTGATTGGATTCATTCTAAGTGATACAGAAGAGGACCATGGTCTACGTAATGAAGGAACAACAAGCTGAACTCCCCTTTGTGGAGCAGTGCTGAAGTATGAACCATTTTTTTTAATCAACAACTAGAATTTTTTTTTTTTTGACTGGACTAACATTCAGTCTATCTTATATACTCAGTAATATTCATTGGCATTTTAGCACAAATATCCAAATGTTTGCCTATGATAAACAAATCATGCCTTTACTCCTATGCTTTAATTTTGTAAGTCCAACATAGGATAAAACATGGTCTTAATTCCCAAAATGAGGCCCAAGGAGACACACACAAACATATGGAAAGAATATAACAAATTAACTATTTTCATTTGCGTAGAGGGATCTTACTTCACTGGATACATCAAGTAATGATTTCTCTTCTTAGTCTACCTGTAAGACTTTACTCTCGGCAGTCATGAGGCACAGGGCACTAGGAGAGATCTCCTTTACAATGGGGTTTTTGAAGATCTGATTGGTACATTAATTTACAGGATAGGCTTTCTGAAATTCAAATTGTAATATAAGTTTTGGAAAGCATTTTAACCTTCTTGAGGCATCAGAAAATAAGTGCTTATGAGAACCAAAAGCTTGGCCCCTTCAGAGGTGCTATATCAACCATCCTATTCATATTCATTCTCTTCATTTTCCTGTTCACATGAAATTTGAAGGGAACAAAATCTTCAATTACTGATGCACAACAGTGATATATGCATGCACGCAGCGAGCCACACTTAAAAACTAGAATCTCAATATCTACACTGAGTTAAAAAAAGCATTGGATTGCAAAGGGAAAATTTTTCTGTTTCATTAATTTTACAGTGAATAGCAATTCCTCACATATTTCATCCAAGTGAATAAATTTGTTCATTAGTCCCCAAATAATAATTCTTATAATGCTTATCCAGGAAAGTACTCAATTTTTATGTGCAGTCATGGTGCATTTAAAAAATTTATTTAACATTTTAAAAATGAGTTTCAACCATATCACTGATATCTTCTGTCTCTTGGAGGCCATACAAAAACTAAGAACATGCTAGGTAACCTGATTTAACAAAAACAAGTGAATATTCAGTTTAGAATAAATATATGCATATGTGGTTTTATACACAAACACATATGCATGCATATATTAATATATGTATATGAATGCAACTATATATGGATATGTATTTATATAAATGTATGTTTTACCTATGCAACTGATAGTATACAGTTATCTATCTATACATATAGAAATAGAAATAAGTATCTATCTACATGTACACCTGTTAAATATTATCAGTTGCATGGGCAGTGCAAAAACATTCATAACAGAAAAAAGTATTATTATTAATCCTAAAATTCTAAGCTTCTTCAAAATGTCAAATATTGTGATAGGCTACTAGTGTTCCTGATATAAAATAAATAACTTTCATCTTCAATGAGTTTATTTTAATTTTAGAGGGCATTTGATTTTAATTCAGAAGTTTAAAACATGTTTATAACTCAGTGTAATAACTGTTATCATAGTAACAAATCCTGGACATTAGGAAGTTTTCAGTAAGAGGCACTTAACCAGGTCTCATGTGGGAGAAAGAAAAGGTCAGATTTTTAAAGTGGATAAGTTTGAGATTGTCTTGAATTGCAAACAGGAGAGAGAGAAATACAAACCCTAGCTATTTCAACCTATTAAAGAAACATCTGTGCAGAAGACAGAGCAAAGATGTGTTCCATGTAGATTAACATGCGCATTGAAAACTATGTAAATAAGGCCATGGTCATTTAAGGGACCAGATGTCCCTACTCAATACCCAGGATCCCTCAATTTCCATCCTTACAACAAGTTTTGATCATACAAAAAGTCATCATAATTAAGAAGACATTTTTGCATCTAAAAAAAATGGAAAAAAAATCACTTTAAGCTGATTTGGTAGGGAACGGGGGTGTGGAGAATGGGATAAAGTTTTTGTCATCTTGCTTATTTAACTTATATGCAGAGTACATCATGAGAAACTCTGGGCTGGAAGAAGCACAAACTGGAATCAAGATTGCAGGGAGAAATATCAATAACCTCAGATATTCAGATGACACCACCCTTATGGCAGAATGTGAAGAGAAACTAAAAAGCCTCTTGATGAAAGTGAAAGAGGAGAGTGGAAAAGTTGGCTTAAAGCTTAACATTCAGAAAACTAAGACATTGGCATCTGGTCCCATCACCTCATGGGAAATAGATGGGGAGACAGTGGAAACAGTGTCAGACTTTATTTTTTGGGGCTCCAAAATCACTGCAGATGGTGATCGTAGCCATGAAGTTAAAAGATGCTTACTCCTTGGAAGGAAAGTTATGACCAACCTAGATAGCATATTAAAAAGCAGAGACATTACTTTGCCAACAAAGGTCCGTCTGGTCAAGGCTATGAGTTTTCCAGTGGTGATGTATGGATGTGAGAGTTGGACTGTGAAGAAAGCTGAGTGCCGAAAAATTGATGCTTTTGAACTATGGTGTTGGAGAAGACTCTTGAGAGTCCCTTGGATTGCAAGGAGATCCAACCAGTCCATCCTGAAGGAGATCAGTCCTGGGTGTTGATTGGAAGGACTAATGCTGAAGCTGAAACTCCAGTACTTTGGCCACCTCATGTGAAGATTTGACTCATTGAAAAAGACCCTGATGCTGGGAGGGATTGGGGGTGGGAGGAGAAGGGGACGACAGAGTATGAGGTGGCTGGAGGGCATCACCAACTCTATGGGCATGAGTTTGAGTAAACTCCAGGAGTTGGTGAAGGACAAGGAGGCCTGGAGTGCTGCAATTCATGGGGTCGCAAAGAGTCAGACACGACTGAGTGAATGAACTGAACTGAACTGAATATTCTCAAAAAATATTTTACTTGTTCATTGTATCATAATTATAGTAGTGCCTGTATAAAGAGATAGATATGTCTTTTATTTTGAAGAGAAGATGCTAGACTCCAAGAGAAGAAATACATGCATATGTGCTTTTATATACAAATATATATGCATGCATACATTAATATATGTATATTAGCATAACTATATATGGATATGTATTATATATAATTTATATATGTTAGTAAAATTAGCATTTTTAACATTTTCCTATGAATTTTGTTTTCTTTTCTTCTTCACTTCCTAGTGTATAAAACATAGAGACATGACTTAGTAAACATTTATGCTGAGAGTACTTAATATTCACTGAAGTTCACTACAAACTATGAATACAATTTCCACTTTAAATTGCAAAGTACTTTTCTTAAGTAATGATTTTCCACAAGTCTGTTTTCCCATTCATAAATTTTGCTTTCAATTGCACTCCAGGGAATAGCCCCTTCACCCTAAAAATTTGGTTGCCCTTAAACAGAATCTAAGTTTTATATTTATGGATTGAATGTCATATGGCAGAGTACTATAACTAAAACGAGCAGTTTTCAATTTAATTGCTCATATTTGTAAATATTATTTGTCTTGCAATTTAACCCACATGTAGCAAATTGCCTTTTAATGATCTACCTTACTACAAACAGGTGTAGTGTGCAGAGTTAGAGAGATTTTAATAGCTTCGCCTGTGGCATCTTTCCACAAAAAATGAATTGCACTGCTGTCAAATGTTTTTAAGTTACACATTGCAGGTATCTAGATTCTCTATGAACCTAAACATTTAAACATAAGAGTCATATGCAAAACATTATTACCTCTATTAAAGCAACAATCGATGCTATGCCTAAAAATAAAATGATTTTGAGTTTAATGTCAAAATAAGATCATATGCAGGGCATATTCTTTGGGGAAGGTGAGTGTCCAGGCTGCTTGGTCACCCTAGGCATATTCTTTGTTGTTCTTTAGTCCCTAAGTCATGTCCGACTCTATGCAGCCCCATGGACTATAGTCCGCCAGGCTCCTCTGTCCGTGGTATTTCCCAGGCAAGCATACTGAAGTGGCTTGCCATTTCCTTCTCTAGGGGATATTCCGAACCCAGGGATCAAAACTTTGTCTCCCGCATTGGCAGGCAGATTCTTTACCACTGAGCCACCAGGGAAGCCCCAGGCACGTTCTACCACTTTTACATTTTTTGAATTAATTTCTGTAAGGAGCAATGCTTGACTATCAGTTGATTACTCTGAACAATAAGGAGAGGCAGTAACATAGTAATATAGTCATCCCAAAAGTCTCGGTGCAGATTTAAGCTTTGATGACTTCAAGGAATAAACAACATAATCCTAAAAAAACAAAGATTGGTATTTAAATGTTTTTGAATATTCATTTAGTTTTGTTAATTTTAATAACAATATTCTATATTATTATTGTTTTGTTTGTGGCCCTCAGATTTGAGGATAGTGACATTGACCAAAATATACAAAATTTTATAAAGCACTTCTATTTCAAAATCCAAAACTTTCTGTTTTTATCTTTCACAACCTATAAACCTAGTGAAAGTCACCCAGTCATGTCCTACTGTTTGCGGCCCCATGGACTATACAGTCCATGGAATTTTCCAAGCCAGAATACTGGAGTGAGTAGCCTTTCCCTTCTCCAGGGCATATTCCTAACCTAAGGATTGAACCCAGCTCTTCCGCATGGCAGATTCTTTACCAGCTGAGCCACAAGGGAAGCCAGATTATTTGTAGACTTGGACCTTAATTCTGCTACTACATGTGGAAATTTGGAGAAAATACCAGTTATCTCTAATGGAAAAAAAAAAAAAAAAACTAGCAATACTGCCTTGCAGGGTTTCTATGAAAATTTATAAAAATCTATATGCAATTTCTACAATGAGGTCTGAAACTTGGTAGATGCTACTTAATTCTAGGCACTATAATTACTTTTGCAAATTATTCATTTGGTTTTCTTTTATTTGAAACACAATAGATGAATAAGAGCATGTGAGGAGATGGTAACATGTAAGTGAAACCCACAATGAAAAGTATTGTTCAATAACATGACACTTCTAGTTATAGACCACACTAAGTTTTCTTAAGAATAGCCCATCTTTTGATAAGCAAAATACTGCTGAGGGAATCAGTTTAATTTCCAATGCTCTTCTCACTGCAACTGAATATAGTACAGAAAGGTGGTTTAAATCCTGGTTTGTGAGAGCAGGCAAACTGAATTGCATATTTTCATGTAACACTGAATAACTATGTGTTTATGGACAAATGTCTTAGTTCACATCACCAAATCTCAGTTTCCTCATCTGTAGCATATGGGCACTTCAAACCTAACCTCAAACCTGCATGCCATCCAGACCTTTGTAATTCGGAAAAAATCATCTCAGTGAATCTAAACCACATTCAGTGTGAAGTCCAAGGCCCTTCCCAGGGTTTCCAAATATTTCCAGAATCTGATTTGACTTGTATCTTTCTGTTCCAAAGAGAATTTTTTTTTTTTTTTTTTTTTTTTTGCCACCAGAACATTAACACTCAGAAAGTGTGGACTTTTTCTGTTCTATTCGCTGTTGTATTCCAGTGTCACCAACTCTGTAAATCAATGATGCAATTTTTGTTGCATGATTTAATTAACAGACTAACTCTTAATAAACTCCATGATTTTCAAAATAAAAATAATCATTACAGAGATTCTCAACTTTTAACCATATAACTGGCAAAGGATATAAGATCACATCATCTTCTTCCTATCACCAGAGAGTCAGCAGCTCAGAGATTTATTTTCTCACTGTTGTGGTTTGTCCTCCCACCTCTTAGAAGACTGGAGAAGGAAATAGCTACCCATTCAAGTATTCTTGCCTGGAAAATTTCATGGACAGAGGAGCTTGACAGGCTACAAAGTCCATTCAGTTACAGAGAGTCAGACATGATTGAGCACACACACACACACATATGCCCTTAGAATGCAAGAACATGTGCAGTATATTTTAGAATAAAAAAAATTCTGTCTTCCTTTAGATTGTTGCATAAAAAATGTGTATGAGTTGGGGGAATATTTTCTATAAAATGGTAAACACGTTGCTTGGATATACAGAAAATTCTCAATAAAATTATTTCCCATAAAACAGATGGAGTTATGTAAATAAGAAACTTTTTGTTGTGTAGAAATATAAGAATTTAAGCCAGGCTTCAACAGTATGAGAAACGTGAACTTCCAGATGTTCAAGCTGGATTTAGAAGAGACAGAGGAACCAGAGATTAAGTTGCCAACATCTGCTGGATCATCAAAAAAGCAAGAAAGTTCCAGAAAAACATATGCTTCTGTTTTATTGACTACGCCTAAGCCTTTGACTGTGTGGATCACAAAAAACTCTGGGAAATTCTTCAAGAGATGGAAATACCAGACCACCTTACCTGTCTCTTGAGAAATCTGAATGCAGGTCAAGAAGCAACAGTTAGAACTGGACATGGAACAACAGACTGGTTCCAAATTGGGAAAGGAGTATGTCAAGGCTGTATATTGTCACCCTGCTTATTTAAGTTACAAGCAGATTACATCATGAGAAATGCTGGACTGGATGAAACACAAGCTGGAATCAAGATTGCTGGGGGAAATATCAATCAGCTCAGTTCAGGTCGGTCACTCAGTCGTGTCTGACTCTTTGTGACCCCATAAACCATAGCACACCAGCCCTCCCTGTCCATCACCAACTCCCGGAGTTTACCCAAACCAATGTCCATTGAGTTGGTTATGCCATATAACCACCTCATCCTCTGTCGACCCTTCTCCTCCTGCCTTCAATCTTTCCCAACATCAGGGTCTTTAAATGAGTCAGGTTTTCGCATCAGGTGGCCAAAATACTGGGGTTTAAGCTTCAACATTAGTCCTTCCAATGAACACCCAGGACTGATTTCCTTTAGGATGGACTGGCTGGATCTCCTTGCAGTCCAAGGGATCTCAAGAGTCTTCTCCAACACCATAGTTCAAAAGCATCAATTCTTCAGTGCTCAGCTTTCTCTATACTCCAACTCTCATATTCATACATGACTACTGGAAAAACCATAGCCTTGACTAGCTGTACCTTTGTTGGCAAAGTAATGTCTCTGCTTTTTAATATGCTGTGTAGGTTGGTCATAACTTTCCTTCCAAGGAGTAAGCATCTTTTAATTTCATGGCTACAATCACCATCTGCAGTGATTTTGGAGCCCGAAAAGTAAAGTCAGCCACTGTTTCCACTATTTCCCCATCTATTTGCCATGAAGTGAGGGGACTGAATGACATGATCTTAGTTTTCTGAGTGTTGAGCTTTAAGCCAACTTTTTCACTCACCTCTTTCACTTTCATCAAGAGGCTCTTTAGTCCTTCTTCACTTTCTGCCATAAGGGTGGTGTCATCTGCACATCTGAGGTAATTGATACTTCTCCTGGCAATTTTGATTCCAGCTTGTGGTTCCTCCAGCCCAGAGTTTCTTATGATGTACTCTGCATATAAGTTAAATAAGCAGGGTGACAATATACAGCCTTGACATACTCCTTTCCCTATTTGGAAACAGTCTGTTATTCCATGTCCAGTTCTAACTATTGCTTCCTGACCTGCATACAGATTTCTCAAGAGGAGAGGCAGGTCAGGTTGTCTGGTATTCCCATCACTTTAAGAAGTTCCCACAGTTTCTTGTGATCCACACAGTCAAAGGCTTTGGCATAGTCAATAAAGCAGAAACAGATGTTTTTCTGGAACTCTCTTGAAACCTCAGATATAGGCTATGGTTTTTCCAGTAGTCATGTATGGATGTGAGAGTTGGAGTATAAAGAGAGCTGAGTGCTGAATGATTGATGTTTGTGTATTTGTTTTTTAATATTTTGCAAGCTTAGTTTTTTTCCCCCCATTTATTTTTATTTTTTGGAGGCTAATTACTTTACAATATTGTAGTGGTTTTTGCCATACACTGACATGAATCAGCCATGGATTTACATGTGTTCCCCATCCTGATCCCCCCTCCCGCCTCCCTCTCCCTCCCATCCCCCTGGGTCTTCCCAGTGCACCAGCCCCGAGCACTGGTCTCATACATCCAACCTGGGCTGGTGATCTCTTTCACCCTTGATAGTATACTTGTTTCAGTGCTGTTCTCTCTGAACATCCCACCCTCACCTTCTCCCACAGAGTCTAAAAGTCTGTTCTGTACACCTGCGTCTCTTTTTCTGTTTTGCATATAGGGTTATCATTACCATCTTTTAAAATTCCATATATTGCGTTAGTATACTGTATTGGTCTTTATCTTTCTGGCTTACTTCACTCTGTATAAGGGGCTCCAGTTTCATCCATCTCATTAGAACTGATTTAAATGAACTCTTTTTAATGACTGAGTAATATTCCATAGTGTATATGTACCACAGCTTCCTTATCCATTCGTCTGCTAATGGGCATCTAGGTTGCTTCCATGTCCTGGCTATTACAAACAGCGCTGCGATGAACATTGGGGTACATGTGTCTCTTTCAGATCTGGTTTCCTTGGTGTGTACGCCCAGGAGTGGGCATATGGCAGTTCTATTTCCAGATTTTTAAGGAATCTCCACACTGTTCTCCATAGTGGTTGTACTAGTTTGCATTCCCACCAACAGTGTAAGAGGGTTCCCTTTTCTCCACACCCTCTCCAGCATTTATTGCTTGTAGACTTTTGGATAGCAGCCATTCTGACTGGCATGTAGTGGTACCTCATTGAGGTTTTGATTTGCATTTCTCTGATAATGAGTGATGTTGAGCATCTTTTCATGTGTTTGTTAGCCATCTGTATGTCTTCTTTAGAGGAATGTCTGTTTAGATCTTTGGCCCATTTTTTGATTGGGTCATTTATTTTTCTGGAATTGAGCTGCAGGAGTTGCTTGTATATTTTTGAGATTAATCTTTTGTTGCTTCGTTTGCTATTATTTTCTCCCATTCTAAAGACTGTTTTTTCACCTTGCTTATAGTTTCCTTTGTTGTGCAAAAGCTTTTAAGTTTCATTAGGTCCCATTTGTTTAGTTTTGCTTTTATTTCCAATATTCTGGGAGGTGGGTCATAGACGATCTGCTGTGATTTATGTTGGAGAGTGTTTTGCCTATGTTCTCCTCTAGGAGTTTTATAGTTTCTGGTCTTACATTTAGATCTTTAGTCCATTTTGAGTTTATTTTTGTGTATGGTGTTAGAAAGTGTCCTAGTTTCATTCTTTTACAAGTGGTTGGCCAGTTTTCCCAGCACCACTTGTTAAAGACGTTGTCTTTTTTCCATTGTATATCCTTGCCTCCTTTGTCGAAGATAAGGTGTCCATAGTTACATGGATTTATCTCTGGGCTTTCTATTTTGTTCCATTGATCTATATTTCTGTCTTTGTGCCAGTACCATACTGTCTTGATGACTGTGGCTTTGTAGTAGAGCCTGAAGTCAGGCAGGTTGATTCCTCCAGTTTTGACCATAGCAATCAGAGCAGAAAAAGAAATAAAAGGAATCCATATAGGAAAAGAAGAAGTGACACTCTCACTGTTTGCAAATGACATGATCCTCTACATAGAAAACCCTAAAGATTCTACCAGAAAATTACTACAGCTAATCAATGAATATAGTAAAGTTGCAGGATATAAAATTAACACACAGAAATCCCTTGCATTTCTATATGGTAACAATGAGAAAACAGAAAGAGAAATTAAGGAAACAATACCATTCATCATTGAAACAAAAAGAATAAAATACTTAGGAGTATATCTACCTAAAGAAACAATAGACCTATACATAGAAAACTATAGAACACTGATGAAAGAAATCAAAGAGGACACAATTAGATGGAGAAATAGAGCATGTTCATGGATAGGAAGAATCAATATTGAGAAAATGAGTATACTACGCAAAGCAATCTATAGATTCAATGCAATCTCTGTCAAGCTACCAACGGTACTTTTCACCGAACTAGAACAAATAATTTCACAATTTGTATGGAAATACAGAAAACCTCGAATAGCCAAAGCAGTCTTGAGAATTGATGCTTTTGAACTGTGGCCCTGTAGAAGACTCTTGAGAGTCCCTTGGACTTCAAGGAGATCCAACCAGTCCATCCTAAAGGAAATCAGTCCTGAATAATCACTGGAAGGACTGATGCTGAAGCTTAAACTTCAATATTTTGGCCACCTGATGTGAAGAACTGACTCATTTGAAAAGACCCTGAGGTTGGCAAAGATTGAAGGCCAGAGGAGCAGGGGACGACAGAGGATGAGATGATTGAATGGCATTACCGACTCAATCGACATGATTTTGAGTAAACTCTGGGAGTTAATGCTTGGCAGGAAGCCTGGTGTGTGCAGTCCATTTGGTGGCAAAGAGTTGGACATGACTGAGTGACTGGACTGAACTGACGGAGTTCAGGAGATTTGCTGACATTTTATAAATGAGGGAACTAAGAGTTAAGGAGATTTATGAACTTGCCAATAAACATACAGTTTGTAAGAAATAGAATCAAGACTGAAAATCAAGCTGAACTATTCTGTCAATGGCCAATGGCTATAAAAGTTGGTAAATGCTCACTCAATCTGGTGCTGATCATAACAAAGATGGAAAACCATTCCAGGATGCCAGTTTACTGGAACTAGAGAAGCATGGTTTGTTCAACTATTTCCTAGAACTCTTTTTGCTTTTGAGGGGGCAGAATAATATTGTGTTACTCTTTATAAAATATATTTAAACTATTAACATAAAATTTATGCTATCTCCTAACCCTGTACAATACATGTAGAAAGTTTCTCAACCTTTATTCTGTTTTCTCCCTTTTTTAAACATCAAAATCAAAGCTGAATATAGTTTTTGACATGAAGGAAATGTATTGCAATATAGAAAGATTGGACTGAGGTAAAAAAAAAAAAAAAAGATCCCCTCATCTCACATCATTTTAGGACAGATTTCTTTGGGACTGGGAAATTAGTGTTGTGGGGTCTGTTCAGTGCATTGTAGGCTTTTTTTGTGACAACCCTGGCCTCCACCCAGTAGATAACGGTAGCACCACCTCAATTGTGACAACAGAAAATGCCTCCAAAAATGTTGGCCAATGTCCTTTGGAAAACAAAATGGTGAACAAATGTTCTTTAATGATGAATCAAGACATAATTCTAGCATGATATTCATAATTAGATGTATGTCAGAATAATCAGAAAAGCTTGTTCAAAAGCCCTCCTTAGCTGGGCTCCACATTGGGAGATGGTGATTACACAGCTCTGCTGTGGGTCCAGTAATCACTTCTGTACTAAATCCCCAGGTGATTGGGCACATACAAAGATGGATAAATATCACTGTGGATAACAGGGAACATGCAGATTTGCTATTTCAGGGACACAAAAATAGACTCTCTGTAGTAAAAGCATCAAAAGAAGTCTGGAGTGGTTGCTCTGTATTATTAAGGACCCATAAGTTTGGGAGATATTTGAGTCACCAAAGGATTCTGGGGACTATTGATGTACACATTAATGAGGACAAAGAGAAAATATAATCAAATATAATCTAACTGGTCCACTCTCAGAGAGCCCGTTTCAAGCTGGACCCAATACTGTGACATGGAATCCCTGTCTAGGTATGAGGTCACATTAGGTCAGCCAAGGATTCACATTTAGGGCTTTATTCCCTTTCAGTTAGCATATAGGCAGAATGGCCAAGTGATTAAGACCTTGAGACTTCACTGTATTTGATTTCAGGCTGTACCACCTCCCTAGCTGAATAATCTCCTATAAATTGTTTAATTTCTTTCTCAACATATGTTTTCTCATTTATTCATATAGTTATCTATAATTAACAGAAAAAATGTTCCCCCAAATAGATTGACATCTGAATCCCCAGTACTTAAGAATATGTAACTTTAATGGTAAAATAAACCTTGGGGATGTGATTAAGAATCTCAAGATGAGAGATTATACTGGATTATTTGGGTAGGTTCAATGCAATTAGCTTTGGGCTTCCATGGTGGCTCAGCGATAAAGAATATGCCTGCTAATGCAGGAGACATAAGAGACTTGGGTTCAATCCCGGCGGGGCAACTCCCCAGAGAAGGAGATGACAGCCCACTCTGGTGTTCTTGCCTGGGAAATCCCATGGACAGAGGACCTTGGAGGGCTATATAGTCCAGTGGGTTGCAGAGTCAGACATGACTGAAGCGACAAAGCTCGCATGCACAATAGAATTGTAAGCATTCTTAGAAGAGGGAGATTTGACTAGAAAAGAGTAGAAGGGGTGATGTGACACAAGAGACTGATATCAGGGTGATGCAGCCAGAAGCCAAGGAAGGCCAGTGCCCTATAGAAGTGGGGAGAAACAAGGAAGGAATTCTCTTTTAAAGCCTCCAGAAGGAGCTGACCTTGCTGACATCTTGATTTTAACCTCATATAACTCACTTAAAATTTCTCTCTCTAGAACTACAGAGAATAAATTTGTGTGGTTATAGGCAGTTAAGAACGTGGTCATTTGTTAGAGCCACAACAAGAAACTAATACATTATTTCCAGGGTAGCAATGAAGACTGAGTTAATACATGTAAAACATTTAGAAGATTCTATCACACAAAAAGTCAGTGTGTTTAGTCTTATTATTTATCATACATTGCATGACTCTAAATCACAGCTTTGTTCTAAATAAGCTATTTTTATTAACATATTCAATAATGATTTCTCTATTGACATATGAATGATCTGTGAGACAGTAACTGTGCTACATGTTCCAGTAGTTCTAGAGCTTCTAAGATTGGGAAGACCTTGACCCAAATTGTATATTAGGTTGGCCAAAAAAATTTTGGCTGAGTTTTTAATTTTACAGAAACAACTGAACAAACTTTTTGGCCAACCCAATATTATGCCCACGTTTCACCTGAATGGAGATTATTGCCCTGTGAGGTAATAAAATGCTATTATTTAAAAGCTGCAAGGAACACATGACCAGAAATTTAAATTTATTGATGAAACTTATAGTTTATGCTCTTGGGTTCCTAATTCCAAACCATAAGATTAAATTTCTATGTGTAGATTCTTATCATTTTGCTTAAAAATGTAGCTGTTTAGAAAGTTATATTAACATTTTCTGTCTTAAAATTTATAGTATGTCTTATCTTTCAAAAACAAAGATAGCCATGTAAACGAATTGCACAGATTATAAGTAGAAAACGAAATAACACCCTGCCCTCTTCTCCTTATACAAAGAAAATCTCTTGATTTGCAATCTTTGAAATACTAGAACTTTTAGGTTCATAAAAGAGTTTAGCTAACAACTTTATCATATATTCAATAAAAATCTTTTGCATACAGTGTTCTTTTTGCATCATAATTATAGGGTAGGTAAGGGATGCACTGTATCATGTGAAATGCCAGGCTGGAAGAAGCACAAGCTGGAATCAAGATTGCCTGGAGAAATATCAATAACATCAGATATGCAGATAACACCACCCTTATGGCAGAAAGAGAAGAAATAAAGAGCCTCTTTATGAAAGTGAAAGAGGAGAGTGAAAAAGTTGGCATAAATCTCAACATTCAGAAAACTAAGATCATGGCGTCTGGTCCTATCACTTCATGGTAAATAGATGGGAAAACAATGGAAACAGTGAGAGACTTTATTTTTTTGTGGGGGTTCCAAGATCACTGCAGATGGTAACTGCAGCCATGAAATTAAAAGATGCTTGTTCCTTGGAAGAAAAGCTATGACCAACCTAGACAGCATATTAAAAAGTAGAGATATTACTTTTTTTTTTTTCATTTATTTTATCAGTTGGAGGCTAATTAATTTACAATACTGTAGTGGTTTTTGCCGTACATTGATATGAATCAGCCATGGATTTACATGTGTTCCCCATCCCTATCCCCCCTCCCGCCTCCCTCCCCATTCCATCCCTCTGGGTCTTCCCAGTGCACCAGCCCTGAGCACTGGTCTCATGCATCCAACCTGGGCTGGTGGTTTGTTTCACCCTTAACAGTATACTTGTTTCAATGCTATTCTGTCAGATCATCCCACCCTCGCCTTCTTCCACTGAGTCCCAAAGTCTGTTCTGTACATCTGTGTCTCTTTTTCTGTTTTGCATATTGGGTTATCATTACCATCTTTTAAAATTCCATATATTGCATTAGTATACTGTATTGGTCTTTATCTTTCTGGCTTACTTAACTCTGTATAATGGGCTCCAGTTTCATCCATCTCATTAGAACTGATTCAAATGAATTCTTTTTAACGGCTGAGTAATATTCCATAGTGTATATGTACCATAGCTTCCTTATCCACTCATCTGCTGATGGGCATCTAGGTTGCGTCCATGTCCTGGCAATTAAACAGTGCTATGATGAACATTGGGGTGCACGTGTCTCTTTCAGATCTAGTTTCCTTGGTGTGTATGCCCAGGAGTGGGATTGCTGGGTCATATGGCAGTTCTAATTCCAGTTTTTTAAGGAATCTCCACACTGTTCTCCATAGTGTTTGTACTAGTTTGCATTCCCACCAACAGTGTAAGAGGGTTCCCTTTTCTCCACACCCTCTCCAGCATTTATTGCTTGTAGACTTTTGGATAGCAGCCATCCTGACTGGCGTGTAATGGTACCTCATTGAGGTTTTGATTTGCATTTCTCTGATAATGAGTGATGTTGAGCATCTTTTCATGTGTTTGTTAGCCATCTGTATGTCTTCTTTAGAGGAATGTCTGTTTGGGTCTTTGGCCCATTTTTTGATTGGGTCATTTATTTTTCTGGAATTGAGCTGCAGGAGTTGCTTGTATATTTTTGAGATTAATCCTTTGTCTGTTGTTTCATTTGCTATTACTTTCTCCCATTCTGAAGACTGTCTTTTCACTTTGCTTATAGTTTCCTTTGTTGTGCAAAAGCTTTTAAGTTTCATTAGGTCCCATTTGTTTAGTTTTGCTTTTATTTCCAATATTCTGGGAGGTGGGTCATAGAGGATCTGCTGTGATTTATGTTGGAGAGTGTTTTGCCTATGTTCTCCTCTAGGAGTTTTATAGTTTCTGGTCTTACATTTAGATCTTTAGTCCATTTTGAGTTTATTTTTGTGTATGGTGTTAGAAAGTGTCCTAGTTTCATTCCTTTACAAGTGGTTGGCCAGTTTTCCCAGCACCACTTGTTAAAGACATTGTCTTTTTTCCATTGTATATCCTTGCCTCCTTTGTCGAAGATAAGGTGTCCGTAGTTACATGGATTTATCTCTGGGCTTTCTATTTTGTTCCATTGATCTATATTTCTGTCTTTGTGCCAGTACCATACTGTCTTGATGACTGTGGCTTTGTAGTAGAGCCTGAAGTCAGGCAGGTTGATTCCTCTGTTTCCATTCTTCTTTCTCAAGATTGCTTTGACTATTGGAGGTTTTTTGTATTTCCATACAAATTGTGAAATTGTTTGTTCTAGTTCTGTGAAAAGTACCGTTGGTAGCTTGATAGAGATTGCTTTGAATCTATAGATTGCTTTGGGTAGTATAGCCATTTTCACAGTATTGAGTCTTCCAATCCATGAACACGGTATATTTCTCCATCTGTTTGTGTCCTCTTTGATTTCTTTCATCAGTGTTTTATAGTTTTCTATATATAGGTCTTTCATTTCTTTAGGTAGATATACTACTAAGTATTTTATTCTTTTTGTTGCAATGGTGAATGGTATTGTTTTCTTAATTTCTCTTTCTGTTTTCTCATTGTTAGCATATAAGAATGCAAGGGATTTCTGTGTGTTTTTTTTATATCCTGCAACATTACTGGATTCATTGATTAGCTGTAGTAATTTTCTGGTAGAGTCTTTAGGGTTTTCTATGTCGAGGATCATGTCGTCTGCAAACAGTGAGAGTTTCACTTCTTCTTTTCCTATCTGGATTCCTTTTATTTTTATTTTTTTCTGCTCTGATTGTTGTGGCCAACACTTTCAAAACTATGTTGAATAGTAGCGGTGAGAGTGGACACCCCTGTCTTGTTTCTGACTTTAAGGGAAATGCTTTCAATTTTTCACTATTGAGGATAATGTTTGCTGTGGGTTTGTCATATATAGCTTTTATTATGTTGGGGTATGGTCCTTCTATGTATGCTTTCTGGAGAGTTTTTATCATAAATGGATGTTGAATTTTGTCAAAGGGTTTTTCTGCATCTATTGATATAATCATATGGTTTTTATCTTTCAATTTGTTAATGTGGTGTATTACATTGTTTGATTTGTGGATATTAAAGAATCCTTGCATTCCTGGGATAAAGCCTACTTGGTCATGATGTATGATCTTTTTCATATGTTGTTGGATTCTGTTTGCTAGAATTTTGTTAAGGATTTTTGCATCTATGTTCATCAGTGACATTGACCTGTAGTTTTCTTTTTTTGTGGCATCTTTGTCTGGTTTTGGTATTAGGGAGACATTATTTTGCCAACAAAAGTCCATCTAGTCAAAGCTACGCTTTTTCCAGTAGTCATGTATGGATGTGAGATTTGGACTATAAAGACAGCTGAGTGCCAAAGAATTGATGTCTTTGAATTGTGGTGTTGGAGAAGACTCTTGAGAGTCCCTTGGACTGCAAGGAGATCCAACTAGTTCATCCTAAAGGAAACTAGTCCTAAATATTTATTGGAAGAACTGATGCTGAAGCTTAAGAAACTCCTCCTGACGTGAAGAACTGGCCACCTGATGTGAATAATTGACTCATTGGAAAAGACCCTGATGCTGGGGAAGATTGAAGGTGGGAGGAGAAGGGGATGACAAAGGATGGGATGGTTGGATGACTCACCGACTCGATGGACATGAGTTTGAGTAAGCTCAGGGAGTTGGTGCTGAAGTCTGGCATGTTGCAGTCTGTGGGGTTGCAAAGAGAAGGACACGTCTGAGCAACTGAACTGAACTGATGTGATGCAGTTACTATTGTTCCCATTTTATACATGAGAAAATTGAGGCAAAGATGCTTGCTTTAATACTCTTTGCCTCATGTTACCTTCTTATTCAATTGTAGAGAAAAAGGTTATACATTCAATCTTCTGGCTGCTAATTTAGCATTTTAGACATTTTTCAGTGTAATTTGTTAAAATTTTTTAGGGCCAAGAGTAAGAGGCACATTGGGATAACATGGATTTACTGCAAGGAAACACAGATGGAATGTAGAAGAGGATACATGGGTTTTAGAGGTACCATCAACACAGTTTCCAGCCTCAATATACAGGATAAGAAGGGATTTCACAATCCCCCAGGGAAGCTCTTTAACATTTTGTTCACCCACCAGTCACACCATTTGCCTTACATATGTGCTTTACACTAAGAATCTCCAACAATTTTTTTTTTTTTTCTGATGGTGCTTATTATAATCTCTATATTCTGCTAGCAACACCCCCAGAGAACTCTGATATGATGGTGCTCAGGTCATAGCTGGTCACCTCTGTTTTGTGCCTGCCCCCCAAATGATCGAATGTGGCTTTGGCAGAAGACAGCGTTGTTTTCAGAGTTCTAGTTCCGTTAGACCTCTAACGAAGTCCACTATCCAAAGGTGACATTGTAGAGGTCCACTGTGCCATGCGGTGTGGGCACCGAGGATGAAAGTGTACTTACTTCTGTCTGCTGAGATCTTAACTGCTTTACAGCATGCCACTGATTTATGGTACATAAATACTCTCATACTTAGATCAAGGGAAAATGAGCAAGATTGTATTCTGTTATAGAACATGAATTATTTGTCATTTAAAATATGATTAAGCCGTGTATTTTTAAACCCTTTTATACCAGATAAATGAACTTTAAAAATAAGGTGAAAATACTCTTAATATTCCATAAGGATGTCATAAAATTTAATGCATAACCTTTCTGACTTTTTAATAACTATGTCATGTCTACTGCTGGTAATTATCAAATAAAATGAAGATCTTACTTAACCTTCTTAGTATAATCATGGAAACAAAGTGATGCCTAAGTCAGCAGATCTATTATTTGATAGTTCACACCCTCACATTTCTTAGAGCAATCATCAAGGGGAAATTTGATGTTCATTTTTTTTGTTGGTTCTCACTTTTTGATTTAATCATAACAATGTACATCAGAAGGATTTTGCACTTTTTAAGGGAAATATTAAATATTCATAGAGATAGTTTTCTTCATTTATAAAGGATGAGTCAATACACTGTCATGACATTTTCACAGAATGAAAGATACTGCTTTAACTAATCAAACAGAGTCACCCACATCAAGTGCCCACAATTCAGAATTTGCCCCCATTTATCTCATCAGTTCTCACTCATTATTCTCTCCTTTCCTGGTGGTAGTCCTTTAAAAATATAATCTAGAAGTTTCTGGATTCTGGTTGTTAATGCGTGCTCTGGGAAATTCTGCCATCAATTCTTTTCCTCTCCTTTTTTCTTCCCTCTCTTTTATGATGAATCCCTCACTCCATTGTCTTCCTGTTCTAAATTGAAGAACAAATTTACCCTTTGGCTTTCTCTGTTTCTCAAGGGACACACCTCCTATGTCATTTGTAGGAGTGAGTGTTAAGTCTCAGCCATGGGGTAAACACTGGACCATATTATCCTGCCTTATTCTTCCATTTTACTTGAAATTTGGTTCATTTTAAACTTTACCTGAAAAGAGAAAAGGGCAAATATTCTTGATTTTTTTTTTTTTTTTCTGCTTTAGATGATCCTTAGCATGCCTGCGATGTTATCTGAGCTTTTGAGTTTCCATCATGAAATGAAGTATCACCTGATGCATATTTAGTTTGTATAAAACTCTTTCTGACCCTTTGAGCGGTAGCCTATCAGGCTCCTCTGTCTGTGGGATTTCCCAAGAAAGAATACTGGAGTGAGTTCCCCTTTCCTCCTCTAGGGGATCTTTCCAACCCAGGGATCGAACCCATGCCTCCTACAGCCCTTGCATTGCAAGTGGATTCTTTGCCCACTGTGCCATATGGGTCTCCCTGCTTAATAAAATTATCCATGATCAGACTATACTTTGATATTGAGTTATATATGCAAGAAAATTTTGAAGCTTCATTTCTTCCATGTATGCATCTGAGGCAGGGTAGCCCAGTGGTAAAGAGTTTGGACACTGGGGAAGAAAGATGTTTCTGTTAGTATTCTTCCTTTGATGATGCTCTAGTTGCATGGCATCAAGCAAGTTCCTTAAGATTTCAGAGGTCACATTTGTATCTCAAAGATAGTGTCTACAGCTTAACTCAGGAAACATGACACTTTAAAACAGAGGCACAATATAATCCTAATTGAGTATCGGTTTAAGTAAGATTGGCTTAACGACAGTTTGCTTAAGTGAGAACTGTAGGTTTAAGGAGTTTGGGTGTAAAATAACACTTCTGAATTTCCTGTGAGACTTCTCACTGTTTTAGAGTTCAAATTCACATGAAATATTTTGAATTATAAATGGCATAAGTGAAATAAAGAAACCAGAAGTTGTTCATCATTTCAATATCAGTCTATAAAATTAACATTTGGCATCAATTTCATACTAAATATGTTTTTGCATTTGGGCATTTCCTAGTTCCAAGGAATTAGAAGTATTTATCTGCTTGAATTATCCCACCATCATCTTTTTTTTCAACTAAAGGCAGTTTCCAAATATTTAATGATTTTTTTTGACAATAAACACCTAAATATAAACCAAATGAACATTCTTTAGACTCTTTTATATTCAGTATTGTTGCAAAAGATAATAGTATATTGAAGTATAGTTTGTCTTTTCTCTTTATTTTGTCTTTTCTCTTTTAATGAATTCTTGGGGGACTTCTAAGGATGCCTGAATATGTGTATGTGCTAACTGAGAACTTGCTGTATTAAACACGAATTTAAAATTTTATTTCATTTTTAACACTAACATAATGCATTTCTGTAAGAAAAGAGAGTTAACCATTTTCATCATTCCAAAGAATGAATCTACACAAGTTTTGCCAGAAGTAGTTTCTAAATTATAGACTTCTTGAATTGAAGGAAAATTTGCTAATTAACAAATGTGACTCCTTATTTCTATAGACTGAAAGATTAAAGCCTAAAGCATTAGAATTTCCCAGAATCAAACAGTATTCTAGATGTGGTTTGAGTTCTGAACATTTCATCATTTTCTGTCTCTCTCTCTCTTTCCCTCATCTCATGCTTTCCCCCACCTTTTTTTTTTTTTTCTTTTTTTACCAGTTTTGCTCCAATATTTTTACATGTTCTTCCACCGTAAATAATTTATTTCCTCTAGAGAACAATGCTTACTTTCTGCTATTTGAGTACATTTCAAGTTATCCATTGTGAAAATGGATTTAAGAAAACTCCATTCTCATCAAAAGTACTTAATGAATGCAATCTTCCAAGTTGCTTTAATGCTAGCAGTCTAAAACTGACAGTAATCAGATTTAAGTTTCCTCAGAAAGAAGGGGCGGGGGGCTCTAAAATTTAAAGTGCTGCTCTTGTAGATTTAAAAATTGCTGTCTTTGCTGCCAAGAAGTTTTAGATTTCAGATGATTTACCTTTGAGAACAACTGAGGATCAATAAGCAGGCTGAAGGAAAAGAGAATGAGTAAAATATGGAGAAAAAAATCTGAATGAAACATTTTTATAGAAAAATGAAAAGATATGTGGCATGAGAAAAAGTAAATCATGAACTGATAAAAGTGAGAGGATTTAAATACCAAAGGTGAGAGATCTGTACTTTTGAATTAAAAAAATAAAGAAAGGCAACCATGACTCAAGGGAACAACTCACATATTTTCTTCACCATTAAAAAAACAAAAGTCATGACATTTTCAGGCAGGTTAGGAAGTGAACACGTCTTCCAATATAATGTAAGCATATTTACAGTCCTGATAGCAGAACCAGTAAAGAAATAAACAGCTGTATCCAGAGAGTGGTAGGTAGTTCCCTATGCTTCGGCATTGCATCTTTTCAAGCCACACTCCCGACAGCCTTCTCAGAAGGACCATTTCAAAGGTAGCTATTTTTTTTTTTTTTAAGAAAATCTCAAAGGTGGGCATATCTCCACTTTTCATAATGTGTGCCTTCTACTAGTAACATCTTCCTCAGAAATCTTTCCAGACCAGTAATGTTCTGGTACCTAATGTTCTGCTTCCAGAATTTAGCTTCCGCATGGAGACCATGCACAATTTTCTGTGTCCTTGTTTTTGAAGTAAAAGGCTGACTCAAGAATTAATGATGGGGTAATGTGAAGTTGTAGAAACAAAGAATAGCTGTTGGGGCAAGGAATGGGTAACAATTTTGACTATAACTCTGCCACATAGTAAAATTCCCAAACTCTCGATTCCTTGAAAGATATATATGTAAAGCCTGACACACATTGCTAAGTGTTTTTTACAGGAAGTAGACCACCACCAGATGAAAACTGCTGACCACAAGAACATCGACCCTAAGAGTGGTTGAAACCAGAAGATTGTTGATGCTTGAAACTTCATCTTGGTGCCAACCAATCCAAGAATCCTCCACCAGCTGATCACACCCTGCTCCTTAAACACTATAAAACTCCTTACTACCTCCATGGGTCAAAAAGTCTTCAGAGCACTGGCTCACTCTGGCCCCCTTTGCCTGGCAAAGTAACAAAAGTTACTCTTTTTTAATTCACCCAAAATTCTGTCTCTGAGTTTCTATTTGGCATTGGTGAAAAGAGGCCAAGCTTTGGCAAGGGTACCCCTTTTTTTACATCACATTAGCCTTTATTTGAATCACAGATAATAATATAATGGTTCATTATATAATTTTATAAGTTGGAATCATGCTGAGGTTCAATCGCCTGCTCAATCATGTTGGGAATATTTGTAAATATGGTAACTGTTGGTGTATTGTGAGTGAAGCAAATGAACACTCGATGCTCATGGATAAGTCAGTATACTTTTCTGAAGGATGTTTGTAATATAGTAAAACATTTACATCAAATTTATGTGTAGCTAGCTAGGTAAGCTCATGCTTTCGATCTGTATGTGTGTTTAGCCACTCAGTCATGTACGACTTTTTGCAACCCCATGGACTAGAGCCTGCCGGGCTCCTCTGTCCATGGGGGTACCCCAGGCAAGAATATTGGAGTGGGTTGCTATGCTCTCCTCCAGGCGATCTTCCCTACTCAGCGATTGAACCCAGGTCTTCCACACTCCTGGCAGATTCTTTACCATCTGAGCCACTGGATCTGTATAACGCTGCTATATATGCACAGATTAATAGAGAAAATTAACTTGAGACTATTAAAAACTATCATCATTGGACTTCAAAACAAGATAGACATTCCCAGAGTTTAGGGACAGGACCAAAATGTAGAACTATGTGTAGGGCTTAGAGATGAACACAAGCTTGTCTTTCAAAGTTGGCGTTGGCAGTCAGGAATGCACCGAGGGAGCTCAGCTTGCTGGGTGAGATGGGTGATGGTGGGTTCAGGAGGGAGGGAGGGGATGTATGTATACATATGTTTGATTCAATTCCTTGTATAGCAAAAGCTAAAACAACACTGCAAAGCAACTAGAGATGGTAAAAAATATGCCTGCAATGCAGGATAGGTTTGATCCCTGGGTCAGGAAGGGAATGGAGAAGGGAATGGATGCCCACTCTAGTATTCTTTCCTGGAGAATTCCATGGACAGAGGAGCCTCATTGACTATAGTCCATGGGGTCACAAAGAGTAAGACATGACTAAGCACCTAACACAAAGCAATTATACCTAATTTGAAAAAGAGAGAGAGAGAGAGACAGTCATGGGAGGAGACCAAAAAAAAAAAAGTTTAAGTTCAGGGAGTTCTGTAAAGAGAACAACCTGGCAACAATTGCATCTCCTGTTTTCTTGTTTTTCTACAGGCATCTTTAATTAGGTTTTATTTCATGGATCGAGTGTAACATGTTAAAGTGAAAGCAGTAAAACGACCTCTCTTTTTCCTTTTTCTGGGAAATGACCGTTGGGGTACTATTTACATTAGTTAAAAACTGCCAGACTTTTAATTTACAGTAAAATTTCAACTTGGTGGGACACATTTAGTGAGCTTTTGTTGTTATTTTTTTTAACAAAAATAAAAGAAATGAAACAAAACATCAAACTCCACACTTATGTCTGAATGTTTAATGTCTGATCAATGTCTCCCTTGAAAAATTAAAAAATAAAAATGCATAATTTTAACTAGAGTCTAGTAATTCACAATAGACTACATAAAAACTCTAAGATACAAATAGCAATAGGTTTATAGACAATGTCTATATAGAACCCTAGATCAGTGATTTCAGAGATTCACAAAGAATGTGCTGGTATACCCACTGTGGGGCTTCCCAGGTGGCACAGTGGTAAAGAATCTGCCTGCCAATGCAGGAGACACAGGTTCGATAACTGGGTTGGGAAGATCCCCTGGAGAAGGAAATGGCAACCCACTCTAGTATTCTTTCCTGGGAAATCCCATGGACAGAGACTGGCAGCTTACCGTCCATGGGTAGCAAAAGAGTTGGACAGGACTGATAGCTAAACAACAACAATGTCAACTATTCCCTTTCATCTCCCACCGAATTATTATTTACTGACTAGTCTAATGAGCATGAAAGCACACTCAACTTAACTGTTATGGAATCTTAATGATTCCAGTTTATGAAATACCATCCACATTTAATTCAAACTAAAACACTTAAGAAGTTCAATCCTTCTCGAAAGGAATACCTTTTGGAGACAGCATGTGATTTATTGAGATGTTAGATTTCACTAATAATAAATTGAAGGAAATGTTTGTTACAAAAAGTGAAATTCTTTTAAAAGTAAATATGTCCTAGGGAGCAACAAGTAAAGAAGTATTTTTCTGTCATTTTAGGTTATATTTTAAGGAAACAAATACTCTGACAGAATGATGGACGGGCTATATTTAAATTATAGAGAAATTATGTTTAGAGTAAATAGCGAAAGTGTTCCTATACCACACATTGTATTTTTTCTCTCATTATTTTTCATGGTAATTCACATTAGTTCATTAGCATAGTCAATGTTTCATTTCTCCAAATTGCTGCTACATAATTTATGAAAAAATGTGAAACAAACTGGAAGGTGGTTTAAAAAATCTTAACCCATTGAAATAGTGACATTAATATTTTTAAACTGTATTTAATGGCAGTTATGTATACATACAATCTAAAGAGAAAAATAATTCCACAGGATTTCTAATGAAAAAGTGTTTTTTTGCCACCCACCCCCTGTTTTCCACTCGTCTAAATTTTTATTTCAATTAATCCATTTTTTTTTTAAATTTACCCCTTGAAGGCTGAATTATGTGATTATATTTTAATTTTTTAAGTTTAAACATTATTGTAATTTCCCAACAAAGGAGATGAAGATTTAATTCTCTTTGCTTCCTTCCTCATCACCCACTTAAAAGCCCTCATCCTCCCAGTTCAATTACACAGTAGTTTTGGTTTAATGTTTAAGTGTTACTAGCTCAGTTGTGTCTGACTCTTTGCAACCGCATGGACTGTAGCCCACCAGGCTCCCCTGTCTATGGAATTCTTCAGGCAAGAATACTGGAATGGGTTGCTATTTCCTTCTCCAGGGGATCTTCCTGACCCAGGGATCAAATCCAAGTCTCCCGCGTGACAGGAAGATGCTTTACCATATAAATCCCCAGGGAAGTTTTGGTTAGATGAATGCTTATTCCATAAAAATAATTCAAATGCAATGTATGCCTAGCAGTGAGGTAAACTGTGATTATTTTTTATTTTTCACTGAATTTTTTTCTTATTAGTCTTGTAATTCCAAGTTGCTTTCTTTGTTGCTGGTTTGGTTTATCTGCTGAGTTCTCAGTGGACAATTTCTACCATACTAGTTCGTGTCTAAAACTCTTCTGAAAACATGGAGGTCCATTAAGTATTCCATTAACTTATTACAAGAGTGTTGTTTTATCTTTTATATAGTAAGTTTCTTCCCCCATGGTTGTAGTATAATCTTTTAACTCCTTGTTATTATTAATGGCAGTTTTTTTAAACTTTTCTACTCTTTAAATAATTTCTACTTCATTCAAATAGTTTCTTCCTGATTTATTCTCTTCCTATTAAAGGCTTCCCTCAGATATCTGGTAATCTTTTATTATCTGCTCCTATTTAAAGTAGAGACTGGAAAGCTGACTTTAAACTTTGGGCTCTTGGCTGCAACTTGTCTCCTGTGATGTGGCTGGCCTATTTATCTAGGGGAACTTAGCTATTAGGCTCTCTGTGTCTTTTGGCCTCATTAGATATCCCCATGGAGAATCTGGCAATTTCCTATCTGCAGAGAAAAAATATATTTCCTAGCAGTTGGAGAATCGTGTAGAACTCTGTCTGGATAGCTGAGAAAATAAAATACTTAATTAGATATTTCATCCTGCTGTGTCAATAGAGCTAGTTAGGAGACAGAGATCACATAGTAATTTGAACAGAGAATGTGATATACAAAGAATTATTAACTATAAAGGGTAAAGAAAATTCTAAAGAATATCCTTTGGCAGGGGAAGAATCCCAAAGAAAGGGACATGGTTGGAAAGGAGGTCCTGTTGTCAAGGCTGAAGTTCAGATCTCACTGGAGAAGGTGTGCTTGCATCCCTACTGGATAATGGTGAAGTTGGTGTGGTATACATCAAAGCTAGTTCACAGTTGCTTGGCCAACAGAAAACATACCTCTGGGATGTAGCTGCTGAGGCTGGTGGACAGTCAGTACTGGCAAGTTAGTTTACATTAATTCTGGGTACAGATGAGCAAGAAGCTGAGGCCTAGAGAGTCAAAGAGGAAATACTCCTCTAAGGTACCATGAAGATGACTCCTTGGAACTGCTACAGTGTATTCAGTTGGCATCTACCTGAGGGGATGTTGCTCAAACTTACTGGAAAGCTGCTCATTGTGGTGCTGTCAAAACTTGATTGGCCATGATCATCACTGGGTGTCTGACTTATGAGAGGCACTGCGGAGTGAAGAACCTCAGGACCAGAAAGAAGCTCTTTCTCTTCCAGTGTCCCCACGATGCCCTCTACTAATAAGTCTGAAATTGTGCCTGCTGCAAAGGATGAGTATTAACAGAGTTCAGCTCCATTATAATAAGCCTTGAAGCATGGATTCAGCCCTGAAGGCAATGAATTAAAAACTGGTACACTCAGTCCTGATGCTCTTTAACTGCTATCTACTATGTTGCTCATTTTCTGAGTCCCTCTGTTTCCTTATTCTCCAGAAAACTACAAGCATCTGCTAGGTGAGGAAACAGCATCCCCTGGAGTGGGACACTCTACCGCACTGAGTAGAGACAGTTCCGGCTGCTTCTTTCACAAACTTTCTACATATTTCATTATTTTAGAACTCCTCAAACCACCACCATTTTAACTCTACTGATCTAGTACCTCAGCCACTTGAGGGTTTGCAACATGCATTTATTTGGTTCATGTTTTTCCATACTTTTGGCTTACAGTTCAGTTTTCCTAGATTTGTCAAAGCATATGCTCAAGTCCAGTATCACAATGTTCAGGTCAAAATACAAAATGAAGTGAGAATCCTTGGCCCTAAATCATTAAAAATGTCAATATGGTGACAGCAGCCCATTAAGCTAACTGCAGGATGTGCTTACGTGTGGGTACCTGCATGATTCCACTCACTGGCCATTCATTGAGCTGACCCGGTGTTGACTAACCCTCCCTCTGTTTGCAAAATTCAAGATTTTCTTGTTTTTTTTTTTTTTTTCCTTCTTTCAAATGTTTCATGTCATTATAACATTATGGCTTTAAATAAGTAAAATACTAAAGATTCTTTTTTTTCTTGAGATCCCAAGTGAGGTGAGAATAAATGTATTTGTCTATTCTGCTATCTTTACCTGAAACTTTGGTGTTTACATGCCTAATGCAATGAAGGGTTAGCTGTGTCTCACTTCAACTGAAACTTTCGAGTTCTGATTTCATATATAGAGGCATGAAAATATAAATTTTAAATTTTATATTAAAAATTTAAGGAAAATATCAACCATTCATACCATGGATTTGACAGGAGATACTTCCCTTAATTTATCTTCCTACATAAGTGTCTGATAAATCCTGATAAAAAGAATGAAAGAGAAGTATGAAGTTCTATTTTGCTTCAATTTCACTATTAATTTTCTCTCTCCTTTCCCCTCCTTCTGTCTTCTTCCTTCTTCACCTTTTTTACTTCCTTCCTTCTTTCTTTCCTTCCTTTCTTCCTGCCTTCCTTCCTATTTTCTTTATTATTTCTTCTCTTTGTTTCATTTTTAGATATTGACCACAGTGGAAAACACTCAATAGTAAAGAAGTACATGCTCTAGAAAATGGAATTCAATAAATCTGTGTACTTAAACTCATATGTGCAATACATAACACTTCATTTTATTTCTAAATAAAAATTTCCATTTTGAGAGTTACCTATTTTTCCAAGCTGATGGAAATATGTAATCTCAGTAATTCTGAAGTTTTTCTCCATTCTTAAATCTTTTCCAACTTTGCTTTCTAAGTATTTTACCTTAGATTAAACTCACTGTCTTAACATATAAATTGCAAAACCACAGTGGTTTACAATGTAAACACTTGTTCATGGAAAGTTCAAATGAATGTTCTTCATTGGTAGACAGTTCAACTCTGAGTGATGATTAAAGGCTTGAGTTGCTTCAGTATTTTTGGATCCACCATCTTTAAAGCCTATCTTCCAAGGTCATGATGAAAGGGACGGGGTACATGGATGAGAGTCTGTAGGAAGTTTATAGTCATGCATTATATCACATCTCATTCTACGAGCTAGAATTTAACCTCCTCACTACAAGAGAAGTTGGGAAACAAGCTTTGTGCTCAGAATGAAGAGAAAATATATTTGATGGTTAGTAAGCAATTCACCTTTACACACGGACGTCACCAAATGGCCAATACTGAAATCAAATTGATGATATTCTTTATAGCCAAAGATGGAGAAGCTGTATACAGTCATAAAAAAAGCAATACCTGGAGTTGACTGTGGCTCAAATCATCAGCTTCTCATAGCAAAATTCAGTCTAAAACTAAAAAAAGTGGGGAAAACCAGTAGGCCAGCCAGGTTTGACTTAAATCAAATCCCCTATGAATGTGCAGTAGAGGTAACAAATAGATTCAAGGGATTAGGTCTTGTAAACAGTGTCTGAAGAACTATGGATGGAGATCTGTAACTATTGTACAGGAGGAAGTGAACAGAACCATCCCAAAGAAAAAGAAAAACAAGAAGGCAAAGTGGTTATCTGAGAAGGCCTTACAACAGCTAAAGAAAGAAGAGAAGCAAAAAGGGAGAAATGGAAATGTGTATCCAACTAAATGCAGATTTCTGAAGAACAACATGGAGAGAGAAGGCTTTCTTCCAAGAACAGTGTATAAAACTAGAAGAAAACAACAGAGGGGGAAAGACTAGAGATCTCTTTAGGACAACTGAAGATATCAAGGGGATATTTTGCCCAAAGATGGGCACAAAAAAGAACATAAATGGCAGAGACCTAGGAGACACTGAAGAGATCAAGAAGGGATAGAAAGAATACATGGAAGAATTGCACAAAAAAGATCCAAGTGAACCAGATTACTATGATGGTCAGTCATCAGAGCCAGACATTCTGGATAACAAAGTCAAGTGAGCCTTAGGAAGCACTGCTGTTAATAAAGCTAGGGTCTGTGATGAAATTCCAATAGAACTATTCAAAATCCTAAAGGATAATGCCATCGAGGTGTTTCATTCAATATGTCAGCAAATCTGGAAGACCTAGCAGAGGCCACAAGGCTGGAAAAGGTCAATCCTCATCCCAATTCCCAAGAAGAGTAGTACCAAAGAATGTCCTAAAGTGAAAGTGAATTCACTGAGTCGTGTCTGACTCTTTGCGACCCCGTGGACTGTAGCCTACCAGGCTCCTCCGTCCATGGGATTCTCCACACAAGAATACTGGAGTGGGTTGCCATTTCCTTCTCCAGGGGATCTTCCTGACCCAGGGATCGAACCCAGGTCTCCCACATTGCAGGCAGATGTTTTAACCTCTGAGTCACCAGGGAACCATTGGACAATTGCACTCATCTCCCATGCTGGTAAGGTCAGGCTTAAAATCAGGCTTCAGCATTATGCAAACCAAGAACTTCCAGATGTACAAGCTGGGTTTAGAAAAGGAGAAGGAATCAGAGATCAAATTGTCAACATTTACTGGATCATAGAAAAATCAAGTGCATTCCAGAAAAACATCTACTTCTGTTTCATCAATGACACCAAGCCTTTTCCTGTGTGGATCATAATAAACTGTGGAAAGCTCTTAAAGAGATGAGAATATTAGACCACCTTACCTGTCTCCTGAGAAACCTGTATGTAGGTCAAGAAGCAACAGTTAGAACACTGTATGGAACAACTGATGGGTTCCAGACTGAGAAAGGAGTATGACAGGTCTGTCTGCTGTCACCCTGTTTAGATAATCTATATGCTAAGGACATCATGAGAAATGCTGTGCTGGATGAGAACCTAAACTTGCATCAAGACAGGCAGGAGAAACATCAACAACTGCAGATACGTTGATGACACCACTCTAATCGCAGAAATCAAAGAGGAACTAAAGAGTCTCTTGATGACAGTGAGGGAGGAGAGCAAAAGAACTGGCTTAAAACTAAATATAAAAAAACCTAAGATTATGGCATCTGGCCCCATTACTTCACGGCAAATAGAGGGGAGAAAGGTGGAAGTAGTGGCAGATTTCCTCTTCTTGGACTCTAAAATCACTGCAGATGATGACTGCAGCCATGAAATCAGAAGATGATTGCTTCTTGGCAGGAAAGCTATGCTAAACCTAGACAGTGTGTTGAAAAGCAGAGACATTACTCTGCCGACAAAGGTCCATACAGTCAAGGCTATGGTCCTTTCAGTGATCACATACAGTTGTAAGAACTGGACAGTAAAGAAGGCAGAGCACTGAAGAGTGGATATCTTTGACCTGAGGTGCAGGAGAAGACTCCCAAGAATCCCTTGGACAGCAAGGAGATTGATTAAACCAGTCAATCTTAAGGGAAATCAACCTGGAATATTGTTGGAAAGACTGATGCTGAAGCTGAAGCTCCAGTATTTTGGTCATCTGATGCAAACAGCTGACTCATTGGAAAAGTCCCTGATGCTGGGAAAGATTTAGGACAGAAGGAGAAGAGGGCAGCAGAGGATGAGATGGCTGGATGGCATCACCGATGCAATGGGCATGAACTTGGACAAACTTCAGGAGACAGTGAGGGACAGGGAAGCCTGGCATGTTGCAAAGAGTTGGACACAACTGAGCGACTGAATAACAACAACAAGCAATCTACTACATCAGAATTTTAGAAAAAGTTCTTTGATCTTATTTGATAAGAAACTAATTGCCCAAAACTGCTCAATTACTAATTACTGCTCAGTTGCCTAAAACTAAATAATTATTGGTGGATTTGTAGTATTTATTGATTCAAGTTTATAAAGTGCTATTATCTAGAAATAAGGCAATCTTATTACTATTTTTCTTATATATATAGTTCACATCAAAATAAATCATTACCTTATCAATGGGACTTTGAGTATGCATGCAATGTTATGATAAAGTCAATTTTATAGTAAACACTTTCTCTCAATACTGTGACACATACTTTAATGGAAATCACTGAGTTGAATGAGAAAAATAAACTGCAAATCTTATTCCACTGCTTCTCAGCCACTTCTTTACCAAATCTATTCATTTTCTCACAAAGAGAAAATTGATGTTGAGTATCCAGTTGCTACAGGTCTGATGAATTGATTTATTTCCATGAACATCCATCAATACACATGTGGTATAAAGCTTCGAGTGGCTAACATCATTGGCAAACCAAAGAGAAAATGGTATTGTTGGAAGGAACAGAAGCACTAGTGCCTAGGAACCTATCAAATAAAAATGAGAATTAATGAGATAGCAAATTGAGAATTCCTAGAAATCACATCTCCATGATTTTGTATTAAGGCAAGTGGAGTTAGTGTCAGTCACAGCTTCTCCTTCTTCCCAGCAAAGAAAAGGGAACCTGCTCCTTTAGATATTTCTGACCAGTGTGGTTGAATTTCTGCTTCTCATTAGAGAAAGAGCACTGCAGTTTCCCTTAATGTTCTAGGTGACTGAATATTTCATATTTTAAAGAAAAAGAGGTTACTAACATTGTGCAAAAATCTCAATGTAGATTGGATGTTGTAGAGGCAAAATTAGATTGGAACACCATACTTTTCAAAATCTAAATTGTAAAGTTTTGCAAAAAAAAAAAAAAAAGATTCTTCCTCTGCAAAAATAAACCAGCATAAAGGTACTAAATCTAAGTTGAGGTATTAAATTTTTAATAAGTTTTTTTTTCACCCAAAATTAAATATTGGAATAATCAAAAGCTGAAAATATATATATTTTCTCTTCTATGAGTACACTATTAGAATAATCCTTGAATTTTATTGGAACATATAACTATACAGTGATAATCTAAAGATGTGATCTGTTCTGATGGCTCTAGACTTGCCCTTAATAGGAATCGATTTTATTGTTTTGGATGTGTATTATGGAACCACTTGAACTTTAATGATTCTTTTAAGTAGAGGAATCATTAAATTGTCATACTGTATTGATCGTTGTCTGGGGTTTCTGTTTCTTCTCTCTTTTAATGAAAATTGCATACATAATTTTGGAAATATCTCTTCAATCACTTGATTCAAAAATTGCTGATCCAAGAATCCCCAATGATCTCTTCTTGCCTAAAACATTAATATATTCAAGGTCTTCATAATTCAGTGTCATTCATCAATATTTTTAACAGATATCAGGTTGGGCTCCTCAGTGATCCACAAGCACAATACATTTATCCCTGTAGTCATGGTTTTGCTTATCCATTTGCAGAACCAGAAATGCCCTAATTACTTTCTCCTGAGGGTTTAAATGTATCCCTTCTATGTCACGGTTACATTTTTACAGGTTTTACAAGCATTCCAAGGCTTCCACAAGTCACAACCTTCTATTCATCATCTTTGCCTCTGTTGCACTCAATTGTTCTCCAATTATTTTTATGCTTTATTCCCATTCTTAGGTATCTTATTATAACAGAACACTATTATGTTGCTAAATATTAAAAATTAGGGCATGGGAAATAATGATATATTTAAGAATACATGCAAGTTGTTGGAGATCACTTAAATTGATAAGACTTTCTGCAGGGCAAATTTGACAATTTCTATCTTGAGCTGAATAATATCCATGAAACCATCAATTCCTGAAAAATCATCTTATTTTTCTGCATGTTGTTAAACATCTGAAACTCAGAACATGTAAGTGAATCTCATTAAGCATAATTCCTCTTATATAGCAAATACTTACTTTTTAAAATATGTGATAGCTTATAAAATTTAGTAAAGAACAGAAAGCAACGTGGCTTTTACATTTGGCAAGTATGTAACCAGATAGTTCATAGAAAAGCAAGTAAAAATGACTCAGTCTTCTTTTTTAAAAAATAGCTTAATCTCAAACTTTTGGCAAAAGCCTATTTCCATAGAATTCAGTGAATTCTTGCTTTTCCTCACTAGAGGAAATATGCTAGTATTTCATATATACATAAAGTTTCTTGTATATCAAAAGATGAATTCTTGGGTAAAAATGTAATAACAGTAGATATCTACCCACCCAACTAACATCAATATTCTGTCAAAAGAAACAAAAAAAGACAGCAAAATCTAATAAATGCCATTGTCATTTTCTATGAATGTGACTTTGGGCAAATGGCATATCTTTTATCTATTTTATCATCTGTATACTTCACATAGCTCTATTAAAAATCCAACAAAAAATAAGGTAAAAGTTTTAGGTAGAGTGTTTAGAAAAAGTCCCAAGAGATGATAAGCATTCAACAAATGTTAGCAATCACTATTCCCACAATTCTTAGTCTGGATGTTACTATTGTTGCTACTTATTAAAATGTAAATAGACCTGAATAAAATGATTAAGAGCAACGGCTCTGGAGTCACATTGTCCAGTTTGATATTTTCATTACAATTTTTTTTATTGAGATATCATACTATGTCCTTTCCTTAAGATTTGGTCATTAATATTTTTCCAAATTCTTTGCTGGGCTTTTGTAGTAGGTATTTTATATCAATTTATGCATGTATGTGTGCTGAGTCATGTCCGACTCTTTGAACCCCTTGGACTGTAACCCACCATTTTCTTTGTCTATGGGATTTCCCAGGCAAGAAAAATGAAATAGGTTGCCATTTCCTCCTCCAGGGGATCTTATTTTAGGGATAGAACCCACATCATCTGTGTCTCCTGCATTGCAGGCAGATTCTTTATCTCTGAATCTCTGGATGAGCCCATTTTATATCAATATTTACCTTTAAAAAATCACATGAGCATTTCTAAAGGAAATATGCATTGACTTGCCATCAGCTTAAAATCATGTTGCTGTTCAGTATAACAGTAAAAGGAATAGTGTTATTCTGGAAATGTAGATGTATAGATCCAATGACATAATATAGTTAGAAGAAACATTTTTGTAGCACTTTATTTTCACTTACTTGGAATATATTTCATTTGTTACTCTAATCATGCTAAGAGACATGGATTCCACTGAAAGTAAAACAAACAAATAAATGTCATCAACCCTACATATATGCATTGAAGATTCTTCTCCCCAGCATCTCTATGACATTTACAGAGTGAATGGAACCAGATTCTTATTAGTATTAACAGCAGAATACAGTCTATCCTATAGTTAGAGAGGGAAAAAGATCTGAGATGTAACCCTATAATACAAACATTGTAAGGTAGTGCAGGGACAGCAGATACTTATAGGACAGGCTACCATGTTGTAAGGAAGTGATGACTAAGTCTGTAACTTTAAAAACAAATAGTATATGAGTGCCCATTGTTACCAATATTGTTCAGGGCTGTGCAGATGCTGTGTAGTAATTTACACTACCTGAAGAGATTAGTTGATCAGTTATAGCCTGGCCATCCTATTTTATATACATGCCCATTGTTACAGCTCACATTTCATCAGTTTTCAAATGTCCTATGAGAATTTAATGCAGATAATTTATATTAATTGACCTATGTATTACTTCCTGGTCATTTCTGAATATCTTTTATTGTATGTATCAGCCTTAGTCTTTTAATGTCAGCAATGAAAAAAACTTGCAACTACATGTTAGATTGAAATAGCATTCTCTCAAAGAAGTCATCATTATTCAAATTGTTGCAGTGACCACAGACAAGATGTCACTCAATATCTGTCACTCAATAAATTGTACATCCTGGATAAGCACTGCACATGACAAGTACAATAACATCCATGCCTTTGTTCAGATTTGTCAAAGAAAATTACACCAATGTTAAATGGACAAGGATGAGTTTATTCAAGACTATTGCAATAAGGGAGACAGGCCGTTACTGAGTCTGAATTCAACTCTGCTAACACAAAGAACGACAGAGTTTTTAAGAGCTGGGATGAACTAGCAGAAAAGTACTAAAGGGTTTGGGAGGGTTGATCAGTTGGTTATGTCAAGTGCATTGAGTTGTTTATGGAGTTAATGATTAGGGTCAACTGGCATGAAATGTATTTCTTTGTGATTAAGCTATCTGGTTTGTGTGAGGTTCAGGGTAAGAGGGAGGGAATCTGACAGCAAGAAGGAATTGGTTTAAACTTTAGTCAAGTTGAAGGGAACATTAAGGCCATCTTTGTCAATGCCATTCATCCTAAGGTGCCCTTAGAGATAGTAGCAAAGCTCTTCTAGAACAAAATTAAAGGTGTATCCATGGTGCACTTGTAAAGTACTCTTCTGGAAGCTCTACAGCACTGACTCCAAAAACACTGTTTTTTCCATATGGAACAAGATATTTTGAAAGCTTTTAGTAATTAGAGCCTTTGAAATAGTGCCAGTTCCATGTCTTTCTTGGATTAGTCATCAGAGGTATTATTGGGTTCCCTAAGGCAGATGGTATACCTGGTGAAGTGATGGATTTGAAAGGTATTACCACTTACACCAAGGTAATGTTTTTACAAATTGACACTCAAAAGAATGCCATTATATCCAGTTAAAATCAAAACCACTTCAGGTAGAAAACAACAACAACAGAAAACAAAACAAAACAAATGAACAAACAACAGCAAAAAATGGAAGAAACAACAGCTAGAAGCTTATTAACTCAAAGCCTTGTGCAGAACAGTACAGTTGAGAGAACCACAACTACTGATGTTTGGTTGGGTATTTTGGAGCTGTGGTGTTTAAGGCATAGTTATACCCATTTGGCTTCACTGAATAAGGGTGGAAGTAAAGAACAGAAATGATGGTATCACTTGCCAATAGGGTGTTTATTGGGCTAAAACTTCCTTTTCTAAGCTACTGATGCAATATAAAAAGAGAGGTAACAAATCAGAAAATAGGGAAGTAAGGGATAAAAAAATAATCCATATTATTTGAAAAGTCTGAGGGTTTCATGCTTTGAAATATGATACCTACTGGCATCTATTTTGGATGAAGTAGGCGCCTTAAAAGTTTGCAGTGAAGCTTTAAGAACTCACCAAGATTATGGCCTAGAATTTTAATGGATTCAATCTGAACTGTAAGACACTAATATTTTCAAACTGACTGCATCACTGTGAATACAAACAGGCAGTAGATAATACAATTTTTCTTATAATTTGAGAACCATGTAGATGATGAAGAAGGCCACTGGCACTTTTCAAATAAACTGGCAACCATCTTTTAGTTTCACAAGTTCTAGAAAATATTTTCTTACATTTGTCTTAATGAAACACAAAGTAGATATTTTGGAAATTCCAGATATTTATGACACGCATATGTGCTGTGCTTAATCTTTCAGTCATGTCCAACTCTTTGCTACCCATGGACTCTAACCTTCCAGGCTCCTCTGTTCATGGGGATTCCCAGGGCAAGAATACTGAAATGGGTTGACATGCCCTCCTCCAGAGGATCTTCCTAACCCAGGGATTGAACCCAGGTCTCCCACATTGCAGGTAGATTCTTTGCTATCTGAGCCACCAGGGAAGCCCCCCCCCCTTTTTTTTTTAACACATTTGGTAGTGGTAAAACTATCAACAATAAAATCAGGAAGTGTTATCAGTACTGCACTTGTTTTGTTTTGCTTTTGCTTTTCTGCCAGAGTATTGCATGGTCTCATGGTTAGGGTTCCCCTGAGCTAATCACTCCTAAAAGAAAACAATATGTGGATACTGACTGAAGTGTACTTTGACACAGTCTTCATTTACATAAGTACTCCACTATGTCAGTGTGATTGTGCAAAAGATAATTAGAACATTAATTTCATGTAAGTCATTACATGTGTTTTTTAATAAAAGTAATGTTTTGAAGTTGGAAACAATTTGGATTCATGTGTTTCTGAAACAAGTTTCAGTCTGATAAATTCTGAAATGAATTAAATTTGAATGTTTCCTTAAATACACACTTCAATTGTTTAAAAGATTACTCTTCTAGAGCTTGCAATATAAAAAGACTTATCAGAAAATGATCACCTTGCTGATGCATAGCAAGGGGACTTCAAGCTTGGAGAGAAGCAGATTGGCTGTAACAGTGTTGTAAGTAATACTAGTACCAATAGGAAATCAGTGGTGGGCTCTGCTGTTGGGTTTATACATTTAGCATGTGTGCTCAGTCACTTCAGTCGTGTCTGACTCTTTGCAATCCTATGGACGGTAGCCTGCCAGGCTCCTCTGTTCATGGGATTATCCTGTCAAGTAAACTGGAGTGGGTTGCCATTTTCTTCTCCAGAGATTCTTCCAGATGCAAGTATCAAACACATGTCTCTTGTGGCTTCTGCACTGCAGGCAGATTCTTTATCTCTGAGCCACCAGGGAAGCCCCATTTATATATTTTAGATATGTTTATATTTGTGGAAAGTAAGAAAGTTTTGCTTAGAAATTCTTGAAAAATCACAGCTTCTACATATCCACATGCTTTATTTTTTTTTAAAGTTAACAGTTAAAATAAAAATGCATGAATATGCTTAACAGTTCTCTCCCTGTATGGCATCTAGTCCGTAAGCATGTGCTAATTCATGTAACCTATTATCCTTAGCACCTTTTGTCTGCAGTCCCAACTTTCAGAAGAATTGGTGTTGATTATAACAGTAGATGGTTGGATGGCATCACTGACTCAAAGGAAATGAGTTTGATAAAACTCTGGGAGATGATGAAGAACAGGGAATCCTGGCATGTTGCAGTCCACAGGGTTGCAAAGAGTCGGACATGACTTAGCGACAGAACAACAAGAGGTATTTAAAATGTCAGTTCAAAATTTTACAGCTCAAAACAGTTCATCTTCTAATAATTAAGTCAATAAAACCAACTTAATTTAAATAGCAATGCTGTTTTTTAGGCCTGTGGAGTCATTACAATGAGTAATTCATAATTAGTATTTTATTGATGTCCATGCACCATGTTGCTAAGCATCATCAAGAACCTATGATGATTGGTGGTAATTTGATAAACATTCAGAACTATTGCATTAATTATGTGCCTTCCAATTATATCTGAAGTTAATGAATATATATGAAAATTGTGGAGATGAATTTAAAGGATAGCTCAAATCTAATTATAAGAGTCTTTTTTCTAATATTCTAATTATAACTTTCCTACTTATCAACTTTTAGATGAAATGAGGCTTATCTAAAAGTGAAATTTGAATATTGTGCATACGTAACAATCTGTTTTCTAAAATGTTTTTTTATGTTGTTAAGTAGCTCAGTTGTGTCTGACTCTTTGCAACCCCATGGACTGCAGCATGCCAGGCCTCCCTGTCCATCACCAAATCCCGGAGTTTACCCAAACTCATGTCCATCGAGTCAGTGATGCCATCCAACCATCTCAACCTCTGTCATCCCCTTCTTCTCCTGCCTTCAATCTTTCCCAGCATCAGGGTCTTTTCTAATGAGTCAGCTCTTCACATTAGGTGGCCAAAGTACTGGAACTTCAGCTTCAGTGTCAGTCCTTCCAGTGAATATTCAGGGTTGATTTCCTTTAGGATTGACTGGTGAAATCTCCTTGCAGTCCAAGGGACTCACAGAGTCTACTCCAGCACAATAGTTCAAAAGCATCAATTCTTCAGCACTCAGACTCCTTTATGGTCCAACTCTCACAGTCATACATGACTACTGGAAAAAACCATTGCTTTGACTAGAAGGACCTTTGTTGGCAAATAATGTCTCTGCTTCTGAATATGCTGTCTAGGTTGGTCATAGCTTCTCTTCCGAGGAGCAAGTGTCTTTTAATTTCATGGCTACAGTCACTGTCAACAGTGATTTTGGAGCCCAAGGAAATAAAGTCTGTCACTGTTTCCAATGTTTCCCCATCTGTTTGCCATGAAGTGATGGGACTGGATGCCGTGGTCTTAGTTTTTTGAATGCTGAGTTTTAAGCCAGCTTTTTTCACTCTCTCCTCTTTCACCTTTAAGAGGCTCTTTAGTTCATTTTTGCTTTCTACCCTAAGGGTGCTGGCATGTACATATCTTGGTTGTTGGTATTCCTGGCAATCTTGATTTCAGCCTCTGATTCATCCAGCCCAACATTTCTCATGATGTACTCTGAATATAAGTTAAATAAGCAGGGTGACAATAACATCATTGACATATTCCTTTCCCAATTTTGAACCAGTCCATTTTTCCATGTCCAGTTCTAACTGTTGCTTCTTGACCTGCATGCAGGTTTCACAGGAGGCTGGTGAGACGGTCTGGTATTCCCATCTCTTGAAGAGTTCTCCACAGTTTGTTGTGATCCACACAGTCAAAGGCTTTAACGTAGTCAATGAAGCAGAAGTAGCTGTTTTCTGGAATTCTCTTGCTTTTACTATGATTCAACGGATGTTGGCAGTTTAATCTCTGATTCCTCTGCCCTTTCTAAATCCAGCTTGAACATCTGGAATTTCTTAGTTCACGTACTGTTGACGCCTAGCTTAGAGAATTTTGAGCATTACTTTACACCTAGCATGTAAAATGGTAGTGATTCATTCAAAATAGCAGTCAATGTAATTTTTGCACAATGTGATGAGAAAAAAAAAACTATAAAGAATATTTTAGATGAATATTCTACTCTTAGCTTCAGAGGAGAAAAATGTCCATAAATATGATGACTACAAAAAACTTTAAATGATTTCAGTAACTTTGCCTATGCATTTCCCAGATGGCTCTGCTGGTAAAGAACTGGCCTGCCAATGCAGGAGACAGAACAGATGTGGGTTCAATCCCTGGGTCAGGAAGATCTCCTGAGAAGAGCATCACAACTTATTCCATTATTCTTGCCTGGAGAATCCCATGCACAAAGTAGCCTGGTGAGCTACAGTCCATGGAGTTGCAAAGAGTCGGACGTGACTGAAGAGACTTAGCAGGGAAATTTTCCCGAGTTTATTTTAAAACCCTTATAGAAGTTATGTTAAAACTTTGTATGTTCAGTTTGTAAATTAAAAGAATTACAATAGTAAAAATGAATATTTTCATAGATTAAAAATCCCTTATCAGTCAAGTTTGTAAATACCTTCTTTCTTATAGATGAGGCTGGAGAAGGAGGAAAGGGTTATCCTTAGTTGGCACCATTTAAACTTAATTAGTAGAGTGTATTTTTGAATAGTCATTTTAATAAAGAATTAACTGGAAAGTAAGTATGCAAATACTTTCAGTATGAATGAGACTGGAAATCTTGAAATGTCATCTCAATTTGAAATGACAATATCTACAGAATTCAGGTGATGTATGTTTTCAGAATACTGTCTATAACACTTTAAAATCATGAATGTTAGTTAAAGCTATCAGCTCACTGGTCACCCAAACATGTAGAGGATATCCTTGCCCTTGAACACCTTCTGCTGTCTCCTTCTTCTGCCCAAAGCTCTGAGATTGAAGGGTCACTGATCAGTTTTAACAGTCTTGAAAATACAGGGACTACTGTGCCCAGAGTGGGGAGAAAAGCTAAAATGAAATAGAGGATAAGAGAGAAAGTGAGTAAGAAGGAGAAGCAACAGAACTCTAAAAATAAAATTCCCAGGGAACTTATCTTTATAAAAGTTAAAAAAAAAAAAAAAAAAGAGTTGTTTTATAGTGTACAAACAGAACCAAGAGTCACCAGATACTAACTAACCTTTACTAATTGCCCAAATTTATTTTAATTTACAGTCAGATGGTTGGCCTGGAAATTGGGGAATATGGATTCTTAGCCATATTATTTAGATATTATAAACAACTACTATAAACAAGCCACTAAACTTTCTCCAAAATTAGGAGTTTCAGTAGATAAGCTTAAAGCTCCTCACTAACTCCAAAAGTCGGTGCTTATGAAAATGCCTATGCAGCTATCACTCACTAAATACCATGGCTTATGTTTAGAATAGGCTTCCCTGGTGACTCACTGGTAAAGAATTTGCCTGCCAAACAGAAGATGCCTGTTCGATCAGGTCAGGAAGATCCCCCGCAGAAAGAAATGGCAACCCACTTCTCATTGTTGCCTAGAAAACCCCATGGACAGAGGAGGCTAAGGGACTACAGTCCAGTTCAGTTCAGTTCAGTCACTCAGTCGTGTCTGACTCTTTGAGACACCATGAACTGCAGTACGCCAGGCTTCCCTGTCCATCACCAATTCCTGGAGTTCACTCAAACTCATCTCCATTGAGTCGGTGTTGCCATTCAACTATCTCATCCTCTGTCATCCCCTTCTCCTTCTGCCTTCAATCTTTCCCAGCATCAGGGTCTTTTCAAATGAGTCAGCTCTTCGCATCAGGTGGCCAAAGTGTTGGAGTTTCAGTCCAAGGGGTTGCAAAAGAATTGGATATGATGGCAACTAAGCCACAGCAATATGTTTAGGAGAGTTTGTTACTCTTGCACTTATAAATCTTAATTAAGGAATATACTCCAAATGGTCAGGGTCAAAGAGAGAAAGCAAACAAAACTTTATGACTGTTGAGTTATGGATTTTGGTGTGCACTATGAGTGGTTGCATATTTGAAATTAATTAACTAATTCACTATTTTTAAGACTTAAAAATACAGTTACATATTGTATTAGTGTCCTAGGTCTTCCTGTAACAAATTATCACAAACAGGGTGACCTAAAACAAAAGAAATCTATTCTTTCACAATTTATGAGACCAGAGGTCTGAAAGCAAGGTATTCGCAAGGTTGGTTCATGTCAAAACCGTACCCCATACCATGTTACAACCTTCACCCATAAGGTTGTTATAAGAATTAAATAGGAATAGAGCAGCAAGTGTGTAGAGCAATGCCTGGAAATACCACATACATTTTTGTTAAAATAAAAAAGAATATGAAAGCATTTTTTTATTCATTAAACAGCTATAGACTAAGTGCCTATTACACGTCAGCTGATATTCTAGGTGGTGGGCATATAGCAGTTGGTAACAGAATACAGACTGTAAAACCAGCTTCGTATCTATTGATTATAAGGGCAGTATAAGTACGCTGCAACAGTACATTAACCAAGTACTTCCAGATGGTCAAACTGGATTTGGAAAAGGCAGAGGAACCAGAGATCAAATTGCCAATATTCATTGGATCACAGAAAGAGCAAGAGAATTGCAAGAAATCATCAACTTCTGCTTCATTGACTATGCTAAAATCTTTGACTGTGTGGATCATGACAAACTGGAAAATTCAAGAGACTGGAATACCAGACCACCTTACCTACCTCCTGAGAAACCTGGATGCAGATCAAGAAGCATCGGTTAGAACTAGATATGGAAAAATGGACTGGTTAAAAATTGGGAAAGGAGTACATCCAGGCTGTATATTGTCACCCTGCTTATTTAACTCATATGCAGAGTACGTCATGTGAAATGCCAGGCTGGAATCAAGATTGCCGGCAATAATACCAACAACCTCAGATACCCAGATGACACCACCCTTATGGCTGAAAGCAAAGAGGAACTAAAGAGCCTCTTGATGATGGTGAAAGAGGAGAGTGAAAAAGTTGGCTTAAAACATTCAAAAAGCTAAAATCACGTCATCCGGTCCCATCACTTCACGGCAAATAGATAGGGAAGCAATGGAAACAGTGACAGATTTTATTTTCTTGGGCTCCAAAATCACTGTGAATGGTGACTATAACCATGGAATTAAAAAGATGCTTGCTCCTTGGAAGAAAAGTTGTGACCAACCTAGACAGCATATTAAAAAGCAGAGACATTACACAGCCAAAAATGTCTGTGTACTCAAAGGTATAGTTTTTCCAGTGGTCATGTGTGGATGTGAGAGTGGGACCATAAAGAAGGCTGAGCACCAAAGAATTGATGCTTTTGCACTGTGGTGTTGGAGAAGACTCTTGAGAGTTCCTTGGCCTGCAAGGGAATCCAACCAGCCAATCCTAAAGAAAATCAAGCTTGAATATTCATTGGAAGGACTGATGCTGAAGCTCCGCTACTTTGGCCACCTGATGTGAAGAGCTGACTCATTAGAAAAGACCCTGATGCTGAGAAAGATTGAAGGCATGAAGAGAAGGGGATGACAGAGGATAAGATGGTTGGATGGCATCACCAACTCAATAGTCATGAATTTGAGCAAGGCTCTGGGAAATAGTGAAGGACAGGGAAGCCTGGCGTGCTGCAATCCAGGGGGTCACAAAGAGTCAGACATGACTGAGTGTTTAGACAGCAAACTAGGTGTAACAAGAAGAAACTTTCTTAACGGACCTTTAACTGCATCACATTTGTCAATTTGTATCTTCATACAGTTTGATTTCAGTGAGATTTAGAGAAATGGAAAATTATCTTAAAAATATATTTTATGTCAATATTCCTATCATTTCAAGGTTAATGTGTATATGCCTATGCTTTAAAACTTTTAAAGTTTATTAAATAAACTAAAACCTTTCATTACAAGTCTCACAAATGTTTGTCAGATCTAAGAGCCTCCAGATCAGGTGTGCTAGAGGCCAGAAAACTTAGACAAAGTAAGCACAAACAGGAAGACCTAGATATCAGACCTAAATTTTAAGTTAAAATTCCAGGCAACATTTTTTTTTTTTTTTAATTTTTATTATTATTATTATTATTTTTTCCAGTGGGTTTTGTCATACATTGATATGAATCAGCCATGGATTTACATGTATTCCCAATCCCGATCCCCCCTCCCACCCCCCTCTCCACCCGATTCCTCTGGGTCTTCCCAGTGCACCAGGCCGGAGCACTTGTCTCATGCATCCCACCTGGGCTGGTGATCTGTTTCACCATAGATAGTATACATGCTGTTCTTTTGAAATATCCCACCCTCACATTCTCCCACAAAGTTCAAAAGTCTGTTCTGTATTTCTGTGTCTCTTTTTCTGTTCTGCATATAGGGTTATCGTTATCACCTTTCTAAATTCCATATACATGTGTCAGTATGCTGTAATGTTCTTTATCTTTCTGGCTTACTTCACTCTGTATAAGGGGCTCCAGCTTCATCCATCTCATTAGGACTGGTTCAAATGAATTGTTTTTAATGGCTGAGTAATATTCCATGGTGTATATGTACCACAGCTTCCTTATCCATTCATCTGCTGATGGGCATCTAGGTTGCTTCCATGTCCTGGCTATTATAAACAGTTCTGCGATGAACATTGGGGTGCACGTGTCTCTTTCAGATCTGGTTTCCTCAGTGTGTATGCCCAGAAGTGGGATTGCTGGGTCATATGGCAGTTCTATGTCCAGTTTTTTAAGAAATCTCCACACTGTTTTCCATAGCGGCTGTACTAGTTTGCATTCCCACCAACAGTGTAAGAGGGTTCCCTTTTCTCCACACCCTCTCCAGCATTTATTGCTTGTAGACTTTTGGATAGCAGCCATCCTGACTGGCGTGTAATGGTACCTCATTGTGGTTTTGATTTGCATTTCTCTAATAATGAGTGATGTTGAGCATCTTTTCATGTGTTTGTTAGCCATCTGTATGTCTTCCTTGGAGAAATGTCTGTTTAGTTCTTTGGCCCATTTTTTGATTGGGTCATTTATTTTTCTGGAATTGAGCTGCAGGAGTTGCTTGTATATTTTTGAGATTAGTCCTTTGTCTGTTTCTTCATTTGCTATTATTTTCTCCCAATCTGAGGGCTGTCTTTTCACCTTACTTATAGTTTCCTTTGTAGTGCAAAAGCTTTTAAGTTTCATTAGGTCCCATTTGTTTAGTTTTGCTTTTATTTCCAATATTCTGGGAGGTGGGTCATAGAGGATCTTGCTTTGATTTATGTCGGAGAGTGTTTTGCCTATGTTCTCCTCTAGGAGTTTTATAGTTTCTGGTCTTACATTTAGATCTTTAATCCATTTTGAGTTTATTTTTGTGTATGGTGTTAGAAAGTGTTCTAGTTTCATTCTTTTACAAGTGGTTGGCCAGTTTTCCCAGCACCACTTGTTAAAGAGGTTGTCTTTTTTCCATTGTATATCCTTGCCTCCTTTGTCAAAGATAAGGTGTCCATAGGTTCGTGGATTTATCTCTGGGCTTTAACACACAGAAATCCCTTGCATTCCTATATACTAACAATGGAAAAACAGACAGAGAAATTAAGGAAACAATACCATTCACCATTGCAACAAAAAGAATAAAATACTTAGGAGTATATCTACCTAAAGAAACAAAGGACCTATACATAGAAAACTATAAAACACTGATGAAAGAAATCAAAGAGGACACAAACAGATGGAGAAACATACCGTGTTCATGGATTGGAAGAATTAATATTGTCAAAATGGCTATTCTACCCAAAGCAGTCTATAGATTCAATGCAATCCCTATCAAGCTACCAACGGTATTTTTCACAGAACTAGACCAAAGAATTTCACAATTTGTATGGAAATACAAAAAACCTCGAATATCCAAAGTAATCTTGAGAAAGAAGAATGGAACTGGAGGAATCAACCTGCCTGACTTCAGACTCTACTACAAAGCCACAGTCATCAAGACAGTATGGTACTGGCACAAAGACAGAAATGTAGATCAATGGAACAGAATAGAAAGTCCAGGCAACATTTTAAAGTCTTCATGGTTCCTCTCTTTCCAGTAATTTCATGCTGTTAGGTAGCTGACTCCAATCACTACCAGTCACTGAGCACATAAAAATTGAGTCTGATGTTCATTCTAAGTGAACTTCATATGAGACATTAACTATATCTGAATATTAAGATTTTCTTATATTTATTGAGTAAATAGCTTCATAAATTGGTTGTGGTGATGATACTTATGATTTTGGTAATGATAACACTGATGAAAAAGGAATTTCTAAAAACTTATTTTTATTATTGCTATGATATATTATTGCTATTATCACTATTATTATTATCACTGCAATGTATGGCAGTGACAAATTTGATCTATACATTAACTCAGCACCAATTATGCCACATTTAAATCAGTTTCAATGCTACCAAATTCATAAATTATGATTATTTTAACCTTTTTTATATACTTTATGTTACCATCAAAATGTCCATCCATTCATCCCAGACAGCAAGTGGTTTCTTCACTTCCATGTATAATTTTCCTATAATTGCTATTTCTTTAAGGTTCTCCAATTTAACAGGGCTTTGAAATGTGCTCTGGTTTTTCAAATGGAAATTCCTTAATATACCAATGTTTCTATGATATGTGAATAATAGGCAGGCTGCTCATCTCTTGATAGAGAATTCTTGCATTTGTTGCAGAGAAAATGCCCAATGCCTCCATAACCAGTGGGGACCTTCTATCATGCTGGAAAATCCAACCAACGAATCCATAAGAAAGCACTTTAGAAGGACCTGTGTAAAGAAAATTATGCTTCTACCATGCCACCATGAGGAGACTGACTGTATGTCATAATTCTAGGTTACATATTCAGTCCTGTGTCAAAGATTCAATGAATTTGTAGACAGCGGGCTTGTGACAAGAAAGTAACAGAAACCATTCTCTTTGTGATTTAGGCTCATGCAAAATATTTGAATGCTGTAGAGAAACTGAAAAATGTTTAAGTGCAAGCACTTACCATAACTTCCATAAAAGGCTACATTACTGAGAAGTTTTACTAATAATGTATTTGGAAGTAGCTGTTTAAAAGCAACACCTGTATTTATGTAATCCAAAATTATGACTACAATGCAATATCTAGAAAATCCTCTTATTACTCTAATTGCTAGTTGTGAGGTAAATGTGTTTAAGAGCAGTATTCTATCATCTTTTTCTATTTTATTACACTAAAAAAATTAAACTTTTATTTCAAAAGCCTGGGAAATAGTTTTGTTTTTTTTCCTATGCCTGTTATATTCTCTGTAGGAAAACTTATAATAAAAGTAATAAATTAGCACTAAAACAATTATATCATTTTGTAGGACTGAGCGTTTTTAATGTGTCTAGAAAAAAAATTTAAATGGTATAAAAAAAAAAAAACTCAAAATGTACTCTAATATTATCATCTGGATGAAAGCCTGAGAAAAACATGAATGCCTTATGTGCAAGTGGGCCATGATCTCTCACGTTGCTAAACTGTAGTCTGACATAACCGGTGTAAGGAACTTCCTCGCAAGAGCTGGCCCCTGGAGGATGTCTGATTATTCAACCCAGTGATGAAAGTGATTGTGTCATCCTTAATGCCAGGGAACGATGTTTCCCACATAGAGTGGGAGCTTTGAAGTAGTAGGATTTCAGTCCTCAAGTCTCCATGTGTCAGTTCTGAAAACTAAATGTAGATAAAAACGACAGCTGCCCTAGAATCTCCAGGAATAGTCTGAGTCAGTAGCAAATGAACAGACATTCTGTTGGACATATTGATTTAGTTTGTAATTTTCCTGTTGCTTGTTAAAAACCAGAATGTACTCAGATCCTTCGTTTCTGTACCTCATAATATGCTGTTGATCTTTTCACGAAAAATCAGTTGTTCAGAATGTCTGTCCACTCGAGCTTTTGCATGAGGCATTATAGGTTCCAAATGCAAAGCTTAATAGAGATTTATGGATAGTTTTATTGGATGGACATTTGAATGAAGGGAAGGCAATGAATAGGAAATTATTCCTACCAGATTTCCAGGGTCATGTAATACAAATGTGAATCCAACCAAGATGAGTTGGGATTTGCTACTTGTAAATCCGGCCTTGTTACATGTGAGTAATATACTCCTTTCATTCCACTGCTTTTGAAACTTTCATGCTCATGGATACTACTCTTGCTATAAAGGGTACCTAGTTCCTTTGTGTTGCTTAAAAATAGCCTTTATCAGAAAAACAAATAACTATAGTAAGATAACAAGAGGAAGTAAAAGAAAACTTCAGAAAATAAATAATATAAAGGAAGCGCCATTACAATTCATAAATGAGAAAACAGTATTTTCTGAGTGAATACTATGTGCACTGGGCTTCTCAGGAGGCTCACTGTTAAAGGATTTGCCTGCCAATGAAGGAGTTGCAGGAAATGCAGTTTTGATTCCTGGGTCTGGAATATCCCCTGGAGGAGGAGATGACAACCTACTCCAAGATTGTTGCTTGGAAGATCTCGGGGACAGAGGAGGCTGGAGAGCTACAGTCCATGAGGTTGCAAAGAGTTGGACACAACTGAGAGACTGAGCAGACACGGAAGCACTGTCTGTACTATATGTGTGGGGATGAGGATGGGGAGCACAGATATGGGTGACATATTTCCAGTGTTGCCAAAATTTAAACAATGAATTTAAGCAAATATTAAAAATTCAAATTGGAGATTTAAATTGGAAAAAAAAAGCATAAAGAATGCAACAAGGATGTGAGGTTAGTTACCCTGATAGTTAAGAGAGTTAGACACATGAGCATAAATGTGTTCATAAAATGCCTACAAGAGAGGATATGGACACTAGATGAAAAATAACAGGGTTGAGAGGGAGGCAGGTGTTTGGTGAGATAGAGCATTTCAGACAGATGAAACATTATATACAAGAATACAGGGCAGAGAGTCCAGATCAAGGCTCTGTGGTGACCAGATGAGCAGGATGGGAGGGTGGGAGGGAGGTTCAAGAGGGAGGAGATATATGTGTGTTTTCCCTTTCTATTTGCCATGAATCAGCTGATAAAGATTCAGCTGGTAAGGACCATAAAGAAGGCTGAGAGCCAAAGACTCGATGCTTTCAACTTGTGCTGGAAAAGATTCTTGAGAGTTCCTTTTACTGCAAGGAGATCAAACGAGTCAATCCTAAAGGAAATCAACCTTCAATATTCATTGGAAGAACTATTGCTAAAGCTGAAGCTCCAATACTTTGGCTACCAGATGGGAAGAGCTGACTTATTGGAAGAGACCCTGATACTGGGAAAGATTGAAGGCAGAAGGAGAAGGGGGTGGCAGACAATGAGATGACAGATAGCATCACTGGCTCAGTGGACATGAATTTGAGCAAACTCTGGGAGATCGGAGAGGACAGAGGAGTGCTGCATTCCGTGGGGTTGCAAAGAGTTGGACGTGACTTAGAGACAGAACACCACCAGCAGCATATCTGATTCACTTTGTGGTACAGCAGAAACTCAAACAACATTGGAAAGCACTTATACTTCAAGAAAAAATAATAACCATTTTCGGGATAATGGACATATTAAACACAAACACATTTTTGTATATTAAGTATACCTCCAATAAAAGACTACCTCATGTATGATATCATTTATAGGAAATGTTAAGAAAAGGCATATATATTTGCATGCGAAGTTGTTTCAGTAATGTCTAAGTCTGTATCACCCTATGGATTGCAGCCTGCCAGGTTCCTCTGTCCATGGGATTTCCCAGACCACAATATTGGAGTGGGTTGCCATGCCTTGCTACAGGGGTTCTTCTTGACCCAGGGATCAAACCCGTGTCTCTTACAACTCCTACCTCCAATAAAGCTGAAAAAATATAATAGAAAGGAAATGTATCATTAAGAAATAATAATAAAAGAAGATTAACTCTAAAAAGATAGATGAATAGAAATGCTTGGGAAGCCTTCAATATACTACCTTGGCTTCAAAGAAATGTTTAAGAAACATTTGGGAAAATCAACAGCTAGGCAATAATATTACCATGATAATATGAGATCTCTTTGACTGAGAGAGAGGATCAAATTTCAAAGTCATACTTTTTGAAATATGCAGGGCCTTTGTCCAAAATAATGCCTTGTGATTACTTGGATTATTTTAAGAAAACTTTTTGTAAGTTTTCTTTATTTTGGCAAAAAAACTCATTGTATAGTTCAGTATAAATTACTACTTGTGATGAACTGAAAACTATATCTCTATTTGTGCTTCTTCAGTTGTTAATTTTGAACATCAGGTAAAGAAGCAGAATTTTGCCAGGGTCAGGGTGTTCACACACACTGAATATTATCCAATCAAATCCTCTTAGATTTCCACCACTCTGGGAAAGATAGAGGAGAGAGAACATGGCTTCTGTCTTTTCCTGTAACCTTTTAAAATTAGTTCTCAAATGAGGCATAATTTTAACATTTTAAATATTTTAACATTAAATTAGCTGCTGCTCTTATATTTGATAAGTAAATTTTCAATAAATTTGCATACTTAGGTAGTTAGATTTAGAATTCCTATTAGAGGCTTAGAACTGGTATAAGTTTAAACTGAGATATTATAAATTTCTCACAGCTATACTGGGAATATTTTTAAATATTAAGCAAATCCATACAATTTCATTTTGTCCTATAATTCACTTTAGCTATTAGCTATTTATCCAATGACTAAAACTTGTACATATTTTAAGAAATGATCCAAAAGTAAGACCAGAGACTATAAAACTCCTAGAGGAGAACATAGGCAAAACACTCTCTGACATAAATCACAGCAGGATCCTCTATGACCCACCTCCCAGTATATTGGAAATAAAAGCAAACATAAACAAATGGGACCTAATGAAACTTAAAAGCTTTTGCACAAAAAAGGAAACGATAAGCAAGGTGAAAAGACAGCCCTCAGATTGGGAGAAAATAATACCAAACGAAGCAACAGACAAAGGATTAATCTCAAAAATACACAAGCAACTCCTGCAGCTCAATTCCAGAAACATAAATGACCCAATCAAAAAATGGGCCAAAGAACTAAACAGACATTTCTCCAAAGAAGACATACAGATGGCTAACAAACACATGAAAAGATGCTCAACATCACTCATTATCAGAGAAATGCAAATCAAAACCACAACGAGGTACCATTACACGCCAGTCAGGATGGCTGCTATCCAAAAGTCTACAAGCAATAAATGCTGGAGAGGGTGTGAAGGAAAGGGAACCCTCTTACACTGTTGGTGGGAATGCAAACTAGTACAGCCGCTATGGAGAACAGTGTGGAGATTTCTTAAAAAACTGGAAATAGAACTTTCATATGACCCAGCAATCCCACTCCTGGGCATACACACGAAGGAAACCAGATCTGAAAGAGACACGTGCACCCCAATGTTCATCGCAGCACTGTTTATAATAGCTAGGACATGGAAGCAACCTAGATACCCATCAGCAGACAAATGGATAAGGAAGCTGTGGTATATATACACCATGGAATATTACTCAGCCATTAAAAAGAATTCATTTGAATCAGTTCTAATGAGATGGATGAAACTGGAGCCTATTATACAGAGTGAAGTCAGAAAGATAAAGACCAATACAGTGTACTAAAACAAATATATGGAATTTAGAAAGATGGTAACGGTAATCCTATATGCAAAACAGAAAAAGAGACACAGATGTACAGAACAGACTTTTGGACTCTGGGAGAAGGTGAGGGTGGGATGTTTCGAGAGAACAGCATCGAAACATGTATATTATCTAGGGTGAAACAGATCACCAGCCCAGGCTGGATGCATGAGACAAGTGCTCGGGCCTGGTGCACTGGGAAGACCCAGAGCGATCGGATGGAGAGGGAGGTGGGAGGGGGGATCGGGATGGGGAACACATGTAAATCCATGGCTGATTCATGTAATGTATGACAAAACCCACTACAATATTGTAAAGTAATTAGCCTCCAACTAATAAAAATAAATGGAAAAAAAGAGAAATGATCCTATTATAAAATGAATGTGAATTGTTAAAGCTGTATTTAAAGAAAATAAATTTTTTTCTACATTCAATGTGTCAGTTAAAAATCTGAAAAATATGAGACTTGTGAGTTTTCATTGAACTAATATTCTTACAGACTGGTTTAAAGATCTTTCTGATGGAGTATATCGACTATACATTTTTGTCAATAGCCACAATATCTGACTCTCTGGATTGAAAATAAAAATAAAACAAAAAAACGTAAATATTCTTATAAAAGGATACACTCTATGTTCAGTTTAGTTCAGTTCAGTCGCTCAGTCATGTCTGACTCTTGCGACCCCACAAATCTCAGCACGCCAGGCCTCCCTGTCCATCACCAACTCCTGGAGTTTACTCAAGCTCATGTCCATCGAGTTGGTGATGCCATCCAGCCATTTCATCCTCTGTTGTTCCCTTCTCCCCCTGTCCCCAATCCCTCCCAGCATCAGGATCTTTTCCAGTGAGTCAACTCTTCTCATGAGGTGGCCAAAGAATTGGAGTTTCAGCTTAAGCATCAGTCCTTCCAATGAACACCCAGGACTGATCTCCTTTGTGTTAAGAGGTATTAAATACAAAATTAAGGGAAAAAATTTAAGTTAGAGATCTTAGGTTTCAGTGTTTTTGCCATTGTTGTTTTGGTTTTTCTGATGTGCAAACTGAATCCACACAAAATTTGCAGAGACGTGCTACAGATATTGTATCAGTGTAATTTTTCCAGGGCCAGAGTCCATAGCTCTTTGGGCAGCAAGAAATACAAACAGTGTAAAACTGCTGCTGAAGCAGTATTAGACATTGTAAATGGACTGAGCTTTATATGTAATTCATCGCACAATGCGGACAGATGTAATCCAACATGTGACATTATCCACATGACATTTCCTCCGTTCCCCACATAGACTGGGGAAGAACTCAGCGTGCCAGAGATGTTGGTACATCTGAAGATGGCCATGGTGTTAGGTATGAAGTTGTCCATGTGTATATAAGAGAATTGAGACATTCAGAGTATCAAGAGAGAGCCAGGCTGTAGGAGAGAACCTTCCTTCTGAGACAGTCTGTCTGTCTGTCCTGGGTGGTCCATCTATATTGTAAGCCTGCATGGGCTATCAGTGTATCCAGAATGGATAATATCTCTGAGCTATTAGTCTCTCCAGAGAGGCTACTCTTTCCAGATTTTGAGTAATGAGAAGAGAGTTCAGAGGGTGAGAAATAGAATGACCCTTATGTTTTTCCCGCCCCTTATACCAGACCTGGAAACAAACTGCTTGTTTTGGCTTGAATTTGACTATGAGTTGAAAGTATGTGAAAAGAGTAATTGATAGGAAACTTAGAAAGCCCTAGCTTCAAAGAGGGGGGAACTGCTCTTTATCTTGGTTCTGCCAAAGACCAATAACTATCTTCTCTCCAACATGCAAGGAGTGGGAAGGCTGATGAGAAACACAGCCTAAATGACATAGATTCTCTCTGTCTTATCCCCACCCCAACCAGCCCCTCACTCACAATCTTTTATGTGTTACTGCCCCCTAAATCCCTGCCTTTTCTCCCAGGATCTTTGCATACTAAGGGCTGATGTGATGCAAAGAGCTAATTGATTGTGTTAATTGGTTGTACGGCTTGAGCTGCCTGTCATACCTCAGTGTCTATGTGAATTCGGGTAATTTAATTATCCAAACTAACTGCATTTCCTCTTGAGTAAAAAGGAATTAATAAGAGAATGAATCTATATCACAGTTTCTCAAAAAAATTAAATAAGAAAGATCCATGCAACAAAGTGCCTGTCACACAATTAGAGCTGTCAATTAAATGAGCTCTGGAGTTCTCAACCCAGAAAATGCTTAGGCTTGTTTCCTAACCAGAGACTTCCTTGGTGGCTTGGTGGTAAACAATCCACCTGCTAGTGAAGAAGATGCAAGTTTGATCCCTGGTCTGGGAAGATATTGTTTTCTAGGAGAGATTAACTGAGCACGCAGTATGTGTTAACTACTAGGCTAGGGTGTCAGGAATTAGCAGTAAGCCTAAGTGTTAATGGTTCTCTCTTTCATGGAGATTACTATCCAGGAGGAGAGACAGACAATGAACAAATGGCCAACCACATACATGTAAAATTTTGACTGACCCTAATGCAATATTGAAAAGTGCACAGGACTGTGAAGGCATGTAACTTGGGAATCTGAGCCGAACTAGGTCATCAAGAGACTTCCATAAGGAAATATCCTTTGGACAGTATAGCATAAACATTGCAAGTGTACAATCAGGGGCCAGACTGCCTGGATTGAAATCATGATTTTGCTACACATTAGCAGAGTGGCTTGGGTAGTTGCTTAGTCTCATTGACCCTCAGGTGCCTCACTCATCAATACAGAGAATGATGGTGTTGGCCAATGGGGTTATAATGAGGATCTAAGGAATCAATATTTGTAAGTTACTTAGGACTGGCATGTAGTAGACACTATAAGCACTACTATTATTAATAATCTCAGTGCTGTAATTATTAGATGCTGTGATTTGTAGATTATTATGGGCTAAGTAGTAAAAAGGGGGACTTCAGGTGGGAGAGAGGAAACAATCTCCTAGGGAATGGAGAGCAAGGGAAGTGTTGCAGGAAGAGAGATGAAAAGGGAGAGAATGACAGAAGGTGTCACAGGCCAGCAGTAAGGACTCCCTGTCTGATTGTTGCAGAGGGCAAGAGAAGAGGGGGATGCAGAGGAAACCACTGAAATGGTTCAGATGATTAAAAAAAAAAAAAAATCTGACTCTATAAAAGCAGTGGTTGAAAAGGTGCTGAATTAATTTACTTGTTTTATCCTCACATGAATTAGGTGTGGGGAAAAGAATATGAAATGGGACACTTTCAGTCTATATCACAAAACCTCTCTTACTCAATTCTTCATCTCACTTCTAATTAAACAGTTTAGATGGAAAGAAATTCTAGGACTCCACGGAGGGAAAAAAGAGAGAAGAAAAAAAGCATGAGATGAAAGAATCCTGAGTCCCTCAGTGACTATGTGGAGCAAACTCCTGTTCCATCTCCCTGTTGATGAGAAATGATAACTGAGGTCAAAAAGAGGGCAGTATCCTCACCTACCCTGAATCACCAAGCAGTGGAATCCTACTATCCTTATCCCACTTGTCTCATTTCCATAGCTCCTGTACCTGTCTACATCTTTACTTTGGAAATGATTAATATAACTGAGTTCCTACTTGTCCCTTCAACATTAGACTTTCTGTCTTATGAAAGTAAAAGTGTTAGTCACTCAGTCAGGTCCAACTTTTTGTGACCCCATGGACTGCAGCCCACCAGGCTCCTCTGTCCCTGGCATTTCCCAGTCAAGAATACTGGAGTGGGTTACCATTCCCTTCTGCAGGGAATCTTTCTGACCCAGGGATCAAACCCAGGTCTCTTGCACTGGAGGTGGATTCTTTACCATCTGAGCCACAAGAGAATCCCTAGAAAATTAAACTCTCTGACATATATACATATATTCTATTTATATATTTATTTAGTTAGCTATTTTTAACTGTTGCTGTAGCTTGGTAGTAAGGTATCAAATTTAAATTACATTTTTGAAAATTAAGCATGTTAATGTTAATGTTAATGCAACAGGTTGAGAAATACCAACTTACTCCTTACCTTGACTCATCAACTATAAACATTTTATTATTCACTCACACTGATAGAAAGAGAGGGGAATATAGACATAGATATATACATATGGGAAATGATCATCAGGATAATTCGGTATGATTTTCCCAAGTATAAAAATAGCTTATTTTCATAACAGAACAGCAGTATCACACTTAAAATTAACACAGAGTCCATGAGTAATTTTTACTCAGTTTTCTTCAAAATGCTCTTTAGGTCTTTCCTACCCTCTTCTCCTAAGAGGAATTCAAGTCAGTCTCATGCATTGGATGTGTCTGTTGCTTCTTTCATGTCTCCCACCCACCTCTATTCACTGTGACATGGAATTTGTAAGTAAATTTCAGCTGAATCCTTTGATAGAGTCATGTTATATGACAACGTGTTAAGTAGAGCTTTGAGGTAATAGAAACCTGGATTTTGAATTATACCACTTTCTGGCTGTATGACATTTGTCAGTTCATTTAATCTCTCTAATTCACTACTTTCTTCACTATAAAATGAGGATAATCGTCATAGTGGTAAAAACAATGCTTAATCCATAGGCTAGTTATGAAGATTAAACTATATAAGAAATGAAACATGTTACTCCAAACATTGAATTTAAGTAACACAAGATATAAAACTAATTAGGAAAATGAAGATGTGATGATAATATTGCTTACATGCATGTTCAGTTGTATTCAACTCTTTGCAACCCTATGGACCATAGCCTGCCAGGCTCCTCTGTCCATGGGATGTTCCAGGCAAGAACACTGGAGTGGTTGCCATTTCTTCCTCCCAGGGATCTTCCTGACACAGGGATCAAACCCACATCTCCTGATTTGCAGGCAAAGTTTTTACTGCTGAGCCATCGGGGAAGCCCGAGGATGATGTTATGGTTAGTGTAACAGTCACTTGGGGCATGACTGCTGAGGCCCTGATGTTTTCCTCTTCTGATAAGGTACTAGTTTACACAGATAGTTGTTTTATTCTTCTTATCTCAGCATATCACATAGCTTTACTTTCAAAAGTGTCCTAATTTGAACAATGGTTTATATTATGCTCCCTACAGCATGTGGGGAGACAGTTCCCTCAATTTAAAAGCTTTATTTTCTCCCCGCTAAAAAGGAACTCCTGCTTGATTTGCCCAATGCTTTCCTCTCTCACTCTGACTCCCAACATTGTCACGTCACTGATGGAGCAGGCTTGACAACGCCCCTGCACTTCCCCACCCACACATACTTTCTTTTTTTCTCCCCGGTAAGACAGTTCTTTGGCGAGAGAGTCCAGGTTTATCTTCCTTTTTTAATCTTTACTGATTTGTTTATTAATTTTATTATTCTTTGCTATCTTTATTGTTGTATCACAGATCACTTAATATAATCATTTCAAACACTTTTATTTATTTAACAAGGTTCCTATAAATTCCTGTGGACATCTTCCCTACCAGCTCTCCAGTAACTATTCTCACTCCTCCACAAACATTTACATTTTCCTTCTGTGTCCCCCTTCTCCAGGCATGCTCAGTCAAGTGAAGAAAGAACATTATGTAGACAAAAAAATAAAATTCTAAAAACAGCATCAATATAAAGCAGACCTGTCCACTACCACAGTGACTAAGGAAGCACCCTGAACTTGGTCCAACTCAGGCTTAAAGCATCCCCATGTCCATGTGACTAGCATGGCCTCTGGAGGCTTGATTCAGAGCTTCCAGTCAAATCTTGTTTTAAACTACATCTTCCCTGTCCCTCATAGCTTAACTCTCAAAAGCTTTCTAGAGCAAAAATAGCAACTCCTGTTTGTGTAATTATCTTGTTCCAGGAAATTGAGAGCACCCATATGATGCTCCAGTTTCCCATACGCTTTAAGGATTACCCTTGTGTTTTCATTTCTCTGTCTTTTCCTTATGTGCTTAGATGGTGGTGCTAAAATTAGGAGCAGGGGCAAAATGAGAAGTCGCGATAGTAACATAAGTGCTTATTCTTAGATCTGACTTGCTATAAGGAAAGATCTTATTTCCTTCGTGTCAAGAAAAGCTTAATTAATACGTGACATTCTTAATAATTATTCTTAGGATAAGATACTAGTTAGGATAACCTACAAGTCCAAGTTTAGGAGCTATACTTGTTTCTAGTCCTCCCCAGTGTACACTTGATGTTGGCTGGCTGGGCAATGCATTGGGGAGCATTTATGGCAGAATTGCAGCCACAACTCCTACTAGCTTGGTCCATTTGCCTCACTTGTAGCCCTCCCTGTGATCTATCCCTGCTTTCTCACTGCAGAGACCTAAATTTCCTACCCCTCACCCAAATATACCTATGTAGTACCTATTATTTTAGGAATAAGACAATAATGATATGATTATTACAGTTGGAGAAGACTCTTGAGAGTCCCTTGGACTGCAAGGAGACCAAACCAGTCAACCCTAAAGGAAATCAACCCTGAATATTCTTTGGAAGAACTGATGCTGACGGTGAAGCTCCAATATTTTGGCCTGATGTGAAGAGCCAACTCATTGGAAGAGACTCTGATACTGGGAAAGACTGAAGGCAAAAGGAGCAGGGGATGACAGAGGATGAGATGATCTGGTGGCATCACTGATTCAATGGACATGAATTTGAGCACCCTGCAGAGATAGGGAAGGACAGAGCTGCCTGGGGTGCCGCAGTCCTTGATGTCACAAAGCGTCAGACACGACTTAGCAACTGAACAACAATATTATAGTTAGATAGGTAAATCATATTGGGGAACCAGGAATGTCATTCTTTTTCCATTAATTACAAGAATGTTAATTTTTGTCAATACATCAGAAAATAGCAAATTAATCGATATTTTAGTCAACATATATACTTATTCACCATTAATCAACATATACAGCCAAATAATTGGATTTATTGTGTCAGCACAGACACATTAGACATTTAGTTTATTGCCTTGTTTGAATTGCATCCAAATTTAAGTGGGCAAATCGCATAACGTATCAGGATTTTAATTTGTTTTTTTCCTGTAAAATGAGATCATTGGACTTAGAAACTTCCTTTGACTTGGCTTTACTAGGAGGTAAACCTAAGCAGTCACATGTATTCACTTAATCTTTTTGTTTGCAACAGATTGTGTCAATTTTAATCAAGGAAAAAATTAGGAAATGATATTATTTGAGAACATGAACATGACGTTGGAGACAAAATTTTTGCCTGCACAATAACTTAATTACATATTTAAACTTACCTTAAGAATATACAATCTTATAATTTGTTATTGCTTAATAATTATCTGATCTAAAATTGCAATGCAACCTTAATTTAAAAATTACTGGAGCTATTTAATTTGATATTGGTTTTCAACGGGAAGGATAATTAACGGAAGACAGAATCTTTCCTAATATCCTATCATATATTCTGAACATTTCTGTTCATTTTTATCCTGTTAGAACCATTAAATCAAATTTCAAGGAAATTAAAGTTGATAATTTCTTCTATTCAACTATGTTCAATATATGTGTAGTTCAACAGAAGTGCTAAAAAGAAGGCTGAGACAAATGTCAATAGCTATTTTTCAAAGAGCAAATAAGAGGCTTGACAAAATGAGAGATAGGAAAATGAATATCTTGACAGGAGAGGTTGTTAAATATCTGAAAAAGCTTCTAACAGTTTGTAGAACAGGAGGATTTTAGAAACAGGAGAAATCTTTCTATCTATACTATAGGTGATGGTTTGGGTGAGATTATGACTAAAGGAGAAAAATAATAGATCTGATGAATACAAATGGAATTTGCTAGCCCTGTGGGTTTGAGATTTATTTTGGAGGCTATGATAAAAATCAGATTTAAAAGTCACACCTCATTGTAAAAGCCAAGCAGAGAAAAATTTGATTTTGAGATATTTTTGAACAAAGAAAATGAAGGGAAATTATTGTCTACTTCACGTTAATACAGGCAGTCTGTACTATACACAAAACAAAGGAGGTTTACATTCTTATAAACCTTGTAAAATACTGTAGGGAAAAGTTCAGGTCTATGTAGCTGGGAGACAAAAGCAGGAACCGGTGAGAGAATTCCTCTGATAAAGACAGTCTTCGTTTAGTAAAATGTTTTGTTCATCGATTTTGTTGTAGAATGTTAATACACAGAATGTCCCCCTGGTGGGCCAGGGGCCAGGAAAATATGTAGATTGTCAGGAAGAAATTTGTGAAGTGGACTATAAATGAACAAAAATAAATAAATAAAAGTAACTCAGAACAGTTTGTACCCCCAGGACCAGGACACACCTGCCCCAGGCCTGGCCTCAGCCTGAAGACACGCCAGGTCTGCAGTTGTCTCTGTGCAACACTGTGAGTCCTGAGAAGTTTCTCTATGGGTCTAAAGTATTTTCTTTCCCCTAAGAGACTCTCTGACCCTTTCACAATCCCCTTAGTGGTGTCAACTAGATGTCCAGAGGAGCTCCAGGGCTGAGATCCATGGGGTCGTGTGGATTCTTGTGCATGGTTGGGTTTCAGGAGGGTGGCCCAGTTTGGCAATGACCCACTGATCACAATTATTTTTCCCCAGGATCACTGGAGATGAAGTCACCCACTCTAGGCGACTCTGATCATGCGGGTAACTCTCTGAATGCAGGGTTCTGGACCACTGACTTTCAAGTCCAGAAATTTGGCTTAAGCTGTGAGTGAGAGGGGGCTTCTCAGGTGGCACTAATAGTGAAGAACCCACCTGCCAATGCAGGAGATTAAGAGACCTGGGTGGGGTAGATCCCTTGCGGAGGGCATGGCACCCCACTCCAGTATTCTTGCCTGGAGAATCCCATGGACAGAGGAGCCTGATGGGGTATAGTCCATAGGGTCACAAAGAGTTGGACATGACTGAAGTGACTTAGCATGCAAACATGCACATGAGTGAGAGTGAGGGCTGGTGTCCACCTCAGTCCTCCTCCTGTCTACAGCACTGGAGAGCTTCAGGGATGGTAGGAGACATTCCTTACCCTGCATGTCACCCTCTCTGGGCACCCAGGCAGTCACCTCACTACAGCTGCAAGCTCTTGGCCACAGATTCTCCAGTCTTCCGAGGGTGGATGTCTATGTCCTCTGAATTTTTGAGGTCACTGATACAATGCAAAGGGGACCTTACATATGATAGACAAGCTCTCCTATCCTATCCTCCCCACTGATGGTGACACGTAAAAATACAGATATGTGGTGAATATTAAAAGAGATCAAATTCAATAAATATATTGACTACAGGCTATAGCAGCAGTCCTCAACCTCTAAACCATGGAGTTGTACTTCCCGTCAGATCAGCAGTGGCATTAGATTAGAAATAAATTGCACAAAAATGTAATGGACTTGAACCATCATGAAACCATCTCCCCAAACCCTGGTCCATGGAAAAACTGTCTTCCATGAAATTGGTTTCTGATGCCAAAAAGGTTTGGGATCTGTTTTCAAGGGTTCAAGAGGAGATAGAGTTTAAAAGTGTGCTGTTGTGCTATTTAGATTTACTGCTATAGAATCCAGAATAGTTCATCTAAAAGTGCATGCCTGTGTGTGTGTGCTCAGTCATGTTTGACTCTTCTGCCACCCCATAGGCCGTAGTCCACCAGGCTCTTCTGTCCATGGGATTTCCCAGAACAGAAGCAACACTAGAGTGGGCTACCATTACCTCCTCCAAGGGATCTTCCTCATCCAGGGATCAAACCAGCATCTCCTGCAGAGCCTGCATTGGCAGGCAGATTCCTTACCACTATGCCACCTGTGAAGCCCACAGTATATTTAACATGACCCCAAATAAACTATCCTGTACATTTTCCTGGCTAATTTCTTTGAGACTTCTCTCTGTGGTCATCCCAAAAGCCTATGACAACTTTTGAAGGAATAATTCAGGCCAGTGTTTGTAGATGGCACAAGGATTGACACAGTGGCAAGTGCAATGATGAAGCCAATATTAAGTAAATGGATTCAGGGAACTGCAGGTGTAAGAGGAACTATATTGTCCCAATACAAATTACACCTAAAGAGTCACAGGAATGTGGGTAATGCTGTTACATTTTCTCACTACCATTTTCTAATTGCGGATATAAAGTCAGGCACTGCTGTCACCTTACATGGAGAGACCCCGTGCAAGCAGATGAGGCCAATAAAAGATTTTTGGAACAGAGGTATGGTAAGAGGGTGATTCAGAAGGCACTGGAAGAGATGGAAAGTAAGGAGTGGCTAGAAAAGAACTCAAAGAGCTGCCCATGTTGTGGAACTCCCATTGAGAAATTAGATGGATGTAACAAGATGACATGTACTGGCTGTATGCAATATTTCTGCTGGATTTGCATGGGTTCTCTTTCCAGAGCAAACCCTTATAAACATTTCACTGATCCTGCTTCCCCGTGTTTTAACCGGTTGTTCCATGCTGTGGATGTTAATGGAGATATTTGGGAAGATGAGATTGAAGACTAATTAACTTCTGCTGCTCAAGATATGGAAGTGGAATGGTTTGCCCTAATCTTTTGTCAAGTATACAGAGTAACTTTGTAGGATATTTAGGGTGCCATTGATTCAGTCTTCCTGTGTAGAAAATATGGAGGAACAAGGTTTTATTTTCACGTGGTACTACTGATTAAGGCACATGTATACATTTTTTCATTGCAGCATAATTGAAGAAGTATTAAGCCAAAGGTTCAGAAAATGAAAAATAGAAAATATTAATATTACAATGTGCCCAAAGCTTTGAGTAGTTAAAAATTAAATATTTATTTTCTTCTCCAAGCTTTAGGGAAAGAGAGACGGGTCAAGAGTTAAAGACCTTTTTATCTCTGAGAAGCATCCCTCTAAGACATTCTGTGGGAGCTGTCTCAGTAGTACTCCTTAACACCTGGGGTGGGTAGAAGCCTTACTAAAATTGTGCCGAGAGCCTGATCTTATTTACTTCATATTACATTCTTTCCAACCTGAATTTCTGCTGATTTTATTTGGAGGAAGCCCTTTACTTTAACTGATTGGATGGCCCAGTGTCATTTTGATCTGCTGCTTTTCAGAATAGAAATTTACAGATAATTTAAAAAATATTTTTTAGTACATAAACACTGTAGGTCACCTGATATATTTGTCAGTGGTCTATAGTCCACTGATTTTGAGCCAAGTCTAGAATTTATTGATAGTGGCTTAGAAGAATTTCAGCCCTTTTAAACTTTGCTGTTTCTTCTAGGCAGTAGAGCTTAGATTCAGAACGACTTGTCTTTGCTACCTTTTGTTCTACATTCTCTTCAGTTGACCCTTGCCCTGTCTTTCATTGGTAAGGACAATTTTAATATTAGCTCCAAAAGCTCATAGTTTTATTTCCCCTGCTGGGATAGGGGAAAGCCTAATATGTTCCCAAGCTGAACTTTAATTATCTGCGTTTTGAACACTGCACCACCATAGTTCCAGTGCTAAGTTTCTGAATTATTTTTAAAGGGCTTCTCTAATGTGCTATGGAAATTTGTTTTCCTATCCTCTTTTTTTTTTTTTTTGGCATCAGCACTGTTCCAGGGGATGATTTTGGCTTGATACCTAGATCCCTGTTCTTGGGTTTTGTTGGCTTTTTGAAAAATTGTCTTTCCATATGGTTTGGTGAGTGGGTTGGTAGCAAAATAAGATTTTTGGTAAAAAGGACAGAAGAATTCAGCTATAGCTGTGAACATGTTCTTTTTTCCTACCTTGTCATTGAAAATTGGGGAATCACTTTTAACCATTTTATGTGTGTATCCAAAGAGCACGGACTGTTTCTGGATTGTCAATGAGGATGCTAAATCTTAAAAATAAAAATTATTTAAAACTTGTCTTATAAAAAAAAAAAAAAAATAAAGTCAGACACTGTGGTAAGCAGGATCTCTTCCTCTTGTGTCATCCCCTCCCTTTTGAGTGTAGGTGGAATCTTTGAAAATAAGGAGATATCAATTCTGCGATGGGGTTAAATTATTTGGTGAAAGGGAAATTGCCCTGGGTAGGCTTGACACGACAGGTGAGTCCTTTAAAAACTGCATGTTTTATCAGGCTGGATGAAGAATAAGACTTCAGAGAGCAGTGCTTTGGCTCCAGAAAGAAAGCAAACATCTATTTTGTAACTTGTTTATTGGAGCCAAGTGGCAATGAATTCATCCAGGTAGTCTCCTAGAGCTAAGAGCAGTTTGTAGCCCACAGTTGTGGCAGGAAAAAAGAGATATCAGTCCTACAACCACAAAGAAATGATTCCGCCAACATCATTTATCAGCGAACCTGGAAAAGAATCCTGGGCCCAGATGAAAACCACAGTTCCTGCCCAAACCTTTATTTCAGCCCATCTAGACCTTCAGCAGGGATTCCCTGGTGGCCCAATAGTACAGAACACGCCTGCTAATGAAAGAGATGTGGCTTCCATCCCTGAGTCAGGAAGATCCCCTGGAGAAGGAAATGGCAACCCATTCTAGTATTTTTGTCTGGAGAATCTCATGGACAGAGGAGCCTGACAGGCTACAGTCCATGGGGTTGCAGAGACTTGGGCACGACTGGGCAACTAAGCATACACATACAGACCTTGAGAACAAATCCAGTCATACTGTGCCTTGACCTCTGACCTTTGGAAATTGAGAGATAAAAAATTTGAGTTGTTTGAAGTTGCTAAGTTTGTGTGGCAATTCTGCAGCAATAGAAAACTAACACATTCAGAAATAGCACAATGACAGTAAAGTCCATGAAGCGATGATTCCTGGCCTTGAACAGGAAGAGATGGTGCCTGGACACTAAAACAAATCTTCAAGTGTTCTCTTTAGGCATTGAACAAATATCCATGTCCCTCATCTCTATGGTTATCATAAACATTTATCAATAAATCACTATACCTCACCTTAGCCAGTGGCTCAGCTGGTAAAGCATCTGCCTGCAATGCAGGAGACCTGGGTTTGATCCCTGGATTGGGAAGATCCCCTGGAGAAGGAAACGGCTACCCACTCCAGTATTCTGGCCTGGAGAATTCCATGGACTGTATAGTCTGTGGGGTCGCAAAAGAGTTAGACATGACTGAGAGACTTTCACTTCACTTTAACATATGTTTAAAAAAAATCACATTGTTCATATTGACAATGTCTCTGTCAAAAATATTTGCCCATGTCCATGCATACCCAGGTGGTTCAGACAGTAAAGAATCTGCCTGTGATGCAGGAGACCTGGGTTTGATCTCTGGGTTGGGAAGATCCCCTGGAGGATCTTTAGTATACCCACTCCAGTGTTCTTGGCTGGAGAATCCCATGGACAGAGGAGCCTAGTTAGCTATAGTCCATGGGATCATGAAGAGTCAGACAGGACTGAATGACTCGGCACACAATGCATAGCCTATGAGCCTCACTGCACCCTGAACATGCTTCTTGATCTGATGATACATCTTTGCATTAAGACACAATTTAAGTTGAGTTTTATGTTACTTTCAGGTAAAGGTATATTAAAAGATAAACCAATATTATTTAAATTAAGGTATCACAGATGATTTAACTCTCAATTTTCCTGCCATGAATATTCAATCAGTGATCAACTATAGTTTTGTTTGGATTTCTTTTTTCACCATAGTTGAGGATATAATGATTTTATCATGGTGACTGAATTATTTGTGATGCCAACTAGGCATTTGCAGGAATTGTGGTTCTATTTATATATCATGTGAGGCATTTAAAAAAAATCCTCTTGTTTTGCCAAGGCACTGCATTTTATTTCTTAAAATCACTCCCTAGTACCTTGGAATCAATACCACACAATTCAGATAGTATGTGTGTGCTAAGTCACTTTGGTCATGTCCGATTGTTTGTGACCCTATGAACTGTAGCCCGCCAGGATCCTCTGTCCATGGGATTATCCAGGCAAGAGAGGGTTGCCTTGCCCTAAATCCTAAAGACAATGGGATCTGATAGAGTTAGGCCATCATTATAAAAAATGAATGAGTGAAAAAAAGGTCAAATTCTTAAAAATTCTTGCCATTCAGTTGTATCTCTAAATGTTGATTTTTCCTTAAGGCATACAGGTTAGAAATAATGAAAACGTTTCTTTCAAGATCACACTTATCATGGTTTAGCTCCTTTTATTGTTGCCAGGAATAATGTTTTTTAAAAAAATATATATATAATTGGAAAAACAGTATTAATGGTGTCCCTGAACTTTTTATGCATATCCTCAATATCCTGAGGTAAGCAAGCATACTGAGCCAAAATCAGTGTAAAATGATGTGCAAGAAATTTTCTTCAGATTTTTTAAACCCTATTATATAAAACAACAGAGTGTAGATATTAAATTATCTTCTATATACATCAAAATAAATATGCTAAACATATTTTCAGAATATGGATGATTAATAAAAATCTTTGCAGTTCATTGTGTGTTTATACATGTATGTAACATAATGTACTCATATACTTATATAAATATTAATAGTCCAGTTATTCTTAATAGATAATTGCATCAATTATTTTAAAATTTCACATTCATTGCATCTATAGTTCTGTATATTTTATAAATACATGTAAAACACTGACATTCAGACTATAAAATATTCCTAAATGCTTACTTTTCATAAATGAGAATTTTAACCAGTGATATATTTTCCACACACATTTTCAATAATTAAAAAAATTCAAATTCTACTTTCAAAATAACATAAGCATATACAATGTGTGTGTGTATATATATATATATATTTGCTTATGCTCTATAATGCAAGTCTCCGAGATATTTCCTCACTTATTGTTAAAATACTTAACATACTGAAGAAAAGATTCTAAAATAAAATTGCTACTTGCATTTCTGAGAGCCCTTTGTCTTCATAGTAAGAGTCAAAAAGTATGGAAAATGTCTTAAAAAAAAAGAAAATGTTACTTACCTTTATATCTGACATGTAAGTTCTTTCTTATCAACAGCCCCAGATACCAGGCTCAAAACTGCATCCTTTCACAGTCCAATGACTACCAGTATTTTTCCAATCTTTATTCCATTGATTGATATTTGTTTATCAGCATTTATTAGCTTGTTTATTTATTAACTGACTTGACCAGGCATTTACCTGGCCAAGTGAGACATCTGTGAGATATCTGGAGAATGTTTATACAGTTTTTAAATATTAAGGAGCTTACAGTGAGCCTAAAATATACTTTGTGCTATGTCATATCTTTTAATTTATATTTTATTTTTTTAATTAGATATAAATTATATATCACTAGAATTTCTTCAGTGATACTGCTAGAGCTTCTCGCATCCTAAATATGCATGATATAACTAATGTATTTGGAAAACTTCAGATCAGGCCTCCATGATTGCTATGATATGCTGAGTACCATCCTAAGAAAAGGAATATACAACACAAGGACCTCATCCTTCTGAGTTCAGAATCTAGGAAGAAGCGCAATACATTTAGGTACAGATAAAAACAATAATGATGCAAGTCAACAGGATAGGACTTCCTTAGGAAATATATGATTATGAACTCTAGTCACATTTTAGAAAATAAGTGCTGTGAATGAACACATGGAAATCATCACAAATGTTCTCTGATAAAGACTGGAAGTTGCCTTTAATCATGGAAGGAGTATGAAGACATGCAGAAGAGAAGGCATTCCAAATGGACAAATTGTCGTGGTAAAGGACCAGTCATGGAAATGCATATGAGCGATTGTGAGACAGTCAACAGACCACTGAAAAGGATGGGAGGCTAGCATCAGAAAGCAGGCTGAAGCCAGGCCCAGGGTTTCGACTTGTAGGGTCTAGCATGAATGTCTTCTTTAGAGATGAATTCTTTCAAAAGCTTGAAATGCTCAAGCTTTCTGGCCACAGAGGTGCCTCCTGAGATACAGTAACAACCAAACACATCCAGGGACACTTTATAGGGGAACCAAAATAAAGAAACGAAGATGTGGTCAATATCAAATTGATTTATTCAAAAGTTTAGCCATATGCATGACTCAGCTTTCAACACTATCAGAATGTTTTCCCATTGAGTAGCATATATGTGCTTCATTTGTTTTTAAGAGGCTTGAGTTAAACAGACTTGTTCACTTTTACAATGTCAGAAATAACTCAATGTGCAACCAACATACTAACTTGCTATATGTTCCCAAGTTCAAATTACTTGTTACTTTTCATTACTAGTTAAGTAAAATTGGCTTAAATCAACTGGCAGTGTTCGGTGGGTATGGGGAAAAATACTGTATTTCCAATGTCCCCAGAGATTCCCAAGGATTTGAAAGAAGAGTTGCCTACACATTTTTTCTAAGTACCTCAATCTCTACATTTATACTTTTGTTTCTCTCTTTCTCTCCTGGATTTTTTTCCTCTTGTACCTATAGTCTGTTTCCTATATAATGTCACTCTCCAGAAGTCACTTTTTCTTTATTGTGTCATTTTCCATAAGCCATTTGCTTTCAAGGACCATGGACTCAAGGCTGTGTATATGCCAGACCTCACTGAACATTCAGGGCAGTCAAAGAATTTCACAAAAGCTTGGCAAAGCAACAATCTAATGTTAAATATTTAAGAATGTGTTCTTAAAAGTACCTCAAACATTTTTGCCTCCAAAAAATTCTCCCTGATCATCACTTTAATTCAAGTCACACCTTCCCACCACTAACACTGCCTGTTGCTGTTGTTTATTTGCTCAGTTGTGTCCAACTCTTTGCGACCCCATGGACTGCAGCACGCCAGGCTTTTCTGTCCTTCACCATCTCCTGGAGTTTGCTCAGACTCATGTCCCTTGAGTTGGTGATGCCATCCAACCATCTCATTCTCTGTCATTCCCTTCTCCTTCTGCCTTCAATCTTTCCCAGCATCAGGCTACTAATAAGTCAATATATACGGAGCACTAGATTAGTAGCCATAACATTATAATAAAAAACAATTACTAGGCATTCTATTTGGGTAATTAGTATCCACATCATACTAGTGAGGTAAGTGCTCCGATATCTCCATTTTGAAGAGAGGAAAAAAGAAGTACAAAGAGCTGACTTTTTCCAAAGTCTCATTACAATAAACCACAGAGTGGAAATTAGAAAGCAGATTTTAGATCATGTCATTGTACTGACCACACTGCACAGTTATACCATATTTCTGGGCATGGCTCACTCAAGAGTATTTGGCTGTAAGCAAATATCTTTGGTGTATGTACATATAAGCAATTAGATTTTTTTAACATGTTAAAAATGCATGGGGGCTTCCCAGGTGGTGCTAGTTGTAAAGAACTCACCTGCCAGTGTAGGAGACATAAGAGATGCAGGTTTAATTCCTGGGTTGGGAAGATCCCCTGAGAGAGGACATGGCAACCCATTCCAGTATTCTTGCCTGCAGAATCTCACAGACAGAGGAGCACAGTGCTACAGTTGACAGGGTCACAAAGAGTCAGACACAACTGAAGCGACTTAGCGTAACATGGCATAAAAATGCATGAGCCCACGTGGGATAGAGTGATTTATTAATGATGATTTAAAATAACGGGTAGAAAGGTTTTTTGTATTGTACTAAACTGTCTTTTCCTATTCAGGCCCAGGGATCATCTATTCTTTTTTTTAACTATAAAATGTGATATTTTTTTGCTAATTCTATTACTCCCACCATGTGAAAAAGGTAGCTATATCACCATTACACATGATAACATGAATTTTCTCAGGTTGTCTGAATTGAAACAACATGAACCTTTTTGGCTTTATGGTGCCTTAATACCACTTAATGCTGCATCACCCACTGTGCCATAATGGATACTGACTTCAAACGACTCCCTTAAATGTTGTGATGTGCTTCATTCATAATGACCACAAATGCAGTCTTATTTAGAGTATGCAGGAAAACGTGAATGATAAATATTCCTCTGGTGATGTTATATTTACCATTGGGAGTACACAGTATAAATGTACAAGCTATTCTCTTGGATAAATTAGACAATAGCAGCATTTGTAAACTATAACCTCTTTTGGCATGGACACACACTACTTTTCTGCAAATCATGGAGGAAAGGGGTGAAGACTAGATGAGGGGACTAGAACACTTGAAAAATAGTCCCATTTATCCAGGTAATGTCCTTTCCTTCTCTAGCTCAGCTTGTGACATACCTGGAAAAGCAGGACATCATATTAATCAGAGGCAAGATAGATGGCATTGTTTGGAAGAGCTTGTTGGTGTTGCAGATTGACAAGAACTGCCTGACAGGGGTCAAAGAGCCTGTGGTGGGAATGACTGAATGGGCCACAGTGGCAGTGTTGGGTGAGCATAGGCTAAAGGGTTTGCTGCTTCTTCAGCCACCCTTGGGTGTCCTGTGTGTGTGTTAGTCACTCAGTCATGTCCGACTCTCTGCAACTCATGGACTGTAGTCCTCCAGGCTACTCTGTCCATGGAATTCTCCAGGCAGGAATACTGGAGTAGGTTGCCATTTCCTTCTCAGGGGATCTTCCTGACCCAGGGATCGAACCCAGGTCTCCTGCATTGCAGGCAAATTCATCTGAGCTATAGGAAAGTTCCCTGGGTGCTCTAGTCAAAAGCAGCATTTCAGTTGGAATGAGTAAAAACAATTTCAGCATTTCAGTTTTTATGAATGAGTAAAAACTGTCACCTAAACCTCCACATGCTATGCGAGCCCCAGGGTCAGTGGTGAATAACCAGTAGCCCAGAGCCTTGCATTCTCTCTGTGAGTGACAGTCACAGAGCAACATCCTGCAATCAAGGAAGAGGCATTGCAGTTAGGAAACAAAGCTCCCAACAAGGTTCCCTCAGGAGATTTAAAGACTATTTTTTGTAGCCTCAGATTTTCACTGTCATATGATATATTATTGTTAAAGACAAATAAAATAACTAATAAAGAAAAAATCCAACCTGAAAAAAAATAATACCTCAAAATTAGGTTGAACATATTCCATCTTAAAGATGTGTTAAAATCATTGCCGAATTACAATAATAAATAGATAAATTGATAACAGTTAAGTAGGAAATAAATTAATACAGGCTCCAGAATGCAAAACAGTTTTCTAATTTCTACTCCAAATGTCTTTGAAGTAATCCATGTTGCACAGATCAATAATTCTGATGCTCATTGACAAACAGCAATATATAGTCTTTCCACTAATTCTAGTGGACCCTGTCTTCCTTCAACTGTTTACATTCCCCATATTTCAGTAATACTGTAAGCAGTTATTCTATGCTATGTCAATATCTTTGCTATTTTTATTTACCACAATAAAACATCACTTCTTCCTTCAGATGTAGATTTGCTATTAATGAATGCTATTGTCCTTACACCTACCATCATTGTACTCCATTGCGTGTGAAGTGGGGCTTCCCAGGTGGCCCTAGTAGATTCTTTACCAGTAGCAGGAGATGTAAGAGACACAGGTTTGATCCCAGGATGGGGAAGATCCCCTGGAGGAGGGCATGGCAACCCACTCCAGTGTTCTTGACTGGAAAATCCCATAATCAGAGGAGCCTGGTGGGCTACAGTCCACAGGGTCACACAGAGTGGGATGTGACTGAAGCGACTTAGCATGCAGCACGTAGGTGGAGTGGAGGAGGAAGCTAGGATCCCTGAGGCTGTTTTTGATGTTAACAAAGATAAACACTTGGCTAGTATCAGGGTTTTATTTTTAACTGTTCCACTTAAGAGTTACTTCTGCTGGCAATGAGACAATATCTTGAATTCTATTTAAACAGAATACAGGTCTTCTAAATTCATATCATTTTTTTTAAGATAGTGTATTGCTCAGTTTTCTGTTCAAAACAAGATTTGTATCTTTTTTTATCAATCATTTCCCCCCTAAATGTTGAGTTCAATGGCCAAAAGAGAAAATACTTCAAGACGATCCCTCTCATTAATAAATAAGAGTCATCTTCAATAAATAAAATATATCATCTACTGAAAATATATTAAAATGTCTAAAGGATTTGGGGAGAAAGTACGTCTTAATCATCTTTTAGCTAATATACTATCTCGGCACATGGTAGGCACATAATGAGCACTGGATCATGGTTGCTGAATGACCAGGTAAACAGAAGGTCACATGGCTTCTATAATACTTTGCATTTTTTGTTTTAAATATCACTTTTCTTAGGAAAAAATAAGATCCCTGCAATTATATGTTTTTCTTTTATTCTCTTCTTCTTTCTCTTCCTCTTTATTTCTTCTCCTTTCTCTCTCCCTCCCTCCCTTCCTTTTTTTTTTTCTCTCTCTCTTTTATTAAAGTTTTTGTGATGATTTTCTTTAAGCCCATATATCATTATGAAAAGTTGAGAGGAAAATAACATTAATGTGTTTAATTAAGGAAAACTAGGAGTTGGTTTCCATAATCTATAAACACTAAGCTCTGTAAAAAACTGTGTTTTTTTTCTAATATTTTGAAAACTCTCAAGTTTAAATTTTAGATATGTGTGAGTGCTCTGTCGTTCAGTTGTGTCCAACTCTTTGCAGTCCATGGACTGTAGCCTGACAGGTTCCTCTGTCCATAGGCTCCTCCAGGCAAGAATACTAGAGTGAGTTACCATTCCCTACTCCAGGGGATCTTCCCAACCCAAGCATCGAACCAACCTCTCTTGCATTGCATTTCAAAAGGCATATTGTTCTGCTTAAAATAAGTGTAATCAATTATTCTCATGCATATCATTCTATGAAAATTAAAATAACTTCCTAACTCAATACAATGTAGGTATGCTGCAGACTCTTTTAGTAATCTTCTCAGCAAAAAGGTTTTCATCTTACTATTCTTTGATTTAGACAATAGCAAGTCTCAGGCCCAGGAGTGGTAAGTGTCCCCATTTTCTTTGCCAGTGTTTGGGCATGCCATGGCATTCTACCTATTAGAATATGTTACCTGTGGGTGTGTAGCCCTCCTGTATCCATGAGGTATTCCGGAACTACATGAGGAATAACAGCAGAAAGAGGAAATGGACTCAGGTGTTTCATGATATCACTAGTCCAGTACGTTGACTAATAAAAAAAACCACCCTTCCCTGGACCATACTAGTTACTTGAAATAATAAATCGTATTGTTTTATCCAGTTTTTTTTTTAAATTCTGTAACTTATGTCTAGAATTATCTTCATTGATGAAAAACATACCTAGTAAGAAAACTTATTCCTATTGCTAAACGGAATATGGATGGCTTACTAATAACTGAGAGATGAGTCAAATTATGGAGTAAAACAGAGTGATTGATTTCAGACTGATTTATCACCTATATATTCATATAAAATCCATTAAACATGTATTATGTATTACACATTATTTGAAATACTGTAAATCACAAAGGATTATGAAGAAAATGATCTTCACCCAAAAGCATGATTAAGTGAGGTTGTAAAATTATATCTAACCTGTGTTTGAGCTATGGGTAAACTTGCAAAGAACTTGTACATTTATTCTCTGCAAACGAATTCTTTGCAAGCTTTGTCTACATCCAGCTATTTGATGGAATTGAATATTCAGTCAATTTATTTTTCAGATAGCATCTTATTTCCTCACCTGTAGCTTGGGAAATCTACAAGCAGTTTTTGAAGAAAGCAAAGAATGAACATTCTGAAGTTAAAAATCTATCAAAGTCTATGCTGAAGGATATATATTTAAAGAAAAATAAGAGAGAAACCAGATTGAATCCACTCAGTTATCCAGGAATATACCCATTGTCTATAAAATTTAATACTGGAGATATTATTACTTATGACTCCAGAGATCTGGGTTAGTTTTGAAATAGCTGTGCAGTTTTTATTGAGTAATCACTTCTCCAGGTAGTCTTAATTTTACTCAAATCGAATCAGACAATTAGAGTCATAATAAGTGATTTGGTCCCTTGGAAATCTGTCTTTCACTGAGGAAAGTTATAAAAAGAGATCATTAGAAGTCACTAGGGTATTTTGAGGACATGGGTCTCTACATCATAAGAAACTTCTTAGAGGCATTTCACTCAGATATTAGTACCAGGAAGGCAAACAAGCAAGCAAATAGACAAATTTTACTCTCCCTAGAAATGGCTTCTTTTTAGCTTGAAGAATTAAGAATATTAATATCAAACATATTTATTCTTTTGATTTAGCCACCAGGAACTTAATGAGATAAATTTGAAACCTCTGTCTCCTTAGCTTGCCCCCACTACCCTGTCAGCTTTATTAAGATATAATTGACATATGACATTGTATAATCCATAAAGCTGATGATATGATACACTTACATATTGCAAAATTGTTTACCAGAATAAAGTAGTTAATTAACAGTTCCTTCACTGCACATAATTACCATTTCTTTGTTGTTGTTGTTGTTACAATGAAACATTAAAGTTCTACTGTCATAGCAATATTTGAGTACAGAATACAGTATTATTAATTACAGTCACCATGCTACAGCTTATTCACCTAAAAGTTTGTATTCTTTTAATAGTGAGATAATGGCTTTATTTTGAAGATAATTTTTCTTATAAATACTCACCATCTTTCACCTTTTAGTGTTCATAGTGCCTTCTTATTTAGACAATTTTGTAAGAAATATTGATGATGAAGTTTTTAAAGAAATAAAAAATTGATCACCCTTTCCTTTATAGTCCTTCCCAGGCTTCAATATCATGTACAGTTAGGAATCTTATTTTCCATCCAATAAAATGATTTTTTTTCAAATTTATGTAAAAATTTAAACATCACCTAAATAAAATATAGGCTATTAGGAATTTCTTGAACCATTGATAAACATTTAAAGAGTCTAGTGCAAAGTTATGCAACTTATCATGATCTCAATAAACATCTAAGAAAAACTAATGAAAGTAGAAGATTTGAACTATAGCCATAGAGCAGATCTGGCTTAAAGACTTGTTTTGTTTGACCCACACCAGTGCGGCAAAACTTTTTTATTAACTGCATATATGTCTGTGTGGGTCTGTGTGACATTTCACTGAAAAAACATGCAAATTTCAGGCTTCTAAAAATCAAAACCAGCAACAAAAGATAAACTGGGAGTTCTGGCAAAACTAGGACTGCATTCCTATATGTCAAGAATCACTTTGAGTTGAGTGAAAAACTACACTCTTTAATCTGTTGTTTGGGTTGGTTTGTCACAGTCCCCACCACTCTTAATAGTTTACCATTGGTTAAAAGAGTCTGTGGTTGGTTCCACACAGAAATACTGGAATAGAAAAAAAAAAAAGATATATTATCTCCTCTGTACTGTACGTACTTTCTAGATCACTTGCAGGAGCCCTTCCATTCCTTCGGGAGCCTCCCATCCATGCATCTGACCATACCCTTCTGCCTAAAGTCATTAAATGTCTCACTCAGACTCACAAAGCTGCTAAATAATAGACTTACCCTTGAATTTACATGTCCAGACCCCAAATCCAGTTCTTTTCTGGCCTTGATACAGCTAACATGGCTAGCAATGAGTAACATTCATTTGTCTCAAGCAGGATTTATGAAGATATTCTTGTCTATTTGAATATAGCCATTTTTACATCATATGATTAAATTTACTATACACAACAGGCAAAATAAGAAAGACATCCATACAGTTTAATAAATGTTTGATTCTTTGACAGTCATTTCCCTGTTTCTTCCACCCCTCAGCCCTGGCAACCCCCATTCTAACTTCCTTTTGACCAATGTCAGTTGATAAGTAGTCCTGGCTTTATATTACCCCTGACATTCATTATCTTCCTATACACCTCAGCTCCTTCATCTGTATATTCTAAAATCATGAACTGTATCTATTTTTGTTAGTATTTGTGAGTTGAGAGCAGATAAATGTCTGAATTTTCTCAACTTTAAGTCAAGAAAATGTGCATAGATGAGCTGTGTAGCATCTTTGAATTGTTAACGTTGCATTTATCTGTTTCTTCCTTCATTTAATATGATGCTAATAAGTGGTAACATTATTTATTGATATTGATATTTCAAAGGAAGTTACTTTTATCTCTGGTCTTAAAACAATGGCATAAATCAAAGAAAATCATTTGAAATAAAAAGATTAGTTGTTCTAATCCAAACTTGTCATTAATAAAGTTAATTAAGAAAATATCTAGTTAAAAAATCTATAAACATATATTGTATTAGCATTAGCTTTACTTTCTTGTCTCTAAAACTAATGGCTATCGCACTCCAGTATATTTATTTTTCTAAATATAGTGATATTTTATAAAAGGTAATAATTACAACTTGTCATCTTCTGATATTTCTAATGGCACACTTTTAAAGAATTATTTAGGCATGGGCAATTTTCATTTCCTTAATCATGTTCATCTATCAATGAGGCATGCAATACTATGTATCTCTTACTGTTTTAAAGGAGAATATTGTTTTTAAATGTGTTCCACATGGATAAAATGTAATGTCACTTTGCAACTAAAATACAGACAAATAAAACTAGATTCTGGAAATTATCCAATACAAAATTAAACTGCAGAAGCCTATCTGAAGATTTTCTTCCACATCTTTATTCCTCTTCACTGTCCCTTGGAACCCTTTTCAAATGTGGATATCAAGTTCCATAAAATAAGAAAGTGCATTGGTCTAATTGTGTAAAGTAACATTTAAATGGAAAAATTCAAATAGCATATTTCTAATCTCTTCTGACTTTTAGTAAGAGGTCTAACAATAGGAATTAGAAAGAACTGGTATTTTATGTAACACAAATCCTAATGTTTTTGAAAGAACTTTTTTTTTTCCCATAGACTGAAACCAGAGTGGGTGATTAGTTTAGGTTCATGGAAATTGGAACATCTGGCACAACATTCCTATTACCCAGCTATTCCCCCTTGTCTGCGGCTGAAACACTTAGGCAGACTTTGGCATGGGAGTCTATCATTTGCTGTACCACCTCTTTCCTTCCTTATTTGCCAATTGGTCTGTCATCTCAATTTTCACTTAATCTTCATGAAAATAACATTTTGCCATGTGCTCAGTCACAGTCATGCCCAACTCTTTGAAACCCCATGGACTGTAGCCCACCAGTCTCCTCTGTCCATAGAATTTTCCAGGCAAGAATACGAGAGTGGGTTGCCATTTCCTTCTCCAGGGGATCTTCCAGACCCAGGGATTGAAACAGCATCTCCTGCATTGCAGGTGGATTCTCTACTCACTGAGCCATCAGGAAAGCCCCAACATTTTGCAACTTGTAGAATATTTTTATAGGCTCCCCATAGGGTCTTCAGTTTGAAATATTTGAAGATTTTAATGATTCTGATTTAAAATATTTTTGTGTAATTTTTAGAAAGTTGCTTAACACACGTATTATGGTTATCTTGATTTTTGCCTAATACTAATACATCCACTTAATAGAAATGACTCAAATGTACTTTAATGTCTCTTTTAAATTATATCCTGAATCATGAGGATATCATTCAGAGTTTGGGGGGTAGTAGAAGAGTTGGACACGACTGAGTGACTTCACTTTCACTTTTCACTTTCATGCATTGGAGAAGGAAATGGCAACCCACTCCAGTGTTCTTGCCTGGAGAATCCCAGGGACGGGGGAGCCTGTTGGGCTGCCGTCTATAGAGTCGCACAGAGTCGGACACGACTGAAGTGACTTAGCAGCAGCAACAGCAGCAGACAGTGGGTAAGGCAGTGGGTAAGACGGTGGGTTTGAAATGCATGTTTAGACAAAAAAAAAAAGAGAGGGGGGGGGATTTCAAAGCAATATTCTCCAAAGGGGGGAAAAAAAGATCCTATGATAAACTAAAATGGAAAATACTAAAAAAGAATGTAAATGTCTATATAACTGAATCACCATGCTGCATAACAGGAATAAACAACACTGTAAGTCCAGCTTCTCAGGTCACCCAGTGGTAAAGAATCTGCCTGCCAATGGGTTCAATCGCTGGGTCAGGAAGATCCCCTGGAGTAGGAAATGGCAACCCACTCCAGTGTTCTTACCTGGAGAATCCCATGGACAGAGGCGCCTGGCAGGCTATAGCCCATGGGATCACAAAGAGTCATACATGGCTGCACACAGCACACAAATCAAGTATATGTCGATACAAAATAAATAAATAAAAATAATTTTAAATTCTTAACAGTTGGTCTGAAGGAAAACAAATTCCAGTGTGGAATGAAGTCTATGCCAATCAGGTGGGCTAAGGGATGTTTATTCTTCAGTAAAGGATTACGTGACATGACCAAAATAATGCCTTTGCCTTCTAGTGAGGATTAAGAGGAGAAAAAAAAAAAAAAAAAAAAGAAGGAAACAGAGGGGAGGTAAGTGACAAAAATTCCTGTTTCTCCTTCCCCATCCTGGCCTGCTGTTAGTAAGCTGATCTGAGGATGCAGGCATGGGGACTGTGGGTGTATGCCCCAGCTATGCACACGGATGTGATAACTGTTCACTGCCGGCCTGCAGGCAGGCTCAGCATCGTAGCTTCAGGCAGAGACCTGGGTGCTGGGTGCTGCAGACTGTCAGGACTTCATGGGCAGGGACAAAAACACGTGGTCCGCAGCACTGCTGCCTGTTTTCATAAGAGAAAATTTATTGGCACACAGACATGTCTGTCGTTTACCTGTTGTCTATGTCTCTGAGCTTCAGTGGCTGAGTTGAGTTTGTTGCAACAGAGATCAAGCACTTACAAGGCTGAAAGATTTACTCTTTGTCCCTTTAAGAAAAAGTTCTCCAACCCCAGGTCTAGAGTTCCAACAGGACACAGGTGAGACCTAATATCTGGGTCCTGAGCAAGCATACAGAGAACAGAGTATGTTACAATAGCCTCCAAGGAATACAAGCTGGAGGAGCCATGTCCATGGGACCGTCATTGTCTCAGAAACAATGGATTATGAAACAGGCTCCTACTGGCTTCCTAGGGCCAGTTATTCACAGCTCTTCCTATACAATGGTAATTCAAGATGCAGTCATTGGAGTGTTTACACTGTGGAAATTGACAAGTGCCACCAATTAGAGCAGGAACATGTGCATTCATTCATTCATTTAAATTCCAGGTAGCTTATTTTAAAACATTTACCATTATGGACTGCTCAAAATGTTGAAGAGTCAGAATTCACTGCCAGTATTTTGAGGCTATATAGGCTCTCCCACCTACCCCAAAACCCATCTTAGAACTGTGCTGAAAGGAATGACAAATATTCAAGTAGCTAATTGCTTTTATGCTTATAATAAGAATTACCTATGGTTTTAATTATTAAACTGGCCTAGTTTTAAAAGTAGATTAGCTTAAAATCTCTTGACTTATTTGATTATTCATTCACTCATCCATTCATTCATTTATTCATTCCTGTATTTGTGTATTTCTGTTACCTGGTAGGTCAGCTCCTTGGCAAAATGAAATGAGTTAACAAATTTGTTTCTATAGATTAGATTTTAGTGTAAGAAAATTTCCAAATACACATTGTGTATATATGCATTTATATACTGAATAGTATTAAATGGAAATATTATATATAGGTAGATTTTGTATCATTTTAAAGCTTAAATGCCATGAATGTTTCTCTTAAGACTAAATACTCTTGAAAACTTTTTCTTGAAAAAAATCAAGCCCATAAATTGTCTTTCACTTTCTCTTTTTATATTAGTAAACATTATTTTTCTTTTGTATTTAAAATATTCACACAGAAAAAAAAATAGGAGTCTTCATCATCACCTATATCCTGAGAGGCTGTCTTCTGAACTATAGTTCTCAGTGAGGTCTCAAAACTTGACTTGCACCTTTTAGGTTGTTTACACATATAATATCAATTGATAAGTTTCTTTTGTCTTTAATTCCATGTTACTGGAAAAAACTTAACAAAGTTTTCATGCTAATTTTCCTTAGTTGCAAGTATTACAGGTGATTTCATACTTTGCGTAATGAAAACATAACTCTTTTCCAGAGCCTGATAGTGATACAGAAGTTACACTATACCCTTAACACTGCCAGTTTCAAGTCATCAACATAAAAATCCTTGATAAGGTTGAAAGATGTTGTTAGGAGTCAACTGATGGATGTGCCTCCCTTCTTGTTAGACACTCTATTGTGTCCGACTCTTTATGACCCCATGAACTGTAGCCCACCAGGCTCCTCTGTGCAAGGGATTATCAAGGCAAGAATACTGGAATACGTTGCCATTCCCTTCTCCAGGGGATATTCCCCAACCAGGGATTGAATTTGGGTCTACTGCATTATAGGCAGAAGAGTTTTGAAATACTATTTCACTTCAGTTCCTTTGCATTGCTGATTGATTTTTAAAAACCCAGGTTTATTTTTCCCATCTGAAGTATTTTATGTAATGACATTGACTCTTCAAGGCTGTCTTCCTGCTTCACCTAGAAGGATACTCACTTCTCCCCTCCCCACTTTTTTGCCCTAAATTCAATTAAAAGCCTTGCTCTGTCATAGATTCATATGCAGGTACTCTGGTTGTTTGAAGATCATGGGAAAAACTTTTGTTTTGTAATGTGTAGCAGTTTGGAGATCATTTTGGAAGTGGCACTTCCTCACTCATGGTACATTCATCTGCTCTATTCTGCTTGCTTCCATTGACTATTCCACAGGTGGCTGAGTATTTGCTGTGTTAGATGTAGCACCTCTTCCCCCAAAATCCCCAGAAATGTGGTGGGACCGATGGGTGTCCGTGGGTTGTCAACACATTTTCAAGGTGTCTGGATTTTTAATTCAGAGGAAAGCTTTTCTTCCACGTTTTCAAGGACAGATGGAGCCACATATACAAAACATGCCTCATTTCTAGGTGGTTGGCAATCTCACTGAACTCGGAGTCTCCAGGGCTGTCAACAGGTAGGTGTTTGGTGTGTAAACTTTGATTCACATCCTCTTCAGATTGCAACAGCAGTTTAAAGGCAGGGGGTGGGGGTGGGGTGTAGTGGGGTGAGGGGTGGAGGAGCTCCTCCTTACAGTCAGCAATTCTTGCCCAGTTAATGCATATGAAGAATGGATGAGCTTGAACTTCTCTAACATCTCCAAGACCAGCTCCAAGACAAGAAGCAGCATTTCTTTTCAGTGGCTTTTTAATCAGATCTCTGGCTTCCTGTGTGAGGTAAGGAGGCAAATTGAGTTTACACCTGAGGACATTTCTTTCTCTTCTCCCAAGTTAAGGAGGTGCTCCAGTCAACCTGTCTTATATTAATGCTCCTCAACTCTACCAATCCCCAGCTCTACTATGGCCACTTCTTATCAATATTTCAGGAGTCTCTATACTACTGTTCCACAAAATGTGCGTGTGACTGTTCCATCATGAATACATTTTTTGAACAGTCCAAATTCTTGGTTTCCATGACCTTGTGAATAAGTATGACTTTCTCTGGCTTCAGGTGTATGTAGATAGTCACTTTTTGATGTAAGTGTCCAAAAGCCATGGGGATTTCTGCCAGTAAAGCACGTTGTGTTGTACATAAATATTTCCTCTTTTTTCTAACTGCATAAATAATTCTCCTCTGCTGAGATACTCAAGGATGAAGTAGAATTCTCCACCAGTCAGAAAAGCATAAATTAAATCCACAATGAAGAGATGCTTTACTTTCTCCGGAATATTCCATCCTGATTTTTGTATGAACTGTATCTTTAGCACCTCTTTTGTTGTTGTTGTTGTTACTCTCATTGTCTTCTTAAGCACCTTCATGTCAAATATTTTCTGGGTTTTTGCTTCTTTTACTTTTCATACCTGAAAAACCTTTCATAGGTCCCTATACCAAGTACTAATGTAACTCAAAATATCCTGGCCAGAATTTTTCTGGCCCACTGTCCACAATAGTTTCTGAGATTTCAAGTTTCTCACAACACTCCATGCCAAGGGCATATGGTCCAACTACCCCATAGTTCATGCTTTCATTTAACTGATCTCCCTCCTTTAGCTCATTCTCAGTGCCTATATCCTCTGGCTGGTCCAGGCTATTTCAGACACTCCTGACATGTCCTCAGTTTCCCTGTTTCAGAAGTCTGGTGCTAGGTAGAAGCCATCCCAGATCCTTTATGACCTCGAGGGCTTGAACCCTCCACCTTTGTAGCCATTACAAGCTATATGGCCTATCATCTATCTATCTATCATCTATTAGTCTATCTATTTATATTTATACCATCTATCCCTTGGCTAAGAGAAGGTAAACTTAACACAGAGACTGAAGAACAGACTAGACAGAAAAACAGGTTCAGTCCATGATCCCTACTTGAAGTATGACAACATACAACATACAACATAGAATAAAGCACAAACATATCACTTTGCAATGGAATATTTTGGCTGTCAATGGGAAATAGGGTGGCTCAGATGGTAAAGAATCCAGCTGCAATGCAGGAGACCTGGGTTCAACCCCTGGGTTGGGAAGATCCCCTGGAGAAGGGAATGACAACCCACTGTGAGTATTCTTGCCTGGAGAATCCCATGGACAGATGAGCCTTGTGGGATTCAGTCCAGAGGTTGCAAAGAGTCGGACACGAATGAGCAACCGACACTTTCACTTTCTTTATGGGAGACAGGAAGAAGGTGGAAAGTAAGACAGTCTGCAAGCAGTCCTACAATCTGAACACTCCATTCTACCTGAAGCCTATGTCCTCTGTCCCAGAAATCCATGCTTCTCCAGATAGTCAAGAATTTGCCAAACTGTTACTCAAATTAAAATAAAATGACCACAGATGAGACATTTTCAGAACACAAATTTTGTCATTTACTTAAAAATCTCTAAAGTAAAGAATATGAGTGTGTCTAATTGCCCACCAGAAGCAAAAAATCATCACTGCAAATTTTGAGAAATGTAAACATTTTTAGCAAAATTCCTGTTTGGATGCTTATTTCATATGAAAGTTGTAACTACTTAAAAAGTATTTATGCAAATGTATTCACATACACCTTTATAATTCCTTTATTTCTTTACGCTTAGTTCAGTTCAGTCACTCAGGTGTGTTTGGCTTTTTGTGATCCCATGGACTGTAGCATTCCAGGCTTCTTTGTCCATCACCAATTCCCAGAACTTGTTTAAACTCTTGTCCATTGAGTCGGTGATGCCATCCAACCATTTCATCCTCTGTCGTTCCGTTCTCCTCCTGCCTTCAACCTTTCTCAGAATCCGTGTCTTTTCCAATGAGTCAGTTCTTTGCATCAGGTGGCCAAAGTATTTGAGTTTTAGCTTTGGCACCAGTCCTTCAAATGAATATTAAGGACTGATTTCCCTTAGAATTGACTTGTTTAATCTCCTTGAAGTCCAAGGGACTCTCAAGTGTCTTCTTCAACACCACAGTTTAAAAGCATCAATTCTTTGGCCCTCAGCTTTCTTTATCGTCCAACTCTCACACCCATAAGTGACTACTGGAAAAACCATAGCTTTGACTAGACAGACCTTTGTTGGCAAAGTAATGTTTCTGCTTTTTAATATGCTGTCTGGTTTGGTCATAGCTTTTCTCTCAAGGAGCAAACATCTTTTGATTTCATGGCTGCAGTCACCATCTGCAGTGATTTTGGAGCCTCCAAAAATAAAAGTCTCTCACTGCTCCTTTATTTCCCCATATATTTGCCATGAAGTGACGGGACCGGATTCCATGATCTTAGTTTTCTGAATATTGATTTTAAGCCAACTTTTCCACTCTCCTCTTTTACTTTCATCAAGAGGCTCTTGAGTTCCTCTTATATGTTTCTTTATGTAAGATTATTTAAAGGAGAGAAACAAGGTATGTGATAATTGTGTGTGACCTGTTGAGACAGACACCACAGTTTTGAAATCTGGCCCAAAGCCTGAGCTTATTTCATCCCACAGGGATGTATTTTTCTCATCTGTAGAAAAGGTTAATATCTTTCCTACTCCGTCAGTTCAGTTCAGTCGCTGAGTTGTGTCCGACTATTTGCGACCCCATGAACCGCAGCACACCAGGCCTCCCTGTCCATTACCAACTCCTGGAATTTACTCAAACTCATGTCCATCGAGTCAGTGATGCCATCCAGTCATCTCATCCTCTGTTGTCCCCTTCTCCTCCTGCCCCCAATCCCTCCCAGCATCAGGGTCTTTTCCAATGAGTCAACTCTTCGCATGAGGTGGCCAAAGTATTGGAGTTTCAGCTTCAGCATCAGTCCTTCCAATGAACACCCAGGACTGATCTCTAGGATGGACTGATTGGATCTCCTTGCAGTCTAAGAGACTCTCAAGAGTCTTCTCCAACACCATAGTTCAAAAGCATCAATTTTTCGGTGCTCAGCTTTCTTCACAGTCCAACTCTCACATCCATACATGACCACTGGAAAAACCATAGCCTTGACCAGACAGACCTTCGTTGGCAAAGTAATGTCTCAGCTTTTTAATATGCTATCCAGGTTGGTCATAACTTTCCTTCCAAGGAGTATGTGTCTTTTAATTTCATGGCTGCAATCACCATCTGCAGTGATTTTGGAGCCCCCAAAAATAAAGTCTGACAACTGTTTCCACTGTTTCCCCATCTATTTGCCATGAAGTGATGGGGACCAGATGTCATGATCTTAGTTTTCTGAATGTTGAGCTTTAAGCCAACTTTCTCACCCTCCTCTTTCAATTTCATCAAGAGGCTTTTTAGTTCCTCTTCACTCTCTGCCATAGGATGGTGTCATCTGCATATCTGAGGTTATTGATATTTCACCCGGAAATCTTGATTCCAGCTTGTGCTTCTTCCAGCCCAGCATTTCTCATGATGTACTCTGCATATAAGTTAAATAAGCAGGGTGACAATATACAGCCTTGACATACTCCTTTTCCTATTTGGAACCAGTCTGTTGTTTCATGTCCAGTTCTAACTGTTACTTCCTGACCTGCATACAGGCTTTTCAAGAGGCAGGTCAGGTAGTCTGGTATTCCCATTTCTTTCAGAATTTTCCACAGTTTATTGTGATCCACACAGTCAAAGGCTTTGGCAGAGTCAATATACCAGAAATAGATGTTTTTCTGGAACTCTTGCTTTTTTGATGATACAGTGGACGTTGGCAATTTGATCTCTGGTTCCTATGCCTTTTCTAAAACCAGTTTGAACTTCTGGAAGTTCATGGTTCATGTATTGCTGAAGCCTGGCTTGGAGAATTTTGAGCATTACTTTACTAGCATGTGAGATGAGTGCAAGTGTGCAGTAGTTTGAGCATTCTTTGGCATTTCCTATTCAATAGGTTTGTCCAAATGCCACCGCTTACTATATATCACATGTACAAAACAGTACTTTCACAACAGGATTACTCAATATCTATAATCCATAATACTAAGTTAAAAACAGATTTTTATATCTTGATATACATATTACCAAACATCTTTTACAAATGAGGTATGTTTTCATTGTTTACTTCATCTGAAGAAATATGAAAGACTAATTTTCCAACATTCTTAACATCTCTTATATACTCAGTTTTATCCTATTTTGACATATGGTAGGAAGTACTACTGTGCTCAAATTTGCAATTCTTGATTATTGGTAACTTTCTTCTCACATTTTTTTCCTTATACATTTTTTCTCTTTCTGCTCTTTACCCATTTAGGCATCATTTATATGTGTTTTAAAAATCATTCAGTAAAAACTTTCTAAATTAATAATCATACATAAACATTCATAAAAGGCAAATATTTTGAAAGCATTTTTTTGTACAATTTTTTCTGATGCTTTATTTTTGTCATGAAGTTTTTACTATATACTTTTTATTTATGATCTCTTTCCCTTTGCACTACTGCTTTTATGCTTTGATATAATCTGATCTCAAAAAAACATTCTCATGTCTAGTTTATAGTTTCATTTTTTCACAATTAATTACTCTGATGTTCTGGAATGTACACCACAATATAACATGAGACTGGGTTATACCTTGATTGTTTTCTAAATAGTTAACCTAGTATCACGAGTCCCCTGACATTTTATGTATTATCATTTGTTTTTATCTTATCTTAACTGTACCATTAAATTATCTATCACTTGTGTCAGTTCTAGAAGCAAAATAGATATTTATTTTTCATTTTTGAAGCTTTATATAATGTAAATTGAAAACTGTACCAGAGTAATTTTTCCCTCTTCCTTCTTTCCACCTACTTTCATATTCCTTCCTTGCAACAAGATTGTGAGTATGTTTCCTAATCTTGTCCACTCTGATCTGATCTGAAGTCTTCTGGAGGATTTCCTGAAAGGTATATCTTCCTGATTAAAAAAAAAGAAAAATAAAAATGACTAAGAGAAAGTGACCTTTTTATTTCCTGGATTGGACCTGGTCATGTGAGTATGTGATGCCTGATCTGTAGGATTGTTATTTTCTGAACAAAAGAATACTATGAAGATGATCTAGGATGGTTGATAAACTGAGTTACATTCAATATAACCTTTGAACCAACTGCTCCAGACATTTTTTTAATGTTTTTATTTTTTTAAATAAATGAATGCTCTTTTTAAAGATTTTTTAAAACTGCAGTTCCTTTTATTGAATTTGTTACAATATTGCTTCTGTTATATGTTTATTTTATTTTTTGTTCAGGGCATGTGGGATCTTAGCTCCCCAACCAGGGATCAGACCTGCATGACCTGAAATGGAAGGCAAAGTCTTAACTGCTGGACTGCGAGGGAAGTCCCCAGACATCTTTGATACTGGATAATTAAAGTCAATAATAATAATATATCTTGTTTCTGAAACATTCTAGCTATTATATTTTCTCTAGAGATATCACTGAATTGATATGTCTTTATTAAATCAGTGATGAATTTGATTTTCTTTCCCTGATTCCTACCAAGTAGAAACCAAAGTCCCAAGGTCAATCCTCAGTTCCTCTGAATCTCTCCCCTATTTTTCTCTCAGCCGCATCTCTGGCTACTTATCAATGGAGCTACATATTCAGGTTCCCTTGCTTTTCCCAAGATGATAGTTCCATATCCTATTCAATCAATCCTAGCTAGAACATCTTTCCTACTCTTGCCCTTTTATTGAAATTCTTTCTTGTCTTCAAGCAGTCATGAATTCTAAGAATCATGAACATGACTTCTCTTGTCACAACTGAAATATGATGCCTCTTTACTCCGAACACCAACAGTTGGTTTATATCATTGAAATGGCAATTTTCCACAAGAGAATTAAGACCATTTACAGCCCCACAGCTTGTTTTTTACACTAACATGAATTTAATATTCTATTGCCTGCAATTAACATGAATTGAATACTCCAGAAAAAATTTACCCATGGAAATGAAGTTATAGTAATTTTATTCATTGCTTTAGGAACGTACTAAATGTCTGTTTATCTGAACAACGGACTAGTCTACTTACCCATAGCTCCTTCTCAGAATAATAATGCTCTGTTTAGCTGAACAAACAAACCTTTACTTTTCTTCTTTTTTTTTTTTTAAATTAATTAATTAATTTATTTTTTCAGTGGGTTTTGTCATACATTGACATGAATCAGCAATAGATTTACACGTATTCCCCATCCCGATCCCCCCTCCCACCTCCCTCTCCACCCGATTCCTCTGGGTCTTCCCAGTGCACCAGGCTCGAGCACTTGTCTCATGCATCCCACCTGGGCTGGTGACCTGTTTCACCATAGATAATATACATGCTGTTCTTTCACAACATTCCACCCTCACCTTTTCCCACAGAGTTCAAAAATCTGTTCTGTACTTCTGTGTCTCTTTTTCTGTTTTGCATATAGGGTTGTCGTTACCATCTTCCTAAATTCCATATATATGTGTTAGTATGCTGTAATGATCTTTATCTTTCTGGCTTACTTCACTCTGTATAATGGGCTCCTGTTTCATCCATCTCATTAGAACCGGTTCAAATGAATTCTTTTTAACGGCTGAGTAATATTCCCTGGTGTATATGTACCACAGCTTCCTTATCCATTCATCTGCTGATGGGCATCTAGGTTGCTTCCATGTCCTGGCTATTATAAACAGTGCTGCGATGAACACTGGGGTGCACGTGTCTCTTTCAGATCTGGTTTCCTCAGTGTGTATGCCCAGAAGTGGGATTGCTGGGTCATATGGCAGTTCTATTTCCAGTTTTTTAAGAAATCTCCACACTGTTCTCCATAGCGGCTGTACTAGTTTGCATTCCCACCAACAGTGTAAGAGGGTTCCCTTTTCTCCACACCCTCTCCAGCATTTATTGCTTGTAGACTTTTGGATAGCAGCCATCCTGACTGGTGTGTAATGGTACCTCATTGTGGTTTTGATTTGCATTTCTCTAATAATGAGTGATGTTGAGCATGTTTTCATGTGTTTATTAGCCATCTGTATGTCTTCTTTGGAGAAATGTCTGTTTAGTTCTTTGGCCCATTTTTTTGATTGGGTCATTTATTTTTCTGGAATTGAGCTGCAGGTGTTGCTTGTATATTTTTGAGATTAATCCTTTGTCTGTTGCTTCATTTGCTATTATTTTCTTCCAATCTGAGGGCTGTCTTTTCACCTTACTTATAGTTTCCTTTGTTGTGCAAAAGCTTTTAAGTTTCATTAGGTCCCATTTGTTTAGTTGTGCTTTTATTTCCAATATTCTAGGAGGTGGGTCATAGAGGATCTTGCTGTGATTTATGTCGGAGAGTGTTTTGCCTATGTTCTCCTCTATGAGTTTTATAGTTTCTGGTCTTACATTTAGATCTTTAATCCATTTTGAGTTTATTTTTGTGTATGGTGTTAGAAAGTGTTCTAGTTTCATTCTTTTACAAGTGGTTGACCAGTTTTCCCAGCACCACTTGTTAAAGAGGTTGTCTTTTTTCCATTGTATATCCTTGCCTCCTTTGTCAAAGATAAGGTGTCCATAGGTTCGTGGATTTATCTCTGGGCTTTCTATTCTGTTCCATTGATCTATATTTCTGTCTTTGTGCCAGTACCATACTGTCTTGATGACTGTGGCTTTGTAGTATAGTCTGAAGTCAGGCAGGTTGATTCCTCCAGTTCCATTCTTCTTTCTCAAGATTACTTTGGCTATTCGAGGTTTTTTGTATTTCCATACAAATTGTGAAATTATTTGTTCTAGTTCTGTGAAAAATACCGTTGGTAGCTTGATAGGGATTGCATTGAATCTATAGATTGCTTTGGGTAGAATAGCCATTTTGACAATATTGATTCTTCCAATCCATGAATGCGGTATGTTTCTCCATCTGTTTGTGTCCTCTTTGATTTCTTTCATCAGTGTTTTATAGTTTTCTATGTATAGGTCTTTTGTTTCTTTAGGTAGATATACTCCTAAGTATTTTATTCTTTTTGTTGCAATGGTGAATGGTATTGTTTCCTTAATTTCTCTTTCTGTTTTTTCACTGTTATTATATAGGAATGCAAGGGATTTCTGTGTGTTAATTTTATATCCTGCAACTTTACTATATTCATTGATTAGCTCTAGTAATTTTCTGGAAGAGTCTTTAGGGTTTTCTATGTAGAGGATCATGTCATCTGCAAAAAAGTGAGAGTTTCACTTCTTCTTTTCCTATCTGGATTCCTTTTACTTCTTTTTCTGCTCTGATTGCTGTGGCCAAAACTTCCAACACTATGTTGAATAGTAGTGGTGAGAGTGGGCACCCTTGTCTTGTTCCTGATTTCAGGGGAAATGCTTTCAATTTTTCACCATTGAGGGTGATACTTGCTGTGGGTTTGTCATATATAGCTTTTATTATGTTGAGGTATGTTCCTTCTATTCCTGCTTTCTGGAGAGTTTTAATCATGAATGGCTGTTGAATTTTGTCAAAGGCTTTCTCTGCATCTATTGAGATAATCATATGGTTTTTATGTTTCAATTTGTTAATGTGGTGTATTACATTGATTGATTTGCAGATATTAAAGAATCCTTGCATTCCTGGGATAAAGCCCACTTGGTCGTGGTGTATGATTTTTTTAATATGTTGTTGGATTCTGTTTGCTAGAGTTTTGTTAAGGATTTTTGCATCTATGTTCATCAGTGATATTGGCCTGTAGTTTTCTTTTTTTGTGGCATCTTTGTCTGGTTTTGGAATTAGGGTGATGTTGGCCTCATAGAATGAGTTTGGAAGTTTACCTTCCTCTGCAATTTTCTGGAAGAGTTTGAGTAAGATAGGTGTTAGCTCTTCTCTAAATTTTTGGTAGAATTCAGCTGTGAAGCCATCTGGTCCTGGGCTTTTGTTTTTGGAAGATTTTTGATTACAGTTTCGATTTCCTTGCTTGTGATGGGTCTGTTAAGATCTATTTCTTCCTGGTTCAGTTTTGGAAGGTTATACTTTTCTAAGAATTTTTCCATTTCATCCAAGTTGTCCATTTTATTGGCATAGAGCTGCTGGTAGTAGTCTCTTATGATCCTTTGTATTTCAGTGTTGTCTGTTGTGATCTCTCCATTTTCATTTCTAATTTTGTTAATTTGGTTCTTCTCTCTTTGCTTCTTAATGAGTCTTGCTAATGGTTTGTCAATTTTGTTTATTTTTTCAAAAAACCAGTTTTAGCTTTGTTGATTTTTCCTATGGTCTCTTTAGTTTTTTTTGCATTTATTTCTGCCCTAAGTTTTAAGATTTCTTTCCTTCTGCTAACCCTGGGGTTCTTCATTTCTTCCTTCTCTTATTGCTTTAGGTGTAGAGTTAGGTTATTTATTTGGCTTTTTTCTTGTTTCTTGATGTGAGCCTGTAATGCTATAAATCTTCCCCTTAGCACTGCTTTTACAGTATCCCATAGGTTTTGGGTTGTTGTGTTTTCATTTTCATTCATTTCTATGCATATTTTGATTTCTTTTTTGATTTCTTCTCTGATTTGTTGGTTATTCAGAAGCGTGTTATTTAGTCTCCATATGTTTGAATTTTTAACAATTTTTTCCCTGTAATTGAAATCTAATCTTACTGCACTGTGGTCAGAAAAGATGACTGGAATGATTTCAATTTTTTTGAATTTTCCAAGACCAGATTTATGGCCCAGGATGTGATCTACTCTGGAGAAGGTTCCGTGTGCACTTGAGAAAAAGGTGAAGTTGATTGTTTTGGGGTGAAATGTCCTATAGATATCAATTAGGTCTAGCTGGTCCATTGTGTCACTCAAAGTTTGTGTTTCCTTGTTAATTTTCAGTTTAGTTGATCTATCCATAGTTGTGAGTGGGTTATTAAAGTCTCCCACTATTATTGTGTTAGTATTAATTTCCTCTTTCATACTCGTTAGCATTTGCCGCACATATTGCGGTGCTCCTATGTTGGGTGCATATATATTTATAATTGTTATATCTTCTTCTTTGATTGATCCTTTGATCATTATGTAGTGTCCTTCTTTCTCTCTTTTCACATCCTTTATTTGAAAGTCTATTTTATCTGATATGAGTATTGCGACTCCTGCTTTCTTTTGGTTTCTGTTTGAGTGAAATATTTTTTTTTCCAGCCCTTCACTTTTAGTCTGTATGTGTCTCTTGCTTTGAGGTGGGTCTCTTGTAGACAGCATATATAGGGGTCTTGTTTTTGTATCCATTCAGCCAATCTTTGTCTTTTGGTTGGGGCATTCAACCCATTTACATTTAAGGTAATTATTGATAGGTGTGGTCCCGTTGCCATTTACTTTGTTGTTTTGGGTTCACGTTTATACAACCTTTCTGCATTTCCTGTCTAGAGAAGATCTTTTAACATTTGTTGAAGAGCTGGTTTGGTGGTGCTGAATTCTCTCAGCTTTTGCTTGTCTGTAAAGCTTTTGAATTCTCCTTCATATCTGAATGAGATCCTTGCTCGGTACAGTAATCTAGGTTGTACGTTATTCTCTTTCATTACTTTCAGTATGTCTTGCCATTCCCTTCTGGCCTGGAGGGTTTCTATTGATAGATCAGCTGTTATCCTTTTGGGAATCCCTTTGTGTGTTATTTGTTGTTTCTCCCTTGCTGCTTTTAATATTTGTTCTTTGTGTTTGATCTTTGTTAATTTGATTAATATGTGTCTTGGGGTGTTTCACCTTGGGTTTACCCTGTTTGGGACTCTCTGGGTTTCTTGGACTTGGGTGGCTATTTCCTTCCCCATTTTAGGGAAGTTTTCAGCTATTATCTCCTCGAGTATTTTCTCATGGCCTTTCTTTTTGTCTTCTTCTTCTGGGATTCCTATGATTCGAATGTTGGGGCATTTCACAGTGTCCCAGAGGTCCCTGAGGTTGTCCTCATTTCTTTTGATCCTTTTTTCTTTTTTCCTCTCTGTTTCATTTATTTCCACCATTTTATCTTCTACCTCACTTATCCTATCTTCTGTCTCCGTTATTCTACTCTTGGTTCCCTCCAGAGTGTTTTTGATCTCATTCATTGCATTATTCATTTTTAATTGACTCTTTTTTATTTCTTCTAGGTCTTTATTAAACATATCTTGCATCTTTTCAATCTTTGTCTCCAGGCTATTTATCTATAACTCCATTTTGTTTTCAAGGTTTTGGATCATTTTTATTATCATTATTCTAAATTCTTTTTAAGGTAGATTCCCTATCTCCTCCTCTTTTGCTTGACTTGGTGGGCATTTTTCATGTTCCTTTACCTGTTGGGTATTTCTCTGCCTTTTCATCTTGTTTAGATTGCTGTGTCTGGACTGGGCTTTTTGTATTCTGGAGGTCTGTAGTTCCTTTTTATTGTGGAGGTTTTTCCCAGTGGGTGGGGTTAGACGATTGGCTTGTCAAGGTTTCCTGGTTAGGAAAGTTTGTGTCAGTGTTCTGGTGCGTGGAACTTGATTTCTTCTCTCTGGAGAGCAATGGAGTGCTCAGTAATGAGTTTTGAGATGGGTCTATGTGTTAGGTGTCACCTTGGGCAGGCTGTATGTTGACGTTTAGGGCTATGTTCCTGCGTTGCTGGAGAATTTGCTTGGTATGTCTTGCTCTAAAACTTATTGGCTCTTGGGTGGTGGTTGGTTTCAGTGTAGGTATGGAGGCTTTTGGACGGTCACTTATTACTTAAAGTTCCATGTAGTCAGGAGTTTTCTGGTGTTCTCAGGTTTTGGGCTTAAGTCTCCTGCCTCTGGATTTCAGTTTTATTCTTCCTGTAGTCTCAGGACTTCTCCAACTACACAGCACTGATAATAAAACTTCTAGGTTAATGGTGAAAAGATTCTCCCCCATTAGGGACACCCAGAGAGGTTCACAGAGTTACATGAAGAAGAGGAGAGGGAGGAGGGAGATAGAGATGAGCAGGAGGAGAAAAAGGGGGATTCAAGTGGAGAGAGACAGATCTACGCAGTTGTCTGTTCCCAGAGTGTTCTCTGTAGCCCAGACACCCACCAAGATTCACCGAATTGGATTAGGAAGAGAAGGGGAAAGGAGGAAATAGAGGTGTTCTGAGGTAGAAAACGGAGAGTCAAGATTGGGAGAGAGTAATCAACACACTCCTGAATAAAAATGGGAACTGAATATTGGATTCTTAAATGTTCACAATTTATATCATATATTGAAAAACAAAAATTAAAAATCTAGAGTAGAGATTAGACTCTTAAAAATACTATATTAAAAACAAAAACCAAAACACACACAAAAAAATTTTCAAAAATATATATGAATTTCAGTTTAAAAAATAGGGCTTCTCTTTTTTTTTTGGTAAGGTTATAGTGTATTGAAAATGAAAATTAAGGAGTAGTAGAGGAGTACTAGAGGACTTTAAAAGAAATAAGAGAAAAAGAAAAATAGAAAATAGAAGAGAAAAAGGAGAAAAAAAGAAGAAGAAAAAAAAAGAATTTTCCCTAATTAAAAAAATCGTAAAAATCTATGAAAATGAAAGTTAAGGAGTGATGGGGGAGTAATAGGGAATTTTAAAGGAAAATAAAAGAGAAAAAATTAAAAAGAAAAAATTAAAAAAAATTTTTTTCTTATTAAAAAAAAAAAAGTAAAAATATATCTAGGAATTTCTCTGGAGCTGTTGCGGTCAGTGTCGGTTCGGCTCAGTTTCAGATATCTCCTCGTTCCAGCTTACACTTCTCGATATCTACAGGCCTCTTCCGGTGTAGTCGGTGTTTTCTACAGGGATTTTAATCTGTTGCACCGCTCTCTCCTGAAGCGGTTCCCTTTGTTTATTTGGCTTCTGTTTGCCGGTTTCTTCAGAGCCTCATTTCCGCCCTGACCCAGGCGGGCGGAGGTGGACTCTTATTCAGGTTGCTAGCTCTGTCGCGCTGCTGGGAGGGGCTGGCGCTGCTGGGAGGGGCTGGCGCTGCAGGGAGGGGCTGGCGCTGCTTTCTCGGTCTTGGCTGCTCAGGCTCCCGGCTGTTCTATATGGAGCGCGCCGCGCTGTGCGCAGCTCCAGCCCTCGGGTGTTCCACAAAAGCGCGGAACAAAAGGCTGCGTCCGCTCTTGTGCCTTCCCCGTCAGAGCGGTCCAGGCAGCCAGGAGCTTGACAGGCGCACTCTCTCCGGGTGCAGCGCGCCCACTCCCTTCCACGGTCCCAATCTCGGTTTCTGCCGGCGCCAGTCGGGTGCGTGCGCCTTCTGCCCTCTGCGTCCCCAGCCCCAGTTCCCGCCCGCATCAGTCGGGTTCCTGCACGCTGTGTCTCACCGCCTCTGGCGGGTCTGGGCCGGCCGGCAGTCTGCGAGCCCCTCTCCGGACTCTCTCGGTCCCCCTGTTCCGCGAACGGCCGGCAGCGTGCTCGGGCTGGTTAATTTTCTCTCTCTTCCCTGCTCTCCCACAGTTCAAGTTGGCAACTCACAAAAGCTCCCTCCGACTGTCCTCAGGGCACTCAGGCCCGGACCCTGCCCCAAACAATGCCGCCCGCTCCTCTCCGTGCCGCCCCCACTTGCTGGTGGCGGATGCGGGTGTCTGGGGCACTTTTCTGCTGAGAGTTGCTTTTAGGCACGTAATCTGTGGGTTTTATTTATTGTTTCCCTCCCAGTCAGGTTGCCCTCCTAGATTCAAACACTTCCCCCAGGCCCGCCAGTGCGAGGGTTTCCCGGTGTCTGGAAACATCCTCTAAAGACTTGCTTCCCTGGACGGATCTCCGTCTTTAGCTCTTTTGTCTCACTTTTTATCTTTTATATTTTGTCCTACCTCCTTTCGAAGACAATGGGCTGCTTTTCTGGGCGCCTGATGACCTCAGCTAGCGATCAGAAGTTGTTTTGTGAAGTTTGCTCTGCATTCAGATATTCTTTTGATGAATTTGTAGGAGAGAAAGTGGTCTCCCCGTCCTACTCCTCCGCCATCTTGGCTCCTCCTCCAAACCTTTACTTTTCAAGATTCACTTAGAACCTTTCTCTTCCTATGCCCACCAATCCTAAATTATTACAGAACAAATTTTGCCCAGTCCCAAACAGTGTTGGGGAACAGAATTAAAAACAAAGTCTCCCAACCCAGAAATTCTTTCCGCAGAGGTAGTAGAGAAAAAGAACAGATTTATTATTGAATAAACATTAATTAAACCAGAGTGTGATGTTCATTACAAGCAATTTGCTAAGAATTTTCAAAGACAAAAATAAATTTCACACTTTTACACAAGCATGCAGATATGACCTGTTACTTACAGGTTTTCAAGATAAGTGATAACTAGTCCTCAAGTCAGAGAATTAACAGTACCATTTATCACACATAGTTCATTTTAGCTTTGACTTATTATGAGGGTCTCCATTTGTGTGAATTAATTAGCTGTATTCAAAAGACAAACAAACTTATTGTATCTTTATGATAGGAAGTAGTTTAACACCTCAGAGTGAAATGCTCACAGAAATAGGTTCCTATCTTCCCAAAGAGACTGGGAGTTAGGGATGCTATCTCTCTTGATGATTACATTTCAAAGAAACAATCTTCAAGTCTTTGAGAAAGACATTCCCAGGCTATAAACCAACAAAATGTCAATCTAGTCTTCAAAAGTGTTTATATACATTTCAAAGAGGGAAGAAGGTACTTAAAATTATAAATTTCTTAAGTGAAACCTCAAAGAAAAAGGAGAAAAATGAAATCTCCAAAACCTTCTGAATATAGTGTCATTGATGTCTCCTTTCTGAGACCCTAGGAACACTGTGTCAATACAAGGGCTCCCCACTCTGAAGTAATACACTTGGCTTTGGTTTATCCATAGGTTATCTTGGAGGTGACATTTTTGGGGACCTAGCAAATGACACCCATTATGTTATAATGATTTTTGAATCTACTACATATCTTCTACTAGACTATAAGCTACTAGAGTGTAAAAAAATGATGTAAATTTATGTTTTCTTTTTCTTTTCTCTGAGGCTAATATAAGATCCTATATTCATTTGAGTCTTCACTGAAACACCAAATTTTCTTTCATGGTCTCAACAGTATCTCATCCATTTTATGATGTAAATAGGATAAAATTAACTGGTTCTCCTCTGCAGAAAATTTATATAATTCTTACTCTGAACATAATTTAATGTAAGAGTAACATTTGTCCTTTAAAGTAAACAGAAAAAAATGAGTGAAGCAAGCAATTACAAAAGGCCTGTCATAAAAATTAGTATTATTTTATCATATCAGTGGTAGCATATAGGCAAATGGCACTAGTTAAACAGACAGAAATTACTAGGTTTCCTAATAGATTGTTACAGTTACTTCTTATTCATTAATGTATCCCTTCTTATTCCGATCCTCCTGATTTTTGGCTGACTCTCCATTTGTTAAAAGAATATGCTTTTTAAAAAGCACTTCAGAGATGCATAAATGAGATGCTTTCTGAAAATGACCTCCCCAAAGAGATCTGCTTTGAGAGAAATTTTAAGCCCTTTCATTTCTAATTAACCCCCTACTGGGGTATTGTACAGTTGCTCAATCATCATATAAGGCACAAATTTCTTTTCTTTAAACATTCCATAGACCAATGGCTCCTGCTGTGATTAGACAAAGGCAAGATGCCAATACAATGTTAGCCATGACCTTTTTTCCCTCTGCCAGAGGCATCAGGCAGTAGCTACTTCAAGATTGCCAATGAAATAGCAACACTCAAAATGGTAGTAAAAATGTTCTATTATAATTAGGGAGAAAAAATCTGACACTGCAATTTCTTATTTGATATTTTCATTTAACTTGCAGGAAGTGCTGAAAAACATGTTAGGGAGTTTATTTGACCTTTATGTTGCAGCTACCAAATGTCTGTCTAGATGGACAATTAAAGTGGGCAAATAAAGAGCTTGCATTCAAAGAAAATATCATTCTCAAGTGGAGTAAGACATTTACATAATTCTGAAAATACTTGGGAGAGTTAATCACATTTCTTTTCTATGTGCTAGACCTTCTTCTGAGTCATGCCTGTTTTTGTAATTCTAGAGTTTAGCATTCTTTTCCTTTCAGCCATGGACACCTTTTCTCCAATTCAGATAACTACTCAGATGAATTCATTACACATGCTATTCCTCCCAGGTTTAAATAAATAAGAAGGAATTGATAAACATAACATTCTATTTCATAACATAGTTTTAAAGATTGTTGCTCAGTCATGTCCAACTCTTTGCCTCCATGGACTGCAGCAAGCCAGGCTTCCCTGTCCTTCACCATCACCTGGAGCTTGCTCAAGCTTATGTCCATTGAATTGGAGATGCCATCCAACAATCTCTTCCTCTGGCATCCCCTTCTCCTTCTGCCTTCCATCCTTCCCAGCATTAGGGTCTTTTCTAATGAGTCAGCTCTTTGCATCAGGTGGCCAAAATATTAGAGCTTCAGAAACAGTTTTCCAATGAATATTCAGGATTGAATTCCTTTAGAATCGACGGGTTTGATCTCCTTGCACTCCAAGGGACTCTCAAGAGTCTTCTCCAACACCACAGTTCAAAAGTATCAATTCTTTGCTGTTCAGCCTTTTTTATGGTCTACTGCTCACATCCATACATGACTACTGGAAAAAAAATAGCTTTGACTATACAGACCTTTGTTGGCAAAGTAATGTCTCTGCTTTTCAATATGCTATCTTAATTGTTCATAGCTTTTCTTCCAAGGAGCAAGTGTCTTTTAATTTCAAGGCTGCAGTCACTGTTGACAGTGATTTTGGAGCCCAAGAAAAGAAAGTCTGTCACTGTTTCCATTGTTTCCCCATCTATTTGCTTTAAAGATAAATGCACAAAATATACAAGCAGCTCATGCAACTCAATAGCAGAAAAATGAACAACCCAGGCAAAAAGTGGTTCAAATAACTAAAGGGACGTTTATCCAAAGAAGACATGCAAATATCTAATAAACACATGAAAAAATGCTCAACATCACTTATTATTAGAGAAATGCAAATCAAAACCACCATGAGGTGTCATCTCATGTCAGCCAGAATCAGTTCAGTTCAGTTGGCTGGAGCGACTGTGAGTAGATACCCCACGTCCAAGGGCAGAGAAGCCCAGCAAGATGGTAGGAGGGGCGAAACTGCATTGAGAATCAAACTCCAAACCCTCCAGAGACACTCAAGGGCTCAGACACACATGGTGCACTCCAGGACCCAGAGACCCCACCAAGACTGAGACAGAACTGTGTTTGAGTGTCTCCTGCAGAGGTGTGTGTCAGCAGTGGACTGCTGCGGGGGCAGGGGATCTGGGTGCAGTAGTCCTGGGTATGGCATAAGCCCTCTTGGAGGAGGTCACCGTTAACCCCACCATAGAGCCACCAGAACTTACACAGGACTGGGAAATAGACTCTGGGAGAGTACAAACAGAACCTGTGTGCACCAGGATGCAGGAGAAAGGAGCAGTGATCCCACAAGAGACTGACCCAGACTTGCCAGTGAGTGTCCAGGAGTCTCCAGCAGAGGCATGGGTCGGCGGTGGCCTGATGCAGGGTTGGGGGCAGTGAATGTAGCAGTGCTTGCATGGGACCTTTTGAAGGAGGTGAACGTTATCTAAAATTACCTCCAGAAGAGTTTGGCATCAAGGTCAAATAACAGGGAGGGAACACAGCCCTGTCCATCAATAGAAAACTGGATTAAAGACTTACTGAGCATAGCCCTGCCCATTAGAACAGACCCAGTTTCCCTCTCAGTCAGTCTCTCCCATCAGGAAGCTTCCATAAGCCTCTTCTCCTTCTCCATCAGAGTGCAGACAGAATGAAAAGCACAAGCACAAAAAACTAACCAATCTGATCACATGGACCACAGCCTTGTCTAACTCAGTGAAACTATGAGCCATGCCACACAGGGCCACCCAAGATGGATGGGTCATGGTGGAGAGTTCTGGCAAAACGTGGTCCACTGGAGAAGGGAATGCCAAACCACTTCAGTATTCTTAATTTGAAAACCCTATGAACAGTATGAAAAGGCAAAAAGATAGGACCCTGAAAAATGATCTCCCAAGGTCATGACATGCTACCAGTCAGAATGACTGCCATCAAAAAATCTGCAAACAATAGATGCTGGAGAGAGTGTGGAGAAAAGAGATGCCTGTTACACTGGTGGTGGGAATGCAAACTAGTACAGCCACTATGGAGAACAGTGTGGAGATTCCTTTAAAAACTGGAAATAGAACTGCCATCAGTTCAGTTCAGTTTAGTCATTCTGTCGTGTCCGTCTCTTTGCGACTCCATGGACTGCAGCACACCAGGGCTCCCTGCCCATCTCGAACTCCCGGAGCTTACTCAAACTCATGCCCTCTGGTTGGTGATGCTATTTAGCCATCTCATCCTCTGTCATTCCCTTCTTCTCCCTCAATCATTCTCAGCATCAGGGTCTTTTCAAATGAGTCATTTCTTCACATCAGATGGTCGAAGTATTGGACTTTCAGCTTCAACATCAGTCCTTCCAATGAATATTCAGGACTGTTTTCCTTTAGGATGGACTGGTTGGATCTCCTTGCAGTCCAAGGGACTCTCAAGAGTCTTCTCCAACATCAAAGTTTAAAAGCATCAATTCTTTGGTGCTCAGTTTTATTGATGGTCTGAATTTCATATCCAAACAGGACTACTGGAAAAACCATAGCTTTAACTAGATGGACCTTTGCCAGCAAAGTAATGCCTCTGCTTTCTAATATGCTGTCTAGGTTGGTCATGGATTTTCTTCCAAGGAGCAAGTGCTTTTTAATTTCATGGCTGCAGTCACCATCAGCAGTGATTTTGGAGCCCCTCAAAATAAAGTCTGTCACTGTTTCTGTTGTTTCCACATTTATCTATCCATCTATCTCCCCCATCCTGAATGCTCCTCCCACCTTCCTCCCTACCCTATCCCTCTTGGTTGTCCAAGAGAACCGATTTTGAGTGCCCTGCTTCATGCATCCATCATTCACTAGTTATCTATTTTACATATGGTAATATATAGTTTCAAAGCCAATCTCTCAAATCATCTGACCCTCATCTTTTCTCACATAGTCCAAAAGTCTATCATTGTTTCATCTAGCCATCTATTTTATGTATGGTCATCTATTTTACTTATGGTTAGATATATCATTTATCATTGTTTCCCTATCTATCCCCATCCCCATCTAGAACTGCCATACAACCAAGCAGTCCCACTGCTGGGCATACACACAGAGGAAACCAGAATAGAAAGAGACACATGTAGCCCAATGTTCATTGCAGCACTGTTTACAATAGCTAGGACATGAAAGTAACCTAGATGTTCATTGACAGACGCATGGATAAGGAAGCTGTGAAACATATACACAATGGAACATTACTCAGTTATAAAGAGGAACACATTTGAGTCAGTTCTAATGAGATGGATGAAACTGGAGCCTATTATACAGAGTGAAGTAAATCAGAAAAAAACACATCAATACAGTGTATTAATGCATATATATGAAATTTAGAAAGACAGTAATGATGATCCTACATGCAAGGCAGCAAATGAGACACAGATGTAAAGAACAGACTTTTGGATTATGTGAGAGAAGGTGAGGGTCAGATGACTTGAGAGAATAGCATTGAAACATATATATTACCATATGTAAAACAGATGGCTAGTGAAAGTTCTATGCATGAAGCAGGGCACTCAAAGCCGGTTCTCTGGGACAACCCAGAGGGATGGGGTGGGCAGGGAGGTAGGAGGAGGGTTCAGGATGAGGGGGATCATGTGTACCCACGGCTGATTCATGTTGATGTATGGCAAAACCCATCACAATATTGTAAAGTAATTATCTTCCAATTAAACTAAATTAATTAATCTAAAAGAACAATGGCTTTCTTAAAAAAGGATAAATGCAGAAATTAATTTTAGAATATAAATATTAGAAAGGAACATATACTCTTTTTTGAGTGAGTATATAATGGGGCATCTAAGCTAGTCTGAAACTTCAGAAAAAGCTTCATAAGAAAAATGGCTTAAGTCTTGAGAAATCAAGATTCAGTTGACCTTGGATAGACAAAGAGAGGTGAAAGAATAGTGTTCCAGCACTTGGGAGCTCTGTGATGTCTGGAAAGTTTAAGGAACTAAAATAACATCAAAGGGACTGGGTACCTGGTGTGGATTTCTCCTGGAGAATGATCCAAGAACAAATTTAAAGGCACTCTGAGGTTATATGGAGCCTATAATATATCCTACAACCAAGGACAAACTTTAAAGGGTCTCAAAATAGTACTTGAAAAGTCCTGAAGTATTTGATATATGTTTTAATAGGGCTATAACTTTAAAATTTACAAGCATCCAGACACTAAATAGAAATAATAATACCTGGGGTTCCATATACTTCCTTCTAAGAAAAAAAGGGACAAGAATAAACAGATATTAGGGAGATGCAGAGAGGAATTCTGTTAGTCATACGTCTAGTTTCCTGGAAACATATCTGTTTTGAGCCAAGGGCAGGCATTTGTAGGAGGTCTCCCAAAAACTTTAATGTCACTTTGTTAGGCTACTATGAAATGTAAATCTTATAGTATGAAGTCAGTTAAACCAATTATGTTATATTTTCAACTTTCAATCTTTATATAAATGTTCTAAAAATTACTTTTAATGCATAACTACATAAATATGAGATTTAATATCCAGATAGTATGATTGGCTTTCATATGTGGATTTTTAAGCCAATCTTGTTTACAGTGTATGAGAAAGAAAATGTAAAAGGCTTGTTTTTCTGTAAAGTAACATCTTAATCCAAGAAACTTATGCCATTCAGTAGGATTAAATAAAAAATAAAACTCAATTGAATCAATAAATCACTGGATTATTGAATTGAACCACATTGTCAAATACTTTAATATGTGTTGAGGTCAACACTCTACTTTATGCCAATAAATAAAATTCCTTTATTTGGAAGATGAGTCCAATTGCCTAATGACATAGGGATTTCATAGGTTAAATAAAAACAAACACATTTCACTATTGTAGACCACCTGTCATCCATAAAATATTTTTTTAAATGAATTAAACTGAAAATCATCATTTTTTTCAGAAAGGTATGAAGAAAAATTGCTTCAATATTCATCTGTTATTCTGAAATAAACTCATGTTCCCCAAACATTGGCTCTGAAGGCATTGGGATTAAAGAAATGTCACTGAAGGCTGTAGCCAGGGAACCAAAGGGCCTTAGGTCACATAGTTCAAAGACAACTTTCTCAGTAGCTGACAGTAGTATTCTCTTACAGAAAAAGATACTGTTACTATGATTGTTATACAGTTAAAATCCAGTTAAACAACAGAGATAACTGAAATGATGCTTTTTGCCATTTTATTATTTTTTTTCTACATTTAGATTATTATTGTGACTAATTCCTAAGGGTGCTAATTCAGAGCCAATAAAAGCTTACATGATTTTACATTAACAAATTAAGATTTAAATATGTTTCAACAAAACCATAATAGGAAAGTGAGAACCCTGAAAATAGACTGCTTTTCTGGGCCTTACCTTGTGACAGTTAGGAGCACTCTGAGAGGAAAGCATTTTCAACATATACACAAACCACAGAGACAACAGAAGGTAGAAACATATGACCATCGCACAGGCTGTCTGTATTAATCCACTATGCCATTCATAAAGTCTCAGAGATGGTGCATCTGAACAATGTCCTCAGAGTTTTAGTCCATTTCTTATTATTCCTCATCATTTAGCTTTTTTCTATAATCAGAATAATTCCTTATTCTTTCTCAAAGTCCATTCTATTCCTGCTTCTATACCTTTGCAATTGCTCTGAACTTTGCTTCAGATATATTTTGTTTCATCCTCTTGTTATCCAGATGCCAAGTCTCCAAAATATGGCATAAATCCCACCTGTAAATATGAAAATTTTCCTTATTTCTTTATTTCCATAGGAAACATTCATTTTTACTATAGTAAAATCAACTCTAGGGTTGGCAGAAGGTAGGCTACAGGTCAGTTTTGGGTTAATTGAGATCTGCTGAGTTTGGCTGGATTTGACTGAACTCAGATTAGCCCCGTGCATCATCTGGTTCCAGAAAACACTGTGAAGGATTAACCAACATCTGGGATATGTTGTTCTTAGGGAAGAGTTTGAAATAAATTACATAGATGTACCCAAAGATTTAGCATGAACTGTTGTCTTGTATGATGTGTCTACTCTCATCTTATTGGCTAAAACAAACCACTTCCACACGTCTTACACTGAAATAGAAAAATATACTCCACTTTCTGGAAGATAGGACTGTATAATACTCTTAGAGGGGAGAGAGCAGATAATTCAAACAATAACACCAGTTACTCCAATCTGCACTCTTGATGGGATATAACTGGCTTTCCTCCTGCATGAAAAAGGCACTCAATACTTCCCCTAGGAATAAAGCAAGTGCCTTTAATTAAGGCAAAAAATGCAAAGTCCCACATCTCATTATCTCAGTCAGATCCAGATGTAGTTCCTTTTTGATTTAGAAACATATGAGCAAATAATACAAGAATATTCTTCATCCACACCCAATATTTTATGGTGAAACAGGAGTACTCTAAGCAAATAAACATACCCAGTCATATAGAGAAAAAGAAGAGACGGTTGGAGTCCTCACTGCTGCTGCTGCTAAGTCACGTCAGTCGTGTCCAACTCTGTGTGACCCCATAGACGGCAGCCCACCAGGCTCCCATACCTGGCATTCTCCAGGCAAGAATACTGGAGTGGGTTGCCATTTCCTTCTCCAGTGCAGGAAAGTGAAAAGTGAAAATGAAGTCGCTCTGTCGTGTCCGACTCTTCGCGACCCCATGGACTGTAGCCTACCAGGCTCCTCCGTCCATGGGAGTTTCCAGGCAAGAGTACTGGAGTGGGGTGCCATTTCCTTCTCCATGGAGTCCTCACTGAATGGCAATTAATCTCTATATCTCAGTAAAGGCCTGCCATCATGGAATTTAGGAAATACTCCCTGATTAACCCCAGTTTAATTCACTGCTGTGTTGGTTACTGATCACCAATCCTTGTTTCTCATAATTTAGACTTTGCCTTCCTGGAGTCTCTCCTTTGTTCTGTCACCCTCCTTGGTCACCTTGGAAAGACATCTGGGAGAATTTGAGCATGCTGGAAGCTGAGCAACTTTCTGTATCTGTCATTGAACAATTAAGAAGCTAAGGATTGTTTTGCATTCTAGTCTTTTTTTAAACCAAGCTGGTGGCACTTTTGGAGGCACAATTTTCAGACACTTGACTTTTTGCTATGTGATTTCAGTCAGCTCTTGTCCCAGTAGTCACACCCACAATTCTTTTTGAGACATATCTCTTCTTTAGACTTCTTGGTAGCTATTTTGACCTCAACAGTCCTTCAGGGGAACCACAATTTCTGTCTCTTTTCTCTGCTCATAAGTCAGTGAGAGGTCTTAGCAATTCCTCTTAGCAAACAGCTTGATGATAACCTCCCCCCTACCTTGGGCCTTGATTTGATGTTTCCCTTAAGACTTTGTCTTCAATGGCTTTTGTGATACAGGCCTTTACTCAAGTTTATGTTTGATGACTGTAATTGAGTCCATCTTTCAAACTTGTAAGTCCTGAATTTTGAGAATTTTTTGTCTGTTTCATCTCTTACTGCCAATAGCCTAATTTTTTCTTAGACTTATCTCTTCTCTGTGATACCATGCAAAACACAGCTAATAACTAGTTTGCTTCTGTGCTTGGTCCCTCACTTGTGTCCAGCTCTTTGCAACCCTATGGACTGTAGCCCACCAGGTTCCTCTGTCCGTGGGATTTTCCAGGCAAGAATACTAAGATAGGTTGCCATTTCATCCTCCAAGGGATCATCCTGACCCAGGGTTTGAACCCACATCTCCTGCATCTCCTGAACTAGCAGGCTGATTCTTTACCACTGAGCCGCCTGAGAAGCCCAATAAACAGTGTGAGTGAGTGAGTGATAGTCGCTCAGTCGTGTCCGACTCTTTGCGACCCCATGGACTATAGCCTGCCAGGCTTCTCTGTCCATGGAATTATCCAGGCAAGAAAAATGGAGTGGGTTGCCATTTCCTTCTCCAAATAACCAGTGGAGGGAGCACAAATTCATTTTATACACTAATTTTAAAATAGGTTATAGATTTAGCAAAATTTCAGCAGAAATAACTTTGGCTTGTTATTTATCTAAGCTTTATTAATGATGTCCACACTGCCTGACACTGGGCCCAAAGTCAGTAGCACCCTATTTTAGTTTTATATATGCTATAGCAGCACTCCGACTCTAGTGATTATTACTCTAGAAGTCCTGAAAAACAATAGGGTCAAAATATCAAAACTTTACAACATTCAAGTCTTGCTCATATTACAGCAAGGACAAGAAGTTGGCAGCTGTTCTGCTCTGCTCCCTGTGTTTTCTAGCCTGGGGCTGAATGAAGCAGTCTCTGTCTGGGACTTGGTATTCGTTCCTGGAATAGAAAGTGAAAGTGAAGTCGCTCAATCATGTCCGAATCTTTGCGACCCCATGGACTGCAGCCCACCAGGCTCCTCCATCCATGGAATTTTTCAGGCAAGAATACTGGAGTGGGTTGCCATTTCCTTCTCCAGGAGATCTTCCCGATCCAGGGATTGAACCCAGGTCTCCTGCATTGCAGGCAGACGCTTTGTCATCTGAGCCACCAGGAAAGTTCTTGGAATAGATAGTACCCAAATAAGAGAGAGACTGAGCCAGACCATGGAGTAATACTTAAGCTTTGGTTTTTGACATAATAAATATCAATTTACTCACATACTACTGGTCAAAGCATATTTCATGGTTGAGTTCAAAAAAAATGTTGGGCATAATTTCTATCAATAGAACTCCTGAGTAACTCCTGCTAATGAATACGGAACTAGAAGAGCTACCACATGCCCGAGGTCAGGGGCGGCGGCCAAGAGGAGCAACCCCACCTCCAAGGAGCGGCTACTGCCAGGCGCAGGAGGGCTGAGAGGAGCTACTCCACATTCAAGGTCAGGAGGGGCAGCCGTGAGAAGAACCCCTCCTCCAAGGTAAGGAGCAGCGGCTAGGCTTTGCTGGAGCAGCCGTGAAGAGATACCCCAAAGTCCGAGGTAAGAGAAACCCAAATAAGACGGTAGGTGTTGAGAGAGGGCATCAGAGGGCAGACACACTAGAACCATAATCACAGAAAACTAGCCAGTCTGATCACAGGACCACAGTCGTGTCTAACTCAATGAATCTAAGCCATGCCCTGTGGGACCACCCAAGATGGTTGGGTTATGGTCGAGAGGTCTGACAGATTGTGGTCCACTGCAGAAGGGAATGACAAACCACTTCAGTATTCTTGCCTTGAGAACCCCATGAACAATATGAGAAGGCAAAATGATAGGATACTGAAAGAGGAACTCTGTGGGTCGGTAGGTGCCCAATATGCTACTGGAGATCAGTGGAGAAATAACTCCAGAAAGAATGAAGGGATGGAGCCAAAGCAAAAACAATATCCAGTTGTGGATGGGACTGGTGATAGGAGCAAGGTCTGATGCTGCAAAGAGCAATATTGCATAGGAACCTCAAATGTTAGGTCCATGAATCAAGGCAAATTAGAAGTGGTCAAACAGGAGATGGCAAGAGTGAAGGTCAACATTCTAGGAATCAGCGAACTAAAATGGACTGCAATGGATGAATTTAACTCAGATGACCATTATATCTACTACTGTGGGCAGGAATCCCTTAGGGGAAATGGAGTAACCATCATAGGCAACAAAAGAGTCCGAAATGCAGTACTTGGATGCAATCTCAAAAACGACAGGATGATCTCTGTTCGTTTCCAAGGCAAACCATTCAGTATCATGGTAATCCAAACCTATGCCCCAACCAGTAACGCTGAAGAAGCTGAAGTTGAACGGTTCTATGAAGACCTACAAGACCTTTTAGAACTAACACCCAAAAAAGATGTCCTTTTCATTATAGGGGACTGGATTGCAAAAGTAGGAAGTCAAGAAACACCTGGAGTAACAGGCAAATTTGGTCTTGGAGTATGGAATGAAGCAGGGCAAAGGCTAATAGACTTTTGCCAAGAGAACGCACTGGTCATAGCAAACACCCTCTTCCAACAACACAAGAGAAGTCTCTACACATGGACATCACCAGATGGTCAATACTGAAATCAGATTGATTATATTCTTTGCAGCCAAAGATGGAGAAGCTTTATACAGTCAGCAAAAACAAGACCGGGAGCTGATTGTGGCTCAGATCATGAACTCCTTATTGCCAAATTCAGACTTAAACTAAAGAAAGTAGGGAAAACCACTAAAACATTTAGGTATGACCTAAATCGAATCCCTTATGACTATACAGTGGAAGTGAGAAATAGATTTAAGGGACTAGATCTGATAGACAAAGAGCCTGATGAACTATGGACAGAGGTTCGTGACATTATACAGGAGACAGGGATCAAGATCATTCCCATGGTAAAGAAATGCAAAAAGGCAAAATGGTTATCCGAGGAGGCCTTACAAATAGCTGTGAAAAGAAGATATGTGAAAAGCAAAGGAGAAAAGGAAAGATATTCCCATTTGAATGCAGAGTTCCAAAGAATAGCCAGGAGAGATAAGAAAGCCTTCCTCAGCGATCAATGCAAAGAAATAGAGGAAACCAACAGAACGGGAAAGACTAGAGATCTTTTCAAGAAAATTAGAGATACCAAGGGAACATTTCAGGCAAAGATGGGCTCAATAAAGGACAGAAATGGTATGGACCTAACAGAAGCAGAAGATATTAAGAAGAGGTGGCAAGAATACACAGAAGAACTGTACAAAAAAGATCTTCATGACCCAGATAATCACAATGGTGTGATCACTCACCTAGAACCAGACATCCTGGAATGTGAAGTCAAGTGGGTCTTAGAAAGCATCACTACGAACAAAGCTAGTGGATGTGATGGAATTCCAGTTGAGCCATTTCAAATCCTGAAAGATGATGCTGTGAATGTGCTGCACTCAATATGCCAGCAAATTTAGAAAACTCAGCAGTGGCCACAGGCTTGGAAAAGTCAGTTTTCATTCCAATCCCTAAGAAAGGCAATCCGAAAGAATGCTCAAACTACTGCACAATTGCACTCATCTCACACGCTAGTAAAGTAATGCTCAAAATTCTCCAAGCCAGGCTTCAACAATATGTGAACCATGAACTTCCAGATGTTCAAGCTGGTTTTAGAAAAGGCAGAGGAACCAGATATCAATTTGCCAATATCCGCTGAATCATCAAAAAAGCAAGAGAGTTCCAGAAAAACATCTATTTCTGCTTTATTGACTATGCCAAAGCCTTTGATTGTGTGGATCACAATAAACTATGGAAAATTCTGAAAGAGATGGGAATACCAGACTACCTGACCTGCCTCTTGAGAAACCTGTATGCAGGTCAGGAAGCAACAGATAGAACTGGACATGGAACAACAGACTAGTTCCAAATAGGAAAAGGAGTATGTCAAGGCTGTATATTGTCACCCTGCTTATTTAACTTATATGCAGAATACATCATGAGGAACGCTGGGCTGGAGGAAGCACAGCTGGAATCAAGATTGCTGGGGGAAATACCAATAACCTCAGATATGCAGATGACACCACCCTTATGGCAGAGAGTGAAAAGGAACTGAAAAGCCTCTTGATGAAAGTGAAAGAGGAGAGTGAAAAAGTTGGCTTAAAGCTTAACATTCAGAAAACTAAGATCGTGGCATCTGTTCCCATCACCTCATGGGAAATAGATGGGGAAACAGTGTCAGACTTTATTTTTTGGGTTCCAAAGTCACTGCGGATGGTGACTGCAGCCATGAAATTAAAAGACGCTTACTCCTTAGAAGGAAAGTTATGACCAACCTAGACAGCATATTAAAAAGCAGAGACATTACTTTGCCAACAAAGGTCTGTCTGGTTAAAGCTATGGTTTTTCCAGTGGTCATGTATGGATGTGAGAGTTGGACTGTGAAGAAAGCTGAGCACCAAAGAATTGATGCTTTTAAAACTATGGTGTTGGAGAACACTCTTGAGAGTCCCTTGGACTGCAAGGAGATCCAACAAGTCCATCCTAAAGGAGATGAGTCCTGGGTGTTCATTGGAAGGACTGATGCTAAAGCTGAAACTCCAGTACTTTGGCCACCACATATGAAGAGTTGACTCATTGGAAAAGACCCTGATGCTGGGAGGGATTGGGGCCAGGAGGAGAAGGGGATGACAGAGGATGAGATGGCTGGATGGCATCACTGACTCGATGGACATGAGTTTGAGTAAACTCTGAGAGTTGGTGATGGACAGGGAGGCCTGGTGTGCTGCGATTTATGGGGTCACAAAGAGTCAGACACAACTGAGTGACTGAACTGAACTGAACTGATGAAGTAGTTATGAAGGGCAATGAATAGTTGGACAACAATCTATTTTATTACTGACCCTTTTAATATTATTTATTTTTACTCTTTGGAATTTTTGATTCTATTTAATATAAATCTTGTTTCAGGCTAGTAAATATTAGTTTCCTAATAGATTAGATTATAAGCAATTTGATGCAAATTCTTTGCTTTCCTTAATTTTTAGTATATTTTTGAGGATTCGATATTTATTCATTGACCAGGGAGCCATATCAACCCACCCATGCTTGTAGATGAGTTTAATCTCCATGTAGGATTTCTACTTATGTGTGGAGTAGGCAACTGTTTCTCAAATATTTTGATTCCTACTTTACTTGTATACTTATCAGTTCCATAGAGATAGAGGTGAAATAAAGGCTTTTTATAAGTTTTATCATCCTTTTTATAAGCCCTGTATGTACATTTTATTTCTTTAATTTATTTTTAATTGGAGGACAATTGCTTTACAATGTTGCATTAGTTTTCTGCTATACAACAAAATGAATCAGCTATATGTGTGTGTGTATGTATATATATAGCCTCTCCCTCCTTAGCCTCCCTCTCACCTCCCCCACCTCGCCCTTCTAGGTCATCACAGAGCACCAATCAGGTCCTTGTGCAATGCAGCAGCTTCCTACTAGCTATCTATTTTACACATGGTAATGTATATATGTCAGTGCTACCCTCTCAATAAATTAAAACTAAAAATAGTCTATTTTTATTTTAGGGAGTATAAACTACATTCAATAAATTACTTGAAAAATGTAAATAGCAAGGAAAATATCTGTGCGAATTCATGAAAAGAAAACATAAAATATTTTCTGTATCAACACCCCCCAATTTTACCCTCAATGTCAACTGTATGCATTTCTATTACAAGAGAATATTAGTTTGGGATTAAAGAAATGTTTTGAGCTGCAGGAAAGTCAGTTAGACGGATTATGAGTCAAAGCTTCTCTGAACAGTTCTACTGCTCTTGGTAATCATCTAGAACTCTTGAGGTTTTCAGGGATTGTGGAGTTTTGCAGATGTTTTCAAAGACAGATTGCATTCCAACTCATATGTATGTGAATTTGTCACATGCAATATAATATTATTAGTAAACATTTCCATATTGATTCAAAGAATTATTATTATTTATATAATTTTGTGCAGCAAATATTTTGATCATATATAGATGAAGTGAATATCCTTCATACTTTAATTATCTAGAAAAAGAGTTTTATAACACAAAATATAAATGATAGACAATTTGTTTAATATGGAACTGAGGTATTACAAAATGTAGGACCCAGGAGATGTGGCCTGAAGTTACCTCCCTATGCAACAAGATAAAATTTACTTGAGGAATTTATTTTTAAGGTGTATGTTGAAAGATGAGTAAAAGTTCAGTAGCAAGAACAGAGTAGGTATTCTAAGGATTAAGAAATTTCATAACATAAAGAAAAAGAAGTCTAAAATATCATAATGGATTCTGTGAAGTATAGCAAATTTGAATTACTAGAAAATAAAGAATAAATTGAGATATAAAATAAATAAGTTTGGAAAGCAAGGGAAAACAAAGATCATGATGGGCTTGGCGTACCATGGTTTGGAACTTAAAAGCAACCATGTGAAAAGCAGTGTTAAATACATATACTTTCTATTTTTCAAAATGTGGATGTTTAGAGCAATGATGTATGATGATATAGTTTTCAGTTCAGTTCAGTCTCTCAGTCGTGTCTGACTCTTTGTGACCCCATGAATCGCAGCACACCAGGCCTCCCTGTCCGTCACCAACTCCCGGAGTCCACCTACACCTATGTCCATCGAATCGGTGATACCATCCAACCACCTCATCCTCTGTCGTCCCCTTCTTCTCCTGCCCCCAATCCCTCCCAGCATCAGGGTCTTTTCCAGTGAGTCAACTCTTTGCATGAGGTGGCCAAAGTAATGGAGTTTCAGCTTCAGCACCAGTCCTTCCAATGAATACCCAGGACAGATCTCCTTTAGGATGGACAGGTTGGATCTCCTTGCAGTCCAAGATATGGTTTTAGGCATAGTCTAATTATTGATAGATTCTTTTGTTGTTAAGTCAATGGGAATAAAAATATTAGTGTAATCTTTATTAAAGAATCTGAGTATACAAGAATTTAAGAAAGTTTAAGTCAGTAATCAGTCATATGATCAATGGTGAATCATTGCCAAAGAACCCAAAATTTGACTACATTGGTTTAAAAATTTTCCAAATAATTCTTGAATTTATAAACTTGTGCTCCAAACCTTAAGGATATCATCAGTTTTGAAGTAAAACTTTTCTCCTAGTTTCATCAGCTGTGTTTGAATCTGAAGCACACATAAAGTAGAGAAACTTTATAAATCACATATGTCCCAAGGAGTTTTTCTCATCTAAATCAGCCAATCACTTTGAAATTGTGACATTATTATCAGCAAATTGCTCAGCAATGCTTGAAACCATTATTTCACTGAGTTGAAGGCATTTTAGCCATGGAGAATTAGTACCTAATCTGAACCTGCCTATAGTACAATCAAGTCTAGTGTAGAGGCTTGCCAATCTCTTAAACAAGCTCAGAAAAGTAGTTTTCCTTTGCAATTCCAAGTTCATTGGGTTCAGAGCTCTTGTCTCAGAAGAAACAAATTGTAATCATGTCAACCATAGTTAAACAGTGTAACTTATTAACTAACAAATTCATCTGATATGCCACTTTAATAAAATCTTCCACACCTATATTAAAATAAATATTCATAATCATCTTTAAATCTTCCCTAAGATGATTTTTAAGAGCATTGATGTCACAATATCTCTCCCTTTTAAAACTTTTTCACATCTAGCAGAGAATCTCATTAACAAACATAGAACCCAGACTTAAATAATGCAGAATACAGTAGAAGTTGGTACACAGACTCCTTTTTTTCCCACTATCTGAGCTGTTTATTAATAGAGACCCCAAATTGTGTATTATTTACTTAAAGGTGGTCAAGACCTACCTCATTAGAAAAACTAGTTCATCAGGCAAAACACATCTATTAAAAATAGGAAATAAAACCATAGGGATAACACAGATTAAATTTCTCTAAGGAATGCTGTTAGATAATCTCATCTTGACCTTGGATGCACAAGAGAGGTTGCCCAGTGATCTCTTAATGCTAACCAAAACCTCACTGTGGCTTGACTTTTAGGAAATCAAAATAGAAAGTAAGCAGAAAGTGACTTGAAAGTAAGTTCTTATAAAGCCAGGATGATTGTTATTCAGTGTTTTGTTCTTTTACTATTAGTTTTAGAAATACTTCCTTGAGATTCATTTCTTTACATGAATAAAACATATCCCTTTTATATTATTTATAGGGGAAGCTTTAAACTTTTAATTTTAAGATAACACACCACTTCTTTTTCAAGTCTACCACAAAATGTTGAGTTTTTTATATAACTTCCTTAATTCAAAACATTTTATCTTTAAAGACATTTATAATTGGTCACATGGAATGTACAATATATATGTTTATTGTATAAACATCTACTAATTCAAATTTAGAGAAAGCATTCTGATGATCTAATTGATAGGGAGTGCATTAGAAATAAAGATGGAACAATGATGATATTAAATTACAGAAATCTAACAAACACTTTTGTGATAAATTAAGTGATTTAAAAGCTTTATTTCCTCAAGTTACCATTTACTGGGTCAGAAACCAATTGTATCACTATCTTTAATAGATAGGATTTTCATCCTAATACTTTTGTTGAATAGATCTATTTTTTAAAATAATTACCTACTTAACAACTCGGCTACATAAAACACAAAAACCTCATCACTATAACAAACCTTTAGCAATGGAATCATATGCAAAATTCCAGCAATTTCTCTAGTCCAACGTCTAATTATGTACATACCCATCATTTATTTCCCAGAAGTGAATGTCAAGTTAATTAGGACTTTCATTATGTTCTTCATCCATATATTAGTAGGAAAGAAAATAAACCAGGATTTCTGAGGGGGCTTCCCTGGTGGCTTGGTGGTAAAGAACCTGCCTGCCAGTACAGGGGCTGTGGGTTCAATCCTTGGGTGCGGAGGATCCCCTGGATAAGTAAATGGCAATCCACTCCAGTATTCTTGCCTGGGAAATTCCGTGGGCAGAGGAGCCCGGGGGCTACAGTGCATGGGGTCTCAAAAGAGTCAGACACGAATTAGCGACTAAATAACAACAGATTTCTGAGTAAATTTAAAGGTTACTCTACATGGGGCACTAATTGTATTCCAAGATTTTATTATCTGAACGTATTTCTGCTGTGTTGCAAATCTTTTAAACAATGGTCAGTACTATCCTACTACTCCACACACTTGTGACATCTTCCACTCTCACGATGTTGAAAATTATATGGATTAGATGGAGCCAGTATGTTCTTTGTGCTCTGGGCAAGTCTCTTCTCTCTCTCCGCAGTCACCACTGCAACAAGCCTTGGAGAGCGTGGATACAAATTTCATTTTGCACTTTGACCATCAGGAATCATCAGATTCCCAGAAAGCCTAGGTTATGCTTCATTCTCTGGAAACACATCACAATATGGATCTGTAAACTGCTTGAAGTGAAGTGTTAGTCTCTCAGCTGTGTCCAACTCTTTTAGTTCAGTTCAGTCACTCAGTCGTGTCCAACTCTGAGACCCCATGAATTGCAGCACATCAGGCTTTCCTGTCCATCATCAACTACTGGATCTTGTTCAGACTCATGTCCATTGAGTCAGTAATGCCATCCAACCATCTCATCTTCTGTCATCTCCTTCTCCTCCTGCCTTCAGTCTTTGTGACTCCATGGACTACAGTTTAAATTAAACAATTAAAAAAAAAATCTCCTCTCCGCATTTCCTTACTTCTTTCCTGCAAATGATACCTGGCTTTCTCCTGAAATGAATTTTTATGTGCAACTCTTAGTAAACCAAACCTGAAAAGTGAAAATGTTAGTTGCTCAGTAGTGTCCTACTCTTTGCGACCCCATGGACTGTAGCCAGCCAGGATCCTGTGTTCATGGAATTTTCCAGGCAAGAATACTGGAGTAAGTATCAAACCTGAAGTTGGACAATACCTGTCTTACTCCTCATTTCCTCGGGCTGAACTTACCCCCCTCCCTCATTTCTGCTTTTAAACACATTTCATCTGATTTCATTACCTGTTCTTCATTCTTTTCCTGCTTATTTACTGATTCTGTGATCATCTACCCTTTATTTTTTACCTCTTCCCTCACTTAAACTCACTCCTTCACTGATGCTATCTATCACACTTTGCCCTTGATGTCAGTATATACAAAGATGCTTCTTCCACTTGTCTGTGGCAAGAACTAGTGTTGTTACTAAATATTCTGATTGTCTCCTGGTCAGGTAGTACCACACTTCCCAGTTCTCTTATTGTTGGATGGGGCCATTTGCCCAATTCTCCTCAATGAGCTCTGAGTAGAAGTGATTTAAGCATCCTCTGAAGTTGAAGCATTTAATCCAATGGAGACACTCCAGAGGCTGACTCTACCCAGCAACCCTCCACTGCCCCTGATGGTGATGAAGCTGCAACATTAACAAGACAAAAACTTGAGTTACTGTGTATCATTTATTTTCTGTAGCATAACCTAAGTTCTCCTAACTGATACACCTGGCCTCTCCATTCTGTGCACCGTAATAGCAAAAGGCCTATCTTCCTTAAATTGTATTATTAACAGCTATCATAACTAAAATCATGTGACTTAAAAAGAAGAACCTGCCTTTCAAGCTGGCCTAACTTTAAACGCAGGGCTGCTAATCACATGTGACCCCATAAGGCTGCCCTGAATTCTAGCCAAATTTTCTTAGTCCATTTCAGTTCAGTTCAGTTGCTCAGTCGTGTCCAACTCTTTGCGACCCCATGAATCGCAGCACACCAGGCCTCCCTGTCCATCACCAACTCTCAGAGTTTACTCAAACTCATGTCCATCGAGTCGGTGATGCCATCCAGCCATCTCATCCTCTGTTGTCCCCTTCTTCTCCTGCCCCCAATCCCTCCCAGCATCAGGGTCTTTTCCAATGAGTCAACTCTTCACATGAGGTGGTCAAAGTACTGGAGTTTCAGCTTCAGCATCAGTCCTTCCAATGAACACCCAGGACTGATCTCGGGTGTTGGATCTGGTTGGATCTCCTTGCAGTCCAAGGGACTCTCAAGAGTCTTCTCCAACACCACAGTTCAAAAGCATCAATTCTTCAGTGCTCAGCTTTCTTCACAGTTCAACTCTCACATCCATACATGAACACTGAAAAAACCATAGCCTTGATTAGATGGACCTTTGTTGGCAAAGTAATGTCCCTGCTTTTTAATATGCTATCTAGGTTGGTCATAACTGTCCTTCTGCTGCTAAGTCACTTCAGTCGTGTCTGACTCTGTGCGACCTCATAGACGGCAGCTCACCAGGCTCCCCCATCCCTGGGACTCTCCAGGCAAGAACACTGGAATGGGTTGCCATTTCCTTCTCCAATGCATGAAAGTGAAAAGTGAAAGTGAAATCACTCAGTCGTGTCCGACTCTTAGCGACCCTATATACCACAGCCCACCGGGCTCCTCCATCCATGGGATTTTCCAGGCAAGAGTACTGGAGTGTGGTGCCATTGCCTTCTACGAACTTTCCTTCTAACCGTCCACAATAGAGCAACTATTATAAAGCTTTCCCTCTGTCCTCAAACATCAACTATATTTTATAAATTATAACAGTACTAGAAAAAATAATGTTAATTCCTTGAAAGTGGATATTAACCATAGTCTGTAAACACATTTTCCACAAGGACTTAATAAATATGTTTGAGATACAGAAATGTGAAATTTAAAACACATACTCCTCAGATTCTTCCTTAATTTTCTGATTTGATCTGCATTGTATTTTTTTTTTTCAAATTTAATATGTCTATTATTCATTAAGTGTCTGCTGAATGTCAGGCAATATGTTACATTCTTTACAAGTTATATATCATTTAATTTTCAACATGATTCTGCTACATACTACTATCATTCCCCTTTTGAGATAAGAAAATAAGCAAAAATATGAAATACTTCGTCTCAAATTACAAGTCAGTCAGTAGTTGATGTGGGATATGTAGAGGAGTTGATTGTGGATTCCAGGGACCATGGGTCTAACTGCTACAAACCTTGCCTCCCATAAAATATTGGAGAGAGTCTAAATAGTTTGGTTAAGAAGCAGGAGGAATAAGTAAAGTGTTTCCTGAGGTTCTAAAATTAATAGCTTCTATGTTGATTTTTGAGTTTGAGTAAACTCTGGGAGTTGGTGATGGACAGGGAGGCCTGGCGTACTGCGATTCATGGGGTCGCAAAGAGTCGGACATGACTGAGCAACTGAACTGAACTGAACTGAACTGATGTTGATTTTTATCCAGGAAAAAGCACTTGCAGACATAAATTCATTTAATAATGTTTTTTCAGCTACTGGGGCTACAAAGGAAAAGGGACTGCTGCACTGGATTTATTTCTAGTAGCCAATCATTTTTTATTATAACTTTAATGATATTATGAATAATGATATATCTATTTGGGGGTTTAGGTATGTCTTGTTTTTCTCCAACTTTGCCACTTCCTATTTGACTTCAATTTATCTTGATTTCTTTTATAACAAAATACAAAAGAGTAATTCTAAACAGCATTGCTGAGTTATAGTGAGAATTAAGAAGATGATATCTGTGTGAGGGGCTGTGTCACATGTTGCCTTTTCTGAGCCTTAGTTGAGATTGGGACTTGCTGGCTAGGCCAGCCAATGTAATTAGATAGCCTCCTGAGGACTACCAAATGGATTTCTGGGCAAACATAACTCATTGATCATTATCAAATGCTTAATATTTTTCTAAGCTTGTATCCAACTACTTCTTCATATTTACAGTCACAAATCCCAGTGGAATATAGAACAAAGAGATGCAAATCCATCTGACAGAATGGTGTTGAGAATAGAATGCCAAAAAAATGCATATTACCAAAAAAAAAAAAAAAAGATAATGAGATAATTTAGAGGAAATTAATAAGAAAAGACCCTGTATAAGGCTCAGACTGAACAGGATTTTCATGGTAGAGTGGACCAGCCATTTTAGGTAGGATGGGGTAAATTCTACCCCATTTTCTTTTGGGTAGAAAGTAAAGTTGGTCATTAACCTCTCAATATTATCATTTGGTGATCCTGGAAAAATGACTACAATAACAGAACTGAATCACTGGGGGCACAAACAGTTTTGCTTTGTAACCTCTTTTTACACAATTCAGACATGCCAAAGGGAATATGTTTTCCTATTTTCCTAAGAGAGATGTAAAAACCACAGAAGCAGTCAGAGATGATGATGAACTCAGGGGAGTGACTGCAAAGAGAATAAGTTCCCCAAGGTGGTCAGAGGTCAATAAGACTGCTCGAGGAAAACAGTGTTCACAGAGCAGACCACAGCAGGTGGATTGGTGTAGAATAGGAGGAACACAGACAAAAAGGCACAGGCGTGTTAAGGGAAAACTAGGTCAGTGACGTACAGGTCACTAGGCAGTAATTTAGACTTTTGTGAGACACTTGACTTTGGGGATTCCTAGAGTCACAGCAGAATAATAGCTAAAGGCTTTTATTTTTGGTGGGTGATGTACGATCCAAGAAATTGGAGCCAAACTGCTAAAATCCATTTCCTATGATCCTTCAACTAATACATTTTAGGGTGCTTTTGTATACACCAAGTAAAATATCTGTTTAATATTGTTAATATCAAATATTGGTCTCTTCTCTGACAATTGTATAACTCTTTCAATAGAAGTATGAAAATGGTTTCAGAGTAGCAGTTTTTAATAAAATAGAAGATTTTATATTATACACAGCTATATTTTTACACAGAAAGCAGAAATATATTTTGGCTGTTTAATGTAGCCTCTATTTTTTCTTCCCCCACTAAAAGCCAGAGTTCTGTTCAACTAAGTAAACTAATTAAATTTCCACAATGTTTTTGTAAAGCCCTGTTTGCTTACAGTTAGCCAAAATGTGCTAAAAAACCACCAACATTCTACCTTCTTTTGTTGCAAGTAAACTTGCCCTAGAAAGTGAATTTAGGGATTATTATACTTTTTTCATTACAAGCTGTTTGTGTAAACCTTTCCACATTGTCAAAATAAATACGTTATTGAAGGAAAGTGAAATAGAAAAAGGCTAAAAAAAATAAAGTTGATGGATTAGCTCAGTATTTCCCAGAAGAAATTTTTTTTATTCTCTTATGCTTGGTAGTTTCTTATCTCCGTGGACTATACCTCTACTTTTTATCAATTACCTGAGGGGCACTTCTCTGCAAATACTTTCAATTCTATAGAGTCCTCTGGCAGACCTCCCTATTACCTTTGGCTCTTTATCTCTGGATTCTATCAGACACTTTCAAGAGAACTATTCTGCAGCCAACTCTCCAAACCTGAGCACTAGACTGTTTCAGATCTTTTTCCTGTGAAATAGCTAAGGATCCCAAGATACCTATTTGAAAAGCAAGCATCATTTTGTAAAGGCAGGAAGCACTCTTCAATTCACTCATGATAAGAAGTCTTTCTATAATTTTGTTTTTATTAATTTGTATTTTGTTGCAAAATTCTTAAAGGGTTATCTATATATCTATATCTACATATATATCTGTATATATAGAGAGAGACAGGACAGAGACATGGAGACACAGAGACAGGTTATCTATTCATTGTTGAAAACTAGATTTTTAAATACCACTTTGTCTACTGTTAAAAATGAATAGCATTTAAAAGGTATATAGTTCTGTTAAGCAGAGGTTTTAAATCGTTGTCTTCAGTCAATCCAGAGCTTCATGGATATAAGAAATCCATGAACTGAGATTAAAAAAAAAATTACATATTTGTTTTAATCAGTCTCATACTGACATTTAACCTTTTGTTTCCTTTTAATGAGAAATGTGGATAATAAATCACATCAGCAGTTTGTTACCCATAGAAATCATAGATGCTTTCCTTATCCTATTCCATTAGAGATATTGTCCTGTAGATGTGTTTTACATTGATCACTACTTTGTAGTCATAATTATCAGATTCCTCCCTGTTAAAATATATTATTAGTGTATTTAATAATGATGTACTTATATTAGTACATCATGTGATTTAAAAATTATTTCATAACATTATTTCAACATATTTGTGTTTATTTTTATTTGAAGATTTTACTTTAAGGAGTTTAAAATACCCTGAGAAAGAAACTAAAGGTATGATACAACTCCCAGAAAAACCTATAAATAAATGTAAATACCCAATGCTGAGCTTCAGAAGTCTAAGAAATCTCAGAATGACAATGAAAATTCTTACTATACTGATTCTACTTTGTAAAAACTTTTCATTTATTATTGCTCATTAGATGAACAATAGACATCTGCCATTTCCCTAGCATTGTTCTTCAGTTTAGTCGCTCAGTCCCGTCCAACTCTTTTCGACCCCGTGGACTGTATGTAGCATGCCAGGCCTTCCTGTCCATCGTCAGCTTCCGGAGTTTACTCAAGCTCATGTCCATTGGGTGGGTGTCAATGGACATCCTCTGTCGTCCCCTTCCCCTCCCGCCTTCAATCTTTCCCAGCATAAAAAATAAACAGATAAAAAGATTTAAAAAATTTAAAAAGATAAACAGATAAAAAGATTTAAAAAATTTAAAAAGATAAAAAGATAAACAGATAAAAAGATTTAAAAAATTTAAAAAGATAAAAAGATAAACAGATAAAAAGAATATGATAAAGAAAATAGGCACAGGTAGACTATATTTAACGTTGCAACCATTGATTTTATATTTTACTACAAGAGACAAAAACAGGTAAATTCTAAAATTACAATATTAACTTGATGGGTTTATACTAACTGATTTATCATTTATAAAGTTCCAATAATTAAGACATGTAGATTTAACAAAAAGACTGAAACTTAGATCAATGGAGCAGAATAGAGATTCTAGAAATACACCCATCCATATGTAGTCAACAGTTTCACAAAGGCAGTTCAAAAGGAGAAATAACTGTCTTTTCCATAGAAGTTTCTAGGACAATTTGACAGCCATATGCAAAAAAAGAAAAAAAAAATTAAAAATGAAATACAAATAAAACAATTTACTCAAATTGGATTACAGACTTAAATTTAAAGTTTGAAATTGTAAAATTTTTGGAATAGACCAAGTCTTTGTATATATGCGTGTGTGTTAGTTGCTCAGTTGCGTCCAACTCTTTGCCACCCCATGGACTATAGCCCATCAAGATTCTCTGTCCATGGAATTCTCCAGGCAAGACTACTGGAGTGGGTTGCCATTCCCTTCTTCAGGAGATCTTCCCAACCTGGGTATCCTGCACTGAAGCAGATTCTTTACTGTCTGAACCACCAGAGGAGCCCAATCTTTGTATACTTGCATATATAATATCTCATTGTAATTTTAATTTGCAACTTCCCGTGGCTAAAGGTGCTGAACTTTTCATCAACTGTCTTTTCCAGTCTTTTGTCCGTTTTAAATTGGGTTATTTTGTGTCTTATAATACAGCTTTGAGAATACTTTATATATATTGGCTATTGTTGGTCCTTTATTGGACTGGAACCTGCTGGTCCGGAGTTGACGATGAGAGAGTGAAAGAAGGAAAGAGGCTAATATTCCCTGGGTTATGCAGCCAGCTTTCATGCTCCAGGGAACCAGCCAGAAACAAAGAGATAGAGAGAGAGAAAGAAAGAAACGGGGACCCAAGCTCTGATGGAGCAAAGGTGTTTTAATCAACATGGTGTGGGCATATATACTGTTAACAAGATGTTATTCTCAGCAAAGATAAAGATTAAAATCCCAGACTTACAAAACATAAGGCGATCCCTATTAAAGAGAGAGTTGTAAACAATCACTTTTCACCATTTGGTTCATAAGAAGGAAGAGGGTACTTATCACCATCTTAAGAAACTAATGAAGGAAGGAAATGCCTGGATTCTTCAGCCCTGGGAAAGGTGTGCCTCTTCTCTTAATTCCAGGAATTAATAAGGACCAGAGGATTCCTGACAGATCCAAAACAGCACACAGGAAGCCTCCTGTTAAATGTTTCCTGACAGGCTATAAGCTAATAATGTAATATGCATTTTATAAATGTTTTCCCTCAAGTCATTGGTCTGTCATTTTATTTTCTTAACAGAAACTTTGGGAAAATTAAATATTGATATTTATACTTTTGAAATTTGTTCTGATTGTTTTGGACCCTATCCTTCTCTAGATAAAATTGAAAATAATTTTGATGATTTCTAAAAACAAAGAATAAATGAAAAAAAAAAGACCTATTGTAATTTTTCTTGGATTTGCAATTAAGCCATAGAACTGCCATCTTAACAATATTGAATCTTCCAATCCACAACTAGATTTTATTTTGATATTCTTTGATTCTTCTTTATTCTGTACCAAACAATTTTTAAATAGGAATGTTCAGTGGATTGCGGTTGATATTCAGTCCCCCAGTTGTTTCCAACTCTTTGCCACCCCATGGACTGCAGCATGCCAGGCCTCCCTGTCCCTCACCATCTCCTGAAGTTTGCCCAAGTTCATGTACATTGCATTGGTGAGGATATCCAGCCATCTCATCCTCTATAAACTCTTTTCTTCTGAAAGAGTGGATATTTTTGCTTTTCCCCTGATCTGTGTAAGGGATGATTTAGTCTTTCACTATTAGATATTATGATATTTGGTTTATTTATTAGGGTAATTCTGGTCTCATAGAATAAGCTGAACACTGGTTCCTTTTCTTCTGTTTTCTAGAAGGTTTTTTTTTTTTTTTTTTTTTTTTTTTTTGAATTTATATTATTTCTTCTTAAAATTTGGTGGAATGTGCCAGTGAGTCTGGAGTTTCTTTGCTAGAAATACTTTTAATAATTACCTCAATTTTTGTAATAGATCTAGCCCTATTCAGTCACAGCTATTTCTTCCTAAATGAGCTTCTTGAATACTTTGTCTTTCAATTAATTTGCCATTCCACCTCAGTTCTCAAATTTAGGACCTTACAAATATTCTAATAGCCTGCTTTTATCTTTTGGATATCTTGATGATCTATGGTAAGGGCTACTGTTTCATACCTGATACTGGTGATTTATGAATTGTGTATTTTCTCCTTTTTCTTCATCATTTGGGCTAGAAGATTAATCAATTTCATTGGTTTTTTTCCCCCAAATAACCAGGTTTTTGTTTCATTTTTTCTATTATTTTTGTTTCCAAGAATTGATTTCTTCTTTTTTCTTTATTATTTTAGTACTTCAACTAGATTTGTATTCAAAACTTCTTGTTTTTGAAGCTTCTTAGTGAAAGTTGAAATCACTCAGTCTTGTCTAACTCTTTGCAACCACATGGACTGTGGCCTGCCAGGCTCCTCTGTCCATGAGGATTCTCCAGGCAAGAATACTGGAGTGGGCTACCATGCCCTGCTCCAGGGGATCTTCCCGACCCAGGGATAGAACCTGTGTCACCTGCATGTCAGGCAGATTCTTTACCAGCTGAGCCACCTGGGAAGCCCTCAAGTTTCATAAGGTGGGCGTAAAAATACTTTATTTGAAGCCTTACTGTGTAGCCTTTTAGACTATTAATTTCTCTATAAGCACTAACTTATTAGTTTCCCACAAATTTGATACAGATATGTTGTTATTTTCATTGAAGCAATATACTGTTTTATTCTTTTTATGACTTCCTTTTAGAATCATGCCATTTAATAATGAATGACTCAATTTCTAAATTTTTCAAGATTTTCCAGATCTTTGTTTTTGATACCAATTTTAATTCTATTAAAGAGTACTCTTTGATGTGATTTTATTTTGAAAATATTGAGACTTAAAAAATGTTTGGTCAAGTATACATTTGTCTTGTTGAATGTGACCTGTGAACCTAGAAATCATATATATTCTAACATTGTTGGTGAGTATTTTATAGATGTTAATTAGGCCAAATTGGTTGAGAGTTTTGTTCAGACCTTCTACATTTTTAGTGATGTTCTGAAGGAGAAATCTTCAAGTCTTCAACTATAACTGTATATTTTTTTCATTTCTAATTTCAGTTCCATCAGTTCCTGTATTTTATTATTTTTTTTAATTTTTTTATTAGTTGGAGGCTAATTACTTCACAAGATTTCAGTGGGTTTTGTCATACATTGATATGAATCAGCCATAGATTTACACGTATTCCCCATCCCGATCCCCCCTCCCACCTCCCTCTCCACCCGATTCCTCTGGGACTTCCCAGTGCACCAGGCCTGAGCACTTGTCTCATGCATCTCACCTGGGCTGGCGATGTGTTTCACCATAGATAGTATACATGCTGTTCTTTTGAAACATCCCACCCTCAACTTCTCCCACAGAGTTCAAAAATCTGTTCTGTATTTCTGTGTCTCTTTTTCTGTTTTGCATATAGGGTTATCGTTACCATCTTTCTAAATTCCATATATATGTGTTAGTATGCTGTAATGATCTTTATCTTTCTGGCTTACTTCACTCTGTATAATGGGCTCCAGTTTCATCCATCTCATTAGGACTGATTCAAATGAATTCTTTTTAACGGCTGAGTAATATTCCATGGTGTATATGTACCACAGCTTCCTTATCCATTCATCTGCTGATGGGCATCTAGGTTGTTTCCATGTCCTGGCTATTATAAACAGTGCTGCGATGAACATTGGGGTGCACGTGTCTCTTTCAGATCTGGTTTCCTCAGTGTGTATGCCCAGAAGTGGGATTGCTGGGTCATATGAAAGTTCTATTTCCAGTTTTTTAAGGAATCTCTATACTGTTTTCCATAGTGGCTGTACTAGTTTACATTCCCACCAACAGTGTAAGAGGGTTCCCTTTTCTCCACACCCTCTCCAGCATTTATTGCTTGTAGACTTTTGGATAGCAGCCATCCTGACTGGTGTGTAATGGTACCTCATTGTGGTTTTGATTTGCATTTCTCTAATAATGAGTGATGTTGAGCATCTTTTCATGTGTTTGTTAGCCATCTGTATGTCTTCTTTGGAGAAATGTCTGTTTAGTTCTTTGGCCCATTTTTTGATTGGGTCATTTATTTTTCTGGAATTGAGCTTCAGGAGTTGCTTGTATATTTTTGAGATTAATCCTTTGTCTGTTTCTTCATTTGCTATTATTTTCTCCCAATCTGAGGGCTGTCTTTTCACCTTACTTATAGTTTCCTTTGTAGTGCAAAAGCTTTTAAGTTTCATTAGGTCCCATTTGTTTAGTTGTGCTTTTATTTCCAATATTCTAGGAGGTGGGTCATAGAGGATCTTGCTGTGATTTATGTCGGAGAGGGTTTTGCCTATGTTCTCCTCTAGGAGTTTTATAGTTTCTGGTCTTACATTTAGATCTTTAATCCATTTTGAGTTTATTTTTGTGTATGGTGTTAGAAAGTGTTCTAGTTTCATTCTTTTACAAGTGGTTGACCAGTTTTCCCAGCACCACTTGTTAAAGAGGTTGTCTTTTTTCCATTGTATATCCTTGCCTCCTTTGTCAAAGATAAGGTGTCCATAGGTTCGTGGATTTATCTCTGGGCTTTCTATTCTGTTCCATTGATCTATATTTCTGTCTTTGTGCCAGTACCATACTGTCTTGATGACTGTGGCTTTGTAGTATAGTCTGAAGTCAGGCAGGTTGATTCCTCCAGTTCCATTCTTCTTTCTCAAGATTACTTTGGCTATTCGAGGTTTTTTGTATTTCCATACAAATTGTGAAATTATTTGTTCTAGTTCTGTGAAAAATACCGTTGGTAGCTTGATAGGGATTGCATTGAATCTATAGATTGCTTTGGGTAGAATAGCCATTTTGACAATATTGATTCTTCCAATCCATGAATGCGGTATGTTTCTCCATCTGTTTGTGTCCTCTTTGATTTCTTTCATCAGTGTTTTATAGTTTTCTATGTATAGGTCTTTTGTTTCTTTAGGTAGATATACTCCTAAGTATTTTATTCTTTTTGTTGCAATGGTGAATGGTATTGTTTCCTTAATTTCTCTTTCTGTTTTTTCATTGTTAGTGTATAGGAATGCAAGGGATTTCTGTGTGTTAATTTTATACCCTGCAACTTTACTATATTCATTGATTAGCTCTAGTAATTTTCTGGAAGAGTCTTTAGGGTTTTCTATGTAGAGAATCATGTCATCTGCAAACAGAGTTTCACTTCTTCTTTTCCTATCTGGATTCCTTTTACTTCTTTTTCTGCTCTGATTGCTGTGGCCAAAACTTCCAACACTATGTTGAATAGTAGTGGTGAGAGTGGGCACCCTTGTCTTCTTCCTGATTTCAGGGGAAATGCCTTCAATTTTTCACCATTGAGGGTGATGCTTGCTGTGGGTTTGTCATATATAGCTTTTATTATGTTGAGGTATGTTCCTTCTATTCTTGCTTTTTGGAGAGTTTTAATCATAAATGAGTGTTGAATTTTGTCAAAGGCTTTCTCTGCATCTATTGAGATAATCATATGGTTTTTATCTTTTAATTTGTTAATGTGGTGTATTACATTGTATTTTAAAGCTCTCTTGTCAGCTACAGCACACGCTGAAGACTGTTATCTCTTATTGGTCTGTTGGCCTCTTTACATAACATCTCTATTCCCTGCTAGTAACATTGCTTGTTCACATACTTAAGTTGTCAGTTATCATTTTTACCTCTCCAGTTTTCTTTTGTTTCATGTTTGCATGGTATACAGTTGATTTTTGGCCTTGTGCTTTTTTTCTCTATATGTGTCTTTGTATCTAATGTGGCTTTCTTACTCTGATCTGGCCATATATGTCTTTAATTGTTAATTTTAGATAATATATATTTAGTACAATTTTTGTTACATTTAGATCAAATCTATCCTTATTAATTTCTTAATAAGTCTACCCTTACTAATTTATTTTAACATAGTTAGATAAATTTACCTTAATAACTTTTCTCTATTTATTTTATTCTTTACTTTCTTTGACCTCTTTTTATTTATTTATTTAGCTTGACTCTAGATGAATTGTGCATTCATTTTTTAACTACATTTTATCTTCACTATTGACTCATTATTTGTACCTGATTTTTTCACACTAGATAAAGTAACTCAAATGGTTAAGAACCTGCCTACAATGCAGGAGACCAGGATTTGATCCCTGTGTTGGGAAGATAACCGTGGAGGAGGAAACAGCAACCCACTCCAATATTCTTCCCTGGAAAATCCCATGGACAGAGGGCCTGGTGAGTTACATTCCATGGGGTCGCAAAGGGTTGGGCATGACTGAGAAAATTTCACTTCATTTCTGTTTCATTGCTTTTATTACTTGTAAAAAGAAAATTATTGATTTTCTTAGGATTTAAATAGCATTTTAAATATATCAGAGTTTTCCTACAAATAACACTATATCCATTTACCTTTAGTAAACATATACCTCTACACTTCTAATCTCAGTCAACAAAATTTTTGTGCTATTATAGTAAAGCATTTTACTTTTATCTGTGCTATAATGCACAGCACATTACTACCATTCACTTTTGAAACATAAAATATCTTTGTAACATGTTGAGTCAGGTAATATTTTGATGTTCAGGCTGTCCTGTTTATTGCCTTTTCATACTGCAAAAAAGCAAAACAAAACAAAGAAGATGCTGTTACAGTGCTGCACTCAATATGTCAGCAAATTTGGAAAACTCAGCAGTGGGCACAGGATGGGAAAAGGTCACTTTTCATTCCAATCCTAAAGAAGGACAATGCCAAAAAATGTTCAAACTACTGCACAATTGCACTCATCTCACATGCTACCAAAGTAATGCTCAAAATTCTCCAAGTCAGGCTTCAATAGTCTGTGAAATGTGAACTTCCAGATGTTCAAGCTGGATTTAGAAAATGCAGAGGAACCAGAGATTGCCAACATCCACTGGTTCATAGAAAAAGCAAGGCAATTCCAGAAAAATATCTACTTCTGCTATATTGATTATGTCAAAGTCTTTGACTGTGTAGATCACAACAAACTGTGGAAAATTCTTCAAAAGACGGGGATACTAGGCCACTGACCTGCCTCCTGAGAAGTCTGTATGCTGGTCAAGAAGCAATTAGAACTGGATACGGAAAAACAGACTGATTCCAAAACAGGAAAGGAGTAAGTCAAGGCTGTGTGTTGTCACCCTGCTCATTTAACTTATATGCAGAGTACATCATGCGAAGTGCCGGGCTGGATGAAGGGCAAGCTGGAATCAAGTTTACCAAAAGATATATCAATAACCACAGATACACAGATGATACCACCCTTATGGCAGAAAGAAGAGGAACTAAAGAGCTTCTTGATGACAGTGAAAGAGGAGAGTGAAAAAGCTAGCTTAAAACTCAACATTTAAAAAACTAAGATCATGGCATCCAGTCTCTTCACTTCTTGGAAGATAGATGGGGAAACAATGGAAGCAGTGAAAGACTTTATTTTCTTGGACTCCAAAATCACTGCAGATGGTGACTGCAGCAATGAAATTAAAAGGCATTTGCTCCTTGGAAGAAAAGCTATGACCAACCTAGATAGCATATTAAAAAGCAGAGACATTACTTTGCCAAAAATGTTCCATCTAGTCAAAGCTATGGTTTTTCCAGTAGTCATGTTTGGATATGAAATTTGGACCATCAAGAAAGCTGAGAACCAAAGAATTGATGCTTTTGAACTGTGATGTTGGAGAAGATGCATGAGAATCCCTCGGACTGCAAGAAGATCCAACCAGTAAGGAAATCAGTCCTGGGTGTTCATTTGAAGGACTGATGCTGAAGCTGAAACTCCAATACTTTGGCCACCTGATGTGAAGAACTGACTCATTCGAAAAGATCCTGATGCTGGGAAGGAATAAGGGCCTGGGAAGGGGACAATAAAGGATGAGATGGTGAGAAGGTTTCATGGCATCACGGACTTGATGGACATGAGTTTGAGTGAGCTCTGGGAGTTGGTGACGAACAGGATAGCTTGGTGTCACAAAGGGTCAGACATGACTGAGCAACTGAACTGAACAGTCCTGTTTTATAGCACGTTTAGCAGGATCTCTGGTCTCTACCAAATATATTGCAGTATCACTGTCCTAGTTATAATCATTATAAAAAGCCTCCCTGTGCCCTGGGTTGTAAAAAAATGTGCCCTGGGGAGTAAAATTGCCTTTGGTTGAGGACCTCTGCTTTAACATAAGGAGAACAATTATTTCTATATATACTTTAATTATAACAGTTTTCAGAGCCCTTCATTTATTGTGTTTAGATGTACTTTTATCCAGCCTTATATTCTTCTTGTTCTTGCCTTCTTTCTCATCTGTCTGGAATTTGAATTACATGTATGTTAGAATGTGTATTCTTGTCCCACAGTGCTGTATGTAGTAGAGTTTCCATTCCACACTAGTATTTCCATTTCACCTTTTCTGTCTCTATTGAAATTCTCCATCTGTTTTTCACATTCCACCAGGCAGTTTACCACATTAATCACAGTTGTTATCAATTATCTTTCTACGTATTGCTAATAGGGTTCATCTCTGAGTCTGGTCCTGTTGATTACCTTGTGTTTGGTAATATGTTTTTTCCCCCTTATTTCTTTCATGAGTTTTACATTTTGTGATGGAATCTCTAAATGTTTCATGTTGGACACTGGAAATTGAATTACAGGTTCAAGTAAACCTTTAAATTTGTAGTTTATCTGGATTTTCATTGTTGTCTAAGTGGGGGGTGATGCTCTTTCCAACTTTCCATATCCTAAGCAGATGTTGAACCAGAAAATCATTTTGACAGTAGTAGTGACAGGTTCTGATTTATATCTTTGTTAAAAGATAACTCTTGCTGCTTTATGGATGGAGACTGTCAAGTAGAAACTGAAGAAATCAGTCAGCAGGATAGTGCAATAGTTCAATGGTTCAGTATGCAAAAAGTCATCAAATTCATGGTGTAATTTAAGGAACTGAGAGGATTTTCTCATAGATTAATGTTGCTTGCATGAGAGTGGGGTAAAGAAAATTTCCAGACAAATATCTTGGCTAATTAGATGTATTGTGGTAACATTCACTGAGAGAGAAGATAATGGGTAAGGAGCAAATACTTCCCAAGGGCAGGGAGAGAGGAAAAGTGAGTCATCCATTCATTAATTCATCAAATAATTGTTACAATTTTATTTTTTTTAACGGGTTAGGGGTCACCTAGGTGAATCGGAAATATGGTCCTTATCTTGAAAGCAAGGATGTTATAGGACTATAAGCATTAAACCTCAATTCAGGGTGACAAAGGCAGATCTGAGTCAGTATATTACAACATGCAGGAGCAACACTGATCTTAATTAGAATCTGAATATTATTCCTACAACATATAAGGAATCAAACTACAAAATTAAAAATGCTCATTCAAGTACTTAAAAATTTAACTACAAAATTAAAAAGGTTGATATTTCTCTGCTTCATGTTTTCCATACCTCCTGATTGTCAAAGACTTAAATATCTTACTGCTAACACATGTCTTTTCCTGATCTGACCTCTTTTTACTTACATACTTTGACACTACCAGATTTTATTCCTCTTCCTCTTCTACACTTTGTCATATGATATAATGTCCAGTTGAAGTGGCTCCTCTTCCTACATCCCAAATTTCAGTGACCATCTGGTAAAATATGACTCAAAATAATCAACTCAATTTTGATCTCCTCAAGAGACTTTCTTACAACATTGCAGCAAGGATTGGCATATTTTCCTCTCTGTCTTTTTTTAATGTCTTATACTGATTTCATAACCCCTTTTCTTTGTATATTAGCATTTCCTTATTATTTTAAATGAATTCCCTAGATTACCTGGAATTTAAAGGAAATATTGAGTTTGATGCACTTGGAACAATCAACATTTCTCCATAGGCTTTCTACAGTGTCATCTGCATGAATATGTGTGTACGTGTGTGTGTGCCTTCATGAAAGGGAATGAAAGTGTTGGCAAGTAGGGGAAATATGTTTGTAAGGGAAGGAAAAGAAAATAGGGAACATGAAAATAAGCCTGAATTTCTTGAGGTAAAAAAAACAATGTGTTGATTTTTCTATTTCTAGAGTTGGACACAGGAAATGATTCTCTAAGAAGGCTATTGTTGACTTTCACAGCTCTTAGTACTGCCAAGACAAAATATTATCTCTCCACAATCTATCAATTTATAATTGTCAGTTTTTCTTTTATAATATTTATGTATCACTAGAATAAGTGTTCATGTAGAGAAGTACAAGGTACTTTTACAGCAATAATGCATTTTCCTATTGGCTTGTCATCAATATTCAATTCTGCACAGTCAATAAGATTTTCCATGACATTACTATTTGATTTAATGTGGGAAATGTGTTACCATCTTCCCATACCACCTAGACCACAGTATTCAAATAGAAATTTTTAAAAAGAAAAGAGTAATGCTATTTTAATATGTGAAAATTATGCTACAAATTCCATAAGCAAGATTCTTCAGGACATTTAAACTTTTGAATGCAGATATGTATATACAAACAGATAAACACACACACACATATATTTGTACATATATATATATATATGTATATATATATATACATATATATATAGTATATAGTCAAAGATACATATTTGAACAATTTTCAACTACAGTTTTCTAAAATATTTCCAAATATATTTTTTGAGACTTACATAATTATTTAATCATATTGAATCTGAGAACTGCAGAAAGCCTGCCCAGACTTTTCTTTAGTCATCATTCTGATAGTTCCCAAATTGAAGAGAAAAATGTTTCCATCAATTACTAGAAAGCTGTAATGTTATATCTTCTTAAGGAATATTGAGTTTTCTTTTGAAAACTTGATGGTGAATTGATGATTTGAGCTGATTTTTAAACTTGCATCTTCAAAACTAATTTTAGAAATAGGAATGGAAGAATATTACTTTAATGACTTTTTTTATTGTGATTATGTATATGTACATATTTAAGTACCTGAACTATCTATATGATATGAAAAACTTGAAAAAAAACTTATAAATCTTCTTTTTAAATTAAATTTTCATTGGAGTATAGTTGATTTACAATGTTAGTTTCTGCTGTATAGCAAAGTGAATTAGTTATACCTATGCATATATCCACTCTCTTCTAGACTCCATTCACATATAAGTCATTACAGAGCACCAAATAGAGTTTCCTGTGCTATAGACTAGACCTCTGTTAGTTATCTTCTGTACATCGTAGCATGTATATGTCAATCCCAGTCTCTCAATTTATCCCTCCCCCTTGGTAATGGTAAGCTTGTTTTCCCCATCTGTGACTCAATGTCTGTTTTGTAAGTAGGTTTATTTGTATCACATTTTTTAGATTCCACACAAAAGTGATATCATATGATATTTATTTTTCTCTGTCTGACTTACTCCACTCAGTATGACCATCTCTAGGTCCATTTGTGTTGCCGCAAATGACATAATTTCATTCTTTTATGGCTGAGTAATATTCTATGGTGTATATATATATACCACATATTCTTTATCTATTTCTCTGTCTATGGACATTCAGGTTGCTTTCATGTCTTGCCTACTGTAAATGGTACTACAATGAACATTAGAGTATCCTTCCAAATTATGGTTTATATGTGCCCAGGTGGAGAAGGAAATGGCAACCCACTCCAATATTCTTGGCTGGAGAATGCCAGGGACAGAGGAGCCTGGTGGGCTGCCGTCTATGGGGTCGCACAAAGTCGGACACGACGGAAGCGACTTAGCATCAGCAGCAGCATGCCCGTGAGTGGGATTGCTGGATCATATGGTAGCTCTACTTTTAGTTTTTTAAGGAATATACATACGGCTCTCCATAGTGACTGTACCAATCTACATTCCTACCAACAGTGTAGAAGGACTCCTTTCTCCCCCCACCCTCTCCAGCATTTATTGTTTGAGATTTTTTGATGATAGCCATTCTGAACAGCGTTAGGTGATACACCATTGTAGTTTTGATAGTAATGAAAATAAAACCCCAAATAAATGAATGGGCCCTGATTCAACTAAACAGTCTCTGCACAGCAAAGAAAACAATCATCATCATCAAAATGAAAAGAAAATCTACAGAATGGGAGAAAATATTTGTCAACAAAGCAACCAACATGGGGTTAATCTCCAAATATACAAACAGCTCATCCAGCTCAATGTATTAAACAAACAACCCAATCAAAAAATGTGCAGAAGAGTTAAATAGATATTTCTTCAAAGAAGACATACAGGTAGCCAAGAGGCACATGAAAATATGTTCAACATCACTAATTACTAGAGAAATGTAAATTAAATCTACAAATCTTTATTGGACAAGTTATTCTATATTTATTTGTTGTCCTAGGGTTTCTCTAAATGATTTTCAGTCAATATTTGCTATTTTCTTGGCTATGAAACAATGAGGTTCTCAAGGATTTTCAGTAATTAGTTTTGATTACTTGTGGGAAAAGTTCTGTGTGCTTGTGTGTGTATGTGAGTGTGTCTGGGTGTATGTATGAGGGAGAGAGAGACAGAGATAAGAGACATAGAGACAGAGACTAAGAGAATATGTATGCTAGCCTAGGCTGAATTCAAGGATTCATTTATAATGGACATAATTTTTTGATATATTATACATTTTCAAGTTCAATAGGCACTGGGATTTTAGAAGCCTCTGACTCTGACAAATTCCTCATAACTATAATGATTCATCACTTGATAGCAGGGGATTGTTATATTTTTTTCTTCCTTTCTGTGTGGGGGTCAGGGCTAACGTGAGAGTGTTCATTGTATAAAATGAAAGGAAACAAAATGATAATTTGCTGTCAATTCAGGTAAGTATATTACTATATTCTGTTTTGTGAGAATTGTCATTACCTTTGAATATGGGGATGGATAATGGAAATTTAAAAATTAACAAGCATTTATTGTCAATGAGAGAAAATTACATCAGATGCTCATTATTGAAAAAGAATTATTGATTTACTCCCACTCTGCTGTGTTAGTGTGTTTTTGTTCATGGGAATCTTGTGTATTATGTTTTCTGTAGGTATAGGTTTTTCTTTACATGACATAGACATCTTTTAGCAGTATTTTGATATCCATGTGACAGAAAAGTATGTGTAATAGGAGGATTATGTATGTATTTATTTAAAATCATCATCAACGACAACAAATCTTCAGGGAAATGTAGTTTCCATGGGGCATTAACCTTGTTCATGGTGTCATACTGCATGGTAAATTTTGTCCTTTTGCTGAAATAAACTGCTATTGAAATACCATTTTCATGATTCTCAATTTTTCAAATTTATGCAGGTGTTGTACTGCATGAGAAAACCTGAATTCAGTATGCGAACTGGAATTGCCAAAGGAGGATGGCTGCTCTCCTGCTAACTTTAAATAAGTCATGTCACAAATCCCATGTAAACCTTATAAAATATTAACACTGGGAGACATTGAAACAAATCAGGACTACTATGAACCTGGGAAAATATATTCTAAATGTATATCTAAACTAAATAAAACAAAAACAAGAAAAAAGTTTTACTTTTCAAGCCAGGTTTATGAGATATTTTCCTAAAGTTTGTGTGATTATTAGGAAGGTAACTCAAACAGCAGAGAAAAGCAGAAAAGTGGTGTGTTTTCCAGAAACTTATCCTATACTTTGCTTCCCTGGAACCAGAGACCCATAAATGTTCAAACATGAAAATGTTCCTAAATTAAAAAATGGAATGTCATAGACAACAAACTTTTATTTTGGGATTTCTCCTTTCTTCCTCTTTGTTTGAGCATTGAAGCTTATTTTCAAACACATTAATTAATGGGACCTATGCAAAAATTCTTATGTTTATGATAGTGTAGCTGTCTTTTTGAAGAAAGTACTGAGTATACTTTAAGAAAAAAGAAACAATTCATGAAATAAGCCATACAGGGGCAATTAGTTGTTTTTATTTTTGTTTATTTTCTAGACTGAAAGGGACACATTGTCCAAAAAAAAAAAAAAATATATAAATATTTATAAAAATTGAATATAAAATTAATATATAAATATTATATATATAAATATATAATATATAAATATTATAAAATATAAAAGTAAATATAAATAAATAAAAAATAAATAAAGATAAAACCATAACTCAGTATCAAGTTCTAGACTGTTCTCTTTGCTAGTTAGTAGAAGAAAGGGGGAAATGAGTGAAGTTATGGGGAATTCTGTTTTATTGACTAAATCTGATATTCAGGAGAAAGATGAAAGAGAGAGACTCTAAGTGTTAGCCTTGTAATTTAAAGGTGGTGAACATGGGTGTATGCCTGCTAAGCTGCTTCAGTCGTGTCTGACTCTGTGGGACCCTATGGACTGTAGCCTGCCAGGATCCTCTGTCCATGGGGTTCTCCAGGCAAGAATATTGGAGTGGTGGCCATGCCCTCCTCCAGGGTATCAGCCCCACACAGGGAACAGATCCCCATCTCTTATGTCTTCTGCACTGGCAGTTGGGTTCCTTACCACTCGTGCCACCTGGAAAGCCCAAAGGTGTTGAACTCTCTGTGATAAATTTCTTTTTTTTGCTCATGTGGATGGTTTTCTTAGACAGAAATACTTTTCCTACTTCCGTCTTTCCAGTTCCACACTAGATTATTCTCCCAGTTCATGTCTTTGCTCCAGTTTAGTGATACCTTACCTAGAAAAACCTTCAGCACCTGTGGTGGTTTAGTAGCTAAGCTGTGTCCAACTCTTGCAACCAGCCTGCCATTGGAGTGGGTTGCCGTTTCCTTCTGCAGGGAATCTTCCTGACCAAGGAATCGAACCCAGGTCTCTTGCAGTGCAGGTAGATTCTTTACCTACTGAGATACAAGGGAAGCCCTCAAGGAAGGAACAGTTCAGTCACTCAGTCTTGTCTGACTCTGCGACCCCATGGACTGCAGCATGCAAGGCTTCCCTGTCCATCACCAACAGCCAGAGCTTACTCAAACTCATGCACTCAAGTCAGTGATGCCATCCAACCATCTCATCCTCTGTCATCCTCTTCTCCTCCTGTCTTCAATCTTTCCCCAAATCAGGGTCTTTCCCAATGAGTCAGTTCTTCACATGAGGTGGCCAAAGTTTTGGACTTTCAGCTTCAGCATCAGTCCTTCCAATGAATATTCAGGACTGATTTCCTTTAGGATGGACTGGTTGGATCTCCTTGTGGTCCAAGGGACTCTCAAGAGTCTTCTCCAACACCACAGTTCAAAAGCATCAATTCTTCAGTGCTCAGCTTTCTTTATAGTCCAACTCTTACATCCATAGATGACTTCTTGAAAAACCATAGCTTCAGTTAGATGGACCTTTGTTGGCTCATTATTCATTCAGTTCAGTTCAGCTGCTCAGTCGTGTCTGACTCTTTTTGACCCCATGAACCACAGCACGCCAGGTCTCCCTGTCCATCACCAACTCCCGGAGCCTACTCAAACTCATGTCCACTGAGTTGGTGATGTCATACAACCATCTCATCCTCTGTCGTCCCCTTCTCCTCCTGCCCACAATCTTTCCTAGCATCAGGGTCTTTTCAAATGAGTAGGCTCGTCATATCAGGTTGCCAAAATACTGAAGTTTCAGCTTCAACTTCAGTCTTTCCAATGAACACTCAGGACTGATATCCTTTAGGATGGACTGGTTGGATCTCCTTGTGGTCCAAGTGACTCTCAAGAGTCTTCTCCAACACCACAGTTCAAAAGCATCAATTCTTCGGCACTCAGCTTCCTTTATAGTCCAACTCTCACATCCATATATGACTACAGGAAAACCAGAGCTTTGACTAGATGGATGTTTGTTGGCAAAGCAATGTCTTTGCTTTTTAATATGCTATTTGGGTTGGTTATAGCTCTTCTTCCAAGGAGCGATTGTCTTTTAATTTCATGGCTGCACTGCAGTCACCATCTGCAGTGATTTTGGAGCTCCCGAAAATAAAGTCTGTCACTGTTTCCATTGTTTTCCCATCTATTTGCCATGAAGTGATTGGACTGGATGCTATGATCTTAGTTTTCTGAACATTGAGTTTTAAGAGAACTTTTTCACTTTCCTCTTTCACTTTCATCAAGAGGTCTTTTAGTTCTTCTTTGCTTTCTGCCGTAAGGGTGGTGTTTCCTGCACATCAGAGATTATTGATATTTCTCCTGGCAATCTTGATTCCAGCTTGTGATTCATCCAGCTTGGCATGGTGTACTCTACATATAAGTTAAATAAGCAGGGTGACAATATACAGCCTTGACATACTCCTTGTCCTATTTGGAACCAGTCCATCATTCCATGTCCAGTTCTAACTGTTGCTTCTTGATCTGTATACAAGTTTCTCAGGAGGCAGGTCAGGTGGTTTGGTATTCCCATTTCTTTAAGAATTTTCCACTGTTTGTTGTGATCCACACAGTCAAAGGCTTTGACATAGTCAAAAAAGCAGAAGTAGATGTTTTTCTGGAACTCTCTTGCTTTTTCAGTGATCCAGTGGATGTTGGCAATTTGATCTCTGGTTCTTCTGCATTTTCTAAATCCAGCTTGAACATCTGGAAGTTCATGACTCACATACTGTTGAAGCCTGACTTGGAGAATAATGAGCATTACTTTGCTAGCATGTGAAATGTGTGCGATTGTGCGGTAGTTTGAATATTTTTTGGCATTGCTTTTCTTTGGGATTGGAATGAAAACCAATTCCAATTTACCTAGAAAACTGCCTCTTTTTTCCAAGTTCGAATAAAGCATTCATTCTGAACCAACAATTCTTTGTGAATATCTCTGTGATTGTACTTTTCACATCTTATTAACGTGATCCAAGTGTCTGTCTTCCTCAGAAGACGGGAGAGTAACGTCTAGTTTTTATTTTCATTTTGGAATCTTCTTGTTTTCTATATGTCTGTCTTATATAAGAGCTTCAAAAGATGATAAATTGTAAACAAAGTCCACATCAACACTCTAGATTCAATATAGTTAGTTACAGTGAATCATAACTAAAATGAAATAAAGTGAGCATCCCTGGAGAATACATACTTCAAAATGTCCCTACCCTATGTTAAGTTTACAGCACACATTGAGATAACAATTTATGAATTCAGAAATCCACTAAAAAAAAAAATGAAGAATTATAGCAACTGCAGGCATTTTTTCCATAACTACACACTTTTTCCATTACAGCAGATGCAACTTATAAAACTTATTAATGAAGTAGTTTTACATGAATTATCATAAGTGTTTCATGCTAGTGAAGACATAATATTAGCAGAGGATCACAGAGCAAAATGAAGTAACTGCAATTTTTGATGATTAGAAATTGCTGACATTCAATGTATAAAGTTATTTTCAGAATCCACCTTTTAGGAATGATTCATATCAGTGCAACACAGACAGAAAGCAGAGACAGAGGAATTTGTGATATTAGAATTATCATCAGTAGGGATTGTGACATATGTAGAATATGAATTCTGAGTGACACAATGACTGTGGGACATGGCTTTGCCTTTTTTTAAATTTAAAACATCTACCTCTCCCTGACTATCCACTCTTGTTATTTTCCATCAAGGTAAAATATTCTTAGTCTCAACTGAAGTACAAGGTACTCAGAAATCATACTTTATTGGCAGTACTTCTATAAGGGCTAGCTTTCTGTCAATTTTTTGAGAATTGACTTTTGTTTTGTATTCTTTGCCTAGACATGTCTTCACCCAAGTTAAAAAAAAGAAAAAAACTTTTATACTAAAATCTAAAAATCAAACGTGCTCAGAGTAGGAGATTTTAATCAATTTGCTTATTTAGATTAAGTCATCTTTCTTGAAAGGCGTGTGCATGCAGAGTTGCTTCAGTCATGTCCGACTCTGCAAACCCATGGACTATAGCTTGCCAGACTCCTCTGTCCATGAGATTCTCCAGGCAAGATTATTGGAGTGGGTTGCCATGACTTCCTTCAAGGATCTTCCCAACCAAGGGATCAAATCTGTGTCTCCTGGGTCTTCTGCTGGGCAGGAGTAGTCTTTATTCACTGAGCCACCTGGGAAGGCCTTATCTGCAAATTAAAATTTCTTATCTTTTGCTTAACCCCCTTATTTTACATTACACAATAAGAAATGATTGTACACTGATGGTTATTCATGTTGATGTTTGACAGAAAACAATAAAATTCTGTAAAGCAAAACAAGCAAACAAACAAACAAACAAAAGAGCTCTGATTGTTATAAATTGGTTTTAGCATCCTTTCTGGAAGTAGCATTGCAACCTACAATTTTTTTAACTTAATATTTAAAATATTTATACTTATATAAAAATATTTATACTTATATAATATTTATTTAACTAGGAATAAAAACAGCTTTTTAAAAAGTCTACAAATGACATTTTTTTTTCCATTTAAGAATATGTATCATTAAAAAAGAATCACCTTTATGCTTAGGCAAATTTGAGTCATTAAGGATATTCCATTTCATGTTTAGACATAGTCATCCAATTCTATTGAATATATATTCTTAGTCTTGAAAATGTAATATATTTATTTGCAGAATAAAGCTGGACTTTCCAGCCTCTACTTGTTGTCATCACTTGAAACTGGTTATTTTTACTGGAGTTTGCAGTGTAAAAATGGACAACACTTTTATTCTTAAATTTTCCCATTTTACCTTTGAAACTGATAATGTTATTCAACCATGCATATAGATTTTCATACTATTTGGCATATTCGTTCTAGAGCTATAAAAATCTGCTCTTCGCATAATGAGACTTCCTTTAATACCCACTTAAAAACCCACAGATTTTTTAGATAGGTGAGTAACTGAGGGTAATTTATAGCTTCAAGAACACTCAGTACACTTCTATTGGTGTGTGTATATGTGTGTGTGTATATAACTGATTTTCAGTCTAATAGTCTGCTATTGTTAAGCTGTCTCAAATATCTTCCTGAGCAGATATTTATTGCAGAGTTCTAGTTATCAAGAATTTCCCACAGAGCTGTAAGTTAAACTGTACTCAGCACCTTTATTCAAATATTTAAATTGTGCTAACATTTAAAATATGTAAAAATCATGTTGACAATGTTTTCTGTGTAAAGTAACATTTTATAAAAAGTAAGAAAACATATTTTTTACATAAATTTTAACCTTTATGCATATAAAGCTCATTGGATCCTCTGGATAAAGACAAAGGACTCAATTTTGGTAGAATTTATTTCAAGAAAAATATTTTAAGATATTTATAATGAAAACGTTTCTGTTACCAGAATATGTTTAATAAAGCAAATTTAAAACATAGATATTCTTTAAAACTTTATCCTTAGAAGACACTTCCTTATCTGTTCCCCAGTAAACTTTCTCTCTTCACCTTCTTCCTTCTTGTTTTTTTTTTAATCCTTACATTCCAAAATTCTGAGCATTTAGTGCTGTTCAACATGCAATGTCCCTTTATGATTCTGTGTACTGTAATATACTGATTCCTGTGACTTGAATGCTCTGTTTTCAGTTGACCCTTCCTCTCTGATAAAGCAATTTTTAATACCTATGAGATATAGTCTTAGTGGTATCTTTTCCAGTTGCCTCAGATACAACAATTAGGATTCAAGGATAGAGAAGAAACATTAAACACTCCATTTCCCATGGAAAGGGCCATCAAATCATACAACAATTAGTCAAAATTATTTCTAAAAATGATCACTCTAGATCTGTTACTCCAAAACCATCACCCCTATTCCCACTCATTTTTCTTAGACTGCAGAAAAGAGTAAATGCGGAATCAGGTTACTAAAGGATTTCTGCCTAATTTCTTTCTTACTCTCAAGCAGAAACTTGAGATGCATGCTAAATTGCTTCAGTCCTGTCCGACACTTTATAACAAACACCATGGACTGTAGCCCGCCAGGTTCCTCTGTCCATGGAGCCTGGGCAGAATATGGAGTGGGTTGCCATTTGTTCCTCCAGGGGATCTTCCCAAGCCAGAGATCGAACCTGCCGCTCTTAGGTCTTCTGCGTTGGCATGTGGGTTCTTTACCACTAAAGAAGCCTGAGATAATCACCCTTTGGTATTGAAGTGTCTACAAATAGGGAAATAAAATCCTGGTCCCTGGCGACACGCTTGATAAAATGGGTATTAGTCCTGTAACCAAGGCTGAGAGAACATGGAAAGGGTGTCTGTGGGAGAATTTCATGCACATCACCTGTTTTGTGGCCACTTTTATGACTGGAGTCCAGTGCCTGTTTCTTTGCTGGAGGTATTTGAACATGAAATGTTGTTTGAAGCAGCCTAAGCCATCGGAATGAGAAGGGATCATCATTAAACTTAGAGTTGTTAACAGTCTGTAAAAGAAGTAGAGGATCTTAGAAAGTCTCTGTGAATTTTCTTATTTAAGATAATACTCAAGCATATTTCCTTGTGGGTGTATTGATGTTAATAAATATTTTCTTATAGAAATATGAATATTTTAAAATATTTTGGTGAATGCATTCCCATATATTTTCCTGAACTTATTAAAAATGCATTGTTAATATATTAGAATTGTATCATCAACAAATATAATCATATATTCCAATGATGGCTTCCCAGGTGGTACTAATGTTTAAGGACTCATCTGCCAATGCAGGAAATGTAAGAGACATTGGTTCCATGCCTGGGTTGGGAAGATCCCCTGGAGAGGGAAATGGAAACACACTCCAGTATTTTTGCCTGGAGAATATCATGGACAGTGGAGCATAATGGGCTATGCTCTATAGGGTTTCGAAGAATTGGACACAACTGAAGCAATTAGCGCACACCAATGATGTATTTTAAATACATTTGTTTAATTTATATGGAATAATATATATTTCAACTTTACAGTTATGATGAATGTATTCTTTGTCTCTGGATGCAGAAGCAGAGTAGTAGAATAGAGACTAATTAACAATACTTAAATTGCTATATTTAAAAAAGAGATAGAGAAAACTGGATATTAGAAATTAAGAGAGGAGACATTTTCATAGAATCAAATCTTGCCCCCATCTCACATTCAAAGAATTTGGAGCTATAAGCCTGGTAAAAAGCCAGCTCCATTTTCTTATCCACTCCATACCCCAAGTACAAGCCTGTACAGCTTTGAGTGAGGGCAGGAGACAGAATTTGAGTCAAAGCTAAGATTGGTATTTTCTTTTCAGGCTTTAATCACTACCTTGAGAAGAAGGACAAGGGGGCAGCTTTGTCTCATATAGTGAGAAAAGCCTGAGTTTCATAAAGTGAAAAAACTCAGTGCTTATCTATTTCCTTGTTTTGTGATTTAGTCACATTGTTTTCTTTCTTGGAGTTTTAGTTATATAAGATAATTGGACCATTAATTCCATCCTAGCTAGACAAATTTGACACGTTTGGTGCTCAGATTCCTTTTTAAAAATCTCTTTTATTGGTACATTTTTTTCTAGACAAACTTCCTTTCTGGCAATTAGTTTTTTATCTTTATGAATCTTCAATTCTCTTTGCTTACTGTCACAACTAGCATCAGCATCATATTGCATTCTAATAATTAACAATTGAAAATTTTTGCTCCTACAGTGTCATCTATTAGACTGCAGTCACAGCACCTTTGTTATCCTGGTCTCCTCACTCCCCAGCACAGTCGCTGGCATTCATTAACTCACTTCAAATCACCAAACAATGTTGTCTGCTTGCTGTGTTCTAGGCACTTGGTAATACAGAAGTCAAAAGGGAAAGTGTCTCTTACAAAGTAGAGTGAACAGGCAAATCTATAGAAAACTGTAATAGACATATGGTTGTCCAGAAGAAGTGTTTGCTCAGACAAATATCAATAACTCAATTTCAGCATGCACATTTCTCATATTTCTTGTAAAATTAAAACACACTTGAATCTTGACTATAAATAATGATTAGAAGTTGAAAAGTAAAAGGATATATTCACTCTTCAGGTTAGGGATTGGATGACATTTTCTGTAAAAGAAGGAATGGACAGTAAATATCTCAGGATTTGAAGGTCACCCAGCCTCTGTTGACTCTATGACTCTATGGGGTCGCAGTCAGACATGACCGAGTGAGTAAGCACACAGCCTCTATTAAAGCTTCTCAACTCTGCCACTGTAGTGTGAAAGCAGATACAGATCATACATCAGAAACGGGTTAGGCTATGTTCCAACAAAACTACCAGTCAGGCAGTCAGTTCAGTCGCTCAGTCGTGTCCGACTCTTTGCGACCTCATGAATGGCAGCACACCAGGCCTCCCTGTCCATCACCAACTTCTGGAGTTTACTCAAACTCATGCCCATCGAGTCGATGATGCCATCCAGCCATCTCATCGTCTGTCGTCCACTTCTCCTCCTGCCCCCAACCCCTCCCAGCATCAGGGTCTTTTCCAATGAGTCAACTCTTCGCATTAGGTGGTCAGAGTATTGGAGTTTCAGCTTCAGCATCAGTCCTTCCAATGAACACCCAGGACTCATCTCCTTTAGGGTGGACTGGTTGGATCTCCTTGCAGTCCAAGGGACTCTGAAGAGTCTTCTCCAACACTACAGTTTAAAAGCATCAATTTTTCGGCACTCAGCTTTCTTCACAGTCCAACTCTCACATCCATACATGACCACTGGAAAAGGCTATGGAAAAACGATAGCCTTGACCAGATGGACCTTTGCTGGCAAAGTGATGTCTCTGCTTTTTAATATGCTATCTAGGTTAGTCATAACTTTCCTTCCAAGGAGTAAGCATCTTTTAATTTCATGGCTGCAGTCACCATCTGCAGTGATTTTGGAGCCCCCCAAAATAAAGTCTGACACTGTTTCCACTGTCTCTCCATCTATTTCTCATGAGATGATGGGACCAGATGCCATGATCTTAGTTTTCTGAATGTTACTTTAAGCCAACTTTTTCACTCTCCTCTTTCACTTTCATCAAGAGGTTTTCAGTTCCTCTTCACTCTCTGCCATAAGGGTGGTATCATCTGCATATCTGGGGTTATTGATATTTTTTCCCAGCAATCTTGATTCCAACTTGTGCTTCTTCCAGCCCAGTGTTTCTCATTATGTACTCTGCATATAAGTTAAATAAGCAGGGTGACAATATACTCTCTTGACTTACTCCTTTTCCTATTTGAAAGCAGTCTGTTGTTTCATGTCCAGTTCTAACTATTGCTTCCTGACCTGCATACAGGTTTATCAAGAGGCAGGTCAGGTGGTCTGGTATTCCCATCTCTTTCAGAATTTTCCACAGTTTATTTTGATCTACACAGTCAAAGGCTTTGGCATAGTCAATAAAGCAGAAATAGATGGTTTTCCGGAACTCTCTTGCTTTTTCAATGATCCAGCAGATATTGGCAATTTGATCTCTGGTTCCTCTGCCTTTTCTAAAACCAGCTTGAGCATCTGGAAGTTCTCGGCTCATGTATTGCTGAAGCCTGGTTTGGAGGATTTTGAGCATTACTTTACTAGCATGTGAATTGAGTGCAATTGTGTGGTAATTTGAGCATTCTTTGGGATTGCCTTTCTTAGGGACTGGAATGAAAACTGACCTTTTCCAGTCCTGTGGCCACTGCTGAGTTTTCTAAATTTGCTGGCATATGGAGTGCAGCACTTTCACAGCGTCATCTTTCAGGATTTGAAATAGCTCAACTGGAATTCTCTCACCTCCACTAGCTTTGTTCATAATGATGCTTTCTAAGGCCCACTTGACTTCACATCCCAGGATGTCTGGCTCTAGGTGAGTGATCACACCATTGTGATCATCTGGCTCATGAAGATCTTTTTTGTACAGTTCTTCTGTGTATACTTGCCACCTCTTCTTAATATCTTCTGCTTCTGTTAGGTCTATACCATTTCTGTCCTTTATCAAACTCATCTTTGCCTGAAATGTTCCCTTGATATCTCTAAATAAAACTATAAGAACAGGTAAAACACTCATCCCTGTTTTAGGCAAAGATGTTAGTATGTTGCTGTTCAGTTGCTAAGTCATATCTGACTCTTTGCCATCCCATGGACTGCAACATGTCAAGCTCCTCTGTCCTCCACTATCTCCTGGAATTTGCCCAAATTCATGTCCATTCAGCCCGTGATGCTATCTAACCGTCTCATTCTCTGTCACCCCCTTCTCCTCCTGCCTTCTATCTTTCCCAGCATCAGGATCTTTCCCCACCAGTTGGCTCTTCACATCAGGTGGACAAAGTATTGGAGCTTCAGCTTCAGCACCTTTCCTTTCAATGAGTATTCAAGGTTGATCTTCTTTAAGACTGACTGGTTTGTATGTATGAGTGGATAAATATGATTTGCAGAAGGATCTAAAAATAGCTGGCTATTAATGGTAGGTATTGTGGAAGTTTAAGGAAATAATGAGATGGTTGGATGGCATCACCAACTCAATGGATGTGAGTTCGAACAAACTACAAGAGATGGTAAAGGACAGAGAAGCCTGGTGTGCTGCAGTACATTGGGTTGCAAGGAGTTGAACATGACTGAGCTACGGAATAGCAACAAAAAAAGAAGAAATGAGACAAGTTTCACGGAGATGCAAGAATAGGACAAGCTTTATTATTATTGTTACTTAAAGCAGTTTGGACTTTTGCCGCTCAAAGTAAGGAAGGGCAGGTAAAAGGTAAGTAATTATGATGTCTGAAGCAGAATCACCTAAGAGAATTTTAAGATAAGTAACTTTTAATACTATGCATATTCCCTGGTGACTCAGATCGTAAAGCGTCTGCCTGCAACGCGGGAGACCCGGGTTCTACCCCTGGGTCGGGAAGATCCCCTGAAGAAGGAAATGGCAACCTACTCGAGAACTCTTGCCTGGAAAATTCCATGGACCGAGGAGCCTGGTAGGCTACAGTCCATGGGGTCGCAAAGAGTCGGACATGACTGAGTGACTTCACTTTCATTTTTCATATAATAATGGGAAAAGGAATGGGATAGATAGATTTGGGAGGGCAAGTTTTAAAATTTTTGTCTAGTTAAGCTCTTCCATTTGAAAACTACCATAATCTGTGCCAGGCTGACAGTGAGGAGTTTTAGTCAGGATTATGGAACAGTCATACTTTCTTTCGGGTGTATCATTATTCAGAACTTAAGAAAATTTGTTTAAGGGGGTCAAATGGAGAAAGAAAAATTATGAGATGGTTCAAGTGGAAGATACAATTTTTATACAGTTCTGATAGTGATTATGTTGAGAACAAGCAAAAATTATTGCTTTGGAGACAAATTTTGTTGAGTGGGTAATTAATAAGAAGCAGGGAAGACCAAAATAACACTGCATAGCCTCTGTATTTTAATTGGACCTAATTATTAGATAATCAAGAGGTGAAAATTCAGGAATAGAGCAAACTGGGTATATATGTGTACAGGAAACTCGGTTACTTCATCATTGAAAATGCTGATTATTTTCATATCAATTAGACAAGGTAAAAATAAATGAATAACAAGAACATAAATGCCCCTCAACCCCCCAAAATGTGGTTTTCTTCATAATTTTCTGGCAGAATAGCAAGTTTGATTTTCCTGTGAACTCTTGATCCTTCAAGTAAAAGTAAGGTTGGTGACACTTGTAATCTTCTTCTTCTTTTTTTTTGTTTTTTGGTTTGTTTGATTATTTTGGCTGTGCTGGTTCTCTTTTGCTGCATGGGCTTTTCTCTAGTTGCAGAGTGGGTGCTACTCTCTAGCTGTGGTGTCCATTCTCAATTCTCATTCTTATTGTGGTGGCTTCTCTTGCTGCATATCACAGGCTCTGGGACTTCAGTAGCTGAGACACTGGGACCCAGTAGTATCAGCTCCTGGGTTCTAGATCACAGGCTCAAGAATTGCAGGGTACGGGCTTGGTTACTTTGAGGCAGGAGGGATCTTCCCGTATCAGGGATCAAACTCAGGTCTCCTGCCTTGGCAGGTGGATAGTTTACCACTGAGCACTAGAGAAGCTTGACATTTGTCATTTTTTAAGGAAATTATAGACTTCACTTGGGGCAATGTCTGTGTTGAATGAATGAAGGAATCAGTCATTTTCCATGCAAAGATAAATGTTGCATCACCTTTAAATTATGGCACATTTTTCTCTCTCAGGAGAGAAAAAGACTGAGAGAAAGGGAGGGAGGGAAGGTGGTAGAGAGAGAGAAGAGGGAGCACTATGGGGTAATGAGTCAAAGGGGTTTGAAGAATGACTTTAACCATATTCCCATGTGGCTAATTGTACATTTTCAAGGCCAGAAATTTGACAATAACCTTAATAAATCTTGTGATTTTGTACATAACTATTTTGACATATGCCTCTAGGTCGATGCCACTAAAACATTTGGTTTCTGCCTTCCTTGGCAGCACACAGCTATTCAGTGCTAAGTATGACAAGAATGATCGGTAGAGGGTCTTTCAAAGGATTTAGAGCCATCACTGAGGGAAAAGTGAGAAGGAAGTGCCATTTATAAAATCCAAAGAAGAACAAAATCCCCATTAAGAATTGAGAGTTGAACATCACTTATCAGTGTTTCCTATCTAGTCTCATATATCACTTGAAATTTATTGAGACTTCAAGCGCAAAATGGGATAGGGTGAGATGAAAGTCTAACCACCTTACATATCCGTTCTAGAATGAGTTTCCAGTGAGGATAACTAAGGTCACAATTCACCTTCATCTTTCTTTATAGTTATTATTTTGGGGGCATGCAAATCATTCAAGAGCTTATGTTGTACTTATCAGTTGCAGACCTAATACTTACATTTTACAATATTGCTTGAAAGCATGGTATGTACTGGGAGTGACTCAGAAGTCACAGGATCATGTCAGAGATCAATCAGTATGGGTAAACTTTTCTCAGTCTCTACATTACCAGTCATTGAAAGCAGAAGAAAAGTTGGATACTTTCTGCATACTATATATGACCATTGCTTTTTGTGGGATTTAGATAATTGGGCATTATTTTATTATCACTTCCATTTTTTCCTTTAATGTATTTATTTTGAATATTTTTTAAAAAGTTATCCATATACACAATAGTGAGTTCATTTGAATTATGTTTATTTCTATCCATTTTATGGGGCTTCCTTGGTGGCTTAGCAGGTAAAGAATGTGCTTGCAATGCAGGAGACATAGGAGACAAGGGTTTGATCCCTGGTTTGGAAAGATCTCTGAAAAAGGAAATGACAACCCACTCCAGTAATCTTGCCTGGGAAATTCCATGGACAGAGGAGCCTGGTGGGCTAATCATTTACATATTTATTAACAGTAATTTACAAGTAATAGAAAATTACACACAATTTTGAAAACTCTTTGTGTAATTTAATATCATGTTAACTGAAAATTCAGGGTTAGTTTAACATAGACTCGAATCTATAAATCTAGGGATACATGATAAGTTATAAGGAAAGTAAAGAAGGTATACAGAACAAGGTAAAGCATATGATGAGTTTAGCTGGGATGTCAGGGTTTAAATTCCTGACATTTCAAGCACAGAACACGAGTAAGCAAAAAACTCAGTAAGTTACTTTACCTCTCTCTGCCCTAAGTTACTCATTTATATAATCGGCTACTTTCTGCTAATATAACGTAGATTTAATGAGTTATTATATATAAATCACTTAGAAAGCTATACAGTACATATTAGGTAATGAATAAAGCTAGCTATTTTCACCTATTAATATCCTTTGCTCATTAGAAGTAATTTTGAGACAAACCCATTTTCTATATTTCTTCCATTGTTTTCCATGGCAGAGCTTATAAAACTTACTAGGGTATGAACAGATATTAAATTTCAAATTTAGTGCTCTAATATTGAAAACATTCTGTTTCAGAAAGAAATTAACTGAGGCTGTGTTCATGCAAACTTTCATATAATGATTGGTGTTGCTATTCAAAATAAATAATTGACATATGTACTTGGCTAATACAGTCTTAAGTCTTTACATTGGAAATGAGATCATAAATTTATATTGCCTCGGTTATAGATTTATAGTAATCATGATGTTTTTTTTGTTTTTTTTTTTCCCCTCAGAGGAAAAAAGAAAAATATATATTTTTTTAATTACACTTCACAGATACAAAACCTTTTATATGTTAATAATTTATCATCCTACCAGTATCTATTACATATCCAGCTAGGTAAGTACTTAGGCACGTGGATGCTTGTAGTTAAATACATGTTTGGAAGCTTCTGCCTTCAGTTCAACCTAAAGAACATATACTTTCTCTAACTCTTTCTCTGTCTGTCTCATCTATCTATCTTTTTATCTATATATATAAAGTTGTTGTTCAGTTACCAAGTCGTGTCCAACTTTTTGTGACCCCATGGACTGTAGCCTGTCAGGCTCCTCTTTCCATGGGATTTTTCAGGCAAGAATACTGAAGTGTGTTACCATTTCCTTTTCCAGGGTATCTTCCCAGATCAGAGATCGAACTTGGAACTCCTGCATTGATAGGTAGATTCTTGACTACTGAGCCACCAGGGAAGTTTTTTTGGTAACATCTTATGTGCATACACACATACATATGTATGAAGCTAAGTACTTATATATATATATATATATATATATGTATGTATTTATGTGCTTATAATTTGTACATAGATGTGTAAAGCTAAGTGCATGTATCTGTATATAATATATATGTACATATATATATACACATATATATGCTTTATATATATTTGATAGATCACATCCTAACTATGACTCAATATTCATGAATAATACAATAGAAAATTACTGAACACATCTTTTTTTAAGACCAAGAAATAATCTATAATTTCCCAAATTAAAATGAAAGCATCTGTTTATTTCCTGTTTTAACACTGAGGTCCCCACAGCAGCATGTTATTCTTGCTATGCTTCAAATTCTACAGATAAGGTGACATATAGTTTACTGCCTTCTTTCTTCTCAGTGTTGGCTTTCTTTCCTTGATTCTTTGCAGTGAGACTGGACATATCTCCTGGAATATGTCAGACTAAATAAACAGAACTCGCAACAGGTTTTGCTTAATAATGACAGAGTTGTTGCCATCATTCTGTAGAGACTGGGGAAACATCTTTATCTGTGGATGTGAATGAAGGGTGTTACTATGATATTAGATTAGTTTAAGATCTCTTTCTGACTTACCAACCTTCCCAGAAGAAGCCCTCCTCTTTCTGGCTCAACCCGAAGATAGACATGTAACTCTTCTCTCAACGACTTTGCATTGCCATTTCTACTCAGGTAACGAGAGGGAAGGGACCCAGAGACTGAAATGTACAGCATGACCTTTCTTGTAGTTCATTTAAATAGGCCCCTCTCTGAAGCATTTCTCATATTACTAGAAGCACACAAAGAGAAAGGTTTCCATGGATTGGTAATTTTTTTTTTTTTTTTTTAAGGGATGAAAGGAACCTGGTCCAACAAGAACCTACACCAAGTGAAGTCTTTTGTTCCAGTGTACAAATTAGGAATGCTCCTGAGGATGGGTTTAGACTAGACATCCAGAAAGTTAGTCTGACAGATTTATAATAGAATAACAAACTATATTTTTGGCTTCTCTTCAGTAAAGATCATGAAAAATATTGCTAGATCATTAAAACACCTTTGCAATAATTTAAGTGTTTACAGCTTTATACTAGTAGCTCAGTTACTACTCTGGTGTAAAAGCATTTCTTTCATGTAGAAAATTGGATGACTATGGTTTTATAGGAGATTTGTAATTATTAATATCTATGCCAATAATAGTTCAACAGTGCATCTATTAATATATATGGAAAGAAAATGCATATAGACAGATGTGTAAAACTGGAAAATAAATATATAACAAAAGATATGTATATTGAAAAGACAGTATATGTATGCATATCAAACAAGACAGTACATACATGCTCATTAAAAATGCAACAGTTTTAGTGACCATAGTATTTATTTCTTATTTTAAAACTGGCAACATCGGTGGCAACTGAAAATGGCAATAAACAATGCAGCTAGTAGGCAAGCAGTTTCAATAAAGTCTAAAAATAAAGACCATGTACAAAGTATGTTTCTTTCTGCTTTTAATCTTAAATGGCAGAAATTAACACACTTAAGTAACCATCTGTTTTCTTCAAGCAGAAATCATTCTAATTTCTCACTTTCTTATCCAAAGAACAGCTGTCAGCTAGGAGGGCAGAGCTGAAAAGTATTGCTCACATCACATGATGCATGAAACAAACTCCACTACTCCTTAAGACTCAAAACTTTGTCTCTTAAAAAGTGGCCTTAGTTTCACTTAGTTTCATTTAGTTTCACTTAGTTTCTGGTTCATCATCACCCCTTTCCTTTCTCCTCTGCTGTGCTTTTTCTTTTTTCATTTATTTTATCTCTTTGCTGATAATAATAAAAACTGCGAATGACTATGTTCTTTCTCAGTTATAATAATTGTCTCAAGAAACATTTTAATGATGAATCATTGACTTATAAAAAAGTCCTTGTGGGTTATTTTTAATATTTTATTGCTGTATTTATATATCAGTATGATATACATATAATATGTACAGTCAATTAATTTTTTATAAATTGAACATATTCTCAGAACCATAACAAGAATACAAATATTGCCAGCATTCCAGAAGCTTCCATCACATTCCATCTAAGTCACTATCTGCCTGTTTGAAATATAACCACTATGTAATTTAAAGTCCTAGCTTCATTTTCAGGCTAGTGTTTTGCTGCATTTTTAGTTTGGGTTTGTGGGTTTCATTGTTATCTGTGATTTAGCTTTTTCCTTAGCTCTGGATAATATATCATTAGATTGAGTTAAAACCCACACACAGTTGGATATACAAATGTGCAAATATTAAGCATACAATTGGAGAAGTGTCACCAATAGAGATAGAATCTTCTAAGGTAATTTTTGTGCCCTCTTCTAGTCTGCATTTACCACAAGGGCTATTCTGAGTTCTGTAACTTTAAATTTATTTGGCCTGGCTTTAGCCTTTCATATAAATAGGATGATACAGTATGCATTCAGTTTTTTGTTTGGCTTCTTTTTCAATCAACATATCATATTAAAATTCATACACACAGCTTCCTAAGTCACGGGTGCCACTTAGCCGATGGAGTAAGGTGGTTTGTGGAGCCATAGCCTTAGCAAAATAAGGCTGAATATAGAAAGCAAAGTGTGAAGCAAAGACAGAGTGGCTTAATAAATAGCACAAAAGAAGAGCTGACTATGAAAGCTGTTGTAATAATTGATAGTGCATGACCAAGAATGGGGACAATGGAAGAGAAAATCAAGTACAGAGTAAACAAATGCAAAGTAATTTATGACTTCAAAATAGTTAAACTTAGACCAGAAGCAAGCTGAAAATAAACAGGGAAATTGGTGAATGAATGAATGAATGGATGAAATGAGATGAAATAAAATAAAATCACCAGAGTGAAACACTGAGATAATTGATATGAAGGTCTGGAAGTATTTCCACAAACTACAGGGATAATTGAACCTGATTGAGAAAGGTAATTATAGACTGACTTACACTTTACTAAAGAAATTGAGCTTACTTATCAACAGAAACACAGAAACTTCATTATACTCTGACCCAGAGACCCATGGCTCCACTAACTGGAAAACTGGATAGCTACTATTATGCTGGACATTTGATACATTTTGAAGAGGCTTTTGTACTGTTGCCCATAGTTTTATAGCCATTTGGGGATTGCAATTCTAAGAAATCAATGCAGCAGGGAGTCAGAAAGACGGAAAGTGGTATAGAAGTACAGAGCATTGCAACCTAGAGGCATTTTCATCCTAAATAAAGCATTTTCAGCAGGGTGGATATGAGAATATTCCTGGAAATAGCACATTCTCAGCATCTTGTTGTTCTTTATTTTAGATTATCAGAAAACCGAACAATGATCTTTGTTGGGGTTCAGTATAGGAAACCTGTGTTCTATGAATGCAGTCAGCTTATGGGAATAGGACCAAACACTGTGTTCCATAAACCAACTTTCAAGTCTACATATGAAGAGGAGATATAGCCAGTGATTATGCAAAATGTGTGCCCAGGTAAAGGATATTTCCACACCTTGATTAATGAAAATAGTAAGTATAAACATTTTTTCTTGCTCAATCTGTAGTAAAGAAATTAAAGGAAAAAAAAGAAAGCTTTTCTTGAAATTTTATAGAAAATTAAGGAAATATTACCATAAAGATGCAAGAGGAAAGCAAATGTCTAAAAATTATCTACTGCAAAAACCCATAGACAAAAGTAGCCTTTATGAAAAAAGGACATAACTTAGTAAGCAGATAGAGCTTACTGTATGATTATTGTTCAGTTGCTAAGCCGTGTTCAACTTTTTGTGACCTTATGGACTGCCGCACACCAGGCTTCCCTGTCCTTTACTCTCTCCCTGAGTTTGCTCAAACTCATGTTCCTTGAGCCAGTGATACTATCTAACCATCTCATCCTCTGTCACTCACCCCCTTCTCCTCCTGCCCCCAATCTTTCCCAGCTTCAGGGTCTTTTCCAATAAGTTGGCTCTTTGCATCAGGTAATCAAAGTATTGGAGCTTCAGCTTCAGCATCAGTCTTTCCAATGTATATTCAGAGTTCATTTCTTTTCAGATTGACAGTTTGATTTCCTTGTTGTTTGATAGAGCCATACTGTATGGTAGAGTCATATATTCTTTATATTGGGTATGGAATCACATAAAGGTCTTTGATTTGACAGGTATACTGCCTTCTGGGGAATGACATCCCACTTTCAAAGAACATTAATTACATCCAGATTAATGAGTCAAATATACATTATCCATTGCTTCAATCAGGTCACCAGATCCTGAGTGATGTAGTACATGCTCTGACCAGTTGATCCCATGGTTGCGTTGACCATGTATATGCTAGAAAGTAGGTCCCTCGTCCCAAGGGACATTAGCTGAGATCCAGGCCATTGGATTAAAAAATCTGCAAACGTCCAAGTAGTGGTGCTTGTTGAGGGTCTGAGGGCATGAAAGACAAACTCATATTCAGAATACGTGTCTGTTTCTGTGAGATCAAGCTTCTGGCCATTTTAATATGGAAAGAGACTAAGCCAGAAAACTTGCCAGTGAGTGGCTGGATTGTCTCCTTGAAGAATAGTGCCATACTGGGGCCTCAGCATTGCTCTTTATTTCTAGTAGACTGGACATTTGACAGTAACAGTAGCTGGGCCAGCCATGGTAAACAAAAGGTCCATTCTGTCAGGCCTATGCCTATTCTCTTGCCATTGCCATAGGGAACACTCCTGTCCTATGCCTACCGTATTGGCACTGGGGTGGCCAGTGGTAGATATCATCCTACCACTGTAGGATCGATGTATTAGCTCACTCAGCCCAATAAGCACAATCTTAGCAATACAATGGGGAAATGTGATCCTCTGCAAGAACTGGAAATGGTCTAGCTTTTTCTTCAGGCAGTGTCATGACAGAGCTGTGAAAGTTAATACAACCCTGTGGCCAAACTCCAAATAGATGCAGTTTGTGTAGCAGGATTTTTCTTCTGGATTATGTACACTGAGATGCAATCTAAAGTGCAGGATGTTCACTGTTGTTTTTCAGTTGCAAAATCGTGTCTGACTCTTTGCGACCCTGTGGATTATAGCCCGGCAGGCTCCTCTGTCCACGGGATTTCCTAGGCAAGAATACTGGAGTGGGTTGCCATTTCCTTCTCTAGGGGATCATCCCAACCCAGGGATCAAACCTGCATCACCTGCATTAGCAGGTAAATTCTTCACCAGGAATACCAAGACATTTATTAAGTATCAGTGTTTTCAAAAGGAAAGGAGAGGAAGTAGCTTTGTAAAGAAGGACAAATTGAACAGAAATTCAGGCTAAGTTTTGACAAATGTTCAAGCAAATACTGCTTGTGAAGTTTGCCTGCCTTTAGGCTGATATGGTCAAGCAATTACACTCAGCTCTACTCCATCAGCAGAGGTGGCTTGTTCCAGAAAAATGATGACCTGGAACAAGACAGTTGAGGCTGACTGCGAATGAATTGACAGCTGGAGGCTGAATGGCATTTTGCCTCCCTGAAGGTGAACAGTGTGTTCTACTTATAGTATGATCTAATTGTTATCCACCACAGAAGCCTATAATTTTAGGAAAGAAGGTATTGGAAAATTGGGCAGGTACCCAAAAATGTTTTTGAATTAGGAGCAAAACAAAAATCAAGTAAGATGAGATAAAAAGGAAGATGGTAAAGTAAGACAGGATGACAAAACTTCATAAGTAAATGAATTCAAAGAGAATTGACTGAGAACATCAAATTATAGGGCACACTCATGCATGCTACCTAAATTTAAAGTCATAAGAGATGAATGAAAAATAGATGTTCATAAATATTGTAAAAAAAAAAAAAAACAGCTAAAGTAAGAGAGTTATTTTAGCTAGAAAAAAGAAAGATTAGAACAAAGTAATAATTCAAGAAATATTGTATTTAACCAGTTCTAATATCCTACTATTCCATATGCTAATATTTTTGAAATAAGAAAGAACCTTACAACAGATGTCACATATTTTAATTGGCAGGACTTTTACTTTCATAGTAAAATATAAAATAATGGTATGTTGCACCCTTGATGGGGATATTGAACTGATAAAGCTGAGTAAATGAAGAAAAAACAGTATTTTAAAAAAAGAGGTAAAGAGCTAAAATGAAAAAGACTGAACTTTCAACCTGGAGACACATTAAAAGGGATCTTCGCAGTGAGAAAAGACCAGTGTCTAGAATTGCAGCTCCATGAAGTCAGGAACTTTGTTTACTGCAATATTCACAGCTTCAAGAACATTGCCAGGCACTTAGTAGAAACAAATGGAAATTTTCAATCAATTGAATAAACCCTGATACAGGTCATCTTATAAAAATAAAGAAAAATTATACATGATGCCAAGTAGTTCAACTTATGGTTTAAAGCTAGACTGTCCAAGCTTGAAATGCTGTTCTGCCATTGTGGAAGATGCTTGTGAAGACTACTTACAAATAAGTATAATTAATCATCGTCCCCTCCAGTACACATGTCAGGATGACCTCCTAACACCATATTTGCAGTTAAACAGGGCCTCATGACTAGTTCTGGTGCATGTGTCTGGCTGGTGTATGTTACTCTGAATCTTTTAATCGCCAGTGTAATTTCTGTGCTTTCTTCTCTGACAGTTTTGGGTATAGAAGCACAGGGCAGGTCATCAGATCAAGCAGTTGAGCCAATGCAAGGAGTATAGCTGGCTTCAGAAAGTGTCTAACTATACACCTGAGTTTTATTAAAATCACCTTTTGTGGATTCCAGGAGTTGTTAACTGCAACATAAGGTAGCCATCCTGACTAATAGGGTGCTTAAATGTGGAGTGATATTATGTAAGAAAATTATTCTGCTATGACTCAGTTTTGTTAATCTTTAAAATAACTAATGATTTCACATATTTCTGGGTTTTTGCAAGGGTTAAATAGGATCATGTAAAGTAGTTCTGAAAGTTCCCAGTTAATAGTCAGAATTCATCAATATAAAAGAAAATTTAAAAAGGAAAGGAAAGTTTCCACATGGGAGAAAAATTATGTGGACCATACTTTTAGGATATGAGAACTGGACATGGAACAACTGACTGACTTTAAATTGGAAAAGGAGTACTTCAAGGTTGTATGTTGTCACCCTGCTTATTTAACATATGCAGAGTACATCATGAGAAACACTGGGCTGGATGAAGCACAAGCTGGAATCAAGATTGCCAGGAGAAATATCTTTAATCTCAGATATGCAGATGACACCACCCTTATGACAGAAAGTGAAGAACTAAAAAGCCTCTTGATGAAAGTGAAAGAGGAGAGTGAAAAAGTTGGCTTAAAGCTCAACATCCAGAAATCTAAGATCATGGCATCTTGTCCCATCACTTCATGGCCAATATATGAAGAAACAGTGGAAACAGTGTCAGACTTTATTTTTTTGGGCTCCAAAATCACTGCAGATGGTGATTGCAGCTGTGAAATTAAAAGATGCTTACTCCTTGGAAGGAAAGTTATGACCAACCTAGATAGCACATTAAAAAGTAGAGACATTACTTTGCCAACAAAGGTCCATCTATGGACCTGGTTTTTCCAGTGGTCATGTATGGATGTGAGAGTTGGACTATAAAGAAAGCTAAGCACAGAAGAATTGATGCTTTTGAACTGTGGTGTTGGAGAAGACTCTTGAGAGTCCCTTGGACTGCAAGGAGATCCAATCAGTCCATCCTAAAGGAGATAAGTCCAGGGTGTTCATTGGAAGGACTGATGCTGAAGCTGAAATTCCAATACTTTGGTCACCTGATGTGAAGAGCTGACTTATTTGAAAAGACCCTGATGCTGGGAAAAATTGAAGGCAGGAGGAGAAGGGGACGAAAGAGGATGAGATGGTTGGATGGCATCACCGACTCAATGGGCATGAGTTTGAGTAGACTCCGGGAGTTGGTGATAGACAGGGAGGCCTGACGTGCTGCAGTCCATGGTGTCGCAAATAGACGGACGCAACTAGTGACTTAACTGACTGACTGAAGTAAAGTATTCATATTTAAGAAGGAAATGATCTTCTCCCTTGGGAGTTTTATAGCTAGTGAAATTTTCATACATACTGATGATAAAATCTTATATATTAGAATATAGAAATTATAGACATTTTGAAAAATTACTTCAAGATAGATATTAGACAAAAGCAAAATGATGATCAAGATTAATAATTAAAGATTGAGAGAACTATGATAAAAATGCCATGCCTAGACTTCTCTTACCTGGTTTGAATCTGAAACCAATAAATCTAGTTAGCTGGAATCTTATAACAGTGCCTGGACTCCACGTCTGCAGGGTAAACCTAAGCCCTACCTGACCTTACACAGAATTTCTTGTTCTTCTTCTCTTACTCTCCCTTGTCCTTCTTCAAGGAATTAATAGTATGAAGAGACTAAAGACATATTTCTGAGTGGCTATCAGTACTGTGTGAAACTATTATTGACTAGGAGGAGCTCAGGAAGCTAAAAATGTTTTATATGTATAGTAAGTTGAATAATGGCTTCCTGAGATGTTCCTGTCCTTATTCTCAGAACAGGTGATGAACTCTAGCCTGCCAGGCTCCTCTGTCCCTAGAAATTCCCAGGCAAGAATAACCAACTGGAGTGAATTGCCATTTCTTTCTCCAAGGGATCTTCCCAACCCGGGAACCAAACCCATGTCTCCTGCAGTGGCAGATGGATTGTTTACCACTCAGCCACCAGGGAAGCCCACACAGAATCTGTGACTGTTACCTTAAATAGCAAAAAAGACTTCACAGATGTTGAAAATTCTGAGATGGGAAAATTATCCTGGATTACATAAGTGGGCCCACTGTAATCACAATGGTCTATATATAAGGGTCACAGGAGGAGTTCAAGTCAGACAGAAGGTGATGTAACTACTGAAGCAAAGGGACAGAAAATGAGATTTGCGAATGCTACAATTTCAGCTTCCTCTTCAGAGGAAGAGGGCCATGTGCCAACAACTGTAGGTGGCCTGTCGAAGCTGGAAAGCGTAAGGAAATAAAATCTCCCCTAGAGCCTCAGATCACACAATCCTGCTAACCAATTATAGACTTCCTAGAACAAATATATGTTGGTTTAAGCCATTAAATTTTTTGCAATTTATTGCAGTAGCAATAAGAACTAAGACATATTGTGTGAAAGATAATTTTTGCAAAGTCATATTTAAACAATTGGCTTTTGTAAATTTTTTATTTATTTTTTTTATTAGTTGGAGGCTAATTACTTCACAACATTGAAGTGGGTTTTGTCATACATTGATATGAATCAGCCATAGAGTTAGACGTATTCCCCATCCCGATACCCCCTCCCACCTCCCTCTCCACCCGATTCCTCTGGTTCTTCCCAATGCACCAGGCCTGAGCACTTGTCTCATGCATCCCACTTGGGCTGGTGATCTGTTTCACAATAGATAGTATACATACTGTTCTTTCGAAACATCCCACCCTCACATTCTCCCACAGAGTTCAAAAATCTGTTCTGTATTTCTGTGTCTCTTTTTCTGTTTTGCATATAAGGTTACTGTTACCATCTTTCTAAATTCCATATATATGTGTTAGTATGCTGTAATGATCTTTATCTTTCTGGCTTACTTCACTCTGTATAATGGGCTCCAGTTTCATCCATCTCATTAGAACTGATTCAAATGAATTCTTTTTAATGGCTGAGTAATATTCCATGGTGTATATGTACCACAGCTTCCTTATCCATTCATCTGCTGATGGGCATCTAGGTTGCTTCCATGTCCTGGCTATTATAAACAGTGCTGCGATGAACATTGGGGTGCACATGTCTCTTTCAGATCTGGTTTCCTCAGTGTGTATGCCCAGAAGTGGGATTGCTGGGTCATATGGCAGTTCTATTTCCAGTTTTTTAAGAAATCTCCACACTGTTCTCCATAGTGGCTGTACTAATTTGCATTCCCACCAACAGTGTAAGAGGGTTCCCTTTTTGCCACACCCTCTCCAGCATTTATTGCTTGTAGACTTTTGGATAGCAGCCATCCTGACTGGCATGTAATGGTACCTCATTGTGGTTTTGATTTGCATTTCTCTAATAATGAGTGATGTTGAGCATCTTTTCATGTGTTTATTAGCCATCTGCATGTCTTCTTTGGAGAAATGCCTGTTTAGTTCTTTGGCCCATTTTTTGATTGGGTCATTTATGTTTCTGGATTGAGCTGCAGAAGCTGCCTGTATATTTTTGAGATTAATCCTTTGTCTGTTGCTTCATTTGCTATTATTTTCTCCCAATCTGAGGGCTGTCTTTTCACCTTACTTATAGTTTCCTTTGTAGTGCAAAAGCTTTTAAGTTTCATTAGGTCCCATTTGTTTAGTTTTGCTTTTATTTCCAATATTCTGGGAGGTGGGTCATAGAGGATCTTGCTGTGATTTATGTCAGAGAGTGTTTTGCCTATGTTCTCCTCTAGGAGTTTTATAGTTTCTGGTCTTACATTTAGATCTTTAATCCATTTTGAGTTTATTTTTGTGTATGGTGTTAGAAAGTGTTCTAGTTTCATTCTTTTACAAGTGGTTGACCAGTTTTCCCAGCACCACTTGTTAAAGAGGTTGTCTTTTTTCCATTGTATATCCTTGCCTCCTTTGTCAAAGATAAGGTGTCCATAAGTTCGTGGATTTATCTCTGGGCTTTCTATTCTGTTCCATTGATCTATATTTCTGTCTTTGTGCCAGTACCATACTGTCTTGATGACTGTGGCTTTGTAGTATAGTCTGAAGTCAGGCAGGTTGATTCCACCAGTTCCATTCTTCTTTCTCAAGATTACTTTGGCTATTCGAGGTTTTTTGTATTTCCATACAAATTGTGAAATTATTTGTTCTAGTTCTGTGAAAAATACCGTTGGTAGCTTGATAGGGATTGCATTGAATCTATAGATTGCTTTGGGTAGAATAGCCATTTTGACAATATTGATTCTTCCAATCCATGAATGCGGTATGTTTCTCCATCTGTTTGTGTCCTCTTTGATTTCTTTCATCAGTGTTTTATAGTTTTCTATGTATAGGTCTTTTGTTTCTTTAGGTAGATATACTCCTAAGTATTTTATTCTTTTTGTTGCAATGGTGAATGGTATTGTTTCCTTAATTTCTCTTTCTGTTTTTTCATTGTTAGTGTATAGGAATGCAAGGGATTTCTGTGTGTTAATTTTATACCCTGCAACTTTACTATATTCATTGATTAGCTCTAGTAATTTTCTGGAAGAGTCTTTAGGGTTTTCTATGTAGAGGATCATGTCATCTGCAAACAGCGAGAGTTTCACTTCTTCTTTTCCTATCTGGATTCCTTTTACTTCTTTTTCTGCTCTGATTGCTGTGGCCAAAACTTCCAACACTATGTTGAATAGTAGTGGTGAGAGTGGGCACCCTTGTCTTCTTCCTGATTTCAGAGGAAATGCTTCCAATTTTTCACCGTTGAGGGTGATACTTGCTGTGGGTTTGTCATATACAGCTTTTATTATGTTGAGGTATGTTCCTTCTATTCCTGCTTTCTGGAGAGTTTTAATCATAAATGAGTGTTGAATTTATTGGCTTTTGAGCTTATTGGCTGTTATCAATATTTTGAGTCATTGAAATATTTTTGAATATCCAATTGTCTGTATATAAGTCATATGATATTTTTTGCCTTTTTTACTCTAAGCATAGAACAAAATATAACATAATGATTTGTCTAAAAGAAGACTATATTATTCCTTTTGTTCTTAAATTTGTTATCTCATCTTCAGGAGCAAAAATAATTACACATAATTAACATGTTTACATTTCTTTAAATTATACGTATGTGTGACTATACAACTTATATTTGTGTAATGTTAATAAGCAAACATATTTAAAAGATCTAAGATGAAAATAAAATAGAAGAGACAGAACAAAGGTGTATATCAAATAACATCCTTGAGCATCTCACTGGACTGCATTGTAGACCCCCAGCAATCTTGCTCCCCACATTAAAAACTGCTATATTAGATAACCAATACAGATCACTTCCCACTATTAATGATTTTCTTCTTTTTCTACCGTGAGCTGTTAATGCCAAATATAGTACAGATTTAGTTAGATGCTATGGGGTATGATATTGAATAAGCAATGTGACTAATCCTCATTGTGTATTCCCAAGCAGAAGCTTACTTAGTACTCTATTTTCATGTCTCTTGAACACTATTGCTTATTAAAACTGACCATTTGTGCAGTGTTTCAGTGAAAGGTATTATGATGCAATGTATTTTCTTTCTCAACTTGCAGAGGTGAGGAACTAAAATTATATGATCATTTGGCTAATGACATTATGAAACTAATTTATCTGTCTGAATATATATATATATATATATATATATATATATATATATATACACACATACACACACACATATTAAAATCACATGCTGTTATGGCAAGAAATAAGATTAAGTTTCTCACATTTTGCAAAATCAGATAATATACATGCCACAACTAAAAGACATTTTGTTGAATGAGTCTATTTTAATATCAGTGTGATGGTGCCAATCTCCTATTTTTTTCATATTAGAGTGAAATGGAGAACAGAGCTTTTCTAGTTCTAAAATATCCTGGGTTTCTTTCAAAGTTTCTGGCCTCCAGACATCTAAAGTGACCTAAACTATCATTACAATTGCCATAATTTACATAAAAGAGAAAAAACAACCCATAGATACTATCATTAATGAGATGGCTCCAACTATCTGCCCACATTGAATAATTTAAGTGTAAAATGACTTAAAAAGAACTGTGGTGTTTTAAAATTTAAAACATCTGCTAAAATTTGTTTTGCACAAAAGACCCTAGTAACCTCTCACAGAATGACCAAATTCCTGTCAGTAACATTAAGGTCAGTGAGATCAAAGAGAGAAATAACAGGCAATCTCCATTAATGCATCTTTGTCATCAACCTTAACTTTTTTTTTTTTTTTTCTTAAAATGAGTTATTTTACTGCGCCAGAATCACATTATGTCTACAGAATACACAAGTTTCATCTTGTAATCAAACCAATACCCAGAAATCATTCCTCTTGCATCAGAATCAGACAGATGTTGATTATCACAAAGCCACTATATATCTAGTGGCTTCTCTGATATCCGAGTGGTAAAAAAAAATTACCTGCCAATGCAGGAGACATGAGTTTGATCCCTAGGTTGGGAAGTTCCCCTAGAGAAGGAAATAGCAACCCACTCCAGTATTCTTGCCTGGGAAATCCCATGGACAGAGGAACCTGGTAGGCTACAGTCCACGGGATCACAAAAGAATTGCACATGAGGCAAGGATATACAATGGAAAAAAGACAACCTCTTTAACAAGTGGTGCTGGGAAAACTGGTCAACCACTTGTAAAAGAATGAAACTAGAACACTTTCTAACACCATACACAAAAATAAACTCAAAATGGATTAAAGATCTAAATGTAAGACCAGAAACTATAAAACTCCTAGAGGAGAACATAGGCAAAACACTCTCCGACATAAATCACAGCAAGATCCTCTATGACCCACCTCCCAGAATATTGGAAATAAAAGCAAAACTAAACAAATGGGACCTAATGAAACTTAAAAGCTTTTGCACTACAAAGGAAACTATAAGTAAGGTGAAAAGACAGCCCTCAGATTGGGAGAAAATAATAGCAAATGAAGCAACAGACAAAGGATTAATCTCAAAAATATACAGGCAGCTTCTGCAGCTCAATCCAGAAACATAAATGACCCAATCAAAAAATGGGCCAAAGAACTAAACAGACATTTCTCCAAAGAAGACATACAGATGGCTAATAAACACATGAAAAGATGCTCAACATCACTCATTATTAGAGAAATGCAAATCAAAACCACAATGAGGTACCATTACATGCCAGTCAGGATGGCTGCTATCCAAAAGTCTACAAGCAATAAATGCTGGAGAGGGTGTGGCAAAAAGGGAACCCTCTTACACTGTTGGTGGGAATGCAAATTAGTACAGCCACTATGGAGAACAGTGTGGAGATTTCTTAAAAAACTGGAAATAGAACTGCCATATGACCCAGCAATCCCACTTCTGGGCATACACACTGAGGAAACCAGATCTGAAAGAGACACGTGCACCCCAATGTTCATCGCAGCACTGTTCATAATAGCCAGGACATGGAAGCAACCTAGATGCCCATCAGCAGATGAATGGATAAGGAAGCTGTGGTACATATACACCATGGAATATTACTCAGCCATTAAAAAGAATTCATTTGAACCAGTCCTAATGAGATGGATGAAACTGGAGCCCATTATACAGAGTGAAGTAAGCCAGAAAGATAAAGAACATTACAGCATACTGACACATGTATATGGAATTTAGAAAGGTGATAACGATAACCCTATATTCAGAACAGAAAAAGAGACACAGAAATACGGAACAGACTTTTGAACTTTGTGAGAGAATGAGAGGGTGGGATATTTCAAAAGAACAGCATGTATGCTATCTATGGTGAAACAGATCACCAGCCCAGGTGGGATGCACGAGACAAGTGCTCCGGCCTGGTGCACTGGGAAGACCCAGAGGAATCGGGTGGAGAGGGAGGTGGGAGGGGGGATCGGGATTGGGAATACATGTAAATCCATGGCTGATTCATATCAATGTATGACAAAACCGACTGGAAAAAAAAAAAAAAAGTACTTCGAAAAAAAAAAAAAAAAGAATTGCACATGACTTAGCGATTAAACAATAAAACTATATCTAGCTGTTACAAAAAGTAGGGCTTTTCTGAAAATGATCATGAATCTTGACCATGGGTTGTGAGGAAAATGATACAAGGGAATTGGATGGAGATTGGAATCACCACATTGTCCTGACAACCTTATGCATATTCTCCATAGATCCTGGGGGGAAGACTTGAGAACTGCTGTCTGAGTCTTAGAGGATTGTTCTGTGATCCCCTCTGAACCTCAGGTCACTCTCCTGTGGAATTGAGAGACTCAATCAATGTCCGAGACGCTCCTTCTTCCAGACAACAATTGAAAGCGCTTAGAAGCCAGGCCAGACAGCCTGACACTCAAATCTTGAACTTGCATGTGTTTCTCTGTGGATCAGATTGCTTATTCTAAGAAGGTCCCTTCACTAGAAAGCAAATTCATCTTGGGGGTCCCAAACCTATCCCTCACATGCCCTCTGCAGGATCATGGAATGGGCAAAGCACACCTTTTCTTCCTTTACTGAATCTTGGCTTCTAAAATTCTCCTTTCTCTGAGTCTATTCCATGAAAGTTAGGAAATTTTCCTGACATCTAATGTATGAGAGGTAGTAACCCTGATGAGATGGACAGTTTGGAACACTAATATTTAAGGAAACATGCTGTTATGGATTGAATTGCATCCTTCCAAAATTCACATGTTAAAGCTCTGTGGAATGAAAATATCTCTTGTCATGTCAATAAACAAAAAAATATCACAGCCATCAGTGATTTCTGGCTTCTAAAAGTGAGTGAGGGCTCCCCAAACTGCAACCCAGCTGATGCTGCCACCTCCCATGGTGATGGCTGAAGACCTGGGGGAATGCAAGAAGCAGCGTGTACCACTCCTCAAAGAGAACAAGGAAACAGGATTTGGCCCCAGATAGTGGAGTTAGTCTCTCAGTTGTGCCTGACTCTTGTGGCCCATGGAGTGTAACCTGCCAGGGTCCTCTTTCCTTGTAATTCTCCAGGCAAGAATACTGGAGTGGGTTGCCATTCCTCTATCCAGGGGATATTCCCAACCCAAGGATCGAACCCAGGTCTCCTACATTGCAGGCAGATTCTTTACCATCTGAGCCACGAGGGAAGCCCCAGATAACTGAGGTGCATATGAAAAGAATGAATTCAGTGAACCCAGAGACCTGAATCTTCCCATATATAGAATGCTAAATTCCTTAACCTGATACTTGATCTTTGATGTTCAGACTGCCTATTCGCTTTGTTGCGCATTTGTATACAGTCTGACTTCTGCTCCTGCCTCGTTGGAGCAGTGTTCTCAGAGCTACTAAGATGTTGTCTTCCAGGCTCAGCATCCTAAACATTCCCACCGAAAAAATGACTCTCTACTTTCAGGTTGTGACTATATGTTTTAGTCCACAGCTCTATAACTAAGTAGATCAGGATATGACATTATCTGTAGATAGGGACTTCAGTGAGGTAATTAAGGTGAAATGAAGCAACGCAGGTGGGCCCCAGTTCAGCCTGACCAGTGTTGATCTCAGAAGAGGAAATCTGGACACACAAGGACATACCAAAGGAGCATGTGCATAGAGGACCATCATGTGACAAGACAAGAGGGAAGTCATCTGCAAATCAAAGAGAGAGACCTCAGAAGAAATTAAACATGGAAGCACCTTGACCTTAAATTTCTGCCTTTAGAATGGTGAGAAAATGAATTTCTGTTGTTTAAGCCACTCAGTCTGTGTTACAGTGTTTTTTTTTTTTTTATTTTATTATTATTATTATTATTTTTTCCAGTGGGTTTTGTCATACATTGATATGAATCAGCCATGGATTTACATGTATTCCCAATCCCGATCCCCCCTCCCACCTCCCTCTCCACCCGATTCCTCTGGGTCTTCCCAGTGCACCCAGGCCGGAGCACTTGTCTCATGCATCCCACCTGGGCTGGTGATCTGTTTCACCATAGATAGTATACATGCTGTTCTTTTGAAATATCCCACCCTCACATTCTCTCACAAAGTTCAAAAGTCTGTTCTGTATTTCTGTGTCTCTTTTTCTGTTTTGCATATAGGGTTATCGTTATCACCTTTCTAAATTCCATATATATGTGATAGTATGCTGTAATGTTCTTTATCTTTCTGGCTTACTTCACTCTGTATAATGGGCTCCAGCTTCATCCATCTCATTAGGACTGGTTCAAATGAATTGTTTTTAATGGCTGAGTAATATTCCATGGTGTATATGTACCACAGCTTCCTTATCCATTCATCTGCTGATGGGCATCTAGGTTGCTTCCATGTTCTGGCTATTATGAACAGTGCTGCGATGAACATTGGGGTGCACGTGTCTCTTTCAGATCTGGTTTCCTCAGTGTGTATGCCCAGAAGTGGGATTGCTGGGTCATATGGCAGTTCTATTTCCAGTTTTTAAAGAAATCTCCACACTGTTTTCCATAGCGGCTGTACTAGTTTGCATTCCCACCAACAGTGTAAGAGGGTTCCCTTTTTGCCACACCCTCTCCAGCATTTATTGCTTGTAGACTTTTGGATAGCAGCCATCCTGACTGGCATGTAATGGTACCTCATTGTGGTTTTGATTTGTATTTCTCTAATAATGAGTGATGTTGAGCATCTTTTCATGTGTTTGTTAGCCATCTGTATGTCTTCTTTGGAGAAATGTCTGTTTAGTTCTTTGGCCCATTTTTTGATTGGGTCATTTATTTTTCTGGAATTGAGCTGCAGGAGTTGCTTGTATATTTTTGAGATTAATCCTTTGTCTGTTGCTTCATTAGCTATTATTCTACCCAAAGCAGTCTATAGATTCAATGCAATCCCCATCAAGCTACCAACGGTATTTTTCACAGAATTAGACCAAAGAATTTCACAATATGTATGGAAATACAAAAAACCTCGAATAGCCAAAGTAATCTTGAGAAAGAAGAATGGAACTGGAGGAATCAACCTGCCTGACTTCAGACTATACTACAAAGCCACAGTCATCAAGACAGTATGGTACTGGCACAAAGACAGAAATATAGATCAATGGAACAGAATAGAAAGCCCAGAGATAAATCCACGAACCTATGGACACCTTATCTTTGACAAAGGAGGCAAGGATATACAATGGAAAAAAGACAACGTCTTTAACAAGTGGTGCTGGGAAAACTGGTCAACCACTTGTAAAAGAATGAAACTAGAACACTTTCTAACACCATACACAAAAATAAACTCAAAATGGATTAAAGATCTAAATGTAAGACCAGAAACTATAAAACTCCTAGAGGAGAACATAGGCAAAACCCTCTCCGACATAAACCACAGCAAGATCCTCTATGACCCACCTCCCAGAATATTGGAAATAAAAGCAAAACTAAACAAATGGGACCTAATGAAACTTAAAAGCTTTTGCACTACAAAGGAAACTATAAGTAAGGTGAAAAGACAGCCCTCAGATTATGTTACAGTGTTATAGTAGCTCAACTCAAACTAAACGTGTGAGTTGCTCAGTCGTGTCCAACTCTTAGTGATGCCATGCACTGTAGCCCACAAGGATCCTCTGTCCATGGGATTCTCCTGGCAAGAATACTGGAGGGGATTGTCATTCCCTTCTCCAGGGGATCTTCCTGACCCAGGGGTTGAACCCAGGTCTCTGGCACTGCAGGCAGATTCTTAACCAACTGAAACATCAGGGAAGCCCATCAAACTAATACTCATGATAACTAGGAAAGAGCATGATGGAGGCTGAAATTATTCATGTATGGAATGAGAGGCATCATTTTTATGGGAGTTATTTATATGATAGTTCCCAACCTCCATTTATCTTTATACTTAGATGACCCAACTCACGTGGTATAGGAGACCCCAGGAGCTAGAAATATTATGCATTACTGTTGTTGATGCTTTTTTTAGTTTAGAAACTTGCTGCTTTAGTTCAATTGCTGACTCTGCTATACCACTTCAGCCCCTGAAAATAATACATGTCATTTTCAATTTCTGGACCATCTGAAATCTGATACTGGTAAGCTTTTGTCACAAAAACCACCTAACAATAAATGATTTTCAAGATATTCAGTGGATCTTCCATGCTTTTTATCATTTACAGACATCTGGTATGTTTGCATATTAAAACATCTCTTCCAAAATTGATGGATTGACCAAAAAGTTTGTTTGGGATTTTCCATAGGATATTACAGAAAAGCCTAAGTGAAATTTCTGGCCAATCTAATAAAACATTTTCTGATTGCCATCTTAGTTCTTTTTTGTTCACATATCTTAGGAGGGACGTTTTGTCTCTGAATGTGACTGTAACCAGGATGGAATAATACACTCTCAGTTACTTCCTGGATGATGATCAGGATGAACAGCTTGGAGAGTGTGTACACCCATCTCAGGCTCCTACGCCCACCATTCTTACGTATTATGCTTCCTTCTTGCCCGCAGAGCACCTTCAGGCCAGCCTGGTTAGTACACACCCCGAGTGGCATCCTGCAGGGAGTCTAGGAAATAAGCCTTGTTGCTCAGTGTCTAAGTCATGTCTGACTCTTTGTGACCCCGTGGGCTTCAGTGTGACAAGCTCCTCTGTCCTTCACTGTCTCCCAGACTCTGCCCAAATTCAAGTCCATTGAGTTGGTGAAGCTATCTAACCGTCTCATCCTCTGCCGCCCACTTCTCCTTCGTCCTTCAATCTTTCCCAGCATCAGGCTCTTTTCCAGTGAGTCAGTTCTTAGCATCAGGAGGCCAAAGTTTTGGGGGTTCAGCTTCAGAATCAGTCCTTTCAAAGAATATTCAGCGTTGATTTCCTTTAGGAGGAAATAAGGCTATACTCATTTAAAGTTAAGTTAGCTAGATTACCATGTTAAATAAGCATAGTCTTAGACCATAAAGATAGTGACCATTTGGCTGAACTCATTACCATGCCATGCTGGTGAAAGTGAGGAACATTGTAGATCTTTATAAGTTCAGTAAAAAGGTCCTTGTGTACTAAGCCAGTTATTCAAACTAAACTGGGGACATCAGACTATAGCTCTTGGGTGAAAATCAGGTATTGATCTGCTTCCTTTTCAGAAACATGGTGACTTGCTTACTAGATATGGTTATAAGTGATCTTCAACTGTTTCAGAAAATACTCCTCAGATCTTAGAAGACTTTTAGATTATCCTCAGTTCATTGGCATGCTTTGAATTTAGATGTTCCATGGAGTTATTTTCCCAATTTTATTTATTTATTTAAAATCTTTTTTATTTTATACTGGAGCACAGTTGATTAACAATGTTGTGTTAATTCCAGGAGTATAGCAAAATGATTCAGTTATATATATTCATGTATCTATTCTTGTTAAAGTTGTATTCCCATTTAGGTTATTACAGAATATTGAACAGAGTGCCTTATGTTGCACATAGGTCCTTGTGGGTTATCTGTTTTAAATATGATACCATTTTCAGTCCTAAACTCTCAAACTATCCCTCTCCTCACACATTCTCCACTGGTTACCATAAATTCATACTCTAAGTCAGGGAAATCCTCCTAAAATTCCTTTTTGCCCAAGATGGAGTCTGGTAATTAGTACTAAGTCCTGGGCCACTGGGTCTATGTCTCATGGAATGGTAAATTTAGAAACTGAAAAACAGCACATGGTTTTCTAAGGTAGACCCTGAAAGTTTATGGGATTTGTTCAGCCAGTAGAGACCAGCATGGCAGGACATGTTTGAAATCTGCAGGAAGGGCTCATCCTGCTGCTTGGATTCATGTAACAGCCTGGGTTAAATGCTGCTTCTAAGTCACTTCAGTCGTGTCCGATTCTGTGAGACCCCATAGATAGCAGCCCACCAGGCTCTGCTGTCCCTGGGCTTCTCCAGGCAAGAAAACTGGAGTGGTTTGCCATTGCCGTCTCCAAAGCAAGGTTGAATGCAGAAGGAGATAATGGAACAGATTTGGTCCTAGCCACTGTCTGTCAAGTTAACCAAAATAGTCAGTGGAGATGTGTTCTTATGAGGACACTTCGAGGAAGTCAGAATTGTGAAAAATGAGGGGCAGGTATTCCTGGGAGACAGTCTTCTATAAATCTCTTATTTGCCTGCATATCTTGATCATGATTACTTTCAATGATGTTTACTTAGCAAAGAGCCTTGACAGCTATAAACATCTCCTTTCAACACAAAGGGCAGATCTGTTCATAGGCCAATACAGTAAAATAGTGTCTCTGGAATGAAAGGGAAATCAAGCTTAGTATCTGTGATCAAAGACTAGGTTTCCTAAACTCACAGTTTCTCTCCTATTAAAAATTTCACTCACATGCAGGCTTCACCTGGCCATCTTTGCCATGCCCCGAAGGAATTGCGGCTTGAGCAACTTTGCTCAAAAAAAATGCTGATATTCTGGCTCCTGGAATTGCTGTGATTAATAAAATTATTTGACTCAGGAGTGTCATGCCTTCTGCTAGCATCCATAAAACAGTGGCAGGCTCACCTGTTAGCTTGCAAGGAGAATAAAATCTAAGACTTCACACTACTTGACACTCTGAGACATGCTGTGAGTATAGATATCCCAGTTTGCATTTTAGACATGGAAGAAAAGAAAGAAATGATTAATGAGCCAAAATAGATGATATCTAGTCTAATGATTAACCCAAGAAGAAAATTAAAAGAAATTTGCTTAAAACTCCCTATTGCAAAAAATATGTCTTTGAGGTTTTTTTTTTTATTTTTTTCCGGTTATTATTCTTTGTTTGACACTTTTATATAAAAGAACCATTTGATTAATTTAGTTCAAGGCATGGAGAAAAGAATACCCCCTGTTCTTTGGGAAATAAGCCTGTAAGAAATTGAGTAAAACCTTTATTGAATAATACAACAGAAAGAGTAGAAATTCTACCCATATGAAGGACTCTGGTCACTAGTGCAAAGAGAAAAAACTCCCAAACAGCTTCCTCTAACACAGATTCTTTTCCAAATATGTGAGAATCTCTGGGGGCTCAGTCAGTAAAAAGTCTGAATAGCCTGCAATGCAGGAGACCCAGATTCGATCCCTGGTTGGGGAAGATACCCTGGGGAGGGAATGGCTACTCATTCCAGTATTCTTGCCTGGAGAATCCCCATGGACAGAAAAGCCTGGAGGGCTACAGTCCACGGGTTGCAAACGGTAGGACACAACTGTGACTGCACCACTACCATCACCTGATATGAAAGTCCACATTGCCATGGCTGATTCATACTGGTGCACCGATAAGACTACAGACATATGAAATACCCTGTATGAGTTGGCTGAAGCTGCTGTCTCATACCCGTAAGTACCATCTGTTTGGACTGGGGATCCTTGCTCCAACTTGGGGTGATGGATCTCCTAACCATCCACAGTTAGGCACCTCTTCCCTTCCCCAGAGTCCAGCATGTCATGGAGCCTGTAGGACCCTAGTCCAGGGAATTAGCCAACATCCACCTGATTAATCATAGCCCTTGTGGTCTCAGTTATCAAACACTTTGAAGAGACAACAGATTCATTATTAAGTACTGAAATCTCAATTAATTTATCTAAAACCAATATCTTTATCTTCCCTCCAAAATGTGGCCCTCCTCCTTTGTATTCTGCTTCAGAGAGATTCACCGTTAAGCCCAGTGAGCTCATTGTGAAAGAAATCTTTCATGTTTCTCTTTCTTTTCTACATCCAAATACTCTCTGTTCTATTGTTCTCTCTGTAATATATTTTTTACCTCCTCATCTCCTTTATAACTACCTTATTTCTCTCTGCTTGTTGCTTCCCAGGTGTCGCTAGTGGTAAAGAACCTATCTGCCAGTGCTGGAAACATAAGAGACATGGATTTGATTCCTGGGTCAGGAATATGCCCTGGAGGAGGGCATGACGACCCACTCCAATATTCTTGCTGGGAGAAGCCCATGGACAGAGGAGCCTGGAGCGCTACAGTGCATAGCATTGCAGAGTCACACACAACTGAATGCCAAACAAACAAAAAAGAAGCCAGTAGAAACTGGCTGATGAGTTCTCTTAAATGCTTAAAAAGTATGTAATTTGGCCTTATTTGGTATTAGCTTTAAACTTCTGTCTATATTGAATTGAATGGGCTTGAAATAAAGCTATAAAGTGGATTTTGAATTACTAGCTATCTCAGGCTTCAACCAAACTATTTCTTTATCTGGATAGGGAGAGGGAAATTCCAATTATATATTTAAGCTTCAAGGCCAACTGTTTGTGTTTTCATAATACTTCTTCACAGGGAATAACTTTAGAAGTTAAAGATGGGTGAAGAATAAGATGCAGACATCTTTGGAAACCTTCAACTGTTCATTCAGAGAATCTTTGGGCAAACAAACACAGTCATAGTAGATTATAAAAACTTTTTCCATCTATGTGTGATGTGAAATATATATATATATCAGTTCGGTTCAGTCACTCCATCATGTCTGACTTTGCAAACCTGTGGACGGAAGCATATTAGGCCTTCCTGCCAATCACCAACACCTGGAGCCTACCCAAACACATGTCCATTGAGTCGGTGATGCCATCCAACCATCTCATCCTCTGTCATCTCCCTCTCCTCCCACCGTCAATCTTTCCAGTATTAGGATCTTTTCAAATGAGTCAGTTCTTCACATCAGGTGGCCAAAGTATTGGAGTTTCAGCTTCAACATCAGTCCTTCCAATGAATATTCAGGACTGATTTCCTCTAGGATGGACTGGTTGAATCTCCTTGCAGTCCAAGGGATTCTCAAGAGTCTGCTCCAACACCACAGTTCAAAAGCATCGGTTGTCTGGCCCTCAGCTTTCTTTATAGTCCAAGTCTCACATACACACATGACTACTGCAAAAACCATTGCTTTAACTAGATGGACCTTTGTTGGCAAAGTAATGTCTCTGCTTTTTAATACGCTGTCTAGGTTGGTCATAACTTTTCTAAGGAGCACACATATTTTAATTTCATGGCTGCAGTCACCATCTACAGTGATTTTGGAGCCCAAAAATATAAAGTCTGTCACTGTTTCCACTGTTTCCCCATCTATTTGCCCTGAAGTGATGGGAACAGATGCCATGATCTTAGTTTTCTGAATGTTGAGTTTTAAGCCAACTTTTTCACTTTCCCCTTTTTCACTTTCATTAAGAGGCTCCTTAGCCTTCAATTCAGGAGACCTGGGTTTGATCCCTGGGTGGGGAAGATCCCCTGGAGAAGGAAAAGACAACCCACTCCAGTATTCTTGCCTGGAAAACCCCATGGATGGAGAAGCCTGGTGGGCTACAGTCCATGGAGTCACAAAGAGTCAGACACGACTGAGTGACTTCACTTCACTAGTTCTTCTTCACTTTCTGCCATAAGGGTGGTGTCATCTGCATATCTGAGGTTATTGATATTTCTTCTGGCAATCTTGATTCCAGCTTGTGCTTCATCCAGCCCAGTATTTCTCATGATGTACTCTGCATATAAGTTAAATAAGCAGGGTGACAATATGCAGCCTTGATGTACTCCTTTCCCGATATAAAAACCAGTCTGTTGTTCCATGTCTAGTTCTAACTGTTGATTCTTGACCTTCATCCTGGAGCATATATATATGTAATATATATGTAATATATGTATTGTTACATATATATGTGTATTATATATATTACATATATATATATGTATTAAGGTGGAAGAAACTGTTTTATTGTGAACTTTTAAGCTATATCAGTACTATAATCCAATGATTACTATAGTATTATTCAAATGTTATGGTACTATGCATTTTTATTTTTTACTTTCCTGGCAGATATATGTTGTGATACTGGGTTAGGAGAAAAAAAAAAATTTACCAATACTATTCAAAAAAAGAGACCCTCTTCTGTGTTTCAGCTCTCTGTCTAGTTATCCAAACGTTACTCCCTTTTCAATTAAGTTTCTTTCTCTGTCTTATAATTAAAAAAAGACTTAGTCTCATCCATTTTTCTAGTGTAAGAAAATGCTTTTGGTATTTAAAATCTTGCTGTTTGGTTTTGTTCAGTCAGAGCACATTCCAGAATGTACATGGACTCCGAGAAATCAGGCAACTAATTTTCTTTCAGTTTTGAAGTACATTCATATCCAGTTGCCCTGGCTGTGTCTCTGGATCTGAAGAAGCAAATAGCTTCCGCAGTGAATTATTTCTCGCCTTAAAAATGAATGTCAATAACTATTTAATCTGCCAAAAATGCTGAGAAGTTTAACTTCTTCCTCTCTGAAAATTGCATCCTTATCTTAAACAATTGGATTAACATTTCCAGGCAAAATGATGTCATAACCTCTGACTTCATGTGGTTTAGAAATTTAGGAACAGGTGAGTTCTCCTTCAGGTTCCCTCTAAATGAATATCCTGATTCCAGAAAATGGCACTTTTTTTTTTTTTAAATGATTGTCACTATTCCAGAAACTACCATTAAGCTATGTTAACATTAACTGATGTTATGTGGCATAGACCCTGGATTTTGAGCACTAAACTTCCTGACCATTGCAGGTAACTCACATAATATATACATATGTTGCTCATTGCGGGAAATACTCTCTTGTTTTTCTGCTCAAAGATCTGGAGCTTGGGGAACAGAAGCCTCCTTAAAGGTAATAATTAGGTCTCAGTATTTCCGCCCAGGTTTGTTTTCCATCGTTGCTACTATTTCTGATGTCCTATTATCACCATTATGGTTGTGTTCTTCTGTATTTAATCTTTTTCTTAATTAAAAACTCTCAGATGTAACTTCGGCCTAATTAAAATTTCACTAATAAACTCCAAGCTTGTGACTGTCAGAATAACGTCCAAGCTTATGGTTTTACAAATGAAATGCACATCCCTTCACATATTATTTGCCAGTTGCTCCTCACAACCTCTGTTATAGTTTGATCTGCAATATTCTCCATTCAATCAGCACCCCAAATACACTCCATTTGACAAGTTGTGGACTGAATGATGATTATCAGGATGCCTAAAGATCACACAACTTTATTTAAGGTAGGACTCACAAATATCTCTCTACATTTGGTAGGCAGGGAACTTAAGTGGGTACAGCTACTAAGATGAAGATACCTGTCCCAAAACTGCAGGCTGTAGGTTGCACAGAAAATGCCATTGCAGGTTATGGCATTGGTTTTGTCAAATTTCTAATAGTTCAAAAGCATTAACATTACCATTTTATATAACATCTCTCAATTTTAAAATGCTGACTTAATATTTGTTAACCCCAAATATAATCCAAAGAATATTTGGTAAGCGAAAAAATTCACAATAAGAATCATTCTGTGATTTATAGGATGACTAGCCAGATAGCATTAAAGATCTCTCTTTTTTTTTTTTTAAATATTGAAAACTAAGCACAGATTTTATCAAAATATCATGCTCCTTTAATGCTTAACTATACACATTCACAAAATGCTATAGTGTTAGATTTAAAAATAATATTTATATATGAAAGAAATGTTTTTCCACTTGATTGCATTAACTGGAGACACTTATTTAAAAAAAATGTTAATGGACTATTCTGGAAAGCTGCCCAAGATGTGTGTTTAGTATAAACTTATGCCATAAATTCATTACTGTCATCCATTTAAAGATTATTTCCATGACTGAGACATAGATCTCCCACCTGAATCTTCCCCAGAATGGATACAGTTTAAAATAATGCAAGGAAATATTGAAAATTCATTGAGATGAAATCCACCTGGAATTATTTTGACTTCAATTATCAGCATATCTCTTCAGAGAAGATAGAAAATCACTCAAAACTTAGGGGAAAAAAAAGGTTCTAAGGTCACAACACACACTGACATATGTAGAACACTCACTCAACAACAATAGAATTTATTTCATTTGTAAGTGCATATTTAAAGTTCATCAAAAACAACCATGTGGTGAACTATAACAAAGCTTCAACAAAATTTAAAATATTTACATAAGTTGAAATTTTAAAATATTTGAAGTAATTCAAATTATTTTTGCTAATTATGGGATTAAAACAGAAATCAGTAATAAAATTATAGTAGGAAAAGTTGTACTACTTGAAAATTAAATAATACATTCCTAAACAGCTCATAGATAAATGAATCAGCATAGATTACAGAAAATTACTGAACTGAATTATAATAAAATATAAAAGATCAAAACTTATGGGATATAGTTTAAGCAATGTTTGAAGAAAAAAATATAAACATATGCATATATGGGAAAGAAGAATGGGTGAAAATTTTTAAAGAAATCAACTTTCTATTTCAAGGAGGAGGAGCGTGGAAAAAAGAAAAGAATACTAAAAATGAAAACAAATGAAGGACATTTGAAAAATACTATAGAATAGAGAAAAAGACAAAGTAAAAAACTAGAATTTTGAAAAGACTGAAATTTGTTAATCTGTTAACCCTTAATAAGATTGATCAAGGCAAAAAAAGAGAAAAGAACAAAATAAAAAAATGGAAAAGATGGCATAAATATAGATCTATAATACAAATAAGTAAAGAACATTATGAATAACTTTGAAGAAGGGAAACATAATATAGTTAGAATGAAAAAATGCCCACAGATTACAATTTACTGAAGTTAAGAGTTGATATATAAAATCTTACTAGTGAAGCATCTGTTAAAGAAATTAAGTTTGTTATTTTAAAAATGTTTCCACAGGAAACTCCAGTACCAGGTGATTTTAATAGTAATTTTTTCTAACTATTTAAAAAAAGAAATAACTCTAATCTTGCACAAAATTTCTGAAAATTAAAAAAAAAAAATGAAGGTGACCTTTACTTTTATGAGGCTGACTGAACGATGAATCCTAAATCTTGTCAAGAAGAGTCAAGAAAGAAAAAAGTAAAATAACATAAAACATATCAAGAGAAGCCATATAGAAGCACTTAACTAAAATTCAACACCCTTTCATGAAAAATCTTTCAGTAAGCTAGGACAAAAAGTGATTTTTTTAAAATGACAAATATCTATGGAAAACATAGAAGGTAAATATATTTGGTGATTTAAAAATAAAAGTTGAAAACTTGCAGAGTGTGAAGAGGAAAAGGATACTCACATTTGCACTTTTTATATTTTAATGAAGAGTCTGAACATTGCAGTAAGGTGAGGGTAAAAGAGAGGCAAAAAAGGGGTAAAACATATTCGTATGATGATAAGAAATGAGCGTAAAGAACTATCAGTAAAATTGTCATTTTCTTAAAGATAACATGGCAACTAATAATTAAAATATTCTATGAACCATCTTATTAAATTAACGGATGTGCTATCATCAAATCCAAGATCAATATGAAAAAAAAGTTCTATAGAAATAGAACAACACAATTGGAAATTTAAGAAATGGTATCACTTACACAGCAATGAAAATATCACATATGACAAAAGTTTGTAAGAATTTAACACTAAAATCTAAAAAATATTATTCAAAAAATTATTGATGACCAAACTAAATAGCATGTTTGTTTATAGAGACTCCATGTTGTAAATAGGTCAAATTTATTTATATGTTGGCAATATCAGTCAATATATTCATAGCTTTTTTTTTCCCTCAGAAGTTAATAGATTACAAAGTCATATGGATATATAAAGAGATGAGATTAAAAAAAAAAAAAAGAACCAAAAAGAAAGGTAGAATAACTTTCTAGTAGAAGAACAATCCTAGCAATATTACATAGTACTAAATATAATACTACAATAAACTACAAAGCTATACTTACACATTGTGTTCAGATAAAAGCATAGAAGAAGAAAACAGTATGAACAAAATGTAGATTCTGTATGGTGTGTGTGTGTCATCAGTCATATCCAACTCTTTGCTGCCCCATAGCCCATCAGGCTCCTCTGTCCCTCTGTCCCTCTGTCTGGAATTTTTCAGGCAAAAATGCTAGAGTGTGTTGCCATTTCCTTCTGTAGAGGATCTTCCCCACCCAGGGATCAGACCTGCATTTCCTGCATTGGCAGATGGATTCTTTACCATTGGGCCACCTGGGAAGCTACATCAAAATATATGATCTTTAACAGTGGTGATAATGTCAGTGAAATGTGGAAATGATTGTGATCTCAATACATGTCAATTCAACATTACTGAGTTGGCCAAAAGAGTTCATTTGGACTGTCCATTCCATTTTACAGAAAAATCCTTAACGAATATTTTGGCCAATTCAGTATTTATGAAAAGCAAATTTCTTCATTTGTATCTCACAACTACATATAAAAATAAAATCCAAATGGGTTACAGATGTAAATGTGAAAGAAAAATATTATAAAGTTTTGAGAAGGAGATATCAAGAAATAATTTTTCAATATTGGAGCAGACAATAATTTTTTAAGACAGGATGCAAAACTTGCAAAAAAGACAAATTAAGCTATATTAAAATTAAGCATCTTGGTGCATCAAAAGGCACCAGTAAGAGAGTGAAAATTTAAACTATAAAGTGGAAAAGGTATTCATAATTCATATATGCATAAAGATCTCCTAGCCAAAATAATTAACTAATTTCTGCAAATCAAAAAAACCAGATAATCAGATTATTTTAACAGGTAAAAGACAACATTTTGTAAAAGAGAAGGTTCAAAAGGCCATTGAATATTAGAAATATGGTTCACATTAGTCATCAGGGAAATACTCATTAAAGCCACAAGTTGATGCTACTTTTCAACTAAATGGCTAAACTGAAAAATACAGACAGAATCAGCTATCAGTGAGGACATGGAGCAACAAGAATTGAGATACAATACTAATAAGGGTGTATATTTGAAACCATTTAAGATAACTTTATTGCAGAATGACTATCATCTCTCTCTTACATATGTTTTACATGTTCCACATGGTTATGTTATGTGTATGGAGCCCAGACACCACAAATTAAGGGCTCAGTTTTTTCAGACACTAGATATAAATGAGTTTCCCAGGTGACTCACCCTATCTGGCCAATCACACTTTTGACGATTTCCATGACCTATTCCTCAGGTTTGACAATTCTCTACAACAACTTACATGACTCAGGAAAGTGCTCTACTTACAATTATTCAGTTCAGTTCAGTCGCTCAGTCATGTCCAACTCTTTGTAACCCCAGGGACTGCAGCACGCCAGGCTTTCCTGCCCATCACCAACTCCCAGAGCTTACTCAAACTTATGTCCACTGAGTCGGTGATGCCATCCACCATTTCATCCTCTGTCATCCCCTTCTCCTCCTGCCTTCAATCATTCCCAGCATCAGGGTCTTTTCAAATGAGTCAGTTCTTTGCACCAGGTGGCAAAAGTATTGGAGTTTCAGCTTCAGCATCAGTCCTTCCAATGAACATTCAGGACAGATCTCCCCTAGGATGGATTGGTTGTATCTCCTTGCAGTCCAAGAGACTCTCAAGAGTCTTCTCCAACATCACAGTTTAAAAGCATCAATTCTTTGGTGCTCAGCTTTCTTTATAGTCCAAGTCTCACATCCATATATGACTACTGGAAAAACCAAAGCTTTGACCAGATGGACTTTGTTGGCAAAATAATATCTCTGCTTTTTAATATGCTGTCTAGGTTGGTCATAACTTTTCTTCCTAGGAGCAAGTATCTTTTAATTTCATGGCTGCAGTCACCATCTGCAGTGATTTTGGAGCCCCCCAAACTAAAATCTTACAATTATTGGTTTATTATAAAAGATACAAGTCAGAAACAGCCAAATGGAAGCGTTCTACAGGACAAAGTTCGGATTTCGAGGGTGCAGAGCTTTCATCTAGGACTACACCTTCTCAGCACATTGATATTTGCCAACCCCAAATCTCTCCAAATCTCATTTATAACTCAGTGTCTAGTCCCCCTACTCTTTCCAGAGGTCAGAGGGTCAGGTGGAAATTTCCAACTCTCCAATCATCTGATTGGTTTTCCTGGTGACCATCCTAAATCCAGAAGTGATTGAGGGGTTCAACCATGAGTTAATCCCTATGGAATAAGCTCAAGTGTTGTAAAGGGCTCTTTATTAATAATATTGGATGCTTCTACCACTCAGGGAATTCTGAGAGTTTTAGAGGATGTGTGTGTGTGGAAAATCCCATGGACAGAGGAGCCTGGCAAGTTACAATTCATGGGGTCTCAAAGAGTCCAGTACAACTGAGTGACTTCACTTCTCTTCTTCTGTAGGAGCTGTGTTAGGGCACAAGGAAAAAATACAAATTTTCTAATACCATGGAGCCCTAGAAAGAACATTATCTAGGTATGAAAGGCTGCAAAACTCTCCTGAGATTTACACTTTTCTCAGTGTCCTCAGATTATCCCTGATTCATATTTCAGTATTAAATCATTTGTTAGAACACATTAGAATAGAGAATCCAATATAAGAGAACATCTTTCTTCTCCACTGTCCACAGTCCTCATTAACAGCCTTCCTCATGAAACATCCTTGAGGCTATGGTTCCCTGTCTCAAACACAGGGCATTGTACTATCTTAATGTATCTATTTATTGAAGTTCCAGATGTTCAAGCTGGTTTTAGAAAGGGCAGAGGAACCAGAGATCAAATTACCAACATCCACTGGATCATTGAAAAAACGAGAGAGTTCCAGAAAAACATCTATTTCTTCTTTATTGACTATGCCAAAGCCTTTGACTATGTGGATCACAGTAAACTGTATTCTGAAAGAGATGGGCATACCAGACCGCCTGACCTGCCTCTTGAGACACCTGTATTCAGGTCAGGAAGCAACAGTTAGAACTGGACATGGAACAACAGGCTGGTTCCAAATAGGAAAAGGAGTACGTCAAGGCTGTATACTGTCACCCTGCTTATTTAACTTATATGCAGAGTACACCATGAGAAACACTGGGCTGGAGGAACCACAGCTGGAATCAAGATTGCTGGGAGAAATATCAATAACCTCAGATATGCAGATGACACCATCTTTATGGCAGAAAGTGAAGAAGAACTAAAGAGCCTCTTGATGAAATTGAAAGAGGAGAGTGAAAATGTTGGCTTAAAGCTCAACATTCAGAAAACTAAGATCATGGCATCTGGTCCCATCACTTCATGGCAAATTGATGGGGAAACAGGGGAAACAGTGGCTGACTTTATTTTTCTGGGCTCCAAAATCACTGTAGATGGTGATTGCAGCCATGAAATTAAAAAACACTTACTCCTTGGAAGCAAAGTTATGACCAACCTAGACAGCATATTAAAAAGCAGAGACATTACTTTGTCAACAAAGGTTTGTCTACTCAAGGCTATGGTTTTTCCAGTGGTCATGTATGGATGTTAGAGTTGGACAATAAAGAAAGCTGAGCACTGAAGAATTTATGCTTTTGAACTGTGGTGTTGGAGAAGACTCTTGAGAGTCCCTTGGACTGCAAGGAGATCCAATCAGTCCATCCTAAAGGAGATCAGTCCTGGGTGTTCATTGGAAGGACTGATGTTGAAGCTGAAACTCCAATACTTTGGTTACGTAATGCGAAGAGCTGACTTATTTGAAAAGACCCTGATGCTTGGAAAGATTGAGGGCAGGAGAAGGGGATGACAGAGGATGAGATGGTTGGATGGCATCACCGACTCAATGGACATGGGTTTGGGTGGACTCTGGGAGTTGGTGATGGACAGGGAGGCCTGGCGTGCTGTTGTTCATGGGGTCGCAAAGAGTCGGACACGACTGAGCGACTGGACTGAGCTGAATTGATTAGTGAAAATTATGCCATTCCAAGACCAAGGTAATAGGAATATAAAAGTTTACAAATTGTCATCAGAATGGCATTTTTTCTGATGACAATTTATAAACTTTTAAAATCTGTGTTACAACTTTCATTCTCCTTACTGTGTTGTGATCCGGTTTTCTACATGCATCTGTGATGGTTGTAGAAGGTGAAGTTAGCAGTGTTTCAATGTCTGCTTGTTTTACTGTGGTCACCTACACAACAGTCTGTTTTGCTCTGTGGCTGTCTGCTTTACCCATTTAATGTGATATCCTTGTGCAGGAGATGCAAGAGATGCAGGTTCAACCCCTGGATCAGGAAGATCCCCTGGAGAAGGAAATGGAAACCCACTCCAGTGCCCTTGCATGGAAAAGTTCATGGACAGGGGAACCCTACAGGCTACCGTCTATGGGGTTGCAAAGAGTTGGACATGTCTGAGCACACACACATACACATACATTTTAAACTCATGCTGCAAACAGATGTGTGTGTATGTGTGTGTGTGTGTGTAGGTTTAGTAGGTAGGGCAGGTATTTGTATTTTATGACTTTTACCTTTTCCACCTGGATTATTCTAACAATGATGGAGAATATTTGTGGGAGGGAAGCCCTCAGGCTCCTTGAAAGTCCTGAGTTGAGGCTAAAATAGCCCAGATTTATTCACCAAGTGAGGTGAGTTCCAATTACATGTCCTCGGTTATTGTCTGGTTTCTCAGTCTCATTCTTTGGTCTGCTTCTGCACTGACTTTTGAAAATAATATTTTTGTGTTATTACAAAGCTAAAATTCTTTTCAACTTCTTATGCCAGATGGTCTCACACTCCACATATGTCTCACTGGCAATTTCCCTCCTGTCAAACTCTTCATCGAATGCCAGTAACCACTCAAGTTCTAGTAATATTGCAGTCTCTATTTTCACCCCAGGCACCTCCTCAATGGTACCTCCCCAAAGCCTGCATTAACTGTCAGTGTTTTTCAAACTTTCAGAAACTTGATGTTGGAATGCTCCTTTCTTATATTCAGGGCATTCAAAGTTTCATCTTTCAACAGTTACTTTTCTTCCTCTGTAGAATCCCTTAGTTTTCTCTACCCGATACAACCCAGATTGGGCTACAGGCAGAAAAGAGTTAACCCAGCAGGCCTGTGATTGCTATTCTTCAAAAAGCCCATTTGCAAGATTGGCCTTTGGCTGGCATCTGAGATTTAGAAAGGGTTCTGTCATTCCCCAGGCTAGTAAGAATGGCTTAATATGCCTAGACTGTTCATACAAACAATAAGGTTTATACTGAACACTTGTTTTTCTTCTGGGACTCTGGAATTTTGAAATATGCTAGCAGAGGGTGCTTACAGATCAACTTCCAATTGAAATCCTGGGCACTACGACCCTAATGAATTTCTCTGGTAGGCAGCCTTTTACACACGCAGTCACAGCACATTGATGGAGGAATTAAGCACATATTGTGTGACTCAACTGGAAAAGGACTTTTTGAAGCTTGTACCTAGTTTCCTCTGAAAAGACATTGCATTGGTTAGCTTGCCTTGCCATGACAAAGCACCACCGACTGAGTAACTTAAATAATGGAAAATTACTACAGTTCTGGAGGTTGGAAATTGCAGAGGAGGGTGGCAGCAATGTTGGGTCTCAGTGAGAACTCCCCTTCCAGCTTGTGGTTGGACACCATCTCATTATAGCCTCACATGGGGGAGAAATACAAAATATAGAGATTGAGATATGTAGATTTAGACATAAAGAGCTGTCTGGTATTTCTTCTTATAAGGTCACTAATTCCATCAGACGAGGATTCCATTCTCATGAACTCATCTAATTTTAATCCCCTCCCAAACCCCTGCTTCCAGACACCATAGTATTGGGATTTAGGGCGTCAACATATGAATTTGGGGAGAATGCAAATATTCAGTCCATAGCAGTTCCCATACACTATTTTCCTTTGCTAATTTTGCTTTATCCTTTCACTGTAATAAATTATAACTTTGAGTATGACTAAATGGTGAGTCCTTCTAGTAAATAAAAACCAAAGACTATATATCAGTCATGCCAAAACACTATATAAATATATACTTGCCCCTTGAACAACATGGGTTTAACCACACAGGTCAAGTTACACATTGTTTTTTTTTTTTTCCCAGTAAATACATAGTTGACCTTCCATATCCATGAGTTTCACATCCACAGATTCAACCAACTATAAATCGTACTACTTTTAGGATCTGTGGTTGGTTGAATCTATGGATGCTGAATCTGCATATGAAGGGCTGATGATGGGACCTGAATATCTGTTGACTTTGGTATTGGTGCTGGAAACCAATCCTTCCCAGATATGACTGATGACTATGTGTGTATATACATATATATCATATATAAAATATATTATCTATATATATATACATTATAATATACATACATACATATATACATATATGTATATATGCACATATATGTACACACATATACATATATATACATGTATACATAAATATGTACCCATATATACATATATATACACACATACATATATACATATATATATTATGTGTGTATATATGCATAATAAAATATATTATGTAATATATATAAATAATATAACATACTATATATATATACACAATATATATACACGCACTATATATTGTATATAGAAAACTAGGAGACTAGGTACTACAGTTCATGGGATCACAGAGAGTCAGACAAAACTGAGCATGCAAGCATGCATGCACACACACACACACATATATATATATTATATATATATACAATGTGCCTATGATATATATATATCATATATATACATATAATATACTTATCATACTTATATGCCTATCAAGTACATTATAGATATATTTGTTATATAAAATATCACATATGTGTGAAAGATATGAGGTAAATGAGTTAAGTTCTATCAGTAGACTCTTTGCTCACTTCAGTCATGATCCCTACCTTAGAGATTCAGTCAGAATTTTATACACAAGTCAGTGAAAAGATTGGTTAGTCTCTTTTGACTTACAGTGCCTGTCTTCCTCTTTTGGCTTTCAAGTCTAGTGTCTCTGATGGAAGAGAATGTGCCTAACCTTTCCATTTCTCCTGAGTTGTGAGGTATAGAGCTTTCTGGGTTGATTTATTTGCAAACCTCCTAATAGATTTTCTGAGACAAATTCCTTTCTAAATGGATTTAGTCCTTCTCTAAAGCAAAACAAAATACCAAACTTTTTAATAACAGTGCAAAATATTGACTGAATCCCCAAAATGAGGGATATTCTGTGAAGTTCTAAAGGGAGGTTCTAAAAACATCATGTTATCAGGACTTGCTCAGCAATAATTGACCACAGGTTCTCTGCTTCTTATCCAGCAACCACTTTTATCCAATATACAAGTGAAAAAAAGAGATTTGTGAGAGGGGGACTTTTTCTTTAAAGTCAGTACTAGTCATTGTTATGCATTTACCCTTTCTGTAACTTCAAGACACTTGTTTATAGTGGGACTGAATTACGAGAATTTTGATGTATTTGTGGATGTCAGATACTCATTGAAAAATATAGGTCTAGAGTTTCTATGGAACAAGATCAGAGCATAATGAGAGTTTGGAAGCATGGGACAATTTGAACTCTTGGAACTGTGCCTGACTCCCAGGTAAATCTAAAGGTGAGAGGCAGCTTGGAGCTATTTCTTGATGATAGTAAAACCTTGTTTCTAGGCTCCAGGGAAAGCCCCCTTTGTTTCCAAAGTTTGATTTGGCGAAAATAAGCCCTTTTCTGAGTGAAATGGCCAACTCATACCAGGAAACTAAACTAGACATATTTTGACCTTTTCCAAGAAGACTAGCTATCAAAGTGAGGGAAACTCAACAGAAAAAAAAAAAATAAATGTTTGTATATAGTATATATAAATGTTTGTATATAGTTAACTTCTGTTATGAGAAATCCCAAGATGAGCTGGTATATGTATTACACTAAAGTCTAGGATGATCTTTGGGCAGGAAGGAAAGCATCAGAAGGCCACACAAGAGAGAAACAGACTTCTGACTCAGAGGGATACCAATGTAGTTATCGATGGCTTCCATCAAACAAGATCTTTGGTTCAATACCAGTACCTTTCCCCATCCAAATTTGTCTGCTGCTGCTGCTAAGTCGCTTCAGTTGTGTCCGACTCTGTGCGACCCCATAGACGGCAGCCCACCAGGCCCCCCCTTCCCTGAGATCCTCCAGGCAAGAACACTGGAGTGGGTTGCCATTTCCTTCTCCAATGCATGAAAGTGAAAAGTGAAAGTGAAGTCGCTCAGTCGTGTCTGACTCTTAGTGACCCCATGGACTACAGCCCACCAGGCTCCTCCATCCATGGTATTTTCCAGGCAAGAGTACTGGAGTGGGGTGCTATTGCCTTCCCCACCAAATTTGTCTAGTATATTTGAGATTGCTAGATGTTAAGTGCTTTGAAATTTAGCCTAATACCTTTTGCTTTTCCCATGGAATCTATCTTCCTTATACTCACATATATTTTTGTACCAGATAATATAGTCATTCCTGATTCTAGACAAGCCAAAATGGCACAGTAAATATGGATAAATTCTGTTCTTGAAATTCATTAGTTGTGAGAAAAGATCCTTTTGTTTTTATACAATGCTTAAATCTCCTTTAACTGATGTGGCTGTTTGTATTATTTCTATGGGGCTTCCCTGGTGGCACAGCAGTAAAGAATCTGCCTGCTGATGCAGGAGACACAAGAGATGTAGGTTTTATCCCGGGGTCATGAAGATCCCCTGGAGTAAGAAATGGCAACCTGTCCCAGTATCCTTGTCTAGAAAGTTCCATGGACAGAGGAGCTAGGGGGCCTATAGTCCATGCGGTCGCAAAGAGCTGGAAATGGCTGGACAGGACTGAACACACACACACACGCACATTATTTCTACAACAAACACATCATTTCTACAATGCCCTAAATGAAAATAATTTTTTTAAAGGAATCAGGGATTCCTTTAATCATGGATTAAAATCCCTCAGAATTAATTAATGTCATTAAATTCTTAGTCCAATATCTTTACAGTATGTATAACACACCAGGGGAAAAAAGACAGCAATATTTAGAATATATTTTTTAGAAGTAAAGTTCTCAGACTGAAACACATTAGTTCAGGAAGGAGTAAGTGTAGTATTAAGCTGCTCTATATGCTTTTTCTCCCTGTTTTCATCTCATGTAATTTCCTGAAACAATTGTTTTTTTCTGTAAATTACTTAAGCATAAGGCACTTAGTGGTTTTACCTGAGGCTTTATTTGAAAGCAAGTAAGGCCATTTACTTTTCTACCCTCACTCTCACCCGTTCTATATCACGTGGCATTGTCTGAAGGAGCAGCTAGTCTCTCATTTAGGCCAATAAGAGAATCACCTGAGGAGATTAAACAAGGACAGTTTCTCTCCAGAACAAGTGAGGTCACTCAGCTGTTACAGAGTGTTGAGAAATCCCAGTTTATCAAAGGGAAAGCAAATTTCCCTTGGGTCAGGGTGTACAGCCCCACCATCATGGCGAATTACCAGTGATGGTCCGAAGTCAAGGAGTTTAGCCTCTCACATAACACAGTCAGCAAAGGTGAGGCAAGTTTAATATCCACCAGTAACTGGAAAAATATGAATGCTAGAACTTCCATTGATTGAGGCTCTTCTCAAAGAAAATTGTATAGAAATGAATCCACAGAGAGGTCAACTTTCTCATTTTTATGTTATTTTTCTGACTTAGAAAGCATAATGACAGTGCAATCTTACATCAGTAGCTTCCTCTCTCACACCAGTGATCAAGCAGTTGTGTGTTCACTCATGAATCCTCAGGGAGAGTACATAAGTGTGATCACTCATATACTTAGCTGTATGCTCTGAGGCAAAACCATTTGCCACATTTGGCTGTTGGTGATTGGGAGGCAGACTGGTATAAACAGAATAGACAGCAGCTCCACAGCCAGAGCAGAGGGTCAGGGTGTATGATGGGAAGTAAATGACTTTCCTTTCCACTGCCAAGGTGCTCCTTGGACCTGGGCAAGGTAGTGACCCTGGAGAAAGAGTGGGATCTACATTTTGACTCATTGCTCATCTGTAGCTGACCTTGGGCAAGTTCTTGAAATGACACTTGTCTTAATTTGTCTTACCTTAAAACAGGGCATTGTTTTGAATATATGTTGAAAAATAATCTCAAAGAAAATTCTGAAGGGGGAGGTTCAAAAGGGAAGAGACAAGTGTACCTATGGCTGATTCATGTTGATGTATGGCAGAAACTAACACAGTCTTGTAAAGCGATTATTCTTCAATTAAAAATAAAGTAATGCAAAAATCCTTAACAAAATTCTAGCAAACAGAATCCAACAACATATTAAAAAGATTATCCATCATGACCAAGTAGGCTTTATCCCAGGAATGCAAGGATTCTTTAATATCTACAAATCAATCAATGTAATACACCACATTAACAAACTGAAAGATAAAAACCATATGATTATCTCAATAGATGCAGAAAAAGCCTTTGACAAAATTCAACATCCATTTATGATTAAAACTCTCCAGAAAGCAGGAATAGAAGGAACATACCTCAACATAATGAAAGCTATATATGACAAACCCAGAGCAAACATTATCCTCAATGGTGAAAAATGGAAAGCATTTCCCCTAAAGTCAGGAACAAGACAAGGGTGCCCACTCTCACCACTACTATTCAACATAGTGTTGGAAGTTCTGGCCACAGCAATCAGAGCAGAAAAAGAAATAAAAGGAATCCAGATAGGAAAAGAAGAAGTGAAACTCTCACTGTTTGCAGATGACATGATCCTCTATATAGAAAACCCTAAAGACTCTACCAGAAAATTACTAGAGCTAATCAATGAATATAGTATAGTTGCAGGTTATAAAATTAACACATAGAAATCCCTTGCATTCCTATACACTAACAATGAGAAAACAGAAAGAGAAATTAAGGAAACAATACCATTCACCATTGCAACAAAAAGAATAAAATACTTAGGAGTACATCTACCTAAAGAAACAAAAATAAAGTAAGAAAAACAAAACAAAACAAAACTGGGTGATTAAACTTAGCTTTCATTGTACTTGTGACAAATACAAATATCATTCCTGTTACATAGAAAACAATGAGTTGCAGTCATACATATGCTAGTTTACAAAGACCTAATTACTATGGCGGATATCAAAAGGGTAGTCTTACCAAGTGAAAAAGCCAAAGTAGTAATAGAATTATGATATCAAAAAGTGATCAAGTAGTGAATGCACTTGTGTGAACACCTAAATAAAAAAATTGAGAACCCTAGAAGATGACTAATTCCTCTCCATTGAGATTTTTTTTTTAAAGTATAAGTAATCTGGAATGTCTTACTCCTTAAATATTCTATATACTTCTCCCAGAAACTCTGAGTTGGACAATATTTTTCCTGTAAATAGTTAATAGTACCTAGTGACAAAGCTTTTTTAAAACTATTTAGATGCCACCTTTGAATCTCTAAGGCATTTTAAATATTCTTAAATAAAAAATAGTTGTCTTAAAGAAAAAAAAAGTAGAAACTGTAGGCCATCAAAAAACGTCGCCTGAAAAGTTATCTGTAATCCCTCTACTCAGATAACCAGTTATATTTTCCATTTTTTTTTGCACTTAGACATTACAAAATGAAAATAAGTGTCAATTACATATTAAAATTATAATAGCAATGGAAATTTTATGGTGAACTTAAGAATACAAAAATACAATATCATTAATATATTTATATAAAGATAAAGTTTTATCTTTGAATTCAATTCTAGTTCTCTGTTCTTGCTACTTTGAGTTACATTCTTTGTTTCAGAAATGAGGATGTAATATAGAAACATAATGTCTATTATAAAAAAAACAAAGCAGTAAAATGTATAAATTTACATAATCAAGTTATAGTAGTAATGGTACTAACAATACTACTTTGAAATATGTATTTAAAAAAAACAAAGCATCTTTTGGGTAGAAATGGTGGCCATTTCTACCAAAGATTTTATAAAGGGAATTAGTAAAAAAAACATTTATCAATAAGTGCTTAAATAGCCCAATGGAAAATAACAGAAAGCTATAAGTTTTGAAGTAGAAAATTTTCAAAAACAGCTGGAAGTTCTGCTCAAGTTAAAGTGATTATTTCAAGTTAATTAAGCATGTGTTAAGGAGCTATGGGGGAAAAAGGAATTTGTAGCTTAAAGAGAATTAGGAGTTACACTAGTTTTTATGCTTGTACTGAGTGTGTGTTGATTAAGTCATGTCTGACTCTTTGTAAACCAATGGACTGTGGCCCGTTAGGCTCCTCTGTTCATGGAATTCTCCAGGCAAGTATATTGGAGTGGGTATCCATTCTGTTCTCCAAGGGATCTTCCTGACCCAGGGATGGAACCTGAGTCTCCCACATGGCAGGCAGATTCTTTACCTTCTGAGTTACCAGGGAGTTAAAGTCCCTCAGTTGTGTCCAACTGTGTCCAACTGCGATCCCATGGACTGTGCAATCCCTGGAATTCTCCAGGCCAGAATACTGGAGTGGGTAGCCTGTCCCTGCTCCAGTGGATCTTCCCAACCCAGGTCTCCCACATTGAAGGCAGATTCTTTACCAGCTGAGCCACAAGGGAAGCCCAAGAATACTGGAGTGGGTAGCCTGTCCCTTCTCCAGAGAATCTTCCCAACCCAGGAATCAAACCAGGGCCTCCTTCATTGCAGACAGATTTTTTACCAACTGAACTATCAGGGAAGCCCCTCATAGCTACCAGGGAAGCCCCATGCTTATACTAGTAACAGTATACTGGTTAGAAGGTGAGAGTCATAATTTTTTGTGCAAATTGCTCCTAAGTCACTCTGCACCTGTATGCTTATCTGATTAGTTAGGTAGGGCTCAAAAGTGAGAGGTTGCAAACACTATGATGTGCAAAGTAGGCTTCTTCTGGGCCTCTAACCTTTTCTTTATGGAGATTCTGGCTGAATTCAATAAAGTATTATTTGCAAAGCTAGATCAGCAAGCAAAGAGAAAGTTGAGGTTTCCCTAGTTCCCCCAATAAAGAAAATTACTATGGCCTGAGTGCTTGGGCATACAGGGTGGTTTATATTCTAGTGGAGGGACATTGACTCCCCTTATTCTTCATTATTTGGAGCAAGTGTGAGAAAGTAGCTTGTGAACAGGGAAAACAAAGGGAGCTTGGTCTCAGGCAGTCTAGAATTTTATGCCAGCTATTGACAGAGTGGTCTAGGAGTACCAGCTACACAGCACTTGGAGAGCTTGGTACTCATGGGATATCACACCCTCTCCTGTCAAGGAACAGCAAAAACTTGTCCCATAGGAAGCTGAAATTGGACACAGCCCCATCTGATGTGAGAAGGTGGGACTGGGATAATAAACTCTCAACTCTCTCAACTGGTTCACTAACCAGGACATTCAGAGTGAACTTCCAAGGACATTTCTGGGCAAATCTATTCATATCATCACAAAATGAATACAAGCAGGCATTTAAATCAAGCCAATTCCTCAGTGGAAAAAAAAATTCATATTAGGAGAGCCTTCTTCCTTTGAAGTTTATTCAGAACAATTAGACTAAGACAGTCCTTTGAAGACATGATTCTTTCTGTGGGAAGTTATAGACCAAGATGAAATTTTAAGCTTTGTTCCATCTATGTTTTGAAAACACAGAAGCAGTAAATATCCAATAAATAAACAGAACTCTTGGAGGGGTATTTTGAATATTCAGAATATTTGAATAGAAGTAACTGTGAAACAAGGTCAGAAATAGTCAAAAGGCTACTGAAGTAGACAAAGTAGCCAGGGCTTAGCTTTTGAACTGTGGTGTTGGAGAAGACTCTTGACAGTCCTTTGGACTGCAAGGAGATCCAACCAGTTCATCTTAGAGGAAATCAGTCCTGAATATTCATCAGAAGGACTGATGCTGAAACTCCAATATTTTGGCCATATGATATGAAGAAGTGTCACATTGGAAAAGACCCTGATGTTGGGCAAGATTGAAGGCAGGAGGAGAAGGGGACGACAGAGGATGAAACAGTTGGATGGCATCACGGACTTGATGGACATGAGTTTGAGGAAGCTCCGGGAGTAGGTGATGGACAGGAAGGCCTGGTGAGCTGCAGTCCATGGGGTCGCAAAGCATTGGACACGACTGAGTGACTGAACTGAACTGAAATGAGTTTTGGTCAAGTCTGGCAGGGCATGGCTGCACACTACAGGTTACTTCAAATGAACCACAATGAGAGAGGGTACATATAACACTTAGGGGAGTGAAATATGTGAAACAGCTTCAGCCTTCACTGGTTTGAGGTATCAAATTAACAGTGATACTTGCAGCTTTCTTACATCACAGTTGGCTACCAGAAGGAGGTAAATGACCTCACCCTTGACTTGTTCTTCTTAAAGGTGATGATGGAAATGATGTAAAGGAAGACAAAGGAGTTGAATTCTTGAAATTTTCAGTTATGATTTGAGTCCTCGTTTTTTTTATTTGTAAAGCCATGATAATTTTCATCTTAACTTAAAGATTCAAGTGAAAAGTAGGGTAGAACAACATATGTGAATGTACACTGGAAAGCATACATTTCTCTTGTTTTAATTATTGCTAGATAGAATTTTGTCTATTGTCAGATCTTAAAAATAATTATATACAGTCTTATAGAAAAACTTTTCTGTTTTTTTCTGATAAAACTTTTAGAAGTATTAGTTGATTTGAATAAGACTAACATATTGAGAATCATCATTTTTCAGTAGTTCCCTTACACGATCTTGTATATGATCATGATATCCTTGAATGACATACTGTTTTATGTCTTTAGAAATCTTTTTTATTGTTGTTCTCATTTCTACTAGGCAGTCATTCACACTGCATCATCATTTTCATCCTCACAAATCTACCAAAAATCAGATAGCTCTTTCTGTCCTATGAGAAAATATTATTTAGTAAAAATAAAAGTGAAAATTGATTTCCAATTTTACTCTGGTTTAACTGGATCAGCAGGAATTATTCATTGAAAGGCAGATGTTTTCAATATGCTTTTTCAGTATGACTTTTCAGGAGGGGTTGTTCCATCAAGGATAAAAATTTCATACTTTATTCAAGATAATTAAACATCAAAACCATTCACTTATCCATACATTCCGTATGTATTGTGCACCTGCCATGTATAATTCTTTGTTCTCACTTACAGAATGAAATAATCTCGGAAACCCTAGCTTGAAGATTTCGTCCAACAACTTGGGACCTCTGAAGACTTACCTAAACTCTCAACTAAAATGTGTGTATATAACCCTTTTTGAGATGATTTTATTCGGAGGACTTATTTGTTACATTATCCATCAATATCCTAATGCATTTGTGTGCCAAACAAGAAAGAATTTGTGCACTGAAGGATGGATGAGAAACTTCACCAGCTGGAATAGTTCACTGCAATGTAACTAAAGGTAACAGGATAGCAGGTTTTTTTTTTTTTTAATTGGAGGATAATTGCTTTAAATATTGTGTTGGTTTCTGCTCTACAATCATGTAAATCAGTCACAACTATATATATATATATACCTCCTCCCTCCTGAGCCTGCCTTCCCACCACCTCCTGCATCCTGCCCCTCAAGGTCATCACAGACAGCCAGGCTAGGCTCCCTGTATCAGGATAGCGGTCTTAAAGAAGTATATCAGAAATAAACCTGAGAAAGTAGATTATGGCAATTTTATTTAAAATTTCCATTTCTCTCTATAATATTTAATATGCAAATGCATATGTAAAATAGACTTAATTAAAAGCCATTATGACCAACCTAGATAGCATATTAAAAAGCAGAGACATTACTTTGCCAACAAAGGTCCGTCTGGTCAAGGCTATGGTTTTTCCAGTGGTCATGTATGGATGTGAGAGTTGGACTGTGAAGAAAGCTGAGCGCCAAAAAATTGATGCTTTTGAACTGCGGTGTTGGAGCAGACTCTTGAGAGCCCCTTGGACTGCAAGGAGATCCAACCAGTCCATCCTGAAGGAGATCAGTCCTGGGTATTCATTGGAAGGACTGATGCTGAAGCTGAAACTCCAATACTTTGGCCACCTGAATCGAAATGTTGACTCATTGGAAAAGACCCTGATGCTGGGAGGGTTGGGGGCAGGAAGAGAAGGGGATGACAGAGGATGAGATGGCTGGATGGCATCACTGACTCCATGGGCATGAGTTTGAACTGGCTCCAGTTCAACTCCGGGACTTGGTGATGGACAGAAAGGCCTGGCGTGTTGCGATTCATGGGGTCGCAAATAGTCGGGCACGACTGAGCGTGTCAGACTGAACTGAACTGAACTGATGTGGGTTCTTGTGTTTAATGGCCTTAATTTGAATCCGAGCTTGACCATTTACTAGTTGTGTATCTTTGGGCATGATATGTGCTTGCACTGAGTTTAACATCTCTGTTATTACTATGCATCTTATAATTGACATTGTCTTAAAACTGATGTCAGCTGGAGAATAGTCATGGTATAGCTATCACTGCCTGTAATAAATATCCAGCTTGAAAATTTGTAGAATGGATGACAGAGGCATGAAAGATAATCTAATGACACCCCTGGGATATTCTTTTTGTCCTCATGGTTGACTTGGTCTAGGGGCAGGTTTCAGGGAGTTGGCAAATGAAACATGTAGAATAATCATCTCAGGGTGGTGTTTTTCTAAAGTTAGCTTAACAACATACCAAGAGTGCCTTATGAATAGTTCACAAATGTTTTAAAGAAATGTTGCAAACTCTTAATGATGTAAAGGATATTATTATTGATATTATCAATGAATCTCCATGGAAAAAATGATTAATGATTATATTCTCAATGCATTTTAGGAATACCTGAACTAGTTACTTATATTTTTACTTAGCTATGAACAGTGGTGGGGCTTTCCAGGTGGCGCTAGTGTTAAAGAACCCCCATGCCAAAGCAGGAGACATAAGAGATGCTGGTTCGATCCCCGGGTGGGGAAGATCCTCTGGAGGAAGACATGGCAACCCACTCCAGTATTCTTGCTTTGAGAATCCCATGGACAGAGGATCCTGGCAGGCTACAGTCCATAGGGTCGCAAAGAGTCAGACACGACTGAAGCGACTTAGTACGCATGTACAGTGATAATGGTTGATTAATAAAATCTGTGTCTAATCCATCTAAACGGCTCTAAATGATAAGAAGGAATTGTTAGATTAATCAGCATTTTCTCTTTTTTCTTTAATCTTAGTATCTTATTATTTCATGAAAAATAGTAATAATCCATTTCTAAGAAAAATGATTAAATTAATGCATGAAAAACAGAGTTTCTTAAAATATGTTATTGTTTAGTGTCAACAGAAAACTATGGACATAGACCAGAAATAATCTGATGATATACATTATTTTAAAATATCCCTTGCTTTGTGCATCCTTGCTAAGTTGTTCAGTTGTGTCCAAGTCTTGGTGACACTATGGACCGTAGCCCGCCAGGCTCCTCTGTCTGTGGGATTCTCCAGGCAAGAATACTAGAGTGGGTTGCCCTGCCCTCATCCAGTGCTCATTACTTTTGTTCCCCCACATTCCCTCCAAGCATATTGCAGCTTACAGGATCCTACTTCCCCGACAAAGGACTGAAACAGCACCGCTGCAGTGGAATTGCAGAGTCTAAACCACAGACCTCCAGGGAAGGCCCAACTTTAGGGTTTACCAAAAAAAAAAAAAAAGAAGAAGAAGAAGAAGAAACTATTAATAACCCAAGTTAAAAGTGCTCTACTCTGAGTAAGCATTTGGAAAAGTTAAAGGTATGGCTATGTAAATCAATGTAAAGGCAGAAAAGGATGCAGTCTTGATTATGTGCAGGAAAAGAAAGATCAACATGGAGCAGAAAGAAAGAAAAGAAAGAACCATGGAGCAGAGTAGGTTTATTTATTCTACCTGCTGAAAGAGTTCTGATTTTTTTTTTTTTTTTAACAGATCTCCTGGTCTAGCCAGGAGTGGTAATAACCACCAGCTGCAATGCTCTTCCCCTGAGATCCTATTAGTTCTTTTGTGCTTGACCTTCCCTGATCTGGCAGTTTTATGGGCCAGCTCTTCTGGAAAACTTGGTGCATTTGTGAAGCAGATGATATCCTCAAGTCCCACAACTATTTTGTTCAAAGACAGTGCTTTGTCGCCACAGTCCCACCCATTAGCCATTATCCATCATGGGTTTGTGAAAACAAGCCACACACAGTTCCAGTTCAGTTTATAAGTGCCAACTGGTCTCTATAGAAACTGAAATGAAGAAGGAGAGGCGGGGAGGCTTGTCACATCTCTCTAGGAGTACTATTTAAATTTTATTTTTGAATGACCGAGATAGCTGTCACCAACACCACTATTTTCAGTTTGCTACATTTTTCTTCCCTTTAGATGAGAGTGCCTATTATTTTAAGACCAATCAATTTTCTCCTATTTACAGGCTTATATAATAAATCAAATAAGCTTTCAGATTGAGGAAATATGGATACTACTAAATATTCATTGGGAGTGAATGCAGCAGTATGTCTCTGTTAATGTGGTCTTCTGGGTTTAGTTTTTGTGACTTATTTAGCTAAATTCAATTGAACCTAATTGATTTAGCAAAGCCAGGCATAAAATATAGAGAAATGGAATGCCTATGAGGGAACAAGGCAGTTATGAATTCATATATAGAGACAGATATAAGAATTATAAATAAGGCCCAGGATGTAGAACATAAAACTTAAGGAGATAAAAACGGAAGGGTTTATGATAGTTTTGCTCAATCAATCTATCCTCATTTTTCTAAAGATATTTAACTTGTACATCCCAGCAGCAGATTAATTTTGACAACCCTCCCATATGCTGTCCATAATTGCATTGTTTTGCTTCTAAAAGCAGAGATAATATTTCATGATGCTTATCTGAAGGCATGGGCTTCTTTATTCAGTATCATTCAAACATTGATTCTATTTCCAGGACCAGAATTCTTTAATTTATTCACTCATTCAAAAATATATTTTGCTTTCGTACTTTTTGCTAGATACAGATTGAATCTGACCAAATGTAGGGAAAGAGAATAAAAGGGAACAAGCCTAATCTGAGAAATCCTGGCTTGAACAACTGACCCTACTATATGATATAAAGCAAATTTGAGGCAGATTACTCTCAATTACAGTGATTATGATTTCTGTTTTGAATATGATAAATTTGAATTCCTGTTGAACATATTAGTGAAAATAACAATTATGTAATTGGATACATGGGTGACAGTCTCAAAGAAACCATTTGACCTGGAGATAAATTTTGAAAGCATATAGCTTTGGAAAAACACAGTTTACCTGCACTGCTTGTGAGCATAAAACAAAGGCATTGTTTTCTGCAGGTAATATTTAGCTATTCATTGTCACTTATTTTTTAGTCAGTTTTATTGAGGAATTATCCTGGAGAAGGAAATGGCAATCTACTCTATTGTTCTTACCTGGAGAACCCCATGGAGAGAAGACCATGGTGTGCTACAGTCCATAGGTTTGCAGAGTTAGAGATGACTTAGCAACTAAACAATTAACGAATTATATACCTAAAGGAGATATATAAATCTGTTAATTTGAAAAATGTTTATGGTTGTATAAATACCATGGTAATCAATGTATAGAAGATTTTCCATCTCCTCAAGAAGATTCTTTGTGTTTCTTTGTAGTCAGTTCTCTCCCCCAACACCATTCTCTGATAACCTATAAACATTTTCCTGTCTCTTGAATTTTAACTTTTGCAGATGTTACATAAATAGAATCATATACTATATAACATATGGAATGCCTTCTTTCACTCAGTATAATGCATTTATCTATTAAGGTTGTGTGTATCATTCACTCCTTTTAGTTCTGAGTATGTTTGTGTAGATGAACAATATTTTATTTGCTCACTCAAAATTTGGTGGACATCGGTGCTATTTTCCATGTTGGGAGATAGTGAATACAACTGCTGTGAATATTCAAATAAGATCTTTGTGTGGATATGTTTGTGGTTCTCTTGGATGAACACCTAAGAATAAGATTGTTGGATCACATGGTTAGTATATGTTTTAACGTTTTAAGAAACTGCCAAAGTTTCCAAACTGACTGTGACATTTTGCTTTCTTATCAGTAATGCATGATTATTCCAGTTGTTCTGAATCCTTGTCAGCACTTGATGTTTTCAGTATTATTAAAATTAACTGTAAGAGTTCTGTAGATGTATCCTATTGGGATTTTAATTAACATCTAAGTAATTACACTGTGCATTTTATCATGTGTTTATTTGCTATTAGGATACTAAAATATATTCTATAGCTCTCCATGTATAAATCTTGAAATTGTTGATTAAATTAATTCCATATTTTAGCTTCTTTGATCATATTATAAATGGAATTAATCTATGAATTTTATTTTCACATTGTTCATTGCTGGGGTATAGAAACACAACTGATTTTGTATGTTGATCTTGCATTCTGCAAATTTGCTGAAATTATTTATTAGCTCTAATAGTTGTGTGTTTGTGTGTGTGTCTGTGTATTTTTTGATGTTATGTCAACTGTGAAGAGAAATAGTTTTGCTCCTTCCTTTCTAATCTCTGTTTTTTAATTTCATGTTTAATCTCATATTTTTTTATTTCATGCTCTAATTGTCCTAGTTAGAACCTCTAAGGCAATACTGAACAGAAGTGGTAAATGCAGACAGCCTTATCTTGCTCCTGAACTTAGTTGGAAAGCCTTCAATGTTTCCCCCTTATCTAGAATATCAGCCCTGGATTTTTGTAGATGTCTTTCTTTGGACCAAAAAAGTTTTCTTCTAATCCTTGTTTGTTGAATGTTGTTATTATGAATACCTGTTGAATTTTGTCAAATCCTGTTTCTACTTCTATCAAAATGATTATTTTCTCTTTTTCTGTTAATATGGTATATCACATGGATTGATTTTCATATATTGAAACAACCTTGCATTTCTGCCAGTAATCCAATATGTTTATAATATGTAATCCCTTCTGTGCTCCCATTTTAGGTTTGCCAGATGAATGAGCAATATTAAATTATTAATTGACCTTAGGAAGGTTTGTACCATTTCTTCAATATTCCTTCAGAATTCCCTTTTCTCTCTCTCTCCTTTCCTTCTGGGTCTCTCATTATGCATATGTTGATATGCTCCATAGTGTCTCAAAGGTCTCAGGCACTGTTCATTTTTCTAAGACTGGATAATCTCATATTTCAGTTGCTGATTCTTTCTGCTCAAAACTGCTACTGAACTCTCCAACTTTTTTTTTTTTTTCATTTCAGTTGTACTTGTCAACTTCAAAATTTCAATTTGGCTCCATTTATGATTTCTGTATCTTTATTGATATTCTCTATTTGGTGAGATATCATTCTCAATCCTTCCTTGAATTTTTTAGACGTGGCATTCATTAGCTGGTTGAAGATGTTTAGAATAGCTGCTTTATAGCATTGGGTTGGCCAACAGTTTCATTTGGGGTTTTCCACACCATTTTATGGAAAAGCTCAAACTAACTTTTTGGCCAACTCAATATCTCTAGAGATATACTTGTGCTTCTTCAAATATTTTTTACTAGTGGCTTTTTTCCCCCACATAGAGGCCATAATTTTGTGTTACTTTCCACACCTATTAACTTGTTTTCTGTTGAAAATTGGACGTTTTCAATATTATACTGTGATAAATTTGGAAATCCGATACACTTCTTTGTCATGTTAATTTGTTCCTGCTCCTTAATGCAGTTTTTGTTTGTTTGTTTAATAACACTTGATGAAAGTGAAAGAGGAGAGTGAAAGATTTGCCTTAAGACTCAACATTCTGAAAACTAAGATCATGGCATCTGGCCCCATCACTTCATGGCAAATAGATGGGGAAACAGTGGAAATAGTGACAGACTATTTTGGTGGGCTTCAAAATTACTGCAGATGGTGACTACAGCCATGAAATTAAAAGATGCTTGCTCCTTGGAAGAAAAGTTATGACCAACTTAGACAGCATATTAAAAAGCAGCAGCATCGCCTTGCCGACAAAGGTCCATTTGGTCAAAGCTATGGTTTTTCCAGTAGTCATGTATGGATGTGGGAGTTGGACTATAAAGAAAGCTGAGTGCCAAAAAATTGATTATTTTGAACTGTGGTTTTGGAGAAGACTCTTGAGAGTCTCTTGGACTGTAAGAATATTCAACCAGTCCATCCTAGAGGAAATCAGTCCTGAATATTCATTGGAAGGCCTGATGCTGAAGCTGAAACTCCAGTACTTTGCCACCTGATGTGAAGAACTGACTCATTCAAAAAGACCCTGATGCTGGGAAATATTGAAGGAGAGAGGAGAAGGGGATGACAGAGGATGAGATGGTTGGATGACATCACTGACTCAAGGGACATGAGTTTGAGTAAACTCCTGGAGCTGGTGATGGACAGGGAGACCTGAGGTGCTGCAGTCCATGGTGTCACAAAGAGTCAGACACGACTGAGCGATCGAACTGAACTGAACTGAATAACTTTTGTAAATTAATTCTGCAAGGTCAATGTTTTTTGTTGCATTTGACTATTGTGGTCTCTGTTCCATTAGCTTGGTTGATTAAGTCGCTAAATCATGTCCGACTCCTTGCGACCCCATGGATTGTAGCCCACCAGGCTCCTCTGTCCATGGGATTTCTCAGGCAAGAATACTGGAGTGGGTTGCCATTTCCATTAGCTTAGTAGTCAGTGAATGATTGGACAGAATTTCCTTAAATATCTAAAACCAAAAAACTCTCCCAGTGTTTGCTGAGTGGTTCCATGTATTTGGGTGACTCTTCAGCACTCAGTCAGTCATTTGACAACTTTGCCTTGGCCTTCACTTCTTGCTTCCTCATGGGCTCAAGGTTAGTCAGCTGAACAATGAGAACCTGTTCAGGTCTTTCCTGAGAAAGTGCACAGCTCTGGGAATAAGCGTGGATTTCTGACTCCCCAGGAATACATTCGAGTTTTTCAAAGCCCTTATGAAGATCTCATTGACATTTAGTTCCCCCAAGCTCTTGACTTACTCCATTCTTTGCCCCACTTGTTATATCACCACAGGCAGCTGTATGTAAAACATTGTCCTGTGAATGTTTTTAACAACAACAACAAAAAACCACATATGCAGATTTAGCAATGGTCAGTTCTAAGTCAGGTGAAATAAAGGCAGAATTTTTGAGGTGTCTTCCAAAGAATGACTAAACAGATTTTTTAAAGTAATTATTAAAATAATTTGCAAAGGATGTTTTGCTCACTTCAGTACTGGAATAAGCACTCACTTTGCTGAATGTCGTTAGTTAATGTCTATAGTTAAAAAAAAATTTAATCCTGATCTCTTTTGTTCAAATTTGCATTGCTTTTTTGGAGGGGTGAAATTTTGAGTTGTTTTTTTTTTTTTTTAATTTTTGAAATAGAAATATATCACCTGCTGCACTTTGATGTGGGTTTTTCACATGTGACATATATTTGAGGTATATTTTTTGATCCAATGTGGCTAATACTGCTTTTTAAGTGGGATGTTAAACCATTTACATCTAATGCAATTGTTAATATTGTAGTATTTAAATTTATTGTGATTTAAGTAGTTACTGATAGTCTTAATTTTTCTTAAGAATTTCTGTCTCTTCATTAATTTTCTCTCCAACTGCTCTATTGATGACACTCTTTTCCTTTTTGGATTCCAATTACATTGTTAGATTGCTTGATATTACCCCATAGATTTTTAAAATAATTTTTCCTTTATTTTCTTTGTGTTTCAGTTTAGATAATTTCCATTGACATATTTACCGGGCTACTTTTTAGATGGCTGAAGAAATTCTTTACTGCTGATATCAAGATTTTACTTCTATAATTTCGACTTGATCCTTTCTTATAAATTTCTATTTTTGCTTAAGTACCCATCTCTTATATGTGTTATTTATATTTTCTAGTAAGTCTTTGAACATAATTATGGTAAGTTTATCTCCCAGACAGGTTTTCCTCAACTATGGAATGTACTGAATCATCTACTTGATCATTTCACAGTCTTTATTTTATTTAACTTTATTTATTATACTAATGAGGCTTAATTTCCTTCAAGTTACTGCCTCTGCCTATTCTATTCAAAACACTGTTTTTACTTGCTTCCCTTGTGGCTCAGCTGGTAAAGAATCTGCCTGCAATGCAGGAGACCTGGGTTTGATCCCTGGGTTGGGAAGATGCCCTGGAGAAGGGGAAGTCTACCCACTCCAGTATACTGGCTTGGAGAATTCCAAGGACTGTATAATTCATGGGGTTGCAAAGAGCTAGACATGACTGAGCAAGTTTCACTTACCTTGCTGGCACAAAATATGACTAATGAAAAATTGTATATACATTTAAATTATTTAAATGCATCATGACTAAGGACTTCCCTGGTGGCTCAGATGGTAAAGAATCTTCCTGCAGTGCAGACACCCAGGTATGATCCCTGGGTCAGGAAGATCCCCTTGAGAAGGGGATGGCTACCAACTCCAGTATTCTTGCCTGGATAATTCCATGTGACTAAATCCTTTAACATGGACATTTCTATACTCCTTCAAATGGTGTTCAGTTGCTTTTAAAGTTGTGACAGTTTTCTCTGGTCAGATCTCTGTGAGACTCCATAGTATAATGAAGTCCCATGTTAAAGAGGTCTCCACAAAACACAGCTCATTCTCTTGAAATGGTATGTTGGGTTGAAGAGGGTCGTATGAAGACTGAGAAATCTATATTTACCTCAAGGTTTCTCTTTAAGCTGATCATGGTTTGGTATTTCAGCCTCCTCTGATATTTTGTCATAATTTCTGGAAGATCCTAAAAATTCCTACCTTTATGTAACGGAATACAATTTAGAAGGTTTGAGAAGTGCATCTGATCTCTGCTCAATGCATGGCTTCATCATTTACAAATTTCATGACTTTGAGCAGATTATTTAGCCTCACTAATATATCACTTACAGAATGAAAGAAAAGCTAATAATATGTACCTCCCCTAATTCAATAAGAAATGACCTATGTTAAACACTATACATGAAACATTCTTAAAAGAGTTGCAGTTTTTGCTGTTTGCTAACAAGTACTGCCCTTATTGCAATTTTGGCTTACTTGCTAAAAATTATCCTGAAAGGTTACACTTAGGACCTCTTCAAATTTGCATCAAAAAGTATCATTTATTTTATTTGGGAAAGAAATTTGGCCACGAATTGGTTCTGTTAATTGGTCTTTTCCTATAGAATTTGTTGGTCTGCGGGTTTTTTGTAAGTATACTTTGGATTCAATTCTTTATGTTTACAGAGCAGTTTATATATACAGATAGATAGATATGGATATAGATATAGGAAGCTCTCATTAAATATGTCTTTAATGACTAGAAATTGGATTTTTTAAAAAGAAAGATTTGCTTTGGAAAGAGAAAAATTGACACTTTTTTCCTCCTATGAATGTAGGAGACATAAGAGATGCGTGTTCGATCCCTGCATTGGGAAGATCCCCTGAAGGACGGCATGGCAACCCACTCCAGTGTTCTTGCTGGAGAATCTCATGGACAGAGGAGCCTGGCAGCCGACAGTCCATAGGGTCCCAAACTGTCAGACACGCGTAAGCAACAGAGCACAAACACATAGTCACTGAAGAGTTTTTATAAAGGAGATTCCTTGACTCTACCTGAAACCAGCTGAGCCTGAAACTTTTGAAAGGATCCCAATCCATAGAACAAGTGGCTTCGAACCAGCTCTTTTGTAAGTACTGCAGAAAATCGTTATCTTGCTAATTTTCAGTCAAACACAAGGAGGGGAATGAAACACATTCTGACTTAATTAAGAGAAAGCACAGACAAGTTATTACATTAATCTCTTTTCATAAGCTTAACAACAGCATGAGAAGCAAGCCATGTAATGACTGAATCTGGAAGAAAACCATATGTACCTAATGACACAATGGTAATTGAAATACGTGCCTAACATTTTTCAGTTAAAGAAGCAGCCTTATAGGTGCTTATGAGGAAGTCTAAAACAATGATCTGCAGTGATTCTCAAAGGTTAGGAAAAGCTCTTCTTAGTGGCAGTATATGTTCAGTAACATATAATTTGCATTTGAAAATATGTGTACAAGTACTCTAGGTCTTTTTGAGTATTTCAGCTGCATCTATTCATCAATTTAAAAAGTAATGTTAACCGTGCACTGGAATGGACAAAAAGAGGAGACATGTACACTTAACTTGTGATCTGGATATCTATTGATCTTTTTTTGCAAATTATAAACATGTACAAGTCAGCCTTATAACTGAGTATTGTTCCTTTGTATACTGAATCTCAACTATTTTTTATGACAAATAAATGATTTTAAAAGCAAATAACATCATCCAATTAATAATAAAGAAAAATATAACAGTCCACACTACTAAAGTAAGTTTTCTAATAACAAATAATAGGCTTTTGTTTCTTTCTATTGTAATTACAGTTTTGATAACTCACATTTCATCACACTTAATTTGTTTCAGGGCCCCATATTGTTAAAACGATTACTTTTACATTCACTGCTCAAATTAGAAAATTATCTTTTTCTTTCATTTAAACACACACACACACACACACACATGCATATTTCAAAACAACCAGCCCAAGTAACAAAAGCACTGATTTTGTACTTCTTTGGAAAGATGGATTTACTATTTATGTTTCAGTAAACTCATCTTGCTGCTCTCAAGCTAAAACAATTCCATTAGTTAAACAAAATCTCAATAAACAATCATATAGCTAGATTAGAAACAGACTAATTGCTTATATAATTAATCATGTCTTACAGTTGGAAAAATCAAAGGTTGAAGAATTTTTTTTTTTTAATTTTCTGGAAGCTGAAGAACTTTTGATGAAGTCCTCAAGTCATACCCATCTATGGAATTAAGGCTCATTAATGGAAGAAAGGCTCAAATTTATGGCTCCTTCTTAGTTCAGTGTCTGTTTTGAGAGAGTCTTTCATGTCTGTCAAGGAATCTGGAAGCTGAAGAAGTGATTAATGGGGCTGTGGAAACATATTTGTCTTTTTTTTTTTCCCTTCAATTAATGGACTTTGTTCCTTAAAGCAGATTAAGTTTACAGAAAAATAAAACAGAAAGATCAGAGGGCTCCCATATACTCCCTCTTCCAAGCCCACAGTTTCTTCAGTTAACATCTTTCATTGGGGTGGTGCATTTTTCACAATTGAAGAACCCATATGGATACATTATTATTAATCAAAGTCCACAGTGTACATTGGGGTTCACTCTTTGTGTTACATAGTTACATGGTTTTTAACAAATACTAGTCATGTATGCACCATAATACTCTCACACATGATAATTTCCCCACTCTAAAAATTCCCTCAGCTCCAGTTTTTCAAATCTCCCCCACCTCTCAATCCTGGTAACCACTGACCTTTTTCTGTCTCCGTAGTTTTGCCAGATTTCCAGTTAATGACCACTGATTAGTTTATATAAGTGAAATCACACATTAAGGTCCCTTGTCTTACTGGATTTTTCACCCATTATGTTTATTGACTTCTGCATTGTCTATAGTTTGCTCATTTTCAATCCTATAAAGCAATTCACTGTATGATAATATTTATGCTACCACTTATAAGTTTTACCATCAATGGAAGTGAATTTTCACATGTTATGAATTATGCTGCTATTAGTATTTAAGTTCATGGCTTTGTATTCATTTTTGTTTGGCATACTCCTAGGAATAATAATACTGTATTATCTAGTGTATCTGTGTTCAGGTTTTACAATTAGTGCCAACGAGATTTCCAAAGACCTTGTGCTCCTGTTATGACCCAGCTGGCAGTTATGAGAGTATCTGTTGATGTACAGAATCAGCAACAATTAGTATTAATCAGGTGTTTAACTTTTTGAATGTGCAGGTAGGTATGTAGTGTTGCCTCATAGTCTTAATTTGACTTTCTCTGGAAATTGGTAAGATTTTACACTTGTTCATCCATTAATGTTGCTGGTGCTGTTCAGTTGCTAAGTCATGTCCAACTCTTTGAGACCCCATGGACTGCAGCATGGCAGGCTCCTCTCACCTTTGCTATCTCCTGAAGTTTGCTCAAATTCATGTCCGCTGAGTCGGTAATGCTATCTAACCATCTCATCCTCTACCACCCCCTTCTCCTGTTGCCTTCAATCTTTACCAGCATCAGAGTCTTTTCCAATGAGTTGACTGTTTGCATCTTGTGCCCAAATATTGGAGCTTCAGCTTCAACCTCAGTTCCCCCAGTGAGTATTCAGTGTTGATTTCCTAAGGGATATGTGAATATCCTCTTTGGTGAAATGACTGCTTAAGTGATTTTGTCCTTTTTCAAGTTTGACTTGTGTTTTTTTTTTTATTATTTATGGAATAATTCTATATATTCTGAGATTAGATTTTTGATGAATAAATAGGCAAACAATAGCTCTAACTATCTGTCTTTCACTTCACATGTTAACAAGAAGCTATTGATAAAAACAATGTTCTTATTTAAATACTGTATAATTTCTTAACTGTTAGAACTTTTCACACTATTCAAGAAATCATACTCTATTCCAAGTTCATGAAGAATTTCCATTCAGTTATTTGCTAGAAGCTTTATTAAGATTTTCTCTTTGGCTTTAAATCCTCCAATTTGTCCCTCCACACAGACTGATTTTGATATAAGAGTGCAGCTCACCTCAGTTGGAAATGAGATGATGATATAATCCACAAGACAGGATTATATTCCCTGGGAATATATCAGATGAATCATTAATACTGTTGGTTAATTGGTTTCTTTTAAACTTTGTTTTCCTTCTTTTTCAGACAGGTTTTAAACTATTTTTACCTTCATAGGGCTTCCCTGCTGACTCAGCTGGTTAAGAACCTGCCTGCCACTGCAGGAGATGCAAGATATGTGGGTTCGATCCCTGGGTCAGGAAGATATCCTGGAGAAGGAAATGGCAACCCTCACCTTCTTAAAACATATTATAAACATGCCTTTTGTGGTTTATAAATAACTTAATATCTACTAATCTAGTAATTGGAAGTCAACAGATCAGTCAGTTCAGTTCAGTTGCTCAGTCGTCTCCAACTGTTCGCAACCACATGAACTGCAGCAGCCCAGGTTTCCCTGTCCATCACCAACTCCCAAGCTTATTCAAACTCATGCCCATTGAGTCAGTGATGCCATCCAACCATCTCATCCTCTGTCATCCCCTTCTCCTTCCACCGTCAGTTTTTCCTAGCATCAGGGTCTTTTCTAAAGAGTCAGTTATTCTCATCAGGTGACCAAAGAATTAAAGTTTCAGCTTCAGCATCAGTCCTTCCAATGAACATTCAGGACTGATCTCCTTTAGGATGGACTGGGTGGATCTCTTTGCAGTCCAAGGGACTCTCAAGAGTCTTCTCCAACACCACAGTTCAAAAGCATAAATTCTTCTGTGCTCACCTTTCTTTATAGTCCAACTCTCACATCCATACATGACCACTGGAAAAACCATAGCTTTGACTAGATGGACCTTTGCTGGAAAAGTAGTCTCTGCTTTTTAATACACTGTCTATGTTGGTCATAGCTTTTCTTCCAAGGAGCAGGAGTCTTTTAATTTCATAGCAGCATTCACCATCTACAGTGATTTTGGAGCCCCCCAAAATAAATTCTGTCACATTTACATTGCTTCCCCATCTATTCATCATGAAGTGATGGGACCAGATGCCGTGATCTTAGTTTGCTGAATTGAGTTTTAAGCCAGCTTTTTCACTCTCCTCTTTCACTTTCATCAAGAGGCTCTTTTGTTCTTCTTCACTTTCTACCATAAGGGTGGAGTAATCTGCATATCTGAGGTTATTGATATTTCTCCTGGCAATCTTGATTCCAGCTTGTGCTTCATCCAGCCCGGCATTTCGCACGATGTGCTCTGCATATAAATTAAATAAACGGGGTGGCAATATACAACCTTGATGTACTCCTTTCCAATTTGGAACCAGCCTCAATCAACAGATAGCAGTCTCTTATTCTTAAACAGAAGCTTATCACTAAGACCTTCTTGTTCATTTGATTATTTCTTTGGATTAACTTCTTAGCTTTTCCTCTTGATATTATGACCCGACTCTTCTCCTCTCCTTCTAGGGGATATAGTTCTGTCTTTACTATCATTATACCTTACTCCTTGGAAATTAGGTATTGACTTTTTCTTTCCTTCACTAACAAACTTCAGCCAAAAGTAAAGATCTCTCTCTTAATATTTCAGGCTTTCCAGGTGGTACTAGTTATAAAGGACCTACCAGACAGTGCAGGAGACATAAGAAACTACGATTTGATCCCTGAGTTGGGAAGATGCCCTGGAGAAGAAAATGGCAACCCACTCCAGTATTCTTGCCTGGAGAATCCCCATGGACAAAGGAGTCTGGCAAGTTACAGCCCATAGGGCTGCAAAGAGTCAGACATGACTGAAGCAACTTCGAACACACTTCTTGTTTTAGCTGTTTTCTCTAAAATCTACATATTACTTGTATTCCATCTGAACCGAGGAACATTTGATGTTAAAAAAAGAAATTTATTTTGAGTTCCACATTCACATTTTTAAATATTTACCTGATATATCTTTATGAATGATCAAAAGTCACACTAAAGTAGTGCAATATAAAACTGAACTTATATTCTTTCATCAAGAAATTATTCATCATGTCACTATCCCTGTATTTCCAAGTGGTGTTAACAATCACTCAAATATCTCAACTAAAATGTTCCAGCTTGACACTGCTTCTCATCTGTCATTCTCCGTAACTTTCTGTGAATCTGCACCTGAACTACTTCTGACAGAAACTATTTTCTATTCCCAAAGCATCTAATTTCTTCAGATTACACATATGTCTCAGTTTTTGAGGTAATAATTATTAATACTAAATTTCAAATTTTATTTGTATATGTGTCAATGTATAAATCTGTTGTGTCCTTCATTTCAATTATTTAGCCATAAAATATCTGCTGAGTTTTATGTGATTGACAGCCACCTCACACACACATTCCCTTCACTACTTCCTTTCCTCTAGGAAAACCAGGAAGAGAATCATAGTAATGTCTCTATGAATTCACGTGAAAGAAGCAGTCATATACTGTTTTGTAATTATCTAAAACAATTTTAGAAATGACCAATAAAAATGGAATATTCCTTGTATCATAGTCCTTAATCACAAGAAAGATAATGGAATACATCCCAAGAATTATAAGACACCATAAATGCTGCAGTTTACTCTTCTCTAAAAGAAATGGATAAAATAGAAAGCCTATGTGAATATAAAAATCACTCTGTCATTTACACATATTAAAATATGAAAAAAATAGGTAGCATATTTAGTTGTGCATTTCTCTTAGAAAAAGAAAGGCTCTAAAGAACTATTGCTTCATTGTTTCTAAGTGCACTAACTTTAAATATCATAGTTTATATTTCATAGTCAAATTTCAGTAACTGATGGTACTTTCTCCACACTGAATAGATCAAACATGTAAAACTTCCTCTTATAAAATCCAAACAATGTTTGATCAAAGTTCTTTTGTGGGGCTTCCCTGGTGGCTCAGTGGTAAAGAATCCGCCTGCCAATGTAGGAGACATGGGTTTGATCCCTGATCCAGGAAGATCTGACATGCTGCAGAGCAACCAAGCGCATGTGCCACAATTATTGAGCCTGTGCTCTGGAGCCTAGGAGTCACAACTCCTGGGCCCACGTGCCACAACTACTGAAGCCCGCACACCCTAGAGCCTGTGCTTCTCAACAAGAGAAGCCATCAGATGAGCAGCCCACCCTCTGCAATGAAGAGCAGCCCCCGCTCACCACAACTAGAGAAAGCCATGTGCAGCAATGAAGACCCCGCACAGCCAAAAATAAATAAATAGAACTGTAAAAGAAAAAATAGTCTACTCCTATAAAAATTACATAGAGGAAAAGCTCTTGATTTTAATACACTGTACTAACATGTCTGATCAAATTGTCATAGAGATGGTTACATTGCTTTTTATCAGGAATGATTAGAAAATCTTGTTCAAAAAGTACAAACATGCTTTATTACCTGTTATTGCAACTGTAAACAGATAGATTTTCTAAAGAGATATGCAAAATATGTAAGGCTTTTGAAGTTAAATTCATTTTTTTAGCTACCTGTAATTACTTGTATCCTGTGCTAGTAAAGTCACAGATGTTTTGCTAATTAAATAATAATGCTGCCTTTTGAAATTTAGTGCATAGTTACTTTGTTGAAATATTCTTGACAGGGAAATTTCAAAGAAAGAAAAATCAGAAAGCAGGAGCAATGCATACAAAAACTGAAGTATTTTAAGCAACGGGATTTCTTTCTCATTCTCTTTGAATTACATTACTTAAAATATATATTGGGTAATGATTATAAAGACTTTCCAGGTGGCATAGTGGTAAAGAACCTGCCTGCCAATGCAGGAGATGTAAGAGACTCGGGTTCAGTCCCTGGGTCAGGAAGTTCCCCTGGAGGAGGGCATGGCAACCCACTCCAGTATTCTTGCCTGGAGAGTCCCATGGACAGAGGAGCCTGGTGGACTATGGTCTATAAGGTCACAAACTGTGATTATAAGCAGAAAGACTGGAATAAGGTATCAGTTCAAGTCCTTGCTCATTTACTTATCTGTTGTTTGACATATTATTAAATTCTCTAAAGCTCATCTTTTTTTTCCATCTATAAAATGAGGAAAATGTAGAACCAACCTCATGGCTATGTTGTGAATATTAAAAAAATATATAAATTAGCTATCAGTAATACATGCATCATAAATATTAGTCATCATACATATTAGTAAATGTTTATCATTACATATACTATGGAATCTTCATCCTGGTTTTTTTCAGGACTGAAAATCTCCAAGAGTTAGAGGTATACCTTAATTAAAGTATTATTAATATTTAAAATAATACCAACTTATTTTAGATGTTCACTTCAGTCTTTCTAGAGGAAGTATCTAGAAATAAAAATACCTAAATTCACTTTCAAGCTTCCCAGGTGGCTCAGTGATAAGTAATCCACCTCCCAATGCAGGAGATATGGGTTCTATCACTGTGTTGGGAAGATCTCTTGGAGAAGGAAATGGCAATCCACTCTAGTATTCTTGCCTGGGGAATCCCTTGGACAGAGGAACCTGGTGGGCTAGAGTCCATGGGGTCACAAAAGATTCGGATATGACTTAGCCACCAAACCACAAGAGCAAAAATTCACTTCCATTGTCCTTCCTTTTCATCTTCAAGTTAAGTTCTTTTCCAGAATAGATATGCTGGGCCATACATTCATCTAGATGGCATGTATCCATTTCATCATCCCAAGAGGATGGAAGGAAAACATGTGCAAGTTTAGTGTCTAAGGCACAGACAAAGGCCTAGATAGTCACACTGATGTCCCTATGACAAGGTCTAGATATTGCTAGGTCCAGCCAGCAGATAATTTGATTATAAGAGATGTTTGAAGGTAGGGAAGTTGTACTAGAGTAATCCATTGAAACAGAAACAATAGGATATAAACATATATCAACAAACAAAACATGGGTACATAGTATACATATCATGCTTATACTTGATGATATACTTATTATAAGGAATTAGCTCATATAATTGATTATGGATGCTAAGAAATTTCCAGATTTGCTTTTGCAAGCTGGCGACCCAGGAGAGCCAATGGCATAAAATCAGTTTGAGCCTGAACACAGGAGGAGACAAATGTCCCAGCTAAAAGACAATTAGGCAGAGAAAACAAATTCTCCCCTATTCTACGTTTTGTTCTACTCAAGTTGTCAAGTGATTGGACGAGGTCTGCTGTGATAGGAAAGGGTGATTTACTTTACTCAGACTGCTGATTTGAATGTTAGTCTCATTCCGAAACACCCTAATGGACACAGCCAGAATAATGTTTAAACAGATGTCTTGGCAACTCATTGCCCAGTCAAATTGATATAAAATTATCACAGTGTTATTTTCTTTATTGTAAGAAGTTGCTGAAGACTTGGTCATGTTCTACCTGCATAGAAATATCTGGACACAGAAACGTGGAGAGCGCAAAGCTCCTTCTTTTATATTCCTCTTCAAGGAGCAGAATGACTTGGCTTCTTGTTCTACCATAGTTATGGTGCTAAAATCATGACCACCACTTAGGTGTGTTTGAAGTTGAAGGCATTCCATTGACAAGACATGAACCTAGTGTTAGTTGCTTAGTCATGTCTGACTCTTTGTGACCCCATGGACTGTAGCCCACCAGGCTCCTATATCCATGGAATTTTCCAGGCTAGAATACTAGAGTGGGTAGTCATTACCTTCTCCAGGGGATCTTTCTGACTCAGGGATTGAACCTGGGTCTCCTGCATTGTAAGCAGATTCTTTACCAGCTGAGCTGCCAGGGAATTCTATAATAAACTAATATAAAATAAAATAATTGACTTCCCTTCTCACAAGACCTTATATGAGAGACAGTTCAATTTGCAGAAACAAATAATATACACAGCAAAATGGAGCTGCTGGAAAAGGTGGACCATGGCATGAACAAAATAGTAACGCAGTTACTCAATTGCAAAATTAAGTAACTTTCTAGAATGAAATAATAACTTAACTATAAAGAATAACTTATCAACAAAGGGAGAAAAAGTTCAGAGTACAGAATTCACATTTAATGTCAGTGGAAGCTAGAAATCAGTGGGAATAGCATTTAAAGAGTACTGAGTGTAAAAAACTAGAATCCAAAGTCTATATGCCCACTGAAATAGCAGTTACCTATCAGAGCTAACTCATGAGTTAAGTCATAATATTTGAAGTTAAGCAAACATTTAAACAGCAGAGCTTCTGTAATTTATGTCAGAAAAGCACAAGACACAATTCACCAAAGAACAAGAACGCACAATCAAAATTAGGAAGAATGAAGAGTCAAGGGTGAGACATATACAAAATGGATACTAAGTTAAGAGATAAATATCTAGAATCCTGAAACCAAAATGACATAAGTTGTGTAATAATAATAATAATTACCAAAAAAAAAAAAAAATGACTTCAATAAAACTCAGAAAACAGAGGTTGGGTGGGAGATGAGATGTGAAAGTAAATAAAGTTGTTACCAAGTTTTTATAGTGGTATGAGGGTAGAACAAAGGAATTAAAAAAAAAAGCATAAGACAAAACATATATTTTAAATTTGGGATTGATGTTTGTGTAAGGAGAAATTAGGGGAATTATACTAGAAAATATTTATCCAGGTATTTTATTAACTTTATTTTTTATTTTCTTTTCATATCAAAGAAGTCTTTGATGAAGAGAGCAGGGTAAGGGAAATAGTAACAGTTAATAAAATTAAAAATCAATACATTTTATTAATGATCATAGGGAAATAACAAAGTATATTTTTATCAAATCAGAAAGCACATGAGCTAAAAGAAAATAGAAACAGATAAGCAATGGGAAATAACTATTAAATATAGCATACAGAAAGGGATAAGAAATCAGATATATTAATTAATTATGAATAATTGTAAAAAGAATAATTTATCTTTTCAAAAAACAGATTTAAAAACAAGTTTAAAAATAAAAATTTTATATTTTTCAATAAATACACTTAAAGTATCTGAAAAATATCAAATAGAGATAGAAAAAGAGATATTAGGTAAAGACAAATTAAAGAGAAAAAACAATACCAGTATTAATATGTCAAAATGGAATCTAAAATAAAACTTACTAATAAAAATAAAATGTAATATTTTATATGAAAAAGTCACAATTTGTGAATATGATGATCACATATGCATGAAAGTAAATCAGCTAAATACTTAATGCAATTATTACAAATCTAAAAGAACTTGACTTAAAATCAATTTGATTATGAAATTTTTTTCTAAAATGCTCTCAAATTTAGGCAATGCTAATATTAAAAAAGAAATTAAGTAATCATAATCATGATTTAATGAATATCTATAAAATGTACATCTTTCAAGAATCTATGTCCTTGAAACTTTTGTGTTTATCACACAAAAAAGTTTTGTAAATTTAGAAAGATAAAAGATTTATAGGTAGTAATCTCTGAACATAATCCAATAAATTAAAAAAAATTAAATCATAAAGTCAACTTCGCCATTTTGAAATTAAAATTGAATTAAGAGTGAATTAAAGATAAAAGTTGATTTAATGAAATATAAAAATTTTTGAATAAAAAAATAAACACTAGTTCTGGGAAAAGTTATTCAAAAAATTGATCATAAACTTAATGAAAATATATGTGCATGTATGGTGGGGGATAGGGAATATACTAGATAATAAATGAGAAAGGAGTTACTATTATAAATAGAGGCAAACTTGATAGAAAAATATATGCTAATAGAACATGTATCTTTCTGACAAATTTGAAAATCAGTAGAAAAATGAAAGTATTCTAGCAAATTATAAAGTTTACATATTGACAATTAGAAAAAGTAAATTAAAACAACAGAGTAAGATGGATTGTCATATTTTTTTTACTTTTCATATAACCCATTATTTCAAGTTAATTTACAGTACTTTATATCATGGAAAAATAGCAAGTATTCCCATTTATTTTGTAAAACCCTAAACTTTTAAAACCAAAGTCTGAAAAAACTTAGTTTGAAACTGTAATTCTAAGTCAATGTGATGTATGACTAGAGTTGCAAGTATTTAACATGGGTTTCCTATTTCAGAGACAGTGCTCAGTAAACATCCTATGTTTTGATAAACTTACTCAGATTTTGTGCCTTGGGGGCTTCGTATATGCCTGGCGTGTTCTTTGCCAGTAGAGGATCAGCGAACAACTGCTCAAGGGCCAAGAGTCCATGGTTCTAGCGGAACACAGGTGTGCTCATTTGGCTATTGTGGACTGTCTGAGGCTGCATTCCTCCCGCACAGGCAGACTTGAGCAATTGCAAGGGGAATCATATGGCCTGCAAAACCATATGGCTCTTTATAGAAGGGCGTTCCTGGTGGCTCAGATGGTAAAGAATCCACGTGCAATGTGGGAGACCTAGGTTCAGTCCCTGGATTGTGAATATCCCCTGCAGGAGGGCATAGCAACCCATTCTAGTATTCTTGCCTGGACAATCCCATGGCCAGAGGAACCATGGGTTGCAGAGTCCGACACAACTGCATGACTAAACACACAGACACACCCTTTATAGAAAAGTGTGCCTTGACCTAGACTGGTCTACCTCCAGTTTTCTTAACAAATTTTTGTATTCTTTAGGCAACACCTTTTATTTCACTTCCTCAGTTAGACTTTATATTGCTAAGTAATTATAATCACTTTCCATATCAAAATGTGTAGTTCTTCACGGATTTGTGTGACATGTTCTCTCCTATAGCTTATAAGTGTTAAGGATACTATTCATTGTACAACATTCTGTTTCTGACATAGCCCTTAAAGTATAATAGTTATTCAATAAACATTTATTGAATTAATCAATGGATAAAAGAATGAGTGAATGAATAGACTAAAGCAGTACATTCTTTATCTTTTCTTTGATAATTAGTTTAACCCAATTATTTGTTTTTATTAAAATACAAGTAGATACAAACTGAAAAAAAAGCAAATAAACTCATTCATGGCCCTAAAATCAAAATTAATCACAGTTGACCATTTTCATAGATATGGTGGTTATGGTTTAGTTCCTAAGTAGTGTCCAACTCTTACGACCCCGCACAGTGTAGCCTGCAGGGCTCTTCTGTCCACAGCAATTTTCGGGCAAAAATACTGGAGCGGGCTTCCATGTTCTTCTCCAGGGGATCTCCCTGACCCAAGGATCAAACCAAGATCCCATGCATTGTCAGGTGGATTCTTTATCAATTGAGCCACCAGGGAAGCCTCTGGTGGTCATAGGTATAGATGTATCAAAAACAAAGGTGGTATACTCTACAATACTATATAGTTTTTTTGCTCTTTTCTTACTGTCTTTAAAGTCAGTAGCAGTATTTCTATTGTGTGAGTCTTCACAAGAGTCTAGGTCTTGTCTTCCTACTGTGGAATCCCAAAGGACCAGAAAAAGCTCATGTGATCAAGATTCTATATATTGGATATATATCATATCAGAGATGGGAGCACCATGAGGTCAGTGGTGATAAAAACAAGTTGATATATAGCAGATAATCATGAAGGTGTGATCATTCACACTCACCTAAAGCCGGACATCCTGGAATGTGAAGTCAGGTGGGGCTTAGGAAACATCACTAAGAACAAAGCTAGTGGAGGCAATGGAATTCTTTGAGCTATTTCAAATTCTAAAAGATGATGCTGTGAAAGTGCTGCTCTCAATATGCCAGCAAATTTGCAAAACTCAGCAGTGGCCGCAGGACTGGAAAAGGTCAGTTTTCATTCCAATCCCCAAGAAAGGCAAAGCGAAAGAATGCTCAAACTACTGCACAATTGCACTCATTTTACACACTAGTCAAGTAATCCTTATAATTGTTGAAGCCAGGCTTCAGCAATACGTAAAGCATAAACTGCCAGATGTTCAAGCTGGTTTTAGAAAGGGAAGAGGAATGAGAGATCAAATTGCCAACATCCACTGGATCATCGAAAAAGCAAGAGAGTTTCAGAAAAACATCTATTTCTGCTTTATTGACTATGCCAAAGCCTTCGACTGTGTGGATCACAATGAACTGTGGAAAATTCTGAAAGAGATGGGAATACCAGACTATCTGACCTGCCTCTTGAGAAACCTGTATGCAGGTCAGGAAGCAACAGTTAGAACTGGACATAGAAAAACAGACTGGTTCCAAATAGGAAAAGGAGTACATCAAGGCTGTATGTTGTCACTCTGCTTATTTAACTTATATGCAGAGTACATCATGAGAAACCCTGGGCTGGAAGAAGCACAAGCTGCAATCAAGATTGCCGGGAGAAATATCAATAACCTCAGATATGCAGATGACACCACCCTTATGGCAGAAAGTGAAGAAGAACTAAAGAGCCTCTTGATGAAAGTGAAAGAAGAGAGTGAAAAAGTTGGCTTAAATCTCAACATTCAGAAAACTAAGATCATGGCATCTGGTCCCATCACTTCATGGCAAATAGATGGGGAAACAGTGGAAATAGTGGCTGACTTTATTTTTCTGGGCTCCAAAATCACTGCGAATGGTGATTGCAGCCATGAAATTAAAAGACCCTACTCCTTGGAAGGAAAGTTATGACCAACCTAGACAGCATATTAAAAAGCAGAGACATTACTTTGCCAACAAAGTTCCATCTAGTCAAGGCTGTGGTTTTTCCAGTAGTCAAGTATGGATGTGAGTGTTGGACTATAAAGAAAGCTGAGTGAAGAGGAATTGATGCTTTTGAACTGTGGTGTTGGAGAAGACTCTTGAGAGTCCCTTGGACTGCAAGGAGATCCAACCAGTCCATCCTAGAGGAGATCAGTCCAGGGTGTTCATTGGAAGGACTGATGCTGAAGCTGAAACTCCAATAGTCTGGCTATATGATGTGAAGAACTGACTCATTGGAAAAGACCCTGATGCTGGGAAAGATTGAGAGGCAGGAGGAGAAGGGGATGACAGAGGATGAGATGGTTGGATGGCATGACCAAGTCAATGGACATGGGTTTGGATGGACTCCTCGAGTTGGTGATGGACAGGGAGGCCTGGTGTGCTGCGGTTCACGGGGTCGCAAAGGGTCGGACATGACTGAGAAACTGAACTGAACTTAAATGAATGTCACAGGACATCCTAGCCAATTGTGATGTATACTTAGATTTGCTTCTTACTGCTGAGACACTTTCCCCTTTAGCTTTTTTTGTTTGTTTAATCTCTTAATTTCAGTAAGATTTCTATCCTTCTGTGAACTTTCTATCATCTTCCCAATGATTCTTGTTTTCTACTGAAGTTAGCTGGAGTCCATTAATCTTATTTGCAGTAAGATATTTTGACTGATTATAGCATTTATTCATTCATTTATTTATATATCCATTCAAATATCCATCGTTTTTTTAAAGAGCATCAGTTGTGTTACCTGGTGGCTCAATTTGTAAAGAATCCACCTTCACTGCAGGAGATCTGTGTTAGATCCCTGGGTCAGGAAAATCCCCTGGAGAGGGGAATGGCAACCCACTCCAGTATTCTTGCCTGGGAAATCCCATGGACAGAGGAGCCTGGCAGGCTATAGTCCATGGGGTCTCAAGAGTTGGACACGACTTAGCAACTAAACCATCCACTGCCCAGCTGGGTGTCATGCACTGTGCCAGGTACATGAAAACTATTCTTTGTAATTATATAAAACACTAATGAATTTGATTTTGCTCCATTTGCTTGGGTAAGCTTTCAGTTTGTGAATATGTTTCCATCAGTTAAAAGAACTATTTCTGGAAGTGATACAGAAAATTTCATCCTAGATTTCCAGATGCTTCACATTTTTGTGACATGACCTGATTTTCTCATTGTTAATTTTACAAGGCCTTTAAGCCAACTTTTCATTCACTGTCTTACCATTTGACTTTCATCTCTGGCATATTTAAAGAAAACAAGAGTAACATGTTTTAATGAAAGAGGTTTGTTCCTGTCTTGGCTGGTATTTTTGAGGGATGTGTGCTTGGACTGAAAGCTTTCAACTGTTTCAATGAAAGTCAATTAGAGGTCAAGTATAAAATCAAGATTTCATGGCAATAATAAAAGGACCAAATGGCTTCACTGTTATGTGTCACCTGCATTATGACTCCTTAAAAATATCTTTTCAAGTTATCAACAACCACTTGGAAGGTTTATGCTGCTGGAATCAGTTCAGTTCAGTTCAGTCACTCAATCCTGTCCAATGCTTTGTGACCCTATGGACTGCAGCATGCCAGGCCTCCCTGTTCATCACCAACTCCCAGAGTTTACTCAAACTCATGTCCATCGAGTCAGTGATGCCATCCAATCATCTCATCTTCTGTTGTCCCCTTTCTCATGCCTTCAATCTTTCCCAGCATTAGGGTCTTTTCAAATGAGTCAGTTCTTCTCATCAGGTAGCCAAAGTATTGATGTTTTAGCCTTAGCATCATTCCTTCCAATGAATATACAGGACTGATTTCCTCTAGGATGGACTGGTTGGATTTCCTTGCAGTCCAAGGGACTCTGAACAGTCTTTTCCACCACCACAGTTCAAAGGCATCAGTTCTTTGGTGCTCAGCTTTCTTTATAGTCCAACTCTCACATCCATGTATGACTACTGGAAAAATGATAGCTTTGACTAGATGGACCTTTGTTGGCAAAGTCATGCCTCTGCTTTTTAATATGCTGTCTAGGTTGGTCATAACTTTCCTTCTAAGGAGCAAGGGTCTTTTAATTTCATGGCTGCAATCACCATCTGCAGTGATTTGGAGCCCCAGAAAATAAAGTCTGTCACTCTTTTCATTGTCTTCCCATTTTTTTGCCATGAAGTGATGGAACTAGATGCCATGGTCTTAGTTTTCAGAATGTTGAGTTTGAAACCAACTTTTTCACTCTCTTCTTTCACTTTCATCTAGAGGCTCTTTAGTTCTTTGCTTCCTGCCATTAGGGTGGTGTCATCTGCATACCGAGGTTACTGATATTTCTCCTGGCAATCTTGATTCCAGCTTGTGCTTCATCCAGCCCAGCTTTCCCATGATGCACTCTGAATATAATTTAAATAAGTAGGGTGACAATATACAGCCTTGACATACTCTCTTACTGATTTGGAACCAGTCTATTGTTCCATGTCCAGTTCTCACGTTTCTTCTTGACCTGCATACAGATTTCTCAGGAGGCAGGTCAGGTGGTCTGGTATTCCCATCTCTTTCAGAATTTTCCACACTTTCATGATCCAAACAGTCAAAAGCTTTGGTGTAGTCAATAAAGCAGAAGTAGATGTTTTTTGGAACTCTCTTGCTTTGTTGATGATCCAGTGGATGTTGGCAATTTGATCTCTGGTTCCTCTGCCTTTTCTAAATCCAGCATGAACATCTGGAAGTTCACGGTTCACACACTGTTGAAGCCTGGCTTGGAGAATTTTAAGGATAACTTGACTAGTGTGTGAGATGAGTGCAATTGTGCAGTAGTTTGAGCATTCTTTGGCATTGCCTTTGTTTGGGATTGGAATGAAAACTGACTTTTCCAGTCCTGTGGCCACTGCTGAGTTTTCCAAATTTGCTGGCATATTGAGTGCAGCACTTTCACAGCACTATCTTTTAGAATTTGAAATAGTCCAACTGGAATTCCATCACCTCCACTACCTTTGTTTGTAGGGATGATTCCTAAGCCCCACTTGACTTCTCATTCCAGGATGTCTGGCTTCAGGTGAGTGAACACACTGCAGGAATAGATTGAGTCAAAATAAAGTGTTGTTATCAGGAGATAAAGAATTATCTTGTAAGGCCTTAAAATAGTTGGTTTTTAGCAGAAAACGTTTGATTTGTGATCATGTTTAGTTGTCCACGATTAGTGTACACTTTAATATTGAGATAGTTAGAAATGCAGCCTAAATTGCTCGAATTAAAAGAGTGGTGTCAAAAGGCACACTTCTTAGCATTCCTAGTGTTACCCTTGCTTGTATTCATGTTAGAAATCTACCCTTGCTGAAAGAAGCACTTCCAGTACCACTTTCATTAGGAATCTTCCATCTCACTGGGCATCTTCTTTTGACAACAGGCCAAGCATGTTACCAGCCTGCATCTGATATTATCCACCGAGGAGCATGGTTTCCACTAGTGCTCTGCTGCTTTCTGCTGGCAGATCACTCAGTATTGTAGAATTCAAGTGTCCTGTTTTTACTGGGAGGAGGAGAATGCTCAAGGCCCACAAATCTGGGTTCTGACAGCTTGTGATGAAACTAATATCACTATAAGACCTATCCCTCACATTATAGGCTTGGTCGTGGATGAAAGTGAAATTGTAGTCCCTCAGTGGTGTCTGACTCTTTGCAACCCCATAAACTATAGCCTTCCAGGCTCCTCTGTCCATTGGATCCTCCAGGCAAGATACTGGAGTGGGTTGCCATTCCCTTCTCTAGGGGATATTCCTGACCCAGGGATTGAACCCAGGTCTCCTGCACTGCAGGCAGATTCTCTACTATCTGAACCACCAGTCCATTCCTGATGTTGGATAGGTGTCATCAAATTCATGTCTCTACACTGCCCTGTCATTTGCCAAAACTAAAATTGAACTGTCTCTAGCAAATTCACTTCTCTTTATGCTACCCTACCAGGATTTCAAATGTTCCAGGTACAATAAACCCTACCAGGGACACAATCCAACCTCAGAATCCTGCTATACCTACAGCAACTCTGCAGCTCTCTGTTGTTATTGCTATAATATAAATGAAGCACAGAGAAATATAATGATCTATTCAAAGCCAGGGGCCTAATGCATATTGTAGTTGGATTTCAAATAATTATATCTGATCCAAAGGCTGAGCTCTACATATCCCCAGACAAATATCTTATCAGCAATTTTATAGATAAGTAGAGTCTTTGTTTTTGTTGTTTAGTTGCTAAGTCATGTCTGACTCTTTCGTGACCTTGTGGACTGTAGCTGAATAGGCTCCTCTGTCCATGGGATTTTCCAGGCAAGAATATTGGAGTCAGTTGTCATTTCCTCCTCCAGAGAATCTTCCTGACCCCAGGGATCAAATCTATGTCTCTTGCATTAACAGGAGAATTCTTTACCACTCTGCCACCAAGTCCATTTTAGAGAAGGGGTATGCTCTTTGGGTTCAGTTCAGTTCAGTCACTCGGTCGTGTCCAACTCTTTGCGACCCCATGAATCGCAGCACACCAGGCCTCCCTGTCCATCACCAACTCCCAGAGTTTACTCAAACTCATGCCCATCGAGTCGGTGATGCCATCCAGCCATCTTATCCTCTGTTGTCCCCTTCTCCTCCTGCTCCCAATCCCTCCAAGCATCAGGGTCTTTTCCAATGAAGCAACACTTCGATTCAGGTGGCCAAAGTATTGGAGTTTCAGCTTCAACATCAGTCCTTCCAATGAACACCCAGGACTGATCTCCTTTAGGATGGACTGGTTGGATCTCCTAGCAGTCCAAGGGACTCTCAAGAGTCTTCTCCAACACCACAGTTCAAAAGCATCAATTTTTCGGTGCTCAGCTTTCTTCACAGTCCAACTCTCGCATCCATACTCTTTGGGTTAGGGGTACATTAATGTGATTCAGTGTATGGGGAAATAAGAGTACTTTTCATCTGGTTGTCCCAAGAGAGAAATATATCCCATTCCTTGTATTCCAAGGAATATGTTCTTGCAAACTGCAAAATGCAGATGGTGTGTGACCTATGGATGTATTTCCACTTTCCTAGTATCTTCATTGGTACCAGAGTCTCACAGAGGAAAGAACTAGGGACTAGAGGAAGTAGGGGCCAGGGATATATGCCAAAAGTCTGTTTGCATAACAAGCCTACTGCACTTATGCTTCTGTAGACATTTTTACTTTTTCCTCAATTCCACAGAAATGAATTGATCATAGTGTGGTTTCATAGCATCCTGAGTCACGTGTCCATGTTTTATCTACTTTAGCTTTTAGTATTAAAAAAAAATGTTATTAGAAAAGCAGTGTGTAAATTAAACCTGAATCATCCCTCCCAAGAAAACTGACATCACAATGTATGATCCTCACTACCTCTTAAGAATTCTCTCACTGCCTCCTTCTTGAACAAGGAAGTTCTTTTTTTCAATTATGTGAAATGCAGCCTAAAAATGGAAAGGCTTACAATATCTTTCACTTAAAGCTAATTGTATTAAATTATTGAGTTGACCAAAAAGTTTGTTCAGGTTTTTCCATAAAATGGTACAGAAAACTCAAACAAAATGTTTGGCCAACCCAGTAGTTCCTAATAGCTTTTAAAATTCTTCCAAAGTTTAAACTATTAATAGTCTTAAAAGTGTAATATCTTTGAAAATGTTCCTAAACATATTTGGCATATATATATATATATATATATATATACACACACACACACACACACACACTTCCCTGGTGGCTCAGTCAGTAAAGAATTTGACTGCAATGCAGGAGACCTGGGTTCAATCTCTGGGTTGGGAAGATCCCTGGAGAAGGAAATGACACTCAAGTATTCTTGCCTGGAGAAGTTCATGGGCAGAGGAGCTTGGCAGACTATAGACCATGGGGTCACAAAGAGTCAGAAAGGACAGAGTGACTAACACTTTCAATTCAAGGTGGTTTCACTGGGAGAGATAAACAATGAGGAAGACTAGTGTCTACTACACATGAATAACCCACTCCTTGGTAGCCACACCATCAACTCAATGCTTAAATAACATTATATTGTCCCACCCCTACCCCTAGGGTTTCCCAGGGGGCTCAGTGGTAAACAATCTGCCTGTCAGTGAAGGAGATGCAAGAGCCACAGATTCAGTCCTTGGGTCCTGAAGATCCCCTGGAGTAGGAAATGACAACCCACTACAGTATTGTTGACTATAACATTCCATGGACACAGGAGCCTGGCAGGCTACAGTCCACGGGGTTGCAGAGAGACGGACACAACTGTATGATTGAGCAATCACTCACACATGCACACACCACTACTCCCACCCTAATGCTGCTATAAAACTCACCCACTTCTCTTTCTGACTAGTTTCTGATTTAAAGTTCCCACTGGTTGGGGGTAAAGGGTTTGGACAGAGCAGAATCCCACTGGTGGATTATTATGCTTGGAGTAATGTTTTTTTTATAAAATTGAACTAGCTGTCTACCATTAAATATGGAGAATTCCCATTGAAATGGCATTTCTAGTTTTTGAAGAATTTCTGGAGATCTTGAAATACCATTAAGGCACCAGCCAACATTTGAACTTGGGAGCAGTTGACCACTCTTAGCAGGGCAAGCACCCTTCAACTCCTCACTCACTCAACCCAACAGAAACCTCTGCTGGTGTTTCTCATTTGACTCCCTGTTGGAAGTAGTATTTTAAATCCCTGAATCCCACAATATTAATACATATCTTTATAATCATACTGTCTGAGACAGTATGCCTAATTTCCAGCCTGAGAATTTCATGATTTAGCATTGCAACTCTATTTTTTCAAGAGGAGTGGGGTTGGAAATGACTTTGCAAGGGGAGATAGATGAATTTGTACCTGCCTCTAGTACTATTTTTTTACATTCAGATTGTTTAATAAAGACATTTGCCCTTTGTTATTAGGAATTACTGAGATAATATTTTCAAAAAATGTTTTGTAACCATCAAAAGACAATGTCAAGTTATTATAAGAATAAATGTGTAGCATGGTTTCAGTTACTTCTCCTCCATCACTTTTCACTTAAGATATTTGTAAACTTGGACTCAAGTCCTGATGTCAGGAATGACACAGCTGAGTCAGGGTGTTCTATGGGGTCATTCTCACATGCTCAGCATCCCCATTCCATTGCCTGGGCTGCCCATTGGTTTGACTTTACCTGTTTCATGCCAATTATGCTGTCAAGCACAGGTCAAATCTAAATCAAGTTCCTCTGAGGTTTCTGGGAGTTAGGCATCCTTGACATGTGGTCCTGCCTTATCTTCTAGAAGCACTGCTTTCATGGCCAGCATCACTCCAGGAAGTGCATAGTACCTAGATACAAATGAATCCTGGAGTATTTCCATTTTTTCTAAAAGGGCAATTAAAGTTTAGTCATAGCTGGCATTTCAAACTTTGTAATTCAAGATGAACAATTCTATCTCCTGAAAACAGGGGTCATAATAAGAGCACACACTCTTAAGTAGTTTCCATGTGACAAGCACCATTATAAAGTCTTCCTAAGTCATCCATGTTTAATTAATTCACACTGCAACACTTTGAGGTAGGCATTTTCAACTGTTACAATTCTAAAAATTCACTTACCCTCTTTGAATCTTGGTATAGTAATCTGAAAAATGATGATAAGCTGAAATGTCATCGTTGAGGACATAAAAATATCATCATTCGAGAGGAAAAATATCCATTTTATATTTGTGTATGTGCAAGTTTTAAGCACTTGACATTGACTTTATGAGTGAAAACAATAATTTATTGCTATGAATCCAATAAATATACTTAGGCTTAACCTCTAGGGGTTTGGCTTTCATTCTTTGATTATTCCAACCCACAAAGCATATTATAAACGAACCTCCTATGGACACTTTATAAGTGGAGACTGATGGGTAGCTCTCCGTTATCTATAAAGGTGCCATCTTTAATAACATAATAGCTAGTTATTTTGCCAGCAAAAACAAGTTTACTCAGAAATAGCTAGAGGGAGATGAAGACTATGGCACACCAAAGGCAAATCCTTCGAACAAGAGGTTGGGGGCGGGGGGAGGAGGCTTGCTTTTAAAGGGCAAAACTGGGAGTTGAGGGGCTTCCCTGGTAGCTCAGCTGGTAACAGAATCCGCTTGCAATGCACGAGATCCTGGCTGGATTCCTGGGTCAGGAAGATCCCCCGGAGAAGGGATAGGATACCCACTGTGATATTCTTGGGCTTCCCTGGGGGCTCAGACCGTAAAGAACTGCCTGCAATGCGGGAGACCTGGGTTCCATCCCTGGGTTGGGAAGATCACCCTGGAGGAGGGCATGGCAACTCACTTCAGTATTCTTGCCTGGAGAGTCCCTATGGACAGAGGGTCCTGGCGGGCAACAGTCCATAGGGTCGCAAAGAGTCGGACACGACTGAGAGGATAAACCCAGCACGGGGGTTGAGAGGGGCTGTGAAAAACAAGAGTTTGGTGGAGCAAGCCGGGAGTTCAAAAAATGGAGATCTCTCACTGATTGGCTGCTAGTCTCTGTCTGGGCTGTCATGGGGTGGGAAGAACTTTCTTTCTCTCTGCTTTGTTGTAGAGACACCTTCATGTCAAAGATTGAGGCCTCAATCGCTTCCCGTTTGGAGCAACTGACAAAGCTTGGTGGAGTGTGAGAGCTCCCCCTACAGGCCAGTTCCCACTCTGCTCGGGCTTCCGTGCTCAGCACCAGTTCTGCGCTCAGCTCTGCGCCTCTCTGAGGTTTCTTTAATTCATTGTACACGGGCATATGGTAGGGAACAATGATGTGGAGAGACTAATTCTCATGCATTTTCTTTTACCTTTTTTCCTCTTTTTAAAAATGCCCTCGCCTCCTCATTGGGAGAGCAGGTAGAAAATAACACAATAGCCAAAATGACAGATATCAAGGGCTCTAGATGACAAGCTTGTTGCTTGGTCACATACAGTGTTGACAGAGATTCTGGTCTGTTGGACTCTACGGTTTCTGTTAGGGGTTAAACACACGGTGAGCTGAGGTTACAGAATGGGTACTGTATTAGAATGTTTGCCCGCATGGTTATGTTGATTTTTCACTGCATGTAGGCAACAACTGCTGATCCTTTCCTCAGCAGCAGCTGCTTCAGTTTGTTCTCCTTAGGGCCCTCAGATAATTGCAGACAGCTCTTGAATAGTCCCATTTTCTCCTGGTGTTATTGCCCAATTTACTTTTTAACAGACTCATATTGTTGCTGCCAAAAAGATGTACTATACTCTAGTTGAAAGAAGGTCGAGTGCCGAAGAATTGATGCTTTTGAATTGTGGTGCTGGAGAAGACTCTTGAGGGTCCCTTGGACTGCAAGGAGATCAAATCCTAAAGGAAATCAACCTTGAATATTCATTGGAAGGACTATGGCTGTAGCTCCATTACTGTGACCATCTGATGCAAAAAAGACTCTGATGCTAGGAAAGATTAAGGCAAAAGAAGAAGAGGGTAGCAGAGGATGAGATGGTTAGTTAGCATCACCAAATCATTGGACTTGGATTTGAGCAACCTTCGGGAGATAGTGGAGAACAGATGAGCCTGGCAGATTACAGCCCATGGGGTCACAAAGAGTGACTGAACAATGAACAACAAAGAGCAACAGAGCAACGAACAACATATTCTAGTTGGGCTGCCCAGGTCGCTCAGTTGGTAAAGAGAGCACCTGCTGGTGCAAGAGACGCAAGTTTGATCCCTGGGTCAGGAAGATCAGCTGGAGAAGGAAACGACACCCCACTCCAGTATTCTTGTGTGGGCAATCCCATGGACAGAGGAGTCTGGTGCGTTCCAGTCCGTGGGTTCTGGGAGAGTAGGACACGACTTAGCACCCAAACAACAATACTCTCGTAGTGAAATCTCCCTGACAGAAACATACATGCCAGGAAGAAGAAAGCCACCCAAACTTTCTTGTTAATTACTCTTAAATGATTACAGGTGCACCCCATTGCCCCTTGACATTCTTGGTAAACAGTGTAATAATATTATCAAAGATACTCATAAAGTCTAAGCATTGAATCACAGCACCTCTTACACAAGTATTAATCTCAAAGATTCCTCTAGATTTTTTTTTTCAGACTCAGTTACAGAAAAAAAAATCACTGTTCTCCAGAGATAATGCTGTAGAAAGAAATCATGCACAGTACCTATAAAGGTATATTAAAATTACATGGCAGAAAAAAGGGTGAATTTGGTAAGTAAATGTGACGTTTAAAGTCATTGTTATTATGGCTTTTAGAAACTCGATTATTTATGAACATTCGTTTTCAGTTCTTAGAGGAATAATGGCCCAGTTATTATTATGCTAGTTGAAGAAACTCTAGGGGTGTGACAAGAAAATGATTAGCTTTTAAAACTGCATGTATCTGTCATATTTTTAGTGCTAATAGAACAAATATTTCATAAAGTTTAAAAATATGAGGATGGAATGCCTTTGGATTTTATTCTAGGAAAAAAAAAGAATCAAACAGTGAGGAACAGTTTATGTGGTACACGGGCAGACCAAGGAGTTTATTAAGTGAGTAGATTCAGAATTGTAGCATTTTGCTCTGTCAGTTCTTATTTAGGCATCAAGTATTGACTATCCTTATTATCTGAATTCATTCATAAGGGAACTTATTAATTCAAAAATTTCTCCTTTGGATTTTTCTGTTTTGTTTTACTTGGATTTTAATCCACATGTAATAAATCAATTTTACATTCCCATGCTTACTTAAGTTAGTGGGCATTGGAGTAATTAATTTAAAGATGTAGAAAATAAGGCACAAAGGACTTAATAACTTACCAAGGTGACAAAACTTACGGCAAAACTATTGATTCTGCAGCAAACAGCAGAATCAGCACTGAAAGACTGGCTGCACTCAAAATCTACAGTTTCAAATTTTGGAAAATCTATTGTAGAATGGCACTCTATTTTCTACATAATATTTCATACTTTATCATTATTTTAAGAGTTATATACCATATGTAACTTTGGAGTAATCATCTACTATATGCTACATTTTGAGTGAGAAAGTAGAAGCCCAGGCTACCTGTTCTAGATTTTTCTGTGTTGGCAAAACTCATATCATATGTAATCCATAAAAACATAAAAACATTACCATTTTTGAGGTAGAAGTATTACAGTTTTCAGGTGTTTAAATACTAAAAGACATCATTTTTATTTTGTTGTATGTATACACATGCCCCTCAGAATAAACAATAAATGCAGCAGCTAGATTCAGGCTTTAATTCAAAGAAGAACCTCTAAATATTTCACTTCTAACCTCACAGGATGACTGTAAGTGTTTTTATAGAACTGTGCTTTGAAATTTCAGGACATATTTTGAGCATCTCTGATGCCTATCTAAAATGTTCTTTGTGATGACAGTACTGAATTTTACCTGAGCCCTGTAATTCTGAAAAATAGCAAAAGGTAAGAAATCCTCTACCCTTTTGTGTTCCACGGAAAGGGTCTACTGTGATGAACCTGTCTTCCCCACATGATTTAGATAAGAATCATGGATGTTCCCATTGTACTCCTGTAACAAACCCAGACCCACACTTTCCCGACTCTCATTCTTTGCTTCTTTAACTAGAAGCCGAACTGCTTGTCCGCACTGATCAGTCAGAACAAATGCTTGTTAAAAAAACAAAACAAAACAAACTTTGGCTAAGCTTCTCTCCTTCTCCAGGTCCCTCATTTTGGGCAGCATATGACTTTTCTTTAGCAGCCCTTCCTGAGAACAGGTTGGCCTCAGAGTGAAACATTCTCTGATCTCCTTTCCGATCGTGCCATCCTTTCATCTCATTCCCCCTCATGCAGTCCCTTTTAACCTTGTCCATTTCTCTCTATAAAAGAAAACTTTTCCTAACCCTTGAGATACTCAAAAGCCTTATGATCAGATTGTTCTCCCTATTACAATAATCCTTTTCACCCTTGCAATAATTCTTTCAAATACAATTTCTCCTTAGTAAATCCAGATTTGTTTTTATTTAACAATGATGAAGGGGAAAAAAATGGAATATATCACCTGCTGTTCCATTAGCATGTAACCTCTATGATAAAGTGTAAGAAGGGAGGTATTATGTCAGTGCTAAAAATGAAAATGAGTAAAATGAGATGCTTTTATTCAGATCAAAATTAGTAGATGTTATCTAAGCCTGACTGTATTGGTGGGTACCAGAGTCAGGCAGGACTCTTCTTTTTCCTCTGAATATAGCTAACAGTCTTTATGAACCTAAAGAGACGATGAAGCTGGTAATAAAAGGTCATTTTAGCAAGATTTTCTTTACCTGCTCAAAGATAGAATAGTGGTTCCTGCCCGAAAATAGCATTCTAAGCATTCTAACTATCTTATGTCTTCTGTGATGAGCAATTGACAGATGGTACCTATGTTTCTGAATAACCACTTTGGAGAAAGATGCATACTTTCCTTAGTAAAATGGAACTGTTTCAATAGCACCTTTCTCAAGGAATTTTACATCCTGATGTAGAAATAAATTTCCCTGCAACAAGAAGAATCCACCAGTAATGCAGGAGATGTGGGTTTGATCTCTGGGTCAGGAAGATACCCTGGATATGGAAATGGCAACCCACTCCAGTATTCTTGTTTGGGGAATCTCATGGACAGAGGAGACTGGAAGGCTACAGTTCATGTGGTCACAAAAGTGTTGGACATAACTTAGCAACTAAACAATATATAAAAAGAAATTAAAGGTGTGGAACAATGTATCTTGTGCTAACAAGCAACATGGATATTGTTAGGAAAATATAATCAAAATTCACTGAGATAACTCAACCCAACTACTCAGAAAATAATCTAACTGGATAAGGATTCTGTTTAAAAAGTTAGGTCAAGTTTGGGGACAAGTGACATGCAATCAGTCTACTTTGTGCACTCAAAGGAGAGGGAATTCCAGACAATGAGGGCCCTCTTTCATTTTATGGGATAACTAGACTTTCCCATCCTCAGATTTTCTGGGCACTCAGACATGAAGAGCTTCTCAGCACTCTTGGACTTAAGGAAATGGTGAAGAAGAGACTTGTATCCTAGATTGGATCATCTCTTACATAAGATATTCCTCACTGCATAAGTAAAATACATTTTCTGGAACTCTCAAAGATGATGATTTCAGGGGCTTCTCAGCAGTTGAAATACTTTTCTGCTTTGATGAATAGCAGAACATTGTTCTGTGAAGCATAGATATTTGTTGTTGTTGTTTAGCAGTCGCCTGGTCATGTCTGACTCTTTTTCAACCCCATGGACTGTAGCCTGCCAGGCCCCTGGCCATGGGGTTTCCAGGCAAGAATACTGGAGTGGGTTGCCAATTTCTCCTCCAGGGATCTTGCCGACCAGGAATCGAGTCTGTGTCTTCTGCATAGGCAGGTGGATTCTTTACCACTAAGCCACCAGATAAGCCTTAAAATGTTTTTTGCTTGAGATTAAAAACAAAATACTTGGTTAGGATAGAAAAGCATAATTAATTATGCTTTAAAACTTTCTCAGGTGAGACTGATTCTTTATTTCTATTAATATTTATATCTTTGAAATATTTTTTGTATATAACATTGTATACATTTAAGGTGTACAATAGGTTTATTTGACACATTTATTTGTCATAATATGATGGCCATTGTACCAATACTTAGCATTTCTATGATATCACATAATCATCATTTCTTTTGTGAGGATAATTAAGATCCAGACTTATCCAGTTTCATGAATAAAATACAATATTGATGTCTATCTTCACCATACTAAGTATTAGAAACTGATTTTTGAACCATTGATTCCATCGTATTCTCTTTCTGGCATTCAAGCAATTGGATGTTGGAAATTAACATGATTTTCCCAAATTTCTTACATCTTTTTTCATACTTCACAATCCCTTATTCTGTTGGGAGAAATCTTCATGTGCTTGTTAGTTTATTTTTCAACAATATCCATCTTGCTATTTAGTCTATGAATTAAAAAAAAAAATTACTCTGTGTGTGTTTAAAGCCATAGTTCCTTTAAGAGCCAATCTTATCATTTTGTTTTTCTTTGTGTTCAAATGTTGCTCTTCACTGAGCCTGCTGTTTCTCTGTTCTGGTGTCTGCTTTCTTGTCTTGCTTCATCAGTTTCGAGATTGTTTTGTGGGGATTTCCTGCTGAGAACTGAGACTCCATCACACAGCTTACTGTCTACATTAACACGCCTTTCCTCCTCTGCTGACTTCATCAACTTCATGTTAGTATTACAGACAACTCTTGCCTAGAAGATAGCAATTACCAAGTGTTTTATTTTTCATTCCAAGAACTTACTTAAAGATACATGCCAAGACCTTTTGTACTACTTGCCTCAAAATTCTCTCTTTTCTATGTCCACAATTGTAAACAATTTTATTATAATTCTTACCTGACCCTAACCAAGCCTTCACATTCAATGATCCACCTAAAGCCAAACTTTAAAATCTCAATCAACATCTCTTCCCCCTCTGCTGAGGTAATATTCTCCATTACCATGGCAGGAAATGAATTCAGGTTTATCTCATCAACTCATTTGGGTATAATAATACATAGCAAATTAGCAATACAGTATTGAATTAGCTATTTAATACTGACCATGATTGAACACAATCTTGGGGAACACAGAAATATTGAATGTTTTGTGCTGTTTACATTAAAAGTATAGTCAAGTAAGCCCTGCTTCTGGATAAGATGTCTGGTTATTGAGAAATCTCTGTTCTTTCTTCGAGATACTGGCCCAGGGAATTGCCTCTCGCCTCTCCAATAACCCATTCTCAGTGCTTTCCAATGAAAGTCAGGTAGCATTGTAAAGGCTCACTATTTAGAGAGCCACCTATAAACCAAAAATTTTAAAAGCTTTATTAGTTTTGTATCTAATTGTGACCAATTATAGTTGAGTTTATACTATGTTTTTAAAAGCACAAATAATTGGGTATCAGATCATTTTTTGACTTACAGACAGGACAGGGGACTTTGAGGAAGCAGAAAAGCCCCAGACAAAAGTTGCTAACAGAGAGGTAAATGATTCTGTTAGAAGATAAGCCTCAAGGAAGTTGTAACCTTGACTAAGGTGGGCCAAATTTATTTAAACCTCTTTGGGGAATAAAAGCTCCAAAAACAAATAAACAAAAAAACCTACTCATATAGCTGCTTTCATTAGAAAGACTCAATCTGTACTTGAATAGAATAATTTGGGTTTAAAAGGATCTGTTCTTTGAAGAATCATTGAATTTTATATACTGATTTTTTTCTGCCTGAAAACACTTTCTTTAAATATTATATGCTATATTATAGAAACTATTTGCAGTTTCATTCTGTAATATGCATTGCAAAAAAAGCAAAAAAAAAAAAATGTTTTCTTTCCCATTTCCAGTCCAAAATATTGAGTTTGCAATTATTTCATTTATTGATTTACTGATAACTGCTGGGTCCTGAAGATTTAAGGTGGCTTATACAAAGCTTAACAAGCAGGAAGATTTATGCTTAGTCTGAAATTTCAAAATCATTATTCTTTCTTAAAATAAAACTATTAGTACAAGCTTAGTATATTAATACAGGTAATATCCTCCATATTCACCTTCATATAACTCAGGTCAGTTCTGAACAGTGACAATTTTATATGGTGTCTCCAAAGCTGAAAGACTTCTTTGTTTAGATCTGATTCTGAGAAGGTCAGAATAACCTGAAACCACCCATCTTCATCACTGGTAATTCTTATACTTGAAAGCAGTTTTTGATCTTGAACTTGTACTCTATTACAGCATTTTAATCGACATAATAGCATCATTTAAACACAGTTAGAATGCTTTAATGGAAATGAGAATTTAAAAAAAAAAACTGTCATTCACTTACTTTTGCAAGTTTCTTTCCAATAGTTTCCAATAATTTTCTTATTTTATTTTTTTCATATTGATGAACATTCTAATATTTGAAACAATGATTAAATGGATGAGAGATAAAGAATGACATTTTAAGTTTTCAAATCATTAATGTTACTAACAAGAAGTTCATATTGACAATTTCCTCTACAGTTTCTTTAGTAACTTCAAAATAGTATAGCTTCTTTTTTATTGTGTATAACCCATTCTTATAGTTAGAATCAATAGTGTTATTCCCACTTTTCAAATGAGTAAATTAAGGCTGAAAAGATTATGTGACTTTTTAAGGTCAAATTGTTAATTGTTGAGGTTGTAAAGTTGTAAATGACTCTTAGATGTCATCATTTATCTTAAAATCATTCAATTATTACCATGATATACACACACATATGCACATACATACATATATGTGTGTGTGTAAAAAGTATGCCTTTACTCTTAGTATTCTGAAAGTGAAGATCGTTTTACTTTTCAACTCAGAGCTCACTGTACTATTTCAATAAGAGAACACATTTTCTGTATTCCTTGATAAAAGTTTCTATATTTAAAGATAAAAATGAAATCACTTTCTAGTTGAATACAGATTCTCTTCCCTATCACTTTTCTTCACCTTCTTGTGTTCCTTTAGATACATACCCATGTTATCATTCCATCTGCTTGGCTCGATCATTATCTTTTTCTTCTTCTTTTTCTCTCAGTCATCATCTTTAAACTCACTGTGATGTGTTCTGAGTGTTTTCCTAAGATCTGTTGGCTAACTAATTAACTAATAAGTAATTAGCTTACTAATTAATAAGTAACTAATTAACATTCTATCACTTATTAATTTAAATGCAGATATTTGCTTCTGTGATTTATGCATAGTAAAAATGTTCTAGGCCCATTATGAACTCTACTTCTTCTTTTATCTCTTTGAATAATTGAACGATATTTATTGCAAAATAATTTCGGAATGTTTTAAATCTCTAGCTTCTGGATGTGAATTTTCTCTTTTATCTTGCAAATTGTTTCAAAGGAAAAGATTCACACTCATGCTTTTCAGTTTTCTGTGTGAGCCCTTCTCTAAAGGAATTGTCTTCAGAAGGAGTCTCAGGTGCCCCTGGGTTGTAGAAAGCTTTATGGGGGTTGGGAGCACATTCATCTCTGCTGGGGCCTGTGCTGGGCTGTCCAATGTCAATTTTGCATCAATTTCACCCCCATCTGTGGTTTCTCTCTGCATAGCATGGAAGAAACAAGGGAATTATTTTTCAGGGCCCTATTTTCTTCAAAACTCTGGGCTAGAGTTTGCCAATAAGAGATCTCATCCAATATATAAAGGGTATTGTCTTCCATGCTCATGGACATACTGAAGAATCACTATGGCTTCTCAGCAAACAAGCGAGGAAGAGCATTATTTTCCTGCCGCTGACTGAGGCAGCTGATAGGGTCTTCTAACCATTCGGTCAAGCCCCTGAGAACCACCCAACCTAATTGTTAAGATGAAGATGTTAGGTTCGCTTCTCTCATTCCCACCTGCAATGGTTTTATATTTGATGACGATTTCTTCAACTGTAACAATTTAATCTCAATGCATTTATTGGACACATTATTTCATTAAAGTGACTTTGTTTTCCTGATGGAATCAGGATTGATATGTCCCTAGAGAAACCCTATATGTATGAACAGATTTTTATGTTAGTTCTTTAAATAGAGGATTTGTCACCAGAATCTTTGGGGTTCAGGCTTAGGCATCTGTTTAGTCAGATATCACCCATCATCTTTTGCTTCAGTTGACTTCCCATTCCTAGTGAGAAGTGTCTTTGTCACTCATGGTTAGGGTAATATATTTTGGTTTTGTCGTGGTGTGTGACCTTGTACCATCATCCCTTCATGGGAGCTGAATACCCGGAATGTTTGGATTCCATAACCCGTTGCTGTTAAGACATCTTAACATCACCCTTTGTTAACTTCAAGCTTGGTTCTCCCCTTCTCTTTCTTATATATAAAGTAAGTTATATATGTATAAATATATATTCTTTATATATTACATATTATACATGTTTTTATATATTATATTCATTGTTTGTATATCTCACTGTGCCGTGATTTCTTTACTAATGTATACTGCTTTTTCAGGGTAATTCTGGTAATGCAACAAACATTTTAAATGGTCTGTCACATGATTTATACTGATACCATATTTTAATAGAAAATCCTGATGTGTGCTAATCGTGAAGAAAGCTCTAACTTGCAGACCCAGAAGTCTAAGTCCCAATTCCCACTGTGTTTCTCATGAGCGGTGCATCTGAAACAAGCTTCTACAATCCTCAGTATGTTCCTTATTTGCAAAGTATTGTTAGTATTGAACATCTCCCACTTTCAAGATTTGAGTCTATGATTCAAATAAGTACAATATTTTTGTATGTACTGGAGAAAACATATTTCAGAGATCGTCTTGAGAGTAGAGGAAATAATATTTGCTCTTTGATTATTAAAATATGACCTCCAAAGTGCTCTGGCTTTTTGCAGCATCAAATTCTTTCATGTGTCTGGAATATCTGCCTTTAACAGCTCTATCAGTTTGTGAGCTAGACTACTCAGCATAATTAGGGTTCAAAACATGGCAAGAATGATAACCCACACTTAGCTAAAGTCACCGTCACTTCAGTTTACCACTGACCTGGTAAATAAGACATATAATATAAAGGATACACAAGATAAGGATGTGTTACAGGGGAGAATAGCTCCTGGTGCCTCCCGAAGGCCCTCCTACGGGATACTGAGGTAAAATTCGTTGTTTAATAAATCCCATGTAGAATGAAGCATTGAGCAGGTCAGAAAAAAATGAACAGTGGACTTGCAGTCTTTTGTAACTTTCAGCTAACAGAGGGATTCTGCCTGTACTAAAAAGCAAGTCTTTTTTTGCTGTTGTTGTTGTTTAATTAATTTTTATTGGAATATATTTGCTTGACAATGAGGTGTTAGTTTCTGCTGTAGAGAAAAGTGAATTATCTATACGCACACATATGTCCCTTGTCTTTTGGATTTCCTTCCTTTTAGGTCACCACAGAGCACTCAGTAAAGTTCCCTGAGCTATGCAGCAGGTTCTCATTAGTTATCTATTTTATACATGCTATCTATAGTGAACATATGCAAAACCCAATCTTCCAGTCATCTCACATACTGCCTTTATGCTCTCTGTGGCTCTGCTTCTGTTTTGCAAATAAGATCATCTAATCCATTTCTAGATTCCACTTACATGTGTTAATACACAATATTTGTTTTTCTATTTCTGACTTACTTCACTCTGTGTGACAGTCTGTAGGTCCATCCACGTCTCTGCAAATGAACTAATTTCATTCTTTTTATGGCCGAATAATATTCCACTGTATATATGTATTTGCATCTTCCTTATGCACTTGTTGATGAACATTTAGATTGCAAAAAGCAAATCTTTTCTTTAATATTTCAGTAGAATGTTTCCTTCTGGCACATTTGATATAACTTATCAAGCCACTATATACTGTACAATCAAGGCACTACCTACCACAATATTTTTAAAAGTTAGAAGTCAGTTTGAAAAGTTATTACATTTAATTTTATGAACACATTAAGGAAACGTACACCTTAAATTTTATAAGCAATGGTATGATTAGCTCTGAGTCTTGTTGAGTGAAAGCTAAAAAGTAATTTATTTTAAATTGGATTGTCTTTTGATTTTATTAAAGAAAATGGTACATATTAAGTATGTGACAGTCTAGAATGACCTAAGGTAATTAAAAATAATGATAATTATAACAGTTATAACTTCTAGTATTAGTAAATAATAACTACATTATTTATAACTTTGTGAATATTATGTTATAAAGCAATACTTATTAAAATGCTAAGCAATTTAGCTATAATTTAATAGATAAATCATAGCAATGTTGACTATTTTAATTGATTTTTTATTAATAAAATAGTAAGGTAAATACAGAAAAAATTAACTGTATCTATCTTGTATATAAATTGTGTCTTTAAGGTGTTCAAAATTATTTATCCAAAGCCAGTTATCCACAAAGATACTTCTGTAATTTGCAGACACTTGAAAAATAAGCTCACATTAAACAGGAGTGCACTAACTTGAAACATAGTTTGAGGAATAAAGAACTAAAATCAGTGGACATTTCAAATCTGGTTCATTGGTTTTCCTTATAACCTGCCTCATATAGCCTTGTTAATATTTGTGAAAAACTAAAGCAAACTACAAATTCTTTGATATTTTCCCACCCAGATGTGGTGTTGATATTCAGTATGGGAGATTTCTATGACTTCTTCGACAGATAGTAAGCATCAGAAATAATGCTGTGAAATGTTCTATGCTCAAGCCTTAGAAAAGTGGCAATTCTCACTTCTTATCTTTTGGAATCATCTTTCTCAAAACCCAGCCGTGTTCTAGGAAGAGCCCCAGATAGTTTCAAGGAGATGCCCATTAGGAAAGAAGACAAGATGCGTGACTGGCAACCCTAGCCCAGCGCTCATCCATCTGACCAAACCATCCTGGAAATAGATTCTCCAGCCATAGTTCAGCCATATCAGTGACATTCGGTGGAACAAAGAGGAGTCCTCCCACCTCAGTCCTGTCGAAATTGTAGATCTGTGATCAAAGTAAATAACGGTTGTTTTAAGCGACTAACTTTTGAGGTAGCTGTGTGTGCAGCAGTAAGAAACCAGGACACTAATGTTCACACCATCTGACATTGCTTTATATATATTAGGACAATTCAGTGAGGTACAGCATTCCTTTATCAACTTAGTTTTCTTTTTTTTTTTTTTTTTACTGTCTCTACTTGTGACTGTGGTCTAGCTTAGAATTTTTTGAACAAATTTTTAATAGATAATTTGCATACATTTTGTTTGTTTAGTTGCTAAGACATGTGTGACTCCTTTTGCAACCCCATGGACTGTAGCCCACCAGGCTCTCTGTCCATAGGACTTCCCAGGCGAGGATGCTGGGATGAGTTGTCATTTTCTCCTCCAGGAGATCTTCCTGACCCAGGGATCAAATCTGCACTGGCAGTCTCCTTCACTGGCAAGTGGATTCTTTACCACTGAACCACCTGGGAAGCCATTATGCATTTTTAGTGCTTGTCTATTATTTAATATATGGATACCGAACATTTGCAAAGGTATGTAAAATTTTGCACTCTTAAATATGGACAATTTCAATATAGCTAAGATTTCTCTAGGAAAGAATTGGCAATATATGTCACATTATATCCAATATTATTTTAGGTGCAGTGAATTACATAGGAGAGTCAAGAGAACATGCAAAAAAGTTAATAACTTTTTTTGTTAATTTTGCCTAATCCTTATTATGTGTTATTATGGTATAGGAGGCTGGACTTGGGAGAAATATGAACTTTGAAAACATTATTTTCAAATGACATATATTAATTTCATCAAAGTTTCATTATTATATGTTGTTGAGATATCTTGAAGAAGAGAAAGGACTATAGACCAGACACTTTGCCGCTACATAAGGAAAACCACTTAAGAGAATTCAACTAAAAGAAGAGATGGAAATGAAAGAGTTATAAACATAAAGAAAGAGCTAGATATAGACTGTGATAGTGATAGAACTGATATTCTAGCTAGAGAAAAGACTATATAAAAAATGATCCTGAATAATGCAGGTTTTTTGTGCATCATTTTCCAAAATTCACATCTCTTTTGAGGCACATCTCACTGTCTTATTTTGTACACACTCATACTGGATCCTTCTAGATTTTTAGATTGGCTTTTAGCCTAAAGATTCTGTAAAATTTTCTACTGAAGAACATATAGAAATCTGGGATCAAAGAAAATTCTGAACAGAAATGCCTCGTAAAAACACCCAAAGACTTAAATTACAAGAATTATTTTTATGCTAAGCCTACCTTTTTCAGATATTAATAGTAAAGCTGAAAATTACCCATTGCTTTAATCAAATACTAAATGATATGTATCTGAGGTACTACACATTCCCTACCTTGCCCTCATATTTTTATACCCTCTGAAAGGAAGCAGAGTACAGGGTTTTCCCTCAGAACACATCATCTTCAATAGAACTTTGGAGAACATTTGGAGGCACTTCTGAATATTTCTTTTGGAGGACATTTCTTTTGAAGAATATGCATTTTAAGAAGCTTTCAAATATTGTGAGTTTCACCATTTCATCATTCTTTTCATTTAAATGTATCAGCATTTTTCCTTTTGGTTTTCAGTCCTTTCTATCTTTCATCAATTCATGGTGGAACTAGCCAATACACTGGTTCTGTTTTATGTTTTTCATTTGCTTCTTAAGCTTATTTTCAAAAGAAAAAAAGCTAAAAACAATAGAAAATAAATGAAAGCACCATTTTCAGTTTACAGCTGGGATTCTGCACAGCATGTAATACTAACTGCATCTGTGCAGAAAGTCCACCATATGGGTGGGAGGGGAACCATTTAATTTAGCTCATATGCATGAAGCAAGTGAAAAGTTGACTATATTTTAGATCCTGCCAAAGTCAAGCAACAGCAGAGCTATGAACAGAATCCAAAAAGTTTCATAATCAATCTTATGTTCTCCTTGGTAAACTACTCCATCTTTTAAGGATGTTCAGTTGTATACTCAAGTGATCAATTCTCTTACTTTGAAAATGTATTTTTAATTTTTTTTTTGCAAATTAAACTGTGTAAAAAGTAGATTTCATTTACAATGTTTTTTGAAGTTATATATTTGAATTTTTTTATAAAATGTCTTTGGCTTCCCAGGTGGAGCAGTGGTGAAGATTTCACCTGCCAATGCAGGAGATGCAAGAGATGCAGGTTCAATTCCTGGGTCAGGAAGATTCTCTGCAGTAGGAAATGGCAACCCACTCCAGTATGCTTGTCTGGAAAATTTTATGTACAGAAAAGCCTGGCGGGCTCCAATAAGGAGCTCCAGTCCCTGGGGCATGGGGTTGCAAAGAGTCAGACATGACTGAGCGCGTGCGTGCACACACACACACACACACACACACACACACACACACAATGTCTTAAATATGCAAGTTAGAAGAAATTAAAAATGTACACAATACTTGAAAATGACTTTATCATTTCTGGAAATCAATCCGTGGGGATTGGATAAAGAAAATTTTAATCTAACCTTAGCTAATGTAATTTAGCTAATGTCAATACTACAGAGATTAAAGGAATTTCAGGAGAGTTGATGCTGACAAATGGGACATTATAAGGACATTTGTCATTCAGAGATAAAGGGCAGAGAGGATTGAAAATGAGAAAGAACATCTGAAGAATAGAAGTCATGAATCTAAAGTGTAAATTTAATGTCATTATTTTCAACAAAGTTACTCAAAATATTCCACTCACTTTATAAGAATAATCTTTCTGCAAGTTATTTCAGGCTTTCTTTGAGTTAAGCCTTCAAGTTTCTCATCTGTTTATGGAGATAATAACTACCAGGTGGCCTACTAAATTAAAGTACAAATAAATGTTCTATATCTTTTTGAAGTAAAAAAATTCAGGCAATTTTTTCATTATTTTAAAAATATTTTATTTACTACAGCAGAAAAATGTCTCCTCTCTGAAAGTGAAAGTGTTAGTTGCTCAGTCGTGTCCAGCACTTTTGAAATCCCATGGACTGTAGCCCCGCAGGCTCCTCTGTCCATGGGCAAGAATACTGAATTGGGTTTCCATTTCCTTCTCCCGCGGATCTTCTTGACTCAGGGATCGAACCCTGGTCACCTGCATTGCAGGAAGATTCTTTTACTATCTGAGCCACCGGGGAAGCCCTCTCTGCTCAGAAGTCTTACTTTATTATGGAAGAACTATTACAGCCATGAACTCAGAATTCATTATGAAAAAATAAAGCTATGGGGCTCACATCTATTAAATATATAAATGGAATAATATAAAAGTAAAGGAGAATATTTTTTGTGTAGAGGTAAGTATTATATTAGTATATTTCCAGTATAGATGTTGCATATGGTGATATCTAATGCTGTCAAACTTCTCAACCATACTACATTAAAGTAACTATCAGGATTAATCAACACTTTCCATTGCCATATTGTTGTGACTGAAAATTTACTTTAAGTGAATAATTCAATAAAATAATAAAAGTGCTTCTGAAGAATCATTTATCCCATTTAATTGCATATATATTGAATCAAGAGAAATGGTACTGATGAACTTACGTGCAGGGAATGAATAAAGACACAGACTTAGAGAACAGAATTGTGGACGCAGCGAAGGGAGATGGTGGGATGGATTGAGAGAGTAGCATTGACATATGTTCACTACTGGGTGTAAAATAGCTAGTGGGAAGCTGCTGAGCCCCACAGGAAGCTCAGCTGATGCTCTGTGATCATCTAGAGTGGTGAGATATGAGGGTTCCAGGGAGGCTCAAGAGGCAGGGGATATATGTATACTTATCGCTTATTCTCATTGATTTACAGCAGAGACTAAAACAACATTTGTAAAGCAATTATTCTCCAATTAAAAATAAATGTTTAAAAAATGATTACTTCTGGACCCCCATGGCCGACGTCCTGATGACCCCCAAGAGCCCACATGTGCTGTGTTGGCCCTGCATTGTGGCTCTACAAGACACGGCCAGCAAAGGGTGGGAGGGGTCATCAGTTGGCCATGAGGCGCAAGGAGACTTGGAGGCAGGTGGCTGCTGCCCCCACAGGTGGCATATTGGAGTCTGGTCTGGATCACTCTCTGTGGCCAGCTCCCCACAACCCGTGCCAAGTCAAGAGCTGAGATCCTACACGGGATCGCTAGCTCCGGTGCTCCTCCCCTCTGGGGTGGGAGTCCTGGTGCTGGAGGCTGATAGGGCTCACACTTACAGGGACAAATCCAGTTCACACCCAACCCTCAAGGCTTCTGCTGCATCAATGTGGGGTCTGCACCAGCACTCAACGGGCAGTGATGATAACTAAGCCCTGCCTCACACCTGGCTTCTCTCCTGGCCTCACCATCTCCAGCTCCCACCATCTCCAGCTCCACCTCCTATGAAGGTGAGTGCATGCTAAGTCACCTCAGTCATGTCCAACTCTTTGAGACTCCATGGACTGTAGCCTGTCAGGCTCCTGTGTCCATGGAATTTTCCAGTCAAGAATACTGGAGTGGGTTCCCATGCCCTCCTCCAGAGGATCATCCTGGCCCAGGGATTGAACCCTTGTCTCTTAAGTCTTCTGCATCGCCAGACGATTCTTTACCACTAGCTCCACTTGGGAAGTCTATGACGATGAGAGCCTCCAGCATGTGCTGGGTCTTCCAGAGACAGATTTGAGATGGAGCCTGGGGTGCCAAATATTTAACGAGAATCCACCCTTGCAAAGAGGGAGACACAGGATTTGGCAGGGGAAGGAATTAAATTGTGTTCAGAGGCCTGAAAACCCTGAGCCAATTGCAGGGGGAGCTCTGGGGTGACAACTGCTGGTCAGAAAGTCCACACTGAGCTGAAATTGCCAGTCCTTTAGATCTCCTACCTGAAAATACACTGGATTCAGGCTCCTCAGAAGGATGAAGCCCTCGGAAAGGTAACTCTGAAGTGGAGACAAGGTCCTAAAGGAGCTGGCAGCTGGAGTCTGTCTGCTGCCCGACTTCCTAGACCTGGCAGCTAGTCTTTCCTTGGAGGGGCATCTGGGACCTGCATCTCTGTGACTACTTCAACTTGCATCCTGGGCAATGAGCTTGATTCTCCTCTATTTCTTTAGAATGTTTTAAGTTTAAAATGCATGACCTTCTATTAAAGTAATTTCTCACATCTAATTTTGCAACGGCTCAGTCTCTCCAATGACTCAGGAAAGAAGGAAAGGAGCTCCTTTTCTTCAAATCCTGCTCCAGCAGAATGCTCACTATGTGTGCGCCGCGTCTGCCCTTCACAAGGGCCCCTGAGCAGGAAGGTCAACGTGACCTACAGATGGCAGGTTCTGGAACACTGCCTTCGCTTTCTGTAACTTCACGATCCCAGAGGGACCTAACTGTACGTCTCCCAACACATTACTTAAAGTTCCGTCTGTCCATTAACTCTATGAACCCAAGTTCTAGTTGCACAGGTTCTCAGAGGACTTGAGCCTGTAAGCTCCTCTGGTGATACGCCATATGGTCCTTTTTAACCTCAACTGAACTCGCATGCCCTCCTGCTTACTCAGCCACACTCAGCCAAGACTAAAAATTCAACAAACCCATAGACCTTTGGCCGGTATTCTAAAACCTCTGAGTTTATATTATACACTTTTTTTCTCTGAGACTTTTTCCAAGTGAACTCAGTGTCACAGAGGAAATAAAAATGCCTACAATAGTCTTTACCTCATTTTTTCCAGGAGGGAGCGCTGCAGAGAGTCAATGAATAAGCAAGCACTTGGTGTTCTATTATCACTGTAAGTCATAAACCTTTTGCAAATTACTTACCCTCTTTAAATTTTCTGTTGTTGCTGTTCATTTGAATTTGGGGTTAATAATACCTGTAATGGAGTACAAGGTGAATACTAAATATGGTATTATATTTAAAGTTCTTGACATGTAAACTCTCACTTTGATTACCTTTAACACTCAATTTCATTTTATTTTACTTCCCTCTAATTCAAGTATACCCACTGTCACAACTCACGTATAGTCTTATTGTAATTTTAAATGGTATTATTAATCTTAGTGAAACACTGGTTGAAAAAGTAGAAAACAAATTAAAATACCTACTTTATTCTACCCTTTTTAAATTTGGCTCTTTAACGCACACCTTTGTCATTTATCTTTAGAGTATATTCCCTAGAAAAGAGCCATCATGATTTTCCTTTTTTTTTAACCTCTTCAAAGTAGATTTCTCTCCATGTATCTTAGCTCTCAGACACCTCACAATATATCCACTTATGATTCTGACATTTGTCATTGATTGGACTTTACCAGCATTACAATAATGATAACTATTACAGTGAAAATGTCATTTTATAGATACAAACTTCTGCCTACTTTTTAAATTTAACTTCCAATCTTTAAGCAACATGGACACCTAGAAAGATAAGAATGTTATAGTTCAATTTTATTTGGAGGAAGAAAGGATTACTTCCCATTTTTAAAGAGACTGATCTCTTCAGCTTTTATCTGAATTCAGCATTTTATTCAGATAGATAAATAGCATCACATAAAAACAGCATATCTCTTTTTTGCTATTTGATAGAGTTAAAGATAACTTTGGATTAAACTTTGGAGAAGCACACACACATGCATAACCTCACAGATGAATATTAATACATATAAACATAAAAATAGTGATTATAAAGTTATAATGAATTTTTGGAGTATGTCTCATTTCATATATTGTCAAACATCTCCCCTGCTTAATGGAAAGCTTGCATAAGATAGAAACAAAAAAACTAAATATCATTTTCCACTCTTATTTATAATTGATTTGCTAAGTTATTACTTCTTGTTTACATCAAACTAATTCTTTAGAATAGCAGTACCCAACCTTTCTGGCATCAGGAATTGGTTTCATTGAAGACAATTTTTCCATAGGCAGGTGATGGTTTCAGAATGGTTCAAGTACATTCCATTTATCCTGTACTTTATTTTTATTATTATAACATCAGCTCCACATCAGAGCACCAGGCATTAGATCACAGAGTTGGTACCCAACCTGTGCATTTGTTTGGAAAAGTTCTACCCGAAGTTATGTCTGAAACCCAGTTCTGATCAGAGAACTCTAAGAGTGTTTTTAAGGAACAGTTGCATGAGGGATAAAACATGAGAAAATTTCCAAAGAATGTATTTATTACTTTCATACTTAGGTGTGAATAATCTAAACTTTTATTGGAAACATGCTATTAAAATTAACTTTGAAGAATATTTGAATGCGCTGATTACTAATTTTTAGAACAAGTTAGATGATAGTGCTACTTTTTCTTTTCCTTTTCAACTAACTGGTTATAAAAAAGACAATGCAATCATAGCTTCACAAAAGATATTTTGAAAGGCTTTTTTTTTTTTTTTTGGTGAAAGCTCTGAGGAGGAAACTACTACACAGGATGAACCTGCAATGTTTGCAACAAAAGCTACACACTGATGATTTCATAGCTTTTGCATAATATTAATGTGCTAGAAAGTCCATTTATTGCTTCATCCAGTAAGTTTTTTTTAAGTTAGCTAATTAAAATGTTTGTGGTAGAATATGCATAACATAAAATTTGCCATTTTAGCCATTATTAAATGTACAATTCAACTCTACTGCTTTAAGTACAATCAAGTTAGGGACTGCTTTAATTAGAGTAACCATACTTCCAGTTCCCTGAAATTAGTGGAATTTAGAACCAAGGAGATTATCCTTTAGAGAGAGTAGTAAATAAGGAGCAAGGAGAGAGATCATGACTATTGGTCACAGGAATCCCTCCACATGAAAACCTGGAGACATGGAAATGCAGATGCTTTTTTCTATCCCCCAAGGTTTTCTTTTAATGCACTGGGTCTAACCAATAAGCCCATGACCCATCAGGATGTGATAATCTCCCACTGAGAGGCAATTTACTGTTTTCCCTAAAAAGACCCTTACAAAATCTAGAAGATCACATTAGTTAAACTGATTCCAATTCTCTTGGGGTTTCCAAGTTGGTGCAGTGATAAAGAATTCACCTGCCGATGCAGGAGACGCAGGAGACTCAAGAGACTTGGGTTCAATCCCTGGGTTGGGAAGACACAGTGAAGGAAGAAATAGCAACCCACTCCAGTGTTCTTGCCTGGAAAATCTCATTGACCAAGGAGACGGGTGGGCTATAGTCCATGGAGTCACAAAGAGTCGGACACGACTGAGCAGGCTTGCACACGCACAGTGCTCCCGGCTTCCCATGCCCCCTGGAGAGTGTTTCATTTCCTAAAGTCTGGTCACTCCTGTTTTTCTGAATTCTGAAGCACTGAGTATATATTCATCTCCTATGATAGCAATGTCGATATGAAGTTAAGGGATGTGCTCTTATCTCTTATTTATTCCCCTAATAGTTGTAGGAGGGTTTGGTTAAGATTTTGCATTCTTGACTGGTTCTCAGTTTTCTCTTTATGAAAGACTGGAACAATTCAATGGATATTAGTATTGTTCTCTTTGACTTTATATTTGTTTTCCAAGATTTTCTTTTTCAATAACACACTCTGGAAGCTCTTATCTTATGATTACATACTGGTGAAATGCACAAACTCTCCCACTTCCTAGTTGTAAGAACTTTCCATGGCCATGCTTCATCCAGCAACATGGGGGAGGGGTGGAATTGCTATAATGCATGGAAGTTAGGATACATACCCATGTAGCACAGTATCTGATACACAGAAACTGTGTTATGTGTTTCCCTTTATTTCTTAATCAAATATTGTTCTCTTCGTCTGAGACACTGCTCACTCATTATTTAATCTTCAAACTTCTGCCTGGTTAATTAGAACTTTTTCCTCCTTTTTTTTTTTTTTCTTTTTGGTTTCTTTTGTTTATATATTTGCCCAACCCAGCCCTCCCATTGGAACTCAAATGCATAAGACTAGACTAATCAAAATCCTTATTTATATATGTATATAAAATATATAAACTTCATTGCTACAGTTAATGGACTTTTATTATATTTTCTAAAAATGACTTTTATGATAGGAGGAATAGTCACAAATACACTGCCTGAGATGAATATTAATTAATGGCAACGCATGTGGGTGCTTACTCGCTCAGTTGTGTCTGAATCATTGCAACCCCATGGACTTTAGCTTGCCAGGCTCCTCTGTCTGTGAGATTCACCAGTCAAGTATATTGCACTGTGTAGCCATTCTCTTCTCCAGGGTATCTTCCCAAACCAAGGATAGAACCCAGGTCTTCTGCATTCCAGATTGATTTTTTGTTGTCTGAGCCACCAGAGGAGTGCAGTTAATGTCAACAGTGCTTGTCTAAGCCTTGCCGTGTGGGGCCACCCAAGACGGACGGGTCACGGTGGAGAGGTCTGACAGAATGTGGCCCACTGGAGCAGGGAATGGCAAACCACTTCAGTATTCCTGCCTTGAGAACCCCATGAACAGTATGAGAAGGCAAAAAGATAGGACACTGAAAGAGGAACTCCCCAGGTCGGCAGGTGCCCAATTTGCTACTGGAGATCAGCAGATAAATAACTCCAGAAAGAATGAAGGGATGGAGCCAAAGCAAAACAACACCCAGTTGTGGATGTAACTGGTGACAGAAGCAAGGTCCGATGCTGTAAAGAGCAATATTGCATAGGAACCTGGAATGTTAGATCCATGAATCAAGACAAATTGGAAGTGGTCAAACAGGGGACAGCAAGAGTGAACATCGACATTCTAGGAATCAGCGAACTAAGATGGACTGGAATGGGTGAATTTAACTCAGATGACCATTATATCTACTAATGTGGACAGGAATCATTTAGAAGAAATGGAATAGCCATCATAGTCAACAAAAGAGTCCGAAATGCAGTACTTGGATGCAAACTCAAAAAAGACAATGATCTCTGTTCATTTCCAAGGCAAACCATTCAATATCATGCTAATCCAAGTCTATGCCCTGACCAGTAATGCTGAAAAGTAAAGCTGAAGTTGAATGGTTCTATGAAGACCTACAAGACCTCTTAGAACTAACACCCAAAAAAGATGTCCTTTTCATTATAGGGGGTTGGCATGCAAAAGTAGGAAGTCAAGAAACACCTGGAGTAACAGGAAAAGTTGGCCTTGGAGTATGGAATGAAGCAGGGCAAAGGCTAATAGAGTTCTACCAAGAGAATGCACTAGTCATTAGCAAACACCCTCTTCCAACAACACAAGAGAAGACTCTACACATGGACATCACCAGATAGTCAACACTGAAATCAGATTGATTATATTCTTTCCAGTCAATGATGGAGAAGCTCTATACAGTCAGAAAAAACAAGACCAGAAGCTGACTGTGGCTCAGATCATGAACTTCTTATTGCCAAGTTCAGACTGAAATTGAAGAAAGTGGGAAAACCACTAAACCATTCAGGTATGACTTAATCAAATCCCTTATGACTATACAGTGGAAGTGAGAAATAGATTTAAGGGACTAGATCTGATAGACAGAGTGCCTGATGAACTATGGACAGAGGTTTGTGACATTGTAAAGGAGACAGGGATCAAAACCATCCTCAACAAAAAGAAATGCAAAAAAGGAGAATGACTGTCTGAGGAGGCCTTACAAATAGTTGTGAAAATAAGGGAAGCAAAGGAGAAAAGGAAAGATATACCCATCTGAAAACAGAGTTCCAGAGAATAGCAAGGAGAGATAAGGAAGCCTTCCTCAGCAATCGATGCAAAGAAATAGAGTAAAACAATAGAATGAGAAAGACTAGAGATCTCTTCAAGAAAATTAGAGGTGCCAAGGGAACATTTCATGCAAAGATGGGCTCAATAAAGGACAGAAATGGTATGGATCTAAGAGAAGCAGAAGATATTAGGAAGAGGTGGCAAGAATACACAGAAGAACTGTACAAAAAAAGATCTTCACAACCCAGATAATCACAATGATGTGATCACTGACCTAGATTCAGACATCATGAAATGTGAAGTCAAGGGAGCCTTAGGAAGCATCACTATTAAAAAAGCTAGTGGAGGTCATGGAATTCCAGTCGAGCTATTTCAAATCCTGAAGGATAATTCTGTGTAAGTACTGCACTCAAAATGCCAGCAAATTTGGAAAACTCAGCAGTGGCCACAGGACTGGAAAAGGTCAGTTTTCATTCCAATCCTGAAGAAAGGCAATGCCAAAGAATGTCAAACTACTGCACAATTGCACTCATCTCACACACTAGCAAAGTAATGCTTGAAATTCTCCAAGTCAGGCTTCAACAATACATGAACTGTGAACTTCCAGATGTTCAAGCTGTTTCTTTAGAAAAGGCAGAGGAACTGGAGATCAAATTGCCAATGTCCACTGGATTATTGAAAAAGCAAAAGAGTTCCAGAAAAACATCTATTTCTGCTTTATCGACTGTGCCAAGGCCTTTGACTGTGTGGATCACAATAAACTGTGGACAATTCTGAAAGCGATAGGAATACCAGACCAGCTGACCTGCCTCTTGAGAAACCTGTATGCAGGTCAGGAAGCAACAGTTGGAATTGGACATGGAACAACAGACTGGTTCCAAATAGGAAAAGGAGTATGTCAAGGTTGTATATTGTCACCCTGCTTATTTAACTTATATGCAGTACTCTGCATCATGAGAAATGCTGGAATGGAAGAAGCACAAGCTGGAATCAAGATTGCTGGGAGAAACATCAATAATCTCAGATATGCAGATGACACCGCCATTATGGCAGAAAGTGAAAAACGATAGAGCCTCTTGATGAAGGTGAAAGAGGAGAGTGAAAAAGTTGACTTAAGGTTCAACATTCAGAAAACTAAGATCACGGCATCTGGTCCCATCACTTCATGGCAAATAGATGGGGAAACAGTGCCACAGTGGCTGACTTTATTTTTGGGGGCTGCAAAATCACTACAGATGTTTATTGCAGCCATTAAATTAAAAGACGCTTACAACTTGGAAGGAAAGTTACGACCAACCTAGACAACATATTAAAAAGCGGAGGCATTAATTTGTCAACAAAGGTCCATCTAGTCAAGGCTATGGTTTTTCCAGTAGTCATGTAGGGGTGTGAGAATTGGACTGTAAAGAAAGCTGAATGCAGAAGAATTGATGGTTTTTAACTGCAGTGTTGGACAAGACTCTTGAGAGTCCCTTGGACTGCAAGGAGATCCAATCAGTCCATCCTAAAGGAGATCAGTCCTGGGTGTTCATTGGAAGGACTGATGTTGAAGCCAAAACTCCAGTACCTTGGCCACCTGATGCGAAGAGCTGACTCATTTGAAAGACCCTGATGCAGGATGAGAAGGGGACGACAGAGGATGAGGTGGCTGGATGGCATCACCTACTCGATAGACATGAGTTTGAATAAATTCCGGGAGTTGGTGATGGACAGGGAGGCCTGGTGTGCTGTGATTCATGGGGTCACAAAGAGTCAGACACGACTGAGCGACTGAACTGAACTGAACTGGTGCTGGGAAAGATTGAGGGCAGGAGGAGAAGAAGACGACAGAGGATGAGATGGTTTCATGGCATCATTGACTCTATGGAAATGAGTTTGGGTACACTCCAGGAGTTGGTGTTGGACAGGGAGGCCTGGTGTGCTGCGGTTCATGGGGTCGCAGAGAGTCAGACATGACTGCGGACTGAATTGAACTGACCTCCTACTCTTGAAATGGCAACCCTCTTCAGTTTTCTTGCCTGTAAAATTCCATGGACAGAGGAGCTTGGCAGGCTATAATCCATTGGATTGAAGAGTCAGATAGGACTAAGCGTGCATGCATGTGTGTGCGTGTGCACACACACACACACACTCATATATTCCTATTTTATCACTCCTATAAGTAAAACTTGAATTACTTTTGAATTTGAGGTTTCCCGTGGCCTACTTTGTTATATATATATATATATATATATATATATATATATATATGATATTTACTTATATTTATCTTTACATAAAATTATCTCCTATTGGTCTTCTGGGACTTCTTTCTCAACACAATATCTGTTACCATATTCATTTATGTGGTCCCTTCATTTTCACTTCTGTACAATTATTTAGGAGTTTCCCAGGTGGTTCAGTGGTAAAGAATCAGCTCTGCTTATTATTTTTAACTGTGTGATTTTATATTCTATGATTATCCAGTGGATCAGTCTGAGTTGGTTCCAGTATACCATTTGAATACAACACTATTCAATGATCCTGTAATTTAGATGCCTCCAGGCACACAGATATTAAGGTTCTTCTTGGGTATTTACAAGGATGAAATTACAATCCTGTAAGTTCAATTTAAGAATATAAATTCAAGTTATTTTTTCAAAGTAGTTTATACTTTCAACAACAAGAAAACTCTTTTATCCTCAATTACTCCAACTCTTTGTGTTCTCAAGTTTTCTAATTTAAAAAAGGTAAATAAGGATAAACAGTATTTTACTTTTATTTTATCCTCTCTTCATTTCTATTCTGACACAAATAACATTTTAAAATTCAGATCACAATTATTTCTTGATTTCTAGGCAAAATAGATTTCAAGATTATTATAGACATGCCTTAAAATTTTCTTTAAGTCTTTGATTTGCAATAATTTCAGTAAATTGCTTATTGATTCCCACCCAAAAAAAAAAAAAAAAAAAAATCACATATTCTAATAGGCCCCATTGCTTAACATTTCTTTTTTCTATACTACTATTTTTCTATTCTGTGGATTATGGAAATTTTGATGTCTGCTATCTAAAGCCATCTGGAGTAGGAAATCACAACCTGCTCCAGTATTCTTGCCTGGAAAATTCCATGGACAGAGAAGCCTGGTGGGCTACACTAGTCCATGGGGTCACAGAGAGTTGGGCAAGACTAAGTGACTGAACACGTCTAAAGGTGTATTCAGAGTTTATGCAGTTATTTAACTAGAGTTGATTTCATTTTTTTACAGAGTAATCCTAGATTCCAGAAAAAATCAGAATATAAACATACTTCTGTTTTCCTATTCTTATATCAAGGCCACATGCTTAGAAGGCATCAATATTTAAGACAAATAGTTTCAGTTAATCCACTAGTTAGTGTTTCAGGAAGCCTGTTTGCTTCTGACTTTGCATTTGCATGTGAGTGCTCAAAGTTTATTTGCCTACAAAAAAAGCTACATGGATCCAAGAGGCTAGCTTATAGTTCCTTCCTTTGGTCCTGAAAGCAGTCAAAAACAAAATAGTGATTTAAGTTTGGGGCTGCTTATCTGACAGCACTTGCCAATACCATAAGAAACTCAAAGTTAACATGACTTTTTGCACTGCTGGTAGGAAACCACACCCATAGATATCTAAGGGGCCAGAACACATAAAAAGTTCCTCTGTCCTAATTGAGTCCCTCTTTCAGTAGTACTGGTTGTGAAAGAGAAAAGTTGCTCACTCGTGTCTGACTTTTTGCGACCCCATGGACTGTAGCCCACCAGGCTCCTCCATTCATGGAATTTTCCAGGCAAGAGTACTGGAGTGGGTTGCCATTTTCTTCTCCAGGGGATCTTCCTGACCCAGGGACCAAACCTGGGTCTTCTGCATTGCAGGCAGACGCTTTTACCATCTGAGTACTGGTTAGGTGTGATCTAAAGCACATTCATAAATTCTTGCCAATGCAGTCCATCCTTGCTCACCTAGATGTTTGCTCAGCAATTAAAACTGGTAAAAAAAAAAAAAAATCATTTAAAATAAGTAATCAGTAGAAACTAATCATAAAACACCAAGCTCAAACTCATTTGTCACACATTTAGAACCAGCTCTTGTGATAGACAAAGATCCTTAATCTTTATATGTGACACTGTTTCCCAAAAGTCATTCTTTATCTGTTTCTCACAATGCTTGATTAATTCACCAAAATGAGGAGGCTTCAGTAAATCAATTAAATAAGGCCGATTTCTTCACTTCAACACATTAGGAGGAATTGAAAATAGACTTCTCAGAGAAATGCAAAGTCAGGGAAACAGGCTTCCTGAAACAGTAGACAGCAGATTAACTGAATCGGTCTTAAATATCAATATATTCCGAGTTAAGCATGTAGTCTTGATATAACAATAAGAAAAAAAGAAGTATCTTCAAATCCTGAACTTATCTGGAATCCACGGTTACCCCATACAAAATGAAATCAAACAAAATGAATGAGTTTTAGAAGAAAAACTAGACCATTTGTGGCAAAGTACAAGGAATCATGCCTTATGTTATGAACCAGAACAAAATGAGGGCATCTCAAATATCTCACTAGAAGACAGACATATACAGTACTTCTTTCTGGAGTAATATGCTCTGACCTGGACATTTCCTAAAATATAGAGTATAAAAACTTTAGCTTCCTAGGCCAAATTGAGATATCAAGTCATCTTAGCTCTGGGGAACACAGAATCTTATACTTTGGAAAATCTGTGTTAAGAAAAAAGGAAATAAATATCTTAAAAAGTATTTCTGTGTGTTATTCACTTTGCATAATCATTTTTCTTATCAATTTCTGTTTTTCAGAACTTGAATTAATCAAATGAATTTTATTTTTAAGGCATTTAAAAATAAAGGTTATTTTCCAATGTAAAAGTTATTCAAATAAAAGTATCACTTTTTTACAAAAATGGTTGTAACATTAAGTACCACTTATCGGACATGTTTTTAAGAATTCCACAAATAGTGAAGTAAAAGTAGGTTGCTGCCTTGTACCTTATGTTCTATTTTGGGGGAAAAGGAAACAGAGAGAGAAGAGGACAATGGAATATCCTTCATTTAAAAAACTAAATTAAAAAAAAAGCAGAGAATTCCCTGCATTTTCAAAGGATCTTTCCTGAGATTTTTTTTTTTTTTTCTTTTGGATATTGATATTCTATTCTTCTTTGCAAGAAATCATAGTAAATGCTTTTATCTCAGTTTGTGTATGGAGACCATTCTAATAAATCATTTCTTTGCCTGATTTTGAAAATGACATCAGTTATATATGAAATGCCCACTAAGTGAATCAACCGTTTTAGTCGATTTCTGGCAGTAGCTCTCAGCCATGGCTGTGCATTTGAATCAACAGGAGTGCTTTAAAAAATATACTGATATGTGGATATCAGCACATCTAAAAATCTCCCTTGATGATCAAAATAAACTGCCAGATTTGAAAAACACTACTTCAAGGAAGCCTTAGAAGAAATACAACACTAAATTTGAAAATGTGGTTTAGAAACAAACATACTTTTAACAACCCTTGTGAGTTCTTTTTTTTTTTTTTTTTTTAAATTTTCTTTAGAACACTGAAGTGCATATCATAGCTGGAAGTTGGACTAGGTTTCATGAAAAAAAGAAGAAAAATGGACATAGGAAGAAAAGCCTACATGTGGTAGTAGATAATGAGTCAGGATGTGGAAGAGGCAGAGGAGAATGAAAATAACTACAAAATTCCAAGCAAAAATATCAAATAGTGGATGTGTGTTTTCTTGTCTCTTGTTTCCTTCACAGATTTATGTTTCACCCAGTTACTTACTGTCTTCAAATTTCTTTTTGACTCAATTAAACTGCCTTATAAAGTCCACTCCATGTCCAAATTCACACATGCTTGAAAAATTCATTTTCTTTTTTTCCGTTGTATTCAGTTGCTCAGTTGTGTCTGACTCTTTGTGACCCCAAGGACTGTAGGCCACCAGACTCCTCTGTACATGGGACTGCCCATGCAAGAACACTGGAGAGGGTTGCCATTTCCTACTCTTCCCCCCTGCCGTTACCATATACTTTGAGATGCCTATATTCTTCCATTACCTTGAATGCGGGGTAGCTCCTCTCGTCCGCCACCCTTGATCTTGGACGCAGGGTAGATCCTCTTGGCTGGTGCCCCTGACCTGGAGTAACCATGAAGAGATACTCCACGTCCAAGGTAAGAGAAACCCAAATAAGATAGCAGGCACTGAGAGAGGGCATCAGAGGGCAGACAGACTGAAACCACAATCACAGACAACTAGCCAATCTGATCACAGAACCACAGCCTTGTCTAACTCAATGAAACTAAGCCATGCCATGTGGGGCCACCCAAGACGGACGGGTCATGGTGGAGAGGTCTGACAGCATGTGGTCCACTGGAGAAGGGAATGGCAAATCACTTCAGGATTCTTGCCTTTCGAACCCCATGGACAGTGTGAGAAGGCAAAATGATAGGATACTGAAAAAGGAACTCCCCAGGTCGGTAGGTGCCCAATATGCTACTGGAGATCAGTGGAGAAATAACTCCAGAAAGAATGAAGGGATGGAGCCAAAACAAAAACAATACCCAGGTGTTGATGCAACTGGTGATGGAAGCAAGGTCTGATGCTGTAAAGAGCAATATTGCATAGGAACCTGGATTGTTAGGTCCATGAATCCAGGCAAATTGGAAATGGTCAAACAGGAAATGGTAAGAGTGAACATCGACATTCTAGGAATCAGTGAATTAAGATGGACTAGAATGGGGGAATTTAACTCCGATGACCATTATGTCTACTACTGTGGGCAGGAATCCTTTAGAAGAAATGGAGTAGCCATCATTGTCAACAAAAGAGTCCAAAATGCAGTACTTGGATGCAATCTCAAAAACGACAGAACGAGCTCTGTTCATTTCCAAAGCAAACTATTCAGTATCACGGTAGTCCAAGTCTATGCCCCGACCAGTAATGCTGAAGAAGCTGAAGTTGAACAGTTCTTTGAAGACCTTCTAGAACTAACATCCAAAAAAAGATGTCCTTTTCATTGTAGGGGACTGGAACACAAAAGTAGGAAATCAAGAAACACCTGGATTTTTCCCAGTGGGTTTTGTCATACATTGATATGAATCAGCCGTGGATTTACATGTATTCCCAATCCCGATCCCCCCTCCCACCTCCCTCTGGGAAAAAAAAATAATAATAATAAAAATTAAAAAAGAAAAAAAGAAAAATAAATAAATAAATAAACATTATGCCCAGCAAAAAAAAAAAAAAAGAAACACCTGGAGTAACAGGCAAATTTTTCCTTGGAGTACAGAATGAAGCAGGTCAAAGGCTAATAGAGTTTTGCCAAGAGAATGCACTGATCATAGCAAACACCTTCTCCCAACAACACAAGAGAAGACTCTACACATGGACATCACCAGATGGTCAACACCCAAATCAGACTGATTATATTCTTTGCAGTGAAAGATAAGAGAAGTTCTATACAGTCAGCAAAAACAAGACCAGGATCTGACTGTGGCTCAGATCATGAAATCCTTATGGCCAAATTCGGACTGAAATTGAAGAAAGTGGGGGAAAACCAATAGACCACTCAGGTATGACCTAAATCAAATCCTTTATGACTATACAGTGGAAGTGAGAAACAGATTTAAGGGACTAGATCTGATAGACAGAGTGCCTGCTGAACTATGGATGGAGGTTCATGACATTGTACAGGAGACAGTAATCAGGACCATCCCCAAGAAAAAGAAATGAAAAAAAGCAGAATGACTGTCTGAGGAGGCCTTACAAATAGCTGTGAAAAGAAGAGAAGTGAAAAGCAAAGGAGAAAAGGAAAGATATTCCCATTTGAATGCAGAGTTCCAAAGAATAGTAAGGAGAGATAAGGTAGCCTTCCTCAGCGATCAATGCAAAGAAATAGAGGAAAACAATAGAATGGGAAAGACGAGATCTCTTCAAGAAAATTAGAGATACCAAGGGAACATTTCATGCAAAGATGGGCTCAATAAAGGACAGAAATGATAGGGACCTAACAGAAGCAGAAGATATTAAGAAGAGGTGGTAAGAATACACAGAACAACTGTACAAAAAAGATCTTCACAACCGAGATAATCATGATGGTGTGATCACTCACCTAGAGCCAGACATCCTGGAATGTCAAGTCAAGTGGGCCTTAGGAAGCATCACTACGAACAAAGCTAGTGGAGGTGATGGAATTCCAGTTGAGCTATTTCAAATCTGAAAGATGATGCTGTGAAAGTGCTGCACTCAATATGCCAGCAAATTTGGAAAACTCAGCAGTGAACACAGGACTGGAAAAGGTCAGTTTTCATTCCAATCCCCAAGAAAGGCAAAGCCAAAGAATGCTCAAACTACTGCACAATTGCACTCATCTTACACACTAGTCAAGTAATCCTTAAAATTCTCGAAGCCAGGCTTCAGCAATACATGAAGCGTAAACTTCCAGATGTTCAATCTGGTTTTAGAAAAGGCAGAGGAACCAGAGATCAATTTTGCAACATCAAATGGATCATCTAAAAAGCAAGAGAATTCCATAAAACATCTATTTCTGCTTTATTGACTATGCCAAAGCCTTTGACTGTATGGATCACAATAAACTGTGGAAAATTCTAAAAGAGATGGGAACACCAGACCAGCTGACCTGCCTCTTGAGAAACCTGTATGCAGGTCAGGAAGCAACAGTTAGAACTGGACATGGAAAAACAGACTGGTTCCAAATAGGAAAAGGAGTACATCAAGGCTGTATATTGTCACTCTGCTTATTTAACTTATATGCAGAGTACATCATGAGAAACCCTGGGCTGGAGGAAGCACAAGCTGGAATCAAGATTGCCAGGAGAAATATCAGTAACCTCAGATATGCAGATGACACCACCCTAATGGCAGAAAGTGAAGAAGAACTAAAGAGCCTCTTGATGAAAGTGAAAGAGGAGAGTGAAAAAGTTGGCTTAAATCTCAACATTCAGAAAACTAAGATCATGGTATCCGGTCCCATCTCTTCATGGCAAATAGATGGGGAAACAGTGGCTGACTTTATTTTTTTGGGACTCCAAAATCACTGCAGATGGTGATTTCAGCCATCAAGTTAAAAGATGCTTACTCCTTGGAAGGAAAGTTATAACCAACCTAGACAGCATATTAAAAAGCAGAGACATTGTCAAAAAAAGGTCTGTTTAATCAGGGCTATGGTTTTTCCAGTGGTCATGTATGGATGTGAGAGTTGGACTACAAAGAAAGCTGAGCATCAAAGAATTGATGCTTTTGAACTGTGGTGTTGGAGAAGACTCTTGAGAGCCCCTTGGACTGCAAGGAGATCCAACCGTCCATACTAAAGGAAGTCAGTCCTGAATATTCATTGGAAGGGCTGATGCTGAAGCTGAAACTCCTATACTTTGGCCACCTGATGTGAAAAGCTGACTCATTTGAAAAGGCCCTGAATCTGGGAAAGATTGAGGGCAGGAGGAGAAGAGGCCAAGAGAGCATGAGATTGTTGGATGGCATCACCGAGTCAGTGGACATGGGTTTGGGTGATCTCCTGGTGTTTGGGATGGACAGAGAGGCCTCGTGTGCTGTGGTTCATGGGGTCGCAAAGATTCCGACATGACTGAGGGACTAAACTAACCAATTCTTCCATTTGACTCAAGATATTACCAAGGAAACAAGTAATTCATGTAAGCTGTACAAAATTGATATATCTTTAAATCCCGACATTATTTATGTTAACATTTGGGCACGTAGTTGGACACACAACTCAATAAAAAAAAAAAAATAAATAAATAAATCCATTTAAAAAATGGGCAGAAGAAATGAATAGATGTTTCCAAAGAAGAAAAACAGATGGCTAAAAGGCACAAAAAGATGTTCAACATCACTAGTGATTCAGTTCAGTCTAGTCGCTCAGTCATGCCAGACTCTTTGGAACCCCATGGACTGTGTAGCATATTAGCCTTTCCTATCCTTCACTATGTCCCAGAGCTTGCTCAAACCAGTGTCTGTTGAGTTGGTGATGCCATCTAACCATCTTGTCCTCTGCCATCCCCTTCTCCTCCTGCCTTCAGTCTTTCCCAGCATCAGGGTCTTTCTAATGAGTCAATTCTTTTGCATCAGGTGGCCAAAGTATTGGAGCTTCAGCTTCAGCATCAATCCTTCCAATGAATATTAAAGATTCATTTTCTTTCACGTTGACTGGTTGGATCTCCTTGCAGTCCAAGGAACTCTCAAGAGTCTTCTCCAACACCACATTTCAGTAACACCAATTCTTTGGTGCTCAGCTTTTAATTTTGCAGCTGCAGTCACCATCTGCAGTGATTTTGTAGCCCAAGAAAACAAAATCTCTCATGTTTCCATTTTCCCCCCATCTTTTTGCCATGAAGTGATGGGACTAAATGCCATGATTTAAATTTTCTGATGTTGTGTTTTAAGCCAGCTTTTTCACGCTCCTTTTCACTTTCATAAGGCTTCCCTCATAGCTTAGTTGGTAAAAACCCGCCTGCAATGCAGGAGACTCGGGTTCAATTCCTGGGTCAGGAAGATTCCCTGGAGAAGAGATAGGCTACCCACTCCAGTATTCTTTTGCTTCCCTTGTGGTTCAGCTGGTAAGAGAATATGCATGCAACATGGGGGACCTGGATTCGATCCCTGGGTTGGGTAGATCCCCTGCAAAAGGAAAAGGCTACCCACTCTAGTATTCTTGCTTGGAGAATTCCATGGATTGTATAGCAGGGTCCATGGGGTCACAAAGAGTCGGAGGACAGAATGACTTTCACTTTCACTTTCATGAAGAGGTTCTTTAGTTCTTCTTCCCTTTCTGCCATTAGGGTGGTGTCATCTGCATATCTGAGGTTACTGAAATTCCTCCCTGCAATCCTGAGTCCAGCTTGTGCTTCATCCAGCCTGTCATTTCATATGATGTACTCTGTATATAAGTTAAATAAGCAAGGTGACAATATACAGCCTTGACGTACTCCTTTCCCAATTTGGAACCAGTCTGTTGTTCCATATCCAGTTCTAACTGTTGCTTCCTGACCTGCATACAGATTTCTCAGGAGGCAGGTAAGCTTTTCTGGTATTCTGATCTCTTTAAGAATTTTCCAGTTTTTTTGCGATTCACACAGTCAAAGGAGTCAATGAAGCAGAAGTAGGTATTTTTTTCTGGAATCTTCTTCCTTTTTCTATGATCCGGGGGATGTTGGCAATTTGATCTTTGTTTCCTCTACCTTTTATAAATCCAGCTTGAACATCTGGAACTTCTTGGTTCAGGTACTACTGAAGCCTGATTTAGAGAATTTTGACCATTACTTTGCTAGAGAGTGCTGCTGCTGCTGCTAAGTCACTTTAGTCGTGTCCGACTCTGCGACCCTGTAGATGGCAGCCCACCAGGCTCCTCTGTCCCTGGGATTCTCCAGGCAAGAATACTGGAGTGGGTTGCCATTTCTTTCTGCATGCTAGAGGGTGAGATGAATGCAATTGTGTGGTAGCTTGAACATTCTTTGTCATTGCCTTTCTTTAGAACTGGAATGAAAACTGAATTTTTCCAGTCTTGTGGCCATTGCTGTGTTTTCCAAATTTGCTGGCGTACTGAATGCAGCACTTTCACAGCATCATCGTTAGGATTTGAAATAACTCAATGGGAATTCCATCACCTCCAGTTGCTTTGTTTGTAGTGATGCTTTCTAAGGCTCATTGGACTTTGCACTCCAGGATGTCCGACTCTAGGTGAGTGATCACACCATTGTGGTTATCTGGGTCATTAAGATCTTTTTAATATAGTTCTGTGTATGTCATCTGTTGTTAAAGATGGCCAAGAGGCACATGAAAAGATGCTCAACACTGCTCAGTGTAGAGAAATGCAAATTTTATTATATTTTAAAATCAAAACTCATTTAACTCACTTTTCAATAGGTATTCTCTCAATCTGGAGATAAAGATGAGAAAGAGAAAGAGTGTGGCTTGGAGAGGCTCATAGTTTGAAGGAGGAAATTTGTAACAAATCGAAGAAAAAGAGAAATAGAGCTACAGATGTAGAAAACAAACTTATAGTTACCTGGGCGGGCAGGAACAGTGAATGGGGAGGGATAAATTGAGAGGTTGGGATTGACATATACACACTGGTATATCTGAAACAGCTAATTAATAAAGACCTACTGTATAGCACAGGGAACTCTACTCAATACGCTGAGAAGAATCTAAAAAAGAGTCAATACTTGTATATATATGACTGACTCACTTTGCTCTATACCTGAAACTAAAGCAGCATTGTCAATCAACTATACTCCAATACAAATTTTAGCTCTGTGTGTGTGTGTGTGTGTGTATAAATAAATAAATATATGTGTATACACACACACACACACACACAAATATATATATATATATATATATATATATATATATATATATATATGTTTGTTTGTGTGATAGTTGCTCAGTCATGTCCAATTCTTTGCGACCCCATGGACTATAATCCACCAGGCTTTTCTGTCCTTGGAATTCTTCAGGCAAGAATACTGGAGTGAGTTGCCATTTTCTTCTCCAGGGGATCTTCCTAATTCAGTGATTGAACCCAAGTCTCCCTCATTGCAGCCAGATTTCTTTACCATCTGAGCCACCAGGGAAATCAATATGTATATCCATATATATATACTAAGGACATGGATTTTATATATATATATATATATATATATATATATATATATATATATATATATATAAAATAAGAGCCAGATCAAGCACATCTCAATGAATATAATGCATTGAGAAAACAATGTTAGAACCAAATGATATGATGTCCCAACCATACAACCATATATGTCTTTTTGGATGAAGAGAAATATATTGATCAAATATTAGCAGCTCCTCTGTCAATTCACTGGTTGTGTGTCCACTTTTTCATAATTTTTATCTTGGATGAAGGGGCAGGGGGAAAGCTAAGTTATCTGAATAAATTCTTATTAGACTATTCTTACATTGAATTGGCATACTGGTTAGAGTTGATGCTCATGTTAGCATTAAGTTCAGGGAAAGAAACTTAGTTTTATTTTGCACACATTTGCATGGTCAGGTTTATACTTGCAGTGTATGTTCTCCTGTAGTTTCTTTAAGGTCAATTCAAACAAGAACAGATTTACCTCCTATCTCTAGATCCATGTATAATAAGTTTGACTAAAATTAAATGCATTAGGTATTGTAACTCAGATGCTGTTACATTTTTGATAACATCATAAAAAATGTAAGCTGCCAAACTTAAGTTCTCATTTGGAATTCAAAGGCCAAAAGACTCAGCTTTTACATTAAAAAAAAGTAATATAAATCCTCATATTGTCTTTAATATTGTGGAAAAAGAATATCCTCCTTCCACTCACCTTTCCCATGTGAGAATTCCTGCACTTAAAATATAAATTCAGGCTCCTTTTTTTTCAAATATGAAATGGTGATTGCTAAGGATAGATTCTGACATATTCTCAGTAGTTCACAGTTGGCTTACATTAGACTGGCATTCTGCCCATCAAGTGCTTGTTACTAGGAAAGAAAGAGAAGACTCTCTGGAGTTAGACACCTTTTTTTTTCTTCACTGCATGAAACTTTACTTTGATGCCACCTTGGATTGTTGGATGTTGTCAATTGACTCTTGAGTCATTCCTGGTACAGATTCATTATCAGTTAGCAGAGGATACACATAAGCATTTGAACTAATAACTCTGAGAAAATGTGGTTAAAAAGAATATTCATTATCAAAGATTGGTTTAAAGTGGAGTGATGTGAATCTGGAGTTGTGCAGGAATCGGCAGGAGAGATTATTAATATTTATTAGCAGCAATATCAAGGACCCTTAAGATTTTACAAAAATATGTAATTTCTCTGATTTTACCTTTCTTCCTTCCCTTTGGTGAAGATTTCCTCTTTGACTTTTTTCTTGCATACATATCTTTCTATTCTTTCCCCTCTTTCTTCTGATTTCTCGGGCAAACCTTTGTGTTTCATATACTTTTCATTAAAATATGCTTTTACTTTCCCTTATTTTGTTTTCTTTCTGTAGGTTCCTCCTGCTCCTAAGTGAGTTATACTCAAACAGAGCTGGAATGCAGAAGAGATGTATGTCAGTAAACAAACATGTGCATTTCTCTGATATAAATAAGGAATTATTTGATCACTGAAATTGTACAATAGTAAACATGCAAATAGAAAAAACAATTGACTACATAATGTGACTATAATATACCTATATCTTATAAATAGAATACCTGAGATAGGTTGGAAATTAGTATGATAAACAAAATGAGGAAGAGATGTGTTAAATGTTTCACTATTATATTTACAGTGTTAAGACTATTTACAATCCATGAACACGGTATGTTTCTCCATCTGTTTGTGTCCTCTTTGATTTCCTTCATCAGTGTTTTATAGTTATCTATGTATAGGTCTTTTGTTTCTTTAGGTAGATATACTCCTAAGTATTTTATTCTTTTTGTTGCAATGGTGAATGGTATTGTTTCCTTAATTTCTCTTTCTGTTCTTTCATTGTTAGTATATAGGAATGCAAGGGATTTCTGTGTGTTAATTTTATATCCTGCAACTTTACTATATTCATTGATTAGCTCTAGTAATTTTCTGGAAGAGTCTTTAGGGTTTTCTATGTAGAGGATCATGTCATCTGCAAACATATTGTCAAAATGACTATTCTACCCAAAGCAATCTAGAGATTCAATGCAATCCCTATCAAGCTACCAACGGTATTTTTCACAGAACTAGAACAAATAATTTCACAATTTGTATGGAAATACAAAAAACCTGGAATAGTCAAAGCAATCTTGAGAAAGAAGAATGGAACTGGAGGAATCAACCTGCCTGACTTCAGACTCTACTACAAAGCCACAGTCATCAAGACAGTATGGTACTGGCACAAAGACAGAAATATAGATCAATGGAACAGAATAGAAAGCCCAGAGATAAATCCACGAACCTGTGGACACCTTATCTTCGACAAAGGAGGCAAGGATATACAATGGAAAAAAGACAACCTCTTTAACAAGTGGTGCTGGGAAAACTGGTCAACCACTTGTAAAAGAATGAAACTAGAACACTTTCTAACACCATACACAAAAATAAACTCAAAATGGATTAAAGATCTAAATGTAAGACCAGAAACTATAAAACTCCTAGAGGAGAACATAGGCAAAACACTCTCCGACATAAATCACAGCAAGATCCTCTATGACCCACCTCCCAGAATATTGGACATAAAAGCAAAACTAAACAAATGGGACCTAATGAAACTTAAAAGCTTTTGCACAACAAAGGAAACTATAAGTAAGGTGAAAAGACAGCCCTCAGATTGGGAGAAAATAATAGCAAATGAAGCAACAGACAAAGGATTAATCTCAAAAATATACAAGCAACTCCTGAAGCTCAATTCCAGAAAAATAAATGACCCAATCAAAAAATGGGCCAAAGAACTAAACAGACATTTCTCCAAAGAAGACATACAGATGGCTAACAAACACATGAAAAGATGCTCAACATCACTCATTATTAGAGAAATGCAAATCAAAACCACAATGAGGTACCATTACATGCCAGTCAGGATGGCTGCTATCCAAAAGTCTACAAGCAATAAATGCTGGAGAGGGTGTGGAGAAAAGGGAACCCTCTTACACTGTTGGTGGGAATGCAAACTAGTACAGCCACTATGGAAAACAGTGTGGAGATTCCTTAAAAAACTGGAAATAGAACTGCCATATGACCCAGCAATCCCACTTCTGGGCATACACACTGAGGAAACCAGATCTGAAAGAGACATGTGCACCCCAATGTTCATCGCAGCATTGTTTATAATAGCCAGGACATGGAAGCAACCTAGATGCCCATCAGCAGATGAATGGATAAGGAAGCTGTGGTACATATACACCATGGAATATTACTCAGCCGTTAAAAAGAATTCATTTGAATCAGTCCTAATGAGATGGATGAAACTGGAGCCCCTTATACAGAGTGAAGTAAGCCAGAAAGATAAAGAACATTACAGCATACTAACACATATATATGAAATTTAGAAAATGGTAATGATAACCCTATATGCAAAACAGAAATAGAGACACCGAAGTACAGAACAGACTTTTGAACTCTGTGGGAGAAGGTGAGGGTGGGATATTTTGAAAGAACAGCATGTATATTATCTATGGTGAAACAGATCTCCAGCCCAGGTGGGATGCATGATGCACTGGGAAGACCCAGAGGAATCGGGTAGAGAGGGAGGTGGGAGGGGGGATTGGGATGGGGAATACGTGTAACTCTATGGCTGATTCATATCAATGTATGACAAAACCCACTGAAATGTTGTGAAGTAATTAGCCTCCAACTAATAAAAAAAAAAAAAAAGACTATTTACATAATAGAAAATAGATTGTCTTCAAGAACAGAATCAAAATTTGACTCAGAGCCTAAAATAAAATGCATCCATTTTGAAAATAAAGTTGAGTGTCAATAAAAATATTTATCTCAATGCCTTTGTACACGATATGTTTCATTTAACTTTATTTAGAGGTAAGTATTGATATTATATTAATAATTCCCAAATATTATTATCAGCCCTTTGGAAGGTGATGGGTAGTACCATAAAGAAATTATATAATAGGTTGAAATCCAAGAGGAATAGCAATTTATACATAGAAAGTGAAGAAACTTAGAGGTATTTTAAATTTCCTACCTTTCAATTCTTGATATTGTCAGTTTAAGCAGAGACTATTCAGTTAGCTATAAAACAAAACAAAAAAAATTAGAAATCAAATCAACAAATATTTATTAATTATCTATTATTTTCAAAGCACTATAATAGGGATCATAAAACATTTTAAAAGTTGAAACTATCATAAATAGATAACAATAATTTGATTTAGAGTTGTTATTGTTAAGGTTATGAGTATTTGTAACAATTGTGAGGCAGAAGAGATGAGTTTTGATTTAAAGGCTAGAGAAATTACTGTGAATTGACTGATGGGATAGTTCAGAACCAACCAAGTTTATCTCCTTGATTATTAATATTATCTTCATAAAAAGAAAATAAGATTGTTCCTGTAGTTCAGGGTGTCTCAGTTCAAGTAAACTTTATATTTACCAGTCATGTAATCTGATCTTCTACACATGGAGTGTATTATTGACAAAAGGAGAAGAAAGCATTTCTATTGCCTTCACTTTTCACTCTGGCATCCCAAAAGGAAAGTTAGATTTTAGGTGTTGTATATTTTTGAATGAAGTTTGAAAAACAAAACAAAACACACAAACCTCAAGGTGAATTGGATGATCCATTTCTCAAGTATTCTCTTCTCATTCATGAGAAAGAATTTTCCTAAACTCTCCTGTCTTCTTCCACCACTCACCACTCCTTAGTATGTCTTTTGGGGTAGGGTATGTTAACTGGAAAGGAACAGAGTCTTCATCCAAATTTCTCAACCAGCTGAAGTTAGGGATACTCCCACTCTGCCATCCCTGCACACACATACACATACTCCAAAGTAGTAGACAGTAGCAACATGGGTAAAAAAATGTCTCTGCTACACTTTCAAACATTAATTTGCATGGGCTATTTCAAGAATAATAAGTATGCAAGCAATTTTTTTTTATTTCAAATAAGCTAGATCTTTATCAGTTAAACAAAAGCAGATGATATTTCTACATCTGCTAATTCTTTGTTGTTTCTCAGTTGACCCTGAACTTGGTGGTAAAGATTAATTATCCACATTCATATTATGATTCAAAATTATAATAAAATTTTAATTCATAGATTTAATTTCTCACAACTTTCACTGCATTGCCAAAAAATTTTAGAACTATCCTTTTTAATTATTTTTTATTTAGAAATCAAATATACATACACAAAATTCAAATGTAAGTGCTTTGTATCATAAAGTATATGGTTGTTTTCTGATTTTTGTCAGAAGTCAGTTCAGTTCCCCCTTGAAAGGCTAAAATATTTATTATATAGAAAATAACTTTATTCATTCAACTAATAAGGTTTACCTGAGACTAAATATAATCAGAAAAAATAAATGCATGCACTTAAAATTTGCTAAAAAATAGTAGAGAAATGGAGACAGAAGGGATGAATTGAGAAATGTATTTCAAGGATCAACTGAAATGAGGCTAATGCTGGGAAAGTGAGTGGGAGATAAAATTCACTTATCTTTTCCATCGACAAGAGAAAACTATCTACTTTTCATTAAAAAAAAAAAAAGATTTTCTGAGATATGTTGGGATCTGGGTGACAAGGACAAATATTTTCCTTAAAATAAATCTTAAAATGGTTGTTTGCTCATATGTACATTATGAGTGATGTACATTATAATGTACATTGTACATTATAATAGATAATATTTTAAGTGATATAACACCAGAAAATGCTAATATGGTATTTGCAAAGTATATTTATTTGGCTGCGTTGAGTCTCACTTGGATCCTTGATTTTCACTGAGGCATGCAGGATCTTCCAGTTGCGGCATATGCATTCTTAGTTATGGCATGTGGGATCTAGTTCCCCAATCAGGCATGGCCCCAACCAGTCCCTCTGTCTTGGGAGCAGGGAGTCCTAGTCACTGGACCAGCAGAGAAATCCCTAATACGATATTTTGAATTTATAAAATAGATTACATTGCGGGTGTGTCATTATCCTTTTGCGTGCTGCTGAAGCCTGTTCCTCTATCCCTTCCTCTATCTTTTCATTTAAACATGGGGATGATAATTCCTAAGTTATCAGATACATTTTGAAAATCAAATTAGAAATTATACAAACACAGTGTTTAGCAGATAGCTAACTCGCAATAAGTGGTAGCTTATTACAATTATCTTAAATAGTATCACAAGCTTGGAAGTATCGTTTCAGTTATAAAAGTACATATAAGATGTTTACCTATAGAGAAAATTCCAATAGGATTCTTCTTACTAACTCCATATGGCAAATGTCCTTAATCACAAGAACTAAGAGCCCTTGAGATTTTATTCTCCTTTGTAGATTGTATGTGGTACCATTTGCATATCAATCTTTGTCACCTTTGCTTTAAATACAACTGTGGAATATGTTTCTATTAAGTTTTCCTGGCACTCATTCTCTTTTCTGTACACAATCATTTTTCACAAAACTAGGGAAATGAAAATGTACTGAAAGTGATGTGGCTAAGTTTTTAACATGTTTATGACACCAAATTAGTAACATAAATCACAGTAAACAATATAGTATTATTCTGTTTTCTTTCTTCTGAAGAAGTTTGTGATAGCCTACAGAAACCTTTCCATGAAGATAGCATTCAAACAAAGTATTACATTTTAATTTTTATTTAAGTTGATGGAAAAGACAGCAGACACATGAATGTGGCAATAAATCTAACAGCATTTAACTTTTTTTTTCACAAAGTTAAATATATGAAGTTGTGAACTATCAAATTACTTTGCACACATCAGTAGTCTCTAATGAACTCAATGGTTATTCATAAAAGTAGACAGAATTAGGTTAGAGAGAGGAAGGCTTATGATCCTGCGTGTATTTTAGAGAAATATGTATTTCTCATATTACTAGTTAATGTAATGAAATGGTGTAGCTAAAACAAAGTAATATAATAAAAAAATTCTAAGCTATTTAACACTATTGAAATGAAACTTTAAATTATTTGCTGCCTCACTCATTATATATTTCTGCATTTGCTTCAAAATCAATTGCACCAGTATTTAGATAAGTTTGAAGCAGGTATCATTCTTATTCCTACACATACATTGAACAATTGATGTGGAATGCATTTCCTTTCCCAAAGACACACAGCAAGTTAATGAAATTAAAAGTAAATGAAGAAATAGCTCTAGAGGTATCCCTTTGCTCATACTGAATCATTTCATAGTATTAATCACTTGTTAATATAACAGTGAATTGAAGAAATTAATATCTTTTTTTTTTTTTGTTCAAGACCCAGCACAGAAAAGACTTATTGAAAACAAATAAAATTATAGTTAGGCATTATATTATTAACTTTAATGTTGAAATTTCATTATACACACAAAAGAATAAGATTTACTTAAATGACATTTTGTATATCGAACATATCATATGTAATGAAATTAAGTAAAAAAGTAAAGATCATTTAACAGAATATTTGACACATTAATTTAATAATTATGCTTTATTTATATCTTTTTTAATTAGTGTTTTTGCTTTTTCCAATATATACCAGGATTAGAATTGCTAGGTCATATGGTAGTTCTATCTTTAGGTTTTTGAGCAACCTCTATAGTGTTTTCCATAGTGATTGCACCAACTCACTTTCCCACAATCTGTGTACAAGGGTTCTCTTTTTTTTCCTACATCTTCATCAACACTTGCTATTTGTGGTCTTTTTGATAATAGCCATTCTGACAGGTGCTAGATGATATCTCACTGTGGTTTGATTTGCATTCCCCTGATGATTGGTGATGTTGAGCATCCTTTCACATTTGTTGGCTACCTGAATTTCCTTTTTGGAAAGATCTGCCTATTTTTAAATCAGTTTATTTTTTGATGTTAAACTGTATGAGCTGTTTATGTATTTTGGATAGAAGTCCCTTATTGGTCACATCATTTGCAAATATTTTCTCCTATTCAGTAGGATATCTTTTTATGTTATAGATGGTTTCCTTTTCTGTGCAAAACATTTTAAGTTTAATTAGGTCTTATTTATTTATTTTGACTTTTATTTCTTTTTCTTTAAGAGACAGATCTGAAAAATTACTGTAGTAATTTATGTCAAAGAGGGTTCTGCCTATTTTGTCTATTCCTCTGGTTTTATGGTTTCTGGTCTTAAGATACACGCATCCTAATGTTCACAGCAGTATTATTTACAGTTGCCAAGGTATGGAAGCAAGCTAAGTGTCCACACATCAAGCTAATGTCCACACAAATGAATGAATAAAGAGGAAATGGTGTATGTGTGTGTGTGTATATATATATATATATATATATATACACATACATACAGATACATATGATGAAATACTATTCAGCCATAAAAAGAGAGAAATTTGCAATTTCTAACAACATGGATAAACTTGAAGGGTTAAGTTAAATGTCAGACAGAGTAAGACAAATGTTGTATGATATCACTTGTATGTGGAATCTGAAAAACACAACAAACTAGTGAATCAAACAAAAAAGAAGCAATTGCACAGATACAGAGAACAAACTAGTAGTTAACCAGTGGGGAGAGAGAAGGAAGGAGAAATAATATAAGGGTAGGAGTTTAAGAGGTGTAAACGGTTATGTATAAAATAAGCTAGAAGGATGTAGTGTCTAATACAGGGAGTAGAGCTAAAATTTTATAATAACTATAAATGGAGTGTAAATTTTAAAAATTGTGAATCACTATATTGTACACAATAATGCAACCTATATAATACTGTGCATCAACTAAACTTCGGTAAAAATAATAATCATACATAATATTAAGAAAATATTGCTTTAAAACTATCTTGCTTTTATTTCTATGAATTCTATGACCTCTACCTTTACAAAATTGCTGGTCACCTATAATTTTCCCCCAGTGTTGACATTCTGTGGTCACTGTGTAAAACAGTCATTCCCTCCTTGTTGATACTCTTGCCTGCCTTGGTATTTAGGGCTCTGTGCTACCTTGAATCCCCTTGTCCTTCTCCTGTTTCTCTTTCTCCAACTCTATTTCACTTTAGTGGATTATTTTTGGGAACTCTCTGAAAATGTGGATGATTCAACATTAGGTTTTTGACCATCTGTTCTTTCATTTTTGTACCATCCTTGAGAGCTTATCTTTCTCACAGCATAAGAAATCAATTCTCTAGGGATGATACTAAACTTTATCTCACATTCAAATTTCTTACTAAATTCCAGGGCTAACTTTTCACTGTTTCATGATCCCTTTCATTTGGAAGTCTTACTGTCATCCTGTAATCAAGGTTCCTAAAACTAAAGTGGAATCCTGTCTTGATACCTCTTCCTCTGTTATCTATATTATCAATTTCCAGTTTAACATTTTTCAAGACCACATTTTTAACTTCATGGCTACTCCATCATTTTATTTTGAGTCTGTCAAATTCAGCATCATAATTGTTTTTCTAATTTTATATTAACCTCTTTTAAAATTTGTAGTTAGACAACATTTCATGAAACACAAAATATTACATAACTTTGTCTCTGTCCTCACTCTGGTTACTAATTTTAAGATATAAGCCATTAAGGAGTTCTTAGTTGGCTTTAAAATATGTGCTAGTCCATTAATTTTAAGCTCTAGTCCTACCATGCTTATCAACATCCTCTGTTAAATAATATCTTAAAAGTATATGACCATCATAGCATTTTTACAGGGCACCATTTTATGTAAAGTTTACCTTCACTTCGTTAAAATTTTAAATAAAATTTTATTTTATAAAAATTCTATTGACATGCTATATTTTATTTATTTTAATTATTATTTAAAAAAATTTGAATCCCTAAAGTTAATTTTTTTTATATGCTTAGAATACAAGCTCGAATAGAGTAGAAATCATGGTCTGTTTTATTCACTTGCATTCCCCAAAGCCTAAAATACACCTGTGTGTGCTAAGTCGCTATGTCATTTCCAACTCTTTGTGATCCTATGGACTGTGGCCTGCCGGGTTCCTCTTGCCGGATTTCCCAGGCACGAATACTGCAATGGGTTGCCATTTCCTCCACCAGAGGATCTTCCTGACCCAGGGATTAATACTGTGTCTCCTGTGTTTCCTGCCTTGTCAGGGAGATTCTTTACCACGGAGCTACTTGGGAAGTCTCAAATATGCCTAGAACATAGTAGGTGAAGAGAAATGTGAAGGGACTGAGATTTTATTCTCCTTTCAAGCTAACAGAAGACCTCTGAATCAAAGATGAGGTTGTGTGTTTGTTTATTTTTTACTCTTAACAAAACAGATAGCATGAAATCTATGTTTACTCTGGTTCTCTATGTCTCCCGGGTCTCACTGCAGTAATTGAGAGGTAACTAGTTGTATATAACATGAGCACTGTTTCCGCTCACACCCAAAGAACTCCAATTTCAGAAAATGCCTATCTTTGCCAGTGATGCAGTCAAACCTTTGCCCCAGAGAGACATTAGCTTTACTGCTGTGGCCAGCAGACAGATCTCTCTGCTCTAGAGAAAGACACTATCTCTATCTTTCAGGGTGGTTCACTCTACAGACTGCCTTTAAAAATATATCTGGGACAATAGCTTTCAGGGCCTTTGCATGCAAGAAGTTCAAAAACAAAAAGGACCCACAGAAAATTGTCTCCCAAAAGATGGCGCTCTAAAAATATTTTTTAAACTGAATAACAGAAACTCTGATTTAACTTAAGTGGCCACCTTTTCCTTGTTTTCTTGTCTTAAATTATCACTGCTTCCTGTATTTTTTATTTCATTTTCATCAGTCTCTTCTTTCTCTAATACTGAATATTCTCTTCATTTTTTAAGCCTAAGTTCAAATCTAACCAGACATAGCCTATTTTCTTTCTCCTCTGAATTTAATGCTGATTAATACATGCATGCAATACACAGTTCAAACCATTCCACCTCTACATATGTATATATACATACATACATATATATACATACATACATACATACATATATATATATATATATATAAACTGTAATTAGGGAAAATTAAAGGGAAAGCAATGCATTATGCTTCAAAATAAATCATTTTCTTAAAATTAAATTTCATCTTGCATAATGCCCTGTTAATACCAAATTCTTCTTTAAATTTTACTTCAGTAAAATTAATTTAATTCAGTAAAAAAAAAAATCACTTCTATATTCAAATGAATTTCATCCTATTCATAGGTAAATAGCTGCTATACTACATTAACTAAAGTGGAAAGAGAACTCCAGACAAAAAGTATATGCGTGCTCAGTCACTTCAGTTATGTCCAGCTCTGTACAACCTTATGGACTGTAGCCCATCAGGCTCCTCTGTCCATGGGGATTCTCCCAGGAAGAATACTGGAGTGGGTTGCCATGCCTTCCTCCAGGGGATCTTCCTGACCCAGGGATCAAAACTACATCTCCTGCACTGCAGATGGATTATTTACCCACTGAGCCACATGGGAAGCCCCAACAACAAGCATGACTCTTAATAAATAAATCAGTTGATATTGTTTATATATTCAGATAGGAGAGTCTGTCACAGATAAGTCATGATACTCCTCCAACTAGAAAAATGTCAAAGGATGGGGCTCACCATAAGCATGGATACAAATCATCCTTTTAACTCAAAGAATGCTGTCCCAGGGGCTTGAAATCTAGCTAAAGAATATAATCTAAGAAAAATAGAATAATTATATTTCAGTAAAATGAAGGAGCAGAAGAATTCTAAATGAGGTTACAGAAATTACCAGTGAAAGAATTCAGAAAAGGGAGACACACATGTGGGGAGAACAGACTAGGAGTTAATGTTATTACCACATTCACTGAAAAAAAGGAAGGGAAATGCTAAACTAATTTGAATCTTCTTCTGTTGATGATGCATTACTCTTTGGAGTCTATAAATAAGAGGTTTTCTTGGTGAAATGCCACTTTTTAATTCTCTAGTCTAAGAAAAATAATATGAAATCCAGTTCATTTTTATGATACTCAATTATTAAAGGAAAAAAAATATCTTAAGTATCATGGGATATTAAATACATGTTCTAATCTTTCTTCAGGTGAAGCAGGAAGTATTGATATCTCTGTGATTAATCTTTTGAAATATATTTCTCCATGTTTTGTTATAAATTAGTTTGGGGTGATAGTATAGGCTACTTGCTTAATCTCTATCAACATTCTCCCTTATTTGATTAATTATTAAATGAGTTTCACATAATTAATGCTATATTTGTTAGAGTTTAATTATATTACATATTTTTTTTTCATATTATGGTCTAAACTATTGTGTACTCTTAGAAGTAGCAAATGAATAAGACTAAATATTTTCATTTATTTAAGATTAAATATTTCCACTTATTTCCAGGTCAGGAAGCAACAGTTAGAACTGGACATGGAGCAACAGACTGGTTCCAAATAGGAAAAGGAGTACGTCAAGGCTGTATATTGTCACCCTGTTTATTTAACTTATATGCAGAGTCCATCATGAGAAACGCTGGGCTGGAAGAAGCACAAGCTGGAATCAAGATTGCCAGGAGAAATATCAATAATCTCAGATATGCAGATGACACCACTCTTATGGCAGGATGTGAGGAAGAACTAAAGGGCCTCTTGACAAAAGTGAAAGAAGATAGTGAAAAAAGTTGGCTTAAAGCTCAATATTCAGAAAACTAAGATCATGGCATTTGGTCCCATCACTTCATGGCAAATAGATGGGGAAACAGTGGAAACAGTGGCTGACTTTATTTTTCGGGGCTCCAAAATCACTGCAGATGGTGATTGCAACCATGAAATTAAAAGACGCTTACTCCTTGGAAGGAAAGTTATGACCAACCTAGACAGCATATTAAAAAGCAGAGAAATTACTTTGTCAACAAAGGTCCGTCTAGTCAAGGCTATGGTTTTTCCATTAGTCATGTATGGATGTGAGAGTTGGACTAAAGAAAGCTGAGCGCAGAAGAACTGATGCTTTGAACTGTGGTGTTGGAGAAGACTCCCGAGAGTCCCTCAGACTGCAAGGAGATCCAACCAGTCCATCCTAAAGATCAGTCCTGGGTGTTCATTGGCAGGACTGATGTTAAAGCTGAAACTCCAATACTTTGGCCACCTGATGCAGAGAGCTGACTCATTTGATGAGTCAGCTGGAAAGGATTGAGGGCAGGAGGAGAAGGGGATGACAGAAGATGAGATGGTTGGATGGCATCACTGACTCAATGGATATGGGTTTGGGTGGTCTCTGGGAGTTGGTGATGGACAGGGAGGCCTGGCGCACTGTGGTTCATGGGGTCGCAAAGAGTCAGACATGACTGAGCAACTGAACTGAACTAAGCTAAAATATTTCCATTACAATAATATAAAAATATTAAAGACTTGTACCTGAAGAAAATTATCACTTTGTCAGTGTCAATAAATACATAGATAAGAAAATACAATTAATGATTTACTTTAACACATGTCATCTCTAAAATTACATATCCATCCAAATCACTAAGTCTTGTCTGACTCTTGGGCCTCCATGGACTGTAGCCTGTCAGGCTCTTCTGTCCATGGGAACCTCTAAGTGAAAATTCTGGAGTGGGCTGCCATTTCCCTCTCCAGGGGATTTTCCCAACCCAGGGATTGAACCCAGGTTTCCTGCATTTCAGGCAGATTCTTTACCCACTGAACTATGAGGGAAGCCCAGGAGTGATGGACAGGCATCAATGCATTATGCCTCAACAGAAATTTTGCTCTTAGACTCTGTGATTTCAATATCTTCAGACCATGGCATTTTTGCATCCTGTTTTATGTCCTTGGATGTGTTTCAGTGTCTCCTAGTTTAAAGTCTATGGGAACTTGAATAGAACATGTATCCTACTATTACCTGAAAGCTGTATAAGTCTTGTGTTGAATTGGTGCTTTTCAGATGTAGTATATCCTTCTACTTTTTTGTATATTCATTCTATTAATTTTTGAGAGTTTGATATTGAAACTCCAACTAAAAATCTTAATTTATCTACTTTAATAACTGTAATATGTAGTAGAACTATATGTAACTTTATTCTATATTTTCCAAGTCTTCTTAAACATGTTCTCATATTTTCATAATTTAAAAAATAACAAAGAAAGAAATATTTTGTTCTTAATCTTAAAATTCTTCTTGTCACTGTGATCTATTGATATGTAGCAGTCACACTAGATATGTCTTTAATCTTACTTTAGTAGATAATTTGTCACTATATCTAGGGCACATCATCATATATTCAATAAATAATATGCTAACATATTTTCACTGGAATATCATAGGAAAACTATATAGGCATGTAATTATTTCTAATAAATAAATTAACCAATAACTTTTGTAGATTAATGAAGGGCAGTCTGTCTCAAATGAGCGTCTGTATTCTCCTCCATCTAAGAAGGAAGTCAAGAGGGGGGACCCACCATGAGGATAGTGAACTGAGAGACTGGCCTCCTAATTTAGAGGGTGCTTCTTTATTGACGATTATGGAAAAAGAATGTTCCACAGTAACCAGAATGTTCTGTTCTGTCTCTTTTCTATATTAATGAAGAATAATGAATGTTGCTTTTCTTTTAGCTCTTGGACATAATTAGGTCAGGAAAGTTCATCTGAAACTGTGAGTATATAAGTTTGTGTTTATCATTTCAGAAATTACATTTGATTCATTAGAATCAAACGATCAGAATAATATTTTGCACATAAAATAATTTATATTTCTTTCTTTTATCCATTATTTGAAACTAAAAAAATTCCATTCAATCTTTCTCTTTTTTTTTTTAGCTTTAAAAACAGCTTTTGCTCCAGTTTTCATGGTATTTTCACCTCTGTTTGCGTTCTGGCACAACAAATACTGAATGTAATTGGTAACTCACAATCTTAAGAAAGAAACAACTATATCCTGACCAAATTCCTTAAGGAACAAAGCATTAAGTGAACCTTGATTCACATATGTACCCCCCCCCTTTCTTTTTATCCTTGTTGATGAAATGACTCTTCTGAATTTTGTATTACTTAATATCTGCTTATTATTACTAATTTGTCTCATAGGTAAACACTCCCAGTAATATATTGCTTAATTTTGTATTCTGTGACCATATCTAAATCAATATTCATTTTAAAGATGATAGCTGTATGTATTATTTTTAGTTCCTGTGTGTGTGTGTCTGTTGTTGTTGTTCTATTATGAACAGTACTTAAGATACATGGCTTCTGGTGTGCAAGGCATATCCTGGAAGCACTACTGCTGAATAATAAGGAACATATGCACAAGCTCAAGTTTTTAAACAAATGCCAAACTGATTTTCTAAATGGGAGTACCAATTTGTCCTCAGCAATGTGTGCATACATCCTTACCTTATTAACAATTGAGATTGTGATACTATTTTTTTTTTTTTTTCCAATCTGGCAGTTGAAATTATTCTCTGAGACCTATTTTTGAATTTTATTTGATTTCCTCAAGAATATGAAAGTTATTTTCAGTATACATCAGAAATTCATACAAAGCAGTCTTTTTGGCCCCTTCCTTCTCTGTTCACTGGGTCTGTTTGCTCATCTCTGCACACAGCGTGTCTTGGTTACCATGGCTGTACACGCATCGGTATCTTGTACAAAAGTCTCCTACTCACTCCTCTTCAGAAACATCTTTCAAAACTTTTATTTGTTTCATCTCCTTTCGTAATTAATCCAGAGGTTGCTATGAATTAATATTTGGTAAAACAGATGGAAGCCTGAAATTTAAGTCAATAAGGGAAATCTTTAAAACATATTTTTATATAACTTAATTTGTAGATATTGATGTACATCTGTTTTCCTTACAATACGAAAACAATAGCAAAATATTCTAATAATATCAACTATTCCTGAAAAAATGAATCTTAATTTTAACATAATTTCTCATTCAATTTCAAAATCCTTTTTATTTTTTTACCAGAGAAATATTTCAATTAAATACTATTCATTTTTTGGTGGGCATTGGATACTTAGGCAGGCATCAATGATGGGAATAAAGGTTAAAGACTAGAAAGACTATGATCATTAAAGTAAACTCATGAAATTTACATTGTAATCAAGTTCAGGTCAGTTTAGTTCAGTTCAGTTGCTCAGTCGTGTCCGACTCTTTGTGACCCCATGAACTGCAGCACGCCAGGCCTCCCTGCCTATCACCAACTCCCGGAGTCCACCCAAACCCATGTCCATTAAGTTGGTGATGCCATCCAACTGTCTTGTCCTCTATCTTTCCCTTCTCCTCCTGCCCTCAATCTTTCCCAGAATCAGGGTCTTTTCAAGTGAGTCAGCTCTTCGCAACAGGTGGCCAATGTATTGGAGTTTCAGCTTCAGCATCAGTCCTTCCAATGAACACCCAGGACTGATCTCCTTTAGGAGGGAATGGTTCGATCTTTTTGCAGTCCAAGGGACCCTCAAGAGTCTTCTCCAACACCACAGTTCAAAAGCATCAATTCTTCGACACTCAGCTTTCTTCACAGTCCAAGTCTCACATCCATACATGACCACTGGAAAAAGCATAGTCTTGACTAGACAGACCCTTGTTGGCAAAGTAATGTCTCTGCTTTTTAATATGCTATCTAGGCTGGTCATAACTTTCCTTCCAAGGAGTAAGCGTCTTTTAATTTCATGGTTGCAATCACCATCTGCAGTGATTTTGGAGCCCCGAAAAATAAAGTCAGCCACTGTTTCCACTGTTTCCCCATCTATTTGCCATGAAGTGATGAGACCAGGTGACATGATCTTAGTTTTCTGAATGTTGAATTTTAAGCCAGCTCTTTCACTGTCCTCTTTCACTTTCATCAAGAGGCTCTTTAGTTCTTGTTCACTTTCTGCCATAAGGGTGGTGTCGTCTCTGTATCTGAGGTTATTGATATTTCTCCCAGCAGTCTTGATTCCAGCTTGTGCTTCTTCCAGCCCAGCGTTTCTCATGATGTACTCTGCATATAGGTTAAACAAGCAGGGTGACAATATATAGCCTTGACACACTCCTTTTCCTATTTCGAGCCAGTCTGTGGTTCCATGTCCAGGGCTGCAGAATGCTAGAGACTTTTATGATTTGTAATCTAGGTTGAAATCCTATGAAATTAACCTATTTTGAGTTACTCACAGAAAGTCAATGGCTATAATGCAGTAATACTTCACATTGTTTCATTGTTTATCTTTACTTTTAATAAAAAGAAAGTGCCTGAAGCTTAAATATTTTGAACAGAACAAGGTAGAAAAGGTATCATTCTGTACATATTATCTTATATTATAGAAATAATGGCTTAACACAACTTTTGAGACTTGAAAATACAAGTAAAATGAAAAAAAGGAAACAAAACCTTTCTCTGTTTCTGATTTAAAGTAAATATAAGATACAAATTCAGATTGTTCCTCCAGTTCATCATTAATACTCTGCAGCATGTAAAAACCTTGAATACACAAATTAATATAACTTTGCATGGTCCCAAACTAAACACAGATATTTATAAAAGATGACTGTTCTTAATAATGTAACTCAAGATAGTTTTGAAGATGTCAACTACTGTATTTTTTAGGCTAATTTAGATTTATATATAATTCTTAAGAATGTGCAAGGACTGAAAGAAGAACTCAGTAATTACTTTCTCTAATTATCTATTTTAATTATATTCTAGCTATATGCAAAAAGGAAGCAATCTAACAGATGTATAATTAAGAAAACTAAAATGAAGGCTTCCTCTATATGGACGCTTTTCTTAAAAGTGGTTGGATAGACACTGTCAAAGATTATTAATCCTTTGTTCCAAAAATTAGATTTAAAATGTTAATAAGCAAAAATCTAATTTTAAAAATAGATTATTTAATGGAAATACAGTGTGGCACTGTTCTGCCATTTTCTCAGTTATTAAACATCATTTCTCAGGAATGCACAAAATATCAGCCTAGTTCTGCCACATATGTGTAATATTTTCAATAAGTGTATCTTATTTAATTGGTTTCCAGAGGAAATCCATAATTGTACACTTTCCCATCAAACTGATACATTGTATTGTAATTATTATTGAACATTTCTAAATGAAAAAATAGTTTAAAATGTATGAATAATTTGCTGATAAATTGTTAGGCAAAGTCATAAGAATTTTCAATAAATGTTAAAAGGATAGTTTTGTAATATATACTGCTGTATAGATTTAGCATAGCAATAATTACATAAAATTATAACATTCATAGATAAAGGGAATTTATAGTGTTTCTCTGTCTCTAAAAATGTTCTAGCAGAACCTGGTTAATCTTGATAAAAGGGACATGTGCACCATCATTATATTAAAGACTTCAAATATTCCTTTAAAAATATATGACAAGGGAACTAAGATGGCGGAGGAATAGGATGGGGAGATCACTTTCTTCCCCACAAATTCATCAAAAGATCATTTGAACGCTGAGCAAACTCCACAAAACAACTTCTGATCGCTAGCAGAGGACATCAGACACCCAGAAAAGCAGCCCATTGTCTTCTAAAGGATGTAGGAGAAAATATAAAAGATAAAAAGAGAGACAATAGAGTTAGGGTCCCAGGAAGGTAGTCTTAATAGAGGAAGTTTCCAAACACCAGGAAACCCTCTCACTGGAGGGTCTGGGGGAAGTTTTCAAATCTCAGAGGGCAACCTAACTGGGAGGAAAAATAAATAAAACCCACAGATTACATGCTTAAAAGAAACTCCCAGCAGAAAAGTACCCCAGACACTTACATCCGCCACCAGCAAGTGAGGGCGGAACAGAGAGGAGCAGGCGGCATTGCTTAGGGTAAGGACCGGGCCCGAAGGCCCTGAGGGCAATCGGAGGGAGCTAACGTGAGATAGCAACTTAAACTGTAGGATAGCAAGAGAGAGAGAGAATTAAGTTGGGAAAAGCCCTAAACTTGGGCACTACCCGCCCTTTCCCAGAACGAAGGACTGAGCGAATACCAGAGAAGAGCTAGCGAATACCAGAGAAGAGCTAGCCGGCGGTGGACCGGCCCATCCCCGCCATAGGCAGGAGGCAGGGGGAGGGGAAAGGGGCAAACTCGACCCCAGAGACGACACCCCTACCAAACTGCAAACAGGCTCCCAGCTTCTAACCAAAGACTTCCTGCGATTCTGAATGGTCGACATCCTCTGGGAGGGTTGCGGCAAGAGTCCAGCTCCCCACAACAGACACAAGGCGCACCCGACCAGAGCGCATGGAAACTGAGGCTGGGACCAAGGAGGGGAGAAGGTGCCCTGCACCCAGGGAGAGTGTGCTCGTCAAGCTCCTGGCTGCCTGAGCTGCTCGGATGCAGAAGGCACAAAACGCAGGCCCAAGGAGTCTGCATCTTTGTGGAATACCGGAAAACCTGAATCTGAGTGGCTTAGGCCTGGGAAGTCCACTGAACACAGGGCCGGCTCCCTGGAGAGCAGCCTGGAGCTTGAGCAGTGTAGACGGGGAAAGCACATATGCAGCCAGCGGGCGCAAACCCAGTGTGGCCAGAACACTGCGAGTGCTCCCCACACACGCCAGTGACATTTGTCTGCAGCACCCCTTCCACCCCTCAGCACGACCCAACAAGCGAACCTAAACATGAAACCACCTCCGCCCGCTTGTGTCAGGGTGGAAATTAGACACTGAAGAGACCTGCAAACAAACCAAATAAACAAAGGGAACCGCTTCAGAAGTCACAGGTGCAACAAGTAAAAATCCCTGTAGTTAACACCCACTACATGGGAAGGGGCCTATAGATATCAAGAAGTGTAAGCTCGAACAAGGAGCTATCTGAAACTGAACTGAACCCACACTGCCCGCAACAGCTCCAGAGAAATTCCTAGATATATTTTTACTATTATTTTTTAAATTAAAAATTTTTTTTCTCTTTCTTTTTTTCTCTGTTTTTTTTTTTTTTTCTTTTTCTGTTTCTTTTTAAAGTCCTCTATTACTCCTTAATTTTCATTTTTATAACCCACTATAACCTGGCCAAAAAATAATAATAATAATAAAGGACTCTATTTTTAAAGCAAATTTCATATATATTTCTTAAATTTTTTGAGTTTTTGTGGGTTTTTTAATATTGTATTTTTAAGAGTCTAACCTCTACCCTAGATTTTTAATCTTTGTTCTTCAGTATTTGATATCAATTTTGGACATTTAAGTATCCAACCTTCAGTACCCAGTTTTACTCAGGAGTGTGGTTACTGGTTTGATTACTTTCTTTCCCTTTTGACTCTCCTTTTTCTCCCTCAAATCACCTCTATTTCCTCCCTCCCCCTTCTCTTCCCAATCCAATTCTGTGAATCTCTGTGTGTCTTCTGGGCTGTGGAGAACACTTAGGGAACAGAGTACTGCCTAGATCTGTCTCTCCCCTCTTGAATCCCCCCTTTACTCCCCCTATCACCTCTATCTCCTTCCTCCCTTTCCTCTTCTACATGTAACTCTGTGAACCTCTCTGGGTGTCCCTCACTGTGGAGAATCCTTTCACCATTAACCTAGAAGTTTTACTATCAGTGCTGTTTGGAGGGAGAAGTCTTGGGGTTACTGAAAGAATAAAACTGAAATCCAGAGCAAGAGGCTTAAGCCCAAAACCTGAGAACACCAGAGAACTCCTGACTACAGGGAACATTAATTAATAAGAGATCATCCAAGAGTCTCCATACCTACACTGAAACCAACCACCACCCAAGAGCCAATAAGTTCCAGACCAAGACATACTATGCAAATTCTCCAGCAACACAGGAACATACCCCTGAGTGTCAATATACAGGCTGCCCAAAGTAACACCAAACCCATAGACCCATCTCAAAACTCACTACTGGACACCTCCATTGCATTCCAGAGAGAAGAAATCCAGTTCCACCCCACAGAACACTGACACAAGCTTATCTAACCAGTAAACCTCTACAAGCCAAACATCCAGCCCCACCCACTGGGAGAAACCTCCACAACAAAAAGGAACCACAGACTACTAGAATACAAAAAGGCCACTCCAAACCCAGCAATCTAAATAAGATGAAAAGGCAGAGAAATACCCAGCAGGTAAAGGAACATGAAAAATGCCCACCAAGCCAAACAAAAGAGGAGGAGATAGGGAATCTACCTGAAAAAGAATTTAAAATAATGATAATAAAAATGATCCAAAATCTTGAAAACAAAATGGAGTTACAGATAAATAATCTGGGGACAAGGATTGAGAAGATGCAAGAAATGTTTAACAAGGACCTAGAATAAATAAAAAAGAGTCAATTAAAAATGAATAATGCAATAAATGAGATAAAAAACAATCTGGAGGGAACCAACAGTAGAATAACAGAGGCAGAAGATAGGATAAGTGAGGTAGAAGATAAAATGATGGAAATAAATGAAGCAGAGAGGAAAAAAGAAAAAAGAATTAAAAGAAATGAGGACAACCTCAGGGACCTCTGGGACAATGTGAAACACCCCAACATTTGAATCATAGGGGTCCCAGAAGAAGAAGACAAAAAGAAAGGCCATGAGAAGATACTTGAGGAGATAATAGCTGAAAACCTCCCCAAAATGGGGAAGGAAAGAGCCACCCAAGTCCAAGAAACCCAGAGAGCCCCAACCAGATAAACCCAAGGCGAAACACCCCAAGACACATATTAGTCAAATTAGCAAAGATCAAACAAAAAAAAAACAAATATTAAAAGCAGCAAGGGAGAAACAACAAATAAAACACAAGGGGATTCCCATAAGGATAACAGCTAATCTTTCAATAGAAACTCTTCAGGTCAGAAGGGAATGGCAGGACATATTTAAAGTAGTGAAAGAGAATAATCTACAACCCAGATTGCTCTACCCAGCAAGGATCTCATTCAGATATGAAGGAGAATTTAAAAGCTTTACAGACAAGCAAAAGCTGAGAGAATTCAGCACCACCAAACCAGCTCTTCAACAAATGCTAAAGGATCTTCTCTAGACAGGAAACACAGAAAGGTTGTATGAACGTGAACCGAAAACAACAAACCAAATGGCAACGGGACTGTTCTTATCAATAAATACCTTAAATGTAAATGAGTTGAATGCCCCAACCAAAAGACAAGACTGGCTGAATGGATACAAAAGCAAGACCCCTATATATGCTGTCTACAAGAGACCAACCTCAAAGCAAGGGACACATACAGACTGAAAGTAAAGCTCTGAAAAAAAAAATTTCACACAAACGGAGACCAAAAGATAGCAGGACTCGCAATACTTATATCAGATAAAATAGACTTCAAAATAAAGGCTGTGAAAAGAGACAAAGAAGGACACTACATAATGATCAAAGGATCAATCCAAGAAGAAGATATAACAATTATAAATACATATGCACCCAACATAGGAGAACTGCAATATGTAAGGCAAATGCTAACAAGAATAAAGGGGGAAATTAACAATAACACAATAATAGTGGGAGACTTTAATACCCCACTCACACCTATGGACAGATCAACTAAACAGAAAATTAACAAGGAAACACAAACTTTAAATGACACAATGGTCCAGCTAGACCTAATTGATATCTATAGGGCATTTCACCCCAAAACAATCAACTTCACTTTTTTCTCAAGTGCACACGAAATCTTCTCCAGAATAGATCACACCCTAGGCCATAAATCTAGCCTTGGTAAATTCAAAAAAATTGAAATCATTCCAGTCATCTTTTCTGACCACAATGAAGTAAGATTAGATCTCAATTACAGGAAAAAAACTATTAAAAATTCCAACATATGGAGGCTAAATAACACGTTTCTGAATAACCAACAAATCATAGAAGAAATCAAAATATGTATAGAAACGAATGAAAATGAAAACACAACAACTCAAAACCTATGGGACACTGTAAAAGCGGTGCTAAGGGGAAGGTTCATAGCAATACAGGCTTACTTCAAGAAACAAGAAAAGAGTCAAATAAATAACCTAACCTAAAGCAACTAGAGAAGGAAGAAATGATGAACCCCAAGGTTAGTAGAAGGAAAGAAATCTTAAAAATTCAGGCAGAAATAAATGCAAAAGACACAAAAGAGACCATAGCAAAAATCAACAAAGCTAAAAGCTGGTTTTTTGAAAAGGTAAATAAAATTGACAAACCGTTAGCCAAACTCATCAAGAAACAAAGGGAGAAGAACCAAATTAACAAAATAAGAAATGAAAATGGAGAGATCACAACAGACAACTCTGAAATACAAAGGATCATAAGAGACTGCTACCAGCAGCTCTCTGCCAATAAAATGGACAACTTGGAAGAAATGGACAAATTCTTAGAAAAGTACAACTTTCCAAAACTGAACCAGGAAGAAATAGAAGATCTTAACAGACTCATCACAAGCACGGAAATCAAAACTGTAATCAGAAATCTTCCAGCAAACAAAAGCCCAGGACCAGATGGCTTCACAGCTGAATTCTACCAAAAATTTAGAGAAGAGCTAACACCTATCTTACTCAAACTCTTCCAGAAAATTGCAGAAGAAGGTAAACTTCCAAACTCATTCTATGAGGCCACCATCACCCTAATACCAAAACCAGACAAGGATGCCACAAAAAAAGAAAACTACAGGCCAATATCACTGATGAACATAGATGCAAAATCCTTAACAAAATTCTAGCAAACAGAATCCAACAACAGATAAAAAAGATCATACATCATGACCAAGTGGGCTTTATCCCAGGAATGCAAGGATTCTTTAATATCCACAAATCAATCAATGTAATACACCACATCAACAAATTGAAAGATAAAAACCATATGATTATCTCAATAGATGCAGAAAAAGCCTTTGACAAAATTCAACATCGATTTATGATTAAAACTTTCCAGAAAGCAGGAATAGAAGGAACATACCTCAACATAATAAAAGCTATATATGACAAACCCACAGCAAACATTATCCTCAATGGTGAAAAATGGAAAGCATTTCCCTTAATGTCAGAAACAAGACAAGGGTGTCCACTCTTACCATTACTATTCAAATAGTTTTGGAAGTGCTGGCCACAGCAATCAGAGTAGAAAAAGAAATGAAAGGAATCCAGATAGGAAAAGAAGAAGTAAAACTCTCACTGTTTGCAGATGACATGATTCTTTATATAGAAAACCCTAAAGACTCTACCAGAAAATTACTACAGCTAATCAATGAATACAGTAATGTTGCAGGATATAAAATTAACACAGAGAAACCCTTTGCATTCCTATATGCTAACAAGGAGAAAACAGAAAGAGAAATTAAGGAAACAATATCATTCACCATTGCAACAAAAAGAATAAAATACTTAGGAGCATATCTACCTAAAGAAACAAAAGACCTATATGTAGAAAACTATAAAACTATAAAACACATGATGAAAGAAATCAAAGAGGACACAAATAGATGGAGAAATATACCCTGTTCATGGATTGGAAGAATCAATATTGTGAAAATGGCTATACTACCCAAAGCAATCTAGAGATTCAATGCCATCCCTATCAAGCTACCAACAGTATCTTTTTACAGAACTAGAACAAATAATTTCACAATTTGTATGGAAATACAAAAAACCTGGAATAGTCAAAGCAATCTTGAGAAAGAAGAATGGAACTGGAGGAATCAACCTGCCTGACTTCAGACTCTACTACAAAGCCACAGTCATCAAGACAGTATGGTACTGGCACAAAGACAGAAATATAGATCAATGGAACAGAATAGAAAGCCCAGAGATAAATCCACGAACCTGTGGACACCTTATCTTCGACAAAGGAGGCAAGAATATACAATGGAAAAAAGACAGCCTCTTAACAAGTGGTGCTGGGAAAACTGGTCAACCACTTGTAAAAGAATGAAACTAGAATACCTTCTAACACTATACACAAAAAATAAACTCAAAATGGATTAAAGATCTAAATGTAAGAGCAGAAACTATAAAACTCCTAGAGGAGAACATAAGCAAAACACTCTCCGACATAAATCACAGCAGGATCCTCTATGACCCACCTCCCAGAATATTGGAAATAAAAGCAAAAATAAACAAATGGGACCTAATGAAACTTAAAAGTTTTTGCACAACAAAGGAAACGATAAGCAAGGTGAAAAGACAGCCCTCAGAATGGGAAAAAATAATAGCAAATGAAGCAACAGACAAAGGATTAATCTCAAAAATATACAAGCAACTCCTGAAGCTCAATTCCAGAAAAATAAATGACCCAATCAAAAAATGGGCCAAAGAACTAAACAGACATTTCTCCAAAGAAGACATACAGATGGCTAACAAACACATGAAAAGATGCTCAACGTCACTCATTATCAGAGAAATGCAAATCAAAACCACAATGAGGTACCATTACACACCAGTCAGGATGGCTGCTATCCAAAAGTCTACAAGCAATAAATGCTGGAGAGGGTGTGGAGAAAAGGGAACCCTCTTACACTGTTGGTGGGAATGCAAACTAGTACAGCCACTATGGAAAACAGTGTGGAGATTCCTTAAAAAACTAGAAATAGAACTGCCATATGACCCAGCAATCCCACTTCTGGGCATACACCCTGAGGAAACCAGATCTGAAAGAGACACGTGCACCCCAGTGTTCATCACAGCATTGTTTATAATAGCCAGAACATGGAAGCAACCTAGATGCCCATCAGCAGATGAATGGATAAGGAAGCTATGGTACATATACACAATGGAATATTACTCAGCCATTAAAAAGAATTCATTTGAATCAGTTCTAATGAGATGAAACTGGAACCCATCATACAGAGTGAAGTAAACCAGAAAAATAAAGACCAATGCAGTATACTAATGCATATATATGGAATTTTAAAAGATGGTAATGATAACCCTATATGCAAAACAGAAAAAGAGACACGGATGTACAGAACAGACTTTTAGACTCTGTGGGAGAAGGCGAGTGTGGGATGTTCTGAGAAAATGGCACTGAAACAAGTATAGTATCAAGGGTGAAACAGATCACCAGCCCAGGTTGGATGCATGAGACAAGTGCTCAGGGCTGGTGCACTGGGAAGACCCAGAGGGATCGGATGGGGAACACATGTAAATCCATGGGTGATTCATGTCAATGTATGGCAAAAACCACTACAATATTGTAAAGAATTAGCCTCCAACTAATAAAAATAAAGAAAGAAAAAAAAATAAAAGCAGTTAATCCATATATATATATATATATACATATATATATATATACACACACACACACACACACACACACATATATATATATATATATACATGACAATAGTAATTATAATAACAACCATAGAAGACAGACAATAAAGCTATCATCACTGCACACTATTCTTAACATTGTACTGAGCACTTCACAACTAGTGCCTTATTTTATACCCATGGATACACAAATGTAATCACTAAGCTGATTTTCATGAGCTTGAACTGAAAATGGGGGAAATCAATTACTGATAATCACATAGATGATACAGGTCAGATGTGGGATTCAAAATGAGATAAATGTTTCTATAAGCTCATGGCCCTTCTCTACACAACTCAATATCCTTCTCATTTGCTCATATTTCTTGTAAATATGATGTTATAAATATACATATATGTAGTCACTTAAGTAAATTGCATACAAGCATACTATGAAATATGCACTTTTAAATCCTTTTGAATTTTGTCTTTTTAACATCTGAAAAAAATTATATAAAAATAGCCTCTTTTTTCATTTTACAACACTCTGAATTGTATGTTTCTTACGATTATGTTTTGGAAATCTCTCCTTCTGCATTCTGTCAAGTTTATTGGGGATGACGTAAAAAATAGAACTGTTTAAATCACCTGCTTGTTCGCTTGCTAAGTTGCTTCATTTGTGTCTGATTCTTTGCTATCCTATGGATCAGACCATAGCCCGCCTGGTTCCACTGTCCATGGGACTCTCCCGGCAATAATACTGGAGTGGGTTGCCATGCCCCCCTCCAGGGGATCTTCCCAACCCAGGGATCAAACTTGCATCTCTTATGTCTCCTGAATTGGCAGGCGAGTTCTTTACCACTAGTGCCACCTGAGAAGTCCTTTTAAATCACTACCAACACCTAAACTTTAAACTATATATTTATTCTTATAACTAGCATATACCACATTATTCTTCACATGTGTACACATCTATATGATTTTCCTTTAGGTGAAAATTTTATAAGTGGAATCACTTTATCAAGGCACTCTATGCACATACCAAATTCTTATGTGTTTTCAATTTAAATGCACTCATTGTATACTTCCACTGAAAACCTATTTGTCATCTTTATCATTCACAGAGAAAAAGAGCATCTCTTAACAGTGTTACAGACCCTAGTGATAGATACCACAGACTTATGGCTAAGCTTAATGCTAATCTAATATCTTGGGTTCCTGGATAATTTTACGAAGAGAAACTTGGTCAACATTAAAACATTCACCCCTGGACTATTAAATGAGAGAGAAATAAAGTTACAACAATTAAGCAGTTGAACAAAGTTCCCTATTGAATCTGTATTAATGATGGCCTCTCAGGTTTACTTGCAATGCTTTGGAATATTGTGCTGTAGTTAGTCGCCCAGTCATGTCCAGTGCTTTGCGACCCCATGGACTGTAGCCTGCCAGGCTTCTCTTGTCTAGGCAAGAATACTGGAGTGGGTTGCCATACTCTCTTCCAGGGGATCTTCCCTACCCAGGGATCAAACCCAGGTCTCCCATATTGCAGGCAGATTCTTTACCATCTCAATCACTTTGGAACATCACATAGGCTCAAAAACCTGCATTTCACAACAACACTGGCATTAGCTCCCCAAAGCCCATCACTGATTAGATTTTACAACCTGAGCATTCCCTCCTCAGTTTCAACTGTTTATTGTTGCTTTTTTTTAAAGTTCCTGAATGATATTCTTTAAATTATTTTGAGCATAAAAGTAAATCCAAAAGATTGTTTACTGTAATTTATCTAATATCTACTGGAAATATAGAAGAAACTCTTTAGCACATTTGCTCTGTTGTATTGTCCCTTACATGCTTTTTCCTCTTTATGATTTATTTTTTTAATCATATATTATTAGTTAACAGTACATAGTTTTTGAAGATTTATTATTTTATTATTTAAAGTTATTTTACTTTATGGGGTTTCAAACAATAAAGTATTATGTAGTTAGTGAAAACAGAGTGAGCTACATCTTCTCTTATAATCATCTTAGTTAACTCTGTCTCTAACACACCCGTGTACACATTCATGTATACACAGTCACACAGATATATACAAAACAAAACGACACACTTAGGTATACAGGGCATAACTGTTCTCACACATATCTATGTTTAGCTTAAGGCAGTAAATGTCATAAACCAAGACAAGTATATGGAACACTAAAATTAGGGAATCTGCTATTTTTCACTTTATGTTTTGTAGACATTTTACATTCTTAATTAACATTTATCTCTCTTTTTTGGTTTGAACACAAATGGTAATGTTTTGAAAGGAGGTTTTGCTTCAAAACTCAGTTTAATTCCCAAATATGCAATATTTTAGACATATTATTTAAAATAGTCATGCTCGATTTATATGTAATAATTATATTTAAAATATTTGCAGTTACTTTTGACTTCCACATGTAATCAGTGTAACATATAAATGAAAAGTGAAAGTGCTAGTCACTCAGTCATGTCTGACTTTTGTGAACTACGGATGGTAGGCCACCAGGCTCCTCTGTCCATGGAATTCTCCAGGCAAGAATACTGGAACGGGTTACCACGCCCTTCTTTAGGGAATCTTCCTGACCCAGGGATCAAACCTGGGTCTCTGTACTGCAGGCAGATTCTTTACCATCTGAACCACCAGGGAAGCCCAGCATATAAGTAGTATTATATAAATTAAGATGTGCTTTTGGGAAAATCTATTATTTTTAATTTCCACAAATGTTTAAGAATTGATGTTTGTACAAAAGTAGTTTGGTTCATTTCTACTTTTTAAAATAGAATTCTGTTTATGCTATCTGCAAAGTAAAAAAAAAAAATAGTATTTAACCATGCGACAATTTAGAAAATTTGTAAAGAGTGTGTAATAGTATGGATTATTAATTAGCTTAAAATGTAAGTTAATAAAGATTAATGACATTTACCCTGGGTTATATAATGACATTTAGATCATCAGAGAAATTTTCATTTAGAATATAAATTTATAAGAAGATTATGGAGATTATTATAAGAACTTATATAATGCATTATGATATAAATTGATTATCATATACTATTTAGTAGTTCAAATATACAAACACAAACTCACTTGCATGAATAGTCTGTAAGTGATTGCTAATTTGCTTTCACCTTTAAATAGTGTATGATTTATAAATATTTATTATTATTTGCAATTATTAATATATTTACTACCTTTTATTTTTTGACAGAACTTTGTATACTACTAATGAGATACTCCGATTTACATATTATGTGTACAAAGGAGTTTTCTCCAGAATCTAACAATTCAAAGATTATAATTTCCTAAATGTCACATTACATTTATGACAACATCTTCATGGCATGTTTTTGACCATTTTTGTTTCTACAATTTGACATTTTGCTAAAGTAGTAAAATATTTTATTTAGCTAATTGTCAGGCTAAACGGCCCCCCCAAACTGCTCCATAAATAACAGAATTCTTTCTGATATAATGTCAGCCTGTTTATGGGCTCTTTAGATAGTTCATCTTCCAATAATACTGTTAAATTTGTAGAGTTTTCTTTTGTGGATATGATGAAGACATCTAAGGATAAAATGGAATTTGGAAGTACAAAGAATTAAGGAGATGAAAGAGCTTTATTCTAAAACTATACAAAGCATGCAACTAGAATGAGCTCCTGATCATTAAATGGAAAAAAAAAATTGAGAAATTCAGATCATACCTCTCGTTCCTCTTCTGTTTTTTTTTTTTTTTTTCTTTTTTTTTAATGGATGCATGCTCAGATAGTAAAGAATCTGCCTACAATGCAGGAGACCTGGGTTCAGTCCCTGGATTGGGAAGATCCCCTGGAGAAGGGCGTGTTAATGCTCTTCAGTGTTCTTGCCTGGAGAATCCCACAGACAGAGGAGCCTGCTTGCGCTATAGTCCATGTGGTTATGAAGAGTTAGACACCGCTGAGAGACTCACACTTTCATATGCTTTGGATAAGGACTCATTTTACCAAAACAGAAAAATAGATTGTATCCACTTTAGGGTTTCAGTTAGGACAATATATCTCCAATTTTGATTTTGGAGTTTATGTCTGAAAAGAAATTTAGTCTCAGGAAGAAGAATTTGTAGACTCTGCAAAGATGAGGTTAGGGAAAAATTAAATTTCCAGGAAATGGAAAAATATTTTCTCTTCTGATTCTTTCATATAATTGGGTATTTTTGGACTTTCAGTTGGATATAAAATAATCCATGTACAGTTACTAAGACTTTATATCACAATTAGAAAAAATATGAAAATAGAGGCACAATATTCCTAATAGAGATCTGGCATAGTTCTATGTCAGAAAATGCTTGTGTTTAAAAAGAACAATGCACAATTTTCTGCTCATTACAAGAACTGTTAATGTTTTCAATGTTTGCCAAACAATCAGAATATTTATTCAAAGAAATTGTCTATGTTTATTTTTTAACATTAAACACACACTGAAGACAATAGTGCCTGTTAGAAATCTGTTCAGAATACAAGGGCAAATTTCAAGGTTTTGTGCTGAAGCAAACTGAAGAAATAAATACCACATGTTCTGCAGTTTGCAGACTTCACAGTGAATTTCATGTGTCTCTCAACTTTGATCTAAACAATTGCAATTGATAAATGAAATAAGATCTTGTAGGCAAGGGAACAGACATTTCCCCAATTTCTAAACAATTTAGTTGCTTACAGGCTTTCTTTGGAAGAGACATTTCAATTTGCACACTAGTTCCTTACTCAAAAGACTTGGATGAAGGCAGAAATATTGTAAAAGAATAGTATTCAAGATTTTTGATAGAGGTGTGAAACAGATAATTCAGAACAAAATATGAAAGAGTGGCCTAGCTGGAGTGTGCAAGGAAATGACATAAAACTTGCTTTCAAATTTATCTCTGACTCTTTAAAAAAAAAAATCAGCTTTATTGAGGAATACATGATAAATAAAATTGTAAAATATTTAAATTTAACATCCTGGTAATTTTATGTTTTCATGTAGTGAAAGGATTCCCTTATTATTTCCACATATCCATCAACTCACATATTTATCTTCTTTATTCTCTTGTTGTGAACATTTTAGTTCTATTCTCTTAGCAGATTTCAATTATAAAATATAGTTTTTCAACTATAGTCAGCATGTCATACAGGCATTATTTATCATACAGCTGAAAGTTAGCACCCTTTTATAGTCTTTCCCTGTTTCTCCTATACCCTTGGCCCCCAACAAGTACTTTTTTTTGTTGTTTGTTTGTTTTAGCAAGTACTTTGCTACCTTTTTTTTTTTTTTCCCTCCTATTTTTAGATTCCACATATAAGTGAAACTGTGGTTTTTGTCTTTCTCTGCCTGGCTTATTTTACTTAGCATAATGCCTTCAGTGTCCATCCATATTATTGCAAATGACAAGATTACCTTCTTTCTAATGGATGAATAATATTCCGTTGTGTGTGTATGTGTGTGTGTGTGTGTGTGTGTGTGTGTGTGTGTGTGTGCACTAAGCTGCTTCGGTAGTGTCCCACTCTTTGTGACACTATGGCCTGTAGCTCACCAGACTCCACGGGATTTCCCAGGCAAGAATACTGGAGTGGGTCACCATGCCCTTCTCCAGGGAATCTTCCCGACGCAGGAATCGAACCCTCAGCTCTTATGTCCCCTGCATTGCCAGGCGGGTTCTTTACCACTGAAGCCACCTGGGAAGCTCTATGCATGTGTGTGCTCAGTTGTGTCCAACTATTTGCAACCCCGTGGCCTGTAGCCCATCAGGAACCTCTGTCCATGGAATTCTCCAGGCAAGAATTCTGGAGTGGGTTCCTATTTCCTACTCCAGGAATTTTCCAAACTCGGGGATTGAACCTTCATCTCTTGCATTGGCAGGCAGGATCTTTACCAGCTAAGCCACCAGGGAAGCCATATATATATTACACATACACGGCATACACACACACACACACACACACACACACACACACACACACACACACACATATATGTGTATATGTATACACAATGGAATGCATTGTTTATATATATATATATATACATATATATATGTATATATATATAAAATCCTTTTTATCCATTGCAGGGCTGTTTCCATATCTTGGCTATTATATATAATGCTGCATTTACCTCTGACTCTTAATTTGTCCAATCATTTCAAAATGTTGAGCCTCTTTGATTCTCATTTCTCCCTCTTAAAACACAGTAACAAAATCTTAGTTGGTATGCAAAAAAATTAAAAGCAGTGTTTGGTAAGAAGTAAAATTTAAGGTAAAAGAGCTACATTTTTTAAAATAATTTTTATTTGATCTAACTATGATAATTAGAAATTAGTCTAAAACTGCCCTAATGAAATATTATAAACAATGGAACATTCATTCAGGAAAATATAATAAATCCCTTCACAGAACAGCAGGAGACCATGCATTTAGCTGTAAACTCATGCTGTACCTCATATATGCAGATGACACCACCTTTATGGCAGAAGGGGAAGAGGAACCAAAGAGCCTCTTGATGAAAGTGAAAGAGGAGAGTAAAAAAGCTGGCTTAAAACTCAACATTGAAAAAAAAGTAAAATTATGCAATGCAGTCCTATCACTTTATGGCAAATTGGGAAAACAATGAAGCAGTGACAGACTTTATTTTCTTGGGCTCCAAAATCACTGCAGATGGTGACTGTAGTCATGAAAATAAAAGACACTTGCTCCTTGGAAGAACAGCTATGACCAAACTAGACAGCATATTAAAAAGCAAAGACATTACTTTGCCAACAAAGGTAGGTATAATTAAAGCAATGGTTTTTCCAGTCATCATGTATGGATGTGAGAGTTGGACCATAAAGAAAGCTGAGCCCTGAAGAACTGATGCTTTTGAACTGTGGTGTTAGAGAAGACTCTTGAGAGTCCCTTGGACCGCAAGGAGATCCAGCCAGTCCATCCTAAAGGAAATAAACCCTGAGTATTCACTGGAAGGACTGATGCTGAACCTGAAGCTCCAATACTTAGGCCACCTGATGTGAAGAACTTACTCATTTTAAAATATTCTGATGCTGGGAAAGATTGAAGTCAGGAGGAGAAAGGGACGACAGAGGATGAGATGGTTAGATGGCATCTCCGACTCTATGGACATGAGTTTGAGCAAGTTCTGGGAGTTGGTAATGGGCAGGGAAACCTGGGGTGCTGCAGTCCATGGGGTCACAAAGAATCAGACATGACTGAGCAACTAAACTGAGCTGAACATCCTTTACCACGACTCTAGCAACAAGTTACAGAAGTTATAAGCATAACATCCTACTACAGGCAGGTAATACCAAGAAGATGAGTTCCTTCCAGTTATTCTGGGGTTGTGGCTTCACGCATGAAGGGACAGGTTGCTTGAGTTTCTCACTTACTGTCCAACCCCGGGTTGGTGGCTCAAGCACCATGTTTTACAGGCTCTATTCCATCTAGGTGCATATCTGATACAACCCAGTCTCCATTCCCCCCACCAAACTCCACTTCTATGGTGGAAATTCTTACCCAGATATGTTACACCAAAAATACTGGGTGCCCCCCTCCCCTGATTCATTCTTAGGGCAGGAGTTCCACACTGGGAAGAAAGGAAGGACATTGAAAAAACTAATGTTTGCCACAACTATTCAGTGTTAACTCTTAGAGAGTCACTTTATTTTTTTTAAATTTTTTTCCATTTATTTTTATTAGTTGGAAGTTAATTACTTTATAATATTGTAGTTGTTTTTGCCACACATTGACATGAATCAGCCATGGATTTACTTTAAAAAACACCATCTGAGGGGGCTGATTTTTTTTTTTTTTCCTTGATCGGACAATGAAGACTTCCATGCTTAAGGGTGTTGTCAAAAAGTAGATCTTGGAGAGAAAATAAGAAGAATTTGATTGGTCTATGACACAGCAAAATACTATTAATAGAACAGCCAGAAGTTTAATAGAGAATGAGAAGAAGAGAAAGCTAAGAGTAGGTCTTCAGCGAACACTGTAAACATTGCGAAATTGGAGAGAATTTGGTTGAGCTCTCTCAGGAGTGATCAGAGCAAGATGCTGGGTATACTTGGAAGCATTTTGAAGCCACAAATAGACTAAGAACACATGGTTGAAGAGCCATTGACATAGGATTTTAAACAAAATTTCTGACTAAAAACCTGAAATAAACTGCTCTTATAGATGAATTCAAAAATTCAGAATTAAAAACAAAATCACTCTCATTCTTGGGAGTTTGGAAAATTGAGTGCATACGCAAGCTTAACCCTCTTAGGAATGATCTGAGAGGGTATCTCTAAGATAATGATCTGTGAAACTGGAGACAAAATAAACCACACACATCTAACAGTAAATAGTGAAATCTAAATGACCAAGAGGGCTTAAATAAAACCTTTGTAAAATGCAGCTAATGCCAATTCATGGGTGACCCATAAGAAGCCTGCCTAAAATATAAAAGCAAGGGAGAAATCATCTGAACAGGTTCATCAGCAGCTTCAAAATGCAGAGACAAGTAACTTCACAAAATAAGTTTAGCATCATTACTGAGCAAAAAATGACTAAGCAAGCAACAACAAAACAACCTCTGGAAAAGGAGAATCAATAATCAGAGCTGCTCCACTACATTCTAAAATTTCCACTTTTCTCCACCCCAAACTACAAGTCAAGCAAATAATATAAAAGCATGACACATATACAAGGGGGAAAAATGTAGCAATAGAAACTGCCTGTGAAGGGGCCTAGAATCAGAAAACAAAGTCTTTAAAGTAGCTCTCTCAAATATGCTTGAAAACTAAAGAAAGATATGCTTTCCAAATAAATAAAAGTACAAATATGATGTATGGAAACATAGAATATTAATAAATCCATATATATTATTATAAATAACATAATGGAAATTCCACAGTTGAAAAATACATAACCAAAATAAGACTTTCACAAGAAGAGCTCGGTAAGAGTTTTCCTCTGAATGAAAAAAGAACAAGCAAATTTGAACAATGATCAGTAGAGACCAGGCAATTTGAAGAATCAAAAGAGTAAAAAATAAACTAAAGAAAAATTAATTATGCCTAAAGGAAATTTGGGACACTGTTAACCAGATATTCTATGTGTAACTCAGCAGAAGAGAGGAGACAAAGAAAGATGAAAAAAAAAAAAGAGAGAGAGAAAATAATGACTGAAACCTGCCTAGATTAATGAAAAGATCAATCTGCTTACTTAAGTAGCTCAACAAACTTCAAATAAAATAAAAGCAAGAAGATATACCCTCAGACACATTATAGTCAATATATAATATTAAAAAAAGTCAAACGCAAAGAGAAAATCTTGAAAGCAGCAAAAGTAAGACAAGTCATTATTTATATGGGTATCCCAATAAGAAATAAGCAGTCCTATGATCAGAAACAAGAGAACCCAAGAAGTAGTGGGACATCATATTCAAAGTGATGAAAGTAAAAAATAAAACAAAAAGCTGTCAATCAAGATTCTGTTACCCATCTGATACTAATTTTAACTTCTTTACCAAAATTATAATAAAGACATTTCCTGGTAAATGAAAATAGAGAGAATTCATTGCTTGGAGACACACCTTACAAGATATTCTGAAGGAAGTTCTTCAAGGTGAAAGCAAGTGACATCAGAATGAAATTCAAAAGAATGAGTTCCATTAAGGATAATTATACAGGTAATTACAAAAGACTGTATAATTGCACATTTCTTCTTGTTTCTTCTCATAACTAATTTCAAAAGCAGTAGTCCAAAACATCTATTATGTAATTGTACTGCTGGACCCATAAAGCACAGAAATGTAATATATTTGACAATAACAAAACAACACAGAACAGGTAGGTGGGGAAAAGCTGTGTTGGTATAAACAAATGACACTGACTAGCAACAAATCTCCAAGAAATGAAGACAGTAAGAAATGCTAGATAAGAATGTAATTTTAAAGCATTAGATATATTTTCCTATCTACTCTCAGCTTCTTTAAAATATGTAAGAAAATATAATGAAATAATTATGTGTGCTCAGTTGTGTCCAACTCTTTGTGATCTCATGGACTGTAGCCTGCCAGGCTTCTCCTCTGTCCATGGAATTCTCCAGGCAAGATTGGAGTGGGCAGCTGTTTCCTTCTCCAGGGGATCTTCCCAACCAGGGATCAAACCTGCATCTCCTGCATTGGCAGGCAGATTCTTTACCACTGAGCCTCCTGGGAATCCTAATAATTACAACAATGACTTATATCAACTGTAGACATAATTTGTGTACAAGTAATTAGCATAAAAAGTGGAGGAGAACATTTGAAACAGAGTAGGACTCTGTGGGAACTTCCCAGGGACAGACTCTGTAGGCCCAAGTCCTTTGACACTTGTTTACAGAAAAAGCTTTAGTCTCCCAGGCCTTCCCTGAGTTCCAAAGAGCAGATTTAATCAGAAGAGTTGGAAAAAGCAGAGACAAAGAATTAAGCAAGCCAGAATTATAATAATTTAGTCATAAGAAAAAGTTGAAAACCTTTAGTTTCTTCTCAAGGGCTATAGATAATGTCCTGAGCCATTTCCTTAAGTTGTTTTGCTAAGACTAAAACCCCTACATGGTGGAAGAGATTAACTGCTGACCACCAGTATGTAGATCTCAAATTGGTTGGAATCAGAAGGTTGATAACATTGAGCCTAAAAATATCACCTGGTTATCTCACTGTCAACCAACAAAAGAGTACATGAGCTGATCATATACTCCACAAACCTTTCCCTCACCTTGACTTTAAAAGTTCTTCCCTGAAAGCCATCGAGGAGTTTTGAGTCTTTTGAGCACAAACTGTCCATTCTCCTTTCTTGGCCCATGTTGGGCATCTGGCAATGAAAGATATATTAAAGAGGATGAACTTAGAGCCTGTTATACAGAGTGAAGTAAGTCAGAAAGAGAAAAAAAAATATTGTATATTAATGCATATATGTCGAGTCTAGAAAATGGTACTGATGAACCCGTTTGCAAGGTAAGAATAGTGATGCAGACTTGGGAACATGCTCATGGACACAGAGAGAAAAGGAGAGGATGGGACAAACTGAGACAGTGACATTGAAATATACAACATGGATGCTTAGTGGGAAGTTGTTGTATAACACAGGGGGCTCAGTCTTGTGCTCTGTGACAACTTAGAGGGGTGGGAAGGGGTGGGGTGGGAGGGGAATTCAACAAGGAGGTAACATATGTATACTTACGGCTGACTCACATCGTTGTATGGCAGAAACCAGCAGAACGTTGGAAGGCAACTGTGTATGTTCCTGTGGTTAGTCTCCCAGTCCTGTCCAACTCTTTGGGACCCTTTGGGCTGTAGCCCACCAGGCTTCTCTGTCCATGGGATTTTTCAGGCAAGAAATCTGGAGTGGGTTGCCATTTCTTTCTCTGGGGACCCTCCCAACCCAGGGCTCAAACCCATATCTCTTGTGTCCTTCATTGCAGGTGGATTCTTTATCAAACAAACCACTGGGGAAGCCCCTTATCCTTTATATATATATATATATATATATATATATATATATATATATATATATATTTTTTTTTTTTTTTTTTTTTTTTTAAGCCTATACTGTCCTTCACCACAACCTGGTGTCAGTAGATTGACTGCTGTCTGTTGAGTGGGCAGGGTCAAGTTTAACTTGCTCATGATTTCACTGGATCTAAATAAGTATAAATTACTTCAAAATCACTGTGCACTGTGACTGCAGTCATGAAATTAAAAGACACTTACTCCTCAGAAGAAAAGCTATGTCAAACCTAGACAGCATATTAAAAAGCAGAGACATTACTTTGCTGACAAAGGTCCATCAAGTCAAAGCTATGGATTTTCCAGTAGTCATGTATGGATGTGAGAGTTGAATCATAAAGAAGGCTGAGCACTGAAGAACTGATGCTTTTGAACTGTGCTGTTGGAGAAGACTCTTGAGAGTCTCTTGGACAGGAGCCCCTGAATATACCAAAATTAAATGATGCTTAAGTCCCATAGTAGGTCCTCTGTATCCCAGGTTCCACATCCATGGATTCTGCCAAAAGCAGATAAACATTCTGATCTGATGTTTGTTGAAACTGCTGATGGGAAACCTGAGAATATGGAGGGCTGATTCTATATTTATTGGAAAAACCCAAGCATACTTGCACTGGCACAGTTCAAATCCATGTTGTTCAAGGGTTGTACTGATGACTATAATTCCAAATACCCTCATGAACTTTCTCGCTTTTCTCTACCCCATTTATACTGCCTTCCATGATATAAATTTTCTGAATCTTGACTGCCTCAATAGGCAGCTAATAATTTTTTGTGGTTTTGATTTACATTTCCCCGAGAGCTAATGCAATGGGTTGAATGATGATGTTCCCCCTCCCCAAAATTCAAATTTTGAAATTTAATAGGCAACTTGATATTTGGAGATGGAGGTCTTTGGAAGATGAGTAAACTTTAAAAGACACCCCAGAGATATTCATTTCCCACTTTCATGTGAGGTTAGAGTGACAAGACAGCCATCTGGGAAACAGGGTCTCACCAGCCGCAGCTTTGGCCACAGAGTGAGGTGATCTTTTCTGTGTTTAGAGTGATTTTTGATTCTGATTCTTTACGGTGTTTTTTATGGAGCAGCACTTTATCTGTGTCTTATGTTCCTCTGTACCCTTTACTGTTTTTCCTTGTTTTTATTTCCTTTTTAAATTATGCATAGAGGTTTATTTTTTTGTGCATGAAATTAAAGCCTTAATCAACCTTGCAGGAAAAAAGTAAAAAAAAAAGTTGTTGATACCATGTCTTGAACTTTCCAGCCTCCAGAATAGTGTGACAAATAAATTTCTGCTATTTATAAACTATCTAGTACGTCCATGGTATTTCTGTTGCTTTGTTATAGCAGTCAGAATGGACTAAGTTTAGTTCAATTTTACCTTTTCTTTTGGTCTGATAGTTACTGATATTCTGTATTTAACTCCATTGTTACATGCATGTATAACATATGTGTTTTGTGAATGTTTCTCTACCTTTAAGAGTTGACTTACTTTTTTTTCCTTTCTATATTTATTTAGCATTGTTTTAAAAAAGAAATTTCTGATTTAGATGAAGTCTACTTGGTCATTTCAAAACAATGCTTTTGTCTTCTTTTAGAACTATTTTTCTATAGGTCAAAGAGATATTCTCTTATGTATTTTTAAAGAAATTTCAGACTTCTAGGTTTCTTATTTAAACATCTTTCCCTCATGTTAATCTTCTCTATGATATGAGGTAAAAGTCAAGTTTCACATTTTTCAATAAGGATTTTCAGTTGTTCTAGAATAATTTATTAAAAATACACTCTTTTCCATCTTGAATTGTTTTGATAGCTCTATAAAAAATAAACTGTCCATATCTTTAGGTATATTTCTTAGCTATTTCCTAACATGAATACCATACTTTCTTTATATATATATATATATTTATATATGTATATATAATATATTTTACATAAATTTACATAGATATTATATATGTATGGTATTCATATTTTTATATGAATGGTATATATACTCATACTGTTCATACCATGTTCTATTACTAACATGAATACCATACTTTCTTAATTCATATACCTTTATAGTATGTCTTGAACTCAGGTATTGTAATATCTTCCAACTTTTTTCCTCATTTTATTTTTAATGATTAAGTTGGCTAAATTTGTTCCTTCCCCTTTCTAATATAAAATTTGAAACAGTTTAGTTTTTAAAATAAAACTATAAAAGCTGTTGAAATTTTCCGTTGATTAAATGAAATCTATGTGACAATGCAGGTAAGTGATATTTTAATAATGCTGAATCTCCCAGTATAGAATCTCTCTTAAATTATAAAAGTCATGTTTCAGAAACTTTGTTTATGCTTTAGTGTAGAAGTTTTACTGAATACATAATGGTTACCTCTTTTTTGGAATCCATGTAGTTAGGATCATACAGTGGGTAGTCCTTTCAGAGTGGCTTCTTTCACTTAATAATATGTTTATACTCTATGTCTTTTCCTGGTTTAACACCTCATTTTCAGCACTGAATAATATTCCACTGTCTGCATGTCCCACAGTTTATTTCTTCAGTCACCCATGAGGAATCTTGGGTTCTTTCAAATTTTGACAATTGTGAATGAAGCTGCTATAAATATCTATGTTCAGATAGATTTTTGTGTAGATATACATTTTCAGCTCTTTTCAGTAATACCAAGAAATACCTATTTACTGCTGGTGTGTAAGAAAATAACTAAATTTTTACTATGACCTTGTATTCTGCAAACTTGCTGTAATCCCTTGCTGGTTCCAGAAGATTTTTCCCCTTAATTCTTTTGGAAATTCTATATAGATGATCATGTCATCTGCAAACAATAGCAGTTTTATGTCTTCTTTCCCAATATGTATACCTTTTATTTCGTTATCTAGTTTTATTGCATTAGGTGGAGCTTCTAATATCATGTTGAAAAGGAATGGTGAGAGGGACATCTTCATCTACTTCTTGAAAAATGATTTCAGTTAAATTTTTAGGTTTAGATTAAAGATCTAACAAGATTTCTGACTTTCCGTTGTTACATATAGCATAAAAAATTAATCATTGTGAAAATGCTTGCATTTATAAAACAACATGTTTAGGTGTATTTACATGATTTATATTACTTTTAGTATTTCATCTTAAGTGATATTTTTCTAATATTGAATAATATTTTCACATTTTTAAAGTGATGATTAACAATGGTGTTTCTCTGAATGTGTATATTTTCCTGGGAATTATTGTGAATACAGGGCTTCTGTCCTTAATATTTTAAGAAGTTTATTCAAGGATATAGCTTACTTTGCATTATACATTAAGTATTAAAGTTCATTGAGAATAGTTCTAAACCAAAATAATACAAAATAGACCCCACAAAGTCTCTAAATGTTAACCAACATTGTCTATGCTTATTTTCTGTGAGTGAAGATATTTTCCAGTAACCCTTGCAATTAGATGTGGATATAACAATGTGCTCTTGTAAAAGGAATTTAAATGGAAGTTATGCTTTGTATTTTCAAGTTAAGATTTTATTTTCAGAGCTATGTCCCCTTCATGTTCTCTTTTTCCTCCTGTGGAAAATGAGAATATAAGAGATGGCAAGGCTAAAAAGTGGAAGAATTTGAATTTCTGTCTCATGAAGTGGATTAGAGCACTTGTCATTGACCTTAAAATGGTCTCAAATCGTCAATCTTTCATTTCATGGAAGTACTCGTTGCCATTGTTTCCACATTTCTAATCTAAAACATTATTTTTAGATGCAGAACATTGATGTGGGAGGAAAAAGTCCTGAAAGATTTTAGCATCTTTTCCTTAATGGACATATCTCTCTTGCAAATTTATTATAAACAGTCATTAAAAATTGAGAAGGACGTAGAATAAGATTTGTGTAATATTAAGGAAAAACATTTCATTTGATAAATAACTCCTACTTGCTTTTAGGAAAATATCACTAGATTTTTCCAGAAACTTCAAAATAGTTACAAAAATAATAGATATAATTAAGATAGCAATCAATTTCTAATATATGATTTTAGTATTAAATGGAATATATATATATATATTAATATCAAGCAATGCAACTTAGTGGATATGACACTGTTTTTCTCACAGAAAACATGAAAGTATAGTCAAGGAAGAATGTTACACCATAAATGCATCTATACATAAACTTGCAATAGAACATTTTTCCTATTACAAAAATGTATTAAGTAATTTTTATGTAATCCCAAATCTCTTCTCAAATTGCTAGAGTTAATGGTTTCAATATAGTTATATATTGAAACATTTGGTTTGGGAAATATTTTGCTACAAGTGAAACATAGTGGTGAATAATTTTAATATCTCTATGTAAATTTTTTCTATTTGCAATACACGTCCTTTTAAAGATAAGCCAATAAGAGAGAAGTCTGAATTAGAAAGCCTAATTGGCATGTTTATCTCTATTGATTTCATTCTATTAAACTCTGCTAATTTCATATAATCATAGCTTATTGTAACCTGAGGGGATCTCAGAGGTCAAATTGTGATTCCTATCCCCTCCATTACAGATCAGCACACAAACTCTCAGAGAAGTTAAATGATTTCCCAGGTCTCACAGCATTTTAGCAACAGAAGCGGAATGGGAACCAGGCTGTATTTAACTTTAACTGGTAAAATAACATTTATTTTTCCTTAATTAAATAGCGTATGTTAAATCACAAGTGTTTTCTCTGGATTTTTTTACAGAGGGACTGTATGATAATGCATTCTTTTTAATAAAAATGTTAATTTTTATTGAATAGGTGATTTACAATACTTTGTTAGTTTCAGGCATACAGCATAGTAATTCACAATTTTGAGGATTATTTTTCAGTTTAGGTTATTACAAGACATATACAACCAGAGTTGAGAAAAGGCAAAGGAACCAGGGATCAAATTGCCAACATCCATTGGATCACAGATAAAGCAAGGGGATTCCAGAAAGAATCTACTTTTGCTTCATTGACTATACAAACACCTTTGACTGCGTGAATCCCAACAAACTGTGGAAAATTCTTAAAGAGATGAGAATACCAGACCACCTTACTTGCCCCCTGAAAAGCCTGTGTGCAGGTCAAGAAGCAATAGTTAGAGCTGGTCATGGAACAATGGACTGGTTCAAAATTTGGAAAAGAGCACAATAAGGCTGTTTATTGTACACCACTTATTTAATTTATATGCAGAGTACATCATGTGAAATGCCCAGCTGGATGACTCACAAACTGGAATTAACATTGCCAGGAGAAATATCAACAACCTCAAATATGCAGATGGTACCATTCTAATGGCAGAAAGTGAAGAGGAACTAAAGAGCCTCCTGATGAGGGTGGGAAAGGAGATTGAAAAAATATGGCTTAAAACTCAACGTTCAAAAAAAGAAGATCATGGCATCTGGTCCCATCACCTTATGTTACATAGATGGCGAAAAAGTGGACAATGACAGATTTTATTTTCTTGGGTTCCAAAAGCACTGTGAACAGTGACTGCAGCCCCAAAATTAAAAGCTACTCATTCCTTGGAAGGAAAAGCAAGACAAAACTGAACAATGTATTAAAAAGCAGAGACATCACTTTGCTGATTCAGGTCCATATAGTCAAAGCTATGGTTTTTCTAATAGTCATGTACAGATGTGAGAGTTGGACAATAAGGAAGGCTGTAATAGTAGTGTTAGTTACTCAGTCATGTCTGACTCTGTGACCGTATGAACTGTATGTAACCCATCAGTCTGCTCTGTCCATGGGGTTCTCCAGGCAAGAATACTGGAGTGGATTGCCATTCCCTTCTGCAGAGGATCTTCTCCACCCAGGGATCAAACCAAGGTCTTCTAGACATTGCAGACAGATTCTTTACTGTCTGAGCTACAGGGAAGCATTGAAAAAGTGATGATTTCTAATTGTGATGCTATACAAGACTCTTGAGAGTCCCTTGGACCACAAGGAGAAGAAACTGGACAATCCTAAAAAAATAAATAAATAAATAACCCTGAATATTCACTGGAAGGACTGATGCTCAAGGTGAAGTTCCAATACTCTGGTCACCTGATGTGATGAGTTGATTCATCGGAAAAGACCCTGATGCTGGGAAAGGTTGAAGATAGGAGAAGTAAAGGGTCACAGAAGATGAGATGGTTGGATGGCATTACCAACACAATGGACTGAGTTTAAGCAAAATCTGGGAGATAGTGAAGGATAAGGAAGCCTGGTGGTGTGCTACAGCCCATGGGGTCACAAAGAATCAGACATGACTTAGCACCTGAACAACAATAACGACAAGATACTGTGCATGATTGTGTTATATGGAAAGTTCTTGTTGCTTTTCCTTTTTGTGTATAGTAGTTTGCATCTATTAATCCCATCCACCTAATTTGTTTCTTCCCCATTCTTTCCCCTTTGGTAATCAGAGGTTTGTTTTATGTGAGTCTATTTCTGCTTTTTTAATATATTTCTTTCTTTCTTTTTTATGTTCTAGATATAAGTGAGATCATCCAGTATTTATATTTTTCTGTCTGATTTATTTCACTGAGCATAACACTCTCTAGTTTCATCCACATTGTTTCAAATGGCACAATCTCTTTTTTATGGCTGACTAATATTCATAAAGGAAGCTCTATTCCATAAAGATACATGCAACCCGGTTTTCACTGCAGCTCTATTTATAATAGCCAAGATATGGAAGTAACACAAATACACATCAATGGGCAATTGATTTAAGGTGTGGAATATCAATCAACGACTGATCCAAGGTGCGCTATACTGATATTCCACATCTTAAATCAGTCATCTATTGATGGGTATTTGGGTTGCTTTCATATCTTGGCTATTGTAAATAGAGCGTCTGTGAACACTGGGGTGCATGTATCTTTTTAGATTAGAGTTATCTTTTTTTCCCAAATATATACTGAGGACTGGAACTGCTGGTTCATATGGTAGTTTAACTTTAGTTTTTTGGGTAACCATTGAACAGTTTACCATAGTGGCTGCATTAATTTGCGTCACTTTCAACAATGTATGATGGCTCCTTTTTCTCTACTTCCTCTCAAACATTTGTTATTTGTACACTTTTTGATGACAGCCGTTTTGACAGGTGTGAGGGTTTGAAACTACTCATTGTAGATTTGATTTGCATTTCTCTAATAATTAGTGACATTGAGCATCAGGAGCCTGATTAGCCACCTATATGTCTTAGTTGGAAAAATATTTGCTCAAATCTTAGGCCTATGTTTTATTGAATTTTTATTGAGTTATATGGAGCTCAATTAAGCTTTCGATGGTCACAACATTTTCAAATATTTTTTCCCATCCTGTAGGGTATCTTTTCACTTTGTTGATGGTTTCCTTGTTAAGTAATGCACAATTCATGTCTCCAATACAAATAATGGCTTTATATATTTTAAAGGATAGTAACCCATTTAATTTTTCTCACATATTTCATCATGCTTTTAATAATCACATCTACCACTCTAATACTAGTGTTGTTATATGAAAGTTAGTTTCTTCTTATTCTCTGTACAATCATATTATAACCTGAAAATCCTGCAACATCTCTTTGAAAGAATAATTATAATTGACCAGTTAAAATAGTGGTTATAATTTTATTCTATAATTTTTCTGTATCATTCTTATTACAAAATACTCTCATCTTAAACATCCATTATCATCTCACTTTAAACTTTCTTAAAACTCACTTAAAATTAACATTGCCTTTGATATTAATTGCTTTCATAACAGGACTATAATCATTAGCTTAACTTACTCTAATCGCAATAAAAATTTGTCATGATACATTTACTATTAACATTGCCACTTCTCTGAAACTTCTTTTTCAACAATTCAAGGTACTAACTTTGAAGGGTTCTCACTCCTCTGACAAGTTTCAGGACACAGTACCCTGAAGAAGGCATCTTGGCATCAGTTTAGTTCGGTTAAGTTCAGTCTCTCAGTCGTGTCTGACTCTTTACAACCCCGTGAACACCAGGCATCCCTGTCCATCACCAACTTCCGAAGTCCACCCAAACGCATGTCTCCATAGTTGTGCATCCAACCATCTCATCCTCCATCATCCCTTTCTCCTCCTGCCCTCAATCTTTAAAAGCATCAGGGTCTTTTCCAATGAGTCAACTCTCCCCATCAGGTGGCCAAAGTATTGGAGTTTCAGCTTCAACATCAGTCTTTCCAATGAACACCCAGGACTGATCTTTAGGATGGACTGGTTGGGTCTCCTTGCAGTCCAAGGGATTCTCAAGAGTCTTCTTCAACATCACAGTTCAAAGGCATCAATTCTTCAGCGCTCAGCTTTCTTTATAGTCCAACTCTCACATCCATACATGACCACTGGAAAAACTATAGCCCTGACTAGACAGACCTTTATTGACAAAGTAATGTCTCTGCTTTTTAATATGATGTCTAGGTTGGTCTTAACTTTCCTTCCAAGGAGTAAGCGTCTTTTAATTTCATGGCTGCAGTCACCATCTTCAGTGATTTCGGAGCACAAAAAAAAAAAAAAAAAAAAAAAAAAAAAAATCAGCCATGGTTTCCACTGATTCCCCATCTATTTGCCATGAAGTAATGCGACCAGATGCCATGATCTTAGTTTTCTGAATGTTGAGCTTTAAGCCAACTTTTTTCACTCTCCTCTTTCACTTTCATCAAGAAGCTCTTTAGTTCCTCTTCACTCTCTGCCATAAGGGTGGTGTCATCTGCATGTCTGAGGTTATTGATATTTCTCCCAGCAATCTTGATTCTATTTAGTGCTTCTTCCAGCCCAGCGTTTCTCATGATGTAATCTGCATATAAGTAAAACAAGCAGGGTGACAATATACAGCCTTGATGTACTCCTTTTCCTATTTGGAACCAGTCTGTTGTTCCATGTCCAGTTCTAACTGTTGCTTTCTGATCTGCATACAGGTTTCTCAATAGGCAGGTCAGGTGGTCTGGTATTCCCATCTCCTTCAGAATTTTCCACAGTTTATTGTGATCCACACAGTCAAAGGCTTTGGCATAGTCAACAAAGCAGAAATAGATATTTTTCTGGAACTCTCTTGCTTTTTGGATGATCCAGCGAATGTTGGCAATTTGATCTCTGGTTCCTCTGCCTTTTCTAAAACCAGCTTGATCATCTGGAATTTCATGGTCCTTGTATTGCTGAAGCCTGGCTTGGAGAATTTTAAGCATTACTTTGCTAGCGTGTGAGATGAGTGCAACTGTGCAATAGTTTGAGCATTCTTTGGCATTGCCTTTCTTTGGGATTGGAATGAAAACTGATCTTTTCCAGTCCTGTGGCCACTGCTGAGTTTCCCATATTTGCTGGCATATTGAGTGCAGCACTTTAGCACCATCATCTTTCAGGATTTGAAATAGCTCAACTGGAATTCCATCACATCCACTAGCTTTGTTCGTAGTGAAGCTTCCTAAGGCCCACTTGACTTCACATTCCAGGATGTCTGGCTCTAGGTGAGTGATCACAGCATCGTGACTATCTGGATCATGAAGATCTTTTTTGTACATTTCTTCTGTGTATTCTTGCCACCTCTTCTTAATATCTTCTGCTTCTTGGCATACTGAATATTTCAAGCAGAAAGAGTTAAAAAACACAGCAGAAGCTGAAATGCACACACTGACCTTCTCCCCACCTTTATCCCTTGAAAAATTTATAAAATCATCTGAAAAGAGGTGACCTACCTGTAAATGAAAGGAAGGAACATCTTTACCTCCCAAAACAAAGCAGTATGAGAAGAATCATAACAAACAGGTTTTGCTAAATTTCCCCAGTTTACCTTGCACTCCTTGACTTAGAATATTTCTCCAGACTGTCTACTTTTCTTTAGACCTAGCATAAAAACACTCATATTTAACTGTTTCTTGGGGTTTCATTACCTTATGAAATCTGTCATGTCAAATAAAAATTACATTAAAAAAAATTTCTCCTATTAATTTGCCTTTGTCAGTTTCTTTTCAGACCCAGCCATGGACTCTATGAGAACCAAGGAGCATTTTTCTTTCCTATACCTCCTAACTTCTTTTCACTAACAGTGGCCAGGATATTCCATCTTTGAGCAAATATTTTATTTTAATGACAGGAAAAACTCTAGTATCCAAAAGTAGGTCCATTTATAGCTTTGAATAAAATACAATTTAATAAAGAAAATCACACTTAATAAGGCAATATTTTAATGAAAATGGCATTAATTTCATATTTTATGGAGATATAAAAACAAAATGCATAATCAATTTGAATAGCAAAAATTACATTAAATGTGAGTTCATATTTATTAGTATGGAAAAAACGTGTTATTGTCAAGAATTGAACAACAAGACTCTATACTCTCAGAAAATTAGTAGATAAATGATAGCTTATAGTTGAGAAAATTCTTGAAGGGCACTGGTGATGAACGGAACTCAAGTAAATATTTTCTAACTCTAAGGATATTTTCTAATTCTCCACTGTCAATATAATTTATGTTTGAGAATTTTTGAAAATTGTTTTTAGCCTTATGATAGTAGAGACTCATAGCTCCACAAGGATCAAAAATATGACCTAGCTGGAAGTGGAAGCAACCTATGTGTCCATTGACAGATGGATGGATAAAGAAGAAGTAGTATTAATACATATGTACACTGGAATGTTTCTCAGACATAAAAAAGACACATTTGACTCAGTTGTAGTGAAATGGATGAACCCAGAGTCTCTTAATAAAGAGTGAAATAAGTCGGAAAGAGAAAAATAAGTATCATATGTTAACACATATATATAGAACCTAGAAAAAAGATACTGATGAACCTATTTGCAGGAGAGGAATGGAGGCACAGATATGAAAAAACAGATTTGGGGATACAGTGGTGGAAAGTAAGGGTGGGACAAATTCATAAACTAACATTGACATATATACACAATCATGCGCAAAATAGGTAGTAAGAAGTTGCTATATAATAAAGGGAACCTAGTCTGGCGTTATGTGATGACTTAGAGGGGTGGGATGAGGGAGAGGAAGGAGGCTGAAGAGGGAGGGGATACACACACACACACACACACACTTATATATATATATGACCGATTCATGTGTTGTACTATAGAAAAAAACACAACATGGTAAATCAATTTTACTTCAATTAAAAAAAATTAAAATAAAAAATTGTAGCTTTAGGATTACATTTCCATGCTTTACTTGCTGGAATGTTCTTCCCTTGTAGGATTAAACATTGGTGTATTTATTTCTAATATGCTGTCAAATGATAGCTATCACTTACTGAGGTATTATTGTGTGCTAGATACCATGCTAATTACATCACCTGTCCTATCTCAGGCTTCATAACAATTCTATCAGTTTCATATTACTATTTTACAGATGATATAATTGAGGCTTACACATTTGACTAATTTCCTCATGATTCTGAGACAAATACATGGGGAGCTATAATTTAATTCATAATAGTCTGAATCAAAAATTCCCAAATAATTGTTAATAATTGATGCTATAATTAAAATACAGAGTAGCTTTTAATTATAGATATATCTGATATATTTTCTTATGTTTCTCAAGGAATGTTTTCAGTTATATTCTATAACTAGTAAATGCTAATATTTAAACTTTAGCACTTTAAGTCAAAATCTATTCATAAATTAAAACACCAAATAAATAGAGATTTATCAGGAAAAAGACATATTCTCCCTTTCTGTATTTATGCTTTTTTTTTTTTTTTTACTTCTTTGAGATTACATGCTAAAATAATTATTTCACTTTGAATGCATTGCCAGGTTTCCTTTAATTTTAACTTAACCAGCTGCCAGTAGAACTGTCAACATTTTAAGCTATTCCTGCTTTTACAACTATTAGTGTATATGAAAGCTACACATTTAAGTGGAAAAAATTCAAAGCCATAGACTTTATAAGTCTCAATTATATTATGCTCAGAGTTAAAGTGCTTATAACAATGCCTAACACAGAGCAAATACTACACACACGTTGATAATTATATGCATGAATATAATTGTGTGTAATTTTTATGTGTTAATAGTATTATACCCCTTCATGGATCACTGCTTTGTCGGGGTGAAGGGGCTTGCATAACTCAATGAAGCTATGAGCCATGACGTGTAGGGCCACCCAAGATAGACGGGTCATAGTGGAGAGTTCTGACAAAATATGATCTACTGGAAGAGGGAGTGGCAAACCACCCCAGTATACTTGCCGTGAGAACCCCATGAACTGTATAAAAAAACACAAAGATATGACACTAAAAGGTGAGTCCCCAGGTTGGAAGGTGTCCAATATGCTACTGGGGAAATGTGGAGGATAATTACTCCAGAAAGAATGAACTGAGTAAGCCAAAGTGGAAATGAGATGCAGTTGTGGATGTATCTGGTGATGAAAGTAAAATCTGATGCTGCTAAGAACAGTATTGCATAGGGACCTGGGATGTTAGGTCCATGAATGAAGGTAAATTGGATGTGGTCAAGCAGGAGATGGCAAGAGTAAACATCAACATCTCAGGAATCAGTGAACTAAAATGAATGGGAATGGGTGAATTTAATTCAGATGACCATTATATCTACTACTGTAGGCAAGAATACCTTAGAAGAAATTGAGTAGCCCTCATAATCAACAAAACAGTCTGAAATGCAGAACTTTGGTGCAATCTCAAAAAACAATAGAAAGATCTAGGTTCATTTCCAAGGCAAACCATTCAATACCACAGTAGTTCAAGTCTATGCTCCAATCACTGATGCTGAAGAAGCTGAAGTTGATCAGTTCTATGAAGATGTAGAAGAGCTCTTAGAACTCATAACAACAACAACAACAACAAAAAAAAAGGTGTTCTATTCATCATTAGGGATTGGAATGCAAAAGTAGAAAGTCAAGAGAAACTTGAGTAACAGGCACATTTGGCCTTACAGTACAAGATGAAGCAGGGCAAAGGCTAACAGAATTTTGCCAAGAGAATGCATTAGTCATATGAAAGACCCTTTTTCAACAACACAAAAGATGATGAACCTGTATACAGTCTTCAAAAACAATACCTGAAGCTGACTGTGGTTCAGTTAATCAGCTTCTCATAGCAAAATTCAGGCTTAAACTAAAAAGCAGAGAAAACCACAAGGCCAGGCAGGTATGACTTAAATCAAATCCCCTATAAACATGCAGTGGAGGTAATGAACAGATTCAAGGGATTAGATTTAGTAAAGAGTATGCCTAAATATCTATGGACAGAGGTCCATAATATTGCACAGGAGACAGCAGACCTATCCCAAAGGACAAGAAAAGCAAGAAGGCAAAGTCGTTATCTAAGAGGAATTTACAAATATCTGAAGAGAGAAGAGAAACAAAAAGCATGAGAGAAGGGTGAATGTATACCCAACTATACCCAACAATGACATTTCAGGAATCAGTGAACTAAAATGGACTGGAATGGGTGAATTTAACTCAGATGACCATTATATCTACTACTGTGGGCAGGAATCCCTTAGAAGAAATGGAGTAGTCTTCATAGTCAACAAAAGAGTCCAAAATACAGTTCTTGGATCAGTTCAGTTCAGTTCAGTCACTCGGTCGTGTCCAACTCTTTGCGACCCCATGAACCGCAGCATGCCAGGCCTCCCTGTCCATCAACACCTCCTGGAGTTCACCCAAAGCCATGCCCATTGTGTCAGTGATACCATACAACCATCTTATTCTCTGTTGTCCCCTCCTCCTCCTGCCCTCAATCTTTCCCAGAATCAGGGTTTTTTCCAATAAGTCAGCTTTCCGCATCAGGTGGCCAGAGTACTGGAGTTTCAGCTTCAACAGCAGTCCTTCCAGTGAACCCCCAGGACTGATCTCCTTTAGCATGGACTGGTTGGATCACCCCGCAGTCCAAGGGACTCTCAAGAGTCTTCTCCAACACCACAGTTCAAAAGCATCAATTCTTCAGCACTCAGCTTTCTTTATAGTCCAAATCTCACATCCATACATGACCACTGGAAAAACCATAGCCTTGACTAGACAGACCTTTGTTGGCAAAGTAATGTCTCTGCTTTGTAATATGATGTCTAGGTTGGTCATAACTTTCCTTCCAAGGAGTAAGCGTCTTTTAATTTCATGGCTGCAGTCACCATCTGCAGTGATTTTGAAGCCCAGAGAAATAAAGTCAGCCACTGTTTCCCCATCTATTTGCCATGAAGTAATGCGACCAGATGCCATGATCTTAGTTTTCTGAATGTTGAGCCTTAAGCCAACTTTTTCACTCTCTTCTTTCACTTTCAAGAGGCTCTTTACTTCTTCTTCACTTTCTGCTATAAGGGCGACGTCATCTGCATATCTGAGGTTATTGATATTTCTCATGGCAATCTTGATTCCAGCTTGTGCTTCCTCCAGCCCAGGATTTCTCATGATGTACTCTGCATAATTTAAATAAGCAGGGTGACAATATACAGCTTTGACATACTCCTTTTCCTTTTTGGAACCAGTCTGTTGTTCCATGACCAGGTCATGGAACAAAAAAAAAAAGGTGTTCTATTCATCATTAGGGATTGGAATGCAAAAGTAGACCTGACCTGTATACAGGTTTTGAGATTGTACTTGGGTGCAATCTCAAAAATGAGAGAACAATCTCTGTTCATTTTGAAGGCAAACCATTCAATATCATGGTAATACAAGTCTATGCCCCAACCAGTAATGTTGAAGAAGCTGAAGTTGAACAGTTCTATGAAGACCTACAAGATCTTTTAAAACTAACACCTAAAAAAATGTCCTTTTCTTTATAGGGGACTGGAATACCAACATAAGAAGTCAAGAAACACCTGTAGTAACAGGCAAACTTGGCTTTGGCCTTGGAGTACAGAATGAAGTGGGGCAAAGACTATAGAGTTTTGCCAAGAGAACACAATGTTCATAGCAAACATCCTCTTCCAACAACACGAGAGAAGACTCTACATATGGACATCACCAGATGGTCAACACCAGACTCAGATTGATTATATTTCTTGCAGCCAAAGATTGAGAAGCTCTATAGAGTCAACAAAAACAATACCGGGAGCTGACTATGGCTCAGATCATGAACTCTTTATTGCCAAATTCAGAGTTAAATTGAAGAAACTAGGGAAAACCACTAGACCATTCAGGTATGACCTAAATCAAATCCCTTACAAATATACAGTGGAAATTAGATTTAGATTTAAGGGACTAGAACTGATAAACACAGTGACTGATGAACTATGCATGGAAGTTTGTGACATTGTACAGGAGACAGGGAATAAGACCATCCTCAAAAAAAGAGAAATGCAAAAAGTAAAAATGGCTGTCTGAGGAGGCCTTACAAATAGCTGTGAAAAGAAGAGAAGTGAAAAGCAAAGGAAAAAGGGAAAGATATGCCCATTTGAATGTAGAGTTCCAAAGAATAGCAAGGAGAGATAAGAAAACCTTCCTCAGTGATCAGGGCAAAGAAATAGAGGAAAATAATAGAGTGGGAAAGACTAGAGATCTCTTTTAGATGATTAGAGATACTTGAGGGAACATTTCATGCAAAGATGGGCTCAATAAAGGACAGAAATGGTATGGACCTAAGAGAAGCAGAGGATATTAAGAAGAGGTGGCAAGAATACATAGAAGAACTCTACAAAAGAAATCTTCATGACCCAGATAATTATGATGGTTGATCACTCACCTAGAGCCAGGAATCCTGGAATATGAAGTCAAGTGGGCCTTAGGAAGCATTACTACAAGCAAAGTTAGTGGAGGTGATGGAATTCCAGTTGAGCTCTTTCAAATCCTAAAAGATGATGCTGTGAAAGTGCTTCATGCAATATGCCAGCAATTTTGGAAAACTCAGCAATGGCCACAGGACTGGAAAAGGACAGTTTTCATTTCAATCCCTAAGAAATGTATTGGCAAAGAATACTCAAACTACAGCACAAATGAACTCATCTCACACATTAGTAAAGTAATGCTCAAAATTCTCCATCCTCTCTTCAACAATACATGAACCACGAACTTCCAGATGTTCAAGCTGGTTTTAGAAAATTCAGAGGAACCAGAGACCAAATTGCCAGCATCTGCTGGATCTTCGAAAAAGCAAGAGAGTTCCAGAAAGCATCTACTTCTGATTTATTGATTATGCCAAAGCTTTTGACTGTGTGGATCACAATAAACTGGAAAATTCTGAAAGAGATGGGAATACCAGACCACCTGACCTGCCTCTTGAGAAATCTCTCTGCAGGTCAGGAAGCAACAGTTAGAACTGGGCATGGAACAACAGACAGGTTCCAAATAGGAAAAGGAGCACCAAGGCTGTATATTGTCACCCTGCTTATTTAACTTATATGCAGAGTACATCATGAGAAACGCTGGGCTGGAGGAAGCACAAGCTGGAGTCAAGATTGCCAGGAGAAATATCAATAACCTCAGATATGCAGATGACACCACCCTTAATGCAGAAAGTGAAGAAGAACTAAAGAGTGTTTTGATGATAATGAAAGAGGAGAGTGAAAATGTATGCTCAAAGCTCAACACTCAGAAAACTAAGATCATGGCATCTGGCCCCATCACTTCATGGCAAATAGATTGTGAAACTGGAAACCATGGCAGGTTTTATTTTTGGGGCTCCAAAATCACTGCAGATGGTGACTGAAGCCATGAAATTAAAAGACACTTACTCCTTGGATAGAATGTTATGACCAACCTAGATAGCATATTTAAAAGCAGAGGCATTACTTTGCCAACAAAGGTCCGTCTAGGCAATTCTATGTTTTTTCCAGTAGTCATGTATGGATGTGAGAGTTGGACTCTAAGGAAAGCTGAGCACTGAAAAATTGATATTTTTGAACTTTGGTGTTGGAGAAGACTGTTGAGAGTCCCTTGGACTGCAAGGAGATCCAACCAGTCCATCCTGAAGGAGATCAGTCCTGAGTGTTCATTGAAAGACTGATGCTAAAGCTGAAACTAAAATATTTTGGCCACCTGATGCAAAGAACTGACTCATTGGCAAAGACCTTGATTTTGGGGAAGATTGAAGGAGAGAGAAGGGGATGACAGAGGATGAGATGGTTGGATGTCATCATGGACTCAATGGACATGAGTTTGGGTGAACTCTGCATGTTTGTGATAGATAGGGAGGCCTGACTTGCTGCAGTCCATGAGGTCACAAAAAGTCGTACACAACTGAGTGACTGAACTGAACTGAACTGATATCAAACTAAATGCAGAAGCCTAGAGTATAGCAAAAGGAGACAAGAAGGCCTTCTTCCATGAAAAATGTGAAGAAATAGAGGAAAACAACAGAATGGGAAAGATTAGAGATATCTTCAAGAAAACTGGAAATATCAAAGGAACATCTCACCCAAGATGGGTATAATAAAGGACAGAAATGGTAAAGACCTTATAGAAACATAAGAGATCAAGAAGAGATGGGAAACATACACAGAAGAACTGTACAAGAAAGATCTTAATTACTCAGGTAAATAAGATGTTGTGGTCAGTAACCCAGAGCCAGATATTCTGGAGTGAAGTCAAATGGTCCATAGGAAGCACTTCTGTCAATTAAGACAGTGGCTGTGATGGAATTCCAGTAGAGCTACTTAAAATCCTAAAAGATGATGCTATCAAAGTGCACTCAATGTATTGGTAAATCAGCAGTAACCACAGGATACAAAAGATCAATCCTCATCCCCATTCCCGAGAATGGCAGTACTAAAGAATGTTCAAACCACCGGACAATTGCACTTATTTCCCATGCTAGTAAAGTGAAAGTGAAAGTCACTTGGTCATGTTGGACTCTTTGCGACCGCATGGACTATACTAGTAAGTACATGCTAGTAAGGATATGCTCAGTATCCTGCATGATTGGCTTCAGAATTATGTGAACCAAGAACTGTCAGACATCCAAACTGCGTTTAGAATAGGCAGAGGAACCAGAGATCAAATTGTTAACATTTGCTGGATCATAGAGAAAGCAAGGGAATTCCAGAAAAATATCTACCTCTGTTTCATTGACTAGGCTAAAGCCTTCAATTTTGTAGATCATAACAAACTGTGGAAAACTCTTAGGATGGGAATATCAGACTATCTTACCTGTCCCCTGAGAAACCTGTATGCAGGTCAAGAAACAACAGTTTAAACACTGTATGGAGCAACTGACTGGTTCAAGATTGAGAAAGGAGTACAACAAGGCTGTCGATTGTCACCTTTTTTTTTAATTTAATGTATACACTGAGCACATTATCAGAAATGCCAGGCTGGATGAGTTACAAGCTGGAAATCAAGATTGGTGGGAGAAACTTCAGATATATGGATCATACCACTCTAATGGCAGAAAGCAAAGAGGAACTAAAGATCCTCTTGATGAGAGTGAAGGAGGAGAGTGAAATAGCAGCCTTAAAACTAAAAGAAAAAAAAAAAAAAAACCCACTAAGATCATGGCAGCTGGCCCCATCACTTCATGGCAAATAGATGGGGAAAATGTGGAAGAAGAGACAGATTTCCTCATCTTCATCCCTAAAAGCAAAAACATCACTTTGCTGACAGAAGACTGTACAGTCAAGGCTCTGGTTTTTTCAGTAGTCTCATCATTGTAAGAGCTGGACTTGAAAGAAGGCAGAGCACCAAAGAATTGGCACCTTCAAACTTTGGTGCTGGAAAAAACTCTTGCGAGTTCCTTGGACAGCAAGAAGATCAAACCAGTCAATCTTAAAGAAAACCAACCCTGGCTACTCATTGGATGGACTGAGGCTGAAGCTGAAGCTCCAATATTATAGTCACCTAATGGGAACAACTGACTCATTGGAAAAGACCCTGATGCTGGGAAAGATTGACAGCAGAAGGAGACAACGGTGTCAGAGGAAGAGATGACTGGATGGCATCAACGGTGCAATGCACATTAACTTCGGCAAACTAGGAGAGACAGTGAGTGCCGGGGAAGAATGGTGTGTTGCAGTCCATGAGGTCGCGAAGAGTTGGACACTACTGGGCAACTGAGCAACAACATCAACAACAGTATTATAACATTTTCGGGTTAAAACACTGACCATCCGATGTGTGTGTAACCATGAAAGAATGACCGAGAGAGAGATGTCTTTTAGTTTATACTACAGTTAAAATAAGGGTAAGGATGTATGGCAGAGAAGTAACTGATGTTGGTACTTTGAAGGTCTTTTCTGACATGCTGTACTCCTCATTTTATGTTCTGCTCTCAGCACATATAGATCCTCAATAAATAAATACTTGTTGTATGAAAATAATAATAAATAAATGATAACAGGAATTGAGCCTTTATCTTTCCAACGGGTTTAGCATTAAGCCCTTATTTAAAAGGGGTGACTTTAGGGACCAGTTCTATAGAATTGAAATAGTTCTATAGTGAAGTACACTATAAATCTGGATGTTTCTATCTCAAGATTTGAGGCAAAAGGTTAAAATCATGGTTGTGGATTAAAGGGAAAAGGTCACAAATATCATTCTGGGAAAGCAAGAATATGCAACCACAAAACTAATTCTGTAGCTTTTAATTCAAAGAAAATCTTCATCTGTTTCCCTAGGTTTATGTTTCTCGTAGTATCCGTCATGTAAAAGAATAAATGAACAGCACATTGACAGATAAAATAAAAACCAGAGTTTATGTTACTTTGCTCATTGAGATTAACTGTTGCACACAATATGGTCTAATAATGACCATTTTATTTTTCATAAATTGGATTTATCATAAAATTCAGATTTGAAATTATATAAGATTTTTTTGGAGAGTAGGCCTTGATATTAGATTTAAAATCAGTTATTACTAGAGAAAAAAATAGGTAAAATGAAAAAACTATATTTGCTACCTGGGATATTAATATATCCCCAAATATCAATTAACAGCCTCTTGGATGTAATTTAAATGAAAATACACTAACAATGACCAAAATGATTCCCACTGAGGAACAATTGTTGGCTCTGTATATTGTTGGGCATTTATTTCAGTCAATGTGGTCACACTAGGGATAAACTGATTTTCAAACAGTGGATCCATACTGCTGCCAACACTATTCCAGTGATTTATCTAGAATTCAAGTCTTTACACAGCATCATGCTTGGCTCCCAGGAGGGCATGATTATTCCTATGTCCTTAGGCTCTGTCTCTCACTTAACACTAGTCAATGAAACAACAATTGTGTTAAGAGGATACTCGGCCTCCTTGTTTCTTAGTCAATGTAGTAATTGCCCAGATAAATCTGTTCCATTCATAAGCAATTTCTACACAGGTGATAGATTCAGTGGCCTTTTCAGTGACAGAATCAGTAAGAATCTAAAAACATTTTCACAAGTACAAAATCATAGGTTGGTGATGACCTACAATTCAGAGGACCTTTTTATTTCTTCACACACACACATACATACACACCTAGCACAAACGCATAGAACTCTTTATTTTCTTTGATGCCTATAGAAACAGTGATTTAGACTAGGCCATATTTGAAAGGCCAAGGAATTTCTTTTTTAGTTAGTTGACTGGTATATATTCAAAGTTCTAATAGTGGGTTGTTTTCCTCCTTTTCTTATTCAGTTTCATTCTTTTATTCTCCCTTCTTATCTCTCACTCCTCAGATTCACAGCCGTATTTTAGAAAAGAAAAGTGTGTAAATGGCTACATAAACTTGTTAATTCTCTCCTGGGCCAGTATGTTAATACTTTTTATATTAAATGTATTAAAGATTAAGATCTATATATTCAATCCAAATGCAATTAATACTATCTTGCTAAAAAAAAAGCCTTAGTTTTAAAATATTTTCCTGTTCCTTTGAATATGTAGGCATATAGAAAATTAAATGAGCAAGATTACAAATGGCAATCCATTTAAACATAAGCATTTATCTATGTTAAGGGATTTTATATAAAATAAATTTTCTTACAAAAAATGTTCTTAAAAATGTTATTGAACATTTCATATACATCTTTTTCACTGATTGATGAGCCTACACTTTGGGTTTCAATCTTACATAAATTCTTCCTTTAATTCAGTCCGTCATTTCAGTCACTCAGCTGTGTCCAACTCTTTGTGACCCAATGGATTGCAGCATGCCAGGCCTCCCTGTCTATTTACAACTCCAAGAGTTTATTCAAACTCATGTCCATTGAGTCGGTGATGCCATCCAACCATCTCATCCTCTGCTGTTCCCTTCTCCTCCCACCTTCAATCTTTCCCAGCATCACGGTCTTTGCCAATGAGTCAGTTTTTTGTATCAGATAACCAAAGTATTGGAGTTATGCTTTAGCATCAGTCCTTCCAATGAATATTCAGGATTGATTTCCTTTAGGATAAACTGATTGGATCTCCTTTCAGTCCAAGGGATTTGCAAGAGTCTTCTCCAACACCACAGTTTGAAAGCATCAATTCTTTAGTGCTCTGCCTTCTTTATTGTCTGACTCTCACATCCATACATGACCACTGGAAGAACCATGTCTTTGACTCTATCAACCTTTGTTGGCAAAGTGGTATCTCTGCTTTTTAATATGCTGTTTAAGTTTTTCATAGCTTTTCTTCCAAGGAGCAAGCATCTTTTAATTTCACAGCTGCAGTCACCATCTTCAGTGAAGGAGATTTTGGAGCCCAGGAAAATAAAGTTTGTCACTGTTTCCATTGTTTCCCCATCTATTTGCCATGAAGTGATGGGACCAGATGCCAAGATCTTTGTTTTTTGAATGTTGAGTTTTAAGCCAGCTTTTTCACTCTCCTCTTTCTCCTTCATCAAGAGGCCCTTTAGTTGCTCTTCTCTTTCTGCCATAAGGATGGTGTCATCTACATATATGAGGTTATTGTTATTTCTCCCAGAAATCTTCATTTCAGCTTATGCTTCATCCAGTCTGGCATTTCTGGTGATGCACTCTGCATATAGTTAAATATGCAGGGTGACAATATATGGACTTGATGTACTCCTTTCCCAATTTTGAACCACTCCATTGTTCCATGTCTGGTTCTAACTGTTGCTTCTTGACCTGCATAAAGGTTTTTCAAGAGGCAGGTAAGGTTCTCTGTTATTCCAATCTCTTTAAGAATTTCCAGTAGTTTGTTGTGATCCACACAGTCAAAGAGTTTAGTGTGGTCAATGAAGCAGATGTTTTTCTGGAATTGTCTTGCTTTTCCTATGATCCTATGGCTGTTGGAAATTTGATCTCTGGTTCCTCTGCCTTTTCTAAATCTAGCTTGTACATCTGGAAGTTCTTGGTTCATATATTGTTGAAGCCTAGCTTGAAGGATTTTGAGCATTACCTTGCAAGCCTGTGAAATGAGTGCGATAGTGCAGTGGTTTGAACATTCTTTGGTTTTGCCCTTCTTTGGGATCGGAATGAAAATAGACCTTTTCCAGTCATGTGGCCACTGCTGAGTTTTCCAACAGTGGAAACGTATTGAGTGCATCACTACAACAACATCATCTCTTAGGATTTGAAATAGTTCAACTATTGATTATAATGTATTAATATTAAGATAATTCTTCAGAACAAATTTCATTTTACCTTTGCTTCATTATTTGCAATATGTGGTCATTATTTGTGATAATAGCATAGCTTTGAGTTTTTTGACAATCAGTGTTCAGTGTTAGTCACTCAGTCATATCCAACTCTTTGTGACTCCAAGGACTGTAGCCTACCAGGCTTCTCTCTCCATGGAATTCCCCATGCAAGAATACTGGAGTGGGTTGCCATTTCCTTTTCCAGGGCATCTTTCTGACCCAGGGACTGAACTCGGGTGTCCTGCATTGCAGGCAGATTATTTACTGTCTGATCCACCAGGGAAGCCCCTTACCTTTTTCACAATAAGTAAGATAAGTGGAAATATAACATAAATATAATCTTTATATATTTTTAAGAATTGTTTCTAAAAAATATTAAGCTTAAGAATAAAATATCTCAGAATAAACCTACCTAAAATTTATATATGGATGTGAGAGTTGGATGTAAAGACAGTTGAGTGCCAAAGAATTAATTTTATTTGCACTGTGGTGTTGGAGAAGACTTTTGAGAGTCCCTTGGACTGCAAAGAAGTCAAAACAGTCTATCCAAAGGAAATCAGTCCTGAGTGTTCATTGGAAAGACTGATGCTGAAGCTGAGACTCCAAAATTTTGGTCACTTGATGCAAAGAACTGACTCATTGGAAAAGACCCTGATGTTGGGCAAGATAGAAGCCAGGAGGAGAAGGGGACAACAGAGGACGAGATGGCTGGATGGGATCGCTGATTCAATAGACATGAGTTTGAGCAGGTGCCAGGAGTTGGTGATGTACAGGCAAGCCTGGCATCCATGGGATTGCATAGAGTTAGACACGACTGAGTGAACTGAAATGAATGGAATGGAAGGAGGCAAAAGACCCATATTCCAAATATTATAAGATGCTAATGAACAAAATCAAAGATGCCACAAAAAAATAGCAAGATATACCATGTCCTTGGGGCTTCCCTGGTATCTCAAATGGTAAAGATTCCGCCTGCAGTGTGGGAGACCTGGGTTCGATCCCTGGGTTGGGAATATACACTGGAGGAGTGCACCACAACCCACTCCAGTATTTTTACCTAGAGAATCCCCATGGACAGAGGAGCCTGGACAGCTAAATTCCATTGGGTCACAGAGTCAGTCTCAACTAAGCGACTAAGCACTCAGCACACCATGTTCTTGGATTAGAAGAATCTATATTGTAAAATTGAGTATATAACCCAAAGAAATCCACAAAATCAATTCAATCCCTATCAAATTATCAATGATATTTCTCACAGAACTAGAATAAAAGAAAATTTTTTGTATGGAAGTACAAAAGACTCCAAACAGCCAAAGCAATCTTGAGAAAGAAAAATGGACTGGAAGAATCGGGCTGTCTCACTTCACACTATACTACAACTCTACATTAATCAAAACAGTATGGCTGTGACACAAAAAACAGAAATATAGATCAATGAAAAATAGTAGGAAGCCCAGAAATTGATCCATGAACCTATGTTCAATTGATCTATGATAAAAAGGTGAGAATAAAAAATGGAGAAAAAGCAGTCTCTTTAATAAGTGGTGCTGAAATGTAATATAACTGCTATATATAATATAAATATACATATAAATATAATATATATATATATAACTGCTATAAATTTAACTGCTACATATAATAGAATGAAAATAGAATATTTCCTTATACCGTTTTCAAAAATAAACTCAAGATGTACTAAAGACCTGAATGTAAGACCATGCATTATAAAAATTCTAGATGAGAACAGGGCACAACACTCTCTGACAATCATTTTTTGACAATCATTTTGACAATCTGGCAACATTTTTTGGATCCAACTTCTAGAGTAGTGGAAATGAAAACAACAAAACATAAGCATATAGAACCTAGTTTAATATAAAAACTTGCACAGCAAAGAAAACCACAAACAAAACAAAGAGACAATCTATAGAATTGGGAAAAAAAAAAAAGTTTGCAAATGATGTGACTGACATGGAATTAATCCCCAAAATATACAAACAACTCATACAGGTCAATCGTAAAAAAAAAAAAAGAAAGAAAAAGAAAAGAAAAACAGCAGAAGATCTGGCCATCTTGAGTTGCAGTGCCAGGCACAGTGCTTTGGCACATGCCCTAGTTGCATGGGCCGGCCTCCGCTTTTCACATTTGTAACTCTGGTATGAGTGCAGGGTGGAGGTTGCTGCATGCAGCATCCTATGAGCAAGTGAAACTAGAAAAAGCACAAAAGAAAAGGAGAAAAGAAAAAAAAAAGGAGGACTGAATAGGAAAAGAAGTTTTGCTAATAAACCCAGGCCATCTTGTTGAATGTCTCCCAAATCCCAATCTCAGAAGATAAAGAACAGTCAAGCCTCAGACATCATAGAACCAAACTCTTCTTTAGAGATCAAGCCCTTAACCTTTGGAGTCGGAGTGCTGACTCCAAGACCCTAGACTACCAGAAAACTAACCCTGAGGGGTATCAAATAGTGAGAACTCACACAAAGGAAACCACTGAAAGACAAGACCTGGCATCACACAACCACCAGCAGCAGCTTATTCAGGACGCCTATTTAAACAACAAACAAAACAAAAATACAAACCCAATCATCACGACAGGATTATCACCTCACTCAGCCTTTCCCATCAGAGGAAAAACAAACAAACAAGCAAAAACTCAGCACAAATCTCCCCCTATAAGAAGCTTACACAAACCACTGGACCAAACTCAGGAGGGCAGAAACCAAAAGGAAGAAAGAATTATACCTTGAATTCTGGGAAAAGGAGACCTCAAAAACAATAAGTTTAAAAAACATTAATGAAAAGGCAGAGAAATACTACACAAATGAAGGAACAAACTAGAAACACAAAAGTCCAAATAAATAAAGAGAAAATAGGCAAACTACCTGAAAAAGAATTCAAAATATTGATAGTAAATATGATCAAAAACCTTGAAAACAAAATAGAGAAAATGCAAGAATCAATTAACAAAGACCTAGAAGAATTAAAGAATAAACACACAGAGACAAAAAAACACATTTACTGAAACTAAAAATACTCTAGAAGGAATCAATAACAGAATATCTGAAGCAGAAGAATGAATCAGTGAGCTGGAAGGTAAAATGATGGAAATAACTTCTGAAGAGCAGAATAAACTAAAAAGAATGAAAAGAACTGAGGATAGTCTCAGAGATCTCTGGGACAATATCAAATACACCAATGTTCAAATTATAGGGGTCCCAGAAGAAGAAGAGAAAAAAAGAAAGGGTGTGAGAATATTTTTTAAGAGATTATAGTTGAAAATTTCCCTAACATGGAAAAGAAAATAGTCAATAATGTCCAAGAGGCACAAAGAGTCCCACACAGGATAGACCCAAGGAGAAACATGCCAAGACACACACTAATCAAACTAACAAAGACTAAACACAAAGAAGGAATATTAAAGGACGCAAGGGAGAAGCAACAAGTAACATACAAGGGAAACCCCATATGATTAACAGCTGACCGTTCAACAGGAACTCTGCAGGCCAGAAGGGAATGGCAGGATTATTTAAAGTACTGAAATGGAAAAATCTATAACCAAGATTACTGTACCTGGCAAGGATCTCATTCAAAATTGATGGAGAAATAAAAACCTTTTCAGACAAGCAAAAGTTAAGAGAATTCAGTACTACCAAACCAGCTTTACAATAAATATCAAAGGGATTATATAGTCAAGAAAATTAATCAGAAATGTTAAAATGAATAAGAAAATAGCAAAATTAAAAAAAAATTAACCCCAAACAACTAAGAAAATAGCAACCAGAACATATTTATCAATAATTACTTTAAATGTAAATGGATTAAATGCTCCAACCAAAAGAAACAGATTGGCTGAATGGATTAAAAACCAACCAACCAACCACAAAAAAAGACCTATATATATGTCTACAAGAAACCCACTTCAGACCTAAAGACACATATAGACTGAAAGTGAGAGGATGGAAAAAACATGCAAATGGGAAGCAAATGAAAGCTGGGGTAGCAATCCTCATATGAAACAAAATAGACCTTAAAATAAAGGAGATTACAAGAGATAAGGAAGGACACTACATAATGATCAAGAGGAATCAATCAAAGAGGAAGGGATCAATCCAAGAGGAAGACATAGCAATTGTAAATATCTATGCATCCAACATAGGAGCACCTCAATACATAAGACAAAAGCTAACAGATATAAAAGGAGAAGTTGACAGTAACACAATAACTTTACATAGGAGACTTTAACACCCAACTCATACCAATGGACAGATCATCATGACAGGAAATTAATAAGGAAACACAAGTCTTAAATGATACATTAGATGAGATGGATATCATTGATATCTTCAGGACATTCTATCCAAATGCAGAAGAGTACACCTTCTAAAGTGCACATGGACCATTCTCCAGGATAGACCACATATTGGGTCACAAATCAAGCCTCAGTAAATTTAAGAAAATTGCAATTGTGAATGAAGCATCTTCTCCAACCACAACCCTGAGACTAGATATCACCACAAGAAAGAAAAGTGTAAGAAACCCAGAACATGGAGATTAAACAACACATTTCTAAATAACCAACAGGTTACAGAGAGAATCAAAAGGGAAATCAAAAAAATTCTAGAAACAAATGACAATGAAAACATGACAACTGAAAACCTATGGAGTGCAGCAAAAACAGTACTAAGAGGGAAGTTTATAGCAATACAATCTTACCTCACAAACAAGAAAAACATCGGATAGACAACCTAAGTTTACACTTAAAACTACTGGAAAAACAACAACAACAACAAATTAGTAGGAGGAAAAAATCATAAAGATCCAAGCAGAAATAAATGGAAAAGAAATGAAAGAAACAATAGTAAAGATTAATACAACTAAAAGCTGTTTCTTTGAGTAGATAAACAAAATTGACAAACCTTTAGCCAGACTCATCAAGAAAAAAGAGAGAAGAGTCAAATCAACAAAATTAGAAATGATAAAGGAGAGGTTACAACAGACAATGCAGAAATACAAAGGATTATAAGAGATTGTTATGAACAACTGTATGGCAATTGAATGGATAACCCGGAAGAAATGGACAGATTCTTAGAAAAGTTCAATCTGTCAAGCCTGAACCAGGAAGAAACAGAAATTATGAACAACCCAATTACAAGCACTGAAATTGATGCTGTGATAAAAAATCTCCCAAAAAACAAAAACACAGGACCAGATGGCTTCACAGGAGAATTCTATCAAACATTTAGAGAAGAGCTAATACCTATCCTTCTAAAACTCTTTCAAAAAATTGCAGAGGAAGGAACACTTCCAAACTCATTCTATGAGGCCACCATCACCCTGATACCAAAACCAGACAAAGACAACACAAAAAAATAAAAATAAAATAAAAAAAAGTAAAAGGCAGAAGATCTAAGTAACTAAATAGACATTTCTCCAAAGAAGAAATGCAAATGCTCAAGAGGCAGATGGAAAAACACTCAACATCACTAATTAGAATAACGCAAATCAAAGCTACAATGAAGTATAACCTCATACTAGTCAGAACGGCCATCATCAAAAAGTCTGCAAATAATAAATGTTGGAGAATGTGAGAGATAAAAGGAACCCTCCTACACTATTGGTTGGAATCTAAATCATTGTTGGTGGGAATCACAACCATTATGGAGAACAGTGTAGATTCCTTTAAAAAACTAAAAAATAGAGCTACAGTACAATCTTCCCAATTCCATTGCTGAGCATATAATTGGAGAAAACCAGGATTTCAAAAGATAAAAGCACCCCAGTTCTCACTGGAGTACTATTTACAACAGCCAAGACCTGAAAGCAACCTAAATGTCCATCAGAAGATGGATGAATAAAGAAGGTGTGGTATATGTATACAATGGAATATTACCCAGCTATAAAAGTAAATGAAATAAATTCATTTTCAGCAACATAGATGGACCTAAATAATAATACTAAGTGCAATAAGCCAGACAGAGAAAAACAGATATCATATGCTATCATATTTATATGTAGAGTCTAAAAATTGATACAAATGAACTCACATATGCAACAGAAAAAGGCTCTCCTGACATAGCAAACAGACCAAAGGGGATAGTGAGGGTGGGGGAGAGATACATTAGTAGTTTGGGGTTAACATACACACACTACTATATATAAAGAAGATAGCGAACAAGGATTTACTCTATAGCACAGGAAACTATACTCAATATTTTGTAATAACTTATAAAGGAAAAATATGAAAAGGTAGACATAGATATATGTATAACTTTATCACTGCTGTATACCTGAAATGAACATGCTATTGTAAATCAGCTATACTTCAATTAAAACTTTAAAAATAAGTATATACAAAACAATAATTAGAAGTTATTAAGCTTAAATTCCTTTAAACACATTCAAAATATTCTTTAAACTTTCTAATTCTAGTTAGATTATAAAATGCATAGCTTTTAACCATAGCATTTGATCCTTATTAGAAAACATTACTATAGAGAGTTACAAAAGATAAATTACTAATTGTACTTTGCAGAGTAAAAGAACACTATATTCAAATAGACTAACAGCCAGGACCTAACAGCCAAGACAATGCTTTCTCTTTGGAATATAAACAAAAAATCAAATGGTAAAAATACATTTTAAAAATATAAACAATTTGAATTCAGTTCAGTTCAGTTCAGTCATTAATAAGCATATTATAACATTTAATTCATCATTATAACATTAGAAAACTGAAGGTGATCAGAAGGAGATAGACACATATACACATACAATGTTTGAAATACTAACCATTTCATTGTGAATCATTATGTATAACCAATATATAGGAAACAGGCAGAATTTTTTTTATCAGATTATTTAGTTCTTACATATAATCTACATTGGGAACATTTTTGTTAGCAAATTGTGAATAAATTGAGGCTGATTTCATGGTCTAATAATCATGTGTTTTGTCATGATTAGTATTCTTCTAAACCTTAGAAGTATAAAATATTTCAGTTAATACTTTAGAAATGAAAAACAAAAACATTAACATAATTGAAGAGATATGAAATGGTGATATATTTTCAAATTTGTAGGTACTCTGACATCTCCATGCATTTTTGAAACAAGGTAATTTATCTGCTTATAGCATTCTATAAAACTCAATTTTAAAATAATGTATTTCATTTTCAACTTATTCAGGGAAATGAATAGATTATCTCCTGTTTATAAATGGTATTTTTAAGAATTAAAAATAATCAGTATGCATTTATGACAGCTTGCAGAATTATAAACAATATGCATAACAATGAAATCCAATGCATATGTGATATGGAGGCCAATTCTAATTAAGTAAATTCTATAAAATGAAATTAATTATGTTTACCACCAAAACACCATCTGTTTCTAATAGATGAAATCTGTTAAGGAAATGGAAGAGTTTTATTATGCTGAAAAATATTTTTGACATTTATTTCACAGTTAAAAATGCAAACAAGACTGTACACATCATTATAGAGTTTCTCTAATTGACCATTAATGGTGAGACATATAACTGTTTTTTCAAGTTATTTAAATGAAAGTGTTAGTCCCCCAGTTGTGCCCAACTCTTTGTGACCCCATGCACTATAGCCCACCAGGCTCTTCTATCTATGGAATTCTCCAGGCAAAGTAAGACAAATATGTAAGTGTGCTGTGTGTTCAAGCATATCTGTGTCTATATCCTTTTCCATGTCTATGAATCAAATGTATTTTGCTTTACTAGGGAGAAGGACGATTTAACAAATTATTATTATTTTCCATATATTCTCTAAGTTTTTTCACTCTCACATGGTGAACACGTCATTTTCTGAATTAAATAAATGAGCCAAGGGCGCAGCAGCACTGAATGACTTAAAAAAAAAAATACTAACAGAACACTTATATAACACATGTAGCTTGATCAGTAGAGTCTGCCTGCAATGCAGGAAACTGGTGTTTGATTCCTGGGTTGGAAAGACCCCTGGAGAAAAAAAATAGCAATGCACTCCAGTATTATTGCCTGGAATCCAATGGACGCAGGAGCCGGGCAGCCTACGGTCTATGGGGTCACAAGAGTCAGACACGACTAAGCACCCAACAGAAAAATCCAATTCTGTAACTTTGACTGTTATTAATTGGTAAAGTGAAGAACACATGGTTTTAAGTTTAGGTTACATTTATCCCTTTTGAACTTTATAAAATGAGACCAAAAAGACTTTGAGGCTGGGTACTATTAAAATAATATTTATTTTTTTCCTTTTCCCTTATAAGTCTAGGGTTTAAAGTCTCTAATTTTATTACTATTTTCTCAATTGGAAAGTCATAATTTGTTTTGCAGTTCTTGCATTACTCAAAATGTTATGCCAGAATAGTTTAACAAATCTCTGGAGTGCTTTCCTTATAATAATTCTGAACAAAAACTATTATCACAATGAACTGGGAATACAGTGTACTTCCTTTGCTCCATTTCTTTCTTCTTCCATCAGTTGGATATTAATACTCCACCTGGAGGAATTTAAACTAAGAAATTATATAACTCTAGATGTATAAGAAACTAAACTAAGAAATTATATGGACTCTATAATCTCATGGCAGTTTTTGAAAGAGCTTGCTTTTTGCAGTCTGTTAAAATATTACTCCTATAAAAATTTTGCTTTCATGTATTTCTAAAATGAAAACCACTAAGAAATGCACAAAAATGTGTTAAATTAGTTGATATCAAAATACATCTTCTGTGAACTAATATTTTTTTAGCTAAGTTAACATGTAATGGCAGACAATAACATCCAATATTGCTGTATTATTTGTTTCACTCTTCCTCATACTGTCTTATTGATTTTCCTACAGCTTACTGAATTTTGTCTTCTTTATTGAGACTTTCTGGGATTCTAGCATTTTATTAAGATAAAAAGAATATAGTATAAGAACATTTTTGCAAGTTTTGTGGAATCATCTGCTTATGCTGAATATTTCCAAAGACATGGTGTCTATAGAACTCTAGGTATAAAATTATGTTAAAATATGAGTTAGATTTTGGCTGACAGTTTCAAGAGAGATAAAACTTTTTATATCGTATAAGGTGTGGGAGGAAGGTAGGAAATCCTTGATTGTGGGTCATGTGGTTAAGATGATAATGCAAAATCTATGCTAGAAGCAGAGAATAGAAAAAGGCTAAGCAGTCAACCTGTGGAAGTATTTCAGTATAATTCACATGGATTAAATAGCAATGACTATGTGATTGATTTATTATGCTTTTCTTCAACACTGTAAGTTTCTAAGCCACTTTATACAGAACCAAGTCTATCATATATTAAAGATGGACACATTTTGGATGGAACACCTGAAGTACAAGCAACAAAATAAAAATAAACAAGGTAGACTACATAAAAAACTAACAAACAAACAAAGAGCTCTGCACAGCAAAAGACACATCCAACAGAATGAAAAGACATCCTATGGAATGGGAAAAAATAATATTTGCAAGCCCTTTATCTGATAAGAGGTTAATATCCAAAATGTATAAAGAACTCATATAACTCAACAGTCAAAAAAAGAAAAAAAATCCACTTAAAGAATGGGCAAAACAGCTGAATAGATATTTTTTTTTCCCAAAGAAGATATATGAAAGACCAATAGGTACACGAAAAGATGCTCTGTATCACTAATCATTGGAGAAATGCAAATCAAAATCACAGTGAAATATCGCCTCATGCCTATTAGGATGGCTAACATCAAAAAGACAAAAGACATATACACTGTAGAGAATATAGAGAAACTGAAACTTTGTGTGCTGTTGGAGGGAATCGATACACCACTATGGAAGTCTCTCAAAATATTTAAAATAGAACTACCATATATGATCAGCAATTTCACTTCTGGGAACATATCCACAGGAAATGAAAGCCCTATGCTGAAAAGATATCTGCACCTCAGAAAAATGAGTACTGGAAATGCAACATATAACAGGATGACTACAGTTAACACTGCTTGTTGTATGGTTAAAAATAAAGGTGGCCACAAGTTCTTGCTGCTTCTCCCATTAAGAGGTAGAGTCTAATTTTACGTCTCTTTAATTCGGGCTTGCCTTAATAGTTTACTTCATTAATTAAATGTTTAGAGAAGTACATTTAATACATTTAGGAATGTACTTTATTTTATTTTATTTTTTTTATTATTATTATTATTTTTTTTTTCCAGTGGGTTTTGTCATACATTGATATGAATCAGCCATGGATTTACATGTACTTTAATACATCCAAAACTATTTCATTGGAAGTGTTGCTGCTTCTATGTAGATTTCTTGGAATATTGCCACTAGGGGAAGCCAGAGACTCTGTAAAATGTCCAACAACCCGGAAACTGTCATACTGAAGAGAGAAAGGGATAAGGAAAAAGAGGGGAGGTGAGAGAAATGTTCTTAGTTCATTTCAGCTAATCCAGCCAGTCCATCCCACAGCCCAGGTGTCAAACAGGTGAGCGAATAAGACATCTAGGATTAGCCAACAACCACAATTAATACCTTAGACACATGGGCCCATTTTATCCATCACACCCATCTCTGACTGTTTTTAACCACCAAAGCTTAGTCACTGTGAAGCGGAGATGAGACCTCTGTTGGAACCACCTAAATTCTGACTCATAAAATTCTGAGAACATGAAAATGGTTGTTGTTTTTCACAACTACATTTTTTGGTGTTTACTTATGCAGCACACATACTCAAAATAACAGCATACTAAATAAATATAAGGCACACAAAAATACTTTTGTAGCCCACATCTGACTGAAGTGGAATTGATATTAACACTGATTTTCTTTAGCCGAAAGGGAGTGTGTTAATTTGTATGTGTTGTGTGGATGTCTGTATGTTACTGAGTCCAAGCTCACTTTACTTACCACACGATAGGCCAATAAATCCAGGAAATGAGGTGTTAAGGCAAGGAATATGAGTTTATTCAGAGAGCAGGCTGACTGAGAAGATGGCAGACTAGCATCTCAAAATAACCATCTTGTCGGGGCCTGGATGCCAAGATCTTTCATGGATCAGAGATGGAGGGAGGTGAGGAAAAGTAAAGTAAAAAGATCATTTAATTCTTGTAAATATCTCCTAGAATTACAAGTCTCAGGCAGAGGGTTCTGATGGTAACTCAAGACTGTCACAGTCATTCACAAGTAGACAAGCTCAGGTTATTTCTCTGTGAACTAAACAAAGCCACTTTAGCCTAAGGGTCAAGAGGAGGGTGAGAGAGGGTAAGGGTCAGAGAGGTTTAAGGGTCAGAGGAGGGCAAGGTTCCCTGATACAGACCATTATGTTTATTTATAACAATAGAAGCCACAAGACAGGGTTAAAATCACAGAAACAGATCCAGTGTGTAGTCAAAATTAACCCTTCCAGGTTACAAGTATATGTGAAGGGTGAAGGGGCATTAAATTGCATTGCACAGGAAACCAGGACTTCTATTTTCATTCTCCATGTAGAAAATGTCATAGATTCGTCCCTGATTATTCTACCAGTTCTCTGATTTAAAACCTTCGCCATTATCCTAATACAGCTGAGAACTACAAGAACAGATTTTTAAAAGGCAGCTAGCAAAACAGCTAGAGCTCAAAATAGAGTAATTCATAGAGTAATGTGAAAAGCAGGCAGCATGTCACAGAGTGTGCAGAACACCTCTGCCTTACTCATTTTTAGCATTTGTGATTTTAACTATATTGGTCTAACCTGTCATGATGAGGAACTGATCTGAGGCATATATATTTCAAGACTCTTATAGGGAAGTTATCTTTTTACCTTTATCACCAATGATTTGACCAGACTATACACACTGGGATGTTTTTGAGATTTTTCTTGGTTATATTTTCCTCTGTCTTGCTCTGTAATCATATTCTTGGGGAAAGTAAGAAAATCACCTCAACAAAGAAAGAGAAGGGGATGAGAAGACAGGATACAGGGATATGGAAAAGTGACATGGGAAGAAGAGGGTAAATTAAATACATCAGGCTCAAGGGACTCATTCCTTCCTCTGTCTTCAGGGTCATACTTCAGGGCAGGAAGGAGTAGGCTATAGAAACATTGGAATGATTTTCTACTTGTGGCAATATCACCAATAGCCAAGAATTTGGAAAACTTTTAGGTCATTTTTAGAGTGAATAAAAGGATGATTCTGGAATACCATGGGATGTTATTCAGTGAGGCATGAATAGATCTGGGAAATTTCATCTGCCCCCAAAACACATAGAAGGTGCTCTCCACCCAAAAGGCTGGCTTCATAGAAAGTATTGGAACAGACACACGACTCAAAGACTCAAAGACATTGACTCTCATAGTCAATTTTTGACCCATATTTTATGTAGAAATATACTACTACATTGCCAAATACCTGATTATTTTCTGTATATCTTAAAATTACTGACTTCTAAATTAATTCTATAGCAATCAAAACACAAACTGAATAAGGTCAATATTTTGGAATTTACTGGGATAATATGTGGCTCAGCATGTCAACTGTATGGGTGAATGTGTGTATGTGCTTGCTCAGCAGTGTTCAACTCTGCGATCCCATGGACTGTAGCCCACCAGGCGCCTCTGTCCATAGTAGTCAATGTTTATTGAAAGAAAAAAATGACAGTTAGCTTTGAGATATAGTATTCTATCAAGGTCAATTAGGTCAATGAACTTCTTTCATTTTACTAATTATTTGTCTACTTATCAATTACTCAGAATAGAGAGTTTTAAATCCTGGATTACAGTGATGGATTTTTCATTTTTTGATACATGTATCTGAATCTTTGCCATTAGGTATATGCTAATTCATTTTTGTTTTATCTTACTGGTAAATTGGACTTTTATCATGAGGAAATGTTGTACTTTATAACTGGTGAGTCTTTGAAGAATACTTTTTCTTATTAAATACAGTTAAACCAGCTTTCTTGTGTTTGCTATGCTCTCTTCTGATATTTGCTTTGCAATTGCTTTATATCTTTATATTCAAAATTTGTGTTTCTTAGCCTTTCCCCCGCCCCCCCGCTTAGAGTTCTGATTTCTTTTCTATTCTAAAAGCAGTTGACTTTTGGTTGATTTATTTATTTACATGATCAAATTGAAGTGTGTGAGTTGTGTTTGTTTATAGCAGGACTTTGTTCCTTTTCTGCCTTATTTTTCCTCTGTCTCTTGGTATAAGTGTTGCTGTTGTGGCTCAGTCACTAAGTCGTGTCAGACTCTTTGTGACCCCATGGACTGTAGCCCACCAGGTTCCTCTGTCCATGGGATTTCCCAGGCAAGACTATTGGAGTGGGCTGCCATTTCCTCCTCTAGGGAATCTTCCAGACCCAGGGATCAAAGTCACGTTTCCTACATTGGTAGGCAGATTCTTTACCGCTGAGACACCAAGGAAGCCTTGGTATAAATAAGTATACTTTATTATTCCTTTTTACCTGTTCTGTTAATTTCTGGATTATATTTCTTCAATTTTCTTTAATTTTAGTGACTGCTCTAGAGCGGGATTGTCCAATAGAGTGATCACTATCCACATGGGGTCATTTAATTCAAAATTTAATTAATAAAACATCATAACCACATGTAGCTAGTGGTTAAAGAATTAGACAGCACAGAGTAGCAAAATATTTCATTTTCACAGGAAATTCTATTGGCCAGCATTATACTTGAGCTTATAGTACAAATATTTAATTAATCATATTGGATTTTCAAATAATATTATACTATTTGACAACAATGACCAGAGTTCACAGTAGTGTAATTCTATTTGTGCTTGTCCTTTGCACTTTTGAATTCATATATTTTACTTCTCCATATGGTATAACAACTAGAATATATTTGTATCATTCTTGTTTCAGTCAACACTATTTTAAAGAATTTTTAAATATGTGATACACATATATACATCCACTCATAAAATGATTAAAAGGTAATTTATAGTTATCCTCAATTTTAATTTTCCTGATGCTCATCTTTCTTCATGCAGATCTGGATTTCTATTTGAAATAACTTCTAGTCATACTGAAGAACTTTGCTGATCATTCCTTATAGTTAATTTCAACTAGACATAAATTCTCTAAGGCATTACTCTTTTTACATGCTTTTGTTTTAGATTCATTTTAAAGATTTTTACACTAGACAGATAATTTTGGACTGACAGATTTTTAATTTTCAGAACTCTAAGCACATCTTTCTATTGTGTTCTAATCTTTATTGATTCTAAGAAGTCAGTCATATAATGATACTCCACTGGATCTAATACTTTCTCTACACCCTGACAGATTTTAAGCTTCTTCTTGGATAGTATTTAAGATGAGGGGCACAGAAGTTTGCTAGTCTAGGTTCGAGTACCAGTCGTAAAACTTCAAAACTCTGTAGTGTTAGCAAATTACTTGGTTCTTAGATACTGAACTCTTCTAATCTATACAATGGGAGTATAATGATACACCAGTCAATCCTAAAGGAAATTAACCCTGAATATTTACTGGAAGGACTGATGCTGAAGCTGAAGCTGCAATACTTTGCCCACCTGATGTGAAGAGCCAACTCATTGGAAAAGATTTTGATGCTGGGAATATCTGAGGGCAGGAGGAGAAGGGGGCAACAGAAGATGGAATGGTTGGATGACATCACTGACTTAATGGACATGAGTTTGAGCAAACTCCAGGAGATACTGAAGGACAGCATAGCCTGGCATGCTGCAGCTCACGGGGTTGCGAAAAAACTGGAGATAATACTGAACAATAATGTATTATTGGTTAAATAAGGAAATACATATGAATGCTTTGAGTGATACACAGCGCTTGCTAAATGATCCGTGAATGATAATTGTCATCGCTATACAAGTGTTTATTCACGTATATTGCTCATGTGCAGATTCTGAGCTGTTTTGAGATTTAAAAAAAATGATAATGAAAACCACCATGTGTTATTTTTTCTGTTTTCCCAGTGCTCCAGTAAATATCAATTCTTTATTTAATAATGATATTTGTGTATCTATTTAATGCTGGATATGCTCTAGGTGCTGACAGTGTATTAGGGAATTAGACAAAGACCCTAAATAGCACTTAGATTATTTTTTCATTGTGTAAGGTAGAAAAAAAGAAAAATAATAATAAAAATGGAGTGGTTTTTCAAAATTCATCATCTGAAAACTCTGATATGCAGAAAAAGTATTTAATATTTTATTTTTTTAATTTCTTATAATGATTAAAAAGCTACCACCAGGTGTTTAGCAGAAAAACAAATGTATTTAGTTCTGTTCAGTGAGCTCAATTTTCAATAATACTTGTTTCTCTCCTGCCTGTGAACTTTTTGTTTTTTTTCACAATGTAACTGTACTATATTCTCAAAGGTAGAAAAATCCCATCAATGCCCTTAAGATACCATGTAACTTAATAGCAATTTTCTTCCCCTTTAAATCTAAATATGAACCAATAACATGTGATCTAAACATGTAATCAATAAAACACTACATTGTAAAATACAGCATTTGTGTTTTTAATTTTCTTTGCTTTTATTTCAATCATATATAAGGGCACTTTAAAATGACCAGGTGGGGCATTCCTGGGGGTCCAGTGGTTAAGACTCTGCGCTTCTACTGCAGAAGGCACAAGTTTGATCCCTGGTCAGGGAACTAAGGTCCCACATGCCTATGGACATAAATAAATAATAAAAAGGACTTAAAAATGACCAGCTAGTATTTAGAACAGATGACAAATACAGACTTACTGAATAGTACCTAGTGTATGCCTGCTCTATAATTCTGCTCAGTGTGAAACTGCAGCCTGGATGGGAGTGGAGGTAGGAGGAGAGTGGATATATGTATATGTATGGCTGAGCCCCTTGACTGTCCACCTGAAACTATCATGGCACTGTTAAATCAGCTATATTCCAACACAAATAAAATGTTAAAAAAATAAAAATTAAAATGACTACTGGAAAAGAAATATTTGCGACCATATAAAGGGAATATTTCAGTGGGGAAAAATACTTGAAACTAAAGGAAAAAACTATTTTCTTTGATGTATGAAAAACTCATATAATCAATGATAAAAAGAACAACCCAATTAAAAAAAAAAATGGACAAAGAACCAAAAATGGTAGTCCACAAAAGATAAATGGCAAATAAACATGAAATCAATCTCACAATGAATTAAATGCAATCCATTTTTCACCTATTAAATTGATAAATGAACCAATTACTTGAAAAATCACAATATGGTGAGTCTGGAAAACAGATACTAGTGGATGTATATAAGACTGTAAATTCTCAACTGTCATTGAAATTTGCAATACTTGTCAAAATCGAAAGATATACTTTAACCCAAACAACTCTAATAACTAAACGATCTTCAGAGATATTGACACATTTGAGCAAAGATATGTATACAAAGTAGCTCGTGGCAGCATAATAACAGAAAACTAGTAGCAGCTTAAATGCTTACCATTGTAGAATTGATTAAATACAGAGTGCTGTCTTCATAGAATGGAATACTACATAGTAAGGTAAAATAGTATGCTGATATGAAATCACATTTGAGGTATGTTATTAAATGCAAATGCAAATTAGTGTTTAAAAAATAAGCCTCAGGCTTTTTTACAACAAGCAAAATAGGGCTTCCCCAATAATGCAGCAGTGAAGAATCCACCTGCAATGCAGGAAACACAGGAGAAGAGGATTTGATCCCTGGGTCCCGAAGATTCCCTGGAGGATATGGCAAACTACTCCAGTATTCTTGCCTGCGAAGTACCATGGGCAGAGGAGCCTGATGGGCTATGGACCTGAGGGTCACAAAGAGTTGAACACAACTGAGAAACACACAAATCAAGACTATCAAAATTAAAGATGATAAAATAAAATACTAAGTGATGCTGCTGGTAAATGCGATTAGCTGGTAAGCAGCATGTATTTGTCTGCTAAGGCTGCCATAATACCACAAATGGGGTGCCTTAGGCAACAAAAACTTATTTTCTTCTTGTTCTGGAGTCTAAAAGTCTAAGAGCAAGGTGTTGGCATGTTGTATTTTGTTTTGAGCTTCACTCTTCAGATAGCCACTTTCTCACTGCATCATCACAAAGCCTTTCCTTTATGTTCAGGTGTCCCTGGTGTTTCTTTTGTGTGTTCAGATTTCCTCTTAGAAGGATACCATTCAGACTGGATTAGGGGGCAACACTAATGGCATCGTTTTAACATAATTCTCTTTAAACGCCTTACCTACAAATACAGTCACATTCTGAGATGGCTGGGATTAGGGCTTTAACATGTGAATTGATGGGGCATGGTGCATGCTAGGGCTTCCCTGATAGGTTGGTTGGTAAAGAATCCACCTGCAATGCAGGAGAACCTGGTTCAGTTCCTGGATTGGGAAGACCTGCTCCAGAAGGGATAGTCTACCCATTCCAGTGTTCTCCGATTTCCCTTGTGGCTCAGCTGGTAAAGAATGTGGGAGACCTGGGTTCCATCCCAGGGTTCATTTAAGTTCAGTTCAGTCCCTCAGTCGTATCTGACTCTTTGCGACCTCATGAACCTCAGCACACCAGGCCTCCCTGTTCATCACCAACTCCTGGAGTTCACCCAAACCCATGTCCATTGAGTCGGTGATGCCATCCAACCATCTCATCCTCTGTCATCCCTTTCTCCTCCTGCCCTCAATCTTTCCCAGCATCAGGGTCTTTTCAAATGAGTCAGCTCTTTGCATCAGGTAGCCAAAGTATTGGAGTTTCAGCTTCATAATCAGTAGTCCTACCAATGAACACCCCAGACTAATCTCCTTTAGGATGGACTGATTGGATCTCCTTGCAGTCCAAGGGACTCTCAAGAGTCTTCTCCAACACCACAGTGCAAATGCATCAATTCTTCCGTGCTCAGCTTTCTTTGTAGTCCAACTCACACATCCATACATGACCAGTCATGGGTGTTCATTGGAAAGACTGATGTTGAAGCTGAAACTCCAGTACTTTGGCCACCTGATGTGAAGAGCTGACTCGTTTGAAAAGACCCTGATGCTGGGAAAGATTGAAGGCAGGAGGAGAAGGGGAGGACAAAGGATGAGATGGTTAGATGGCATCATCGACTCAATGGGCATGAGTTTGGGTAAACTCCAGGAGTTGGTGATGGACAGGGAGGCCTGGCGTGCTACAGTCCATGGGGTCACAAAGAGTCGGACATGACTGAGAGACTGAACTGAGGTGGCTAATGCTCTCACCCCCTTGTCTCCACCCTCAGATGCTCTGATATTGTGTTCTAGAGTTATGGACTTCAGACAAAATTTGAACTTACCATTAGAAACCTTTTGTCTTTTCTGAGCTGAAACTATATATAAAGTAGATAGACTATTTCAGAGCTGACTTCTTTTGCAGAGTACTATGGCAGGTCCTCCAGTTTTTGGATAAAAGTAGAATGGGAAAGCAATTTAAAATCCTTTCTGTAAGCTCTGGTTGAGAACATGAGAATAGCATTCAGGTTTTCTTGGATCAGGACAGAAGTGTTCCAAGAACTGGTGCAAGATAAGAATGTGTTATCTAATACATTTTCTACTGCTGTTTTTTGTCCTTTTCTATCAATTTGAAGCAAAATGGGTCCAGGCCTAATATACCTCCCTATGATCAGAAAATGTTTTGCCCTCCAGAAGCGCCAGGCCAACATAATATCTTCATTTGGGGCCTGATTTAGGTACAGGAGTAAGGTAAGCACCTTTCAAAATTACTTTTGACTTTTATGGATAAAGATGTCAAGATACCTTCTGAAAGCACATTCAGGCAGTGCTATTTGTACAACAGATCTCTTCTATTTATGTTAGTAGATATAGTTTGACAGTTAAAGAAGTGAGGAGATTGACTCTCTCAGGACATAAAGCTGCCAATTTGTGTAACCTATTGAATATTAGATAGTTATACATTTATTCAATTGGCGTTTTCTGGAAGATTTTGGAATGGCAATTAAGTTATTGGCAACTGCCTGAAATTGTAAATGTGCAATGACACGGACAGGGACATAGTAAAACCCTATTAAAATAAAGTAAAAAATTAGTAGTTTTAGTTCTCAGTTTTCATCATGAGGAAAGATGACTGGCTTATATATCAATACATTTGTAAATCTGAAGATTTAGAATGGAATCATTTGGGCAAAATAGAAAAGAAACCAGAGACCTTGAGAAGAACACTGACCATTGAAATTGCCAAGGTCCTCTGGGCACGTTCAAACATGCCAATTATGTTTAAGAATTGTGTGTGCTCCCCAAGGATGCTGTAATAAAGTACCCAAAATTGGGTGACTTAACAGAAATGTATTTTTTCATAGTTCTGGAGGCTAGAAATCTGAAATCAAGGTGTCATCAGGGCCCAGTTCCCTGAGATCCTGGATAGACCCCTCTTTACATCTTCCTTGCTCTGGGGGTGACTTACTATCCTTGGAGTTTCTCCACTTGTAGCTGCATCCCTCCAATATCCACCTCTGTCATGTGGCTTTCCTCTTGTTTCTATTCACATTATATCTTCTCATGCTTTGCTGCCTCTATATCTCTTCTCTGTATACAAGGATACCAATCATATTGGAATAGGGTCTATTCTAATGACCTCATAACTTGATGACATTGCAATAACCCTATTTCCAATTAAGGCTATGTTCACAGATGCCAGGAGTTAAGACTCTGAAACATATTTTTGGTGGTGTATTATTCAACCCATAAGGTTTAAGGAGATTTCTGTAACCTAAGAGACAAAAAAAAAAAAAAAAAAAAATGTATCTCAGGACAAACCAAGATTGGGAATTGAATATCGTGGTTAGTTTCATAATGTATAATAGCTCAACAACTCCAAGGGTTTTTTCTCAGTTGAGCAGACTAGTGGTGAGTTATGACAGAAGTTGGATGTTCTTCACACAGTTACTCAGGGGACACTGCAAATGTTGGTAAACAAGTGAAAGCATGGAACGTTGTGTGTAAAAATTTTCATAAGCATTGTTAGGTGTTACCTCTTAACATTTTATTTATGGAGCTTCAGCCACATAGCCATACCAAAATTTAAGATAGGAGAGACACGTAGATAGACTATGTACTCAGGAAAAAATATTAGAAGTGTTTGGTGAGACTTCCATGGTGGAACTTCCAGTGATTGAGAATCTACCTTCTAATGCAGGAGACATAGGTTTGATCACTGGTCAGGGAACTAAGATACCACACGACACAGGGCAATTAAGCCCATGCACTCCAACTACCGAGCCCTTGGGCTCTAGAACCTGCACACTGCAACAAGGAGCCAGCACAGACAAAGTGAAAAACAAAAAAGTGTTTGGTAAGTAACTGGCATCTTGACTACAAAAATTATTGTATGGGTACTACTGTCTGAACACTCAGAACTACAAGTGGTACAATAAACTTTTCTTGGAAAAGAGTGAAAAATGGGAAACTCTGTGAGAAACTGTATCCTCATGTAGGTCTACACATTGATTTGAAGCTGACATTCACAGTTTGGAGGATATAAGAAGCCATAAAGAAACCAAGTAAAATTTTAAGGGAGTCTCTGAGGAGGCCTTACAAACAGCTGTGAAAAGAAGAAAAGTGAAAAGCAAAGGAGAAAAGGAAAGATATTTCCATTTGAATGCAGAGTTACAAAGAATAGCCAGGAGAGATAAGAAAGCCTTCCTCAGCGATCAGTGCAAAGAAATAGAGGAAAACAACAGACTGGGAAAGACTAGAGATCTCTTCAAGAAAATTAGAGATATCAAGGGAACATTTCAGGCAAAGATGGGTTTGATAAAGAACCGAAATCATATGGACCTAACAGAAGCAGAAGATATTAAGAAGAGGTGGCAAGAATACACAGAAGAAATGTACAAAAAAGATCTTCATGACCCAGATAATCATGATGCTGTGATCACTCACCTAGAGCCAGACATCCTGGAATGTGAAGTCAAGTGGGCCTTAGGAAGCATCTCTACTAACAAAGCCAGTGGATGTGATAGAATTCCAGTTGAGATATTTCAAATCCTGAAAGATGATGTCGTGAAAGTGCTGCACTCAATATGCCAGCAAATTTGGAAAACTCAGCAGTGAACACAGGACTGGAAAAGGTCAGTTTTCATTCCAATCCCAAAGAAAGGCAATGCCAAAGAATGCTCGAACTACTGCACAATTGCACTCATCTCACACGCTAGTAAAGTAATGCTCAAAATTCTCCAAGACAGTCTTCAGCAATACGTGAACCGAGAACATCCAGATGCTCAAGCACATTTTAGAAAAGGCAAAGGAACCAGAGGTCAAATTGCCAATATCCTCTGGATCATCGAAAAAGCAAGAGAGTTCCAGAAAAACATCTATTTCTGCTTTATTGACTATGCCAAAGCCTTCGACTGTGTGGATCACAATGAACTGTGGGAAATTCTGAAGGAGATGGGAATACCAGACTATCTGACCTGCCTCTTGAGAAACCTGTATGCAGGTCAGGAAGCAACAGTTAGACCTGGACATGGGAAAACAGACTGGTTCCAAATAGGAAAAGGAGTACGTCAAGGCTGTATATTGTCACCCTGCTTATTTAACTTATATACAGAGGACATCATGAGAAACACTGGGTTGGAAGAAGCACAAGCTGGAATCAAGTTTGCCAGGAGAAATATCAATAACCTCAGATATGCAGATGACACCACCCTTATGGCAGAGAGTGAAGAGGAACTAAAAAGCCTCTTGATGAAAGTGAAAGAGGAAAGTGAAAAAGTTGGCTTAAAGCTTAACATTCAGAAAACTAAGATCATGGCATCTGGTCCCATCACCTCATGGGAAATAGATGGGGAAACAGTGGAAACAGTGTCAGACTTTATTTTTTCGGGCTCCAAAATCACTGCGAATGGTGACTGCAGCCATGAAATTAAAAGACGCTTACTCCTTGGAAGGAAAGTTATGACCAACCTAGACAGAATATTAAAAAGCGGAGACATTACTTTGCCAACAAAGGTCTGTCTGGTCAAGGCTATGGTTTTTCCAGTGGTCATGTATGGATGTGAGAGTTGGACTGTGAAGAAAGCTGAGCACCGAAAAATTGATGCTTTTGAACTGTGGTGTTGGAGAAGACTCTTGAGAGTCCCTTGGACTGCAAGGAGATCCAACCAGTCCATCCTGAAGGAGATAAGTCCTGGGTGTTCATTTGAAGGACTGATGCTGAAGCTGAAGCTCCAATACTTTGGCCACCTCATGCGAAGGGTTGACTCATTGGAAAAGACCCTGATGCTGGGAGGGATTGGGGGCAGGAGGAGAAGGGAACAGCAGAGGATGAGATGGTTGGATGGCATCACCGACTTGATGGGCATGAGTTTGAGTAAACCCCAGGAATTGATGATGGACAGGGGGGCCTAGTGTGCTGTGATTCATGGGGTTGCAAAGAGTCAGACACGACTGAGCGACTGAACTGAACTGAACTGAGACATAGAGTACACTAGATACTCAGAGTTGAAGTATACATTGTCTCTGTAGGAATCTGTCATTATTGTATCAAATGACTTCCACAAATAAGTTGGTAAATGAAATGATTTCACAATTAAAAATGAATAATTTCACACAGCAGAAAGTGATATTACCCTAACTTGCTTCTGGGAATGCATTAAAATGTAAATTCTCAGGCAACCCTCATACCTCAGAATATGCATTTTATCAAGATTTGCAAGTGACATATGAGACCACTAAAATTTGAGAAGAATCCTTTTAGCACAGCAGTTTTCTAGGTGAGGTGCTGATCAGTCACTTGGGAGAGCTGATTCCTGTTTCACCCCTGAAATTCTGATTTAATTGGATTTACTTAAGACCTAAGATTTTTGGATTTTGAAAGACTCTCCAGATGACTCTTTTATGCAGAGGAAGTTAAGAATCACTCCTTTTGGAAATGCTATTTTATTTCTCCTTAGATCCCCACAGTGTCTAGAAGAATTGCTTGCACTTGTAGGTTCTCCATAAAAGCTGGTTCGGTTAGAGCTTCTCTGCACAAGCAGATTATTTTCCTTAATGAGAATGGAATAGTTTCCACCTGTTTTTAAAGGCAATCATTCTTATTTTCACTGCTTTCTCAGCCATGGGTTGAAATTTAAAGTAGATATTCAAGGTAAGTATCTTTCAAGTAGGTTTTAAGGATGGCTCAGTTTCATTGACTTGATTCAAATAGACAGATTTCTTTCCTGAAAGAGAAAAGCTTCTAAAAATGGTATCTTCAAAATTTAAAAGCTTTACAGTTACTATCTACATAATAAATCCAAGAATTTATGCCAAGTTTACAGTTTAGATAAACAGGCCATTTATAACAATCGTATTTGTGTATGTGCAAATATGCAAATACACATTAACCATGCACACACACACACACACACACACACACACACACATGAGTCTACATCTCCAATGGCTAAAGTTTAAAAGTTTTCTAAGTTAAATCACTTTTTTTAGAGCGCCAACTCTTCCCAGCTGGTTTTGTTTTCACTCCATAAACACTGCAGTGCTGTACACTGTTGAATGATTCTGAGTTGATTGCATTTCACAAAACTCAAGAGATCTTGAATTTCTAGAAAAGATGCATTAAAAAGGAAGGAGAAGAAATCGTTGTAGACTATAATATGCAGCAATATACATACTCAGAAATAGGCAACAAGATAAAATTTGAATTTTTCTCAAATACAAGTCATCATCTAGGACAGTTACTGTATTTTCACTGCCTGTAAGATATTATTCTAAGAAACAAGGATAGTATACCTTGTGGTAAACTTTGTTTCATTTCAGTGGCATAACGTGTATAATTTTAAGTATGTACAAATGAGGGTTATTTTTATCCCCATATCATTTAACATTAAAAAAAAGGACTATAGGAAGATAATTTGGGGGAAATGATTGAAAAATATAAACAGAGATATTTGTATTGTTAAGGTTTACTCTTTGCACCAGGTGGGTTTCCCAGGTGGTGTAGTGGTAAAAAATCCACCTGTCAATGCAGGAGATATAAGAGATGTGAATTCAAACCCTGAGTCAGGAAGATTCCCTGGAGAAGGGCATGGAGACCCACCCCAGTATTCTTTCCTGGAGAATCCTATGGACAGAGGAACCTGTCAGACTATAGTCCACAAGGTGGCATAGAGTCAGACATGACTGACATGACTTAGCACCAGTTACTTTGGGCTTTTGCAATATTTTCTATATAGCATTACAATGCATTGTGTTCTTCATTTCAATGTTAATGCTTATGTGTTATATCAAAGTTACTTCCCTCATGGCCTATCTTTTTAAAGGCCTTTCTAATCCATGTTAAATAAATTATTTTTTCAATAGAATACAGTCAATTACTATGAACACTATAATAAATTCCAAAACCCAAATCTGCCCACTTGGGACATCAGGTTCGTTTGCTAATTTAGCTCCCTAAAGCTTGTTTAAGCAGTTTGCAAGCGTTTGACCTTAGGCTGCATTTCCGTACTTGTTTTGTCTGTAAGCAAGGAACTTCTGTCTTCAAGGCAGTCCATCTGCCTGCTGTCTGCAGACTGAAATTGCTTAGCACATTCTGGATGTGCAATGAGTCAGGTTTTCCAGTGGGAGACAAGAGTGTAAGCACTTTATGAAGCTGCATTAACTCCTTCAGCCACAGATGTGACCCTTAGCCAGTCTGAGGTTTCTTATTGAATATACATCCCTAGATAGTTTAGATCAGCTGAAAGTGATAAGTTCAATTTCCCTGGGAGGTTGTGAGTCAGTAACTCGAGGTTTCGTGGCATATTCTAATCTGCATAACATTATTGAAGTATAGTTACCCTGTCCAGGATTTACAAAAGACAGTTTAACTCCTTCTAAAAGAACATGCGTAGAATTTATAAAGGTGGTGCCAGGTGGTGCCAGTCCTGCAGTCCATCAGGCTCCTCTGTCCATGGGATTTTCCAGGCAAGAATACTGGAGTGGGTTGCCATTTCCTCCTCCAGGGGATCTTCCGGATCCAGGGATCAAACCTGAGTCTGCTGCTTGGCAGGTGGAGTTTTTACCTCTAGGCCATCTGGGAAATCTTTTGTTAACTTATTGCAGGTGTTTTTTGCAGTATTTTATCAAACAAAATGAGTCTCTTGTATCATAATCTTTTTGAAGTAGGATAATTTGAGATGTGTTTGTTTAATCAAGAGAAAAGTGTTGAGTTTCAATATTGTTTCGTGTGTGAACTAATATAAAGTCTGCTTTTACTGAGTATATTTATGATCAATTTCAGTAACAACAATCACAGGATGATTGTTTTGAAATTGCTAAGTTTTGAAAAGCTATGACTTTTCTGTAATGTCCTTCCAGAGTTTCAATACTAGAAATGAGTCTGTATTAATCATCCTTGAAATACTGCAAATTTAATAGCAAGCTTTTGCTAATAAAAGATAGCTTGGAATCCTGTTTTAGACATGACAGTCTCAACAGACCCTTCTCTCTTGCCCTAAAAGAAAACTTTTCATTTTTTCCCCACCGAACAAGTAAAACAACTGTATCCCATTCATTGTTTTGTAATAAGTTTCATTTAAAATCATCAGCTTCCTTTCCAGCCAGCCAGTCTTCTTGCAGAGACAGGCTTGCTAGGCTTGTAGCAAGAGAAAAAAAATGTACTCTCTCCAAATTTACATTAAAATGAATTTTAAAGCAATTCAAACTGTTGGCTTTTGGCAGGATTTTACTTATTATGAAGAGGCAAAGAATAGGATCTGCCTATCAAAATGATGAAACTGAACACGCAACTGCCAAGTGCACTCTATATGTTGCTGAAATGTATTATTAACCTTGAACACACTATGTTTTGTCAAATAAAAGAAATCCCATTAAGACTGCCAATTTTAATATCAGTTACATAGCTCTAAAAAGTCCATGAGGATTTTATAAATCATGAAAATGCCAGGTAGGCATATAATTTTTGGCGAATCTAGTGACTCTTATCTATATGTGAAAACATGATGTAAACCATGGAAATTTTCTTCCTAGTAGTGGTTTTTGTCTAATTATAATAAAATTCAAGAGCAAAGTATAAATAAAAGCATAGGGGTTTTTTAAAGCACTCTTTAAAAACTTTTAAAATACTGTTAAAATGATTTTTTAAATATACTTTGAAAGTTCAGGGCTTCAAAACATTGTTAATTCACTCACAACTTGATTTCACAGACACCGTACACTACTTTATGTCATGAAAGCTTTCAGAGCTTTATTGTTGTAGAAGATTATAAAGAGGGATACACAGAAAGAGATGAGGTGAACTGTACAATCAACCAGCATAGGTGGAAAAGACAGTGCAGATACCAATGTTACTTATCCCGAATTTCTTGTGGAAATTTCAGGTATACTACAGGTATTTGTTTTGGTTGCTATCACAAAATTTTCCCATCAGTTTACTTTGTTTTGTAGTTTGCTTCTTTTTGTTTTCTGGATATTTTCTTTATGAGTGTTCTTTTTCATTGTTCAATCACAAAGTCATGTCCAACTCTTTGCAACCCCATGGGCTGCAGCATGCCAGGCTTTCCTGTCCTTCACTGTCTTCAGAATTTGCTCAAACTCATGTCCATTGAGTTGGTGATGCCATCCAACCATCTCATCCTCTGTTACCTCTTACCCTCCTGTCCTTAATCTTTGCCAGCATCAGGGTTTTATTCCAATGAGTCTTTGCATCAGGTAGCCAAAGTATTGGAGCTTCAGCTTCAGTGTCAGTCCTCCCAATGAATAAGGGTTGATTTCCTTTAGGACTGACTAATCTGATCTCCTTGCTGTCCAAAGGACCCTCAAGAGTCTTCTTTAGCACTGATGAATAACTCCACAGTTTGGTTTTGTTTTCCCATTCAGCACTTTTTTTTTTCTCTTATCTGATATTTGTGATTATAGTTGGAATTTTTAAAAGCCAATGTTTCCATTTATAAAATATGCCATTTTATTGGAATGTTGCAGTAATAAAGTAAGAAAGTGAAAGTGAAGTTGTGTCTGACTCTGCCACACCATGTACTGTAGCCTACCAGGCTCCTCCATCCATGGGATTTTCCAGGCAAGAGCACTACAGTGAGTTGCTATTTCCTTCTCCAATTATTATTAAGAAATACCCACATTGCAGAGATGTGGGGAGTAAGTGCCTGCATCTGTTAAAGGAAGTCATCAAGAAGATGTGACCATCAGTTGACCCTTCCACTGGACCTGGGTAATTGGAGGCTCTCCACCCCCTTTCTTATTCTTTGAATGTCAAGCTTCTGAATTTTTCTGCTTGCAGAAGCTGCTCCAAGTACACAGCCTTGAAACAGAAATGTGGTATTGAGACTACAACCTGAACTGGGGATGTGACTGAACCCAGATAAGACCCCTGTATAAATTTTTAAGATTCTGGCAGGTGGATGCGAAAATTGACTCAACTTGTAGCCACTCAAAACAAGTCTCTGAAGTAAATTCCCTTGCTTCTTAAACCTATCACCTATCAATCTGGAGTGACCTGTCTGTTTCCTTCTGGCTCTCCCTGCCCTCTGCTATGTGGGACTGGTTTCCGATTATATCCGGGAAGTTCCCCAGGACATTGTGAAACACCAGCGTCTCAAATGCTAGTTGACCATATGCTTTATATTCTCAGAAGAGAAGAGCTTGCACTCAGAAAACAGAACCCATGATCAGATATTAAAGGAGAGCACCCCTTTCACTATGAATCATGATAAAGCCCTCTAGTGTTGATTTAGATATGGAGTTAATATGTGGTAGTAAGATGGCGCAATGGCAAAGGGTCCACCTGCCAATGTAGGAGACACAAGAAATGCAGGTTCGATCCATGGGTCAGGAAAATCCCCTGGAGAAGCAAATGGCAACCCACTCTAGTATTCCTGTCTGGGAAATCCCATGAACAGAGGAACTTGGTGGGCTATAGTCCATGGGGTCACACAGAGTCACGCACGACTGAGCGTCCATGCAGTAGTCTCAGTAAGCTAAAACTAGGAAGGAATTTTTCAAAAATTACAACATAAACTAGTGGTGAAAAGGTAAATCATGCATTTGCATAATTTAAAAAGTTAAAGCTACTTTTTTAGACATTATATTGTACTTTTTTCTTGAACTTAAGGTCAATAAGCTTAAATTTTTTTCAGTCAGATTTGTGACCATTTTATTATAACCATATTTATCCCAAGTTGAAAACTGTCATTTATTATGTCAATTGTTATTCATTCAATTGCCAGATCTTATGGACCATCAACATATATGTCTCTGTCCCAGTTGTTTAGGGTATAACAGGAAAGACAGAACAAAAACAAAGACCTGTACATTGTGACCTTGTCTGGTATATGCAAAGAATAGCAAGAAGGCTGATCAAAGCAAAGTGAACTAGAAGACTATAGGAGCAGGCTTCCCATACCTCTTTCCACATAGACATATGTGTCCATACCTCTCTGTCCTAGCATTCTATTGTATTTCAGTTCAGTTCAGTTCAGTTGCTCAGTCGTGTCCGACTCTTTGCGACCCCATGCAGCATGCCAGGCCTCCCTGTCCATCACAAACTCCCGGAGTTTACTCAAACTCATGTCCATCGAGTCAGTGATGCCATCCAGCCATCTCATCCTCTGTCGTCCCCTTCTCCTTCTGCCCTCAATCCCTCCCAGCATCAGGGTCTTTTGCAGTGAGTCAACTATTCACATGAGGTGGCCAAAGTATTGGAGTTTCAGCTTCAGCATCAGTCCTTTCAATGAACACCCAGGGCTGATCTCCTTTAGGATGGACTGGTTGGATCTCCTTGTAGTCCAAAGCACTCTCCAACAGCCACATCCACATTATATTCTGATCTACTATATATTAATGCTAAATCTTCTTTATCATTTTGTAATTTTTGTTGGGAATAAAGGGCAGATGCCATAGTGAAATGGAATTGTGGACATGCTAAACCACAGCTAAAATCCTGGTCATGATGAGGTATGTGCCCTAATCTTAGGTAGGAGCATTTCATTTCCTTTAATTCTGGTTCCACTTTCAAGTTTAGAAATCTTTATTTTAGATTCAGACACTCTTGCTTTGCCTCCACTGCCCAAATATTGTTCTCCCCTTAAATAATGCAAATATTTAACATCATACTTATAATTTTAAGTGCAGTATTCCAGAGTATAGAGCTGAACATTATTTAAGAACCAAAACTGAGATGTGTCCAATTTTGATTGGCTATAGAAGATAGTGTGGTTAGTCATCCAGAGCCAGAAATTCTGGAGTGTGAAGTCAAGTGGGCCTTAAGAAGCACTGTTGTTAATAAAACTAGTGGATGTGATGAAATTCCAACAGAACTATTCAAATCTCTAAAGGGTTGATGATGATGATGCCATCAAAGTTTTGTATTCATTATGTCAGCAAATCTGGAAGACCCAGCAGTGGTCACAGAACTGGAAAAGGTCAACCCTCATCCCAGTTCCCAAGGAGAGTTTACCAGAGAATGAGCTAATCATTGGACAATCACACTCATCTCCCATTCTAGTAAGGTCATGCTTAAAATCTTGCAAGCTAGGCTTCAGCATTATGTGAACCAAGAACTTCCAGATGTCCAAGCTGGGATTAGAAAAGGAAGAGGAAACAGAGATAAAATTGCCAACATCTGCTGGATTATAGAGAAAGCAAGGGGATTTCAGATAAAAACATCTACTATCACTGTTTCATTGATTACACTAAAGCCTTGACTGTGTGGAGGATGACAAACTGTGGAAAGCTCTTAGAGAGATGGGAATACCAAACAGTCTTACCTGTCTCCTGAGAAAACTGTATGAAGGTCAAGAATCAACAGTTAAAACCCTGTATGGAACAACTGATTGGTTAAAGATTAAGAAAGGAGTACAAGAGGGATGTCTGGGGTCACCCTGTTTGTTTAACCTATACACTGAACATATCATAAGAAATGCCAGACTGGATGAGTTACAAGCTGGAATCAAGACAGGTGGGAGAAACATCAACAACCTCAGATATGCAGATGATACCACTCTAATGGCAGAAAGCTAAGAGGAACTAAGAGCCTCTTGATGAGGGTGAAGGAGGAGAGTGAAAGGGCCAGATTAAGACTGAGTATTGGAAAAAAAAACTAAGACCATGCATCTGCCCCCATTACCGCATGACAAATAGAAGGGGAAAATGTGGAAGAAGTGACAGACTTCCTCTTCTAGGACTCTAAAATCACTGCGGATGTTGACTGTAGCCATGATATCAAGATGATTGCTTCTTCACAGGAAAGCTCTGACAAACCTAGGCAGTGTGTTGAAAAGTAGAAACATTACTCTCCTGACAAAGGTCCATATAGTCAAGATTGTGGTCTTCCCAGTGGTCACATCTGGTTGTGAGAGCTGGACCATAAAGAAGGCAGAAAGCAAAGAATTGATGCCTTCAAACTGTGGTGCTGGAGAAGACTCCTGAAAGCCCCTTGGACAGCAAGGAGATCAAACCAGTCAATCTTAAGGGAGATCAACTCTGAATATTCACTGGAAAGGCTGATGCTGAAGCTGAAGCTCTAGTATTTTGGTCATCTGGTGCAAACAAATGACTCATTGGAAAAGTCCCTGATGCTGGGAAAAACTGATGGCAGAAGGAGAAGATGGCATCAGAGGAAGAGATAGCTTCATGGCATCACCAATTCAATGAATATGAACTTGGGCAAACTTTGGGAGATTGTGAGGAGCAGGGAGGCCCGGCACGCTGCAGTCCATGGGGTTGCAAAGAGTTAGACATGACTGGGCAACTGAACAGCAGCAATAAAAACATGAACATGGAAGTTTAAACAAGGAAATGGTGCAGAACAGAGGTAGGTAGGAGAGATCTTTCTCTAACAGCTATGTACACTGGGAGAATATTTCAGGACATTTAAATACATGACAAACACATTCTAGAAGCTCAACTATTTTTGGTGTCTCAGTGCAAAGTTTGGCTCTCCCTTCTTCTTTAACAACCAATAATATTTCTCCCTAGTATTTTTCATATCACATCATACTAAGAAAATAAGAGTATGTTAGATATAAATGGAAAAGGCAAACTTTGGTAAAAGCAATAATCCTATGAATCCTGAAGGCCCCAAGACCCAATTACCACTATAAGAATTAAAGGAATGAACATCACAACATTACTATTGGAGACACGTCTTTTGAATATTACAATGCTTGGAAAGTCCTAGGCTGGAGATAAGTGGCTTGCAATTGAATTTTCATTTTTCTCCCACATTCTCTAAGTTTTCTGATTTTACCTAAAACACCTAGATTCAAATATTTGATTTTTAGCTGTTATCATCAACTACAATATTTGACATGTCTGATCAAATCCTACTGGACTAAAGGCTGATTTTCCTGCTTTTGCTCTAGTTGCTCCATTTTTTTCCCCCTGTCTTATTACATTGAAGGAAAAATCAAAACAGTGAACTCCACCATAGTATTGAGTTTTTGGCTCATGTTGTGTTATCAAAAACCAGGTGAAATTATTTAATACATTAATCTTTTATATCTGAGTGCATAATAAAACCACTTTGAATTTCATTTTCTCACACAGTGAATATTGATCAACTCAAGATTCAGTATACATTCTTGATTTTTAAAAATAAATAGAATTTCATTAAAAATTATTGGAGTGACATCACTGTGTGCAATTACTTTCTAAAATGTGTTTAAAGCATGTTCATCATTGAAACAAAATGTCTTTTCCAAGAGTATCTCACATTATATTTTAAGATATACATAGGTAATGTAATATGTAATAACAAAGAGTTTTACTAATTCAGTTCTAACACTTTTTAAATAGGTATATCTGCAATATCAAATTCCACTAGATTAACAATATATAGCCAAGTTCCTTTGTATTCATATATACTTTTTCCCCCCAGTGTATCAAACTAACAACATTGGCATATTTCAATTCAAACATAAGCAATGAACATATATAAATGATTTACAAAATTGATCATACCATAGATGGGTTATATGAAGAATATTTATTTATTAAACCACACTGTTTTTTTCTAAGGAGAAGGAAATGGCAATCCATTAGAGTATTCTTGCCTGGAGAATCTCATGGACAGAGGGACCTGGTGGACTACAGTCCATGGGGTCACAGAAAGTCAGACACAACTGAGTAACTAAACAAAAACAACAAAGGTGTTTTTTGTCAGAAGGCTAGTGTATTGGTAGGAAATATTCAGAATGAAAGTCCGAAAAGAGGAAATTGTGGAAAGCAGCTGATATAACCTTAGAGAGAGGTCCAGTTACTGATTTTTGTTTTCTTTTGAGAGGAAAAGTTTTCATATTATTCACTTCTTTATTCCTGTTTTATCACTATGCATGAGATACAAGAGGGGCTTGTTAAAAGTATCAAGGAATGAGTTATCCTCTCAAAAAAGACTTTTACCACTGTCTGACACCATCTAAAATGTACTTCAGGAATAAATGTTAGTCTGTCAATTATGTAATTTCTGCTTTGCGATTTGACAGAATTTTCAATATAGGTAATATAATGTGAAATTCGGAATTGCTGAAAGGTTATTGAAACAACTTTTATGTCTTGGCACATGTGATTATTTTATATTCTACAGTGTAGAGAAAAAATTATAACTAGAATAGTACACATTTCCACTATAGTGAATACAGGAGAGCAATTTCTTTTATTTTATGAAAACAATATTAAACTATATTTATGAGCTGTGACATGTCATTACGAAGTAGCATAAATGAGTTTTCTACAGTGATCTACAAACTATACAAAAAGGAAAAATTATTGGTTCCTTGCAAAATGAGATTGGCTCATCAGATTCAAATGGGATGAAACCTGGAAGAAGATTTTAAAAACATTTTATTCAGTATCTTGGAAACATGGAGTAGCATTATGCTTTTCCTCTATATACAAAGGAACATATATTTTAAGATATTTAAGTTATTTTAGTCTTCTGATTTGTTTCTAAAAATTGATAGAGCTTAAAAATGTGTATTAAATAAAATATTATCTCTTTACTCTTCTTCTCATATTGCCTTTTTCTCATGTTTATCTAATATACATATCAGATGAGTAGAAGTATCATTTCTTTTCATTAAATAAGCCATTATTTCTCTAAATTTTCCGTCCTGAAGAAGGCGATGGTAAGTTTAAAGACAGCAGTATAAAGTTTCAGTGTCATACCCTGGTGGCCGTTCAGAGGATTAAACATTAACAAGAGTAGAGAAAGACATAAAGCTTTGATTAAACAATTCATAATAGTTATGATGCTGAGACAAGAATAAGATTTGTTACAGGATTTCAGAGTTAAAAGAATAGGGATTTTCCTTAATCATTAGATGGCTAGTGCACACATTTAATTTAAAGTGAAAAAAAAAGTATGTCAAGGTCATGTTGATATTTTCTACAGTGTAAAGAAGGACAAAAGCTTAAAACATTACTTTTTAATATGATGATTACCTCTAACTGTCCACATTTGACCCAAATATTGTGTGCCCATAACATGATTTCTGAGGAAGAAAGGGATACATTTAAAAAACAAAAATATATCAAAAATTCACAAAGTGCACAAATTTTATATCCAATAAATTCCATACCTGTAGCAACATGAGCTTTTTACACAAATCTTGGTTGTCTCCCTGTATCAGTCAAGAATTCTCAAAAATGGCCTCTTTGGAGAGGTTAAGCTTCTTACCCAAGATCCACTGTTGCAGATGACAACTCCTAACTGAAATGAATGTACTCTGGTTCATCTTTCATCGCTTTTTTTTACTATTCTGTAGTTCCATAGTGTAAGTTCATGTTTTGATGCCTCAAAATGACCACTCAAAATGCCAAATATACTTACTATAGATATAAGTTGGACAGAAAACTAACTTTTGAAGATTTAGAAGCTTGAAACTTATTCTTAGCCATATGTAGAGCAAATACATAGACATAAGGGCATCGTAGATGTCTAGGAGTATGGAATGCATGTTTTAGTTTCATTTCAGGTAAAGAGCTTTTAATCCAAGCACTTTGGTACGTATAACATTGAAAGCCAAGATTTTGTTCCAAAAGGCAGGAAAGAGGCATCTTTTGACTGAAAACAATTTTAGGACATATCTTGAAGAAACAATAATAATAGAAAATAATTATTTTGTGTATTTTATGAGTATACAGTCATCTTCGTTATAATTCATGAGTACATTAGAAAGTGACATGAATCTCTTTATTAAGATATGTAGATGCTCATAGGAATTTGCTTTCCACTTTTACTTGAGAATGTTAGAAGAGGCATAATATCCAGTGTCATTATATCAAGCTTTCACCTCATGGAAAACCTAAATGGGTCTCCTGGGCCTTCCAGATCACTATACCGTCCAGACCTGCCCACACTCAAGTGTATTCTGAAATTCTGAAATATAAATTTCAATAGGTACCTGGGCAACAGAACACTCAATTACTCTGCTGGTTTTAAGTATATTCTCAAATGTCATTATAAAGATGCAGTTCCAGCATTGCATATTGTTCCCAAACATTTTCGTGTTATAAATGTTTGTCTTCCAAATAGCGTATTACTCGCTTTACTAATCTCCCTGCCAAATAAGAAGCCAAAGCATTGTTAACTGCAAAAAAAGTAGGTGAGGCTCCTTTTCTCTCCCCAAGTCAAGTTATTTGTAATCCTAAACAAAGGCTAGTGCCAAAAGTGCAGGACGATAACCTTTCCCACAAAGCCTTTTGTATATTCTTAATTCAAAACATAATTTTGAATAGATCTTCCTTTTTAATAAGGTTATTATGGTAGAGAAATAGAAAGTGCTTCCCTTGACTATCTCAGTAATTTCAGATACTGAGTAGCAGGGTTTGGCATTGTTTGTTACCTGCTTGAGAATGCCATCTAAATTTGAGAATGCTCATTTGACTGCATTCTACCTTAAAATATTTCTTCTGATAATACTAGGTTCTATTGTTTTTGATAAACATTCATGGTTAAGATAAAATAAAAATATCAGGACAGAGTGAAATGTTTTTCTTGTTTGCTGAAAATGGCCTGAAAACCCCTGCTTTATCTAAGGAATCAGGCAAAGTATGTAATAAGATATTAACTATAATTGAAAAAGGCATTTTATCATCTTTCTAGTATAAATTGGACCTCAAAACTGTTCCTTTTTGTTATCTTATCCTAGCAAAATAAAATGAGGCAATTTTAGTTAGTCTGTTGTGTTAGATTACACAATTTGCATTACAGATGATTTATATTTATATTATCAGGAGTTGTCAAGAAATAAGTGAAAATGATAAAAAAAAAATGTTATTTTAAATTTACTCTCAAAGAGATGAAAGAGAATAGAGCAGTTCTCAGAAGTGATCTAGTTATTTATAATACTTGGCTTCTTCTTAGAATCCATTATATTTGGGATCTGATTGTGTAACTTATTGAGAGGAAATACTGACCTGAATTCTTAGCACTATGATTTGAGCTGAACAGAGAAGTTTCTTTTCTCTCTCTCTTTTTTTTTTACATCTTTTCCCCTATTTTTCCCAAACATGTAGCATATTAAAGTGCATTCTATCTTTTACATTTCCTTTTTTTTTTTTTGGTTGGAGAGTAATTAACTTATAATATTATATTATTATCTGGTGTGCCACATAGTGATTCAATGTTCTTATAGATTACACATTATTCAAAGTTATTGATCATACTCCCTGTGCCATATGTTACACCCCTGTAACTTATTTATTTTATAACTTGTATTTTATACCATTTAATCCCCTCCACCTATTTCATCTCCCCTCTCATTCACACTCCCCATGTTAACTAGTTCGTTCTCTGATCTGTAAGTCTGTTTGTTTTGCTATATTTGTTTGTTTTGTCTTTAAAATTCCAAATATAAGTGAAAGCATAGAGTAGCTGTCTTTCTCTGTATGACTTACTTCACCAAGCATATCCTCCAGATCCACTTATGCTTTTGAAAATGGCATGATATGATATTTTATGGCTGAGTAATATCCCATTGTGTATACATACGGGGTCTATTTTTCTTCCATTTGCCTACCAATGGGCAGTTAGGTTGCTTCCATATCTCGGCTATTGTAATAGGGATACTATAAATGGGGGGGGGGATTTATCTATTCAAATTAGTGTTTTCAGATAAATGCCCAGGAAGGGAACTGCTGGATCATATGATAACTCTATTTTTTTTTTTTGAAGGGTCTCCATACCTGCAGGAGACCCATTTGATCCCTAGGTCAGAAAGATTCCTGGAGAAGGAAATGGAAACCCACTCCAGTATCCTTGCTGGAAAATCTCATGAACAGAGGAGATTGGTGGGCTGCAGTCCATGGGCTCACAAAGAGTCAGGCATGGCTGAGCAACTAGCCCTTACATAGTATTTTTGAGGGTGGCTACAACCATTTACATTGTCACCAGTCGGCTACTAGGGTTCTCTTTCCTCCACATCCTCAACACTTGCTACTTCTTGTCTTTTTGATGACAGTCCTTCTGACAGGTGTGAGGTGAGAGCTCATTGTGGTTGCGATTTGCGTTTCCCTGATCATTAGTGATGTTGAGCAGCTCTCCTTGCATCTGATAGTCATCTGTACATCTTCTTTGGAAAAACTCCTATTCAGATTCTCTGTCAATTTTTTAATTGGACTGTTTTTTGGGAGATATTCAGTAAAATGAGTTGTGTATTCTGATAGAATTAATTTCACTGTTATCTCCATTTAGGGTTCAATTAAACAGCAGGACCCACTATAATAGAAACATCTAACCAGTTTTTCTCTCTTTTCTGTCTTCTGTAGAAGCCTCTTTTAAGTTCTGGTGCTTTTGTTTGTTTTATTTTGTTACATTTTACTTGTTTAGATCCAAGATAGAATATTGAAGTATTTCTAGAATGTTACATTCTTATGTGAGCCTCTAATTTTTTTTCCAACTTAAAGTATGAAACAAGATGCAGTACCTTTCTACTTATATGATGGTCTGATACTTGAAAGCCGAATCTTTCATGTACATTCATTGAGATACATTTCTGAACATCTCTGACTTGGGTAACTTAACTTGAAACTTAAACTTACAAAAACTTTCTCTTAAGAATCTGATGAAGTAATAAACTTACAGAAACTGCAGACTACCAATCATAGACTACATTTCATACATTGTAATGATGTCCATTCATCAAAAACTGATTCATATTTTCAAAGAAATCTAAATAAAATCAGAGAAAGTCTGTGTAAAAATTGGTAACATTATTATAAAATGTATATGTCAATATAAATAACCAAGACTAATTAAGACTAAGGGAAAAAATTAAGAAAGAAAATTGAGAGTAGCATTGACAAATATACATGACCATGTGTAAAGTAGATAACTAGTGTGAAGCCTCACAAACTAACCCAACATAGTAACGCACTTATACATCAAGTTTAAAAGAAGAGGACTTGAGGTCAGAGCATATCAAACATCAAGGTTTACAAGGTAAAAAATTAAGAGTCTGTGGTATTGGCATGTACATAAATAGACTCAATGGAGCAGGGTAGAACCCAGACATAGATCACACATATATTACAAACTGATTTATGGAAAAGATGATACTGAATAGCTGTGTGAAAAGGTTGGTAAATAGCACTAGATCAATTGGATAGCCATATGTGAAAAATGAAACTTATACTCTAGCTCACATAAAGAAATGTCAGTCCTAAGTGGACTATTGATCTTAAGATAGAAGGTAAATAAAGCAAGATTTTAAGGAAAATATAAGGTAATATTTTCCTGGATTTAGAATAGACAATAATTTTAAAAAAATAGACACAAAGCTTGCAAAATACAAATAGATATGCTGGACTTCATTAAAACGACTAAGAGCTGATTCTTATAGGATACCACTGGGTCAAAGAAAAGCCACCAAGTGGGGGGAGATATTTATAACACATTATTTACAAAGTCCCAATACCCAGACTATAAAAAGAACTCCTATATTCACTAAGAGAATTATAGGTAATCCAGTAGAAAAACAGAGAAAGGACTTAATGAACCATTTTTAGAAGAGGATGTTAAAATGACCAACACACATAAAAAGGAGCCAAACCCACTAGCCACCTCACAGAATAACTAAACTGAAAATTATGGAAAACACTAAAAGTTAATGAGGATGTGGGGCTACTGAAACTTTCACACTCTGTTGAGAGGAGAATAAAGTCATTAAAACAGCTTTAGAAATTTGGCAATTTCATCAAAAACATATCCGATGACCCAGAAATCCTACTTCTATGTATGAATGTTCACTTCTATATATGAAAAATATTAAACAACCATCACTAATGAGATAATCAAGTGGATTGTGGCAAATTTGCATATTAATTAATAAAAATCCAATTTATTAATAAAAATGAGTTTCATGATTAGCAACAAATAGATTTGAAAATTCAATCTTTAGTGAAAGAAGCAAGAAACAAATATAAAGACACATTAATTCTTCTATGCAGTTTAAAAATAGTCAAAATGAGCCTGAAATTTTATAAGACAGGTTAGTAGATACTTTTCAGGGGCTGTAGTGATTGACAAGGGGTTTGTGAGTTTTTCTGGGTTGTTGATAATATTGTTTTCTAACATGGGTGATAGTTACATGGGTGAGTTTGCTTTATTAAAAAAGAATGAGTTAAAATTGGTGATTTTTTAATCAGTGTATTACACTTCAAAACATTATATGAAAATTAAAATATAAAAAAATTTTGTTGTTGTTCAGTAACTAAGTTGTGTCTGACTCTTTGAGACCCCATGAACTGGAGCATTTCAGCCTCTTCTGTCCTCCACTGTCTCCCAGATTTTGCTCAGATTCATGTCCATTGAGTCGGTGATGCTATCTATCTAATTCTCTGCCTCCCCCTTCTCTTTTTGCCTTCAGTCTTTCCGAGAATCAGGGTCTTTTCCAATGAGTAGGCACTTTGCATCAGGTGGCCAGAGTATATGCACTTGAATATATGAGTTTTACTTAGGATTGTCTTAATATTTTTTTCCTGACATTTTTTAAGGAGTAAGAAAACTGACTTCTCAATCCTGTGTTTGTCCAAAATAAATTTGGCAGTCAGTGTTGGGTTCAACATTCTGTTGGCTTTTGTTTAAGCCATACTTCATAGAAAGGACAGTTTTAGTAAGCGACTCTAAAATTTTAGGTCTCAGGATATTGACTTGGGGAATAAATGTTCCTTATTTTATATTACCATTACTTATCCTATAAGTTCATATTTCTTGTTTTGTGTATGAATTAAAAAGAGAGCATTGGCATTCGGCAGTAGAATATGCTTAAGGAGAAAGTGTTTTAGATTGAGTCTAAAACATCCACTAAATTTTGAAAAAGAGAATAAAAGAGGAAGCAATTGTTTTTAATCAGTAATTTTGTTGCCTTGATTACTGCAAATGTGCCTTTAAACTTATTCTACTTCCATCTTCCTCTATTCCAGTGTGAAAATAACAGTGCAAATCCTACTTGATGGAAGATATGGGTCACTAGAAAAACAGTCCACGGTGAGAGTCTTTACAGTTGAGGTCATATATCAGCTTTATATGCGTATATATACCTATCTCTCAGGGCTTCCCAGAGAGTGCAGCGGATGAAGAATCTGCCTGCAATTCAGCAGAACCAGGTTCGATCCCTGGGTTGGGAAGATGCCCTGGAGAAGGAAATCACAGTGCACTCCAGTATTCTTGCCTGGAGAATTCCATAGTCAGAGGAGACTTTTAGGATAGAGTCCATAGGGTCATAAAGAGTCGGACATGACTGAAGTGACTGAGCGCATACTTATGTGTACATCTGCAAATATATATGCACGTATATAAATGCAGATGTACATGTTGACCTTATTATAAATTAGACATGATATCAGACAAAAATAGTCCTTATTGAATTGTTTTTTGCTCAGAGACTATGACTCTTTCCCATTAATGTTCCTGAATTTCTTGGCTGAAAGCCTGAAAGTATGATCATTAGCATATGCTATTTCTAAAATTTACCTTATTTATAAATGGATAATGACAAGAGGGCTCAAAAGGTTAAGATATTTGATGAAATCATCCTGAAATACTCTAGAAAAAACGTCTCCTTATTGTGATGCATATTCTAAAATAATCACTGAATCAGACAAAATGAGCTTTTTTCTTTTGTGACTGAAAGTAAATATTCATATCTTTTGAAAACATGATAGTATGGATGTTGGACTGACCTAGGTCATAGTCATTGGAAATGAGGATTGAGGATTATTTTTTGTGTGTGAAGCACTGTCAAAGTTCCAAGAAAAAATAATAATATATGACTGTCAGACTATGAGACTGAAAGCCTGGGGCTTCAAGGAGAGAAATATAGGAAAAATTTAATTGTAGGTGTTTTCACATGTTGCCTAATCCACAGATGAAGCAATGTTCCTTACTACATACACAAGAAATAAAAATTAGGAAGTGCTGCTGACAAACATGTGACCTAGAAAAGGGAAAAAATATATGTTTATCATTCAATTTTGTTTTATTTAGTTTACTTTGAAACAGATAAAAAATACACTGCTAGTATCTTTTTATTCTTAAGAGGGGATACTTTAGTGGTCTTTATCCATTAACCTGTATAAGCAGGCTATTTTGTCTTCAGCTGGAATTTAGCTTGGCTATGGTAAATGATGTGTTTCTTATTCTTGAAAATATCTGGAATTAGAGGCAGGCATTGACTTTAGCAAGGGATTTTTCCCACAATGTTTTACTAAAGTTTATTTCAACTTTTATTACCATAGTTCATATAAAGAGCAATTTGGTGATGTCTTCCACCCCAGGAAAATTATCTCCTTGATTTTCATGATGAATGCAGGGGATGAAGTATTATTAACCATAAGGAGAATAATTTTGGAAATTCTGGTTTGAAAGTAGTTACATCCAATAAGGTAAGCTTAGTGGACTGTAAGAGCTACATAGTATCATTTTACTCTGCTTTCTTATAAGTTTCATAAAGAAGTTCCTATATTTCTAGAATTAAGATTGCATGAGTAAATTCTTTCTAGATGATTCCTGACCATTAATGTTGAGCTAAATCAATAAAATGCTCTGGAAGAAAGTCCTAGCAAATTTCCACGAACCAGCTAGCTAGAATCACTAACTTCAACTGAAAGATTTTCTAATATGGACCAAAGAGTCTCAAGACATTGTAGGAAAACACTGGAACAAGAGCTCCTTGAGCTATAGCTGGATATCTTAAAGTATATTTCTGTGTAGCATATGATGGAAGATAGTTTCACATATTGAGGTAGGGGGAAGTCATTCTGACTTACACATGATTTTATTTGAACTTTAGGCTAATTAAAACAGCCTGTTTGTAGACTATTAAACATGGATTGTACATCAACATAAATCATTAAAGAAACTAATACATTTGAAAATCAGAATGGAGTAAATGTGCTTCAAGTATTCAAAATGGACTTGGGTAGCCCTTGTGGATGTGATTTAATACATGTTTGTCTATTACTAAGAACGTGAATTTTCTGAACCGTATCAGATTCAAAGATACTACCAGCTGTTCTCAGAACAATATCTATTAGCAGCTGCCAGTTGCAATCGTATGGTCTCAAGATCTCCCTTTGTAACTATGCAACCCTTTTGGACTCTAACCAATCCTTGCTTAATAAGCACCCTTACTGCTTGCCAGCTATAATTGGAATTCTTGTCAAACAACTTAGGCAATTTTGCTGATCTGCCTTTTAAGCCCCCATTTTGTACTCTGGTGGAACACAACTTAAGTGCTTCTTGCATCTGTGTCTGGCTATGGTCTTCAGTTTGATTCAAATAAAACTCTTTTCTATTCTTTTTAGATTGTTTACCAATTATTTCCACCGACACATAGAACTTCTGGCCAGCAGTATCGCTTAGAAGATAGACATTACAGTTGACCCTTGAACAACGTGAGTTTGAACTGGGGGGGTCCACTTACACAGAGATTTTATTTTAACAAGTAACTACTAGAATATCTGCCGTTCATTGAACTCACAGATGTGGGACAAAGAATGTGAAGAACCAACTATGAGACTTAAGTAGCTGCCATGGATTTTGGTAATTGCTGTGGGTCATGAATTTCTCTGCAGACACTGATGGGCAACTGTACTTTAAGTTTTACGGCTCCTTCTGCCTTTACTTCAGAAAACGTCTGTGTTTGTGTATGTGGGTGGGTGGGGGGTATGTATCTACTTTCATTATGGGATGATATAGTCTTTTCTTGATGACACAAAAAATTGAGGTGGTGTTTTTTTTTGTAATCCCTGATACATTGTGGTGCTTGGTAAATACTTGACTAGCAGAATGCATGGTGATTAAAACTGAAACTCTACAGAGTTGCTAAGGTTTAAAATGATGAGAGTGTTCTCAACAAGAAACTTGGTTCCAACCAGTCTATTTTAATTTTATTATTTTCCTCTTGTTAGAAATAAAACCCTTAGCAACATTTTCTGGGAAAAAAAAAAAAGAAGGAAGTGTTCTTAAGGACTGAAATAAAATAAAATAGAGATCAGAGGTAAAGCCTTAAAACTAGGTCCAGGAAAAGGGAACCTCTTCAAGTAAGTAGAAAATAAAGGAGAGAGAAAAGTGGAGTTAAATAAATGTACCCTAGAAACAGCCAAAGTTTTTCATCCATTTATTTGGCCTCTCTGAGAGCATAGGAAGCAACTGACTTGGCTTTAAGGATCAGAGATTGTTTGAGTAACCTGCTGGTTCGAGATGTGTAAGACACAATTTAGTGAATTGTCAAAAACATGTCAATGTATGGCAAAAACCACTACAATATTGTAAAGTAATTAGCTACAACTAATAAAAATAAATAGAAAAAAAAAAAACAACTGTTATTTCTAGAATGATTTAGAGACAAGTAATCAAAATCATATGAAAGACATAAAAGCATTTTTAAGAAGGTGAACATAAGAAAAATAGTCACATTATTAAGCTCTTTGTAACCAAAAGTATACCTCTTTAAACTATTACTTTCTGATTACTTCCTCAAAATAGAAACAAATGAAATAAAGATTTGGAAGAGTAGGAGATAAAAATAAAGTTATTTGATGTTAATTTCTAAAAAGTAAACAGTCATATAGATCTTATTTAACAAAAAACTTAAATATCCCAAAATATCAAAGCCTACTATCTGATCGAAAATAAATAATTATGAACAAAGTTCTGAGAATAAATGGAATTCAAGCTTAAACATTCTTTAACTATTAGGTTAATTCTTGCTCAAAAGGATATGAGATCAGAGGTAGAAATGGAACTATGATATTAAAGGCCTTCAGGTAAATACCTGAGATTTCTTAGAATCAATACGTTTTTTTGGATCCAAATAGCCTTTCTGAATTGATACTAAAGATTAGCAGGAGCAGTAGTTCTTCAGAGAGAATAAATCATGTCATTCTATACATATATACTGTGTATGTATTTGTGTGTATGTATTTGTGTATGTATGTATGAGCCGGAAATAGCAATTTACAACTGAGGGCTCTGGATTTTCTGTTAAAAACATGTATTAATTTAAGAAAAAAGCAAGAAACAAGATTACTAAGATCCTCTTTGAATAAAGCCAAAAAGTATGATAAGAATGTTGATGAGATTACCCAGCAATATGTCATACTTTCTCACTCGGATTCTGTGACACCCAAGTTTTCTTCTTACCTCATTTTCACTTTCAGTCATCAGTTACTCAATGCTTCTTCTTATCCAAACTTTTAAATGGTAAAATTCCTCTTAATATTTTATTATATATCCCATAAGTTATTTAAAAATTTATTTTCAATTTTGCCTTTGAAAATTTTACTAAATATTTTATTGTATTCTTAATTATACTGGGACTACTTTATTGATTACGCCAAAGCCTTTAATTGTGTACATCACAACAAACTGAAAAATTCTTCAAGAGATTGGAATACCAGATCGCCTTACCTGCCTCCTGAGAAATCTGTAAGCAGGTCAAGAAGCAACAGTTAGAACTGGATGTGAAACAATAAACTGGTTCCAAATTGGGAAAGGAATATGTTAAGGCTGTATATTATCACCCTGCTTATTCAACTTATATGGAGAGTACATTGTGCGAAATGCCAGGCTGGATGAAACACAAGCTGGAATCAAGATTGCTGGGAGGAATATCAATAACCTCAGGTAACTCAAATGACACCACCCTTATGGCTGAAAGTGAAGAGAAACTAAAGAGCCACTTGATGACAATGAAAGAGGAGACTGGAAAAGCTGGCTTAAAATTTACCATTCAAAAAACTAAGATCATGGCATCTGGTCCCATCACTCATGACAAATAGATGGGGAAACAATGGAAACAGTTTTAGGGAATATTGGTCAGGAATTTTGTAGTGACATTCTCAAATGTGATTCTCCTAATGTTCATGATTAGACTGGTGCTGTATATATTTTAGGTGGAAGACTATAGAAGTTAAGTCTTATTTATGATAGCAAGGGCATATATTATCAGTATGACAACACTACTGAATTTAAACTTAAGAATCTGGCTGATGCTGTGTTTTTCAGATTTGTACACTGTGAAGACTCATCCTCCACACACACTTTTATTATATATATACTTTTTGAAAAGAAATCTTTATGCACAGCCTACATATAGCATGAGGGGAGCTATACTGCCCCTTCTTAGGGTAATATATCTATACAAAGTTTTTGAAATTCTTCTGCATATGTTTATCTATTGGCCTATTCTACCCCATTTATTTATTAATTCAATATTATGATTCACTTATAAATATCAACAAGGATTTATACACACAGAAACACATACACGCTCACACTTTGGGTTATAAGTCTATTTTATCTTCATGCTTAAATTTTTCATCTTTGGCCTTTGCTGTTGCTGCTGCTAAGTCACTTCAGCCGTGCCCAACTCTGTGCGACCCCAAAGACAGGCAGCCCACCAGGCTCCGCCGTTCCTGGGATTCTCCAGGCAAGAACACTGAAGTGGGTTGCCATTTCCCTCTCCAGTGCATGAAGGTGAAAAGTGAAAGTGAAGTTGCTCAGTCGTGTCCGACTCTTCGCGACCCCATACCTGCAGCCTGCCAGGCTCCTCCATCCATTGGATTTTCCAGGCAAGAGTTTTTCTGTAAGATGGTATGGAAAAACCTGAATGAACTTTTTGGCCAACACAATATTTTATCAAAATTGGTAAGAATTTCACCAGGAAAGAATAATGTTCAGGAATTTCTTCTCAGTAGTGTGGTTTTGGATCAAGTTTGAAGAATTAGATATGGTCCTATGAAGACCTAATAAATAAATAAAAATGCAAACTAAAGCCACATTGATAGTAGCATTGCAAATGGCTCAAAATTTGTGTTTTTGTTTGTTTGAACACTTTCTTATATTTTGGCATTAAAAAATTCTTCAGCTTCATCCTACACGTTTCTTTCCGGAGTCCTGGAATCAGCCAATTCTCCAAGGAGCCCTGGTTCCATCTATTGGAGAGTTGTATTACAATCCAAGATCTGAGGGCTAGATGTACTGTTTACTGTTAGGATTTCATTGTTTCTAGGCCCTCTTATCTGACAGAGAAGGCATCAATAGGACCATATCTAATTCTTCAAACTTGATCCAAAGTCACACTACTGAGAAGAAATTCCTGAACATTATTCTTTCTAGGTGAAATTCTTACCAGTTTTGATAAAATATTGTGTTGGCCAAAAAGTTCATTCAGGTTTTTCCATACCATCTTACAGAAAAACCCAAAGTTTTAAGCTAACCCAACACTTCTTTTGCAATTTTATTTAAACATAAAGTATCAATAGATTATTCTTGAGATTTCCACTTTTATTTATTTTTACACATTTATGAGAAAAATATAAGGACTGATGTACCTTGGTTACATTTTGTGCTTGAAATTACATGAGTGTGGAGGACAAGATTAATAAGCATTTCATTATACCGACTGGTATATTTGAATTGTCGCTTGATCATGTGCTATTTTTATAAATGAAAATGCTCTTAAAACAACAACAACAAAAAAAAACCCAAAAAGTGTATTGAAATCTGCAATTCTTCAAATATTTACAGGATAAAATAAAACCATAATTGCTTATCCTTTATGTAAGTTCACAAAGATATTATATTTTTTTCATATTTCACTTTTATTATCTTCAAAGTTTTGTTCATGTCTCACCTTTTCAACTTGCATTTGTAAACATATATAGTTTTTTATATGTTATACATATACTTATATGTATTATATGATATAGGTATGCATAAAACTGCTTTCTATATTATATGACAGAATTTTATACCATGTCTTCATTTTATTTTTAATCTTAGTTTACTGAATTATATAATGAAATAATGTTTTTTCATGATATTTATGTGGGTATTTTCTGAAATTTTGCATATCTAAATAGTATCTTTTGATTAACTTCACATATGAATAACAATGCAGTTGTGTTTTGACTTCTTATATCATAAACTTTTCCTCTCAATAATACAGCAATTTCCATTTTGTCCTTTGACATTTTATATGACAGAAGATAAACAAACATATTTTTTTCCTTCTTTCAGCATAAATTGATTAGCTTTCTTAGAAAATTTGAATTTGAGGGGAATTATTTAAAGGTATTCCTTTTACCCGAATGAATTTAAGTGATGCTGTTTATATTAATCTTGATTGAGTTTGCAATAGTCACTCATTTAGCACACTACGTCTTCATCACAGACAGTTTACTTTCCTCTTTGTTAAATATGTTTTTCAATGACAAGAAGCATTTTATTCTTAGTCTTGAAAGTGAAAGTGAAAGTGAAGTCACTCAGTCATTTACGACTCTTTGCGACCCTGTGGACTGTAGTCTACCAGGCTCCTCTGTCCGTGGGATTTTCCAGGCAAGGATACTGGAGTGGGTTGCCATTTCCTTCTGCAGGGGGTCTTCCCGACCCAGGGATCGAACCCGTGTCTTCCACATTGCAGGCAGACGCTGTACCTCCGAGCCACCAGGAAAGCCTATTCTTAGTCTTAACTCATATAAATTTCTCCTTTATGATTTTATCACTAATCTTTTCTTCTCTCAGAGACATTGTCTCTTCTGTTTTAATTCTTTTTATGTATGTTGTACACTCCACTATGTCTAATATATGGAGATTTTATATGTACTATGTTAGTTAAGTACTCTCTGCAGTTTAATTGCTTTTCTTTTAATGTCTTCTTTACCCATGCCCCTTTTAGTCTTTTGTATACTAGATTACCACTGTATTTTTTTTACTATTTTATAAGATCCATATTTTCTTAATTATTTCTAAAATTACAGAGCTACTGTTAATTTTTTCTTTTACATTAAGCTTTTTTTAAATGATGAACTCCTATCACCTCTAAAATGTCATTTCCTAGTTTCTGGGGTTGTAGAAAAATTTCCCACATCTCAAAACTTTTGTCTATTTTGTCACCTATACTTACTTCTTCTTCCTTCCTCCTCTCTGCCTTTTTCCTTCTCCTTTTTTGTTTTTCCTTTCTTCTTTCTTTGACAAGTACTCCTCTTCATCAAAATGTTCCTTAAAATAGAAATACAATGGCAGAAGCAAGGGGCAATTGATATTGAACTGTTGCTTTCACCATCAGGTGAGATTTTTTTCATTAAAATAAATTCTGTTAAGTAGTAAAAAGTAGTTTGAAAACAAATTACCTAACATTGAATGACTTAACACAGGCAGTCAACATTGTTCCTACTATAAGTGCACAAGTGTATTGTGTGTGTGTGTGTATGTGTGTGTGTGTACACATGCACATGCATGTATACTGTTTACAATTCAGTTAAATGAGGGAAAATTTCTGTTGGTTGACAACAGATGAAAATATCAGTCACTTCTGTAGTATGACTATTTATAGAAATTGGGGCTTTAAAATATGACTTTGAAAATAGATTGCATATAGCTGCAGTTCTCCCTCTTCTCTACAGAGTCTTTCAGTAGTAGCAACTGTCAGTTGATATTGTCACAGGTTTTCACGTGTTAAAAATTTACTAAAGAAAACAATTTAGGTGATACAAACGAGCTTTATCAAATATTTCATGAAGTAAATAGTCTGCTGTTGGAGAACTGAAAAATGGAGCAAAAGGCAAGAAGTTTTTACAAGATAAGGATAAGAACAAAGATGAGACAAGTAGAAAATTGGCTAGGCCACACACAACCATGTTTGGGTGAAGAGGTGACTTGGCTTGGCACTTGGAAATTAGCTGACTGAATATACTGTGTTTCTGGTCAAACAAAGCATTTACAGAGACATAAAACTTATCTGCATTTCAGTTGTGGCACCTTGGGCAACAGTCACTCTTTGGGGACCAATAAATTTGTTTCAATAGTCTGCCCTTTTGATCATCTTATTAACCATTCAAGGGGTTTAGTCAAAAATTTCTCAGCGTGACTGCTTGTTACCACTGACCTTCAGTTCTTAGAGTAGTATTCATAAGAGGTGAAGTCAGACTCCTATTCTTAGAGCTTTTTACAATATTCTGTTCTTTTTTGTCATTTCAGTTGAAGAGAGAACATCTATTGGGTGCTGAATGGCTGCGCAAAGGCACTGAATTTAAAACTTTCGAGAGGACACAGTATCCTAGAGAGACAATAATAATTATTAGTAATGAAACATTGCCCATGATTTGGAGAACACTCTTGAGCCATGGTCTCCATAATCCAAACCAGCTGAAATCAGATACATCAAGAAATGATCCTACATGCAAATGGCAAAAAAAAAGAAAAGAAACAATGTTCGACATCACTAATTATCATAAAAAGGCAAGTTAAAATTACAATGAGGTGTCATGTCAACCAGTCAGAATGGCCATCATCAAAAAGTCTAAAAACAGAAATGCTGGAGAGAGGATGGAGAAAAGAGAACCCTTCTACACTCTTGGTAGGGATAACCACTTGGAATAACCACTATGGGGTTTCCCTGCTGGGTCAGCAGTAAAGAATCTACCTTGTAAAGTAGACATAGGTTTGATCCCTGGGCTGGGAAGATCCCCTAGAGGAGGGCCTCCCAATTCACTCCAGTATGCTTGCTGGGAAAATCCCATGGTCAGAGGAGCCTGGTGGGCTACAGTTCATAGGCTTACAAAGAGTTGGAACAGTATGAAGTTTCCTTAAAAATTTTAAAACAAAACTACCATATGATCCAGCCATCCTACTCCTGGGCATATATCCAGAGAAAACCATAATCCAAAAGGATACATGCCCCCCAGTGTTCACAGCGGCACTATTTGCAATAGCCTAGACATGGAAACAACCTGTTTCATCAACAGATGAAGGGAGATGTGGCACATATACACAATGTAATATTCAGTTCAGTTCAGTTCAGTCGCTCAGTCGTGTCCGACTCTTTGCAATCTCATGAATCGCAGCCCACCAGGCCTCCCTGTCCATCACCAACTCCCGGAATCTACCCAAACCCATGCCCATTGAGTCGGTGATACCATCCAGCCATCTCATCCTCTGCTGTCCCCTTCTCCTCCTTCCCCAATCCCTCCCATTAGTTAGCCATAAAAAGAATGAAATAATGTCATTTGCAGCAACATGGATAGACCTAAGATTACTATACTAAATGAAGTATGTCAGACAGAGAAAGACAAACATCATATGATTTCACTCATACATGGAATCTAACTTTGAAAAAATGACATAAATGAACTTATTTATAATACAGAAGTAGACTTACAGATATCAAAAATACCCTTATGGTCACCAAAAGGGAAATGCGAAGAGAAGGGATAAGCCATAAGCTTGGGATGAATGCACACTACTATATATATATATAATAGGTAACTAATAAGGACTTACTCCATAGCACAGGACACTCTACCCATGTATACTGTGATAAACTCTATTAGAAAAGAATCTGAAAAAGAATGGATATATGAATAACTGTCTCACTTTGCTGGACACCTGAAACTAACACAGAGTTGTGAATCAACCATATTCCAATAAAGTTAAAATATTAAAAAAGAAATGAAGCTAAAGAGGGGATATATCTTCAAGGAATTTGTTTTCCTTATGAATGTTTTATAACTTTGTCTCTAATTGTCCAGAAGTTTATGTTCAGTGAGTTTATTGCAGAGAAACTGAGCCATCTGAACTCAGGGAGAAGGTTGTGACAGAAATAACTACAGAAGCAGCACCATCATAAAAAATCAGTCTGTTACAGGTTGGATTACCCTCCTTTATAATAGCCTGTTTTATGTGAACAATGGTATTGTCTTTCTAGGCTAGAGCAAAGCAAAAGATAGATAAAGAATCATAAAAAAAACTTCCATGGCATAAGAATTAGGAAAAGAATGGTCAGAGAGGAAAGGAAGAATGGAAAGAAAAGTTCTTGGTCTGGCACCTTGAAGGGAAGTCAGCCTCAATATCAACAACTTCTCTTCCTAGTAAATTTGATTTTGAGGTTTTTGGCATTTACACAGAACCAATGTTAGGTGGAAATTTCTTCAGTTGTGAAATATGCACCCAAGATTTGACACCTTGCAATTTGTCAGAGGTGTCAATAGGCCATGGTACTTGAAAGGGCCCTTCCCATGAGTCTTGCTTTTACAAAAGCATTAGAGAAAAATGTTAACTGTCTGTAAATGACAAAAGACTAAAATTCCCATATTAAAGATCTAATGAGAGTTTGTTATGATGGAATTGACAAGGAAATTTAGACCCACAACATTTTAAGATAATAGCTGAAACATTATACCTAGGAGATATCAGAGTTTTCAGATCTTTATACAATTTCCAGAATACTTGTATTAATAATGTATATCCATACAAATGTAACCTCAGAAGGTTAAACATCACTATTTGATCATGTTCCCTATATCATTTAATGTATCAAATAAGCCTATTTTGTTTAACACTTTTATTTTTATAAGCAGAGAGAATAAATCTTTTGAGCTGTTTCAAGGACCCTCTGGTAAATACAGAATTAAAAAATTAACTTCATTTAAATTTTGATTTTGGAGAAATACGGCAAAATATACATTAAGCCAAGGTGATTAAAGATATTGAAGGAAAATACAGAGTTACATAGTTGTAAAATCACCATAGTTTTGTTAATATTGAGAAGACCTGGTTTTCTTGTGTATTCAAAGATTTAACTTACTAAGCGAGGAAGAGAGAATGATAATCTAAGAAAACTTTGCCCTTTTAACAGAAAAGGAAATCAAGTTTTAAAGTTGCACCAATGCACCTTTGCTATAAAACTCACACACAAAAATACAAATCAAACCCAATCTTAACCAGCTGACCACACATAAGATTCCTTCCCCAATATTTATTTTCCAAACACCATTTACAATTTTTATAATGATTTAGACTTTGTCCTATGTCTTTTCAACAATTTTAATTTAGGACAAAATTGCTTTCTTTCTTCCTCTCTTACAAAAAGCACATCTCTGTGAACTAAGAATGCTGGCTGCCATATCAGTAAACAAAGGATGGTGCAGCCATGAAGTCATCACGTTAGAACCAACTGGACCCAACTGTGAAGCCAGAGGGAACTCAGGATAAATACAAACAATACCCACCATCTGCAGCATTCGCCCACCCCAGATGGTATGAAGAGACTCAGGATGAGAAAGCAAAGGATACTGGCCCTGGATGCCTGAGGTGCATGTCAAACAAATGATTTTATTGAGCCCAGACTCTTAGATTTTCTCATATATAGAAAAGTGCTAAGGTCCTTAACTTGAGATATCTGGTTTTCTTTAATTAGCAATAACCTTTTGATATTCCAACTGCCTGATCTTTTGTTGCAGAAATTCCTATATATCCTGGATCCTCTGCTTGACTCTTCAGAAAAGTTTCTCAGAGTTATCTGAGATGCTGTGTCCCAGCCTTAAGTCCTCACGTTTGTTCACCAAATGAAGCGCAACTCTCATTTTTTAGATCGAATATCTTTTTATTTTCAGTCAACATTTCCACACCTCATATATTTTCTTACCCCAAACCCATCCTAGTTCCTTGTATACATGTATTTCCTTTTTATTTCTAGTAGTTTTATTTATTATCTTACAGTCTTTTGCTGTGGATACCTCTTGTGTCTTTGGCAATGAATCTTCCAATGAATCTATTTGGGAATCTTGAAGTCTTTTGGAGGCTTCCACATGCCAATTCAAATAGGTATTTCATTCTGTATGTTGATTTGGGAATCTATCTTGCAGTGCATTTATTAAATTAAAAAAATATCTTGTCTAACTGGAACATTCCTCATAATTGTCAATGTAATTTTAGACTGTCTTAGTAAAATTTCACCATTTTTGTAAACATGCAGTCTGGGACCACTGTTTTTGGACATAAAATGAGCAGGCATGCTGAAAGGTGGTACATTCAATTCCTTGAATCTCAGGGATCCCATTTTTTTAGCTAAGTCTTGGGTCTCTCAGAGCCAAATTAACACATAAGAGAGATGGGCCACTGGGTTGGAGATTTTGTGGTGTTTTTCAGTGTACCTCGTTGCGTGGAAGATTTCCTGAGGTTGGTGGGTGACCTAACGTCAATCCAACATGTTCTGTGACCAACTTATCCTAGAAGGGGAGGCTCAGCATTAGATGGAAAGTACTGTAACAGCTTTTAAATGCTTTATACCTGTGCACCAACTTTGTAGCTTTGGCTTCCAAGATTCCCACTAGAAATAGATCCATTATTCCCTTCAAAAGAAGATTTTTTTTGGTGGTAGATACTCTAATGAATTTAATTAGTCCAAGTTGTGCCTACATATGTTTGATGTGCCTTTGGTCAGAACAATCTGAATTTCTCATCTTAATTAATTTACCCAAATCCCCCACAATTTATGCTGTGAACTTGTTTGGTAGTCTATTAGCAGTAAAGAGGTGACAGAGGTGAAAAGTCTTAGCTTTTTCTTTTGCATTTTATGATGCATTAATGACTGCTACATATGGCAGATTCTCAGTATAACTACCCTAGAAATTTCCCAGATCCCAAAACTTTTCTGGAATATATATATGAATATATTCATATTCATTAAAATGTATGACTTTTTCATATATTTATTCATGCTTTAAAAGTATTTATTCATGTTTTTATTCATATTATTTTTAAAGTTATTCATGTTTAAAAAAATAAAGTTGGACTGGAGAGCTGCATGCAACAGTGCGGAGCTCACATGCAAGAGAGACTCACCCATGTTCTCAGTGATGATGAGAACCATGAGCCAGGAAAGTTCAACAGGAGCCTTACCTGTCAGTCTCATCCTAGGCGTTGTTATCAGGTGGCTTCAAATCCCATTCCTCGTTGCCAAGAACTGTTAAAAATGATTGGAGAAGAGAATTTAGACAATGCAATTAAACTTTAGCATTTCATGAAGCAGTATCTTGTTAGAGAATTGCAAAATGGGGCAGAAGGCAGGGAGTTTCTATAGGATAAAGAATAAAGACCAAGGAAGAAACAAAATATTTAATTGGCTGAGGACATTTAGTTAACTTTTCAGTGAGAAGGTCCAGAGTAGGCTTGGCATTTGGGAATTGACTGATGGGATATACTGTGTTTCTTTTCAAGTGGAGCATTTATAGGAACATAAAAATTATCTGAGTTTCGTTTCCCTGACATGGCACCCTGGGCAGACGTGGAACCATTTTGGTCTAGAAATTTATTTCAACATGCTGATTAACTAAGCATTACAATTATATTTCCGACCATGTCAAACATGAACCGCCTAAATTACTTTGGAATCTTAATCTCAGTATCCTTTAGAGTTCACTTAGAAAAACAGAGCCATTATAAATGTAATGGGAAAAGGGCATATTGGAATTAGACCTCATTATCAGAGCCCTGGCAGTCATAATGCCCTCTTGGACAGGACCTGGAAGGAAATGCTCAAGGAGACATCAACGGGAAGCCGATCTCCCTGGATAGGACTGCTTCTGTGGGTCTGCATGGAAGTGTCTTGGGAGAACCTGTAGCTGCTATGGGTCTGCAGTGCTCTGTATGAGCAGAGAAGCTAAGTGTGGAATGGACACCCACCAGGTACTTCTTATCATATTTCTTTAGAAAAAATTCAGGACAGTTTAACAAAGAATTGAGGAATATATTGGTATTCTTTTCAGTTCTCATGGAAAGACCAACATTCAATTCATGCACATTAGGCACTTCACAAAGTAAATTTTAAAAAATCTTTCCCTGTTCTAGAAACCCCTGAGAGGAGAGCTATTTTAACCACAGCTTGACTCTATTACTAGTGCATTCTGTAAGAAAATCATTTTAACAATTAAAATCTGAGACTGATTAATATCTAAATAATCAAATAATACCATCTGGTGGATAATTATTTACTAGGAGGCTTTGTTATAAACAACATGGACACTTTGGAATAGAAATAAAATTGCTAAGCCAACAAACAGAATATTCATGAAATTGGACATGGAATTCTTTTCATCAGTAAAATATTGAGAATCGGGTGTTAATAATAATTATATAATCTTATAAATATTCCTGTGAATGAAAAATAAGTTTGAAAAAAGACTGTATGCCTTAATTACATATTATATGAACAAATATAATTGAAAGAGTGGAAAGGGGAACCTGCTTAAATTTTACAAAGCCTGTGTTTGGATGTTTCACAGGAGTTTGTCATAAATGTCTTTACCACAGAAGAATTGCTTTCTATGGCCTCATATAGCAATAAAGTGTTGAATGCATCTCTGAGGACTTCAGGTATGCAAAAGGATTTTACTTGGGTTCCATTTTTCCCTCCAAAATAAACTGTTTCAAATTACTTGGCAACATTATGCATTCTATAAAGCCAACATATTCATTTAAAGTTTTGACTTGTTAAAACATGTCTCTCTTGACAGTTCTCTAAAATTTAACATTATCATATGTTGTTATTTGTATATGTATAAAGTAGCTTTGAAAGTCACTCCAAGAGTAAGTTTTTAAAGAAGCTAGAATAAAAAGAATAATTTTAGAAAACAAGAATAAAAGTGAGAGGCTCAACACGAGATATGCATGTGCCTCAGTTTGTCTTGTATCAACAATTTAATAAAAGTGATAGGCTGGTAAATAATCATGAGTATAGTTTTATTTAAAGGAATACATTTATTACTCTTTTTCTGTTAAGATGATTCAGACTTCAAAATCACACATACTTATCCCTGACCCAGTAACTTCACTTCCAGGGATCTATCTTATAAAAATACTCAAGATATGTAGGAAATTACTATTATTGTATCATCACTTTTAATGGCTAAAATTGGGAACACACTAAATGTCACATTTAGAGATTCTGTCACACATATTTGTTACATACTCAGACAATATGTATTTATGGGAGGGAAAAAAAGGAATATCTGGTTACTATTAAGAAATAATGACCAAGAATATTAGGGTAAAAACCAAGATGTAGAACAGTGTGAAAAATTTAATTTTCTTTAAAAAAGGACAAAATATATATGCTTATTTCTTTGTTTTGCATGGAATATCTCTGGAAATTTACCTTTAAAAAAGATAATTTGGATGACCCAAGAAGGGAGAAAACTGGAGAACAAATATAAGCAGGAAAAATAATAACTACATATACTTTCTAGAGGTGATCCTGAAACAGATGAAAGTATTATCTAAAAATTTTACACAAACTTATGAGCAAACAAAAAATAGATGAAAAATAAGAAAGAATTACTTTTTTTTTAGCCTATGCTGCTTTTCAGTGGTGAAGTGTTTGAAAATGCCATATGATGTCAAATTTATAGCAAAATTTTCATGCAAGAAGGCAATGGCACCCCACTCCAGTACTCTTGGCTGGAAAATCCCATGGACGGAGGAGCCTGGTAGGCTGCAGTCCATGGGGTCGCAAAGAGTCAGGCACGACTGAGCAACTTCACTTTCACTTTTTACTTTCATGCATTGGAGAAGGAAATGGCGACCCACTCTAGTATTCTTGCCTGGAGAATCCCAGGGACAGAGGAGCCTAGTGGGCTTCCGTCTATGGGGTCTCACAGAATCGGACATGACTGAAGCGACTTAGCAGCAGTAGCAAACAAGAGTATGGTACAGAGTAAATAATGTAGGGATCAGACACGTGGGATCTAAAAAAAATAAAGATAAACAAGAAATGGATATACCATTTGAGATGTGAAAGATAAGGTCCTACCTAATAGTAGGACAAGAGACATAATATAAAAAATTAAAAAAAAAAAAAAAAAGAAAAGTTAAAAACAAAAAAGCCCCCAGAAGATATCTGGATCTATATTTTTTTATATTTTTCAAACTACACTTTCAGAGCCTCAGAATCTGTTTTTCTCTATCTTCCAACTTTTTTTTTTTTTTTTTTTTTTTAGTTGGAGGCTAATTACTTCACAACATTTCAGTGGGTTTTGTCATACATTGATATGAATCAGCCATAGAGTTACACGTATTCCCCACTTTTAAGTATAGAATTGAGTGAAGATTATGTCACATTCATCATGATTACTTCCAAAAAATAAAGAGATCTATCATGCAGCAATTGTGCAAAATTTTACTTTGTGTAACTGCTTAACGATTGTTCTTCCTACCTAATACAGTGTGAATATTTAAAATTGTGAGTCTAAAAATGAAAAACAATTTATATTGTGCTCTGTTTTAAAATAGAAGTGGGCACAGTTTATCAAAATGTATTTTCCGTGTCCTCTGACTATATGTTTTAGCTCATTTATTTTTATTGTCCAGAGATAAGGATACTAAAAGCATAAGAAGACAAGTTAAAATTTCTGAAATATTATTTCAAGGGAACAAGATTATGTTTTTCTCTCTTTGGTAAGTTGATTCTAGTACTTTACAAGTATATTGAACAAGTATAATTTTACCTTGCATATATTTTTACGTTTTCTGATTTTAAAGAGACTGCATAACTCAAAATCAGATATTAAAATATATACAAAAGAAGGCAAGATGTACACTGATATAAATATCCGTCTTGAAATAAAAACTTTGGTATATATACTTTATAGAATTATACCCTTTACTAACAAATAAAAACACACATTTGTGCGGTTTAAACAAACGTAGACTCTTACCACAAGCTGTTTGTATTTTTTTGGTTTCTTTTAAATATATATCATGGTCAGTAGTTCATAAATGTGATAAGAAATGCACAGATGTACATATATGTATGTATTTTCAATGCTATTCATGTATCACTATACTATTGTTTGTTTTACGTAGAAGATCAGATCATCAGTGGAAATAGGATGTGTATTTGTTTAACTTCAATAGATTACTATTGAGGGCCAAGTGGTCCTCTGGAAAGTTGACCTTACTATACATTCACACTCTTCTCAATATTTGCTTAGTCCCAAAATAATTGCATAAGCTCTTAAAACTAGAGAATATTCCCTGTCTTGAGTCAGAAAGGTAGCGTGGAAAAAGAGGCAAGAAAGATTCAATCACGAGAGGGACTTGACTTGTCATTGTTGGCTTTAATATGGAGGAAGGGAGTCATGAACCAAGGGAGGTGGGCAGTCTCTGACAGCTAGAAATGCCACAGCTGACAACCACAAGAAAATGAATTCTTATAGCAGTTTGAATGAAAAAGGAAGCAGATTTTCCAATAGAGCTTTCCGAGGAAATGGCAATACTACTGACGCCTTGATTTTAGCCCTGAGTCCAAACTACAGAACTACAATATAATAAATATGTGCTATTTTAAGCCGCCAAGTTTGTGGTAATGTGGCAACGAGAACTAATGAAAAGATTAACTGAATTTGTTCTGTGATTCTCAAAACGCAAAAGAGTGAGCTCTATCAGTTGGGATGGATGGTCTATATGCATCCAATTTCAATGATTCTAACTGAAGCACAGTACTTTATTTTTACCCACAGTATATTTTTTGACAACCACAAGAAACTGAATTCTTCTAGTAATTTGAATGAAAAGGATTCTTTACCAGCTGAGCTACCAGGGAAGCCCTATATTATAATACAGTATATATTATAATAAAATGCTTTATATTTCTTATATTATTTATCTGTATTTTAAAAGATAAATGGATACCTAAATGAAAGTTCAGAAAATGTCTTGGAATGAAAGCTACAAAACATTTGATAGGCATCTCAGAGAAGCAGCATATGCAATTGGGAATGGAGGGTGAAAGGAATAATATAGCAATATAAGACAAATCCAGAACACAGAAATATAAATCAAAAGTCTTGAATCAGTTGATGTTCAATTCAGTTCTATGCAACTAAGACCTCAGAGTGAAATAAGAAAATGGAAAGGAAATTAGATTAAGATTGAATTTTTAGATATTGCACCATCTTGAATGCTGGAGTTACAAGCACATGCTCAAATTAAATTGTGCATCTTCATTTATGTAGATGTTAAGGATTTAAACAAAGAAATATCCCTTAGAGGTAACATACATTCATCTTCTTTTCAAAAAAATTGATTAATATATGATTAAGATCTCCCATGTGTTTTTCCAGATACCTTATCCTGGACTTTAAGCATATCAAGTTAAAAACAATGTGTATAGAGAAACGCTCAGATTAGATACTCAGATCTGGCACTTGACTGAGGCAAGAGTTTAGTCAAATAACTGCATGTTTCTTAGTCTTAGTTTTAGTCTGTCACTGACGATAATACGTATGGAAGTGCATTGTAGGCCATAATCCCCTGAGCGCTGGGTAAGTATAATTCTTCACACACAATAGTTTCACTGTGCCATTACTGGAAATGAAAATAGTTACTTTATATTTTCCTTCTCATTCTCTTATTGAACTAATTATTTCCTTCTGGAGATTAATTTCCAGCTGATCCAGGGCATATTTCATGCTCATACTTAATGACATACTAATTTAGGGGGCATGTTTCTAGTTAAAATTATCTATCAGGCCACTTCTTATTAAGATAAATGAGCAGTAAAAATATGAGTTTCTTTAATTCACCACTCCCAACCCCATCTATATGTGCATAACTGCTAATCTCCACATAAACACAGCCATGCCCTGTCATCACAATCTATAATTTTCATATTTATTTACAAATTTTGCTCACAATTTGACTTCTTCCCCATAAAAACATAAACCACATGTGGACAGATGTATTACTAGCCTTATATGTCCATTAATAAATATATACAGAATGTATGTGATATGTTAGGCAAATAATTACTACATATTGAATTAACAAGTTATTCCATAAAATTATCAGTCAAAATTATAATTTAAGTATGCATTTCTCAGAGCTTGTTATTAGAAAATCTGGTATCTAGACTTAATTCTGTTTTTTAGTGTCTTCAGTTAAAATAAAGCCAGTGTACATTCCTCATTCTCAGTATTTATAACACTATTGAAAGGAGTATTGAATCAAAGCCCTTGACACCCTTTGCAGCCTTCAAATGCAAAATCCTTGATACAAGTGGTATTTGCATCCAGGCTCCGATTTTCTGTCTATTAAATATTATGTTATCAGATGTAAATAAATATTTGCTATCAGATGTCAATAGAACTTTGGGTCTAGAATAAATTTCCTCCAATATCCCTTACTTTTTAAAACATTTATTCAATTTATTTAAACTAAAATAAAAAGTTCATACATTTCTCCCATACCCCATAACCTGTCTCCTGAAACTCTTGCAACCACCAACCTTTTCCCTGCATTGTTAACTGAAAAATGCATAGCTTAAACTTGAGGATTATATTCTATTTTATGGACTTGCTTAGGACTTAGTATGTGTGTTTAGTCACTCAGTCATGTCTGACTCTTTGCAACCCCAAGGACTGTAGCCCGCCAGGCTCCTCTGTCCATGGGGATTCTCCGGGCAAGAATACTGGAGTGGTTTGCCTTGCTGTCCTCTAGTGGATCTTCCCAATCCAGGGATTGAACCCAGGGATCCCACATTGCAGGCAGATTCTTTACTGTCTGAGCCACCAGGAAAGCCAGAGGTCTTAAGTAACCCCTCAGGTAACTCTGAAGAACTGCTGCAAAGAGATAAGAGGAGCCAGGATATATAGGAGTTTTGTAACAAAAAGAAACAGTAGTTGGAACATCTAAAGATTGCTGTTAAAGAAAAAAAAAAAAAAAAAGACATCTCAAGTCAATGCACCTAGTGCTTTTCTATGTATGGGAAGATGCAAGAGTTGGGCTCATTGAACTGATTCCTTTAATGTCCGTCTATCTAGGGACAGTATCCTATGTTCTCCATCCTGAATCCCCTCAGTGTGTGGGTCCAGGCAGCAGAAGTTGAGTGATGACTTGATGGCCATGATATACTTTGTTTACTCTTAGGGCAGGTGATGTTTTTCATCCATAGTGTTGATAAGTTTGTTTGGTTTAAAGGTTCCACATAATAGGGAAGTCATATGATATTTGTCTTTCTTTGTCTACCTTACTTCACTTAGCATAATAACTTGAGGTCCATTCTTATTGTCAATAAATGGCAAGATTTCATTCTTTCTCTATGACTAATATGTCACTATGTATGTGTAGGTGTGTGTGTATATACATATATATATATGCATATATATATATACATATATATATCTCAAATCTTCATTATTCAAAATCCATTAATGGACACTTAACGCTGTTTCTATATCTTGGCTATTGTAAATGATGCTGCTATAAACATGGGTGTGTATATATCTTTTTGAATTAGTGTTTATGTTTTCTTTATATAAATACCTAGAAGTGGAATTGCAAAATCATATGGTAGTTCTTTTAAATTTTTGAGAATTTCCATACTGTTTTCCATAATGGTAGCACTAATTTCCATTCCCACCAAATGGTCACAAGATTGACTTTGCATCACATCCTCACCAAGACTTCTCATTTTTTTTTTCACTTTTTAATAATAGTTATTCTAACACATGTGAGGTGATATTTCACTGTGGTTTTGATTTTAATTTCTGTGATGATTAGAGATACTGAGCAATTTTTGTGTACTTGTTGGGCATCTGTATGTCTGTGCAGATCTTCTGCCCATTCTTTAATTGGATTTTCTTTCCTATTTCTTGAGGAGAAAATGAGTTCTTTGTGTATTTTGGATATTAGTCCCTTATCAGATATGTGGTTTGGAAATAGGTTTTCTTGTTTCATAAGCTGCCTTTTCATTTTGTTGATGGTTTCCTTTGCTGTGCATAAGCTTTAGGTTGATGTAGTCCCTCTTGCTTATTTTTTGTTTGTTTTTTGCCACTGATTTTGGTGTCAAAAAAAAAAAAAAAAAAAAAAGTCACTGCCAAACCCAATATTAAGGGACTTATCCTATATGTTTTCTTCTTTTAAAAAAAGGGAATAGAGCTTAATAGGATCATAAGAAAAAAAAAAAACATTACAAATATTTTTACATTTTTATAATTGTTATCAACTAATTGAAAGTAACAAATTGGTTAAGATTGAGTAGGCTATGCTAGTGATCAATGAAAAGAAATAGAGGAAAATAATAGAATGGGAAAGACTAGAGATCTCTTCAAGAAAATTAGAGATACCAAGGGAATATTTCATGCAAAGATGGGCACAATAAAGGACAGATGGTATGTACCTAACAGAAGCAGAAGATATTAAGAAGAGGTGGCAAGAATATACAGAAGAACTGAACAAGAAAGATCTTCACGACCCAGATAACCACGATGGTGTGATCATTCACCTAGAGCCAGACATCCTGGAATGCAAAGTTAAGCAGGCCTTCAGTTCAGTTCAGTTCAGTTCAGTTCAGTCATGTCCAACTCTTTGCAACCCCAAGAATCACAGCACGCCAGGCCTCCCTGTCCATCACCAACCCCAGAGTTTACTCAAACTCATGCCCATTGAGTCAGTGATGCCATCCAGCCATCTCACCCTCTGTTGTCCCCTTCTCCTCTTGCCCCCAATCCCTCCCAACATCAGGGTCTTTTGCAATGAGTCAACTCTTCGCATAAGATGGCCAAAATATTGGAGTTTCAGCTTCAGCATCAGTCCTTCCAATGAACACCCAGGACTGATCTCCTTCAGGATGGACTGGTTGGATCTCCTTGCAGTCCAAGGGACTCTCAAGAGTCTTCTCCAACACCACAGTTCAAAAGCATCAATTTTTCGGTGCTCAGCTTTCATCACAGTCCAACTCTCACATTCATACATGACCACTGGAAAAACCATAGCCTTGACCAGACAGACCTTTGTTAGCAAAGTAATGTCTCTGCTTTTTAATATGCTATCTAAGTTGGTCATAACTTTCCTTCCAAGGAGTAAGTGTCTTTTAATTTCATGGCTGCAGTCACCATCTGTAGTCACCTAAGCAGGCCTTAGGAAGCATCAATATGAACAAAGCTAGTGGAGGTGATGGAATTCCGGTTGAACTATTTCAAATCCTAAAAGACAATACTGAGAAAGTGTTGCACTCAATATGTCAGCAAATTTGGAAGATTCAACAGTAGCCACAGGATTCGAAAAGGTCAGTTTTCATTCCAATCCCAAAGAAAGGCATTGCCAAAGAATGCTCAAATTACCCCATAATTGCACTCATTTCACATGCTAGCAAAGTAACGTTCAAAATCTTCCAAGCCAGGCTTCAACAGTATATGAGCCGTGAAATTCCAGATGTTCAAGCTGGATTTAGAAAAAGCCGAGAAACCAGAGATCAAATTGCCAACATCTGTTTGATCATTGAAAAAGCAAAACAGTTCCAGAAAAACATCTATTTCTGCTTTATTGACTATGCCAAAGCCTTTGCCTGTGTGGATCACAACAAACTGTGGAAAATTCTTAAAGAGTTGGGAATACCATCTTTATTTATTTCAGAGAATAATACCATCTTTATTTCAGGGAATACCATCAACTGATCTGCCTCCTGAGATATCTGTATGCAGGTCAGGAAGCAACAGTTAGAACTGGACATGGAACAACAGACTGGTTCGAGATCAGGAAAGGAGTATGTCAAGGCAGTATATTGCCACCCTGCTTATTTGAATTTTATGCAGAGTACATCATGAGAAATGCTAGGCTGGAGGAAGCACAAGCTGGAATCATGATCTCTGGGAGAAATATCAATATCCTTAGATGTGCAGATAACACCACACTTATGGCTGAAAGTGAAGAAGAACTAAAGAGCCTCTTGATGAAAGTGAAGGGTAGAGTGACAAAGTTGGCTTAGAGCTCAACATTCAGGAAACTAAGATCATGGCATCTGGTCCAATCACTTCATGGCAAATAGATAGGGAAACAATGGAAACAATGAGAGATTTTATTTTGGGGGGCTCCAAAATCACTGCAGATGGTGACTGCAGTCATGAAATTAAGAGACACTTGCTCCTCAGAAGAAAAGTTATGACCAACCTAGACAGCATATTAAACAGCAGAGACATTACGTTGCCAACAAAGGTCCATCTAGTCGTAGTCATGTATGGATGTGAGAGTTGGACTACAAAGAAAGCTGAGCACCAATGAATTGATGCCTTTGAACTGTAGTGTTGGATAAAATTCTTCAGAGTCCCTTGGACTGCAAGGAGATCCAACCAGTCCATCCTAAAGGAAATCAATCCTGAATATTCATTGGAAGGACTGATGGTAAAGCTGAAACCCCAATATTTTGGCCACCTGATATGAAGAACTCACTATTTGAAAACATGTTGGGAAAAATTGAAGGCAGGAGGTGAAGGGGATGACAGAGGATGAGATGGCTGGATGGCATCACTGACTCAGTGGACATGAGTTTGAGTAAACTCCGGGAGTTGGTGATGGACAGGGAAGCCTGGCATGCTGCAGTCCATGGGGTCTCAAAGAGTCAGACACGTCTGAGTGACTGAACTGACCTGAGGAGATGTTACCAGCATTTGACTGGTCTTTTAATGTCTGTTATAAAACTCTTTTTGCAACTATCTTTAGGTTTTGTAGAAATTAAGTCTGCAACTAAAGGTGGAGTTCTAGTTGTTCCAAAGAGAATCATCAAGATGTCAAGAAGGTAAATGTAACTGGCTTCAGAAGCATGGAGACCTTGGTTTTAATCCAATTCTGTTGTTTGCTAATTATGACACTCTAAAACACATTGCTTCAGATATGCAAACTGGTCTTCACATATACCTACTTCAGACAAAGTAAAGCAACATATATCATGAACATATTATATTACAATATTATCACACTTTGCTCCAGTATATTACTGATTCCAAAATATTCTCCATTTTCCAAATGAGGCATAGAATGACAAATTAGGTAGTTTCAAATAGCATTGCTAAGTAGCATTAGACTTAAAACCTGGGCAGACTGTTTCCAGAGCTCATGCTCAGTCACTCAGCATTGGTCATCCTGCTGTAGTAGTTACTATAAATGAATGATCAGATTCCAATAACTTTTAATGGACATAGCTCTATACTGAAATACCACGGACACTACTTACAGATTAGTTTTCTGTATTTTAACAAATTCATTAAATGGACAAACCTATCTTAATGGAAAACTTACATCACTATAATGGTGAGAGGAAATATACTTTTGGTAGTGTCTGAATTGTTGCCATACATTTAAGAGCCACCTGATAATAAGAATTACAATTCTAAAAATATGGATACTTTTGTACAACTAATACAAGTAAACTCGGCAATAATGGAGGACAGAGGAGCCTGGTGGAGTATAGTCCATGGAGTCGCGAAGAGATGCACACGACTAAATGGCTGAATGACAATAACAATAATTATGCATAGGTGGGAAATTTTTGCTTTAATGGTGTCCAGCAAGCACTTCTGTAGCAGAAAAACTTTCCGAAAATCTAAATATCCAATAATGAAAGATCAGCTTTTAATTCCCATAAAAAAGAATATGACATATCCATTAAAATGATAATTCTCTTTATTATATATGAAAGTGAAAGTCACTCAGTCATGTCTGACTCTTTGCGACCCCCATGGATTATACAGTCCATAGAATTATCCAGGCCAGAATACTGGAGTGGGTAGCCTTTTCCTTCTCCAGGGGATCTTCCCAACCCAGGAATGGAACCCAGGTTTCTCACATTGCAGGCAGATTCTTTACCATCTGATCCACAAGGGAAGCCCTGTATCATATATAATCATCTGGAATATACAAAATCAAAGTGTTTCTTGTTAATGCCAATGCAATGTTTAAAACTTTAATTGCTTTGTTCTATTTTATTAATAAAGTATTATTCAAGAAATATATAAAATTAAAGGCAAAATAGAGTTAATTTTAGTTAATTTTTGAATAAAAATCTCACCTGCCTTTTCAGGAGGTTTGACCATGGTGCTTCCTGATACCTGTTGGCACTTGTTTGAATTGCAGAATAATTATCCTGACTATGTAAAATCAAAAACAAACAAAAACCATAGCAACAATAACAAAATCTGCATGGGAAGGATTCCCAAACTCAAATCTCCACAGGGGTCTTGTTGGATGTTGAAGTGGGCAAGATAAGCCAGGTTTAAGTTGACATGAATTTGCTAGGTGACTAGATACCGTGGTGGGCATTGCCAGCCAAGGAAAGCAGTCACAGCTCAACCGCTGCCAAGTGGTGGCAGGTTCAAGTTAACACTCATTGCTTCAGCACTTGCGGTTTTTCAGGAGAGACATATTTTTGTACATTTATGTGAAATCTTCCAACTTGAAAATGTTAGTTGTAACTTCTTTCAAACACTATAAATACCAAACATATCTGTAGAATAGATGTGCTCCTTATAGTGGCAGTTGCATCTCTTTTATTAAGAATCAAGGACAAAAACTGAAGCCACAAAGAGGCAGTAAACCAGAAAATGCCTCTTGAGGCCACTCAGGAGGTTGTGGCACTGGCCCAGCTCTGCAATGATTCCGCTTTATTTTTGTACAATTTATGTTTTTATGACTAGAAAATAACATTTGCTTATAGGAGGGTGGATTGGTGACTATTTACAAATATTCAGAGTATCAAACATAACTTGTTGAAAATAATTTATAGATGGAAGTGCTGAGTATGTGAAACTGCAGAAATAAATTATAGCTCCAACTAGGGCAGAATGGAAATAGGAAAAAATATAATAACCATACTGTTCAATGGATTCAAACTCAAAGACATCAGACTTTCTATTTCATTCCAATAAAATTAATTTTTGGTATAGCACTTTATTGTGAACATTTTATTACTATTTTTGTATATTCCTGTAGATGCTTGAAGGGGACTAGCAAGAACGGGCTTCAGAGAATTTCATTTACTTCTAAATCAAAGGTGAAAAAGACATAGCTTCTAAATGTGATCTCTGAAAAAATTGCACAGAGCTATTTGATTGTTAAAATGCTTAGTATAATTAAAGGATCACTGAATGATCAATAATGCTTCATTAAGAGAATAAAAATAAATAAGAATACTTTAAGGGAAACCATCTTGTTTTAGTAAGGAATGCACTAATCGCTCTCAATTATATCTCTCTTTGATGTTTAGGGTTCTTCAATAAATGTGTCTTTTGATTCACTTGCAATGTAAATAAATGGAAAGAGAAAAAAGTACAATGCGAGAGGGAGAACGGGAAAGCCTGAGAAAGTTTGTGTTAGCAAACATTTTAGTAGTTCACAAGTAGAATTCCTCCCTCCCATTTACACTGTGCCAGGTGCTGCCTTGTCTGAAACCACAAGCTGTGGTATGTCCCTATGGCACTATAAACAAAATCAAACCTGGCACTGTTACCACAGTTAGAGAAACACCTATGCTGAATAGCTCTGTGTTAAGACACTGGGCAGAGTCTATTGCAGAACCTCTACTATATTCAATTTTTAAAACCTCTAATTAAATTGATCATTAAGGAATGAGCCATAGTAACACAGTGGATAGTAAGAAAAACCGGCCTTAAAGCCCTGGAGTATACACTGAACACATTTTGTACATAGTCTATTTATTCCACTCCCTTAAGGGAGGCATGATGAAAACTCAGCTTTTAAAGGTATATGTATGCACGTATTCTCTCTGTATTGTTGTTTTTGTTTGGTCACTAAGTTGTGTCTGACTCTTTTGCAAACCCATGGACTGTAGCCTGCCAGACTCTTCTGTCCATGGGATTTCCCAGCCAAGAATATTGGAGTGGGTTACCATTTGATTCTCTAGGGGATCTTTCCAAACAAAGGATCCAAGACATGGGCTCCTGCATTGCAGGTGGGAAGCCACCAGGAAAGCCCTAGAAGAAAGGCTTCCTTGATGAGAAATCAAACCCAGGCCATGGTGGTGAGAGCACCAAATCCTAATAGACAACCAGGGAGCATCCCTTTCTCTCTCTCTCTTTATACATATACATATACATATACATATACAAACATAAACATATATATATACATATATATATATATACATATATATATATTTATTTATATACACACATATTGAAATGAAATATGAAATTTATGGCTGAGTCAGCCTAAAAATAGTCTAATTTCCCCCAAAAGAATTTAACATTAAAGAACTATTATGCCATTGTTCCTTCTCATACTCTATTGTCTCTTTTAAGTATTTTGACTCAATTGAGTAGTTGAGTACATCGTCTACATTTTGTATTGATTTTGTGTATTTTTCATTGTACTGAGTAAGATAGACATGTGGTTTTTTCCTCAAATTAGTAGAAGTATGAACACAGGAAGTTACTGGATAATTGGTTTCTTTGGAAGAGTGAAGACATACAGATTACCATGTACGATTAAAGAAGGATATTTAATGCACTCTTGGCATGTCTCTGTCCCCAACATAAGGGGCTGATGTCTGATATCAGAGGACATTTCCGACTTGACTACATTTCTCCTTCATCTTTCTCTTTTCTCTTCAGTGGGCCACTGATAATGTCTTTTGTTTAGCAATATTTTTTTTTTCCTATCTTGTGATATTTTCCTGTCTTGATTATCTATAATTAGATAACCAAGTTTGGGCCCATTTGTCTTTTTCCGTAGTTTCATATAGTACATGATTATTATGTGGAATTTAAAGGAAATTATGAATAAATCTAACTAATGACATTTGAAGCTCTATACAGTCAGCAAAAACAAGACTGAGAGCTAACTGTGGCTCAGATCATGAACTCCTTATTGCCAAACTCAGACTTAAATTGAAGAAAGTGGGGAAAACCAGTAGACTATTCAGGTATGACCCAAGTCAAATCCCTTATGACTACACAGTGGAAGTGAGGAATATATTGAAGGGACTAGATCTGATAGACAGAGTGCCTGATGAACTATGGATGGAGGTTCATGACACTGTACAGGAGACAGGAATCAAGACCATCCCCAAGAGAAAGAAATGTAAAAAAGCAAAATGGTTGTCTGAGGAGGCCTTAAAAATAACTGTGAAAAGAAAGGAAGCCAAAAGCAAAGGAGAAAAGGAAAGATACACCCATTTGAATACAGAGATCCAAAGACTAGCTAGGAGAGAAAAGAAAGCTTTCCTTAGCCATCAATGCAAAGAACTAGAGGAACACAATAGAATGGGAACAGCTAGAGATCTCTTCAAGAAAATTAGAAATACCAAGGGAGCATTTCATGCAAAGATGGGCTCAATAAAGGACAGAAATGGTATGGACCTAACCGAAGCAGAAGATATTAAGATGAGGTGGCAAGAATACACAGAAGAACTATACAAAAAAGATCTTCACAACCCAGATAATCACAATGGTGTGATCACTCACACTAACCTAGAGCCAGACATCCTGGAACATGAAGTCAAGTAGGCCTTACAAATTATCATGACGAACAAAGCTAATGGAGGTGATGGAATTCCAGTTGAGCTATTTCAAATCCTAAAAGGTGATGCTGTGAAAGTGTTGTACTCATTATGTCAGCAAATTAGGTAAAACTCAGCAGTGGCCACAGGACTGGAAACAGTTTTCATTCCAATCCCAAAGAAAGGCATTGCCAAAGAATGCTCAAACTACCACACAATTACTCTCATCTCACACGCTAGTAAGGTAATGCTCAAGATTCTCCAAGCAAGGCTTCAGCAATACGTGAACCGTTAACTTCCAGATGTTCAAGCTGGTTTTAGAAAAGGCAGAGGAACCAGAAATCAAATACCAACATCCACTGGATAATGGAAAAAGCAATAGAGTTTCAGAACAACATCTATTTCTGCTTTATTGACTATGCCAAAGCCTTTGACTGTGTGGATCACAATAAACTGTGGAAAATTCTTCAGGAGATGGGCATACCAGACCCCCTGACCTGTATGCAGGTCAGGAAGCAACAGTTAGAACTGGACATGAAACAACAGACTGGATCCAAATAGGAAAAGGAGTACGTCAAGGCTGTATATTGTCACCCTGCTTATTTAACTTATATGCCGAGTACATCATGAGAAAGGCTGGGCTGGAGGAAGCACAAGCTGGAATCAAGACTGCTGGGAGAAATATCAATAACCTCAGATATGCAGATGACACCACCCTTGTGGCAGATAGTGAAGAAGAAATAAAGAGTCTCTTGATGAAAGTAAAAGAACAGAGTGAAAAAGTTGGCTTAAAGCTCGACATTCATAAAACTGAGATCATGCTATCTGGTCCCATCACTTCATGAGGAAACAATGGCTGACTTTATTGTTTTTGTGCTCCAAAGTCACTGCAGATGTTAATTGCAGCCATGAAATTAAAAGATGCTTACTCCTTGGAAGGAAAGTTATGACCAACCTAAATAGCATATTAAAAAACAGAAACATTACTTTGTCAAAAAAGGTCCATCTCATCAAGGCTATGGTTTTTCCAGTAATCGTATATGGATGTGAGAGTTGGACTATAAAGAAAGCTGAGCACAGAAGAATTGATGCTTTTGAACTATGATGTTTTAGAAGGCTCTTGAGAGTCCCTTGTACTGCCAGCAGATCCAACCAGTCCATCCTAAAGGAGATTGGTCCTGGGTGTTCACTGGAAGGATTGATGTTGAAGCTGAAACTCTAATACTTTGGCTACCTGATGTGAAGAGCTGACTCGTTTGAAAAGGTCCTGATGCTGGGAAAGATTGAGGGCAGGAGAAGAGAACAATAGAAGATGAGATGGTTGGATGGCACCACTCAATGGACATGGGTTTGGGTGAACTCTGGGAGTTGGTGATGGACAGGGAGGCCTGGCGTGCTGCGGTTCATGTGGTCTCAAAGAGTCAGACACAACTGAGCAACTGAACTGAATGACATTTGAAGCAAGATTCTGAGAGTGCCAAATTCATCTATCTCCAGATGTTTGTGATGGCAAAGATGGCTGCTATATACCCAAAATGCAAATTGCTCACCAGGCCCATCTGTGACCTTTAAGAAAATGACAAATCTTTGTCTACTTCATTTTTTGCTTACTTCTGTTTTTTTTCATAGCAGGTATTGTTGATTCCTCATCCAGATTTTCATAACAAGGTTACTGTTCCCATGCTAGTTGTTGGACATCTTGAAAGGGAATGACTCATGTTTGCATCCAATAACCAAAATTGTCCTCGATGGGCAGTGCTTGGGAGGTTATGGTCCACCTCTCTCTCTTCTCACTCTTAGGCAACTTCTAATCAATGACTGAACTTAATCCCCTAGTCTGAGAGTAGGGCTTTTGCTGCAGAGCTACTCCTGTGATCAAAGAAGTTAGCCTTCACCTAAATCACAAGTTAGCTTGGTCTTTACCTCTTCATTATGTATGTTTCTCTTACTTCTTTATAGTTTTATCCTGAAAGGACTTTATATATTTATGTCTCAGCCTTTGCCTCTATGGAACATGATCTTAGAACTACCTGCTCACATGAAAAATATACAAAGAACAAGGGTTGAAACGTAAATTGATAAGACTAAATCAGGAATGGTTATAAGCACAATCATAACCTTACTGGAATTTAAACAATGTGACTCTTGGTAGCATAAACACTTTTGATTTGCACTTGAGGTGGAATTCTATGTGAAATAATTTTCTTGAGATTCTTAAAGTCAACTAGTCTTGCTTTTCCTGACAACCCAGAAAAGCAGCAATCACTGGAATTTCATAAACTGGAGGACAGAGAAGTTATGGCAAAACAATTTATAAAGACATAATGAGAGGGTTGTGACATGGGCTATGCTAAAATCTACTGCATCGACTTATTATACAGGGTTTCTATAAAGGTCACAGTTAAGCAGTCATATTCTGAGAACTTTTGCTGATAGTCAATGCCATTTTGTAGACTCAACAGCCTAGATAAGCAGTAGGATTTAAGCAATAGCTAAGAGGTTTGGCAGAAAAATGATATTTCTGTCAATTTTAGTTTCATTCTCCCAAAGGATCGTATTTGGAGAAAAAAAATGTAATATTGACTCCTACTTTATTCCCTTCTGTTTTTTCCTGTCTTTTCCTGTTATCTGCTAGATAACATCAGCTACCTTAATTTATAGATTGCAATTCCGTGCTCAGTTACTCTTTCTCTCATTCTTATGTGCTAATTCTTCAGTCCCTATATATCCAGTTCAGTTCAGTTCCATTGCTCAGTCATGTCCGAATCTTTGTGACCCCATGGACTGCAGCATGCCAGGCTTCCCTGTCCATATCAACTCCTGGAGCTTACTCAAACTCATGTCCATCAAGTCAGTGATGCCATCCATCCATCTCATCCTCTGTTGTTCCCTTCTCCTCCAGCCTTCAATCTTTCTCAGCATCAGGGTCTTTTCTAAGGTGTCAGTTCTTCGCGTCAGGTGGCCAAAGTATTGGAGTTTAAGTTTTGGCATCAGTCTTTCCAATGAATATTCAGGGCTGATTTCCTGTAGGATTGACTGGTTTTATCTCCTTGCAGTCCAAGGGACTCTCAAGAGTCTTCTCCATATTGAACTGTGGTGTTCACAGTTCAAAAGCATCAATTCTTTGGTGCTCAGCTCTCTTTGTAGTCCAAAGAAAGTCCCTACACATTCACTTAGGCAATATAAACACCCTTCATCAAACACACAAGAAGTAAACTAGTTTCTGAAGACATTCATAACAGTCTGAAGGGATCTAAACTGCAAAGATGATATCTATGGATTTGGTAAAACTGATAGTGAGCTTTATGGCAATGACAACAGCAAGCAACCTGGGAAGCTGATGCAAAGTTAATTTTAAAGTTGTTTTCATATGGGCAATACATTCTTTTGTTGATTCTTATTTAATACCTGTCGATATAATTATAAAAATTCAAATAATATGTAAAACTTAGTTTCGAATTTTGTGGTGTTAGAGAAAGAATTAGGTTTATTTTTGAAGTACGCAATGATGTTAGGTAATTCAGACCAAATTTCCAATCTGCTAAACCTCTGGTCTAATGACCGTTAGGGAAGAATGAAAGAGCCACATATTTTAATTGGTCTTTTCTAATGAGGTGATACTTTAAGGCTCATAGTTTTTATATGGTACATGCAATTTTAACTGCTGCTCTATTGTTTTATGCATTCTAATTTGACACTTTACATGTTTGACTTGGATCCTTAAACTGATCTAACCATGAAGGACACAATATTATAAGCTGAAGATTGACTAAGAGGAACATATAAGAGATTCAAGGGGTAAGCGGAGAGTGAAAGTATATTCACTTAACTGAGAACTTTGAGGAAAATGAAGGGCAAAGCAGTTAGTTTGGCATAATTCAAAGCATGAAAAAATATATTGTTGTGATGTGATTTGTATTTCTAATAGAAGACAGATAAAGAGGATTACTTGATTAAATTTTGTTCCTATCTTCTCTATCTAAAATCAGTTCAGTTCAGCTCATTCCCTCAGTCATGTCCAACTCTTTGTGACCCCATGGACTGCAGCACACCAGGCCTCCCTGTCCATCATCAGCTCCCGGAGTTTACTCAAACTCATGTCCATCGAGTTGGTGATGCCATCCAATCATTTCATCCTATGTCATCCCCTTCTCCTCCTGCCTTCCATCTTTCCCAACATCAGAATCTTTTCAAATGAGTCAGTTATTCACATCAGATGGCCACAAGCATTGGAGCTTCAGCTTCAGCATCAGTCCTTCCATGAATATTCAGGACTGATTTCCCTTATGATGGACTGTTTTGATCTTGCTGTCCAAGGGACTCTCAAGTGTCTTCTATAACACCACAGTTTAAAAGCATCAAATCTTTAGCACTCAGCTTTCTTTATAGTCCAACTCTCACATCCATAGATGACTTCTTGAAAAACCATAGCTTCAATTAGATGGACCTTTGTTGGCTCATTATTCATTCAGTTCAGTTCAATTGCTCAGTCGTGTCTGACTCTTTTTGACCCCATGAACCACAGCACGCCAGGTCTCCCTGTCCATCACCAACTCCCGGAGCCTACTCAAACTCATGTCCACTGAGTTGGTGATGTCATACAACCATCTCATCCTCTGTCGTCCCCTTCTCCTCCTGCCCACAATCTTTCCTAGCATCAGGGTCTTTTCAAATGGGTAGGCTCATCATATCAGGTTGCCAAAATACTGAAGTTTCAGCTTCAACTTCAGTCCTTCCAATGAACACTCAGGACTGATATCCTTTAGGATGGACTGGTTGGATCTCCTTGTGGTCCAAGGGACTCTCAAGAGTCTTCTCCAACACCACAGTTCAAAAGCATCAATTCTTCGGTGCTCAGCTTTCTTCACAGTCCAACTCTCACATCCATACATGACTACTCAGAAAGCCATAGCCTTGACAAGACAGAACTTTGTTGAAAATGGAATGTCTCTGCTTTTTAATATGGTTTCTAGGTTGGCTCATTATTAGAGAAATGCAAATCAAAACCACAATGAGATATCACCTCACACTGGTCAGAAAGAGTCAGAAAGAGAAACATAAATATTGTATTCTAACATATATACACGGAATCTAGAAAAATGGTACTGATGATTTTTTTTTACAGGGAAGCATTGGAGAAACAGGCATACGAATAGACTTATGGACATGGGCAGAGGGAAGGAGAGGATGAGATGTATGGAAAGAGTAACATGGAAACTTACATTACCATATTTAAAATAGATAGCCAACGGGAATTTGCTATATGGCTCAGGCAACTCAAACAGTTGCTCTGTAACACCTAGAGGGGTGGGATGAGGAGGGAGATAGGAGGGAGGTTCAAAAGGGAGGGGATATTTGTATAACTATGGCTGAGGTTTGACAGAACACAACAAAATTCTGTAAAGCAATTATCCTTCATTAAAACAAATTAAAAAGAAAAAAGAATAATAAAAATATACAGAAACATTCAACAACAACAAAAAATGGTGCATGACAATGATAGCACAAAGAACAGAACACATTAAATGGAAACATTCTGTAGCCAGGTTCTTATGGAATGCGGTACATTATTAGTCAAAGGTGGACTAAATTATGATAAAAAATACATATTGTAAATCTTTAAGCAAGACTTAAAAAATAAATTCATAAACATGAAAAAGCAATTAACGTTGGCCTCAAAAATAAAGTCCCTTTCTTATCCAGTTTGAAGTCCCTTTATAATCACCGCCTCCCCAACCACTTCCTTTTAAAGAAAAAATGAGTAGTTGAAGATACTCTAAATAAGGCTTGTTAAGCTTTCCTGTTTCTATAACTCTATTCTCTTCTAGTGTACAGAGAAAAGAAATATACATAGATAAATTATGAAATATCATCCAGTTTTTCTTCTTTAGGATATAGAATAAAAGTATGCCAACATTTTAGTGAATTCTTAAAGATTTTCAGCTCTAACTTGTGTAACCTAAAGTGGAAAGATACCAAAATATGACATGGATAATTTATGCTGCAGTGTATGTTCTCAATTTTCCTAACAGAATCCCACTATTTTCCTTTAAACAAATTTCATGTCACTTGCTTATTATCTCCCTTATAATTTTACCAAATATTAACTAATCTCTTTTTTTTTTCATCACCTTCATCATATTGCACCGTTGCAGTTACGTATGGATGTGTGTGTTTTAACATTTCCCGCCACCTCTTTCAAATATCATTGGGTATTTGGAGAGTACAGTGGTCAAGTTAAACTCTATTTATGACCCTTTTATCATTTATGCTCATCTCCTCAATCACTTGTGACAGTCTTCATTTTTCTCAGTGCTTCTTTGATAAGTAAATCATCAGTCTGAGAACAAGATGGGGATGCTTATCTTCAGTTCCTAGGATAACGTTGATTATCTGTCTTAGCTCAGGTTATTCTTCCCTAATTTCACATTTTCATCAAAAGCTGTCAAACTCAAGAGAAGACTCCTTGCATAGTAAGAAATCATCACCAAAATCAATGATTCAGTGGGCAGATGGATACATTTGTCAAATGCCCTACTCCAAAATGCGAGTATTGCTGGAAGTTTTTTGGGGGGACTATATTTTATTTCTTTAAAAACTATGTGAGAGTCTTATACTCTTTAAGTCTATAGAATCATAGAATCTTAATTAAATATTATGGACTATATGTTTAAAAACATAAATAATACTCTTTTTAACTCAGGCAAAGTAAAAGAAAAAATATATTGCTTATGCATGCTCGATGACAACTATTACTATACACATGGATAGTATTTGCTATTATACTTTGGATTGAAAAGTATTGAAAAAGTGAGGACAATCATTATGTTAATAAAATGCCAATGAAGCATGTTTACTTTTCCCACTTGTCATGAAAATAGTCTTGTTTCATCTATTAGATTTAATCAGAAGTCAGAGAAAATAATCAATTTTATGCAAACTATTCTAACTACCATATTGTAAACTCTATGCATGCCTCAAGAACTAGTTGACTAAATACTATGACATTTATGCTGCTTCCCTGATGGTGCAGTGTTGAAGAATTTGCCTGCCACTGCAGTAGACCCAAGAGACATGGGTTCAATCCCTGGGTCAGGAAGATCCCCTGGAGGAGGAAATGACAATCCACTCCAGTATTCTTGTTTGGAGAATCTCATGAACAGAGGAGCCTGGCAAGCTACAGTCTATGTGGTTGCAAAGAGTCAGACAGGAATGAGTACATCACAGAAGCATACTATTTATGGACTTCCTTTAAAACTATGTCTAAGAATTTTTTTTGAAATAGTGTTCTGCTGCCTAATACACCTACCAGGTCTGTCTTTTTGAAAACTACTAGCACCAAAAACTACTTATATTAATATTGTAAATATAAGATTTATAAAAAGCACAAAGCCTGTTGGATCCAGGATCATTTCTGTTGCAATCACTACAGACAAGCAGAACACATGGAAAAATGACAGTTTGACTTGGGTAGTATTTCCTCTGTTCCCACTTCTTTTTCTTTTATATATCTATATACATATACATATATACATATACATATATATATAGTTTAGCTACACAGAGTCTTAGTTGCAGCACTTGTGATCTTCATTGTGGCATGCAATTTCATTAGTTGTAGCATGCAAACTCTTAATTATGGCATGCGGGATCTAGTTCCCTGACCAAGGATGGAACCCTTGGTCCAGGGCCCTTCCATTGGGAGCGTGGAGTCTTAGCCACTGGACCACAAAGGAGTCCCCAGTTCTAACATATACATCTGCTTCTCTACAATTAAGCAGATGTTGAAACAGGTAGGCAAGTGGCTTCAAGTGAAATTTCAGATTCTATTGGAATTATCCTAACAGAAAAAGTTATTACATCATTTTTCCGTTTAGAATAAGATCACAAAAGATTATGCCCATTTTCTTCAGCAAGGATTTGAAAATGGTCTGACTCAATAAGTTAGTCTTTTCTACTCCTGATGTTGGGAGAGCATGACCATCATGAGCTATTGTGTAGCTTCCTTTTGCATCTTTATTAGGATGCTAGACATGACCACTGAACTCTTACTGATCAATAGACAGAGCTTATGCTACCACTTCCAAGAGTGGCAATACTAAAGACACATTGTATATGTAGTTGTGGTCAACATGGTGTGGTCAGAGAAGTGTAACTCTCCATCACAAGCACTGACCGAAAAAGAAGAGCAAATGGAAGATGGAGCTTCTGGAGGAAACTGTAGCAGAAATTTCTAAAAGACTTTGAAATGAACTCATATATCAGTGTTTTTGCTTTCTTTTTCTTATGCAAATGCACATATCTATAAGCTGTACATAACATATACCAGTTGTAAATGATAGTAGTCTATAGATATATAATTTCATCTGATTTAGTCAACTGTCAAAAACAAAATGGCTCAAAATACCATGAGGAACAATAAAAAAAAAATCAATAAAACAAGAAGCTATTTGAAAAAAATAAATGAAATTGAGAAACCACTAACAAAACTAATAAAGTTGAAATGACAAAGACTCAAATCATCAACATCAGGAGGATGAAAAGATATTGCTACAGATCATGCAGCCTTGAAAAGAACAGCAAGGTAACACTACAACTTTATGCTCAAAAATTCAATAACCTGTAAGAACTGAACCAGTTTCTCAAAGTCTATGAAGTACCTTAATCTGACCATAATAAAACAGATAATCTGAACTTTAAAACAACTGAAGAAACTAAACTTATATTTTAAAAGACCACAAAAAAAGAAATATACAGGAACATATTGTTTCACTTGAGAGGTAACGAAGAATTAACACCAAAACTGCAAAGATGAAAGATCCAAATGCCTGCTAACAGAGTAAGTGGTCTGCCCCCAAAGATCATTGAGTAAAAACACCAGAGAGATAAGGAAAAGAGGTTATGAGAGATTTAACAGGAGAGTTATTTTCTTTAGATGTGAGTAGGCTGTGTTTGGTCCTCAGCATCCATCGGTCCTCAAGGGTGGGATATTGACATCCCTCCATTCTACTCTCCACTTCTGTCTGCTCAAGTTCAGAGCATTGTTTGGCTGAGATCTCATGCTGAACACAGCATATGGTGATGGGGCTTGATGAATGGTAAAAACTTGCTCCATGACCAGCCAAGGTGAAACTGAACAGAACTATAGTGGTGAATTTTCCTGTGAGATGGAAAAGCAGGTAGATATTACTGACACTGACACACATTAATTTATTCAGTAAAAGTGTATTAAGGGCCTAGTTTATGCCAAGCACTCTGTTCAAGTCTGGGGATACAAAGACTGATCCCTCTAAACTCAACAGACCATAGAAACTGGATCAAAAGCAATCACAGTAGAAGCAGAAATGTGACACAGCACAGTTCTGAAAGAAAAAATATGACATGGAATACAGATTGAAAGCATTCCATTTTCAAGGGTACAGTTTTGCATCTTTGCGGTCCTAAGTGTGCGAATGTGTGAGCATTTGCATCTTTAATATAGAGTACCAGAAAAAGTAAACCATACAAATGTGTGAAAGGATTTCAATCTATAATGAAACTGCATTTTATTCATACATGAGCTCTCAGAAGAATGGAATGTAAGAAGTGAGAGACTGATTTCCATTAAATGCCTGATGTATAAAAGTCCAAGACTTATCTTCTGACTAATGAACACCTGCCAAGAAACTTTCCCCATCCTCAAGCCAATGAATTTACCTTCTGGACTCTGACTGGAGTTTCCTCTCTCTGCATTCCTTGCCTACAAAGCCAGTCCAACCTAAACCCTCACTGGACTTTCCTATAGTGGCTACAGCATGAATTTCCTGAATTGCAATCCTTCTGCTCTTCTTGAATAAAGTCAATTTTTGCTAATCTGAATTTGTCTCAGTTTAACTCCTTATTTAGGCTGGCAGTTGTTAAGCATCCATTTTTGGAGGGGAGGGCACACTGCCCATCACCCAGGATCTTGGTTCCCCCACAGGAATTGAACCCATGCCCACTACAGTGGAAGCAAAATTTTAACCATTGGATCCCTGGGGATTCCAGTAAGTATATATATGTGTATATACTATATATATACATATATATATATTAGATGCTTTTAAATAATTGCAGTAAAATATCTTTAAAACTTTTTATTTCTTTTTGGTGTTTCACATGATATGCTGCTGCTGCTGCTGCTAAGTCACTTCAGTCGTGTCCGACTCTGTGCGACCCCATAGACGGCAGCCCATCAGGCTCCGCCGTCCCTGGGATTCTCCAGGCAAGAACACTGGAGTGGGTTGCCATTTCCTTCTCCAATGCAGGAAAGTGAAAAGTGAAAGTGAAGTCGCTCAGTCGTGTCCAACTCTTCGCGACCCCATGGACTGCAGCCTACCAGGCTCCCCTGTCCACGGGATTTTAAAGGCAAGAGTGCTGGAGTGGGGTGCCATTGCCTTCTCCACCACATAATATACTCAGTAACAAATTATTATATAAGAAGTCCAATGTAACCGATTTTCTTACTTTTTTCTTTCCAACATCTTTAGGCTTTTTGAATTTCTTTCTCTGCTATTTTAGATATCTTTGAGATTGAATCTTTTATCTACTGCAATAACAACATCCAAGAAAGTAATATTCCTCATCATATTCCTTAATCATTTCAATTAAGCCAAGTAGTGTAAGGTCAATTCAATATTGTAATTGGAAAAATATTGTCTTATTGTTGGCTGCTTTTGGCATATAGTCCATGGGATATATGCCAGATTAATAAAAATACTCAATGTTTGGTGTCCCTGATATTTCATATCTTTGTGGCTCCTGAACTAAGGCCAGTATGTTTTCTTTGAGGTTTGAAATTCAATCCCCACGCCCCACCCCCCGAGTCAAATTCCAAAGTGATGTGCCTTGACTGTGGTTCATAAATTGATGGAATTAACCTTTATCAAGTAGATTGTTTTGAGCATATTCATAAAATATTTATTATATTTATAAAAAGAGACAGAATCACTTTAATTTTGTTTCTGATAAAAAAAAAAGAAGGAATTTCAAGCTGTTGCTTTCAACAAACTACAGCTCATGGGCCAAATCTGGCTTGCTGCCTACTTTTCTATAGAACATTTAAATATGTCACTTCCACACCCCTTCATTGGCACATTATCATTGTTTTTTGGGGGTCTACAAGGTCAAAACAAAATAGTTGTAATAAAGTCAATTGCCCAGAAAGCCACCATTTATTCACTGTTTGACCTTTTACAGTTAAAGTTTGCTGACTTCTGTTATGAGAAGTAGTAAGCCTGAATTTTAGCTTGTTCTCTAGCAACTTTCATTAATAATAATAAAAATAATTAAAACTGTACTGTAGGGAGATGCTGTTCTAATTACCATACATTTATTAAATTTTAATATGCATAATTAATATTTAAGAACCAGAAGTTATCCCAATATTTAAAGATGATAAAAATGAAGCATATAGAGGTTAATTAACTTGTCTGTGGTCACACAATTAACTGGTGAAGGGCAGTGCAGGGTTTGAAACACTAAGGTCTACCTCCAGTGCCTACACTTGAACCACTGTTATTTACATGACTGTAAGATGAAATAATTGTTTAAACTTTGTTTTTTCTTGAGTTCATTGTCATCTTGAGCTTATAAATTTTGTTGCTACATTCTACTTTTAAATCTGGAAAGCTGCATTATGTCAGGAGTAAAATTTCTTTGATGATATATTATCATACTAGTGAAACAACTCTATTAAAAAAAAAAGATGCCAATATATTTAAGGTCCATCTGATTTACCAATATTCTAAATATGAGGAAACTATTCTTTTGTAATTTTTTTCTGCAAAAACACTGTAATCATAGTAAACATACTAACTCTGTAGCACTTCCTATTATTTTATAGTATTAGTTTATTTTTACAAGTCCTTAGAAATTTAAGTTGGACATGACTTAGTGACTGAGTACAAACATTCACATACGCAAGGGAAATCATTGCATTACAAATTATATGGATGGAGCATTTCCACTCCCGTATTACGCAGAACGATGGCCTTTCCATTGGGACATCTACACCATTCAGGGTACAAAAAGTTTGAAGGAAAGAAGAAGCCATATCTTTATGGTCCAAGAGTCCCATTTCCTAAAGTTGATCTGCAGAAAAGATCTATGACCCAGCAGTATTCCCTTTCTCAAGTGTCCTTCAAAAGGGAATTTTCTCCTGACTTTCCAAGGAATGTCATATTTCAGTTAGATCATATTTTATTTTTATACCTTACATTGCAAAATCCTTGGCAAAGTGATAATTCTTTTCAATAATATATGTACAAGGAAGGATCAAATGAATCAAGTGCCTAGTAACAAAGTACTTTTCAATTTAGACTGTTCTCAAAGTATTATTTAGCAAAATTAAAGGAGAACTTAATCTAGGTATCTGTGCATGCTGTCACTTTAGTTGTGTCCAACACTTTGTGACCCTATGGACTGTGGCCCACCAGGTTCCTCTGTCCATGGGATTCTCCAGGCAAAAATACTGGAGTAGGTTGCCATGCTCTCCTCCAGGGACTGAACCCTCATCTTTTGCTTCTCCTGCATTGACAGGGAGTTTCTTTACCACTAGCGCCACCTGGGAAGCCTAATTATCCACTTACAGATATTTAAACATTTTTATGATAAATCAGAGTAAGATTTGGATATAATTTAAAAAAACCTTAAAAAAGTGAGTTATATCACTATAGAAAAATTTGTTCTAGTCCTTTCTACTTATTTATGAAGATATAGCTTTGTGGTGTTTCTATTTGTTAAGAATAAAAGGGGCAGAGTTAGAATTAACACTGGAATAATTTTTGTTCCTGATAAAAAATAACCTGCATTCACAAATATACATGCTAGTTGATAAAATCAAAGGTTTTGTCATACCATTAAAAGCCATACTTTCAAAAATATATTCTATTTGATAATTTAATAAATACTTTTATCTTAAAATATATTCATTTAGTTTTGATCAGTTTGTGCGATATTAAACCTTGATTTTTTTTTTTTTGTAAATTGGAGGCTAATTATTTTACAATACTGTAGTGATTTTTGCCATACATTCACATGAATCAGCCATGGTGTACATGTGTTCCCCATTCTGAACCCTCCTCCCACCGTCCTCCCCATTGCATCCCTCAGGGTCATCCCAGTGCACCGGCCCTGAGCATCCTGTCTTAGGCATCGAACCTGTACTGGCGATCTATTTCACATATGGTAGCATACATGAACATTGATTTTTTAACACTCAAAGGACTGTTTGGCTTTCTACTAAGATGGAATTCCATATGTGGGTCTATTACTATGTCCTCTGCTCTATTTTATCATCTTTTTGACTAAGAATTCTTGCCTGGAGAATCCCATGAACAGAGGAGCCTGTTGGGGTACAGTCCATGTGGTCACAAAGAGTCAGTCAGACATGACTGAGTGACTGATGCACACACTTGAAATAAGACAGCAGCAATGCTTTGGCTTTTTTTTCAGAGTTGTTTAGGCTATTTTAGTTTGCCTTTTCTTATCAATTTTCAAATTCTTACTGTAGTTTTCTAAAATATATTTTCCTGGGATTTCAATTTGTTTGTGCTTATCCTATAGACAGATTGAGGAAAACTGACATCTTTACCATGGTGAGTCTTCAACTTCACAAACATACTAGATGCTGAAAATACAAACTAAATGTCTTCCTTCATTTCCTCCTCCAGTTCTCTCTCTCTCTCTCTTTTTTCTCTTTTCTATCCTGGTTGGTAATCCAGGACATTGACCTCTATGGACTATATTAAGACCTTACTTATGCAGTTGACTTGGGCCAAAGACAGCAACCATGGGAAATCAAACAAAGAAAATGAGGAAAGGTGAGTTTCTTTACTAAAGGCACAGGCCCTATTGGGCAGCCTTCTTCCAACTACAACTGCTGAATAATTTTTCCTTGAGGCTTAAAACTGACAACACTGCCCACTACTCTTCATTTTTTCCCTCTTAAGCCAGCACAGTCTTTGAAATTGGCCCTCAATTATGCTTTCTTAAATTGTGCCTTTGGAATGTGTCATCTCTTCAATGTCATGACCATATCATTGTGTATATGTTTAAGGTATACTGTTATTTTAAAGCAATGTGGATTTGATTACACATACACATAGACTTTACTATTGGTAATTACACTTTCATGTGTGTGACTTAAATCAAATGACTTGTATCCTTTTATATATACTTGCATTTTATAGGGCACAGCTATGTTTGTACTTAGAAATGGACTATTTCCTGCTCTATCTGTAAACAAGGATGCCACAGTCATCAGTGACTGTAGCCCTCCAATGTGAGCAGCAAGCCCTAAGGGAGCTCAGGATGAAGAATAGGCATGTACTGAAAAAAGGAAACTTGGGATGTGAAAACACAGGATACTGGTCCCCAGATAGCTAAAGTGCATATGAAGGAAATGGTTCCAGTGAGCCCAGACTCTTGCATCTTCCCATGCATAGAAAAGTGCTAAATTCCTTAACTTGCAATATCTGATTTTCTTTAATTAACAATAACATTTGATGTTCAGTCTTCCTGCCCATTGTTACAAAACTTCTGTATAACCTGACTCCTCCCCTTGCTTCCTTGGAACAGTTCTCTCAGGGTTACTTGAGATGCCGCCTCCTGGGCTTAAGTCCTAAAACTTAATGAATAAAACATAACTCTCAACTTTTAGGTTGTGAATCTTTTTCAGTCCACACTATACAGATAGAGATGTTCATTTGAATTAATAGATTTCCATGTTCCACAAGCTTTCTCACAAATAAAATATTATGGTGTATGCTACGAATTCTTAAATCACAGAGCCCATATAATAGACTATGTTACTGAACTCAGGTCCAGCTGCTCACCTCTAAAACGTGGTGAGAGAAACAAGTGCTGGTGGGATTGGAAGGTTGCTTTATTCAGGAGGCCTGGCAACCAAGGTAAAAGAGGGCCTCATGTCTCAGAACTAACTCGGAAGATTCTGCTCAGCTGTGCCAGTTTTTAAAGAGTAAAAGGGAATCTCAGGGAAACAATGATGGAGGAGGTTAGGTTCTGCATCAATTCCCCCTTCTAAGAAACTGGTTGATTTCTTATGATTTTCTTTAGATGCTACCTTTCCTGCATGGCCTGCCTGAGGGGACTGTTGAGAGTAGAGAGTTAGTCATTTTTAATTCCTTATTTCTCCAGTCTTATTTTTTTTAATCTAGGAAAAGAATCAACAGGTTTTGCAAGGCCTTGTGTGCATTCAGTACAGCAAAAGTCAGTAGTAAGTTAAACACTACCTAGTAATCTCATTGTTATAATTAAGGTTTCAGGAGGACAGAAATAGACAAAAAGGAAAGGGGAAAAAGAGCTGCTTGCAAATGGATAAGGTGAAATTATTAATGCTCCTTGATTGAGAGATTCTAAATTGTAATCTGAGAAATTTTAAATGTAACACTCATTCTAAAAATAAAAATGTTTTAGATGTAAGAAAACCTTTTGTTGATGTAAAGTGTTACATTCTAGTTGTACTTTCAAATGTGATCAGTAAAATTAAGCTTATTTAAGCCTATTTCTTATTTACTGAATAATTTATTTACAGGGCAGCAATGGAGAAAAAGACATAAAGAACAGACTTACGGACATGGGGACTGGGGAGGAAAGGGTGAGATGTATGGAAAGAGTAACATGGAAACTTACATTACCATATGTAAAAGGAGAGCCAAGGAGAATTTTCTGCCTGGCTCAGGAAACTCAAACAGGGGCTCTGTATCAACCTAGTAGGGTGGGATGGGGAGGGAGATGGGAGGGAGGTTGAAAAGGGAGGGGATGTATGTATACCTGTGGCTGATTCATGTTGAGGTTTGACAGAAAACAACAAAATTCTGTAAAGCAGTTATCCTTCAATTAAAAAATAAATAAAAGTTAAATTAGGCTTATTAAAGTTGTATGCTATGGAATAAGTTTTGGAAAAGAGAAAATTGTGATGAAATTCATATAATGTGTTCTGTTAGCAAGAATAGATGTGTTGCATTGAAATGGATGGTATTAAATGTTATACACTGGCTTCATTGTAATCAGAATCTTGAGAAGACAATGGAGTACAAAACAAGTTAACTCAAGAAGATAAAATGCTAATGTCATCATTTTCTCATACATTTGAATTATCACTGATGAGAAAATCCTAATTAGCATTTTGACCTTTAAGCAGATAATTCAGCAAAACTTTCATTAGTATATAAAAAAGAAATTTCAAATTAAAATGCAATTGTCTAACTTACTGCAAACTGCTTACTGAATTTAAGGATATCTATATATAATTACATAATATTCATTTCAATGAAACATGCTTATAGCAGACTCATTCAAAAATATGTTATGAGTATAGAAATTTTAAAAGTTTAAGAAACTAGATTTTTAACTTTTTACAGTACTGAAAATTAATTGAATGTAGAGTTAAATGTAGTTAAAATGAGCTAGAGAAAGAAACTGTACTATCTGTTCCCATTTCATTAAATTTGAAGTACTGTTTTCCTTTTTATATTGAGTTATTATTATCAAGGTTTGGCAAAAAAAAAAATACTTTTAACAATAAAATGAACAAATTTGCCCTTCTTACAAATTTCTCCAGCAGTTTCTGCAGGCTGGATAATAAGGAAAGTTTATTGATTTTACCCACTTTTTGTGAGTGGGCATGGAAAACAATAAATTATACATCAGACCAATTCTTCTATCTTAGTTGTTTTGTACAATAATGAAAACAAATCTTTGCAATGTCAACCTTCTGAGGCCATTACGCTTATCACTAGCAGTCTTCTGGAAAACAGCAATATATATATCCTCCCTTTACAGATTGATTTCTCATCACTGAGCAAATTATAGTGTTACTAATGATGGCAAAGATTCTGACCCTCAAGACAGCTTCAGTGACTACGTGCATTTATGACGCCTACTGTTTGCTAATCCTGTCCTTTTAAAAGCCCAAGCCTTGTTTCTGGGATAGTAAAGATCATTAAATGCATCTCAAGATTATAGTCTATCAGTAATTATCTTGTAGAATACAGCAACATAGTGAGAAGATTAAAAGTATGGCTGTTATTTATCCCAAGACTTATTTACACAAATTTACTACAAGAAAATTAAAAAGTGAAATTTGTTTCACAACACAAGACTAATGGCTTAATACTGGATAATAGTAAAAGGTGTTATTTTAAAATCTGATGCCATTATATCATTGAGGTGGATTACTTATATGAGGTTTAAGGGTACTAAAATTTTAAGGTTGTCATTCCGTGGTGGCTCAGATGGTTAAGAATCTGCCTGCAATGCTGAAGACCCAGGTTCAATCCCTGGGTCAGGAAGATTACCTAGAGAGGAAATGGCATCCCACTTCATTTCCATGGACAGAGGAGCCTAGGGGCTAAGTCCATTGGGTTGCAAAGAGTTGGACATGACTGAGTGACTGACTGATTTTAAATCGCATATTTTCAGAACTCAAATTTCATATATTTTGAATTGAAAACATTAAATCTAATGTAGTATCTCTAAATATTAGTAAAATTTTAAGAATGACTTTCTTTTTCTTGCATGGGAAACTTTTAGTAAATGCATACCACATCCCTAAGAATGATAAGTAACTTGACTTTTTTCTGGCGTTCAATACTTTGTATGAAATGGGTCACAGATATTACATAAAATTTGAGAAACTATTGATATGAGTATCTATTTTTTCTGCTTTTTTGCTTTAGCACCAGTGTAATCAATATGTGAATTTTAACTATGTCAGAACAATTTATGACAATGAAATATAATGTAGCATAAGATTTTAATGATTAAATGTATTTATCAGAAATAGCCAAATATCCTTCAGAAGAAATGCTGAGTTCTAAATCTGGTCTCAATGAAACCAATGATGATACATAAAAATTGTATTTGCTTTAGAATATTTTCACACAGCTGTGGGCCAAGCCTATCAGAAGAGACTGCAGAATAAGGAAGAATGTCACTGCAGACTGAAAATCTTTCAGAAAATTATATTTAAAATATAAGACAAAATCAAGATTGAAGAACTGAGATAAATAGGTAACAGGAAGAGAAGGATGAAATAGTAAAATTGTAAAGATGGCACAAGAGTTTAGTCTTTTAAAAAGTGTCATTCTGTTAGGCAGTCAGATTTGCAACTCTGTCAGATATTCCTTTTTATGATTTCCATGAACTGGGACCCACTCTGGTTACTTTCATTAACGGAGATTCATCATATGTATGTAACAAAGTAAGAAGGATATAAAATATTATCAGTTGCTGCAAAACTAGAGATTACAAAAATTTCAGTAGAATAATCACCACCAGGATGTGATGCAGCTCTAGTATACTGCAGCAGTGATGGTTCTAAACCATTATTCCACTGTTCCTATTTGTGGCCATACTGTGTATTTGTCCTGTTCTTTATTCCTCTTTACATCTCACTGTGACACCAACCAGCTTTCTCTCCTTTCTACATCCGCAAATCCCTTGAATCTTGACTAATAACACTTCACTTCTGCATGCTCACTCAGTTTTCTATACCACTCCAAGCTTAACCATTCTACCCTGTACTAACTTTCAAATGTCTCATGTCCAGACTATCAGAAAGAAAGGTCTCCTTGAACCAGCCAATTACCATCCTGTTAAAGTGTTCCTGTTAGAGCATCTTACTGTCTCATAGTCTACTATTTAAATATAAGGACTCCTGGGTCTTAGGTATCAATTATTGTCTGAACATCTAAGTTCGTATGGTATAAAGCATAGCTTAATGTGAAATTCTCTTTGAAAAACTCTAAAACTGTAATGGACACTGAGAAATATATGATCTTTCCTCTGGTCATTTTTCAGTACATCTGTCTGTGCATGCCCAGTGTCTAAAGATAGTTGGTTAATTGGAGTAAATTATACAAAGCCCAGATTCCTTTAACTTTCTGCAGCTTCTTTTTTTTTTTTTTTTTATGTGTTAAAATTCATGTAGTTTAATCAGTAATGATAAAGAAGTCACCTGTAACAATCATCCAAGTCAAGAAATCAAACATTGACAGGACACCAGAGTGCCACCTGCTTCCATTCTTGCCTGTTCTCCCCCTCCCCCAGGTAACTCTAACTTTTGGAAAAGCAGTATGTATGTTTTAAGTGAAAGTGAAAGTCTCTCAGTCATGTCCCACTCTTTGTGACCCCCATGGAATTCTCCAGACCAGAATACTAGAGTGAATAGCCTTTCTCTTCTCCAGGGGATCTTCCCAACCCATGGATTGAACACAGGTCTCCCACATTGCAGGTGAATACTTTATTGGCTTAGCAACCAGGGAAGCCCAAGAATACCTGAGTGGGTAGCCTATCCCTTTTCCAGTGGATCTTCCCAGCCCAGGAATCGAACCAGGGTCTCCCGTATTGCAGGTGGATTTTTTACTAGCTGAACTACCAGAAGCATATATGTTTTAATAGACAAATTTAAATATGAAGATTGAAAATAAAAAGAGGAAATTCTCTGTAATCCATCCAAAGAAAATTACTGTTAACCATGTATTGTATCTTCTTTCTTAGATACTAAGCATATTATCAAAGTATTATTTTCTTTTATGGTATCATAAAACTATAATTTTAGGTAACTTGTAGATGCATGTTCATTTAGTGGCTACATAATATTCTACACAGTGTTATATATTTAATTACTTTTACTTATATTTAATTATGTTTACAAATAATGCTTTTATATATACCTCTATAGTTATAAGTTTATATATTTGAGTAAGAACTTCTACATTAAAATTTCTCATATGAAATATTGGATCAAAATATTTTTATGGATAAATTGTTCATTAATTAGATACTTAAAATGTATCACATTCTGTGTGAGATGATGGCAATACAAATGTAAAGAAAGTATTATATACTTTTCCTTCTCGTGTTTCTCTTTCACTATCATCCTCTTGGTTTTTTCAACTCCATACTTTAATGCCCTTAGATTGTTATTCTACAAAACAACTTCACCCTCACTGTATCTAACAATCAGCCATTACTGGGATTTTTCTCAAGATTAAAATGTGTCACAGGGAAAAAAAGAATGAATACATTAATGAGCTACTGTGCTCTCATGCTTAGCAAATCAATGGTTCCTAAATCCTGTTGCCAAAAGTTGTGCTCTACTTCCTGACAATTATTCCTCATTCTTCATAGAAAGTATTCAAATTAACTCTGTTCTCCATAAATCTTGGAACTCATACCCTATTGTAGCAGATCATCTTGGCTTACCCATCACATAAAAGAAACCATGTGATCAAATCTGTCTTAAAATCCTGGTATTAAATTGCAGTTATTCCCCTCCCCTTGTAAAAACAAAAGTGTTATCATTTCCTTAATTTAAAGTTTTTAAAATTAGCAAAGATCAGGGTCTTTTGTTTCCTGAAGGTGAAATGTGCTGGCTGGTAAAGGAACAAATGAGAAGAGGAAATAAATAGATTTCCCATTCTGTAGATTCAGCATCTCAATCTTTCCACAATCTTGAGATGAGCATCCCTGGAGTGCTGTCTTATATACACACACACGCACACACACACACACACACACACACCCTGAAATAGACAAATAAATAAACATAAAATCACAATGCATATTTACTAGTTTAGAAGTATATATTTCCACAGTGAGAACTTCAATAGCTGTGAGGATTAGAAGTTATTCAGGATCACTAATAAATGATTGCTCTCACTTCCAGTGAAAAACACAGAAAACTGAACTAAAACCACAAGTTCACTTAGCATAGAAACAGCAAATGAAGTTACCTGTATGCTTAAAATTTCTGCTACATCTGTTTTCACAGTGGGAATATATAGGATACCTTCTTCATGGTTGTTCTTCTTCTAACTTCTGTTTTTACTCTAATAGTTGAACAATTGTCAATTAAAGTTAATGCCTGTTTCACATAATTTGAGCTTTCCTCGTAGCTCAATTGGTAAAGAATCTGCCTGCAGTGCAGTAAACCCAGGTTCAATTCCTCGGTCAGGAAGATCCCCTGGAGAAGGAAATGGCAACCCACTCCAGTATTCTTGCCTGGAGAATCCCATGGACAGAGGAGCCTAGCAGGCTATAGTCCATGTGGACACAAAAGTCGGAGATGATTTAGCGACTAAACCACCACCTTCACATACTCTGTCTAAAGTAAAGGTAGGAGTGGCTATTTAGACTCTTTGCATAGGACCTTAGAAAGATTAAACATCCACTGGTAAAGAGTCAGCTTGCCAAAGCAGGGGAAGTAGGAGACGTGGTTCAACCCCTGGGTTGGGAAGATCCCTAGGAAAAGGAAATGGCAACCCACTGCTGTATTCTATCCTGGAAAATTCCCATGGACAGAGGAGCCTGGTGGGCTATAGTCCCTGGGGTCACAAAGAGCCAGATGCAACTTAGCGACTAAACAGCAATAACAATGTAGTGGATACTCTTTCAGTCATTAGAACAGTCTTTACAATTATATCTGTATTTGACACATACATACTGAGATTATAAAAGATCTCTGAATAGCAGAATCTGAAAAAAATTGAAATGTATTTGCCTTTTTGTTTTAAAAAATTCTATTATTTTCTTCTGATTATTGACCTATGTTGGTTCTGGAACATAATGAATCTCTAAAATAAGGTTTTGTTTGTTGGATGAAAGCAGTGAAGAAGAGACAGAACACATAGCAACATATTAGAGTGAAACAAATTTCCTTTAAACTCAGTGAGATCATAGGAACATTAAATCTTATCCTGCTGTTGCAAGAAGATTCGAAAGGCAAAAGCTGAAGTTTCTTGTTAGACAAAGATTTGTAAAACATTCAGTTCAGTTCGGTCCCTCAGTCGTGTCTGACTCTTTGCAACCCCATGGACTGCAGCATGTCAGGCCTCCCTGTCCATCACCAACTCCCAGAGCTTGCTCAAACTCATGTCCATTAAGTCGGTGATGACATCCAGCCATCTCATCCTCTGTCCTCCCCTTCTCCTTCTGCCTTCAACCTTTCCCAGAATCATGGTCTTTTCCAATTAGTCAGCTCATCATATCAGGTGGCCAAAGTATTGGAGTTTCAGCTTCAACATCAGTCTTTCCAATGAACACTCAGGACCAATCTCCTTTAGGATGGACTAGTTGGATCTCTTTACAGTCCAAGGGACTCTCAAGAGTTTTCTCCAACACCACAGTTCAAAAGCATCAATTCTTCAGGGCTCAGCTTTCTTTATAGTCCAATTCTCTCATCCATGCATGACTACTGGAAAAACCATAACCTTGACTAGCAGACCTTTGTTGGTAAAGTAATGTCTCTGCTTTTTAATATGCTATCTAGGTTGGTCATAACTTTCCTTCCAAGGAGGAAGACATTACAGCTTTAAAAATAAAATTCTTTTTATGTCTAGTGCTAACAGAAAAGCTAAATGAGGTTTAAGAGTTTACATTAGACAAAATATGCTGTCTACTGAATCCTCACTTCCACTGGGCAGCATAGACAGTTAGCATAGCTTACTGGCTAAACTGCAAGATGAAAGAACAACAGGTCCTTTCAATAGACGAATTGGAAGATGGACAGAAATTCATTTATTGATCCAAGAAATGGATGATTAAGTGAATGAATAAAAAACTTTCTTTCATTATAATAATGGTAAGAACACTCAACTTTTTCAGTGTACAGTACAGAATAGATAAAGAACTTGTGGTCATAAATACACCGGGATATTATTTAGGCTTAATAAGAAGGGATTCCTGCCAAATACAGCAACATAGAAGAACCTTAAGAACATGATGCTAAGTGAAATAAGTCACAGGGGAAATGAATTCATAAACCTTTGAAATCTGTGGGGTTGTTTTTTACAGCAACTAATTTTGCCTTTCCTAAAGGTAAGTATGTGCATTCATTTAAAATGTACATTCCTTATAATGGGTCTTCTTGAGATAAAAATGCTAAAAAGAAAACATAGGACTGGCCATCATGAAGCCTTCATTTTAATAGGAGAAGAGAGGCAAGAAAAGGTTAAGCAAATAGAGGCACTTAATTTCTTAGGAATCTAAGCATCAATAACCAAAGTGAACTGAGAGACTGAGCATGGCATAGGTGTATATTTCAGAGAGGATGTTGCAGCAATGCATATGTGAAGAGGTGGTGATCAAAGGAGGGCTTCCCTAGTCGCTCAGTGGTAAAGAATCCGCCTGTAATGCAGGGGATGCAGGTTCAATCCCTGGTTTGGGAAGATGCCCTGGAGAAGGGAATATCTCATCACTCTGATACTCTTGTCTGGATAATTCCATGGACAGAGGAGTCTGGCAAGGTACAGTTCATAGGGTCATGGCGAGTCTGACACAACTGAAGCAACTGAGCGCCCATGGTGATCAAGGGTGAATAATGTGGAGAGAACTGCGTGCCAAAAAATGAGGGTGAAAAAACACCCAGAGCATGAGTGTTAAATTAACTAAAAAGCCAGGGTTTTTTAGAACCTAATAAGATAAGAATCAAATAAGAAGATAGTACAAACCAAGGTTTGAACTGTACCAAGAGGCAACTCAAGCAGTACTGTCCAGAAAAGAGGTTGGAGTTTTATTTACAGGCAATGAGAAACCATTAGAATGTTAAGCAAGGATGCTGACCACTTTGATTTATGGTGTATGGGTCATTTTTATCTCTGTCAACTAGCTGATGGTGAACTACAGTGGAGCCTTGCTTAACAAGAGAATTCTGCACTCTTCCAGGCAGATGAAGATGACTACACTCAGGGTACTCACCAGGCAGGTAGAGAGCAGTTGTTGATCATAAATTTTACATAGAAAGCAGGTTCACAGTGGAATTTACAATTTCATTTCCTCAAATTTTATTCAGACTAAAGTTTTATTATTAAGAAACAGAAGGAAATATTTACCAACTACTGATGACTTTCAGTAATGTTTTGGTATAGATAAAAGAGTTAGGTATATTTGGTAAGCTTTGTATATTGAAAACTAAGTAATACATTTCATAAGTGAAGATTATTATTGTTGTTCCATTGCTAAGTTGTGTCCAACTCTTTGTGACCCCATGTGTGGATACCATTTTGCATAGGATTTTAAAACTTTCAAACCAGGACTTCACTGGCAGTCTAAAGGTTAAGATTCTATGCTTCCACTTTAGAGGGCACCACCATGATCCATACTGTTCATACTGTTCATTGGGTTTTCAAGGCAAGAATACTGAGGTGGCTTGCCATTCCCTTCCCTTGGGGACCACATTTTGTCAGAACTCTCGATCGTGACCAATCCATCTTGGGTGGCCCTACACAGTATGGCTCATAGTTTCATTGAGTTAGACAAGGCTGTGGTCAATGTGCTAAGACTGGATAGTTTTCTGTGATTGTGGTTTTCAGTCTGATGCCCTGTGATGGAGAAGGAAAAGAGGCTTAGGGAAGCTTCCTGATGGCAGAGACTGACTGAGGGGGGAACTGGGTTTTATTCTGATGGGCAGGGCCATCCTGAATAAATGTTTCCTGATTAGTATGAAAAGGCAAAAAGATAGGACACTAAAAGATGAACTCCTCAGGTTGGTAGGTACCCAATATGCTACTGGAGATCAATGGAGAAATAACTTCAGAAAGAATGAAGAGACAGAGCCAAAGCAAAAACAACACCCAGTTGTGGATGTGACGGGTGATGGAAGTAAAGTGCAATGCTGTAAAGAGCAATATTGCATAGGAACCTGGAAGGTTAGGTCAATGAATCAAGGCAAATTGGAAGTGGTCAAACAGGAGATGGCAAGAGTGAACATCAACAACTCAGGAATCACTGAACTAGAATGGACTGGAATGCATGAATTTAACTCAGATGATCATTACATACAGTACTGTGGGCAAGAATCCCTTAGAAGAAATGGAGTAGCCATCATAGTTAACATAAGAGTTCGAAATGCAGTTCTTGGATACAATCTCAAAAATGGCAAAATGATCTCTGTTCATTTCCAAGGCAAACCACTCCATATCACAGTAGTCCAAGTAAATGCCTCGACCAGGAATGCTGAAGAAACTGAAGTTGAACAGTTCTATGAAGACCTACAAAATGTTCTAAAGCAAACACCCAAAAAAGATGTCCTTTTCATTGTAGAGGACTGGAATGCAAAAGGAGGAAGTCAAGAAATACCTGGAGTAACAGGGAAATTTGTTCTTGGAGTACAGAATGAAGCAGGGCAAAGGCTAAGATAGCTTTGTCAAGAGAACACACTGGTCATAGCAAGCATCTTATTGCAACAACATGAGAGAACACTCCACACATGGACATCACCAGATGATCAATACCAAAATCAGATTGATCATATTCTTTACAGAGAACGATGGAGAAGCTCTACACAGTCAGCAAAAACAAACCAGGAGCTGACTGTGGCTCAGATCATGACCTCCTTATGGACAAATTCAGGCTTAAATTGAAGAAAGTAGGGAAAACTACTAGACCATTCAGTTCAGATAAGTTCAGTCTCTCAGTCGTGTCCTACTCTTTGCAATCCCATGTACTGCAGCATGCCAGGTTTCCTTGAGCTTGCCGAAACTCAGGTCCATTGAGTCGGTGATGCCATCCAACCATCTCATCCTCTGTCATCCCCTTCTCCTCTTGCCTTCAATCTTTCCCATCATCAGGGTCTTTTTAATGAGTTAGTTCTCCCCATCAGGTGACCAAAGTATTGGATTTTCAGCTTCAACATCAGTCCTTCCAATGAATATTAAGGACTGATTTCCTTTAGGATTGACTGGTTGGATCTCTTGCAGTCTAAGGGACTCTCAAGAATCTTCTCCAACACCACAGTTGAAAAAAAATCAATTATATGGTGCTCAGCTTTCTATATAGTCCAACTCTCACACCCATACATAACTAGTGGAAAAACCATTGCCTTGACTAGATGGACCTTTGTTGACAAAGTAATGTCTCTTCTTTTTAAAATGCTGTCTAGATTGGTTTATGACCTAAATCAAATATTTTACAATACACAGTAGGAGTGACAGATAGATTCAGGGAATTAGATCTCATAGACAGAGGGCCTGAATAACTATTGATGGCGGTTCATGATATTGTACAAGAGGCAGAAATCAATACCACTCCCAAGAAAAAGAAATGCAAAAAGGCAAAATGGTTGTCTGAGGAGGCCATACAAATAGCTGTGAAACAAAGAGAAGGAAAGGCAAAGGAGAAAAGGTAAGATACACTCCTTTGAATGCAGAGATCCAAAGAATAGAAAGGAAAGATAAGAAATTCTTCCTCACTGATCAATGCAAAGAAATAAACAATAGAACAGAAAGACTAGAGACCTCTTCAAGAAAATTAGAGCTACCAAGGGAACATTTCATGCAAAGGTTGGCACAATAAAGGGCAGACTGGTATGGTCCTAACAGAAGCAGTACAGAAGAACTACACAAAAAAGATCTTCATGACCCAGGTAACCATGATGGTATGATCATTCACCTAGTGTCAGACATCCTGGAAAACAAAGCCAATTGGGCTTTAGGAAACTTCTCTCTGAACAAAGTTAGGGGAGGTGATGGAATTCCAGTTGAACTACATCAAATCATAAAAGATGGTGCTGTGAAAGGACTGGTAATGGTCAGATTTCATTCCAATTCCAAAGAAAGGCAATGCCAAAGAATGCTCAAACTGTAGCACAATTGCACTCATCTCACACGCTAGAGATGTAATGCTCGAAATTCTCTAAAAGAGGCTTCAACAGTATGTGAACTGTGAAATTCCAGATGTTCAAGCTAGATTTAGAAAAGGCAGAAATACCAGAGATCAAATTGCCAACATCCATTGGATCATCCTAAAACAAGTGTTTCAGAAAATAAATAAATAAATAAAACATTTATTTCTGCTTTATTTACTGTGCCAAAGCCTTTGTCTATGTGGATCACCACAAACTGTGGAAAATTCTGAAAGACATGGCAATACCAGACCACCCGACCTGCCTCCTGAGAAATCTGTATGCAGCTCAGGAAGTAATAGTTAGAAGTGGACATGGAAGAACAGACTGGTTCCAAATCGGGAAAGGAGTATGTCAAGGCTTTATATTGTCACCATGCTTATATGCAGAGTACATCATGAGAAACGCTGGGCTGGATGAAGCACAAGCTGGAATCAAGATAGCCGCGAGAAACATCAATAACCTCAGATATGCCCATGGCACCACCCATATGGCAGAAAGTGAAGGAGAACTATAGAGCCTCTGAGGAAAGAGAAAGAGGAAAGCAAAAAAATTGCCTTAAAACTCAACATTCAGAACAATAAGATCATGGCATCTGGTCCCAGCACTTCTGGGAAATAGATGGGGAAACAGGGGAAACAGTGGCAGACTTTATTTTGGGGGGGCTCCAAAATCACTGCATAAGGTGACTGCAGGCATAAAATTAAAAGCCACTTACTAATTGCCAACATCCGCTGGATCATTGAAAAACAAGAGAGTTCCAGAAAAACATCTATTTCTGCTTTATTGACTATGCCAAAGCCTTTGACTGTGTGGATCACAATAAAATGGAAAATTCTGAAAGAGATGGGAATACCAAACCACCTGATCTGCCTCTTGAGAAACCTGTATACAGGTCAGGAAGCAACAGTTAGAACTGGACATGGAACAATAGACTGGTTTCAAATAGGAAAAGGAGTACGTCAGGGCTGTATATTGTCACCCTGTTTATTTAACTTATATGCAGAGTGCATCATGAGAAACGCTGGACTGGAGGAAGCACAGGCTGGACTCAAGATTGCCGGGAGAAATATCAATAACCTCAGATATGCAGGTGACACCACCCTTAAGGCAGAAAGTGAAGAAGAACTAAAGAGCCTCTTGATGAAAATGAAAGAGGAGAGTGAAAAAGTTGGCTTAAAGCTCAACATTCAGAAAAATAAGATCATGCCATCCGATCCCATCACTTCTTGGCAGGTAGATGGAGAAACAGTGGAAACAGTGACTGACTTAATTTTTCTGGGCTCCAAAATCACTGCAGACGGTGATTGCAGCCATGAAATTAAAAGATGCTTGCTCCTTGGAAGGAAAGTTATGACCAACCTAGATAGCATATTAAAAAGCAGAGACATTACTTTGCCTACAAAGGTTCATCTAATCAAGGCTATGGTTTTTCCAGTAGTCATGTATGGATGTGAGAGTTGGACGATAAAGAAAGCTGAGTGTAGAAGAACTGATGCTTTTGAACTGTGGTGTTGGAGAAGACTCTTGAGAGTCCCTTGGACTGCAAGGAGATCCAACCAGTCCATCCTGAAGGAGATAAGTCCTGGGTGTTCATTGGAGGGACTGATGTTGAAGCTGAAACTCCAATACTTTGGCCACTTGATGTGGAGAGCTGACTCATTTGAAAAGACCCTGATGCTGGGAAAGATTGAGGGCAGGAGAAGAAAGGGACAACAGAGGATTAGATGGTTGGATGGCATCACTGACATGATGGACATGGGTTTGGGTGGACTCTGGGAGTTTGTGATGAACAGGGAGGCCTGGCGTGCTGTGGTTCACGGAGTTGCAAAAAGTCAGACACGACTGAGTAACTGAACTGAACTGAACTGATCTCCTTGGAAGAAAAGTTATAACCAACATGGACAGCATATTAAGTTCAGAGACATCACTTTGCCAACAATAGTCCCTCTAGTCAAAGCTATGGTTTTTCCAATAGTCATGTATGGATGTGAGAGTTGGACTATAAAGGAAGCTGAGTGCTGAAGAATTGATGCTTTTGAACTGTGGTGTTGGAGAAGGCTCTGGAGAGTCCTTTGGACTTCAGGCAGGTCCAACTAATCATTCCTAAAGGAAACCAGTCCTGAATATTCATTGCAAGAACTGATGCTGAATGGCCACCTGATGCAAAGAACTGTCATTTGAAAAAACCCGATGTGGGGAAAGGTTGAATGTGGGAGTATAAGGAAATGACAGAGGATGAGATGTTTGGATGACATCATCAACTCGATGGACATGAATTTGAGTAAACTCTGGGAGTTGGGGATGGACAGGGAGGTCTGGCATGCTGCAGTCTATGGGGTTGCAAACAGTCGAACACGACTGAGCGAATGAACTGATCTGACCCATGATCCATGACTTGGGAATTAAGATCCTGCATTACAGACAAACAAAGTAACACACTAGGTATTTAAAAAAGTAAAAATCTCAAAGAATCATCAAGTACAAATGGTAAATCATTCATCAAATATTTTTACACCTGTATTGGCTATGTTTAATTGAGTTTGATGTTCACATAATTTTGATAGCATTTTTGTCTGCCCTTACTGGGTTTGATTTACTATGAAGTACTTTTAGAAAATGATGATTGACAGACGTTGGAAATTGACACAGGAAGTTTCAACTTACACATTTTTTCCCCAACTAGGATGCTATCTGTATTTTTATCTTTTTGTGAAGTAAGCACTAATACACTGATACTCTATGAAAATGGAGTGTCACTTTGATGAACTAGCTAATAGGCTGACATCAATACATCAGAACCTTCAGTTTCAGGACACATTGAGAAAGACTTATGAGCTTAAATCCAAGCATCCTGGACACTGAATGCTAAGTAGTGATTATGAACAGAACATGGAATTTGAGAATGCTAATTTATGCATATGAATTAAATCTAGGGTGGCTTTAGAGCTCTTCCAAAGGCTGTGTTTAGAGGATACTATTTTATATATTAATTTATGTCAAGTAAAAAAAATTCAAAATAATTAATACATATGTCATGAAATTTATATCAAAGATCTGCATTATTAAATTAGCTGTTTGTATCAGTTTGTTTTACAGGATACGTTTGTGCAAATAGGAAATCAGGCATTTGACTAAGTACACAACAGAATGAGGTGGACCTATAAAACAGTTCATTTGGATAAAACAGATCCTGAATTTGGGGAATTATTATGCTTGTTGAATTACAGTGATCAAAACAAGTCCTGATTTACAATTGTTTTCACGATTGGGAATTTCCTCTTTTTTCTCCTCTTTTTGTTAGGCTTGTTCTAAGTTCTTCTGTATCTTAGTTTATTGGACGCCTCAGCAGTTCTCTTCAATACACTGTTCTTGTTGTTGATCAGTAGCTAAGTCCTGTCTAATTCTAGGACCCCATGGACTGCAACACCCCAGGCTTCCCTGTCCTTCACTATCTCCCAGAGTTTGCTCAAATTCATGTCCATTGAGTCAGTGATGCCATCCAACCATCTCACCCTCTGGCACCCCCTTCTCCTTTTGTCTTCAATCTTTCTCAGCATCGGGGTCTTTTCCAAGGAGTTGACTCTTGGCAGCAGGTGGCCAAAGTATTGCAGCTTCACCATCACTCTTTCCAATGAATATTCAGGGTTGATTTCTGTTAGGATTGACTGGTTTGATCTCTGTGCAGTCCAAGGGACTCTCAAGAGTCTTCTCCCATACCACAGTTCAAAAGCATCAACTCTTTGGCACTCAGCCTTCTTTATGGTCCAACTTTCACATCTGTACATAACTACTGGAAAAACCATAGCTTTCATACATAAGAATGCAAGAATTCCCTCCTAACTTTAATCATTTGCAATCAACTAGATGTGGTCCATGAAATGTTAAAGTGTAACTATGACATAGGTAACAACCTTAGCAGAGGCAGTGAACTATGATTACCCAGATGTAACTATTAATTTTTGTATAGCTGTGGTAAAATACAGACTAAACTTGTGTTCTTGTAGGAAATTTATGTGTATGTATCTATGTGTTTGCATGAGTGTGTGCGAGTTAAGAGCTCAAAGATAATTGTCACAAAACTAAGAGATACACAACTGATTGTCATTATTTTCAGTAGTTATGTCCTATAAAGTCACTGTGAAGGCTGAATTGGTGATTACTGAATCATTATTCTTAGGGGAAATATAGGGTTATCTTTGAGAAGTCTTTAGTCAAAACACTTCAACAACACCTCAGTAGCAACCTTGTTTACATGTTTGTGGGTGTGCTCAGTCGTGTCTGCCTCTCTTTGACCCCATGGACATGTATTTATTTTCAAAGACACCTTGTGTTTGCGTATTTATTAACTCAGTCAAGTCCAACTCTTTGCAACTCCATGGGCTGTAACCCATCAGGCTCCTCTGCCCATGGAATTTTCCAGACAAGAATCTGCTATTTCCTCCATCAGGGGATCTTCCTGATCCAGAGATCAAACCTGAGTCTCCTGCATTGGCAGGAGGGTTCTTTAACATGGAACCCCCTGGGAAGCTCTCAAAGACACTTCATTTAATTTGTATTGTTGATTCATTAACATTGAGCTGACAGCCAACATAAGCCTGAAGTAAACTAACTTAACACACTTATTATTTTCTCTGTAAAGTACATTGTAGCCTTCCTTCACTTAGGAAAACTATGCAGCACTTCAGCATTACACTTAAGAGTCATTTAAATAGCTAGAATCACCACTGACACCACCAACAAAAGACAGAAAAATGTGGCATTAATTATAATACAAAAGGGACAGAGTTACAATGTGAGAACTGAAACCAGAAGGCAGAGAATAACCTTGCTTGACTTCAGCTGAGAATGTGAGCATCAGGCTACCCACATTTTTCAGTTTTGTGCATGTAGAGATGGAGCGGAGTATGGCTCCGTGGTTCTTCCTATATTGACTTGCCAGTTACAAGTTGCAGTATGGAACAGAGCGTGGAGGATATTTGTTACACATCACTTCAAGAAACAGTGATAAAGCATCTGTGTTATATTAGACAATTATATATTAACTGCAAGTATGTAGCAGTGAACAGAATAACCTATGGTCTGCTGTCTTTGGGGAGTAACAACATACAGTGCCTCATCAATTACAGTGTTCAAACAGCTGCTGGTTTTGTATATATACCTGCATGGATCTGCTATGATTTCTCTAATGACTATTCAAAAAGTATTTTATTTAAACAGAAATATCCATTGGCTTCCAATATTTTGCGATGAAAAATATAGCTGCCATTTTTTAAATTATTTGAGCAAAGGAAGGGCAAGGCAACTCCCTTTCATCACTAAAAGAGTCTGATAACAACATTGTTAGTGAAATATTAATTTCTGAATTAAAATGATACTTCTTAATTCTGTAAAGTGTTCTAAATGGGATTGACTCCTATAGGTAACATAAACAGAGTGTAAAATGTTTTTATAATCTGCATGGGAGGTAAAGGACATACTGCCTATATTTCGGATTTAAAATTTAAAGAGAGTAAAGTGATCTGGAAACAAAAATTGAGTAGCCCATAAATTGCACACATGCACACACACACTCCCTCACCATATTCATACAAAGTAGATACAGATACAGCTATGTGTGTGTGTGTAGCAGTTTAATGTGAGCTTTTATGTTTATAGAACATATTTTGGCAACCTATAGTATGTCAGTTAAGCTTTTCTATTTTTATTGGTATACAGTTTACCAGAACTAAGGCAGGAGTACCCATCTAACTCTATAGTTAAGCTGTGACCAAAACTTTACCTCTTTCTCCATTTATATATTTTGCTAAGTCATGAAACTTAGAATATAATTATTACATGTGAAAAATCACCATTATTTCATTATTAATATTGGAATGGTAAAATTAAAACTAAAAATACTCTGCGGGTCAGTCAATGCTATCATCATCCCAAACAAATGACAGAGGCCAAATGAGAAGTCACATGCATGAGGCATTTTTCAACCAAGCGACACAGTCATTTTTGGAGAATATAAAGGATATGTTTGGAATTATTTGGAACATTTAAATATTTTTTTCAAAGTCAGTCTTGAAACTTAACTGACAGACACAGAAAGCTAAAGGATACCTGACAAAATGTATAATATTCTATTGTGTGCTTTTGGATTAATATTAATTTAAGAAATGAAATTAATCAGCTATACTTTTAAAATTATATTTCAGTGTTGGAGAGGGTATAGAGTTAAATGAACACTCTTACACTGTTGGTAGGAATGTAAATCTGTACCACCATTATGGAGAACAGTAAGAAAGTTCTTCAAAAAACTAAAAATGAGTTACCATATGATCCAGCAATCCCAGCCCTTGGCATATATTCACACAAAACTATAATTCAAAAAAATACATGCACCCCTATGTTCATAGAATCATTGTTTAAGAAGTTTAAGTCATAGAAACAGCCTAAATGTCCATCAATAAATGAATGGAGAAAGATGTACTTTATATATATATATATATATATATATTTAGGAATATTACTCAACTATAAAAAGTAATGAAGCAATGTCATTTGTAGTAACATGGATGGACCTAGAGATTATCATATGCTAAGTGAAGTAAATCAGATAGAGAAAGACAAATAACATATGTCATCACCTACATGTGAAATCTAAAATACAACATGAATGAACATATCTATGAAATAGGTTACCAATGAGGAGTGGAATGGAAGAGAGAAAGATTAGGAGCTTGGAATTAGCAGATGCAAGCTAGTATATATAGGATAGATAAACAACCAGGTCCTGTTGTATATTATAGGGAACTGTTTTCAATATCTTGTGATAAATTAGAATGGAAAAGAATATGAAAAAAAGAACACATACGCACACATATATGCGTATAATGGAGTCACTTTGCTGTAGAGCAGAAATTAGCACAATATTTTTAATCAACTATACTTCAGTAAAATTTAGGAAATTTAAAGAGTTATATTTCACAATAAACAGTTTCATAACATTTTATGAAAATAAATGTATCCATTACTCTATCTATTCAAACTCTATATTGATCTCACATTAGACCTCTTTATTTAGATAATATGAAAGAAGATTTGTAATTATCATAGAGGAACCATATCATTTTCTAAGGAACTAATAAGTACTTTTAAGAAAACAGTACTTTTTTTGAAAGTATTGTTTTTTTGAAAGAAAAAAAGTCAAATATATATTTTTTAAATAAGGACTAATACTCCTAAATACTTGAAATGTTTATAAATGAGCTTCTAATAATCAAATTAATAAATATTAATAGAAATAGAATGATTAGCACAGATTCTGTATTAAAATATATTGTGTTACTTAACTTTGAGCAAATTATTTTCTTCCTGCTGCCTAACAACTTCACCTGCCTTCTCTGTAGGAAAGTTTCTAAATCCACTTTGTAAATATATTGGTGATAACAATGACTTAAAAGATAAGCATAAAGTATATTGCCACTACTGATGTGTTTATATTATACCTGCATTGAAACTGGGACAAACATTTTTGTCTTGATAACAAAGCCAGGTGAGCTTGAAACACTTGTCTGTTTTAACCACTGAACCATTAAATTTTTAATGACTTAAAGGTTTTAACTTATAAACAACTTTCTCTAGCTTGTTTTGGATCCTTGTAAAAAATGGATTGATGTGGAAAAGAAATACATACAAAGAAGAAAATGGAAAAATAAGATAGTTTATTTTGTTGTTTGTACTGACATTTTCCAAGTAACTTAAAATAAGTTAGACTGTAAACAGATTGTAATCAAGAAATTGGTAAAAAGATAAATAAATCATTGTTTTAACTTCTATGGATTAAATACCCCAATATGACTTTGGAGTCATTCCCATAATGGTTATTTCAAGGAATAAGTTGCTTGTTATATTATTAATTTGAAAGTATTTAAAAGTGATAGCAAATGATTTTCAATATATTCCCTTTCAGAGCTATCTGTATTTTTTTTAACCAAGGTACATCCAGGTAAGCAAACTCATTCCCTCAACAGAGGGAATTTAATATTAGAACTTAATTTCAACATTTTATAAGAGGAAAGGGGCAACTAGAGGATAATGAGTAAATCCCCATCTTAACTACAGGAGGCTCTTACCAGTCTTAGGACTGAAGAAAGTGAAGGAGGTGGAGGTGGCAACACCTTCAAGGGGTTACATGTCCTAGTCATTGATGGGATCAGAGCAGATGTCAGGAGTGGGGACCTTGGAAGTTCAGCCTGTGTGTAGTGGGAGCTGAATATATAGAAAAGATGCTCCTAACCATGGATGATGTCTAAGGAAAACAGTATGTGAGAAACACTTGCTCTTTGAAGTTTCTTCCTTCCCCAAATCTACAAGTATCTTATATTGACTGAACCTAGTTAGAAGTCAACAGACTCAGGGCTGTGGGGAAAGCAAATCACCCCCACTGTAATGCCAAGAAGAGGGGTGATGAAGGAGTAAATGGAACGGAGAGCAAATGATTAACATAGGTCTCTTATGAAAGTTTGGTGGTGGTGGTTTAGTTGCTAGGTCGTGTCTGACTCTTGTGACCCCGTGGACTGTAGCCTGCCAGGCTCCTCTGTCCATGGGATTTCACAGGCAAGAATACAGGAGTGGGTTGCCATTTCCTTTTCCAGGGTGTCTTCCCAGCACAGGGATAGAACGTGGGTCTCCTGCATTGCAGGCAGATTCTTTACTGATTGAGTTGTGAGAGAATCACACTATAAAAGCTTAGATCTACTTATGTCTTTTATGTTCACTGCCTATAGTAAAGGAGTTAACTAACCCTCCTAATGTGGTGGTTTAGTCTCTCATGCAGCTGCTAAGTCACTTCAGTCGTGTCCGACTCTGTGCGACCCCACAGATGGCAGCCCACTGGGCTCCCCCATCCCTGGGATTCTCCAGGCAAGAACACTGGAGTGGGTTGCCATTGCCTTCTCCAATGCATGAAAGTGAAAAGTGAAAGTGAAGTCACTCAGTCGTGTCCGACTCTTAGCAACCCCATGGACTGTGGCCTACCAGGCTCCTCCATCCATGGGATTTTCCAGGCAAGAGTACTGGAGTGGGGTGCCATTGCCTTCTCCATTAGTCTCTCACAGCTGCTGGTAAAGAATCTGCCTGCAATGCAGGAGACCCGCATTCGATCCTTAGGCCGGGAAGATCCCCTAGAGAAGGAAATGGCAACCCATGTCAGTATTCTTGCCTGGAGAAGCCCATGGACAGAGGAACCTGGCAGGCTACAGTCCATGGGGTCACAAGAGTTGGACACAATTAGCGACTAAATCACCACCACCACCTACGTGATACCATCAAGTACTTCTGCAGTCTAGCATCAATCTAATTTTCCAGGCTGGACTTCTGCCATTCCCTAACTTTCAGTCTAATGTAGAGGAAAATAAACTAAATACTAGCTAGTTATCACACAGAGTATCTTCAGATCACTTAACCTTGTTCATTTTATGGCTTTTGCCTAGGATGTTTTTCCTGGTCCTCCTGACCCCAACACTTTATCTCATGATTCGCAACATCTTAGGAAATCAACTCAAACACATCATTTCTACAGAAATTATTCTGATATGCAGATAGAGTGAATTAATTTATATGAATTAACCACATTAATAGTATAATATTTGTAATATACTATCATTAGTGATATAAATTTGTTTCTTTTAATAAATTGAATTACTTCAAGACAAGGATCAAGTTAATGTGCATAGTGTATGGATTATTGTCAGTTCTCAGTAAATACTGAATATATGAATGGATTAATGTTTTTAGAATCTAATAAATTATATCTTTTCAAGAAAATTTCTAATATATTAATCATTGTGGTGACTTTCTTTTTACAACTCTGGGATCAATGCTTTGTAATATTCTTGGTTTACACTCAAATACAAAAGAAAAATAAAATATTTTTGTCACTCATTTGTATTTTGTCAAACTTTCTCTTTAAAAATATATTTATCTAATAAAATATTGTTTGTAATCTCACATAGTTGGTGGAATTTCATTTTTGTTATTTGCAAACCTGTAAGCAATCACAGAATCTGCAGGGATCAAAGAAAAGTTATCATGGGCCGTGAACTTTACTAGTTACAATCATCATGTTTCTACTCCCATACATTTCCTTTCTGTGTAGAGATTGAATTAGGAAATTCTATGTAGTATGAGTTCAGTTCTGTAGCTATACATGACTGATTTATGGATAAACTCTTGTTTCAAATGAGAGTAATTAATACCTTAGAAATATCTGCAGCTGCTCTCCCTCTAGCATTATGTTTGCATTTCAGTTAAAAAGAGGAAGAAATGACACTTTTCCAATAGTAAAGCTTTTTTTTTTTCCCCCAATAAATTCCCATCACACTTTACTTTGTGTTTCATGGTGCATAAACATATCACACGACAGTTCTTAAAAGTAAGTGAGAAATTATTTTCTTGACTTTTTGGTCTCTATAGTACAGAAAGCAAATTGAGAAAAGAATCAAGACTTTGTTCTGAATGAGTCGAGTACCTAACCAAATATTATGGAGATTTGGAGGTAAGAAACAGCAAGCTAGTCAGGAGACATAGGATATGTGGTTTCAAGCCCTGGATGGAGAAGATCTACTGGAGGAGGAAATGACAATCCACTCCAGTATTTCTGTCTGGAGAATCCCATGAACAGAGGAGCCTGGTGGGCTACAGTCCACGGGGTTGCAAAGAGTCTGATCTGACTGAGGCAACTGAGCACAGAGGATTTTTAAGGCAATGATATCACTTCTTTAAGTCACATGTCAACACAGTAACCAGTGAAGAAAGTAAGAATATTGCAGAGGAAAGTGGTGTATGGAGATAAGACTGAAAAGAGAGCAGAAAGAACAAAGACCGTGTGGCCCCAGAGCAAAGACAAAAAGAGAACAGCTGTCTCATGCTCCATTTGCTGAGTAGCCAATGATCAGTTCAGTTCAGCTCAGTCACTCAGTTGGGTCTGACTCTTTGAGACTCCACAGGCTGTAGCATGCCAGGCTTCCCTGTCCATCCCAAACTCCCAGAGCTTGCTCAAACTCATGTCCATCGTGTCAGTAATGCCATCCAACCATCTGATCCTCTGTCATTCCCTTCTCCAACTGCACTCAATCTTTCCCAGCATCACGGTCTTTTCCAAAGAGTCATATCTTCACATCAAGTGATCAAAGTATTGGAGATTCAGCTACAGCATTAGAGCTTCCAATGAGATTTCAGGCCTGATTTCCTTTAGGATTGACTGGTTTGATCTCCTTACTGACCAAAGGACTTTCAAGAGTCTTCTCCAGCACCACAGTTCAAAAGCATCAGTTCTTGATGTTCAACATTCTTTATGGTCCAACACTCACATCCATACATGACTACAGGAAAAACCATAGCTTTGACTAGAAGGACCATTGTTGGCAAAGTTATGTCTCTGTTTTTTTAATGTGATGTCTATATGCCAGCAAATATGGAAAACTCAGAAAAGGCCACAGGACTGGAAAAGGTCAGTTTACTTTCCAATCCCAAAGAAGGGCAATGTCAAAGAATGTTCAAACTACTGCACAATTGCACTCATCTCACACACTAGCAAAGTAATGCTCAAAATTCTCCAAGCCAGGCTTCAACAGTACGTGGACTATGACCTTTAAGCTGGATTTTGAAAAGGCAGAGGAACCAGGGATGAAATTGCAAACTTTCATTGTATCATAGAAAAAGCAAGAGAAAACTAGAAAAACATCTACTTCTGCTTTATTGATTATGCCAAAGCTTTGACTGTGTAGATCACAACAAACTTTAAAAAAAATTTCAAGAGTTGGGAATACCAAGCCACCTGCCTTTCCCTGCTTCCTGAGAAATCTGTATGTAGGTCAAGAAGAAATAGTTAGAACCAGACATGGAACAATGGACTGGTTCCAAATTGGAAAATGAATATGTGAGGGCTGTATATTGTCACTCTGCTTATTTAAATTATATGCAGAATACATCAAGCAAAATGCCAAGCTGGATGAAGCACAAGCTGAAATCAAGATTGCCTGGGCAAATATCAATAACCTCAGATATAAAGGTGACACCAAACTTATGGCAGAAAGTGAAGAGGAACTAAAGAGCCTCTTGATGAAAGTGTAAGAGGAGAGTGAAAAAGTTGGCTTAAATCTCAACATTCAAAAACCTAAGATCATGGCATATGGTCCCATCACTCCATGTCAAATAGATGAAGAAACAATGGAAACAGGGACAGACTTTATTTTCTTGGGCTCCAAAATCACTGCAAATGATGAGTGCAGCCATTAAATTAAGACAGACAATTGCTCATTGGAAGAAAAGCTATGACCAACCTAGACAGCATATTAAAAAGCAGAGACATTAATTGGCCAACAAATGTTGGTCTAGTCAAAGCTATAGTTTTTCTAGTAGTCATGTATGGATTTGAGGATTGGACTGTAAACAAAGCTGAGTGCTGAAAAATTGGTTCTTTTGGACTCTTCTTATTAAAACCATAAAAAACCATACCCTTGCCTAGATGGACCTTTGTTGACAAAGTAATGTCTCTGCTTTTTAATATGTTGTCTAGGTTGGTCATAACTTTCCTTCCAAGGAGTAAGTGTCTTTTAATTTCATGGCTGCAGTCACCATCTGCAGTGATTTTGGAGCCCAGAAAAATAGTCTGACACTGTTTCCACTGTTTCCCCATCTATTTGGCATGAAGTGATGGTACTGGATGCCATGATCTTAGTTTTCTGAATATTGAGCTTTAAGCCAACTTTTTCACTCTCCTCTTTCATTTTCATCAAGAGGCTCTTTAGTTCTTCTTCACTTTCTGCCATAAGTGTGTTGTCATCTTTATATCTGAGTTTATTGATATTTCTCCCGGCAATCTTGATTCCAGCTTGTGCTTCCTCCAACCCAGCGTTTCTCATGATGTACTCTGCATATAAGTTAAATAAGCAGGGTGACAATATACAGCCCTGACATACTCCTTTTCCTATTTGGAACCAGTCTGTTGTTCCAAGTCCAGTTCTAGCTGTTGCTTCCTGACCTGCATACAGGTTTCTCAAGAGGCAGGTCAGGTGGTCTGATATTCCCATCTCTTGAAGAATTTTCCACAGTTTATTGCGAGCCACACAGTCAAAGGCTTTGGCATAATCAATAAAGCAGAAATAGATGTTTTTCTGGAACTCTCTTGTTTTTTTGATGATCCAGCGGATGTTGGCAATTTAATCTCTGGTTCCTCTGCCTTTTCTAAAACTAGCTTGAACATCTGGAAGTTTGTGGTTCATGTATTGTTGTAGCCTAGCTTGGAGAATTTTGAGCATTACTTTACTAGCATGTGAGGTGAGTGCTATTTGCGATAGATTGAGCATTCTTTGGCATTGTCTTCCTTTAGGATTGGAATGAAAACTGACTGTTTCCAGTCCTGTGGCCGCTGCTGAGTTTTCCAAATTTGCTGACATATTGAGTACAGCACTTTCACAGCATAATCTTTTAGAATATGAAATAGCTCAACTGGAATTCCATCACTTCCACTAGCTTTGTTCATATTGATACTTCCTAAGGCCAACTTGACTTCACATTCCAGAATATCTGGCTCTAGGTGAGTGATCACACCATCACTTAGCATGATACAACATTTGATTATACAGAATATCAGTTGTGCGATTTTGTTTTTCTGAAATTTCTGCTTATTTTGTCTCATTTTCTGTGATACTAGGCAATATCATGCTGGATTTGTTTAAATTTAGTCCATTCATTACTCATGCCATAAACGCATCTTCCATGTACATATGTGTGTATAATACATATCACATTCCATATATAAATGCATATACACACATATATTTGAGTTAAAACATCTTAAATAATGGAAATCTACTGTAAAATTTATCTTTGCTTCAACTTATAGGCATGAAAACAGTTTGGATTTAGAAAAACACATACACACCTTCCATTTTTATTGAGACTAGTAAAATTGTCAACACTAACAGTGATAAGTCAGAGCAGCCCTAGATTTTTGAATTATGTTCATCACCTTAGCTGAGATGGTGAATTATTCTATGGCATTTATTTTCTCATTCTTCTATGGCAATAGAATTGTTAGCTAATGCTGAAAACATGAATATCCAAGTAAAGATTGTCTTACAAGTAAATCATGCAGCTAGGATCTGGCCATTGGGATGAAGTGGAGATGGTATAAGCAATCATATTGTTTAACTCTTAAAAGGGGCTTCCTAGGTTCCCAGGTGGTGATAGTGGTAAAGATTCCTCTTGTCAGTACAGGAGACATTAGAGATGTGGGGCTGATCCCTGGCTCAGAAAGATTCCTTCCAGGAGGGTATGGCAACCCACTCCAGTATTCTTGCTTACAGAATCCCATGGGCAGAGGAGCCTGGCAGGCTACAGCCCATGGGGTCACGAAGAGTAAGACACAATTGTAGCAACCTAGCATGCACGTAACCTTAAAAGAAAAAAAAAAAAAACAATCAATGGTTTTCTTATCCCATTCCTGGCAGCAGAAATACACATATGGTAATGTGCCTTTTGGATAATGGGGGGGAAAAAGATAAAATCTATGGATGGATACTAAAGATAAGCAAAAAGTAAATGAAAAAACCCTGAATTCTAATGCCATACAGGTATTATTCTGGACCTTATTTATTAATACTTGGAATGCTATCTAATAGAGAAATCAAATCCCACACTATTTAAGACACTTTTTAGTGAGATTGTTTTCAGCAGCCAAAATGGTACCCTCAATAATTTATTGTTCTCCTATACTTATCAGTTACTGTTAATATACAATTAAATTGAAATGCAATGGTAAAAATAAGGAAAAAAATAGACCTTTCTATATTTTTAAATTTGAAAATTGCTTTTAATCTTATCTGGTAAGAGTTGCTGATTTCATGGCCAGATTTTGAATAATAATTATTATTATTTTATGTGTTTATTTATTTCTGGTCAGGGGAGGTAGGAAACTTATACTGTCTTACACTGTCCACAATAACATTAATGTTTACATAAAATCCACTAGGAGTATTACGGTGTCTGATTTGCACAGTTCATGCCTGTCTCATTTAATCTTTACTACATACATATGAGAATTAGAAAGTTACAAAAGTTTTTCTTAAAAATTCTGAAGCAAAGTGAGAGGTAGAATTATAAGTGAGAGGTAGAATTCTCACCTAGGTCTTCATTTTTCTTTTAATTTCTTCATGCTTCTTAAGAAACAATAAACAATGCTCTGCTAGCCAAAATAAGTCTATTTATTCTGAATTGAATATAATTCCAATGTGAATTTTAAAATATACATTAAAAATTTCAATGGAGATTTTTACATAGAAATGTTATTTCTAGACATTTACCCTTAAGAAATACTAGATGCTTAGCATGGGCAATTATCTAATTGTCCAGTGGAACACAATGTGGTCATTAATAAGACTAAAGATACACAGTTATTCATTTAAAAGATTGTTTGTGCCATGCTGATAAGTGTAAAAAAGAAAAAAAAAAAAAAAAAGCTTGAGAATGCATACTGAAAAACTATTCAGTTTCATTTTTGTTTTGGTAAAAATAAACATTTTGTGTGTTCATGTTTGTGGAAATATATCAAAGATGGCCTGCAAATTATAATTCTTAAAAATTAATTTTTAAATGTTTGAATAACAATCATCAAATTTTTTATCCCATCTGATTACTGCAACCATGGTTTTTACGCCGTTTTTCCTGCCCAAATCATTAGGGAATCTTTAAGGAATACTGAGAAAGCTCATGTAGTCATTTCAGCCCCAATTTTAGAAAGTCATTTTGCATTATTCTAATGCTCTATCTTTCTCTGATTATTGTTCTTTACTTTTCCTACATATATTTCAAATTTGTCTACATAATTTCATCTCTAATGCTATCATTATTCTCTACTGCACGTTCTTGACCCATTTGAGCTATGCTAATAGCTTCATAATGACCATTTTGTCTTTAGCACATCATCCTGCAGCTGCAATGATTTTCATAAATGCAAAGTTCAGCATACCACACTTTCTTAAACTCTCCAGTGACTTCCTAATACCCTTAAAAGAAGTTTTAATTAAATATTTTAATAGCAGTGCCCGTGTCTCCCATAACCTGGTTTTCATCTTTTTCTGTGTTACATCACATCCTGTACCTCTTACAATTCAGCCTCATTGAACTTGCTTCAACTCTCTCTAGCATTAGAAAAATTGTTAGCTCCTTTCCAGTGCTCATATCATCCCAAATCATCAAAGAATCCCAGGAAGAGGAAAGGAAATGCACGCTGAATGAAAAAGAAGCAAAGTGATCTCAGATTGTCAAGTCTGCCAGAACTGGTAGACATAGCAATGATTGTAATAAGAGGCAGTGCCAAGAGTATTTGCAGTTGTATCATGTGTCTGTGATCAAGTTATGCACATATTTTTTAGACTCATATTTTGTAGAATTCACACTCCATTTACTGTTATACATTTTGTTGTTATTGTTTTCCCACTGCCATAATATTGGTTCTCCATTTTATCCAAATCTTGTTTTCCTTTTCTACATTTTATACACGTTTCCTTAACATTTTTTTTCTCAACAACTGACCTAAACTTTGCCTGAAGAAAATATTTTTATTTTATTTAATAAGCTTTTAGAAAACACATTTTAATTTCTCACATCTATCTGAAGTAAATAATGATTGAGAAATCTCAGAATCAAAGTAAAGTTTAGGAAGAGCCAACTTGGCCCTTTTTGAAAGTTCATATGACTGGGTTGCCATTTTCTACTCCAGAGGATATTCCTGACCCTGGGATCAAATTCAACTGATGTCTCTTGCATTTCATGCATTGTCAGGTGGATTCTTTACCACAGGAACCACATGGAAAGCTCTCTACCTAACGTTATAAAGAGCAAACATCAATTCCTTACTTTTGTCTTTTCATATGATGAAAATGTTGTTGTTCAGCCGCTCAGTCATGTTCAACTTTTTGTGACCCCATTGATTGCAGGATGCCAAACTTCACTGTCCTTCATCATCTCCCAGAGCTTGCTCGAACTCATGTCCATTAGTCAGTGATGCCATCCAAAAATCTGGTCCTCTGTCATCTCCTTCTCCTCCCGCTTTCAATCTTTCCCAGCATCAGAGTCTTTTCAAATGAGTCAGCTCTTCGCATCAAGTGGCCAAAATATTGGAGTTTCACCTTTAACATCAGCCCTTCCAATGAATATTCAGGACTGATTTCCTTTCAGATGGACTGGTTGGATCTCCTTGCAGTCCAAGGGACTCTCAAGAGGCTTCTCCAACACCACAGTTTAAAAGCATCAATTCTTTGGTGCTTAGCTTTCTTTATAGTCCAACTCTCACATCCAGACATGATGACTCGAAAAACCATAGCTTTGACTAGATGGACCTTTGTTTGCAAAGTAATGTCTCTGCTTTTTAGTATGCTGTCTAGGTTGGTCATAAATTTTCTTCCAAGGAGTAAGCGGCTTTCAATTTCATGGCTGCAGTCACAGTCTGCAGTGATTTTGGAGCACAAAAAAATAAAGTCTGTCACTGTTTCCACTGTTTCTCCATCTATGTGCCATGAAGTGATGGGACAAGTTGCCATGATCTTAGTTTTCTCAATGGTGAGTTTTAAACCAATTTTTTCACTCTCCTGTTTCACTTTCATCAATAGTCTCTTTAGTTCTTCTTCACTTTCTGCCTTAAGGGTGGTGTCATCTGCATATCTGAGGTTATTGTTATTTCTCCTGGCAGTCTTGATTCCAGCTTGTGCTACATCCAGCCCACTGTTTCTCATGATGCACTCTGTATATAAATTAAATAATCATGGTGACAATATACAGCCTTGATGTATTCCTTTCCCGATTTGGAACAAGTCTGTTGTTTCATGTCCAGTTCTAACTGTTGCTTCCTGACCTGCATACAGGTTTCTCAAGAGGCAGGTCAGGTGGTCTGGTATTCCCATTTCTTTCAGAATTTTCCACAGTTTATTGTGATCCACACAGTCAAACGCTTTGGCATAGTCAGTAAAGCAGAAGTAGATGTTTTTCTGGAACTTTCTTGCTTTTTCGATGACCTAAGAGTACACAGTGGTAAATTATAAAACTATAGTCCTCCATATATTACTTCAGATTTTTTGACAGTCTCTAAGCACATAAATAGATAAATACAGTAATTACAATTTGTATAACAGTTCTCAAGACAAGAAAGTGGCTTTTTTATAGAGAATAAATAATTTTTTAATCTTTTAAAATTTGATTATTTTGTTCTGTTTAGTCGCTAGGTCATGTCTGATTCTTTTGCAACCCCAGGGACTGTGGCCCAACAGGCTCTTGTGTCAATGGGATTCTCCAGGCAAGAATCCTAGAGTGGATTGGCATTTCCTTCTCCAGGAGATCTTCTTGACCCATAGAGAATAAGTTTTAGAACTGTGCAGCTTGAGAGTAGGAGATATTCCATAGGTTGTTCACAAAATACTTCTCAGAAGAGAAGATGTTTTGGCTAAGACTAGAAAAAGGAGAGGTGCTGTATCCACTCTTTGGACTCCTATTCAAAAGTTGGTTTCAGATGTCAAGACTGATGAAGCCACACACACCAGAAGGGTATGAAATATTTTTCTAACTACATAGTGAGACTCCCCGAGAGCAGAGCAACCCTCCTAAATTGATTTAAAAAAAAAAAAAAAAGTTTGAGAAAGCCAGGAAAGGATTCTTGCTTGGTGTAATGAGTGGGACCATGACAAGAGTTCCAAGTTCCAGAGCACAGAACCAGGCTTGTGGTCACCTGAAACTCCTATAGTTGTCAAAGATCTTTCTTGGAATTTCTTATCAGCTTGTCCAGATGTGGAGCAAAAGAGGAAAGAGAAAGAATGAGATTTAAAACTTGGCAGAATTCAACTCAAACATCGAGAAACAGTCTTTGTTACAGAAAGTTAACCTTTGGACAGAGTTGGATGATGAATGAGGAGAAGGCTGGTTTAATTCTAAGAAGAAGGGAAAGTTAGAACTTAGACAATGAGGCCGGAGAAAACTGAACATGATCAAAGCAGAATGTTGGTATGGATGATGTACCATAAATAAAGGCAAGGGAATTTCTAAAAATGTTTATTGATTGATCAATGTTTCTCTGTATTTTTTTCAATCTCTTAATCAGGATGTCATTTAGAATAACATAATCAGAATAGCTCTAGAGTAGGATCCTCCAGACTCCCCATGGAGGGAGTCATAGATTAACCCTTTAGTGTTCAGATTATTTACAAAGTCCATGATATCTTAGAGGGAGGCCTGGGTGCCCAGATGAGTAGGGAAGATAGTTTGGAAGTCCAAGGCAGTGTTTCTTTCCCAAAGCATACAGAGTATTTCAAACTTTTAAAGCTGGTATAATATCAGCTGAATGGAAGCACTGGAAACTGAAACTTATGATCAAAATTCAAAATGAACATACACACATTTCAATTAATACTATTCCTTAAATTTCAACATAAAGCATAAAAATATATTTTAATATGACTTGCATCTTCAGCTTTAAAAACATACATGATATTGAAAAGGGATATGACTGGCTCATATGGAAACATGTAAATTTAAAAATATTTATCTTCTGTGTGACTATATCCCCATTTTATTCTCTTAATTTGGTGAAGACCACAAAGTAAATTTCAGCTCCTACATTCCATTCAAAGAGTGTCTTTGTGCCATGCAAAACTTGAAACAGTGTACAGGTTGGACTTAATGTTACAATTCCTGAGAAATAACAATCTAAATGTTCTTTAATTATATTGAAATTTAGGGAAGAGTAACTGTCTTGCAGTTATAGCAATGAGACTACTATGTATTGAAGGAGAATATTTTAGATTATCAACATCCTGTCTGGTTTTGCTAGGGGAAAAAACAAGAAACACTAGTCACTAGTCTCCTGTTCTGAGAAAAGAAATTGATAAAAAAAATCATTTTTTATTATTCTCAATGATAGATTGATGGTGAAACTATCTATTTGGGAAAAGGAGGATTCTTTGGATATTTGCTCTAAAATATCACTAGGAAGTCCTGCATTGCATTTTTTCATAGTTGTGGACACTACTGCATACATATATTTATGAGCAAAATCACCAGCTGAAATAAACTTTTATTTTCCTATAGGAATGTAATAGAAAAAGAAAGCTTTCACTTTTGTTACTTTCCTTTTTTTAATGAAAATAATAATCATCCTCAGTAGGAGCTCTGGTAATACATTATTTAATCTTTCTTTGTTGAACAAACCCAAATGCTGTCAGAGTATTCAAAATAATTTTGTCAGGTTTTAAAAAGCAGTTTTTCTGTCAAATGTGGGTGGAGAGGTTGATGAATTTACCTGACAGAATTCATTGGTAAATAATAATTCACTTTGCTTTATTAAAGCATTTTTCATTTTACAGTTTGATTAAAAGTCTTAACTTTATTTATTTATTTTTTTTTGCATTTTATGAAGTTTGGGGAGTATATCAATACAGATAAAAGGATATTCATTTTTTTACCCACTGAAAGAATACTTTATGTAAACATGTCTTAAGCAAAAATGAAAATTTTTATAGCTGATTTTTCACAGTGACTCACAGAAACAGAATTCTTATTACAAATGTGTATCATATTTAAATTGAGGAAACTTTCTTATCTAAGAACTGGTTTCCTACTTTCCACAGTACTTTTTGTGAATCCTCTAGCTGCCTGTATTTTAATAAGAATGTTTATGACCCAAGGTATATATGGATCAAATCGGGCACTAGAAGCCACATGAAAGATCAAAGTAAATTGATTTTCATAAAACTGTGTGCCCAGACTGTGCTGATAATTGAAAAGTTATAGTTAATAAAAAAATACTGACTTAGCTTAAAAGCCAACCTTCATAAAAATGCTTGGCCTAAGACGTTGAAGAGCTTTTAGAAATAACATTGTAATGATAAAGAATGTTTTATTATTTAGCAAAAAAAAAAAAAAAATCTAATTGACTAAAGTTCATTTTAACAGCGGAGAAAACATATACATAATACATATTTTAATGCAATGTCTCAATGTAATTTCCAAGAATTTGCAATCAAAAGGAATTGAATCAGCAAAACAGCTTATTTCAAAGTATTTCTAATGCTGATTTTTAATTGATAAATAAAAGATTAAAGATATATACTTTTATTGTGTGAAAATATTGCAAAAGCTTAAACTATATTTGATAAAAGTATATAATACATTTAAAGGATTTTTCTATCAATTGCTTGATAATTGCTAACTAAAATTTTACATTCTCGAACCAAATAATTTTATATAACTATTAATAATTCATCTAAAGTCATAAATATCATTGTTTAAAAGCATGAGATGCAAACTCTGAAATGAAAATAGTCATGTTTAATATTTCATGGTATTATTCACCTATAGAATAATCAAGTTTTTAAAGTAGTGAAGACAAGGGGAAATAATTATAATATTTTTCATTATTTAAGCAGCAATTGAAAATATTTTTCTTATCAGATAACATATTTAATTCATGTTTTACCAAATATTTCTATTTAAACACCATATGTAATATTGTCTCCAAATATTTAAATAATTAAAATTGAGTCAATATAATTTAAAGAGAATTTTAATGTTTTTTGCAAATACATACCTTTATTGTGAAGCCTTTTAGAATATAATCATAAAAAAATTAAAACATTTATTAGTTTTCCTTTTTCATACTGAAAAATATAACCATGAAGTATAAGTAAAAAATTAGATGTAATAAACTTAATTAAAACTAAATGTGATAGGTAAATTCATATATTTTTGGAAGGACTTTCCATTTTTTCTTGTTTTAATTTTCCAATATTAAATCAACATTGCTAAAAAAGAATTTGAAGTGCAAAAGGAAATATATAGAAGAAAATGTAAAATTATAGAACCTGAAAGGAAATGAACATTATGAAAGAAAGTGCATGAGTATGTAGACTATGGGAAAGTCTGCATAAACTTTAGTCAAAAAATATATATAGTAATCACAACCTTATTGTAACCATCTCATCATCCCAATTCCTATTTGGTATGTTAGTTAGCTAGAATTTGGTTAGTTGTTTCCATTTATCACAAACAACCATGTTGATGATTCACGCCTGTGGCAGATGACAGATGCTACCCTCGTCCCATTTGTAACTCATAGATGTCTCAGTGTGCAACTTTCAAATGCCTAAAGGCTTTTGTTTCTGGAACTGCTGAAAGATGAACTGCCAGCCTAAAGTACCAAGGAATGAATGTTATGAGCAGCCCGGAAACAATGACTTTTCATACAAATGTACTCTAGTTATCAGGATAAAAAAGATAAATTTGAGATGTGTTCTTTTATAACATTTCAATTTCCTGTGGTGTTGAGGACCTTGTTCTTAACTACTATACATAAGCCTTAGCTAGAGTGAGTAGCCACAATAAACACATGAATACAGTAAGTTATTTCTCTATGGTGATGGTTTAGTCTCCTAGTTGTGTCCTACTGCTGCGCACCCTGTGGACTGGAAACCTACCAGACTCCTCTGCCCATGGATTCTCCAGGCAAGAATACTGGAGTGGGTTGCAATTTATTTCTCCAAGGAATTTTCCTGACCCAGGAATCCAACCCGTGTCCTCTCTGTTGCAGGCAGATTCTTTACCAACTGAGCTACAAGTGGAGCTCTGTATTTCTTTATATACTATGTTAATTATTTTATTTAAAATAATTCATGAGGTTACCAAATCCACTGTTGTTGTTGTTCAGTCACTCATGTGTCTCACTCTGGGACCCCATGAACTGCAGCACACCATCTTACCTGCTCCTCACTATCTCCCGGAGTTTGCTCAGACTCACGTCCATTCAGTCAATGGTGCCATCCAACCATCTTACCCTCTGTCACCTGCTTCTTCTCCTGCACTCAACCTTTCCCAGCATCAGTCTTTTCCAGTGAAGTGGCTATTTGCATCTGGTGGCCAAAGTATTAGAGCTTCAACTTCAGCATCAGTCCTCCCAATGAGTATTCAGGGTTAATTTCTTTAGGATTGACTGGTTTGACCTCCTTTCTGTCCAAAGAACTCTCAAGAGTCTTCTAGCACCACAGCTCAAAAACATAAGTCCTCTTGAAAGAGGTTGCCATTACCCCTACCATAGAGTCTATAGCCTACCATAGAGACTGCAGATTCTAGGACGAGGCTGCCTCAGACCAAACTACAGGAAGGGAACACAGTTCCACCCATCAGTGCAAACAAAACCATTAGTTGAATTCAACAGTGTTTACTGGCACTAATAGTAACTCAGTGCTCTGCCACTTACAATGATGGATTCTAAGATGTTCTTAGACACTCTACATACTTCATAGTGTTCAAAAATAAGTGCACTTACATTGGAAAACTCATGGAGATAGGTCACATTTAAGCCATAAAATTCACCTTAACAAATTTAAAGGAATAGGCATCATACAAAGTATGTTTTCAGACCACTATGGAGTCAAACTTGGAATCAATGACAGAAAGATAGCTGAAAAATCCCCAGTTATTTGGAGATTAAACAATATACTTCTAAATGGGAGGTGTATCAAAGAAGAAATCTATGGCAAAACAAATACAATGTTGTAAAGTAAAATAAATTATATAATTAATTAAAAAATAAAAAAGAAGAAATCTCAAGAGATATTTAACACTATTTTGAACTAAATGGAAATAAAGATGTAAGCTACAAATATTAATGGGATGCAGAAAAAGCAGTGATTAGAAGAAAACAGTAACATAGAAACTATATATTAGAGAAGAAGAAAGGTTACAATTAATAACCTCAGCATTCACCTTAAGAAATTAGAAAAAATTAAATGCAAAGTAAGCAGGAGAAAAGAAATAATAAAAATTAGAACAATTGTCAAAGAAACTACAAAAGGGAGATAATAGAGAAAATTAAAGAAACCAAAGATTGGTATTTTGAAAAGATTGACAAAGTTGATAAACTCCTAGACAGCCTAACTGATAAAATGTAAAAATATATGAATAACTACTGTAAGAGATGATGTAGGTTGTATAGCACAGGGAACTCTATTCAATATGTTGTAATATCCTATATGGAAAATAATCTAAAAAAGAGTGGATATGTGTATAATTAATTCACTCTATTGTACACCTGAAACTAACACAATGTTGTAAATAAACTCTACTGCAAAAAAAAATTAAGAAAGAAATGAAAGAATGCATTAATTATCATTCTCTGGATCTTATAAAGAAAATAAAGAAGTATCATAAACAATTCTATGCCCACAAATTTGATAATTCGGATGAAATGAGCCAATATCTTGAAAGCCACAACCTACTAAAATAGTTAAATAAGGAGAAACAATTAATCATAAATACACACATACACACACACACACACACATGAAATAACTCTCAAAAATAGAAAGTAATAGGCCCAGATGGCTTCTCTGGTGAATTCTACCAAGCATCTGAAAAACAAGTCATTTCAATTCTTTATAATCTCTTTGAGAAAACAGAAGCAGCATGAACACTTCCTAAACTCATTTTATAAGGCCAGTGATACACAAATACCAAAATGGACACAGATATTACAAGAAAAGAAAATACCAACCAATATCTCTGTTGAATATGACTGAAAACTTCTTAACAAAATATTGACAAACCAGAACAAAATATAAATTAAACTATTGACCAACTTGAAATTTTTCCAAGAATGCATGATTGTGTCTACATTCAAGCATCAATTAATATAATCTACTATATCAATAGGCTAAAGAAAAATTGTATGATCACAAAGACAGATGCAGAAAGAGCATTTGACCCAATCAAACTCTCATATGGGATAAAATCTGTTATAAAACTAAAAACAGAGAGAAGCTTCCTCAACATAATAAAGAACGTCTGCAAAAAAATCCTACAGCCAACATCATATTTAGTGATGAGAAATTAGAAGCTTCCTGCTAATACCAGGAACAGGCAAAGATATTCCTTCCCATCAATCCTATTCAATGATGATACTAGAACTTCTAGTTAATGAAATAGGGATGAAATGGAACTGAAAAGTCATGTGGGTTTAAAGGAAGAAATAAATATATCTGCATTGAAAAGTGACATGAGTCAAAATGTAAAAAATACAAAGAATCAAAAAACTCCTAGAACTAATGAGTGAATACAGCAAGAATGCAGAATATGAGGGTACTATTAAAAAATCAATTGCTTAAGCCATAGACAATTAGAACTTGAAGTTAAAAACACAATGTTCTTCATATTAGCTTGAAAAATTTGTAAGATATCTAGGTATAAATATAACAAAATATGTGTGAAATGTATATGAGAAAAAATATAAAACTGTGAAAGAAATCAAGCAATATCTAAATAAAGGAAACCTATTCATTGTTCATGGGTAGGAAGAATTGATACTGTTAACATATCAGATTTTTTTTTTCAATTTTATCTACAAATTCAAAATAATTCCAAACTAAAGTCCAACAAGTTGCTCTGTGATATGAACAAGATGATTCTAAAGTTTCTAAGGGAGAAAAATTTTCAGAATAGTCAAAATGACATTGAAAATAGAGCTGAAGGATAATCGACATGACCCAATGTCAATTTTCACTAGAAAGCAACCAGTTAGGCAATGTAATATTAGTGAAAAAGAAGTAAAACAGATCAATAAAAAAGAATAGAGAGCCCAGAAACAGACCCACACAAATACAGTTAAATGATCATTGACAAGGGAGCAAAGGTCACTGACACATAAAATTATAAAACTTCTAGAAGACAGCATAGGAGGAAATCTAGGTGACCTTGAATTTAGCAAATAGCTTGTAGATAAAACACCAAAAGACCAAAAGAATGACCCATGAGAAAATTAACTGATGTTCAGTTCAGTTCAGTTTAGTTCAGTCGCTCAGTCGTGTCCGACTCTTTGCACCCCATAAATCGCAGCATGTCCATCACCAACTCCCGGAGTTTACTCAAACTCATGTCCATCCAGTCGGTGATGCCATCCAGCCATCTCATCCTCTGTCATCCCCTTCTCCTCCTGCCCCCAATCCCTGCCAGCATCAGGGTTTTTCCAATGAGTCAACTCTTCGCATGAGGTGGCCAAAGTACTGGAGTTTCAACTTCAGCATCAGTCTTTCCAATGAACACCCAGGACTGATCTCCTTTAGGATGGACTGGTTGGATCTCCTTGCAGTCCAAGGGACTTCCATGTTAGTCTTCATCAAAATGAAACATTTCTGCTCCATACAAAATTTAAGAGAATTAAAAGAGAAGATACAGGCAGGGAGACTATTTGAAAAATGTAAATAAGATAAAGGATTTGTACACAAAATACAGTTTTTGTTCAATTTCTAAAACCCAATAGTAAGAAAACAAACAACCTAATTGAAAATTGGGCAACAATCTGAGCAAACACCTAGCCAGGGAAGGTAAATCACTGGCAAACAAACATACAAAATGATTTCAACATTGTATAAGATGACATTAGGGAATTGCAAATTAAAACAAGATGCTAAATTCACTTATCAGTCTAGTATTTCTAAATTCAAACACAGTGACAATAACAAATTCCAGTGAGGGTGCTGACCAATAGCAATTCACATTCTTTGCTGAGACAATATAAAATGATACAGTCTCTTTGGAAGATAGTTTCTTATAAAACAAAATATAGTTTTTGTGTATAATCCACTCCTAGGTATTTGTTCCAATGAGTTGAAAATTAAAGTCCACACAAAAATATGCAAACAAAGATAAGGTGTCCATAGGTTCATATACAATGGAAAAAAGACAACCTCTTTAACAAGTGGTGCTGGGAAAACTGGTCAACCACTTGTAAAAGAATGAAACTAGAACACTTTCTAACACCATACACAAAAATAAACTCAAAATGGATTAAAGATCTAAATGTAAGACCAGAAACTATAAAACTCCTAGAGGAGAACATAGGCAAAACACTCTCCGACATAAATCAAAGCAAGATCCTCTATGACCCACCTCCCAGAATATTGGAAATAAAAACAAAACTAAACAAATGGGACCTAATGAAACTTAAAACCTTTTGCACTACAAAGGAAACTATAAGTAAGGTGAAAAGACAGCCCTCAGATTGGGAGAAAATAATAGCAAATGAAGCAACAGACAAAGGATTAATCTCAAAAATATACAAGCAACTCCTGAAGCTCAATTCCAGAAAAATAAATGACCCAATCAAAAAATGGGCCAAAGAACTAAACAGACATTTCTCCAAAGAAGACATACAGATGGCTAACAAACACATGAAAAGATGCTCAACATCACTCATTATTAGAGAAATGCAAATCAAAACCACAATGAGGTACCATTACACGCCAGTCAGGATGGCTGCTATCCAAAAGTCTACAAGCAATAAATGCTGGAGAGGGTGTGGAGAAAAGGGAACCCTCTTACACTGTTGGTGGGAATGCAAACTAGTACAGCCGCTATGGAAAACAGTGTGGAGATTTCTTAAAAAACTGGAAATAGAACTGCCATATGACCCAGCAATCCCACTTCTGGGCATACACACTGAGGAAACCAGATCTGAAAGAGACACGTGCACCCCAATGTTCATCGCAGCACTGTTTATAATAGCCAGGACATGGAAGCAACCTAGATGCCCATCAGCAGATGAATGGATAAGGAAGCTGTGGTACATATACACCATGGAATATTACTCAGCCATTAAAAAGAATTCATTTGAACCATTCCTAATGAGATGGATGAAGCTGGAGCCCATTATACAGAGTGAAGTAAGCCAGAAAGATAAAGAACATTACAGCATACTGACACATGTATATGGAATTTAGAAAGGTGATAATGATAACCCTATATGCAGAACAGAAAAAGAGACACAGAAATACAGAACAGACTTTTGAACTCTGTGGGAGAATGTGAGGGTGGGATATTTCAAAAGAACAGCATGTATACTATCTATGGTGAAACAGATCACCAGCCCAGGTGGGATGCACGAGACAAGTGCGCCGGCCTGGTGCACTGGGAAGACCCAGAGGAATCGGGTGGAGAGGGAGGTGGGAGGGGGAATCGGGATGGGGAATACGTGTAAATCTATGGCTGATTCATATCAATGTATGACAAAACCCACTGGAAAAATAATAATAATAATAATATAAAAAATATGCAAACAAATGTTACAATCAGTTTTTTCATAATTGCCTAAAATTAGATGTTTTCCATTAGGAGAATGGATAAATAAACTTGCATCCATGCAATAGACTATTATTCAGTGATAAAACAAAGTGAGCTCTCCAACAACAGAAAGACATGAGTATTTTTGCTAAGTCACCTCAGTCCTGTCCAACTCTTTGGAACTCCATGGACCATAGCCCGCCAGGCTCCTCTGTCCATGGGATTCTCCAGGCAAGAGTACTGGAGTGGGTTGCCATGCCCTCCTCCAGGGTATCTTCTTGACCTAGGGATCAAACCTGCCTTTCCTGCATTGCAGGTGAATTATTTATCACTGAGTCACTGAGGAAGCCCTTAAGAAGACAAGAAGGAAATTGCAAATGCACACTATTAAGTGAAACAAAAATGCCTAAAAAACTATTTGATTCTAACTATTTGACATTTGGAAAAGACCCAACTATAGAGAAAGTGAAATGATCAGCAGTTGCCAGGGATTGGGCATAAGGGGGAACTGATGAATAGGTGTTGCACAGATAATTATTAGGGCAGTGAATCTAGTCTATGTGACATTATGATGGTGGGCACATGACATTATGCATAGTAGCAGAAAAAGTGAACCTTAATGTAAACCATGGGATTAGTTAATAATATATCAGTATTGGTTCATCAATTATAACAAATGAACCTCAAGAATGAAAGATGTTAACAACAGGGAAACTGAAGACAGGGAAGGAGGCAATATTTGGGCAGTATTTGGGAACGCATATTTTATATGTGTGTCTAATATTTTGATAAACCTAAATGTACTCTAAGAAATAAGTTTTATTAATTAAAAATAAAAATCACCAACTTTCCCACTTCCCTTGAAAGAGGATTACATTTCCAAGTCATCTGCTTATAGATAACTTTCAAAAACATATGTCTGCCAGAATGACGAACTTTGTTTAAAGTTAACTCAAGCAATAGCTAGAGAAAATGTATTTTAAAAATTAAGCACTATGGTGAATTGTGTGGAGGGAAAACAATATGGATTTTATGAAGCCTTCCCTGATCATCCCATTTAAAATTATATCTCCCCAAACCGATAACTCCCTATTGACCTTTTCTGACTATATTTTTGCTCATAGCACAAGCTGCCATTTTACCTACTACATATTTTACAACCTGCCTTCTCTCACTAGAATGCAGTTTCCTTCAACACAAATATTTTTGCCTGGTTAGTTGACTGTTGTATCTCCAGTGCTATGAACAGTATCTGGAATACAGTAAATGTGTGTGATTGGATACTTGAGTTTGTATGAGTTAATGGGAAAATATTTTAAATTTATGTGTGAAGTAACAGAAATTATATATATATATGTCTCTGTTTCTGTTTCCCAGCACAGAGCTCCTAAAATCATTGTAACTTTCTGTGTTATAAGAGTTGTAGAGTATCTTTTTCTGGGAGCTGGTCATTGATCCTGGTTCCTAAGACTGAAGTCCTAAATTCCTTGGAATTTCCTGGGTAATAGTGTCTTTTGTTCCAGTGAGGTGACTCTTGGTGGGTTCCTTGTTGTTGGCTTGTTAGTAGAAAAACCAAGCCATGATTAGAAGCTTGGAACTTTCAGCCCCATCCTCTCACTCTATGGGAGGAGGAGAAAGGACAGAAATGGAGTTAATGATTGCCTACATGATGAATATTTCATAAAAATCCCAAAGGTTTAGGACTCAGAGAGCATGCGAGTTGATGAACATCCACATTCCAGGAGGGCTTAGTTCAGCTGCTCAATCATGTTTGACTCTTGAGACCCCATGGATAGTAGCATGCCAGGCTTCCCTGTCCATCACCAACTTCTAGAGCTTGCTCAAACTCATGTCCATCAAGTTGGTGATGCCATTCAACCATCTCATCCTCTGTCATCCCCTTCTTCTCCTGCCTTCAATCTTTCCCTGCATCATGGCCTTTTCAAATGAGTCAGTTCTTTGCATCAGCTGGCCAAAGTATTGGAGTTCCAGCTTCAGCATCAGTCCTTCCAATGAATATTCAGGACTGATTTCCTTTAGGATTGATGGTTTTGAACTCCTTGAAGTCCAAGAGACTCTCAAGGGTCTTCCAGGAAGGTGAGAGACCTTAACTCCATGAGGTCAGAAGGTCCTATGCTTGAGACCCTTTCACAGTATGCCTTGTGTATCTCTTCATCTGGCTAGTTGTTTATATCTTTTATCATATATATCATTATATAATAAAGTAGTAAACATAAGTTAGATGTTTCCCTGAGTATGAACTGAACTTGAAAAGTATTGAACCCAAGCAGGTGATGCATGGGAACTTAAAGATGACAGCCTAGACTTGCAAAAGGATTCTGAGGTGTGGGGCCAGTTCTGTAGGGCTCACTCTTAAACTTTTCAGTCTGTGCTAACTCCAGTTAGTGTTAGAACTGAACTGAATTATAGGAGAACATCCAACTGGTACAGCAGAGAGCTGCTTGTGAAAGTGAAAGCCACTCGGTCACGTCCAACTCTTTGAGACTCTATGTACTGTAGCCTGCCAGGCTCCTCTGTACATGGAATTCTTCAGGGAAGAATACTGGAGTGGGTAGCCGTTCCCTTCTCCAGGGGACCTTCCCAACCCAGGGATCAAAGCCAGGTCTCACATATTGCAGGTGGATTCTTTACCAGCTGAGCCACCAGGGAAGCCCAAGAATACTGGAGTGCGTAGTCTATCCCTTCTCCAGGGGATCTTCCCAACCCAGGAATTGAACCGGGGTCTCCTGCATTGCAGGAGGATTCTTTACTAACAGAGCTACCAGGGAAGCAGAGAATTGCCTAGTAGGGGAAAAAGGCCACATGCTGGGTGTCATAAATATTGAGTGTGGTGACAGTGTGAATACAGGAGAAACAGAGAGGTTTTTTTTGAGACAGGGTAATTGTTACACACTTAAGACTGTTCAAAGAAAGGGATGAGTTAGGACTGGTCTTTAAGTGATTTGTAGGATTTGGAATGAAGCAGAAGAAGACAAAAAAGATCACACTTTGTGGTAATACTACCATTAAAGGCAAACTGATAAATACTGGGTCATATGGACCTGAGAGACATTTGGATTAAGTGGCATGTGAGTACAGATATAAAGCACCAGAAAATCAACCCCTATCATTTACAAAGGGCATAATTCCCAAATTTCATAAGAGCTTTGTCTATGCTCTGGGTTAAAAGCCAGACCTTAATTCCTAATAGCAGTGCATCATGAAGTCTCCCATAATATTTACACACAAAATCAATAAGATCTTTGGGTAATCAGTGCTCAAGTTTTGTTGAGAAGTATTCATCCACCACCCATTATGTGTTTTACTCATCACCAAATAACTTTTCAGTATTCTTTTACTTCAATGTAGGAGACAAGTACTCTATATATATATATATATATATATATATATATATATATATATATACACACACACACACACACATATATACACACACACACACACATATACACACACACACACACACACACACACACACACACATATTGCAGGGCTTCCCAGGAGGAGCTAGTGGTAAAGAACCTTTGGTTAGTCTCTTCCATCAGGAAGCTTCCATAAACCTCTTATACTTATCCATCAGAGGGCAGACAGAATGAAAACCACAATCACAGAAAACTCATCAAACTGACCACATGGACCACAGCCTTGTCTAACTCAATGAAACTATGAGCTACGCCTGTAGGACCACCAAGGACAGACGGGTCATGGTGGAGAGTTCTAATGAAATGTGGTCCACTGGGTAAGGAAATGGCAAATGACTTCAGTATTCTTGCCTTGAGAACCCCATGAACAGTATGAAAGGCAAAAACATAAGACACTGAAAGGTGAACTCCCCAGGTCGGTAGGTGCAAAATATGCTACTGGAGATCAGTGGAGAAATAACCCCAGAAAGAATGAAGGGATGGAGCCAAAACAAAAACAACACCCAGTTGTGGATGTGACTGGTGATGGAAGTAAAGTCCAATGCTGTAAACAGCGATATTGCATAGGAATCTTGAATGTTAGGTACATTTATCTGGATAAATTGGAAGTGGTCAAACAGGAGATGACAAGAGTGAACATTGACATTTTAGGCATCAGTGGACTAAAATGGACTGGAATGGGTGAATTTAACTCAGATTACCATTATATCTAGTACTGTGGGCAGGACTCCCTTAGAAGAAATGGAGTGGCCCTCACACCCAAAAAAGGAATCCAGAGTACAATACTTGGATGCAACCTCAAAAAAGACAGAATGATTTCTGTTTGTTTCCAAGGCAAACCATTCAATATCACAGTAATCCAAATATATGCCCTGACTAGTAATTCTGAAGAAGCTGAAGATGAATGGTTCTATGAAGACCTACAAGACCTTCTAAATCTAACACCCAAAAAAGATGTCCTTTTCATTATAGGGGACTGGAATGCAAAAGTAGGAAGTCAAGAGATACCTGGAGTAACAGGCAAATTGGCCTTGGAGTACAAAATGAAACAAGTCAAAGGTGAACAGCATTTTGCCAAGAGAATGCAGTGGTCATAGCAGACACCCACTTCCAACAACATAAGAGAAGACTATATACATGGACATCAGCAGATGGTCAATGTTGAAATCAGATTGAATATATTCTTTGTAGCCAATGATGGAAAAGCTCTATACAGTGAGCAAAAACAAGACTGGGAGCTGACAGTGGCTCAGATCATGAACTCCTTATTGCAAAATTCTGACTTAAATTGAAGAAAGTAGAGAAAACCACTAGACTATGCAGGCATGACCTAAATCAAATACCTTATGGTTATACAGTGGAAGTAGCAAATAGATTCAAGGGATTCGATCTGATACAGAGAATGCCTGAAGAACTATGGATGAAGGTGCACGATATTGACCAGGAGGCAGTGTTCAAGATTATCCTCAAGAAAAAGAAATGCAAACAGGCAAAATGGTTGTCTGAGGTGTTCTTAGAAATAACTGAGAAAAGAAGAGAAGGGAGAGGTAAGGGAGCAAAGGAAATATATACCCATTTGAATGCAAAGTTCCAAAGAATAGATAGGAGAGATAAGAAAGCTTGCCTCAGTGATCAGTGCAAAGACATAGAGGAGAATAGAATGGAAAAGACTAGTGATCTCTTCAAGAAAATTAGAGATACCAAGGGAACATTTCATGCAATGATTGGGCTCAATACAGGACAGAAATGGTAAGAGAAGCAGAAGATATTAAGAAGAGGTGGAAAGAATACACAGAAGAACTCTACAAAAAAGATCTTCAATACCCAGATAATCACGATGGTGTGATCACTCACCTAGAGCCAGTCCTCCTGGAATGTGAAGTCAAGTGGGACTTAGGAAGCATCACTATGAACAAAGCTAGTGGAAGTGATGGAATTCCAGTTGAGCTAGTCCAAATCCAAAAGGGTGATGCTGTGAAAGTGCTGCACTCAACAACCAGCAAATTCGGAAAACTCATCAGTGGCCACATGATGGAAAAAGGTCAGTTTTCATTCCAACCCCAAGAAAGACAATGCCAAAGAATGTTCAAACTACTGCACAGTTGCACTTATTTCACATGCTAGCAAAGTAATGTTCAAAATTCTCCAAGCCAGGCTTCAACAGTACATGAACCATGAACTTCCAGATGTTCAAGCTGGATTTAGAAAAGGCAGAGAAACCAGAGATCAAACTTCCAACATCCGTTAGATCATTGGAAAAGCAAGAGAGTTCCAGAGAAACATATATGTCTGCATTATTGACTATGCCAAAGCCTTTGTGTGGATCATTACAAACTATGGATAATTCTTAAAGAGATGGGAATACCAGACCACCTGACGTGCCTCTTGAGAAATCTGTATGCAGGTCAAGAAGCAATAGTTAGAACTGGACATGGAACAACAGACTGGTTCCAAATTGGGAAAGGAGAACATCAAGGTTGTATATTGTTACTCTGCTTATTTAACTTATATGCATAATACATCATGCAAAATGCCGGGCTGGATGAAGCACAAGATGGAACTGAGATTACTGGGAGAAATATTAATAACCTCAGATATGCAGATAACACCACCCTTAAGGCAGAAAGTGAAGAAGAACTAAAGACCTTCTTGATGAAAGTCAAAAAACAGAGTGAAAAACTGGCTGAAAATTCAAAATTCAGAAAACAAAGATCATGGCATCCAGTCCCGTCAGTTCTTGGCAAATAGATGGGGAAACAATGGAAACAGTGAGAGACTTTATTTTGGGGGGTTCAAAAATCACTGCAGATGGTGACTGCAGCCATGAAATTAAAAGACTCTTGTTCCTTGCTCTAAAAGCTATGACCAGCCTAGACAGCATACTAAAAAGTAGAGACATTACTTTGTCAACAAAGGTCTATGTAGTCAAAGCTATGGTGTTTCCAGTAGTCATGTATGGATGTGAGAGTTGGACTATAAAGAAAGTTGAGTTCCAAAGAACTGCTGCTTTTGAACTGTGGTGTTAGAGAAAACTCTTGAGAGTCCCATCAACTGCAAGGAGATCCAACCAGTCAATCCTAAAGGTAATCAGTCCTGCATACTCATTGGAAGGACTGATGATGAAACTGAAACTGCAATACTTTGGCCACGTGATGCAAAGAATTGACTCCTTGGAAAAGACCCTGATGCTGGAAAAGATTGAAGGCAGGAGGCGTAGGGGATGGCAGAGGATGAAATGGTTGGATGGCATCACTGACTTGATGGACATCAATTTTACCAAGCCCCAGGAGTTGGTGATGGACAGGGAAGCTTGGTGTGCTGTAGTCCATGGGGTCACAAAGAGTAGGACACGACTGAGCGACTGAACTGAACTGAGCTGAAGAACACTCCTGCTCATGCAGGAGACATAAGAGACAAAATCCATCCTTGGGTCAGGTAGACCCCCGAGAGTGGGAAATGGCAACCCACTCCAGTATTCTTGCCTGGGAAATCCCATGGACAGAGGAGGCTCATAGGCTACAGTCCAAGGGGTCACAAAGGATCAGACACTACTAAAACAACTTAGTAGGTATATATAATGCAATTAAAAAATTGTGCTTTCAATTATATCTTTATCAGATGCATTTTTGAAGAAATGTAAGAGGACCAAAAATATAGATGATATAAAGGATATACACTTTGTAAGCACAATTAAATTGCAATAATTTTTGGTACACACATCACAACAGACATCAGTTCTTAACAGTGAAGGAGCAAAGCAGCACATTAAAAACAGAAGCAAAATAAGCCCAGCCAAAGGGAGAAATAATACTTAATTACAGAAGATCTGTAGGAGTAAAAAAGATATTTTGCGCCCCAAGTGGCAGGTATATTTCATAGTCAGCAGATTTTAAGCCAGTACAAAAAGACAGAGAGAAGTAAGGTATAGAAATGTAGGAAGCTGTTCCTGAGAGGGTTCGATTCACCACTTAAGACTTTTACTCTTTTTTCTTTTTGCTGTACTGTGCAGTATGCTCCCCAACCAGGGATTGAACCCATGCCCCCTGCATTGGGAATCTTACCCACTGGACCACTAGGGAAGTCCCTCACCAGTTAAAATTCAAGTCATGTGCTCACAGCTCTTCCCACGTCTATCTGATCTGATACACTTCACTTTTTTTTTTTTTTTTAAGTGTTAAGAGTTTTTAATGTAAAAAATATAATTAGTTACATATACATATATAAAACAATTGCACACTGATAAAAAGCACGTTAGTGAGATAAATGATCAAAGTGAAGAAATATGTCAAAAGACTTTAGAAATATGAATATTAAGAAGAATGGAAGAAAACAATTTTATTTATTTACTGCCTAAACAAGAATATAATAGATGTAGGTAAGGAAATGTTTAAAGAAATATATTCTGAAAAGTAAAATGGAGACTCTTTGGATGAAAAAGAAGAAAGACTCAAGGATATATTTCTTCAATAGTAAAATTAAAAAAAAAAGAAAAAGAAAAAAAGTAGAAAAAAAAAGGTAAAGCGAATTTATAAGTGTACAAAGGAGGAGGGGGGAGAATGATGAGCATAGTATTAAATTAATTGATTGTTAAAACTTAGTAAGTTTATTTTTTTTATCTTTTTTTTTTTTTATTAGTTGGAGGCTAATTACTTCACAACATTTCAGTGGGTTTTGTCATACATTGATATTAATCAGCCATAGATTTACACGTATTCCCCATCCCGATCCCCCCTCCCACCTCCCTCTCCACCCGATTCCTCTGGGTCTTCCCAGTGCACCAGGCCCGAGCACTTGTCTCATGCATCCCACCTGGGCTGGTGATCTGTTTCACCATAGATAGTATACATGCCGTTCTTTTGAAATATCCCACCCTCACCTTCTCCCACAGAGTTCAAAAGTCTGTTCTGTATTTCTGTGTCTCTTTTTCTGTTTTGCATATAGGGTTATCGTTACCATCTTTCTAAATTCCATATATATGTGTTAGTATGCTGTAATGTTCTTTATCTTTCTGGCTTACTTCACTCTGTATAAGGGGCTCCAGTTTCATCCATCTCATTAGGACTGGTTCAAATGAATTCTTTTTAACAGCTGAGTAATATTCCATGGTGTATATGTACCACAGCTTCCTTATCCATTCATCTGCTGATGGGCATCTAGGTTGCTTCCATGTCCTGGCTATTATAAACAGTGCTGCGATGAACATTGGGGTGCACGTGTCTCTTTCAGATCTGGTTTCCTCAGTGTGTATGCCCAGAAGTGGGATTGCTGGGTCATATGGCAGTTCCATTTCCAGTTTTTTAAGAAATCTCCACACTGTTTTCCATAGTGGCTGTACTAGTTTGCATTCCCACCAACAGTGTAAGAGGGTTCCCTTTTCTCCACACCCTCTCCAGCATTTATTGCTTGTAGACTTTTGGATAGCAGCCATCCTGACTGGCGTGTAATGGTACCTCATTGTGGTTTTGATTTGCATTTCTCTAATAATGAGTGATGTTGAGCATCTTTTCATGTGTTTGTTAGCCATCTGTATGTCTTCTTTGGAGAAATGTCTGTTTAGTTCTTTGGCCCATTTTTTGATTGGGTCATTTATTTTTCTGGAATTGAGCTTCAGGAGTTGCTTGTATATTTTTGAGATTAATCCTTTGTCTGTTGCTTCATTTGCTATTATTTTCTCCCGATCTGAGGGCTGTCTTTTCACCTTACTTATAGTTTCCTTTGTAGTGCAAAAGCTTTTAAGTTTCGTTAGGTCCGATTTGTTTCGTTTTGCTTTTATTTCCAATATTCTGGGAGGTGGGTCATAGAGGATCTTGCTGTGATTTATGTTGGAGAGTGTTTTGCTTATGTTCTCCTCTAGGAGTTTTATAGTTTCTGGTCTTACATTTAGATCTTTAATCCATTTTGAGTTTATTTTTGTGTATGGTGTTAGAAAGTGTTTTGTATGGAAATACAAAAAACCTCGAATAGCCAAAGTAATCTTGAGAAAGAAGAATGGAACTGGAGGAATCAACCTGCCTGACTTCAGACTCTACTACAAAGCCACAGTCATCAAGACAGCATGGTACTGGCACAAAGACAGAAATATAGATCAATGGAACAGAATAGAAAGCCCAGAGATAAATCCATGAACCTATGGACACCTTATCTTTGACAAAGGAGGCAAGGATATACAATGGAAAAAAGACAACCTCTTTAACAAGTGGTGCTGGGAAAACTGGTCAACCACTTGTAAAAGAATGAAACTAGAACACTTTCTAACACCATATACACTTCACTTTAGAGCAGAGCTATAGTTAGCACATGTCTCTGAACTTTTAAAAAAAGATTGAATTATTCATCTTAGAACCATCAGTTCTTAGCACTGTGGTTTTGAAAATTCCTAATTTGAGTCTAATGAATGCATTCACTTAGGGAACTCAAAGACATTTTAAATAATTAAAACCTCACTAGGGAGATACATTTTGGGGCTAAAATACCTTGCAGTGAGTCTCAAAGCCATGTAAAAACAGCTTTTTTAAATGTTTATTTTATTTTATTTTTTATTGAAGGATGATTTCTTTACAGAATTTTGTTGTTTTCTGTCAAACCTCAACATGAATCAGCCATAGATATACACATATCCTCTCCCTTTTGAGCTTCCCTCCCACCTCCCTCCGCATCCCACTCCTCTTGGTTGATACAGAGCCCGTTTGAGTTTCCTGAGCCATAACGCAAATTCCTGTTGGCCATCTATTTTACATATGGTAATGTAAGTTTTCATGTTACTCTTTCCATAATCTCACCCTCTCCTCTCCTCTCCCCATGTCCACAAGACTAGTTTCTATGTCTTTTTCTCCAATGCTACCCTATAAGTAAATTCTTCAACAACATTTTCCTAGATTCCATATATATATGTTAGAATATGATATCTACCTTTCTCTTTCTGACTTACTTCATTCTGTATAATAGGTCCTAGGTTCATCCACCTCAATAGAACTGACTCAAGGCATTCCTTTTTATGGCTGAGTAATATTCCATTGTATAAATGTGCTACAACTTTTTATCCATTCATCTGTTGATGGACATCTAGGTTGCTTCCATGTTCTAGCTCTTGTAAATAGTGCTGCAATGAACAATGGGATTACAAATGATAAATGCTGGAGAGGGTGTAGAGAAAATGGAACAGTTTTGCACTGTTGGTGGGAATGTAAATTGATACAGCCGCTATGGAAGATGGTATGGAGATTCCTTTAAAAACTAGGAACAAAACCACCATATGACCCAGTAATCCCACTCCTAAGCATATACCCTGAGAAAACCAAAATTGACAAAGACAACTTTTGAAACAGGTGCTGCTCTAATTTATCATCTAACTTGCTCTAACACTATTTCACATTGAGGGAAAAAAAAAAGTGTATTTTTCTTTTTTTCAGAAGAGCCAAGAAATGCATTATCAAGGAGCAGGGTAAAAACATTTATTGAAGATTTATAATAGTTATTAAAATTTTGGCAACCAATTCCTGAGGTAGTTTTTACACTCTTCTTGTTAGATTTAAGGAAACAGTAGCCTAGGGTGTTTCCACTACTTGCCCAAGGTCACACAGTAAGTAAATGGCAAACGATATCTCCATTTCTCCAAAGATTCTTCTTTTCATACATCACATTAACTAGTATAGAACAGCAGAGGGGCAGAAATTACTTTTTCTAAGCCATGGGAGTATTTTGTGTCACTCCCTATGAAAAATTTTCAGCCATGTATTTCCAACCCAGAGTCATAAGGAATAAAGATAAGCCTCTAAAATAGCACTGAATTGCAGAAGAACATGAAATTTCTTGTGCACAATTCCCAACTCTATCAATCATCAGTTGTGTAACCTTATATAGGTCATGTTAACCTCTCTAAGCTACCAAACTTTCATCTGTAAAGTGGAGATTAAAATATCACTTCCATAGTGATGCTATGAAGATTAAGTAAAAGGATGCCTTAACGTGTCAGGGTCTGGCACACAGAAACATTCCCTGGGCATGCCAGATGCTTTTTTTTTTTTTTTTTTTTTTTACTTTTCAAACTACTCCTCTAACCCCTAAACACAGTCACTGAACAAAAGTTAATACAGTGTTTTTTATATGTCAGACACCATATCTAGATATTTGATATGAAAGTGAAAGTCACTCAGTTGTATCCGACTCTTTACAACCCTATGGGTTATATAGTTCATGGAATTCTCCTAGCCAGAATACTGGAGTGAGTAGCTGTTTTCCTTCTCCAGGGGATCTTTTCAACCCAAGGATCGAGCCCAGGTCTCCCGCATTGCATGAGGATTCTTTACCAACTGAACTATCAGGGAAGCCAGATACTTGATATATTATGATCTAAAAGATGACAGGATCTTATGCTTAATCCTTTAGAAAAAAGAGACTGAAGCAAATCAAGATGTTGCTGATAAATGTAGGAGGTGAGGATCTAGGGCATCATGATGGGAAACAATACAAAATGTGGTAAAGAAAGATGCAAACAAATGTGCATTAATGCATACCTTTGGCTGAGGGGTCTACAGTTATAGTAGCAGATAGACTATACAGCTTCAGTGCTGTGCTGCTTGGCCCCTAGGAAGAACATCTCTGGACAGGCTGCAAGGTGAACGCATACCCCAGATTTGTCAGTCTCAGGAAAGTAGGAGAGAAACTATGTGCTAATTTCTTTCTTCTCTATTATTTCTTATTGGACAAAGTTTAACCCACAGGAAAATACATCATATCCATTCTGAAATGCAGTACCTAGTGACTGGGCATTCCTTCTGAGACCCTATATCCCCCTGTTTGTGCTATGGTGTTTCCTCCAAGTGTACCAAGTGAGCAAGAAGACAGAAATCCCATGATTTCACTGGTCAACCAACTCTGTAGAAAAGCTGGAGGGAACGGATCAAGATTCCCATGACAAGTGGCCCTCAGAAATGGTAGCATCTTACAGGAGATGAAAGTAAATTATCAAAATTTTATATCATGGGCACCAAAAGGAAAACATGCTTAGGAAAGGAGGAAATACACATAGGAAAGGAAAAAAAAAAAAAAAAAAAACATGCTTAGGAAATGAGAAAATGTGTCCATTGTTGTCAAACAAGTCACAGCTAGAGAAGCTTCCATTGGGTTGAATACTATGAACAACCTAGTTAACATATGAAAAAGCATATTGTTTAAGAGGCTTCCATGGTAGTTCAGATGGAAAAGAACCTAGATGTAATGCAAGAGACGTGGGTTCGACCCCTGGATTGGGAAAATACCCTGGAGGAGGGCAAGGCAACTCCCTACAGTATTCTTGCCTGGAGAATTCTATTGACAGAGGAGCCTGGTGGCTTACAGTCCAAAGGGTCACAAAGATTCAGACATGACTGAGCAACTGAGCAGACAGGCACATATTGTCTAGAGGAGCTCAAAAGACATAATAGAGTAAATAGGAAGTAAAATGTTCTGTCTCTCCAACATTCAATGTGGGCAAGGAATGCAAAAAACATATGAAATTCTAAGAGACTACAGGGTTGGGCTCATAAAATAGCAATGATATTTTGATATATCAGAAATATTAAGGCTTCTACTAATGGACTGAAAATACACTGACTTTTGTCAAGAGAAAGTTGCAATGGAACACATTAATTGAAGAATATGTAGAATATGATAAAATTCAGAATACTAATACTATAAACATATAAAATATGAACATAATTATTGGTAGAAATCATAAAGATGTCAAAAACCTACAGAAAATAGTGTATCTATCTATCAAATCCCACAAGTCATTAGATTAAGACCATTGCCATCAGGGGATTAAGGAGCAGTCAAAAATATGAGAATCAGACCTAAACTAGGAAATAAAGACATATGCAACTAAATATGACTTTGCTAATAAATATGAAAACTAAATTTTCAATGTTGCACTTAAAATATTGGAATTCGGTGTCTATCTTTCTAAGTATTAATAGTAGAAAGAAAATACATGATTAAGGAATGCAATCAATACAGAAAGAAAAGATGAATAAATTAAAAAAAAAGGATAAACAAAAGACAGGAAAAATGGAACACATAATAAGAAGATGAAAATATCTCTAGATATCTAGATATGAAAAATGTATTAAATTGGTTAAATTTATGCTTCTTGATGAAGGTAAGAGGAGAGTGGAAAAAGCTGGCTTAAAACTCAACATTCAAAAAACAAAGATTATGGCATCCAGCCCCATCACTTCATGGCAAATAGATGGGGAAACAATAGAAACAGTGACTTTCTTGGGCTCCAAAATCACTGAAGATGGTGACTGCAGCCATGAAATTAAAAGACACTTGCTCCTTTGAAGAAAACCTATTACAACCCTAGACAGCATATTAAAAAGCAGAGACATTACTTTGCCAACAAAAGTCTCTATAGTCAAAGCAATGGTTTTTCCAGTCTCATATATGGATGTTGAACCATAAAGAAAGCTGAGCAATGAAGAACTGATATTTTTGAACAGTGGTGTTGGAAAAGACTCTTGAGAGTTCCTTGGACTGCAAGGAGATCAAACCAGTCAGTACTAAAGGAAATCAGTCCTGAATATTCATGGGAAGGACTGATGCTGAAGTTCTAATACTTTGTCCACCTGATGCAAATTGCTGCCTCGTTAGAAAAGACCCTGATGCTGGGAAAGATTGAGGGCAGGAGGAGAAGGGGACAACAGAGGATGAGACGGTTGGATGGCATCGCTGACTCAATGGACATGGGTGTGAGGAAGCCCCAGGAGACAGTGAAGGACAGAGAAGCCTGGCGTGCTGCGGTTCATGGGGTTGCAAAGAGTCTGGTGTAGCTGAGCAACTGAACAGCAGCAACAACAACGTGTATGTGTATACATGTGTTCATACATCCGCACATGTATAAACGTTTTAGTGATCACAACAGTTATAACTGGGTTAAATGTTTGTTAGAATACATAAGTAATCAGATTAGATAAAAATATAATGGTATTTACAAAGCACACACAAAAGAGAAAAAAATGAATGATGTAGATGAAAGAAAGAATCGGTGAACAAAATTAAAATGATGATATATATCAAGCAAAATTAGTGTCATCTACTAAACCTGTTGTATTCAATTGGTCTATTTAACTGATTAAAGGTAGTCCTAACAAACAAAATGCAGGATAAGTAATTAAATCTTGTTAGGATTACCTTTAATCAGTTAAATAGATCAATTGTATAAAACCTGAGGTTTAACAGATGACATTAGCAAACAAATTATTTTCAAGTTTTACCAATGGAAAATAATAATCAATTATCTTATTCTGCTGGAAACATGTCATAAATTAACCATTACTCTCTACTTGTATATCCTTCAACTATTCTTATCCCTCTCTTACCCTCATTTTGAGGAGTTAGGCTTTCTTTACTCATTGACTCAGCAAAGGGCTAAGCAAACAGAATCACAGTCTTACCGTTTGTGTTAAAAGCCTACCAGTTAGGGTATAATCACTAACTTTCGAAAATGCGCTTTATCAGAGAAATGTTTTACTATCACTCCACCCCACAATTTCCTCACATCTCCCCATACTCCACACATATACACACATGTGCGTGCACACACACACACACACTTTAGTCATTTGATTTGGGGACAATGAAGAGGGAGAAAAACAAAGAATCTGGACACGGCGGGATGTTTGAGAAAGTACCCTCCACTGCAGCCCACACTCACCAGGGTGGCCATCAGCAAGGGAGAGAATCCTGATAGAGATGAGGTCCAGAAAGCTGAAGAAACATCTACCCTTGGTACCCAAGTGTTCAGATCCCAGAGTTGTCCTTGGTCTATCAGGCCTCAAGAGTCTCAAAATTAACTGAGGTGCTTCAATCTATAGGCCAGTGAGAGCCCAGGGGTATGCAGTATCTTCTCCCGTGTTGAGAGTCACAGGAAGCTTGGACCGAGAGACAGGAAGCCTGAAGAGGATGTCATAGCAGTAAACTGCTTGGCCCCAAAGTGAGAGGCTCAGCCTGAAACGTAACAAGCTCACTCAGCAGCTGGCAGTGTGTGTGGGTGACAACTGGACCCGATGTGATGTACCCCCATCCCCCTACACACAAACACACACACAGGTGCCATGAGAGTGTCTGACTTTTCAAACTACTTTGATTTAGAATTTAAGTGTTGCCTCAAGAGACAAAGCAAGGAACATGACTTAAGTGAGACTTGTGAGCCAGTGGAATGAGAAATTTAATTGAATTCTGGTTAGAGATAAACGAATAATGATTTTTGCATATGTGCATTTGTAACTGTGCATTGTATATATATTCAGATGGATACAGTCTTATCATCCATGTTTGTTGGATAAAGAAAACAAAGAAAGCCCAGTATGACATTAAATTTTCAAGGCCACATAGTAGAAAGATCATCTACAGTCAGAATTGAAATGCTTGTAGGCTGATTCTGTACCCTCATTTTTAAAAGAGATGTTTTCTTAGAAGTTATATTTACAGTAAAAGTGGCTGAGAAGTTTCATTCTTTTTGGGGGGGTGGGGTGGGGAAATGGCATTCTGCCAACCAAACATTATAAGGATGGATTATGTCAATAAATATTCCCATAAGATCTTTATGTCTATTTGAAATTAGATGAGTTTTGTTTAAATGCTTAATATATTTTCTAATTTTCATTAAAAGGGAAATTAAAAAAAAACTGTGATTTTTTAAAAAAATTGTTTCTAATGTTTATTAGAAATTACTTTACTATTAAAATAAATGGACATCCTCTTTATCCAAAATAACTGAGGCACACAGTAACTGATGTTGAAGAATAAAGGTGGACACAGATGTCTTAATGATAATACCATGTAGTTAATCAAGAATGTGTTAAAAGGAAAGTACTATAAATCGGCATGACTGTGGTTCTCATCAGGAGTAAATGTTTCTATTTCAGAAGATCAATGAACGAGATGCCACTGGAGCCAAATCATGAGGATATATAGAGGAATATCCATAAGAAGAAACACAAGATAATGAGAATGATAGAGATTGGGGAGAATATATTAAAGCCCAAAGGCCAAAAAGCACAAGCTACATTTAGAATATCTGCCGCATAAAGTAGGTAGTGAAAGTAGAAGCTTGAAATATCACTGGAATATTGATCAGAGAGGGAATGACCTAAGATATTAAGGAGTTTAAGCTTTATTCTCAAGGAATTCAATCATGTGACCTAAAATACAATACATATGGATATTTAAGATCTCCATGCATGTTCATTGCACGACCCAATGGTGTGTGTCATTCACGTAGGTTTCAATATAAATGATAGTCCTTAGAGTTACACAACGGAGAAGGAAATGGCAACCCACTCCAGTATTCTTGCCTAGAGAATCCTGTGGGCAGAGAAGCCTGGTAGGCTGCGTCCATAGGGTCACGCAGAGTCGGACACAACTGAAATGACTTAGCATGCATGCCTGCATTGGAGAAGGAAATGGCAACCCACTCCAGTATTTTTTTCCTGGAGAATCCCAGGGACGGAGGACCTTGGTGGGCTGCCGTCTATGGGGTCGCAGAGTCGGACACGACTGGAGTGACTTAGCAGCAGCAGCAGCCGCGGCAGAGTTACACAAAACGGTAGCTCTGAAGATAATTCTGTTTGCAGAATAAAGAATACATAAAAATATCAGTGGCAATGGAAAATGAGACTTAATATTTTGCCCCATGGGTATGTGTGATAGTGGTTTTGGAAATATTTGCATTAGACAACCGAAGAAGAATGCTTAGTTATCAATGGATTGCTCTTGGTTCCTAATGCATTTTACCTGCTCTGCAATAAAGGAGCTTTGTAGCAAGCACAATAGCATATTTTGTCAGTAGAGAACACTACAGGCACATTGGAGTAGTAAGGAACTTCTTTCCAGGTCTATTTTGTTGCTATTTTTTCTTTCTTTGTTCTTCTCCCCTGCAGCTATACAAGGATTCTGCTTAATTTCAGAGTATGTAGTTTTTCCAGCAAGGTTCCAACCAGGTCTGGAGACCACTTTTCTGTTAGCATTCTGAAACAGACACTCAGGACTTCAAGCTTCCCTGGCAGGACAGGTCCCCAAAGCTCTGAGTCCCTCTCCACTCTTGCTTGCTAGTGTGAATGAAAAATACTGACTGCCATATCAGTAAACAGAGGATGTTGCAACCATCAAGCCATCAAGTTATGGTGAGAGCTGACAGAACTCATGAAGGAGGCAAAATGCTCATCCCCCACCTCGGAGGCCCCTCCTGCAGCCACCACCTGTTTGGAGCAGTCTTACAAGTGTTATATGAGATGCTGTGTCCCAGGCTTTCGTCTGCCAAATAAAACATAACTCTCAACTCAAGTAGGATTGAAAAAGGCAGAGAAACCAGAGATCAAATGGCCAACATGTATTGGATCACAGGGCTTTCCTTGTGGCTCAGATGGTAAAGAATCCTCCTGCAATGCAGGAGACCTGGGCTCCATCTCCACGTTGGAAAGATCTCCTGGAGATGGGAATGGCAAGCCACTCCAGTATTCTTGCCTGGATAATTCCATGGACAGAGGAAACTGGCAGGCTACAGTCCATGGGGTCGCAAAGAGTTGGACGAGACTGAGCAAATAACACTTCACATTGGATCATAGAGAAAGCAAGGGAAAAAAAAAAAAAACCTGCTTCATTGACTACTCTAAAGGCTTTGACTGTGTGGATCACAAAAAAAAAAAAAAAAAAAAAAAAAAAAAAACTGCAGAAAATTCTTAGAGGTGGGAATACCAGATCACCTTACCTGCCTTCTGAAAAACCTGTATTAAGCTCAAGAAGAAACAGTTATAACCATACATGGAACAATGGACTTGTTCAAAATTGGGAAAGGAGTATGTCTAGGATGTATATTGCCACCCTGCTTATTTAACTTATGCAGAGAACACCATGTGAAATGCTGGGCTGGATGAATCACAAGCTGGAATCAAGATTTCTGGAAGAAATATCAACAATCTCAAAGAAATATCTGCAATCTCAGTTAAGCAGATGATACCACTCTAATGGAAGAAAGCAAAGAGGAATTAAGGAACCTCTTGAAGGTGAAAGAGAAAAGTGAAAAAGCTGGCTTAAAGGCTGAGCACCCAAGAATTGATGCATTTGAATTGTGGTCTTGGAGAAGACTCTTGAGTTCTTTGGACTGCAAAGAAATCAAACCAGTTAATCCTAAAGAAAATCAATCCTGAAAATTCATTGGAAGGATTGATACTTAAGCTGAAGCTCTGATACTTTGGCCACCTGATGCAAAGAGCTGACTCATTAGAAAAGACCCTGATGCTGCGAAAGATTGAAGGCAGGAGGAGAAGGGGACAACAGAGGATGAGATGGTTGCATGGCATCACTGCGTCAATGCACATGACTTTGAGCAAGCTCTGGGAGATGATAAAGTACAGGGAAGTCTGGCATACTGCAGTCTATGTGGTCGCAAAAAGTTGGGAATGACTGAGCAACTGAAAACAACAAAAAATTAACATTCAAAAAGCTAACATCATTGCATTCAGTCCCATCACTCATGGCAAACAGATGGGGAAAAAGTGAAAAAAGTGGCACATTTTATTTTGGGGGGAGCTCCAAGATCACTATAGATGATGAATGCAGCCACAACATTAAAAGGTGCTTGCCCCTTGGAAGGAAAGCTATGACAAACCTAGGCAGTGTGTCAAAAGGCAGAGACTTGACTTTGCTAACAAATGTCCATAGAGTGATATCTATTGTTTTCTGTGGTCATGTATGGATGTGAGATTTGGACCATAAAGAAGACAAAGTGCCATAGAATTGACGCTTTTGAAGTGTGGCACTGGAAAAGACTTTTGAGAGTCCCTTGGACAGCAAGGAGCTCAAGCTAGTCAATCTTAAAGGAAATCAACCCTGAATGTTCATTGGAAGGACTGATGCTGAAGTTGAAACTCTAATACTTTGGCCACCTGGTGAGAAGAGTCAGCTCACTGGAAAGGACCCTAATGATAGGAAAGATTGAAGGCAGAAGAAGAAGGGGGTGACAGAGGGTGAAATGGTTGGATGGCATCACTGACTCAATGGACATGAGTTTGGGCAAACTCCAGGAGATAGTGAAGGACAGGGAAGCCTGGCATGCTGCAGTTCATTGGGTCACAAATAGTTGGACACGACTTAGTGACTTAAGAACAACAGCTCAACTTTTAAGTTACAGATTTTTTTTTTTTTCAGTTAATACTAGCCTCTGTCAGCCTGTACCCTCTAGGATAAGGGTATTTTATGCAAACTTTCCCAGAGAATCCTAGGCTCTTGACACCCCCAAGAAACTCTGTACACCTTTCCTGAGTTGACCTACCTGCACAGTGGATGTAGTGTTTCTAGCCTTTGTGGCTGGGGCAGCCCAGTAAACTTTCCCCCCATCCAATGGACTGGGATGACAACGTCTGCAAAGGAGACTTAGACCCTAGAATTGGGACAGGGACAAGCTCATTCAAATTTGTCCTTTCTTCCTCACGTACTTAAATTCTATTTCCATGTTGATCATGTCTTTGCTTATAGTTAACAGTTATGTGTGTTAAATTTCTCCTGTTCAAATTATATTATAGTTTCTGTCTCCTGATTGGACATGAACTGATGCAACAGAATAAAATAAAGGTGGAGGAAAGGGAAAATTGGATGCAATTATAATTATTATGTGTTTGTTGCAATTTGACAGAATAATAATAGAGATAATTTATGAGAAAGTGATTAGGGAAACCAGAGAAATATTCTTAAAAATATTATGTTATTGCCTAGTGAAGAAGCTGTTTCATAAATACTTAAACACCTGAGTAACTAAGTAAATGAGACATTATAACATAGTCACCACAATCCTTGTTCCACTCTCACTTTTTAGTTTGAAGCTGTTAAATGTATGCAAAAATTATTACTATTTTACATAATCATATGCACAATGCATTTGTGTTTAAGTAGATTTTAATTGGTTTACAATGAAAATACAACTCTCTAGTATGGCATAATGTTTCTGAGAGTTACTCAATTACAGGTAAATATATGTTCAAATTAGCTAGTCAGTATATTTTCTATCATTGAAGCTATAGAAAATTTCCTGACAAAAATTTGTTCTCTGGCCCCTGCCTTGTTAAATTCTATTATATATCTCCCCTTTAAAATACTATTTTTCCTTCAGATAGAGGATAATATAATTGCTTAGATATGAACTTATTTATTTCATTATGCTTCTAGACTGTGAATTAGAGGATGGTCTTCCATAATTTCTTCAACTATCTATTTACAAACTATTCCATTGGTGAAATAATTGTTACAGATGGTTGATTATACTTACCGTATATCCTCATTGTATTTATAATGTGTATATTAGTTTCCTAAGGCAGCTATAACACATTCCCACAAACTGGTTGGCTTTAAACAACAGAAATTAATTATCTCACAACTGTAGGGGTCTGATATCTGAAATCAAGGCTTGGCAAAGTTATGTATCTTCTGAAGCTCTAAGGGAGACTCCTTTCTTGTCTCTTCCAGCTTCCAATGGCTCTTGCTATTCCTTGTTTCTTGGTTGCAACAGCATAATTTCATCTCTGCTGCCTTCATATGACCTTTTTCCCTGTGTGTATGTGTTCTCGTCTCTTCTTAAACAGACACCAGTCAATGGATTTAGGATGCGTTTTAATTCAGAATCTGATCTTTACAAATTATACCTGCAACACTTCCATTTCCAAATAATGCCACATTCTGAAATTTCTGGAAGACAAGAATTTTTGAGGTACATTATTCAACCCTCTACTCTAGGAATACTGATTTTAAGGTTAGGGAAATTATCTAGGATGGCTTCTGAAAAAGAGACATAACTTAGAGATGAATATATCTGGATATGAGGAAAAACATGCACCTAAGTTCCAAATTCCTCTTCTTCACACTATTGTAGTTGGAATATTGCTTTCTTTAAACCATTTTATTGATCTTGATAGAGGCAGGCTAAACCCCCTGTCAAGGTCCCCATGAGTATCTGGATATATTGTCCTGATAAACAAATTGTCCAGTTTGTTAGAGGATGTGCATAAGTATAAAAATCAAAGAGGATGTGTAGATGAGAATTTCAAAGCAGAGCTCAATGATGATGGTAATATCTAAATCAAAGAGTGAGAGTTATTATGAAATGCTAGCTAGAGAAAAGCTTTCTGGAAAGAGAACAGTCGGTGCAAATATCCTATTGTATTTCTTGGATAGCAAAGAGGTCAGTATGACTGCAAGAGAGTGAGCAAGGAATATCTGCAGGAGATCACAACACAGATTTACAAGCTGACATGGGATCCTGGAGCATCTTCTGGACCACAGTAAGGATTTTTCTCTTTACTCTGAGTAAGATCAGACCCCTGAAGGATTTTTCCAAGAAGAGCAAGGTTATCTGATGCAAGATTGCAAGAGCTGCTAAAGGTTACAAGTACTCTGGGTGGAAGAGGGATAAAGTGGAAGAAATAATATTAAATTAAAAAAAAAGTTTATTGCAATAGTCCAGATGAGATGACTGTGGCTTTGATTGGGATGTGAGGAGTAGAGGTAGTGAAGTTTAGCAGCACTTTAAAATATCTGTTTCCTTTTACAGAAACTCAGTGGTCTTGTCATTTATACATATTTACATAAGCACACTGCCTCTTGTCCAGTTTAACAATGACCTACACACTGTGACAGTCAATGGTCAGATTGCATTTTCCATTTCACTGGTAGTGCTCCCTGGTGAAAAGTGGGTTATCCATACACACCAGGGGGGAAGCCTCTGGATACAAAAGCTGGTTGAGGAAAGGGAGCCAGGAATTCAGTTTCCACCACATCTAACTGCCTTTATTTGGCTTCCAGGACACCACTTGCTTTTGGCCAGGTAAAGAAGAAAAAAATGGCCAAAAGCAAGTGGTGTTCTGGAAGCCAAATAAAGGCAGTGTTTCAAAGATGTGGGAGTAAAGCATGAGGTATGGTCAATATGCCTGCTGGGTCAAGTGAAATGAAGACTGAGAATTGAACAATGGCTTTAGCAATGTGAAGGTCTTGGTGATTTTGACCAGAGTTTGTCTATTCAGGTAAACTTGGCCAAATCACAAAAGCTCTGAACTTGTGTGTCTGGATGTATAAATGGTAGAATTAAGTGACCTGCAGACCTTATTTGCCTATGGCTCAAATAGAAGAAAATATGCCAGAAGTGTCTTAAAATTTGTAAAGAAAGTATTAGTTGCTCAGTTGTGTCTAACTCTTTTGCAACCCCATGGACTATAGCCCATCAGGATCCTCTTGTTTGTGAATTTGTCCAGGCAGGAATACTGGAGTGGGTAGCCATTCCCACCTCCAGGCGATCTTCCCAACCCAGGAATCAAATCCACATCTCCTGCATTGGCAGGCAGATTCTTTACCACTGAATCACCTGGAAAGCCCCAAATTGGTAAAGATTGTATAATTGTAAACCAGTATGCCTTTTGTCATTAATAACTGACATTCTATGTGTCCCTTCTCTTTGTTAATTAACTCAACTATTTGCCAGGCTTTTTGGTTTGGATTTTTACCTCTTTTTATGCAGGTACTTTTACTCTATGCCTTAAAATATAAACATATAATTTCTGGTAGGTAATAAGTATTGGAAACTCTTTACTAAACCTTTCTCTTTGAATCATGCAATTTATGTGTTTCTGGTAAATCTCTATTGAATTTACATTTAAATCTTATTTTTATAGAATCCACACACATCCAAAAGAAAAGTATTCAATACAAAGTGGTAAACAAATCATATTTTCAATAGTAATATGCATTTTTAACATCTCATAAGTGTAGATGTGGAGTCTATGTATTTAGTGCAACATTTATTTTGTTTGAAAACACAGTGATATATAAAATGGATGAGGGTCTTATTTTGCTGCTGTTGCTCAACTGTAGTTTGAGGATTTCTATGTCAAATCTTCATCTCTGAAATTAACACATTAGTTTAAATGCTCCTCAAAATTCCTTTCAATCTCTTAATTTCTACAGTTCATTTTTCATAATAATGCCCCAAAATATTTGCTTCCATATTTCTAGTTACTTCCTTTCTTGCAGGTTTCCTAGATACATCATTTTATCTCATTATAAATAACTCTATAGTTACACTATGTGACTTTTTCCATAAAATCCTTACATGTATCTTTTAATGTTATTGAAAGCTAATGAAAAAAAAATTAGTCCACACTGTAGGTATTCATTGCAAAGATTGAAGAAAATAATTGCTATTAAAGGACTGACACTAAAAAACTTTACATGAAGTCAAAATTTTCATTGACCTCCATTTGGGATTTACTTCTGTAAAAATATTATTGAGATTTTAGCCATAATCATAAGTATATAGGAATATAAGTTAATGTCTACACTTAATGTAATTTCTGAAGCAATTACATTTCTACAGGCACTTCAGAAATTGCCAAAGTGTTTTTTAAATGTTTAACTGTATTTAAATCAGTAATTACTATACACTTATCATTAGGTAAGCTAATTTTCTGGATGTCATGGTAGAACAATATTGAATGAGACACACTCAGCCTTTAAGTAACTAATGATGCAAGGAAGGATGTAATATCAAAATTATTTATTACAATTCTAATCCAATGACAGATATTATTTTCTTGGACTCCAAAACCACCATAGACAATGACAGCAGTCATGAAATTAAAAGACACTTGCTCCTTGGAAAGAGAGCTATGATAATCCTAGACAGCATATTAAAAAACAGAGATATCACTTTGCTGACAAAGATCCAGAGTTAAAGCTATAATTTTTCCAGCAGTCACATATGGATGTAAGATTTGGACCATGAAGAAGGCTAAGCACCAAAGAATTAAAGCTTTCAAATTGTGCTGGAGAAGACTCTTGAGAGTCCTTTGGGCAACAAGTAGATCAAACCAGTCAATTCTAAAGGAGTCAATCATGAATATTCATTGGAAGGACTGAAGCTGAAGCGACAATAATTTGGCCACCTGATGCGAACAGCTGACTCATTAGAAAAGACCCTGATGCTGGGAAAGATTGAAGGCAGAAGGAGAAGGGGACAACAGAGAACAAGATAGTTAGATGGCATCACTGACTGAAAGGATATGAATCTGAGCAAACTCCAGGAGATGGTAGATGACAGAAGAGCCTGAAGTGCTGGGCTCACAAAGTTCATGGGGCCACAAAGGGTTGGATACGACTTAGCGATTGTAAAGCAACAACAATCCATGTTGGGTATTGTGATAGGTCCAGGGGACATAATAGTGAATACGACAGTATTTCTTTTTGGAGTTTATAGTCTAATGGAGGAAATAAATGAGAAAGTCCACAATTAAAATAACGTCTGATAAGTGTTATGCTCTGAATGAAGAGAGTACAGTGGGAATTCAGAGAGAAGTCACTAATTAAACTGTATAGATACAAGGAAATGTTCCTAAGTGAAAATGACATTCAACCCTAAGGACCAAAGAATTAAAGCTTTCAAATTGTGCTGGAGAAGACTCTTGAGAGTCCTTTGGGCAACAAGTAGATCAAACCAGTCAATTCTAAACCTGAAGGAATAGAGAAAGAAGGAGAAAAGAGTTAAAATCATGGACTAATATGAAGACAAGCTTGAATTAAGTAAAAGTAGGGCCCATTTGGAGTAATAATGTTTTACCAGATTTTAAAGGTGGCATGTTATGGACAGAAGTGTGGACCCCTGTCAAATCGGTATCCTGAAGTCCTATCCCCCAGTAACTCAGAATGTGATCAATGCAAAGACAGAGTCTTTACAGCAGTAATTAAGGTTTAAAGAGTTCACTGGGGTGGGTCATATTCTTGCATAGCCAGTGTCCTTAAAAGAAAAGGAGATCAGAACATAGACACTACAAGGGGGGGGGGGGGGGGGACTTAAATCCTAGAGGAAGAAGCCCAGTTACAAACCAATAGGAGAGGCCCTAGAAGAAGTCAACTGCTCCAAAATCTTGATCTTGGATATCCAGCCTCCAGAACTGTGAAAAAAAAAAAAAAATGTTTCTGTTGTTTAAGGAAATGAAACACACACTCAGTCTGTGGCCCTTTTTACAGCAGCTCCAGCATATTGCAACAAGCTTAAAAATATGTCAGGCGTACCATAAAAAGTTTTAAAGCTATTTTACAAATGGTGGCATTTGTGGTAAAGTATTTGTAAAACTTTTGCACCACTTTCATCAGTGGAGTTAGTGATTTGAAAATGTCACCCCACCTGTAATCCTTGGCATGTGGCATGACTGAATTTGGAATAATACAAGGGAGGATGGTGCGCAGGTGTCCAGGTAAGAAATGATGGCTGTCTTACCCAGAATACATACAGTGAGGATGGCAAAGGAAGTGAACTACTCAAGGAATTAGTTGAAAGGTAGAATTGCGAGGATTTCATTGACTGCATGTGAGTGTTACGGAAAAAGCCAAGTTTGCCTCTCACTGCTAAGAAGCAGAACACTGGTGGGATGGAGATGCCATTCACTGAGTGAATGATGATAAGATACTGACATGGGCAACTAACCTCCCCTCAGGATGGAGGCACTTATTTCCTTAGATCCTGGAAGGACAGAGAGCTGATGTCTCATCTGAGCTGCTTCTAGGAACTGCCTTCCACTGTAGGAGCATCCCTCCTCATTTGTACCCTTTCATCTAGGGAGTAGGAGAAGGAAATGGCAACCCACTCCAGTGTTCTTCCCTGGAGAATCCCAGGGACAGTGGAGCCTGGTGGGCTGCCGTCTATGCCGTCTAACAGAGTCGGACACGACTGAAGCGACTTAGCAGCAGCAGCAGCAGCAACCCATATCCAATGACTGGCTACTGCAGTAATACAAAAGTCAGGCCACATCCCCTCAAAGGAAATGCTTAATTGATAGGGAAGCTTTAGAGACCACAGGGCATCCACTATGGCATATATTCCAACCACATCATTCTTAAATTCAACTTCTCCCATTAGCCAATTCCCTCAGTTTTTTACAGGCTTTGTGGCTTAGACTCAGTTTGATAAACCTCCAGCCTGTCCATTTCCCTCTGTTCTGTATTTCCAATTGACTTAATATAGTCAAATCACGAGTCATCCGAGGAAGCAGGTTTGTTTTTTTTTTTTTTTTTTTTTCATTTATTTCTATTAGTTGGGGGCTAATTACTTCACAACATTTCAGTGGGTTTTGTCATACATTGACATGAATCAGCCATGGAGTTACATGTATTCCCCATCCCGATCCGCCCTCCCACCTCCCTCTCCACCCGATTCCTCTGGGTCTTCCCAGTGCACCAGGCCGGCGCACTTGTCTCATGCATCCCACCTGGGCTGGTGATCTGTTTCACCATAGATAATACACATGCTGTTCTCTCGAAACATCCCACCCTCGCCTTCTCCCACAGAGTCCAAAAGTTTGTTCTGTGCATCTGTGTCTCTTTTTCTGTTTTGCATATAAGGTTATCATTACCATCTTTCTAAATTCCATATATATGTGTTAGTATGCTGTAATGTTCTTTATGTTTCTGGCTTACTTCATTCTGTATAATGGGCTCCAGTTTCATCCATCTCATTAGGACTGGTTAAAATGAATTCTTTTTAACAGCTGAGTAATATTCCATGGTGTGTATGTACCACAGTTCCTTATCCATTCATCTGCTGATGGGCATCTAGGCTGCTTCCATGTCCTGGCTATTATAAACAGTGCTGCAATGAACATTGGGGTGCACGTGTCTCTTTCAGATCTGGTTTCCTCAGTGTGTATGCCCAGAAGTGGGATTGCTGGGTCATATGGCAGTTCTATTTCCAGTTTTTTAAGAAATCTCCACACTGTTTTCCATAGTGGCTGTACTAGTTTGCATTCCCACCAACAGTGTAAGAGGGTTCCCTTTTCTCCACACCCTCTCCAGCATTTATTGCTTGTAGACTTTTGGATAGCAGCCATCCTGACTGGCATGTAATGGTACCTCATTGTGGTTTTGATTTGCATTTCTCTAATAATGAGTGATGTTGAGCATCTTTTCATGTGTTTGTTAGCCATCTGTATGTCTTCTTTGGAGAAATGTCTGTTTAGTTCTTTGGCCCATTTTTTGATTGGGTCATTTATTTTTCTGGAATTGAGCTTCAGGAGTTGCTTGTATATTTTTGAGATTAATCCTTTGTCTGTTGCTTCGTTTGTTATTATTTTTCTCCCATTCTGAGGGCTGTCTTTTCACCTTATTTATAGTTTCCTTTGTAGTGCAAAAGCTTTTAAGTTTCATTAGGTCCCATTTGTTTCGTTTTGCTTTTATTTCCAATATTCTGGGAGGTGGGTCATAGAGGACCCTGCTGTGATTTATGTCGGAGAGTGTTTTGCCTATGTTCTCCTCTAGGAGTTTTATAGTTTCTGGTCTTACATTTAGATCTTTAATCCATTTTGAGTTTATTTTTGTGTATGGTGTTAGAAAGTGTTCTAGTTTCATTCTTTTACAAGTGGTTGACCAGTTTTCCCATCACCACTTGTTAAAGAGGTTGTCTTTTTTCCATTGTATATCCATGCTTCCTTTCTTGAAGATAAGGTGTCCATAGATTCATGGATTTATCTCTGGGCTTTCTATTCTGTTCCATTGATCTGTATTTCTGTCTTTGTGCCAGTACCATACTGTCTTGATGACTGTGGCTTTGTAGTAGAGCCTGAAGTCAGGCAGGTTCATTCCTCCAGTTCCATTCTTCTTTCTCAAGATTACTTTGGCTATTCGAGGTTTTTTGTATTTCCATACAAATTGTGACATTATTTGTTCTAGTTCTGTGAAAAATACCATTGGTAGCTTGATAGGGATGGCATTGAATCTATAGACTGCTTTGGGTAGAATAGCCATTTTGACAATATTGATTCTTCCAATCCATGAACACGGTATGTTTCTTCATATGTTTGTGTCCTCTTTGATTTCTTTCATCAGTGTTTTATAGTTTTCTATGTATAGGTCTTTTGTTTCTTTAGGTAGATATACTCCTAAGTATTTTATTCTTTTTGTTGCAATGGTATTGTTTCCTTAATTTCTCTTTCTGTTTTCTCATTGTTAGTGTATAGGAATGCAAGGGATTTCTGTGTGTTAATTTTATATCCTGCAACTTTACTATATTCATTGATTAGCTCTAGTAATTTTCTGGAAGAGTCTTTAGGGTTTTCTATGTAGAGGATCATGTCATCTGCAAACAGTGAGAGTTTCACTTCTTCTTTTCCTATCTGGATTCCTTTTACTTCTTTTTCTGCTCTGATTGCTGTGGCCAAAACTTCCAACACTATGTTGAATAGTAGTGGTGAGAGTGGGCACCCTTGTCTTGTTCCTGATTTCAGGGGAAATGCTTTCAATTTTTCACCATTGAGGGTGATGCTTGCTGTGGGTTTGTCATATATAGCTTTTATTATGTGGAGGTATGTTCCTTCTATTCCTGCTTTCTGGAGAGTTTTAATCATAAATGAGTGTTGCATTTTGTCAAAGGCTTTCTCTGCAGGTTTTAAAATAAACTGTTTGGACCTGGATAATTCACTTAATGACTAACCGGCAGTGAAAGTAAAAGTCGCTCAGTCGTGTCCGATTCTTTGAGACCCCATGGACTGCACAGTCCATGGGATTCTCCAGGCTAGACTACTGGACTGGGGATCCGTTCCCTTCTCCAGGGGATCTTCCCCACCCACGGATCAAACCCAGTCTCCTGCATTGCAGGTGGATTCTTTACCAGCTGAGCTACGAGAGAAGCTCAACTGGCAATGAGGGGCAGGATAGTAGTGATACGTGCAATAACAGTGACTGACAGCCCCTGGATACAGCATTGGTACCGTTTGACTACTGATGAAACAAACTGCATTGATAGTACAACAGCTCAGAAATTTGCAAGCTGTAGTGGGAATTGACGATCGTAAGGACTGTGGGATCAATGGGCTATAACTAAGTGCTACTAATAGGTCAAAGAAAAACAAGGAAAGGCTGAGATTGTTAATCACCAATTTAAGTGGCTCTGAAATTCAGCAGGCACTTTTTAAAAGACATTTATTTTCTGTAGTCAAAGGAGAGAAGCTTAATATTCACGTTTAGGACTTAGTTTTAAATGTAGAGTAATTCCAGGGGAGGTTACCAATTCTGCTCTTCTGGGGTCAGATTGGAAAAGCAAGGAACTTTGTAAGAGTGGGAGTAGGGGCCTCTGAGTCAATGTGTTTGAGAACCCTGACACCTGTATCTTCCAGAATTTCCTAGGCCTGGAGAATTGGTCCCATCCTTTCATACAGCTCTGACCATTAGGCTGGCTTATAGAATGATGTAGGAATCTCCTGCTTGATAATGCAGCCCACCCCTTCCTCAGGATCCTTCCAATCTTCTCATCCTGTCCACTAGATTATAACAAAGACCAAGCAGAATTGGTGTTTTCTCTTCTAGTTAAAGAAAGGGATGAAGTCAACATATACTGAAGGCAGCCAATACATTATATAGGGATTGGAAGCTGAGAAGGGCATGTCTAGGAAGAGATATGTTGTCAGAAAAGAACCATTGTAGACTGAACATAATCCATTGTAGACTGAACATAATACATTAAGACAGAAAAATGAGCAGCTGATTATGCCTTACATAAGAGTCTGTAAGGTACTTTTTTATTAGTGAAGATAACAACAATCTTCTTGAGGAGCTCAATGGTGGTTGTCTTCTCTAGAACCTGAGTGAAAACATGGGATACTGATCCAGGATCAATATCCTTAGTAGCAACAGGGAACAATAGGGATGTTAGAATCTCAAAATAATGGAGGTCGGATGGCCATGTCTAAATACAAGTAGAAAGCAAGAGTACAAATAAGCAATGAATAACAACATCAGATTAACAGAATACTGAACCACTGAGAACTGTAGAAATAGTGAGTAGCACATCATTCCTAGGGGAAAAGATGAGTAACCAATGAGAGTATTTCTCAATGTATAGAATTAAAAAAAAAAAAAACTGCATAGCAAGGATGGGTGATTAGGAGACTGAGGGAGAGGATCTAATAAAATTTAAGATCATTTGTTCACTTTCCAGACCTGAAACTGAAAAATTTCTGGACTCAGCGTAGAAACTCACTGACTAAAATAATGGGCTTGCCAGGTGCCACTAGTGGTAAAGAACCTGCCTGCCAGTGCATGAGATGTGGATTTGATCCATGGGTTAGGAAGACCCCTTGGAGGAGGGCATGGAAACCCACTCCACTATTCTTTCCTGGAGAATCCCATGGACAGAGGAGCCTGGCGGGCTGCAGTCAAGGGGTTGCAAAGAGTTGGACACGACTGAAGCAACTTAGCACCCCTTAGAGAAGCATGCTGCACCATTTTGGCAGGTGTACTGAGTAATTCTTCCCTAAATGTATCCAATACCAATCTGATGGTAATCATCACAGGGAATTAAAATATTCAGACATTTAAAAATTATTGATGTTAATGTTGATACATAAGTCACCAAGCATTGTGGTGGGCTGAATAGTTTTCTTCTTCTTCTTTTTTTTAATGAAACCTATTTCCAAATCTGATTCATCTTGAGTTCATTTTAGCAAATTTGCAGATGGAATAAACACACTTGATGATTAGCAGAACTATCATAGTAGTTTCTTGAGATAAGAAATATCTCATTGAGAGAGTCACGTGGAACCCTCTAAAACTGCATGACCAGTCAAAACATAAATCAAAAGCAATATTGCATCTGGGGTGGTAGGATAATATCAGGGATTATTGAAGACTTAAAATATGCAGAGGTTGTGGTTGCTGATATCTCCCTATTAAACAAGTCTGAACTAAACAAGGGCAGATGTGTCCTGGGAAAGGAATATTTCAAGAAGAAAGTGTTTAATGCTCATTCGTGTCCAACTCTTTGCAAAGCCATGGACTGTAGTCTGCAAAGCTCCTCTGTCCGTGGGATTTTCCAGGCAAGAATACTGGAATGGGTTGCCATTCCATTCTCCAGGGAATCTTCCTCACCCAGGGATCAAATCTAGGTCTCTTGAATTGCATGCAGATTCTTTACCATCTGAGCTACCAGGAAAGCCCATTTCAAGAAGCTGCTGCTTCAATTGTACCTGCTATGCCAGTTATGGGCTTCCCTTGTGGCTCAGACAGTAAAGAATCTGCCTGCAATGCAGGAGATCTGGGTTCAATTCCTGGGTCAGGAAGATCCCCTGGAGAAGGAAATGGAAACCCACTTCAGTATTCCTGTCTCGAGAATTTTATGGACAGAGGAGCCTGGTGAGCTATAGAACATGGGCTTGTGAAGAGTCAGACAAGACTGACCAGCTAACATACTAACATGCCAGTTGTATTTTTCTAGAGATTAGCATTATTTTATGTCAATATATTCATCTCTATCCCTGACAGAAATAAGGATCAGAATCATCTTTTATTTTTTAATATCTATACAATTTTATTTAAAAAAATTGTAAACATTTATTAATAGATGTCTTTATTATTGTAACATGAACAAAAGAGATGCTAGGGAAATTATTTGAAAACCATTAGTGCATACTGAGAAATGACTCTTTTATTATTTATGTGATAGAAACATTTAATTCTCTACTTCTTTGACATCACCAGTGACAATAAATTACACTTTTTCTTTTCTGTTCAGGGCTCTGGAGATAAATTTTCAAAAAGAATGGGGGAGGAGATCAAGGATTCATAAACTTAAAGAAATAGCATGTGGATGAAACTATGGCAGTGGGCACAAAGTATAGAGATCTTTGAAATATAAGTTAACGACTGGAGAGAATACTCTATGGAAGAGACTTTAACCCACTGAGTAGACTGAAGAACATAGTTATTTGACATCAGAAAATGTCTATCATTGGTTATTGGCACAATGATTCATAACAGAGTGGCCAGGCTGGCAGAGGTCGTGGTTATGCATGGCCCATCAGCATGGTTTCCTTTTCGCCAAGAGTGATTTGCAAATATCCAGTAAGACAGTGCTGGACATCCACAACCTGCTGTCACATGTATTGTGTAATACTACTTACAACCTGAAAGGACAGTGATGTGCATTTCATATTTCAGCTAAGAGTTTGCCTACAGGGCAGCCAATACTTAAGAGACTTATAGACCTGTAATCTCACATGAGATTGTTTCAGACTATGGAGCCCAGGGAGCTCACTTTCAGGCAAGGAAATAAGTCAAGGATCTCATGACCATGGGGCCTACTGATTACATGGCACACACACCATGCCGCCTAGAAGCTGCTATCCTGATGAGCAAATAAACAGGTTTTGAAGCTGCAAGTGAGATGATATTTTGAAAATGATTCTCTGAAGTGATGGGATTTCATGCTTCCATAGTCCAGGATTCAGCAAACGTCCTAAAGCAATTATCATTTTATGTTGCTGAGTTCCCAGTAGGTAGAAAATGTTGATACAGGAATAAAGGAATGGAAATAGAGGAAGTGTTCCATTTACTATTATTCCCCAAATGGAGAATTCATGCTCCTTGTCTTCACAGCATTAGGCTCTGTGGGAATAAAGTTCCTGGTTGCTTGAGAAGAACACTTTCAGCAGGAAAAAGAGTAAGAGGACCAGTGAAGTTTATGACTGCCACCTGGAGATGGCATCTCTTTATCACAGAGAGTCGTGTCATCACGCTAACATGAGAGGAGGTAAAATTGATACTATATAGTGGGGACAGTGAAAAATTCACTTGGCAATCATTCGGGGATCTCTCTTCCTACTTCTCTGTCCAATTTTGGCTGCAAATTGACAAATGAAGTGGCCATGGCCTGAGAAGGATATGCTGTACACAGACAAGCCAGATAATTCTGGGGTGAATTTCTGAATCACGCCTCTCTGTAATCCACTTAGGCTAACAGAGATACTAAAACAGAGTGTGGGGAATCTAGACTGGGCATCAGGAGATAGAAATGCTAAGTGATGCCATGAAAATTATAGCATCAGCAGGAGCTGCAAATGTTTCCTTTTACCTTCCTCTTCCAAATTACTCCAGAAAAATGGTCAGTTAGAATCTCAGGGAATCTAATCCTAGCTGGGTTGAATCATGTGTTGCAAGTTTACAGTCAGTAACAAGAGTCTCTCTCTTTTTTGTTTTTAATATCATCTATTTATTTATTTGGCCGTGCCACGTTTTAGTTACTGGGATCTGTAAATGTGGCATGCGAACTCTTAGCTGCAGTGTGTGGAACATAGATCCCTGGCCAGGGATTGAAACAGAGTCCCCTATATTGAGTGCATGGAGTAGTAGCCACTGGAACACCAGAGAAGTTCCCAGATTTCTCTTGATCTGCCCAGATAACCTTTTAGAAATGAGGCTCTCATTCATCCAACTACTGGGAATATTGTCAGCTACTGGCTCACAATTGAGGCTTTCCTAAGGAATTGCTCTTAAGGGAAGGAGATGCATCTCCTGAAGTTACTAGCTTTTCTTCAAGTATGACCATACATCAAGTGACTGGAAAATGCCACAATACAAAAGTTCAGTTCCTATGTCTCAATTTGGGACAACCCTGAAGGGTATTCTAATCCAGGGTTCACTGTGTTACTGGCTAAAACCTATAACTATGTTACAGTTCAACTCCTCTCTGCCAACCCCATTTCCTTTCTCTTCTACAGAAGATACTCTCCATATACTTCCTTTGACATTTCTCACAGGCAGCTTTTCATGCCAGTCTGTTTTCAAGGAACCTTATCTAAGATAGAAATCATCAGTAAATTAGAAGAAATATAAAAAGAATTTAGAGCTTCTGAGCCACCGGGGAAGCCCATAATTAGAGATTCCTAGGTGCACTAGTGTTAAAAAACCCACCTGCCAATGCAGGTAGATGTTAAGAGACTAGGGTTTGATCCCTCGGTCAGGACGATCCCCTGGAGGAGGGCATGGAAATCCACTCCAGAATTCCTGCCTGGAGAATCCCATGGAGAGAGGAGGCTGGCAGGCTACAGTCCATGGGGTCAGAAAAGAGTTGGACATGACTGAAGCAACTAAGCACACACACCTAAAGAATTTAGTTGACTTTTATGGTGCTTTGAAATCTCCAGAAGCCTGGTAGACATATGGACTTGGAGTTAATTAAGATTATCCGGGCTGGTTATTGGAGAAGGCAGTGGCACCCCACTCCAGTACTCTTGCCTAGAAAATCCCATGGACAGAGGAGCCCGGTAGGCTATGGTCCATGGGGTCTCTAAGAGTCGGACACGACTGAGTGACTTCACTTTCACTTTTCACTTTCATGCACTGGAGAAGGAAATGGCAACCCACTCCAGTGTTCTTGCCTGGAGAATCCCAGGGACGGGAGCCTGGTGGGCTGTCATCTATGGGGTCGCACAGAGTCGGACACGACTGATGTGACTTAGCAGCAGCAGCAGCAGGGCTAGTTATATATTTGGGAGATGCTGACACAAGAGCTGTTAAGAGAATTTTGAAGAATAAAAATCACTTATTACAAGTGTTCAAATAAAAAGGGAAGAAAATCTAGGAAAGAATCCTGATTAAATAACAGATTCAGTGGGTGGGCAGAGGGTTAGATTCCAAAGAAGCAAAAGTGGACACTGAGAAAGGAAGAAAGCCATTCAAGAAGAAGATATTGACATATACTATTGACACTACTGTATATAAAAAAAGATAAGAACCTACAATATAGCTCAGGGAATGTTAAATTCAATACTCTGTAACAGCCTGTATGGGAACAGAATCCAAAAAATAGTGAATATATGTATGTATGTATGTATGTGTGTGTATATATATGTACATACATGGGTTTCCCCGGTGGCTCAGATGGTAAAGAATCCACATGCAAAGTTGGAGACCTGAGTTTGATCTCTGGGTTGGGAAGATCCCTTAGAGAAGGCAATAACTACCCACTTCAGTATTCTGGCCTAGAGAATTCCATGGACAGAGGAGCCTGGCAGGCTATAGTCCATGGAGTCACAAAGAGTCGTATATGACAGATTGACTTCCACTATTCACTATCTCCTTAACTACATCACTATATATATATATACACCTGAAACTAAAACAATGCTTGTGAATCAACCACACTCCAATAAGAATTTTTAAAAATCAAAATTTTTAAAAATCAAAATAAATAAATAAATAAAAGAAGTCTTAATGAATACAAGCAATACTGAAAAGTCAACACAACTAAGGTGTCAAAATATGCCTTTCACAAAAAGGTTAGCACTGATACCCTGGACAAGAACAAAATTTATTGATGGTGGGAGAAGCCAGGTTGCAATAACTTAAAGAGCATGTGTTAGCTAAGATTCAGAATCATGAACTTCAGACAAGATTTCCAAGAGGTCTAACTATGAATGTGAAGAGAAAGATGACTGGAGTGAGATCTAGAATTGAATGAAGTTTCTTTTTTTTTTTTTTTTTTTAATTTTATTTTTTTGTAATAGTAAAAATCTCCTGATATACAAACCTATTTCTTCATCTTTTCCTAAGTATCTCTCTCTCTTCATATCTTTATAAATTGAGTAATCCTTTCCCTTGCAATTCATAATAGAAATAAAAATTATATAGAAAAAAAAAATAATGAACTTGAAACATATACAAGAAGAATAAAGATAAACAGAATGGGAAAACAGGAGGCCAGGGAAAATTGAAGATAAGTAATGGAATTTTGATAAATAAAAGTTTAAGAAGCAGGGTAAGATTTCATTTTATTTGTTTACTTTGACTTTAGTTATGATCTCTATTATTGGGCCTGTTCTTTTGTCCTCCTTGAATTACACTTCTCTAGTGATGTGAAATGGCTATTTCTGTGTTGATTCATAAGCTGCAAAGAGTATTGTTTACAATTCTTATACAATGATATAGGTCTATAAATTTCCAATTTTAAATAACTGAATATTGGTATTATATTTCTTTTATTCTTTTGCTAGAATAAACTATAAGAAATACCATCCAACACTTATCACTGAAACCCAAAGGAAATAGCTTTATCATCTTTGAACACTTACTTTCTTGGGAGTAGTTTCAACAATTTATATTTTTGATCCTGGCCATTTTATTTCTTCTTTATTTACAACACTGCAAATATAATGGAATATAGTGCTATAGGATTGAATTCTAAGGCTGAGCAGGAAATGTATTCATAATGTCACCATCTTTTACTGCATCTACTAGATGTATTCACACTTGGCACATGGTATACTTGTGAAAATGATGACCTCCAAAGAAAAAATGGAACTCCCCTCCACACAATGAAGAGAAAAAAGTAGGAAAGATGTATTACACTGTTTATTTTTGGTACAATGGGTACTTGTGTGGATATCTTCAGTTCCCTAGCAACTGCTAGATTTGATTTTCATTTCATTATCTGAGACTATTTATCTGCTTTACATTAAATCATGACCTCCTGGGACATGACATGTTTGATGCATCATGTTATGAAATATAACATGTCAAGGATTATTACACACCAAAAAACAAACAAAACAAAGGAGGTAAGAATAACAACGTGCTCGCAAAGCTCCAGAAGACTTATTTCTTGGTGTATGAAATATGGGGTACTGGTTCAATGTGCTTCAACTTGGAAATAGAGGATTGATAATGACATTGTTCCAGCCTCAGGTTCTACCTAAGGGTTACCTTGGACTGAGCAATAACAATGAAAATGAAAGAGCAGCAAACTGTAAAAAAAAATGTCAACAAGCTCACTGTCAACAGATTTTCTCATAAGTCTTATAAAATTGCAATGTTAAAATTGAACTGATCTTATATTTTAGTGAATAAAGTTGTAAAATTCAGATTAACCAATCTACCAATTATATTTTTGTGTTAAAAATATTGTACATTCACCCAGTCACTTAATAAAATTCTTGAGCAAATAAGGCATGTTTGAATATCTAGATGGAAAGATTGAGTCTATCTTCTCAAGCTAGTGAGAAAAGAAGCTATGAAAACAGAACCCAAATTCATCAATGATGTCAATATATGTCAGAGACAGACAGACCGAAGCTGAGAGAGAGAGAATATTCCAAATTTTGGTGGGAAAAACATAATTCTCAATCAATTTATTTCTCTGAAAACTCAATGTTGAAAACTAACAGATTCACCTAGTCTCAATCTCATGTGTTTTACTCAAAAATTGCCCCTGATGAAACATTCTTCATCTTACATATTGACTCTGTGACAGACTTGAACCTGCCAAAATAGTCTTTTTCTGTAGCAAGATTCTGACCTCTTTATTGGAGAAAGTTGTTCAATCACCCATTTGTGCATTATTATTGGAAGTAGTATACTTTACCCAAGGCTAGGTCAATTACTGCAAGTTGATTTTACCATAATTCCATTCTGACATTCTTGGAGGTATCCTTCTTTACTGCTTAGAGTGATGAATGTGTCATGATGCAGGGAAATTGGTCTGTACAGCACAGTAGAGTGATAAGTTCTGAAAGCCATTATGTCTGAAGGTTCATATCCAAATAAGACTTTCCTATATGAGGAGCTTAAAATAAAATCATGGTGCCTGATGTAGGCTGGGTTATTCAGTCAGGAGAATGTAGAAACAAACAAACAAAAATAAATCTTTCCAGGCAGAAAGACAAATATTTCAAAACACCTACCTCTTAGAGGCAGAAAAGAGTGCATGTAAAGATAATTATTATAAATGTGATATAAGATATAATTATCTTTACATGCTAAAGATATGAGAAAGATAATAATAGAGGCAGTATCCAAGCAAAAAGAAAATAATCAGCAACTAAACCAGCCTGGTAGAACTGGATGGGGGACAGTGGGCAAGGAAGGTTTCACAGTAGAGATGAAACAAACTACCTGACTTATTTAAAAAGATGAGTAGGAGACTGAAAAGAAAAAAAAAATGAGAAAGTCATTTTACTTAGAGAAAAATGACAAAGCTACAGAGATCATAGCTGCTATTTTAGGAGAGTAGCCTGGGTGCAGTGAAAATTTATGGATGAGATAATGTCAAAGATTATACAGGAAGGTCCTGTTGTGTTCCATGCTAAGGAGATGCACTTTGATCTAGCACTATAAGAGCAGTTGTTGAAGGGTTTCAAAAGAAAAGGACACAGCCAGCTATGCATATGAGACAGGTCTGTGGATGATGGATTTGAGGATGTGATATTAAAAGGACCAAGATCAGATCACAGGATGTAATTGAGAGATTATGAGAAGTCTAATTAAAGTGGCAATATTAAGGATAGTGATTAGTGAGTGTACTTACCACTAAAAAGATTATGATGCAAATATGCCTCCCTTTGTGACAGAGCTCTAGACGGGACCAGGGAAAGGAAAAAAAATGGAATTTACTTTCTGCTTTGTTCAGTTCAGTCATTCAGTTGTGTCTGACTCCTTGCAACCCCATGAATCACAGCAGGCCAGGCCTCCCTGTCCATCACCAACTCCAAAATTTACTGAAACTCATGTCCATTGGGTCGGTGATGCCATCCAGCCATCTCATCCTCTGTCGTCCCCTTCTCCTCCTGCCCCCAATCCCTCCCAGCATAAGGGTCTTTTCCAGTGAGTCAACGTTTCACATGAGGTGGTCAAAGTATTGGAGTTTCAGCTTCAGCATCAGTCCATCCAATGAACACCCAGGACTGCTCTCCTTTAGGGTGGACTGGTTGGATCTCCTTGCAGTCCAAGAGACTCTCAAGAGTCTTCTCCAACACCACAGTTCAAAAGCATCAATTCTTTGCACTCAGCTTTCTTCACAGTCCGACTCTAACATCCATACATGACCACTGGAAAAACCATAACCTTGACTAGACAGACCTCTGTTGGCAAAGCAATGTCTCTGCTTTTTAATATGCTATCTAGATTGGTCATAACTTTCCTTCCAAGGAGCAAGCGTCTTTTAATTTCATGGCTGCAATCACAATCTGCAGTGATTTTGGAGCCCCCCAAAATTATGTCTGACACTGTTTCCACTGTCTCCCCATCTATTTCCCATGAAATGATGGGACCAGATGCCATGATCTTAGTTTTCTGAATGTTAAGCTTTAAGCCAACTTTTTCACTCTCCTCTTTCACTTTCATCAAGAGGCTTTTTAGTTCTTCTTCACTTTCTGCCATAAGGGTGGTGTCATCTGCATATCTCAGGTTATTGATATTTCTCCCGGCAATCTTGATTCCAGCTTGTGCTTCTTCCAGCCCAGCGTTTCTCATGATGTACTCTGCATATAAGTTAAATAAGCAGGGTGACATTATAGAGCCTTGAGGTACTCCTTGTCCTATTTGGAACCAGTCTGTTGTTCCTTGTCCAGTTCTAACTGTTGCTTCCTGACCTATATATAGGTTTCTAAGAGGCAGGTTTGGAGGTCTGGTATTCCAATCTCTTTCAGAATGTTCCACAGTTTATTGTGATCCACACAGTCAAAGCCTTTGGCATAGTCAATAAAGCAGATATAGATGATTTCTGGAACTCTCTTGCTTTTTCGATGATCTAGCAGATGTTGGTAATTTGATCTCTGGTTCCTCTGCCTTTTCTAAAACGAGCTTGAACATCTGGAAGTTCACAGTTCATGTATTGCTGAAGCCTGGCTTGGAGAATTTTGAGCACTACTTTACTAGCATGTGAGATGAGTGCAATTGTGCGGTAGTTTGAGCATTCTTTGGGATTGCCTTTCTTGGGGATTGGAATGAAACTGACCTTTTCCAGTCCTGTGGCCACTGCTGAGTTTTCCAAATTTGCTGGCATATTGAGTGCAGCACTTTCACAGCATCATCTTTCAGGCAAATAGCTCAACTGGAATTCCATCACCTCCACTAGCTTTGTTCATAGTGATGCTTTCTAAGGCCCACTTGACTTTACATTCCAGGATATCTGGCTCTAGGTGACTGATCGCAACATTGTGATTATCTGGGTCATGAAGTTTTTTTTTTTTTTTTTCATTTATTTTTATTAGTTGGAGGCTAATTACTTTACTTTATCTTTTTGTACAGTTCTTCCGTGTATTCTTGCCACCTCTTCTGAATATCTTCTGCTTCTGTAAGGTCCATACCATTTCTGTCCTTTATCAAACCCATCTTTGCACGAAATGTCCCTTGGTGTCTCTAATTTTCTTGAAGAGATCTCTAGTCTTTCCCATTCTGTTGTTTTCCTCTGTTTCTTTGTATTGATGGTTAGGGAAGGCTTTCTTGTCTCTCCTGGCTATTCTTTGGAACTCTGCATTCAAATGGATATATCTTTCCTTTTTCCTTTGCTTTTTGCTTCTCTTCTTTTCACAGCTATTTGTAAAGCCTCCTCAAACAGCCATTTTGCTTTTTTGCATTTCTTTATGTTGGGGATGGTCTTGATCCCTGTCTCCTGTACAATGTCACAAACCTTCGTCCATAGTTCATCAGGCTCTCTGTCTATCAGATCTAGTCCCTTAAATCTATTTTTCACTTCCACTGTATAATCATAAGTTATTCGATTTAAGTCATACCTGAATGGTCTAGTGGCTTTCCTTACTTTCTTCAATTTCAGTCTGAATTTGGCAATAAGGAGTTAGTGATCTGAGCCATAGTCAGCTTCCGGTCTTGTTTTTGCTGACTCTATAGAGCTTCTCCATCTTTGACTGCAAAGAATATAATCAATCTGATTTTGGTGTTTACCATTTGGTGATGTCCATGTGTAGAGTCTTCTCTTGTGTTGTTGGAAGAGGGTGTTTGCTATGACCAGTGCGTTCTCTTGGCCAAACTCTATAAGCCTTTGCCCTGCTTCATTCCATACTCCAAGGCCAAATTTGCCTGTTCCTCCAGGTGTTTCTTGACTTCCTACTTTTGCATTCCAGTCCCCTATAATGAAAAGGACATCTATTTTGTGTGTTAGTTCTAAAAGGTCTTGTAGGTCTTCATAGAACCATTCAACTTCAGCTTCTTCAGCATTACTGGTTGGGGCATAGGCTTGGATTACCTTGATATTGAATGGTTTGCCTTGGAAACGAACAGAGATCATTCTGTCATTTTTGAGATTGCATCCAAGTACTGCATTTCAGACTCTTTTCTTGACCATGATGGCTACTCCATTTCTTCTAAGGGATTCCTGCCCACAGTAGTAGTAGACTGCCCACAGTCATCTGAGTTAAATTCACCCATTCCTGTTCATTTTAGTTCGCTGATTCCTAGAATGTCGACATTCACTCTTGCCATCTCCTGTCTGACCACTTCCAATTTGCCTTGATTCATGGACCTGACATTCCAGGTTCCTATGCAATATTGCTCTTTACAGTATCGATCCTTGCTTCTATCACTAGTTCCATCCACACCTGGGTATTGTTTTTGCTTTGGCTCCATTGCTTCATTATTTCTGGAGTTATTTCTCCACTGATCTCCAGTAGCATATTGGGCATCTACCGACCTGGGGAGTTCCTCTTTCAGTATCCTATCATTTTGCCTTCTCATACTGTTCATGGGGTTCTCAAGGCAAGAATACTGAAGTGGTTTGCCATTCCCTTCTCCAGTGGACCACATTCTATCAGACTTCTCCACCATGACCCGTCCATCTTGGGTGGCCCCACACGGCATGGCTTAGTTTCGTTGAGTTAGACAAGGCTGTGGTCCTGTGATCAGATTGGCTGGTTTTCTGTGATTATGGTTCTAGTGTGTCTGCCCTCTGATGCCCTCTCGCAACACCTACTGTCTTACTTGGTTTTCTCTTACCTTGGATGTAGGGTATCTCTTTACGGCTGCTTCAGCAAAGCACAGACGCTGCTCCTTACCTTGGACGAGGGGTGTCTCCTCACAGCTGCCCCTCCTGACCTTGAACGTGGGGTAGCTCCTCTCGGCTGTTGCCCTTGACCTTGGACGTGGGGCAGCTCCTCTCCACCGCTCCTGCGCCGTCTGCTTTGTAGCCCTGGTAACTTTATGAACAGTGTTGTCAGCAAATAAGAACAAATAAAACGGAAGAGGAGAATCAGTGTATAACATTCAGACTGAACAAGTTTTTCTTTGTTGCGTTTCAGAACACCACTAAAATGACAAGAGGCATATAGGTCGCCAAGAACTGAACAATGGAGAGGAGAAGGAAAAGAAAAAAAAAAAAAAAAAAGAATTGAAGAAACAACGTCATCAAATATTTTTACAGTTGGGGAAAGGATAGATATTTAACCCAAGCACAGAAAGATGGACCCTAAGGGAGAAGAGGGATACTAGCAGGAATAAAACTGGTCCAATTTGCTTGAATATTTTGAATATTCAGTGCTTGAAGGAACTATAAGGGGTATATAGAAGACTAGGGGCTGAAATTAGAATAACTAGATGAATAGCTATATCTTTACCTCCCCCAGGACCCTAAAGGAATCAGAAGTTTATTCTCTGAAAATATTGAACCATAATATTCCAGATCCCAGGATATCTGGCACAGGGTCTGTTAAGGTGGGAAAATTATAGAAAATAGGAGTGTAAGTAAAAATCTTCACTCTGGATGTTGTTACCCAACCCCCACCATGGCTTCCATAAACATTCCTAGCTGTTCCTAGAATGCTCTCTCACGTGTATCTAAAACCTGTCCCACCACTGGAGTTAGGCATTATTTTCTGGAAAAGCTAATAAACAACTGAGGAAATGTGTGCCCATCAGAAAAGTCTATTAATTGTTAACTGAATCTGGAGTAAATGAATCAGCTGGAGTCCACCGTGCCCATTCTCCTTAACCTGTCTCCTCAACTTGTCTTAATTCCCTGGGGATGTTGTAACAAATTACTACAAACCCAGTGGGTTAAAACAACAGAAATGCATTCTCTCAATTTTAGTGAGGAGAAATCTGTAATCAAGGAGTTCTATGTGCTCTATGTCCTTGAATGATTTGGGGAAGAATTCTTTCTTGTCTCTTCCAGCTTCTCATAACTCTAGGCATTCCTTGGTTTGTGGCAGCATAGAAATCTCTGCCCCATCTTTACATGACTTTCTTCATTGTTCATCTGTCTTATTTCCTTTTCTTCTTTTATAAAGATGTATAATTGGATTTAGGGCCCATATTACTCCAGGATGATCTTGTCTTGAGATCCTTAATTACATGTGCAAAGAGTTTTGTTTTTTTTTTTTTTCCTCCAAATAGCAGCACATTCATAAGTTCCAGGAGTTAGAACATGAACCTATATCTCTGGAACTCACAATTTATTTAAATCACTGACACACCCCACATTCACAGAGCAAAGCCTGCTCTTGTGATTCCTAAGTGTGAATTGGGAGCCACACTAGAGAAGGAAAGGGAGATGTAAAAGTGAGAGACAGAGAAGATCAGGAGGAGAAGAAATGAGATGAGCTCAAGGTCAATGTAGGCAATTTTTTTCTTTGTTATAGTGAAAGAACCAACTCAACATCCAACAGTGGAGAAATGATGAAAACTGGTGGAAATGCATGATGTCTATGGTAGAAAATAGAAAACACATCTGCAGGCCTTGGTTTCCTTCGTATGTAATGTGTCAGTAGGAGCAGATGTGACTTTGTGGGTGACAGTGCCTGCAAAAGATAAATGGGGCAGAAAGCAGGACTAGACAGATAGCCTCAGAACACATCACACCCCTTTCAGTGTCCCAGCCAACACAAAAAGAAGCTCTAGAGCCAAGTCATGGGTTCAATCCCTGGGTCAGGAAGATCCCTTGGAGGAGAACATGGCAACCCACTCCGGTATTTTTGCCTGGAGAATCCCATGGATAGAGGAGCCTGCCAGGCTACAGTTCATGGGGTCCCAAAGAGTTGGCCACGACTGAAGCAACTTAGCATGAGCAGAGTCAGAGTGGTCTATGATGAGAAAACATGACCAGGCTGTAATACACCTACCATGCTCAGACACTGGCTGAAGGCTGCCCTGGAAGGGAGTGCTCTTGGCTTGACTACTGAAGGGAATCATGAAGACACTGCCTCCTTCAGATGAATGCAAGTCCCTTTGTGGAGCAAAGTATCTTTGAGGCTACTACCATTTGTAGAAAAGATAATTGCCACAAGTAAGTGAAGGCAAGGAAATCAAAGAGGATTTGCAAAGAATGACTCACATGATAGACTCCAAAATATCACAGTATAAAAGATAAGAAAGAGAATAGATATTTGGACACTCCAGAAGTAGGTGATTTCACAAAGAGATAAAGACATGACTGATGAAAGAATAACAACATACATACAAGATATTTTCATCAGAAACATAATACTTGAGCATTTTGAGTGATATCAATAGGCGATAATACTCTATGTTTCCAGATGGTGATATGGTTTTGCCTGAGGGTATGCTCAGTTACTTCAGTCACATCCAACTCTTTGCGACCCCACAGACCATAGCCCTCCAGGCTCCTCTATCCATGAGATTGTCCAGGCAAGAATACTGAAGTGGGCTGCCATGCCTCGCTCCAGGGGATATTCCTGATCCAGGGGTCAAACCTGCATTTTTATGTCTCCTGTGTCGGCAGGTGGTTTCTTTACTACTAGCATCACCTAGGAAGTCCATTTTGCCCTGTTTAAAAGTCTCTTTCTGTTACCCTCACAAGTGATTTTTTAATCCTCTGCTGCCTAAATCTCATCACACATACAGGACATACATACACAGATACACTTGGACACATAAACTATATGACATCTGGCTTCTGAGAAGCCATTAAGTGGTGAGAAAGAAAGAAAAGAAAGATAAAGAAAGAGAGGAAGGAAGGAAGCAGGAAAGGAAGAAAATAATTTTTTTTTCTTTTTTTTTTTAAAGAAGAAATCTCTTAAATCTTCCTAATTGTCTATTCGGAATTGGGTGAGCCAAAATTTTATTCATCAATGAATATTCTTCTGTAAGCTCCACCTACAGGCTTGAATGAGGACCACTTCTGCAAGGGCAAAGAAAGCAGTAAGAGCAAAATATATGTGTAGATGAGAGGAGGAGGAAATAAAGCAACATGGTGAAATGATGGCAGTGGTAAGGATTGTGGTTGGATATGACCGCCCTCAAATAAACTTTTTACACAGTAACTTGGGTAAGGGATAATTTATGAACAAATAAAGATACCCAACCAGTCCATCTTAAAGGAAATCAGTCCTGGGTGTTCATTGGAAAGACTGATGCTGAAGCTGAAACTCCAATATTTTGTCCACCTGATGCGAAGAGCTGACTCATTGTAGAAGACCTTGATGCTGGGAAAGATTGAGGGCAGGAGGAGAAGGGGACGATAGAGGATGAGATGCTTGGATGGCATCATCTACTCGATGGACATGGGTTTGGGTTAACTCCGGGAGTTGGTGATGGATAGGGAGGCCTGGCATGCTGTGGCTCGTGAGGTCGCAAAGAGTCGGACACGACTGAGTGACTGAACTGAACTGAAAGATACACACACTTAGACAAGAAGTGTGAAAGAGACCTTGTTTTCAAAAAAAGACTTGACGACCATATAAACATGCAATTCAATATCTTTACGGGGGAAAGAAACTCACAGAAATTGCTAATATTCAGAGGATATTGTGGACAGTTTGACAAATAGCATCCATAGGTCATCAGAGATTACCAGGAATCTGAAAGTAAACGCATTGAAACAGAAATTTGGAACAAAGTAACACTGTAAAAGAAGTTCTGAGTTTTTTGAAATACTTTTGTTGCAAGTTCTATATACTTGCCAGTTAGTTAGTTTATTTTGCAGCCAATTATATCCCTGGCTTGCACTAAAGTCATAGTTCTTCACAGGTGGTAATGTTGGAAAAGAATAAAGTTCTGTTGACAATGTGAATATAGTAAACCAGTTAGGAACATGACAGAAATATCTGAAGGTGAAAAAAGGGAGTCAAAAAGAGCATGTTTTATATTAATGCTATTGTAAAATGTTCAAACAGCCGTTGAATGCAAGGGAAAATAAATCCTGTATACTAGAAACATTTATAAAAATTCTCACCTACAACTAAAGCAATTGGCTGTGCCTTAATGTCATTTATAAAAATATTTGTGTGTACATGCTAATTCACATAATTATGTACATGTATATATGCACACATGTACTAGTTCACAAAATTATTTTTCCTTATGAAATAGAAAAAAATTGAAACTAATCAAGTAATTTTAACATGCTTTTGAAGGAAAAAAAGTGTTTAATTATAAAAAAGGATAAAAAAGATCATTACATTAATTTCCTTAAAAATCAACACATATGTGATAATTAAGTTTAGTTCGGTTGCTAAACTGTGTCCCACTCTTTGAAAACCCATGGACTGTAGCTCACTAGGCTTCTTTGTCCTTGAGATTTCCCAGGCAAGAATACTAGAGTGGGTTATCATTTTGTTCTACAGGGCATCTTCCTGACCCAGGGATTGAACCCACATTTACTTCATTGGCAGTTCATTTTTAACCACTGAACCACCAGGGAAACCATCCATGTTAATGCTATTACTTAAAAGACTCCTCAAATTCACTGTTTAACAGGAAAAATTAAGGTCAACCTCAAATCTTGGATCCCAGTCTCAATTCACCCATGAAGAGTAATGTCACAAAAAGTTAGCCACATACTACAAGTGCAAATGAATGTCTTATGACCCATATCCTAAACCCATCCTTCTGGGAAAGGGAGATTTCCCATCCAAACCTCAGCCCCCACCTACACTGAATTGGCAGTAGGGCTCCTTGGATTCGAGATTCTGAACCATCATGTTACTTTTGGCCCCTGCTTCTACCAGAGGATCTTTCTGGTTCTTTCTGAAAGCCCCACAGTTCGAGGGAGAAACAAATCTGTTTCTCTAAGTCTCACTTCAGGTTCTGTGAGCCCATTTCAGATCTCAATCAGTTGTTCCAGAATGCAACACAGCAATGGGAACTGCTTGCCTGTCAGTGATTTTTCATCTCTTCAGGCGTTAGCAATAAATACTGTTCCAGTATATCTGATACTTCTGCTTGATGATTTTTCCTTTTGTGCAAGAGATCCAGAACACATTAATTTGGATACACACAGAAATCACTGGGTCCCCAACTCTGATTCCTTAAACAGAACTCCATCTAATGACAGCTGGGAGTCTTTTGACGTATTCTACTTGAACAGGAATGTTCACTGTCTATCTTTCACTTGGATCACAATGCACTCAGTTGAACAATAACATATATAATATAAATAAAACGTCAAGACATTTAGTGTGTGCTTATGTTCTATTTGCTCAAAATGATTTACTTGTAGGTACCATTTTGTTTGTAAAAAGAGAAGTGACAAGGGAAAGATGAGGTAAGTGTTTCAAATATTAACTTCCCTATTTAACATTTCCCCCCTTAAGGCAAGTCTCTCTTACAAATATATGATAAATGAGAAAAAAGGCAATAGACTTATTGGTTTGGGACTAAGTGTATAGCTATAAAAGTGAACTCACCATTTTTCTTTTCTTTTTTTTTTTCATGCAGTGTGTTCTTTGTGGGGTTGTTCAAAATTGCAAGTTAAGTGGATCTTAAAAACACTATATAAAAATTGTCTAACAATCAATATATGATGTTTCTGACAAGTTGAAATAAATTGTCAGTTTAAAATCATGACTTAAATGCAGTATTCTAATTTAAGATATAAGGAAATCTTTAAATTCTTTATTAAACAATTAGACCTCTATATCTAACCAATGTCTCAATTGAAATATTAAATAATGTAATTTATCATTTATGAATTAGTGTATTTCACTGGAAATGGATTTAAATGACATCATTAAAATAATGTCACCATAGAGAAGCACTATAAATGATCTGACATTCAGTCCCTTCAAATACTTGAAATTAAGATGGAATAAATCTTCACTTTGCTATATACCTCAATTAGCATTGATATTTTATGAATCATTACCTTTTGATGCATTATAAATACTACGGGACACTCAATACCCTCGGTGGAAAAGCAGCTCTAGTTCTTCTAGGCTAAGGCATCTGTTTTCCTGGGGTGACAAAATTCAGGTTCACTGAATAATTTGATTCCCTAGTAATCACTCAATAGGTAGTTGCTGAGTGAGAAAAGTAAGACTACAGTCAATCTGGACAAGGAATCATGTTGTCATTAAGAAAGTTTAACAGAAATTCTTTTAATGGAAACTGTAAGTGAATAAAGAGTAGCAAACCCCATACCCTAAGAATGGTTTAGGATGATCTGCGCTCAGCTACCCTTCCCATCATCCCCTCCCTCCACCCTCTCTGCATTCTCTGTGCTCCATCCATGCTGGCTTGCTTTCATTTCGACAGACATGCCATGCTCCTCCCTATCTCTAGCGTAGGGGGTTGTCTTTATCTAAATGTTCTTCCACTTTGTCCATAGTTAATCAATTCATTATACTCACTCTTCAGATCTCACTGGAGAGAACTTTCCTTTTTCCTCAAAATAGGTCAAGCACCCTTCTTCCATGATTTCTAAATAGTGAATATTTTTCCTTTTCCAGTTTTCAGTTTTATATTTATTTCTGCCGTTTTTTAACTTATTTTTGCTCCTCTCTAAATTATAAGCTCTCTGATGACTGTTATGGCTTGTTCTACATACATCTACATATGTTAAATTACTTAAGGTATGTAGAATGAATGAATGAATATAATGATGAAAAGAAAATATCACAATTTGCTGTGTAGCCTATTAACTATGTTGCAGATCAAGTGATATATCTAAGTATTTCAGTATGTCCATTGGTATATTTGTGACATGGCAAAGAGCTGTAGATGGGAACACATTCTGTGCAATCTCAGTCATAATGAAGTCCTGCCTGGCTCTGCTGCTATAATATCTGTCCATACACATGTTATACATCCTTTCAGCATCATAATGTTATCTGGATCCTGAGAATGGGGTAGATAGAATGTACCTGTTCAAAGATAAAAGTGAAGATGACCATTTATGTATGAAATACATTACATAAATCCTGAAGTACAAGATTAGCTTTGGCTGTCTTTGTATTTTGATTCAGTTAAAAATTAGAATCCAGTCAAAATGGGAGCTTAAAGTTGCAGAAACAATTGCAAGAATATTCCACTATCATGTTAATGTCACACACTCCCAGCATCCTCATCAGTTTTTGTCTCACTGCAACCTTGGCAGTATTCAAGGAACAAAAACAAAGCACAAACAAGAGCAGAACTAAGAGCAAAAACAAAGCACCATACAAAACAACATAAAGCAACAACAACAACAAAAATATAAAACAAAACAATATAAAAACAAAGGATGGCAATAAATAATCTTAGCCAAATATATATTTTTTAACTGAAAGAATAGGGTTAAAAGAATGTTATTCTATCATCTTTTAAAATCAACTTAGTATAGTTCTGTTGTATTTAGGACTGCATTATAGCCTATCCTTGGAGACTGGAACAATCCTTGCTCCAATAGTGAGATATAACTTTGTTTCCTCTGAGCGAAATGACCCATTATTGTGCCCTTTACTGTCACTTTACTTATGTTGCATAGCTCTCCTTGGTCAAAAGGAGAATAATAAAATGAGAACTAGAACATTTAGATCAAGTTTTACACTCCCCTTCCAGCATTTCCTCAATTTGGAATATGTAACAATTGGAATGCCAAGATGAAATGGAATATAGATCAATTTGTTTTTCTGGGTAAAGCTCTTCTAAATATATTTAAACGACAACAACAAAAAAGAAGTTCAAGTCATATAAAATAATTCAGGAAATAGTACTCTGAGGTTTCTGAAGATCATAAGAAAGGTTACTTAAAGTTTTCATGATAAAGTAAATTTGTACTAAAGTTTATAAATGTTAATGTAAGTTTTAAAAAGCCAGTTTTTTGTACTTGAGCAACTTTTATTGTATATTTTCATCAAAATATTTCCAACAAAAGTTCAAAATTTTTTTTAAAAATTCTAAGTTAAAAAATTTTTAGACCATCTGTTTCATATACATATATAGCTTCTTGTAGTAATGATCCTTTCGTTAGAAGCATATATAGAGTAAATCGCAATGGATATCACATGAGGATTGAGGCATGAAAAAGCAATGATAAAGTATTCAAATCAAAACAATGTTTGATAAAATCAAATTATCTTCAATGTATTTTTTCAGTACTTTTTCACTTTCAAAAACCCTTATATGCTATTTATTTAATTTGAAGTAGAAAACAAATATAAATAAGCACTCTAAGGAGAGTTTATGACAAACAATTACAGTTTCCTTGGAACCATTCAGTTCAGTCACTCAGTCATGTCTGACTCTTTGCGACCCATGAACTGCAAAACGCTAGGCCTCCCTGTCCATCACCAAATCCCGGAGTTCACCCAAACCCATGTCCATCGAGTCGGTGATACCATCCAACCATCTTATCCTCTATCATCCCCTTTTCCTCCTGCCCTCTATCTTTCCCAGCATGAGGGTCTGTTCCAATGAGTTAGCTCTTCCCATCAGGTGGCCAAAGTATTGGAGTTTCAGCTTCAACATCAGTCCTACCAATGAACACCCAGGACTGATCTCCTTTAGGAAGAACTGGTTGGATCTCCTTGCAGTCCAAGGGACTCTCAAGAGTCTTCTCCAACACCATAGTTCAAAAGCATCAATTCTTTGGTGCTCAGTTTTCTTTATAGTCCAACCCTTACCTCCATACATAACTACTGGAAAAACCATAGCCTTGACTAGATGGATTTTCTTGACAAAGTAATGTCTCTGCTTTTCAATATGCTGTCTAGGTTGGTCATCACTTTCCTTCCAAGGAGTAAGCATCTTTTAATTTCATGGCTGCAATCACCATCTGCGGTGATTTTGGAGCCCAGAAAAATAAAGTCTGACACTGTTTCCACTGTTTCCCCAACTATTTGCCATGAAGTGATGGGACTGGATGCCATGATCTTTGTTTTCTGAATGTTGAGCTTTAAGCCAACTTTTTTACTCTCCTCTTTCACTTTCATCAAGAGGCTCTTTAGTTCCTCTTCACTGTCTGCCATAAGGGTGGTGTCATCTGCATATCTGAGGTTATTGATATTTCTCCCAGCAGTCTTGATTCCACCTTGTGCTTCCTCCAGCCCAGTGTTTTTCATGATGTACTCTGCATAGAAGTTAAATAAGCAGACTGACAATATACAGCCTTGACGTACTCCTTTTCCTATTTGGAACCAGTCTGTTGTTCCATGTCCAGTTCTAACTGTTGCTTCCCGACCTGCATACAGGTTTCTCATTCAGTTCAGTTCAGTTCAGTCACTCAGTTGTATCTGACTCTTTGCGACCCCATGAATCGCAGCATGCCAGGCCTTCCTGTCCATCACCAACTCCCGGAGTTTACTCAAACGCGGAGTAAACTCCTGTCCATCGAGTCGGTGATGCCATCTGGCCATCTCATCCTCTGTTGTCCCCTTCTCCTCCTGCCCCCAATCCCTCCCAGCATCAGGGTCATTTCCAATGAGTCAACTCTTCGCATGAGGTGGCCAAGGTATTGGAGTTTCAGCTTCAGCATCAATCCTTCCAATGAACACCCAGGGCTGATCTCCTTTAGGATGGACTGGTTGGATCTCCTTGCAGTCCGAGGGACTCTCAAGAGTCTTCTCCAACACCGCAGTTCAAAAGCATCAATTTTTCGGCCCTCAGCTTTCTTCACAGTTCAACTCTCATTGCTGTCCATCAATTACTTCAAAAGACGTCATATATTCAAAATGAGATTATGTTTATATCAGATATAATTCATGTATTCATTTACTGTTTTATTGGCAACAGAGAAATTTTTGTACTTGTAAGCCAATAAAACTATCCAGTGTACCATAGGATATAGACTATAGATTGAAAAAAATAAAGTTTCAAAATTTCTTTCAAATATTTGAGTTTATTTCAATACATTTTACTTCCAGTTGACTGTCAATCTAATTCTGCTGCATTGATCAAAAACGCTGTGGTCAGAATTTTATTATTAAAGATCAAGTGAACTTTTTTAGTTAAAATAGAGTATACTAAAAGGTGTTAATTTACTCTTAGTTTAAAATTCAAACTTAATTAGTGCAACAGAGTATATTGCTAAATCATACATAAGTATTATTAATTTTATCAAGGGAAAAAAAAGTGTAAACACAAAGGAAAACAGGAAATTAACTAGCAAGGAAACTAAAAGATTCCTACTAACCTTAATCCACTCTCAGATTTTGAGTTTAATTGCTAGTTGCAGAGTAAGCTCAAGTACAAAATCACTCTATAGTTTTTCAGAATACTGACTTTTACTTCTAGGTAAATTTGATGGCAATGGATGGTGTCTAGATTTAAAAATCTGGAGATACTAAAAAAAAATCCCCTGATGAGAGATTATGAAACAGTGTTACCACAATAAGCACAGTATTCTAGCAACTGTAAGGTCAAACAGATTCTACTCAAAAATCAAAAAAGTTTTGTTATTTAATATGTACCTTTGTTCATTTTATGGGCTCCCCTGGTGTCTCAGTCAGTAAAGAATCTGCCTGCAATGCAGGAGACCCAGCTTTGATCCCTGGGTCGGGAAGATCCCCTGGGGAAGGAAATGGCAACCCACTGCAGTATTCTTGCCTAAGAAATCCCATGGACAGAGAAGCCTGGTGGGCTACAATCCTTTTAAATATGGGGTGTTTGAATTTAGTTGTATGAGTTTAACCTAGTAAATCATTCAGTTAAGCAAGAAGAATATTTAATGATTGATGATAAAAGGTCTCATGAAACAAATTTATGAGAAAATATTGCCTAGCAACACAAATGGTTTGAACTAGATGAGAACACCAGTGAGTATAAGTTGCATGCACATCTTTGCACAGATAACATAAATATTGTGATAAATATTTGAATGTGGACTCTTTCTACCAAGGCAGTTTTTCAATTACGTTTGGAAAATATATGTATAATATCTGTCTTGTTTCCTTCAGATTTATTATATGAAAAATACTGTTTTGTACAACAGAAGTTATACTACTTTTCTGACATATACTTTAGGGCAATTTTATGGTTCATTATTTGTTCATTCTCTAACTGTGGTTTAACTATATATATAATCTCACTAGACACGGCTATTCCAGATTAAGCCTGTTATATTTCTCAAGAATTAAGAATCATCATTTATAAGAATCATAGTCAATAGTTCTTCTTTATTTAGAGTTCAATTTTTTTCAATTTCAATATAATTTGGAGCTCACAGTAAATCATCTTTATTTTTTTTTGGTCTACTAAACATTTTATTTTAAATAACTCCTCCATTCACATTACGGTTGGCCAATATGTTAAATTTAAGTTTAATTTGGCCTTAAGTAAATTCTATTTTCATATTATCATCCATAACACATTTCTCCTGTAAGTAACTATATGATTTATATGCAAATATATGTGGAATTGCACAGAATTCATTCCATGTGTATACAATATGGAATATATTACTATGTAATAATACTTTCATACATACATACAAATTTCAAAATAGGGAAAGGACCAAGTTCACATAACTTTAGCTTTAAGAAACCTATTTAGAAAAACCTTTATCTTTGTATATCCATTCTGCTAGTGCTCTCTATTTCTTTTTATCATTAATAGCCACCTCCCCAGCTACATGTTATAGGGATCATTCTTAAAGAATTATTTAAACTCCCTGATCTTTGGTTCCTGCTGTAAATTGATTCTATACGGAGCAGTCTAATGAAACCATACAAGAATAGTTTTGTGATTCTAAATCATAGAAACATGTGGATGTTCCTTCACTAAAAGATGAACTTAAACCCTGGTGTGATTCTCTATCTAGTCACATTCTTTTTCACGAATCAGACAGCAAAACCACGAAGCCCAGAGAGAGTGTCTGGGTTAAGTGTTTGTGTAACTCTTTTTCTCAGCATGCAATTTCTTATTCTCTGTCTGTATCTCTTTAACCGACTCTCACAGTATGTTCTCATTATATCTTACTGGAGCAATGCTTCAAAATACTGTCCTTAGTGAAAAGACTGCTCTGAGAGCAAGTGATGAAGGTATAAATTACATGACTAGAAGAAGAAAAGATGTGCCCTAGGAGTTTAAAACCATTTTGCCTTCATGATTTGGACAAATTCATTCAGTGAGCTAATGAGCTATGACAAACAAGTTATGTTTTAAACACATTGTTGAGCATAGAGAATGTTTTAGTAGGCTTCATTCTATCATTAGAGACTTGTGGTTCAGTACACTGTATTAAGAAATTCAGAATACATTTAACTAGCAAGTCTTGTATTTTAAGAAAAAAGTGATTAAATGAGTGGGGACTATCAAGGAAGCAGTGTTTTTTTTTTATGACATATTTAATGTGCCTTTTTATCACCAGTAGTATTTTACTTTTTATGTATTTGTTTTTACACAGTTTGTTTTTATTCAAAATAATATATTGTGGCTGAAGGAGAAACAGGTAGCAGAAGATGAGATGGTTAGATAGTATCACCAACTCAGTGGACATGAGTCTGAGCAAAGTCTGGGGGATAGTGGATTACAGGAAAGCATGACGTGCTGAAGTACATGAGGTCACAAAGAGTCAGACATGACTTAGCGACTGAACAACATTGTGGCCGAAGAGAATTTACAATCTGAGCCTGCTTGAGAATTGGAACCGGTGACATTCAGCAAAATAATTAGGATTGACTGTGAGACCAAAGCTTAGCACATAGGTTAGTAATAGGTACCACATATGAATAAAAATGTAGACCAAATGCAGGGAAACACAGAGGATTACAAAAAGACTTTATTGATAATGTTACACATTCTAGGGAAGGAATTCTTTACAAAATATTTTACAAAAGGAATATTTTACAAAAATTCCTTCTAGGGAAGGGATATTTTACAAAAACATGGGAAAGTAGCTGCTCCATATTTTCAGGGATGTCTGAAAGAAAGCAACAATTTTCAACCTGCAGCAGTGGGATTCTTTTTTTTTTTTTTTCTTTTTTACAAAAATAGCATTATTTGACTTCACAGTGACATGACTTGATTCCATTATTTCTGAATTACTGGGACCATATATTTGTGCAAAATAGTATGTTTTTAAGGGTTTCCTAGATGGTGCTAGTGGTAAAGAACTTGCCTACCAATGCAGAAGACATAAGAGACATGGGTTCAATACCTGGGTTGAGAAGGTCCCCTGGAAGAGGACATGACAACCCACTCTTGTATTCTTCCCTAGTGAATCCCCAGAGGAGCAGAGGACGGAGGAGCCTAGTAGGCTATAGCCCAAAGCGTCACAGTCAGGCATGTTTGCTGCATGCATGCACTATGCTTTTAACCACAACAAAGCATCATTATAATTTCTCTTATTCATTTTCAAATAATTTTGTGGAATATTTCAGAGACATAGTTTACCATTTCTAGATAACTATGAAAATAACCAACAAACATAAGAAAAAATACCTCGATCGTATCCCCAATCATGAAAAATAAGATCCAGATGAAGCTGTGCCTTCATTAAAATGAAGATGTAATGAAAAAATACTGAGAACACATTACACTTAAAATATCACAAATAAATAAAACTTTGAGTTTTCTATGTTTTAGGAACAAGCATTCCTTGCCATTTTATGATCTTATTAAGCTAATGCAGTATTCTCCTCTTTCATAAACTTTTTTGATTTTGGCTAATAATAAAATAATAGTCGATATTTATTGAGAGTCCCTTGGACAACAAGGAGACCAAACCAGTTAGTTCTAAGGGAAATCAACCCTGAATACTCACTGAAAGGACTGATAATGAAGGTGAAGCTCCAATATTTTGGCCACCTGATGAGAATGGTCAGTTCATTGGAAAAGACCCTGATGCAGGGAAGGCAAAAGAAGAACAGGGCATCAGAAGATGAGAAGGTTGGATAACATCACCAATTAAATGGACTCATAAACTTGGGTCAAATCTGGGAGGTGGTGAGGGACAGGGAATTCTGGCACGCTGCAGTCCATGGGATCGCAAAGTGTCAGACATGACCTAGCGACTGAGCAACAATATTTACTGAACATGTACCATGGTAGAACTTTTAGCTCTCCACTGAATCCATTCTCCTTTTCTTACCTAGCAAGAGGGTTGTTCCTAGGCCTGAGCCTTTCTAGCTAGAGAATTCATTTCTCAGCCCCACATTATAGGTAGACAGGATCTATGAGATTCAATATTTTCCATGCTGTGAATAGCACTGTGCCAATTTGGGGCCTGGGTCTATAGGACTGTGGCCTTTCCCATATCCTCTTGCCTGCTTGATGGAACCAGACTTGAAGAACCACTGTGCTGATTATCACAGGCTGTTTGCTCCTGGCTTCCAGGAGAATGGCCATGTGAAAGAAATATGCTTCTTTGTTTTTTTCTCATTTTTTTACATTATAACATTGCATTTAAAAATATAATAAGTTGGTTATTTTATGTAAACTAGTAAGTTTAACACTCACTAGCTGTAATTACATTACATGTAATGTTATGTAATCTAAGAAATTTATATGAACTATATGATTTAATCATTTAGTTTCAATAGGTAGTACTTTTATTAATAACCTTTCTTAAAATAAAATAGTTTAGTTTTATTTAGATGAATTCTTTGCCCATGTTCACTCTATTGCCAAATTTCATCTACTCCAACCACGCATTTGTTCATATTGCAACATTTCTGAAATCAAGATGTGTCTTGAAATATTAATGATTGGTATCCAATAAGTTATCTAGAATTTCACTGTGTGTGTCAAGGGGATGAAACATAAAATAATGATGCACATTTTAAAAAGGTCTTACTTTTGACAAAATACATAAACATGGTGGTAACCATTCAAACCCAGGCAGTTCTGCTCCAGAACTCTTAATCGGAAGCACTACTTCACTGAAATAATTAAAACTATTTCTATATAACACAAAACTGCTTCTAACAAGGCAAATATTGCATGTTTTCCAAGACGATTGATTCTGATTATTTTCAGTTTCCCATATTCCCAAAAATTTTGATTTAATAAGTAAATGACTTTTAATCTTCCAGCATAAATAAACAACTCTTCTGAAATAGCCAAACAAATAGTGATAGGCAGGCAGATCATTCTAATATTCATTTCCTTGTGATACATGAATACAGAGAGGACTAAATCTTGTCTCCAGGGATATGTCCTGCTGCAAGAGAATTAATAAGTCAGAAAAAAAAAAAAATAAGTCAGACAAAATACATGGTCCACAACTAAGATATATTTGACAAATAATCTCAGTCAAGAATATGAGGCCCTTCACTTAGTTGCTGTCAAAATGACAAGGCACATTTACTTTTCTCTTTCTTTCCTCATCCTTTCAATATCTCTCTCTCCTTGGCATTCTCTCTCTCTCTCTGCCTTTTCTTTTGTGGGGAGCACAGATATTATTTAATTTTAGTAATTTGAAAGGCTTTAAAGCAATCAGAGGTGATAAAACAGTGTCTCATATTTTGGTTTATCAACCAGATTATGTACTTCTTGAAGATATGGTCTATGATTTTTATCTCTGTGCTCCAGCCCCTGTTACAGAGGGTTGGAACATAGAGATAAATTAAATTCCACTGTTAACTTTCACTATGTTTTGGAAGAGTGGTGTAGTAAATTTTTTTCAACTACTCATCTCAATAATATTGAGCATCAACTTGTACCAATTAGTATTCTTAGCAGAGTTCAAGTGTAAGAAACACATTTATATCTACTTCATTGTTGTTGTTTAGTATATCTACTTGGGTAATGATTATTTATATAAATGATAAAGGTAATGCTTATTTATGGAATCACTTTAAAGGACTGAATTTCTCCATTGTATATTTCTCCTAGGGTGTTTGCTTCCCTCATAATTTTGACTATGATCATAAAAAGGAAACATAATCCCTAATAATACATTTTTATGTGACTTAAACCTATAGATACATGATTCTAAAACAACCATTCTACTTTAGAAAATCTCTCCAAAAGAAATGACCCTAAATCTGAAAACTGGATTTTACAAAGCAGAAAATTGGAAATAAGCAGTAACTATATCAAAATAAAAGATCTGTCTTTGAGTTTTTATAATGGGATGTGTTTTCCCCTTAATTTTATTTTTCAGTGATTATAAAAGTCTGTTATGTATAGATATTTGTACTAGGAACAGTATGAAAACTACAGACTATGGTGCAATGCTTTCTGAAGAGTTATAAAGACCAATCACTATGTAACAGAGTTGACAAGAATTATGACTTCATTATTCACTACAAGATTATGAGATATTATACTATTATTCCCCTTTTATTTCCAGGGAAACAGGCCAAGCCGATAAAATTATAAAAACGCTACAAATATGAGAAACAGGAATGGAACCCATGCAATTTCAAAATTACTTCTTGACTGATCAGTTATATTAATGTCTCCTGAAAAAGATGAACAAATCCTGTCTCCTTAAGTAGCAGAGACATTATTATATACCTATGGGGCAATGTGAAACACTGCCTATAAATGAAAAAAAAAAATCAGTTTAGATTGAAATAGACAAAAAAAAGGGTCTCTCTCTCATTAATTAGGCTTGGAGAAGAGGGGATGGCTATGCACAAAAAACGACAGCTGAGTTAATAGGAAGCACTGAATCTCCCAGTGTCACAGAGCAGCTGCAAAATACCAGAATGATCTTCTGTTTGAGTGACTACTGTTTTCTTATCAATCACCTTCTTTGCCTTCTTCATTTATAGCTAGAGATACACAATTACTAAGCTATCTATACTTTATTGACAGTCTCCAATGCCTAGTTAATCTCCAGTTCTCTTAATCTGGCCTCAGGGAAAGGGACATCCAAAACTAACCCCTACTTTCCTTAGACCACTCTCAAAATCATTCCATAGTACGCTGAACTTTGTAAGATACTCCTCTGAAATGTCACTCTTGCCCTATTAAGTCAATAGCTTTGACTTAGATTACAGGTTTGTCCCTGGGGTTTTCTGTCCTCATGGATTTAGGCCTTATCACATGGATTTCCTTAATGCAAAACAGAATGTGATAAATGCTATTAGACAAGTTTAAATATTTTCCATTGGAACATTGGAGAGGAAGTGATTTCATTTAGTCAAAGTGTCTATGAGAGTGTTTCTAAGTTTAGACCAATTTGATTGTGTCTCTAGGTCACGATCAAGGAATGGTTTGAACACAGGAATGATACTGTCAGAAAACATCAAAGTGTTCTGCTTGGTTTGAATTAGGATTAAGGATGTTTTCTGGAAAGGAAAGTGGAAGATATGTGGACTATAATACTCAAATACTATATATATTCAAATACCATAAAAAAGAAGTTAAACTTACCTGTAGGCTATGAGGCTAGATACAAAAGTATTTACACAGTATATGATGGCTAGATCTTTGAACTAGAACAACAACAACAAAAAATGTAGTGTCAGTTAAAGAACGTATTCAACATGTGAACATGTTGAACATGTAAACATGTTCTCTCTGAGGCAGAGAGAACATTCATGAATTTATTACAAAAATTTGAGTGCACAGTCCAGGAATGGGCTTCCCTGATGGCTCAGCTGGCAAAGAATCCACCTGCAATGAGGGAGACCTGGGTTTGATTCCTGGGTTGGGAAGATCCCCTGGAGGAGGCAGTGGCTACCCACTTCAGTATTCTGGCCTGGAGAATTCCACGGGGCCACAAAGAATCATAGATGACTAAGCGACTTTTCCTACTTTCCTTTCCAGGTGCCAGAATGATTAAAGTAAGGAGATGATTTTGTGCTACAATATATGAAGAAAGATAAAAGAGAAGGAATAAAAAAAAAGTGTGGTAAGATTTTTAAAAGAAGACAGTGGCAGGGACTTCCCTGGTGGTCTAGTAGCTAAGACTCCATGTTCTCAATGCAGGGGACTGGGTTTGATCCCTGGTCAGGGAACTAGATCCCACATGCTGCAACTAAAGATCCTACAGGCTACAACAAAGATAGAAGAACACTCATGGCACAACTAAGATGTGGCACATACATGTATATATATTAAGACAGTGGCAGACTCAAAAGTTGGCTATATTATCAAAGACAGGAACACAAATTTTTGTTTTACAGGCTAGCAAAAACAGGCACTGTATTAAGACAGAGCTACAAACTAACATCTGGAAATATCTACAATAAGAGGAGAGTGTCTGAACTAGAAAAGACAATTTGAAGGTTGTCAATATGGAAGCAATTTTGAAAGTCCATCAGTAGAGGGTGTTAACAAAGAAACTAACTTGAAATGAGAGAAATAAATCCATTTAGGTACCATATTTTAGGAAAGAGTGAATAATGAAAAACTGGGGAGATAGAATAAAAATGATGAGAGATAGATGGAAAATAAAAATGTGTATTGCCTGTAAAAATAAACATTTCAAGAAGAAATAAGTTGACAGTAGTATTATACAGTGGATGAGTGCAAGGAGGATGAAAATAAGATTTGGTGGTTGTGGAATCACTGACACCCCATTTAGAAAGTACTGCACTGTGTGCTAAGTTGTTCAGTTATGTCCAAATCTTTTCAACTCTATGAACTGCACCCCACCAGGGACAAGAATGTCCATGGCAAGATTCTCCAGGCAAGAATACTGGAGTGGGTTGCCATTTCCTTCTCCAGGGATCTTTCCAAACCAGGGATCAAACCCACATACCATTTGTCTCCTGCACTAGCAGGCAGGTTCTTTATTACTAGCACGACCTGGGAAGTCCTAAGGCATTCTACATTTTTTTCCAAAGCTCTCTTTTTAGGGATAGAGATGAGTATTAATTAAGATATTGCTATATTTAAATTTATATAAATTTTCTCAAATCTATAACCCTTCCTGATTTCTCATTGATTTCATGTTCTTTAAATTCCTGCATTTTTTTCTTTTTAAGTTAGGAACTCCTATGAGTGATGGTCCTGGTAGAATGTGTCAATGCAATACAATACTGAATGAACACAGACCTATGCTAGGAAATAAAGACCAGTGAAACCTGGCAGGATTATCTGAAGCTGCTGCTTGTATTCAAAGCACTCTGCCATCCCCATGGGTGTATGAATCCATTATTTAAGAACAACTGCTTTCCTATTTAAGTATAAATTTTCAACATCATTTAAACTTAAGAGTATATATCCTATATTTGAATACTGTTGGTAACTTCAATGAATGGTTGATTATAATCTTTCTTCATCACCCACATCTGGTTTCCTGTGGTTCTATTGCTTCTAATTCATCATATAACTGAAATGCCAAACAGGTTAATTTTCCCATGAATGTGAAAATTTAACACAACACTTTTGCCAGTTTTTTTTTTTTTTATTTTAATACATGAATGGCACCATTCTCAATACAGAGCTGAGTAATATTTTATAACTTATCTCTGTTAAGTCATTCCAGGAACTGCCAAGAACAACTTAAAGAACAACGCTAGATCAATCAGTGCAATCACTTCCTCCTCTTCCTCTCAAAGATATTTGTCATCTAAGCCACAGCTTAGGTGTCTTGATTTTTAAACCCCTGAGATCTCAGAAGATGCACCTTTCTTTAAACAACATACAGAAGTAGGTGATCCCTGCTTCGGGGGCATTCTGTATTTTTTAAAGGTGAAACTGTAAATAGCACTCTAAGGACAGTAGTCTCTTCAAATTCTGCCCTCCTCCTTGCACTCAGAGAAGATACAAAGATTTTCACATTTTTAAAAGCCATTTTTGAGTGAAGGAAAACAGAAGGATGAATTGACAGGTAGGCAATTATCTCATTGCAGGATAGGCAGGTGGAGCACTTGCCCTTTAGACAGGGTCTCAGCTGTGTCTCTGAGCTGTGGGTGAAGAAAAGAAATAATCAATTCCCATTTAGCCTTTCCCTAATTTCCCTACCAACTAGGAACTCGGCTATGACTGAAATGTGTCTGAATATACTTGGCATTTGTAAATGCCAATATAATATTCTGAAACAATAAATACATACAGACATACTTAGAGACAAACAGTACTTGAGAGACCACAGAAGGCAAGTTAAATCTTCGGGTTTTGTTTTTATAAAAGGCATATTTAGATTTCTTTCATCCTTCTTAAGACACCAGTAAGAAAGATAGTGAAAAGATGATCTCCTAGGGCATTTTCTGGGGATAAAAAAATTCTACCAGCATAGTAGGAACTTTTGTTGTGGCAAATTTCTCTAAACAAATGATACCCTGTTCCTTGTCACCATGAAGTCAGAACCAAATAACAAATCAACCCTCTGTCAACATAAAACTGAACTAAAACTCATTGTTTTCTATTTGGCAAATCCTTCTAAAATTAAGTTAGCAGAATTTTAAAGTGGTAGTGAATATTCCAAACAGAAAGACAATATCCTTCATTTCTGTGTTTTATATGACAATCATTATAAAACATTTCCTCCTTGCATTTATTAGTTATTTTTTAATTTAACACATTTTTTTAAATTTTAATGTATTTTTTTTAATTGAAGGATAATTGACATGCCTCTTCAGAAACCTGTATGCAGGTCAGGAAGCAACAGTTAGAACTGGACATGAAAGAACAGAATGGTTCCAAATAAGAATAGGAGTACATCAAGGCTGTATACTGTCACCCTGCTTTTTAAATTATATGCAGAGTACATCATGAGAAATGCTGGGCTGGAGGAAGCACAAGCTAGAATCAAGATTGCTGGGAGAAATATCAATAACCTCAGATATGCAGATGATAACACCCTTATGGCAGAAAGTGAAGAGGAACTAAAGAGCCTCTTGATGAAAGTGAAAGAGGAGAGTGAAAAAGTTGGCTTAAAGCTCAACATTCAGAAAACTAAGATCATGCCATCTGGTCCCATCACTTCATGGTAAATAGTTTGGGACACAGTGTCAGACTTTATTTTTCTGGGCTCCAAAATCACCGCAGATGGTGATTGCAGCCATGAAATTAAAAGACGCTTACTCCTTGGAAGGAAAGTTATGACCAACCTAGACAGCATACTAGTAATGCAGAGACATTACTTTGTCAACAAAGGTCCATCTAGTCAAGGCTATTGTTTTTCCAGTGGTCATATATGGATGTGAGAGTTGGACTATAAAGAAAGCTGAGCACCAAAGAATTGATGCTTTGAACTGTGGTGTTGGAGAAGACTCTTGAGAGTCCCTTGGACTTCAAGGAGACCCAACCAGTCCATCCTAAAGAACAGTCCTGGGTGTTCATTGGAGGGACTGATGCTGAAGCTGAAACTCTAATACTTTGGCCACCAGATGTGAAGAACTGACTCATTTGAAAAGATCCTGATGCTAGGAAAGATAGAGGGCAGGAGAAGAAGAGGAGAGTAGAGGATGAGATGGTTGGATGGCATCATTGACTCAATGGACATGGGTTTGGGTGTACTCCAGGAGTTGGTGATGGACAGGGAGACCTGGCGTGTTGCAGTTCATGAGGTCACAAAGAGTTGGACATGACTGAGTGACTGAACTGAATGTATTTTATTTTATGGAAGGATAATTGCTTTACAGAATTTTGCTGTTTTCTGTTAAACCTCAACATGAATCAGCCATAGGTATACATATATCCCTCCCTTTTGAACCTCCCTCCCCCTCCCTCCCCATCCCACCTCTCTAGGTTGATACAGAGCCCCTGTTTGAGTTTCCTGAGCCAGACAGAAAATTCCTGTTGGCTCTCTATTTTACATATGGTAGTGTAAGTTTCCATGTTACTCTTTCCATATATCTCACCATCTCTTCCCCTCTCCCCATGTCCATGAGTCTTTTCTCTATGTCTGTTTCTCTATTGCTGTTCTGTAAATAAGTTCTTCACCACCATTCTTCCAGATTCTATATAGATGGATTAGAATACAATATTTAAGTTTCTCTTTCTGACTCACTTCACTCTGTGTAATAGGTTCTAGGTTTATCCACCTCATCAGAACTGACTCAAATGTGTTCCTTTTTTATGGCTGAGTAATATTTCATTGTGTATATGTACCACAACTTCTTTATCCATTCATCTGTCAAGGACATCTAGGTTGCTTCCATTTTCTAGTTATTGTAAACAGTGCTGCAATGAACAATGAGATACATGTGTCTTTTTCAATTTTGGTTGCCTCAGGGTACATGCCTAGGAGTGGGATTGCTGGGTCATATGGTGGTTTTATTCCTAGTTTTTTTAAGGAATCTCCATACTGCCTTCTATAGTGGCTGTATCAATTAACATTCCCACCAGCAGTGCAAGAGCATTTCGTTTTCTCCACACCCTCTCCAGCATTTATTGTTTGTAGACATTTTTATGAGGGCCATTCTGACCAGTGAGAGGTGATATCTCATTGTAGTTTTGATTTGCCTTTCTGTAATAATGAGCAATGTTGAGCATCTTTTAATGTGTTTGTTAGCAATCCGTATGTCTTCTTTGGAGAAATGTCTGTTTAGGTCTTGTTTCCACTTTTTGATTGGGTTGTTTTTTTCTCTGGCATTGAGTTGCATGAGCAGCTTGTATATTTTGGAAATTAATCCTTTGTCAGTTGTTTCATTTGTTATTATTTTCTCCCATTCTGAGGATTGTCTTTCCACCTTGCTTATAGTTTCCTTTTTTGTGCAAAAACTTTTAAGCTTCATCGGGTCCCACTTGTTTACTTTTGTTTTTATTTCTGTTACTCTAGGAGGTGGGTCATAGAGGATCTTGCTTTGATTTATGTCACTGAGTGTTCTACCTATGTTTTCCTCTAGGGGTTTTATAGTTTCTGGTAGTACATTTAGGACTTTAATCCATTTTATCTTTGTGTATGGTGTTAGGAAGTGTTCTATTTTCATTCTTTTACATGTAGCTGTCCAGTTTTCCCAGCACCATTTACTGAAGAAGTTATCTTTGCCCCATTGTATAGTCTTGCCTCCTTTGTTAAAAATAAGGTACCCATAGGGGCATGGGTTTATTTCTGGGCTTTCTATCTTGTTCCATTGGTCTATATTTCTGTTTTTGAGAGTACCGTACTGTATTGATGTCTGCAGCTTTGTGGTATAATCTGAAGTCAAGAAGATTTATTCCTCCAGCTCCATTGTTCTTTCTCAAGACTGCTTTGGCTATTTGGAGTCTTTTGGTTTCCATATGGATTGTGAAATTTTTTGTTCTAGTTCTGTGAAAAACGCAATTGGTAATTTCATAGGGATCACACTGAATCGGTAGGTTGCATTTGCAAGTATAATCATTTTCACAATATTGCTTCTTCCTACCCAGGAGCATGGAATATCTCTCCATCTGTTTATGTTATCTTTGATTTCTTTCAACAGTGTCTTATCATTTTCTGTGTACATTTCTTCTTTCTCCTTAGGTAAGTTTATTCCTAGATATTTAATTCTTTGTGTTGCAATGGTGGATGGAATTGATTCCTTAAGTTCTCTTTCTTATTTTTCATTGTTAGTATATGGAAATGCAAGTGATTTCTGTGTATTGATTCTGTTTTCTACAACTTTGATAAATTCACTGATTAGCTCTAGGAACTTTCTAATATTTCTTTAGGGTTTCCTATATACAGTATCATGTCATCTGCAAACAGTGAGAGCTTTACTTCTTTTCTGAACTGAATTCCTTTTGTTTGCTGTTCTCTGATTGCTGTAGCTAGGACTTCCAGAACTATGTTGAAAAATAGTGGTGAAAGTAGATACTCTTGTCTTGTTCCTGATCTTAGGGGGAATGCTTTCAGTTTTTCACCATTGAGAATGATGTTTGCTGTAGTCTTATCATATATGGCCTTTACTATGTGGAGGTAGGTTTCTTCTATGCCCATTTTTTTTTTTTTTTTGAGTTTAAATCATAAATGGGTGATGAATGTTGTCAAAGGCTCTTTCTGCATCTATTCAGATTATCATATGGTTTTTATTTTTCAATTTGCGAATATGGTGTATCACATTGATTGATTTACATATATTGAAGAATCCTTGCATTCCTGGAATAAATCCAACTTTATCATGTTATGGGAGCTTCTTGATGTGTTGTTGAATTCTGTTTGCTAAAATTCTGTTGAGGATATTTGCATCTATGTTCATCAGTGATATTGGCCTATAGTTTTCATTTTTTGTGTTGTCTTTTTCTGGTTTTGGTATCAAGGTGATGGTGGCCTCATAGAATGAGTTTGGAAGTGTTCCTTCCTCTGCAATTTTTTTAAAGAGTTTTAGAAGGATAGACATTACTTTTCTCTAAATGTTTGATAGAATTCTCTTGTGAAGCCATCCAGTCATTGGCTTTTGTTTTTAGGGAGATTTTTTATCACAGCTTCAATTTCAGGGCTAGTAATTGGGTTTTTCATAATTTATATTTCTTCCTGGTTCAGTCTTGGAAGATTGAACTTTTCTAAGAATCTGTTCATTTCTTCCAGGTTATCTATTTTATTGCCTTAATGTTGTTCATTAGAGTTTCTTAAAATCCTTTGTATTTCTGCATTGTCTGTTGTAACCTCTTCTTTTTCATTTCTAATTCTATTGATTTGATTATTTGCTTTTTTTTATTTTGATGAGTGAGGCTAATAGCTTGTCAATTTTATCTTCTCAAAGAACGAGCTTTTAATTTTATTAATCATTAATATCATTTCTTTCATTTCTTTTTCATTTATTTCTGCTCAGATCTTCATGATTTCTTTCCATCTATTATTTTCTTGTTCTTTGTTGTTGTTCTTCTTTTTTCCAGTTGTTTTAGGTGTAAAGCTAGATTGTCTATTCAATGTTTTTCTTGTTTCTTGAGGTAGGATTGTATTGCTATAAACTTCCCTTTTAGGACTGCTTTCTCTGTATCCCATAGGTTTTGAGTTGTCGTGTTTTCATTGTCATTTGTTTCTAGAAATTTTTTTGATTTCCCATTTGATTTTTTCAGTAACCTGTTGGTTATTTAGAAATGTGCTGTTTAATCTCCATGTGTTTACATTTTTTACAGTTTTTTTTTCCCTTGTAATTAATATCTAGTCTAATAATATTGTGAACCCAGAAGATGCTTGATATAATTTCAATTTTCTTAAATTTACTGAGGCTTGTTTTGTGACTCAAGATGTGGTCTATCCCAGAGAATGGTCTATGTGCATTTGAGAAGAAGGTGTTTTCTTCTGCATTTCGATGGAATGTCCTGAAGATATCAATGAGATCCATCTCATCTAATGTATCATTTAAGACTTGTGTTTCCTTATTAATTTTCTGTTTTTATGATTTGTCTATTGGTGTGAGTGCAGTGTTAAAGTCTCCTATTATTATTGTGTTAGTGTCAATTTCTCCTTTTATGTCTGTTAGTGCTTGTCTTATGTTTTGATGTGCTCCTATGTTGGGTGCATAGATATTTATAATTGTTGTGTCTTCCTGTTCAATTGATCCCTTGAATATTATGCAGTGTCCTTCCTAATCTCTTGTAATCTTCTTTATTTTAAGGTATATTTTGTCTGATATGATGGTTGCTACTACAGCTTTCTTCTGCTTCCCATTTGCACGGAATATATTTTTTCATCCTCTCACGTTCAGTCTATATCTGTCCTTAGGTCTGAAGTGGGTTACTTTTAGACAGCATATATATAGGTCTTATTTTTGTATCCATTCAGCCAGTCTGTAAGACTGGAGAAATAGTGATGAAAATTGATGGAAATGCACAATGTTGATGATAGAGAATAGCAAAACACATCTGCAGGCCTTGCTTTCCTTTGTGATGTAATGTGTCAGTAGGTAGTCAACACTGAGACAGAGTTAGGAGTGGATGTGACTCCGTTGGGGACAGTACCTGTAAAAGATAAATGGGACAGAAAGCAGGACTAGACAGATAGCTTCAGAACACATCACACACCTTTCAATACAACAGGAATTACAACAGCCAAATACAATAGGAAGCTCTAGAGTCAAGTCATGGGTTCAATTCCTAGGTACAGAAAATCCCTTGGAAAAGGGCATGGTACCCATTCAGGTAATTTTGCCTGGAGAATCCCATGGAGAGAGGAGCCTGCCAGGCTACAGTTCATAGGGTCCCAAGGAGTTAGCCATGACTGAAGCAACTTAGCATGAGCAGAGTCAGAGTGGTCTATGATGAGCAAACATGACCAGGCTGTAACACACCTACCATGCTCAGACACTGATTGAAGGCTGCCCTGGAAGCGAGTGCTCTTGGCTTGACTACTGAAGGGAATCATGAAGACACTGCCTCCTTCAGATGAATGCAAGTTCCTTTGTGGAGCCAAGTCCCTTTGATGCAACTACCATTTGTAGAAAAGATAATTGCCACAAGTAAGTCAAGGCAAGGAATTCACAGAGGAATTGCAAAGAATGGCTCACCTGATAAACTCTAAAATATCACAGTATAAAAGACTAGAAAGTGAAGGAATATTTGGACACTCCAGAAGTATATGATTTCACAAAGAGATAAAGATATGACTGATGAAAGAACACCAGCATACATACTAGATATTTTCATCAGAAACATAATACATGGGCATTTTGAGGGATAATAATGTACCACAGGAGATAACACTCTATGTTTCCAAACAGTGATATGGTTTTGCCTGAGTGTATGCTCAGTTACTTCAGTCATATCCAACTCTTTGTGACCCCACAGACCATAGCCCTCCAGGCTCCTCTATCCATGAGATTGTCCAGGCAAGAATACTGGAGTGGGCTGCCATGCCCCCCTCCAGGGGATCTTCCTGATCCAGGGATCAAACCTGCATCTCTTACATCTCCAGTATTGGCAGGTGGCTTCTTTACCACTAACGCCACCTGGGAAGTCCATTTTGCCCTGCGTAAAAGTCTCTTTCTGTTACCCTCACAAGTGATTTTTTTAATCCTCTGCTGCCTAAATCTCATCACACATATAGGATCTCATGTTCAGTCCATAACTGTCTTTAGGTCTGAAGTGGGTTACTATCAGACAGCATATATATGGGTCTTATTTTTGTATCCATTCAGCCAGTCTGCATCTTTCAGTTGAAGCATTTAATCTGTTTACATTTAAAGTAATTATTGATATATGTGCTCTTATTGCCATGATTTTAATTGTTTGGGATTGATTTTGTAGATCTTTTTTCTTCTCTTGTATTTCTTGCCTATAGAAGTCCCTTAAACATTTGTTGTAAAGCTGGTTTGGTGGTACTGAAATCTGTTAAGTTTGTCTGAAAAGGTTTTTATTTCTCCATCAATTTTACATGAGACCCTTGCCGGGTACTATAATCTTGGTTGTAGATTTTTCTCCTTCAACACTTTAAATATATCTTGTCATTCCTTTATGGACTGCAGAGTTTCTGCTGAAAGATCAGCTATTAAGAAAATGGGGTTTCCCTTGTATGTTAATTGTTTCTTCTCCTTTGTTGTTTTTAATAGTCTTTTTTGTTGTTGTTGTCTTTAGTCTTTGCTAGTTAATTAGTATTTGTTTTGGCACATTTCTCCCTGGGTTTATCCTATATGGGACTCTTTGTGCCTCTTGACTTGATTGACTACTTCCTCTTCCATGTTGGTGAAATTTTCAACTATAATCTCTTCAAAAATTTTCTCATATCCTTTCTTTTTCTCTTCTTCTCCTGGGACCCCTATAAGTCGAATGTTGGTGTGTTTGATATTGCCCCAGGGGTCTCTGAGACTATCCTCAATTCTTTTCATTCTTTTTATTTTATTCTGCTCTTCAGAAGTCATTTTCACCATTTTATCTTCCAGCTCACTGATTTGTCCTTCTGCTTCAGATATTCTGCTATTGATTCCTTCTAGAGTATGTTTAATTTCAGTAACTGTGTTGCTTGTCTCTGTATGTTTATCCTTTAATTCTTCTAGGTCTTTGTTAGTTGTTGATTCCTGCATTTTCTCTATTTTGTTTTCAAGGTTTTTGATCATCTTTACTGTCATTATTCTGAATTCTTTTCAGGTAGTTTGCCTATTTCTTCTTCATTCATTTGGACTTCTCTGTTTCTAGTTTGTTTCTTCATTTGTGTAGTATTTCTCTGCATTAAAAAAAACAAACAAACAAAAAAAACTTATTCTGTTTGAGGTCTCCTTTTCCCAGGATTCACCATTTAATTCTTTCTTCCTTTTGGTTTCTGCCCTCCTAAGGTTGGTCCAGTGGTTTGTGTAAGCTTCCTATAGGGTGAGATTTGTGCTGAATTTTTGTTTGTTTGTTTGTTTGTTTTTCCTCTGATGGTCAAGGCTCATTGAGGTGGTAATACTGTCTGCTGATGATTTGGTTTGTATTTTTGTTTTGTTTGTTGTTTAGATAAGGCATCCAACACAGGCTGCTACTGGTGGTTGGGTGATACCAGGTCTTGTATTCAAGTGGTTTCCTTTGTATGAGTTCTCACTATTTGATACTCCCTAGGGTTAGTTTTCAGGTAGCCTAAAGTCTTGGAGTCAGTGGTCCCACTGCAGAGGCTCAGGGCTTAATCTCTGGTCAGTAATGGAGATTCCACAAGTGGTTTGTTATGGCATTAAGTGAGATTAAAACAAATACCCAGAAAGGAGACATCAAAGATGAATTCTCTGATGTAAATCATGGCAGGATCCTCTATGACCCACCTCCCAGGGTAATGGAAATAAAAGCAAAAATAAACAAATGGGACCTAGTGAAACTTAAAAACTTTTGCACAATGAAGGAAACTATAAGCAAGGTGAAAAGATAGCCTTCAGAATGGGAGAAAATAATAGCAAATGAAGCAACTGACAAATAATTAATCTCAAAAATATACAAGCAACTCCTGCAGCTCAATTCCAGAAAAATAAACGACCCAATTAAAAAATGGGCCAAAGAGTTAAACAGACATTTCTCCAAAGAAGACATACAGATGGCTAACAAACACATGAAAAGATGCTCAACATCATTCATTATCAGAGAAATGCAAATCAAAACCACAAAGAGGTACCATCTCACGCTGGTCAGAGTGACTACTATCCAAAAGTCTACAAACAATAAATGCTGTAGAGGGTGCAGAGAAAAAGGAACCTTCTTACACTGTTGGTGGGAATTCAAACTAGTACAGCCACTATGGAGAACAGCGTGGAGATTCCTTAAAAAACTGGAAATAGAACTGCCATACAACCCTGTAATCCCACTGCTGGGCATACACACCAAGGAAACCAGAATTGAGAGAGACAACCACAATGTTCATCACAGGACTGTTTACAATAGCCAGGACATGGAAGCAACCTAGATGTCCATCTACAGAGGAATGGATAAGAAAGCTGTGGTACATACACACAATGGAATATTACTTAGCTATTAAAAAGAATGTGTTCGAATCAGTTCTAATGAGGTGGATGAAACTGGAGCCTATTATACAGAGTGAAGTAAGTCAGAAAGAAAAACACCAATACAGTATATTAATGCATATGTATGGAATTTAGAAAGATGGAAACGATAACCTTATATGTGAGACAGCAAAAGAGACACAGATGTAAAAAGAGACACAGATGTAAAGAACAGACTTTTGGACTCTATGGGAGAAGGTGAGGGTGGGATGATTTGAGAGAATAACATTGAAACATGTATATTTTCATATGTGAAATAGATCACCAGTCCAGGTTCGATGCATGAGACAGGGTGCCCAGGGCTGGTACACTGTGATGACCCTGAGGGATGGGATGGGGAGGGAGGTGGGAGGGAGGTTCAGGATGGGGACACATGTACACCCATGGCTGATTTATATGAACATATGACAAAAACCACCACAATGTTGTAAAGTAATTAGTCTCCAATTAAAATTTAAAAAGTGAAAGCAATATAAACAGAACAAAATAAAAAAGATGAACCCAGACAAATGGCAGTTACAGTCAGTCAGATAGCAATTAAAATAATGGAATATACAAATATACGTTAAATCCATGAGTGAAGTCTAAACAGTCCTACAGAAATAAAGCAGAGTATATTGACCTGGCAAACTTCAAAGGAAATCAAAAATTATGTTTACCTGTTAAGGACAAAACTAACTAAAGCACAAACTGGAAAACAAAACTAAAAAGGTGCCAAGTGGGGAATAAAGCAATGAAAACAAAACTAACAAAACTGTTGAGAGGAAAGGAAAGACAGAATAGATATGCAAAGTTAAAGAGAGGTAGATAAAGATTTATTTACATTAAATATTAACTGCAAGGGGAAAAGAATATTAGGAAAAGCAAACAAAGGAATAAATGTAGAAAAAATAATACTAGGTTTAAAAATTAAAGTTAAAAAAAGAACAAAAAGAGGAAAACTCCACAGAGCTGAAAAAGCCCAATGTAGAGGCAGAGGTTTATAACATCAGTAGAATATGTGACTGAGGAAAAAAAAAAAAAAAAAAAGCTCAAAAGCTTAATTAGATTTTATAGTGCCAATAAAATTGAAGACTACAACAGAGGTGTGGAAAGCGGGAAAGAAAAGAAAAAAAAAAAAAATCCAAAAGAATCTACAGAACAAGTCAAAACGTAAAAATAATAAATGTTTTTCTTGAGTCACTGCTGTCAGAGTCCTCTCCCTCGCTGGGAGTCACTGTCCACCTCCCCTCCCTAGGATGCCCTCCAACACGTGCTGATCTCTGGACCTGCTGTGGGGGCAGCTCAGAGTCTAACCTGGTCCTGCTCCTGTGTGTTCTTGCCTCCAATGCCCACAGCTGTCAGAACTAGTGTATTTTCTTTTGTGGGAGCTCTCACTGTCCTTTTATATATTCCATAGACCCAGAGTCTGCCTAGTTTATCATGTGGATTTAATCTACAGCTTGTACAGCCGGTGGGAAGGTTTTGGGTCTTCTTCCTTAATCACACTGTCCTTGGGTTTCAACTGTGGTTTTATTTCCACTTCTGCATGTGGGCGATCCACTGGGGTTTGCTCCTGAGGCTGCTCTGGATGACCTAGATTTGCCCCTGGGAGAGCCAGGTGTGGAGGTGGTACGTGGGTCACAGAGCTTCTGACAGCACCAGGTACTCAGGGGAGCTGGCAGCTAGGACAGCAGGAAATATAGTGCCCTAGAAGGGTATGGCAACAAGTATGGGCCAATATACTCCAGTATCCTTGCCTGGTGAGCACCCCTCCTTGACAGAGAAGCCTGGCAGGCCACAATCTACAGGGTTGCAAAGAGTCAGACATGACGGAAGCGACCTTGCACGCATAGACACACATTTCTTGCTTGTGGCAGCTCTGCCCCAGTGAGAGTTGAGCGTGAAGGTGATCCAACTGCTTGGCTTGTGGGGACCCTGGTGCGTCAAGTTGGCAGGAACACGGACTGTCTCTGCTGCTGGAGTTATGGTCCTGCTGCTGCTGCTGCTGCTAAGTCTCTTCAGTCTGTCCGACTCTGTGCGACCGCATAGACGGCAGCCCATCAGGCTCCCCCATCCCTGGGATTCTCCAGGCAAGAACACTGGAGTGGGTTGCCATTTCCTCCAATGCCTGAAAGTGAAAAGTGAAAGTGAAGTCGCTCAGTCGTGTGTGACTCTTAGCGACCCCATGGACTACATACAGCCCACCAGGCTCCTCCATCCATTGGATTTTCCAGGTGAGAGTGGAGTGGGTTTCCAGTGCCTTCTCCGGTTATGGCCCTATCAGAGTCTTTTTTCGAGTCTCTTGTAGGCGGCGATCAGAAGGCCTCTTTGGCCAGTCTTTCTCTGAAGCTCCGCCCATTCGGGCACTTAGAGGGCTCCCTTGCCTGTCCCCCTGGCTGGGGTTCTACTCTGTAGATTGGCATGTCAGGCACTTAAAGGGGCACCCTGGGTGGGGTCTAACTCTGTAGTTTGGCACATCAGTCACTTAAAGGATCACCCTGGGTGGGGTCCTCCTCTGTAGTCCAGTGCGTCGGACATTTGATGGGCCAGCCTCTCTCCTGTTCAGCTGCCAATGCTGGCATGTGGGGAGAGAGAGGCTTTGATGTTGGCTCCACCCCCTATACATGACTAAGCAGTATCGCCTTACTTCCATGGCTGCTGGGCTTTCCTTCACAGGCATTTCCTACTAGAACCTCCTCCCTCACATCCCCTCAATCCGTCTCTCCGCAGTCAACAGCTGCCCTCACCTTGGGATTGCTCCACAATCCCTAAACTCCAGCTCCCAGCCACTGAGCCTTCCAGGGGACTTGCATCCCTGTCCGGGGTATGTATGGCTGCAGCAAGGAATGTATGTTTCTCCTTCCATTTAGGCTGCCACAGACCAGCTGTTTCACTGTCAACCTTAAACGTTTCTCTTCTGACTCAGACTAATTGCCCTGCTGTGGTGATCAGACCCCTGCTTCAGTTACCCCACTGGCCAAGGGCAGGTCCTGTCCTACTAACACTCCTGCCCCCCCCCCCCCCCAGTTCCTTTGTCCTACTGAGTTTTGCATGGTTCTATATATTCTTTTCCACTGGTCAGGTACCCCTGTCTGCTCTCAGATGGTATTCTGCATGCATTTCTGTGTCTGAAGGTGTATTCCTGATATATCCGTGGAGAGAGATGTACTCCATGTCCACCTACTCCTCTGCCAACTTGTTCTCCCAATTGAACAACATTCAATGGACATGAGTTTGAGTAAACTCTGGGAGATAGTGAAGGGCACAGAAGCCTACCACACTGCAGTCCATGGGGTCACAAAGCATCAACACCACTTACCAACAGAACAACAACAACATAGAAAAGTATAACGCTAATTAGCCTTTACATTTTTTCCTTTAACCTCCAAATACGATTTACAGTTGACCCTTGAGAAACACCTGGGTTAAGGGTGCTGACTGCACTGCTGAAAATCCATGGATTACTTTAACCGTCAGCCCTCCATCTATGTAGTTCCACAGCTGAGGACTCAATCAACCAGGGATCCTGTAATTTCAAAGGACTATTTAGTTGGTGGGGGGCAGGGGGAACTGCAGTAGACCTGGACAGTTTGAATCTGTATTTTTCAAGAGTCCACTGTAATTGCAAATTCAGTCATTCTTTGGGAGGAGCTAATCTAAAGACCCATATGAGACTTAATGACATTTCACTGCTGATATTAATTATTGTGCTTTAATGCTTTTTTGCTGGCATTTGCCCCTACCTCTACTTTTAATCATATTTAACAATCTCTTCATACTATTTTGGCTTCTCTGGTGGATCAGCTGGTAAGGAATATGCCTGCAATGCAGGAGACCTGGGTTTGATCCCTGGGTTGGGAAGATCCCCTGGAGAAGGGAATAGCTATGCACTCCAGTATTCTGGCCTGGAGAATTCCATGGGCTGTATAGTCCATGGGGTTGCAAGAGTCGGACACAACTGTGCAAATAATGAGTGATTAGTTAGTCATAATATTTGGTATGATGTTCATGGCAATAGAGAGAGTATGCTTACTTCAACAAAAAGAAGAAAAGGAAAGAATGAAAGGATGTCAGCATTTATGGGGTGGGTGGGGCCTTCCTCTGTTCAACATTCAGCACATTTCTATAATGAACTATTGATATAAATGCTCAGGGGCCACTTTTTTTTTCCTTCAGAAAAGGATCTTGTGTGTAAACTTATGCTCAAGCACTTGACAACATCCTAAAATAACTTATGAACAAAAAACCAAGGAAAACAACACATGAAAATTTGATACTTGGGAAAAGTTTGCCTAAATTACCACTATTATTTTTTTGCTCAATGATTTTCTTTTGGTAAATTTTAGGAATAGTTTAATTACCCATACACCTTATTGTCTTTTCTCTTGTTCCTAACAGAGTCAAGGTTGGAAGCAGGCTATAGAAACATTCATGAGAACACATATGCGGTTAATATCTAGTAGGAAATGCCATTTCCTGCCAGCTCACCCTGTGCAGGGCACTGTTCAAAGGGCTTCATGCACATTTGCACATTTCCTCTTCAGCCAGAACTGTGGGATATAGGTGGCTATTCTCATTTGACAATTGAAGAGACTTAGTATTTGAAGAATTAAGAAATGTGCTCAAGATTATATGCAAATGACTGGCAGAATTGGAGCAATGTGACAGTACGATCCACTACAATAACCACACTCGCCTTTGGATAGATTTCAAAATAAGGAACAATTGTAGGAACATTTGCATTGCTGATGCTAACACCAAAGACTACTTTGAATGAGCAGGATATTTATAGGCATCTCGTTATTTGAATTTATATAAGTTAAAAACTTACATATTTGATATAACTATTCATCCAACAATTTAGCCATATTTTGTTAAGTTTCACTGTAATTTTGTAAGCTGCACATAAGATTTTCACCTAAAAACAGACACTTTCTTTAACATGAGGGCTTTAATATCGTTCTTCCATATACAAAATTTGAATTTTGCATATATATATCACAAACAGTGTTTACAGCAAATATGTGCACCCTATGTAGTGTTCTTATATTTATATATTTACATATTAAAATGTGATACATATAATACATGTGTACATGGGAATGTGCAGATTATGTTTCTACACACACACATAGGAAATATGACATGTGTATATATGAAAATACAATAAACTTTGATAAAAATGTATGTTAGAGAATTAATTTTAATTTTCAATTTTAATTAGCATTGTTCTTATTTATTTTATATGATAACATTTATTAAATAAAAATTATGTTGTCCAGAATTCATATCATTTAAGTATCTATTTAAAAATGGAATCTAATCATTCTACACAATCAGTTCAGTTCAGTTCAGTCGCTCAGTCATGACTGACTCTTTGCGACCCCATGGACTGCAGCACACCAGGCCTCCCTGTTCATCACCAACTCCTGGAGTTTACTCAAACTAATGCCCATTGAATGGGTGATGCCATCCTACCATTTCATTCTCTGTCATTCCCTTCTCCTCCTGCGTTCAATGTTTCCCAGCATCAGGGTCTTTTTAAATGAGTCAGCTCTTCACATCGGGTGGCCAAAGTATTGGAGTTTCAGCTTCAGCATCAGTTCTTCCAATGAACACCCAGGGCTGATCTCCTTTAGGATGGACTGGTTGGATCTCCTTGCAGTCAAAGGGACTGTCAAGAGTCTTCTCCAATATCACAGTTCAAAAGCATCAATTTTTCAGTGCTTAGCTTTCTTCACAGTCCAACTCTCACATCCATACATGACCACTGGAAAAACCATAGCCTTGACCAGATGGACCTTTGTTGGCAAAGTAATGTCTCTGCTTTGTAATATGCTATCTAGGTTGGTCATAACTTTTCTTCTAAGGAGTAAGCATCTTTTAATTTCATGGCTGCAATCACCATCTGCAGTGGTGGTGGAGCCCCAAAAAATAAAGTCTGCCACTGTTTCTCCATCTGTTTGCCATGAAGTGATGGGACTGGATGCCATGATCTTAGTTTTCTGAATGTTGAGCTTTAAGCCAACTTTATCACTCTCTTCTTTCACTTTCACTTTCATCAAGAGGCTCTTTAGTTCTTCTTCACTTTCTGCCATAAGGGTGGTGTCATCTGCATATCTGAGGTTACTAATATTTCTCCTGGCAATCTTGATTCCAGCTTGTGCTTCCTCCAACCCAGCGTTTCTCGTGATGTACTCTGCATATAAGTTAAATAAGCAGGGTGATAATATACAGCCTTGACGTACTCCTTTTCCTATTTAGAACCAGTCTATTGTTCCATGTCCAGGTCTAACTGTTGCTTCCTGACCTGCATACAGGTTTCTCAAGAGGCAGGTCAGGTGGTCTGGTATTTCCATCCCTTTTGGAATTTTCCACAATTTATTGTGATCCACACAGTCAAAGTCTTTGGCATAGTCAAAAAAGCAGAAATAGATGTTTTCCTGGAACTCTCTTGCTTTTTTGATGATCCAACGGATGTTGCCAATTTGATCTCTGGTTCCTCTGCCTTTTCTGAAAGCTTGAACATCTGGAAGATCATGGTTCAAGTATTGTTGAAGCTTGGCTTGGAGAACTTTGAGCATTACTTTGCTAGTGTGTGAGATGAGTGCAATTGTGTGGTAGTTTGAGCATTCTTTGGCATTGCCTTTCTAGGGATTGGAATGAAAACTGACCTTTTCCAGTCCTGTGGCTACTGCTGAGTTTTCCAAATTTACTGGCATACTGAGTGCATCACTCTCACAGAATCATCTTTAGGATTCAAAATAGTTCAACTGGAATTCTATCACTCTACTAGCTTTGTTCATAGTGATGCTTCCTAAGGCCCATTTGACTTCACATTCCAGGATACACTATTCTATATACTAATGATCAATTTATTAAAAAAAAAAAACTAAATATCTAGTTTTTTAATATCTAGACTAGTATTAAATACATATTAAATATATAACTAGTATGCTCCCTGGTGGGAGTCTAAAATGGTGTAGTTATTTTGAAAAATAGTTTGGAAATTTCCTAAAACTTATCATATGACCCTTATCATATGACCAAGCCAGTTCAATCCCAGAAATTTACTGAAGGCAAATGATGAGATATATGCACATATAATCTCATATACTTATATTCATAATTGTTAATACTTGGCAATAGCTCACATGTTCATCACAAGATGAAAGGTTAACTATATATGGCATATCCAATCAATGGAAGACTTGAAAGGTTGTTACTGAACCATGAAAGAAGCCGGATTCTTGGCCTCTGTAGGAGAAGAATTCAATCCGGGCCAGAGAGGAGGCTTGATTTCTCAGAGCTTTTGTGTAATAAAGTTTTATTAAAGTATAAAAGAGAGAAAGCTTCTGACATAGACATCAGAAGTGGGCAGAAAGAGTACCCCCTTGCTAGTGTTAGCAGTGGAGTTATATACCTTTTAATTAGTTATTACCATTAATCAAAAGAATGTCTGGAGGTTGTAAAGACCTTACTAGATCCATTCCCATAATTTACATTTTAAGACAACAGGATTAGCCAGAAGGTTTTTTCCAGAGGTTGTCCTCAAGTAGGATACTTTATTGTTATATAATCCTAGGAATCTAGAGGGGGAAAAAAAGAAAAGTCCTTTCCTTCTGCTTGAGAACCCTAGACCCCTCTCTCCCTGGGGACCCCTGGACTTCTTATCAACCTGCCTAGGAGAGACTACTCAGCAATAAAAAGGAATAGCTTATGATAAAAGCAACACAATGGACTACTCTCAAAATTATCTTAAGGAAAAGAAGCCAGACACAAAAGAAGAAACATTGGAATGACTGTAAAAGAGGGGATTAAAGGCCATGAATATGGAAACAAACATACAAAAGTCTTGCATATTAAATGTGATTGAGATTTCACAAATGGTTCATTGCTTAGAATTCATTTACTTGTACATTAAAAAATAATCAGAGTATAGTTGATTTAAAACATTGTTTTAGTTTCTACTGTTCAACAAAGTAAGTCAGTTATCCATATACGTATACCCACTCTTTTTTAGATTCCTTTCCAATACAGGTCATTAGAGGGTATTGAGTAGAGTTCCCTGTACTCTACAGTGGATTTTATTAGCTGTTTATTTTATATATAATGATATATATATATATGCCAATCCCAATCTCCCAATTTATCCCTCCTCCCACTACCACTTCCCCCAACCCCTTGTAACTTTCAGTCTGTTTTCTACATCTTGTACATTTTAAATGGATGCAGTTCATGATGGGCAAATTGTATTACCACAAGTATTTTAAAGAGATATATCAAATTTACTCTTGCTGATTTGAAGTTCCTGCATAAATATTCAATAATCTGAAGGCAAATTTTGCATGCAAGTAATGTGCTATCTCTTAATTTTAAAAAATCCTTTAATAAACCAGAAAGCCATGATTTTAATATATTATTCTAAGTCCACATTTCTTGATTGCAAATATACTCATATTCTAGATTAGCAGGGGTATGGAGTGTGGTAAAGTGTGTAGAAGGCTCACACAGTTGAATAAAATTGACATTTCAAAATCATAACTTAAAATAATTAACTGGTAATCTCAAACTTATTTCAAAGTACATTGCAGGAACACAGATATCCTATACTTATTATTAAGAATTCTTATGAAAGGGAGATATTTGTCAGAAATTGCCATATTATAGTTCTGGGTTTCCCAGGCTCAGTGGTAAAGAATCTGCCTACATATGAAGGAGACTTGGATGTGATCCCTGGGTCTGGAAGATACCCCAGAGCAGAAAATAGCAACCTCTTCCAGGTGGTAAAGAATCTGCCTGCAATGCCAGAGACCCGAGTTCAATCCCTGGGTCGGGAAAATCCCCTGGAGAAGGGAATGCCAACCCACTCCAGATTTCTAGGATGGAGAATTCCATGGACAGAGGAGCCTGGTGGGATGCTGTCCATGGAGCCACAAATAGTCACAGGCAACTGAGTGATTTTCACCCACTCCAGTACTTGTTGTTTACTCAATAAATAATGCCTGACTCTTAAAATCCCATGGACTATAGCCCACCAGACTCCTCTCTTCCATTTCCCAGGGAAGAACACTGGAGTGTGTAGCTATTTCCTTTTCTAGGGGATCTTCACCACCCATGGATAGAACCCTGGTCTCCTGCATTGCAGGCAAATTCTTTACAGCTGAGGACTTGTGGGCTACAGTTCATGGAGCTGCAAGGAGCCAGACATGACAGCCACTAAACAACAACAGTAATAAGCCCATTAGAGCAGAGGTCTCCAACCTCCAGGATCAAATGCCTGATGATCTGAGGTGGAGCTGATATATTATAATTATTACAGGCTGGAAGAAGCACAAGCTGGAATCAAGATTGCCGGGAGAAATATCAATAATCTCTGATATGCAGATGACACCACCCTTATGGCAGAAAGTGAAGAGGAACTAAAGAGCCTCTTGATGAAAGTGAAAGAGGAAAGTGAAAAAGTTGGCTTAAAGCTAAACATTAAAACAACTAAGATCATAGCATCTGGTCCCATCACTTCATGGGAAATAGATGGGGAAACAGCGGAAACAGTGTCAGACTTTATTTTTGGGGGCCCCAAAATCACTGCAGATGGTGATTGCAGAGATGGAACTAAAAGACGCTTACTCCTTGGAAGGAAACTTATGACCAACCTAGATAGCATATTAAAAAGCAGAGACATTACTTTGCCAACAAAGGTCCATCTGGTCAAGGCTATGGTTTTTCCAGTGGTCATGTATGGATGTGAGAGTTGGACTGTGATGAAAGCTGAGCGCTGAAGAATTGATGCTTTTGAACTGTGATATTGGAGGAGACTCTTGAGAGTCTCTTGAACTGCAAGGAGATCCAACCAGTCCATCCTAAAGGAGATCAGCCCTGGGTGTTCATTGGAAGAACTGATGCTGAAGCTGAAACTCCAGTACTTTGGCCACCTCATGTGAAGGGTTGACTCATTGGAAAAGACCCTGAAGCTGGGAGGGATTGGGGGCAGGAGGAGAAGGGGACAACAGAGGATGAGATGGCTGGATGGCATCACCGACTCGATGGACATGAGTTTGAGTAAACGCCGGGAGTTGGTGATGGACAGGGAGACCTGGCGTGCTGCGGTTCATGGGGTCACAAAGAGTCAGACACAACTGAGCTACTGAACTGAACTGAACTGAAGTGAAATTGTGTTAGTTGCTCAGTCGTGTCTGACTTTTTGCAGACTTCATGGTCGGCAAATAGAAACAAAGTGCACAAAAAAATGTAATGTGTTTGAATCATCACAAAATCATCCTCCCCAACCTCAGTCTGTGGAAAAATTATACTCAACAAAATCAGTCCCTGGTGCCAAAAAGTTTGGGGACTGCTGCATTAGAGGATGTTCACAGCCATTCAGATGGACAATTTCACTCCCCTCTCATTTTAGATTTACTTTAGTGAGATAACTTGAGAAACATGTGAATCGTCATTTTAACGCTGAACAAATTATTTCCTTGGATATAACAAGCATTTCTGTCTAGTAAATCATCTATGCATAAATCAGAAATACTAACATTTTCTAGGACTAAGTTTCATCATTATGCCCACAAGGAGATTTCTGAATATATTTTTCAAATATCTATTAAAAAGTAAATGATTGCAAAATATTTTTCACATGAGCCTCTGTTTTTTTCAGAGAGGATAGGCACCTTACAGATGTAATTCATTCTGAGATGGAAAAGGTTAAGAGAATATTAATAAAAATCAACTGGCCTCTTCATCACAATATATAATACACAGAAAACAAGTCCTCAAAAGAGGACTTGTATTGAGGAGTTGTTCTCTACTTCTGTTATAAATAACCTTTATTATCTTTCATAGTACAAGACACAATGAAGATTTCTTATACTGTTTCTTGGTTAAGAGTGAGGGCTCTACACAGGATATACAATTTACTAACCTGATCATGGGTAATTTGTTTACCCTATTTGCACCTCATTATCACATTATGCAAATTGGGGCTGTTACTCTTAGTACTTTTTGTGTGAAGTTCAAATATATTAATATCGGAAAGTGCTTTAAAAACTATTTGAAACAAGGTAAAAACTCAGGACACATTACATGTATTTATTATGTTTAATTTTGATAGATTGTTCCCAATATATATGTGAGCATTCTATTAAGCACATTATTTTTACATACATTCTCTTTCATTACAATTGTTCATCTAATGTAGAATAAAAATTTAGTTTTTAAGATGCAATTTTGGAAATGCTATTTATGATTTTCAAAACCTACCTTCTATCTGACTTTTAAAAAATATACTCTTGTGATTCTAGGGTGAAGTTCCCTACTTCACCATAAAAAAAATATTAAGAATTGACCTTTGCTCATGACTCCATACTTTCACACTAAATTTTTTTTTTTTTTTTTTATTAGTTGGAGGCTAATTACTTCACAACATTTCAGTGGGTTTTGTCATACATTGATATTTTATCACCACCAGTTTATCAGGCATTTCCCTAAGAGTCACAATGAAGATTTGAGAAGAGTTTCCCAGTATGTTTCCACAAAACTCTGAGAGATAAAATGCCATTGTATTAAATCAAGAATTTGTCAGATGTTCTGCTTTCAGTATGATAAGAGATACAAAGTAAAAAATGTTCTCTCCATCCACTTCCACAAGAATCATTCACCAGTGCAGTTTCTGACCTACAGATGTCCTGAAAGGAATTCAAGGGTGAAGGTCAGGAATGAAGCACTCTGTGCCCTGGGAAACCAGGCTGACAGATATTTTTCAGGGAAACTTTTCATGAACGAGAATTCTTGCATCTTTCCATACTTAGAAAAGCAGTAAAATCATTAACTGAGATATCTGTTCCTCATGATCAGCAGTAACCTTCAAGAGAGAAGTATGCTTGATTACACAAATTATCCCTTTGCCCAAAATCACACACATAATGCTTCCTACTCTAACAATTTTGAACAGTTCTTCAGAGCTGAGAGGCTGTGTCCCATACACTGAATAAACTCAACTCATAGCTCTAAGGCTACGCATTTTTTTTTTCAAGTCCACAAAGTTGTTTAGGTAGTTCAAGTGAAAAGTAACAAAAATTCCAGCTAATTAAGATTTCATTCTGTCTCATTTTAATGAGAAACATGTGACACTTTAGAATTATTTTATTCTTTGACAGTGACAATACCTTTTAAGAATAAGTAGTAAATTACATTGAAAATACAACTATTTCCCTTTCATAGTGCAACTTTCATACTTTCTAAAAATTTCTCAAAACAAGTTCTTAGTGAGTACACTGATATCTGTAGAATGTACATAAAATTCTCATTAAATATAAGACAGCATGATTCACATAACTTAAATAAAATTCACCTTCTTTTTCCATTGACAAGAAAGAATATGTATTAAAATGTTGAAAAGGCAAAAATATAGTAGTGGAAGATCAGTGGTTGCCAAACTCTGAGGGTGATGGGAAAGGATTTACATCATAGGAAAGCAAAATAGGTCACCCTCAAATGTGTCTTTTTGGCATAAGGATTAAATTATGGTGATTATTTCAAAGAAATTGGAGACACAGTTGTGGGAGGAAATCTGAAAATTGAATATGTTTCTATTTAGTAAGAAATATTTACAAGAGAACTCTCCATTTGTAAGGATGTCTCCGACTCTTATACTAGGAAGAGAAGGATGGATCTAAATCTCTAGAAACTCTTATAATAGAGAAGGTAATGACCTAAATTTAACAAACATTGCCCTTGTCACCTGCGTTTTTCCTGGTAACCTCCAGTAACTGCTTGCCCCACCCCTCAACATATACTTTTTGCTGTTAGAGAAGTTATTTAAGGTGGTACTTTCGGCCATTTCAGGGACTTTTTCAGTTTTCCTGGGTCTCTCCCACATATACAGAGGTATACATGTTATTAAATTGTCTGTTTGTTTCTCTCCTGTACTAAAGAGGGTATCTTAGCCAAGAACCTAGAAACGTAGAAGAAAAACAATGTATTTTCCTCACAAGAGGCCCAAAATATTGGGTGGTTGGCTTTCAGGGTCTGGGTAATTTCATAAGCTAATGAATGGGAGGATTATTCCAACTATTTGGGGGAAAAGGTGGAAATATCCAGGAATTGTGGCATTGCCTATGTTTTAGCCTTTTATGGTCATGCTCAGAACTGTCATGGCACCTGTGGGTGTATTATAATAGCATGCTAATTTATTACAATGAGCGTGTAATGAGGCTCAAGGTCTACTGGAAGTTGAATCTTCTGCCACCTTGGGTCTAACTGGTTTTATGTAACAAGATTTCTATGTATCCAGTTTTTTCTCAAAGTATGTACCATTCTTTAAGATTTCTACACCATCCTCTTCCCTCCTGTCTCAGTATTGCAACTGATACTCTACTCCAGACAGTGCTGGTGCTAAGTCACTTCAGTCATGTCCAACTCTTTACAAACCTGTGGACCATAGCCCACAAGGTTCCTCTGTCCATGGGATTCTCCAGGCAAGAATACTGGAGTGGGTTGCCATTTCCTTCTCCAGGGAATCTTCCCCGCCCACGGATCAAAGCCCAGTCTCTTGCATTGCAGGCAGATTCTTTACCACCTGGGATAGGGCCCTGGGAAAAAGCAGAGTATTTCTACAAACTAAAAGATGTGATTCAAATGAAAAAGTAAAGTAGAATAAGATACATTCTTTTATGAAATAAGTTAATATTTTAGTCAAGAAGTTAGAAGTTAGCTGCAGATTTGTAGCAAAAGTGTAAGAAGAAGTAATTTTGTGCATATGTCACAGAGTCAAAATAGGCCCTAATTCAAACAGCTTTATACTACATGTTTTAGGTCAGAGAAATTGTGTATTTAACAGTAATTAACCATGTGGTATGGCTGGTCACTGCAGAATTTGTTCTCATACCATAATATCAACATAAAGAAAAACACACAATGTAAGAGCTATGAGTCTAAGTTTTACTCAAGGTCTTATCAAAGATTGTAGCCCTGGAAATAGTCTCTGAGTAGCTCTGAGAGAACTGCTCTGAGAACACAGGTGAGAAGCCAATATACATACAATTTTCCCTAGGGAAAATATGTGGATGGTGACTGCAATCATGAAATTAAAAGACCTTACCCCTTGGAAAGAAAGTTACAACAATACTAGACAGTATATTAAAAAGTAGAGTCTTCTCTGCCTATAAATGTCCATATGGTCAAAGCTGTGGTTTTTCCAATAGTCATGTATGGATGTGAGACTACTGGAAGGGAAGTAGTCTTACTGGACTGGAAAAATATACTATACTTTTACTTAAAATACTGGAAAAGTATAGCAGATTATAAAGAAGGCTGAACTCTAAAGAATTGCTTTCAAACTGTGGTGCTGGAAAAGATCCTTGAGAGTCCCTTGAGCTTAAGGAAACCAAAGTAGTCAATCCTAAAGGAAATCAATTCTGAATATTCATTGGAAGGATTGTTACTGAAGCTGAAGCTTCAATACTTTGGCCACCTGATGTGAAGAGCCTGCTCACTGGAAAAGATGCTGGGAAAGACCAAAGGCAAAAGGAGAAGAGAGTGACAGAGGATACATTTGTTTTTTTTGTTTGTTTGTTTGTTTGTTTAATTTTTTTATTATTTTTTTTTATTTTTATTTTTTTATTATTTTTTTTTATTTTTATTTTTTTTTATTATTTTTATTTTTTTTTCCAGTGGGTTTTGTCATACATTGATATGAATCAGCCATGGATTTACATGTATTCCCAATCCCAATCCCCTCTCCCTCCTCCCTCTCCACCCGATTCCTCTGGGTCTTCCCAGTGCACCAGGCTGGAGCACTTGTCTCGTGCATCCCACCTGGGCTGGTGATCTGTTTCACCATAGATAGCATACATGCTGTTCTTTTGAAATATCCCACCCTCACATTCTCCCACAAAGTTCAAAAGTCTGTTCTGTATTTCTGTGTCTCTTTTTCTGTTCTGCATATAGGGTTATCGTTATCACCTTTCTAAATTCCATATACATGTGTCAGTATGCTGTAATGTCCTTTATCTTTCTGGCTTACTTCACTTTGTATAATGGGCTCCAGCTTCATCCATCTCATTAGGACTGGTTCAAATGAATTCTTTTTAATGGCTGAGTAATATTCCATGGTGTATATGTACCACAGCTTCCTTATCCATTCATCTGCTGATGGGCATCTAGGTTGCTTCCATGTCCTGGCTATTATAAACAGTGCTGCGAAAAAATAAATTCAAAATGGATTAAAGATCTAAATGTAAGACCAGAAACTATAAAACTCCTAGAGGAGAACATAGGCAAAACACTCTCCAACATAAATCAAAGCAAGATCCTCTATGACCCACCTCCCAGAATATTGGAAATAAAAGCAAAACTAAACAAATGGGACCTAATGAAACTTAAAAGCTTTTGCACTACAAAGGAAACTATAAGTAAGGTGAAAAGACAGCCCTCAGATTGGGAGAAAATAATAGCAAATGAAGAAACAGACAAAGGATTAATCTCAAAAATATACAAGCAACTCCTGAAGCTCAATTCCAGAGGATACATTTGATGGACGCCTCATTGACACAAGACATACAAATCTGAGCAAACTCCAGTAGATAGTAAAGGACAAGGGAGCCTGGTGTGCTGCACAGAATTGCAATGAGTTGGATGCAACTTAGCAACTGGACAACACAACAAAGAGAATACATCCAAACAAGCATAAAATGAAGCAGGACCCTGTAGAACCCTCCTTGGTATAAATCTTTTCCAAGTTCACCACTTCTTGTTTGCAGGAAATAGGTTTTACTCCAACTCTTAGATCTTCCTTGAGTTCCAAAGGGCAGATCCAAGCAGTTGCTAATCAGAGAAGGAAGAGAATGCAGAAACGAGATAGGAACAATCAAGAAACAACAGTGCAATTTTGGTGCGGGGGCGGGGCGGGGGGGAGCGGGTAAGGTCCTGGTTTCTCCTCAAGTAATATACACAACACTATCTTTGAGTTCTTCTGTAGGAACTAAGGCACTCAACCAGGTGGAGAATAGTAACTTCAGGCTGAGCACAAGATCCCTGGAGCACCACCCTGTTACTGCACCACCAATCGATCAGAAGAAAACCCCATATCCTGAAGCCCTCATCCCAAATTTTGCCCATAAAAACTTCCCCAAACAATCCAGGAGTTTAGGTTTTTTTGAGCATGATCCACCTGTTCTCTTTGCTTGGCCGTGCAATAAACTTTTCTCTGTTCCAAACTCTGTTTCAATGTGTTTGGCCTCAGCATGCATTAGGCACTCAACCTTGCATTTGGTAACAAGCATAAACTAAGCACTCACATACATGTTGGCAAATGGTTACTCCTGGTAACTAGGAACAGATATGTCATTTAATGGATTTTATTGCTTTTTTATGTATATTGGAAGATCCAAGAATCTGGGTTCATTAAAATTCTTCCTGAGATATACATCTAACTGAGGGAACTGTTTTTCTAAATCACTTGTGCCTCATGCTGTTTTCCAACTGAATTCCCCTCAAGGTACGCTGTTGGTCAGCAACTGCAGTGACCAATGACTTAATTCTTATAGAACTGGTTGTTTAGCAACACCCTTCATTATACAGTAACATACATACACATATATAAATGTACATATATGTCTATTATTCTTTGTTGGTATTAAAATTTAAAAATAGATACACACAAAATAAAGAAACAAAAAAGAGACCAACCTTGAAAATTCTCTGAGCAGACAAAATCAGGTTTGTCATACAAATTTAATTTAACTTAATTTGCAAAACTAATTTGACTCGCCTCTGGAAATTATAAGCAAAATTCAAACTATTTCCAAAACTGATATGAGGCACCCACTAACCAATTCTTTATCATTTAAGAAAAGTCTAATATTACATCGAATTACTATAAAGAAAAAAGATGTCATTACCTTCCCAAAAGGTAAATGGCTGTATAATAGTATGTCCCTGAGTGCCATTTGCATTTTGGTTTGTGTGAGCTTAGCTTGCAAACTGTCTTTTTGGAGTATTCACGATAAACTTTTCGAGAGTTAATATCACAGTGATTCATTAGTTTTACTTCCGTAATTTCTGAACTTTTGATATTGATTTACTATGACAAGATACATATCCATTCCCATGAACCCTTCAGGTGCATACTCTGTCCTGTCAGCCTCTTTGAGACCTAGCCCACTAGGCTTCTCTGTCCATGGGGTTTCCCAGGCAAAAATACAGGAGTGGGTTGCCATTTCCTATTCTAGGGGATCTTTCTGACCCAAGGATCAAACCTGTGTCTCTGGTGTCTGCTGCGTTGGCAGATGGATTCTTTTTCACTAGTGCCACCTAAATACACATTATTTTTCACATTAACAGATTTTTAGGGAATATTTTATATCTAAAAAGTGACTAAGATCTCTAAAGATCATTACCGTGTTTATCTCCAAAGAGAGAAAAGGAGATAAACCAAGATTGTAGGCTACAAAGTAAAAAACTCTTTTTATTAGACATTTTGTATTTTAAGGGGAATTTCAAGTAAAAAATTCTTTTCTTCAAAAACTTTTGACTAGTTCATAAAGTGAAACTTCCTGAGGACAGATGGACACCTGCTAGGATTTAGGTTCATTCTGAGGCACTTTTCTTTTTAGTTGTAAATTTCTGCAGTTCAAGTATGGTTTTAAAGGATATGTTTTTACTTTTAAATAAAAATCTTTCTCATTCTTTTGATATGGTGATATCCTATGATATTTTGCCTTTTATTCAAACTATAGTGAATACTTCCTCCCTAGTCTCCTTTTGCCTATGTTTTTTTTTTTTCCCCTAAAGGCATTTCCTTGAAATGTAATACATAGCTTTATACTTCATAAACCCATGGAATTTAAAATCTTTTTTACCTATGATCTCATTTCTTTGATTCTTTTCCACTTTCAAGCAATTCCTGCATGGTTGTGAAACATACATTTAGAATAATTTCTTCTTCTTGAATTCTCTAGTTTAGACAATGTAATTGACCTCTCAGAAACCAGGAAATCTTTTTGGTCTATTTTTAGCTATATTTGTCACCCACCAGCTGTCGAGGTAGTTAAAATTCCCCCTAGAACACTGTTAAGCAGTGTTATTGAGTGTTGCATTTCAAGTTCACAATTTTACAGCATTGAAATCTGTGATGTGAGTATCATGCCTCCACCTCTCAACATGGATCAATATTGCTTTCATTCTGCTCTAACTTAAAGAGTGACAGCAAACTATGATCGATATCATCCAAATATAATATCTTCTTTTATCAAATAAAACTATGACTAATATTTTTGGACAACAGTAGATAAGCAGGGCAGTAATTTTATATATAACACCAAATATTTTTATATAACTTATAGGAAAATTTCCCTTTAAACTCAGAAAACATATTAGGAAAATTACTGAAAACACGGACAATTAGATGAACATGTAATATAAATGCTTTGTATTTAAAATGAGCTATTAAAGTAAAGAATGAAGTATAGATTTGAAGTATGTAAATTGAAAGACAAGTCTCATCTTTTTTTTTTTTTTTACTTGCCACAGTTGTTTTATTTTATTTTATTTATTTATTTATTTTTTTATTAGTTGGAGGCTAATTACTTCACAACATTTCAGTGGGTTTTGTCATACATTGATATGAATCAGCCATAGAGTTACACGTATTCCCCATCCCAATCCCCCCTCCCACCTCCCTCTCCACCCGATTCCTCTGGGTCTTCCCAGTGCACCAGGCCGGAGCACCTGTCTCATGCATCCAGCCTGGGCTGGTGATCTGTTTCACCATAGATAATATACATGCTGTTCTTTCAAAACATCCCACCCTCACCTTCTCCCACAGAGTTCAAAAGTCTGTTCTGTATTTCTGTGTCTCTTTTTCTGTTTTGCATATAGGGTTATCGTTACCATCTTTCTAAATTCCATATACATGTGTCAGTATGCTGTAATGTTCTTTATCTTTCTGGCTTACTTCACTCTGTATAAGGGGCTCCAGTTTCATCCATCTCATTAGGACTGGTTCAAATGAATTCTTTTTAACGGCTGAGTAATATCCCATGGTGTATATGTACCACAGCTTCCTTATCCATTCATCTGCTGATGGGCATCTAGGTTGCTTCCATGTCCTGGCTATTATAAACAGTGCTGCGATGAACATTGGCTTCAGACTCTACTACAAAGCCACAGTCATCAAGACAGTATGGTACTGGCACAAAGACAGAAATATAGATCAATGGAACAGAATAGAAAGTCCAGAGATAAATCCACGAACTTATGGACACCTTATCTTTGACAAAGGAGGCAAGGATATACAATGGAAAAAAGACAACCTCTTTAACAAGTGGTGCTGGGAAAACTGGTCAACAACTTGTAAAAGAATGAAACTAGAACACTTTCTAACACCATACACAAAAATAAACTCAAAATGGATTAAAGATCTAAATGTAAGACCAGAAACTATAAAACTCCTAGAGGAGAACATAGGCAAAACACTCTCCGACATAAATCAAAGCAAGATCCTCTATGACCCACCCCCCAGAGTATTGGAAATAAAAGCAAAACTAAACAAATGGGACCTAATGAAACTTAAAAGCTTTTGCACTACAAAGGAAACTATAAGTAAGGTGAAAAGACAGCCCTCAGATTGGGAGAAAATAATAGCAAATGAAGCAACAGACAAAGGATTAATCTCAAAAATATACAAGCAACTCCTGCAGCTCAATTCCAGAAAAACAAATGACCCAATCAAAAAATGGGCCAAAGAACTAAACAGACATTTCTCCAAAGAAGACATACAGATGGCTAACAAACACATGAAAAGATGCTCAACATCACTCATTATTAGAGAAATGCAAATCAAAACCACAATGAGGTACCATTACACACCAGTCAGGATGGCTGCTATCCAAAAGTCTACAAGCAATAACTGCTGGAGAGGGTGTGGAGAAAAGGGAACCCTCTTACACTGTTGGTGGGAATGCAAACTAGTATAGCCGCTATGAAAAACAGTGTGGAGATTTCTTAAAAAACTGGAAATAGAACTGCCATATGACCCAGCAATCCCACTTCTGGGCATACACACTGAGGAAACCAGATCTGAAAAAGTCTCATCTTTAAAAATAATTAAATGCTTCTATTTGCACATAAGTCTAAATACTGATATAAGTAAATATTATAAAATAAAGCTTTAAAATAGTATATTGTAGTTGGCTTATAGCTGCTAAATTTCACAAAATAAAATAATTACAAAAATGAAAAGCCTGTATAGTTTTCAGCGGCTCTTCACCCACTGAAATTAATTGACCATAAACTTGTTAGCAGTTGGACTCTGAAGTGGGATGGAACCCAGGCACAGGTACATATTATTTTAATGAACAGTGATGTGTGAAACGAATCATAGCCTTGTCAACAAGATAATGGTGAATTATAGCCTATTTGTGGATGAAAGGCTTTGTGACAAGCACATGGTGTAGTTTGTAAAAGATGCCTGTTAAGGCTGATGTTTGAAAAAGACAAAAAAAAAAAAAAAAAAAGAAAACCTAAGGGAAGTACATAGCTTTCAGGACATGTCCACGCAATAAATGCACTAAGTCCTGTTTCAAAGATTTCAGATGAAATAGAACAATTTGTAGGTTTTCTACTGCCTCAGTAACAAATTTACCATAAATAGTAGCTTAATAAAAGATGCATTTATTATCCTACAGTTCTGCAGGTCAGACATAGGTCTTAGTGAACTAAAATCAAGATGTGGTCAGAGCTGATCTCCTTCCTGGAGATTTTTCCTTATGTGGATTCAGTTTCTTGCAATTGTAGGTCTGAGATCAGTAAGAGAAGTTCTGAACAGTCTTCCCCAGGAGGGGCCACTTGGCATTTGGGTTTTTTGGGTTTTTTTTTTTTTTTTTTTTTTTAGCTAAAGGCAATAAAAATGATGCAGGCTTAAGAGAAACTCCTACTCTTTTAATTAATTAGAAGAAGTTAAATTGTGACTCTTTCCCAGGAAAAAAGAATTACTCCCAGAGATGCATTTTATCTAGGAGCCATACTCTTATATGGGGCTTCCCTAGTGGCTCAGTAGGAAAGGAATCCGCCTTCAATGCAGGAGACCAGGGTTTGATCCCTAGGTCAGGAATATCCTCTGGCGATGGAAATGGCAACCCATTCCAGTATTCTTGCCTGGGAAATCTCATGGACAGAGGAGCCTGCTGGGCTACAGTCCATGGGGTTGCAAAGAGTCAGAGATGACTTAGCGACTAAAGTTCAAATTTAATACTCTTACATAGGGCAGGGCAAATGTCTAATTACCAAACAGCTGCCCTTCCTCTTATTGTCTTGTGAATGACCTTCCTGTCCTAGGTAGCTCCAGGTTCCTATTCCATTCCTCATCGCTGGATGACATCTATCTCTCATGTTACTTTCTGTCTTCAACTCTCATGTATATGTGATTCCCATAGTATGAAACTAAATTTGATTTTCTCCTATTCATCTGTCTCAGGACAATACTATCCTTAGACCAGTCACCTCTGTCAGTCATGTTTGTGAACACAGGTAATGACCTGTGTCTCTGCATGGTCTTTTCTCTGTGTACATGTATCTTTGGTATCTCTGTGTGTGACCAAATTCCCTTTTCTTAGAAGGACTCTGCTACAGTTGGATTAGGATCCTCCCTAAAGTCCTTATTCTAACTCACTCATATCTTTAAAGATCTATCTCCAAATATAGTCACATTTTGAAATATTGAAGATTAGGGATTCAACATATGAATTTTGAGAAGAGACAATTCAGCCTATAAAAGAAAGTCATTTGAGGGTTATGAGAGCTGGGAATTTAAAATGCCATTTCCCTATTGAGGAAACCAGTAACCAGATAAACCAAGTAGATCGAGGTTACATACGCAGTCCATTGTATTAATATGTCAAGATTCTCAATCAAATACACCACACTTAGATTGCAGACTTAATTTTAATATGCCATGTCCCACAATCATATAATGTTAATACATATCTTACCAAAATTCAATTGTAGGGCTTGATTTTTCAAAATGAAAAAGGAGAGTAATGTGTGCCTATCTACTGAGGTGTTGAATATGAAACACTATTTTTGGGAGGAAGGGGGTGACCCATTTATTATATTTTCACAGGATTATTAAACTTCAGACTGATTGGATCTCCTGAGTTTTGGTTTCTGTTTTTACCAGGAGTACTCTGTCTCAGGGCTCAAAGCACCAGCTGGTCACATTAAATATAAACTAAATCAATTTTAAGGACTTAATACACATATTAAGTCTAACATGTAATAACAAAAGGACTCTGACTTTAAATAACACAAAGTGAATTGAAGCATCTGACAGGAAACTGGAAATCCTAAGACACCTTGGTTTTATGTTATGACTTGGGAGGAGTTCAGGCTTCACACAGGAGAACCTCTCTGTAAGGAAAGGGTGCAGTTGAGTTGGGACAGCTGACTGGAGGAGATAACACAGAGTTTATCCACTTACAGCTCCCAGGGGAAGGGAGGGTGTTGAGTGAGAAAGAATGGAGGCAGTAATGTGAATTCACCAAGTACAAGGTGCAGAAGAGAGCATTGTTAACTTAAAGAACTGAATGCAAGTCTGCTCATTCTGCCCAGAATGTGTAACACCAGGAATTGATTTGAAAGGTAGAGAGAAAAGACAATGATTGGAAGCTGGTATATTAGCAGTAAGTTATGAAAATAGAGATATCAACTAGGTCCTCATGATGAAAGGCTTATCAGGCTCTCATAAAACTAGGATTTCATCTTGAAAGCAAATGGGAGTCCTGGAAGAGCTGTTAAGTGGATAAACAGAATGATCATATTTATATTTATCAAAACAAGTCTGGTTGATGAATAAAGGATAAATAGGATTGGAATACAAGAGTCTGAAACAAGAAATAAAAGGCTGCAGCAATAATAGAAAAGGATTAGTACTAATTGAACCTCTATTATGTACCCCTGTTATATACTGGTTATTTTGGTGGACATTTAAATGATGCTCTTTCTTTAGACTTAACTTTTGAAGTAATTGTTCTTTTTAGTCACATTTTTGTAATGAGGAAAGCTAAATCAGAGAATTTAAATTCCTTTCCCCAAATAAAATATCTGTTGATAGAGATGTGGTTTGAAGTCTAGCAATCTGACTCCTGAGCTTATGTGCTTAAATACTATAAAATCCACACCCTCAAGAAAAGTAAGACCATGAAGCAAAGGACTCAGGACATAGAAAGAAACAAACAAAATAGGGTAATATATTGGACTGTAAAAGTTGAAGAAGTTAAAAAGAGTGGCACACAATTTGTTAGCTCAGGAAACCCATCTTCACAGAAATCTCTGTGATTACATAGCAATCTGTGTATTCCTCAATTGTAAATATTTCCAAATTTAATTGGGAATTTGCTTTCTCCTTCCTATGCCTGATCAAACTCTTCATGGATAGGATTAAGTTTTAATTTTCCTTGTATTACTTTCCTTCCTTGCATTTTATTTTCCTTTCTTAGTATTTTTCCCCCCACATAGTGGGTGCACAGCAACTTAATTAGTGGGAAATTAGCCTGAGGTCTTTGATTCCAAGTAGCAAAACCTCAATTTTAACTTAGAAAGAAAATTTAGTAATTCTTATAATCAAACTTGGGAAGAACAGAAATTTAGTAGGGTTTAACACAATCATATCCAGAATGGAAAAAAACAAAACACTCCAGGAATTCCCTCTATTGTACATTCACTGGATACAACTGGCAATTCCATTTACTGTCCAATAACTTTTTGCATATAGTATAGACAAAAATATTGTGAGAAAAGCAAAACAACCCTGCCAACCAAAGACCCTGCTATACATTAAGATGAAAATAAATTTACCAAAGAAAGGAGACTTTTTTTTAATTATAGGAATTATTTCATGCAGTTATTAAGGTGCAGAAGTCCCCCAATCTGCTCTCTGCAAGCTGAGAACTAGAAAAGCTAATGCACCATTAGGCAAAATCCTAAGGTCTGGAAAGTGAGGGACCACTGGGTTGAGTCCTGGGAATCTGAAGGCTTATGAAGTAGGGCAGCTGATATCTGAGGGCAGGAAAAGATGGACATCTCAGTTCAAGAAGAAAGAGAGAGACTTCTCCTTTTTATCAGCTTTTGTTCTATTCTGACCCTCCAAGTCTTGGATCATACTGCTTACAAAAGGGAGAGGGGGATTCCTTTACTCAAGTCTACTAATCCAAAGACTTCTCAGGTGGCTCAGGGGTAAAGATGCAGCCTGCCATGCAGAAGCCATGGTTTTGATCCCCTGGAGAAGGGAATGGCAACCTACTCTAGGATTCTCGTTTGGAAAATCCCATGGGCAGAGCAGCCTGGTGGGCTGCAGCACAGACGGTGGCAAAGAGTTGGACACGATTGAGTGCACGTGCACACACTCACTCACACACACACACACACACACACACACACACACACACTCAAATGCAGGCTGACCTCTTCCAGAAACGCCCCCACAGACACACCCAGAAATCATCCAGAAATCGTTTACCAGCTATATCTGGGCATCTCTTCACCCCAGCAACATTAACAATAAAATTAACCATTTCAGGTTCAAACATATTTGGAGAGGTTGTTGCTTAGTCACTCAGTCCTGTCCAACTCTTTGCAACCCCATGGACTGTAGCCCACCAGGCTCCTCTGTCCATGGAATTTTCCAGAAGAGAATATTGGAATGGGTTGTCATTTGCTTCTCCAGGGGATCTTCATGATTCAGGGATCAGACCCCTGTCTCCTGCTTGGCAAGTGTATTCTTTGACACTGAGCTATCAGGGAAGCCTCTTTTGGAGGGGAGGGGAAGTTAATTAAAAATATATATTTAGGGAGAAAAAGCTAATTAGAAAAAAACTATTTGAAAATTATATAGTATGATAATTAAAGTTAGCTTTGAGAATCCTGATAAAAAGGGAATATACTACAAGTTCTCCAATTCAGAGTGACTTGTCTGGTTAGCGTAGTCAGTTAAATTAGAAAAGCTAAACCTTTTCAATTAAAAATCATTTCTGGAAGAATTTTATCAACCTGGCATTCATAAAAGCTATTTTTGGCCACAACTAACTCATGGCTAAATTATTTCCAAAAGCTTCATATGTCATTATTCTTCCTTGGTAAATGAAGGTACCTGACATGTTTTCTAGATGACATATGTAGGTGGTGTTATTGACAAGGAGTTCTGAAATTTTAAGACCTTGACTTGAATTCTCCTTTAGACAGACGGCTGGTTCATTTTAAAGGTACATAGGACACAGGAGTACATGAGGTTATACAACAAATAATATTTTTTGCCTCAAAAATAAATTTGAAATTAGCTAAGTAGATAGACATTTGCAGTTTGAGATTCAAAGTTCAGCCCTATAAACCTTAGACAGACTCTCTGGAACTAAAATTATATAAGAACAGGTGTTATAAATTGGCCATTATGTCTATATAGGAGCAAGATAGTAGTAGAAAATCTGCTTTCAAGTAGAAGTCAGTCATGATGGGTATTTCAAAATAAATTATCTGTAAAATGTACTCCTAACTGCCTTTATAAGTTTGTCAGTTAGGTGAGGCTACTTAAGAGCATCTACTAACATTTGACAAATATAAAATTAGGGTTTCATTTTTGAATATTTGTTTTTTGATCTTCTTTATACTAAGTACTTAATGGGAGATTTTTCTTAAATTTCATTTCTTTATAAAATAAAATATCATTATCTAAATAATTCATGTGTCTTCTCAACTACTATTGTGGTAGATTTATATCTAACAATTCCTTGAGCAAAAAATGTTTATTTTGTATACATATATTTACATATATATACACATTGTATATATTTATATAAACATAAAATTATATATAACCTATACGATGTAGTATTAAATATATATCCTATAACAAATGTATATCCTATAATATATAAGAATTTATATGTATATGTATATATATATAAATGTACCCTCTTGGTCCTGTTTCTCTGGAGAACCCTGATTAATACAGAACATCTCCCAAATATTACTGTTGTCATTGTCTGTGTCAAGCAGAGTGAACTTTACACTGTGCATTCATTACCTCATTTAATCCAGAATATAAAACTATGAAATTGATGTCACCTACTTTATAAATATGATAACAGACATAGAGGGGTTAAGTGACTTGCCAGACATCACCAGTAAGTTTCAAATCCTGATTTGAGTACAAATCATGTCAATTTCAGAAGTTATTTGGCTACTGTACCTCTAAGACATTGGAAGAAAAGGATGAGGCTGGATGCTGTGACTAAAGATTCCCAAGGACATAAACACTACCCTGCCAATCATTCTATTTTCCCAGCTGAGATAACAATAGCAAATAATGCTTCACAAGAAGTCAGTACACCAATGCAGAGCTCAGTACAAGGAGATTTATATTTAAAGCGTGAATGGGATCTCCCAACATGAATCTATACCATCGAGACTGAACTTATAGAATACTGAGACAGAGAAAGAGATGGGGAGAGAGAATCATAGGACTTTGAGTTTTTTAATATAAAGTTAATTCCCAAGGCTATAATCAATCATATTAACACCTTCTGTTCCCTTGGGGGCTGATAGGAAAAAAAGAGAGAGGAGGCTAGATTAATCTGATATAGAAAGAATCAGGGAAGCATCTCCTTCCTCATATTAAACAAACCTTGTGTGTTGATTCTTAATTAGTCACCTACAGATTATGTGATCCTTTGACAAGTTACTTCATTTTATCAATTATTTCATTAATTACATATGAATTTATGATGATAATGAAGATTTCACATTATGATTAATTTGTCTATGTAGCTGTAGCATTGGTAAGCAAATGTTAATTATCTTTGCCTCATTATTTTGGTGTTCAAGGAAACTTCAATCAGAGGATAAGTTAAAAAATAGTGTCTACCCACTGTCTCTAATTTTCCTATTTCCAAAAGGAAAAAGATGCAGTTGAATTCAGTATTAAAGGAAGCTGACGTGAAGACAACATATTATAATATTATATTACTCATCTAGATTCTCATGTAAATCGCTTTTGTGTCAAAGGTACTTACTAAAGCATAGATCACCATTTTAGCATATCCCATTACACTTAGCATTACTCCCAACCAGGACCATTGTTCCAAACTTGCATGTACAGAGCTCCATACTTGGTTTAATGCACTACTGTTGATGTGCTGAAATTTCTAGCAATTTTGAAAAGAAGCCTGCACTTAACCCCCACATATTATGTAGTTGGCTTATCTATATCAAAATATAGATAGCTAGCACTCTCCTCTTTACTCTTTCAACATTAATTAAAATTAAATACACCAAAATCCAATTAATGTTATTGATTGCACATAGATATTGAGAATTCCAGAAAATCACAGCCTTGCAGATGTTCATTAATATCATTCTTCTTGTTTAGTGTCTCAGTCACGTCTGATGTTTTGTGATCCAATAGATTGTAGCCCATTAGGCTCTTCGGTCCATGGTATTTCCCAGGCAAGAATATTTGAGTGGGTTGCCATTTCCCTGTCCAGGGGATCCTCCCAATCCCGGGATGAAATCTGACACCTGAGACTTCTGTATTGGCAGGCAGAATTTTTTTTACTGCTGAGCCACCAGGGAAGCCCACTCATTAACGTTACATACATTCAATGGATTTTTTTTTTTTTTTAAATTTAACTACTGGGGGTTCCCAAGTCAAGGTATCCTCTCCAGCAATGTAGATTCCATGATATGTTTGGTTTTTGACTGAAAATTTTACCCTTTGCAGTGCCGGGACTTACATTCTAAAGTATTTCTTCTGTGTCTTTGCTTCCTCAAAAACCTCAAAGTCAACTGCTGTGATATAATCCATAAATAAAGAAAGGGAAAGTGAGAGATAATCTCCATTGTGTATCTATGTTTTTATTTTTCTTCTATCTGAAAGCATCCTAGTTCTTTTAGAAGGTTTTCTAAAATTTCTTCACATTCCTCCTAGTGATCTAGTGAAGAATCTACAACTTGGGCTAGGAAGTTCAATTCTTTCATACATTCATTTAATAATTTTAAATAAATCACTGTACTTTACCTAGCATTCTTCTGGATGCAGAGAATATAGCAGTGAAGAAGTTATGAAATTCTTTTCCTTCAGAAGCTTAAATTCTGGTTGTCATTACTACCTTTTAGGTAACTCTGAAACATATAGTATCAGAACTATAAGAACAAAACCCATTAATAACTTAGATACATTTTTTCTAAATATAATAAACATTTTCATTTTTCACAGGCAAAATTTTTAGATACTTTTTTTTTAAGCTGAAAGTTTTGATGTCACCAATATTAGTAATGATAGGGTTTGGGAATAAAACATTCTCTTAAAATCAAATCTCTTTAAATGTGTATGTGATCACTTATTTATTTTACAGTTTTCACTGTATAGTTTTCCAAATCCAAGAAAGGTACTAAATGTCAACTAAAATTACAATTGAAAACAAATCTATTCAGGAATACAACTATCAGTAAATTAGATTATCAATTGAGGTTAAATTGTCTTTTGAGATTAAAGAAATTTGTTCATTTTTCCTAAGATATGTCTTATAGAAGACTCCATACATTTTTCCAAGTACTGTAAGAGTTCCCTCTTTCTTAAGTTCTTGTTCTCATTTCTGTTTCCAAGCTTCTACTGTTATATATCTCACTTCTTAGCCCCTTGCCAATTCAGTTGTTAAACACAGTTCTCATCAGTGTATAAAATATATTAGAAGTTTGGAAACAGCAAGAATCTTTTGCACCACACACCTTATAAATGAACACTTTAAATCTTTTTTTATTATTATTATTATTACTACTTGAAAGAACATTGTTCTTTATTAAGAATTTTCCTATATAAATTATTTTGATCAAATATTTTTCTAAATCAAATTTCCACATAAATTCTAGCTTCAGACATTGATTCTTAAGCTATTTTCATTTTTGCTATTTCCCCTCTTTTGGTGTTTAACCCAGCCTCCAAATTCCTATTCATTTTTTATCAATGTAGTTTATTTAATTTCTCTTTTTTTTTGTCTTATAATCATCTATATTAAACACTGCCTTTTTAGCAAAAAAATCAGTTTATTTCTTAGAGGTAATTTGCTGTAAGAAATTTGAAATACTATTTTTAAAACCTGGTATAAGTCACTGAGTGATTTACTATAATATGTGCATAGGTAGTGAAGCACAGGGCACTATGGAATCCACAGGAGAGGTATTTCTGGGATATTGGGATGGGCTGGCTTCTCATCCCATCAAATTAAGTGAAGTGGCACTTAGGATGAGAAGTGAAACTGTGTGTTATATATCGATTAAGGTAAGGAAACTGTCAACTACCCCAAGCCAAAGCTGAGAAGGCAGTTGGCAAAGTGACAAGAAATCAAAATGCCTGGCATGTGGTACATGAGGCGATGGACGCAGAAAGGCAACAAAAGTAGAACTGAGTTGTAATGACTAGGGCTAGTCACTAGGCTTCAAAAAGTTTGACCATCTTCTGAAAATTGGAAACACTCTAAAGGTTTTAAGCAAAATGGTAACAATCTGTTCTCTACTTCTGAAATTTTATGATGGCTACAATATCCACAGTGGATCCCAGGGAACAAACGTAAAAATTCAGAAACTAGTTAGGATGTACCGTGGAAATTCATATGATAAATGATTGTGGTTTGAAGCAGGATAATAGCTTGGGGAATGGAGCAACAGGAAGAGGTATGAGATTGTTCGCTGTGAGCCGACATTGACAAAAATTCATTGAATTTTGAAAGTCACTGCGTGTTAGAAAAGTTGGTTGATTTATATTTTTTATATTAAAGGCAAAGTATATCTGCCTAAACTGATTGTATGTTATTTAAGTGGTTTTTGCTGCATTTTCTGAAGGTTTGATTTACACTTTGGAAGTGACAGAAAATGAAACATTCCTTTATACTTTTTAATTTGATTTTTTTAGACAAAATACCAATAAAGAAAAACAAGTTAAGTTACACAACTTATTTTCCCTCAGATAAGAGAGGTGGAATTTTAAGATTTGTTTCCTTTATCTTTTCAGAAAGTCCCATTGAATCTAGGATTGGTGAAAACTTTAAAGCATATTCTTTTCAATTACATATTTGACAGCAGAATTCTTTTAAAAGCATCCCTTATGAGAGTCACATAACCTGGTTCTCCTCAAATTTTGATGTGTGAACATAGGACACGAAGATCTCGTTAAAATGTGAATTTCAAGTCTGTAATTTAAGGGGAGGAGTAATTTTAATAAGTTTAAATGTAAAATTTTGAGTTTTTAATAATGTTCCAGCTGCTGCTGACATTCTTGCTAATGGACTATCTTTGAGTACCAAGGGTCTAACTTTTACTTGAAAACAATTCCTAGTTAAACCAAATTCATTGCTAATCCTGACATTATAGCAACATGAGAGAGCACTGCTGAGTTCAGAATTTAGGTTAAATGAAAAAAATTTGTCTCCGTATTTTATTACATACTTTAACTGATCTAATCAGAGAGCCAGGTTTAAGCTCAAGCTTTCCGTGGAAAGTGAAGTGTAGATAGTATGTTTCTGTAAGACTCTCTGAATTAACAGGGGATAACCGATTGATCACATAACAACGAATTAACTGAACAAAATAGGCACTATTTAGTTTAGTTTAAAAGTGAGGGTGCAGTATATCTATATCTACAAGGAATTTCCTTCATGTTTCTTTACTTATATTTTGAAGATTCATTTATGTGAATACTACTCAGATGAAGTTTTAGAGTGCTTAGTCACTCAATCATGTCCAACTCTTTGAGACCCCATGGATTATAGCCCACCAGACTCCTCAGTCCACTGGGATTCACTAGGCAAAAATGCTGGAGTGGGTTGCCATTGCCTCCTCCAGGGAGTTTCCCAACCCAGGGATTGAACCCAGGTCTCCCGCATTGCAAGTGAATTCTATACTGGCTGAGCCATAGAACCAAATCCAGAAATACTCAGTCATCTTAACGTATTTTAATGTGCATTTTATCTCATATGAATATTTTGGAATGAATACTGAAAATTATAAGGCTACAAATTTGATCCCATGTTTCTTTGTTTGAAGGTTTGTTTTTACATTATTACTTAGCTCTCTGTACTTTTAATCCAGTCAAAATTAGATATGTAAAAAGATCAATCTATTTCTATTCCTCTCATTTATAACATTCAGTAATAGTGATAAACATATTATCTACTTTGCAGGTTCATTTAGTGGATCAGTGTCAAGAGGAATATTAATCTGGTGTTTATAATTTGTTCTGGTGGGTGTAATTCAGTTCAATTCAGTTCAGTCACTCAGTCGTGTCAGACTTTTTGCGACCCCATGAATCGCAGCACGCCAGGCCTCCTTGTCCATCACCAACTCCCGGAGTCCACCCAAACCCATTTCCATCGAGTCAGTGATGCCATCCAACCATCTCATCCTCTGTCGTCCCCTTCTCATCCTGCCCTCAATTTTTCCCACCATCAGGGTCTTTTCAAAGGAGTCAACTCTTCGCATTAGGTGGCCAAAGTATTAGAGTTTCAGCTTCAACATCAGTCCGTCCAATGAACACCATGGACCAATCGCCTTTAGGATGGACTAGTTGGATCTTCTTGCAGTCCAAGGGACTCCCAAGAGTCTTCTCCAACACCACAGTTCAAAAGCATCAATTCTTCAGCACTCAGCTTTCTTTACCATCCAACTCTCACATCCATACATGACCACTGGAAAAACCATAGCCTTGACCAGATGGACCTTAGTTGACAAAGTAATGTCTCTGCTTTTTAATACGCTATCTATGTTGGTCATAACTTTCCTTCCAAGGAGTAAGCGTCTTTTAGTTTTATGGCTGCAATTACCATCTGCAGTGATTTTGGAGCCCAGAAAAATAAAGTCAGCCATTGTTTCCACTATTTCCCCATCTATCTGGCATGAAGTGATGGGACTGGATGCCATGATCTTAGTTTTCTGAATGTTGAGCTTCAAGCCAACTTTTTCACTCTCCTCTTTCACTTTCATCAAGAGGTTCTTTAGTTCTTCTTCACTTTCTGCCATAAGGGTGGTGTTATCTGCTTATCTGAGGTTATTGATATTTCTCCCAGCAATCTTGATTATAGCTTGTGCTTCCTCCAGCCCAGGGTTTCTCATGATGTACTCTGCATATGAGTTAAATAAGCAGGGTGACAGTATACAGCCTTGATGTACTCCTTTTCCTATTTGGAACCAGTCTGTTGTTCCATGTCCAGTCCTAACTGTTGCTTCCTGACTTGCATACAGGTTCCTCAAGAGGCAAGTCAGGTTGTCTGGTATTCCCATCTCTTTCAGAATTTTCCACAGTTTATTGTGATCCACACAGTCAAAGGCTTTGGAATAGTCAAAAAACCAGAAATAGATGTTTTTCTGGAACTCTATTGTTTTTTTGATGGTCCAGTGGATGTTGGCAATTTGATCTCCTGTTCCTCTGCCTCTTCTAAAACCAGCTTGAACATCTGGAAGTTCATGGTTCATGTATTGCCGAAGCCTTGCTTGGAAAATTTTGAGCATTACTTTACTAGTGTGTGAGATAAGTGGAATTGTGTGGTAGTTTGAGCATTCTTTGGCATTTTATTAAAGGTACTTCTCTGGTTCTTAAAAACAGCATCCTTATCACAGTCAGAGAATGCCTAGTGAAGTTGGAAGATTTTTACCTCATTCACCAGGGGTCTCTCTGCTGTCTTTTCACAGGCTCCCAATTTCTTTATTTATATATACTTGTCATTTTTAATAACATCTCCTATTTTCTTCCTAATTTCACAAGGAATGCATGTTCATTGCAGACTACTAGAAATACATAAAAGCATATAAACAGTTTGCTTCCATATCTTAGCTACTAAATAAGGCTGTAATGATAATAAGTATGCATATATCTTTATGTATTTTACTATTTATAGCAGTACAGGTGGTTTATAATAGTATAACCACACACAGAAGAATTGCTCTTATTATTAAACTAAATTAGAAATTTAGAATGAAGGTCAAACCAAGGCGTGTAATTTCTATAAATGATTCATGATTCACAGACTCACTAATATATTTTTGAAGAGTTTCACTCAATTTAACTAGAGTTGGACATGACTTTGTGACTAAACAACAACAAAGAGGCTTTGGTGCTTTTTCACATATCTAGTATTGCTTTGAAAAACAAGAAAAGATACACAAGACAGCTATTATCCCTTAAATTTATGTCTGGTCATAATTTTAAAATAAAATAAATACTTGATTTAGCAATAATATGTGAATTATTAGTAGTTGTGAGATCATGAATGCAAATGAGCTGGAAAAGTTCCACATGATAAAAAGTCTATTTAGAAAGAGTGAGGAGATTATTGGCCTTCTCATATGACAAATACTTATGCAGTTAGGTTGAGTTTTGGTGTACTCGTTTTATCCTTGACTTTATTATCTGATAATTTTTAACTTTTATAAAATTTTATTTTCTGTTCATTGTTTATGTTTCCTATTTAGCTAGGCAATGAGATCAATGAGATTAAAGACACATGAATGAATATACTTTTTTTTATAATTATTTGCTCATTAGCAATGAGTATTCAGGTTTTTCTAGTGGTATGAGATCATTGGTTTGATACAAATAATACATAATGACTTGACAAAGTCAGAAAGTGACAATATAGATTTCTCATCTAGTGGAACATTTTTGCTTGGCCAAAAATTAAAGAAAAAAACTGACAAAAGCAAAACAATAGAAAAAGTAAGGCTTTTTTACTGCTTTTGCATTTTTAAGATTCATTTAAAGTTTCTCACTGTCCTTCAACAAATACTTATTATCAGAAAATATATTGCTTTAGTTGGCATATTTAATGTTTAAGCAGTCAATCTACTAATACTAATTTAGTAAGCAGAGGGCTATTATTTCATTAGAAGTAGTTAAATTTATTTACACAACTAAATTCATCTAAAAAATCAATATTCTTTTTCACTATATTGCTTTATTGCACACACCTTCAAGGGTAATACCACATCTTTTGTGAAAAAAGCAATGTTATTTCTGTAATCTTATGGCTGTATGGGAAAATTGCTTAGAACTATTATTTTTAAGAGGAGAATCACTAGCTCCCCTTGGTCTATAGCCCTTTAACTACAGGATGTATTGATTCCGAATAGCCCATACTTAAAAAAAAGAAAAAAGGTGCTTGCTTTGGGAGTGCATAGAGTAAAATTAGAATGAAAAGACTTGAGAAGACTAGCAAGAATGAAAGTGGAATAAAAAGATAAGACTAAAAGGACCTTCAACAAAGATGACAGACAAATTTGTGAAGTGTTCATATTTTTATTCTAATGAAAACTAAAGTAGCTGAGTATTTTTTCTTAAAGATTGAGCTGTATAGTGCCTAGTTAGGTTTAAACAAATGCCAGATAAAGAGCTACCCAGGCCAGAATACTGGAGTGGGTAGCCTTTCCCTTCTCCAGGGGATCTTCCCAACCCAGGGATCGAACCCAGGTCTCCCATATTACAGGCGGATTCTTTACCAGATGAGCCTCAGGGGAAGCCCTTGAATAAATGAGACACAACTTAAATAAAAATAATGTAATTTTACAAAAACAAAGTAACATGATTTTAAGAAAATTTTTCTTGGTATGTAGTTAAATGTTACTTTTTAAGTTATGTGTTTTTACCTTTCCTTCACATTAGAACTGAGTTTATAAAAATCACCTTTTTTAAAAAAGCACTTTTTCACTTTTATAAATTCATAAAATTATCCAGATAATGTACTTTGCATTGCCCAAGATCAGGACAGAATTGTTTAATTCTTTTCATTCTGTCTAGGAAGACTTCATTCAGATATTGACATCTGATGTAATAGCAGTGTTATAAATTCTCTGCTACAAATAAAAACAAATCCAGGCTTAGTTAAGGAGAGATCTCATTCAAAAAGACTAATGCAATAGGGAGAAAGCTAGGAGCTCAGAAATCTGCAAGGGTCTCAAAATCAAACACAAAGATACTTTTCTTTTAGAGAGAGAAGTAAACAGAGCTTAGCATAAACTTTTAAGAGGAAGTTGGACAAAGAGTGTATAACAGCATGATAGATGTGATCTGATAACCTAAAAAATGCACAATCTAAAAGGTGAGAATTTTAATTTATTACAGGGACATACTGAGGATTTAAATCTGGTAGACAGTCTCTCAGACAGTTCTGAGGGACTGTTCCAAAGATGTAAGGGAAGAGCCAGGATATACAAGAGTTTTTGCATAAATAATAACCAAAACAACAACAACAACAAAAACAAACAGATGATTGGAACATCAAAAGAGTACTGTCAATTAAAGAAACCAGACATCTCAACTTAATGAATTTAGTGCCTTTCTATGTACAGGAAGATGTAAGAGTCTGGACTCACTGAACTCATTCCTGGCACGTGCCCCTTAACTATGTAGGGTGAGGTTGTGCAACTTTTTTTTTTCCATTTATTTTCATTAATTGGAGGCCTATCACTTCACAACATTGCAGTGGGTTTTGTCATACATTGATATGAATCAGCCATAGAGTTACACGTATTCCCCATCCCGATCCCCCCTCCCACCTCCCTCTCCACCCGATCCCTCTGGGTCTTCCCAGTGCACCAGGTCGGAGCACTTGTCTCATGCATCCCACCTGGGCTGGTGATCTGTTTCACTATAGATAATATACATGTTTCAATGCTGTTCTCTCGAATCATCCCAAAACAGAGCTCCTAAAAACAGAGCTCCTAAAAAACTTGGAATATCCTGAGTGCTAACTATGATAGAGGCTTTTTTAAGTCTATATTGAATTTATGACAATATTTTTTTTTCTTTTTTATGTTTCAGTTTTTTGACTCCAAGACATGTGGGATCTAAACTCTTCATCAGGCATCAAACCCACACCCCCTGCATTGGAAGCCCAAGTCTTATCCACTGGACAACCTGGCCTTTTATTCTAACAAAGCAACCCTTGGTAACTGGGCCTCTAGATAGCTTCAGGTAGGGGCGCTGGTTGCCAGAAAGATCATGTCTTGATTGGAAGCTTGAGGTTTTCAACCCTCCCTCCAAATTGGTGGGACGGAAAAGAAGCTAGAGACTTGAGTCAATCACCAACAGCCAATGATATCTCCATAAAAATAACTAAATGATAGGGTTTGAAAGCCTCCAGGTTCATGAACACACTGTGGGACCAAAAGGATGATGTCCCTGGAGAGGACACAGAAGCCCCATGACCATTCTTTCCCTAATTTGCCCTCTGAATCACTTTCATTTTGGCTGCTTCTGAGGTCTATCCTTAATAACTCTGGAAAATGTAAGTAAAATGTTTTCCTGAGTTTTGTGAACCTGAGGAGGTTGAACCTCATATATAGTCGCTGGATCAGAAGTATGAATGGCCCCGAAGTTCTGATTGGAATCTGGAACTGAGGCAGTCTTGGAATGAGCTCCTTATCTTGTGAGATCTGATGCTAACTCCAGGTAGAGAGTGCCAGAATTGATCTGAATTGTTGAACACATTGGGCTTAGAACACTAAATAAGTGGTGCTGGAGAAAAAAAAAAAAAAGTATTTATTGTCAAGAAGCAGAAAAAAAAAAAAAAAAAACACCTCATTTGGTGTTAGTAAAAATATTTAATTTTCTAGAACAGCCATGGCTCAGAGTAACATGTGGATTATACAGAGAAAGAATAAGATGATAGATGATGAGAAATCCTTAATCCCTGGATGGCTACCTAGTAACCATCTTATGAGAATTCAGCTGCATTGTGATCACTCACTAAAAGTAAAATTTACCAGTGGTATTTAGAAATGGTTGCAGATAAGACTTGGGAGGACTTCACTCTGGATAACTAATGGAAATGCAAAATAATAAGAAGCATGCTAAACATACAATCCATTGTTGGTTATTATTACCTGTAATAGGTAAAATGTAAGAAAATGCTGAGTCAAACCTTGATGCTAGACAAAGCACAGATTTCACGTGGTGAGAGCTGAGGGACTTATCCTGGAAGGGTGGAAATTTTTAAAAAGTCTCTAAAAAATGGGGTGAGTAAAGGAAACACTGCTAGGGATGAAAAAAAAAAGAAGAAAAAGAGTCAAAACAGCCATTCCAAAAGGGTGGGACTTCTTAGATGGTTTATTTAAAATAGGATGAATAAAATGCACATTGATGTTGTTGAAACAAAGGTATCAATAGACCACTGTTGAAGACAACATTCAATAGTGGTGTATTAAGGGGACCAAGAGTGTGCCAAAGAAAATCCCTGCTGGTTTTCCAGCATTAAAAAAGACCCAGAACAAGTCTACATGCTCATGTTTGGAGGAATTAGAACACAATGAAGAGGCAAATATTTCAATGAGCAACTAAACCTGGAAATACTTGATGCCATAATTGGACAGATTAATCAAGATAATGATTGACAAAAGGACCTGGGTGCCAGCGAGAAACCCTGCTGGAGGCTCAAAGCCTTTTGTACTTGAGTGGACATAATTTTCAACGGGTGGAAAGAAAATTTTCTGGGATTTCTTGACATAGGAGCCACTTGCATTTTGGTACCTAAACTCATGGGACCAGCACTAACATGGGCTTCAATTAGATTTAACAAATACAGAAGTAAAAGAGCTGATAGGATTAAGGTAGAGGTTTCAAAGAAAATTACAGTGCTTAAACCATTTTTATGTGAAGAGGTTGTATCTGTTTTACCTAAATGTTCTGTGAGGATGGATGTCTATGGATATTATGTCTCGCTGTGAAATGCTTGCTCTCTCTAGTATTCTGAAACAAATAACTGCTAATAAATGCTAGATGAACGCTACAGTTAGGAATATAAGGGTTGATGAGATTAACATGAAAACTAGAAGAGGTGGTAAATTTGAACAGGCTTTATTTGAAGTGAGAAGCTTTCTCAACCAGCTTCTCTAGTGCCTCAGCCATAAAGAATCCTCCTGAAATTACTCAGGAGATGTAGGTTTGATCTCTGGATTGGGAAGATTCCCCTGAAGGAGAGCATGGCAACCCACTCCGATATTCTTGCCTAGAGAATCCCATAGACCTAGAAGCCAGGCAGGCTATGGTCTACAGGGTTGCAAAGAGTCAGACACAGCTGAAGTGACTGACCATGCACAGCTTTCTCAAATGAGTTATCAGGACAGACGCTCTGTCTGATTAGGAACATACCCTATCTGGTATTGTAAAATACAAGCCATGTAAGCCTACCCTTCAAGCAATACTAATGCTAAATGAGAACCAATAAGACTGGCTGAGTCCAAATATTACAGAATAAAAGCTGGAGAGATGGTAGAGACAAATTCTCCTAAGACACTCATATGTTGAGTGTATGCGCTGTGCTAAGTTGGGTCCAACTCTTTTGTGGACAACCGTCCAATCCATAGACTGTAGCCTGAAGGCTCCTCTGTCCATGGGATTTTCCAGGCAAGAATACTGGAGTTCTTTTTCCTCCAGGGCATTTTCCCTTCCCAGGGATTGAACCCAAGTCTCTAGCACCCTCTAAACTGTGAGGTGAACTCTTTACCACTGAGCCATCTGGGAGTGCATACTAGGGCTTAAACAGGGAAACCTGAGGGTGCTTCTCTGCAATGACTGGGGCTTTGGCCCTATGTTAGCTCTCTTTATCTTCAGGTTCCACATCCACAGATTCAACCAAGCATGGATGGAAATTCTTTTATAAATATCCAGAATGTTCCAAAATGCAAAATTTGAATTTGTCATATGACAACTATAAATATACATTTATGTCGGATTAGGTGTTAGAGCAACCTAGAGATAACTCAAAGCATACAGAAGGATATGCATAAGTTCCATGCAAATACTACCATCATTTTATATAAGAGACTGGAGTGTTCTCATTTTGGTATCTGTGGGTATCCTGGGTATTCTATGGATACTCAAGAATGACTACACAGTCAGATCTTAATACTAGGGTAATCTGAAGAGACACCCAGGGGTAGGGAGCTCTTTTCTCAGTACTGAATTTGTAACTGTTTGAAGAGTTTCTGGTTTCTATTGTCACATGCACAGCATTCTACAAATAGCACACAATTGATCAACAAAGAGGTGCCTGGTTTATGGATGATATTCCAAAGATAAATGGATAACATCCTGTGTAGATGGCCATCACTTTGACTGAAAAAGGTAAAAACTCAGTTGCCTCGCTTGCTGTTTGCCACAACATTTCAGCTTTTACTAACTGATGGGTTGTACCCAGCAGGCCTGCAAGCCCTGTGCTTGCCCAGCCTCAAGACTAAAGAAAGAGCTAGGAGTCTGAAACATCTCTTTCTTTATCCTTGACTATTATTCCTTCTTATCCTCATTTATGCCCAAATGTTTACATCTTTGGAAGGAATGTTAGAGTTGAACCATGCACTGGTCTACAGTGTAGGCAACTGTAATAGTAGTCTAGCAAGTACTTCCCCTCATCCAAGGAGGGGTTGTGGGAACCTCCTGGTTTATAACCATTAAGTCAGAAGTAAGGATGGTACAGGGCTTGTCATGGTGGCTGAAGCGAGGGATTTGAATCCTTTTAACTGGTGGGGTCTGATGCTAAGTCCAGGTAGACGGTGTCAGAATTGAGTTGAATTGTTGGACATTCTGTTGATGTGTCAGATAATTCAAGGAAGTGATTGGTATCAGGAGACGTGCTAAGTCACTTCAGTCATGTCTGACTCTTTGTGACCCTATGGACTGCAGCCCGCCAGGCTCCTCTGTCCATGAGGATTCTCTAGGCAAGTATACTGGAGTGGGCTGCCATGCCCTCCTCCAGGGGATCTTCCCCACCCAGGGATCGAACCACATCTCATTATGTCTTGGGCATTGGCAGGAACCTTCAGTAGCATAAAATCAAGGGTTAAGTCTCTACTAAAGTTCGACACACTAGCTTTCTTTCTGTCTACAAGCCCATCATCAATCCTGGCTCATTATATGAGTACTATTGGTCATAAGAGAGATTGAAGAAAGGAAGAGTGTTTAAAATTATTAAAAGCTATTCTCAGCACTGATATAAAGAATTTTAAGTACAAGTTCAACACATGATGGGCTGGTAGTGTCAAATTTGCATGTGAAAATAAAGAAAGTGAAGCCGCTCAGTCATATCCAACTCTTTGGCTCAGTCATGTCCAACTCTTTGCGACCCTATGGACTGTAGCCCACCAGGCTCCTCTGTTCATGGGGATTCTCTAGGCAAGAATACTGGGGTGAGTTGCCATTTCCTTTTCCAGTGGATCTTCCCGACCCAGGGATCCAGCCCGGGTCTCCCACATTGCAGGCAGACGCTTTAACCTCTGAGCCACCAGGGAAGCCCATGTGAAGGATGGCATATTATTTTCACCTTTCAGGTACTTGAGGTTATTATGCCTTTAGACAACAGATGCTTAACTAAACAGTATGTTTTTTTTTTTTTTTCTGTAATTCAGTGAGTTGATTCCACTAACTATTTCCTCTCCCTTCAAAACTCTTTCGAGATCCCAGGTATATTTGGATATTAAAGTAAATAAAGCAGAAATAAATAAATCTAATGTCATCTGAGTCACAGACACCAGATAATAGTTGCATTCTTTTTTCTTTTTTTTTTCTTTTCTTGCTTTTCTGTGCTGATATATACATCTTTTAATCTTTTTGGACACACTGTCAGCTCATGAGTTCTTTGTCCCCTGACCAGGGTCTAACCTGTACCTCCTGCATTGGTAATGTGGAATCTTGACCAATGGACCACCAGGGAAGTATAGTACACCATTTATATGGAAATCTTTAAATCCACATTTCATGGAGACACAGGAGGGAAGAGGGCAGGACACAACTTTCAAAAGGATGACACAGCCTTTGAGGATACAACAAAACTGGTTAGAATCCATCAAACTCAAGATGGTATAAGATCTGACTCCCAGAAGACCTTGAGCCTTGTTATACACCCACTGTAATAGAGTAACATGTTTAATGATACACCCACAGGTGCCATGACAGTTCCAAGGCCAACCATAAAAGGCCAAAAAGTGGACGGTGGTCCACCTCCTGGAAATTCTCTTCCCTTCCCCAAAATAGCTGGACTACTCCTCCCATTCATTAGCCTATGAAATTACCCAGCCCATAAAATCTAACCAGTTTATACTTCAGAGTGGCTGTCACTCTCCTAGATGGCCTACACTCTGCCTATAGAATATGTTTCTCCCATGACTGCTTTCACTTGCTGACATGACCCCACTTCCTGGGGCCACTCTTGTCTTCTGAAAGGGACCACATTCTACCTATGGAATGCATATCTCTCTAAATGAACCTACCTTCACTTTACTATGGGCTTCCCTGGTGCTTCAGACAGTAAAGAGATCTGCCTGAAATGCAGGAGACCCAAGTTCCACCCCTGGGTCAGGTCCCCTGGAGAAGGGAAAGGCGACCCACTCCAGTATTCTTGCCTAGAGAACTCCACGGACAGAGGAGCCTGGTGGGATACAGTCCATGGGGTGGCAAAATAGTCACACATGACTTAGAGACTAAACAACAAATCATTGAAATGGGTGGAATTAAAGCAACAACAACAGCAAGCAAGTATGTAATGGCTACTTTTATGTAACACATTTGCATAAAATTCCCAGTATATAGTAAGCATCTGTACACTTAGACCAATTGTGGGGTTTTTGTGTCACTCTATTCTCATTCCTGTTTTCACAGGCATTTACTTTTCTTGTTGAATGACAGAGTCATAGAAATTTTATTTTTTAAAAAGCAAAACAGTGATATCATCTAATGCAAGTACTTTATTTTACAAAAGTTATGTCCTGAAAAAAAAATCAAGGTCATGTGCCTTTTACTGGACCTCTGAAAGCTGGGGGTCCCAAGCCCCACCCCAGTGCATACTTCACTCTGTATGCAGCTTCTCCCCCAAAAATAGCAGAAGGTGCTGGTAATTGAACTCAAGTCACCAACCCAGCACCTTACTCACTTATTTCCCTATATGGATGTCATTCAATGCAGTGTTCTGAAACACAGGTAACACTGAAGAATCGGTCTTTTCTATATGGACAGTTTAACTGTTCACATTTTCTGAAAATCGCATATACTTCTGAGAGATTATTTTTCCTTAACTTTCTTTAAAAAGGAGGCTTGCAATTCTGAATAAGTACTGCAGGCCATGAAAGAAGAAGTGTTAATAATTGAAGGATATCTTCAAAATAAAGGTCAAGTTTTAAAAAAAAATCAGTAAGGGATAATGTTTACAGAGGACAAAATGCTTTAAATTGGACATATGTGATATTTTTACATCAGGTTTACAGTAAAAGTATATCTTTCTCATAATCAAAACTTCTGTCCATGATTAGAGAAACAAACTGTACAGTTTTATATACAGAATTAATTTTGATCACTGTTTTTAATATATGTAGTACAACTATTTGAAGAAATATGCATTTTTTTAATCATTTAAAAATATTTATGCCAACACATAACTTATAAACAGATTATCTTTGACAATGGTGCATATCATTCACTGAAAATCTAACTTTCAGTATTTTTTTAAGAGAAAAAAGAAACAAATGATCTTTAAACAATTTCCAATGTGCTTTGGGGCCTGTCTAAATATAAAATTGTGCGATGCTGGTTTCTGTTCTAAACTCTCTGTGGGAATCCTCAATCAATTGTTGCAGTGATTAGATCTTAGTTTTGTGGCATGCTGAAACTCCCTAAATCAGGACAGAGGAGGTGAAGAAAGCTCTCTTAGTTAAACAGATAACTTGTGTACTGTAAGGAATTCTTTTGTTTATGGACTTCAGAGAGAATTCTTTGTACATTATACAAGCCTATATTGTGAAGAACAAAGATGGGATTTCAAAGGCTGGCCTCTTTTGTGATAGAACAAAAAGCATTTTTCCTCTCCAGGTGAGTATATCTAAGAAAGATTAATAGATAGAGAAAAAATCCTCTTCAGAAAAGATCAGAGTTGAGCTATGCTGTTTGTGCTTCATGGCTCTATATATCCCTTAGTAATGGTGGGCCATGCATGGAAAAGTTTTTTTTTTTTTTTTTTCTTCAAACTCTAATGGAGAGTTTGGCATAAAATTAATTGACAAACATAACCATGTAGGACAATGAAATCTGCAATTTAGTGGGCATATACTGTATGTCTTCTACTTTGTGCAAATATTCTCCAGCTGCATTCATTTTGCTAGTAAGGACATATGGGCCTCTTCTACTATCATTCTCTTTTACTCTTCACTGAGTCATTTCTACACCCTTACAGGCACATTTTCAAGAGCTTCTGAAAAAGAATTTTGCCTCCATTGTGCCTCCTCGCAACGTGATGTCTCCAAGTTTCTACAATCAGAGCAGTCTTCCTTTTTACCACCCACTTTGTTTCCTTTGCCTGTGAAGATTTTAAATATTACAAGTCATTTCATATTTCTATGTAATGTATTAAAAATCTGGCTTCCCCTGACAATTTCTGTAACAACAATGTTCTATTTCCTGCTCTTTTAATATAATTACCAGCATGAATTATCTCATGCCTGACATTTGTACCTGTATAATATATGCCTGACAGGATTGGACTTTTAAATACTCAATAGAGTTTAACCTACTGTAAAGTAGGTTGCTTAGCATGGCCATTGCATCTCATTTTATACATATTATTCATAAATAATCATGAAGAACATTTATGTAGACCAAGGGCAATTTATAGGGTTTAGAAAGGACTTAGGTGAATAAATAGTGTTTTGAATACATTAAACAGTCAGACTATGTATTTTAATTTTTTTTTTTTTTGTAAAATGGAATTCTAGTAATTCTAAGAAATTTAGGAAATCTCATATACAGTCCTAAAAATCTCCTAATTAGTGAAATAAAAATGTGTCCTGATTTTTGTTTGTATAAAAAATGCACAGATTTAGAAATAATTTCATTACTATGTAGCATGTAGCATTTGCTGAAAGAAAACAAGCAAAAAAAAAACAAAACCCACAAAATTAGATACACAAAATCAAATTACTATCTACAAAAATAATGTGAACAGATTATATTAAAATTACGGTATAAGATCTTAAGAAAGAGGTGTTGGAATTGGAGCAACATGTAGCTCTTTTTCCTTAAATGAATAAACTTATTTTCACAGGGACATTGTTGCTCCCCATTTTTCTTGGTAATAGGCAGTTGTCTCAGCAGCAGAAGGCATTTAAACCTTCAAAAATATTTGAAAAACAAATTAGTATAATAAATTAAATATATAAAATGTTATGGTGAAGAATTCAGGAACAGCTTTGTAAAGTAAGAAACAGAGGCTCGGGAAAAAAAAAAAAAAGTAATTTTCAAGTTAAAAGATTTTCGTGTACACTGTAGGGGCAGAAACACTTTCCCTCTATCATTCTAGGTTCTAATAGAGTCAATTCCTAGGCAGGTTGATAAGAAGTCCAGGGTTCCCGAGGAGGAGAGAAGATGAGGGCAGGCAGATTGCTAAAATAAAAGCAGGGGAATTCTTGCAATTGGGACAGAGGGATTCCTGAAATGTGGATAATCTGCCAGGAGATGCACACATTTATCAAATGGCATCAGAAAAGGGCTTTTGTTTTATAGGGAGGAGTAAACAAGGCTAGAAAAACCAAATGTGGGTAAACAGGACAAGTGGTGGTATGATAGAACCATTATTGAGGAAATATTTTCCCCTGAGATCAGCTAACATTCCCAGAGAAGATGTACAGCACTGAGATGCTCAAATTTGGTGAAGGTTTAGGGGCCTTGGGAAGGAGAGGTGTCTGACTAAAGTTTCCTCAGGTTAGCAAGCATTTCAGCCAGAATGTTCAGTGAGAATAACAACTCAGTTCACCATTTAAAGGTCAAATAATGGGAATTTGGAGTATTAGGCCTTGTCTTAGGTCAAATGTGGGTACTCATGGGTTTTGTTTAAGTACACACTAAAGGATGGTTTTTTTTGCAGTCAGGGAGCACAGAAGAGCTAGGCTAATTTCTGGACTATTGCTATTTTGGGGGATCAAAGGAATCTGGTAAAGTTCAATATTGACAACCAAGTGGAACTTCGCTGGCAAGTGCTGCAAATGTCCCTGGTAAGTGAACTTGAGGTCGCCACCTTGTCAGTTCAGTCAGGTCTGAACAACTGTTGTCAAATGGCTCAGTTCCTTATTGCTTCCCATTGGTGCTGAAAACCACAGTGAGCATGTTAATATGATTCCAGTACCATTTCCAATGTGGGGATAAAAGGATTTTCCCATCCAATTCTCTGACACCAGTTGGGTGTCCTATGATTCAACAAGGAGATCCAGCCAGTCCATCCTAAAGGAAATCAGTCCTGAATATTCATTAAAAGGACAGAGGCCGAAGCTGAAGCTCCCATACTTTGGCCACTTGATGCAAAGAACTGATTCATTGGAAAAGGCCGTGATGCTGGAAAAGATTGAAGGTAGGAGAAGAAGGGGATGACAGGATGAGAAGGTTGGATGGCATCACCAACTCGATGGACATGAGTTTGAACAAGCTCCGGGAGTTGGTGATGGACAGGGAAGCCTGGTGTGCTGCAGTCCATGGGGGTTGCAAGGAGTCAGACATCACTTAGCAACTAAACCACAGCACAGTTCAACTCAGTCCTGACACTGCATCTGGAAATAACACCAGATTCCACAGGTGACGGGCTCAGTCTCACAGGATTTCCTCCCCATTTCTTATGTTAGTGGCAAGCCCAGGTTGTCACCTTTGCTTCTGACCTACCTAGTACAAATCAGAGGTTCCAACAGCCCCCTTCTTGGGTGTGATTAATTTGCAAGAGCAGCTCACAGGACTCAGAAACACTAGATCACCAGTTCATTATAAAAGAATTTAGCTCAGGAACAGACAGATGGGAGAGTTGCATAGGGAGGTATATGGAGAAAGGGCATGGGACTTTCCTGTTCTCTCCAAGCTCGTCATTCTCCCCAAATCTCCACTGTTCACCATCCTGGAAGCTCTTGGAACCCTGCTGCTGCTGCTGCTAAGTCGCTTCAGTCGTGTCCGACTCTGTGCGACCCCATAGACGGCAGCCCACCAGGCTCTGCCGTCCCTGGGATTCTCCAGGCAAGAACACTGGAGTGGGTTGCCATTTCCTTCTCCAATGCATGAAAGTTAAAAGTGAAAGTGAAGTCGCTCAGTTGTGTACGACTCCTAGCAATCTCATGGACTGCACCCTACTAGGCTCCTCCATCCCTGGGAGTTTCCAGGCAAGAGTACTGGAGTGGGGTGCCATTGTCTTCTCTGTTGGAACCCTGCACTTTGGGTTTTTAAGGAGGCACCATTACATAGTCATGATTGATGAAAATCATTGGCCATTTACTAAATTTTCGGTTCATCTCGCCTTCCCCAAGGTTGGGGAGTGGGGCTATAAGTTCCAACTTCTAATCACATGGCTAGCTCCTCAGGTAATGAGCCCCTATCTTTAGATTACATTTTTTGCTCTCTTCTCTTAGGAAATCCCAAGGGTTTGGGGAGCATACCCAGCAATGGGAACAAAGACCAAAGCTACATTTCTTTCTATAAGTCATGTTTTCACAAGGTCATCACCTCACTTCAGCTCTTGGTCTGGGAGGTCTTCTCCCCAGAAATCACACTTCACACAGAGAGAATTATAAGTCAGGTCTGTAAACTTTCAGCTTAACACAGACACCACGAAGAGACAGAAGGGATACAAACTAAAGAGCTGGCTGCCTTACCATGGTTATTTGCTCTCTTAATCCATCATGAACACAAATCTTGGGACTAAATCACCCTGAACAGTGACCTTTTCCAAACTGAATTTTGGATTGGTGAGCAGTCTCTCTGCTCTTAACAGAGCCTTCCTGACCTAAAATGCACTTCAAATGCAGTGATTACAACAGACCAAGCAGAAAAAACAATGAATATGTGATTACTGTATGAAGAATGGAGACATCAGGAAAAGACAAAACATTTTCCTTTCAAAAGTATTATCTGGTTACACTTAAAGAATTATATATTGAAAACCACAAAAACAAAAAACAGGTTTTCTATAAATCAGTTTTTAGGCCAAAAATGCAATGAGATAGAAATAATTAGACATCAATAAACAGTAGAACATGACTGAATATGTTCACTTTCAGAGTAAACCGATCAGATTAAAGCAAAGTATTAATTATTTATTATATAGCAGTAGTGAAAGGAAGTAATCAGATACCGATCTAAGAACTTTTTTTTTTTTTTGGTAGCCAAGTTACAGAACTTGGCAGTGGCAAGGGAGCTGAGACAATCTGACATCTGCTAATCGGGAAAGATCCTCTGTTGTAAAAAACGGAGCAATTGACATGCATGGCTGAGCTCCTTGATTTGACTCCTACATATCCAGTAAAACTGCATGATGTAATCTGTATAAAACTTTCCAGGAATTAACAGAGCTGAGAATTCAACAGCAGAATGTGGGTAGGGGTAAGGGTGGAGGTTAGGCAACACAACAACTATGTTTCCAGAAAGTGAATTGAGACAGAATTAAGGAAAAAATTTTATTTATTGATTTATTTTTTAATTATCATCGGGCCGAAAAATTCAAGAGATAGTAAGGTTAAGATGGAGTTTCCCTGATGGCTCAGTGGTAAAGAATCTACCTGCAATGCAGGATTAGATTCCTTGATTGGGAAGATCCCCTGGAGAAGGAAATGGCAACCCACTAGGATATCCCATGGACAGAGGAATCTGGTGGGCTACAGTCCATGGGGTCACAAAAGAGTCAGACATGACTTTGTGACTGAATAGCAAAAGGTTAAGATATATACCTTCAGAAAAATAACTCCAAGTTTATTTTATTGTGAAATAAGTACAAATATGGGAAATCCTAATTATTGGACAATAGCATGAGGGTGCTAAAAAATAAGCATATAGAAATATAGATAAATGTCTTTATAAAGACACGGTGCTGCTGCAGCTGCCAAGTTGTTTCAATGATGTCTAACTCTTTGCAACCCTATAGACTAACCCTCCAGGTTCCTCTGTCCATGGGATTTTCCAGGCAAGAATATTGGAGTGGGTTGCCATTTACTTCTCCAGGGGATCTTTCTGACCCAGGGATTGAACCAGTGTCTCTTACATCTTCTGCATTGGCAGGCAAGTTCTTTACCACTAGCACCACCTAGGAAGCTTGGAGACATGGATGGCTGTCAAACAGAAATATATCTCTAAGATAGCTTACCTCTCTAAGGTAAGGAAATTTAGAGTAATATACCTTTGCCCCAGTGCATCTTTACACATACTTATTGGTCACTTACCTGATTGGCACTGGTATTATTTCATTTTTCCTTCACAATGGCCGAGAAAGGCGGTGAGGATATGAAAGGTAAAAGAGGAGAAACAGCAGTTGGACAGGATTATGTGATCTTGTGTGCTTATTCCACTGAAGGAGTTTTCATGGCACACCAGCTGTATGTTTTCTGACTTAAAGTGTGAGGCGAGCAGAAGTAACACAGCTTAGATTAAGAGTAGGCCTTCCTACTTGGTAAGATTTGCTTAACACTGACCACTGTTTGCCAGTTAGGACCAATTAGTTTTCACTTAATACTGACTGCTGTTTGCCAATTAGGAAATTAGGAACGGGGCGGAAACCCCCAGGAAAGTCCCGCGCGCACGAGTTTTGACCAATGAAATTGCTTTGCAAACGTGTAACCAATCCGCTTCTCACCCTATAAATTTGTGTAACAGCTTGGGCCCGGGGCTCTCTGACCTGCACCACTGCGTTGGTTGCAGCAGAGAGTCCTGGCTCGAGTCAGTAATAAACTTCCCTTTCTGCGAGTTGCATTGTCTTGGAGGCCTTCTCTACTCCCGCTCGGGGATTCGGACATCGGGCATAACATCTGGGGGCTCGTCCAGGATCCCTTTACTAGGGGAAGAGAACACTTCCAGGACAGAGGGGAAGGATAGATAATAGCACCGGTGCTCAGGAAAACTCAGGGGGCCCGAAAACCCAGCTCTGTGTTGTCAGCTGTCCGTGTGTTTGTCTTTGGCTCTCCGTGTTTGTGTGTGTGCCGGCATTGTCTCAGGCAGGACAGGAAAAGTCCAGTGTAAATCCGGGGCCCTGCTGTGAAGCAGGAAGGTGTCTGGCGCAGGAAGTCCAGTGTAAATCCGGGGCCCTGCTGTGAAGCAGAGAGGTATCTGGCACAGGAGAAAGCTTTCTATCTGGTGAGAAAACTCAGGGGGCTCAAAAACTCAGCGCTGTGCTGTCGGCCGACGTTTGTCTGTCCGTGTGTTTGTCTTCAGCTCTCCGTGTTTGTCCGTGTTTGTGTGTGTGCCGGCATTGTCTCTGGTCTCGTTCTGCCTCTCTTCAGGAGTTTCAATGAACAGGCGAACGGTTGTGGGCACAATTGATGAGTGCTGGCCAGGGCTACACTCTGGCGGACTCTGAAGGCCCTACAATAAGTGAGCCTCAGTAACTAGAAGCCCGACCAGGTGAAACTCTCCTTTCACTAAGATTGTCAGCAGCTGTTGCAGGTGCTCTTCACCACAGAAGAATGAGAGTGAATTCTGGCAGAAGCGCAGAAATGAGTCCCAGGGGCCGACGGGAGGCCAACCGCCCAGCCTCATCTCGTGGACGAGGGGTTTCCTCTGTTGCGGCCTAATTGGGATTTTGAGCGGGTGGAAGGTAGGGAGCGTCTCCGAGTATACCGCCAGACTCTGATGGCAGGCCCGCGGGCCGCAGCAAGAAAGCCGACAAATCTGGCAAAGGTAAATTTAGAAAGGCAAGAGCCCACTGACAGTCCGGCAGCCTTCCTAGAGAGGCTGATGGAAGCTTTCAGGCAATATACACCTATGGACCCCCAGGCTGAGGAGTCACGCGCTGCAGTTCTGTTAGCGTTCGTGAATCAGGCAGCCCCAGATATTAGGAAGAAATTACAAAAGGTAGAGGGATTGGGAGAACAGACAATACAGGATTTACTGAAAGTAGCTGAAAAGGTATTTAATAATAGGGAGACCCCAGAAGAAAGGGAAGAGCGAATTCGGCGGGAGGAAAGGGAATTAGCGGAGAAGATCAGGAAAGAAGACAGGGAACATAGGGCGAGGGAAAACCGGAAGAACCAGAAAGAGCTAGCCCAGATTCTTTTTGCGGGGATAAAAGCCGGAACAGAATTGAGGGAACCTCGAGACCCCTGGACAGGAGAAAAACAGAAACCAAAAAGGCAGGCCCTAAAGAAAGATCAGTGTGCCTACTGCAGAGAACAGGGGCACTGGAAAAGCGAGTGCCCTAAGAGGGACCTGAGGAGAGGTACGACCCAGAAAGAGAGAATCTCCCCTGGAACTCGAGTTCTATATGCGGAGGAAGACAGTGACTAGGGGAGTCAAGACTCAGCACCCCTCCCCAAGTCCTGGGTATATGTTGGATAATTGCAGTCATGAGGAACTGGAAAATTCTGCTGAACAATATTGCAGATACCAGAGCCCAAGACCCCCCGCCAGGTGAGAGAGTTTCTGGGGACTGTTGGATATTGCAGACTGTGGATCATGGGGTTTGCTGAGAAGGCCCAGCCCTTGTATGAGGGAAGTAAAGAGACCCCAAACTGGACTTGGACTGACACTCAGACGGGCCCTACTAGAAGCCCCAGCCCTTGCCCTGCCTAACCCAAATAAGCCATTCCAGCTGTTTGTAGCTCCATGATTGCAGCGAGATACTGGCTGACGCCCTGGCTGCACGAAAAGACTTAACTGATGTACCCCTAGACAACAGTGAGCTAGTATGGTTCACTGATGGGAGCAGCTATGTAAAAGATGGGCAAAGGAAAGCTGGAGCCGCCACGGTAGAAGAGTACAGTTGTGAATATGGCTCTGTGAAGTTTTATGCACTGTGTGGCTTTGGTGGTGTCTTAAGTTGTGGTCTGACACACACTGCTGTTGTTCCTCTGGATTTAGTGAAATGCCGTATGCAGGTGGACCCACAGAAGCACAAGGGCATTTTTAATGGATTTTCAGTTACACTCAAAGAGGATGATTTTCATGGGTTGGCCAAAGGATGGGCCCCGACCTTCACTGGCTACTCCCTGCAGGGGCTCTGCAAGTTTGGCTTTTATGAAGTACATGCTTGGAGAGGAGAATGTCTGTCTGTGGTGCACATCACTGTATTTGGCTGCCTCTGCCAGTGCTGAATTCTTTGCTGACATTGCTCTGGCTCCTATGGAAGCTGCTAAGGTTCGAATTCAAACCCAACCAGGTTATGTTAACACTCTGAGGGATGCAGCTCCCAAAATGTATAAGGAAGAAGGCTTAAAGGCGTTCTACAAGGGGGTTGCTATGAGACAGATACCATACACCATGATGAAGTTTGCCTGCTTTGAACGTACTGTTGCCGATTCCGTGGTGTCTGTGTTGAATAAAGAGAAGGGTAGCAGTGCCTCTCAGGTCCTCAAGAGACTTGGATTTAGAGGTGTATGGAAGGGACTCTTTGCCCACATCATCATGATCGGCACTCTGACTGCTCTACAGTGGTTTATCTATGATTCTGTGAAGGTCTACTTCAGGCTCCCTCGCCCTCCTCCCCCTGAGATGCCAGAGTCTCTGAAGAAGCTTGGGTACACTCAGTAGATAAATGAAAGCAAATATGGACTGAATCTGCGTGTTGATCAGTGTTTGAGGAAAATGCCACTGGACGAGAGATAATCCAGGCTTGCAAAGCGTGCCAGCTGATGAGGACAGGGAAAAAGCAGCACAGAGGAACAAGGTACTGAGGAGAAGAGCCAGGGCAACACTGGGAGACAGATTTCACTGAGGTAAGGCCAGGCAAGTACAGGTATCACTATATGTTGGTTCTGGTAGATGCCTTCTCAGGGTGAGTGGAAGCCTTCCCCGCTAAGGGAGAGCTTAGAGGAGATAGTGCCTAGGTACGGGCTGCCAGTGACTATGGGCTCTGATAACGGACCTACCTTTGTGAGCCAGATTGCACAAGGGCTGGCCCAAGCTCTGGGGATGAAATGGAAATTACATTGTGAATATAATCCCCAGAGCTCAGGACAGGTTGAGAGAACAAAGTTGGCAATAGAGACTGGCGGGGACTGGGTGACCCTCCTTCCCTTTGCACCCTTTTGGGCGCGTAACACCCCTCATAAGCTGCCCTTTTGAGATTCTGTATGGAAGACCCCCTCCTGTGTATTAGAACCTAGATGGAAAGGCCCTTATGTTGTTCTTCTTACCACTCCTACTGCTGTCAAGGTTGACGGGATTGGACCCTGGGTTCACTGCAATCACGAGCAGCAAGCCACACCAGAAGAACAGGAAAAAGCGCGAGGAGAATGGAAGGCGAGTCCTCACCCGTCAAATCCTTTGAAACTGAAACTCGTCTGCTGGGAGGTCTCCTAATTCTCCTGCTGATTGCAGGAGCTGGATCTGTGTAACCTCTTGTGATGGGCCCCGGGAATGGGACGTAGGAAACAGATTTGGTAGCCCCAAGTGTGGCGCAATCCGCAGGGCCAAGTACCTCAGATATGGGTGCAATTTAACCAGCTTCACTATCTCTGCAAGGCCAAGGGCTTTCCTCCCTACGAGCCACTGTAGATGCAATCAGTCACTTAGAGAAGTCTTTGACTTCCTTGTCTGAGGTGGTCTTGCAGAATAAGAGAGGATTAGACTTGATTTTTCTCCAACAGGGTAGGGTCTGCGAGGTTCTGGGAAAAGAATGTTGTTTTCTATGCAGACCATACAAGAGTGGTAAGAGAATCTATGGCAAAAGTGAGAGAGGGACTGGCGCAATGAAAGAGAGAACGGGAAGCCCAACAGAGATGGTTTGAGTCTTGGTTTCAACACTCCCCTTGGCTGACTATCAGCCAGTGGCCCAAGATGGAAAAGAGGAAGATTCCTCTACTTAAGCAACAGACAGGAGGGAATGTGAGGCGAGCAGAAGTAACGCAGCTTAGATTTAAGAGTAGGCCTTCCTACTTGGTAAGATTCGCTGAACACTGACCGCTGTTTGCCAGTTAGGACCAATTGGCTTTCACTTAATACTGACTGCTGTTTGCCAATTAGGAAATTAGGAACGGGGCGGAAACCCCCAGGAAAGTCCCGCGCGCACTAAAGTTTTGACCAATGAAATTGCTTTGCAAACGTGTAACCAGTCTGCTTCTCACCCTATAAATTTGTGTAACAGCTTGGGCTCGGGGCTCTCTGACCCGCACAACTGTGTTGGTTGCAGCAGAGAGTCCTGGCTCGAGTCAGTAATAAACTTCCCTTTCTGCGAGTTGCATTGTCTTGGAGGCCTTCTCTACTCCCGCTCAGGGATTCGGATATCGGGCATAACAAAAGCTCTAACGCTTAGCACATTTCTCTGAAAGTGATCATTCAAATATTGGTTCTCTGCTAAACTCTATCCCCTCTGTCCATAATATTTGGTCTAAAATCAGACTCTTTACACTAGAATTCCAGATGATGTATGAGTTATTCATGATATTAACACTATCATCACATATTAGCACTCCCTGATTTTCACCCTGTAGCTTGCCATACCAATTTTGTTTTATTTCTTTACACATAGTGTGTGCTGTGGTGGCCAGTCCCTTTGCTGTTCCCTATAGTTATAATGCCCCTCCTTCAAAATTTTATCTGGTAATTCTCTACTCAATTATCAAAATACACCTCATGAAGGTTTCTTTATTCTAACTCAGTCAATGTAGATGTTTTCTTCTATGCTCTCACTGGAGAATTTCATCTAATACTCTTCTATTACTATGTGTATCATACATGGTTGCAAAATGTACTGTTTTAGTTACTTTCTCAGGAGCACGTGAGCTCCTCCATTAGTTCAGAGTTGTAATCTCGTATATCTCTCTAACCTAGGGTCTATTTCACTGCCTGGTGTAAAGTAAACCCTCAATTTGTATGTTGAATGAAAGCTGAATAGAATGATAAGGACTGAATAAATGGCACTACTAATATACAGTGGGAAAATCCCGTGTGCCTGTACTATCTCTGTTGTTTTAAAACTGGTCTAGAGAAAGAGACTTTCTTAAAATTTGTTTTTCCATTAATTTTTACTGGAGTACAGTCACTTTACAGTGTTGTGTTAGTTTATATTATATGGCAAACTCAGTCAGCTATATTTATATATGTACCCTCTCTTTTCTGAATTTCCTTCCCATTTAGATCACTTGAAAAGCACCGAGCATGGTTCCCTGAGCTATATAGTAGGTTCTCATTAGTTATGTTTTATACATAGTACTGGGGCTTCCCTTGTGGTTCAGCTGGTAAAGAATCTGCCTGCAATGAGGGAGACCTGGGTTCAATCCCCAGGTCAGGAAGATCCTCTGTATAAGGAAGTGGCAACCTACTCCAGGACTCTTGCCTGGAGAATTCCATGGACACAGAGGCAGGATGGGCTGTAGTCCGTGGAATGGCAGAGTCGGACATGACTGTGCGACTCACTTTCTTTTTTAACTTTCATACATAGTATCAAAAGGGAAAAAGGAGGTTTTTATCGATGTCCTCCTTGAGATTCCATTTAGAGGTGGCCTCAGACTCAAGTGTTCCTCTTGCTCCCGTCCAGGCCTTTCATGCACAACTTCTCATTACTCGCTGTGTCTCTCACTTTAACTTCTGGATACACTACATAATGGGGTGCAAGTCTTTCCCCAAGCATGGTTAATAAACAGAAGGAAGACCATACTTCCTTTCACTGCTTTTTTCTTATCTCATACTATTATGAGAAAGACATATCAAGTTTTGTTGAATTTTTTATTAACTCCAGGAGATAGTAAAGGACAGGGGAGCCTGGCGTGCTGCAGTCCATGCGGTCACAAAGAGTTGGACCTGACTTAGGAACTGGACAACAACAATAAACTCTGAAGGAAACTGTTCAATCATGTGAAATAGCTTTTCTTTTTTTTTTAAGTACAGGACTTCCCTGCTGACTCAGTGGTAAAGAATCTGCTTGCCAATGCAGGAGACGCAGGTTCAAACCCTGATCTGGGAAGATCCCACATGTTGTGGAACAACTAGGTCTGGGTGCCAGAACTATTGAGGCTGTGCTGTAACGCTTGGAAGCCACAACTATTGAGCTCAGGTACTACATCTACGGAAGCCCATGTGCCCTACAGCCCACGCTCTGCAGCCATAGAAGCCAGCTCAACGTGAAGCCCACACACCACAGCTAAGTATAGCCCCCCATTGCCGCAACTTACAGAAAGCTCACACGTCAGCAAGACCCAGCACAGCCAAAAAATAAATAAAATTATATTTTAAAAAAGTACAAAGGAAAATACCTGGAAAGGTAAAACTTTGTGAGGGTTGGTATTCTTCTCAAAGTTATCCTCAGTTTCTAACATCACTTCCCTTTTCTCAGAGCCATGCTTTCTGTGACATGCTTTCAAATCAACAATGTGTCTATTCAACCTTGGAAAATCCAACCTCCTATTCAGAAGATGATCTTAGCCCAGGCTATAAACTCCGTTCTAGAAGATGCACTATGCATCTTCTTCCTTCACTACTTAAAGGTGTGGCCAATGTTTAAATTTACTAATCACCCTGGTCAGAATATAAATCAGTTCATATTGACATCTTGCTGATATGTCTCAGTAATTTCCATTTTCACTTTGACATCTTAACAAGTCATCATCCTGCTTTAACCTTGGATTTTTCTCCAGCTTATTCTTGCATCCGCAGCTATCCTGGCCTTGTTTTTATACACTGAAACCGTCAAATTCCTTCCAGACTTTAGGTCCTTTCTTATTTTCTCTGCCTAGAACACTCCACTTTCTAACCTTCACATGTTTAGCTTTTTCTTTTTCATCAGATGCCATTTCAAAACCCTTATGAGGCTTTTCCTGAACTCCTCAAGAAGTCCATGTCAATACTGTGTTATTTTCTCATGGCACTTGTCATTCATCCAAATGATCTTGCCCAAATATTTGCTTACTTATACTGTAGTCTTCCCACAGCTAGAATATAAGCCTCAGAGAGCAGGGGACTTCTCTTATTCAATATCATATCATTACAATATAGAAGATCAATTGGCACTCTGGAATTAGTAAGTGATGACTGAGTGAATGAATAAACAGCAGACAGAGGATATGCTTAGCCTATAGCCATTTTCATACTCCTCTTTTCAGGAAGACAGGAAGTACAGAGTAATTTCATTTTTCCAGTAACAACTGTAATAGTTCTTAAATAATAGATCAGTAATACTGTCACATTCAGTATAATAACAAACTAAAAATTATTGTATGCTGATGGATCACTGAATACATCATTTGGCATGGGTTTGAAGACGATGCAAAGAACGTTCAGAAAGCTTTGTGAGAATACTTCTGAACTTGAGTTTAATTAAAATTAACAAAAGTACAAATTTTCTTCATAAGGAGACTGTTAAAGAGTTTTTCACAGTTCAAATCTTTTAAGAACAGCAAATCACTGATGAATAAGACAAATTGAATTCAAAGTGCTAGAACATTCCTTCATCACAACTTGATGTAGGATACCTAGATGAGTAGCAGTTAATCAGAATGTATGGACCAAGGGGCACAGAGCATCTGAGCTATCAGCATACATACTGCGATATGACTCCATTTAAAATGTGAAAGTCAGGACTGCCCTGGTGATCCAGTGGTTAAGACTTTGCTTTCCAGTGCAAGGGGTATGGGTCTGATACCTGGTCGGGGAGCTATAATTAAAAAAAGACCCTGATGCTGGGAAAGACCAAGGGCAAAAGGAGAAGGGGGTATCAGAGGATGAGATGGTTAGATAGTATCATTGACTCAACAGGCATGAATCTGAGCAGACTCTGGGAGATAGTGGAAGACAGAGGAGCTTTACATGCTGCAGTCTGTGGGGTCACAAAGAGTTGGGCACAACTAATGGACTTGAACAACAACCACAGCAACAAGGAGGTAAGATCCCACATGCCAGATGGTCAAAACCAAACATAAAACAGAAGCAATATTGTAACAAATTCAATAAAAACCTTTAGAAATGGTCCCTATCAAAAAAATCTTTTTAAAAATAAAATGCAAGTCTTACACAGTTGAACAAATCCAGAATTCATAGGGTACAACTGAAGACATATATCTAAAAGACAAAAAGTGAAATTTCTAGCTGATTACTCAACCTCAAAATAGCATCACTACTTACACCATTACTTAGAGATGCATAAATGCACAATGTCACGTCTTGAATCCTGCCTGCCACAGGTTTCAAAAATCACCAAAGAATAAATTAAAGAAGGATTGGTGTGAGAAGCATCTCTTTTCCATTTTTTATGAAAGCCCCCTAAATAGACAGATTCATGAGTCTTTTATATAAAAACTGTCTGTAATGTACACATTTTGCTTCTAAGCAAAGAGCCTCTGTCACTTTTTCTATATTTTTCATAGAAGATCTTGTAGCCTAACTGCTTTCACTTTTCTTTTGTTTGTTTTTTTTTTTCCTTAGGAACAAAGCCATGAATTTATATGAGGTGTCAGTGTATTTAGCAAAAATATTTCAGTTTTCAAACTCTGCGACCATAGATGACCACTGGGAAAAAACAGGGAAAACAAAGATGCTTTCAGTTAATTCCCAGGAAACCTCTGAAAAGAGGGTTGCCTCAGCTCATAGATAATGATCTCTTGCCCCTCGATCCTCTCCTTCCCCTGTCTCATTCACAATCACTTGAATTTCAGGATAGAAGTCAGCTACTCCATTATATACTATTTAACCTTCCACATAGAAGTCACAGGCTAACAATGATGAGACAGGCAGGATGAAGGAGCCTAAAATAGTCTCTTAAGAAAGACAGAACAAATTCCTAGGGTTTGTTTTTTGTTTTGAATTCACTACAATTGAGTCTTGAATTTTAGCAGCCAAAACCAATTCTTACTGATTTATGGGCTTATTTCCATAGGCAATATGAAGTTTCCCTAGGATGAGACACAGAAATAATAAAAGCATGACATCATAAAAGTGAGATTAAATGACACATAACAAGATAAAAGTGGTGGGTGCAGTTATTTACACAAGAAACCCTTAATATTAAAAAAAAAAAAAAAACCCACAACTGAAATTGAAATATATTTTTGTTTGAGCTTCTTGAAAATTAAGAAATCCTGGGAAATTTGATTATTTAATATATTTTTAAGTTTCACAATCAAAAGGTCCTACATCAAAAATGATAAAATGCTAATGTTAAAAAGTTCTATTATACAGAATGTTAATTGTTGTTGATCATTTTATATTTAATTTAATCTTTATAATATGACCAAGTAATGGATTCTTTTCCTATTTCCATTTTATACCTGATGAACAGAGGATCAGGTATAAAAAGGTTAAAGGGTCCTTAGAGGAGGAAACAACTTTCTAAGCTTGAAAGAAAAGTACTCATTTAAAGGTGAGGTTATTATTTTTAATAGTGGGGTTTTCATTTCTGGAATCCTAGCTGTCCTTACCCTTTCTTTTCTGAAAATAGATAGGTACTGAATTATTCCCACTATTGTGAAGATTAAAACATTTAATGTAAGTGGGAAGCGTGCAGTAAGCCACAGTATTTCAGCTATTATTGATTTTATTTTGATTTCTTTTTATATCATCAGAGGTTATTTTATCAGAGCTTATAGTCTTCTGCTTTAATGCTACCCAATAAGTGGCTCAAAATTTGAGCAAAAAAGCAGAATTTTATCTTTCTAAAAGTATAGTTTATAAATTTTTTAAATCAAAAAAGATTTTTTTTAACCTGAGGTCTAGTCATTCTTATTTATTCAATTATGTTTACATTATATATTATGTAAAGAAATGGGGTTATAGTAATAAAGATATTTCAGAAATATATATCTGAAATTCTTAATGTAATTATTGATATTTTAAGCATAATAGTCCCAAATATTTAGAGAAGTTTATCATTTTCCTCTTGCTGTTGCAACAGTGAAAACACATGTCACTGAAATTGTGAAAAGACCTGAGCCTGTCCTGTTGACAGGGCATTTTCAGTAAGACAGAGATGTTAGAAATATTTCTCATTGTCTCAGGTGCATGACTTTTTCTCAGAAATAGTCTAACTAATCTTATATGGATCTGGGACTGGTCCTTTCCAGCATTCTGATCTATCCCTTTTGAGTGCATCATTTATCATTATGCTTTGCAGAAAGACATGCTTTTGAAAATAAAAGTTCATGTATTCTTAAAGTTCATGAACTGTTTGTAAGCTTGGTAGTTCATAATACTGAATTAATACTTTTTAGAAATGATTTATGATTGCATCTTGGTGTTTATGAGCCAAGACAACCTGTACAATTGAATAGATTGCATTCCTTACCTAGCTGATGAACTGAAGCAGATTTGTGTGTGTGTGTATGTGTGTGTACTCTGATGGTCATTCTGCCAAGCTCTTTTGCACTGAACATTAAGAATTTATCAGGTTAAACCCTTTAGCCACTGGTAAAGTTAATAACAATGTTCAGTGTCAGTTAAGGTCAATCTGATATATTCCATTGTTGTGTGTAGTTACGGTTACAGAAGTAATACATCTTAAATGGAACTGTTCAAAATTATACTTATGTTAATAAAGAAAAAAAATGTCCAAGGAAATTATGTTGGCAAAGAATAAGAAAACGCTCACTGTTTTGTAAGATTCTGCAGGTTTCTTTTATCATCAAAAGCAATCTTCAGTTTCACTGGCAAGAACTGAAACTCACCTGTTGTCTCAATATATAACCCATTGTGCTGTATTTTCATAAAAGGATACACGTTTAAAAGTATATTTAAAAAGACACACCATTACTTTTGTGAAGATTTCTTGAGGTCATCAAACCAAAGAAATGGAGCTATTTTCTATTCATGGGTAACTTATTGCCTACTGTCTGTATTTATTGATAAGCAAAGATTTTAGGCAGTTTTGATAGGCTTTGAGAAAGAGGCTGTGGGAAGATGAGACAAAATGTAGTGGAAAAGGAGAAGAAGTAAACAGTGTTGAGAAGATAATTTTTACTAGTTCCCATGATTTTTAAAACACTAAACACTAGCTATGTACTACATTCCTGCAGTGCTTACAAAACAGACATTAGGCGTTTTCTTGCTTTTAATTATTTTCAAATTTGAATTGGCTGTCATCAAATGAAATACCACTTTGAAACCAGAATATAATTGTAGTTAATTATCCCTAGGTTTACTTGTGTTTATTCAAGATATACTTCATTATAATTATCACTCATTATCTTTCTTAGTATTATTTTTTAAAATCCCCAAACACAGTGACATAAATCAATAAAGCCGTATTAATTCTGACAGGCCTAGCGTAGGCCTGGACAATCATGCTGATCAGTGAGTAGGGCTGACTTTGACTGGATCTGTGGGTCAGAGGTCAGCTCTTAGATCAACCAGGGGAAGATATCCAGAACAGCCACATGGGAAGGCTCATGGCTGTTCCACACAGTCACGTCCTACAGCAGGCTAGCCCAGCCTACTCATTGGCTGGTTTCAGGATACTGGTGGATTGAGAGGAAGTTTTGACTGATATAGAGGCCAAGGCTTACAAGTGACATGCTAGCATTTTCATGTTAGTCTACTGCCATAGGAAAACCCAAAGTAAGTCCATACCCAAAGGATGAAGACACAGACTAATTCTTGATGGAAGAGCTTCAAATGGACTATTTAAGGGGAACCAGTATACATAGGTAAACATGAATGTGAAACTTGTTTTCTCCCTCACAGAACATTTAATAAAATGAAAGTGAAAGAAAGTGAATTAGCTCAGTTATGTCTGACTCTTTGCTACCCCATGGAGCCTACCAGGCTCCTCATATTCATGAAATTTTCCAGGCAGGAGTATTGGAGTGGGTTGCCATTTCCTTCTCCAGGGGATCTTCCTGACCCAGGGATTGAACCTGGGTCTCCTGCATTGCAGGCAGATGCTTTTACCATCTGAACCACCGGGGAAGCCCAATAAAACAGAATCTCTTTGTAAAGGATTAGTACAACTTGGTCTTATACTGCCTTTTAATAAAATATCTCTGTTACTTTAAAAAAAAAAAAAAAAGACTATTTCAAATGTGACTACTATTCTAAATATGACTTGATGTTTTAAAAAAGAAAGACTTCATTTATTCATTGTAGGAAAATTTCTAAGCATCTACTTTGTCTCAGGCAATGTCCAGTGAAATTAATAGAAAAAATACACATATAACAATAGCAGAAGAAACAAGCAAAAATAAACTAATTATTTTTTTTTAATTAGGAAACTAATTAGACTCAAAAGCTTTTCCACAACAAAGTAAACCATTGATAAGACAAAAAGACAACCTACTAAATGGGAAAAAAAAAAGTGTTTGCAATTGATATGTCTGATAAGGGGTCAAGATCCAAAACAGATAAATGGTATATACAACTCTATAAAAACGGGTTAACAATGGGAAGATCTTTTTTTTTTTTTTCCCCTTTCTGGCTGTACTTAACATTTTAAAACATTATTTGCTTTCTAAAATTACATCCTGAAGGAATTTATGTGGTTTTCTTCACACCATTCTACTTGAGGTTAATAGATCTTGTGTATATGGGTTTATATTGGGTTTAGTCAAATCACAAAGAAAGACAATGCCAAAGATTGCTCAAGCTACTGCACAATTGCACTCTTCTCACATGCTAGCAAAGCAGGGCTCAAAATTCTCCAAGCATGCCCAAGCCAGGCTACAAGAGTATGTGAACTGTGAACTTCCAGATGTTAAAACTGGATTTAGAAAAGGCAGAGGAACCAGAGATCAAATTGCCAACATCTGCTGGATCATGGAAAAAGCAAGAAAGTTCCAGAAAGATATCTACTTCTGCTATATTGACTATGCCAAACCTTTGACTGTGCATATCACAACAAACTGGAAAATTCTTCAGAGATGGGAATACCAGACCACCTGACCGGCGTCCTGAGAAATCTGTATGCAGCTCAAGAAGCAAGAGTTAGAACTGGACATGGAACAACAGATTGGTTCAAAATTGGGAAAGGAGTACGTCACAGCTGTATACTGTCACCCTGCTTACTTAACTGATATGCAGAGTACATCATGCAAAATGCAGGGCTGGTTGAAGCACAAGCTGGAATCGAGATTGCCAGAAGAAATATCAATAACCTCAGATATGCAGATGACACCACCCTTATGGCAGAAAGTGAAGAAGAAAGAGCTTCTTGATTAAAGTGAGACAGGGGAGTGAAAAAGTTTGCTTAAAATTCAATATCCAAAAAAGTAAGATGATGGCATCCCATCCCATCACTTCATGGCAAATAGATGGAGAAACAAAGAAAACAGTGACAGACTTTATTTTCTTGGGCTCCAAAATCATTGCAGATGGTGACTGCAGCCATGAAATTAAAAGACACTTGCTCCTTGGAAGAAAAGTTATGACCAACCTAGACAGCATGTTAAAAAGCAGAGATGTTACTTTGCCAACAAAAGTCCATCTAGTCAAAGCAATAATTTTTCCAGTGGTCATCTATGGATGTGAGATTTGGACTATAAAGATACCTGAGTGCTGAACAATTGATGCTTTTGAACTATAGTGTTGAAGAAGATTCTTGAGAGTCCCTCGGACAGCAAAGAGATGCAACCAGTCAATCCTAAAGAAAATCAGTCCTGAAGATTCACTGGAAGCATGGATGCTGAAACTGAAACTCCAATACTTGGCCACCTGATGCGAAGTACTGACTCATTTGAGAAGACCCTGATGCTGGCAAAGATTGAAGTCAGGAAGAAAAGGAACGACAGAGTATGAGATGGTTGGATGGCATCACCAACTCGATGGACATTAATTTGAGCAAGCTCCAGAAGTTGGTGATGGACAGAGAAGCCTGGTGTGCTGCAGTCCAGGGGACGCAAAGAGTCAGACACGATGAGCAACTGAACTGAACTTATACAGGTTTATATTTTTTCCATTATTTTCAAAATTTTCAGCCATCATTACTTTTTTTGTTCTATTTTTTCCTCTTTTTCTTCTCTTCCTAAGATTCCAATTGTACATACATTAAATGGAATAAGATATCCTATAAGTGCCTGAGGTTCTCTGATACTTTCTCCTTATTTCATGTTTTACTATTAAACGTGGATAGTTACTATAGCTGTTTTCCAATTAACTGAACTAAAATCATGAATTCCTTACTGCCAAATTCAGACTTAAAGAAAGTAGGGAAAACCACTAGACCATGCAGGTATGACCTAAATCAAATCCCTTATGATTATAGAGTGGAAGTGAGAAATAGATTCAAGTGATTAGAGCTGATAGACAGAGTGCCTGATTAACTATGGATGGAGATTCATGACACTGTAGAGGAGACAGGGATCAAGATGACCCCCAAGAAAAAGAAATGCAAAAAAGCAAAATGGCTGTCTGAGGAGGCCTTACAAATATCTGTGAAAAGAAGAGAAGTGAAAAGCAAAGGAAAGTTATACCCATTTGAGTGCAGAGTTCAAAAGAATATCAAGGAGAGATAAGAAAGCTTCCTCAGTGATCAGTGCAAAGAAATAGAGGGAAACAATTGAATGGGAAAGATTAGAGATATCTTCAAGAAAATTAGAGCTACCAAGGGAACATGTCATGCAAAGATGGGCTCAAAAAAGGACAGAAATGGTAGGGACCTAAAAGAAGAAAGGTGGGAAGAATACACAGAAGAACTATACAAAAAAGATCATCACACCCAGGTAATCATGACTGTGATCACTCACCTAGAACCAGATATCCTGAAATATGAAGTCAAGTGGGCCTTAGGAAGTACCACTATGAACAAAGCTAGTGGAGGTGATGGAATTCCAGTTGAGCTGTTTCAAACCCTGAAAGATAATGTTGTGTAAGTGCTTCACTCAATATGCCACCTAATTTGGAAAATGCAGCAGTGGCCACAGGACTGGAAAAAGTCAGTTTTGACTCTAATCCCAAAGAAAGGCAGTGCCAAAGCATGATCAAACTATCACACAATTGCACTCATCACACACACTAGCAAAGCAATGCTCAAAATTCTCCAAGCCAGGCTTCAACAGTACATGAACCATGAAATTCCAGATGTTCAAGCTGGATTTAGGAAAGGCAGAGGAACCAGAGATCAAATTGCCAATATCCATTGGATCATAGAAAAAGCAAGAGAGTTCCAAAAATTTATCTATTTCTGCTTTATTGACTATGCCAAAGCCTTTGACTGTGTGTATCACCACAAACTGAAGAAAATTCTTCAGATCACCTGACCTGCCTCTTGTGAAATATGTATGCAGATCAGGAAGGAACAGTTAGAACTGTACATGTAACAACAGACTGGTCCCAAATTGGGAATGGAGTACGTCAAGGCTGTATATTGTCACCCTGTATTTAACTTATACGCAGAGTAAAACATGCGAAACTCTGGGCTGGATGAAGCACAAGATGGAATCAAGATTGCCAGGAGATATATCAATAACCTCAGATATGCAGATGGCACCACCCTTATGGCAGAAAATGAAGAACTAAAGAGCCTCTCTCTTGATGAAAGTGAAAGAGGAGAGTGAAAAATTGGCTTAAACTCAACATTCAGAAAACTAAGATCATGGCATCTGGTTCCATCACTTCATGGCAAATAAATAGGGAAACAATGGAAATAGTGACAGACTTTATTTTTTTGGGCTCCAAAATCACTGCAGATGGTGACTGCAGTCATGAAATTAAAAGATGCTTGCTCCTTGGAAGAAAAGTTATGACTTTCCTAGACAGCATATTAAAACACAGAGACATTACTTTGCCAACAAAGGTCTGTCTAGTCTAGGATATGGTTTTTCCAACAGTCATGCACAGATGTGAGAGTTGGACTATATAGAAATTTGAGCACCAAATAATTGATTCTTTTGAACTGTGGTGTGGAGAAGACTCTTGAGAGTCCCTTGGACTGCAAGGAAATCCAACCAGCCCATCCTAAAGGAAATCAGTCCTAAATATTCTTTGGAAGGACTGATATTGAAGCTAAAACTCTAATACTTTGGCCACCTGATGTGAAGAACTGACTCACTGGAAAAGACCCTGGTGCTGGGAAAGATGGAAGGCAGGAGGAGAAGGGGAAGACAGAGGATGGGATGATTGAATAACATCACCCATTCAATGGACAGGAGTTTGAATAAACTCCAGGTGTTTGTGATGGACAGGGAGGCCTGGCATGCTGCAGTCCATGGGGTCGCAAAGAGTCGGACATGAGTAAACGACTGAACTGAACTGAACTCATTTTTACCACCACATCTAATTTGTTGCTATTCTCATTTACTGTACTTTTAGTTCATGATATTTTATGTTTCTTTTCCAAGAATATGATTTGGATTTTTCTTTCATGTTTTCTAATTTTTTGTCGCTAAGTTTGTGCTCTTTTTTCTACCTACAGAAACCTTTATATTGTATCTCTGGCTGCTGGTTTAACAGTCTTCTCTCCTAACTGGATCTGCAAATCTCTGGATCTCCTCTCTATCAGCTTTCTCTTGATTCCTCTAACTTCTCTCATTTTTTTTGTCCAGACTTTCTAATCTCTTTGGTCTAGAGTCTCTAGATGTGTGATCGCTGGCCTCTCAACTCAGCATGAATCCTGGCCTCTATGTCCTTCCTCCTTTTGCTAACACCTGGACATTCTTTCCAGGAAGTAACTGTCTTGCTTTGTCTTCTTATCTCAAAGATTACCGACCTGTGCTGCTTATGGTCCAACACTGAAAATCCTTTGTTTCAAATATGTTGCCTGGTTTCTTATTTGTTCATGTCAGAAAGGTAAACCAGTCCAGGTATCAATTTATGAAATTCACCCTAGTCTAACCATATTTCTATATATAATCGCTCTCCAATTCTCAGGTCTGTGGGAAATCCCAGTAAAAAACTTCTAAAACTTTAGATAGTTGGACGCTCGGGGCTGGTGCACTGGGATGACCCAGAGGGATGGGATAGAGAGGGAGGTGAGAGGGGGGGTCAGGATGGGGAACACATGTACACCCATGGCGGATTCAAGTTAATATATGGCAAAACCAATACAATGTTGTAAAGTATAATAAATAAATTAATTAATTAAAAAAATAAAAAGTCCATATTTTCTTTCATTATGTTGGGTATATACTGCTTGAAAAAAGTCTGTATTTTCTTTCATGATGCATGACTAATAATATAATAATAATAATAGTGACAGTTAAATTAAATGCACCTCAGCCAAGTTTTTGATAATATTAAATTATCTATGGACTAAAAACAAGAGTTGAATTGCTGTGAATATAGTCATAAACCTAGCGTCATTTTACTTAGCTTTTTGGATTATTATCTTTGTTCCATATAAAATCTTTTCAAAAGGAAGTGAAAATCCAATATTTAAATATGACATGGATTTTTCTTTTGTATACAGCCACAAAACAGTCTCATTGTATTAAAATTCAGCCATTCCAGAGTTAATAGTAATTCTTAGGATGAATTTATCCTTGATTACATTCACTTTCTTTCTGCATTTTATTAGCAAGGATTAGGTAAAGTTGGCATGAGCAGGCTACACAAGACACAAATTCTTATATTCTGATGTCCACTTAAATTAAACAAGTTGAAAACTTTAACTCATTTTTAATATTCTTTTATCTTCAGCAATTCATGTAAAAAGGATTGTGGAAAATAGTTTTACAACATGCAGTTCAATGAACAGAAAACATTCTCTTATCATTTTCATCCTTTCAAACATTTTTCATCACCCCATGGTGCAGAGAGTAGTTGTTTATATAGAAGGCAAATCTCCTATGACATAATTGTTTAAAAAAGTCCAAAGACTTCATGGTGATCTTAGTAAGTGCCACTATTATCATTTAAAATTACATATTATATATTAAAATATCTGTGCTTCTCAAGTCTTGAAAAGTATAATTGCTATAGGAAGTAACGATTAAAAGAACAGTGAGCCATGGTTCACTGAATGCAAGATATCGGGAAAGGGCATAAATATGACTATAGTGTTATTCAACTAAGGCCAGCAACACTTTTTAACCTCTACATAAATTAAATTTATATTTCTTTTTATATAAGTTTACTAATACAGTTATTCTATAAAGTTATTATGTATGGTCAGAGTAGGCAGTATTTAGTAATGAAAAATATGGGTAGCAAATAAGTTTTAGTCCTTGTGTATATGTATGTAGGAAATATGACTTTTTAACATTTTTACTGGAATACAGTTGACTTACAATGTTGCATCAGTTTCAGGTATACAACAAAGTGAACCTATTATACAGATACATATATCCAATCTTTTTTAGATTCTTTTCCCATGTACGACTTTACAGAGTATTGACTAGAGTTCTCTGTGCTATACAATAGGTCCTTATTAGTTATCTATTTTATATATTACTATATATATGATAAATTTACAGCTTTTCTCTCTCTGAATATTATTTACTACATAAAAGGACCTATTTAAAAAAAAAGGACCTATTTTATGAAACTTAAGTGCATGCATATTATCTTGATGAAAACATTATAAAAATGTTTTGATTCATTAATATATTTATTTTTCAAAGATTAAAATATTAACTTCTTATTTTAATATTGAGAGGAAATGCATACAGAAATGAGAGTCATTTTGTAGGGATGAAATTATTACATTTGAAAATGCAGCCAAAGGAGGAAATATAAATAACAAAAATAAGGGCAATAGTAGACTTCCTAATATTACATCAATAAATCACAACTCACAACTTATTTACCAAAAGTTTGTTTTAACTAGTATGCTAGTTATTCCTGCAAACTCAGGAGCTGGCCATTTTAAGTAGCTTCTATTCAATCTAAATATAAAATGGCATGAATTGCCAGGAAGAAATCCAATCCCACCTAACATTTCTGATTTTTTTGAGCTTTGCTAAAATGTCTGAAGGCAAAGGGATTGCTCACAACCATAGCACATTGATAAATCCATATGAATCTTTCTGTTCTATGAAGTTTCTTGGTCAAATTGAACCTGACAGTCATTTCCCAAATGGGCTAAACTATGTCCCCCAAAAAGTTATGTGTTGAAGATGAACTTCCAGTTCCTCAGAATGTGACTTCATATGGAGGAAGGGTTTTAATATAGGCAATCAAGGTTAAATGAGATCATTTGTTGTTGGTTAGTTGCTAAGTTGTATCCAACTCTTTTGCGATCCCATGGACTGTAGCCCACCAATCTCCTCTGTCCATGGGATTTCCCAGGCAAGGCTTCTGGAGTGGATTGCCATTTCCTTCTCCACGGGATCTTCCTGACACAGGGATCTAATCCACGTCGTCTGTATTGGCAGCTGGATTCTTTACCACTGAGCCACCTGGGAAGTCCAAAATGAAATCATTAGGTAGATCCCAATTCAGTATGAGTGGTGCCAACTGGAGCCTTTATATTTGGAAAGTAGGTCAGGTGCATGTCTGACCATAGTAAAAACAATGTGAAGACACAGAGAAAAGTGTCAACTACAAGCCAAAGGAAGATGCCTCAGAAGAAATCAGCCCTGCCAACATCTTGATCTTGGTCTTCTAGCCTCCAGAATTGTGAGGGGATAAACAGTAGAAATTTATGACAGCCAGGCTGTAGTACATTTTTTATCGCAGCCCTAGCAAAATAAGCAGCCCTATTCAGTGTCAACTACTTCTTTTCCCTTAGATCATGAGCACATGACCCACAGTTTTTGAAGACTGTCTTAGAGATCTATATCATGCTACAGTTTTCAATATTTCTATCATATCAGTTTAGAAATAGAGCTGGCAGAAACTGATTGAAATGATAATAAAATCTGTTTCATTGGTCCTCTTGACTCTTCAAGTCTGTATATCACAAACTTCTAAAATGTATAATTTACTTTTGTTTTTTATTTTCATTTTGAAGCACCAAAGAAAATTTACTAGGAAGAATTTCCATGTATTTTTAACACATAAGAAAAACATGTGTTGACATGTCTCATACAGTTTTAAAATGAACTACAGTCCATGGGGTCACAAGTGTTGGCTACAACTTAGTGAATAAACCACCACCACATCTGCTAAAAGCCATCATTTAATAATATCAAGTACTAAATGTTGCATTCTGCAAAACAGTAACACTTCTCCTTAATTATATACCTCTTGTATACTGTGAAAAATTTTACAACTTAGGACTCTTTTCTAATAATTATGTAGAAATACTACTGCATTTTTAAGTAAATCAAATCCTGTTATATCCTGTTTTACTATTTATGAGCAAATATGTGTATAAAATAATGCAAAGATTTTAATAATTAAAGTGATTTGATATGAGAGCCAAACCAAAGCTTAGGTTTTCCTCAGCGATGTATATTCACACAGATTTCAGATCATAATTTTTTAATGCTTTCAACCAGGTTCTGTTGTATGATTTATTTTGGAAGAGATTTCAATCAATCCTTCTAGTTTCAGTATTATGAGACTTAACGTCTATGCTCACTTGAGTGCTTTATCAACACTACACACATAGAAACACACATACACATTGGCACACACAGGATTTCAAGGTTTGCAGCTCAAATCACTTAAGATATGAATTTAAACCACTTATATCTCTTAGACATACAAACATTGCAAACTCAAGGCTTCTCCAACACCGACTTCTGGGGTCATACTACTTGAGAATGTTGGTCATGGAGAGATGAGTGGTTGTACCTGAGAAGTAGATTAAATAATCCCTCAGATAAATACTTATTGGCATTAAACTTCTGGAATTAGGATCAGACACAGAAGAAATGTGTTTTCTATGAAAATTATGATCTATAAAAAAGACTATAAAAAATTCTTACCTCCTCTACTGATATTTTCTTTGAATGTCTCTCTGAAAAAAAAAAAAAAAAGAGCATGCATTTATGTTTCCCAAAGGGAGGGTGCATATTTCCTCCTCTTTGTTCACTTCCTGTCTTTGAAAAGCCTACATTTCCTTATCAAATCAAGTGTCCAGTTCCTAATTCCTGGCATAATATTACTCATTCATTCCCAACTAGGTGAAATTCAAGTCTTTCTAAACTCCTTCCAGGTGCTCTATAATCACTGAATCAGGGCACAGCATTACCTTCCGGGAAATACACAGGATTTGTTTTTTTTTTAATCTTTGCTTCACTGTTACTTTTTTTTTTTTCCTTTTTCTTTTTTTTTTTTCCATGCTACTTGGTATAGGGTGCTGCATATGTGGTGGTTTCTCCTCTGTGATGTCTAATATGAAACTGCAATACAGGATACGTAGGCTCAATCCCTGAGTCAGGAAGATCCCCTGGAGAAGGAAACTGTAACCCACTCCAGTATTCTTGACGGGAGAATCTCATGGACATAGGAACCTGGCAGGCTACAAACCACGGAGTTGCAAGAGTCGGACACAACTTAGTAACTAAACTTTTACCTTTACCGATGCCTACAAGGGCTTCTCTGGTAGCTCAGATGGTAAAGCGTCTGTCCGCGATGCGGGGCACCCGGGTTCGATCCCTGGGTCAGGAAGATCTGCTGGAGAAGGAAATGGCAACCCACTCCAGTACTCTTGCCTGGCAAATTCCATGGACGGACGAGCCTGGTAGGCTATAGCCCATGGGGTCACAGAGAGTCGGACATGACTGAGAAAAAAAAAAAAATCCTGTGTATTTCCTGGAAGGTAATGCTGTGCCCTGATTCAGTGATTATAGAGCACCTGGAAGGAGTTTAGAAAGACTTGAATTTCACCTAGTTGGGAATGAATGAGTAATATTATGCCAGGAATTAGGAACTGGACATTGATCTGATAAGGGAATGTAGGCTTTTCAAAGATAGGAAGTGAACAAAGAGGAGAAAATATGCACCCTCCCTTTGGGAAACATAAAGTCAAGCTTTTTTCTTTTTCAGAGAGACATTCAAAGAAAATATCAGTAGAGGAGGTAAGAATTTAATAGTCTTTTTTACAGATCATAATTTTCATAGAAAACATATTTCTTCTGTGTCTGATCCTAATTCCTGAAGTTTAACAAAACTTAGATGCAGAATACATCATGAGAAATGCCAGGCTGGATGAAGCACAAGCTGGAATTAAGATTGCCTGGAGAAATATCAATAAACTCAGATATGCAGATGACACCACCCTTATGACAGAAAGTAAAAAGGAACTAAAGAGTCTCTTGATAAAAGTGAAAGAGGAGAGTGAAAAAGTTGACTGAAAGCTCAACATTCAGAAAACTAAGATCATGGCATCTGGTGCCATCACTTCATGGCAAATAGATGGGGAAACAATGAAAACAGTGACAGACTTTATTTTTTGGCGCTCCAAAAGCACTGCAAATGGTGACTGCAGCCATGAAACTAAACGACACTTGCTCCTCAGAAGAAAAATTATGACCAACCTAGACACATATTAAAAAGCAGAGACATTACTTTGCCAACAAAGATCCATCTAGTCAAAGCTATGGTCTTTCCAGTGGTCATGTATGGATGTGAGAGATGGACTATAAAGAAACCTGAGCTCCAAAGAATTGATGCTTTTGAATTGTGGTATTGGAGAAGACTCTTGAGAGTACCTTGGACTGCAAAGAGATCTAGCCAGTCAATTCTAAAGGAAATCAGTTCTGAACATTAATTGGAAGAACTGATGCTGAAGCTGAACCTCCGTTATTTTGGCCACCTGATGTGAAGAACTGACTCATTGGAAAAGACCCTGATGCTGGGAAAGATTGAAGGCAGGAGGAGAGGGGGAAGACAGAGGATGAGATGGTTGGGTGACATTACGGACTCAATGAACACGAGTTTCAGTAAACTCCGGGAGTTGGTGGTGGCCAGGAAGACCTGGCTTGCTGCAGTGTATAGGGTCACAAAGAGTCGGACACGACTGAGCAACTGAACTGAACTGAACATATAAATATACTTCTATGAGAGATGCTCTGAAAGATGTTACCTTACTGAACTTACCTTAATGAACATTAATGAACTTACCTTAATGAACATTATTTACAGGAAGAAAGACATTTTACTCTGGGGTTTGGAAACCTCTGATTTGATTAGAAAGGTGACATGAGTCATAAATTTGCTGGCCTACAGCATGTCAATTTATAGGATCATCTATTCTTTTGGAAGGACTGATGCTGAAGCTGAAGCTCCAATTTTTTTTGCCATCTGATGTGAAGAACTGACTCACTGGAAATGACCTTGATGCTGAGAAAGATTAAAGGCAGTACGAGAAGGGAACAACAGAGGATGAGATGGTTGGCTACATCGACTCATGGATATGAATTTGAGCAAGTCCCCGGGAGTTGGTGATGGACAGGGAAGCCTGGCATGCTGTAGTCCACGGGGTCACAAGAATCAGATATGACTGAGCAACTAAAGTGAACTGAACTGATCCTTTTGTAATAATACTGAATGGCTTTTTAAGACCATATCCTCCTTTGGCATCCTTTTTCATCCATTAAACACTGAATTTATTGGTATTGTGCTTGCTGCAACATGATGGGAGGGGTGGGACAATGCAACAGATGAAAGTTGTTCACTCAAATTCATATCCACTAATGCTAGAACTGACAAAAGAAATAAGCTAAAAAATACATGTTTTTTTCTTTCCTTCATTAAGAGGCTTGTGAGTATCTCAAACATCTTAAAACAATTTCTCTCCTTTCTTCAGAAGGAGGGTCTAAACATCCATGTCAATACTACTGCTAAATCGATAATTGTGGAATAAAATGACTAAATTCACACTCTGTTTATGACTTAAGTATAGGAAACCTTATTTGATCGTTCAAAAATTTTTAAACATCTGTTTTCTTAGAAGTGTAACTGATACTTTTGCTACAATCCAAATTGTAATTAGAAATTTCCTGCCAGAAGTCACCCAACAGGTCTTTACACCAGGCTTGACATAAGTAATAACAGAGGAAACGAACAGTATCATAAATCTAGTTAGTGACATTTCCTGTGGGATAATAGAGAAATCACAGTTCCATTCAGATATTTTAAAAATATTAGGGCTGAAGGGAACATGTCAAAATCAGCACGTAATTATCAATGATACCTCCGAGGTTTCCCTAACATTGCTGACAGCTCATAGCTGAAAATAATCAAGAGCTGTATTAAAAAAAAAAAAATACATATGTAGCTGAGGAAGGCTGTAAATGTGAAGCAGCCTTCTCACCTGACTACAACACAGAAGTGCTCTGGGAAGCCAGGGAGGGAACCAAGGACACTTGGAAAGCTAAAGATAAGGAAATTCAATTTTCCAGTTAAGTAGACGAGAAGAAATGAGAGGCACACTGCTATTTGGATTAGAGTGCTATACACATTTTTCCTATTCTTCTTAGAATGATATGGGGTCTACACACTCTAGTGGGAGTCCTCTCCCAGGGCTGCCATTAGCTAGTTATGTTTCTGTGATCATATCATTTCTGAAGAACTTGACTTTATCTTCCATAAAATAAGTGAGAGATTGGCAGTCAGCAATCTTCTTGTTATCTTCCACCATGAATATCTAGGCATGCGTGATGGTCAAAAATATGTAAATGGTGCTGCTTATAATGAAAGAGAGGGACAGAAAAACACATGGCCTACTCTTAAAGACATACAAATTTCATTCTTCCTTGGAGACCATTTTGTATCCTCCAGGAGGTGAGATATCTAATTTGTTCATCCACCTACTTATTTATTGCATGCCTACTACCTGCCAGACATGTGAGGACACAGTAGGAAACAAATCAAAGTTGCTGCCTTCATGGAACTCAGGTGAATTCTCTAGGTTCTCTTTCAGGTTGGGTTGTCTGAACCGAGTAATGGACTTAGTTAAGTGTGGGGGATGGGGAGGTCAGAGATCTATTTTCTCTTCATTAAAACAAGAAAAGTCTCAGCTGAAATGTGCCTTTCGCCATTCCTTACCCTCCTTTCTCCTGTCCTATTCCTACTTAGAATGCCGGTGAAATGTAAGCTGGCAGTTTAGTTGCTAAATTGTGCCTGACTCATGTGACCCTTGCCAGGATCCTCTGTCCTTAGGATTCTACAGGCAAGAATAATGAGTTGCTATTTGCTTCTCCAGGGGATCTTCCCAACCCAGGGATCAAACCTGGGTCTCCTGCATTGCAGGCAGATCTGACTGAGCTATGAGGGAAGCCCCAAGTGAAATGTACAGAATTGTAAAAGCCGTATTGTAGCTTGGGGTAGACTGTGCATCTTAAAAACATTAACAGAATTATAGAATGCAGAAATAAAGAAAAACTAGTGGTCATCATATGTGTATGTGTTAGTCAGCTAGGGTTGCCAGGACAGAGCACCATAGACTGAGTGGCTTAAGTGGAAATTACTTTTTTCCTAGATCTGGAGGATGGGAGTCAAAGATCAAGGTGTTGGCATGGCTGGTTTTGAAAGAGGTATCTCTTCTTGCCTTGAAGACAGCCTCATTCGTGCTGTGTCTCACATGGCCTCTCCTCTGTGTGGATGCTTCCTGTTCTCTCTCCTTCTCCCTATAACACCAGCTTTACTGGATTAGGGCCCTACCCTTAGGACCAGATTTAGCTGGAGAAGACTATTGAGAGTCCCTTGGACAGTAAGGAGATCAAACTAGTCAATCCTAAGGAAAGTCAACCCTGAATATTCATTGGAAGGCCTGATGTTGAGGCTGAAGCTCCAATAATTTGGCCACCTGATGGGAAGAGTGGACTCATTGGAAAAGACTCTGATGCTGGGAAAGATGTAGGGCAGGAAGAGAATGAGGGGACAGAGGGTGAGATAGTTGGATGGCATCACCGACTCAATGGACATGAGTTTGAGCAAACTCCAGGGGATAGTGCAGGACAGGGAAGCCTGGCATGCTGCAGTTCATGGGGTCACAAACAATCGGATATGACTTGGCAACTGAGGAACAACAGCCTTTTCAAAGGCCTTATTTCCAAATACAGTAACAATGAGGTTAGAGCTTTAACTTATAAATTTTGAGGGTTGCACAATTTAGTCCATAACAATATGGAACCACATTGACAACTGTTTTTCTTCATGTTTGGCTTCATATGTTTTCTATGACACTTAAATATGGAATTTTCATTTTCTATGCTGGCTCATAATTTAATAATTGATTTTGTTGACCAGAAATACCTTCTCTCCATTTCCTTTGACTAGCCCATTCTCCTCAAAGTTGTTGTTCATCTCTGCCTCTTCATCCCTATTAATTCTCAATGTTTTATCCTCTGATTTTAGTGTGTTAAACACATCAGAAAAACACCATGTCTTAAAAAAAAAAAAAAAAACACTTATTTTTCTTTCATTGGGTCCACCCATTCCTAGTTCCATGACCACTGAAGTCTTACACATCCTTCAAGACTACTGTAAACAAATCCAATACTGTAACACATTTCCTAACCCTAACCCCTACGTAGAAACTGTTACTCTAGTCTTTCTACCGCCACTATGCCTACTGGATGGCTCTATTAGAGTAATTCTGATTTTAGTGTGTTTGTTTAAAAGTCTGTGTCTCTACAAGAAAGTAAAAATGTGATCTGAATGTAGTTTACTAGCCAGGATATATTGAGCTCTCAAAAATGTTACGCTTGGGACTTCCCTGGCAGTCTAGTGTTTAAGACACTGTGATTCCACTCCAGGGGCCACAGATTCAATCCTGAACTAAGATTTTGGCAGGCTATAGCCAATATAATTTTTTTTTTGTTTAGATTTTAAAGTGTTACATATCATCACTTGGTTTGCCACCAATTCCATGGATTATTCTTGTTCAGAATAAACAATTCAACACACTGAGCCTTGGTTTCCTTGTCATGAAAATGGAATTATAATACATTCCTTATAGGACTGAATGGGGAAATATATGAGAAACATTAACATATGTTTGGCATTTAGTAGATTCTTGGTGAATAATTACCTATATCTAAGTATGCAGTTATCTTTGTTCATGAAATCATAGAGAGTTGGACCATAAAGAAGACTGAGCACAGAAGAATTGATGTTTTTGACCTGTGGTGTTGGAGAAGACCATTGAGAGTCCCTTGGACTGCAAGGAGATCAAACCAGTCAATTCTAAAGGAAATCAATCATTAATATTCATTGGAAGGACTGATGCTGAAGCTGAAACTTCAATACTTTGGCCACCTGATGGGAAGAGCTGACTCATTAGAAAAGACCCCAATGCTGGGAAAGATTGAAGGTGGGAGAAGGGGATGACAGAGGATGAGATGGTTGGATGACATCACTGAGTCAATAGACATGAGTTTAAGCAAGCTCTGGGAGTTGGCAGAGGACAGGGAAGCCTGGCATGCTGCAGTCCATGGGGTCACAAAGAATCAGACATGACCAAGTGACTGAACAACAACAATTAAATCCTAAATGTGAAAGATTGGATGCAAACATCTTACCTAGTTGATGAGATAATGGTGGACCCAGGCTTTGTGGGATGGGACCTGAAGCTTACATACTTTGCAGTACAACTTAAAAAAAAAAAAAAATACAAGATTAAGAATACTAAATTACATTATAGCACAAATATTTACTTTGAGAGATAAAGGAGTCATAAAGAATTGCACACTTAAAAAATAATTGATAGAAATCACAAAATGCAGAATCACATTCTTTTTTTGTTTTAAATGACTGCCTAACACGTAGCTTATATTTTATATATTTTTGGCTACATAGTCTTAGATCTTTTTTTTTATTTCATACAGACTCTGCAATAGCATTTTGTGCAGAGAAAAATTTTTAAAATTAATCTTAGAATTGTTATGATTGATTTTTTTAATTGACAGATTTCTAGGTTTCTTTTCTCAATCTATTATTGCCAATGACATATCAAATTCAGGATTGCTGCCAACTTTGAGAAAAATTTCTATTGAGTTACATTTATATATGAGACAAATAATTTGAAAGAAGTTTCCCACAGATTGACCTCTAGCTTCATGCACTTAAAACATTTCTTGTTGCATCTCAATTGATCACATAAGACACAATCTCACACAACTTTTGGCCCTGAACCTTCATGTCAAGTGGCCAAGAATTTCACCTCATAAATAGTAACAGAACCTAGACAGCTAACATAATTTAACTAAACATGAAAGTGTGTACAAACACATTGGTTCAACTTCCTCTTATTCTAATTCCCAAAATGCCCATGCCTACTACTTCACAGCAATGTTAAAGGTATAAAATGTGAAGGGTAGAAGTTCAAGTAAAAACACGCAACTGAGTTAGCAAATTTTGTTGATATCTAATTTTCACAATTTTTACAAAGCATATTACCAGTGAATACCCTGCTAGGGCCCTGCCCAGCCACTTGGAAGGAGCTGATGCAAATGATTCCTATTTATCACCGAGGTGCAACACATTATTGGCCTCATGGTAAATCTACCTCTGACTACTGTGCCCATCTTTTGAATAGAAGCACAGTAATACAAAGTGATGGTTTCAAAGAAAAGAGGATTTCAATGTTCCTTAAATCATGAGTCAGATTTGAAGACAATAGTTGGTCAGAAAAGAGGAGAGGGAATGGCAGAAATAAATGAGGAAAATCATACAGTGTGTATGTGGGGACCATAAATAGGAGATAAGCTAATGTAGGGATTGGAGGAACTGACAGGTTAGAAATGAGAGTTGAGGTCTAACTGTACACTGCTTAAAATTATGAGCTGTGGGGTCTTGTCTTCATATGACTAGCAATGGAAGATTTTTGAGTAGAGATGAACTATGATTAAAGTGCTAGAAGAAAGATGAAGGAGTTAAGGGACAGAGGCATTACATGAACTGCAATTTAGAGAGAAAGCCCATATCATGAAAACATGTGAACTGGGCATTAATACATATTTTTCAGTCTTCAAGACTCATACCAAACTCTAGCACAAATGACAATGTCCCTTTTTTAAATTTTCTCAACTACACAACACCAAAAGGTGAATCAGATGATTGATTTTATACAGTGTAGCCAAATAGCGAGAAATATGTTTTGACTGGTTTGTAGAAATGTTAATGTATTTGTAGCAAATGTTAGAATATTATTCCTTTTTTGAAGCACTCTACACTTAATATAAAATTAAAATAAACAGAAAGGCCTCATGATAAACAAAAGATGAAAAAATTATAATTCAATAGTAAGAATCATATTTAAATATATTGAATGAATGAGGTTTGTTACTTATGAATTATATAGTGATATCTATAAAGACAAAGAATTATCCTCTAATTTTCCATATATTGCACAGTTTAACATACAGGGTATGCTTAAAGCAATGACTACTAAAAGTACATGTCAAAAACCATAATCCAGAAAAACAACATGAAAAAATAGTCCTCTAAAAATATTTTGTTTATTTAATTTTTACATCAGATTTATTGAGAGGTAATTTGTACTAAAATTAACTTTTTTCAAGGGGACATTCCAATGAATTCTGATATATGAACACAGTCATGTTACCATCACCAGAGTTGAAATATAGGCTGTCAGCCATTTGCAAGTGATCCACACCCCAACTCATATCTTTGCTGCTGCTGCTAAGTCGCTTCAGTCGTGTCCGACTCTGTGTGACCCCATAGACGGCAGCCCACCAGGCTCTGTCATCCCTGGGATTCTCCAGGCAAGAACACTGGAGTGGGTTGCCATTTCCTTCTCCAATGCATGAAAGTGAAAAGTGAAAGTGAAGTCATTCAGTCATGTCTGACTCTTAGTGACCCCATGGACTGCAGCCTACCAGGATCCTCCCTCCATGGGATTTTCCAGGCAAGAGTACTGGAGTGGGGTGCCATTGCCTTCTCCGACATCTCTAGCTAGGAGCAACTCTATGACTCTAGTCTTTATAATTCTGAGTTCTGCAGAATGTCATATAACTTTGACTTTTGCAGAATGACTTCTGCAACATGACTATTTACTTCACAGGTGTTTACTTCTTCAAAGCCAGCAACGTAGAGAGACTTTCTAACTTCTGGAAGGTCTCTCAATTCCTTTGATTAACCCAAACCTAGTGAGGATAATTGCTTTTTTAATTAACTCAAAATCTATAGATTTGGACCTTAATTACATCTGTAAATGTCTTTCATTTTATGAAAAGGGGTATTTCATAATTATAAGATGGTTATTTCATCATGAAGATATGTTTCCTAATTGTATATTTGTTTAATAATAGACCTTTAAATATGCAAATCCAAATCTTACAGACATTAAAGGAGTAGTGAGATTTAGTGTTCTGAAATCTCTAAATATAGCAAAAGCAGATGGTTACAAAGTAACTACATTGCTGATGGGACTGCAAGATAATGCAACCACTTTGAAAAGCAATATAGTTGCTTCCTATAAAAATGAACATTTAGCATTTTACCAGTCAATCCCTGCTTCCCTAGAGTATCAACCCAGTAAAAAATACAATCTATGTCTTCACAAATATTTTTGAAAGAAATATTCTCAGCAGCATTTTTCATGATAATCTCAAACCAGTCATTATAAAAAGACCTTAGGACTGGAAAATAGATAAATTTGGTAATACTATGCAATGGAATACTGCTAGATAATAAAAAGAAAAAATTACTCCTATATATTTAATACAAAAACAGAGGAATTAAAAATATTTATACTAAAAAAACAGATACAAAGCAAACACAAACCCAGCAAAAGACCCTGAAGCTATGTGATTGCAAGGAACCATGAAGAGCAAGACAATGAAGCCTGAGCCCTACAGCTGCAAGGAAATAAAAACTGCCCACATCCTGCAGAGGCCTGGGAGTGGCTCTTCTCCAGGACAATCACTGAGGAGGCTGCTGTTCTGACCAACTGGATGGCAGACTGGGGAGACCCTGGAGCACAGAACCTAGTTTAACTGTACCTGGAATTCTGACAAATGTGTGCTGTTGGTTTTTAAGCCACTAAGCGTGAGGAACCTTGTAATACAATATTAACAACAGCCTCTAAAATCCTTAAGCAAAACAGACCGTGTGGCCATCTCACTGCAGCTGTATCATCAACATGATTCTAAGAACACAGTATCACAGTTATGTATCTCTTTTGTCTTCATAGAGAAGCCAATTATCCTGCTTTTGTTTTTAAGTATGAATCCTTGTCTCTCTCCATCTCAGTCTCAGTTTGTTGGTCTCTAAGTCACTGTCATTGTCTCCGATATTCTGTCTCTCTCTCTCTCTGTCCTTCCTCTTTCTCGACCTCTGTCTCCCTCCCTTCTCCCTTCCTCCCTCTTGGTATGTGGTACTTATTGAAAATTTTTCTTGGTATGAAAAAAATCAAATCAGTACAATATGCTTTATCTGAATGTATTAATGTGCAAATGGAAGCAGAAATATAATGATAAAAATAAAATATTGGCATATACATAAACAATTGTGTGGTAACAAAATGGTTCTTCAAGTAGAATTATTCATCTTCTTTGAACAAGGCATGCAACTCAAATAAATTTCATTTTCAAACATGAATAAAATAATAGAACCCAGACTTCTCAATGGCATACTTATGCTCAATTTTAAAGTAAATGGTGCTACCTGTTATAGAGTGACTCATTGGAAAAGATTGATGCTGGGTAAGATTGAGGGCAGGAGCAGAAGGGGGTGACAGAGGATGAGATGGTTGGATGGCATCACTGACTCAATGGACATGCATTTGAGCAAACTTTGGGAGATAGTGAAGGACAGGAAAGCCTGGCGTGCTGCAGTCTATGGGGTCACAAAGTGTCAAACATGACTTAGCGACTAAACAAAAAAAAAAAAAAAAAACTTTAATGAGGAAGCTGTAAACTTAATAAGGCATGCAAAGAGTCAAGTTTCCAATTTCTTATAGTTTTGGTTGCTCTGGCTTTAACCTGTATTTACATGTCAACCCCCTGGAAACTTCTACATACCTAGTTTCATGGGGACTTAGGTTTACATATTTATGTACTGTTAATACAAATCTTAAAACAAGACTTCTTATTATCATTTTATTCTTCATATGTTGACATGAAGCATTTTACTCCCTGAATTGACTATGTAAATTCAGAACTTAAATAAAATCTCCCTAAATCTCAAATCACTAAGGAGGGTTTGTTCAGTGGTATTACTTCTCCAGCATTTCATTATTAATATTCCTTAGTAAATAAAATTCATTAGAATTGATCTTTTCCTTTTGAGGAGTGGAATTCTGGAACAAAATGTAAAGTCACAGAAACATAGTTTCCCTAAACCTGCAATGGATTAGAATTATGTGGGATTTTAGAATGTAAAATGCTCATAAATAGTGAATGTGATCTTAAACTGCTCTCTTTTTCTCAGATAAAAATAAAGTCCTTCTCCCTGTTTCTCTGATAAAAATAACATCTGTGGAAAAGATATCAGCATTATGAACCAAAGGCCAAGGCCTACAGAGTGTTTTGTTTTTGTCTCCTCTCTACTCTATCAAGAGACAGGGTAAGACTAGGATGGAGTATAATTTTGTATTTTGGATCTTTTTTTTTCTAAAGCCAAGCCCTATAAAATCAAAATAAATAGCACTGAGTTACTTAAACTGAAGAGTCAATCACCTAGATTAAATGACATACAAAATGACACGTATGAGTCACTTTGCATCAAAATGAAAATGTTTCTCAAGCTGGTGAAGTGAATCTTAAGCCACTGAGGACCTGAACATTTAACAAATTGCTCTGCTTGAGCAATCCTGTCAAAAAGGACAGTAATGTCAGACTGAACTATAGAGAGGCCCTGATTAATGTAAGTCCCCATATGATGGAGTAAGTTACAACCTTAATGTACAATTAATGAACCTCTATTAAAAGGAAGGGTGTCATAAATCAAAATGCTGTAGGAAAACCATAAACCTGTGGCAACATAATGGCCACCAGGGCCCAAGGTGTATTAATCTTGTATGGTGCAATATCAATTCTCTAGGAGAGATGACTAAATATATCCCATACGAAAGTGAATTATGAGTGTGATAAAGGTTCTGGACTATTCATTTAAGTTAATGGCAAGGTTCATATTGAGATATCCCCTCTGGTTAACTCCTCCTCTCGATCTGCCTTGAACTCTGCTTCAGTAAAACAAATATCAACATGTTCATCTACATTCTCAGCCTCCCATTTGTCTGAAATGTCTGCAGAAAGAAAACACTAAAGGCCAGAGAATTATCTCATCTTCAAAATATTTCTAGCATTTTCTCCCTTTGGCTAATGTTATTTAAACCTTCTTTATATATATATTATATCTTTACTCAGAGTTACACACATTATTTCATAGCATGTTAGTACTATGTATAGCATTGAAACTTTATCTTTTCATATGATTCCTGCATATTTTTCCATTGCCATTTCCATATTGGAAATACACCTTCCATATGAATTAAATTCTAAAGAGCAAAGAAAATATTTAACCCAAAATACCTTAGTGTAACATTTGTTCAGAAAATGTTTTTCACTTACATGTTAATGTAACTGAAGACATTTTTCATTAGTAAACCCTGATATGTCATGTTTTGTAACTATCTCCCATGCATAGAAGAGATTCAAGCAGGAAAAACAATCCAACTTGATTTTTTAAATGTATTTTGTGCTTATTAAAAATTATTTAAATTTTGGGGCTTCTCTGGTAGTCCAGTGGTTAAGATTCCATGCTCCCAATGCAGGGGCACGGGTTTGATCACTGGTTGGGGAAGTAAGATCCCGTATGCTATACAACATGATAAAAAAAAAAAAAAAAAAAGTATTTGCACTTAGTCTTATTCTATTAGAAATCACTCCTGGTGTGATCACTGTGCTTCAGCACCACCTAGAGTAAGAGCCAACAGTCTCTGTTAGTTTTAGAAGCTCATGTGTTCTCAGTTGTATCATTATTATTTTTACCATTTATTTGCCTATAATGAATTTAAACTTAGCTCTGGAAAGGTTTTACTTTTTTCTATATTGGATACATTTATATTGTAAATTCAAATACATCAAATATATTTCAGTAATTCATAAATAAATCTTCCCTCCTTTGGTAAGAGTCAATTTAGGATGCCATTTCTCTCTCCTTCCCTTTTGTACCATGGTGACCCACTTTTCTAGGCTCATACTTGTTGGCATTTATCCACCCAAAATTCTATAGTGATGTGAAATCTGAGAGGACCTTTGGTTGTTAGTAACTCTGTGTTTTAACGTGGGTTCCATTATCATCTCAGGGTAACAAGTTTACACAACCTTACTCTTCATATCTGGATACTGAAGTCATTGTAAAATTCCTTACTTCTATGTGGGATCAAGGGTAGTGAGTAGGAGGTAAGGGAACTCCTACTTTCCGGCCTGGTTTTGTGACCCACTGAAACATGAGGTGGTGATAGTATTTCATGAATTAAATTTGCCATAAAGGAATATGCTGTCTCTAATTTAATAAAACAAATAACCAAATAGGATAACCCTTTACAGTGACCAAATTAAGGAAGAGGATAGAATGTGGTCATGCAAAAGAAGAAGTAATTGGGTGAATCCTTTGCCTAGGATCATATGAAGTCCATCCTGAAGACATAACATTCGAAGTGACACGTAAATGAGGAGAAAGTGTTGGGCATGGGAACAATTGAGAGAAACCTTTTAAACGGGAGAACATTCACCATTGCAACAAAAAGAATAAAAGACTAGGAGTATATCTACCTAAAGAAACAAAAGACCTATATATAGAAAACTATTAAAAAAAAAAAAAAGAAAGAAAGAAAGAAAGGAAAAAAAAAAACCACTGATGAAAGAAATCAAAGAGGACACAAACAGATGGAGAAACATACCGTGTTCATGGATTGGAAGAATCAATATTGTCAAAATGGCTATACTACCCAAAGCAATCTATAGATTCAATGCAATCCCTATCAAGCTACCAACGGTATTTTTCACAGAACCAGAACAAATAACTTCACAATTTGTATGGAAATACAAAAAACCTCGAATAGCCAAAGCAATCTTTAGAAAGAAGAATGGAACTGGAGGAATCAACCTGCCTGACTTCAGGCTCTACTACAAAGCCACAGTCATCAAGACAATATGGTACTGGCACAAAGAAAGAACTATAGATCAATGGAACAGAATTGAAAGCCCAGAGATAAATCCACGAACCTATGGACACCTTATCTTTGACAAAGGAGGCGAGGATATACAATGGAAAAAAGACAGCCTCTTTAACAAGTGGTGCTGGGAAAACTGGTCAACCACTTGTAAGAGAATGAAACTAGAACACTTTCTAACACCATACACAAAAATAAACTCAAAATGGATTAAAGATCTAAATGTAAGACCAGAAACTATAAAACTCCTAGAGGAGAACATAGGCAAAACACTCTCTGACATAAATCACAGCAGGATCTTCTATGACCCACCTCCCAGAATATTGGAAATAAAAGCAAAAATAAACAAATGGAATGTAATTAAACTTAAAAGCTTTTGCACAACAAAGGAAACTATAAGCAAGGTGAAAAGACAGCCCTCAGATTGGGAGAAAATAATAGCAAATGAAGAAACAGACAAAGGATTAATCTCAAAAATATACAAGCAACTCCTGCAGCTCAATTCCAGAAAAATAAATGACCCAATCAAAAAATGGGTCAAAGAACTAAACAGACATTTCTCCAAAGAAGACATACAGATGGCTAACAAACACATGAAAAGATGCTCAACATCACTCATTATTAGAGAAATGCAAATCAAAACCACAATGAGGTACCATTACATGCCAGTCAGGATGGCTGCTATCCAAAAGTCTACAAGCAATAAATGCTGGAGAGGGTGTGGAGAAAAGGGAACCCTCTTATACTCTTGGTGGGAATGCAAACTAGTATAGCCACTATGGAGAACAGTGTGGAGATTCCTTAAAAAACTGGAAATAGAACTGCCATATGACCCAGCAATCCCACTCCTGGGCATACACACTGAGGAAACCAGATCTGAAAGAGACACGTGCACCCCAATGTTCATTGCAGCACTGTTTATAAGTGCCAGGACATGGAAGCAACCTAGATGCCCATCAGCAGACAAATGGATAAGGATAATATGGTACATATATACAATGGAATATTACTCAGCCATTAAAAAGAATTCATTTGAATCAGTTCTAATGAGATGGATGAAGCTGGAGCCCATTATACGGAGTGAAGTAAGCCAGAAAGATAAAGACCAATACAGTACACTAATGCATATATATGGGATTTAGAAAGATGGTAATGATAACCCTATATGCAAAACAGAAAAAGAGACACAGATGCACAGAACAGACTTTGGGACTCTGTGGGAGAAGGTGAGGGTAGGATGTTCTGAGAGAATAGCATTGAAACAAGTATACTATCAAGGGTGAAACAGATCACCAGCCCAGGTTGGATGCATGAGACAAGTACTCAGGGCTGATCCACTGGGAAGACCCAGAAGGATGGGATGGGGAAGGAGACGGAAGAGGGGATCGGGATGGGGAACACATGTAAACCCATGGCTGATTCACGTCAATGTATGGCAAAAACCACTACAATATTGTAAAGTAATTAGCCTCCAACTAATAAAAATAACTGATAAAAATAAATAAATAAACTGGAGAACAAACACAACCCTAAAATTACAAATAAACTGAAAAATGGCCTGGAAGAGAAAACCAGTTTGCATTTTTCCATTTGCCATTATGACTAGGCAATATCTATCAGGGAGAAAGTACAGACATATGTACCCAGATAAGATACAGAAGCCAAATTTGTAAGGCATTATGAAGAATTTGGTATTGATGCTTTAAAACGTTACTGTGATTGCTCTGTGAAAAGAGGAATTGAGGATCACAAGGGTAGAGGTAGCGAGATTAACTTGAGAATAAAGTTGGAGCTTTCTAGAGGATAAATGATCACAGTTTAGGATCATAGCCCCTGAAACAATGAGAACGAATGAAAATAGATTCAGACCTAAGCATATCTCAAAAATTATATATTCAAGGCAAGAATCATGGAATAATTTATTGAAATGGAGACAACAGGAAAAAAGAAAGATTTGTTGCAAGTGGGGGAAATCAAAGGTTTTGTTTTCTTTTAACCACATTAATATAGTGATTATTGTCATGCTGTCTTGTGGCAGGTGCTCAATCAGTTCAGTTCAGTTCAGTCACTCAGTCGTGTCCGACTCTTTGAGACCCCGTGAATTGCAGCATGTCAGGCCTCCCTGTCCATCAGCAACTCCCAGAGATTACTCAAACTCATGTCCATCGAGTTGGTGATACCATCTAGACATCTCATCCTCTGTCGTCCCCTTCTCCTCCTGTCCCCAATCCCTCCCAGCATCAGGGTCTTTTCCAATGAGTCAATTCTTTGCATAAGGTGGCCAAAGTATTGGAGTTTCAGCTTTAATAGCCACGTGCAAATTAAAAGGTGACTGAATCAATGAGACTATAAAATCCAACAGGAGAGAATGTGTGTATTCACACATTAAATATGCTTACTATATTTGCTGACACATACATATGAATGTTTGTATATATGTATGCAAGCAATGTATTAATATAAACATATGTATGTATGTATATAAACACAATTCCCAGGAGAGTGTTATGGGTAGACTAGGACTGAAAATTTAGTTTCAGGAGCTGTCAAATTCAAAGACTATGGAGGACAGAACCCTGGGAGACATCAAAGTCTAGAATTATAATAGGCAAAGAAGTACTATAAAAATGCTGAGAAAAAGTAGGCCTCAAAACAGGAGAAAGACCAAGTGACTAGAGTAAAATGGAATGTTATCCTGCAACACAATTAGATTTTAAAAATCAGGTATCTGCATAAATCTAGATATTCAATAAAAACCCATTCAACCCATATAAGCCACTGTGCCAGTCCCTAGGACACAGGAAATAAAAAGAGGCATAGGACTTGGATCCTATCTTTGAGACATTTATTGTAATGAGCTATACAGTCCACGGAATTCTCTAGGTCAGAATACTGGAGTGGGTAGCCTTTCCCTTCTCCAGGGGATCTTCCCAGCCCAGGGATCGAACCCAGGTGTTCCACATTGCAGGAAGATTCTTTACCAGCTGAGCCACATGGGAAGTCCAAGAATACTGGAGTGGGTAGTCTATCCCTTCTCCAACAGATCTTCCAACCCAGGAATCAAACCAGGGTCTCCTGCATTGCAGGTGGATTCTTCACAGGCTGAGCTATCAGGGAAGCATTGTAATGGGCAATAAGGCACACATAAATTACAACACAATTGCCATATGTCATGATTTTAGTACTTATCTTTTCTGAACTCATTTTATAAAGAGAATATATGAAATTGAGTGTATTACAAGGTGACAGAAGAGCCCAACCAGGCTTCTGGCTCTCATGAAAATAAAATACAAAATGCTCTTGGGAATCCTTTGTTTGTGAGTGGTAATGTAGTCACTGCACATGTAAAATATACCTGGAATTAAAATAGTTTTTATTAGTAGAATCCAGAGGCAGAAGCTGAATATTGAAATGCACCTTGACACAAAATCTGAAGGATTCTGTTAAAATTTCTGATGCTATTTATAACCTGAAAGTATCTAAGAAAAAAGAACTCTATGTGTTTTTAGCTCATTGAAAACAAAAAAGAACTAATGTGAACATACACTGGAAGACCTTTTAAATGATAATGTTAATTTACACATTTTCTCTAAAATGATGGTGATGAAATAAAATGTTTCTCTATAGAATCACATGCCATTTGTCAGGATGATAAGCTGAGTTTTTGTTGAACACTCATCTGCTATACAAGAGTGATGAAAACTACAAAGAGACCAACAGGATCTATTTGTTTCTTGGACCACAAACAATGGCTTTCTGCCCCCCAGCAAAAAAACATGATTCACTTTAAGACCTAATAATTAAAAACTTTTAATCATTACAATGTTTAAAAAAGAAAGATTCATTTAATTTAAAATATTTAGTGAAAAAATGTACATTTGCCACTGAAAATCACATTAAAACACTGTCACAACATTTTCGGTAATGCCCACACACATATAGTCAATATTTAAATATGCAGGTGAATTTAAAAATAACTCCTCTTATTGATCAAAAATACTTATTTAACAAAACTCTTACCGGACAGCATCACTAAAGTTGTTTATGTTCAGTTAATACATAATAACTTGATATATAGATGCGTAACTTTTTATCTAACTACTTAGGCTGTTTCTGGTATTTCTTTGTTACTTAAAAATGTGTTAAATTATATTTAAATACTAAAATGGATATTCCAAAATTAGAAATGTTCCTATATTTTTTTCCTCTTCATTTCAAAGTCAAATTATTGTACATTACCTTGTAGTTGTGCATTAGTTGTTCAATGACACAGAAAGGATCAAGTTTAATCCCAGATCAGTGGGATTTCTGTTGCTCTCACTTTGAATGTTGTATTTAAAGTATAGTTTCACTTTAGGAGACATACAATTTATAGATAAACAATGCGTGGACCAGACTAAGCTGTATTATTTGTGGGACTATGAAACATCATGGAGTAAGAAGTACAATTTTCTTTTCACAGCCTATTAGAATTTAAACACTCCCTGGGTCAGTTTTCCTGATGTAAATAAATAAACATAAGTATACTGCTCCTTTGAGAGAGTCACTGAAAAATATATGTAAAGGAAGTAAACCATCTAATGTACAGAATAAATTCAACAAATGGCAGAAATTATTTTTATGGGCTCATTTTATTCTCTGAAGATTTTGGAGCTTTAAAACAGCTCTCAGAAAAAAGAGGCTAAGAGCAATCTAAAATATATATGTATTCATCAATGAATAGTACCTTCCTTTTATAAATAATCAACTGACTACAAATTTTCCTATTTAAGGTTAATATTTTTTACAAATCCAATAAAAATTTAGTTGTATTCTGAAGAAAGCTTGTCTTGGATAATAGGGGAATGTGAAGAAAGATATTCAAGTGGTAACAAACATTTATTTATATATGATAAATCAGATGTAATAAATAATATAAATATTTATCAAATGTATTTTAGATTTTATCACACTGTTCTAGCTTTAAAAACTATTCTTTTGCTTATCAAGCTAAAACTAATAAAACCTTTTTAAACAATAACATCTTAAGTTTGTCACTTAAACGTGAGAGACTGAAGATACAATTTGACAATGACCTGATCGTGCATAAAGATAGAACTCTTGACATATGATCTATACAGCAAGAAGCCCAGAAACCCAAAGCATTATTTAGAGCAACCAGGCCAGGAATCCAAGACAGTAGCCACAAGAAAGACATGTACAAAGTCAGAACACTCACTATCTCTAGCACACATTCCAGGAACCTAAACAACAGCTCCTGTTACAATCATCCTAAAATGGCCAGAACTTGGATAATAATTCTCAGCTTCCCTAATTTTTGTCCCTGCTTCCAACAGAGGGCCAAGCAGAGAAAATCAAATATAAATATATAACCATCACACTGGGGTTCCTTAGTGTCTCTAATGGTAAAGAATCCACCTGCCAATGCAGGAGATGCAGCAGACACAGGTTCGATCCCTGGGTCGGGAAAATCCCCTGGAGGAGGGCATGGCAACCCACTCTTGTATTCTTGAGTGGAGAATGCCATGGACAGAGGAGTCTGGTGGGTTATAGTCCATGAGGCTGCAGAGAGTCAGACACAACTGAGCGACTAAACAGCAACAATAAATCACTCTGGATGCCCTGATTCTAGTTATCCTTCCTGTAGCTTCCCAGTGTTAAGAAAGCCTCCAGTCACGGCATTCCTAACAACACCCCACCCCCTTTTTTTTTGAACTAGAAAGCTTAAACCTCTATTATTTACTCTATCATTCTACTGCCTGCCTTTGCATTTCTGCCAAAGCACAAGTGATGATGATGACTCTCTTGTAAAAGCTCTGAAAAATAGACTTCACTTGCTCTCATTTGGTTGGTCTTTATTTCCACAAAAGAAAAGAAATATAAAATCATTGATGCTTTTTAATACAAAACAAATTTAAAAAAATCTATAATCAGTGTAAGTAAAAACAAAGACTGCCCCAGTTATCTGCTTTAACCTCACCAATTTTTTTGCTCTATCTCCTTCCTTAACATTTAAAGACATGACTTGGTTATTTCAGCACATCCCTTATAGAAAGGGCCTAACAGGAGTGACATGCTAAGAATGAAATACTACATGCCTTACAAAAGTAGCTTTCTTATTTTTTTCTCTCACTTTTCAGATAATTAATTATAAGAATATTAAGTCAGAAATAAATATTATCTCTAACATTCCTTTCTATTGATACAAAGCTTATATAGGAGCCACACATCTAAGATGAACAGTTATTCAGAGAATTGAATGATGACCAAATCAGGATTCTTGGAACTAAGTATTGGGGAAACGATCATAGAAGATCAGAAAAAAGATTATTAAAGGGACCAGGAGGAATTTGTTAAATGTCATTGTCTCTCTTAACATAAAGGATCCAACCATCAAAACCAGATTATACATACAATTTTTTTTTAAAGTAACCTGAAGGAAAGGGAAGATTTAGCCCACTTTTCTTTTTGTCATATCCCCTAGTAAAACTGGTAAGTAATAAAATTTTTACACTCCAAAAGGGTAACTGAAATTTAATTATAAATTATTATTGAATCCTTTGTGATAAAATAATTATACAGGAGGAGCCATAATAAAAATAAAAAAACAGTAGAGTATGCTTAAATTACACTTGGTATTGTGCAAGGATCTTGCACAGCCAGTAGCTCATTGAGAGAGCTCTGCTTGACAATTTGAAACAATGGTGCAGATACTATTTTACCATGGCCTCATACTCTATTCCAATTCTGTCTAATAAACATTCCAACTCAAACTGCTACCCTACAGTACAAACCAAGAGTCTTCTTCAGGAATTCACTGTTTTAAAAACAAATGTCCAAATGTATACATACAGGACATATTGCTTTGGAATGTATAAACATGTAATATAGGGGGGAAAACCCACAACTTCACACCTGTTTAGGTAAGTTTTAATCAAAGCTGTGAATTTTCAAGTAAGAAGATGTAGGTGAATAATTAATAGATGCTATCCATAGTTACTACCATGCTTAGTCTAAATGATGGATGCTTAGTATAATTGAAGAGGAAGGAACATTGAAATATATATTGATATTTAATTTAGGTCACTGTTCTATAAAATAAGAGAAAAGGTATAACTGAAGGGGGAAAGTAGTCAACACAGTGCTTCTATTTCCAAAGGTGGTAACTTGAATATATTTTCACATTATGAATGTCATTAGACCTTGACAGGTAATTGCAATATGACATTAAGTCAAATGGCTCAATTTTAGACCTTAATTTTATTTTAAGAAATAATAATATTTTCAGTTTGGTCGTTCAGTTGTGTCCGACTCATTGTGACCCCATGAACCACAGCAAGCCAGGCCTCCCTGTCCATCACCAATTACCAGAGTTTACTCAAACTCCTGTCCATTGAATCAGTGATGCCTTCTAACCATCTCATCCTCCACCATCCCCTCCTCCTCCTGCCCTCAATCTTTCCCATCATCAGGGTCTTTTCCAGCGAGTCAGTTCTCCATATCAGGTGGCCAAAGTATTGGAGTTTCAGCTTCAACATCAATCCTTCCAATGAACATTTAGGACTGATCTTCTTTAGGATGGACTGGTTGGAACTCCTTGCAGTCCAAGGGACTCTCAAGAGTCTTCTCCAACACCACAGTTCAAAAGCAGCAATTCTTTGCCACTCAGCTTTGTTTATAGTCTAACTCTCACATCTATACATGACTACTGGAAAAACCATAACCTTGACTAGATGGACCTTTGTTGGCAAAGTAATGTCTCTGCTTCTTAACATGCTGTCTAGGTTGGTCTTAACTTTTCTTCCAAGGAGTAAGCATCTTTTTGGAGCCCAAGAAAATAAAGTCTGCCACTGTTGATAATATTTTACACAAAGCAAAATAAAGTTTCTATATTCAATCATGTAATTGATTTCTGAATACTGTGTATTAATCATAATGGAAGACATCAGAGGGTCTCTTTTTTTACTTTAATTCATATTGAAATGTAACTTCACTAAGTATCAAGAGTATACAAAATAATTAAAGTCACAAATATCCAAGTTTGGATATTCTGCAGTGTGTGAAATATGTTGCAACAGTCACACTGAAAAACTAGCATTAATTTTTACTTCCAGAATTTATACAACACATTTCAATAGGAAAAGTTTATAGTTCAATATAGGGGGAAAAATTAAGTAAAAAATGAGAATAAGCAAAGTGTAAACCCAGAAAGGTAAATTGTAACTGAAAAAAATAAAAGGAAGAAATGTCAAACAGAGGAACAATTTTCACTTATGAATGATAATATATTATTGCATACTCATCGAATATCCAGCAATGTCATAGTTTCAATTGATTCAGCTTCTCATCTTTTTTCACCAATTTACACTAATTTCTTTACCAGGGATGTAAGAACTCAATTATTGAGACTTCATGTTGATCATTACTATTTCAGTTTTCTGCTGCGTGGTCACCACTTTTTTATGTGTGGCCTTATCAAACCCTATGTGCACAGAAACCCAGGTGCAAAACATTAGCACTTAGGAAATTACTCAAAAACATATACATAAGGTAACTTTAACTAGAGCATTACTATGGTAAATGTTGTAATTTATGAACTGTGAAATTCTTCTAGTGACAGCCTAGAAAATCAGACAGTATTTAAACTGGATGTCATGTCAATGTATAAAAATTGTTACTGTCACACATGTTATTGAAGGTGACATCACCATAACATAACATGTGTCTTTGATTGATGGTGTAGCCAAATAAATGTAATAAAGAACAATGTAACATTTGATATCTAGTAACCTATTATCAACCAGCTTTAAAAGTTTAGCTTTTCAATTTCACTTCCTTGTGGTTTTAGGGTTTAAAAAAAAAGATTAAGACACAGACTACTATTTCACTATTTTTTAATCTAGGTACAAATGTCACAAAAAATCTGAGATGTTCTTACTGCTGCTAAGTCACTTCAGTCGTGTCCGACTCTGTGCGATCCCATAGGCAGCCCAGCAGGCTCCCCCATCCCTGGAATTCTCCAGGCAAGAACACTGGAGTAGGTTGCCATTTCCTTCCCCAAAGATGTTCTTAAATATCCTCAATTATCAGTATTAATCTACCTAAGCAATTAATTTCCTTAGACAATAAAACTACACATAGAAAATTCATTTCACTTTTTATTCTATGTTGAAGCATTCCATGCAATGTTTCACCATGAAAATATTCTGCTTAAACACAGTACCTTTTATTTTCTTTCAGTAACTTCACTTTCAATAGAGTTCAGAAATTTAAGTCCAATATTTTATAAAATTTTGTCCCATTTTATTCTGTGACAGTGTACTTAGATTCTAGAACAAACTCTAAATCTATATTCACCAGGATAATAAAAGACAGAAGTTAAACAAGAATATTCAGAAATCATTGAAATAAATCTTGAAATAAACTTGATGAACATCTTGTTTGAACCTCTTTCAGTTTCCTTTGTGATAATATTTGCTCTCTACATTAAAATAAATGAAATTGTGTTTTTGAAAGTGTTTAGTATCCTTTAAGCTCAGAGTTGCTATGCAAATATTTTATCATCATTACCATGCACATTTCATGTGTTAAGAACTCAAATGAAAGTCAGTAAAGGTTATATGCCTAAGAGATCTCTTAAGTCAAAATTTATTTATATTAATCAATACAGAATGGAAACTTTCAAAGATTTTATATTTGAGGTGCGTGTGTGTTCCTGCCTGTATGTCTGTCTGTAGTTATATTAAAATGCTTACTGAAAATGTCCATTTTGAAAGAACATTTGCTTTAAGTGACAAGCTGACAAATTTGTCAAATTAAGTTACTGAAAAAAATCCATTTTTTGCATTAGCAAAATAAACGTTTGAAAGGAAAGAATAAAAATCTGAAATTACATTTTATAGCAATACATTTTCTATAATTTGGAGTATTCTTTGTGCTTTTTTTATTCTTATAGATTTTGTTTAAACATTGTAAGAATAATAGTTTCTCTAAGTCAACACCCTAGTTCTTTAACTTTCAGCTGCCAATGTGAATTTTCCTAATCAGGGTACAGTACAGACAAAAAATAATTGAACTAGTTCCCAAAACATGGTTTTTGTTTGTTTTTCAATCACATTGACACATTTTTGCAAATACTTCCAATCTCTTAAATAGTACATCTAGGCTGTCAAGAACTTATACTCTCTCCAGTGTTCCGATGCTTATGTAGAGTAAATCTGGTGACAAACAAATTCTGTTTGAGATTATTTTAAGGACAGTTTATAGTCTAGGGCTCCATTCATAGAGTCAATTCTACTAGAGTTCTTAATATGAAACACTTTTAGGAACAAGGCTGCTATCATGTCTAGTCACAAAAATTCTTTATAATTTTTAACACCTATATACATTTTTATATACCTATATAACTTAGTACATTTTTATATGACTAAATAATATAATTAATATGAAAATCTTTGATAAGAATATAGTACTGCCTATTTAAAAGATGTTAGGAATCTTTCACTTCTTCCTGTGCTTTCCAACAATATTGCACAAATAATTTTATTTGTTCTAAGTAATTTGTAGAGCCATGGGTATAAGGAAGCATAGATACAGAAATCAAGTTCAATATTTTAGGTAAAAATTCTTTTAAGAGATAAGGTCAGTGAAAATGTAGGAAATTCATGTTACAACATGTAAGTATACAAAACAACAACAACAACAACAAAGAACTCACACTTACTCCACATATGTTAGTCAGCTGTCTTTCACCATCATTTTTATATTTTTTTTCTCTTCACTTTCAGAAATGAGGGAACGACACCCACAGAGAGATACCGATAGAAAAATTACAAATAGGGAAATAGTTTAAGATTTCCTTTGCTGCTTAAAGAACTAGAGATAAGAACTAGATAAGAACTAGAACTAGAACAGGACACTGCAGGGCCTTCCTGGGGACAGACAGACCCACATAACCATCTCCTCTTACCTGTAGAAAACTTTTAGCTTCCCTGGCCTTTCCTGAGTTCTAAAGAGCAAATTTAATCAAAGAAATGAGAAAATGCAGAAACAAAGGAAAACAATTAAGCAAGACAAAATAATAATAGTTTAGCCATAAAACAAAGTCAGGGGTCTTTAGTTCCTCCTCCAGAGCTATAGATAATATTCTGAAGGATATGCTTGAGTTGTTTCGCAGATACTAATACCCTTACCAGCTGGAAGAAGTTAATTGAGTGCTGACCACAAAACTCCATACGGACTGGAATGAGAAGGTTGATGATGTTGGCTCCTGATGACCTCACCACCACCAATCAGAAGGATGTAGTTGAGATGATCAAGGACCCTGAGACCCTCCCTCTCATCCTGCCTTTAAAAACCCTTCCCTGAAATCATCTCCAGGTGGTGCAACAGTAAAGAATCTGCCTGCCAATGCAGGAGACACAAGAGATTCAAGTTCAATCCCTGGGTCAGGAAGATCCCCTCGAATCGGAAATGGCCATCCACAAGAGTGTTCCTGCCTGGAAAATCCCAGGGTCAGAGGAGCCTGGTAAGCTACAGTTCATGGGGTTGCAAAGAGTCAAATACAACTAAGCATACACACACACCTTGAAACTGTCAGGGAATTCAGCTCTTTTGAGCATAAGGTACCTATTCTCCTTACTTGGCCCCACATTGGGCACAAGGAATATTGTACTTACTTTCAGCACAATGCTGTGTCTGTAGATTGGCTTTACCATGCTCTGTTGAGCAGACTCTAGTTTGGTTCCTTGACATTAAACCATCCAATATACAGTGAACTTCCTGACCTACTAAAGTATATCACATTAAAATTCTTTATATATCATTTATCAGTATCACATTTTTTTTTTAATTTTTGTGGCCTACTTCCACACACTGGAACTTATGTTTATTAGAGCTAGAATCTCATTTGTTCTGTTAAATCACTTAGAAGAATGTGATAAGTTGCTTACATTTGAGTTGAATTTTTTGTTTTTCACTTTGGGTTTGTTTCTACATTGGAAGTAATTCAGTTCTATCCTTCAACTATTTCCATCTCTTTAAAAATACTCACCTGCAAACCTGAATGTCTTTCTTTTATTTCTATAATTTTATTTTTTAAACTTGTGTTTTATATTGTTGTATAGCCAATTAACAATGTTGTAATAGTTTCAGATGAACAGCTAAGGGACTCAGTCATATATATACATGTATCCATTCTCCCCCAAACTCCCCTCCCATCCAGGCTGCCATATAACATTGAGCAGAGTTCCCTTTGCTATACAGTAGGACCTTTCTGGTTACCCATTTTAAATATAGCAGCGTGTCCATATCTTACTTTCTATTTTAATAGTGCAACATTATTTTTCTCTTTCTGTCTAGTTTTAGAAAAGTTAGGATTTACCACTTAAATGTTAACAACTGTACTAAAAGGTGATAAATTTGACAGTAAGCAAGAGCTGTAAGTGAGCTTCTATTTAAACAAAAACATATAATTATCGGGAATTTAGATAAAGTTTTGGATACAAATTCCCCAAAATTCTTGGAAGAAAAGAAATGAGAATTATATATTAAATTTACAGAGTTTGTATATTACTTCACTCTTTAAAACAGTTTGCTTTATTATTTGGAAAAATAATTCTCTCTGTGCAGCATTTAGAATATCTTGGCATTCAATGCATTCTAAAAATTATTGCCTACCATTAATTTATACTTAATTGTCCTGAGAACAGATGGCAAAATTAAATAGCTTTTACATTTTTTGAAACAAATAAAGCAAGCTTGTTATTGAAAATTCACAGTGAGATATTTAGCAGGATAGTCACTTTTCTAGATTAAAAATATTTGAAGTCTTACTTTCCACAACTTTCATATATGCAATTGTTCTTAAAATTTTAAAATAATGCTTAACCTTGCTTCTGTTATAGTCATCTAATTCATCTAATTATCCATTCAATCTGTCTTTTAGTATGGTCCAATATCCCAATTATTACATATGATTATAAATGACACCAGTGTTTGAAAGGCCTCTGTTGCAGATGGTTAATTTCTTATTAATGGTTAGGAATATGCCTGTCATAAATTTATATCTTGAGATGAAAAGCCAATCAGTTACTTTGCTTAACAGAGTAACTTGCTTATTCATACATATTTTTGTCCCCTGTCGACCTAAGCACAAAGCTTGTAAATTCTAACTTTTAAAAATACTTTCAAACTCTTTTACATACAGTGGTAGGCAGAATAATGACTCCCCAAGGATGTTCACATCCTTATTGATGAACATGTTACATGGCAAGGGTGAATTAAGATTACTAATCTGTTGACTTTGAGATGGAGAGATTAACCTAGATTATCCAGGTGGGACCAATATAATCATAGGCATCCTTAAAGTGAAAGAGGCATTCAGGGAAGTCTGGAAAGACTTTCCATGAACCAAAGAATGTGTAGAGCTTAGAAGATACAAAATAGCAGGAAAGAGATTCTTCCTGAGAGCCCCGCTTAATTTAGCCCATTTCCAACTTGTGACTTCCATATTTTAAGATGATGAATTTGTATTTTTAAGCCACTAAGTTAATGGTAATGGTAATTTAAGCCACAAAAGCAATAGAAAACTGATACATCACTTATTATCTGATCTATCTACTGTCCTAACTCTTCGTTCTACTCATTGTGTTATGTATCTCACTCCAAATAGTTAACACACATTCTACTATGAGCTGGATGTTTAAATCATTTGTCAATTACTTATTTAAAGCAGCCAGTGCCTTTCACTTGATCGATGGATATTTCTACCAGCTGTTTTTCTAACAGAACTTCTCCTTATGCCAATACCACCTCAATATATGGCAAGCATTCTCTATGTGCAAGCATTGTGCAAAAATGTTGTATTTTATCTTCTTTGCTATCCACTTAAGAAATCTATGATGCAACTAATGTTATTATCTTTATTTTTGCTATTTAGGAAACTGAAATGAACAACAAATAATTTGGCCATGGTTATGGAATAATTACATAACACAACAAATTATTACATTAAGATTTGCCTGGCTTCAATTCCTTGCAACAAACATGTTACTCTACTCTCCCTAAAGCAAATACAGACTTATCCAAGATACTTCAGTCATCACTAACTCTACATTAACTGAATAAAGGAAGATCACATTAATTGAATAAGGGAATAAGCTTAAAATTTATCTGATATCTTTCCCAACCATGAAAAAGATAGTTGGATTATTTTTATAAGTCATGATACCAACCCTCTCCTTTCTAGTATCATCAGTCTCTAGAGTTTCTCTGGTGGTTCAGATGGTAAAGAACCTGCATACAATGTATGGGTCAGAAACACCCCCTGGAGAAGGGAATGGCTACCCACTCCAGTATTTTTGCTCAGAGAATCTCTAGCACACAAAATTGACTTCCTAGTAACTATATTTAGAAGTTATGATGCTGTATTCCCTGTCTACAAAAGACAATCTGTGTTGACCCCTTGAGGCAAGCACAGGCAGATCCTGTCTCATGGGAATTTGGAATTTATAATAACAGATGATACTCTTGCTCTAGGTGGTTCCTTTAATAGAATATTTTAAACATATGAGTTGTGAACTGAATATGTACATGAAAAAGGAGAGGAAAGTTTATCTGAAGAATGCTGCTGCTGCTGTTTAGACCCTAGGTCCTGTCTGATTCTTTGCAACCCTATGGACTATAGTCTGACAGACTCCTACATCTATGGGATTTCCCAGGTAAGAATACTGGAGTGGGTTGCCATTCCCTCCTCCAGAGGATCTTCTGTACCCAGAGACCCAATGGAGTCTCCTGCTTGGCAGGTGGATTCTTTACCACTGAGCCAGCTGGGAATACACACAAACATAAAGCCACTAAGGGGAGACAGTAGTATGGGGAAGGGGTAGAGAGAGAACCACTGATTTTTAACACCTTCCTTATACTTGTTGAATTTGCTCTTTGTATTCCTTTTGCCTTTTGTTGCATTAGGTAATTGGTGTATATGTGTATAATAAATTTCCTACTAACATAGACTATTTTTCTTTTTTCCTTGACCAAAGAGGTTTTGATTTTCATATTTGGTAGATAATATGTATGGATGTGAGAGTTGGACTGAAAAGAAAGCTGAGCACTGAAGAATTGATGCTTTTAACTGTGGTGTTGAAGACTCTTGAGAGTCCCTTGGACAGCAAGGATATCAAACCAGTCCATCCTAAAGGAAATCATTCCTGAATATTCATTGGAAAGACTGATGTGGAATCTGAAGCTCCAATACTTTGGCCACCTGATGTGAAGAACAGAATCAATGGAAAAGACCCTGATGCTGGGAAAGATTGAAGGCAGGAGGAGAGGGGGATGACAGAGGATGAGATGGTTGGATGGTATCACTGACTTGATGGACATGAGTTTGAGCAAGCTCCAGGAGTTGGTGATGGACAGGGAAGCCTGGCGTGCTGCAGTCCATGGGGTTGCAAAAAGTAGGACACGACTGAGTCACTGAACTGAACTAAATTGATAGCCCTCTAAGATTTTCTGTGTATTCTATGAAGACTGCCTCCTTAGGCATCATGAAACATTATAAATAAATGAGTCTTAACTCTTTAATATGTTTCAAGATATTAAGACATCTAACTATATTTCTTAATTTGCATACAACTACGGTGTGTTGTTCTTTACTGTCTGAGCCACTGAGGAAGCCCCAAAGTGTTAGTGACACAATCATGTCCGACTCTTTGTGACCCCATGGACTGAACCCACCAGGCTCCTTTGTCCACGGAATGTTCTAGGCAAGAACACTGGAGTGGGTAGCCATTCTCTTCTCCAGGGAATATTTCTGACTCAAGGATGAAATCCAAGTCCCAAGTTTCTTGTATTGCAGAAAGATTCTAATAAGAGGTTGGATGGCATCACCAACTCAATGGGCAGGAGTATGAGCAAACTCCAGGAGATAGTGAAGGACAGAGAAGCCTGGTGTGCTGCCGTCCCTGAGGTCACAAAGAGTTGGACATGAATTCGCTACTGAACAAAAACAAAATGTATTATTGTTGAAACAATGCATACTGAGTGTTCAGTCTCTCAGTCGTGTCTGACTCTTTTGTGACCCCATGGATTGTAGTCTGTCAGGCTCCTCTGTGCGTGGAATTTTTCAGGCAAGAATAGTGAAGTGAGTTGCCATTTCCTTCTCCAGGGGATCTTCACAACCCAGGTATTAAACCCAAGTCTCTTACATCTCCTGCATTGGTAGGTGGATTCTTTACCACATAAAATACCAATATTTATATCATACAAAAGGTATACCAGATGACAGTCTCCAAACCAAAATAACTGAAAACACATTTATTTAAATGGACTATCACTAACTCCACAAAGTATTCTATTTAAGTAATACATAGAATTCAAAACTTTAAAAGTGCAATATTAAAAAGTTCAATATTCATATTTTCCTTAAAAGTTCTTGATACAAAACAAAACTCACATTACTCCTAGTATATTTTCTCTCTTAAATTTTCTAGTCATTAGTTTGTGTTGTATACTTGAACTTTGCAGAGTCTTCAGTCAGAAAACATTATTCATTTCCTGTCTCCCATGGCTCAGCTAGTAAAGAATCTGCCGGTAACGTAGGAAACTTGGGTTTGATCCCTGGGTACGGAAGATCCCTGGAGAAGGGAATGGCTAACCTTTCCAGTATTCTGGCCTGGAGAGTACCATGGACTCTATAGTCCCTGGGGTTGCAAAGAGTCAGACATGACTGAGAGACTTGCACACCATGACTTCAAAAGAAATAAGAAGTTTAGATAAGAACATTTGCTATAAATTTATGGAGTAACCAAGCTTGAGTTTTTAGTCTTCTTCATTTTTTCTTTTAATAGTCTGTTCTCTAAGTTTATTTGGGGTTCCTTCAGTGTGTTATGTGTAAACACTGGACAGAAGAGCACTATGATAAAATGGGTTCCCCAGGATGGGTATGTCCTGATTGCCACCTTCCTGATGAACTATAGACAAGTCTACTACATGAATCATGCTTATAATGTTTTGCCTGTATTAATAACTAATGAGTAATACTAAAATTAAATAAGACATCACTTCAAAGGTAACACCATTTTTTATTAATCATAAAGAACTTAATTTAAATTATTAAGCAGTATTGTAGATGGCATGTTTGTGTCCCCCAAAATTCACAGATTGAAGGCCTAACCCCAATATGATGGTATTAGGAGATGGGACTTTGGGGATATAGTTAGGTTTGGATGAAATAATTAAGAGTGGGGTACTCATGATAGAATCAGTGCTCTTATAGTAAGACATCAGCTAATTTGCTCTTTTTCTCCACCATGTGAGGCCACTATGAAAAAGTAACCACCTCCAAGGTGGTTGGAGAGTGCTTCCAACAAAAACTGATCCCAGAACTATGAAAAAAAATTTTTATATTGTTTAAACTGCCACATCTATGAGTATTTTGTTCTGGTAGACCCAGTAGACAAATTGGCAAGAACTTAAAAATATATACATACATTCCTACATTTGGTGTCACTAAATAGGATCTTTAAATTAAACAAACGCAAATATTGCTATTTTGGTATTGTTGTTTGAGGTTTCTAACTAAAATGGAAACTCAGAGTATAATATCTGCATAAATATTTATTTGTACTTTTAATATTTTAAATATTTATATAGAAAATCCACAAAAAGTATGATGCAATAAAAGTAAACAGCACTATATAATTTTTATGTAATGTAAAAATGTGTTACCTACATATAATCAAAATGTAACAGATCATTAATAACATAATTTTCAAAAATGTTAATTTCCTGTACATAGTGGTTTTCTCCCACTATTTTGGAAATTTTTCCAGGATAAGGGATACTTCCTATGGAACTTTGCTCTACTTAAAAACTATGCCTATTTTTGTTAGAAGGTCCTAAAAGACTTTTTGAATGTTGTCAGTGGAAATGTTTGACTCTTTTATACATTCCACTATATGATGTAAAATAATTACTACATATATTATAGTTTAAACCAACTCCATAGCAATGTATCTCTCTTTCTCTCTTTGGATGGGAGGGTGAATGGATGAAAGGATGAATGGAGGGCTATATAGAACTATATATATATATATATATATATATATATATATATATATAGTCTATATCTATGTATAGATTTAGAGTTGTGGGCAAAAGTTCTGACTTGAGGCCATCAGATACTGGCCCAGCTAATAAGTGGAAATTTTCTTTATTCTTCCTTGAGAAGATCTAACAGACAAAAATGCAGGTATTCCTGGGCCCTATAGTCAAACACAATGTATAAAACAAAGCATTATTTAGAGTTCTAATAAAAATGAATAACCCTGTCTGAGTGAGGTAGAGAGAGAGAATGAGGGAGGGCTTCACGTGGGAAATACACTGTAGCACTGAGGTTCAAAAGATGAATAGGATAATGAGGAAAGTGTAACAATATAGAAAAAAAAAAAAGCATTAAAGTCAGAATGAAATAGGTTCAAATCCTGGTTCAGTTAACTATTTAACTATGTGAGCTTTAGTAAGTCACCTACACTCTTTGTGGATGTTTCTTTACCTATAAATTAGGGAAAACAAAACAAATGATGCTCCAGGGATATGAAATTTACAGCCAAAGATGGAAAAGCTCTATACAGTCAGCAAAAACAAGACTGGAAGCTGACTGTGGCTCAGATCATGAACTCCTTATTGCCAAATTCAGAATTAAATTGAAAAAAGTAGGTAAAACCACTAGACCATTCAGGTATGACCTGAATCAAATTCCTTAGGATTATACACTGGAAGTGAAAAATAGATTCAAGGGATCTTAGATAAGAACATTTGCTATAAATTTATGGAGTAACCAAGCTTGAGTTTTTAGTCTTCTTCATTTTTTCTTTTAATAGTCTGTTCTCTAAGTTTATTTGGGGTTCCTTCAGTGTGTTATGTGTAAACACTGGACAGAAGAGCACTATGATAAGATGGGTTCCCCAGGATGGGTATGTCCTGTACATAGTGGTTTTTGGAGTGCCTAAAGAACTATGGACTGAGGTTCATGACACTGTACAGGAGACAGTGATCATGACCATCCCCAAGAAAAAGAAATGCAAAAAGGCAAAATTGTTGTCTGAGTGGGCCTTACAAATAACTGAGAAAAGAAAAGAAGCAAAAGGCAATGGAGAAAAGGAAAAGTATACACATTTGGAAGCAGAGTTTCAAAGAATAGCATGGAGAGATAAGAAAGCCTTCCTCAGTGATCAACACAAAGAAATAGAGGAAAATATTAGAATGGGAAAGACTAGAGATCTCTTCAAGAAAATTAGAGATATCATGAGAATATTTCATACAAAGATGGGCACATAAAGGACAGAAATGGAATGGAGCTAACAGAAGCAGAAGATGTTAAGAAGAGGTGGCAAGAATACACAGAAGAACTATACAAAAAATACCTTCATGACCCAGATAACCATGATGGTGTGATCACTCACCCAGAACCAGACATTCTGGAATGTGAAGTCAAGTGGGCCTTAGGAAGCACCATGATGAACAAAGCTAGTGGAGGTTGTGGAATTCCAGTTGAATTATTTCAAACAATAAAAAATGATGCTGTAAAAGTGCTGAAATCATTATGCCAGCAAATTTGGAAAACTCAGAAGTGACCACAGGACTGGAAAAGGACAGTTTTCATTCCAATCCCAAAGAAAGGCAATACCAAAGATTGCTCAAATTACCGCACAATTGCACTCATCTCACATGCTAGTAAAATAATGCTCAAAACTCTACAAGCCAGGCTTCAACAGTACGTGAACCATGAACTTCCAGGTGTCAAGACTGGCTTTAGAAAAGGCAGAGATCAAATTGCTAACATCCGTTGGATCATCGAAAAAGCAACAGAGTTCCAGATAAGCATCTACTTCTGCTTTATTGACTATTCCAAAGACTTTGCCTGTGTGGACCACAAAAAACTGTGGAAAATTCTTAAAGAGATGAGAATACCAGACCACCTGACCTGCCTCCTGACAAATCTGTATGCAGGTCAAGAAGCAACAGTTAGAACTGGACATGGAATAAGAGACTGGTTCCATATTGGAAAACGAGTACTGCAAGGCTGTATATTGTTACTGTGTTTATTTAACTTACAAGCAGAGTATATCATGAGAAACTCTGGGCTGGATGAAGCACAAGCTAGACTCAAGATTGCCGGAACCTCAGATATGCAGATGACACCACCCTTATGGCAGAAAGTGAAGAAGAACTAAAGAGCTTCTTGAAGAAAGTGAAAGAGGAGAGTGAAAAACTTGGCTTAAAGCTCAACAAGATTTTATTTTGGGGGGCTCCAAAATCACTGCAGATGGTGACTGCAGCCATGAAATTAAAAGACACTTGCTTCTTGGAAGAAAAACTATGACCAACCTAGACATCATATTAAAATGCAGAGACCTTACTTGACAACAAAGTAAGGTCTATATAGTCAAAGCTATGTGTTTTTTTTTTTTTCCAGTAGTCATGTATGGATGTGAGAGTTGGACTATAAAGAAAGCTGGGCGCTGGAAAACTGATGCTTTTGAACTGTGGTGTTGGAGAACACTACTGAGAGTCCCTAGGACTGCAAGGAGATCCAACCAGTCCATCCTAAAGGAGATCAGTCCTCAATATTCATTGGAAGCACTGATGCTGAAGCTGAACCTCCAATACTTTGGCCACCTGATGAGAAGAAATGATTCATTTGAAAAGACCCTGATGTCAGGAAAAATTGAAGGCAGGAGGAGAAGGGGATAACAGAGGATAAGATGGCTGGTTGGCGTCACCAGTTCAATGGATCTGAGTTTGAGTAAGCTCTGGGAGTTGATGCTGGACAGGGAAGCCTGGCATGCTACAGTCCACAGGATTACAAAGAATCATACAGGACTGAACAATTGAACTGAACTCATATATATATATAGCCACACATTACACACAGAGAGAATGAATATGTGTGGGCGAGTAGATCTGAGACCAGGCTTCTTTCACTGACCAAAAAACTAAATAAACCAGGAGCTGATAAAATTTTATGAACTCATCAATGTGCTAAGGTCACAGGTCAAACAAATAGCGTGAAATCTAAAGACAGACTCCTCCAAGACAAAAGGATGTGGCCACACCTGTAGCAGAGACACCAAATGCCTTACAAACAGCTGAGAATTTGGCAAAATTAAAACACACACACACACACACACACACACACACACACACACTCAGGGAATAGTGTGGGATCTTATAAGTATAAAAATCTGTGGAACTACAGACACAATAGGAGTTCACAGAGACTGTCATCATGGTCTCTAAAGACCTTCACTTCTTGTTCATGAAAATTAGAGAAAAATAAGAGAAAGCCTCCCACTGTGGTTCAGATGTGAAAGAAGGAAGCATTCACTGTAGAAAGGCATAAAAGCCCTGCCCAGGCTCTTCTCCCCTACAAAACAACACAAAGGAAGCCACTGGGAGACAATGGGAGGAAGCTAAAATAAAACAGTAAAATAATCACTAACCCAAAGGAAAAGGTAGTTAATCATTCCAAGCTAAGATTATCAGATATTTCCTATCTCTTAGGAAGGAGCAAAAATCACCCTGCTATCTGCCAAAATTTCAAGAATAGTGGATTGAATTTAGAGTGTGATTAAGATAAGATGTGTATTACAAATTCCAGCCTAACTTAAAATATTAAAAACAATGAGATATAATTGATAAACCAATTGTGGAGACATAATGGAGTAATTGTAATATACAATCCACCACCAAGCAGAAATAAAGAGGGGCAATAGGGCAATTTATTTATGTCTTAATGAAATTATGTCTTTATGAAAAGACAGCTCCAAACATGCCAGCTATAAATTTAGCCATAACTATAATTATAATAAATACATAGTCTAAAGACTTTTATTCAAAGTAGAAATTGTGGACATGATGAAAAGGACCTAAATGCATGTGTCCAAAAAGGTTGCCTTTAAAAGTAAAAGACATAGATTGATATTAAAAGTGGGAGAATGATATCAAAAGAAAACTAATAAAATAAGCCTAGACTATTTAATATGAGGCAAAGTTTACTTTAAACAAAGAATGCTACCAGTTTGAAAAGAATATTAAATAAGGATAAAGATAATGGTACATCAAGAACATATGAACATTTTTAAAATTAATTTTTATTAGAGTACAGTTGATTTCAAATGTGTATTAGTTTCTGCCATACAGCAAAGTGAAGCAGTTATACATGTATCCGCTTTTTAATTTAGATTCTATTTCCATATAGGTCCTGATAGAGTATTGAGTAGAGTTTGCTGTGCTGTACAGTAGGCTCTTAATAGCTATTTTATATATAATAGTGTGTACATGTCAATTCCAATCTCCCAATTTATCACTCTCCTCGCTTTCTCCCCAGATAATCGTGATGGTATGATTACTCACCTAGAGCCAGCTCCTGGAATGCAAAGTCAAGTGGGCCTTAGGAAGCACCATGATGAACAAAGCTAGTGGAGCTGATGGAATTCCAGTTGAGCTACTTCAAATCCTAAAAGAAAGTACTGCACTAAACATGCCAGCAAATTTGGAAAACTCAGCAGTGGCCACAGGACTGGAAATGAAGAGTTTTCATTCCAATCCCAAAGAAAGGCAATGCCAGAGAATGCTCAAACTACCATACAATTGGATTCATCTCACACACTAGCAAAGTAATGCTCAAAATTCTCCAAGCCAGGCTTCAACAGTATGTGAACCATGAACTTCCAGATGTTCAAGCTGGATTTAGAAAGGGCGGAGGAACCAGAGATCAAACTGCCAACATCTGTTGGATCATCAAAAAGCAAGAGAGTTCCAGATAAACATCTACTTCTGCTTTATTGACTATTCCAAAGCCTTTGACTGTGTGGACCAAAACAAACTGTGGAAAATTCTTAAGGAGATGGGAATACCAGGCCACCTGACCTGCCTTCTGAGAAATTGTATGCAGGTCAGGAGGCAAGAGTTAGAACTGTACATGGACCAACAGACTGGTTCCAAATCGGGAAAGGAGTATGTCAAGGCTGTATATTGTCACCCTGCTTATTTAACTTATATGCAAAGTACATCATGAGAAACACTGGGCTGGATGAAGCACGAGCTGGAATCAAGATTGCCGGAAGAGATATCAATAACCTCAGATATGCACATGACACCACCCTTATGGCAGAAAGAGAAGAGCTAAAAAGCCTCTTGATGAAAGTAAAAGAGGAGAGTGAAAAAGGTGGCTTAAAACTCAACATTCAGAAAACTAAGACCATGGCATCTTGTCCATCATTTCATGGCAAATATATGGGGAAACAATGGAAACAATGACAGACTTTATTTTTTTGGGCTCCAAAATCACTGCAGATGGTGACTGCAGCCATGAAATTAAAAGACGCTTACTCCTTGGGGGAAAAGTTATGACCAACCTAGATAGCATATTAAAAAGCAGAGACATCACTTTGCCAATAGTGGCCCATCGAGTCAAAGTTATGGTTTTTCCAGTAGTCATGTATAGATGTAAGAGTTGTACTAAAAACAAAGCTTAGCGCCGAAGAATTGAGGCTTTTGAACAGTGGTGTTGGAGAAGACTCTTGAGAGTCCCTTGAACTGTAAGGAGATCCAACCAGTCCATCCTAAAGGAAATCAGGCCTGAATATTCATTGGAAGGACTGATGTTGAAGCTGAAAGTCCAATACTTTGGCCACCTGATGTGAAGAACTGACTCATTTGAAAAGACCCTGATCCTGGGAAAGATTGAAGGTGGGAGGAGAAGGGGAAGACCGAGGATGAGATAGATAGACTACATCACCGTCTCAATGGACATGAGTTTGAGTAAACTCCTGGAGTTGATGATGGGCAGGGAGGCCTGGCGTGCTTTGGTCCATGGGGTTGCAGAGTCGACGTGACTGAGCGACTGAACTAAACCGAACCCCTTTCTTCCTTGGTAGTCATCAGTTTGTTTTCTACACTTGTGACTCTATTTCTGTTTTGTAAATTGGTTCATTTGTTCCATTTTTTTTTTTTTTTTTTTTTTTTTTAGATTCTGCATATAAGTGACAGCTGTCTTTCTCTATCTGACTTTCTTTAAAAAGAGGTTCTAAGTTCATGAGATCTAAACTGATAGAACTGAAAAAAAAATTAAAAAAAAGAAATCTGCATTGCCCTTCCCAATGTAATAACAAGTAGATAGAAAAGCAGTAAGGATGTAGAAATGATGAATAGTGCTGTCAACTAAATGACATAATTGACCCATTTGCAGAACTCCACTCAACTATAACAGAAAACATATTCTTGTAACTTCACATTAAATATTTGCCAGTATAAACTATATTCTGCGTCAGGAAAAGGAACATGACAAATTTAAAAGAATTGAAATCATACAATATATGTACTTTGACAACATTTGAATTAAACTATTAATTAATTATGTAAACATCTGGAAAACCCATAAATATCTGAAAATTAAAAGAAAAATATTCTATTCTAAAAGTTAAGAGGAAACCACACAGTAGATTTTTAAGTACTTTTAATTAAAGTAAAATCAAAACACATACCAACTTGTGTGCGATGCATCTGAAGCCACACATAAAGGAACATTACAGCATTATAAATAAATATAAATATATTTATAAATAAACAATGAATATATTATCAAACAAATGTGTCAATTTCATGATCTAAGTTTGTACTTAAACAATTGAAAATTAAAGAACAAATTAAAAATCAAAGAAGGAACACAAGCATCAATTCAGTTCAGTTCAGTCTCTCAGTCGTGTCCAACTCTTTGCATAAGAAAAGAAACAATACAAATGAGAACATAAACCAGTGAAATTGAAAGAGAAAAACAGAGATGACATCAAAACTGCTTTGAAATAGCAATAATATTAATGAACTTCTAGCTATAATAATCATGAACCAGAGTCACAAATTACCAATAAAGTAATGAAGAAAGGGATATCATTTTAGCTTAAAAACAGTAATGTGAAAGTAAGGAAATGATATAATTTTATGCCCATAAATTTGACAATTTAGATAAGGTAGTTGTACTACTTGGAAAGAAACTGGTCACAAACCTTCTCTCAAAATAGATAAATAAATAAATGAATAACATGAATGGCTCTGTGTCAATTAAAGGACAAGCTATGTACATCTAGGCTGTTTCTAGAATTGGCTTAGGGACTCTTTCATGGAATCAAGGACACAAGATTCTCCTCTGTTTCCCTTCTAACATCTTTAGAATACTAGACTTTAATTTTCATCCATAATAGTTTTGAGAGCAAAATGGTTGTCCTAGGGGCTTCCCTGGTGGCTCAGCGGTAAAGAATCTGCCTACAATGCAGGAGTCGCAGGAGACACAGGTTAGATCCCTGGGTCAGGAGGATTCCCCTGGGAAAGTGAATGGCAACCCACTCCAGTATTCTTCCCTGGAGAGTCCCATAGACAGAAGAGCCTGCCGGGCAATGTCCATAAGTTTGCAAAGAGACAAACACAAGTGAAGCAAGTTAACACACAGTTCTAATCATATTTACAATTGTCGTAGAAAAAAAGCAGAAGGCAATTTAACAAGTTTAATGCTTCTTTTTATAAGAAAATCAAAAGCCTTTCCTAAAATCCCATGACCATCCAACAAACTTCCCTATGTCTGTTGGCTGACAGCAGTACTTTTGAAGTCACACTGGGAACAAGAGAACAAGGAGAACAGAATCCTATTAATAATTGCTGATTTAGTTTGTCTATTATTTGCAGCGAGGCTCCTTATTGCTTCAAACAAGATCAAGTATCTTATTGGCCAGGAAGATGAAGGAGATGGATATTTGTAAGTAGTCAGTATATGACATGTTCCATTGCAATCTGACTGCCCTACCAAATTCTGATAAATGATACCTGCACTAAACAGATGAAAATAGGTATTAAGATAGTGTGATCAGTGGTTTAATACAATACAATTTTATTCAACAAAAATTCCTTGCAACTTGATGTGAGATTTTAAATTAATTAATTTTCATTTTTAAAATAAGGTTTTTCTCTGCCTGTGCAGAATCCATCTGTCAGACCACAGATGAGCAGGCCAGATTGAAGAGGGACAGACTTTCTTAGTGGGCAATATGTATGCAATGTGGTAAATTTTGCAGATTTGGATGCTTAAAAATCTGTAAATCCCTATAAGCAAGTTATGAATCCAAGCCAAAATTGTTAGGAAGAAAAAATTAAAATTGATGTATTGAAAACTCCTTTTTTATATGCAGGGGCCTCTGCAATAGCTCTGAACAAACCTGCAGGATTCAGAATGTGTCCTTACTTAAGAAAATCAGACAATTCATGAAATGTTCTTTATTTCTTTTCCAGCTACTGCCCATATGACAGCATATAATGTTTGATCATTTGTCAATGTGATTAAAATATAAATTAAACTAAACAGAATAAAATTTTACATTATATGGGAATGGGATCTTTTGCTTCAAGATTTGGCAGTAACTGAGCATGTGCTTCATGCTATAGATCTCCAAAATATAAACACACAAGCATTGTGTTCTTATGAATGCAAATGTTTAGCTTTTTTAGCCTTTAGTTGCTGATTATTAAGTGAAATCTCCATAGCAACATTCTCTTCTTCAAAGTTTCACAAATTATCTGGAAATAACCCAATGAATTCTAAACCTGTAAGTTACATATTAAAACTCTTTTATCATATATTTAAAAGCATATGTTCTTTAGCCATATATCCATATATAGTCACAAAAATATCCATCTATTTTTCCATATAATGTATTTTGTCTGTTTCTTTTTAATGGTTTCTATTTGGGTGTGGAACATTGTCAGTTTCTGTGCATCACCTCTGTGATATATATGTATGTGTGTGTTGTTGTTGTTGCACAGTCTTGTCTGACTCTTTGAAACCCCATGGAGTGCAGCACGCCAGGCCTCCCTGTCCCTTGCCATCTCCCAAAGTTTGCCCAAGTTCATATCCATTGCATCAGTGATGCCATCCAGCCATCTCATCCTCTGACACCCTCTTCTCCTTTAGCCCTCAATCTTTCCCAGCCTCTGAGACTTTTCCAATGAGTCAGCAGTTGGCATCAGAGGGCCAAAATACCGGTGCTTCAGCTTCAGCATCAGTCCTTCCAACCCTGAGAATTCAGGGTTGATTTCCCTTAAAATTGACTGGTTTGATTTCCTTGCTGTCCAAGACTTTCAGGAGTCTTCTCTGGCACTACAGTTTGAAGGCATCGATTCTCTGGTGTTCTGTCCTCTTTACAGTCCAGCTCTCACAACCATACGTGACCACTGGGAAGAGCAGAGCCTTGACTACACAGACTCTTGTCGGCAGAGTCATGTCTCTGCTTTTCAACACGCTGTCTATGTTTGTCAGAGCTTTCCTGTCAAGAAGCAACAGTCTTCTGATTCCATGGCTGCAGTCACCATCTGCAGTGATTTTAGAGCCCAAGAAGAGGAAATCTGTCACTACTTCCACATTTACCCCTTCTATTTGCCATGAAGTAATGAGGCTGGATGCCATGATCTTAGTTTTTTTTTTAATATTTAGTTTTAATCTGGCCCTTTCACTCTCTTCTTTCACCCTCATCAAGAGGCTGTTTAGTTCCTCTTCACTTTCTGTCATTAGAGTGGTATCATCTGCATTTCTGAGGTTGTTTATGTTTCTCCCAACTATCTTGATTCCAGCTTGTAACTCATCCAACCCGGTATTTCTCATGATGCGCTCATTTGATAAATTAAAGAGGGTAACAGCAGACAGACCTGTCATATTCCATATGTGTATGTATGCACATGTGTGTATACATATGTGTATATACACACACTATATGCATGTGTATATACACACATATACATATGTGCATATACATATATACACATACACATTTGTATATATACATACATACATATGTGTATACACATATATACATATACATTATGTATATATACACATATACTTGTTCAGTCATTAAGTCATATCCAACTCTTTGCTACCCTATGGTAAAATGTACTTTTTTGTTTGTTTTTTCTTTTTTTTTTTATCTTGCTAGACTTTGAAATAACACATAAAACTGAAGTATATCAAAACAGAGTTCACTCATTTTTAAAATTATGTAATATACAGGCATACAAAAAGGAGCAAAAAATGGCATAATGAATAATTATGAGCCAACAACACAGCTTAAACAATAGACCTTTGCCGTTAGAGTTTAGGTGCCACCCTCCACATTCATGAGTGTGTTTATCTTACCTCTTCCACCCCAGAACTAACTACTGTATTAGGTTTAGTTTCAATTATTCCCATGCATTTTATGTAGTTTTATTGCATATGTATTCATCTTTAATAATGCTTTTTCTCAGCCTTATGTTTGTGAGAATCTTATACAAATGCACTACTATATTTGGGGGTGGTTAGCTATTTAGATTTTGTGCAGTTGATCACTCTTGCAAGAGACTTCACTGTAACTATTCTAACAAGACCTCATGGACATGCACAAAAGGAATCAGAGTTTATAAACTTAAGAGTGGAATTTATGAGTTTCCTTTGATTTTTAATGAAATGTCTCTACCTTTTCACCTTTATGATTACAGTCGCAGATTCTTTGGTAGACATCAGTCAGCAAACTAACACAGTTCCTTTATATTCTCAGAATGAGAAAAAAATTCTGTCATGAAAGAACATTGAATATTATGAAATATGTTTCTAGAGCTCTTAAATTTATCCTTAACCATATTAATATGTAATAGATGAAGGAATTTCAAATGTTAAGCTACCGTTGCTTTTCTATATTAAATTCAAACTGTTAGCATGCATTTTTTATACAGTATTGGGTATAATGTTTTAAAATTTACTTACAACATTCACATCACTTGCTCAAGTGCAACTTTCTCATGCTTGTTTTTTTCATAATAAAGTTATTATATAACTGCAGAAGTATTTCCAAATATTTTCTTCATTGGAAGAATTTATATTAAATTGAAAACATCTGTATTTGTTTTAAATAAGTGCTACAACATCTAGGCCAAGACAGTTCTGTGTATATGTTGGGTATGGAGATGAGGGAAAATATTTAGCTTTGACTGATTTTATTTTAGTTGAGTTCATATTTTCTTTTACTGCTTGAGTAAATTTTGATAAATTAATAATTCTCTAGAAAACTTAATATATCATTAATTTTTTTTAAATTACTGGTAAATCACTATGAACTACAACATGAAATTGACATTTTGAGAGTACAAGATCTCATTTGCAGATAAATAGCTCATAGGATATTGAAGTATAGATTTGTGGTATCTTTGCTAATCCAACTCTTTAAAAATCTTAGTAAGGTAATTATAATTTTTCTTCTTGTAAATTCCATGCACAAGAAATATATGAAAATTAGATAAGAAATTTAAGATTGAACCTTGTGGTGTCTGTCTACTTACTTCTTTGCTCTTCCAGGGCTCTCTCTCTCTCTCTCTGTATAATAGCTCCTTTGAGGGCATCTCTAGCAATCGATTTGATTGGAAAAGAAAACAATCTCCTTAATATATTTTTACCAGTAATGATACTAGCACTAGATTAACTATATGTATATGTTGCTAGAAGAGACAATTTGAAGTCATGATGCTTTTACTGTGATCAAAAATCAGGGTCAAAAAACATTTGGGTTTTTCAACATTTTATGGCAGGAGGGTTTGGATAATATTTTGAGAACCAGTGATCTAGATGAAGCATGAGATAGTATACTGTACTGGCTCCTGCTACAAGTAGGAAGAAGTATCTAATGTGAAACAACATTCAAATCTTTTCTACCATATCAGATAATGCTCAGAACTTGGTTAGCATAATGAATGACTGTTTTAATAAATGATTTGCCAAAACATAATAGGATTGCAGCCTTTTAGTTTATATTTCCTTCCCCCTCCCCAGTTTTGTTTATTTATTTATTTTTTTACTTTACAATATTGTATTGGTTTTGCCATACATTGACATGAATCCGCTATGGGTGTACATGTGTTGAGCATTCCAGCTTCAGTAAAGAAAAAAGTATTCATCTGAATTAGATTTAGCAGTGAAAGGAAACAAGAACAACATAACAAAAGTGGTTTAATGAAAGAGATTATTTTACTCCTGTGCAGAACTAAAGTCCAACTAGTAGTCTAGGATCAGTGTATCACTTCTACTTTAAAAAATCATCAGACTTCTGCGAATCATGTTTCTCCACTGTACAGAATCTTAAACCTCAGGATGAGCCATGGCTCTCTGCACATCCCAGGTGGCAGAATGGAGAATTAAAGAAAAAAAGAAAAAAAAGATCATCTGCCTTTCTAACGATACTTTACAAAAACTGCACATACCACTTCTGCTTATATATAACTTGATTGCCTTTAGGATAACTATATCTCATTTCAAGTGGTCTGCAGAATTTCAGTCTTTATTCGGAGTAGCCAAATTTCTGATGCAATTTAGGATTCCATCAAGGAGAAGAAAAAAATTATAGGGATATATATTCACTGATATGCAAATTTTCATCTCCTCTTTATCACAGTGGTTCTATATGGTACATTGTCTTTTCAAAATCTCCAAAAGGAGTTTTTTTTTTTTAATTTATACTGCTGGTTTTGGAAAACTCTAAGGTTCCTCTTTGGACATGTCTTTTCCTACATCTTAAATTAACAGTTTCAGGAAATCCAAAGCATATGTGCTTTGCCTCTCCCTGGTTAATTTCTCACTTAGAGATTTTTCTGGGCCACAGTTTGTGAAAATTCAATCTATAACCCTATCTCACAAGGCCTAGCCTGTAGAAGGGAAACATCTTATGCCAGGATGAAAATACTTCTCAGTGATCTTTTTGGCTAATAATAAATCTTTTCAAGTCTGTATTTTTATTGTACTGGGAGATGATGTATTTCATATATTTCATGTATGAAATAGCTTCCCACATCATCTCCCAGTACAATATATATATATATGTATACATATATATACATATATAACACATACATATATATGTATATATATACACACACACATACATACATATGTTTGAACATATATATATTTGCATTTTCTGATATTATGATAACAAAATAATTTAGTATTATTCCTGGAAAAGCTATGTTATTTCTTCTTTATGTTCTTGTAATCACTCAAAGACAAGAATAATACTAGGAAATAAAATAATCATTTCATAATAGAAAATTAGTAGTAACAAAACTAGTATGTATATAGATATATCCTGGAGAAGGGAACAGGTATCCACTCTGGTATTCTGACCTGCAGAATTCTGTGGACAGAGGAGTCTGGCAAGCTATAGTCCATGGGGTTGCAAAGAGTCGGACATGACTGAGCAACTTTACACACACACATATAGCTTTATACACACACATGTATGTATGTATAAAACTACTATGTGTGTATATATAAATACATGTTTTATATATATGCATAATCAGTCACTCAGTCATCTGACTCTTTGTAACCCCATGAACTGCAGCCCACCAGGCTCCTCTGTTCATGGGATTCTCCAGGCAAGAATACTGAAGTGGGTTTCCATGTCCACCTCCAGGGGATCTTTCCAACCCAGGGATCATACCCATGTCTCTTACTTCTCCTGCATTAGCAGGCAGGTTCTTTACCACTAGTGCCACCTGGGAAGCCCATAATATACTATAGAGAAAAATGCAAGTCACTCAGTCATGTCCAGACTCTTTGCAACCCCATGGACTATACAGTCCATGGAATTCTCCAGGCCAGAATACTGGAGTGGATAGCCTTTCCCTTCTCTAAGGGATCTTCCCAACCCAGGGATCGAACCCAGGTCTCCCAATTTGCAGGCAGATTCTTTACCAGCTGAGCCACAAAGGAAACCCAAGAATACTGGACTGGGTAACCTATCACTTTTCCAGTGTATCTTCCAGACCCAGAAATTGAGCTGGGGTCTCCTGCATTGCAGGCAGATTCTTTACCAACTGAGCTATCAGAAAAGCCTAATATACTATAGTATATATTGTATATAATTGCATTGCATTATTAATTAGCATATGTCTGAAAATATTTGCCTATGCATCTGAATTTTTAGTAAACATTTAGGTGGACAAGCAATATGCTTTATCATTTTTAAAATCTACATTATGGAAAATCTCAATGGCATTGTGAAGATCATCCTAGAGCTAGTTTAGCATGAATATATGAAAATCCAATTTACATTTGCTGTTGTATGCCATTAAAATGTGGAATTGATCCCAATGCTAATATCATATGATTGTGTTATTTTCTGTTAAAAACTGTATATAGTAACTTGTAGCTGTATTACGTCCTTGAATGTACAGTGCCTAAGTACATAAAGTTGTTTCACTATTTGTTAATTAATTTTACCATGTTGCTTTTTGAATATTCCTATTATTTACACTATTTTGTTGACTAATTTTGCTATTTCTTTTTTTATATATGCATGTTTATCTTAGGTAAAAAATTTACTTTGTTGCTTTGGAATATTTAGGTAAGTTTTCCTGCCAGCTGGCTAATGGTATTTTTTTTTCCTTCAAGGATGATAGTAAAGCTTAGAAATCCATTTTAAGATGTGTCTGGTAATAATTTCTCAACTGTCATGGTCTAACACACCCTTGTAATTTCTACCGGTATCTAGGGACCTGTTTGGGCATCTATTATAGGGGATGAAATGCCAATAAACAGTTGTTCTTCTGTCACTGTAGTTACTGTCACTCCCAAGAATCTTTCAGTCTCCATTACACAACAGAGGTTACTCTGAGAAGTAGCCCAGGGATAACAGCTCCTGCCAAACTTCATACTGACTGGGCTTTTTCATAGAATTGATTAAATCTTAGATAAAGCAAATGAAATTCCAGGTTATCAAAATTATTCATAAGAGAAAGGACTTTATGAACCTTGTAAAAAATTAGGAAAGTATTAGAAGCATTTAAAAAATATCTTCCCTCTATTCTCTGTTCTCTACTGCCATAGAAATCTTTGCTTAAACGTGGGACTTTCTCATCTTAGAACATGAAAGACATGAAAAAAAATACAAGGTCATGCTTCTTACTGTTGTTTTTTGTTCAGTCACAGGTTGTGTCCAACTCTTTGTGACCCCATGGACTGCAGCATGCCAGGCTTTCTGTTCTTAGTGTAGACATTATTACTGTATTGCTGCATCTTGCTCAACACACTAACATTTAAGTATTTTATTCAATGATGTTAAAGTATAATACTTCCTTAATCTACTTCTGGAAGTTGGTAATTACTTTCTATAAGATAACCTTTAACTATAAAATAAGGTCATAAATACATTTTAGTTTTACTTAACAAAACACTGTCCTGCTAAAAATATTGCTTTTATTATTGTTAGTAATTAACCTTGTATAGTTACAATTTCAACACCTTCTCACAGAAAGGAGTATAAAATCATTTCATACACTTTAATGCACTAGACCAATTAATTGTAGAATCTTTTACTAACAGGGGCTCAATAAAAACTTACTAAATCAATGCCTATATGTGCTTATATGCTGTAGTATATAAAGGAGATTTGTTTGCAAGGTATACGTGTTGACTCCAAAGGGGACACTTGTGTTGTATATATTTAGCTTGGAAACTTCATGTAGGTACTGATACTACATGGGAGTTGACAGAAGTCAAGTTATGGAATATAAGAAAAATAAGAAAAAGAAATTGGAGGGATTACGACTTTGAGGAATAGCAGTTTCCCAAACAGCCTAGAAATCTCTAATTACTACTGAATACACTGCTTTGTAACCATTGTTGGCAGATATTGTTTTGACTGTTGAAGAACAAAACATTCTTTATTTTTCTTTGTTTCTGTTTCCATGAATAATGAGGGTGCTTCTGAGCCTCTAACAGAACTTTCATGGGTGATGGTTAAATGAATTCCAAAGGGTAGGAGTAGAGAAGGACAAAAGAAAAGAAGAATGGTGTAGAAACATGTAACTATTGATTAAATAAATCTCAAATATTTACTCGAGCATTCATTTGAATTTCCTCATTAAGTTGAATAAAATTATTTGCTATTTAACTATAAAAACCCTAATAGATTCTGATTCCTCAAAACATCTGATGAGAAAAAATTTGAAGAAAAGAGATGAAAACAATACAGAACTTTTATACAGTTGATAAAAAAAAAATAAGTGATATGCTAAGGATATCCCAGTGAGTGTGAAAGTCTACTCACTTCAATATTAATTTGGGTTGTTGAGAAAAACATTTGAATTGAGCATTTCAATTGTTAGGAATTTTTGATATTAAATATATTATGTTTCACAAATGAATTATCCATTTGGGGTAAAAACTAGATGTCTATTTTTCATGTATATATAAACTTTTAAAAAGTTTCATGCTGAGTAAGTCTGAAAAACTTTCATTCATGGAGTACTTTCTTCCTTATTCCTTCTTTTTTCAGATGCAGCCTCTCAACATTTTGATGGATGTCAGAGACTAATTGAAAATGGGGAAAACTAAGAGATAAATGTTATTAAAAACATTGTGTCAATATCAAAATAACCTGCTATATTACTAAACAAGGAGATGCAAGTGATATTAGTTGAAACCGTGTCTCTCAAGATTTTCATTGAAGGGAGCATGTGATTTAGTGACAGAAATGTAGGATTTGAAGGAAACTATTTATTAACATATATTGAAATTCCTTAACTTCCTCCAGAAAGTTTTCAAGACTGCTGGAATTTTCAATTAGAGTTTAATCACCTTCCAGCCTAAATTATTTTCAGAATCTCTTTGGGTGTGTAGAAAGATTTTCTATATGTAAAGTGGATACTACATAGTTTCTTCCAAAATTAAGACGGCAAGATTAGCCTCTACATTACAAACATTAATTGGGATAAAATTTAGATAACATTAAACTAACAAAGAATGCTCAAACCACCACACAATTGCACTCATCTGACATGCTAGCAAAATAATGCTCAAAATTCTCCAAGCCAGGCACTAATGGTACGAGAACCTTGAACAAGCTGGATTTAGAAAAGACAGAGGAACCAGAGATCAAATTGCCAACAACTGTTGGATCATCAAAAAAGCAAGAGGGTTCCAGAAAAACATCTACTTCTGCTTTATTGACAATGCCAAAGCCTTTGACTGTGTGGACCACAAAAAACTCTGGAAAATTCTTAAAGATATGGGAATACCAGACCATCTGACTTGCCTCTTGAGAAGTCTGTATGCAGGTCAAGAAGAAGCAGTTAGAACTGGACATGGAACAACAGACTGGTTCCAAACAGGGAAGGGGGTGTGTCAAGGCTGTATATTGTCACCCTACTTATTTAACTATTATGCAGAGTATATCATGAGAAATGTTGGGCTGGATGAAGGACAAGCTGGAATCAAGATTGCCAGGAGAAATATCAATAACCTCAGATGTGCAGATGACACCACCCTTATGGCAGAAAGTGAAGAAGAACTAAAGAACCTCTTGATGAAAGTGAAAGAGGAGAGTGAAAAGTTTGCTTAAAGCTCAACATTCAGAAAACTAAGATCATGGCATCTGGTCCCACCACTTCATGGCAAATATATTGGGAAATAGTGGAAACAGTGACAGATTTTGTCGTTGTTGTTGTTGTTGTTGTTTTTGGTGGGGGGCAGGGGGCTCCAAAATCACTGCAGTTGGTGACTGCAGTCATGAAATTAAAAGGCGCTTGCTTCTTGGAAGAAAAGCTATGACCAATCTAGATAGCATATTAAAAGCAGAGACATTACTTTGCCAACAAAGGTTCATCTAGTCAAGGCTATGGTTTTTCCAGTAGTCATGCATGAATGTGAGTTGGACTATAAAGAAAGCTGAGAACCAACGAATTGATGGTTTTGAACTGTGGTATTGGAGAGGATCCTTGAGAGTCTCTTGGACTGCAAGGAGATCCAACCAGTCCATCCTAAAGGAAATTAGTCCTGAGTGTTCATTGGAAGGACTGATGTTGAAGCTGAAACTCCAATACTTTGGCCACGTGATGCAAAGAACTGACTCATTAGAACAGACCCTGATGCTGGGAAAGATTGAAGGCAGCAGGAGAAGGGGGTGACAGAGATGGATGACAGATGGTTGGATGGCATCACCTACTCAATGGACTCGAGTTTGAGTTAACTCCAGGAGTTGGTAATGGTTAGGGAGGCCTGGTGTGCTGCAGTACATGGGATCGCAAAGAGCTGGACACAACTGAGCAACTGAACTGACTGAAACTAACAATTTTAAAAGTCCATTTTAAAATGAGCCAGTCAGTGGCATTTAATACCTTCATGTTTTACAATCACCATCTCTATCTACCTCCAAAATATGTCTATTCAACACTCCAAAAAAAAAAATCTTGTATCCATTAAGCAGTTACTTCCCATTCTCCCATCATCCTGTCCCTAGTAACCAACCTGCTTTCTTTTTATATGGATTTACCTTTGCTGGATATACAGTTACAAGAATTATACAATATGTGACCTTTTGAGTGGCTTCTATCATGTGGCATAATATTTCTGAGTTTCATCTAAACTACTGCATACATCCAGAACCCATTTCTTTAGAGATGTAAATAGTATTCCTGTATACAATACCTTATTATCTATGCATCTATTGGTGGACATTTGAATTGTTTCTACTGTTTGGGTATTACTGTGAATAGTGCTGCCATGGCCATACATATACATGGACTCTTTTGGTTACCTATTTTCAGTTCTTTGGGTATACGGTGGTAGAGGTGTTGGGTCATACAGTACATCTATGTTTAGCTATACTTGGAGAAAAAAAAATGCCAAAGTGTTTTTCACAGCAGCTGAATCATTTTACACTCCTACCAGTAACATACAAGGGTTCCCATTTCTCCATGGTCATCAACACTTTTTGTTTTTTCCTTTCTCGCTGCCGTGCACAACTGCACTCATTTCACACATTAGCAAAATATTGCTCAAAATTCTCCAAACGAGGCCTTAACAGTACGTGAACCAAGAACTTCCACATGTTCAAGCTGGATTTATAAAAGGCAGAGGAACCAGAGAGATCAAATTGCAAACATCCATTGGATCACAGAAAAAGGAAGAGAACTCCAGAAGAACATATACTTCTGCATCCATTGACCACTCTAAAACCTTTGACTGTGTGGATCACAACAAACTGTGGGAAATTCTTAAAGACATGGGAACACCAGACACCTTACCTGCATCCTGAGAACCAAGTATACAGGTCAAGAAGCAAGAGTTAGAACAAGACATGGAAAAATAGAATGGTTCCAAATTAGGAAAGGAATAGGTTAACGCTGTATACTGTCACACTGTTTATTTAATTTGTATGCATAGTCATTATGCAAAATGTCAGGCTAGATGAAGCACAAGCTGGAATCAAGATTGCTGGGGTAAATATAAATAAACTCAGATATGTAGATGACACTACCCTTATGGCAGAAAGTGAGGAGGAACTGGAGCCTCTTGATGAAGGTTAAGGAGAAGAGTTAAAAAGTTGACTTAAAACTCAACATTCAAAATACTAAAATCATGACATCTGGTCCCATCACTTCATGGCAAATAGATGGGGAAACAATGGAAATAATGACAGACTTTATTTTCTTGGGCTCCAAAATCACTGCAGTTAGTGACTGCAGCCATGAAATTAAAGGACACTTGCTCCTTGGAAGAAAAGTTCTGACAAACCTAAATAGCATATTAAAAAGCAAAGAAATTACTTTGCCAACAAAGGCCTCTCAAGTTTAAAGCTGTGGTTTTTCCATCTAGTCAAAGCTATGTTTTTTGTTTTTGTTTTTGTTTTATGGTTTTCCCAGTAGTCTTGTATGGATCTGAGAGTTGTACCATAAAGAAAGTTGAGCACCGAAGAACTGATGCTTTTGAACTGTGGTGTTTGGGAAGACTCTTGAGAGTCCCTTGGACTGCAAGGAGATCAAATCAGTCGGTCCTAAAGAAATGAATCCTGAGTATTCATTGGAAGGACTGATGCCAAAGCTTCAATACTTGGGCCACCTCATGTGAAGAACTGACTTATTGGAAAAGACCCTGATGCTGGGAAAGATTGAAAGCAGGAGGATAAGGGAATGGCAGAGAATAAGATGGTTGGATGAGTTTGAGCAAGCTCCAGGAGACGGTGATGGACAAGGAAGCTTGCCATGCTGCAGTCCATGGGGTAGCAAAGAGTTGGACACAGCTGAGTAACTGAACAACATCCCCCTCCTTCTGTTCCTTCTCTTGCCTCTCTACATTCGTTCTTTATTCCCTCCTTCTTTCCAATCTGGTTACAGATATCTCAGTCAATGAAAAGTGGTAACTTGTGGTTTTAATTTGCATTTTCCTAATGACTGATGTTGACCATCTTCTCATGTTGTAGAAGCAATCTAAAATGGAACCACTTCAGTCAGGCACAAAATGGAAATGGTCAACACAAATGTATAAAAGACATTTAACATAATGTTACAGGAATTTATAGCTCTTCTCAGATATCAGGTTAGTATACCAGTTAATCCCCAAATGCCAAGTATGTCCACTGAATCTCTGTGCTTCCTTGTTTCTTTGACTCAGGTACCCTGATCTAAATAAAAAAGAAGACCACCAGGCAATAAGTCAGTTGAAAAAGCCTAATAACTTCTCTATTTATCCCATAAGAAAACCTTAGCCTACGAGTATTTTGCAATCATTGTTCCTATAGCTTTGAGTGTCCTGCTTGCAGGGGAAAAGCCTTGCAATAAATTCATCTTTCTGTTTTTCAATTTGTATTCAGTGCAGCACTTGGTTTTTGACTGTATGCTTGTAAGGCATTTGTATATCTTCTTTGGGAAATGTCTGTAGATGACCTGTGTCCATTTTTAATATGGCTTATCTTTTGTTTTTGAGATGTAAGTTTATATTCTTTAACATGTGTGGTCCCTGAAGTCACTTTTCCTCAAGTTTGTGTTTAGCTAGTGTTTTGACAGTCATTTCCTTGGATGCTGGGAGACAGAGATTGGGTGGAGGGGAGCAGGAAGGAAATGAAGGAAAAAAAAAAAAAACTCTCCCAATCTTTGCAGAATGGCTAAATCATTGGGCCCTCCTTCAAAACTTAGCCAGGTCGATTCTGCCATAGTCTTTATGAACTGCTTGCCCAGTGTCTAGATATTAGCCAGGGGGAAAGCTTAGTATATCTTCAAGTCTTTTCTGATCATGAACTTGCCCTAGGGCATGCACATGATTTTCAAAATTCCCCATTATGCACAGGCACGTTTGAGTATCCTAATTTCCAAAAAAACTATCTCCCCAACTTCTCCCAGCCCTTGGCACTCTGCTTCAGTTGTAATCTTAAGCCTCAGGTGGCTATAGGTTTTTCATTTGCTTTACCATATTTTTGAGATTCTCAGACTTGACTGAGTCACAAAGTTTCAGACTTGATTGATTCCTGAATTAGGTTAAACAAAGACAAGCTTCTTGCTGCAATACTTCAAGCAGACCCAGACAGGTTAGGCCATATACACACAATTCTTTGAGGCTAGCTCTGCTTGACTCTTCTGGAACCAGGGACCAGGGTCCCAGTCTAAGACATACACTGCTTCCATCAACACGCTGCTGAGCTAGGAAACAGAGTGTAACAAGGACAAGTGAAATGCAAAAAAAAAAAAAAAAAAAAAAAAACAAAACAAAACACTCAGTATTTTCATGTTTGCTTGCTTTTGTTTTCTTTTTTTTCTTAATTCAGCATTTGCTTGTTTGCTGTAAACCTTTCATTGTTTTCCAGAATTCTGACAAAATTGAGTTTGACAGTTTTTGCTTCTTTTATCTGTAAAGTGTTAGATCCTAGGACCTAACTTACACCATCTTCACTGACCTCACTGATTCATTTGTCTATAAATCATAGAATTTGCACTGAAGCAGCACTTCAATATACCATCAAGCAATGGAACCTAAGGGACTTTCTAGGTGGTGCAGTGGCAAAGAATCTGCCAGGCAATGCAGGAGATACCAGGGACACAGGTTTAACCCCTGGGTCAGAAAGGTCCTCTGGAGGAGGAAAACCCATTCCAATATTCTTACCTGGGAAATCCCATGGACAGAGGAGGCCAGCAGGCTACTGTTTCTGGTATTACAAAGAGACACGACTGAGAGACAGAATACACCTGAACATAAAGACTACAACTTCTGCTCCTACCTCTGGAAGCCAGTAGATGCTCTCACTGGGACAGTAAAGATGTTCGCAGCATCCCAGATACTCATTTCAAATATTCACCAATATATCAGGAGTTAACATTATGACAGCATGTTTAAACCATTTAGAATTAAACAGATACTCTTCATTCTGTACTGAAAAGGAAACTGACCTTTTTCTTTTCAAACATAGTTCTATTGTTCATAGTGTCCCATGGGCACTGAACTGAGCCCTAAATTTAGTCCCACAAAAATTGATGTACCAATAAAAATGGGGGAAAAAAAGAGCTGTTTTAATTTAATAAAAGCCCAGGCATGAAACTCCATGTTTGCAATGCTTCCAAATATGCAAAATATTGAGGTATTAGATCAATGCAATATTCTGTCTTTGATATAAACAACCTGTGCCAGACAGCCAGAGCATCCTGCAGTGTGGGCAATGAGGTGATGCACTTGCAGAAATCTGTCTAAACTTGAGAGCTCAGTTTTGGAAAATTATTCATGAACAGATAGGAGATGAAATCATAAGAGAAGAAATTGTTCATCCATAAGGATAGAACGACAAAGTGAATCCAACCTAGTTATAGGGTATATTTTCATGAAAATAAGTGGAAAAGGAAAACACTAAAGTTGTAAATTATAGGGCAATAGCTTATAATGTTTAAACATTTTATTTCCTTGTTAATAAAAATAGTTCCTTTCTTAATAAAGAAACTTCACTTATGAATTTTGAAATGATGCATATAAATAAATCCACACAGATATTTGGAAAAACACAATGTAAGTACAGCTTTATTTTCTTCTGCCCTGATAGGTTTTATCTATAGGCTTACACTCAGACACTTGAAAAAGAGGCATAATGTAAATGCTATCAATATTTGTATCTACATCAAGTATACATCTCTTCTCTCACTCTGATGATCCCTAAAGGAAAAAACAAAAAAAGTAAACACAGAAATAGAAGTAAAGGAAATAATTGTTGTTACAGAAATTTTGACACATGTTTAGAAAATGAGAAGCAGATGGAAACTTGGTGCTACATCAAAGACAGGGGAGGAAGTCCTGGTCCAGTGCACACATTTTAGGAAAACCTGCACTAGGGTGATTTGCTCCAGTAGCAGCCTAGAGAAGCTCAAGGTTTGGGATAGGGGGAAAAGATGGAATGCATAACAGTTCAGTTCAGTTCAGTTGCTCAGTCATGTCCAACTATTTGCAGCCCCATGGGCTGCTTGTCCATCACCAACTCCCAGAGTTTAGTCAAACTCATGTCTATTGAGTTGGTGATGCCATCCAACCATCTCATCCTCTGTCGTTCCCTTCTCCTCCTGCCTTCAAGCTTTCCCAGCATCAGGGACTTTTCTAATGAGTCAGTTCTTTGCATCACGTGGCCAAAGTATTAGAGTTTCAGCTTCAGTATCAGTCCTTCCAATGAATATTCAGGACTAATTTCCTTTAGGATGGACTGGTTGGAACTTCTTGCAGCCCAAGGGACTCTCAAGAGTCTTCTTCAACACCACAGTTCAAAAGCATCAATTCTTTGGTGCTCAGCTTTCTTTACAGTCCAAATCTCAGATCCATATGTGACTATTGGAAAAACCATAGCCTTGACTAGACGGACCTTTGTTGGCAAAGTAATGTCTCTGCTTTTTAATATGCTGTCTATGTTGGTCATAACTTTATGCATAAATTTTATTATTTGTCACACATAACTTTTATAATTAAATAATAAAAGTTATGCATAACAGGGAAGGGTATTACCTGAGGATTGTGCCAATGATTGGAATTTTTGCCAACTATTCTTCCTCATTTTTTAACTTCACCCATGTATTGAGTAGGTTCATATTAAGTTCAGCACTGACTTCCAGAACAATGTTTTTAAAAAGTGGAATGATCTGCCTCTAAAGGATTATAAATGTCTAGTATAGTTGTAATCAGGCCCCCCAAAAAATCATCATGTGCATTTCACTCCTTTCAGGTTGATTTCAGTAGTCAACATTGTGAGCATGGCTTTAATATCAGGCTTGCAACTGGAAATACCATTCCTACAAACACAAAACATCCTCACTTCCTTTTAAGTTTAGAAGAAAGAAGTATTACAAAAGATTATACATATGAATGTATTTTCCAAGTAAGCCTGCAATCATTTAGAGAATACTTAGGCTACTGCCCCAAAAATTTGACTTTAATTGGTGTAGCATAAAAACTCCTCTCATGAATGATTTTAATGAACAGTCCTAGTCACAAAGAATATCTATAACTATGAGCACATAACTAATAATCACCAGGTACAGCGAAAGAGTTTTAGACCCTAAAACGTAAAAATATGCATGTTACATGTATATACATATATATATATGATTTTCATTAAAGTGATATGAAATTGTCCTTATCAGTAATAAGTGTTAGAAAAAAATGGAACTGTTTTATAAGGGGAAATAAAATATAAAATATGTTTGATATCCAACAAAAGCAAATCAAGTTAGACAAAATAAACATTAAGCAAATACTTTACTCAGAAATTTTGAAACATATTATTTGTAGATGTATGTTACTAAGATGAAAAACAAAATCCCATGACTAGATATACAATAGAGACTATAACAGTGGAATGAAATTGGGAGCACACTGGAAAGAAAATGTAAAGGAAAAGTGAAATTCTTCCTACATTTTTTGGCCTGAATGTTGAGGACTGAAGCAACCTACCCCCATTTATCTACATTCATTAGTCTTCTAGGACTGCCATAACAAATGCCACTGATGGGGTGGTTTAAACAACAGAAACTCAGAGTGGAGAGGCAAGGTCAGAGTTTAGTGAGAACTCCTGGAGGACAGAAGTTAGAGATAAAGGTGTCAACAGGATGGATTTCATTCCGAGGCCCCTCTCCTTGGTTTATAGATAGTTGACTTCTTTTGCCTTCATGTGGCCTTTTTCCACCATGAGAATGTGTGTGTCCAAATTTCCTATTCTTAAAAGGACAATACTTATATTGGATAGGGATCCACCCATATGACTTCGTTTTACCTTAACTATCTCTTTAAAGGCCCTATCTTCAAATACTATTATATCCTGAGAAACCCAGGGCCAGGACTTCAATATACAAATTTTGGTGGGATTTGGTCCTTAACACTAAAACAACATGACTTAGCTATTCCACATTTTTTATTAACATCACTGTACTTTTCTAGGATTCTCTAGTCCAGACAGATGCTTTAACTGTTTATTATAGAACTTCTGAAAGATCCATCAAGTCTTTGATGGAAAGCTTCAGCAGACAGATTGTGTGCTAAGATTCTTCGAATCTTCTGTCTCAAAATCTTTACCTTTCATTTTCCACCAATCTGAGATTATTATAACATGACTTTAACCCAATCCTAGTCAAGTCCAACAGTGTTAAAAGTCTTACCTTAAACCAAACCTCCAACTGTCAATAAATTCTGATCTTGCCTCCTTCCTCCATGATGCTGTTCAAGGTCTATAGAAACACTGGTCTTCACCCTGTGAGTTACAAAGTCAGTTTTCTCTTATCAGGAGTTTATGCTGTTGATATCTGAAATTCATAGAGGTGGAGAAACTTAACTTCTTTCTTCTATTGTCCTATGTTCTCCAGCTGGGCTTTGCAAATTAGATTGATAAAAGACAGATCATTAAGAGAAGGACATGGTTTGCTATTGTATATAGCATACATCATACAGGAGAAACCTCAGTGATGAGAAACTGAGAGGGGTGTTTAAAGCTTCAGTTTATACAGAAAAGGGAACCATCTTGCACCATTGCTGGGAATGTAAATTGACCCTGCCACTATGGAGAACAATTTGGAGATCCTTAAAAAGCTAGGAATAAAACCGCCATGTGATTCAGCAATCCCACTACTGGACATACACCCTGAGAGAATCATAGTTGAAAATGATACATGTACAGAATGTTCATAGCCGCACTATTTACAATAACCAGGGCATGGAAGCCACCTAGATGTACATCGACAGATGAATGGATAAAAGAGATGTGGTACCTGTATACAATAGAATATTACGCAGCCATAAAAAAGAATGAATATGAGTCAGTTCTAGTGAGGTGGATGACCCTTGAACTTGTTATACAGAGTGACGTAAGTCAGAAAGAGAAAATCAAGTATTGTATATTAATGCATATAACATGGAATCTAGAAAAATAGTATTGGTGAAACTACTTGTAGGGAAGGAATGGAGACTCAGATATAGAGAATGAACCTGTGGACACAGTAGGGGAAGGAGAAAGTGAGACAGATGGAGAAAGTAACATTGATAAATATACAGAACCATGTGTAAAACAGATAGCTGGTGAGAGGCTGCTCTTTAATACAGGGAGCCCAGCCTGGTGCTCTTCAGTGACCTAAAGGGTGGATGTGGGGAGGGAAGGGAGGTCAAGAGGGAGGTGATATATGTGTAATTATGGTGATTTGTGATGTATGGCAGAAACTAACACAACATTGTAAATCAGTTTTCCCCCAATTAAAAATAGACTTTAAAATTAAAAAATAAAAAGAAAATTAAAAGAACAGTGTATTTGTAGAGAGGTGGAAAAACAATGTAAAAGGGTCTAAGCTTTTAAGGGTGGCCAGTTGCGGGAAGGATAATATGCAGGGACACTGATAGGTGGGGTTTGTTGGTACAGGTCCATCTCACATCTCCTTGGTCTTCGTCATGGCCATAATACTTCCCCAAGAAAGCAGATTTATGGAATTCCTCATTTTTTAGAAGTTTCTACTTCTAGTAAGATAAGGGAAGCTCCAGGAAGGCTTTTTTCTGCTTCTGTTGGTTCTCATTTGCCTCTAGCTCAAAATAATCCCCCACGCCAAAGTGGCATATTTTCAGGTGTCACTGTCTGTACCCCTTTAGGACCCTACATTCTACAACATAATAGGACTGACCTACATATGTGGTATTAAATAAGACACTCAGTGTACTTACTAATAAAATAGAATCATAAATACATCTCCTAAGTGAAAAAAGTTATTGTATACTATAGACAAAACCTATCAAAGTCATATTCCAATTATGATGCAATTTTTGCCATAAATTTTCAAAAGTGGTTGTGTACTATGTTAAGATAATTCATTTCAACTTGATGCCTCTCATATTCTTATTCAAATTGGACATTTTTAATGACTTCAATATATATAATCCATCCTTTTTCATCAGTCTTCCTAGAGGATAAGATTTATATAATCATAAATTTACAAGCACTCTGCTATGGATTTTAATTTTTGGAATCGACTTGTAGACAACTGTGCGGGAAATAAAAAATCCTACGAACAAAAAGAGTTCTCCATACAAACAGAGAAGGGTGAGAACACAATTTATTACTTCATATCCAATCAGATTATACTGAGAGATTACAGAGTATGGACAATTGTTTTCATAAATTTATATATTAATGTAGAAGGAAAGATCAATTAAACTTTTCCTTATCTCCTTGAGAGACAAACATTTATACCTTTGATAGTCACATAAAACTGGTGAGAAATTCCTAATTAATTTCAGAGTATGTTTTTATAGTTCCAACAGTCAGAGGCCTAAGATCTTGGAGTATAAAATAAAAAATTGAACCTATTTTCAAGGAACATTTTAGTAAGGTAAGAGATAGGTACCTCCCCTTTATTAGACTAAGAAAATCTCATTTTACTTACAATTATGCAACTCATCAGAACTTATAATATCAAAATATAAGTATTATAGTCTTCAGTAGCAGATAGAAAATAAAATCATCCTTGTAATCTGAAAGACAAAACTATTTGGAAATAGTTAAGAGTGCAGAAGCACTAATTTTACATAGTGACAATGAGATATTGACAAAAATTTATGCATTAATTTATAACACCTAGGCCACCTCATGCGAAGAGTTGACTCATTGGAAAAGACCCTGATTCTGGGAGGGATTGGGGGCAGGAGAGGAAAGGGGTGACAGAGAATGAGATGGATGGCATCACCGACTCGATGGACATGAGTTTGAGTAAACTCCGGGAGTTGGTGATGGACAGGGAGGCCTGGCGTGCTGCGATTCATGGGGTCGCAAGGAGTAGGACACGACTGAGTGACTGAACTAAACTGAACTGCCTGAGTACATGGAAGCAACCCAGATGTCCATGGACAGATCAACGGATAAAATAGTTGTACATAAATACAATGGAATGTTAGTCAGTCATAAAAAGGTACACATTTGTGTCAGCTCTAATGAAGTGGATGGACTCAGAGCCCATTATACAGAGTGAAGTAAGTAACAGAGAAAAACAAATATCATATATTCACACATATATAAGGAATCTAGAAAGATGGTACTGATGAACCTATCTGTAGCACAGAAATAAGAATGCAGATATTAGAGAACACACTTGTGGGCAGGGTGGAGGAAGAAGAGGTTGGAGTGAAGAAGAGGGTGAAGCAAATTGAGAGAGTAACACTGAAAAATATACATTCAGGTCAGTTCAGTTCAGTCACTCAGTCATGTCCAACTCTTTGCGACCCGATGAACTACAGTATACCAGGCCTCCCTGTCCATCACCAACTCCCCGAGTCCACCCAAACCCATGTCCATTGTGTCAGTGATGCCATCCAACCATCTCATCCTCTGTCATCCCCTTCTCCTTCTGCCCTCAATCTTCCCCAGCATCAGGGTGTTTTCCAATGAGTCAACTCTTCGCATGAGGTGGCCAAAGCATTGGAGTTTCAGCCTCAGCATCAGTCCTTCCAATGAACACCCAGGATTTATCTCCTTCAGGATGGACTGGTTGGATCTCCTTGCACTCCAAGGGACTCTCAAGAGTCTTCTCCAACACCACAGTTCAAAAGCATCAATTCTTCTACACTCAGTTTTCTTTACCGTCCAAGTCTCACATCCATACATGACCACTGGAAAAACCATAGCCTTGACTAGATGGACCTTTGTTGGCAAAGCAATGTCTCTGCTCTTTAATGTGCTGTCTAGGCTGGTCATAACTTTCCTTCCAAGGATTAAGCGTTTTTTAATTTCATGGCTGCAGTCACCATCTGCAGTGATTTTCGAGCCCAAAAAAATAAAGTCTGACACTGCTTCCACTGTTTCCCCATCTATTTGCCATGAAGTGATGGGACTGGATGCCATGATCTTAGTTTTCTGAATGTTGATCTTTAAGCCAACTTTTTCATTTTCTTCTTTCACTTTCATCAAGAGGCTCTTTAGTTCTTCTTCACTTTTTGCCATAAGGGTGGTGTCATCTGCATATCTGAGGTTACTAATATTTCTCCTGGCAATCTTGATTTCAGCTTGTGCTTCCTCCAGCCCAGCATTTCTCATTATGTAATCTGCATATGCAGGGTGACAATATACAGCCTTGATGTACTCCTTTTCCTATTTGGAACCAGTCTGTTGTTCCATGTCCAGTTCTGACTGTTGCTTCCTGACCTGTATACTGGTTTCTCAAGAGGCAGGTCAGGTGGTCTGGTATTCCCATCTCTTTCAGAATTTTCCACAGTTTATTGTGATCCACACAGTCAAGGCTTTGGCATAGTCAATAAAGCAGAAATAGATAGTTTTCTGGAACTCTCTTGCTTCTTACATTACCATAGGTAAAACAGATACCAGTGGGAATTTTCCATGTGACACAGGGAGCTCAAACCCAGTAGTCTGTAACCACCTAGAGGGGTGGGACGGGGTGGGAGGGGGGAGGGAGGAGACATGTGTATACCTATGACTGATTTGCAATAATATATGGCAGAAACCAACACAATATTGTAAAGCAATTAGCCCCCAATTAAAATACATTAAATTTGTTTTTAAAAAAAGAAGGAAATAAAACTACAATGAAGTATCATTTCACATGAGTCAGAATGGATATCATCAAAAAGTCTACAAACAGTTAATGCTAGAGAAGGTGTAGAGAAAAAGGAACCCTCCTACACTGTTGGTGGGAATGTAAATCGGTACAACTACTATGGAAAACAGTATGGAGGTTCCTTTAAAAACTAAAGGGAGCTATTATATGATCTTGCAGTCATGTTCCTATGCATATATCCAGAGAAAATCACAATTTTAAAAGATACTTGCATCCCAATGCTCACTGCACCATTATTTTATAACAGACAAGTCAGAAAACCAATTTTTTCCAATAGTTAAGTCAAATTTATTTCACTTGTTTTTCTGTTTTCTTACATTAGCTTCACATACATTTATTCTATTGTGTTGACTACACTAAGTTCAGGATAAGCTACTCTCTTAGAAATTTTACAGGTTTTTTTACTTCCCCCATATAAACACTTACTACTCCTTATTAAAGATGAACAAGAAAATTTTAAAATGTTTCTACTCTTCCCTACCTGGGAAATATGGACTTTTACTCCTGCTATCATTCACCAGCAGATAGTTATGAAGCTACAATGAGAGAGAAAATAAGATTCCCATCAGACAGAAATGAGTAGAAGGCCATTTTGGTACTTTTTGGAACAGAAAGCATAAAAGGAATAGAAGAAACAGGATAATTAACTTGAACATTCCTTATCATTCTCTTTCCAACCATCTACACAGATTTCTGTCAAAACTCTACTGGAGAAAGATTACTTTTGCAAGACCCTTTGTTAGGTGATACATGTTTGTATCTAGTGCCTAGTGGAAGTACTTGCTTTGGTGAGGAATAAGCATAGTCCATCCATGATAAATAGAGGAAAACAGAATATGTACATGTAGATGCAAAAATTATCATGCATATTATATGAATGTGAACAGGTAACACAGGTAAGGCTGTTGAACACACTGCAAACCTCTAACACGTTACTTATTAATAACCGTACTGATCCTTCTAGTACAACTAGTATGTAGTACTACCACTAGTACCACGACTTCTTCTACCAGTTGAGTTAGGAGACAGTCACTGAGGAATGTGAGCTATGACATGAACCACACCAAAAAAAGTGACGGCCACAGTGAATTTTATTCTTAATGACTTTCTTTATTTATGCAATTTTTAATATTTTATTTAGCAGGGAATTTTACATGTTTATAATTAAATCCAGTGGAAAATTAATTTATAAGCAAAAACAACCCCGATTAAAATATATAATAATTCTAATTCCTATGTGAACATTGTCAGCACAGACACACACAATAAATGTTCTTTCAACTTGACTTAAAATAAACCTTTCTAGAACAATTTAACACGATGAGTAACATCGAATGGGCTTCTGTACATTGCCTGACAAAATTTTATACAGTAGCAAACATCTTCAAGAACTTTATTTTCTCATCTGCAAACAGTACAGTCAAAAATATAACTCATGTTTTGACTTGTCTACCTGACATATATTCCTATAGAGACTTGGAGAGTGAATGCTAAATAATTAGGTGAACCATATGAAATTAGTGATATTCAAATGCTCTGACCTTCTGAAATGACAATTTCTTGTGGTTCAATTTAATAATAGAATAAAAAGAGAATACTTTTTACTTTTAATGAATATTAGCTTTTTAGGGTATGCTTACAAGCAGAATTTCATTAAGAAAAAGAGATCATTAAAGATTATTTGTCAAAACATTAGATGTATGCGTGTATCTTTTCTTAAGAACAGTAAAATTCTGGTCAATAAGAATTTGGTTGTGAGAAGAAACCTAATATTTAACATTGTAAAATAAATTAAAATTTGAGTCATTTATCTTATTTCTAAGGAGATCTCAGTTTTTAGCATCTCACGCATGCGTGCATGTGTGCTAAGTTGCTTCAGTCATGTCCAGCTCTCTGTGACCCCATGGACTGTCACCCACCAGGTGCCTCTTCCATGGGCGTCTCCAGGCAAGAATACTGGAGTGGGTTGGCCTGTCCTCTTCCAGGGCATCTTCCCAACCCAGGAATCAAACCCTTGTCTCCTGTGTCTCCTATATTGCAGGCAGATTCTTTACTGTCTGAACCACCATGGAAGCCCGTGTGTGTGTGTGTGTGTGTGTGTGTGTGTGTGTAATTTTCATTTAAAGGAGATTATATTTATCAAGGACAAGGAAGCTGAAAACAGAAAACTATGCTAATCTGCCACAACTCAAACTAAGTATAATAATTGTGTCAGGATATAAAATTTGTGTCCCTTCCAACATATACTATCGTTTCCTTTGAATCCCTTATATATTGAAGGTACAAATTACTAAAGAACCTAAGACTGGGATATTAAAAAAATAATGACAAGTGAGGTAAAATTAAAACTAATTTAAGATAGACATGTATTTTTATTATGAGGAAGTATTAATGCATGAATACATTTATCAATATAAATAAAGTTTTCATGGAACTGATAGCTTTTATAATAAAGGAAGTATTCAAGAGTTGTAAGTAGAATTTCTAAAGAATTGTAGAAAAGGGGAACAGAATAATCTAAGGATCAACTTGATGTTATATTCATATAAAAATGATAATTTGATGCTGAAGAAATTTATTGCTACATTGTTAAAAAGTCTAGATCCAAATTCATGTTTATTAAACACAATAACATATTAATATTTAATTTCCTCTTTTCCCAAAAATAACATACACCTAACAAAACACACTCATATAATTGTATATCTACTTTTAAAATATTTATATGGATACTCCTTACCTAACATTGTTGATGTGAATGTATATGTATAATTGTTAGAGGGACCACAGTGTAGTTTTAGGACAGTAACAAATGCATTGCTAGGTCTAAGAGAAAATCATTTACATATCCAAACAGCTCCAAGTTTATTAGAGGTCTTCTTTTAAAGATCAGAAGCTCAGAATTTGCATTTTAATGATATTTTCTAAAGGGATTGCTATCATTTTTTGTTGCTATAATTTTATCAGAATTTCTGCTTGATGATCATTTTGTTGCGTTTGTATAACCAGGAATTCCATGTATTCTTTCATTTTTTCCCATCATCTGAAGTGGTGTATCTGGACTACTGGTGGTGTCTTGTGTCCTTGATTTAATGCTCATGTTCCTTCACAGGTATCTTAGGATATCAGTGATGAGACTCCCTCTAAATCATAGATTTCTTTCCTTCTACTCCCACTTTGTCTACAAACATGTTACTTGCACTTACTCTTTAAGAAACTTCCTATGAACTTGGTTCTTCTCTGAGGGGATCATATTCTTGGCTATGTTCCCCAAGTTATATTTCTCAAAATATTATGTCATTTTTGGCTTCCTCTTCCTCAGGCTAACTCATTAATCACTGAGATTTATGTCTACCTCTCCCAACATTCTACACAACCAGGTCCTCTAAGGTTTCTAATGACTTCTTAATCATAAAGACATTTCCTTTGCCACTATTCTGCTTAATGTCTCTTGTTTGATGAAGTGGAAAAAAGATAGGCACGTGAATGATTCATAAAGGTGTTTCAATCCAACTTTTGTTTCTCTGTTATTTTCAATGTCATTTTCCCACTACAAGGAATCTAGATAAAGTAATTTGCCTGGCTGCTTTTTACTGAAAAAAAAATTATGAAAAATCACCCAAAATACTAAACACACTGTGCACGCAATAATTTATAGGTTGCATTCCACCTACCAATCTATGTTTTATTTATTAGATTATAAATTACATGCGAGTAAATTGTTTTAATCTCTATATTTTAATATATTCCCAGGTTATGATATATAGTTCAATCCAGTTCAGTTGCTCAGTCATGTCCAACTCTTTGCAACCTCATGGACTGCAGCGTGGCAGGACTCCCTGTCCATCACCAACTCCAGGAGTTTACTCAAACTCATGTCCATTGAGTCGGTGATTCCATCCAACTATCTTATCCTCTGTCGTCTCCTTCTCCTCCCGCCTTCAATCTTTCCCAGCATCAGGGTCTTTTCAAACAAGTCAGTTATTTGCATCAGGCGGACAACATATTGGAGTTTCAGCTCCAGCATCAGTCCTATAAATGAATATTTAAGACTGATTTCTATTAGGATGGACTGGTTGGATCTTCTTGCTGTCCAAGGGACTCTTAAGAGTCTTCTCCAACACCACAGTCCAAAAGCATCAATTCTTTGCCACTCAGCTTTCTTTATAGTTCAACTCTCACATCCACACATGACTACTGGAAAAACCATAGCCTTGACTAGACAGACCTTTGTTGACAAAGTAATGTCTCTGCTTTTTAATATGCTATCTAGGTTTGGGCTTGAAAAATCACTGCAGATGGTGACTGCAGCCATGAAATTAAAAGATGCTTACTCCTTGGAAGGAAAGTTATGACTAACCTAGACATCATATTAAAAAGCAGAGACATTACTCTGCCAACAAAGATCCGTCTAGTCAAGGCTATGGTTTTTCCAGTGGTCATGTATGGAAGTGAGAGTTGGACCATAAAGAAGGCTTGGCACCATAGAATTGATGCTTTTGAGCTGTGGAGAAGACTTGAGCATCCCTTGTATAGCAAGGAGATCAAACCAATCAATCCTAAGAGAAATCAACCCTGAATATTCATTGGAAGGACGGATGCTGAAGCTGAAGCTCCAATATTTTGACAACCTGATGTGAAGAGCAGTCTCACAAAACACCCTGATGCTGGGAATGATTGAAGACAGGAGGAGAAGGGGATGACAGAGGATGAGATGGTTGGATGGCATCACCAACTCAATGCACATGAGTTTGAGTAAGCTCCAGGAGATGGTGAAGGACGGGGAAGCCTGGTGTGCTATAGTCGATGAGGCAGCAAAGCGTCTGGCATGACCTAGTGACTGATTAACAACAAACAACAACAGAGTAAAAAGACAATGTACAGAATGGGAGAAAACATTTGCAAGCCATGTACCTGATAAACAGTCTCAAAAGGGTAGGGGGATTATCATGTACACACTGCTATATTTAAAATAGATAACTAACAAGGGCCTACTGTATAGCACAGAGGACTTTCAATAATCTGTAATAACCTTAGTGGGAAAAGATTTTGAAAAAGAATAGACACATGTTTATGTATATCTGAATCCCTTGCTATACACCTGAAATTAACATACCACTGTTAGTCAACTATACTCCAATAGACAAAAATTTACAAAGCAAAAAATATATGTATATATATATATAATTATAGATTATATAATAATTATTATACATTATATAAAATTAGATAGATAGATAGATGTATATATATATATATATATATATATAGGCTTCCCAGGTGGCACTAGTGGTAAAGAGCCCATCTGCCAACGCAGGAGACATAAGAGCCATGGGTTCGATCCCTGGATCAGTGAGATCCCCTGGAGGAAGGCATGGAAACACACTCCACTATTCTTGCCCAGACAATCCCCATGCACAAAGGAAGCTGGTGGGCTACAGTTCACAGGGTTGCATAGAGTTGGACACCACTGAAGCAACTCAGCACACAGGCGTGCGTGCGCACACACACACACAAAGAACTCTTAAAACTCATCAGCAAAAATACTAACACTCCTATAGAAAAATAGTCTAAGTAATTGGAATTGACTAGACATTTCTTCAAAGAAGACATCTAAATGGCCAAGAGGTATAGGAAGAAATGTTCATTCATTAATCACTAGGGAAACCAAAACTACAGTGATTTCCCATTTTGTACTGTGTGTTACTAAAGATCTTCATTGTTAGACTCCAGGCCTGTCCTCACACCATCATTCTAGTTTTTTACTTCATGGTTCCCTCTTAAATAGCATCCCTCGGCCACATTGGGCTAGTCAGCATTTACCAACACAGCCTTGGTAAATGTCCCTCTTGATTTCCAGCATTCCCTTACTGCTCAAACACTTCTGTCACTCTTAACCTACTTTTTTTTTTTTTTAAGCTACACATTCTGCAAGGCTTAGAATTACTTCTAATGCCTCATCTACATAAAACTTTTCTTAGAACATCAGCCCTAAGTAACGTTGGCTTAGACCTTCTATAATGTTCTTTGTAGGTAGAGTTGGGGTGGATAGCAGTGAGGGAGTTTTTATCACTCTTATTCTACACAATATCTGTATTTTATCTCCACTGATCCTTTGTTAATACTTGGAATCATGAACTCAGTCATAGATATGCATTTCTGAAATTTCTGAGGAATGTATTTTGTGTATCATTTTATTGCCTCTGTGTAGATCTTTATAATACATAAATTATTTCTGCATATATCATATACTTTTTGCTATAAAAGTTTTATGAGTCAGAGATAGATAAAAATGGGATAAAATAATATATAACATGGCAATCATGGTGAGATCATAACACATTTTATTTTCATTTAATCAATATGAAGTTGTGGCTTTGAAACATCTGGAGGCTTGTAAAATATCACAGCCATATGAATTGTATTGAGCCATAAGGCTCAAAAATCACTTCACACTTATTTTACCTCTAAGATCTCAGAACATGGAAATACATATGCCATGCAAAATACATATGTCACTTTTCAGGAAGGTATATCTTTGTTTTATATTAATATGTATGCATAATTGCCTACTTCCCTTTGGGGGATGTAGAGGTCTGGTATGGACATTAGCAGCACTCCAAGACTGTATCAGCTGGATCATTGAATCACAGCATGGATGATGTAATAGAGTGAGTCTCTTGTGCCAAGATCAAACATGGCATGGGCAAGCATAAATTCTGAATGCATGAATTAAACCAGAGGTTCTGTTTATTCATTTGATTAATAAATAGTATATCACCCTTTTGCTATAATAATATAGCTTGCAATCTTGTAATTCTAATCACCTGACTGAAGATTCTTTCAGGTTTTCTGTGTTATAAATTTGTCCTCACTTTGCAACATCTAACTTTTTCCACTCAACATGATGTCTTTTATTTTGGGCTTACTTACTTGCTACTATTTGCTAAAGGCTGAATATAAGAAAATCAGTGGACATACTTTCCTTGCTCCTGATTTTGGTAAGAAACTTAAAAAATATTTTCAATTAAATATAATACTTGTAAATTTTTATCAGTTTATCAGATTAAAAAAAATACTTCTATCATCAAACACAGTCATAAATGAAACTGAATGTAATCTAATAGTTCTCTAAATCCATTGAAATAAACATGATTTTCTTTAATATTCTAATCTAAAGAATAACATTAATGAATCTTAAAATATCCAATTTTTAATTATGAGAGAAGCATTATATTTTTTAAATGACTGTTGTTTTTCTAATATATTTTTTTAATTTATTAGTACATTAGCCTATAATTTCTTCTAAAGTTTTTGATTCAAGTCTATAGGAGATTCATAAAATTGTTTAAAGATATATGGTGCTGTTCTTTTTTAATACTCCAAACAAGTTTCTGAAAGCTAAAATATCTTGCTCCTTGAATATTTGGTATATATATTCATCACTAAATTGATTTTGGTATGATAACTTTTTGATGAATGAATGTTTATTCATTTTATCTATTTTAAGCGAATTATGGAATTTTCTATTTTTACCTAAAAATTTTCCTTTTTCCAGTTTTCCTTTTAGTCTTTTCCCTTCCAACCCTTTGGTACCACCATACTGACTTGTCACAGGGTTACATCTCATTATAAGCTGCTCACCTGTGGTGTCCTATGTTCCCAGGGCAGATCTCAACAGACTGCATTGTGCAGTTTTGGGTTAATGGGTACATAGCGTTCACCAACTTGTCTCCCTCATGCAGACAGCAGTCTTAAATAATTTCCATTTGAAGCAATTTTCTCATATTGGCTAACACAAATTTTATTACTGTATCATCTCATTAACTTTCAGTATTTCTAATACATCTTTAGCTTGTCTCTTTTCAGCTGTTAATTATCATTCATCATCAGTGCGGTCATAAACTGGACAATTTTAATAGATTATGAATTACAAAAATTTAAAATTTAGTCTTTTTTTAACTCTTATGTTTGACCTTAATTATCTTACATCATTTTTAAATTCTTAAATTGAAGACTTAACATGGACTTTTCTAAATAAACACAAAACAAACTATCCTGTTAATTATACTTCTACAAGTTTTTACATATATTTTTGCCAACAATCCAATGTAAATAAATTCTAATTTCCCCTCTGGTTTATTGTTTTACCTGTACCTGGTTTCAATGTGTCTTATTTTTGAAATTATTTTTCAACTATTTTTAAAATTTACTTCTAAATTGCATTATGGTCAGAGAGGGATCTATTACCACATTTTCTTAATCACTGAAGATGTCTTTACTATTACACGGTTAATTTTTAAATATACTGTGAATTACAGAAAACAATGCATACTCCCCAGCTGCTCTGTGAATTGTTCATATATGCTCATTAGATTAGATTTCTTAATTGTGTTCTTCAAATCTTTAATTTTCTGACTGATTTCTTCTTAGAACTCTGTCCATTTTTGCTCCATCTACTTTCAAGCTATCAGGCACATTCTTCTTTAATATTATTATATTTCCTTTTGGAATCAAATATTTTACCATTATGTGATGATATTTTTTTACATTTTATATATAGTTTGTCTAACTTTATTATATCAACTTAGCTATAGTTGTCTTATTTGGTTTATATTTCTAAATATGGTTTGTTTGCTTTTTTTCCTATTGACATACAAAGTTTACTTTGGTAGCTTATGCAAGATTCAAATTGCAATATTTATAAAATAATACTGTGATTTTCTTACTACAAAAAAAAAAAACCTAATGAATCATGTTATCATTAGATTAAAAACTCCAAGCAAAATATTTGTCTCTTAGAATATTACACTGATATATGATAGAAACATGCATGTTATAATTAAGCATGATATTAAATAATATTACCAAATGCCTTATTAATTGAGTATAACACATTTAACATCACCATGCTGGTTGAGTGCATTTACACTCTTTTAAGCAACACACAGTTGGGTTACTTTTTAAATACTAAAATTGTTTAAAACAAACTTTATGCCTATTTCTGACAATTTCAATATCTGTTGGCTCAGGGGATTGTTTAGTGTTTCTATTAGCCCTCTAATAGTGACTTATTTTTGCATATGCTTTGTGATTCATTATTTGAATCTATGATTTGTGAACACTTTCATGGGAATTTATTGAGATCTGAAGGCAAATTTTGCTTTTGTTTCTCCCAGGGAAACAGAGGAACTACCTAATTGAAGTCTATTTAAATCAAATTAACTACTTAGGTTTTTCTGGAAGCAGGTGTGGTATAAATTCCAGTCCCAGAACTATTTGAGAAGAGCCATGCAATTAGACATTTAGTTCTTCCCCCCCCCCCCCCCGCCCCCTTTCTTTATTCAGAGCTAAAGCTGAGATGGGCACTTTTCTCTGTTTTATTCCTGTGAGACAGATATTTTATTTCTAATAAACAGTACTTTAGGATTGTCATTGTCCAAATTTCAAGTCATAAAAGTATGTGTATGCCCCAGGAGATGGGCTTTGGTAATAGTAACTACTTCCCTAAATCCATGCTTTCTCTAACATTTTATCTTTTGAGTATTTTCTCATTTTCTTGCTTCTTGTATGTATGTATATGTACACAGAAACACACACTGTTATCTCTTTATAACTGATCAAAAAGCATACATTTTCTAAGTAGATTCTTTCCTGTACTACATTTTCAGATGTATATTTTTTTAAAATCATGAAACTTTTAGGGCAATTCTTCTTGATTTTATGCTAGAACATATTCCTTTCAGTTTCTTATCTTTTTTTTTGGAACAATGAGTATGTACTCAAAGTCAATTATTTTCCCATTAGCCACTTGTTTACTGCTAGCTTCTCCCTCTCAGATTTAATGCTAGAAGACAGAATCTTATTCACAATAGTCAGTTCAAATTCACATGGCTGAAATTCATCTAGCACATCTCTAGTGTGTGAAGAGATATGCAAATACCCATTCAAGCTTGAACAATAGATACAAATATCTCCGGAATATCCTGACCTCAAGTCTTTACATTCAGTATTTACTCATGCCTTGCCTAACTCACCTTACTTTCTAGCAGTCTTAAAATTAATTTTAAAATGACTTTTATTCCAGTGTAGGGAGAGCAAATGATTTTCAGTCAGCACATAACCTTTGTCCTTGAACTAAGTTTGGGTTTTGTACAGGGAGGCATACTTTTGCTACAGTTATCAGGATATATTAAACTCTAAACCTTTATTTTAGAAGTTTATCTCCATGACCATGTTTAAATATTTTCCAGTTGATCTCGCAATTCCATTATGATGGCAATGAGCATTGTCACAAGCAGTTATGCCATATTTTTTCACTGTCATGGTAGAACAACTGTTCCTACCCCTGCTTACATTTCCCTTGGCCCTTCCTGCTTAGCTGAGCCCTACAGATTAGAAAATCTGCTAAGGTGATACTATACTATTAATTCATTGGAGAATTATTTCTCCTATTATTCTTTTACTTCCCATATGCAATAAATTTACTGAACCAAAAAGAGATTAAAAAGTTAAATTTTAGCTTTAAATTATGCCCTGCAAATCACAGAGCAGTAAAATATACTTAAAGCCATGAAGGCACTAAGGGAGTCACCATAATTCGATGTTGCTAAAAGCAACTAGGACTTTTAAAGAGGAAAATTAAGGCCAGTATACCTAATGTGAATGAAAACTAAGATCACAGTAAAAGACAGAAAAGATATAAAGAAAGGATGAAGACATCTTTTGGGCCTCATCTCTTCTTAGTTCTTTATTGGATAGGTCTGTTTTTAAGTTCAATGAATATAAACAATGCTCTCTGCACTTATCATTCTACTCCTTTTGTTCAGGTCTCCAATTTATATCCAAAAGAGCAGCAGACTATAGTCGGAAGAGTATATATTTTTAACTCTGGTATATCTAGTGTTACACATTAATTCTTCAGCTAATTTACTGATTACATAGTCTTGAGCAGTTTTGTGAATCATGAAAGTGAAAGTTGCTCAATCGTGTCTGACTCTTTGCGACCCCATGGACTATACAGCCCATGGAATTCTCCAGGCCAGAATACTGGCATGGGCAGCCTTTCCCTTCTCCAGGGAAATCTTCCCAACCTAAGGATTGAATCCAGGTCTCCCACATTACAGGCGGATTCTTTACCAGCTGAGCCACCAGAGAAGCCTGTGAATCATAGTAAATCTGTTTATTTTGTTTCATTATTGTTCCGAAATGAAGAATATAAGATGCCTAGCATAAAGTGCCATATACAAGTACAAGAATTATTAATAGTATGGATGTTTATATTCTTCATTTCATCTAATGCTATGCATACTAGCTAGATTGTCCACAAACTGCTCATATTATATGTGTGATTCAAAGGCATTACATAATAATTAGATATGCTCCCCACATCTTCTACTGGAAATCTGATTCATTCACAGACCCATTACAAATAGTCTTAAGTTATGAACTAATTAAAGATTATCATATAAAATTCAGTTCAGTTCAGTTCAGTCATCAGTCGTGTCTGACTCTTTGTGGCCCCATGAATTGCAGCACGCCAGGCCTCCCTGTTCATCACCAAGTTTCGGAGTTTACCCAAACTCATGTCCATTGAGTCGGTGATGCCATCCAGCGATCTCATCCTCTGTCGTCCCCTCCTCCACCTGCCCCAATCCTTTCAGCATCAAGGTCTTTTCCAATGAGTCAACTCTTCGCATGAGGTGGCCAAAGTATTGGAGTTTCAGTTTCAACATCAGTCCCTCCAATGAACACCCAGGACTCATCTCCTTTAGGATGGACTGGTTGGATATCCTAACAGTCCAAGGGAATCTCAAGAGTCTTCTCCAACACCGCAGTTCAAAAGCATCAAGTTTTTGGCACTCAGCTTTCTTCACAGTCCAACTCTCACATCCATACATGACCACTGGAAAAACCATAGCCTTGACTAGATGGACCTTTGTTGGCAAAGTAATGTCTCTGCTTTTTAATATGCTATCTAGGTTGGTCATAACTTTCCTTCCAAGGAGTAAGCATCTTTTAATTTCATGGCTGCAATCACCATCTGCAGTGATTTTGGAGCCCCCCAAAATAAAGTCTGACACTGTTTTCACTGTTTCCCCATCTATTTCCCATGAAGTGATGGGACCAGATGCCATGATCTTAGCTTTCTGAAAGTTGAGATTTAAGCCAACTTTTTCACTCTCCTCCTTCACTTTCATCAAGAGGCTCTTTAGTTCCTCTTCACTTTCTGCCATAAGGGTGGTGTTGTCTGCATATCTGAGGTTATTGATATTTCTCCTGGCAATCTTGATTCCAGCTTGTGCTTCTTCCAGCCCAGCATTTCTCATGATGTACTCTGCATATAAGCTAAATAAGCAGGGTGACAATATACACAATAATACCACCTTAAACTCAATATCCCATTTAAAAATATAGCTAGCATTTATCTTTGCTACAAACATTATTGGGTCTCTGGATAGACGGTATGATACAATTTTGAAACTGAAAAGATTTAACACTTTTGGTTAAGACTGGTTTTATTATAAGTAATGAACATTCTAAAGATTTATGTAAGGCATTTAGGGATTCAAAGACTCTGACCTTTATATTTGGGACAATAATGATACCTTCCACATGGAGACACTGGGAGGATTAAGTAAGTTATTGTGTATAAAGTGTTTATAATGCTAAATTAAGTAAAATAAAAATGGAAGGTAGATAGGAGAGAGAACTTGGAGTAATCTATATTATTAAAAAGATTAGTGTTTAAGAACTAGAATGTCTTCATCACTGGACTTCTTTGACTGCTAATCAAAGTAACATGTATTTTATTTCACAGTCCTAGGAAACTACATGTGTACATATATACACACAAAATGTTAAAATAATATTTTTATTCTATTAATGTCTTTAATTAATGTCAAAATTATTCTAATTTGTTTTATTATCTTGTTGAAGACAAAATTAATCCTCCACTACATTAATTTTATAACCCACAAATATAACAACATCTAAATTAAAACCAATAGTGTATTGTTGTTAGATACAGTAACTACTTCCAGAGCACGTTCTCTTTTGTTCTTTACCCTTTTCTTCCTACCTCCCTTTTTCTCTTATCTCCATATGGCAGGGTGTGTGATGACTGAGGAACGTGATGGTATACATTTTCAGCTTTCAGGGTCATGTAGGAGTGACATTTCTCTACCAGCCTCAAAGAAAAAGCCCAGTGGTTCTGGTGTGAGTCAAAAAATCAAGTGACTGTTTCTAACCCAACCCCTAGTGAAAAAGGTGGCACTCTCTGGTTACTAGAATGGCGTAGGGAAATTAGATACTGAACACACATAAATAATGGCTGCAGCAAGTCTACACCTTGAGAGCCCAGATCTCACACAAATGCTTGAGCTATATAGACAGCTATCTTATATAAACCCTCAAGACTATCTAAGCCAAAGCAACTCTCTAGCTCTTATGACTATATGTGTGTGTGTGTATATATATATACACACATAGACACACACACACACACACACACACACACACATAGAGGAGAAGAAAATGCAACCCACTCCAGTTTTTGCCTGGAAAATTCCATGGACAAAGGAGACTGGGGGACTACTCTTGGTGGGGTCACAAAGAGTCAGACATGACTGAACAACTAAACCACTATACACACACACACACACACACACACACACACACTATCATGGAAGAAAATGAAGAAGAACTAAAGAGCCTCTTGATTAAAGTGAAGGAGGAGAGTGACAAAGTTGGCTTAAAGCTCAACATTCAGAAAACTAAGATCATGGCATCCAGTCATGGCAAATAGATGGGGAAACAGTGGAAACAGTGGCTGACTTTATATTTTGGGGCTCCAAAATCACTGCAGATGGTGATTGCAGCCATGAAATTAAAAGACCCTTACTCCTTGGAAGGAAAGTTATGACCAACCTACACAGCATATTAAAAAGCAGAGACATTACTTTTTTAACAAAGGTCCATCTAGTCAAGGCTATGGTTTTCCAGTGGTCATGTATGGATGTGAGAGTTGGACTATAAAGAAAGTTGAGCACAGAAGAATTGATGCTTTTGAACTGTGGTGTAGGAGAAGACTCTTGAAAGTCCCTTGGACTGTTAGGAGATCCAACCAGTCCATCCTAAAGGAGATGAGTCCTGGGTGTTCATTGAAAGGACTGATGCTGAAGCTGAAACTCCAATACTTTGGCCACCTGATGCTAAGAGATGACTCATTTGAAAAGACCCTTATGCCAGAATAGATTGAGGGCAGAAGGAAAAGGGGATGACAGAGCATGAGATGGTTGGAGAGCATCACCTACTCAATGGATATGGGTTTGGGTGGACTCAGGCAGTTGGTGATGGACAGGGAGGCCTGGCATGCTGTGGTTCATAGGGTTGCAATGAGTCGGACACGACTGAGCGACTGGATTGAACTGAATACACTATCATATCTTACTCCAGAATCTGAACCTGATGTATATGTAACATTAAAATGCCCAGACATTTCTGTATAAAAACCTGTAACCTTTGGGCTATCTGATCATCTAAGATTACTCCATAAACAAACAAATGAATATAAAAAAACAGAAATAGACTCACATATTTTGAGAACAGAGTAGTAATTACTAGTGGGGTGAAACAAATGGGTAGATGTAAGATAGGGTAGGGGATACGAGGTACAAACTACTATGTATAAAATGATCTATTATACAGCAGAGAGTAGCATAGCCATTATTTTATAATATATTTAAATGAAGTATAATTTATAAAAAAATATTGAATCACTATGTTGTAGGCATGAAGCTAATATTGTAAGTCAGTTATACTTCAAGGAAAAGAAAAATAAAAAATAAACATCACTTCACATGCAAAATATAATAGTTAATGGAAAAATAATACTTCTACAATAAACATTCTAATTTACTAGAGGCTACAAGTTAAAGGAATACACGGTGACCATTGGGATGGGTCCTATACCTCATATCACTAAACAAGAATAAATTCATCATTGATACGCTCAAGGCTGACAAAGCAGTCTGCCCATTCATTGCCAATGTGTTTATAAAGTAAGGAATACAACCTCATCCAGCTTGATATCATAGTGGTAATTTGCTTAAACTTTTAGACTACAACCCAAAGATTCAGTTGGGGGCAGGGAACCATCATACTTATGTTCAGCAGCAGAAATCTCCTAAACAATGAAATTTTAATGTGAAGCCCACTCTCAGATGCTCTTTTACCCATGGATGCATAATGCTTCAGACCATGGTGTCAGTCTTAGTATTTGACTCTGGCCAATGAGATTAACTTTGCAGAACATAGCAGCCAACGGAGAGCAAGAGGAGGGGATAGAGAATAGGCTCCCTGCTATTTTATATTTGTTTTGTTGTTGCCCTTTTAATTTCCTATTGGATTCCAAGCTAAATCCTGATACTTCTGACTTTCATTTTCTGGCTTGGCACAACTATAGCATGATACAAAGAAGTCACTTTTGGCAGATTCTAATTATGGACACTTAGCAGTGTTGGATCATTGGCAAAAAGCAGAAAGGTTCTCTTTTGTCACAACAGTATATATGTATCTGTTCTTCCTTCAGACAGGTCAGCTTAAATTGAAAATTCTCTCTTTAACAGCATTGACATTTATCTCTTTTAGCACCTCACTGAGGAGTGAACATGTCATTGTCACACACCAAAGCTGGATTTTTTTTTTTTTTTTTGAGGGTCCTACTTTTTCTAAAGTATCCCATGTTCTTCTAGGGTCTTGATTGTGAATTCTAAGCAGCAAAATCAGTATTTTAATCAACTGGTTAGCTGCAATATAGTAAGGTTATTTCTCACAAGCTTGGGTTTGCTATAAAAATACAGAATGCCAGATAAACTTGAATTTCAGATAAACAAAAAATAGCTTTTAGTATACATGCATTCCATGAAATCTGGACATAAACTGAAAAAAATTATTGTAAATCAGAAATTTAAATTTAATGGGTGGTTTTCTGTGTCACTTGCTACATAAGCACAACATGAAGGAATCCTCATTCCTGTTACAGGACTTATTGTTTGGAATCCCTAACACTGTACTAACTATTGATTCGCTATACACTGTACATATTCTCACAGAGTCCAATAAGAGAATCCAAAGATTTTTAAGGACAGAAACTGGGTATTTGATAAACTTGATGAACTTAATCCGTGGATTCATCATTTCTCTCTGCTTCAGTCTAAATGTTGGCATTATTCTTTCAATTTTTCCCATATGATAGAATGGAAACAAAATGGATGTAATAACATGCACTACAAGTTCCTGCCTACACTTAATTTTGGATCTAATATTTCTTTTTTTGTGCTTATATTAGTTAAATACCCCTTCACACTAATCATTCAACATAATGACCCTAATATCCTGGTCATTTTTTTTTAATCCCATCATTGTATTTTATTCTTTCAGAACAATTATTACCTTCTGAATTTTTTTATTCAGTTTTGTCCATGTGTCAATGATCTGTTTTCATGATTTTAGACAAATTCTAGACATAAAGTACATATAACAGTAAGAAATCTTTTCTCATAGTATGAAATCTGTTCACATGTATAAACAGTATAAACTTTTTTCTCTCACAGATTATCTACCACGGATATGTTTTTTACACAAGTCAACTCCTAGCTTGATTTATTTTAGGTTACAAACTGGTCTGTTTGCTTCTTCAGAAACTATGCTGTTTTCACATAATATTGCATCATAGTCCCCAAAACTATTCACTGACATTCTTAGAAATTCAAAGGAGATCCAATGTCCAATATATTACCACACTCAAGTACTAGATTTACTAATGCCATCATATCTGTAAATTATTTATAAAGACTTCTAACGACTTCTAAAAATCTAAAAAGAATTCCTATGATGGGAATCCCACCTTCATTATAGGTTGCTTCTCATTACTAGTACTTTTCCCGAAAAAGATTTAGGTGATAAGGAAGTTGAAAACAACCAGAATGCATCACTCCAAAATATGCCTCTTTGACACCTGAAAATTATTTTCAGCTGAATGCAATTAAGCAGAAGCAAACTCATAAGCAGTAAAAAGCTCTTCTTCTGCCAAAAGGCAGGATACATCTCCTTTTATTGGAGACAAACTCTTACCAGGTCCAGAAAGAACACCAGAGGAATCTGCATATATTTACCTTCCCACAGTTTGGTGCCCTTGGAAACCTAAAACTGTCCCCTCTGTGCTACCATTTCTCTACAAATGTACTACTCTTTGTTGAAAATTCAGTTTAAGCCACAGTTCTAAGCAGCTACTTTGAGTTACTTTGCCTTTATTTGTGTCCCATGTGGTGTGTGCTATACCCATTAATAAACTGCTTTTCTCTTGGTTTTCCCTGGTGGCTCAGACAGTGACGTGTTTGCCTGCAATGCAGGAGACCCGGGTTCAATCCCTGGGTTGCGAAGATCCCCTGGAGAAGGAAATACCCACTCCAGTTCTCATGCTTGGAAAATTCCATAGACTGAGGAGCCTGGTAGGCTACAGTCCATGGGGTCACAATAGAGTGGGACATGACTGAGCGAAGTCACTTTCACTTTCTCTTGTTAATCTTTGTGTCAGAATTCCAGTACAAAACCTAAAACAGGTAGAGGTAAGGTTCTCCCTCCCCTATACAGATTAGGGAGGTAACTTCTACAATCTGCAATAGGATATTTATATGTATGTGATTTTTAGATCTAGATAATGTTTATAGCCATAATTCTTACACTTTCAACCTAATAATTTTCATCTGTATGCACACTGTTTTGTAAACTAAATACATGTAAAACCAAGGCCATTACGCTTTTAGCAAACTCTACTGTGACCACAAGGTATTAAGTTGACCTTTGCAGTCATAAAGACTAGCACTTCATCCTTTCCAGGTGAATTTTCAACCTCTCTTAGGACATAACCATATCCTTCTAACTCTTTGTTCATACATTTTCTTATGTATAACACTTTCTTTTAATCATCCCACCACAATTTAAATTATTTTCAATATCTATTAATGGTGCCATAGCCTCTTTACAAGGTTTCCTGACTAATAGTCAATTTAATGTATATTAAATAAGAAGTAATAGTCAGCTAAGGCAAGTGTCCTTTTGATCCCATTACTCAGCTTCTTATAGCACTATCATGTTGCCAAACGGCCACTTATATCAAATGAAAATTACTGACCATGTCTTTTAAAATATTACATCAATTAACACATAGCGACCCTGCAACACACAGATATACTTTACTGGGATGAGCTCATTCCATTTCATCTATGTTCTACTGCAGTCCCACGTATCATTTTATGGCTCAATGTGTGAACTATTAGCCACAGTAAAATAGACAAGCGGATTTTTTTTTTGAGGTGGATACATATGGGTGTTAACATCAGAAGCATATTAAATTTCTCTTTTTACCAGTTATTAACTACATAGTGACATGCTAGACTTTTAAACTTTTTGTTTCTTATTTGCCATCTATATTTGAAAGTACAGATTTAACATTATCTATGTCAAGTGTAGAAAGCTAATAATTAATGTGGTATGTTTTCCCCCAAAATCAACACTAGTGAAAAAATTCAGAGAAAAAGCAGATCATAAAGCATGCATGTTCAAGCTGGTTTTAAAAAGGCAGAGGAACCAGAGATCAAATTGCCAAATATCCACTGGATCATCAAAAAAGCAAGAGAGTTCCAGAAAAATATCTATTTCTGCTTTATTGACTACGCCAAAGCCTTCAACTGCATGGATCATAATAAACTGTGGAAAATTCTGAAAGATATGGGAATACCAGACCACCTGACTTGCCTCTTGAGAAATCTGTATGCAGGTCAGGAAGCAACAGGTAGAACTGGACATGGAACAACAGACTGGTTCCAAATAGGAAAAGGAGGACGTCAAGGCTGTATATTGTCACCCTGCTTATTTAACTTATATGCAGAGTACATCATGAGAAACGCTGGGCTGGAAGAAGCACAAGCTGGAATCAAGATTGCCGGGAGAAATATCAATAACCTCAGATATGCAGACGACACCACCCTTATGGCAGAAAGTGAAGAGGAACTAAAGAGACTCTTGATGAAAGTGAAAGAGGAGAGTGAAAAAGTTGGCTTACAGTTCAACATTCAGAAAACTAAGATCATGGCATCTGGTCCCATCACCTCAGGGGAAATAGATGGGGAGACAGTGGAAACAGTGCCAGACTTTATTTTTCTGGGCTCCAAAATCACTGCAGATGGTGACTGCAGCCATGAAATTAAAGGATGCTTACTCTTTGGAAGAAAAATTATGACCAACCTAGATAGCATATTAAAAAGCAGAGATAATACTTTGCCAACAAAGTTCCGTCTGGTCAAGGCTATGGTTTTACCAGTGGTCATGTATGGATGTGAGAGTTGGACGGTGAAGAAAGCTGAGCACCGAAAAATTGATGCTTTTGAACTGTGGTGTTGGAGAAGACTCTTGAGGGTCCCCTGGACTGCAAGGAGATCCAACCAGTCCATCCTAAAGGAGATAATTCCTGGGTGTCCATTGGAAGGACTGATGCTGAAGCTGAAACTCCAATACTTTGGCCACCTCATAAGAAGAGTTGACTCGTTGGAAAAGACCCTGATGCTGTGAGGGATTGGGGGCTGGAGGAGAAGAGGACGACAGAGGATGAGATGGCTGGATGGCATCACCGACTCGATGGGAATGAGTTTGAGTAAACTCCGGGAATTTGTGATGGACAGGGAGGCTTGGTGTGCTGCGATTCATGGGATCGCAAAGAGTCGGACCTGACTGAGCGACTGAACTGAACTGAACTGAAAGCATGCGTGGTATCAAGAAGACACCAAAGTAAAATATGCAACAAAGTTAACAAAGGACAATATATGTCAATTCTGAAAGTAACGTAATTGAGTTTAACCCCTCTGTTGCTAAAAATAGAATTTCCATGCTGAGTTACAAAGAAAGAAACAAAACAAAACCAGAAAGAAAAAAAAAATACTCCTTCAATGGTGTAAAATTTTAGCTGTAAAATTAACACAAAGTGAGCCAACCTAATAGTAAAATGATTCTCAGACTAATTATTAATAACAACAACATCAATAACCAGAGATTAATGTTTACTTAAAAATGTAGAAATCAAGAAAATTATTATCAAATAAGCAAAGTTATTCAAAAAGACTAGCGAAATGGTCATGGACTTTAACATAAAGGGAAAAATATCATGAAAATATTTTTAAAAATATCTCATGAATATAACAAAAATGCATTGGAACAGCTGTTTCAAAAATTCCTTAATCCTTGAGCAGTCAAATGAGCAATATAAATGATATGAAAAATGCAATATGATTAATGCCATATAATTATTAAACTAACATAGAATTAGAACTAATAAACCATACAGAAAACATATGTCACTTTTAAGTGCCTATGAGGTAGTTTCAATATAATAATCATAGGTGAGGAATTAAAACACACATATGCAAACACACACACTTTTCAAAATAGTCATGAAAGGAATGCCATTAGTACAATTTTCTAATGATGTTTCAAAATTATAGAAATAAAAAGAAAATTTCCTAGTGGTCCCTAGTGGTCCAGTGGTTAAGAACCCTCGTTTTCATTCATGGGGCATGGTTGGGGAACTAAGATCCCATATGCTGCGCAGTGCAATTAAAAAAAAAACAAAATCCTCACTCTACTTAGTTACTTCATGATCATATAAAGCCAAATCATAGGTTTACATTTCTTTTTTACTTTTCTTTTTAATTTAAAGAGAATTTGGTCAAGAAAACTGGAACCCAAATGAAATAATGCTGATTTAAATCAAATTTATCAATTAGTAGATGATTTTCAAAAAAATCCTCAAGAATAATATAAAATAAAGATAAGAGGAGAAGTGACAATGAAGAGAAATGTAGCACTGATGATTAAATTTGATAATTGTTTTTTAGAAAAAATATAAATAAGAAAGATAACATTAAGCTACTCTAATAAGGAAAAACATATATAGCAAGAGGGAGAGAAAGAATGGTTTCATGAAGTTGAAAATGTAAAAATAAACAATGGACCAAATAAAAAGATTTAATTTTCAGATGACCAATACCTCGTAAAATACATTACATAAAATTCTACAGTGTAGTATCAGAGTATATTATTATTTTAGCTTCCATTTAGAAAAGTGTTTAACTGTAGTTTACTACAACTTTTGAGAACAAATAATGTCAATTAAGGGTTGCCAACCCAATTAATCCTTCCCTCTCTCGTATCAAGAACTATTAATAGGTAACAATGATAAAACAATATTTAAAATGGCATGACATTAAAATAAAGATAGAATTAGAGTGTATTAGAAGATTAAATATATATATATTTATATCCAGAAGTGTTCAAATATATGCAAAAAGAAGATATATACCTTATTGATATAAAACTTTTGAAATCACCAGATAGACATTATCTAGCATCTTTATTTATAGAAATTACTAAATTATAAAATATATTGTAACTTATTTATAATGCAGACACACTAAATGCAGATGGTTGATGGAGTTAAATATAAAAAAAGGAAAATCTGTTACAATGAAATTCAATTCATTTCAAGCATTAATATTTTTTAATTGAGACTTTTGTAGTTAAAGCATTTTTTATAATGTTGGTGGTAATATTCTTTCTGTAGATAATTAGACATTGCAAAAATCCTTAGTTTGCTCACAAACTGAGGCTGAATCTCCAATTCTAGGAATTCATTAAAGATCAGAGATTGGCACAAACAAGTATATCCTCATTTATGGAATAGGCATGTCCACATTAGGGAATGCTACACGGCCACTGCTAATTTTACTACCAGTTAATGACAGGGAAAATGTCTATGGCATTCATTCACACATACAATCAATTAAGCACCATGCTTCTGCCAGATATTTGTCTATCTTTTAGAGCTGTAGAGGTAAAAATTCAAACCGATAAAATGTCTAGCTCTTTGGGAGTATTAATTCTAGTGATATATAACTAAGAAAAGAAGACACTGTGGGATACAGGAAATTATACACTCCATATTCTTAATATGAAGACAGAAGATTATAAAGTCCTTATTTTTTCCTTGCTTTCTGTGATATAAATCAAATTGTTTCCTGAGGCTAAGGATCTTGAACTCTGAGCTAGCAGTCTTTCCAGAGAAATGGTTGAGGAGGAAGGAACAGTTAACTACAGACAAATGAGGAAGGAAGTCTCAGTTATTTTCCAATAAAGAGAAAGGTGTGAGATATTTTTGGAACTTGTCTTTAAGATATTAAAAATACAAATATTAATCCAAATAGATTGAAAGCATCTCTCATTAAAATTACCTATTCCAGTCCTGGTTATTGCTAACATTCCTAAGATGTTTTGTCTGAAATTGGTCCCCTTTGTATAATATGAATTTAAAATATCTAAATGAATTTCTTACAATGGGGGGAAAAATCAATCTTTGCAATTTTCCTTAGTTCCTTTCTCTATGTATAGACTCTATCTATTGACCATGTCCTTTTCTGAAGTTTCCAGAACAGATCTACACTATTTTTAACAAATTTATTTTTTCTGTCATATTTTCCAAACTGCAAATGCTCAGTATTGATTACATGGATTGCTTCTGGGCTCCATTTTAAAGACCTGCACTGTAGCATATTTTTTAAAATACTGATTTCAAGCTCATCATCTCAGTCATGAGCACATCGCTCATTATGTAGATTTTAAACAGGTTAAAAGTGCTTAATTACCTATGCAGTAGATGTTAAAAAGCAAACAAACTAACATTTGTTTCTAGTTTGATAAAACTGGGGGAAAAATACCTTAAATTTTAAGAGGCAAAGAATAAAAATATAACAAAAATTCTTTTAAATGACCTCCATTGTTGCCAGTTTCCCACATAAATCAGTGCCTTCCAAAGCCCTCTGTTAAAACACATTTACTGAAGTGTCTGGCTTGCTGAATGCTTTTGGCTCAAACAATTTCGTCTCCCACACTCCTGTTTTCTTTGTTTCAGTAGTAGGCATACCAAGTATCAGATGTGTTTATCCCTAAATCTGTTTGTACCAGTTGTTTTTGTTTTTTTCACTTACATAATTTATTTAAATATCGCTCAAACTTATGAAAATAGGAGTGTGAAAACAGAGTTGTTTCTATAAAAACTAAGTTGTATGCCTTGAAAACAAGTTTATAAAGGTGAGTTGCTTGAAATATGCTTTCAAAGTAAGTGTGGGCTGGACAACCATAAAATCTGGGGTAGAAATCACAGATGTCTAAAAGGATTCTGCACACAAATTGCTTACAAGTGGTTGTAATTGCTTGATGTGCTTTAAAGAAATGGAAACAGAAAATTGCAAAGGATGAGTTATGAGGACAGTTTATGGAAAATAAAAAAAAAATAAAAAGGAAAAGGAAAGTGCTTAGGATTGTCTATTAGGAAAGTCCTTGGCCTCAGATAATAAAATTTTAAAATAAGTTCGCATTTATACTTTCAAAGGTAAGATAAAATATATGCTATAAACAACTTTTAATTATTTTCAGGTCTCAAAAGGCAAAGTTAGTGAGTGTCAACTACAAACTGGCACTTGCCATGGGCACTTTGCCAGCTACCTCCATAAGGATTATATGTGATGATTTTCAGCACCCCTTGAAAGGAGTTCAGGTCAGAAAGCAGAAATGAGTCGCTGTGTCCTCTGGGAAAAACTGGCAGGACAGGTCTTCACATAGTTAGATATTTTCAGGAGCTGATTTGAGGAGCCAAATTCTGGTATCTCCTCATATCTAGAAAAGCAGTAAAGTCCTTCAGGGTAACCTTTGCTCCTGATGACTAGCAGTAACCCTCAGGGACCAGCAGAAACCCTCTGCAAAACATATGTGCTTGACTGCATGTACACTCCCTTCCCCAAAATCACATATATACTGACTTTTCTTCCTCTTCAGAATGCTCTCAGAGATATCTGAAATGCTGCCTCCTGGGGTATAGTCTGCATTTTGCCCCAAATAAAACGTAATTGATAACTCTCCTGTTGTGAGTGTGTGTGTGTGTGTGTGTGTGTGTTTAACATTAGCATCTTCCTTCATATTGCATATATGTTAAAAGCCAAGGGCAACTTGTTTACCTTTGTTCTAATGTTACATACCTCAGTGCAGCCACTAATGTCCATCTGCGTTTGATGCCCTGTGACTCCTCTCCCAGTCTATATCCCACAGGCCAGGCTACCTGGAATAATGGTGGTACATAATCAAAGAAAGTCAAAGTGTAGAGGCAAAAGATTGTGAACATGTTCTAAAAACATGGAGTGGAAAAATCAGATTCCTTTTTGGAGTATTTAGATTTCAAATGAGTTCAGTTTAGTTCAGTCACTCAGTCCTGTCTGTCTGTGACCCCGTGGACTGCAGCACGCCAGGCCTCCCTGTCCATCACCAACTCTCGCAGTTTACTCAAACTCATGCCCATTGAGTCAGTGATGTCATACAACCATCTCATCCTCTATCACCCCCTTCTCCTCCCACCTTAAATATTTCCCAGCATCAGGGTCTTTTCTAGTGAGTTAGTTCTTTGAATCAGGTGGCCAAAGTACTAGTTTCAGTTTCAGCATTAGTCCTTCCAATGAATATTCAGGACTGATTTCCTTTATTTTTTTATTTATTTATTTATTTTAATTAGTTGGAGGCTAATTACTACACAACATTTCAGTGGGTTTTGTCATACATTGATATGAATCAGCCATGGATTTACATGTGTTCCCCATCCCGATCCCCGCTCCCACCTCCCTCTCCACCCAATTCCTCTGGGTCTTCCCAGTGCACCAGGCCCGAGCACTTGTCTCATGCATCCCACCTGGGCTGGTGATCTGTTTCACCATAGATAGTATACATGCTGTTCTTTTGAAATATCCCACCCTCACATTCTCCCAGAGTTCAAAAGTCTGTTCTGTATTTCTGTGTCTCTTTTTCTGTTTTGCATATAGGGTTATCATTACCATCTTTCTAAATTCCATATAAATGTGTTAGTATGCTGTAATGTTCTTTATCTTTCTGGCTTACTTCACTCTGTATAAGGGGCTCCAGCTTCATCCATCTCATTAGGACTGGTTCAAATGAATTCTTTTTAATGGCTGAGTAATATTCCATGGTGTATATGTACCACAGCTTCCTTATCCATTCATCTGCTGATGGGCATCTAGGTTGCTTCCATGTCCTGGCTATTATAAACAGTGCTGCGGTGAACATTGGGGTGCACGTGTCTCTTTCAGATCTGGTTTCCTCAGTGTGTATGCCCAGAAGTGGGATTGCTGGGTCATATGGCAGTTCTATTTCCAGTTTTTTAAGAAATCTCCACACTGTTTTCCAAAGTGGCTGTACTAGTTTGCATTCCCACCAACAGTGTAAGAGGGTTCCCTTTTCTCCACACCCTCTCCAGCATTTATTGCTTGTAGACTTTTGGATAGCAGCCATCCTGACTGGCGTGTAATGGTACCTCATTGTGGTTTTCATTTGCATTTCTCTAATAATGAGTGATGTTGAGCATGTTTTCATGTGTTTGTTAGTTCATGGATTGGAAGAATCAATATTGTCAAAATGGCTATTCTACCCAAAGCAATCTATAGATTCAATGCAATCCCTATCAAGCTACCAACGGTATTCTTCAGAGAACTAGACCAAAGAATTTCACAATTTGTATGGAAATACAAAAAACCTCGAATAGCCAAAGTAATCTTGAGAAAGAAGAATGGAACTGGAGGAATCAACCTGCCTGACTTCAGACTCTACTACAAAGCCACAGTCATCAAGACAGTATGGTACTGGCACAAAGACAGAAATATAGATCAATGGAACAGAATAGAAAGCCCAGAGATAAATCCACGAACCTATGGACACCTTATCTTTGACAAAGGAGGCAAGGATATACAATGGAAAAAAGACAACCTCTTTAACAAGTGGTGCTGGGAAAACTGGTCAACCACTTGTAAAAGAATGAAACTAGAACACTTTCTAACACCATACACAAAAATAAACTCAAAATGGATTAAAGATCTAAATGTAAGACCAGAAACTATAAAACTCCTAGAGGAGAACATAGGCAAAACACTCTCCGACATAAATCACAGCAAGATCCTCTATGACCCACCTCCCAGAATATTGGAAATAAAAGCAAAACTAAACAAATGGGACCTAATGAAACTTAAAAGCTTTTGCACTACAAAGGAAACTATAAGTAAGGTGAAAAGACAGCCCTCAGATTGGGAGAAAATAATAGCAAATGAAGAAACAGACAAAGGATTAATCTCAAAAATATACAAGCAACTCCTGCAGCTCAATTCCAGAAAAATAAATGACCCAATCAAAAAATGGGCCAAAGAACTAAACAGACATTTCTCCAAAGAAGACATACAGATGGCTAACAAACACATGATTTCCTTTAGGAAGGACTGATTGGATCTCCATGCAGGCCAAGGGACTATGAAGACTCTTCTCCAACACAACAGTTCAAAAGCATTGATTCTTCAGTGCTCAGCTTTCTTTATAGTCCAACTCTCACATCCATACATGACTACTGGAAAAACCATTGCCTTGACTAGACGGACATTTGTTGGCAAAGTAATGTCTCTGCTTTTTAATATGCATAGACATTTAATATGTCTAGGTTGGTAATACTTTTCCTTCCAAGGAGCAAGCATCTTTTAATTTAATGGCTGCAGTCACCATCTGCAGTGATTTTCGAGTCCCCCCACCCCCCGCACAAAGAAAAAAAAAAAAAAAAGTCTGTCACTGTTTCCATTGCTTTCCCATCTATTTGCCGTGAAGAGATGCAACGGAATAGCATAATCTTAGTTTTCTGAATGTTGAGTTGTAAGCCAACTTTTTCACAATCCTCTCTCACTTTCATCAAGAGGCTTATTAGTTCTTCTTCACTTTCTGGCATAAGGTTGGTATCATCTGCATGATTGAGGTTATTGATATTTCTCCCGGCAGTCTTGATTCCAGCTTATGCTTCATCCAGCCAAGTGTTTCTCATTATGTACTCTGCCTATAAGTCAAATAAGCAGGTGACAGCCTTGATGTACTCCTTTCCTGATTTAGAACCAGTCTGTTGTTTCATGTCCAGTTCTAACAGTTGCCTCCTGACCTGCATACAGATTCCTCAGGAGGCAGATCAGGTGGTTCCTCAAGAGGCAGATCAGGTGGTCTGGTATTCTCATCTCCTGAAGAATTTTCCACAGTTTGCTGTGAACCACACAGTCAAAGGATTTGGCATAGTCAGTAAAACAGAAGTAAATGTTTTTCTGTAACTCTCTCACTTTGGCGATGAATCAACAGATGTTGGCAATTTGTTCTCTGGTTCCTCTGTTTTTCCTAAATCCAGCTTGAACATATGGAAGTTCATGGTTCACACACTGTTGAAGCGTGGCTTGGAGAATTTTGAGCATTATTTTACTAGCATGTGAGATGAGTGCAATTGTGCAGTAGTTTGAGCATTCTTTGGCATTGCCTTTCTTTGGGATTAGAATGAAAACTGACATTTTCCAGTCCTGTGGCCACTGCTGAGTTTTCCAAATTTGCTGACATACTGAGTGCAGCACTTTCACAGCATCATCTTTTAGGCTTTAAAATAGCTCAACTGGAATTGCATCATCTCCACTAGCTTTGTTCATAGTGATGCTTCCTAAGACCCACTTCAATTCGCATTCCAGAATGTCTGGCTCTCGGTGAGTGATCATACCATTGTGGTTATCGGGTCATGAAGATCTCTTTTGTATAGTTCTTCTGTGTATTCTTGCCACCTCTTCTTAATATCTTCTGCTTCTGTTAGATTCATACCATTTCTGTCCTTTATCAAACCCATCTTTGCAAGAAATGTTCCCTTGGTATCTCTAATTTTCTTGAAGAGATCTTTCAATCTTTTTCTCATTCTATTGTTTTCCTTTATTTCTTTGCATTGATCACTGAGGAAGGCTTTTTATCTCTCCTTGCTATTCTTTGAAACTCTTCATTCAAATGGGCATAAATTTCCCTTTCTCCTTTACCTTTCACTTTTCTTCTTTTCACAGCTACTTGTAAGGCCTCCTCAGACAAAGATTTTGACTTTTTTAACTTCTATTTTTGGGAATGGTCTTGATCTCTGTCTCCCATACAATGTCATGAACCTCTGTCCATAGTTCTTCAGGCATCCTGTCTATCAGATCTAATCCCTTGAATCTATTTCTCACTTTGGCTGTATAATTGTAAGGGATTTGATTTAGGTCATACCTGAAAGGTCTAGTGGTTTTCCCTACTTTCTTCAATTTAAATCTGAATTTGGCAATAAGGAGTTCATGACCTGTGCCAGTCAGCTACTGGTCTATTTTTCGTTGACTGTATAAAGCTTCCCCATCTTTGGTTGCAAAGAATATAGTCAATCTGATTTCAGTATTGACCCTCTGGTGATGTCCACATGTAGAGTCTTCTCTTGTGTTGTTGGAAGAGTTTGTTTGCTATGACCATTGTGTTCTCTTGGCAAAACTATTAGCCTTCCTCCTGCTTCATTCTGTGCTCTAAGACCAATTTTGCCTGTTACTCCAGGTATCTCTTGATTTCCTACTTTTGCATTCCAGTCCCCTATAATGAAAAGGACATTTTTCTAAATATTAGTTCTAGAAGGTCTTGTAGGTCTTCATAGAACCGTTCAACTTCTGCTTCTTCAGCATTTCTGGTCGGGGCACAGACTTGGATTACTGTGATATTGAATGGTTTCCCTTGAAACAAACAGAGATCATGCTGTTGTTTTTGAGATTGCATCCAAGTACTGCAAGACTCTTTTGTTGACTATGATGGCTGCTCCATTTCTTCTGTTTCTTGTCCACAATAGTAGATATAATGGTCATCTGAGTTAAATTCACCCTTTCCAGTCCATTTTAGTTTGCTGATTCCTAAAATGTCAGTGTTCACTCTTGCCATCTCCTGTCTGACCACTTCCAATTTGCACTGATTCCTGGACCTAACATTCCAGGTTCCTATGCAATATTGCTCTTTACCGCATTGGACTTTACTTTCATCACCAGTCACATCCACAACTGGGTGTTGTCATTACTTTGGCTCCATCGCTTCATTCTTTCTGTTGTTATTTCTCCACTGATCTCCAGTAGAGTATTGGGCACCTACTGACTTGGGGAACTAATCTTTCAGCGTCCTATGTTTATGCCTTTTCAGCTACTTATATTGGAAATGGATATTAACCAAAGTTTTCTGGAGGTATATATTCAAGGTCAAAATTCCTTGAATTGTGTGTAAACTTATGAACTTATGAAGAGAGAGGAATCATGAATAGACATACAAGTGGAAGGAATTTATGATATTTAGAGCAAAGCAAGAATGCCATGAAAGATGATATTTTTTCATTGTTTTTTAAATGAAAGATTTTAGGGCCTTTAACAGTACTTTTTGCCTTGCTTTTTGACTAAGGGGTTCTCTGTTTACATTTTACACTTGGCCTTAAAATATCTGTCATCTCCTGGCAGTGACAATAGAAATTACTAATGGGATCTTCTATTTATTGAAGACAACGTGTGTTAGGACCTTTGGCAAGTGATGATTATGGACTGGCTTGTTTACTTCTTGAAATAACACAATTAATTCTACCATTTTACAGATAAAGAAACTGAAAATTGGAATGATAAAAATTTCCCCCAAATAAACTTACTTTTAAATAAAAGCCAAAGAAACTAGAAGCAAATCTAGGTCTATCTTGCTCAACTGTCCATGATTTAAGTCATGATACAGAATCATGAGATTCTTTACCCTCGTCCTTTCTCACTGTTCATACTCTCCCCTTTACGGAGCTAAAGTAATGAAACTCTTTTTTGTTTTGGTTTGTTTATTTTGTAAGTAAAACTATCTGACAAGAATCATCAATCTATCAGTAGTCTGCAAAATTGTAAAGAGTTTCCAAATTCAAGGAAGAGCATCTTTAGGCATTCTTCTCCTTAACATTAACAAAGTTTTTAACCCTCAAAATTTTGAATTTCATATATATATATATATATATATATATGTACAAGGAAGTATTCAGCATTGAAGGTTTTCCATATTTAACTTACTAAGAAAATAAATTTGTTGAAATTAACATTGAGTCTCTATTTTTTGAAATACAAAGGAAGTGTTTATTTCCAATCAGGCCATTCAAAGATAATACACTCATTATGCATGGATTTATATTTATACAATTTTAATAAGCAATGAATATATCTACTGACCAAGTATATGCCTCCTGTAATTTATAGATAAAAAAATTTATCATAGGTATAGTCATGTAAAATGACATCATCAATGTTTATTTTTTTGTAAATCATGACAACATAGTCCATAGTATTGTCTTTAGTGAGGCAAATCCTTACATTTTTTGTGATAGAGGGACTATTAATATGCATAAAACTAATCTGAACCACTGTTTAGTACAGATAACAGTAGTTATAATAAACATTGGTGGTTTCATATGATTTAACTTTATATAGAATGCACATATACATATAAATTCATTAAATTCCACCATACTTTTAAACAGAAAGGGCATAGTCACATGAAATTTTCCATATCTTAATATCTAGTCATCCCCTTTATATGATAGCAGTTCTTCAGTAAAATTCTGTTTTCATGTGTGTGTGTGTGTCTTATTTGTTATTATTCCTCAGTCTTGAAATCTTGCATAAGAATAGCAATATATTTTTCTGCAACTCTATCTTATGTCAATTCCTTAACAACATTTCTGTCATTTCCTTAACAACATTTATTAAAAGAGGACATTCATAAGTGAATGTAGGAGGAGGTAACTACTTCAATTTTGAATTCTGATTGAACTTTGCAAAGATCAAGGTATATATATGCCCAAGTGCATGCACATAAATACATTTTTTGGGGGGAGGGGTTATTTCATTTACATAAAGTCAAGTATTTTAAGACTTTCTGAATAAGAGCTAAGCTATGAATAAAAGTAGGAACTTATGTTCCACTGAACTGTAATTTTATTGCAAGTGATTGCTAAGATATGCAAATGATTTTCAACCATTATCTTATCAGATACTTAACTCAGAATTTTCTATTCCTTACTATGGATTTTTTTCAGGTTTTTGATTACAATTTTCATATATCTATTAAGCTATGATGATAAGTAAAACATTTTTCTTACAATTCCATTACTATTATGAAAGTATTTCATCTTTATCTCATATAAATCAAATTAAGTAAGTTTCTCTATTTGGACAGTAAGAAGTGAGGAATAGATTGCCCCAAATACCAAGAAATAAAGAAGGAATTCAAGCAGGAAACAACATATTATTATTGACAGCAAAATGAAAGACATAACCAAACTTTTTGATAAGAATGAGTTCTGTCTCAGTGTTAAATGCAGATTATTTTTTGGGCATTTTCTGATATTGATCTTCAATGTGTCTTATTGAATATTTCATTTAATCAAATACTTATTTACATTGACAGAATTAAAGGGATATTGCTATGCTTATATGATGAATCTAGTTTTATTTTTATGTTTTTTTTAAACAGGAATTTTTTAAAAACCCAATTTTGAAGGAAAAATTTCCCATAAGAGTTTCCCAACAGTGAAAACATTGCTTTTGCAAGATTAATTCCAGGAGTACCAGTAGAGAAAATCAGGTCCAATGAAATGGCTTCAAAAAACAGACAGAAATGGAATTATTCAATAGAAAAAGAAACTACAGATATGTATCCCAATGAATGAAATTATAATGTACTATCCCTATTGTGCAAACAGGTTTTCACAATTTTGAACACTAGTATTTAAACAGCTATTGAGTTGATCTCTATCATATGTTATCATCTGAGCCAAGTCTTAAGAAACATGCACCACTGACATTTTACATCTACATGAAAAATACTTTCATACATTTTAACTGCTGGTTTTCCATTATAATTTTTTTCCAATATAATTACATAATATATTTATTTTTATATAATGTATAATAATTTTCCAATATAATTATACATTATAATTGATATAATAATGATATCAACATACTTGAAAAATCAGTCACAATGGCTATTACTATGGAGACAAATTGATTTTTATCTTGCTGCTCTAATAAATTTCACCAAAGGTTTTATTTTTCATTATTGCTATTAGCATAGCAAACAAATACCTTCTTAAAATGAACTAGTATGTTTAGTGTTGAAGGCAAAAGGAGAAGAGGGTAGCAGAAGATGAGATGTTTAGTTAGCATTATGTCATCTCTCAATGGCCATGAATTTGAGCAAACTCCAGAAGACAGTGAAGAACACAGGAGTCTGGCCTACTGTAGTCCATGGTGTCACAAAGAGTCGGATGCAGCGACTGAACAACAACGTTTAATGTCTAGGTGTCTTTTGCAGAGTACAGTACTGAGGTTTAGCCTTCTCTGGCTCAGTTTCCCCTTATATAAAATAATGATAATAATGAAAATGGTGATGATGACCATAAAAATAATATTACATCCCATTAGCTTTCTTAAGCATAAAGAGCAATAATATAAGTCAGCACTTATATATGTGAGCACATTACATATAATAAGCACTAAATAAGTACTGGCCTATCTGAAATTATACTTATATGCTGAAAAATATTTAAAAAATAAATTGGGAAAAATATTCAAAAAATAAAAACGCTACAGTGTTATAGCAGTTTATCACTGGAAACTGTTACAGATTGAAGGAAATGTATGGTTTTGGAAAAGTTTTTAAAATTTCTATGCCTCTTTCTTCATTTGAGAAATTGATGATAAAATTTTAGCTATGGAGTTGTACAAAGCCAAAGAGCTTATGAATGTGACAGCCCTTTATTATGAAATGCTATATGATTCTAACTTTTCACATACTTACCAATTTAATAAATGTCTATTTAGAACATTAGTAAGCATCTACTGGGCCCAATGCTGGTGCTGGGATATATAAAGAAATAGGACATAAAAAGAAATAAGACAGATATTCTCCCCAACTTTGTAGTATTAAAAATGTATAAATATTATGGTAATACCAAATTCCGTTATTTTGAGTGTCAGCTCCTGATTATTTGAGAATTCAAATTCTGTTTAAACATTGAGTAAACTACTTTAAAAAAAAAATCATGACACATCATGTGAGTTCATACTATCTAAATTTGAATATTATCAAATGAAAAAGCATATTTTAGATGAAATGTCTATTCAAGTCATTTCATGAAATATAAAGGAAAGAAAATTATCTTTATTTTTCAATAACTAAATAATGTATGCAGCTTTTATTAATTCAACTTGACTACCTCAGCTTTTACTAAAATAATACCACCACTGTGAAAAAATTTAAAGAACCAGATGTGCTCTTTGATCAGCAAGGTATATAGATTGTTACTATTACTGATATCTTTTAACAAATAGAATTCCTATAAGACGTTTTAAGGAGGGAACTACTTATGTACACATATGGAAATCAAAGGATGTTGAGGGTCCTAGAATCTACTAAAGTTAGAGGGTCATTCTCAAACTTAGATCTAAAAGTTCACCAGGTCTTTGAGGGTAACTACAGATGACTTGCTTCGGGTAGAATAAGACACTGCCAAGACCAAAACATTGAACTTTGGAGCTTTGGAGCCCATGGGAAAAGGAGGACAACCGGGATTTTCCTAGTCTCGTGTTTGCTAATTCCAATCAGAAGCCAGTGAGAGAATGAGACTGTATTACCCTAGAGCAGGGGTCCCCATCCTCTGGGATAATGCCTGATGATCTGAAGTGGAACAGAAGTAATGATAACAGAAATAAAGTACACAATAAATGTACTGTCTTGAATCATCCGGAAACCATCATCTGCCTGTCTATGGAAAAACTGTCTTCCACAAAATTGGTCTCTGGGGCCAAATATTTGGGGGACCAATGCCCTAGAGAATAGATAAAGTAATAGGAGGGAGGTATATGAATGAGTATGGAGGAAAATGAGGAATAAATTGCACAAATGTGATACCATTTCAATTGCAGTAACATTCAGGTCTTTGCTTTTATTGTCTATTAAAACACAAGTTAGCAACTGAACAACAATAGCCTATCATTTTTCAAACTAGTATTTCAATATGAACTCTTAAAGCAAAGCGGTTTAGAATAGATTAGATGATTTAATGATGCCTCCTCTAATAATCGCTGTATTTAGGAGCTTATTTAGAAATGCCAGTTTTTCCACAAAGTCACGAATGGCCTATTAAAAATTAAAACTAAAAATTCATACTGTATACATTTTAGCATCTTCTTCATAATAAGGACAGGCACATAGCATCATATGTACCTAAAATCTGTAACGCGGATGATGCCGTCAGCAAGCAGGCAGGCTAAGAGATCCCAACTCTCCTCTCCCCCAAGAAAACAATGAAGAAACAACTACAAACGGAAGAAAATAGCTCTGGGAAATCTTTGAAGGATAACAGAGTCACAGCAGAAACTCCGTGGAACACAAATATCTGTGACTGGCGCATAGGAAACGTTTTAACTGTGCTGGGCCGTCCCATCCTCTAGTTTGGAGCCGTTCGGTGACAAGATGGAGTCCCTCAAAGGGCTTTCACTGCAGCCGCAAAAGAACTGGAAGATGCCAGTCATCTTCCTCACCACCGGGGACATCCGCAGCCTTTGCTACTGAGGGTCCCATGGCCGTCACTGAGGCGAATTCCAGTTGAAGAGCTGTCCTCGAGTCCCTGTTGCTCCTGTGTCCTCCCCAGGGCTGGACAGAGGGAGACTTGCTCCTGTGCACATTTAATTGTGCAATGTGCCTTGTTCTCCACGTTGAGACTCCACAGTAGCATCTAGCCGTCGGGAGCTGCTCCTGCCTTGTGCCGGGCCTGCTGAGTCCCAAGGCGCTGCTTGGAATTGCCTTCCTTGGGGTCTTGCATCCAGTACACTGAAGCCAGCCTTCCTGGGTCCTGAATCAGCTTTGATCTCCCATCACCTGGGCCACGCTGCTGTATCGTGTCTTGTCCCTGAATCCTGAGTCCGGGCTTTTACCCACCATCACCAGGGCTGTGCTGACACTGCTCTGTGTCCTGACCCTGTGTCCTGAGTCCAAACAAAAGAGATCATTTTTTTGTGGGGATGCTGAGAAAGTGAACCCTTATTCACTGTTCAGTTCAGTTTAGTCGCTCAGCCCTGTCATGCTCTTTGCAACCCCATGAACCTCAGTATGCCAGGCCTTTCTGTCCATCACCAACTCCCTGAGTTTGCCCAAACTCATGTCCATTGAGTCGGTGATGCCATCCAACCATCTCATCCTCTGTCGTCCCCTTCTCCTGCCCTCAATCTTTGCCTACATCAGGGTCTTTTCAAATGAGTCAGTTTTTTGCAACAGGTGGCCAAAGTATTGGAGTTTCAGCTTCAACATCAATCCTTCCAGTGAACACACAGGACTAATCTCCTTTAGGATGGACTGGTTGGATCTCCTTGCAGTCCAAGGGACTCTCAAGTGGGATGTAAATGGGTACAGTTACTATGGAAAACAGCATGGAATTTCATTAATAAAACAAAACAAATCATAGGATCCAGCAATTCCAATTCTGGGTACATATGAGAAATGAAACCATATCTCAAAGAGATATCTGCATTTCTATGTTCATTGTAGTATTATTCACAAGAGCCAAGACATGGAAGCAACCGAAGTGTCCACTGATGGATAAATGGATATAAAAAAATGTACTGGGCTTCCCTGGTGGTCAGTGGTAAAGAATCTACATGCAATGCAGGAGCCACAGGAGGTACAGGTTCAATCCCTGGGTTGGGAAGATATCCTGGAGGAGTACATGGCAACCCACTCCAGTGTTTTTGCTTCGATAATCCCATGGACAGAGGAGCCTGGTGGGCTACACTCCATAGGGTCACAGAGTGGAAAAGACCAAAGTGACTGAGCAGAACGTAATATTCTGTATATTAAATATATAGAATATCTATTTGTTGTGATTGCTCTGGTATTTTAAGTTTTGTACTGAATCCACTTTGTTAAAAAATAAAACATTTTTAATATATCTTAGAAAATTAGCAGACATTAAGAAAGTTGAGGATATTGAATTGTGCAATATTTAGATAAGACTCAGAAAATTGTAGACATTTTTTCCCTATCAAAATAGCACATCACAAAATACATTGTTATGTATAATTCTTATGAATGATTATAATCCTATCGAGGAAAGCCTTTATTATGACAAATATTCACATATGTCTGAAATTTTATGTCAGTAAGTACAAAAGTAAAAACTAAGGGGACTTTGTCAGCACTTTGAGAGCTGAAACCATTTTAAATAGTAGGAGGAATTCAGTTCATATCAAATATACACAGATACATACACATGCACAATGGAATATTATTCAGGCATGAAAAAGAAGGAAATTTCTGTCATTTGTGATAACATGGGTGAAACTGGAAAACATTTTGCTATTAGAAATAAACCAGAAAGAGAAGGGTTTCCATGCTGGCTAGGATAATAAAGAATCTGCCTGCAATGTGAGAGACCTGGCTTTCATCTCTAGGTAGGGAAGATCCCCTGGAGAAGGGAAAGAGAAAGACAAATATGGTATGGCATCACTTATTTGTGGAACTTACAAGAAAAAAAAAGAGCCTATCTCACAGAAAAAGAGTAAGATTGTGGCTTCCTAGGGTTGAGGGTAGGAGAAATGGGGAAGTGTATTTCAAAGGCTACATCCTTTCAGTTATAAATTGAATGGGTTCTCAGGAGCTAATGCAGAACATGGTGACTATAGTTAATAATCCAGAGTTGCATACTTGAATTTTTGAGAGTAGATTTAAATGTTCTCACCACACACAGAAGAGTTAAGTGTGTGCGATAACAGATGTATTAGTTAACTTGATTGCAGTAATCATTTTACATTGTCTATGTACATTAAATCCTCACATTGCACACTTTGTATATAATTTATTGTCTATTATTCCTCAATAAAACTGGGAAAAAATGTAAGTCATGTGGAAACTAATTTATAAAGGCTAAATTTTACTTCTTGCACTGCTGTTAAAATATAATGTTTGAAATATTTCTAAATAAGACTAGATTACACTGAAGATGAAGTTTCTACTATTTTCAAATATATATATTTTTACCTCAAGCAATAAGTGTGTTAATTGATATGAAAAGAAAAGATGGATGGGCATTAGACTGTGGAAGTCAATTAATTAAGAAAATAATACTTTATAAAATCAGTTAGAAGTTGTCAAATAAATTCTCATTTTTCATATTTAGAAGCATTTACACTTCATAATCAGATATGTTTAAAAGAAGCAAATATGCTTATATTGTAATAATTAACTCTTTTTCTGAATTACTGTAAACATATTACATGTATATCTTAAATATGTTTAATTTTATTGACTTTCTGTGATGCGTTTTGTATACATCATCATAAAACCACTTCAAAGTAACAGTTTCTCAGCTGATCTATCAATAGAAACCCTCCAGGCCAGAAGGGAATGGCAGGACGTACTGAAAGTAATGAAAGAGAATAACCTACAACCTAGATTACTGTATCCAGCAAGGATCTCATTCAGATATGAAGGAGAATTTAAAAGCTTTACAGATAAGCAAAAGCTGAGAGAATTCAGCACCACCAAACCAGCTCTTCAACAAATGCTAAAGGATCTTCTCTAGACAGGAAATGCAGAAAGGTTGTATAAATGTGAACCCAAAACAACAAAGTAAATGGCAACGGGACCACACCTATCAATAATTACCCTAAATGTAAATGGGTTGAATGCCCCAACCAAAAGACAAAGATTGGCTGAATGGATACAAAAACAAGACCCCTATATATGCTGTCTACAAGAGACCCACCTCAAAACAAGAGACACATACAGACTAAAAGTGAAGGGCTGGAAAAAAGTATTTCATGCAAACGGAGACCAAAAGAAAGCAGGAGTCGCAATACTCATATCAGATAAAATAGACTTTCAAATAAAGGAAGTGAAAAGAGACAAAGAAGGACACTACATAATGATCAAAGGATCAATCAAAAAAGAAGATATAACAATTATAAATATATATGCACCCAACATAGGAGCACCGCAATATGTACGGCAAACGCTAACAAGTATGAAAGAGGAAATTAATAGTAACACAATAATAGTGGGAGACTTTAATACCCCACTCACAACTATGGATAGATCAACTAAACAGAAAATTAACAAGGAAACACAAACCTTAAATGACACAATGGACCAGCTAGACCTAATTGATATCTATAGGACATTTCACCCCAAAACAATCAACTTCACCTTTTTCTCAAGTGCACACGGAACATTCTCCAGAATAGATCACATCCTGGGCCATAAATCTGGTCTTGGAAAATTCAAAAAAATTGAAATCATTCCAGTCATCTTTTCTGACCACAGTGCAGTAAGATTAGATCTCAATTACAGGGAAAAAATTGTTAAAACTTCAAACATATGGAGGCTAAATAACACGCTTCCGAATAACCAACAAATCATAGAAGAAATCAAAAAAGAAATCAAAATATGTATAGAAATGAATGAAAATGAAAACACAACAACCCAAAACCTATGGGACACTGTAAAAGCAGTGCTAAGGGGAAGGTTCATAGCATTACAGGCTTACATCAAGAAACAGGAAAAAAACCAATTAAATAACCTAACTCTACACCTAAAGCAATTAGAGAAGGAAGAAATGAAGAACCCCAGAGTTAGCAGAAGGAAAGAAATCTTAAAAATCAGGGCAGAAATAAATGCAAAAGAAACTAAAGAGACCATAGCAAAAATCAACAAAGCTAAAAGCTGGTTTTTTGAAAAAATAAACAAAATTGACAAACCATTAGCAAGACTCATTAAGAAACAAAGAGAGAAAAACCAAATTGACAAAATTAGAAATGAAAATGGAGAGATCACAACAGACAACACTGAAATACAAAGGATCATAAGAGACTACTACCAGCAGCTCTATGCCAATAAAATGGACAACTTGGATGAAATGGACAAATTCTTAGAAAAGTATAACTTTCCAAAACTGAACCAGGAAGAAATAGAAGATCTTAACAGACCCATCACAAGCAAGGAAATCGAAACTGTCATCAAAAATCTTCCAGCAAACAAAAGCCCAGGACCAGATGGCTTCACAGCTGAATTCTACCAAAAATTTAGAGAAGAGCTAACACCTATCTTACTCAAACTCTTCCAGAAAATTGCAGAAGAAGGTAAGCTTCCAAACTCATTCTATGAGGCCACCATCACCCTAATTCCAAAACCAGACAAAGATGCCACAAAAAAAGAAAACTACAGGCCAATATCACTGATGAACATAGATGCAAAAATCCTTAACAAAATTCTAGCAAACAGAATCCAACAACATATTAAAAAAATCATACACCATGACCAAGTGGGCTTTATCCCAGGAATGCAAGGATTCTTTAATATCCGCAAATCAATCAATGTAATACACCACATTAACAAATTGAAAGATAAAAACCATATGATTATCTCAATAGATGCAGAGAAAGCCTTTGACAAAATTCAACACTCATTTATGATTAAAACTCTCCAAAAAGCAGGAATAGAAGGAACATACCTCAACATAATAAAAGCTATATATGACAAACCCACAGCAAGCATCACCCTCAATGGTGAAAAATTGAAGGCATTTCCCCTGAAATCAGGAACAAGACAAGGGTGCCCACTCTCACCACTACTATTCAACATAGTGTTGGAAGTGCTGGCCACAGCAATCAGAGCAGAAAAAGAAGTAAAAGGAATCCAGATAGGAAAAGAAGAAGTAAAACTCTCACTGTTTGCAGATGACATGATCCTCTACATAGAAAACCCTAAAGACTCTACCAGAAAATTACTAGAGCTAATCAATGAATATAGTAAAGTTGCAGGATATAAAATTAACACACAGAAATCCCTTGCATTCCTATATATTAACAATGAAAAAACAGACAGAGAAATTAAGGAAACAATACCATGCACCATTGCAACAAAAAGAATAAAATACTTAGGAGTATATCTACCTAAAGAAACAAAAGACCTATACATAGAAAACTATAAAACACTGATGAAAGAAATCAAAGAGGACACAAACAGATAGAGAAACATACCGTGTTCATGGATTGGAAGAATTAATATTGTCAAAATGGCTATTCTACCCAAAGCAGTCTATAGATTCAATGCAATCCCTATCAAGCTACCAACGGTATTTTTCACAGAACTAGACCAAAGAATTTCACAATTTGTATGGAAATACAAAAAACCTCGAATAGCCAAAGTAATCTTGAGAAAGAAGAATGGAACTGGAGGAATCAACCTGCCTGACTTCAGACTCTACTACAAAGCCACAGTCATCAAGACAGTATGGTACTGGCACAAAGACAGAAATATAGATCAATGGAACAGAATAGAAAGCCCAGAGATAAATCCATGAACCCATGGACACCTTATTTTTGACAAAGGAGGCAAGGATATACAATGGAAAAAAGACAACCTCTTTAACAAGTGGTGCTGGGAAAACTGGTCAACCACTTGTAAAAGAATGAAACTAGAACACTTTCTAACACCATACACAAAAATAAACTCAAAATGGATTAAAGATCTAAATGTAAGACCAGAAACTATAAAACTCCTAGAGGAGAACATAGGCAAAACACTCTCCGACATAAATCAAAGCAAGATCCTCTATGACCCACCTCCCAGAATATTGGAAATAAAAGCAAAACTAAACAAATGGGACCTAATGAAACTTAAAAGCTTTTGCACTACAAAGGAAACTATAAGTAAGGTGAAAAGACAGCCCTCGGATTGGGAGAAAATAATAGCAAATGAAGCAACAGACAAAGGATTAATCTCAAAAATATACAAGCAACTCCTGCAGCTCAATTCCAGAAAAATAAATGACCCAATCGAAAAATGGGCCAAAGAACTAAACAGACATTTCTCCAAAGAAGACATACAGATGGCTAACAAACACATGAAAAGATGCTCAACATCACTCATTATTAGAGAAATGCAAATCAAAACCACAATGAGGTACCATTACATGCCAGTCAGGATGGCTGCTATCCAAAAGTCTACAAGCAATAAATGCTGGAGAGGGTGTGGAGAAAAGGGAACCCTCTTACACTGTTGGTGGGAATGCAAACTAGTACAGCCGCTATGGAAAACAGTGTGGAGATTTCTTAAAAAACTGGAAATAGAACTGCCATATGACCCAGCAATCCCACTTCTGGGCATACACACTGAGGAAACCAGATCTGAAAGAGACACGTGCACCCCAATGTTCATCGCAGCACTGTTTATAATAGCCAGGACATGGAAGCAACCTAGATGCCCATCAGCAGATGAATGGATAAGGAAGCTGTGGTACATATACACCATGGAATATTACTCAGCCATTAAAAAGAATTCATTTGAACCAGTCCTAATGAGATGGATGAAGCTGGAGCCCATTATACAGAGTGAAGTAAGCCAGAAAGATAAAGAACATTACAGCATACTGACACATGTATATGGAATTTAGAAAGGTGATAACGATAACCCTATATGCAGAACAGAAAAAGAGACACAGAAACACAGAACAGACTTTTGAACCTTGTGGGAGAATGTGAGGGTGGGATATTTGAAAAGAACAGCATGTATACTATCTATGGTGAAACAGATCACCAGCCCAGGTGGGATGCACGAGACAAGTGCTCGGGCCTGGTGCACTGGGAAGACCCAGAGGAATCGGGTGGAGAGGGAGGTGGGAGGGGGGATCGGGATTGGGAATACATGTAAATAAAAAAAAAAAAATAAAAAATAAAAAAATAAATCCAAAAAAAAAAAAACAAAGTAACAGTTTCTATATTAGAGAAAACAATGCTAACTGTTATAACTCTATAAGATCAATAACTATCAGTGACAAAAAAAACCCAAATTTTATATTTGTTCATGTCACCATCTAATTCGCAGCACATGCGTGGCTATTTCTGAGTCCAAGGCCTTTTACAATATAGAAATTTGTATCTTTGAGCTTTCTCCATGCCATAAGAAGATAGAAAAAAAAATTGTTATCTAATAAATTTACCATTTTGACTAAAGCATGAAATGAATTAATAATAAAAAATGGTTGATTTTTTCCATGAAAAGTAAAGATTGACAAATTAGTGTAAATCAGTAATAAATTTTACTAAAAAAACAAAAATAAAAGGGAACTCCAAAACACAGATAAAAAAATGACCTTAGAAAAGATGAGTACAGATATGAATATGTTTATATTTAGTAGTATTAACCTATTTGTAACCTAATCTTATGATTTTTATTCTCTTTGACATGTAGATGGCAAAGACATCTGTTAGAGTGAAGGAGATATGTGGATATCAAAATTTGAAGAGAGGTAAGAAGGTTAAAATATGTTGTGGAGTGTAAGATAGATGTGCAGTCCCAATGGCTGGCTCATGAGTGATAAGACATTTTAGGAGGCTAATATGACCTCATGTGTGAAATTATCTCATACTGCTCAGCTGCTCGGGAAAGGACATGCTACATTATGATAGTCTAGGTCATCCAAGGCTGCTCTTTGACTTTATAGGCTCAATAAGAGTTACAGAGGAACAAGAGAGTTTAGAGTATCTATAAGAACGTCCTTGAAATCACAGACCATGGAACTCAAAGTAGAGCATGACAAAGTAGGAAAAAAAAAATTAAGGTAGATGCACAGAAATTTATGGAGGGCTCAGTTCCTGATGAAGTTTTTGACAAAGCAACTAGATTAAAAAATAATAATAATAAGGCTATGATCACATCTGGGAATCACTGAGCTAGTGATACGTAGAGTTGGAGTAATTGTATTATGGGTAACAACAAGGTCAAAATTGAAATTGTGTATGTGGGTTGTTGAATAAGTCAAAAAGGTCACTGAACATAAAACAATCATAAAACTAAAAATCTGGTTGTTTCATGGATTGTCAGCATGGATATTTACATCCACTCAGGATGATGCCAGTGAATCCTAGGGGTGGAAAAAATGATTGTGAACCAGGTGTCAAAGTGTTTAAGGAAAAATGTAAGTGTTAGAGAAAGAAAGAGAATAACAGACTATTCAAAGAAGAAAAAATGACCTCAATGGAGAGAATACCAACCTCCACCTCCAGATTCTGAGACCAGAGACATATAGGGCATAAATGATGATTTGAGAGAGTTTGAGGAAAAAGAGCATTCTACATCCCCAGAGAGAGAGAGAAATTGAGTTCAGTTAATGCAGTCATTAGAGAGAACTAACAAAGTTGAAAATGCAGAGACTTCTGTAGTCATGGCGCTCCATGGTGGAGGACTTCTAGAGGAAGAGATCTGAAGAATGAGACAGTGACAAAAAGTGAAACTCACTGTGGAGCAAAATAACATGCTAGAGAACTCTTGTGGTGGGTGATGAGGCAGTTTCTTGCATCCTGACAGATGCAAACAGAGATGACAGGCATGAGACCAGTGGGTTTTGTCTCAATCGTATTGTTGATTTGGATGAATATAGTACCTCTGGTTAAACATACTTCAATCTGCCTGGTGAATGCTGACACAAAAGATGAAGATCTTCAATCTGCTTGGTCTGGATACTAATAGCTCTCTTAGCATGTGCAATTCCCTCCCTGAAGCTACAAAATAAATTTTCATCTTCTAGTTCCACATGGAGAAAGCATGCAAATTTAAAACAAATAGTAAACAGTTCTGAGTAATGAGATTAGAAATATCTGAAAGTGGATGTGAACTGAGGCACTTAGGCAGTAGTCTTGTGATCCAGATGACGGGGCCTGGATTCTCTGAGCAGGTCTTTAGAGATCCCAACCATGATGCATCTGTCTAAGTAACCATTTCAGGGGATGCACCCATACAGAGCTTGGCACCCTCTTCCAAACTGGAATTTGAACTTTGGAATCTCCACTCAGTGAGACAAGTCTTTTCCTTGCCCTCTTTCTCCCCTTTAGAGCATCTTTGGTGTTTACACTCCTGGGCCTAAGATATAACCAAAGAGAGAGGGGCAGGAAGATATAAGCCTTTCACAGGCTGTGGATGATGTCTAGTTATATGGATTTTATTTTCCACATACATGATCAGGAAGCCACAGGGGAGGATGGGGCCAGTTATGAGAAGTAAAGATGGACATGCTGTGAACCAGAAAACTTCCTATGTACTTTTGTCAGGATGAAAGTGGGTTTGCACCTAAATTCTACATTTCCTATGCCATTAGCTGGACTTTGAAGAGAAACTCTCTCATATCTCTGCATCTTAGTTTCTTCAACTAAACAATGATGATGTTTAGCCTATAGCATCATTCCTTGGTTGGTTTTACTCCTCTCAGTGAATTAAGATTCTTTGAAAAAAAAGAGGAAGAAAATAAGAATTTAACAAATGATACAAATAATAATTGACTTTTTTATCTTAAAGGGATTTATACACTTTAATAAATTAAGGAGATTTTTATGCTAATTAATTTCCCCTGTTGTGCAGAAAACTGATGTTTTATAAACTCACAGAAATGAAACACTGTATGTGTATATCAGCAAAGATAGCTACTAAATATCAGTTTTGTGGTTGCACATGTAATTTCTGAATATGGCATTTATTTTACAATAGGATTTGTCTGATTCATTCAGGTTCCTCTATCAATGCATACTATACTCAGTTGTCCACTTTCTGCAATTTCTCCTTTCATGTACAGGATGATTGCCATGTCAATCAGAAATATAATCCAAGAGGCTCCAAATAAGAGTCTTAAGAAATGCAACTTGGGATTCACAGGATCTCATAACCTGAAAGAGAATTCTAAGGAAGAGAAAAGAGTCAGGGGCTTATCAAGACAAAAAGCCCTAAGCCTATTAAGAATTGCCTGGTGAGAATTGTGATCTACTTTAAAGCAGCTCAGAACATATTTGTCCTTAAGGAATCACAAATTGTTTTAGGGTAGGGGTCTACTAAGTATAGACTGAGGTGAGTTTCTCACAGATGTTCTGAATGACTTCATTAGGTCAGAAAGTCCAATTCCATTCAGAGTGACACAGGCATAAGTCATTCATTCTTCCTCAGTAACCTCCCAGCGCCATTTTAGAAAGCTCTCTTTGCAATACTGACTCCATTTTTATTTTCATTTCAGGTCCATGTCTGTCAAATCTTCATTCTTATTTTCCATGAATACGGAGGGGACTTTCATTTCTGCTTAGGATAACTAGGCTATCCTTACAAAATTGTGATAATTTTTATGCTCTTTTTGTTAATTGGATCTGTTTGCTTGTGTCTTTGCACTGGGCCCTTGTAAGCATTTGGGTAACAGAAAAGAAGAGTAGCTAACAGATCAGAAAGATGTGTGTTTTGCACTACTACCTCTAGCATGAATTATCTCTGTGGCCCTGAGTATATTTCTTCAACTATTTGAGTCTCAGTTTTATCGAGACTAAGAAAAAGGAAAAAAAAAAAAAAAAAAAATCCTATCTCTGATAATGTAAAGTCCCTGGCAGAGGATAATTTCTAAAGATTTCTTATTTTATTCTATTGTTATTCTAAACATGCTGCTTCAATTCACCTAATGGGTATTTGATGTTACATATTTGCTGAAATGCTTTGGTATCAAAGGATTGCTAAAATCTGTTTGCAACTCCATCTAGCTCCACCTACGTGGCTTTTGGCTGCTTTCACTTTCACAGAGTAAAACAAGTAGATCTGAACTTCTACAGCAAAAATTGCTTCTTTTAGAAAAGACATATTTGAAGCTACACAACCAAAAGTTTGCACTTTCCTGCGAATGAAAGTCAAGAACTATCCAATGCACACAGAGGAGAATAAACAGATACTGATGAATGCTGCTCAGTGGCTTATAGTTTTCAGTGACAAGAACTGAGAGATTTTCAGTCAAGAAAGCACACGAAGTATATAAGAATCATTGCTTTTTCATCAAATTATAAAGATAATACATTAACCATACTGTTAATTTTTTTCTGTCTCAATATGCATCTTTCACTAATTACAGCTGATCCTCACTATTCATGGATTTTGTATTTGCCAATTCACCTACTTGCTAACACTTTTTTGTAACCCAAAAATCAATATCCACGGTGTTTTCCCAGCCACCTGCAGATGCACAGAGTAGAGAAAATCTGAGAGGCCATATGGTGGTCCTCCCTAATTCAGATTGAACAAGCTGACTCTCTGCCTTCCTGTTTCACCCTTCATACTGCAAACAAGAGGCCTTCTTGTGGTCTATTTAGTGCCGTGTTTGTTGTGTTTTTGGATGGTTTGACTGCTTAAAATGGCCCCCAAGTATAGTGCTGAAATGGTATCTGGCATTCTTAGTGCAAGACGACTATGAGGTGCCTTACAGAGAAAATGTGTTTGTTCAAAGGCTTTCTTCATGAGTTACACAAGTTTATCAATAAGTTCAGTGTTAATGATTCAACAGTATGTAGAAACCCACATAAACATAGTAATAGCTTATTGAAAATATTTTAACCAGAAGATCTCAGGAAACTAGCCCTGTTTTTCCCCTAGGAACAGTGTTTCTGTATTTGCTAATTCAGCATCTGTGGTGACTTTATTTATTTTTTTTTTTTTTAATTTTTATTATTATTATTATTTTTTTTCCAGTGGGTTTTGTCATACATTGATATGAATCAGCCATGGATTTACATGTATTCCCAATCCCGATCCCCCCTCCCACCTCCCTCTCCACCCGATTCCTCTGGGTCTTCCCAGTGCACCAGGCCGGAGCACTTGTCTCGTGCATCCCACCTGGGCTGGTGATCTGTTTCACCATAGATAGTATACATGCTGTTCTTTTGAAATATCCCACCCTCACATTCTCCCACAAAGTTCAAAAGTCTGTTCTGTATTTCTGTGTCTCTTTTTCTGTTCTGCATATAGGGTTATCGTTATCACCTTTCTAAATTCCATATACATGTGTCAGTATGCTGTAATGTTCTTTATCTTTCTGGCTTACTTCACTCTGTATAAGGGGCTCCAGCTTCATCCATCTCATTAGGACTGGTTCAAATGAATTCTTTTTAATGGCTGAGTAATATTCCATGGTGTATATGTACCACAGCTTCCTTATCCATTCATCTGCTGATGGGCATCTAGGTTGCTTCCATGTCCTGGCTATTATAAACAGTGCTGCGATGAACATTGGGGTGCACGTGTCTCTTTCAGATCTGGTTTCCTCAGTGTGTATGCCCAGAAGTGGGATTGCTGGGTCATATGGCAGTTCTATTTCCAGTTTTTTAAGAAATCTCCACACTGTTTTCCATAGCGGCTGTACTAGTTTGCATTCCCACCAACAGTGTAAGAGGGTTCCCTTTTCTCCACACCCTCTCCAGCATTTATTGCTTGTAGACTTTTGGATAGCAGCCATCCTGACTGGCGTGTAATGGTACCTCATTGTGGTTTTGATTTGCATTTCTCTAATAATGAGTGATGTTGAGCATCTTTTCATGTGTTTGTTAGCCATCTGTATGTCTTCTTTGGAGAAATGTCTGTTTAGTTCTTTGGTCCATTTTTCGATTGGGTCATTTATTTTTCTGGAATTGAGCTGCAGGAGTTGCTTGTATATTTTTGAGATTAATCCTTTGTCTGTTGCTTCATTTGCTATTATTTTCTCCCAATCTGGGGGCTGTCTTTTCACCTTACTTATAGTTTCCTTTGTAGTGCAAAAGCTTTTAAGTTTCATTAGGTCCCATTTGTTTAGTTTTGCTTTTATTTCCAATATTCTGGGAGGTGGGTCATAGAGGATCTTGCTTTGATTTATGTCGGAGAGTGTTTTGCCTATGTTCTCCTCTAGGAGTTTTATAGTTTCTGGTCTTACATTTAGATCTTTAATCCATTTTGAGTTTATTTTTGTGTATGGTGTTAGAAAGTGTTCTAGTTTCATTCTTTTACAAGTGGTTGACCAGTTTTCCCAGCACCACTTGTTAAAGAGGTTGTCTTTTTTCCATTGTATATCCTTGCCTCCTTTGTCAAAGATAAGGTGTCCATAGGTTCATGGATTTATCTCTGGGCTTTCTATTCTGTTCCATTGATCTATATTTCTGTCTTTGTGCCAGTACCATACTGTCTTGATGACTGTGGCTTTGTAGTAGAGTCTGAAGTCAGGCAGGTTGATTCCTCCAGTTCCATTCTTCTTTCTCAAGATTACTTTGGCTATTCGAGGTTTTTTGTATTTCCATACAAATTGTGAAATTCTTTGGTCTAGTTCTGTGAAAAATACCGTTGGTAGCTTGATAGGGATTGCATTGAATCTATAGACTGCTTTGGGTAGAATAGCCATTTTGACAATATTAATTCTTCCAATAGAGAGTATAACTATAGCAGGTAATGAGAATCAACTGTACTTAGTAATCAAACATGATCAAGTGTGCCCAGCTAAAACACTGTATGTTCTAAATTCTCCGAACTAGCTGGGTTATGTTATTAAATTCTGCTAACAATTTAAAGAGCTTCCCTGGTGGTTCAGATGGTAAACCATCTACCTACAATGTGGGAGACCTGGGTTCAATCCCTGGGTTTGGAAGATCTCCTGGAGAAGAAAATGGTGACCCACTCCAATATTCTTGCCTGGAAAATCCCATGGACAGAGGAACCCGGTAGGCTACAGTGTATTACATTTAGCATTTCTTAATTGTCCCTAAGGGGGCACCATTTCCCATATACCTTATGCATATAGTATGCATATATGCATACCTTATGCATATAACCTGGAATGCAAATATAAAGGTAGAGTTCCAGCAGGCATGCTGGATCACGTAGTGACTTGGAATAGAATCAGCACCCTGAGGAACTGAGAAGGGGAGCTAGAAACAGGCCTGCTGATGTCACGTCTACAGAGTGCCTTCTATCCCAGCCATGAAGTGCCTACCTGTTCACACATTACACGTATCACAGAAATAATCTTCTGTTTTGTTTAATGCACTTCAAAGAATCTGGCTTGTATGTAGTGCTTTTTATTTGTAACTTCTACTATAGTATACAGATTAGTCTGTCAATTAAATGATGTCATTTGTCTCTACCTGATTTTATTCTTTCTGCTCTCGTCCCCAGCATTCAGCACCTGGGGCATGCTCTTGCTCCAGGACCTCTTGAAGTCAATATGCCCCTCATTATGCTATAGCTTTTAAAACTCTTCTAGTTCCATGTTTCTAGCGTGTTATATATCTGACTCTTCTCTAATCACCTGAATCAGTAAATAATGCTGTCCTTTTTTCTACTATGTTATCTATACTAGTTATGTCTATATGATTTGTACTGGAACACTGTAAGTGGAAGTACATCTTAAATTTTCCCTGTACTCCATGATAATGGTAACAAATTTATAGCTACTGAATAAACACCAGTTAGTGTTTAAATTGCTAGAGAAAATTGACAGCTACGTATGTGTTCTTTAAATTTTCAAATTATATCTAACGCTGCCAAACAGCCACATCTTGTGTTGTGTGTGTGTGTATACACACACACATATATATATGTGTATATATATATATATATTTAAGGGGCTTCCCTGGTGGTTCAAATGGTAAAGAATCTGCCTGCAATGCAGGAGACCTGACTTTGATCCCTGGGTTGGGAAGATCCCCTGGAGAAGAGAATAAACCCACTCCAGTATTCTTGCTTAGAGAACTCCATGGACAGAGGAGTCTGGTGGGCTATAGTCTATGGGGTTGCAAAGAGTCAAACACAACATAGAAACTAACACACATGTACACATAACATCTAATCATAAGTAATACATTTATAAAATATATAATATAATGCATATACAACATAATATTTAAATATCTAATCTGTTTAATTACAGTGATTAATAATGTTGCAAAAATTGAAGATGAATAGTTTACATTCATAACTGATTATATGTCAATGAAATTAACGTCATACCATGTTATTTTAAATGCAAATTTATGCTTATATATAAATGTGTGCATAGGATATATGTATATATACTATAGTCTTACTTTTTGTAATTTTAAATATAAATGTCAGAAAAATTTAGTAAGAATCCTTTCCAAGTCTCCATTCATGTTCAGTCTACAAACCATGTAACCTTTAACTACTCACTCCAAGATCAATCAGGTATGATGATATAAAATATGTATTGTTCAGCTCTGTTTAGTAACTAGAATAATTAACAAATCAACCTGTTTCTTTATTATTTTTTCTATAGTGTTTTCTTTATGTCAGGTCACAGCAAGGTGCTCCTGTCTTTATATTCAAGTGGGAGATTCCTGCTAAGAAATGGTGTCATGCCCTACGCACAGACTTCTTAGAAATTTATGATTTTGTACTTATGAAAGCATGAAAGCATTTTTCATCAGTTTAAATTTTACTTCCCTCATCTGATTTCATTTCAGAACAGAGAGTAGAGTGGGAAAAGCAGTGACTCATATAAACCTAATTCACAATTACTCTGTATGTTTTTTCGTAGTGGAATCCAGGCCTTAATTATATTTGTCATATGCACCAGCTATATAATTTTGTCTTTCATAGTCACTCTGTATCCTTAATCTAGAATTTCAACTAGAGGGCTCTTTTATAAGAAAATCACTTGCTTAGTGACACACTTGTTCAGGAGACTAAGATTTCTTCCTTTTTTCTTTCATCATTGTCTAGCAAGTCACATTATCTGCCCCTCATAAATGCTTGCCACATGTAAGAAACATATGGCAGGATTCTATAATTATGTCAAGTATGGCCAATGCAAACTTTCTTAGAAGGACAATTCTGTCCTGTGCTAGCTAAGATATTACACAAAAATTCTTATTCAATTCTTTCTTATCAGGAAATAATACTATTGCAATATTTATAAGTGCTCGTAGTATTTGCTATATTAAATTAGTAATTTTAATCTCCTTCCTAAAGAATACATGATAGAAACCTATAAGTATGTTGCTTTAATAAGTCATAATATTATGGCTTTAAAGAGTTTTCTTTTAAATTTTATACCGGTTGGACTGCAAATGAATATTTTCTACCTTGACTAAAGCAATTATTTTCACAGCATAACTGTTTAAGACTGCAATAATATTATTCATCAAAACAACTATGTTCCAGTCCATGCATATAAGTCTGCATTGGTGACATAATTGGTTTTTAATAAACAGATCTATAAATGAAGATCTCATTTCTCTCCTAAATAATTTAGTTGTTATTTCATATTAGAGAAATGGAGATTATGGAGCTAGGAAGGAAAGAAAGAAACCATGGCCATGAGGCAGTTATATGTCTTCATTTCTAAGAAAGCTATACATTTTTTATTGTTGATATAAACATAGAAAATTTTAAAAAATACTGAAAAAATGGCTGGTGATATAAAATTATTCTTCTAAGTTAGTTTTTACTTTAACCACATGATCTTGCTCATGTTAAATGATTTAGAAATTTTAAGACGGTAACTGGAATTATATGTATATAATTTGTATGTATGTATATATACATATGATTACCTATATGTATAATGAATACATAGGTATATAGGTATTCATTCATTCATTTATACATATAGGTATATACACACCTATATGTATATATATAAACATATGTATTCATACATGCATGTATACATATATGGGGTTCCCTGGTGGCTCAGACAGTAAAGAATCTGCCTGCAATGCTGGAGACCATTCTCAGGTCAGGAAGATCCAAAGCAGAAGGAAATGGCTACCCACTCCAGTATTCAAGCCTGGAGAGTTTCATGGACAGAGGAGCCTGGTGGGCACAGTCCATGGGATCGCAAAGAGTCAGACACAACTGAAGAGACTGAGCATGCACATATGTATGTGTAACATGTATCAGTTTAGTTCAGTCACTCAGTCATGTCCGACTCTTTGCAACCCCATGGAGTGCAGCAACCCAGGCTTCCCTGTCCATCACAAACTCCTGGACCTTGCTCAAACTCATGCTGGTGATGCCATCCAGCCATCTCATCCTCTGTCATCCCCTTCTCCTCCTGCCCCCAATCCGTCCCAGCATCAGGGTCTTTTCCAATGAGTCAGCTCTTCCCATCAGGTGGCCAAAGTATTGGAGTTTCAGCTTCAGCATCAGTCCTTCCAATGAACACCCAGGACTGATCTCCTTTAGGATGGACTGGTTGGATCTCCTTGCAGTCCACAGGACTCTCAAGAGCCTTCTCCAACACCGCAGTTCAAAAGCATCAATTCTTTGGTGCTTAGCTTTCTTCACAGTCCAACTCTCACATCCATACATGACTACTGGAAAAACCATAGCCTTGACTACATGGACCTTTGTTGGCAAAGTAATGCCTCTGCTTTTTAATATGCAGTCTAGGTTGATCATAGCTTTTCTTCCAAGGAGTAAGCATCTTTTAATTTCATGGCTGCAGTCACCATCTACAGTGATTTTGGAGCCCAAGGAAATAAAGTCTGACACTGTTTCCACTGTTTTCCCATCTATTTGCCATGAAGTGATGGGACTGGATGCCATGATCTTAACTTTTTGAATGTTGAGTTTTAAGCCAACTTTTTCACTCTCCTCTTTTACTTTCATCAAGAGGCTCTTCAGTTCCTCTTCACTTTCTCCTGTAAGGATGGTGTCATCTGTGGTTATTGATATTTCTCCCGGCAATCTTGATTCTAGCTTCTGCTTCATGTAGCCTGGCATTTTGCATGATATACTCTGCATAGGAATTAAATAAGCAGGGTGACAATATACAGCTTTTATGTACTTCTTTCCCAGAATGGAACCAGTCTGTTATTCCATATTCAGTTCTGTTGCTTCTTGACCTGCAAACAGATTTCTCAAGATGCAGGTTAGGTGGTCTGTTATTCCCATCTTTTTAAGAATACATATAACATATATACATACACATATATATACGCATATGTATGTATCTATACATGACTGGCTACATCTGTGGCTGTGGGAACACAGTACAGACAGCCTACTGTGAGGTTATATGTGGATTTTCAATAGCAGGGAGATCATGGTCCCCAATGTCCATGCTGTATAGGCATCAACTATATATATATTGTAATCAGCATACATAGATATCTATGTAGATTATAATCATGATGCAGTCCATCAGTTCAAGTGTTGGTTGACTGACTTGCACAATTGTCATTAGAAATAAGATCTCTACGATGTTTTCTTTATTTTGGGTACAAAGAAGAGAATAATAGGCCATTGCTTAATTTGCAATTAACTAAGTTTGGTAAAAGGTACGCATCATGTAAGATCTTTGGCTTTGAGTTCTTCCTCTGCTACTGCAATTGTGCCTGTCCCTTCATTGCCCCGCATACCAGGTAGAGCTACCTCTTATCCCACACAAGTAGAGTACCACTCTGGATTCTACTGACCTGACTGTCAAAAGACCTTTCTTCTTTGTAGATTTGTTTTCTTCTCAGTTCCTCAGATCTGTCCTTCATACTGGTTCCTTTCCCTCAGTATTTCTATTTCTGCAATACTAAAACCAATGATCAATAAATAGTTTATCAAACCAACTTTCTTTTTGCCCTATTCTCTCTTCCTAGAAACTGATCCACATGCCCTTCAAACTCAAAACTACATCAAAATTTTCAAAAAGCAACTTCTCCTATTATTTTCCATATATTGATTATTTCTAGTACCAGTCACCTAATCATACAAGTCAGAACGTTAAGGGTTTTCCTACTTATCCCCATTAATCATTTCCCATAGCCAAATCCTGTGATTATGAGATTTCAGTGTAAACTAATCTCACAAATAGCTTCATGGATTCTTGTTTTCACTACCCCTAAACTTTATTGTCTTTGAACTGGTTACTCTCCTATTGGTTACTCTCCTATATACTCTCCTATATGAAATTTGAAAATATAGAAAAACCTTGAAATATATCCTCTGAATAGGAAACATAACTGATATGGGGAAAAAGGATTTGAATTTAACATGAATATTCATCCAGCTTGAATTTAAAGTTTAGAAACAAGTAGCAGTATGATTTCCCCCCTAAATCTTAGTTGCTCTATTTAAAAAAAAAAAAAAAATTCAAATGAGATGCATTCAGTTCTGCTATAATGTGATATGTGAATTCTTAAAAATCAGTATGCTCTACAAAATCACAAAATAAAAAATATGGGGCTTATTAATAAAATGAAGTTACGAGCATAGCACTCCAAGACTTTTGACAGTGACGTGTTAAAAAAACACACTTAAGAGAGATAGTAGCATACGTTTGCATGTGCATACATGCTAAGTCTCTTCAGTTGTCCAACTCTTTGCAACCTTGTGGACTGTAGCCTGCCAGAGTCCTCTGTCCATTGGATTCTCCAGGCAAGAATACTGGACTGGGTTGCCATGCCTTCCTCCAGGGGATCCTCCCAACCCAGGGATAGAGCATGTATCTCTTAAGTCTCGTGCATTGGTATGTAGGTTCTTAATCACCAGAACCACCTAGGAAGCCCAGGTTTGCATGTGTCATATGAGTAAATAAAAGCCACAATACATATGCCATCTTCCCTAGGAAAAGACCTGGAGTAGCCTTTTGCATTGCTGAAGTGGGCGCTGAAACGGTTGCTGCTTCTGATATATTATAAAACATAGATGTAGGGTTATACAAAATTGATTGAAAATTATCTGTCAGACACAAAAGGGTATGTAGCATAACACATGTGGTAAACTGAGGTAGTAGGTAGATGTTTGAGGTTTGTGTGTATGCATGTTTCAGCTTGGTCCAATTGGGTGAAGTGCTTTTTGGTTTTTGTTTTTGTTTTTTCTGTTCATCTAGTTCTTTAGTTTTACCAGAGAAAATTGTACATAGTTTATATAGAAGAATCTGGTAACATTGATAAGATCTTTATAATTTTTAGAAGTTAAAAGAAAAGAGAAATATTTACAAATATTGGTAAAGTAAGAGATGTGATCCTCAGAAGATAATTTTTAAATAGAAAATTAAAGATGACAATAATGTCATTACCCATCCTGCACATAGATTATTTTATAAATTGCACTTGTACAAGTTGAAATGGGATCTATCATTTCAGAAGAAAGCTATGTTATACTTCAGTCAAGAAGATGCAAACATCTGATTAAGAGAAAAAAGATCAGGACTCTGTTTTTTGATTTTGCATGTAATGAATCTGGTTGTCTGACCTTGTCGTTAACAACAAGTGAAAAGACTGAAAATGGGCTGAAAAGACTGAAAATCAACAATTCTTCTTAGATCTATTAGAGAAGGGAGGGCACAGGCAAGATCACCACCCTCAAAATAGGAGGGTAGATAGACAGGCAACAAGAAGTAGATGTGCCTTAGTAGAGCAAAGATTTTTTAGCACAAATTGGAAAGCAATGCTGGCATACCCAAACAGTAATTGATGAATTGTTAGAGGTTCATTTTCGACAACTCTGAGACTTAAAAATTCCAGGGCAATTTAGTCTTGTGAGTTTGGGGTGGAGGGCAGCATAATGTGTGACTTATTTTCAGGAATTTGACCATGTTCCCAAAATAAATATCAGAGGAAATTCCCCTCAGACTTCTAGCAAGGAGGAGGAAAAGGCAATGGTTTTGAAGGACACACAAGCACTTAAAAAGGCCTGTCCTCAGGGGTAACTAGCCATAATTAGACTAGGGGTAGCCATAGTCTAAAATTCTGGAGCATTATCTGAGTTTAACTGACCCTGGGAAGGGAAACACACAAGTCTCCTACATACGAACAAGTGAGTTTCATTCCAAGAGCCCACTCATATGTCCAATTTGTTCCTAAGTCCAACAAAGTTAGCCTAGGTACCCAACTAACACAATTGACTATGTAATACTGTATTGTAATAAGTTTATAACACTTCTCACATAAATAACACATAAAAACAAACACAAAACATAAAGAAAACATTTTAAATCTTATAGTGCAGTACCTTGAAAAGTACAGCAGTATAGTACAATAGCTGGCTTACAGGGGCTGACACTGAGTGAACAGGCAAGAAGAGTTATTGACTGGAGAAGGGAGACGGGGTGGGAGATGGTAGAACTGAATAATAGACAGCAATAGGAGATGAAGAGCAGGCTGCCATTCTACTCATGCCTGACGGTGATGGGCTGCATAGTCACATCTTTAAACGTTCACAACTTGAAGGTTCGTATGTAGGGGACTTATTGTACTTGATTCCAGCTTGCTCCAGCCTACTCAAGTGAACAACTCCCATGTATGTGGGGAGGAAAAAAAACTGATAAATTGTTGTAAAGATAGTAGTTCAGAGGTACAGGCTGTCTAAAAGACTGAGAACTAATCATAGGGCTACAAAACACTCTCTCTACCCATACATCTTACCACTATATTGTGTGCTAACTCAGTCTAACTCTTTGTGACCCCACAGCCTGAAGCCCTTCAGTCTCCTCTGTCCAAGGAGTCTTCTAGGCAAGAATACTGGAGTGAGTTGCCATTTGCTTCTCCAGGGTATCTTCCCAAGTCAAAGATCAAACCTGCATCTCTTGCACTGGCAGGCAGATTCGCTACTAGCGCCACCTAGGAAGCCCACCACCATATCACTAAATGCCTATTTACACCTTTTCCTTTAACCTGGTACATCATATACTTCTAGCAGGAAAAAATTAGGACACATACCAAAAGGCCAAAAAAAAAAAAGTGATTTTTAAAACAACTGTGATTAATATGCTAAGGAAATTAATGGATAAAGTAAATATTAAGTAAGAATAGATGGGCAATGTAAGGTGGGAGATGGAGGTTCTAGGAAAGAATCAAAAGGACATAATACAGATAAAAATAATAATTAAAAATAAACTGTAACAAAAATGAAAAATTTATCTGATGGATTTATTTGTTGATTGAAAATAGTTTAGGAAAGAGTCTCTGAGCTAGAAAGCTAGAAGATGTATCAATAGAATCCTCAAAAACTGAAGAGAAAAAGGGAATCAAACATCCACAGACTGTGGGACAATGACAAAAAGTAACATACACATAATGGGGACACAGGAAAGAGAAAAAAGAGAAAGGAAGAAAAGAAATATTTGAAACAATAATAGAATTTTCACAAATTAATGTCAGACACCAAATCACAGATCTAGGATCCTCAGGAAACAAGCCAGCTAGATGCCAAAAAATATTCCACCTAGACATATCATCTTCAGACTTCAAAAATTTAAAGATTAAAAAAAAAATCTAAAAGGCCAGAAGGGAAGAAAAAAACTCTTAACCTTTAGAGGAACAAGTATAAGAATCACATCTTATTTAGAAACCAGAAAAGAACAAAGAGAATGGAATTAAATAGTTAAAAGATTGAGTAGAAAACAAAACAAAACAAACAACCTTCCCTCACAAACAAAAACCCTGCTAAACTATAATTCTGTATCTTGTGAAATCACTCTTCAAAAGTAAGGAGAAATAGATTTTCTCAGAAATTGAGAGAAAGTGTTAAAAGTCCTTCAGAGATAAAGAAAACAATACAGATCAGTAGCTGATATCTACATGAAGAAGAAAAAAAAATGATAATCAAAGAAGGAAAATGTGAAGGTAAAATAAAAACTTCCTTTTCCTTATTTAAACTGATAGATAATTTGTCCAAAATAATAATAACAACAATCTATGTATACTTATGTATATATCTTATGTGTGTGTGTATGTGTGTGTGTGTGCGCATGCTCAGTCATATCTGACTCTTTGTGACCCCATGCACTATATTCTGCTAGGCTCTTCTTCATGGAATTTTCATGGTAATTAAAAATGGTGGGTTACCATTTCCTTTTCCAGGGGATCTTCCTTACCCAGGAATAGAACCATGTCTCTTGAATCTTCTGTAGTGGCAAGCAAATTCTTTACCACTGAGCCACCTCGGAAGCTCCTTATGTATATGTGTGTGTATCTATCTATCTATCTATGTCTATATCTATATCTATACACACCTGCATATATATATATGTATATATATATACAGTCGTACATAAGTAAAATGAATGATAGCAATAGTAAAAGTGACGTGAGGAAAGAATTGGCATTTTGTTATTATGACGTATTTATAATATTCATGAAGTAGTATTGTGTTATTTGAAAGTGGACTTGGATTAGTTGTAAATGTATATTGCAAACTCTAAAGTAATTAGCAAAAAAAAAATTAAATATCACTAATATGCTGAAAAAGAGAGGAAATGGAAGTATACTAAATGCTCAATTTAAACCACAAAGGTAGAGCAACAGTGAAAGACAGAAATAGGAAGAACAAGGGCAACATATAAGAAACAGTAACAAATATGGTAAATGTTATTTCTACTATATCATATATCACTTTGAATATCAATAGTGTAAATGCATCAATTAAAAGAAAGAAATTATCAGAATGAATCAAAAAAGCCAAGACTTAAATAAAATAGTCTATAAGAAACCCACATTAAATAGAAAGACATATATATTAAAAGTAAATGGAGAAAAATATGCCATGTTAACACTAATCACAAGAAAGCAGCGGTAGCTATATTAATTTCAAACAGAGCTGGCTTCAATATAAGGACAGTTACCAGGGTTAAGGGAGGTCATTACAAAATGACAGAGGGGTCACCTCTTTAAGACAATATAATAATTCTTAAGATGAATGTGCCTAACAACAGAGTGTCAGACTAGATGAGGTAAAATAGAACTGCAAGAGGAAACAGATGCATCCATCATCATAGTTGGATATGTCAATATCTCACTCTCAGAAATGGACAGATTCAGCAGACAGAAAATCACTGAAGATGGGATTGAACTCAACAACACCATCAATTAATGGGATACATTAATATCTATAGACTATTTCACCCAACAATAGCAAAGCACCTATTTTCCTCAAGCTCCTGTGGAACAGTCAGCAAGACAGACCTCTTTCTGGGCAGTAAAATTCACCTTGAAAGTGCAAGTGTTAGTCATTTAGTCGTGTCCGACTCTTTGAGATGTCATGGATTATAGCTGCTGGGCTCCTCTGTCCATGGGATTTCCCAGGCAAAAATACTGGAGTGGGTTGTGCTTCCTCTTCCAGAGGATCTTTCTGACCTGGGGATTGAACCTGCATCTCCTGCATAGCAGGCAGATTCTTTACTATCAGAGCAACCAGGGAAACAAAACTCACCTTAGCACATTTAAAAGAATACAAATCATACAATGTCTGTTTTCAGACCACAGTGGAGTTAAGCTAGAAATCAGTAACAGAAAGATAACTGGAAAATATCAAAACACAGGCAGTTTAATCATAGTTGTAATGAAGACATGAATCAAAGAAGAAATCACAGAACAAAAACATTTTGAACTAAATGAACATACAAATTAAAAATTGTAAGATGTAGTAAAAACAGTGTTTACAGGAAAATTTACTATAGAATGATAGTAATAGAAAAGAAGGATGTAAAATCAATAATCTTTGTTTTCAACTAAAAAGAGAAAATTAAATCCAAATCGAGCAGAAGTAAAGAAAAAAGAATTACAGCAGAAGTCAATGAAATTGAAACAGGAAATAAATAGAGAAAAATCAATAAAACCCGAAGTTGGTTCTTTGTAAAGATCAATAAAATTGAAAGGCCTCTGCCAGGATAAAGAATAAAAGAAGATACAAATTGCTAATATCACAAATGAAACTGAAGACGTCACTAAAATTCTTTTGGACACTGAAGGAGTCTTTTGGGCCTAGAAAAGAGAACAACAGTCTCAAAGGCCCCTTGCTGAATCATCTAACTTCGGAGAAAACAAAGCATAACTTTAGTTCCATCCTGATGCTCCAGGCCAGTTGCATCTATCTGGGACTTATCACCCCCTGTCCGGAAACCTACCACCCCCTACACCCGCCCAGAAGACTTATCACCCCCTGCCCAACTACAAGTGTCATCTCAAGAAAAGAATACTCAAAATATCCCGCCTGATTCATGTTTCCCTTATCGCTTCCACAAACCTCCCTATAAGTATGAAGCCTCCCTGATCCCTTTCGGCGCTCAGCCTGGTCGTTAGGCCGACTGTCGCCTCTCCTTGCCTGAATAAAGGTAACCTACTTCTGTTGAGGTCGTCTTTCCTTTTCTGCCTCGCTGGAACTATGCCTTACAGACACTAAAAGTAAAATAAAATAACTAGTATGAAAAATTATGTGTATACAAATTTGATAACCTAGGTGAAATGGATCAGTTCCTTGAAACATAATTAGTCAAAGCTAATACAAAAAGAAATTAAGGAAACAATACCATTCACCATTGCAACAAAAAGAATAAAATACTTAGGAGTATATCTACCTAAAGAAACAAAGGACCTATACATAGAAAACTATAAAACACTGATGAAAGAAATGAAAGAGGACACAAACAGATGGAGAAACATACCGTGTTCATGGATTGGAAGAATTAATATTGTCAAAATGGCTATTCTACCCAAAGCAGTCTATAGATTCAATGCAATCCCTATCAAGCTACCAACGGTATTTTTCACAGAACTAGACCAAAGAATTTCACAATTTGTATGGAAATACAAAAAACCTCGAATAGCGAAAGTAATCTTGAGAAAGAAGAATGGAGCTGGAGGAATCAACCTGCCTGACTTCAGACTTTACTACAAAGCCACAGTCATCAAGACAGTATGGTACTGGCACAAAGACAGAAATATAGATCAATGGAACAGAATAGAAAGCCCAGAGATAAATCCATGAACCTATGGACACCTTATCTTTGACAAAGGAGGCAAGGATATACAATGGAAAAAAGACAACCTCTTTAACAAGTGGTGCTGGGAAAACTGGTCAACCACTTGTAAAAGAATGAAACTAGAACACTTTCTAACACCATACACAAAAATAAACTCAAAATGGATTAAAGATCTAAATGTAAGACCAGAAACTATAAAACTCCTAGAGGAGAACATAGGCAAAACACTCTCCGACATAAATCAAAGCAAGATCCTCTATGACCCACCTCCCAGAATATTGGAAATAAAAGCAAAACTAAACAAATGGGACCTAATGAAACTTAAAAGCTTTTGCACTACAAAGGAAACTATAAGTAAGGTGAAAAGACAGCCCTCAGATTGGGAGAAAATAATAGCAAATGAAGAAACAGACAAAGGATTAATCTCAAAAATATACAAGCAACTCCTGCAGCTCAATTCCAGAAAAATAAATGACCCAATCAAAAAATGGGCCAAAGAACTAAACAGACATTTCTCCAAAGAAGACATACAGATGGCTAACAAACACATGAAAAGATGCTCAACATCACTCATTATTAGAGAAATGCAAATCAAAACCACAATGAGGTACCATTACACGCCAGTCAGGATGGCTGCTATCCAAAAGTCTACAAGCAATAAATGCTGGAGAGGGTGTGGAGAAAAGGGAACCCTCTTACACTGTTGGTGGGAATGCAAACTAGTACAGCCGCTATGGAAAACAGTGTGGAGATTTCTTAAAAAACTGGAAATAGAACTGCCATATGACCCAGCAATCCCACTTCTGGGCATACACACTGAGGAAACCAGATCTGAAAGAGACACGTGCACCCCAATGTTCATCACAGCACTGTTTATAATAGCCATGACATGGAAACAACCTAGATGCCCATCAGCAGATGAATGGATAAGGAAGCTGTGGTACATATACACCATGGAATATTACTCAGCCATTAAAAAGAATTCATTTGAACCAGTCCTAATGAGATGGATGAAGCTGGAGCCCATTATACAGAGTGAAGTAAGCCAGAAAGATAAAGAACATTACAGCATACTGACACATGTATATGGAATTTAGAAAGGTGATAACGATAACCCTATATGCAGAACAGAAAAAGAGACACAGAAATACAGAACAGACTTTTGAACTTTGTGGGAGAATGTGAGGGTGGGATATTTCAAAAGAACAGCATGTATGCTATCTATGGTGAAACAGATCACCAGCCCAGGTGGGATGCACGAGACAAGTGCTCCGGCCTGGTGCACTGGGAAGACCCAGAGGAATCGGGTGGAGAGGGAGGTGGGAGGGGGGATCGGGATTGGGAATACATGTAAATCCATGGCTGATTCATATCAATGTATGACAAAACCCACTGGAAAAAAAAAAATAAAAATAATAATAATAAAAAAAAAGAAATGGAAAATCTGAACAGGCCTATATCGATTAACTTGAATCAATAATTAAGACTGTTTTAAAACAGAAAGCACCAGACCCAGATGGGTTCCCAGGAAACAATCTCTATCAGAAACACAGAACAGACTTTTGAACTTTGTGGGAGAATGTGAGGGTGGGATATTTGAAAAGAACAGCATGTATACTATCTATGGTGAAACAGATCACCAGCCCAGGTGGGATGCACGAGACAAGTGCTCGGGCCTGGTGCACTGGGAAGACCCAGAGGAATCGGGTGGAGAGGGAGGTGGGAGGGGGGATCGGGATTGGGAATACATGTAAATCCATGGCTGATTCATATCAATGTATGACAAAACCCACTGGGAAAAAAAAATAATAATAAAAAAAACAGAAAAAAAAAAAAAACAGAAAAAAAAAAAAAAAAAAAAGAGTATAGCAAAAGAGCAAGTATTTCCTAATGCATTTTATGAGGCGAGCAATGTTCTAACACCAAAACCAGATAAAGGGATAAAAAGAGAAGGACACTGCAGACCTATATCTCTAATGAACATAGATTCAAATGTTAGTATATTAAGCCCCCATAAAGAATTAGAAAAATCATTTATCCCATCTATGCAAGGCTGGTTCAACATTCAAAATTTAAATAATGCAATCCATCATATCAGTAGAGTAGGAAAGAAAAACCACAGGATCAGATTGAGGAAACAGTATTTGACAAAATACAACACCCATTCGTGACAAAAGCTGTTTGTAAACTAGGAATAGAGAGGAACTGTCTTAACTTGGAAAAAAATATATATATATGCAAAAACTATAGCTAACATCATAGTTAATGGAGAGAAACTCAAAGTTTTCCCACAAAGGTCATAAGCAAGTTAAGGATGATCCTCTGAACACTCCAATCCATCAACAACCAGGAAAAAGCAAAACTATGAAGAAAATAAATTAGTGGTTGCCAGGGGTTGGAGGGAATAAATGCAAAGACAGATTTTTAGGGCAGTATAAATACTCTGATGGATCAGGATGGATATACTATTATACATTTAGATAATGCTGGATATGGCATTACATCTTTGTCCAAATTCATACAATGCCAAGAGTGAACACTAAGGTAAACTGTGAACCTCAGGTGATTATGATGTGTCAATGAAGGTTCATCCTTGTTTTTTTTGTTTGTTTGTTTTTTAAAGTACCATTGTGGTGAGTGAGCTTCCCAGGTGGCCCAGTGGTAAAGAATACACCAGCCAAAGCAGGAGACACAAGAAGCACAGTTTCCACACTTTGGTTGGGAAGATCACCTAGAGTAGAAAATGGCAAATCCCTCAGTATTCTTGTTTATTTTTGGAAAATTCCAAGGACAGAAGAGCCTGGCAGGCTACAGTCCATGCGGTTGCAAAGTCAGACACGACTTAATGACTGAGCATGCAGCACAAGGTGAGTGATGTTGATCATGGAGAAAGCTATGCATGGATCAGGCTTTTTATGGGAAATCTGTACTCGCCTCAGTTTTGTTGTAAATCAAAAATGCTCTGAAAATAAAATCTTTTAAGAAATTGTGAAAAAATGCAGAGCATCACTTTTAAAGGGAAGAGAATGTTGGTTTAAGGGAGGAAGAATACACAGCAGTCATGAAAATGAGAACATAGGAAAATAAAAATAAACAGGCTTATTTCCTGATGACCTGGTTTAACAGAAATGCACAGCCTGGGAGATCAATCTACTAACAATGATTCTGACAGAACTAATCCCAGCTATCTCGTTCTACAAAGAACATGGGGACTGTTACCTGACATCTATAATGATCTACCTCTGAGAAAATATTTGTGTATCTGCATTGACTCAGTGGAATTAGTTCCCACACTGTTTTAGAAATTATAAGTAAGACTGAAATTATGTTTGCATGTGAGTGTTCATTTCAGGAGCCCTGGACTAGGTTCTTATGAGAAATCAACCTACCCCATTAACCAAACACCTAAACATAGTCACCATTTAATTAATGAGGTATTAGAAACTGTAATGCCACTGCTGCTGCTAAGTCGCTTCAGTCGTGTCCGACTCTTGTGCGACCCCATAGACGGCAGCCCACCAGGCTCCCCTGTCCCTGGGATTCTCCAGGCAAGAACATTAGAGTGGGTTGCCATTTCCTTCTCCAAAGCATGAAAGTGAAAAGTGAAAGTGAAGTCGCTCAGTTGTATCCGACTCTTAGCAACCCCATGGACTGCAGCCTACCAGGCTCCTCCGTCTATGGGATTTTCCAAGCAAGAGTACTGGAGTGGGGTGCCACTGCCTTCTCTGAAACTGTAATGAGAACCCCCAAATTAGAGACTGGTTTTACACTTCAAAGTGAAAATTGTGTTTGCTTATTCGCAACTTCTTTTAGTTTCATAAGAATATGAGTATTGTGCCCAATGTTTGATAGGGTTCAAATATTGGTTCCATGCCCTGACAGTTCCTAACTTCTTGATAATCAGTTAAGTCAGCAATTGTCTGAATTCCTTATATAGACTTGTAACTCCTGAGGGTAGTGGGCCATATTAATTATTTTTATAACTCTAAAACCTAATATGGTAACACAGCTAACAGATATTCTTAGAAAATATTTACTGAATTAACAATCCTAGAAATATGATACATGAACTTATCAACAATATATTTTAGCCACATATCAGGATACATTTTTGAGGGCATTCTGTTGAAAGGCATGATTTCTCATTTCTGTATAAGATCTGAAAGGCCAGAACCACTGCCTTATATTACAGAAATTACTAGAACATAATTAATCAAGATCTGTTGTGTGAAATCTCCCACACCTGGAAATATATTTCAGTTAGGAATTCCTTGAGCATGGACAAATTTGGAACAAGCCTATTTAATGGGAATAAATACCTTGAAGAACAGGGGAGAACTGCACTTGAATAAAATGGAAACTATATACATACAATGGGTTGCTATTCAAAGGAACTGTGTTAAGACAATAAATGCTGGCTGAAAGGTCAGTTCACCTCCCAATCCTTCTAAATCCATAGCCTAAGAGAAAACAAAAAGAAAGCTGTTCGAATTCAGAACACTTTCCCGAAACAGAGAGAAACACTTATGGTCCTGCTCTTTGACATTTATGGCTAAAAACAGAACTAAGTGCTCTTTCCCGGCACTGATTTCCCATCACTTCTCCAAACACTTCAGCTGGGAAGTGGTAACACTTCAGTTACCTTTCCACGAGATTACAGAGTCTGGTCAGCACACTCTGGAGAATAAATGGAGAACTGCTTAACAAAGTCTTGACTGGCACAAATGGAGTTACATAAAGGCTGCGATACATTTAATCCACTGACTACTTTAAAAACTCAAGCCTGTCCTTCCCATTACTGTCACAGGTAGAGACAAGTCTATCTTGGAAAAGGTTTTTGTAATGAAAGCTTTTGTAAATCTTGAAATTTAATAAAAATGTAATAACATCAGCAACAGTAAAAACTTTTGCTTTCTTAAAATATGTGCTTCTTTTTATTTTATATAAAAGAGCTAGGAACTGAGTGATAGTGTTTGGTTTGGTTTGGCAGGGGAGGAGGCAAATCAACTGAGAGGAACCCAGTCAAGATTAATAATTCATGTGGAAAACTGGGGACACATGTCAACCAAAATGTATCGGGGATTATTTAAATGTCTTTGTTTAGATGGCCACTGAAGTCAAATGATCCTCAACCAAAGTAGTTAAAACAATAACTTTACTTTAGCTTTACATGGAATATTCACTGACCCAGAGTTGATGGCAATTTTATTTTTTAATTTAAAACCTTCTGTGCAGTTTACAACACAAGGTTAATTGAGTATTTTGATGTACAATGGAGAAGAGCATTGGATCATTTTGATCTAGTCTGGATGTTAGATTTCTGTATATTTCAATAAATACCTTAATGGAATTATCACAATGGGCTGCTTTTATAGGAACATTATCTAAAGGATAGGAATTAGGGCATTGTAACAAAGCAACAGTGGGCCCCCCTGCAACAGTGGCTTAATCAAGAAACATGTTTACTATTATTTTGTGTGTCAGACATGACTCAGACCTGAGAGAGCACCTTCTATCTGCGATTCCTTTCATTTTATATAAAAGAGCTAGGAACTGAGTGATAGCTAGTCGAAGAAAGTAGCAACGATTTCAAAGTCTGACAGAGGCTGGAAGGGAGAAAAGGCTGAGAGAACGCGCATGTATTGCTTTTAAGATCATGGACCAAAATAGCACATATCAACACTATCCACATACCTTTGCCCAGAACTTAATTACACGGTCACAAATAACAAGGATGACTAAGGAATGGAATGTCAGGTAAAAACCATGTGGCCAGGAGACAGTCTGAGAGAGAGAAAAGCAAATGAGTATTTGTGGATAACTATTAATAGCTTCAGCCAAAAACTATTCCCAAATGGTAAGCTCAAATCTATTAACATTTTTCCACATCCCCGCTTTATGTGTCTCTAGATTTTAAAGTGCTGTTGAAAGAACTTCCTCACCTCGTCTGACGAAATTTGTGATTGTTCCTTTGCAGCTTTACCCTTCAAATACAACTATCCTAAAAATCACTAAACCTAGATCAAAACTACTATTTCTTTTTACTTTGTGCTGTTATAGGACAATATTTAATTTCTCTCTTTTTTTGCTTTAAATGTAATCTTCTCAAAAGCACAATTTATCAACATTTTTGAAACTTTTCATATCCTATTTCCTTAACAATTCATCACAAACAAGATTCTGTCTCTATAATTCCAAATGAATCCCCATTCAGTAAATTAAGCAAAATATCAATATCCCTTCACTGGTTTCCTAACTCTCCATAGGTTGTTTGCCTCCATTAGGGATTCCCTTTCTTCTGAATCTCTTTTGCGCATGCTTAGTCACCCCATCATGTCCGACTCTTGGCGACCCCATGGACAGCAGTCTGCCAGGCTCCTCTGTCCATGGAGACTCCCCAGGCAAGAATACTGGAGTGGGTTGCCCGTTCTCTCCTCCAGGTGATCCCCCCAACCCAGTGATCAAACCTAGGTCTCCCCCATTGCAGGCGGATTCTTTACTGACTGAGCCACCAGGGTCTCTTTTTAAGCAAAAATATTCTCCATTTTCAACACTGAATCACTGATTTTTTTAAAAACGTGTTTTTCTTAAGTACGATCATTATTTTCATTATCTTTACAGCTCTGGTTTCCCTAAATTTCCATTTTTATTTAACTGCAATTTTCTATACCTGAAGCACTTTGAGAAACACTTATGCTATTATCTTAAGATTCTATAAAATATGTAGTCAAATCACTTTTTTCTTTAAATATAGAATTATCAGGAAGCAAAGCTAGCACTCATCAGTAAGCCTAAATAAATTCACCTTATTTTCAGTAGTGGCCTGATGAGACATATTTTTCTTTTTTTCTTTTCAGAAATACAAAATCAATTCTTAGTTTATCTTTAAAAGGTCACATGAAATTTACATGGAGAACTGCCTTTTCCTGCAGGGTCACATAAAATGCTCTTCTTCATATTTAAGTCTGTTAGTCGTTCAGTCATGTATGTCTCTTTGCAATTCCATGGATTGTAGCCCGCCAGGTTCCTTTATCCTTGGAATTCTCCGGGCAAAAATGCTAGAGTGGGTAGCCATTCCCTTCTCTGGGGGATCTTCCCAATCCAGGGATCTAAGCTGGGTCTCCCATATTGCAGGCAGATTCTTTACTGGCTGAGTTACCAGGGGAGCCCTGCCTTCATCATATAACCCATCCCTAAAATAAGTCAGTAACAGATACTTTGGCAAGCACGTCTGTATTTGTGTGCTCTGTGAATGGGTGATGAGGGAGGAAGATACTAAATAAAGCCTTGCTAAGCAGGAGCCAGGAACCATCTGTGAGGGTATGGACAAAGATGCCTGCTCACTGAGGCTCAAATTTAGGGAGCCTGGTTAAGATGCAACTGCATGATCCCAATAAAGACCTTGTAGGAAGGCGCACCCCTGAAATAAAATTACCTTTAAGGGAAAAATTCAATGGGGATAAAGTTTTAGGGTTGCATTCTGATGAAATTATTTTCCCTGGCAAGATCTAAGACTCTGATAATTTTACAATGATTACTATTCCTCTGCTACTATAGAGACTTAGAATCCTCTCCATAAGAACCTGGCTGGGTTCCTGGAGGAAAGCTCATGAAACGGGCATGAGTTTTTCAGTCACACGCTAGTCCACACTTAGCCTCCAGCAATTCCTCAAAACTGTCAATTAAGTGTTTCTCCCAGTTCATGCTTCCAGCAGCTTTTGCTCCAATAAGCTGACCGTAGTTACCTGTCTCTCTAGATTTGCGGTAATGGTTTGCACTACCACCTCAGATATGTGGATGTAAGAAGAGCTGTCAGTTTTCAGTTTGTCCAGATTTTTCTTGCTGTGAGGATGAGAGTGAGCAGTTTCAATTTTTTTTTTTTTCTTTTTACATGCTGGAACTGAAATTAGAAATCTCCAAAGATTTACCTAAGTTCCACAGCCAAGTAGTAGACTAGAGTCTCTGGTGATAACATGGTAATTCTCAGCCCAGAGAGTCTTGAGTAATTGTTTCTAACAAAGCAGGGACCTGTGAGTCTTTTTCTTTTGCAAGACACTAGTAAGTACTCTATTGACAGCAAGTAAAAAGGAAATAAAGAGCCTCTTGATAAGGGTGAAAGAAGAGAGTGAAAAAGCTGTCATAAAACAAACAAACAAAAAAATCAAAAACAAAACAAAGATCGTGGCATCCAGTCCCATCACTTCATGGCAAATAGAAAGGGGAAAAGTGGAAGCAGTGATGTATTTTATTTTACTGGGCTCCAAAATCACTGCAGGTGGTCATCATAGCCATGAACTTAAAAGGCACTTGCTCCTTGGAAGGAAAGCTATGACAAACCTAGACAGCATATTTAAAAGCAAAGACATCACTTTGCCAACACAAGTTCATATAGTCAAACGTATGATTTTCCCAGTAGTCATGTGTGGATGTGAGAACTGTACCAGATAGAAGGCTGAGTGCTGAAGAATTGATACTTTCAAACTGTGGTTCTGTTGAAGACTCTTGAGAGTCCCTTGGATAGCAAGGAGACCAAACCAGTCAATCCTCAAAGAAATCAACCCTGAAGATTCATTGGAAGGGCTGATGCTGAAGCTCTAATAGTTTGGCCAGCTGATATGAAGAGCCAACACATTGACAAAGACCCTGATGCTGGAAATATTGAAGGCAGAAGGAGAAGAGGGCAGCTGAGGATAAGATGGTGAGACAGCATCACCGACTCAACAGACATGAATTTGAGCAAACTCTGGGAGATAGTGGAGGACAGAGGAGGCTGGCACACTGCAGTCTGTGGGAATGCAAAGAGTCAGATGTGGCTTAGCAACTAAATAACAACAAGTAAGTACATGAGGGTTTCTAGACACATAGTGCTCACAGGGCTTAGATGGACTTCTGATAAGTTATCAGTATTTTTTCATTCCTATTACTCTTGGAATTAACTAATGATGGGATGAATGCTTATGTATATGTTTTACTAGCAAAAGCACAGGCTCATGTAGAATAGAATTTTTTATTAGAATTATTTTCTTGGTTTCCAAACAAGTATTTCCAAATACTCAGCACCGGTAGTTAAAACTTACAAGTGTTTAAATAAATATATATGAAAATTATTTTATGAATGCAAAATGAGGGGATTAGTTAGCATTTTGCCCCAAGAGAGAAGTATAGCCCCAGAGGAAAATAGAGCCAATGTCATAATCTTCCTCAACTTCTGTTTTATGATTCTCATACTAACCTAGAAAATGCTGCAGTAGCAAACAACCTTTAAAGCTCAATGGATTATACAATAGAGTTTATTTTTGTGTGTGTGCTAAATTTTCATTCACGTTTTAGCTGGTGGCTGTTTCCTGTCAGCCTTACTCAGAAATACAGGCTACCAGAGTCCCACTATTCGTAATAAATGTCTCCATAGCAGAAGAAATGGCAAGTGCTGAACAGGATACTAAAGTTTTTTTTCCACAAGTTGTACACTTTACCTCTATCCACATTTCATTATCCCAAAGAAGAGAAACTTAAAATTCTCCATATCCTATAAATAATGCATATGTAGTATCTTTATATGTTAAATAGTTAAGCAGATAGAATTTCAGTAGAGTATCTGACTAATATATATATATATATATATACACAATTTTTGATGTAATATTAATGTAGAGCAAATAATTTGGCAAGCTTATTTCCTCAAATGCATCTGAATATCTATGGGAAGAATGAGGCAAAGAGAGCAGCATGTCTATTTACCTACGGCCTCTGTTCCCACGTACGGCAATGGGTAATTTACTGTAGCTTGCCTTTCAGCCACTGTAGCTGCTATGAACATGACCATTATCATCATTTTATAGCTTTTAAGTAACTTGCCAAAATTACAAAGCATTTAAAAAGAAGAAACATAATGGGGTCCTGGGATCCTCTTCTTCAAATAGCCCTGCTAATGCTGCTAAAGTGGGAAAGTGTATTCATGAAAGTAAAATAAGTATTTCTTAGAATTTGCCCTTCATTTTTCCATTCAGTGGGCACCAGATTAAGATCCGGTATAAGACCCTCTTCTTTTTCGACAAAGTTGGCATTGCAGAATTCTAAAGATTATCCAATACATATGCCACAGTTTATGAGACTAAGGAAAAGGCTGGAAAGGTTTGAAACTTCATACCATATCCACCTCAAATAAACCTCAAGCACAAGTAAATGACTACTTTGGACCAAATAAGCAGCAATTTTCTAAAGTACTATCAGTTATTAGAATAGTCTAATTTATATTTTCAGTAAATGTATATATCTATATATATGCATATAAATATTAAAATATATGCATATATTATACACATATATATGTATGCTGTGCATATATGCACATGTACAAGTTTATGCATTTATACATACATTATAAAGTTAAAGTTACTGACATTTAGTGACTATTGTCACCAAATAAATATTCTTATAATTTAATGAATCTCTGGGCCACAAACACACACACATAAGCACACACATTCTAATATTGTAGATCTGGAAGAAAAAGTCTTAAAAATAAGTTCAAGGGACACTTTATATGCTATATTACCAAAGAAAAGTGATCCCATGTATTGTTCCATATTGGATGGTATGAAAAAAAAAAAAAACAGTTCTGAATAACTCACTTGTTTACATAAACTTATTTAATGAAACTGTGTTTATTTTGCCCCATTTCAATACTGTTTCTGTGTTCCCAGTATCTGAAAGTACCTATTCAATATTTATAACAGTAGACATTCGAAGACCTTTAATGTGAGCAAATACATTCTTCTTGGTCAAAGGTAAGATATATTTAAATATTTAAATTTAGGGGGCAGATGCTCACAGTTTTAACTCATACAAACATGCATTTTGAAAGGCTGATAATTTATCAACTCAGTTCATGTAAATAAGAATTCAGATCAAGGATACGCCAAATGAGTATTAAGATGCAGTATCCCTTTCTAAAATATTTCATTTAATTCGATGGTAATATTGAAATAAATATGAGAATATAACACATCTAATAAGGATAACATTGAAGCCAATCTGATCTAAAGTCTCCATATATAAGTATGTGGTATGAACAACAAAAACTATATTAAAAGATTACAAAATGTTATCACAACAATAGTCATTTTGAAAGAACACATGATTTCAGTAATACGCACCCTGAAGTTTTGAAAATAAATTCTGAAAATGTAATAAACTCTAGAAAATTTTCAGATAAGACAGCCATTATGTTAAACTGTCTAGTCTTAGAAACTTGATGTGTAAGCAAATTTGAAATTAAAGCATCACATATAGTTACAAGAAATATATTTCGTGACTTTTAACTCAGTTTCCCCCAATGATAATGTTTTGCAAAACATCTACAGTAATATCATATAATGACATTGATGCAGTTGAGATGCAGAATAATTTTAGTATCTTAATGTCATCCTTTTATAACCACTCCTTCTTCACCCCTTCTCTGATATCCACCAATCTGTTCTTCATTTCTATGATTTTGTAATTTCAAGAATGTCATATGTATGAAATGATATACTAGACCACCTTTCGGATTACCTTTTCTCAACACAATTCCTTGTAGATTGATCCAGATTGTGAGCATCAATAATTGCCTCATTTTTATTGTTGAATGGTATTCTATGGTATGGATGAACCACGGTTTGTTGATCTACTCACCAATTAAAAGACATCTAGGTGGTCTTCAGGTTTTGACTATTTTGAATAAAGTTTTATCTGTATAATGGTAAACACTTAATCATAAAGTGTAGTATGAACATAGGCTTTTATTTCCCTCAGATAAATTCCCAGAAATGGAATCCTGTAGCAATTGCATGCTAAATTTCATAAGAAACCACCAAGCTATGTTCACTTGTAGATTTTTTTTTTTAGCATTTTCTAGGCACACATATCTTCTGAGAAAGACTTACTTTTTAAATCCAACCAATATGTTTCTTGTTCTAGTCTTATTTTACTGCCTCAGATTTCATTAAAATGCTATGTGACAAAGCGGTGAAGAAGCACATTCTGGTCCATAGTATTGTGTGAAATGCTATCAGTGTTAAAATAGGAGTTAGTTGTAACTTCTTTATAAATGTTCATTATAACGTGGAGAATTTTTTTCTATTCTTAGATTTCATCAAACGGTTATTCTACATCAGTCTAAATGATCATATGATTTTACACACTCAATCTGCTAATGTGGCAAGTTAATTATTACATGGTTAACCAACCACAGATTCCTAAGATAAATCTTAACTTGATCATGGAGTATTCCCCTCTTAAATGTTGTTGGATTATATTTACTAATGTTTTGCTGAGGAGTTCTATGTGTGTCTACATGAGGGATGTTTTTCTGCAGTGTGTGTGTCTGTGTATGTGTTTCCTGGTACCCAGGGCTGGCTATAGTTGGAGTGGAGAGGTTACTCAATTTTTCCACTTCATTCTTAGGTTTAGGCAGGATTTGGGTACCTAAACCCCCAAGATGAGGATCTCAGCAGTCCTGTGACAGTCAGGTTTCCTGTCCCACTTCCAGTAGGAGATGGCCTCTGCTTTGTATCGGAATAGTGTCTGCTTCATAGACTTGTCTCCCAGTGACAGTCAACCGCTACGTTGTTGCGCAGGGTGCAGAGAGCTTTGTCTGGGTTCTGCTGCTTCCACCTTAGCAATCTCTGCATGCCTACACTGCAGGTGGCTTTTGCTTCAGGTCTCCTGCCTTGTCTCTGTTCTTCCTTGGGAACCCTTAGCAGAAGACTATAGAAACGAGCTGCAGACTTTCCTTGTTCTGTGTTTCCTGGGATTCTGAACTGTCACGCTTACCTAGACCTGTAAGGATTTGTTAAAATTTAAGCTGCTTTATTTCCTGTTTCTAAGAAGGACACCTCCTCTCCCTGAAGATCTGCTTAAAGTAAAACAGTTCCTTTTTTCTATCTCTCCAACCTACCTCCCTGAATCAGCATCCTCATTTGTTGGATTTAATTTCATCAGGTGGCCTTCAATCTGAATTTGATGAGCTTAAAAAGTAAGCTATTTTTTTTTAAGAGAGATGATATAATATACTCCTGTTGCTTTCTATCTGATAATAGGAAGTAGAAGGCCAAGCATGCATGCTGCGATTTTTATTACAGGCATTTCCAGACATAATGACCAGTATTTCCTTAAAAGATATGATTAACCATGTTCATAGGATAGTAAAACATTCGATAAATCAAATGTGTGCATATATTCATTTTAACATTTTCATCTTATAGAACAAAGGTGGGCCCCTTCACAAATAGGACTGTCAAGTACCAAGTTCAAGGTAAGTTCCACAATTTAAGGCTAAACACAAGAAATAGGCTGGATTGAGGAAAGTGAGTGCTTGCAAAAAAACAGGGCCAGCAAGAGACTTTACTAGACCTTCACCCTCCCATTGCCCCACAGAAGTTTTTCATTGACTAATGGGCTTTCCTGGTGATTCAGACAGTAAAGAGTTCACCTGCAATGCGGGAGACAAGGGTTCAATCCCTGGGTTGGGGAAATCCTTCTGGAGAAGGGAATGGTTATACACTCCAGTATTCTTGCCTAGTGGAGAAGGAAATGGCAACCCACTCTAGTATTCTTGCTTAGAGAATCCCGTGGACAGAGGAGCCTGGTGGGCTGCTGTCCATGGGGTTACACAGAATTGGACACAACTGAAGTGATTTAGCATGCATGCATGCATTGGAGAAGGAAATGGCAACCCACTCCAGTGTTCTTGCCTGGAGAAGACTAGGGACGGGGGAGCCTGGCAGGCTGCCATCTATGGGGTTGCATAGAGTTGGACACAACTGAAGCAACGCAGCAGCAGCCCCAGCAGCATTCTTGCCTAGAGAATCCCATGGACAGAGGAGTCTGGTGAGCTACAGCCGATGGGCTCACAAAGAATCAGACATGACTGAGCGAACACAAGGTGCTCTACTGGGTATGGAATGTGGGTTCATGTTTCTGCAGGGATACTGTTCCTCCTCAATTTGCCTTCTTTAGTAGAAGGTGACAAGAAGGCAGAAATTCTATAAAAGAATATCCAGGCAAATACAGATTTCATATCATATCTGAATTCACTAATCATAAATTTCTGCTAATTAACTCTGACAACTTGTCTTCTTCCAATACTACTGATTCTCCCCAACTAAATAAAATGCCAACAATAATCATTGCATCCTGTGCTAAGAAAAATATGTACAAATGCTTGTAGGTATAGCACATGAACTAATTAACATGAAAACATATACACGTTCACAAGCATACACATCTGGAAAATAAATAGGTCAGGGAATCTTTTAGAGATTATTAAAAACATGAGAGCTTTCAGAAACAACATTAAGTTTAATATGATAATTACCTACACCAGGCAGCTATAAATAAGATGTTCATATAAGGAAACTTTGTGAGTTGCATCAAGATAACCCTACTTGTTAGTTAGGTGCTTAAACAGAATTGTTTTGGAGAATTTTCTTTTTATTCTGTATCCCTGCTTTATTTCTCCATTACGATGATTTTATAGTGAACATGCTTGCTTGTAAAGTAATTTTAGCAAATGTTTAAAAGTATCTTCCGGGCTGAGTGTATTAAGTTTTATATAAGCTGTGTTTTTGATGTTCTGCTTTATTGCAACTATGTCCATGGACCCTATAGTGTTTATGGAAGCTGCAGGCTACTGCCATCATCTTTAGAACATCTAGCCAACTGCTTTTATGTCTTTAAGAAACTAACAGCTAAAATAACATCAGCAATAAGCACGTCAGGAAATAAAGATACATTTCTGGAATGGACTTCCCTAAAACTCTGCCAACTGATGGTTGAACTGCCCATAAGTGCTTTTGTAGCTTTTGCAGATAATCAAGAATGGGATTTCTGTTCAGATTTTTATTCTCAGAAGGAGGTTATTTTCACTTAGAAAAGGGAATATGTTCTGATAAAGCCATATGTGTGATGATTTGGCTGGATCAATTTTTATGGCAGTATTTGAACTTTTCTGATTCTTTCTGGAAGTAGAAGGAAATGCCTGGTTAACCTGAATGGCTTCTAATTTAGCTAACAATCTGGATTGATTTTATGGATTATTCCTCCTAGAAATTCACATGAAATCAAAGCAATATGCATGCTATGTATACTTGCTGCCTTTTGTCTTCCTAACCTTTAAAATCAGTAATCCTTATGCAATCTCCAATTCAAAATAAATATTCTGTTTATAAAATGAACAGTTGTGGCATTTAAAAATAAATGTGTGAACACAATAAAATGGCAATAATCTTAGCATTCAATTAAAATTTAGGAGGCTGAAGCAGGAGGGCATTTTAACAATTTTTAATTTTCTAATCCTCTATATTTTCTGCACTTTTTGTGAATTTTCCTCGTATTCACATCTAATTTTATAACTGGGATAGGATTAGACAGTAAGTGTTGAGTACTATCTTTCCAATGTTTAGCTTTCAATTTCATCTGAAGCAACACAAATTTGGAAGAACACTTTTGTATATGAGAAATACCCCAGAGGCAAGTTGCAGTTTACTCTTTTGACATAATGGGCACTTACAGGGACAATGAGATAAGTAAAAGAGGAATGTTATACTGGTCACAATTACATTGCAGCCTTTGATTAATGTGTTTGCAAATATTTGTAAATTTTAAAATAGAATATTATGGTTTTACCATCTTGTTATACTATAAATAAAATTCCTATAATTTGGGGGGGCCAAGAATGGGGATATATATTAAATAAAATTAAAGACACAATAAAATATAAAATGACCTATGGCTAATAAAAGTCAATATTTCTAACATAAATGTTATATACATAAAATAAAATTCTTGTTGAAGAATTTTAATATAATTGGTTACTAGTAAAGGTATATGTTATCAGGTCAAAATACTTATCTTAAAATTACTTTTATCATGAAGAGAAATGTCTTTCAAAACTGTATATTTCTATTTAGCTTTGTATGTATAGTGGTTTTCTTTATATTTCATGAGAACACAAAAAAAATTAAAAGAGACAATATTCATCATATGCTAAAAGATGATTTTCATAACTTTGAAGTCAGATGCAGGGGATAATTTAAGGAAGGAAAATGACAGAATGAGCACAAATCTAATGACTTAGATTTGATAAGAGAAAAAGGTGTGAATATTTGAACATGGCACTATTTCCTTCATTCTTTAATAAATATTACTGCATATTTAGAACTGCTTTGCTTCAAATTTCACTGAAATTTTCAATATCAGTTTTCTCTGGCCTTTTAAAAGTGATAAAACAATGAAATCAAATGATATAGATAAATGGTTAATCCCTTAGAAAAGCATACTGAAAACCCAGACTTTGTATTAGGCATGGAAATACAGCTATGATTAAATTCCCAGGCTTCAAAAAGTTCAATCTACAAATAGACTAATAAAAAACAATATAAACTAATATTTCTGAATACTAAGAAATACATATGAGTACTGCATAAATCATTTTAATTAGCTCTCAAAGTAGCCTTGTAAGAATATACTACCAATCTCATTTTTCAGATAGGATCCCATCATAGTTGAAAGTTGGTAATCTATAAGAGCTAGGATGTACAACTGGAGGGCCTTAGTCTCTTCAAAGTATCTCTTCAGAGAACCATGATAATTCACAGAATAGCCTAGTGTTCTGAACTAGGGTCTTTATGTAGTGTATATTCTTACTTGGAGTTTTCCTCAGCAAATCTCAATGACTATTTAGTCATTGACTGAATATGTGGAGTCAGATTATCCAGTCCTCGAGATTTGATTTTCAACTTGCAATCAAAATTAGAGAGTCAGAATACTATATAAAAACTGGAAAACTTGGTACCAAATAAAAAGATTAATATCAGTCATATGTAAAGCTAAAAATGTATACAAAAAAGTAGAAGAGGCAAGCAAAGGATGAAGATCACTGCAGAGATTCAAATAAGGGAATTATAGAATGAAAGCAACTCCATGAACAACATGACCTATCACACAGCTTGGACTGGGCATGGCTGGTCTGGCTTCATCATGGCTAATCTTTTGTTAGAATGTGGCTTCGACCCCAAAACTGTCCTTGGCTCAAAGTGCTGTCTGGACTTTCTGAAGCCAGACAGCCTAAAAGAAAAGGTGATATGCACATAAAGAACAATTCTACCTGTCTAACCTCTTTCTTATTATCCTGTTTCACTTAATATCATATCATGACCCTTCAGTTGCCCAAACAAACCTCTGAATCATTTCATGTAATTTCTCTCGTAGAACTATGCAGACATTTTCTAAATGTATCAGTCTACTCTTTTCTATTACTATTTTCTGTTTTAGCTCATATTTTTATCTCTTTCCTTCAATAGCTACAGTAATCACCTAAATGATTGTTGTCATTCAGTCGTTAGGTCGTGTCCATTCTTTACGACTGCAGCACACCAGGCCTCCCTGTCCTTCACTATCTCCTGGAGTTTGTTCACATTTATGCCCATTGATTCAATAATGCTATCTATTTCACATAAATGATATTTCTGTCCTATTCCACTTTTTGTTCAAAACTATGTTTTCCACCATTACCAATACATTTTCTTATAAAATACAAAAACTTGAAATGCTTGACTAAAATTCCTTACCTTTGTGTCAATTGCAGATATATGGCATTTGTGCTTAGTTGTGTCTGACTCTTTTGTGACCCCATGGACTGTAGCTCGCCAATCTCTTCTGTCCCGGAGTTTCCCAGGCAAGAATAATGGAGCTCATTGCCATTTCCTCCTCCAGGGGATCTTCCTGACCCAGGGATCGAACCTGGGTCTCCAGCATTGCAGGCAGTTTCTTTACCTCTGAGCTACCAGGGAAGCCCCCAGGGTTTAAATAATACCTTGTAAATATCTTGAAGTGAAAATATTAATGCATGTTTTTGGACGGCAAAGAGGCTGCTGTGGCTTGAGATGAGTGAGCAGGTGGGAGAGTAGTAAGAGGACTTGTCAAAGAGAAAATGGGGATATAAATTTCATTTGTAGTAAGGACTTAGGTTTAACTGTGGAGCCTTAGAGCAGAGGAGTGGTATACTGAAGTTTATGTTTAATGGGAATCATTCTGGATGCTGAACTTGCAAATGAACACTAGAACAGATTCAAAAGCAAGCAGACAATATTAGAACAGGTTAGGAGCATAAAAACAATCCAGGAGACAACTGCAATAATCCAGCTGAGAGATGATGGCAGCTTGGGCAAAATAAAGTGGTACTAGTGGAGGTGGGGACAAGAAGCAATTCTCTTGTGATTCTAAATAAATATCCAAGAAAATGAGTACATGTTAATATCTTTCTTGAAATCAGGCAAAGTACGGAATGCTGTGAGACATATTAATAAAAGAACTGGCTTGGTTCCTTCATCTGATCAATAATAGTGAAAATGCAGAGTCAAAGAGGTCAAGTTTGTATTAGCTTAGTGTTTACCAGCATCATTTTAAAAATTATGCAACTTATAAGGTTTCTATAGACCAATAAGACTACTTTACCATGGAAGTTTACTGAAAAAATTATCTCTTCCTTAGATAGTTCTTATTAATGGTCTGATCCTCCCCCTCCTATTTTGATTCCCTTTCTAAGGAACAGTTAATACATTGATTGACAATAATTAGAAATAAAACAGCAGAAGTCATCAAAAGAAATTTATATCATTTTCAAAGATTTATTTTATAATAAATTCTTAATTCAGGCATTGTGGATAGGTTAGAATATCTTATATCTAATGCCAAATTTTCACCTTAATAGAATGTGTGTGGGGGATGGAGGGAGGGTAATGCCTAGAGTCCTATTTTGGAGTTTTGATGTCAAATTCAGGAGTGTTCAAAAATATCAATATTTTGAATTGCCCCTTTGCTTGATGGGAATGTTAATTTTCTGTGTCAACATGACTGTCCATGGGGTGCCCAGATAAACATTTTTTTTTTCATTTTGTGTCTGTGAGGGTGTCTCTGGAAGACATTAGCATGATTGCCCTCCCCAATGTAAGTGAATAAGATCCAATCCCTGAATAAGATCCTATTATCTTGAATTGAACAAAATGTGGAAGGAGGAGGAATCTGCCCTTTTTTCCTTTTTCACTATTTGAGCTGGGATAGCTCATTTCATCTTCTTCTCTTGGACTGGGATTTAAACCATTGTATACCCTGGTGCTCAGATCTTTGGACTTGACATGACTTATATCTCTGATTTTCCTGGGTCTCTTCCTTGTAAAGGATAGACTGTAAATGTGAGAACTTTTAGTCTCCACAATCACATAAGCCAATTTCTCATAATGTCTCCTTATAGATGAAGCACAAGCTGGAATCAAGATTGCTGGGAGAAATATCAATAACCTCAGATAGGCAGAAACACCACCCTGCTGGCAGAAAGTGAAGAAGAATTGAAGAGTCTATTGATGAAAGTGAAAAAGGAGAGGGGTAAAGTTGGCTTAAAACTCAACATTTAGAAAACTAAGGTCATGGCATCCGGTCCTATCACTTCATGGAAAATGAATGGGAAAACAATGGAAACAGTGGGACTTTATTTTGGGGGGCTCCAAAAATCACTGCAGATGGTGACTGCAGCCATGAAATTAAAAGACACTTGCTCCTTGGAAGAAAAGCTATGACCAACCTAGACAGCATATTAAAAACCAGAGACATTATTTTGCCAACAAAGGTCTAACTAATCAAAGCTGTGGTTTTTCCTGTAGTCATGTATGTAAGTGAGAGTTGAACTATAAAGAAAGCTGAGTGCTGAAGAACTGATGCTTTTGAACTGTGGTGTTGGAAAAGACTCTTGAGAGCCCCTTGGACTGCAAGGAGATCCAACCAATCCATCCTAAAGGAAATCAGTCCTGAATATTCCTTGGAAGGGCTGATGCTGAAGCTGAAACTCCAATACTTTGGCCACCTTATGTGAAGAACCAACTTATTGGCAAAGACCCTGATGCTGGAAAGATTGAAGGCAGGAGGAGAAGGGGACAACAGAGGATGAGATGATTGGATGGCATCACCAATGCGATGGACATGAGTTTGAGTAGGCTCTGAGAGTTGGTGATGGACAGGGATGCCTGGCATGCTGCAGTAGTTGGAGTGGTAAAGAGGCAGACACACCTGGGTGACTGAACTGAAATGATACACATACAGATGCACACAATCAATCATACACACACACACACACACTTCGTTCTATTGGTTATGTTGCTCTGGAGAACCTTGACTGACACAATAAGCACCCTTGAGGCTTTTTACCTAAGATTGAAGCAACAGTGAAGTATCAGAATGGGTAAAAGATTATGAATTTTTTTTTTTTTTTTTGGTATATGGAGAAGGTTTATGATAGGATAGATAGAAAGAAGACAGGCATCATGCTTTGAGTCAGGCACATTCTCAGACATAATAACTTAGGATAAAGTAAATGTGAATCTTAAGAATCTGGATTTATTTTTTCCTGCCTTTCCTAATATTCTTTATACTGGCCTACTCCATGAGCATCTTTAGCAATTCAATAATGTCTGAATCTTTGTATAGTGCTATCCTGGGAAGTGTGAGATGCATTTTACTCAGCAACATATAATTTCTCAAGGAGGCAACAGAAAAAAATATATTTAAAAAATTAACAGAATGAATTGTTAGGGGGTTGCAGTTTATCACTTGTTGAAAATGAAAGAGGAGAGTGAAAAAGTTGGCTTAAAACTCAATATTGGAAGGACTGATGCTGAAGCTGAAACTTCAATATTTTGGCCATGATGCGAAGCACTGATTCTTTGGAAAAGACCCTGATGCTGGGCAAGATTGAAGGCCAGAGGAGAAACAGATGACAAAGGATGAGATGGTTGGATGGCATCACTGATTCAATGGACATTAGTTTGAGCAGGCTCCAGGAGTTGGTGATGGACAGGGAAGCCTGGCGTGCCGCAGTCCATAGGATCACAAAAAGTCAGATACGACTGAGCGACTGAACTGAACTGAACAGTTTATCTACAAAGGAAAACCTAGATGAATTTCTGGATAAGTAGATTGAGAAGTAGAAAATATCTCCAGCTTTTCTAACATAAACTTTAATATCTACCAGTTTCAGAAGCCAATCTATAGGGAAAATACAGCCCAGCCTTGAAGAAAGAATCACAATGCTGAGAAACAGTTCTACAGATTAAATTTAGGAAAACTTGCTCATTCCATGAACCAGTCTTGCCTTTAATGAGACGCAGACTTAGAAAAAATTTGATGCTAGGTAGTAATAAATAGATTTTAAGAAAAATGTACCATGGACTGCAGCCCACCAGGCTCCTCTGTCCCTGGGGATTCTCCAGGCAAGAATACTGGAGTAGGTTGCCATGCCCTCCTTCAGGGGATCTTCTCAACCCAGGGATCGAACTCGGGTCTCCCACATTGCAGGTGTTTCTTTACCATCTGAGCCACCATAGAAGTCCATGAATACTGGAGTGGGCAGCCTGTCCCTTCTCCAAGCAGATCTTCCCAAACCAGGAATCAAACCAGGGTCTCCTGTATTGCAGGTGGATTGTCTACCTGCTGAGCTACCAGGGAAGCAGTAATAAATAGATTTTAAGAGAAAAAGTCACTGAAACTCTCACCTTTTTATAAAGTCTGGCTTAGGAAAAAATATGCAACACACTATAATAAAATAAATCCTAATTTATCTGTATTGATATATATTTCTCTATGGACTTTCATATGAAAACTGTTCAAATCTATGTGAACTGAAATCAAACACATCATTAGTATCTATAATATATTTTGCAGCAATTTGATGCCCATTTCTTGTAGTAAAGTTTATCCATGTAAGCTGCTTTTAAGATGAATATCTAAAGTGCATTTATGGAGTTCCCTGGTTCCCTAGTGGTTGGGACCCTGGGCTTTCATTCACTGCACTGGCCCAGGTTCAACTACTGCTTATAGAACTGAGATCTCAAACTGTGCAGTGTGGCCATAAAGAAAGAAAGTACATTTACTTAAACAAAATGGATGTAATATTAGGGATTATTTGTTATCACATTAATTCAATATTATTACATAATGTTGTTTCACACATATCAAAACTCTGGGTTACAATCTTAATTTGTTAATTATTTAATCTGTTATTCAGTTTCAAGGTAATTATCTTCAACTTCCTATTCCTAATGTACTTAATCTGTAGATATGTTTGTATCATTGTGACTTGCCTTGCTGAAATAAAATAGCTCTAGAATGAAGTAAATCATTTTAACTGTCAGGTTTTTTTCATCGTGCCAACAAAGATGACAACCTTTGGAGAAATTTGCTTAAGCTATTGATATTTCTGGGTTGAACTACATGTGCCATATGTTCTAAGATTGTCTCTTTCCTTCTTTTCTTTCAAACAAGAAGAAATGGTGCAAAAGTGGCTGAGTCCACCTTTATAAGAACATATTTGTGTCTAGTTTCTCTAGTAGAATGATTGTGTACCATGACAGGATACTTAGTTTATTTGAAAGACATTTCAATTATCTGAGAAATATGGTATGATAAATAAATAAATGAAATAATAAAATAAAAAAAAAGAAAAAGAAAAATGTACTTTCCCAGGCATATAGATTAGGATTTGATTGCAGATTATATTTTTACTACCTTCTTCTCTGAATAAGGCTGAAGATCTCTCGATAGCTCAGTTTTCACACTTATATAATTAGACAAAAACCCTTGGTGAAAATGAAGGTGCTTGCAAAACTCTGCACGTAGTGTCTGCTGTACATCATTACTAAATTATATGTTTTCATGGTGTTTCACAGATTTATAAAGTAATAGCAATACTACAATGACAGGTATATGTGCTGTACCTACAGGAGTGCTCTGAAGAGCAAATTATATATTTGAAAGCCTTTTCAAATGTATTTAAAATGTTGTCAGTTTCTAAAGATATCATTTGGAGTTTTGCCTGAAGATTGTAGTGAAACTTAGTGGCCAACTTTCTGGCCACAAAGGTGAACATATTCCTTATAGTATATGCTTTCTCTCAGATGTACTAATTATTTGGTATAAGTAAGTTATTTTTAAGCTTTCTGTGGAAACCTAGAATCTGGATGGAGTGCTACCCAAATAATTTTATGTTGCATGTGCTGGCACAGAAAAAGGACATGATACTAGTCCCATTTTCTTTTTTAATTCAACGAGAGCAATTCTTTCATGTTAGTATAATTTGTAATTTAAAAATATTCAAATGGAATAAATTTGATGTTACACATTTCAATAATAACAGAAAAACTTGTATAGATAACTTTCCTATAGACATCTCCAGAATCTATATAAATATTTTAAGAAAATCATGACCAAAAACAGAATCTTGAGGAGACAACCCCTGAAAAGCAGGATGTGCCCAAGGTGAGTTTCATATGTTTTCAGGACTTTACTGAAGGATATTTCCCTATCTGTAGTGCAGGGGGCATGGGATTAACATGCAGATTTGAGGTTGGCATTTTGCTTGGGAAATTAAGAGGGTTATTCTGGAAAGGAATGAGTAGAATATGGAATAAGGGCCAAATTCTATATATAGAAATATGTAAAATTCATGATTAAACACTGATCTAGTCCAGCATTTACATACCAAAGAGCCTGGCAAATAAAGCAGCTAGAAGATGGAAGGAGGCAGAATTCCAGTTGCTGCCTCTCCTAAAGGAAACAGATTTTAGAGTTTGAGTTCAATCAGTTTAAAACCCACTGCTTGAACAAAGATTAGTCCTTAAGAGAAACATAAGTAGAATCAGCACCTTACAAAATATCTTTGCTGCCCAACATGCAATTAAAACTTACTAGACATGTGAAGACTCAGCAAAGTATCACTTAAAGCAGTCAACAAAAATGATTCCCAAGAAGACAGAGAAGCTGAAATTGTCAGAAGGAAGTTAAAGCAGCAGTTATAAATATATTCAAGGTTCTGAAACAAATTCTATTCACAATGACTGAATTAGTCACAATGATTGAACATTTGGAAAATATGAGTAGTGAAATTGAAACTGAAAAAAAGGAAATTCTATAAACATTAAATTAAACAGTATGATGATAGGTGAGATTAAATACTCTCTGATGAGCTAAATAGCAAGAGGACAAAAAAAGTAATGACCCTTAAGACATATCAATATAATTTATTATAATATATAGAGAAAAAATAAAATTAATAGAAAATATGTAGGACAATATAAAAAACATCCATAGAAGTATGAACTATATAGGAGAAGGGGAAGAGAAAAAAAATCAATATAACTTGGGGCTATATCAAATTTAAGATATGCATATTTATATACTTAAAAAGAAAGATGACAGAGAATCAGGAAAGATACTATTTGAAGAAATAATGGCTAACCATTTTCCAGATCTGATGAAAAACAAATTTATGGATCCAAGAATAATAGTGAACTTCATGCAAGGTAAATACAATCACACCAAAACACATCAGAGTCAAAATGATATCCTAAGATAAAATAAAAATCTTGGAAGATTTAGAGAAGAGCTAGCACCTATCTTACTCAAACTCTTCCAGAAAATTGCAGAAGGTAAACTTGCAAACTCATTCTATGAGGCCACCATCACCCTGATTCCAAAACCAGACAAAGGTGCCACAAAAAAAGAAAACTACAGGCCAATATCACTGATGAACATAGATGCAAAATTCCTTAACAAAATTCTAGCAAACAGAATCCAACAACATATTAAAAAAATCATACACCATGACCAAGTGGGCTTTATCCCAGGAATGCAAGGATTCTTTAATATCCACAAATCAATTAATGTAATACACCACATTAACAAATTGAAAGATAAAAACCATATGATTATCTCAATAGATGCAGAGAAAGCCTTTGACAAAATTTAACATCCATTTATGATTAAAACTCTCCAGAAAGGAGGAATAGAAGGAACATACCTCAACATAATAAAAGCTATATATGACAAACCCACAGCAAGCATTACCCTCAATGGTGAAAAATTGAAAGCATTTCCCCTGAAATCAGGAACAAGACAAGGGTGCCCACTCTCACCACTACTATTCAACATAGTATTGGAAGTGCTGGCCACAGCAATCAGAGCAGAAAAATAAGTGAAAGGAATCCAGAGAGGAAAAGAAGAAGTGATAATCTCGCTGTTTGCAGATGACATGATCCTCTACATAGAAAACCCTAAAGACTCTATCAGAAAATTACTAGAGCTAATCAACGAATATAGTAAAGTTGCAGGATATAAAGTTAACACACAGAAATCCCTTGCATTCCTATACACTAACAATGAGAAAACAGAAAGAGAAATTAAGGAAACAATACCATTCACCATTTCAACAAAAAGAATAAAATACTTAGGAGTACATCTACCTAAAGAAACAAAAGACCTATACATAGAAAACTATAAAACACTGATGAAAGAAATCAAAGAGGACACAAACAGATGGAGAAATACACTGTGTCCATGATTAGAAGAACCAATATTGTCAAAATGGCTATACTGGCCAAAGCAATCTATAGATTCAATGCAATCCCTATCAAGCTACCAACAGTGTTTTTCACAGAACTAGAACAAATAATTTCACAATTTGTATGGAAATACAAAAAACCTCGAATAGCCAAAGTAATCTTGAGAAAGAAGATTGGAACTGGAGGAATCAACTTGCCTGAATTCAGACTATACTACAAAGCCACAGTCATCAAGACAGTATGATTAAAAAAAAAAAAAAAAAAAGTCAGTATGGTACTGGCACAAAGACATAAATATAGATCAATGGAACAGAATAGAAAGCACAGAGAGAAATCCATGAACCTAAGGACACCTTATCTTTGACAAAGGAGGTAAGGATATATAATGGAAAAAAGACAACCTCTTTAACAAGTGGTGCTGGGAAAACTGGTCAACCACTTGTAAAAGAATGAAACTAGAACACTTTATAACACCAAATACAAAAATAAACTCAAAATGGACTAAAGATCTAAATGTAAGACCAGAAACTATAAAACTCCTAGAGGAGAACATAGGCAAAACACTCTCCAACATAAATCACAGCAGGATCCTCTATGACCCACCTCCCAGAATATTGGAAATAAAAGCAAAACTAAACAAATGGGACCTAATGAAACTTAAAAGCTTTTGCACAACAAAGGAAACTATAAGCAAGGTGAAAAGACAGCCCTCAGATTGGGAGAAAATAATAGCAAATAAAGCAACAGACAAAGGATTAATCTCAAAAATATACAAGCAACTCCTGAAGCTCAATTCCAGAAAAATAAATGACCCAATCAAAAAATGGGCCAAAGAACTAAACAGACATTTCTCCAAAGAGGATATACAGATGGCTAACAAACACATGAAAAGATGCTCAACATCACTCATGATCAGAGAAATGCAAATCAAAACCACAATGAGGTACCATTACACGCCAGTCAGGATGGCTGCTATCCAAAAGTCTACAAGCAATAAGTGCTGGAGAGGGTGTGGAGGAAAGGGAACCCTCTTACACTGTTGGTGGGAATGCAAACTAGTACAGCTGCTATGGAGAACAGTGTGGAGATTTCTTAAAAAAAACTGGAAATAGAACTGCCATATGACCCAGCAATCCCACTCCTGGGCATATACACACCAAGGAAACTAGATCTGAAAGAGTCATGTGCACCCCAATGTTCATCACAGCACTGTTTATAATAGCCAGGACATGGAAGCAACCTAGATGCCCATCAGCAGATGAATGGATAAGGAAGCTGTGGTACATATACACCATGGAATATTACTCAGCCATTAAAAAGAATTCACTTGAATCAGTTCTAATGTGATGGATGAAACTTGAGCCCATTATACAGAGTAAAATAAGCCAGAAAGATAAAGACCAATACAGTATACTAATGCATATATATGGAATTTAGAAAGATGGCAACGATAACCCTATATGCAAAACAGAAAATGAGACCCAGATGTACAGAACAGACTTTTGAACTCTGTGGGAGAAGGTGAGGGTGGGATGTTTCGAGAGAACAGCATCGAAACATGTATATTACCTAGGGTGAAACAGATCACCAGCCAGGTTGGATGCATGAGATAAGTGCTTGGGCCTGGGTGCACTGGGAAGACCCAGAGGGGTCGGGTAGAGAGGGAGGTGGGAGGAGGGATCGGGATGGGGAATACATGTAACTCCATGGCTGATTCATGTCAATGTATGACAAAAACCACTACAATATTGTAAAGTAATTAGCCTCCAACTAATAAAAATAAATGGAAAAAAAATCTTGGAAGAAGATACAGAAAATCATTATATTACATAAAGGAGAATAGTGATATGAAGCTGACATCATTAGAAGCAATAAAAGTCATTATCCACTAAAAGCTGTCAAGACATTTTAGACAACAGGCTGTTTTCAGGACAGGTGCATAGAAAACACTGGAGGATATTCACATCTTATTTGGGTCAGTAACATGAGAAAAGCTCAAGGAACTATGGGGTATTCTCAGATGACTCTAAAAGTCAGTGGGAGGAATTTTCACTAATCATACAAAGGACCTCAAATAGAATACAAATATTTAAGTTGATATTAATATATAAGCACACATATGTGAAAGATAAAAATCCCTTCCCTAGAGCTTCAACTAAAAACATATTTACAAATATAATACAAAGTTGTTGTAAATTCAGTAACAAAGGGGTTAGAAAATCAGTAGTAATTAGAATAGTTAAGTGAAATTATTACAATAAACATGACATTTACAGTTGCTAAAAGTATCCACACGCTATTTAAAATTATAAAAAGAAAATTTCCCTAGTGGCTCAGTTGGTAAAGAATCCACCTGCAATGTGGGAGACCTGGGTTCAATCTCTGGGTTGGAAGATCCCCTGGAGAAGGGAATGGCAACCCACTCTAATATTCCTTCCTGAAGAATCCCCATGGAGGAACCTGGCAGACTACAGTCCATGGGGTCTCAAAGAGTCAGACACAACTGAGTAACTTTATAATAGAGATATAATAGAGTAACTTTATAACTAAGAACCGTTCCTTTATAATAGAGAAATATGGCAGATATCAGCTTAATCAGAAAACCAGTCTTAACCTGATATAGATAACAGTAGAACAAAGCAGTATCATGTTCTTCCTAAAACAGTATCTTGAAAAAGACACCCTACACTTCAGTAATATTCCTGCCATCACACGCGGGTGTACAAATACCATAATCTGAATTAAATACAAGGAAATAGCAGACAAATACGTTCTACAAAATTGACATTCTACAAAATACCAGTCCTATTCTGTTCAAAATATCAAGGGTAAGAAAGAAAAGGTTGAGAAACAGCTCCAGAATAGACAAGATATAAACAGTGCAATCCCTTTGGGATTGTGGATGGGAAGAGACAGCTATTGAAAATAATGTTGGGAAAACTGATACGATTTCAATATGGGATGTGGATCAAAATTGGGATACAGTGGTAAGTGATAGGAGGGTGTTACTCATCTACACAGAATTTATGTGGCACAAAAAACTCACTAATAACAATAAATTTTAGAATATAATGTTTAAAAATATAATGCAAAAGTCCATAATGCATAAAGTATCAAAATTTTAAGTTACAAAATTATTTCTTGTGTTGGTGGTATAGTAGTAAGCATAGGTGCCTTCCAAAATTACTACTGATCTTTCCTCTGGCCTACAATATGACTTGGTAAACACTAACTATATCAATGTTATATTACTTGATTTTTTCAACTGTTTGATGTTTAAGAGAAAACACTTTAGGGAAATATATAATGTAGAAAACTATGGTAAAGGGCCATGATATCTCTTCCTGTGGAAGGATTAAAAATGATCCAAAACCTGGGTTCAATCCTTAGGTCAGGAAGATACCCTGGAGAAGGGAATGGCTACCCACTATAGTATTCTTGCCTGGGGAATCCCATGGACAGAGGAACCTGGTGGGGTACAGTACCTGGGGTCACAAAGAGTCAGACAGGACTGAGCGACTAACACTTATACTGTCAGTTCAGTTCAGTTGCTCAGCCAAGTCCAACTGTTTGTGACCCCATGGACTGCAGCATTCCAGGCTTGCCTGTCCATCACCAACTGCTGGAACTTATTCAAACTCATGTCCATCAAGTCAGTGATGCCACCCAACCAACTCATCCTCTGTTGTCCCCTTCTCCTGCCTTCAGTCTTTCCGACCATCAGGGTCTTTGCCAGTGAGTCATTTCTTCACATCAGGTGGCGAAAGTATTGGAGCTTCAGCTTCAGCATCAGTCCTTACAAAGAACTTTAGGAAGGACTGGTTTGATCTTCTTGCAATCCTAGGGACTCTCAAGAGTCTTCTCCAATACCACAGTTCAAACGCATCAATTCTTTAGCACTCAGCTCTCTTTATGGTCCAACTCTCACATCCATACAGGACAATGGGAAAAACCATAGGTTTGACTTTTGTCAGCAAAGTAATGTCTCTGCTTTTAAATATGCTGACTAGGTTGGTCATAGCTTTCTTCCAAGGAGCAAGTGGTTTTTAATTTCATGGTTGCAGTCTCCATCTGCAGTGATTTTGGAGCCCAGGAAAATAGTCTCTCACTGTTTCCACTGTTTCCCCATCTATTTGCCATGAACTGATGGAACCAGATGCCATGATCTTCATTTTTTGAAAGTTTAGTTTTAAGCCAGCTTTTTCACTCTCCTCTTTCACTTTCATCAAGAGACTCTTCAGTTCCTCTTTGCTTTCTGCCATAAAGGTGGTGTCATCTGAATACCTGAGGTTACTGATATTTCTCCTGGCACTCTTGATTCCATCTTGAGTTTCATCCAGCCTGGCATTTCACATGATGTAGTCTGCATTTAAGTTAAATAAGCATTGTGAGAATACATAGCCTTGATGTACTCCTTTCCCAATTTGGAACCAGTAGATTGTTCACTGTCAAAGATACATTAAATTCCTGATCTATAGGATATTTGAATATGACCTTATATGGTAAAGGATGTGATTGCATTAAAAGTCTAGAGAGAAAGTGGGTATCAGGCATATCAGCAAGTGTTCTAAATGCCATCATATGTATCCTTACAAAAGAGAGCCAAAGAGAGTTTTAGGAAAGCGGCAGCAGCAATGTGACTAAGGTGGCAGGGATTGCAGCAATGCCACCGCAAGGCAAGGAAAGCTGGCAGCCACCACAAGCTGCAAGAGGCTAGAGATGGGTTCCCCTCCAGAAACTCTGCAGGGAAGGATACTGCCCAGACCTTGATTTTGGACTTCCATCTTCCAGAACTGTGAGAGAAAAAATCTGTTAACATAAACAGTCAAGTTGTGTTTTAAAACAGTAAGTGGTAATTTGATATGGCAACCACAAGAAACTAACACACAGTCTTAAATGGCATTGAGTTGGTGGCAGCTGATACATGTAATTGATGTATAAATGTAGAAGGATTGGAGGAGAATGAGAAGGTGAGAGAATAAAACTGAAATGGGATTTAGTATAATACGACTGAACCTGGCTACAGAGTATATGAAATCTCCTTGAACTCCCTGTACCATATCTGTATGTTTGATATAACAGAACTAATTTACCAAGATAAACTGGAAAGTCCCTGGTATATATTATTTTTCTTCTATAAATCATGAAGTATAGATCTCTCTATGTGTATCGTTAAATCTCACATTTGTTTACATTTAGCTGTAACAATCTTAGCAGTATTTATGAGCATTCTATTATGATCCTCAAAGAAGGGACAGTTTACAAAGGAAAAAATATATATATTTTTTCCATGGAGACTAGTTGCTTTTCTGAAGAGAGTAACTTGCTACCAATGTCTTTCCCTTTTAAACTCTAAACTTCATGAGGTGATAAAAGGAAAACATTTTTTTTTTAACCTAGCATGATTCCAGTCGCAAACTAGAAGCCTATTATAAACTTAATTAAAATAATTAGGGAATATATAAATATATAACCAAATAAATAGTATACTTACTGCTTTCAGAGACATTGGTAGTTTTCCTGTCATATTACTACTAGGCAGAAATATATTCCTGCTATATCATTTTATTTTCCCTTCATGGGTACACATGCATTAATTTTTGTAAACTTTTATAACATTCACATCAAAATTTATATGAAATGTCACATTAATAAGGCTCTATGGGAATACTGGTTTCTAGAACTATCCCAGGGTTCAATCATTTAACATAAAAGAGGTAAAATGACCAGGAATGAAGCATCAAGAAGTCTGTCATTATCTTTGTGTAACTAAGGCAATCTTCTTAATCACAGTACACATAATACTCCAGATGAATATTATAGGAGATATATTTTATTTATTTTAATAATACCTTAAATATTCTGATACACAATTTCAAGATGACAAAACTGACATTCAAAACAAGCTTAAGTATCACACTTTGTAACAAGCAGGTCATATGTGACAATGAGAATGTACTTTTTGGTTGAATTTACTAAAATGTTAGGTGCTTACATAGTATTATTTATGACTTCCAAACAAAATTATGTTCTCTATTTCCTCACCTGTAAAAGGACTGAGAGTAGATACTTCCTCAAGTTCTCTTTTCACAAAAATTGGAATGAAGCTTACCAAAGATCAAATAAATAGTAAAGAATGAAAGTTCCCAAAGCCCTTGATATAAATTTGATTATTTAATTTTAAAGTTAGTATCTATATACAGTAGTTATTTAAATTGTGCCTTTCCACCAATAAAAGTCCAAGTTTTAATTCTCATTACCTGTTAATGTGAACTGCTTTTTGAAAACTGTGTCTTTGCAGACATCATAAAAAATATCAAGAGGAGGTCACACTGAATTTGGTATGGGCCTGAGTCCAGTGACTGGTGTCCTTATATTGGGAAGATACCAAGGGGAAGGTCCTTTGATCTGAGGCAGGGATGGGAAAAATGAGTTTATAAGCCAAGGAATGTCAGATCATTGGGAGATGCTATGGGAGAGGCAGGGAACAGATTCTCCCCAGTCTCTAAAAGTAACCACCTCTGCTGACACCTTGATTTGAGATGTCTATACTCCATAAATGTAAAGGAGTATATTGCTGTTGTTTAATGCCACTCAGTTTTTGGTATGTTATGGCAGATCTAGGAAACTAATATGTTTATGATAGAAAAAAATAGTCTTCACTTTGGGTTATTTTCAGATATCACTGAGAATTTCCTTCATCGAACTTATCAGAGCAATATTTTATGCTGTCAATTATGCTGCTTTGTGGGAAAGATGAAATTAACTGATAGAATTTTGATTAAAGATTTATATTTGTGAAAAACATTAAATTAAAAAAATCAAATCATACAACACAGTTCTATAACATGTTTTGTAAAAATATGTTAATTTATTGTAAGGATGAACAGTATAATTCAAGGGTCTAGGTCAAAAATTTATTCTTACAGTATTTTCAAAATAAATTTAAATATTTTAGTTTATGTATTAATTATCTCTATCCGTATAAGAAAAACAAGCATAGATCATTGATGGCAGGTTATAATCAGCATGTGCTTCTTATGTAAATGGAGTCATCTAGGATTGTTAACTATGTCTATCTTGTCTGGACTCACATGTCTAGATATGTCTAGGGATCTACTGGTTTGCCACGATTTAGGCTAGCCTTGCCTGGGATTCCATATGTCCCATGACCTCTAACAGATTACCTCTATTGAGTTCTCAGGACAATTGTAGAAGCATTAAAAGTAAAACAAACAAACAAACTCAAGGTGTCTTAAGGTCTAGGTTTTTAAAAGACAGGCTGTCACTCCTTCCTGTATTATATTGGCCAACTAAGTTTTATAACCAAATCTTGAGTCAGAAGAAAGGGGAACTACAAGAAACAAAGAAAAGTGCTTGGTTACAGGAAGGGGTGTAATTCACCATGTGAACACTTAAAGAGACAGGAATACCAGACCATGTTACCTGTCTCCTGAGAAACCTGTATGCAGGTTAAGAAACAACAGTTCAAACTTTATGTAGAACTGTCTGGTTCAAAATTGGGAAAACAGTAAGAAAATGCTGTATATTATCACACTGTTTATTTAGCTTATACGCAGAGTACATCAGGCAAAATGCCCAGGTGGATGAGTTACTGGAATCAAATTGCCAGGAGAAATAACAACCTCAGATGTGCAGATGAAGTGAAAGTGAAGTTGCTCGGTTATGTCCAACTCTTTGCGACCCCATGGACTGTAGCCTACCAGGCTCCTCAGTCCATGGGATTTTCCAGGCATGAAGACTGGAATGGATTGCCATTTCATTCTCCAGTGGATCTTTCCAACCCAGGGATCGAACCCAGGTCTCTGGCATTGTAGGCAGATGCTTTACTGTTTGAGCTACCAGGGAGATGATACCACTCTAATGGCAGAAAGTGAAGTGGAACTAAAGAGTCTTTTGATGAGAGTAAAAGAGGAGAGTGAAAAAAACTAGCTTAAAACTCAATATTAAAAATGAAAAATAAATAAGATTATGGCATCTGGTCCCATCACTTCATGGCAAATAGATAAGGGGAATCAGTGACAGATTTCCTCTTCTTGGGCTCTAAAATCACTGTGGATGGTGACTGCACCCATGAAATTAGAAGACACTAGCTTCTTAGAAAGAAAGCTATGACAAACATAGACTGTATTAAAAAGCAAAAACATCACTTTGCTGACAAAGATCTGACTAGCCAAAGCTATGGTTTTTGCAGTAGTTGTGTATGGATGTAAGAGATGGAACATAAAGAAGATAGAGTGCTGAATAATTGATGCTTTCAAACTGTAGTGTTGGAGAAGACTCTTGAGAGCCCCTTGGGCACCAAGGAGACCAAACCAGTCAATCCTAAAGGATATCAAACCTAAATACTCATTAGAAGGACTGATGCTGAAGCTGAAGCTCCAACACTTTGGCCACCTGATACAAAGTGCCAACTCATTGGAAAAGATGCTGGGAAATGTTGAAGGCAGAAAGAGAAGAGGGTGACAGAGGATGAGATGGTTGGATGGCATCACTGATTCAATGGAAGTGAACTTGGGCAAACTCCTGGACATAGTGAAGCAAGGGACAGGAAGGTCCGACATGCTGCAATCCATGGGGTCGCAAACAGCTGGACACAACTTAGTGATTGAACAATGACTATTCACCATGTATAGAATGAAGAGATACCATTCTTGATTTTGTCAGTCTTGTTCTAATCAGACAAATGGACATATTTCCTGCCTATGTAGCTCCAAATTGTACCTGATATGTAAGCAGCAGGATATTTCCATCTATGTTATATTTGCCAAAGTTTAGTTGTATACAAATTCCATAAAATTCTCCTATATTAAATTGTCCTTCTTTTTATATTTAGGTTTCTTGGTATCATACTGAGCTACTATATAAATAATAAATGTGGCTATTAAGATTGATTTAAAATGAGTAGTCAAGTCAAGCACCTTGGTCACCAGAGAGAGGAAATAATTAAAATGTTTTTGTGGCTTAGTTTACCTGGCAATTAAGGATTGGATCACAGACTTTTACAAGTGGCACAGCTGTGAAGTGAGAACATTTTGTCTCAGAAAACAACTGACAAAACAACAGTAATGATATAACATTAAACCTCAAGTGTCTATGGCAGAAACTGAGCACGAGCTAGAAAAGGAAATAGGAAAGGATCCTTAAAAGGCAATAAACATTGTTTTTCAACAAAAGATAAAGAAGAAAATTGATTATAAAATTTTACTCTTATTTTTCAGAGTTTTATATTACACAATATGTAATCTAATCATCCCTAAAGGCTTACAATAAAAAATCGGTCCCCAGATTACTGCAGTAGAAAAATCCTTCGTTCATAGTCCCAGGAAGCAATCAGTTTCAATGTAAGCTTCCCTCCATCTTCTTTTTTCCCAGTTTACCTTTATATTTGGCAATACCATACTTATAATCTACTTTCTTAATTTTTCAGTTTTTCATATGATTTGCTTCTTAGCAACAAACACTGACATTCTTCATATTTCCCATTCTTCATATTCCCCCTCACCTTCACACACACGTCCCTTTCTTTATCATCTCTCTACCGTGGCTCTATTACTGCTTCAGTCCAAGCAATTAGCTGTTCAAGATTTACATCATTATGTCGGGGGAGTGTGTAATTTCCTTGATTCTGTCTCATTACAACAAAAAATTTGAAGCGACGGACCAGTGTGACAGCTCTCAGATGGACCAGTGTTACAACTCTCTGTTACAGCTCAGTTTTATTTAGAAAATAAAGGAAAATACATCCTCGAGGCTCAGGGCATGCTGACCTAAAAGACAGGAAGAGAGAGGTTCCCCCCCTCCCCACCAACCCCCACCGTCCCACCCTCCCACCCCGTCCTTTTTCTCTTCTTTTTATGTTTTTTTCTCCTCCCCCTGGGTTCACCCTCTGTGCATTGGGCTAGCCAGGAGTGTTGTTTGTTCTACCTGAGGTCCTCACTCCAGCCCTCCGACCTTCCTTTGTTCTATTCTCGCAGACTTTTCCCTTCCTTGTCTTTTAGCCACCACCATTCTGGACTCTTTTTTTTCCTATTCTAACTACCTAACAATTACAAGTACAGGTTCATGAGAATGGAAATTTTGGTTTTGTTTTCCTATAGCAATGCTAAGGTCACATGCCCTTTGCTATATAACTTCTGCTATTTTCCTTAAGCAAACAAATCCCTTTCTTAATTTTTTCATTTTCTACTTTCTTTTTTCCCTTGTACATTCTATGAATCCATCTCCAGAACCTGGAGGACAAACCTCCAGTTTACAGATCTGACAGAGAATAAGTCAGTTTAATTTCCTTTTTCCTTCCCCTTGGGAGTTATTTTCCTCAGAATTTAGAGCACATTGTTTTATCATCTTGAAACTTTAGTTGTCCTATTGAGAAACTCAGTGTTATCATATTTACTGATCTTTTGCATGTAATGCTGTTCTGTTTTGGATTCTCTCTGTAAAGGTTTGAGATCCTCCTTTACCCTTTCTATTTTGAGGTTTCATAAAGACATACCTTGGTTTGTCCTTGAGAACTTTTCCTGAATTATTTGGTGATATACCTTTATTTATTTTCACCAAAGGAGTTCAAGATTAAACTATTATTAGGGTTGTGGAATTTGTGAACTGAATCATTGAATTTTTAGTTGTTTTATATTGTGTATCAAATTCTCTTTTAAAACCCATTACTTCACTAGAAAATTTCTTTCTAATCTTATTGAATTTTTCTTTATTGGATTCTTATTTTAATTTCAGTGAGTTCTTTTTATACTCTAAATATTTCTTTCATTTTCCTTTCATGGATGAAATTATCTCCCTAAACTTAAAAAAAAAAAAAAATGAGAATACTTTAAAAATTCAGGGACATAAAAACCTTGAGTTTATTTAAACTTTTTTTTTTTTTTTTTACTGTTTTTCAAGTTGGAACCTTTCTTCAAATGTGTCATGAGTCCTGAGTGGCTAATCATATTTTTGAATGAGCCAGCACTACACTGTAAGCATCTTTGGCATGCAAGGAATTGACCAGGCAATTAGTCTCAGTGGAAATTAATTAGGCTGGGCTTTGTCAACTGTTAGAAGGGAACTACAACTATAGTGGATTTAAGTTTTATGCCTTTGGCTAGATTTGTTCACCAGAGAGAAACCTTTCAATTTCTTTCCTTAGGAGAATATGCTTGCTTGCAATAACTCTGGAGTTTTATCTTAGAACTGTGTGGGAGAGCTAGGTTCCATTTGATGGGCAGAGGGATCTAATTGCATTTCAACCTGTTTCCATATACTTTGATATGGCCACACTTCAAGGTACTCTCATTTTCTGAATATTTTTAGGACTCTTGGGGGATAAATATGAAAGTTATATATGAGTTAATCTATAGTCACAAATTCAGGAAAAGTTTACCTAATTGTTTTCTATCTTCTAAAATATTGGCTTTTTACCCATCCTTAGAGTCCTTTCCTTTTAAATTATTTTATTCACTCAGTTTAACTAGAAGAGAAGAGTTTGATTAACATATATCTTTAATTTATTCTTAATTGAAATTGTGAAGGTTAAAAAAAGTATTTTTTAAATTTGTTAATTTTTTCACCAAATGTATTCAAATATGTAACATGCTAATATTAATATTAACAAATATAATATCAATAGTAATATTTAAATTTCACTATAACATGTTAATATAGCAGATTTATGTGACAGATATTTGACATATTCAAAGAAGGCAATGGCAACCCACTCCAGTACTCTCGCCTGGAAAATCCCATGGATGGAGGAGCCTGGTAGGCTGCAGTCCATGGAGTCGCTAAGAGTCGGATATGACTGAGCGACTTCACTTTCACTTTTCACTTTCATGCATTGGAGAAGGAAATGGCAACCCACTCCAGTGTTCTTGACTGGAGTATCCCAGGGACGGGGGAGCCTGGTGGGCTGCCGTCTCTGGGGTCACACAGAGTCAGACGCGACTGAAGCGACTTAGCAGCAGCATTTGACATATTACATTCTAGGCACTTATTTTGGTAATTGGATCATGTCAAAGAACAAAACAAAGTGCCCAATAATATATAGCTTATATTTTACACAGGGGTGGGCAGGATGAAGCAGAAAATAGAGAATATAAGAAATTACACATTGTGATAGAATGTTTAAAATTTAGAGAATAATGTAAGGCAGTTAGTATTATGAGTGGACAATTTCAATCAAATACCTGATTACCATTATCAAATTTGGCCCCATTAAGAAGATGTTTTAACAGTGATTTGAGATAGGGGTTTCTGGAAGCATTCCAAGAAAAGGACAAACCAATGGAAAAGTTATATTGTAGCAGTATGACCAGTATGTTTAAAACATGGGGCCCAGAGGGCATAAAGGTGATGGATAAAAGATAATAGCAAATATCAAATCAGAAATTAGACTGTGGAGAATAGCTTAAGGTTTCAAGAAAATCAGAAACTGTTGTAGAATTCTGATCATAGTCATATAATACTCTGACTTAATAGGTTTATTCTAGACTCTGGTATTACTGTGGGAGGGAGGGAAGAATAAGGAACTCAGATCAGGGGGGCAATCACAGAGGTGACTGAGATGTGTCTGGATTCCAGATATGCACATATAAATGAGATTTTCTGATAAATTGAATGTAGGGATCAATGGGCTTGCCTGGTGGCTCAGACAGTAGCATTGAAACATGTATATTGCCATATGTAAAACAGATGACCTGTGCAAATTCAGTGCATGAAGATGGTGCTATAGGACAACCCAGAGGGATGGGTGGGGTGGGAGGTGGAAGGGGTGTTCAGGATGGTGAGACACATGTACACCCATGGCTGATTCATGTCAATGTATGGCAAAACCCACAATATTGTATTTAGCCTCCAATTAAAAAAAAAAAAAAAAAACAGGATCTGCCTACAATGCAGGAGATCTGAGTTTGGTCCCTGGGTTGGGAAGATCCCCTAGAGGAGGGCATAGCACCCCAGTATTCTTGCCTGGAGAATCCACATACAGAGGAGCCTGGTGGGTAGCAGTCCATAGGGTTGCAAAGAGTCAGACATGACTGAGTGACTAAGCACACATCATGGGATTGATAGGGTGAAACACATGAATAAGAGGACTTAGATTTCTGACTGCAGAGTTAAAAGGGGTGATCATAAATGAAATAAACATTTTTAAAAATCACTGAAGTAAGTTTGTATTTAGTCTTGTTGGTGTGGGATGTTGAAATTGACATACTTTTTTGGGCTCCAAAATCACTGCAGATGGTGACTGCAGCCATGAAATAAAAAGAGGCCTACTCCTTTGAAGAAAAGTTATGACCAACCTAAACAGCATATTAAAAAGCAGAGACATTACTTTGTCCAAAAAGGTCTATCTAGTCAAGGCTATGGTTTTTCCAGGAGTCATTTATGGATGTGAGGTGGACTATAAAGAAAGCTGAGCACTGAGGAATTGATGCTTTTGAACTGTGTTGTTGGAGGAGAGTCCCTTCGACTGCAAGGAGATCCAATCAGTCCATCCTAAAGTAAATCAGTCCTGAATATTCATTGGAAGAACTGATGTTGAAGCTGAAACTCCAATACTTTGGCCATCTGATGCAAAGAGCTAATTCATTGGAAAAGACTCTGATGCTGGGAAAGATTGAAGGCTGGAGGAGAAGGGGATGACAGAGAATGAGATGGTTGGATGGCATCACTGACTCAATGAGCATGAGTTTGAACAAACTCCAGGAGTTGGTGATGGACAGGGAGACCTGATGTGCTGCAATCCATTGAGTCACAAAGAGTTGGACACACCTGAGTGCCTGAACTGAACTGATCAATTGTGTAAAATTGACACCAAGATCTAGGACTCCAGAGTTTGAAAGACTTTTGAAATTGAGATTTATATAAGAAGTTACAAGAACCTATTTATTATTCAAAATGGTATAAATCAGAAAAGTGTAACCTCTTTTTAAAGAGAGAGAATTCCAAGCGGGATAATTAACAGAAGAGCCCAAGGAGGTACAAATAGTTAGGTGTGAGGAAGATCAAAAGCTATGCTGCCCTGTAAGATTGTGAAAACCAATGAAGAAAGAAGAATTCATTTGTGTTATTAATAGGATGAGGACTGAAAATTGAGTTGTAGAGGTCATTTTTGATCTGGGAAGGAAACTGGTAAGTTAATGGAATAAACATTTGTATGGAAACTGAAGAAAGAGGAACTACAGGGTAACTGGTAAAAGTGAGCAGAGACAAAAGTTTCAGATTGTATTTTTTTGAGACAGTTAATTCACATTCCGTTGTATGAAATACAGAGAGATCCTGTAAATGCTTCATCCAGTTTCCCCCAACATCTTGCATAGTTATAATACAATATCACAAAGATATTGATGTGATGGTAAAGATATAGAACCATTCCACAAGGATTCACTCTAATCCCTGTAAAGTTCTATTTTCTCAGGTAATTGTAATAGGTCACTATTGCCATAGATTACTCTACTTGCTATGATTATCACCTAAATCTGATATATTACTCTTGTGATACTTTGAAGAATTTGATATATTAAGTATTCCAAAAATATTAGAGTAAAATGAAAAGGGAAAATAAATTATACTCATATTGACTACTTTTCTTACAAATGAGATTAAGTTTAAAATGTTTCATTAGTAAACATTTTAAAAAGTTGTCTAAAATTATAAACTGAAATATTTGTGAAATACTGAAATGGTTTTTATTAAATTTCCTAAATATTCTTAAAAATTAAACTATATTATAATTAATTTTTGATAAAGCATTTTTAAAACTACTGCTGCTAGGAAGTAAATGAGAAACAAATATAGATAGACTTTGCAGATATTTTCAGAAACCCTAAAAACCATTCCATCTCAGTCAATAGAAAACATTTGAAATATTATCAACAAGAAACATTGTTTCTGATTCCTATATCAGGAAACTTGATGAATGGATATTCAGAAAATTAGCTATTAAGCTTTTAAAGCCATTGAGCAAAATGAAAACATGTTTATGTGTGATTGTAATACTGTATTTACTCATATCAACAACATATATGAGCCATTTATGATATGTCTGCCACAGAACAAATACTGAAATACAAAGGAGATATAAAAGATATCCTTTGTTGTTGAGGGTTATCGACTAACTAGGGAAAGAGCCGTGTTAACATATTTTTCAGCATTGCTTTGCTAGTGTGTGAGATGAGTGCAATTGTGGGGTAGTTTGAATATTCTTTGGCATTGCCTTTCTTTGGGATTGAAATGAAAACAAACTGTGGAAATTCTTCAAGAGATGGGAATATCAGACCACCTGACCTGCCTCCTGAGAAATCTGTATGCAGGTCAAGAAGCAACAGTTAGAACAGGACATGAAACAGTGTACTGGTTCCAAATTGGGAAAGGAGTACCAAAGATTATCATGGAAGACTCACAGCAGTGCTTTCTCTGAATGCTGTACTTGGGAATTTCATAGGTAGAGGATCACTGAAAACCTAACCTGGAATTATAAGATGGTTGACATTTTAGAATCACATCATAATTTGTGCTTTTTATAGGTGTCTACAAAAATTTGTCCTTTAAATATGTGAGAGGTGGACTTCATTGGTAGAAGAGTTTCTTCAGGTAGGGAATAAGTGGACAACTTGACTCGGGATAAGAAAGAAGGAAAAATGAAAGAAAGGTTTTTGAGGGAGCAACCAGCTGTAGGGCTGGGGTGCAGCTCAGAGGTAGAACATATGCTTCACATGTATGAGGCCCCAGGTTCAATCCCTGGCATCTCCACTTCCTTCAATCAACAGTGTTAATTTGTTCTTTTGGTCTTCCTGGTAACTCAGATGGTAAAGAATTTGCCTGCAATGCAGAAAATCCAGGCTTGACCCCAGGTTGGGAAGATCCCCTGGAGAAGGGCATGAAAACCCACTCCAGTATTCTTGCCTGGAGAATCCCATGACCAGAGGAGCCCGATGGCTACAGTCCGTGGATTTGCAGAGAGTCCAACAAAGTGAAGTCGTTCAGTCATGTTCAACTTTTTGCGACCCCATGGATGGTAGCCTACCAGGTTCCAGGTCCATGTGATTTTCCAGGCAAGAATACTGGAGTGGGTTGCCATAATTTACTTTTCCAGGGGACCTTCCAACACTGAGTGGCTAATACTTTCACTTTCAACCAGCTATAAACTCACTAAAGTCATTAGGGAGAATGGAGTATAGGAATGGTTGATTAGAGAAAAAAAGAGAGAAGGGCGAATCCAGGTGTTTGGTTGATTTTAGATTTCTAAATTGGTTGACTTTAGTTTGGTGCATCATTAACTAAAAGTTATATTAATAGAAACAAACAAACAGGTAAAGATTTAGCCTGAGGAAAAATAAATTTGATGTCATTGGGATTCGTGTTGGAGATTTCTATAACCACCAGAAAATATTGGCAAGGATTTAAATAAGGAGGTTAGCCATGGAAAGGTTAAGTTCAGTGGCTGTATTAATTTTCTATTGCTTTGTAACAAGTTTATCATCAACTTGGTGGCTTAAAGAACATCCATTTGTTGTCTTAGAGTTTCTATAAATCATAAGTCTGCACACACCTAAGTGTGCAAGGTTTCACCAGAAAGAAAATAAAAGAAAAAATATATATATGTCAACCAACCTGCATTCATCTGGAGGTTCAACTAGGAAGAAAACTCCAAAAACATTTCTAACTTTTCTCAGGTTATTTGCAAAATTTTCTTCACCTGTAGGTTCTCAGTCATTTGCTTTTTCTAAGCCAGTAATGGTGAAATTTCCATGGTTTTTGCTCCCTAACTGCCAAGTGCCTGGTACTTCTTTTAAAAATTTCACATGTTAAGAATACTACACTGATTGATCTTCCTTTTGATTAATTCAAGGATAACTGATTTGAAACCTTACCATACATCTGCAAAATCCCTCAATTTTGCCATATTCTTTTAGTTAAGAACTGAGTCACAGTTTTTGTCTATACTAATGGGAGAAGATAAGATTATCATTGAAGCAACCTTAGCATGCATCCTTTACAACAATCATCTATGATGTAACAGAATTCTGCATTTTAGGACTAAGTAACCATTAGAAGAATCAGATTTAATCTAGTTTTAAAAGTAAGTTATCCTGAGATTATTTTGAAATGTGATAATTTTATCCATTTGGTCAGCTAACTAAAACAAACATTAAGGAGTAAGCCAATTGCCATAGTCTATACATTTATATGTACAAATATAAAACAAAATTTATTTTCCTGACTATATTCCAGGATTATTTCTACTAAAACTTACATTTTAAGAAAGCTGTCAATTTTATAATTTTATAGAAAGTTACCCATCTAGAAAGAAGCTTAGGATGAGAAAAGGAAATTTAGCCTTTGATACTGAATTTTTCTTCAACTCATAAAAACTCTTGAAATGTGGAAGTATAGAACTTTTATTCTGATAGCAAAGACTCAGAAGACACCTAAGGCAAAACATTCTACTTTAATGATAATAATCAAAACACACTTAGGTTTGAAGTATGTATTGAATACTGACAATCAAAAGACTATCTACAATAAATTTGTAAAGTTTTATTCAAGGAATGGGAAATGTCTACATCTAAACTTGATTATAACTTTTCAGAAATACAGAAGTCCCCACAATCACTACATCTATAGTCTAAAGTACAGTTCACTTCATGAATTTCCAGTGCAGCAATTCAAAGTCAAAAAAGCTAAAGATTTAGCAATAGAAAGCAGGTGAGGTGGGGCAAATGGATGGAGTAGCGTGAAAACACATATATTACCTTATGTAAAATAAACAGCCAGTGGGAATTTGTGGTACGACTCAGGAAACTCAAACCAGGGCTCTGCGACGACCTAGATGTGGGGCAGGGAGGTTCAAGAGGGAGGGGAAATGTATATAACCATGGTTGATTCATGCTGATGTAAGGCAGAAACCAACACATTATAAAACAAGTATCCTTCAATTAAAAATATTTTTTTAAAAGAACCAGGTAATAGAAACACTCTAAAGTACCAGGTTTAAGATATCCCAAGGCATAAAAATCACTCCACCTCATTAGTGTAGATTTAAACTTCCCTCTAGAGTAATAGTAGTATCTGATCTAAAACTGAGTTTACCATGGTCTCTTTTCTCTCCTAACTTGTCTCTTCTATTTATAGACAAATTACAATAGTTTTCTATTACTATGTAATAAACTTAGAGGCTTAACACACACAAGCTTAGAGAGCCACACAAACTTAGAGACTTTAAAAAAAAAAAATCTTGATGGGTCAGGAACATGGGGATGGCTTACCTGGGCTTTGTTCTAGACCTCACAGGGCTGCAATTAAAATTTCAGCATGCTGCGTTGTCCCCAAAGTTTGGGGACCTCTTCCAAGTTCACATGGCAGTTTGTAGTTCCTGGTTGTAGGAATGAGGGCCCGATTTTTTCACGGACTGTCAGGCAGGGGCCACTCTCAGCTCCAAAGTCAGCTTCCACTCGTCTGCCCTGAGGCCCCTTCTAGGGCCCTCGGACAACATGACTGGTTGTTTTTTCAAAGCCAGCAAGACGCTGTCTCTGCCGCGTTCACCCCAGGGAAGTCCTGAATGCCTTCTTAAGGTCTCACCTGGTTAAGTCAGCTCCACACAGGATTACCTCCCTTTTCATTAAGCCACAGTTCAAGTGTTAGGGATGTTAACCACATCCGTATGATCCCTCACATTTGCCATATTCTCTTGGTTCCAAGCAGTCACTGATTTCACCTGTGCTCAAGGGGAGGGGATTACACGCAAGCAAGTACCCCAGTGGGTGGTGTTTTGGAGAGCCACCTAAGAATTCTGCCCACCAGGCCATTCCAACGAGCAGCCAAAGTAATCGTTCTGGGGTTGAAATTAAGCAAACAAAATTAAAGCTCCTACATAACATATACAAGTGATTCTTCATTGACTTAAATATCAAGTCAAAATTGTATAACATGAAAAGACACTTCATCTTCTATATATATTTACATATATACATCTGAAGCCTGTTTTTGTCCACTCTCTCTCTCTGCTTCTAATCTTTGTACCTGTTGGAATCCTTGTATTGGGGTATATAAATCTTAAAGTATCTTTGTTCAGAGCATAATCTACTCACACATTTTACCTATAAAATGTTCAACTTGCACATCATCCATTTAAAAATACCTTTCTAATTACTAGTTTTAAAAACCTTATCACAGGCATTTTTGATATACTTTGGATCCAGTAATTTTGAAATTATGTGTGTGTATCATATGGAGATACAGATCTATATGTTATCCATACCATAGTTTAACATATGTATATATACATATAACATACATATGTATATGTCTATAAACTATCCATAGTTATAGGGCTTGCCTGGTGGCTCAGTTATAAAGAATCTGCCTGCCAATGTAGAGACACACGTTTTCAGTCCTTGTGTCAGGAAGATCCCCAGGAAAAAAAAAAAAATAGCAACCCATTCCAGTATTCTTGCTTGGGAAATCCCATGGAGAGAGAAACCTGGTAGACTATGGTACATGGGGTCCCAAAAGAATCTGACATGACTTAGCGACTAAACAACAGCAAAATCCATAGTTTTATATTTATATACTTATAAATATATAGCCATATCCACATGTACATTTAACTTTGTGGTTCAAAGTACAACTTAAGACAGTGAAGATATTCTCTTCACTGTAATACATCTAGAATTGATTTTTATTCTTTAAGGTCAAAGTCGATGCTCACTTTTCTTCCATATAGATATGCAATTATTCTGGCATCATGTATTGAAAACGTGTCTCCTGTTTTATGGAAGTAATAATTTTGTAGTAAACCACATAGTCAAATATGTAGGAATATTTTGTAGACTCTATTTTTTCCTTCCTTGTTTTATCTCTTCTTGAACCAATACCACAATTTTAAAATTTAATGTTGTGGTGGTGTTAGCCACCCAGTTGTGTCTGACTGTTTGTGATCTCAAGGACTGGAGTCCATCAGGCTCCTCTGTCCTTGGAATTCTCAAAGCAAAAATACTGGAGTGGGTTGCCATTCCCTTCTGTGGGGGATCTCCCTGACCCAGGGATCAAACCCGGTTCTCCCTCTTTTCAGACAGATTCTTGATTGTTTGAGCCACCAGGGGAAGCCCCAAACTGACTATAACTCATAAATAAATGTTTATAGCTTGTAGTTAAAAAGTCTTTTAACTTTGATCGCTGTATTCAGTAGTATTTTTCTCATTATTGTCTGTATATATTTTCGTGTAAGTTTTACAGCCCATTTTATTCTATTTAACAAGGTTGGAATTCCTATTGAAATTTCACTGAATGCATAGATGAATTTAGTAAAAAATGTCAAACACTTTGTTTATGTAGCTTGGTTCAATTATTTTTTCCTATATCCATTCTAGTTTGTTGTTTTATGCTGTCTTAAAATGTATCATAAGAAGAAACACCAAATAAAATTGGACAAGTGTTTTGAGCAGTTAATTCATGAATGTAAGTATAAAATTGGCCAATATAGAAATGAAAATATGTTCAGTATTATTATTACAGGCATAAATCATTTATTGCACCTCACAGATATCATGGTTTATTACAAATTGACTATTTGTAGCAACCCTATGTCAGCAAGTTTTTCTATTAGCATTTTTTTCAACAGCAATTTTTTTTTTACTTTGTGTCTGTCATATTTTAGCAACTCTTGCAATACTTCAAACTTTTTCATTCTTATATTTGCTATGGTGATCTGTGATCATTGATCAGTGATGTTTTCACTATGATTTGCTAAAGTTTCAGATGATGGTTAGCATTTTATAGCAATAAAGTATTTTTAAATTAAGGTTTGTACCTTGTTTCTTAGACACAATGCTACTGCACACTTAATAGACTATAAGACTATAGTGCAGTGTAAACACAACTTTTATATACTCAACCACAATTTCATACGACTCACTTTATTGCAATATTTGCATTACTAAGGTGATCTGGAGTTGAATCCACAATGTCTCCAAGGTATACCTGTATCAGGTAAATTCCTGTTAAAGCTCTGGTTGAGATTCCACTACACAACCACAGGAATGGCTGAAGTGAAGGAGAACAAACAGACTGCAAATACATTTGCAATACAGTTTTGGATTTTTTTGTTGTTTGTTTTTCTATTTTGAGCCAGTCTTGAGGCTCTCAGTAGAGGCTGGTCAGTTCTATTTCTTGAGCAGCTGATTAAGTCCCAAACCCCCAACCACTTCCCATATGGGGCTTTCACACGCTGGGCCACCATATAGTAATCACCACAGGGTCAGGCATTTCCAAGGATAACACCCATGCCCTACAGCTTGCTGAAGTTATTCAAATTAGCCAGTCCTAAACCTGTTGATTTTGCCTCCCTCTCCCCTTCCCACAGAAACCAGAGTACAAAACATGCATCAATGGGCCCCTCTATTTTTCTCTGCTTGGTGATTAATCCCAATACCTCCCCTGAGCTCCGGTGGGGAAAATTACATTCATAATACTCTGTGAGGGTGGTTAAACTGTAAATGTCTCTGTTTTACCTTATATAATAAGGAAATACTAAATATTTTTAGAACTTTAGGTTTTTGTACTATGCATTTTTCATTCACTTATTTTTAGTTAATGTAAAACCATGTATGTAATGTAATGTAAAAATAATGAATTTAATTTAGAGATTAGAGCTTTTTTAAAAAGCTAAACAATAGGATTTAAGTGATGATGATTTTATCTAGTAATTAGTGCTTAAAATATATAAATTATTCAATGAATTGCCAGAGGCATATTTTTTATCAAATAAAACATATTTCCTCATAAAATTGCTAGTGGATAGGGAGCGTCAGAGGACCCTTCCTTGTGGACCTTGGTTCTTGGTAAGGAGACAGAGAAGACTCTGAGATCTTACCAGTGGCAAAAACAAATTTACTGTAGCAAGAACAGAAAGACCAACTCAAAAAGATGAGCCAAGCCAAGAGAGGCACCGGCACTAGCATGATACGGGACAGGGGTTTTTCAAGACAGGGCTTCTGTGTATTTATCTAAGTGGGCGTGGGCTGACAGTTTTGATTGACAGTGCAAATTACATAACAATAGGCTCTTTGCACATGTCTTTCCCATAACTGAGTCTGTTATAATCAGATGTATGTATATATGAAATATTTATGAACACTTAATAGGTGCTCAGCTGTCTAAGGTCACATGAGGACACAGCTGTGCACCAATGATGCATGTGCCAGAGTTGGAGAAGTCCCTGTGGTTACTGTGCACCCACTTTTCACATAGGGAACATGCACTGGACTTGGAAAAGTCTGTGTGGTTATTTTGTAGCATATTGATGAGCTCCCCTGGGCTGCATTGGACCTGTCTGGGGTGGGGATTAGAGATCAGGTTGAATATTTTTTGGCTAGGCCACTCTTCCTTGCTCATGTCTAACATCCTACCTTATGAAATGCAGAATTTAGCATTGTCATCATTGTCAGTGTTCCTGGCTTTCTTAATTTCAAAAGCAAAGTAACATTGCTGAGGTGCCAAAGCTGGTGCATCTTGAAAGTTAGCAGAGATGGGAGGTGCTCTAAGTGTCTTGAAAAGTGAAAGTGAAGTCGCTCAGTCATGTCCCCATGGACTGTAGCCTACCAGGCTCCTCAGTCCACGGACTTTTTCAAGCCAAGAGTACTGGAGTGGCATGCCATTTCCTTCTTCAGGGGATCTTCCCCACCCAGGGATTGAACCTGGGTCTTCTGCATTGCAGGCAGACAGATGCTTTACCATCTGAGCCACCAGGGAAGACCTAAGTATCTTACATAAACAAACAAGTGAAAAAAACAGAATCATGTGATGCTGCTTCACAGAAACTCAGTCTCATGCACAAACCTGGAGGTATTTATGAAAAAGTGCAGTCAAGTTAATTTGACTACCAGTATCTTAAAGTTTCTATGTATATTTCCTCACTAATGTTCACTCTAAAATAGATTATTCTCATGTTCCCCAAATAGGGCATGAGAGGGCAGTGAATGGATGACATTTTAAGCCATTTTTAAATGTATATCACTTTATTAGGATAATAATAAAACTATTTCAAGTGCATTTCCTCAGTCGCCAATATAATAGTGATATAGAGAAAGCAGCAATGATTAAGACTCCAACTTTGAAAGCCAACAGCAATACTGGTTATGGTTCCTTTCCTCAGTTTTGGATGAAACTAATTCCATTTGGCAGAAAGTGAAGAGGAACTAAAAAGCCTCTTGATGAAAGTGAAAGAGGAAGTGAAAAAGTTGGCTTAAAGCTCAACATTCAGAAAACTAAGATCATGGCATCTGGTCCCATCACCTCATGGGGAATAGATGGGGAAACAGTGGAAGCAGTGTCAGACTATTTTTTTGGGCTCCAAAATCAATGCAGATGGTGATTGCAGCCATGAAATTAAAAGACGCTTACTCCTTGGAAGGAAAGTTTTGACCAACCTAGACAGCATATTAAAAAGCAGAGACATTACTTTGCCAACAAAGGTCTGTCTGGTCAAGGCTATGGTTTTTCCAGTGGTCATGTATGGATGTGAGAGTTGGACTGTGAAGAAAGCTGAGTGTGGAAAAATTGATGCTTTTGAACCGTGGTGTTGGAGAAGACTCTTGAGAGTCCCTTGGACTGCAAGGAGATCCAACCAGTCCATCCTAAAGGAGATCAGTCCTGGGTGTTCATTGGAAGGACTGGTGCTGAAGCTGAAACTCCAATACCTTGGCCACCTCATGCGAAGAGTTGACTCATTGGAAAAGACCCTGATGCTGGGAGGGATTGGGGGCCAGAGGAGAAGGGGACGACAGAGGATGAGATGGCTGGATGGCATCACCGACTCGATGGATATGAGTTTGAGTAAGCTCCGGGAGTTGGTGATGGACAGGGAGGCCTGGTGTGCTGCGATTCATGGGGTCGCAAAGAGTCAGACACGACTGAGCAACTGAACTGAACTGAATTGAATTCCATTTGACCGGCACTATTATCGGCTTCCCTGGTGGCTCAAATGGTAAAGCGTCTGCCTACAATACAGGACACCCGGGTTCAATCCCTGGGCGGGAAGATCCCCTGGAGAAGGAAGTGGCAACCCACTCCAATACTCTTGCCTGGAAAATTCCATGGACTGAGGAGCCTGGTAGGCTACAGTCCATGGGGTCGCAAGAAGTCAGAGAGGACTGAGTGATTTCACTTTCACTTTCTATTATTTGTGTCAGCTTTAGAAACTTCATTTTCCTTCATAAAAGTTTAAAAAAAAAATCATCATTAGGATATCCACCAATTTAATGTTAGAAAGCTGTTTCATAGATAAGATTTTGCTTGCCACTAAAATAGTATTATGTTACTCTGATGTGACTATTTACTTAAACATCTTTTCTTGCTAAGTTAACCATTTTCACCTGTAGTTTAATTCAACTCAGACTTTGACATGTTCATATTAGTTGACATGTTCATATTAGTTGGCAATTCAGTCATTTTAGAGTCTAATCACAATCATACTTACTCAGTTCCAATTTTATTCACTATTTCTCACAATCTAGTCACTGTCTTTTTCTAAGTTTATTTTATTTTTTCAATGTTTATTTTGACTCATCTTTGTGACTCAATAGGTGTGATAACTTTCATACCACCAAGGTCATTTTTATGGATATTATTCAAACATTCACATTAGAAATTCTATTTCTCTTACTGAAAATGTCAAATGGCCCATTGATTCTCAGAATTGACTAAACATGTTCATCTTCAATTTTTTTCCCCCTTTATAATTAAGGAAAGAACTAAAAGGTCATGTTGGCAGGCCCATAACAAAAAGAGATCCATGTCAGTCTTCTTGCAAATGAGATAAAATTTACTGAAAAGGCTCAGGTGAAAAGGCTCAGGTGTGGGGGAAAAAAAAAATTCTACTTTGAGTCTGGTAACTTGATCTGTGTTAAAAAATTAAAGACAGTTCTAGTACTGTGCTTTTATAATTTTATATAACTAACTTTCCAATATGGTTTTTCCTGAAGACTCTTTGTAGACAGTGCAAAAATGTTTTTCATCATTAATTCAGTGAATAAATTAAACATATAATTAACAGTAATTTCTTATAAACTGCATCTTAGTTTTTGGCTTCCCTGGTGGTTCAGAAGTAAAGAATCTGCCTGTAATGTAGGAAATGCCGGAAGTGTGGGTTCAATCTTGGGTTGGGAAGATTCCCTGGAGGAGGAAATGGTAACCCACTCCAGTATTCTTGCCTGGAAAATCCCATGGACAGAGGAGCCCTGTAGGCTACAGTCCTTGGGGTCACAAAGATTTGGACATGACTGAGCAACTGAGCATGTGTGGATATCTTAATTTATTCATAGAGATTAAATAAAAATTTCCATGAAGATAAATAATAAAATACATAAATTGAAAACATATTTACTTAAATTTATGCTACATAGGCACTTATTGTGGAGAATACAAAATTTCCATTCTCATTTATATTTTTCATTTACTCACTGAGTATATTATGTATAATTTTCTAATATTCCTTTGTATTCAAGCACAATATATTTCTAAAAAGATATATTTGGATCTATAAATTATTGTCATTAGATATTCAAACTGTTCATTTTAGTTGACAATTTTAAAAAATTCATACAAATATAATTTAATTAAGTATAAGGAAGTAAGAAGACGAAAAAGAACTTTTACATACATTTAAAATACAGAGCTCCATATAGTCAAAGCTATGGCTTTTCCATTAATCATCTACAGATATGAGAGTTGGAGCATAAAGAAGGCTGAGTGCTGAAGAATTGATGCTTTCAAACTGTAGTGTGGGAGAAGACTCCTGAGAGTCCCTTGGACTGCAAGGAGATAAAACCAGTCAATCCTAAAGGAAATCAACTCTGAATATCCATCAGAAGGATTGATGCTGAAGCTGAAACTCCAATACTTTGGCCACCTGATGAGAAGAGCTGACTCATTAGAAAAGACCCCAATGCTGGGAAAGATTGAAGGTAAAAGGAGAAGAGGGTGACAGGATAAAATGTTTGGATGGCATCACTGACTCAATGGACATAAATCTGAGCAAACTCTGGGATATAGTGAAGGACAGGGAAGCTTGGCGTGTCGCAGTCCATGGGGTCACAAAAAGTAGGACACGACTTAGTGAGCAACAACAAAATACAGAGCTAAACCCAATTGATGAAAGGGAAACACAACAAAAGATTAAAAAGCCAAAACAAATGTTTGTTTTGATCTCATGAATTTATAAATATTATTGATCCCAACTAAATAATGACTATACTATCATTTTTATGCATATTTGAAAAAAAATTAAGAGCTCACCTCTGAGAAAACATGCATGGTACAGAATGCCAATATGTGCTTTTGTGCTCTTAGTTAAATGTCATAAAATACTGTTCAACTCATGGAACTAAAATAATCATCAATGTCATGTGATGTAATCTTTAATTTCATAATGCTATTAGAGAGATTACCTTTTTAAAAGACAAAAGTACTGTAACTGGCAAATGAATGGCAAAATATATGGTAGATTTCAATACCATTTCTAATGTTCGTTAGTGTATAGAAAATAATGTTTTATGTAATATGTCACGTGAGTGTCTACAATCCCAATAGAGAAACTGAAGATCAAACCCAGGTGGTTTAGTTGCTAAGTTGTGAGTTGGCGGACTTTTGCAACCCCACTGATGGTAGGCCACCAGGCTTCTTTGTCCATGGGATTTTCCCAGGCAAGAATACTGGAATGGGTTGCTGTTTCCTTCTCCAGGGTCAATCCCAATTGAGAAACTGTGAATCAAACCCAAACAGATATATAATATAACTGCCTTCTGACTTCAAAGCAGTTCTCTACAGGTTAGTGTGTTAGTCGCTTAGTCGTGTCCAACTCTTTGTGACCCCATGGACTGTAGCCCTCCAGGCTCCTCAGTCCATGGGGTTCTCCAGGCAAGAATACTGGAGCGAATTGCCATGCCCTTCTCCAGGGGATCTTCCTGGTCCAGAGATTGGACCAAGGTCTCAGGTATTGCAGGCAGATTCTTTACTCTTTGAGCCATGAGGGAAGCACAGGAAAGGGCATGTTGCCTCCCCATCCGGGAATGGAATCCCCATTTCCTGCATGTGACAGGCAGGGATACTCACCACTATACTAATGATGGCCTTCTGACTTCAAAGCATTTCTCTACAGGTTACATTTTATATATTGTATAGGGAGGGTCAGGAAAGTATGAACTACCTCTGGCCAAGTTGCTAAATTATATGATTTATGAGACAATCCCTAAGACTGTCAGTATGAGGTTCTTTCAAGAACATAGAATTTATTTTAACTGGAACCAATAAAACACACTCTGTTTCTCAAGAGTTCTTCAGAAAAACAGAACCAATATATACCCCCCTGGTATATGTTGGCACTCAAGGCTCAGTGGGGAAAAATCCACCTACCAGCGGAGGAGTCACAAAAATGTGGGTTTGATCTGTGGGTCACGAAGATCCCCTGAAGGAGGCATTGGCAACCGGCTTGAGTAATCTTGCCTGGAGAATCCATGAACAGAGGAGCCTAGTGGGCTACAAACCATGGGTTCTCAGAATCAAACATGACTGAAGTGACTGAACCCACACACAGATAAATATAAACATATCTATCTCTGGGAAACCCACATAGCTCAGTGGTAAAGAATTACCTGTAATGCAGGAGACACGGGAGATGCAGGTTTGATTCCTGGGTCAGGAAGATCCTTTGGAGAAGGAAATGGCCACCCGCTCCAGTATTCTTGCCTAGGAAATCTTAGGGACTGAGGAGCCTTGTGGGCTACAGTCCATGCAGTCAGAAAGAGTCGGGCGTGACTCAGTGACTGAACATGCCTGCATCTCTTTCTCTATCTACAAATTGGAGACCAGGACAGCTAATGGTATAGTTTAGTCTGAGTCTGAAGAACTGGAAACCAGAGAAGCCTTGGGGATAGGTTCCAGTCGAGCGCAGAACACCGCAATCCCATCTCAGTAGTTGGGGAGAGGGGAAATAAATTTTCCCTTCTTCCACCTTTCATCTGTTCAGGCCCTCAAAAGATTGAGTGAGTCCCACCCACACCAGGAAGGACAATTCACTGAGCCCACCAATTTAAATTCTAATCTCATCCAGAAAAGCTCTCATAGGTATACCTGGAAATAATGTTTAGCTAAATATCTGAGCACCCTGTGACCCAGTCAAATTGAAATACAAAATTAATCATGACATGCACCAAGACATATCTTATGAATAACCTAGTGCATCCTTGGTGACTGACAGGAATTTCTGTCATCCTCTTTGCATTGCCTTCATAAAACTCCAGAATACCTCATGTGTGTCTGTTGGGGAACCATCATATTTGACTGTCTCATATTTTATAATCTGGAATGTTAATTTAGAAATTATCTTTGACATTCATTTATTCTGAACTGTGTTTGAAATAGTATGTCCAAGTAACATTTTTTTATAGATAATATGGCCTAGATCTATTTCCCAAAATGTGGAATAAGGGAGTACAGTCTTGGGATAACAGTATATTTGCAAATTACTGAGTAAATGTTATAGTATTTATCACTTTTTTTTGAGTAAGTCTAGAACCAGGTTTAGAATTTTATAATTTTATGGTTATAATTATAATGTTCCCTATTAATACTTCTTAGATAAAAGTTTAAATCCTATTATTTATGCAGAAAACCGGAAATAATCTTCAAAAAATATACTTGGGTGCTACTCTTTGAGAAAGACATGAAACAGTTTCTAACGAATCATTACTATACACTTCTGAGAATAGACACGCTGGTATGTGTGTTTATGGGGCTTCTCTGGTAACTCTAATTTTAAAGAATCTTCCTGCAATGCAGAAGATCCAGGTTCAATCTTTGGGTCAGGAAGATCCCTTGGAGCAGGAAATGGCTACCCACTCCAGTATTTGTGCCAGGAGAATCCCAGGGACAGAGGAACCTGGTGGACTACAGTCCATGGGTCACAAAGAATTGGACATGACCGAGTGACTAAGCATGCACACACGCCTGTGTGTTTACCCACATAAACTGACAGGCATACAAGGCACGGAATCTTTTCAAGTAATCAAATATTATGGAGGAATACTTGCCTGATAATTTTACAATGCTTTATACATTTTAAAACTCGCCTATATTTTCTCATTTGTTGGGATAAAGTATCCAAGGGCAAATATAGTTTTTGAATTGAAGTTAAACCTACTTTAAGCTGAATTCATTACTTTAGGGAAAGCCACATATTATAAATGCTCAGTTGAAGTATTTTTAAGCTATTTCATATACTTATCTTGGTACACAGTATTACAGTATTTCTACACACAAATATTTTGCCACCTCTCAGAAACTATGTGGTTATTGAGGCTTGCAAGTCATAACATCTCTACTTCATCTATCTAGGTAGGTATCTATCTACCTATGTCTTATAGATCTATCTATGGTATTTTAATGATTATATTAATGCTATTTATGTAATACGGTTCATATTTAAATGACAAAAGCAGATTTAGAAAACTATTTAAATTTCAGAAGGCTGAGAATATTGTGTGTGCAATTAATATGTTTATTTTTAAAATGCCATAATTAGTCCACTTCAAGGACTGTAAACACAATCATATTTAAAATATTTCATTTGTGCAGATGGGAAATATTTACATACCAACTTTCTGACTCAGTGGCTCTCAAATATTTGCATGCACCAGTGTCAGCTATAGAGCCTGTTAAAACCCAAATTGCTCAGAAGTTCTGATTTAACGGAACCCAGGAGTTTGTGCTCTTCAGTTTCCAGGTGATGCCGCTGTCATGCTCTGAAGTGCTGAGGTTGAAATGCACTGATCTAAAATTCATTTCTAAGGAAATGAATGTAAAATTCATTTCTGAGAGCACAGTCCTCTGTGGCCAAATGAAAATCTGTCTAAAACTGTCTAATAACTGTATGGATCAGAGCTAACATTTATTGGGTGATGATAATAGTCACTGTACTGTTTGTTTACCAGGAATATGAACTGAAATACTAGAGCTGGGAACTGTAGAGTTGAGATCCTATTTTCGGCTCTCTGACTCCAAAGTGTTCTCAATTTATAGAATAGCCTACATTCTAATAGAAAATCAAACAACTGCCTCAGCATCTCAGTTGGAATCATAACAAAGGGGAATAACATAGTGTAAGGTTATTATTTGGAATTACTTATAGATGAGACACACCAGTAGGTTATAAGAATTTCAATCTGAAATGTTGGAGGAGAGTTCTGTAGTTAACTACTTCAGCACAATTATCACGCCTTTCATATGCTACCAAGCCATGCGAGCATCTTTTGAAAACTTTAATATGCACAGTTCATCCAGTGTTTGTTTGAGTGTGTTTTAAAAATATGAGCTATGTCTTCCCTATCTGAAAAATGAACCATCTGACTTCTTTCATTCAGTAGTGCCAGTTCTTCTATCTGGGATTTGGTAAATTGCAAAACAGAATGACTTCTAGTTCAATATACATATTTGATGATATAAAGCTTGAACATTCCAAAGTGGCATTAAAATTTTAAATTTACCATTCAAATAAGTGGTCTTTGACCACCACCACCACCATCCCTGTGCTTTGACTAAAGTTCTTTGATACTTAATTCTCATTGTTCTTCAGCAAAAGGTTTAACTTGTCATGGTCCACGTGGTCAGTTAGTAATAAACACTCTGGCTCTCATTTTGCTATCCAGGCACATTGAAAAGAACATGTGAGGTTGTCATGTGTGCCAACATCAGGCTCTTATATGTGCCAAACTTTTTACTCTATGGGATCTTAGTGCCTGGAATTGTTTTGTTTTTGTTGCCATTTTTATCTTTTTCACTTTTGAACCAATTTTATCTTAGTAGCATTTTCCCAGGGCATTTCTGCTCACTCTCCTCTTCATGAATCATGTATCTCCGTTTCTTAGCATCTCTTTCATATGAAGTTGTACACATCAGGTTTTTTAAATGTCCGATATAAAAAATATATTACATTGTTACCTTTAGAGACATGTTCTATCTCTAACATTATGTTAATATTAGGAGGTCAAGAATTCATTTAATTTTGATCAACATTAATGCCTATACATTTTATGTTGGTGGTACACAGACTCATTGAATAAATCTACCTAAAATGCTTAATCTGGAAGTAATGGATCCTATTCTTTTTCAGATGCTGTTTTCTTTTAGAATACTTTTTTTTGATATTTATTATGCACTGATTCTTAATTGACAGAAGATGATTAAAAGAATAAGAAAATGACTTTTGAAGAGGGCCTACCTGATGAAATGTGTAGTCAACCAGAATGTTGCAGGGTCAGTTGTCAGACTACTTGGATTACATTCTGGCTATGAACTTAAAACTGACAAGATTCTGGGAAAATTGCATAATCTTTCTAACCTTTACCTTCTTCATCTTCAAAACAGGGGTTTTAATAAATTGTCACAAAGGGTTTCCGAGACCCATATGAGACAGTCAATGTAAAGTGTTTAACGTGGGACTTGAACCATTGATAACCACTGAGTGACTACTAATAATTATAATTTTTAAACTAATGCATTTTATATGTTTCAATCTTCTGACATGACCGCAATGTTCTGAAGTTGAAATTTAAGTGAGTTTTCCTAACCCTCTTGAGGGTTCAGAGGTTGTTTTGTCTGCTCATATATCCCCTTTGTGACATATGCTTACTCTTACAAAAAAAATATGCCCTAGATGTCTTCTGAATGAGTAAATTAACTTCTTCAATTATTAAACATCAAGTGAGCAACTTAAATTTTAGTACCTCTATATGAAAAGTGTTAAGTACAAAATGGATTAACAAAATAGAAGTTTCCTTGCCAGTATGTACACATAACACATGCTTTCTTTTCATATTTTGAAGCTTTGTGGTAGACTTCCCCAAATGAATGAAATAGATAATTGCTAAATTAATTTTCAATTAATAAAGGTGTCAACTTATCCAGCAAAATATGGTAGGTTTTCTCAAGTTTACTTGTGTATGCTTTCCTCTAAAAATCTACACTTCACCCATAGAAAATAGTTAAAATATTTTAAATATTTATCCAGTTAATATATTTTGTTAAAATATTTGTTACAATATTTTGAATATTTATCCAGTTAAGATAAAATGTGTTCTATGAGTTAAAAATATTACTGTGTAGTTAACATAGAAGTAACTTATTATAACAGCTGAGTATGCTAGAATTATCTGAAAGAACTCTGGCTTGCTAGCACAAACACAAGTAGTCAATGACAGTACTTGAAGGTTTCTATGTAAACTTTGTGGACTTTTAGGTTATTAATCTTTCCCATGCTCCAAGTGATTCAGTTTTTTATTTGTATTTAAAGTCCATAAATCTAATTCTTTTCCAGTGCCAAACTCAAGACACCGTCTTTACTATTACTCATAAAGTTTCTTAAAAGTAAGATTATAAACTATCAGGAATAGTTTCCAAGTTATCTATTATAAGCATTGTGTGTCAGAGTGAGATCACTGTACCATAATTCAATTTGATGTACAAGTTTTAAACTATATTCAATAAGAAAAAACATCATCTAACTGTTGAATTAATGTTTTTGAAGTCAACCTAAGACTATCTGGTTCCAATTCAAGGATATTTGGTACTTTTCTTATTTTAAGTACCTGTAGACAATTTGATCATTGGGTGAGTTAAACAACAGTATTTTGATATAGAATATTTATTTATTTACCACTCACTTGGCACTTCATGTTAGTTTTGAAAATTAGATTTAATTCCTTTACAACTGCTCTGGAAGTTTTAAACTGCTATACCTATTTTGAATGTGTGATTTGTCTGAAATGTGTGAAGGAAATTAAAATACATCTTGAGAATTTCTATCTAATACTATTAGTTAGTATATATTTGAGGAACAATGGCAAGCACTCTATAATTTTCATTTTAATTTTTAATTATTTTGCTTATACTGTCATCTTTGATGTCTGTAAATAGAATTTTCTTCTTTACCAATTTTCTTCTTTTGAAATTGAACAACACTGATTGCTTTCATTCTTCTCAGTGAAGCTGAACATATCCCTCCCCTTTCATTTCTATTTTCTTTTATGTTTGCTCACTTATATTTACAATTTTCTTATCTAGTTTGCTCACACTAAAGGTTTGGGTACTAAGCCTGCCAGATATTCCTTTGTTGCGTATCAGAATTAGGAAGTACACACACATTCTGGTGGGATTTTAGGGATCTTAAATTTATTCAAAGCTTAAATTCATTTATTAGCCTCCATGCTAAAGATTAGTGACTTTGAAAAATAACAATGTCAAGGAGGTGGAATAAGCTCTTGGTTCTATTTTTCTTCTCTCCCAGGGTATGATTTTGGGGGAAAATAAAGCTTTATATTGTGTCTTGGTATGCTTAGATACAGTGACTGTTCTCATGTTTATGGTCATCCTTGTCATTCATGAAAATAGGTAGTCAAAATGAATTCTGAGCAGCAAGGAAATGCACATCTTATACATGTATCTAGATTATTTAATTGTTATATTCATTATTTTACAGGTAATGATGATCAGTTTTTATTTCCTATAGAACATGTTATATGGCCAAGAAATTAATAAAATTTCTTGTAACTTAAATGTTTTAAAAATTTATGAAAGTTGTAAGCTCCATGACATACTGTTATTTATATTCCTGGGAGACAAATGACTTATAGATTTAAAGAGACTTTCTGATCATAGCTAGATTCTGTTGCACAAGTCTAGCTTTTGTTCTTCTTTCTCCCTGTCATTTAAATAGTATTTTTGTGACTATTGACATGTTATGCTCATCTAACCCTCTCAACCTTGATTGATGAGAAAGATCATTTTTAATATGACTTTGAATGCCTTTGTCAGGCCAAATTATCTTCTAGACACTTTTCATCAAATATTATTCTAAATCATATTTCTACATGGTCCTCCCTCCTAGCTCATTTGGTAAAGAATCCATCTGCAATGCAGGAGACTCCGGTTTGATTCCTGGGTCAGGATGATCTGCTGGAGAAGGGATAGGCTACCCACTCCAGTATTCTTGGGCTTCCTTTGTGGCTCAACTGGTAAAGAAACCATCTGCAATGTGGAAGACCTTGGTTAACCCTCTCTTCCTTGATTGATGAGAGTTATTATTTTCAGTATGGCTTTGATTGCCTATATCAGGCAAAATTATCTTCTAGACACTTTTCATTAAATATTATTCTAACTCATATTTCTGTAACTAAAGTAATTCAAATAAAAGATGGAGACTCAGCAGTGGTTCAGTCAGAATACAACCACTCCTGCACAAAAGCAGGATAATGAGTTTACAGTTCTCTGCAGCCTGGATGTAACTGGAAGTCAGGAGAACACAGAGGTTTCTGTAGATTCTTCCAGAAAGAAAAAAAAAAAAAAAGTGAAAGTCAGTCGTGTCTAACTCTTTGCAGCCCCATCAACTGTTCACCCACCAACCTCCTCTGTCCATGGGATTCTCCAGACAAGAATACTGGAGTGGGTTGCCATTCCCTCCTCCAGGGGATCTTCTTGACCCAGGGATAGCACCTGGGTTTCCTGCATTACAGACAGATTCTTTACTATCCAAGCCACCAGGGAAGCCCATTTTCTCCTGGAGCCCCAAATAACTTAGGAACCCACAGCTGGAGGAAGAACAATATGGCCCCTGCTTCCCATCCATATTTCAAATCTGGAAGAAAAGCAGGGCTGATTAGAAAAAGCAGCTTCAGAACTCTAAAGACATGGGAGGTTTACAGCTGTGGATAGTAACTTCCAGCCCAGGTAGAAGGGGAAAGTGGATAGAGGACTGACAAAGAATCCCTGAGATTGCTTAAATTAAGAGAAATAAAAGCAAAATAGGCCACAGCCATTATCTTTCTATTTCTTTTTCTTTCTTCTCAACTAATTTTTTTAAGACTTTTATTGGGGTATAGTTGATTTACAATGTTGCGTTAGTTTCGGATGTACACCAAAGTGAATCTTTTATACATAGATATATATTCACTCTTTTCTAAATTCTTTTCTATATAGGTCATTAGAGAGTATTGAGTAAGATTCCCTGTGCTATATAGTAGGTCCTTATTAGTTGGTGGTGTTTTAGTTGCTAAATCATGTCCAGCTCTTGTGACCTCGTGGACTGTAGCCTGCAAGACTCCTCTGTCCATGGGATTCTCCAGGCAAGAATACTGAGGTGGGCTGCCATCTTCTCTTCCAGGGAATCTTGCTGACCTATTTTAAATATAGTGTGTATACGTCAGGTTCAATCTCCCAATTTAGCACTACCCATTTGATGCCCTTATAACCATAAATTTATTTTCTACATCTACGAGTCTATTTCTGTTTTATAGATGAGTTCACTTGTACCCATTTTTTTAAGATTCCACACATAAGCCATATCATAGACCGATCTGTCCTTTAGTTCCTTTTCTATAACAGTTCATATTCCCCAGAGTGGAATAATACTAAGCCCTGCCTGGGTACCATGCATGTGAGGGTCAGTGCAGTAGAAGGGGCTAGATGTTCATTCAGTATGACTATTTTTTGTGGAGTACTCTTATCCTCAGGTGAAAGCTGTTTCTGTAACTGAAAATACTTCTCTTCCTTCTCAAGAGATTCAACATTCACAATTTTATTAGGGACTGGAGAAAGGATACACCCTTTTTGTATAGGTTAGTTTTAGTTTAAAAGTTTTACATAAGTGAAAAGGGGCTTCCCACGTGGTGCTAATTGTAAAGAACCCACCTACCAATGCAGGAGATGTAAGGGACATGGGTTCAATCCACAGGTCAGAAAGGTACCCTGGAGGAAGGCATGGAAACCCACTCCAGGATTCTTACATGGAGAATCCCATGGACAGAGGAGCCTGGCAGGCTAGGATCCATGGTTGCAAAGAGTTGGAAATGACTGATGTGTCATAGCACACACATAGATATATTTGTTGTTCAGTCGCTCAGCTGTGTCCAACTCTTTGCAACCCCATGGACTGCAGCACACCAGGCTTCCCTGTCCCTCACCATCTCCTACAGTTTGCTCAAACTCAAGGCCATTGAGTTGGTGATACCATCCAACCATCTCATCCTCTGCCATCCCCTTCTCCTCCTGCCTTCAATCTTTCACAGCATCAGAGTCATTTCTAATGAGTTGGTTCTTTGCATCAGGTGGCCAAAGTATTGGAGCTTCAGCTTCAGCACCAGTCTTTTCAATGAATATTCAGGACTGACTTCCTTTAGGATTGACTGTTTTGATCTCCTTGCAATCCAAGGGACTCTCAAAAGTCTTCTCAAACCCCACAGTTTAAAAGCATCAATTATTTGGTGCTCGGCATTCTTTATGGTCCAACTCTCACATCCATATATGACTACTGGAAAAACTGTAGCTTTGGCTAGATGAATGTTTGTCAGCAAAGTAATTTCTCTGCTTTTTAATATGCTGGCTAGGTTGGTCATAGGTTTTCTTCCAAGGAGCAAGCATCTTTTAATTTCATGGCTGCAGTCACCATCTGCAATAACTTGGGAGTCTAATAAAATAAAGTCTGTCACTGTTTTCATTGTTTCCCCATCTATTTGTCATGAAGTGATGGGGCCAGATGCCATGATTTTCATCTTTTGAATGTTGAGGTTTTTTTTTTTTTTTTTTTTTTTCTTTTTTAATTTTTATTATTATTATTATTTTTTCCCAGTGGGTTTTGTCATACATTGATATGAATCAGCCATGGATTTACATGTATTCCCAATCCCGATCCCCCCTCCCACCTCCCTCTCCACCCGATTCCTCTGGGTCTTCCCAGTGCACCAGGCCCGAGCACTTGTCTCGTGCATCCCACTTGGGCTGGTGATCTGTTTCACCATAGATAGTATACATGCTGTTCTTTTCAAATATCCCACCCTCACATTCTCCCACAAAGTTCAAAAGTCTGTTCTGTGTTTCTGTGTCTCTTTTTCTGTTCTGCATATAGGGTTATCGTTATCACCTTTCTAAATTCCATATACATGTGTCAGTATGCTGTAATGTTCTTTATCTTTCTGGCTTACTTCACTCTGTATAATGGGCTCCAGCTTCATCCATCTCATTAGGACTGGTTCAAATGAATTCTTTTTAATGGCTGAGTAATATTCCATGGTGTATATGTACCACAGCTTCCTTATCCATTCATCTGCTGATGGGCATCTAGGTTGCTTCCATGTCCTGGCTATTATAAACAGTGCTGCGATGAACATTGGGGTGCACGTGTCTCTTTCAGATCTGGTTTCCTCAGTGTGTATGCCCAGGAGTGGGATTGCTGGGTCATATGGCAGTTCTATTTCCAGTTTTTTAAGAAATCTCCACACTGTTTTCCATAGCGGCTGTACTAGTTTGCATTCCCACCAACAGTGTAAGAGGGTTCCCTTTTCTCCACACCCTCTCCAGCATTTATTGCTTGTAGACTTTTGGATAGCAGCCATCCTGACTGGCGTGTAATGGTACCTCATTGTGGTTTTGATTTGCATTTCTCTAATAATGAGTGATGTTGAGCATCTTTTCATGTGTTTGTTAGCCATCTGTATGTCTTCTTTGGAGAAATGTCTGTTTAGTTCTTTGGCCCATTTTTTGATTGGGTCATTTATTTTTCTGGAATTGAGCTGCAGGAGTTGCTTGTATATTTTTGAGATTAATCCTTTGTCTGTTTCTTCATTTGCTATTATTTTCTCCCAATCTGAGGGCTGTCTTTTCACCTTACTTATAGTTTCCTTTGTAGTGCAAAAGCTTTTAAGTTTCATTAGGTCCCATTTGTTTAGTTTTGCTTTTATTTCCAATATTCTGGGAGGTGGGTCATAGAGGATCTTGCTTTATGAATGTTGAGTTTTAAGCCAACTTTTTCACTGTCATCAAGAGGCTCTTTAGTTCTTCTCTTTCTGTCATCAGAGTGGTGTCATCTGCATATCTGAAGTTATTGATATTTCTGCCAGCAATCTTGTTTCCAGCTTGTGCATCATCGGCCCAGCATTTTGTATGATGTACTCTGTATAGAAGTTAAATAAACAGCATGACAATATACAGTCTTGATGCACTCCTTTCCCAATTTTGAACCAGTCCATTGTTTCATGTCTGATTCTAACTATTGCTTCTTGACCTGTATATAGGTTTCTAAGGATGTAGGTAAAGTGATATGATATTCCCGTCTCTTTAAGAAATTTCCATACATATATATGTGTGTGTGTGTGTGTGTATTTATCTATCTATCTATCCAGAGGAAGTCCAGGTGTCTTGGTTTTAAAGAAGCAGCCTGTTGATGCAGGAGATGCAGGAGACATGGATTTCCTCACTGGGTCAGGAAGAGCCCTTGGAGGAGGGAATGATAACTCACTACAGTATACATGCCTGGAGAATCCAATGGACAGAGGAACCTGGCAGGTTAAAGTCTATGGGGTTGCAAAGAATCACACATGACTGAAGCGACTTAGCATGTACACAGGCACACAAGGCAAGAAAATAGCTCCCAAATACAGACTTCAGGGAGCAAAACGGCAACTTCAGAAGTGAGGTTGTTTTTTTTTTTTTTTTTTTTTTTTGAGTCTGTTCTAAACACAACCCACACCAGTGGGTCAGACAGGGGGGATCATCCTGCAATGTTGGAGAACTGGGTTCAATACCTGGGTTGAGAAGATCCCTGGAGGAGGGCATCGCACCCCACGCCAGTATTCTTGCCTGGAGAATCACCATGGGATGAGCAGCCTGGCAGGCTACAGCTTATGGGGTCTCAAAGAGGCAGACACAACTGTAGTGACTAAGCAGAGCACATACTGCCACCAACACTGGATATTAGTGAGCATCACTGGATATCAGTGAGCATCACTGGATATTAGTGAGCATCACTGGATATCAGTGAGCATCACTGGATATTAGTGAGCATCACTGGATATTAGTGAACAACACTGGATATTAGTGAACAACACCGAATATTAGTGAGCATCACTGGATATTAGTGAGCATCTCTGGATATTAGTGAGCATCTCTGGATATTAGTGAACAACACTGAATATTAGTGAGTGTCACTGTACTCCAGTGCTGACAAGAGAATGCATTCTGTGAAAGAAGCTTAGTAGGGTAGGAAAAAAAAAAAATACTACCATGTAGCCTTAATTCTTTCGAAATATTAAGGAATAAAATCATTGTAAATATTCTTATCTATTATTACCCTTTATCATATGAAAACTATCAGTTTAACCAGTGATCTCAGGATTGACACTTTGAGTAATAATTTTAAAATTAACAGGTTTGTTATGTTATTTACCACATATTCTAAGGTAGTAAAAGTTCTATTTTGCTTCTAAATTTAGAATCTGATTGGCAGGTCTCCAATTTATCTACCTCTAGACTACAACAAGTTCTCTAATGGAGAAAATACATAATTATATGGAATTTCTGATTTTCAAAAATCATTTAAAATGTGTTTAAAAATAAAAATACTTCCCAATCTTGTTAACAATTATTAAATAGACAAATATTTGCACTCTTAATTTTTAAGTTGATCAAATATCTAATGTACATGGGAATTATCCAAATTATTTTGAAATATTTTGAATTATTAATTATGTTATGAAATAGTTATTATAAAATTTTGTTTTAATATTAAACTTTTATTCAATAATTAAATTAATTGGAGAGTCACATGCATTGAACAAAATATGTTTAATAAGTAAATATACTGATAAAGTTATTTAGTATACAATGATTTTCTAAAAATATGGCAAAAACAACTAATAGTTTGCATTGAAAAGACAGTTCTACTTTATAATAAATATGGTAATCATGATAGCAGCAGTAGATATAAGTTGATATTCATTATAAGAATAAGTAAATGTAAATTAGTACTTCACACTATTATATAGTATTTTAACTGATATTGGCCTGATGATTAATTATAAATAATTTTTGAAATCTTTTCTAAAGTTTTGTGAATGATTAAATGTGGTTTGATGATCTCACTGAAAATTTCAGCATTTATCTTTGAAAACAATAAGCACACTTTATTTGTACAAAGCTTGGTTTAGTTGAACTCATTCAATCCAGCCTTATGTAATTAATATACTGCTGCTGCTGCTTAGCTGATTCAGTCATGTCCAACTCACTGCTACCTTATGGACTATTGCCCGCCAGTCTCCCCTCTCCATGGTATTTTCCTGGCAAAAATACTAGAGCAGGGTGCCAAGCCCTCCTCCAGGGGATCTTCCAGACCCAGGGATCAAACCCTTGTCTCCCGTGTCTCTTGCATTGCAGGTAGATTCTTTACCACTGAACCACTAGGGAAGCCCAAATTGATACTCTTAAGTTCAGCTCAGTTCAGTTGCTCAGTCCTGTCCGACTCTTTGCAACCCCATGAATGGCAGCATGCCAGGCCTCCCTGTCCATCACCAACTCCTGGACCTTGCTCAAACCCATGTCCATCGAGTCTGTGATGCCATCCAGCCATCTCATCCTCTGTCATCCCCTTCTCCTCCTGCCCCCAATCCCTCCCAGCATCAGGGTCTTTCCCAATGAGTCAACTCTTCGCATGAGGTGGCCAAAGTATTGGAGTTTCAGCTTCAGCATCAGTCCTTCCAATGAACACCCAGGGCTGATCTCCTTTAGGATGGACTGGTTGGATCTCCTTGCAGTCCAAGGGACTCTCAAGAGTCTTCTCCAACACCACAGTTCAAAAGCATCAATTTTTTGGCACTCAGCTTTCTTAACAGTCCAACTCTCACATCCATACATGACCACTGGAAAAACCATAGCCTTGACCAGACAGACCTTTGTTGACAAAGTAATGCCTCTGCTTTTTAATATACTGTCTAGGTTAGTCATAACTTTCCTTCCAAGGAGTAAGTGTCTTTTAATTTCATGGCTGCAATCACCATCTGCAGTGATTTTGGAGCCCAAAAAAGTAAAGTCTGACACTGTTTCAACTGTCTCCCCATCTATTCCCCATGAAGTGATGGGACCAGATGCCATGATCTTAGTTTTCTGAATGTTAAGCTTTAAGCCAACTTTTTCACTCTCCTCTTTCACTTTCATCAAGAGGCTTTATAGTTAAACTAATACACTAAATGTAAGCAAAATATAGTTAATATTAAATAGAGATTACCTTTTCATTCTGTGGATTGATGTGAAAAGAGATTACATAGAACAACAGAAATCAGAAATTACTTGGTAAGATTCTGTGAAGTAGTAGCATAATCAACTGTTCCAATTTTGTAAGGAAGTGATATTGAAAAGAACAGGGAAACTACTTTTCCTGTATAAATAATTTTGCTTTTGTTTTTCCTGTTGTTACTTGCTGCTCTTGCTTTTGATACTGTTTTTAAATTAAGATACTTGCCTGGAGAGAAATATCCCAACCCAAAACCAAGAGCTATCAAGTGCTTTGTGATGAAAGAAAGAAATATGCTTAATTCGGTTTCTTAAACGTCAAATAATTCATTACTTGGTTTTCTGAGTTTCTTAGGAAGAAGAAAAAGTGGAAAAATCTCAAATTAATTATTATTTAATAAGAAGAGCTTGTATTCTATTACTTATTCAACAGCTTTCACTCACGTAACTTATTACACATTGCAAATATTGCCTCATCAATCATCACTAAATGAGGGCAGAGAACTTGACAAGTTTTAAATAATTTCCAGGAGCTCTGATATTAATATCATACTCTATTTATACAAAATAAGGTATAATCCTTGCTGAATGATCATGCTGGCTTTCATGGAGAATAAAAGCATCAATCCATGTCCTGGAGGAAAACTGACAAAACACCTCTGTAGTGGTTGAATATGATTAGAACAATGGATTTAAAAATGTGCCTCCTGTTTCGGGATGGGGAATACATGTAAATCCATGGCTGATTCATATCAATGTATGACAAAACCCACTGGAAAAAAAATAATAATAATAATAATAAAAAAATTAAAAAAAAATAAAATAAAAAAATAAAAAAAAAAAGAAGAAAAAAAAAAAAAAAAAAAAAAAAAAAGCAAATGCAGGAAAAGTAATCAAATTTCCTGCAACACAGCACTTAGAAATATGAGATACACTGAAACTTCTGTTATTATCCATACAACCAATGAAAATGATGGCCTGATCCTGAGTCAAACTTGGTAACTTGTTTGAACTGCATCAGTTCAAGAGGAACAGCTTGGACATTTTTACTATGTAGTTTATTGAGACTGTGCTTAGTCATTCAGCTGTGTCCGACTCTTTGCAACCCTTTGGACTGTAGCCCTCCAGGCTCCTCTGTCCATGGGATTTTCCTGACAAGAATACTGGAGTGGGTTGCCATTTCCTTCTCCAGGATATCTTTCTGACCCAGTGAGCAAATCAGCATTTCCTGTGTCTCCTGCATTGCTGGCAGATGCTTTACCCACTGAGCAACTGGTGAAGCCCAACTACTAGGACTACTGAAGAATAATTAGTAGTTGAAGAAGCTATAATTCTTTTAAAACTTTCATTTCAATATAAAATCATTGTCAGTAGAAAAGTAATAGCTGACCCTTGAACAACATGGGTTCGAACTGTGCAGATCTACTACTATGCAAGTTTCTTTCAATAAATATACAGAAAGGTTTTTAGACATTTATGATAATTTGGGAAAACTTGCAGGCGAAGCTTATAGCCTAGAAATATTGAAAATTTTAATAAAAAGATATATCACAAAGGCATAAAATATGTAGATAGTGTTCTATTCTTAGGTATAAGGTCAGTGATATTTAACACAAAATTAACAATGCATTAGTTCTCTTACTGTTTCATAAGTTCTATTTCAAAGAACTGCATTACCTTACAGTGCACATCTCTCTTATAACTGGAGAAAATGAGTACCAGCCTATTATCACATGTGTTAAAAAAAAAAGTAACAATGTTTCCAATACTGTATTATGAAAGTGATTCTGATGTTGTATAATCTGTTATGAATGTGAATCTAATGTGATTCTGTATGCAGTAAAGATTTTATAATGAATTATTTATTAGCGTGCAGGCTAGGTTACCATTAAGCAATAGTATTCTTCTTCATTATCAATGCATGAATCTTTACACTTAAAAATAAATATGTACATCTTTCACAGCATCTTTTCATTTTTGAAGTCTAGTGTTAGTAAGAAGTATAATATCTGTAGTGTTTTGTATTATATATAAAGCAATATAGATATAGTTCTGGACATATGGTTCATCTTGAAAACATATGTAAACTTATGGCAATGATAAACACAGTACAGTATTGTAAATGCATTTTTTCTTCCTTATGATTTTCATAATAATATTTTCTTTTCTCCAGCTTACTTTAATATAGGAATACAGTATATAATACATATAAGATAAAAAATACTTGTTAACTGAACATTTATATTATTGATAAGGCTTCTGATCAAAAGTAAGCTATTTGTTATTAAGTTTTGGGGAGTCAAAGCTATAAACGGCATTTTGACTGCATAGGTTGGCCATCTAACCCTTATGTTGTTCAAGGGTCAACTCTATATGCCTTAGATGTTTGCATCTAATAGCATACTAATTATTTTAGAATCAAATTTCTAATTTCTTATACTTATTAAACAGCTCTTCAATAAATACATCAATAAAAACCTATGTGTTATTAAAAAGATAAGAAATGAAAACAATTGCCAAGGATGTGGAGAAAAGGGAACCCTTGTACACTGTTGGAAATGTAATTGATCCAGCCACTTTGGAAAACAATATGGAAGTTTCTCAAAAAATAAAAAAATAGAATTACCATATAATCCAGCAATTCCACTTTGAGTATTTATCTGAAGAAAATTAAAACACTAATTTGAAAAGATATATGCACCCTTATGTTCACTGTAGCATTATTTATGATTATCTAAGATATAGGGCTTCCCTTATAGCTCAGTTGGTAGAGAATCTGCCTGCAATGAAGGAGACCTGGGTTTGATCCCTGGGTTAGGAAGATCCCCTGGAGAAGGGAAAGGCTTCTCATATCCAATATTCTGGCCTGGAGAGTTCCATGGATATGTATAGTTCATGGGGTCTCAAGGAGTCAGACAAGACTGAGCAACTTTCACTTTCACTTTCACTTTCTTTCAGCTAAGATATAATAACTGGAGTGTTCACCAATGAATAGATGGGTTAAAAATGTGATGCACACACATGCACACAAAATAGTATATTATTTACTCATAATAAAAGAATGATATATTTCCATTTGAGACACTATTAACAGACATCAAGGGTATTACGCTAAATGAAATATCAGACAAAGACAATTACCCAATTACCTAATAATATCATTTGTTTGTGATCTGAAAACAAAAACAAGGTCATAGATAAAGGAACAGATTGGTAGGGGTGGGCAAAATGAGTGCAGGGGGTCAAAATGTACAAACTTATAATTCTAAAATAAGTCAGGAAGATGCAATATATAGCATACTGTCTATAGTTAATAATACCTTATTGCATATTTACATGTTGCTAAGAGAGAAATCTTAAAATCTCTTATCACAGGAAAAATATTATAACTTTGTACTGATGGATGTGCACTAGATTTGTTAGGGTGATTATTTTTTTTATAAATACAAATATTGATTCATTATTATACACCTGAATCTAATATAATGGTATATGTCAATTATACCTCAAGAAATATTTCAATTATCCAGTAAAAACAGTCTATAAAGTTGCTGAGAATCTTTTCATAGTAATGGATTTAGAAAGTGTTATGTAGATAACATTTTTAAAATGGCATTAATATAAAACTAAATTAGACTGAGGATAAACTGAAAGATCATATATGCCATGTCGGATCTCTAAAATATACAATATCCAGTGGTTAAGACAGACTTAAATATCTATCATCAAAAATACTGTATCCACTGCTGCTAACAATTCAGCTGTAAACTATCATTCATTTAGTATTGCTCAAAAACCAAATGAAAAGGTTTCAAGTGATAAAGTAGATCTATGGTTGATAAAAAAAAACCTTTTGGTCTAAAGAATTTCTAAATTAAGTTCTTGATCAGTGACTACTTATGTCATTAGATATACTTCCAAGATACTCTACTTTTTTCAAATCAATTTTATTTTCATTTTATATTTGAGTATATAGTATATTTGATTCATAATGTGTTAGTTTCAGATGTATAGAAAGGTGATTGAGTTACACATTTATATATATATACACACATATATTTACACATTCTTTTTCAGATTTTTTCTCCCGTATAGGTTATTACAGAATATTGAGTAGAATTTCCTCACCTGTACAGTAGAGCTTTGTTGCTTATCTATTTTATATATAGTTGTGTATATGAAATATGACTTTTAGGTTCTCAGTTTTAAAGAATGTCCATATTATTGACTTAAAGTAATATTTCTAACAATTATAAATTAATGCTTATAAAAAGTGTTGGGCTCAGAAAGACAGATTTTATTTCCAGATGATTAAATATTGATTATTTTCAGCTGATTAAACTGATGTCTGGAAAGTTCAACTTTTTCTCAATGTCATAAAACAAACATTTCTATTGCTCCACTTTTTCTAGTTTAATATATAGGGAAAACATAAGTTTAAGGAAATGTATCCAATTGTTCTTTTCAGTAAAACAATTTGGTTTCCAAATGGACAATTTCTGTCTCTGAGGCTATCATTTTGTGCATTAATGAAGAAAGAAATGAAAAGAACACAAATATTTGTATTTGTCAACTCAATATTTTTTATGTCTTTATAGAAGGGGAAAAGGTGGAAGCAGTGTTTAAGCGATCAAACAACAAACCTAACTTCAAGAAGGATAAAATATAGGCCCTGAAGAAAGTCTAATGCCATCTATTCCCAAAGTGAAAGATTTCTTCCTGGGCTCTAAAATCACTGCAAATGGTGACTGCAGACATGAAATTAGAAGATGATTGCTTTTTAGCAGGAAAGCTATGACAAACCTAAACAACATGTTGACAAACAAAGATATCACTTTGCCGACAAAGGTCCATATAATCAAGGCTTTGGTCTTTCTAGTAGTTGTGTACAGTGTGAGAGCTGGACAATAAAAAAGGCAGAGCACCAAAGAACTGATGCCTTTGAACTCTGGTGCTGGGGAAGGCTCTTCTCAGTCCCTTGGAATGTAAGGTGATCAAATCAGTCAATCTTAAAGGAAATCAACCCTGAATATTTGGAAGGAATGATGCTGAAACTGAAGCTCCAATACTTTGGCCACATGATGAGAACAGTTTACACATCGGAAAAGACCCTGATGATAGGAAAGACTGAAGGCAGAAGGAGAAGGAACACAGAGGATGAGGTGATTGGATAGAACCACAGATTCAATGGACATGAACTTGGATAAACTCCGGGAGATGGTGAGGGATAGGGAAGTCTGGTGTGTTGCAGTCCATGTGATTGCAAAGAGTCAGACATGACTTGGCAACTGAGCAATACCAACAACATAGTTGTAGTAAAGCGAAACAAAACAAAAGAAAAAAAACAGAATTTTGGGGAATTTTATTAATTTGATTAACATCAATGCATTCAACTGAGAAAATTACTCTTTATGTTGGAGTGACCATTTGTGAGTATGCCATCCTTCTTATAGGCTCCAGAGAGATATTTTAGTTCACTCAACAAATATTTACTGACCAACTATCAGAAACCAGGCCTTGACAAATGTAGAAGGATACTTATTAATTTAGTTGAACACATACTTATTGCATATCTACTGTGTGTACCAGTGTCCTGCAAGGTAAATATAATAGAGTGTTTAAGCGATCAAACAACAAACCTAACTTCAAGAAGGATAAAATATAGGCCCTGAAGAAAGTCTAATGCCATCTATTCCCAAAACATTTTCAAAATACCCTGAATATTTTGAGTTAAGAAATAAATAGTCTCAGTGAAAGTAAAGTCTCAGTCATGTCCGACTCTTTGCGACCCCATGGACTATACAGTCCATGGCATTCTCCAGGCCAGAATACTGGAGTGGGTAGCCTTTCCCTTCTCCAGGGAATCTTCCCAACCCAGGGATCAAATCCAGGTCTCCCACACTGCAGGCAGATTCTTTACCAGCTGAGCTACAAGGGAAGCCCAGAGCAAATGCTAACTACCTAATCACTTATTTTGGAACACAAGACATATTTGCATATTGACCAGATGTTTTGCCATTATGTTTTAAACAATAGTTACCACACTGGGTCAGAGAAAGCTCGATGAACTCAGGTACTGACCTTACATAATTTAAGAAATAGCATAAAATTATTAAAAAATCAAATCATATAGCAATGGCTGCTACTATATAATTGAAATCATTTTGACATTAAAAGTAGTAGTTTCAAAATGAAGTCTACATACATATTCATAAAAGTCTTGGAAATCTTCATTTCAGAAAACTGTGCCATATATAATCATTTCAGAGTCCTACTAAAGTTGAACAAGAATATATTTTCCTATAAAAATGAATAAAAATTACACCCTGAAGTGTTCAAGTCCTCCTCTTTCTTGGCTTTATATTATATTCTTTTTTGTCACTGAACAAAGATTAGCTGGCCTGAGTTTTAATGTAGTTGAGAGACAAGGCGAAATGAGAGTCTTATTGCTAGGAGATGTTTAGTCAATAGTGATTTAATTTTGCCTTTTTTTTTTGTCTGAATTGACTTAGAAAAACAGCTAAAGAAAAAAGATGTCATTGCTGTGAGATTTTGCATTCAATATAGCTATGGATTTTATGTTTTAAAAGCAAATTGTGAGCTAATTTTAAATTTCTATTTAGCTTAGATATTTATTAAAGAACAAACAGAATAAAATAAAATGAATAAGTCATGAAGTTGTTTTTATATATTTAAAACTTTCAAGAATACCACTGTCCTTTAGAATGTTAGTGATGATAAAAATGTTAAACATCTATGTTCTTTAATATAGTAAGCAGTACTACACTAGCCCTACAACTAATGCTGGTTGTTAATTGGACAGTGAGCTTCTAGAACTGAATTTCAATGATATAGTATGTTAAGTAAGGTCTTAAAGAAATGGTTTAGAAGCTTTCTGACATCGTCCAAGATTTTAGCATATTATGATACTGCATTTTTACAGCACATGGTGCTACTATTATTTTAGAAAGTTTCGAATAGTAAATGTACAATTTTTAACTATAAAACTCCATTTTCATCACATTAATAGTAATGGGTATTGATTTCTCCATCATTCTGATAGCTATAGCAAGTCATGATGCTTTGTTCAGTAGTGAAAAGGGGATGAATTCAAATTTGGTTTTACACAACCATCTAAAAAATGAAGTGTTTATCAAAACACATATCTTTGTCTTAAACCTTTTATAAATGTAAATGCAAAATGTAACATTAGCTTTCCAGTTCTAATATGGAAATTAAATTATTTATTGTTCTCAAATTAGGCTTTCCCATAATGCATGGTTTTATATTAGCTATGTTATTCTATATTTTATGCTTACATAAGCCTAATGAGAATACCAAAGTCAGAAAAAGGAATTAAATACATCTGACCTGTCATTAATTATTCATCCATCTAGAAACTGAAGGAATATCTTCCATAATATATCATTTAAAAAAAAATCCTGATAAAGAATTTTGGAGGAATTTATCCCCACATTCATAAATTAGCACCTTGTATGTACTAATGATTTTCTATCATAAACATTTATTTTGAACAGACTGAATTACTGGAACCAGCTGCTTAGAATGATCAATTTCACCCATCTCTCCACTTTTCTTGCTTGTATTGGCACAACTTTAAAATTTCATAATTTCCCTTCACAGTAGAATAACAACATTGCTCTTTCTCTTAATGCCTTTCTGTGGAAGGCAGATATATATTAGATAACACTGAGATTGGTTCATCTGTTCCTATCTCTTTTATATCCATTTCCTGCTCACCCTTGATAACATAAATATAATTATCATACACCTTAGTCAGTAATAAGAATAGATTAACTTTTTATACCAACAATCTTTTCTACTTTACAATGGCTTTTGCAAAGCTGTAATTGACTATCTCTTTTTATGGCCGTATTTAATGTGTTTTGGTTCAAGTTTTCCATATTATCTTTCTCATGACTTTGCTACATGATATATTCTGAGTCAGAACTAGAATAATACTTAATTTTCAGCACATGTTGCCAAAACCCAGCATATCTACATTCTAGGAGTGTTTTGGGAAAATAAAAAAATACACTGCAGGTAAAGGACAGTTTCTCCACTGAGGCAGGAAGAGCAGAAATGTGTGTACTGAAATGCCTGGCAATATCATCATGGGGAGACTGGTTTACATTGGGATTTACTTAGTCTCATATACAGTAAATCAAGGAACTGAACACCAAGTCATCTCTAACTGTCCAACCATTTCTGGCCTGGCTTCCAGTTTGAGGAGTCTATCCATTTATAGAGAGTTATGATGACACTCGGGTAATATTCAGAATTATCTTCTATTTGAAATGGTGAATCTAGACTATAAATGTTTTTGATCACAGACTATTCTCAATGATGCTATATTCAAGCTAAGATATTCTACTCATTATTAATGTTTCGGCATATGGCTAATCAAAACAGATAAAAATGTTTAGCTTAAAATACATGGAAATTTGGAAAAGAATAACAAAAGTATATCAGAATCAAAACAGTATCCTGAGGGGACTTCTCTGGTGGTCTACTGGCTAAGACTCCACCCTCCCAATGCAGGGAGCCAGGGATCTACTCCTGGTCAGAGGACAAAATCCCACATGCTACAACAAAGATTCCATATGCCACAACTAAGACCAAGGGCATATTAATATTTAAGACCAAATTAATATTTAAAAATAGTAAATCAAAAAAAAAAGACAAAAATTAGATAATCGGGTAACAGTAGCTTATTAAGGTAAACGTTAATTAAATCAATAGATGTAAGAAAAATAAAGCAAGTATGATGAAATAAGCAAAAGCATTATATAGAGAAAAACAATATAAAATCATATGTGAAATTTTAAAAAATCTGTGAAGTCATTTTATGCTCTCATTTTCATACCCATAATCCAACTCATCAGAGAATCCTATTGGCTCTATCCTCAAGTTATATTCTATAGTCAACCACCTGTTATTAACTCACTCAAAAAAAAGTGAAAGTGAAAGTTACATCCACAGTCCATGGACTGTAGCCTGCCAGGCTCCACTGTCCATGGAATTCTCCAGGTAAAAATACTGGAGTGGGTAGCCATTCCCTCCTCCACGGAATCTTCCCCACACAGGAAGTGAACCCATGTAGCCTGCAATGCAGGAGACCTAGGTTTTATCCCTGGGTTGGGAAGATCCCCTGGGGAAGGGAAAGGCTACCCACTCCAGTATTCTGGCCTAGAGAATTCCATGGACTGTATAGTCCATGGGGTTGCAAAGAGTCAGACACAACTGAGTGACTTTCACTTCACTTCAATTTCCCCACTTAATAACTAATTTCCATTCTGTGCAAGAGTCAAAATTTTCTTTGTAAAACAGACTTTTCAAATTTTTCCAATTTCATCCCATTTGACTCAGGAGAAAAAGTTCTTCCAATGGCTTACACATGTCTGAATTATCTTGGTTTTGGATATTACTCTGACCTTATCTGTTACCATTCTCTCTAATGTTCAATCTACCTCTGATTCACTGTCCTTCTCTAACCAGTTTTCTATGTGATTTAAGATGGTTTATTTCATCTGTTCCTGGAGGTCTCTCCTCCAGTGTCTTCTGTTTAGAAATGACATTCTGGATAAACAGGACACAAAGGAATAGACTAAAGATGTAATGCATCTGATACTTGTACGTCTAAGAGCAATGTACACTCCTTCACCAGCTTCTGTTTACATACATTGAGGAGATCCATCTACAAGGGTGCCACATGGCCAGAGAAAAGTTAAAGATTGGTTGAGATGTCTTTTTCCAAGAATATAAAGGGAAGTCAGGAAAACTTGTGAATATGTTAAATAAAATACTGATCATCTTAAAAGTACTTTCAGGACTTTCCTGGTGTTCCTGTGGTTAAGAATCCACCTGCCAGTGCAGGGAACATGGGTTTGATCCTTGCCCCAGGAAGATTTCACGTGTCTCAGGGCAGCTAAGCCCATGCCCTGCAACTACTCAGCCATAAGAGAAGCGCCCTTGGTGAGAAACCCAGGCACCTCAGTGAAGAGTAGCCCCCACTCACTGCAAAATCCCAATCTAAAGAAATTTACAACACTAAAATAAAGAGTCTAGGGATATTTTGTTTTGAATAGGATTTTTTTTCCCTCAAGTACGTGTATTATGTTGTATAGAATATATGATTACATATGCTAATATGTTTCATGAATAATTCATAAGTTCAGATATGAAGGATAATCTTCCTCTTTGAATTTCAAGTATTAAAATTAATATATCAAATATGCTATGAGATTTATTTTAGTTACTAATATCTTTAAAAACAGTTTATTCTCTTTTATATTCACTGATGTTTAAATTGTAATTTTAAAGTTTCTATCAATGGGTTTAATTATTGTCCTTGTAAGTGAAATTAAACATGGTCAAATCAATGTAATGACTAAAAGTAGACATTTTATTTTGTTCCAGTTAAATACTAAACTAAATTAGGAGATTACTTGATTTCATCATTTTGTTCATTGCTCTCCATTTGAAACCTACAGCAAAACAAAACTGCACCATGTCCTTGTTTAATCAGTACTTTAATCAGTTCCAGAGATTCATTTTATATCTGGAAACTGCCTCATTAATAAAAGGAAATGAGAATAAATTGATATGCTGAATATTTTTTCAAGATATAAATTCGTCAAGTTGTGGGCAAACAGGGCAGGAGAATAGATTTTAATTTCTGCAATCTAAAACCTGTCTAACTTTTATTCTGTGGGTGTGTTAGGTATCTTGTTTTCCAATTTAATATGGTATTTTATATTAACTAAAGTATATGTCAATTTAAAGTATATTATAAATGATAAAAAAGGCCAATGTATAATATCCTATAAATTTACATTAAAATTACTGATGTTACTTTAAATGTGTTGCACATATTAAGATCTTATTTATATTGTTGATTTTTTTGTAATTATTATAACTTTTTTATTCTAAGATATTTTAAATATTTTGCTTTGTTATATCTCATTAACTATAAAAGTGTTGTCAGGTCACATAAGTTTTTCTATATAAATTCACCACCCTAATAATATTTAAGTGTATTCTCTTTATTTAATGCTGTTAGTCATTTTCTTTAAAGGAAAAATGTGAGATCTGGGGAAAATGTGAGAAAACACAAGTATATTTATAACAAAACTATAAAAGTAGTATGAGTTATTTATAAATTATTATAAAATAAATGGAGAAGAAAACGACAACCCACTCCAATACTCTTGCCTGGAAAATTCCATGGATGGAAGAACCTGGTAGGCTACAGTATATGGGTCACAAAGAGTTGGACATGACTGAGCAACTTCACTTTCTTTCTTTCTACAGTTCCTTTTAGAGTAGGAAATGGCAACCGACTCCAGTGTTCTTGCCTGGAGAATCGCATGGATGGCAGGGCCTGGTGGGCTACAGTCTATGTGGTTGCAAAGAGTCATACAAGGCTAAGCAACTAACACACATGCACACATAAAATAGATACTAACTTCTAATTGATTTAAAAAATCAGAATAGTGTTTTGTCTGAATCTCATTTCTATGTCAGGAATATGTCACATATGGGCTACATTTATTAACTAAATAAAAATAAAATGAATATTTACAGATATACCAAGCTAGTATAATTAACAGTTTTGAATTTTTTATGTTTACATTTACTTATAAAATTTGGATCAGTGTTTTGTTGAACTTCTGAAATGCACACATTATATACAATATACTGTTTAGGTTTTTGGTTTGCTAAACACATTTTCAATTTTTTTTTAATATTAGTACATTTACTAGCTAAAATAAAATAAATTAAAAAATAATAAATAAATAAATTTTAGATCAATGCCTCCTAAGGAAGAGTCCAAGTCTATACGCAAAAATCCAAGTCTACAAGACCTTTTAGAACTAACACCCAAAAAAGATGTCATTTTCATTTTAGGAGACTGGAATGCAAAAGTAGGAAGTCAAGAAACACCTGGAGTAACAGGCAAATTTGTCCTTGGAGTACAGAAAGAAGCAGGGCAAACACTAATAGAGTTTTGCCAAGAGAATGTACTTGACATAGCAAACAACCTGTTCCAACAACACAAGAGAAGACTCTACACATGGGCATCACCAGATGGTAAATGCCAAAATCAGATTGATTATATTCTTTGCAACCAAAGATGGAGAAGCTCTATACAGTCAGCAAAAAAAAAAAAAAAAAAAATACTGGGAGCTGACTGTGGCTCAGATCATGGACTCCTTATTGCCAAATTCAGACTGAAATTGAAGAAAGAGGGGAAAACCATAAGACAATTCAGGTATGACCTAAATCAAATCCCTTATGATTATACAATGGAAGTGAGAAATTGATTTGAGGGACTAGATCTGATAGACAGAGTGCCTGATGAACTATAGATGGAGGTTCGTGAGTTTGCACAGGAGACAGGGACCAAGACCATCCCCATGGAAAAGAAATGCAAAAAAGCAAAATGGCTATCTGAGGAGGACTTACAAATAGCTGTGTAAAGAAGAAAAGCCAAAAACAAAGGAGAAAAGGAAAGACATACCTATTTGAATGCAGAATTCCAAAGAACAGCAAGGAAAGATAAGAAAGCCTTCCTAGCTATCAATGCAAGGAAATAGAGGAAAACAATCGAATGGGAAAGACTAGAGATCTCTTCAAGAAAATTAGCGATGCCAAGGGAACATTTCATGCAAAGATGGGCTCAATAAAGGACAGAAATGGTAGGGACCTAACAGAAGCAGAAGATATTAAGAGGAGGTGGCAAGAATACACAGAAGAACTGTACAAAAAATATCTTCATGACCCAGATAATCACGATGGTGTGTTCACTCACCTAGAGCCAGACATCCTGGAATGTGAAGTCAGGTGGGCCTTAGAACACATCACTATGAACAAAGCTAGTGGAGGTGATGGAATTCCAATTGAGCTATTTCAAATCCTGAAGGATGATGCTGTGAAAGTGCTGCACTCAATATGCCAGCAAATTTGGAAAACTCAGCAGTGGCCACAGGACTGGAAAAGGTCAGTTTTCATTCCAATCCCAAAGAAAGGCAATCCCAAAGAATGCTCAAACTACCACACTGTTGCACTCATCTCACATGCTAGTAAAGTGATGCTTAAAATTTTCCAAGTCAGGCTTCAGCAATAGATGAACCGTGAACTTCCAGTTGTTCAAGCTGGTTTTAGCAAAGGCAGAGGGACCATAGATCAAGTTGCCAACATCTACTGGATCATTGAAATAGCAAGAGAGTTCCAGAAAAGCATCTATTTCTGCTTTATTGACTGTGCCAAAGCCTTTGACTGTGTGTATCACAATAAGCTGGGGAAAATTCTGAAAGAGATGGGAATACAAGATTACCTTACCTGCCTCTTGAGTAACCCGAATACAGGTCATGAAGCAACAGTTAGAACTGGACATGGAACAACAGACTGGTTCCAAGGAAAAGGAGTACATCAAGGCTGTATTGTCACCCTGCTTATTTAACGAATATGCAGAGTACATCATGAGAAACGCTGGGCTGGAAGAAGCACAAGCTGGAATCAAGATTGCAGGGAGAAATATCAATAACCTCAGATATGCAAATGACACCACCCTTATGGCAGAAAGTGAAGAAGAACTAAAGAGCCTCTTGATGAAAGTGAAAGAGTAGAATGAAAAAGTTGGCTTAAAGCTCAACATTCAGAAAACTAAGATCACAGCATCTGGTCCCATCACTTCATGGAAAAATAGATGGGGAAACAGTGAAACAGTGACGGACTTTTTTTTTTGGGGGGGGGGGTGAGGGGGCTCTAAAATCACTGCAGATGGTGATTGCAGCCATGAAATTAAAAGACACTTACTCCTAGGAAGGAAAGTTATGACCAACCTAAACAGCATATTGAAAAGCAGAGACATTACTTTGCCAACAAATGTCGGTCTAGTCAAGGTTATGGTTTTTCCAGCGGTCATGTATGGATGTGAGAGTTGGACTATAAAGAAAGCTGAGTAGCAAAGTATTGATGCTTTTGAATTGTGGTTTTGGAGAAGACCATTGTGAGTCCCTTGGACAGCAAGGAAATCCAACCAGTCCATCCTAAAGGAGGTCAATCCTGGGTGTTCATTGGAAGGACTTATGTTGAAGCTGAACCTCCAATTCTTTAGCCAAATGATGTGAAGAGCTGACTCATCTGAAAAGACTCTGATGCTGGGAAAGATTGAGGGCGGGAGGAGAAGGGGTGACAAAGGATGAGATGGTTGGATGGCATCACTGACTCAATGGACATGGGTTTAGGTGGACTCGGGGAGTTGGTGATGGACAGGGAGGCCTGGTGTGCTGCAGTTCATGGGGTCGCAAAGAGTTGGACATGACTGAGCAACTGAACTGAACTGAACTGATAGTAAAAACATTCTTGATTTAACCATAATGAAAATTAAGTTTTCTATATTATCCAGTGTTTACGTTTTTCATTAATGCAACAAATGTCTATCACTATTTTCATGCTGTTGTTATTCAGTCACTAAGTCATGTCCTACTCTTTGTGGCCTCATGGACTTAGTACACCAGGCTTCCCTCTCCTTCACCATCTCCCAGAGTTTGCTCAAATTCATGTCCATTGAGTCATGATGCCATGCATCCATGTCATCCTCTGTCATCCCCTTTGCCCTCTGCCCTCAATTTTTCCCAGTATCAGGGTCTTTCCAGAATAAAACAACAATTAATGCAAAGGTATAAAATGCCAGAAAAAGAATACAATCACTCATTTCCCAAGAAAGCATCTCATAGTAAGAGAATGAAACTTTTAGCTCTTTCTCATTATTGTGATTCTCAGTCATGGCTCATGCTGACACAAACAAACTCTAGCATTTACACAAGGACTCCACTTGTATAATTTGTATGTATGTGACTGGTAGGTGGCAGTGAATGACTCAACCATTCCAATGCTATGTGTCAAAATCACCCCTGTGAGAAAGTAGACACATTGGTTTGTCAGAGTCGACTTTGCTTCTGTGACCACACCAAACTTGAAAGTGGCTAGGACAGCATGTAAATAGAAATTTGTGTAATCAAAATGATGTCCAAGTGGGTGAACATTGACATGATATAATGGGTTAATATCACTGAGAGTTCATACCTAGAAAGATGTATATGGGAACTCTTGCGTCATAGTCATAATGAACTGTGTTTAGGATTTCTGCATGCTGAACTTACAGCCACAGGACAGACATTTTTGGACGTGTTTACAATTTTCTTGAATTGCACCCAAATCAAAGGTACTGGCAGTAGTATTTGATATAAACTCAATAGATGCCATTCAAACCACTTTAGAATGCAAAATGGCACTCTGGAACCATGGAACCAATGGTTTTCCTGAAGTTTCACCCCAGATCAGTTCAGTACTTCTGTTGCTCAGTCGTGTCTGACTCTTTGCGACCCCACGGACTGCAGCACACCAGGCTTCCCTGTCCATCACCAACTTCTGGAGCTTGCTCAAACTCATGTCCATCAAGTCGGTGATACCATCCAACCATCTCATCCTCTGTCGTCCCCTTCTTCTTTCAATTTTTTCCAGCATTAGGGTCTTTTCCAATGAGTCAGTTCTTCACATCAGTTGGCGAAAGTATTGGAGTTTCAGCTTTAGCATCAGTCTTCCCAATGAATGTTCAGGACTGATTTCCTTTGGATTGACTCTCAAGATTCTTCTCCAACACCAGAGTTCAAAAGCATCGATTCTTCGGTGCTCAGCTTTCTTTATAGTCCAACGCTCACATCCATACATCACCCAAGATAGTAAAGGAAAAAAAAAATTAACCTGGGACCCTGAAATGAATGTTTATTCTTTCAGAATACTGACCACACTCAGAAATTGGCATAGATGATAAAGCAAGTGTAAATGGAGAATGTATAGTTCTAAATTGATAGAGCATCCTGCTTGCCAACAAGTCTACAGAAGGTCATAAGTACTTGTGAGAAAGAACTCACTGGTAAACTTCAGTGGAAACTGATTTATTTATATGGTCAATAACTAGTTTTGCTGGAAGCTTCCATCTAAGGGAATTTTATAGCCTGCCAAGTTTGCTAAATAGTGAGTACAGTTATTCAAGCATATTGTTTCTGCTTATAGAAATTATTTTTTGCAAATCATAATTGATATAATGACAGAAATTGATGTAATCAATAGATATAATCTATAATAAATAATATGCATTAGAAAATGAGAGTTGGTTACGTATTCTTTTTTTTTTCTTTTTAATTAATTTTTATTGGAATATTGTTGCTTTACAATGCCATATTAGTTTCTATGTACAACAAAGTGAATCAACTATATGTGTGTATATATACCCCCTCGTTCCTGGATTTCCTCCCCATTTAGGTCTCCAGAGAGCACTGAGGAGAGTTTACCCTCTGTCCTCACACAGTTAATCCAAGGGGATTTAAGAACAAGAGCTTTTCTTTTTTCTCCCCCTGGTCTGATGTCCCTCAGTTTTTTTTCTATAGTCAAAATTTCTTTTCACCTACCTTTGAGTATTCTATTTTTTAAGAAAGAATAAAAGATACTACTAACAAAATGATATATATATGATAAATTTTAAGAGAGAAATGAATTCTTGGTTTATTAACTGTATTTATATATGGACCCACTTACTAATTTAGTCTGATACAAAAGTAAAAAGCAGGATGGAGCATGAAGTCAGATTTTCAACCAACTATAGTATTTTCTTTCTTTCTTTTTTTTTTTTTGCATTCTTCCATGAGCTTTTATTTATTTTTTTTTTTTTCAGTGGGTTTTGTCATACATTGATATGAATCAGCCATGGATTTACACGTCTTCCCCATCCAAATCCCCGCTCCCACCTCCCTCTCCACCCGATTCCTCTCGAAACATCAGCAGATGAATGGATAAGGAAGCTGTGGTACATATACACCATGGAATATTACTCAGCCATTAAAAAGAATTCATTTCAACCAGTCCTAATGAGATGGATGAAGCTGGAGCCCCTTATACGGAGTGAAGTAAGCCAGAAAGATAAAGAACATTACAGCATACTAACACATATATATGGAATTTAGAAAGATGGTAACGATAACCCTATATGCAAAACAGAAAAAGAGACACAGAAATACAGAACAGACTTTTGAACTCTGTGGGAGAAGGCGAGGGTGGGATGTTTCGAGAGGTTACGTATTCTTGAGAATGCTACATGACAGGGAACATACTTAAGCTAGCCAGACCCCAAACTTCAGACTTAATTTGAATCAAATTGGCCCATACCCACTCTCATCTTTGTGATGATGTATGCCCCTTTGTAGAAAGATCAGGAAAACTAGAAGCCAAGTCTGAAGTATATATACCTAAGCAAAGCTGTTATTGGACTTGCTGTATTATCTTTCATGAATTCTTACTTGAAGGTAGGTAAATCTGGTCCAGAGTAAAATTTCCCAGGCATATAAGTTATATTGTGAATCTAGGGACACTTTTGTTAGTAAAGATACCCTTTGTCTTATAACCATTTAGTAATAAATAAAATACATTTTAGACATAATAAATATATTATACAAGTTTTCACATTCCTTAAGTGTCAGAAAGTTGGTTTTATGCCTAAATTTTTCTGGTTTCAGTGCAAATGTTTCCAACTTGAGCATCTTAAAAGTTACATGGAGTTTGACATCTAATTACTAAAAGGAAAAGCAACAAAAGTAAATTAAAATATACTATAAAAAGAAAGGTCCAATGGAGGAATGATTCTTCCTCTCATAAAGTCACATGTGTTTTCATTGACAATTGGCTGACTGCATTCGGGGGGTATCGTGTGATGCATTCTTTCACTAAATGGGAGATGGAACAAGGTACTATGTCAGGCTTTTAAAAAAGAAATAAAACATTCAGATGGAGTTGAGAGCAATTGTTCTTTTACCCACAGAGAAAAGCTCTGCAGTATATGAAATCTTAGTATAGCTGGATGAGGTTAAGAACCAAAGTATTTCGACGCCACTCTTTCAATTTGTCCTGCCCTATCCTTCCCTTGTTGTGTCCACAAGTCACTTCTCTATGTCTGTGTCTCTATTCCTGCCCTGCAAATAGGTTCATCGGTACTATTTTTCTGGATTCTATATATATGCGCTAATATATGATATATTATTTTTCTCTTTCTGACTTATTTCACTCTGTATAATAGGTTCTAGTTTCATTAACCTCAGTTCAATTTGTTCTTTGTATGGGTGAGTAATTTTTCATTGAATGTATGTAGCATAACTTCTTTATTCATTCATATGTTGATGGACATCTAGGTTGTCTGCATGACCTAGCTATATGCATACTTATAGCTGATTCACACTGTTGTTCAGCAGAAACCAACACAATATTGTAAAGCAATTATCCTACATTTAAAAATTAAAAAAAAAAAAAAAACTAAAGTGTATTTATGCATGTTGGTATATTAATAGCATGCTTCTTTTCATATGGCTCAACTGTGTAGGGATAAGCTGGAGAAGGAAATGGCAACCCACTCCAGTATTCTTGCCTGGAGAATCCCATGGACGGAGGAGCCTGGTGGGCTACAGTCCACGGGGTCACAAAGAGTCAGATACGACTGAGCGACTTCACTTTCATACTGTTGAAGAAAACCTTTACGTTACCTAATGGATAATGCTGATACAACTCTCTGTCAACTGCCAATTATGTCTTACTGGACTTACCAAAAAAGCACCGTGGCAGCTAGATAAAAAAATAATATGAGAGAATATTATATTTGTCACTAAATATGTGCCAGGGATTGTAAACTACTGTTACAATTTGGTGAATTCTATCCCACCATCTCCAATTACTTCACCTATAAAGAAAGAAGATGAACCTAGGAGAATGACTATGAGCTGCCATATAAACAGTTTATAAGCTGGTGCTCTGAATGTGGCATCAATTCTAAAACAAATCAACAAAATCTTGTGAGTAGATATGTGGCAGCTGATTTATGCTTTGCTAAGTAGCTTCAGTAGTGTCCAACTGTTTACAACCTGAAGGACTGTAGCCTGCCAGGCTCTTCTGTCCATGGAATTTCTCAGGCAAGAATATTGGAGTGGGTTGCCATGTCCTTCTCCAGGGGATTTTCCCAACCCAGGCATCCAACCCGTGTTTCTTATGTCTCCTGCATTAATAGATGGGATCTTTACCACTAGCATCACCTGAGATGCCCCATTTGATTTAGCAGATGCTGTTATTTCTGTAGTGATTGGGAGAATGACCAGAAGAAGTTAATGCTTACCTGACCGACAACGGAATTCCTTGTTTCACAGTTCTGCATTACTTCAATCCTTCAATGTGTCATAGACTCACCAGCTGAAACTTTGATCTTCTTGATATCCTGCAGAATATCACGCTGCTTCACTACTTTGTTGACACTGAACCTGATGCGAGAAGAAAAAAATAAATAGCTCAGATGCTTTGGTAACAAACATGTTAGATGTTGAAAGAGTAACAAAAAACAAGTTAGCAACCTACATATCACCTCTAAAGTAAAAGAAAATTTGCTATACATTGCAGCGCCTGTCATTAATATAGAAACACCCACAATCAGTGGACCTCATGGATTTTGAAGGTAACATTCCACATTTGAGTGAACTTGTCCGACTCTTTGAAACTCTAGGGACTATAGCCCAGCAGACTCCTCTGTCCTTGGGATTCTGCAGACAAGAATACTGGAGTGGGTTGCCATCCCCTCCTCCAGGGGATCCTCCCAACCCAAGGATTGAACCTGTGTCTCTTATGATGTCTCCTGCATTGGCAGGCAGGCCACAGGGCTTCCCTGAGAGCTCTGTTGGTAAAGAATCTGTCTGCAATGCAGGAGACCCCAGTTCCATTCCTGGGTTGGGATGAACTGCTGGAGAAGAGATAGGCTATCCACTCCAGTATTCTTGGGCTTCCCTTGAGGTTCAGCTGGTAAAGAATCCATCCACAATGCAGGAGACCCCAGTTCCATTCCTGGGTTGGGAAAATCACTTGGAGAAGGAAAAGGCTACCCACTCCCATATTATGGCCTGGAGAATTCCATGGACTATATAGATCCCCTGGAGAAGGAAAAGGCTGCCCACTCCAGTTTTATGGCCTGGAGACTTCCATGGACTATATAGTCCATGGGGTCACAAAGAATCGGACATGACTGAGTGGCTTTCACTTTTCCTTACCACTAGTGCCCCCTGCGAAGCTCTTTGAGTGGGCTACTCTGGCACATTTCCTAGGTATCCAGGAAGGCTGACATCTTGAGTAAGGCCTAGAGCAAGGAAAGCTTTGAAGTGCATCCAGAAACTACAAGGCTTCCCTGGTGGCTCAGTGGTAAAGAATCCACCTGCTAATGCAGGAGACATGGTTTGATCCCTGGATCTGGAAGATCCCCGGAAGTAGGAAATGGCAACCCACTCCAGCATTCTTGCCTGGGAAATTCCATGGACAGAGGAGCCTGATGGTCTCCAGTCTATGGGGTTGCAAAAAGTCAGACACGACTTAGCAATTAAACAACAATAAACCCTACCCTTATAATGTATAAAACAGGTGACAGAAAATACAAAGTATTTGTGGCAGATAGAAATGCTCTAATGAGCTCTTTGAGAGTTTTATAAGTGAGTCATCTTAGAAAACCCTAGGGCTTGGGAGTAATCTCTTGCCTTCTTCTATAGATAAGTATTATTCTTGGAGAAACAGATCTTAGGATGAACTGGGATCAGGTGAAAATGGATATAGGATTATTGGATATCAGGAGAATACGCAAACTGAGTTGCTCATTATGAACTTAGTATTGTCCACAAGCTTGTTATTGGACTGATGCTGATAAAGCTGAGGCTGCAAAGAATATTTTTCTAAGAAAATAGAATAAGAGTATTCGGTTGCTTATGCTGCTTGTATTCTGCTGAATAAGAGGCCTGGTTAAATAAAGTAATATCCGTGAAAGTGTTTAATGCATGACATGAGCATAATTAAATGTCTATCAAAAAGAATTTAATTGATTTCACATTTCTACAACTCTAGCCTGTGATTACTTTCTGATTTAAATGTATGTTTGTCAAATACAAATTGAGATTATTTCTTATTACTAGATAATTCACTATGTGTTTATAATGGGTAGCTCATAACACTATAGTATAAAATAGAATGATGATAAGCACTCATAAAACACCAATCATCATTTATTAGATTATGATATATTATTTTTATTTGGTATTTAGTTTTCATTGCAAAACACAATTGCAGTCATATTGCTTGCACAGCAAGAATAAAATACGTGCTTTTTAAAAATTTTGCCATTTTGAAATAATAAAAAAGAATCCATTGCTATATGCTTTAAGAGACAAGAAATGTGTGACTTTATGCTTTAAGCAAAGTGTATCCTTTCCTTTTTGCAGAAAAGATAAAAGATTCTACTCAATTGCATAGGCATAGGTTATATTGATATATACGTGACATAAAAACAATTGTAGAAGTAAGGTAATTTAGCTTCTTCATCATATCAATGATGAAAGGAGGACAAGAAAATTAAGGACCTCACCCAGTTCACACAGCTAAATTGTGCAGAACTGAGTTAAACTCATGTTTCTGAGCTTGCTTATTGCAAGCGAACATTCAATAACACATTTTACATCCATGAAAAAACAATTTTATTTTCTTGTGTTAAATCAATGTTTCTAAAAACTTCAAACAAATTATGTATATCAAATGTCATTTAGAAGTGAGTACTTTTGAGAAATATAATTTCTTACTTTTTCTTCTACTTGTCTAATCAGTATTTTTAGCTAAACACAGTATAAAATTATTTTTGTTTTCATACAAAGTATACAATGTTAACAGTTAAATAGTTATTTACAGAGTATCTATTATTTGCTGTTTATGCTCAAGGCTGAATGGAGCCACTGTTTTTTCTTTATAGGAATATGAAATCTTGTTACTGTGACTGCATAGAAGAGAACAAATTAAACAGTTAAATAACAATGTGAATAGTAATTCATTATGGTTTGGAAGAATAGAGCTCAAAAAATATCCTTGCCCCAGAGGAGGTATTGTTTAGAAAGACTGAAGTGTGAAAGAGTTTTCTAGAAAACTCTGAGAAGTTTCTAGGATTACTTTGCATATGAACATATGGTTTCTCAGAAAACATTTTTTTAAATTTTCCATTAGAATTTATTCTTCCCAAGAGGATAATTACTTTAGATGTGAAAATAGAGGCAATTCACTCAATACATAAATAAATTCAAGGTAAATATGTTGCTATCAATAATTTATTTAATAATAGTAACATATTTTGTGCCATCTGCTTTATTCCAGTTTGCCTTCCTCCCTCTGTCACAAAAACAAGATGGGAATTTCTAACAACACTTATATTTTGGTTGACTCATCTTGAAGAGAGTATGCTTACATGTGCGTGTTAGGGCAGATACCATCATTAAATAGTTATGTTATTGGATAAGTCTTTTGTGTTCTTCTTGGTTAATTTTCCTTATTTGTAAGCCAAGTGTTTTATAGTGAAATGATTACTAAAGGACAGTGGTGAATGTAACACTGCCTCAAAATTTCTTTCCTCTTACGGCCCACTTTGGGGAAGGCAGGTGGTGGTCTGAATACATCAATCACATTGACCTTGGGAGACCCATGTAATTTAAAATAGCTTTAATACTATTAACAGAGGTGATCCTACACCTCTCTTTCTTATTTTCTAAGAAGTCCAGAGAGAGATTGCCTCCAGGATGCTTCATCTGCATCCTGGAATGTAGTTTATATGGAGCAGATCTATAGCCAACCTATAATTGTAAAAGACCTTGTTGCTGGGAAAGATTGAAGGCAGGAGGAGACGTGGACAACAGAGGATGAGATGGTTAGATGGCGTCAGTGACTCAGTGGACCTGAGTTAGAACAAACTCCAGGAGATAGTAAAGGACAAGGAAGCCTGGCATGCTGCAGTCCATGAGGTCACAAAGAGTGGGACATGACGTAATGAGTGGAAAACAAAAATATTTGACATGATCATGAACAACAAATAAAACATCATTGGTGTGAGTAAAGGTTCTAAGGACATTTTTAATTGTAGCAGAACCTACCATATCTTAACTGATACAGCTAGCTTTAGTCAGTAAATGCATAATTATGTGTACTGTTCAAAATTTGCATCTTTACCTGTAAATATGAGTGCAGACATGTGAAAAGTGAAAATGTTAGTTGCTCAGTTGTGTCTGACTCTTTGTGACCCCGTGTACTGTATGTAGCCCACCAGGTTTCTCTGTCCTCGGAAATCTCCAGGCAAGAATACTGGAGAAGGCAGATTCACTGGAGTAGATCCCTTCTCCAGGGTATTGTCCCAATCCAGGGACCTGGGTCTTCTGCATTGCAGGCAGATTCTTTATCATCTGAGCCACCAGGGAAGGCCTCAAAAGAGTGACCTGTTCCCTGATTGGAAATCTAGGCTGTGTTGATTAGAATGCTGAATTCTAACCACTAGACCACCAGAGATGCCTGGTATTCAAAATTTATAAATTTACCTGTAAATATGTCAAAGATGTTTTTTTTATGTAGATATGTAAGCATAAGTGTGGTCATAATAAGAGATAATGCTACCTAGTTATTATAATTCTGGGAATGCTGGGTAGGCAATCAGTCTTAAAATAACCAACAAGGCAGAGCTGACCCTTATTACACTTGCAAATTCTTGGGAATTATTAAATCAATCCTCTTCTCCATTATATATATAAGATTTATTTAAGGGGGAAAAAAAGCATTTGTTTCTAAACAATGATAGACACATTTTTTTTGAATTTATCATTTTCTTTTTGGAAAAGGATGGTTTCATGATGTATGGTAAGAGGGAAATGTGTATCCGTAGTAGAAGTAGCAGCCTCTTAGCACAGGGAAAAAGGTGGTGTATATGTTCACTGCTTACTACAGATTGGCTTTAAATATCTTATATTTTTGCTTTGATTCTTCTGAATAACACCTTTTGTTTGCTTCAGTATTTGAAAAATAAGACTACCGTTATAAGTAGAAAATAATATTGTGTAATTCATATCTACAATTATGTTCTTTTACAAAAGGAAGCCACATAATCACCTATATTGTTAACTTGAAGTTCTTAATTCACCTAATATTTGAAATTATGAAGAACAACAAAATGTTTTGAGTTTGTTTTTAGATGTTTTAAAGAATTGTTATGGATTCTCTATTTTTTAAGCATACTGAAAATGTAAGCTTTTATTTATTTTTTAAACAATTACATAAGAACATTCTCAAATTATTTAAATTTACATTATCTTGCTTCTCTTGCTTAGAGATCAACATTAAATAAATACGGAGATATTTTCTAGCTTTGAAAACCATGCTTCTTCATCTCATTTTGCAACTTACATGTGAAAGGATTTAATATATTTTAAATTATTCATTGAATCATATTTCAGCATATACTACCATACACTGTATAACCCAAATTCTCTGAGGAATGGAATTTTCCCTGAAAATAGCAAAGTACTAAGGTTGCATTGATTCCTTCTGTTTTTGGATTTCTTTGGTGACAGAGACCCTTGACAAAGCAGAACTCAAGCTACATCATTTTGACTGACGTGAAAAACATTGAAAAGATTGGAAATTTCTTAAGGGTGAAATAAAATATGGGTCTTGGCAGCTTTTCATTATTATGAAATGGACTTCAAAAAGATTAATGCATTTATGTGTTATTTTAAGTTATGTCGATTATATTTGTGATTTTGATTCTATGCAAGCACATTTACTTTATCTTTTATGTGAGTTTACTTCATGAGCCAGAATATCTCAATTAATTTTAAATAATTGTTATTTAGATGTTTCATAGGGTGACAGTTTTCAGCCAAATCTAGCATTCTATCTTAAGTCCAAAGGCAGAAACAGGAACTAGATTTCACTGCACTATTTCCATATGTCTCATACACCAGCAAATGCTCTACGTCATCTGTTTAAGTATTGCAACGGCCCTGTAAGAGGTAGGATATTTCATTATTCTTACTTTACAGGTGGGAAAGAATAACTCAGAGAGATTAATTACCTTTCTCAAAGCCACACCAAGACTACCTAACAGAATTAACTTTCAAATAGGTCTGAGGAAAAACAACAGCAAAACAAACAAACAAAAAACCCTGGGTCATTGAATGTTACATTTATTCCACTTGTGAGTTTACTGATGGGAATATTTTGCAAAGGTAAGTAGATCACAATTTTTATGACTTTTTTGTTGTTTAGCTTATGCTTACACATTATTGTATTTCCAATGAGGTATAAAGTCAACAAAGTACACACATTTTGTGTTTAGCTTGATAAATTTTATAAATATTTTACCGACATTACTGCAACTACCTCCTCAACTAAGATCCAGAATATTGTCATCAACAAATAAGGTCCATCATGCCCATTTCCAATCAACATGGTATTTTGACTTGTTTTCACATACTTTGCACATGTCAACCTCAAAACAGTCTATTTTCTACAAGATTTCAATTTACAATCTATTTGCTCAACATATGAAAAAAAAAAAAAGACTACCAATACCTAGAACAACAGGAAATTTGCAGCTTGGGTATATGAGAATGAGTGGTTTACTCTGATGACCTTTGGCAAAATATAAGAACTGAGGATTGTTAATACAGTGGGAGAAATTCTATTTCTAGGACATATTCAGAAAATTCTAGGGTTACCATGATGTCCTATGATGGCATCATGTGTTAATGTCAGTATTTCTTTGTTTAATTCATTTGTGAAAATTTATTAAGAGTTAGCACAAGTAGTAGTGGATAAAATATATGGTTCAAATATGTGAATGCCATAGTGCCTGAGATTTAATGACTTAACTGTTTAACACATGAGAAAAGTCCAACAGGTGTACAATTTGGATACAAAGTCCTCTGAATCAGGTGGTAGCAATAATTTCATTGGGAATTCAGATGGGAGGAAGTAAATGTGTCTGTGTATGTAATGCATAGAAATACTCACATATGTTAAATTCTGTGCCAGTATACCCATTTTGCAGATTTTTAGGATCTTCTAAGATTATATATGAAATGAGCCATGAGATTATAATTTTATAAGAAAAAACCCTGAAGATTTTAATAGAAATTTACTGATAAAATATTAACAATACAATATCTTTATTGAAGTACAGTTGAAATGGTGCTAGATAAGACTCCCGAGAGTCCCTTGGACAGCAGGAGATCAAACAAGTCAATTCTAAAGGAAATCAACCCTGAATATTCACTGGAAGGACTGATGCTGAAACTGAAGCTCCAGTACTTTTGCTGCCTGATTTGAAGAGACAACTGACTGGAAAAGACCCTGATGCTGGGAAAAATTGAGGGCAGGAGGAGAAAGGGGTGACAGAGTATGGGAGCTTAGATGGCATCATCAACTCAATAGACATGAGTTTGAGCAGACTCTGGGAGATAACGAAGGACAGGAAAGTCTGGAGTGCTGCAGTCCCTGGGGTCACAAAAAGTCAGACATGATTTAGTGACTGAGCAACAACAACAATAATATACTATTGTAAGCTAACTATATGTCAATAAACATGTTGTGATGTTAAAAATACAATAAAAATACTTTTATGTTTTATTGCTGATGTAGAAAAATGTCCAACATGATGGATGATCACTAAATATTTGTAAACTGAATGAATGAATAAATAGGTAAGTGTTTTATTCAAAAATTTCATGATTGATGAATAAAGAGATTTCTTAGCCTAACATCAATATATGCCTTGCACATATTTTGGTTTCTAAATATGCCTTCAGTCTGTCTACTTTCTCACGTCTGTTAGCTCAATCTGGATTCAAAGTGTCATCATTTTTCATCAAGAGTATTTGTGATCATCTTCTATTGGTCTCCATCCTTTCACTTTTGCAGAAATATAAACTCTGAAAGCCTACCTCGGATTTTGTCAATTCTTTTGCTTAAAGTCTTTTAATAACATCCCTGCTACAAACTGGAATATACTCCTAAATATTATGGCCAACATAATTTGATTCCTGGCTAACTCATTAATCTCCTCTCAATAGCAGTCCTCCCCATTCCACTTAACATTATGATTCAGCTGTACCAGTGTCCTTGCTATTTTCTATATCAGATATTTTTCCTTTTTAAGTCCATTGTACTTGCCGTTCTTGCTTTGTGTAGCACAGGTTTTCTCTCTGATTGACTTTGTGTTTTTCATTTCTGAATTTATACACTGGCTTCATCTCTAGTAAACTTGGCAGCACTGATCCAATATCCTAGCCAATAATCAGGTTTAGCACATACAATGATTTTTTATGCATGATGTAGATATGTGAAAATTTTAAATTAGTAGCAGGAATATAACATGGGTGGGTCTTATAGAAATTTTAATAAACTCCAGCTCCATCTCTTCTCCCTGTCATAATTAACAGTTATGGATTTCTCACAAGTAAACTTTTATTCAGTTCTAGTCCTGTTATCCTGGGTATGTTGATTAAATGATTATGAATTTCCTTTTCCATTTCAAAAATTGTGTCTCATTTAGCTTTTTATTCTATTATAAATATTCATATCATGATGATATTTCTTTTCCTGACACTTTGACACAATTCTATACAAATGCTCACAATGCCCATATAAGGATTCAAAAAATTCTATTTAATTTTTAGCACCAGACTTCCAAAGATGTAATTCTTGTTTTTAACGTTTCTTCACTGCCTGTTTGAAAATCACCTTTATAATAAATGAATGTGTTTTTATAATTAAATATATGTTGTGAGTATCCTAGTATTTTCTCACATACCTTGAGCTCTTGCTTTATCTTATTGTGAGTTTTACAAGATAAGTATCTGAAAAAGTATAGAAAAGTAGCAAAACTAATGAAACATCCACGTAGCCACTGTTCAATGCTTTTGTCATTTGCTCATTAAACCTAACTCAACATTCCTGCCAAGCTCATATTCTACAAGAGTGAGTTGAACATTTGTGCCTTTATTACAGTGAAAATTTTACACTTTCTTTAAATATGCATGTGAAGTAGAGAATATTATGAGGAGAATAAATAAAGATATATATATAGATAGATAGATATTTACTTTTTTATGACCTGTTAGCTCTTTACTGCAATTCCAAAGATAAATGTGTACATATTATACTTTGAATGCAATTTATTTTGAAAGATCTTTTTCCATTATCTAAAGGGTTACTATTGCCAAAAAAACTGTTAAGACCTTAAAATATAGGCATACATCAAACAAGTATAAATTCAGTCATCAAACATTTATTAAGCACCCAAAAGTACTAGAATCATGATTTTGGCATCTACTGAAGTGTGTGTTCATATGTATACATTTATACATATCTATATATACATACAGATACCTTACTTTTATTAATATAATTTTTATCGCTGAAATATATTAATTGCTATATTTTACCACCTCATGAACAAAATATGATTATGCAGTAATACTGAATTTTTATATTTAGCTCACTTGGCAAAAAAATACACTTTGTTGACAGTTAAACAATATTGTGACATGTTTATAGCTCAACAGTGAGAACCAAATTGAGGCTGATAGAAATGCAAACTTGCCTGCAAGGACACATCATTCATATTGCATGTTGATATTTTCAGACTCAGTATAGTTTATTTTATATCCCAGGAAAACCAAGAGTTCATCTATCACCTGCTTAATTGTGTGTGGCAAACATTCAGGCCTAAGGAGAGTTGAAAGCATAACATAAGCAGAGGAAGAGCAAACAAGATGTTTCCATGCAATGCCTTTTCACACACCCTTTCCTCTTCATGACTATAAAATGAAATAAAATTGAAAAGGAAAGGAGTAAAGATACATGAAATATATGATGATGGTGGTGGTGGTAAGGATAGCAAGTTGCTGAGAAGTACTCAGCCTCTGGGTTTCTGATGTATGAATTAGAATCTCATCTCTTTTTCTTATGAAGTACATGATTTTGACAGGTAATTTAAATTCTTTGTGCCTCAGTTTACTCATCTAAATTGAAAGTGTTAGTCACTCAGTCATGTCTGACTGTTTGTGACCTCATGGACTATAAATTTCCAGGCTCCTCTGTCCATGGAATTCTCCAGGCTATAATACTGGAGTGGGTTGCTGATCTCTTCTCCAGGAGATCTTCCTGACCCTAGATCAAACCCAGGTCTCCTTCATTGCAGCCCGATTCTTTACCATCTGAGCTACCAGGGAAGCTCTATTTATCAAAAAACAGATATTAATCAGATAAACCTCAGGGCTTCCCTGAAGGGAGTTAGACATTAACACATTGAGTTGTTGTTAAGTCGCCAAGTCATGTCTGACTCTTTGCAACCCCATGGACTGCAGCATGCCAGGCCTAACGGTCCCACACCATCTTTCAGAATTACATTACCTTGATTCACTTTTCCTGTTACTCTGTGAAAATGTGAATCTTAATTCTACAAAGGTAAAGAATAATTCAGGGATTTATGAATATGGGCCATAAAAAAAGTCTAGTTTTGAAAAATAAAAGCCCAAAGTTAGACATTCTATGTTTATGGCGGGTTAAACTTCTGCTCTATGGCTGTAGATTGTGGCTGTATCTAATTCTACTATTCTTATTTCTATTTTTGGCCTGCTAAATTAAGGAAGTTTTGTTTGCTTTCTTTTTTTTTATCCCCTACTTAAACATTTAATTTCTATTCTAAAATTTTCCCTGTTTTCAAGATAAATTATCTTGATTTAAACTCTGAGGGCAAAAAATCAAAATGTTTTTTCATACTCAGTACATTAGATTTTTAAATCTTTTTTGTAAGCTTATGCTCTTTTACTTATAAAAAGGCATGCTGATACCCATCTTTAAAAAGTCCAAGAAAAGAAAACAACAACAACAACAAAACCCTCTTTGTAGAGATTACCCCTTAGTGATGTGATGCCTGATAGATATTTGGGGGGAAAAAAAAAAAAAAAATATATATATATATATATATATATATATATATATATATATATATATATATACAGCCATTGTCTGTGGCTGTGGGAAGCAGTGCATTAAAGTGGTCTGGAAAAAAATAAATAAAGTGGTCTGGGATTTTCAGGTGGCTAAGTGCTAAAGAATCTGCCTGCCAAACAGGAGCCATGGGTTGATCCCTGGGTCAGGAAGATCCCCTGGATAAGGAAATGGCAGTCCACTCAAGTATTCTTTCCTAGGAAATCCCATGGAGAGAGGAGCCTGGCAGGCTGCAGTCCATGGGATTGCAAGAGTCAGACAAGACTGAGTGACCAAACAACGACAACATCCTTGCCTCAGTGGTCTCCTTGTATCTGCTTAAACACCATATGCTTTTCTCCCCTATGCATTTTGCTTAATTAAAAAAAATATTGGAGTATATAAAAGCAGAGACACTACTTTCCTGACAAAAGTCCATATAGGCAAAGCTCTAGTTTTTCCAGTAGTCATGTATGAGTGTAAGAGTTGGACCATAAAGAAGGCTGAGCACCAAAGAATTGATGTGTTTGAACTGTGATGCTGGAGAAGACTCTTGAGAGTTCCATGGACTGCAAGGAGATCCAACCAGTCAATCCTAAAGGAGATCAGTCCTGAATATTCACTGGGAGGACTGATGCTGAAGCTCTGATACTTTGGCCAACTGATGGGAAGAGCTGACTCATTAGAAAAGACCCTGATTCTGGGAAAGATTGAAGGCAGGAGGAAAAGGGGACGACAGAAAATGAGATGGTTGGATGGCATCACTGACTGAATGGCCATGAGTTTGAGCAAGCTCCAGGAGATGGTGAAGGGCAGGGAAGCCTGGCGTGCTGCAGTCCATGGGGTCACAAAGAGTCAGACACCACCGAACGACTGAACAATAACAATGCTTGATTTACAATGTTGGGTTAGTTTCAAGTGTACAGCAAAGGTAATCTGTGAGGGAGGAGATTGTGGTGGGAAATGCCTGTGGAGGAAAGCCAGGCAGCCATGGAAGCAAGGCGGTGCTGCTGAGTCAGGCATAGTGGGTAGAGCCACAACCATAGCCTCTCTCTCCCCACATGCCAGCATGGGCAACTGAACAATAGAGAGACTGGTCCATCAAATGCCTGACTGAACTGAACTACAGAGGAGGACCCCATCCAGGGTGCCCCTTAAGTGCCCTTTTTTAGATTATTTTCTCATATAGGCCATTACAGAGTATTGAGTAGAGATCCCTGTGATATACAGCAGGTCCTTATTAGCTATTGGTTTTTTATCACACATGAGAGTTTAATACTTTCTGGTTGTTGAAGCCATAACTGTTCACTCCAGATGTGTACTGACTTTTTGAGGAATAACTGAAAATATTTCAACCATCAGTGGGACACTCTCTTTCTCAAAGACGTATATCATCTCTCATCCTCAGGGTCAGAGATTGAAAAGTTTACAAACTTCATTTTGAAGGATCACAGGAACAGGAGAATGATTTTGTGCACTTTGTTTCTAGTCATAGGTATGGACTTTTGAAATTCTCTTTGTTTATAAGGCAGGGAAGCGTGCTTCACTTGGGAGACATCTCCTACTCTAAACTGTCATCCTACCATGAAACATATTCACTACTAATTGGATTCATCTGAATTTTCATAATAAAGAAACAAAGTCTGCATCTGAAGTGAAAGAAAGAAACAAAGTGAAGTCGCTCAGTCATGTCCGAATCTTTGTGACCCCAAGGACTGCAGCACACCAGGCTCCTCCGTCCATGGAATTTTCCAGGCAAGAGTACCAGAGCGGGGTGCCATTTCCTTCTCCAGGGGATCTTCCTGACCCAGGGGTCGAACCTGGGTCTCCTGCATTGCGGGCAGACGCTTTACAATCTGAGCCACCAGGGAAGCCCCAACAACATATCTAATGGTAAAAAATAAACTAAACAAATTGCACCTAGGACCAAGTTGTAATCAGTTTAAATAAGAAAAGATAAAGGGAAAAAAGCATCAGAATTTGAAAGAAGGAAAACTGCCGTTTTAATATAGTTGTTATAATAGAAAATTCTAAAGTATGTAGAAATGAATACTGGGCTAAAAAACTGAGTTAACATGCTTGAAAATACATGGTCAATATAAAATGGTTGTACTTCTAATTCTATCTAAAAATAATTGAAAATTGAAGTTTTAAAAATAAGTAGTTACTTTTAAGAACAAGACGGCAGAGGAGTAGGTGGATGTGGAGTACATCTCTCCACAGAGACATTAGGAATACACCCTCGGACAAACAAGTGCATGCAGAACAGCAGCTGAGAGTGGATAGGAGCACCTGACTAGAAGAAAAGCATATATAGAATCACGCAAAGCTTGGTAGGATAAAGGAACTGGGGGAAAAAACAGGAGTGTTAGTAGGACTGGACCTGCCTGGTATGTGGGGGAATTGAAGCAGGCTCTGATCCCCACATCAGGGCAGTTGTCTGAGTCAGAGGAGAAACATTTAAGGCTGAGAGTGAAACAGCTGATCTGCGGCAGCCCAAATGGAATGAGAATCAGACAGTCCTTGCCCCAGGCATGTATAGCCTGGACAGAGACACAGGTCCCCTGGAGGGCACAGCATCTGGGAGCTGGAGTTTAGGGGTTGTAGAGCAATCCCAGGGCGAGGGCTGCTGTTGACTGCGGAGAGACGGATTGAGGGGACGTGAGGGAGGAGATTGTGGTGGGAAATGCCTGTGAGGGGAAGCCAGGCAGCCATGGAAGCAAGGCGGTGCTGCTGAGTCTGCGTAGTGGGTAGAGCCATAACCATAGCCTCTCTCTCCCCACATGCCAGCATGGGCAACTGAACAATAGAGAGACTGGTCCATCAAATGCCTGACTGAACTGAACTACAGAGGAGGACCCCATCCAGGGTGCCTCTTAAGTGCCGGACACACCAATCTACAGGGTGGGACCTCAGCCAGGGGGCCCCTCTATGTGCCTGACACGCAGAACCACAGAGGAGGACCCCAGGCAAGGGAGCCCTCTAAGTGCCCGAATGGGCGGAGCTACAGAGAAAGACTGGCCAAAGAGGCCTTCTGACTGCCAGCTACAAGAGGCTCGAAAAAGGACTCTGAAAGGGCCATAACTCCTGCACCAGAGACAGTTCATGTCCCTGCACAGTTGGTGCTGCCAGGGCCCCCACAAGCCAAGCAGCTGCGCCTCTTCACACTCAACTCTCACTGGGGCAGAGCTGCCACAGGGAAAAAAAAATGTCTCGCGTCTATGCACACAGGGTCGCTTCAACCATGTCCAACACTTTGCGACCCTGTGGACTGTGGCCTGCCAGGCTTCTCTGTCAGGGGGGTTCTCCAGGCAAGAATACTGGAGCATATTGGCCAATACTGGTTGTCATCCCCTTCTAGAGCACTATATTTCCTGCTGCCCCAGCCACCAACCCCTCTGAGTACCTGGTGCTGCCAGAACCCCTGTGACCCAAGCAGCTGCACCACCTCCACACCTGGTCCTCACTGAGGCAAATCCAAGTCCTCCAGGGCAGCCTCAGGAGCAAACCCCAGTGGATGACCCACATGCAGAGGTGGAAGTAAAAGCACAATCAAATCCCAGGGCAGTGTGGCTAAAGAAGAAGGCCCAAAACCTTCCCACCAGCTGTAAAAGCTATAGATTAAATCCACACGATCAACTAGGCAGACTCTGTGTCTATGGAATCTATAAAAGGACAGTGAGAGCTCCCACAAAAGAAAACGCACTAGTTCTGACAGCTGTGGGCATTGGAGGCAAGAACACACAGGAGCAGGACCAGGTTAGAATCTGAGCTGCCCCCACAGCAGGTCCAGAGATCAGCACAGTGTTGGAGGGCATCCTAGGGAGGTGAGGTGGACTGTGACTCCCAGCGAGGGAGAGGACTCTGACAGCAGGGACTCAAGAAAAACATTATTCTTATGCTTTGACTTGTTCTGTAGATTCTTTTGGATTTTTTTTTTCCTTCTTCCCACTTCTGTTGTAGTTGTCAGTTTTATTGGCACTATGAAATCTAATTAAGGTTTTGAGCTTTTTAGTTTTTTTAGTTAGTCACATTTTTACTTGTTATAAACCTCTACATTTGGCTTTTGTAGTTCTAATGAGTTCTTTTTTCTTCCTTTTCTATTTTTTTAATTTTAATTTTTAAAATCCATTATTATTTTTTCTACATTTATTTGTTTGTTTTTCTTACTGTTCATTTCCCCTTGCAGTTAATCTTTAATGTATATAAATTTTCTTTATTTACCTCTAGTTAGCTTTGCATATCTATTGTTTCTTTCTTTTCTTTCCTCTCAACATATTAGTTTTATTTTCGTGCTTTATTCCTCAATTGGCACGTTGCTTCAGTTTTGTTTTCCAGTTTGTGCTTTAGTTAGTTTTTTTCCTTAACTGGTAAAAATAATTTTTTATTTCCTTTTTTTGCCAGGTCAATCTACTGTACTTTAATTTGTTGGACTTTGCTTATGGGTGTCTATGTATATGTGTACATTACATTATTTTATTTATTATTTGCCTGATTTTGTAAATGCCATTTGCCTGGGGTTCATGTGTGGTTTCTCATTTCTGGGTATTTGTTTTAATCACACTTTATGCCATAACAAATGGTTGTGAAATCTTCACTCCTGATCAGAGATCGAGCCCCGAGTCTTTGGAGTGGGAGCACTGATCCAAGACCCTAGACTACCAGATAACTAACCCTATGGAGTATCAAATAGTGAGAACTCACACAAAGGAAACCATCTGAATTCAAGACCCAGCATCACCCAACCACCCTGTGCAGGTTGACTCATCTAATTTCAGTTCAATACAGCTCAGTTTAGTTGCTCAGTCATGTCCAACTCTTTGCAATCCCATGGACTGCAACACGACAGGCCTCCCTGTCTATCAACAACTCCCAGAGTCAACCCAAACTCATGTCCATCGAGTTAATGATGCCATCCAAACATCTCATCCGCTGTTGACCCCTTCTCGGTCTGCCCTCAATCAGCATCAGGGTCTTGTCAAATGAGCCAGGTCTTCACATCAGATAGCAAAAGTATTGGAATTTCAGCTTCAACATCAGTCCTTCCAATTAACACACAGGACTGATTTTTAGGATAAACTGGTTGGATCTCCTTGCAGTCCAAGGGACTCTCAAGAGTCTTTTCCAACACCACAGTTCAAAAGCATCAATTCTTTGGCACACAGCTTTCTTTATGATCCAACTCTCACATCCATATATGACCACTTGGAGGAAAAAAAACAAAACAAAACAAAACATAGCCTTGACTAGACAGACCTTTGTTGGCAAAGTCATGTCTTGGCTTTTTAGTATGCTGTCTAGGTTTGTCATAACTTTCCTACCAAGAAGTAAGCGTCTTTTAATTTCATGACTGCAGTCACTACCTACAGTGATTTGTGAGCCCCCAAAATAAAGTCTGTGATTGTTCCCACTGTTTCTCCATCTATTTGCCATGAAGTGATGGGACCGGATGCCATGATCTTAGTTTTCCGACTGTTGAACTTTAAGCCAACTCTTTCACTCTCATTTTTCACTTTCATCAAGAGGCCCTTTAGTTCTTCTTCACTTTCTGTCATAAGGGTGATGTCATCTGCATATCTGAGGTTAATGATATTTTTCCCCACAATCTTGATTCCAGCTTGTGCTTCCTCTAGCCCAGCATTTCTCATGATGTACTCTGCATATAAGTTAAATAAACACGGTGACAGTATACAGCCTTGACGTACTCCTTTCCCAATTTGGAGCCAGTCTGTTGTTCCATGTCCAGTTCTAACTGTCGCTTCATGACCTGCATATAGATGTCTCAAGAAGCAGGTGAGGTGGTCTGGTATTCCCATCTCTTTCAGAATGTTCCCCCAGTTTATTGTGATCCACACAGTCAATGGCTTTGGCATAGTCAATAAAACAGAAATAGATGTTTTTCTGGAACTCTCTTGCTTTTTTGATCATCCAGCAGATGTTGGCGATTTGATCTCTGGTTCCTCTGCCTTTTCTAAAACCAGCTTGAACATGTGGAAGCTCACGGTTCACGTATTGCTGAAGCCTGGTTTTAAGCAATACTTTACTATCGTGTGAGATGAGTGAAATTGTGTGGTAGTTTGAGTGTTCTTTGGCATTGCCTTTCTTTGGAATTGGAATGAAAACTGACCTTTTCCAGTCCTGTGGCCACTGCTGAGTTTTCCAAATTTGCTGGCATATTGAGTGCAGCACTTTCACAGCATCATCTTTTAAGATTTGAAACAGCTCAACTGGAACTCCATCACCTCCACTAGCTTTGTTTGAAGTGATGCTTCCTAAAGCCCACTTGACTTCTCTTTTGAGGATGTCTGGCTCTAGCTGAATGATCACACCTTCGTGATTATTTGGGTCATGAAGATTTTTCTTGTACAGTTCTTCTGCGTATTCTTGCCACCTCTTCTTAATATCTTCTGCTTTTGTTAGGTCCATAGCATTTCTGTCCTTTATTGAGCCCATCTTTGCATGAAATGTTCCCTTGGTATCTCCAATTTCCTTGAAATGATCTCTAGTCTTTCCCATTGCATTATTTTCCATCTAAACAACAAACAAAACCAAAAAAATGCAAACCAATTATTAGCAGATATGATTACCACCTCACTCAGTCTTTCCCATCAGAGGAAAAGACAAACAAACAAACAAACAAAGCTTGGCACAAATCTCACCCTATGCGAAGTTTATACAAACCACTGGACCAACCTTAGGAGGGAAGAAACCAAAAGGAAAAAGAATTCAACCTTGAAACCTAGGAAAAGGAGACCTAAAACAGAATAAGTCAAAAAGAAATAATGAAAAGGCAGAGAGATACTACACAAATTAAGGAACAAACTAGAGACACAGAAGTCCAAATAAATGTAGAGGCAAGAGGCTACTACCTGAAAATGAATTCAGAATAATGATAGTAAAGACTATCAAAACCTTGAAAACAAAACGGAGAAAATGTAAGAATCAATTAACAAAGACCTAGAAGAATTAAAGAATAAACATACACCTCCCTGCCTCCTGATTTCAGCTCACCACTAGTGCCCAAGTTCACCAGCATGTCCGTGGTGCCACCCAATCACTCACAGACCGGCTGACCCCAGGGAGTCACCCAGTCTAGCAACAAGTGCATCCAGCAGACCAATCCCGTCACCCTGGAGTGCACCACCAACCTGTATCCTCTTACCAATTCCACCTTTGGTACAAAAGAGCTCCTCTATGAGAAGGGCAGCTCTGTTGTAGCCAGATTTCGGTGCATGAGGGAGGAGTTTGATAAAGTTGGTATGAGGAGGACTGTAGAAAGGGTTTTGATTGTCCATGAGCACCGGCTCCCCTCTATGTTACTGCTACAGCTGGGAACAACTTTCTTCAAATTACCAAGTGGTGAGCTTAACCCAAGAGAAGATGAAGTTGAAGAACTAAAATGCTTAATGACAGAGATATTGGGTCATCTAGATGGAGTCCTGTAAGACTAGGTCATCGATGACTGCATTGGCAACTGGTGGAGACCAGATTTTGAACATCCACAGTATCCATATATTCCTGCACGTATTACAAAAATCTAAGGAATATAAGAAGTTGTTTTTAGTTCAGCTTCAAGAGAAAGCCTTGTTTGCAGTCCCTAAAAATTACAAGCTAGTAGCTGCACCACTGTTTGAACTGTATAATGGTGTACCCGGATATGAACCTATCATTTCTAGTCTGCCCCAGCTTTTGAGAAGGCTCAGTTTTATATACAACTGAATTGCTGTACAAAAGAGAAGTAAGAGAAGCAATCTCTGTGAGCACAGCTATACACAGTGTGGAATAAACGTCCCTGAACTGTTTTTTTGATGTTATCTCTTACCCGGTCCGGAAATTACAAGCTCATTTCTATTTTTTTGAATAGTAAAGTTAATTTGAAAAGCTAGATTGTGCTGTAAACAAATGTGATATTGTTTAGCTTACTTTTGGTTCTACTTAAATATTTTTTGTACAACATTAAAGAAAGTGGACTTCTTTCTGTTTTTTTTTTTTTTAATTGTTGTTTTGTTTTTCAATTTCACATTAAATTTGTAAAATTCTTAAGAAAAACATCCATAGACAAAACACAATTACTGAAATTAAAATACTCTAGAAGGAATCAATAGCAGAATATCTGAAACAGAAGAACGATTCTGAGCTGCAAGATAAAATGTTGGAAATAACTTCTGAAGAGCAGAATAATGTAAAATGAATGAAAAAAAAAAATGATAGTCTCAGAGACCACTCGGACAATATCAAAAGCACAAACATTCCAATTATAGAGGTCCCAGAAGAAGAGAAAAAAGAAAGGGTATGAGAAAAATTTTGATGAGATTATATTTGAAAATTTTCTCAACATAGAAAAGGAAATAATTAGTTTGAGAGGCACAAAGAGTCCCATACAGGATAGACCCAAGGAGAAATCTGCCAAGACACATACTAATTAAACTAACAAAGGCTAAACACAAAGAAAGAATATTAAAAGCAGCAAGGGAAAAGCAACAGGTAATACACAAGGGAAATCCCATTTGCTTAACAGATGATCTTTCAGGAGAAACTCTGCAGGCCAGAAGGGGATGGCAGGATATATTTAAAGTATTGAAAGGAAAAACTCTACAACCAAGATTACAGTACCAGGCTAAGATCTCATTCAAAATTGATGGAAAATTAAAAAGCTTTTCAGACAAGCAAAAGTTAAGAGAATTCAGTTCAGCCAAACCAGGTTTACAACAAATGTTAAAGGGACTTACATAAGCAAGAATACAAGAGAAGAAAAAAGATCTATAAAATCAACCCCCCAAAATTAAGAAAATGGCAATAGGTACATATATATCAATAATTACTTAAATGTAAATGGATTAAAAGTTCCAACCAAAAGACACAGATTGGCTGAATGGATTAAAAAAAAAAAAAACAAGACCCATATATATGCTGTTCACAAGAAATCCACTTAAGACTTAAAGTCACATATAGGCTGACAATGAGAGGGTGGAAAACTATATTCCATGCAAATGGGAAGCAAAAGAAAGCTGGAATAGCAATCCTCATATTAGCCAAAATAGATCTTAAAGTTAAAAAAAATATATGAGAGATAAGGAAGGACACCATATAATAATCAAGGTGTCAATCCAAGAGAAAGACATAATAATTGTAAATATCTATGCACCCAACTTAGGTGTACATAAGACAAACACTAACAGATATAAAAGGAGAAGTTGACAGCAACACAATAGTAGGAGATTTTAATACCCCACTGACACCAGTGGACAGATCATCAAAACAGAAAACTAATAAGGAAACACAAGTCTTAAATGATACATTAGATGAGATTGGATCTCATTGACATCTTCAGGACATTCCATCCAAATGTAAAAGAATACACCTTCTTCTCAAGTGTACTCGGAACATTTTCCAGGATAGACCACATCCTGGGTCCCAAATCAAACCTCAGAAAATTTAAGGAAATTGAAATTGTATTAAGTATTTTCTTGACCACAATGCTATGAAACTAGATATCAATTACAAGGGAAAAAAAAAAAAACTGTAAGAAACACAATAATATGGAGATTAAACAACACGTTTCTAAATATCCAACAGGTTATTGAAAAAATGAAAAGGGAAATAAAAAAGTTTCTAGAAAAGAATGACAATAAAAACACGACAACTCAAAAGCTATGGAATGCCCCCCCCACCCCCAGAAAAAAAGAGACTCAAAAGCTATGGAATGCAGCAAATGCAGTTCTAAAAGGGAAGTTTATAGCAAAACAATCCTACCTCAAGAGACAAGAAAAACATCGAATAGACAAACCTAACTTTAACTGAAAAAAAAAAAAAAAAAAAACTGGAAAAAGAAGGAAAAAATCACAAAATTAATAGAAGGAAAGAAATCATAATCTGAGTAGAAATAAGTGAAAAACAAATGAAAGAAACAATCATAAAGAATAATAAAAGTGGGTTCTTTGAGAAGATAAACAAAATTGACAAACCTTTAACCAGACTCATCAAGAAAAAAGATAGAAGAATCAAATCAAGAAAATTAGAAATGAGAAAGGAGAGCTTACAAAAGACAATGCAGAAATGCAAAGGATTATGGAGTATAACAGACTGTTATGAATAACTATATGGCAATAAAATGGATAACATGGAAGAAACGGACAGATTCTTAGAAAGGTTTAATCTTCCAGGACTGAATCAGTAAGAAATAGAAATTATCAGCAACCCATTTACAAGAAATGAAATTGAACCTGTGATAAAAATTTCCCAAAAAACAAAAGCCCAGGACCAGATGGCTTCACAGGAGAATTTTACCAACATCTAGAGAAGAGCTAATGTGTATCCGTCTAGTTCAGTTCAGTTCAGTCACTCAGTCGTTTCCAACTTCTTGCGACCCCATGGACTGCAACATGCCAGGCCTCCTGCCTAGCACCAACTCCCAAAGTTTACTCAAACTCATGTCCATTGAGTCGATGATGCCATCAAACCATCTCATCCTCTGTCGTCTCCTTCTCCTCCTTCCCTCAATCATTCCCAGAATCAGGGTCTTTTAAAATGAGTCAGCTCTTCACATCAGGTGACCAAAGTATAGGAGTTTCAGCTTCAAAATCAATCCTACCAATGAACACCTAGGGCTGATCTCCTTTAGGATGGACTGGTTGGATCTCCTTGCAGTCCTAGGGACTCTCAAGAGTCTTCTCCAACACCACAGTTCAAAAGCATCAATTCTTCTGGGCTCAGCTTTCTTTATAGTCCAACTCTCACATCCATACATGACCACTGGAAGAACCAGGTCCATAGATGGACCTTTGTTGGCAAAGTAATGTCTCTGCTTTTTAATTGCTGTCTAGGTTGGTCATAACTTTGCTTCCAAGGAGTAAGCATCTTAATTTCATGGCTACAATCACCATCTGCAGTGATTTTGGAGCCCCAAAAAATAAAGTCTGACACTGTTTCCACTGTTTCTTCATCTATTTGCCATGAAGTGATGGGACCAGATGCCATGATCTTAGATTTCTGGATGTTGAGCTTTAAGCCAACCTTTTCACTCTCATCTTTCACTTTCATTAAGAGGCTCTTTAGTTCTTCTTCACTTTTTGCCATAAGGATGGTGTCATCTGCATATTGGAGGTTAATATTTCTTCCCGCAATCTTGATTCCAGCTTGTGTCCTCAAGCTCAGTGTTTCTCATGATGTACTCTGCATGTAAGTTAAATAAGCAGGGTGACAATATACAGTCTTGATGTACTCCTTTTCCTATTTGGAACCAGTCTGTTGTTCCATGTCCAGTTCTAACTGTTGCTTCCTCACCTGTATACAGTTTTCTCAAGAGGCAGGTCAGGTGGTCTGGTATTCCCATCTCTTTCAGAATGTTCCCCAGTTTATTGCGATCCACACAGTCAATGGCTTTGGCATAGTCAAGAAAGGAGAAATAGATGTTTTTCTGGAACTCTCTTGCTTTCTTGATGATTTAATGGATGTTGGCAATTTGATCTCTGGTTCCTCTGCCTTTTCTAAAACCAGCTTGAACATCTGTATGTTTGTGATTCACGTATTGCTGAAGCCTGGCTTGGAGAATTTTAAGCAATAGCATTACTCTACTAGCGTGTAAGATGAGTGAAATCGTGTGGTAGTTTGAGCATTCTTTGGCATTGCCTTTCTTTGGGATTGGAATGAAAACTGACCTTTTCCAGTCCTGTGGCCACTGCTGAGTTTTCTAAATTTGCTGGCATATTGAGTGCAGCACTTTCTCAGCATCATATTTCAGGATTTGAAATAGCTCAACTGGAATTCCATCACCTGCACTAGGTTTGTTCGTAGTGACGCTTCCTAAAGACCACTTTAGTTCACATTCCCGGATGTCTGGCTCTAGGTGAGCGATCACATTATCGTAATTATCTGGGTCATGGAGATCTTTTTAGTACAGTTGTTCTGTGTACTCTTGCCACCTCTTCTTAATATATTCTGCTTTTGTTAGGTCCCTACTATTTCTGTCCTTTATTGAGCCCATCTTTGCATGAAATGTTCCCTTGGTATCTCTAATTCTCTTGGAGAGATCTATAGTTTTTCCCCATCCTATTGTTTTCCTCTATTTCTTTGCATTGATTGCTGAGGAAGGCTTTCTTATCTCTCCTTGGCTATTCTTCGGAAGTCTGCACTCAAATGGGTATACCTTTTCTTTTCTCCTTTGTTTTTCACTTCTCTTCTCACAGCTACTTGTAAGCCTCCTCAGACAGCCATTTTGCCTTTTTGCATTTGTTTTTCTTGGGGATGGTCTTGATTCCTGTCTCCTACAGGAGACACGATGTCACGAACCTCCATCCATAGTTTATGAGGCAACCTGTCTATCAAATCTAGTCCCTTAAATGTATTTCTCACTTCTGTTGTATAGTCATAAAGGATTTGATTTAGGTCATACCTGAATGGCCTAGTGCTTTCCCCTACTTTCTTCAATTTAATTGTGAATTTGGCAATGAGGACTTCATGATCTGAGCCCCAGTAAGTGCCCAGTTTTGTTTTTTCTGACTGTCTAGAGCTTCTCCATCTTTGGCTGCAAAGGATATAATCAATCTAATTTCAGTGCTGACCATCTGGTGATGTCCATGTGTAGAGTCTTCTCTTGTGTTGTTGGAAGAGAGTGTTTGCTATGACCAGTGCATTCTCTTGGCAGAACTCTATTAGCCTTTGCTCTGCTTCATTCTGTACTCCAAGGCCAAATTTACCTGTTACTCCAGGTGTTTCTTGACTTCCTACTTTTGCATTCCAGTCCCATATAATGAAAAGGACATCTTTTTGGGGTGTTAGTTCTAGAAGGTCATGTAGGTCTTCATAGAACCCTTCAACTTCAGCTTCTTCAGCATTACTGGTCAAGGCATAGACTTGGATTACTGTGATATTGAATGGTTTGCCTTGGAAATGAAAAAAGATCATTCTGCTGTTTTTGAGATTGCATCCAAGTACTGTATTTCAGATCTTTTGTTGACTATGATGTCTACTCCATTTCTTCTAAGGGATTCCTGCTCACAGTAGTATGTAAAATTGTCATCTGAGTTAAATTCACCCATTCCAGTCCATCTTAGCTCACTGAGTCCTAGAATGACAACGTTCACTCTTACCATCTCCTGTTTGACCACTTCCAATCCCATTGTTCAGCACAGCAGTATTTACAGTAGCTAGAACATGGAAGCAACTTATATGTTCCTTGACAGATGAATGGATAAACAAGTAGTGGTACATATACACAATCGAATATTAGCCATAAAAAGAACACATATGAGTCTGTTCTAATGAGGTGGATGAACCTAGAACCTATTATACAGAGTGAAGTAAGTCAGAAAGAGAAAGATAAATACTGTATTATAATATATATATATACCTATATATATATAAATTCATATATGTATATATGAATCTAGAAAAAATGGTACTGAAGAATTTATGCACAATGGAGAAACAGACATAAAGAATAGTCTTATGAACATAGAAAGAGGGGAGGAGAGGGTGAGATGTATGGAAAGAGTAACATGGAAGCTTACATAATCATATGCAAAATAGATAGCCAACAGGAATTTGCTGTATGGCTCAGGAAACTTAAACAGGGGCTCTGTATCAACCTTGAAGGGTGGGATGGGGAGGGAGCTGGGCTGGGGGGAGTTCAAAAGGGAGGGGATATATGTATACTTATGGCTGATTCATGTTTAGGTTAGACAGAAAACAGTAAAATTCTGTAAAGTAATTATCCTTCAATTAAAAAAGTAAAAATTAGTATTTTTAAATAACACAAAATTTGAATTAGTGATAAATTTCACATTAAATATGCAATATCCGTATATGACAAACTATTTCTGAAAGTAATTAAGTAGACCTACATAAGTGGAGTAATACACTGTGTTCATGAATTAGATGTTTCAATGCTATTAAGACGTCAATTCTTCCCAAATTTATTTGTAGGTTGAATGCAATCCAAATCAAAATAACAAAAGGCTTTTTAAAAATGTTTCTTTTTGCAGCAAGATGTTTCTAAAATTTATACAGAAATGCAAAGGATATTTGGAGAAATAAATGTCAAGCAACTCCATCATTCTTGCCTGGAGATCCCCATGGACAGAAGAGCCTGGCAGGCTACACTCCATGAGGTCGCAAAGAGCTGGACATGACTGAGCAACTGAGCATACATACAAAGAATATTATGTAAGAAAAGCAATCTTATAAAGAACAAAGTTGTAGGGCTTACATACTTGATTTCAATATTTATTATAAAATACAGTAGCCAAGACAGCATAGTAGTAGTGGAAAGGTAGTCAAATAGATTAATGAGACAGAAAAGAAAGTACAGAAACAGACTCACACATATTATGCCAATTGATTTTTTACCAAAAAAAGAAAAAAAAAAAACAACTTTCCATAGCAGGTAGAAGTGAAGATGTGATGGGATTGGAATTCTCATATACCACTTGTGGGAGTGCAACTACTATTTAAAGAGTTGGCCATTTCCTTAAAAAAAACAAAGATTTGAACTAAAATTAAACATTCACCTATCATACGATCCAGCCATTGGACTCATATATGTGAAAGTAAGTGTTCATATGAAGATTGGACAAGTATACTTTCAACAGCTTTATTTGTGATAGCCAGAAACCAGAAAAACGCAAATGTCAATGAATAAACAAACTGTAGTATATTCATATAATCAAATACTACCTGCCGATGCAAAGGGAAAAACGACTGATACATGCAACTACATTAGTGAATCTCAAAATAACTAGGCTGAGTGAAAAAATCAGAAAAAAAAAAAAAGATGCTTACATTTATATAAAATTTTAGAAACTACAAACTATCATAGCAGCAGAAAGTAGATCATCATTTGCCTAGGGTTTGGGTGGGAGGTGGTAAAAAAAGCAAAAGGAGGAATCAAAAAGGAGCATAAATAATCTTTTTTGGATGCCAGAAGGAATATTCTCCTTGTCTTTATTGGGTGCACTTCAGTCGTGTCTGACTTTTTGCAACCCCGCAGATTATATACCGCCAGGCTCCTCTGTCCATGGGATTCTTCAGGCAAGAAAACTGGAGTGGATTGCCATTCCCTTCTCTGGAGGATCTTCCTGACCCAGGGACTGAACCCACGTCTCTTATATCTCCTGCATTGGCAGGCCAGTTCTTTACCACTAGGGCAACCTATGCACATACCAAAATTTGTAGACTTTAATTTTAGTATATTATATTAAGATATATTTCAACAAAATAAATTTTAAAAAATAGTGGGAAAAAGGCAAAATGAAAATAAACAGAATTCTGATCTTCATTGATCTTATCTCCAGAGTTTCTTTTATTCCTTCTTGACACAACAAACATGTAACACAAACATCGGTTTCACTGAAATCATGAAGAACTGGGTGAGATTCCCATTTATTTCTTTCAGTCTTTGGCATTTTTGGAATTGACTTAACCTACTTGTACCTGCTTTTCAAACTCTGAAGGAATATAACCTGCTTTCTGACAAATATGTGACCACATATTTACTACCAAAAGCTAGCAAAATAATTTACATAAATCCTCCTTCTCACAGTATCCTGACTAAATTTTATTACAGATCTGCCCTTCCAATGTGATAAACAAATTTAATTTTTTGTTGGTGAGACTTTCATAATTTGGTTTCCTTTCAAACACTGTTCTGTAATTCACAATATATATCTCTCCAATTTCAATGTCTATTTCTGTTACCTACTGTCATCCAGCTAAGAGAAAAAGACCAATGAAAAGTCACCAATACTCTCCAAAGAATGTAAACTCAAGTTTTAGGCTAGTAAATATGATGCATTTTAAATCTGAAACCTATTTTGCCTTTATTTAGTTCAAATTTCTTTTAACTATGTTGAAAGCAGTTGTCTTTCTGACTGCATCTACACACTGAAATCAATTAGTTTTATAGTTCAGGAAGGCATTAGAATTGTTATATGAATAACATGTAACAATTTGGGATCTTATCAATTAACACACTAAAAATATTAAATAAAACTTTGGACTTTTAAACATTTAAGACACACTGATATACTGTGGAAAATTCTGAAAGAGATGGGAATACCAGACCACCTGACCTGCCTCTTGAGAAACCTGTATGCAGGTCAGGAAGCAACAGTTAAAACTGGAATGGACCAACAGACTAGTTCCAAATAGGAAAAAGGAGTACATCAAGGCTGTATATTGTCACCCTGTTTATTTAACTTAGATGCAGAGTACATCATGAGAAACGCTGGGCTGGAGGAAGCACAAGCTGGAATCAAGATTGCCGGGAGAAATATCAATAACGTCAGATATGCAGATGACATCACCCTTATGGCAGAAAGTGAAGAACTAAAGAGCCTCTTGATGAAAGTGAAAGAGGAGAGTGAAAAAGTTGGCTTAAAGCTCAACATTCAGAAAACTAAGATTGTGGCATCCGGTCCCATCACTTCATGGCAAATAGATGGGAAAACAGTAGAAACAGTGGCTGAATTTATTTTGGGGGGCTCTAAAATCACTGCAGATGGTGATTGCAGGCATGAAATCAAAAGATGCTTACTCCTTGGAAGGAAAGTTATGTCCAACCTAGACAGCATGTTAAAAATCATAGACATTACTTTGTCCACAAAGGTCTGTCTAGTCAAGGCTATGGTTTTTCCAGTAGTCATGTATGCATGTGAAAGTTGGACTATAAAGAAAACTGAGTACAGAAGAATTGATGCTTTTGAATTGTGGTGTTGAAGAAGACTTTTGAGAGTCCCTTGGACTGCAAGGAGATCCAACCAGTCCATCCTAAAGGAGATCAGTCCTGGGTGTTCATTGGTAGGCCTGATGTTGAAACTGATGCTCTGATACTTTGGCCACCTGATGCGAAGAGCTGACTCATTTGAAAAGACCCTGGTGTTGGGAAAGATTGAAGGCAGGAGGAGAATGGGACGACAGAGGATGAGATGGTTAGATGGCATCACCAACTCAATGGACATGAGTTTGTGTAAACTCCGGGAGTTGGTGATGGACAGGGAGGCCTGGCGTGCTGCGGTTCATGGGGTCGCAAAGAGTCGGACACGACTGAGCGACTGAACTGAACTGGTATATGTCAGTGTGCAAATAAAATTCAAATGAGCTAAATACAAGTAATTCCAAAAGACAAATTCTGAAGAAGCACAGTTAGTTTGATGGATTCTTTTTCAGTTCAGAATTACTTTGAATTGAAAGGGTACAAATAAGATTTCATTGTTGTAGTCATATTGATATGAAGCTGTTATCTACTTAATTCTCAAAGGAAATAGTTTGTTGTTGGTGAACAATTTTCATTCTCTTTTTGGATTTCCCTCAATAAACTGCAAACAATGGGTTGCTATCAACAGAAAAATCTCATCTCAAGCAGGAGTATAAAATAGTTGTAAGTAACCCTCGGACGTAAAAGGCTTAAAATCATGAGTGTGTGTAAATTAAAGACTATAAGGTGAGTGATATTCCCAAACAAGTTCTGAAATATTTAACTGTCGCTGTTAATAATTTATGAAGTAGGTATGTAGACATTTGCCTGATAGATCTGAGGGGCATGTTAATGGAGTACAATGAAGACAGATAGCACCATTCTGGTACCACTGAGCAGACAGCCGCCTCATGAAACACTTCTTAGCTGGAGCACATCAATCTCCTTATGATGGCTGCTCAGATTAGACAGGGAAGCACACTCCTGTGAATCTTAAAAGGCCATTTCTGTCTCTTGTGAAGTTGTTTAACTTTGTTTTCATTTTATGGAGCCTGGCTGAGCGCTAACCCACATAGGATTTGATAGATCGACTTTTATAAAATACCTGGGAAAGAGTGGATTTTAACTGAAAACATAAATTACAAGTTTCATGGAATAAACTGAACTTGGCATTAACTTGAGACACTCTAAGATGGTGTTTATTATTTATTACTTTTTTCATAGATTATTTATAGGTAGACTCATATTTTTGTGACATAGTCTGATTTGTTACAGCTTAGACTGTGATACCTGACAGTCGGAAGGCAAACTTTGCACAGTCCAGATTTAATTATTTTGAAACCTAATTTATATGGTTTATGATCCACTCGAAATTATTAAGACACCCTGAGGAAAACATCAAATAACTTTTCCTGGACAATCGATAAGATGACAATTTGATATGCTGAGCGCAACCTCCCAAATGCACCACTGTCTTTCTTCATTCAGTATCATGCCCAACAGTGACATAATACAAAATGCAGTATCATGTATTTTTCAGAAATGATTTGTTTCTAGGATTTGTAAACCTGTAGCAATGTAAAGACAAGATAAACAATACCAATATTCAGCCTATATTCATAAATTTATATCTAAAAACAGATGCAATCTATTATTGAAGATAACATCAGCAGGATACCAGGGAGTGCTTCTCAGAAATCATGTCATGTTTTTTTTTGTTTGTTTGTTTGCTTTTGTTTGTTTTGACTAATAAACACAATTGATCAAACTAAGTGAATAGAAGCACACTCTTTTGAAAACATTGCTATAAAATTTAAACATTCCTAGGAGACCGAAGGCCATTGCCATGAATTTTGTGCATCTTTCAAATAAGAGATGGTTCCTGGCTGAAAGATGATTGCTGGAGAATAAGAATGGCCTTCAGAGGGCAGTGTCTGTATTCCACAACATCATATCACACATCAGTATCTAGTGTCATTTTTCCAGCCTCAGTCTTTGCCACTCACACTCTGTGTGCACTGGATTCTTAATCTGCCAAATTAAGTTTTCTCTCATTTCCTAGTCCATTTGAGGCTTAAAGCTGTAAATACTAAAAGCACCCATACTTCCTCTTCTCAAGAAGGTCATTACTTCATTTTCCTTTCTATTAGTCTGATTTTGGACACAGGACTCCAGGGGTGACCAATAACCTAAAAATGAAATATGATAGTGGAAAAGCAGATGGTCAGTGTTCTGTCTCATCAGCCTGTTCAGCTCCAATTAAGCTTCTACTTTCATACTTGGGTTCCTTCATCTACAGCTCAGAAATCCAAGTCCTAGTTTCTCACCTCCTGTCACCAGTCTTCTAGGTCTTAACTTGAGTATCTGTTGTTGTTCAGTTGCTAAGTCATGCCCGACTCTTTGTGACCCCATGGACTATAGCACACCAGCTCCTCTGTCCATGGGGATTTCCAGGCAGGAACACTGGAGTCGATTGCCATTCCTTTCTCCAGGGTATCTTTCCAGATCAGAGATCAAACCCATGTCTCCTGCATTGACAGGTGGATTCTCTACCCCTCAGTATTTGTACCACTAACTAAACTAATGCTTTAGTTTCCTGAGAACATGAAAGCCTGTCAGGGTCTGTCCTTTTATTTCTCTATACAAGTATGCACTTGTCAATGTCTACATGGGTTCAACCGCAAAATTTCAAATACTATCTGACAAGATTTCTGCATGCCACTGACCCAACTCAGAATTTTCTTTTTATTTTTTTAATTTTTTATTTTAATTGGAGGCTAATTAATTTACAATGTTGTAGTGGTTTTTCCATACAGTGACAAGAATCAGCTATGGTGTACATGTGTTCCTCATCCTGAACCCTCCTCCCACATCCCTCCCCATCCCACCCCTCTGGGTCATCCCAGTGAACCAGCCCTGAGCATCCTGTTTCATGCGTCAAACGTGGACTGGTGATCTGTTTCACATATGAAAATATACATGTTTCAATGGTATTTTCTCAAACGATCCCACACTTGCCTTCTCCCACAGAGTCCAAAAGACTGTTCTATACATCTGTGTCTCTTTTGCTGTCTCGCATATCGGGTTATTGTTACCATCTTTCTAAATTCCATACATATGTGTTAGTATACTATATTGGTGTTTTTCTTTCTGGCTTACTTCACTCTGTATAATAGGCTCCAGTTATATCCACCTCATTAGAAATGATTCAAATATATTCTTTGTTAATGGCTGAGTAATATTCCATTATGTATATGTACCACAGATATCTTATCCGTTAGTCTGCTGATAGACATCTAGGTTGCTTCCTTGTCCTGACTATTATGTTGTGATGAACACTGGGGTACACATATCTCTTTCAATTATGGTTTCCTTGGTGTGTATGCCCAGCAGTGGGATTGCTGGGTTGTATGGCAGTTCTATTTCCAGTTTCTTAAGGCATCTTAACTCTGTTCTCCATAGTGACTGTACTAGTTTGCATTCCCACCAGCAGTGTAAGAGGGTTCCCTTTTCTCCACACCCTCTCAAGCATTTATTGTTTGTAGACTTTTGGACTACAGCCACTCTGACCAGCGTGAGATGGTACCTAATTGTGGTTTTGATTTGCATTTCTCTGATAATGAGTGATGTTGAACATCTTTTGATGTGTTTCTTAGCCATCTGTATGTCTTCTTTGGAGAAATGTCTGTTTAGTTCTTTGGCCCACGTTTTGATTGGGTGTTTTATTTTTCTGAAATTGAGCTGCAGGAGTTGCTTGTATATTTTTGAGATTAATCCTTTGTCTGTTGCTTCATTTGCTATTATTTTCTCCCAATCTGAAGGCTGTTGTTTCACCTTGCTTATAGTTTCCTTTGTTGTGCAAAAACTTTTAAGTTTAACTAGGTACCATTTGTTTATTTTTGCTTTTGTTTCCATTACTCTGGGAGGTGGGTCATAGAAGATCCTGCTGTGATTTATGTTGGAGAGTGTTTTGCCTATGTTCTCCTCTAGGAGTTTTATAGTTTCTGGTCTTACATTTAGATCTTTAATCCATTTTCAGTTTATTTTTGTGTATGGTGTTAGAAAATGTCTAGTTTCATTCTTTTACAAGTAGTTGACCAGTTTTCCCAGCACCATTTGTTAAAGAGATTGTCTTTTCTACTTTACCTCTTCTGTCAAAGATAAGGTGTCTGTAGGTGCATGGATTTATCTCTGGGCTTTCTATTTTGTTTCATTGATCTATATTTCTGTCTTTGTGCCAGTACCATACTGTCTTGATAACAATAGCTTTGTAGTATAACCTGAAGTCAGGCAGGTTGATTCCTCCAGATCCATTCTTCTTTCTCAAGATTGCTTTGGCTATTCGAGTTTTTTGGATTTCCATACAAATTGTGAAATTATGTGTTCTAGTTCTGTGAAACATACCTTTGGTAGCTTGATAGGGATTGCATTGAGTTAATAGATTGCTTTGGGTAGTATACTCATTTTCACTACATTGATTCTTCCAATCCAGGAACATAGTATATTTCTCCATCTATTTGTGCCCTCTTTAATTTCTTTCATCAGTGTTTTATAATTTTCTATACATAGGTCTTTTATTTCTTTAGGTCAATATATTCCTAAGTATTTTATTCTTTTCATTGCAATGGTGAATGGAATTGTTTCTTTAATTTCTCTTTCTGTTTTCTAATTGTTAGTGTATGGGAATGCAAAGGATTTCTGTGTGTTAATTTTAAATCCTGCAACTTTAGTATATTCATTGATTAGCTCCAGTAATTTTCTGATGGAGTCTTTAGGGTTTTCTATGTAGAAGATCATGTCATCTGTAAACAGTGAGAGTTTTACTTCTTCTTTTCCAATCTGGATTCCTTTTAGTTCTTTTTCTGCTCTGATTGCTGTGGCCAAAACTTCCAAAACTATATTGAATGGTAGTGGTGAGAGTGAGCACCCTTACTCGTTCCTGACTTTAGGGGAAATGCTTTCCATTTTTCACCATTGAGGATAATGTTTGCTGTGAGTTTGTCATATATAGTTTTTTATTATGGTGAGGTATGTTCCTTCTATTACTGCTTTCTGGGGGGTTTCTTTTTTTTTTTTAATTATTATTATCATAAATGGATGTTGAATTTTGTCAAAGGATTTCTCTGCATCTATTGAGATAATCATATGGTTTTTATCTTTCAATTTGTTAATGTGGTGTATTACATTGACTGATTTGTGAATATTGAAGAATCCTTGCATCCCTGGGATAAAGCCCACTTGGTCATAATGTGTGATCTTTTTAATATGTTGTTGGATTCTGTTTGCTAGAATTTTAGTGATGATTTTTCCATCTATGTTCATCAGTGATATTCACCTGTAGTTTTTCTTCTTCTTCTTCTTTTTTTTATTTTTTGTGGCATCTTTGGTTTTGGTATTAGGGTGATGGTGACCTCATAGAATGAGTTTGGTAGTTTACCATCCTCTGCAATTTTCTGGAAGAGTTTGAGTAGGATAAGTGTTAGCTCTTCCCTAAATTTTTGGTAGAATCCAGCTGTGAAGCCGTCTGGTTCTGGGCTTTTGTTTGCTGAAAGATTTCTGATTACAGTTTCAATTACTGTGCTTGTGATGGGTTTGTTAAGATTTTCTATTTCTTCCTGGTTCAGTTTTGGAAAGTTATACTTTTCTAAAAATGTGTCAATTTCTTCCAAGTTGTCCATTTTATTGGCATATAGTTGCTGATAGTAGTCTCTTATGATCCTTTGTATTATTGTGTTGTCTGTTGTGATTTCTCCATTTCCATTTCTAATTTTGTTGATTTGAGTCTTCTCCCTTTGTTTCTTGATGAGTTTGACTAATGGTTTTTCAATTTTATTTATCTTCTCAAAGAAACAGCTTTTAGCTTTGTTGATTTTTGCTATGGTCTCTTTTGTTTCTTTTGCATTTATTTCTGCCCTAATTGTTAAGACTTCTTTCCTTCTACTAACCATGGTGTTCTTCATTTCTTCCTTTTCTAGTTGCTTTAGGGGTAGAATTAGGTTATTTATTTGACTTTTTTTTCTTGTTTCTCGAGGTAAGCCTGTAATGCTATGAACCTTCCCCTTACACTGCTTTTACAGTGTCCCATGGGTTTTGGGATGTTGTATTTTCATTTTCATTCATTTCTATGCATATCTTGATTTCCTTTTTTTAATTTCTTCTGTGATTTGTTAGTTATTCAGAAGTGTGATGTTCAGCCTCCATATGTTGGAATTTTTAATAGTTTTTCTCCTGTAATTAACATCTAATCTTACTGCATTGTGGTCAGAAAGGATGCTTGAAATGATTTCAATTTTTTTTTTTTTTTTTTTTTTTAATTTACCAAGGCTAGATTTATGGCCCAGGATGTTGTCTATCCTGGAGAAGCTTCCATGTGCACTTGAGAAAAAGGTGAAATTGATTGTTTTGGGGTGAAATGTCCTATAGATATCAATTAGGTCTAACTGGCCCATCGTATCATTTAAAGTTTGTGTTTCCTTGTTAATTTTCTATTTAGTTGATCTATTCAATGGTGTGAGTGGGGCATTAAATTCCCCCACTATTATTATGTTTTTCTTAATTTCCCCTTTCATACTTGTTAGCATTTGCCTTACATATTGCAGTGCTTTTATGTTGAGTGCATATATGTTTATAATTGTTAAATCTTCTTCTTGGATTGATCCTTTGATCATTATGTAGTGTCCGTCTTTGTTTCTTTTCACAGCTTTTATTTTAAAGACTATTTTATCTGATATGAGTATTTCTATTCCTGCTTTCTTTTGGTCTCTATTTGCGTGGAATATCTTTTTCCATCCCTTCATTTTCAGCCTGTATGTGTCCCTTGTTTTGAGGTGGGTCTCTTGTAGACAACATATATAGGAGTCTTGTTATTGTATCCATTCAGCCAGTCTTTGTCTTTTGGTTGGGGCATTCAACCCATTTACATTTAAGATAATTATTGATAAGTATGGTCCCATTGCCATTAAATTTGTTGTTTTGGGCTCAAGTTTATACACCTTTTCTTTGTTTCCTATCTAGAGAAGATCCACACAATTCTAGTGTGGTAGTCTACAGAACTACTACACAGATGCACTCATCTCACATGCTGGTAAAGTAATGCTTAAAATTCCCCAAGCCAGGCTTCAGCAATATGTGAACCATGAACTTCCAAATATTCAAGCTAATTTTAGAAAAGGCAGAAGAGCCAGAGATCCAATTGCCAACATCTAATGGATCATTGAAAAAGCAAAAGAGTTCCAGAAAAACATCTATTTCTGCTTTCTTGATTATGCCAAAGCCTTTGACTATGTGCATCACAATAAACTGTGGAACATTCTGAAGAGATGGGAATACCAGACCATCTGACCTGCCTCTTCAGAAACCTGTATGCAGGTCAGGAAGCAACAGTTAGAACTGGACATAGAACAAAAGACTGGTTCCAAATAGGAAAAGGAGTATGTCAAGGCTGTATATTGTCATCCTGCATATTTAACTTATATGCAGAGTATATCATGAGAAACCCTGGGCTGGAAGAAGCACAAGCTAGAATCAAGATTGTTGGGAGAAATATCAATAACCTCAGATAAGCAGATGACACCACCTTTATGGCAGAAATTGAAGAAGAACTAAAGAGCCTCTTGATGAAATTGAAAGAGGAGAGTAAAAAAGTTAGGTTAAAGCTCAACATTCAGAAAACTAAGATCATGGCATCCGGTCCCTTCACATCATAGCAAATAGATGGGGAGACAGTGAAAACAGTGGCAGACTTTATTTTGGGGGGCTCCAAAATCACTGCAGATGGTGATTGCAGCCATGAAATTAAAAGACGAATACTCCTTGGGAGAAAAGTTATGACCAATCTAAACAGCATTTTAAAAAGAAGAGACATTACTTTGTCCACAAAGGTCCTTCTAGTCAAGGCTATGGTTTTTCCAGTAGTCATGTACGGATGCGAGAGTTGAACTATTAAAAAAATGCTGAGCACCAAAGAATTGATGCTCTTGAACTGTCGTGTTGGAGAGGACTCTTGAGAGTCCCTTGGACTGCAAGGAGATCCAACCAGTCCATCCTAAAGGAAATCAATCCTGAATATTCATTGGAAGGTCTGATGCTGAAGCTGAGACTCCAATGCTTTGGCCACCTGATGCGAAGAGCTGACTCATTTGAAAAGACCTTGATGCTGGGAAAGATTGAGGGCAAGAGGAGATGTGTACGACTGAAGATGAGATGGTTGGATGGCATCACTGACTCGATGAACATGGGTTTGGGTGAACTCCGGGAGTTGGTGATGGACAGGGAGGCCTGGCGTGCTGCAGTTCATGGGGTTGCATAGAGTCACACACAACTGACCAACTGAACTGAACTGAGACATTTTCTTTTTTTAACTTATTGACATCAATATTTCACACTATTCAACTCTTAAGTTATTCAAGAGCAGGGATCTTCTTGCTTCACCAATGTCTGTCCAACACTCAGTCATTATTCTGCTGACTGTAAAACACAAATTTTATTCTCGAGCCATTGTAAAAATTAGGGTATTGCAATATCAGTTGCCCAATTCCATCCCAATTAAAATGAGATGTTCCAATTTAAATTATATTTGTGATTAGAAGATTTGTTGCAGATAGCCATTTTCAGAGAGTATATCTAAAGTGTCTAAAGAATGTATTTTTGCTAATTTCCCTCTCAGTTCTGTTTTGGAAATTCACTTAGAAGTGAAAAGAGGTGTCCTGCTGCAGTGAAGAAAAAGCCTGATTTTTGTATCCCAGATGGGGTTCCCAGGTGGCAATAGTGGTAAAGAACCCACCTGCTAATGCAGGAAACCTGAGAGACATGGATCGGGTCCATGGTTCAGGAAGATTCCCATAAGGAGAGCATGGCAACCCACTGCAGTGTTCTTGCCTACAAAATTCCTTAGAGGAGCCTGGTGGGCTCTAGTCCATAGGGTCACAAAGAGTTAGACATGACTGACGTGATTTAGCATACACGCATTCACACCATTGGTATAAATTGACCATGCCACAGTGAGTTAGCCAGTTGAGGAGTAAGTTTTTGGGGATTATATTTGCTGCTCAACTCTTAAGCACAAAGTCTTAGAAAGTGCCTGCAGCAGAGCTCAGGATACATTTTGGGGGCTTGCAAAGTCTTAGATTGGATCAGTTCAGTTCAGTCCCTCAGTCGTGTCTGACTCTTTGAGACCCCAAGGACTGCAGCTCGCCAGGCGTCCCTGTCCATCACCAACTCCTGGAGTCCATTCAAACTCATGCCCATTGAATCAGTGATGCTATCCAACCATCTCATCCTCTGTTGTCCCCTTCTCTTCTGGCCTTCAATCTTTCCCAGCATCAGGGTCTTTTCCAATGAGTCAGTTCTTTGCATCAGGTGGCCAAAGTACTGGAGTTCCAGCTTCAGCATCAGTCTTGATGCTGATGAACACTCAGGACTGATTTCTTTTAGGGTGGACTGGTTGGATCTCCTTGCAGTTCAAAGTACTCTCAAGAGTCTTCCTTAACACCACAGTTGGATCACAAGGCAGCAAAGCAAATCTGTTTATAGACCTGAATAAATTTTTAACTCACAGTTCTAGAGAACCATTTTGGATCCACTGATATCCTGAAGAATTAGAGGCTAGAAAAAAAATATATTTTTTTAAATAAAATCCTTTGTTTTTATTATCTTGAGAGGCAGTTAACATTCCTTTTGTCTTACTGGCTAGAACTGGACTTGAGAGTGGGGAGATCTAAATTTGAAGATCTAAAAATTTTCATGTCAACTTTTACTACAAAATCTCATACAGTTGCCTACATTTTCTGCTCTTAAAGAAACATGTGTGATTTTTCATTAATATAATATTTTTCTTCATCTTATTTAATATTTTATATTTCAAACGCTAATACTGTCTCCTTTTGTATGATCCTCATGTACCCACCATGCGGCTTTATAAAGGACCCAGTCTTACTTACTGTTTGATTAAAACTCTCAGATAAGATCCTCCTCCTTAGCCAGAATTTAGCAAGATATGTGTGCACATGGTTGTATTAGCAGCATCCTCCTGCCCCCTCCCCCCCCCAAAAAAAAACAGGGGTTGATTGTGTGATGTTCACAGGACCTGCAGACTGACTTAGCAAGAATTAATGAAGAGAAACACATAAGTTGGTAGAAGACATTCGGGGTAAACCAAGAAGTCAAAAGTACCAAAAATAACAATACTTAGAAATCTCTTAAAAAAAGAAAAGAAAAGAAAAGAAAAGAAAAAACTGTGTTAGTGAAAATCTTCAGTGCATAAAGCATCCTAACAATGTATCAATTTTATCTTTAGCATGGCATTGAATTGGCTATTTCTGGTTCTATATATTATCTATATATAGGGCTTCCCAGATGGCAAGAGTGGTAAAGAATTTGACTGCCAATGCAGGAAGCATAGGGGCGTGGGTTCAATTCCTGGGTCAGGAAGATCTCCTGGAGGAGGGCATGGTAACCCATTTTATCATTTTACCTTTAAGATGGCATTGAATTGGGTATTTCTGGTTCTATATATTGTCTATATATAGTATTACTAAATTAAATCTCAATTCTTATGCATGGTGGTTGTGGAGATGCAAAAATAATATACATTCACAGATATATTGGTCTTACGCTAAAAAGCATACAAATTCTTGCTGCTGGTTTTCTTTCAGAAATATGATTAGGACTTCCTGGTTGCCCAGTGGTTAAGAATCTGCCTGCCAGTGCAGGAGACATGGGTTCTATTCCTGATCCAGGAAGATTCCCACATGCAGCAGGGCAATTAGGCCTGGGTGCCACAAGTGCTGAGCCCATGCTCTACCATGCTCCACAACAAGAGAAGCCACTTTACTGAGAAGCCTGAGCACCACAATTAGAGAGTAGCCCCTGATCTCTGCAATTAGAGAAAACCTGCACACAGCAACGAAGACCCAGCACAGCCAAAAATAATAAATAAAATAAAATTTAATAAACATGATTAAATCTCAAAAAGGAACAGTATTCCCTCTTCTGCATTTACTGTCAATGGACTCCTTATAATAAAAATCATTGTCATCACCATCATCCCTAACATGAATTGAGTATTCAGTGTGGGTTAGGAACTAAGTGCCTTGCCAATATTATTTCATTTAATTCTAATAGAGGCTATTAGGTATTCCCCTTTTGGAAAAGAAGAAATAGCCAACAGAAGGAGCTTGAGAAAAGTTACTTAGATTGTGTGTGGGAAACTATATCCAAATCCAGGCATTCTAATTCCAGATATCATGCTTTTAACATTTACTGCTCTGCCTCTATCAAGCCAAATATAAATTACAGGAAAGAGTAGTGCTCTAAAGGACCATGGGATGAAAAGATGATGTGCTTATTGAAAACTGAAAATTCCATGAAAATCAAAAACAGGTGAATTTTTTAAATAACTGTCTTAGAATCATTTATAAGACAAACAAAGAAGTAGAAAACAGAAATTTCTTTGTAAGATTCAGAAGAGAAAAAACATCAGTGGTGTTATGAATTGAATTGTGCTTTGCTAAAATTGATACAGTGAAATTTTAACCTCTAGTACCTCAAAAGGTGACATTTGGAGATGGGGCCTTTGACGGGGTAATTAAGTTCAGGGGGGCCATTAGGGAGGTCCAATCCATTCTGATGGGTGTCCTTATAAGTAAAGGAGTGAAGCATTCAGAGAGAGAAGCCAGGAACATGTGTACACAAAGGAAAAAAACAAACAAACAAACAAAAAACACTTGAGGATGAGAAGGCAGCCATCTGCAAACCAAATGGAGAAGCCTCAGAAGAAACCAAACCTGACTGCACATTGATTTTTTTGACTTCTAGCGTCCAGAACTGTGAGCAAATAAATTTCCATTGGTTAAGGTATCTAGTCTGTGGTATTTCATATCACAGCTCTAGAAAACTAATACAAGTAACTTATAAGAAATAAAATTATTTTCAAATTCTCTGCTAGGTAGATAGAGGACTTCCCAAGTGGCACTAGTGATATAGAATTCGCCTGCCAGTGAAGGAGATGTAAGAGATGAGGGTTTGATCCCTGGGTCAGGAAGATCCCCTGGAGTAGGAAATGGCAACCCACTCCAGTATTCTGGCCTGGAAAATCCTGTGGACAGATGAGCCTATTGGGCTCCAGTCCTTGGGGCCAGAGTCAAACACGACTGAGTACACACATACGCACAGGTAGATACAAGAACAGACATTAATAATATAACATTTTATAACCTTCACATTTAGCAAACTTTAAAAGTCTTAAAAAGATAATTATTAGAAAGAAAATGTTGAATTATTGCTCACATAAACCATTGGTGATGCTGTAATCAATAAATTTCCCTCTATTTTGTATTCTAAATGTGTCATTTTCATAATTTGGGTTAGAGTTATATTGGATCCAAATGTACATTTTGCCTTTTAACTTAGCAAAAGAAAATAAGTGATTTTACAAATGATTCTATGTTATCATAATTATAATTTCAACTACTGCTTGATATTCATTTTAATGGATTTCATATAAACAGGCATGGGCAGGCTTAGGTGTTTCCGACTATTTGCACCCCCATGAGCTGCAGCCTGCGAGACTCCTCTGTCCAAGGGATTCTCCAGGCAAGAATACTGGAGTGGGTTGAAATTTCCTTCTCTGTAAAATAGGCATATACATTTAAAATCTATATTACATTCTTTTTTTCATGATTATTGTTAATTTTGCAGTGAATATTTTCTGTATAAAACTTTGCATATGGAGGGTTATTTCTTTTAGCCAGATTCTTAGAAGTAGAAATGGTGGGTCTATAAATACGAACATATTACAGAACCTTGAGATATTCTGTCAAAGGATTTCTACAAGAATTATACTCATTTGTAATTCTTTCATATGTGGTGTATTATTTCACTTCTTCCAACCAAAATTGGCCTTGTATCTGTTTCTGGTAAGACTGATTCTATGCTTTATCGTGGCAAAATAAAGTAATTTTCCTAAAAATCACTCCTGTAAACTTTTAAAATAATAAACTGTCAAATACATGTACGACAACAAAATTAAATGTCCTATTTTCTTAAGCCTGTTAAAGGTCTCTAAATAATGGAAAATAATGGAATAAGCTTTTTTTTTTTTTTTTTTCAAGTTTTACTTTAAAAACTAAACCTTCATATAATTCAGAGGTTGCATACTAAATCTAGGAAAGTAATATAAATTTGTTTATAATTCAGGCAATGCTACATTTACATTTTACAAAACATAAGGAAATAAAAGTCTATTATTTGCCCAATCACCATTGCTTTGTACTTCTACAGACGCTAACAGACTCTTTCTTAAACTTTTGGAAACGCAATGTCCCAACACCTAAGTTGACTCCTGGAGAAATAGAATTCTCATCTGCTTGTTTATTTGAGGGACTGGAAAAACTTACCACAATTACCTCTTTAATATTATGCATTCAAGCTCTCATTATCTCCGTTCTGATCTTGTCATTCCTTAGGAGTTTTACATCATTACTGAAATATGTCACCAAAGTTCTCACACTGCAAGGACTCTCAATGTCTTTTGCTGACTTTTATATTACTTTGATTGATCTGAATTTCAAGATTATTATGCTTTTGAAAACTTGTCTGTCAACATCTATAGTTTAGTCTGAAAGTATCTGTAATCTAACTGCATCTGTGACATATATTTATGTTTCCAAAAACTTGCTTGATTTGTAATCAGTTAATTAAAAGTAATTGTAAGGAAGCATTTTCTTCCTTGTTCTTATAGTTTCCATTTTGTCTTCTAAGCATAGATATTTTCTGTCAAATTCCAGACATTTAATTAAATGCTTCCTTTAAATTGTCCATACACATACTTAACATAAAACATTACATTTTAATCACAATGAGTAAAGGCTCTGTAGTGCAATTCTTTTATTAAAGATACAACAGAAGCTGTTTTCCTAGGCTTAACTAATTCTCTATAGAGCTTATTTTTGGTATGCTTTATTACAGTTGTCAAAGACTATGAGCCACCTGAATTGGTTTTCTATTGTTACCTTGCTTGATATTACCTCAGGGGTTGTAATTAATTCAGATCTGTGTAAGCTATTTCCACTCTTCATTAAAAAAAGGACACAAATATATTGTTCTCTCTTTATAATCCTCCCATTTAGTCATATGTCAAAATAAGAAAAGGAAAAATTTGCTTGCTTTTCAGTTTATGCGTCTCTTAATTGTCTGGAGATACATGTATATAACACTATGTAATGCAAAAAACAAAACAAAAAAACCCTATGTGAATTTTTATTAACCTGATATAAAGCAAATTAGATGAGATATTTTAAACACAACATATGATCTATTTCTTGATTCTTATATTACCTGCACTCTTAAAAATTATTTTCCAAAAAGTCTCACAATAATACTTAAAGTTTATGTGAATTTTTATTCATGGAATGAACTAGATCATTCTGCGTATGTGTGTATTGGAATGGGTGAATTTAACTCAGATGACCATTATATCCACTACTGTGGGCAGGAATCCCTTAGAAAAAATAGTGTAGCCATCATAGTCAACAAAAGTCTGAAATGCAGTACTTGGATGCAATCTCAAAAATGACAGAATGATCTCTGTTCGTTTCCAAAGCAAACCATTCAATATCATGCTAATCCAAGTCTATGTCCCGACCAGTAACACTGAAGAAGCTGAAGTTGAAGGGTTCTATGAAGACCTACAAGACCTTCTAGAACTAACACCCCAAAAAGACATCCTTTTCATTATCGGGGACTGGAATGCAAAAGTAGGAAGTCAAGAAACACCTGGAGGAACAGGCAAATTTTGGCCTTGGGGTACGGAATGAAGCAGGGCAAAGGCTAATAGAGTTCTGCCAAGAAAAGGCACTGGTCATAGCAAACACCCTCTTTCAACAGCACAAGAATAAAAAAACAGATCACCAGCCCAGGTTGGATGCATGAGACAAGTGCTCGGGCCTGGTGCACTGGGAAGACCCAGAGGGATCGGGTGGAGAGGGAGGTGGGAGAGGGGATCAAGATGGGGAATACGTGTAAATCCATGGCTGATTCCTTTCAATGTATGACAAAACCCACTACAATATTGTAAAGTAATTAGCCTCCAACTAATAAAAATAAATGGGGAAAAAAAAAAAAATATATATATATATATATATATATGAACAAACTATATAGATAACAAAATACAACAAACTATAATCTTTTCTAATTGGAAAAGAATATTCAGCAATGTTTACAGTGAATTTTTAAACTCTTACCTTCCTGAGCAACTCCAATATTATGAACATAAAACCAATGCCACTTGCATTAGATATGTTAGGAAACACATGCTAGAAACATAGAATTTTTGTTGTTTAAGTCCCTAGGAACAGAAAGTGACTACAAATATTTTGCAAATAGGATCCAGGGAAATTAAGTTTTCTGAAATGCATGGAACAGTGTAACACAGAGATTTTATTGCTGAAATGTGATTAGCATACCTCTTGAAGATTAATCAGAAAGTAAGGAAATTATCAAGTGTTCTAAATTTATATCGGTTATGAGAAAAAAAGAAAAAGGTAAACCATGGTGTGTGGTCTAATTCTCTCCTTGGCTATTAACGCCTGATAACTGAATTAAAGAAAAATATACATTGTTAAAATTTCAGTTCAGTTCAGTCACTCAATAGTGTCTGACTCTTGGTGACTCCGTGGACTGCAGCATGCCAGGCCTCCCTGTCCATCACCAACTCCCGGAGTTTACTCAAACTCATGCCCATTGAATCAGTGATGCCATCCAACGATATCATCCTCTGTCATCCCCTTCTCCTCTAGCATTCAAAATTTCCCAGCATCAGTGGCTTTTCAAATGAGTCAGCTCTTCACATCAGGTGGCCAAAGTATTGGAGTTTCAGCTTCAACATCAGTCCTTCCAATGAACAACCAGGGCTGATCTCCTTTAGGATGGATTGGTTGGATCTCCTTGCAGTCCGAGGGACTCAAGTCTTCTCGAACACCACAGTTTAAAAACATCAATTCTTTAGCAGTCACCTTTCTTTATAGTCCAACTCTCACATCCATACATCACTACTGGAAAAACCATAACCTTGACTAGATGGATATTTGTTGGAAAAGTAAGGGCTCTTCTTTTTAATATGCTGTCTAGGTTGGCCATAACTTTTCTTCCAAGAGCAGCATCTTTTAATTTCATGGCTGCAGTCACCATCTACAGTGATTTTGGAGCCCCCAAAAGTAAAGTCTGCGATTGTTTCCACTATTGCTCCATCTATTTGCCGTGAAGTGATGGGACCAGATGCCATGATCTTAGTTTTCTGAATGTTGAGCTGTAAGCCAACTTTTTCACTCTCCTCTTTTACTTTCATCAAGATGCTATTTAGTTCTTCTTCACTTTCTGCCATAAGGTTGGTGTCATCTGCATATCTGAGGTTATTGATATTTCTCCCGGCAATCTTGAATCCAGCTTGTGCTTCATCTAGTGCAGGGTTTCTCATGATGTACTCTGCATATAAGTTAAATAAGCAGGGTGACAATATACAGCCTTGACGTACTCCTTTTCCTATTTGGAACCAGTCTGTTGTTCCATGTCCAGTTCTAACTGTTGCTTCCTGACCTGCCTATAGGTTTCTGAAGAGGCAGGTCAGGTGGTCTGGTATTCCCATATCTTTCCAAGTGTTCCCCAGTTTATTGTGATGCACACAGTCAAAGGCTTTGGCATAGTCAATAAAGCAGAAATAGATGTTTTTCTGGAACTCTCTCGCTTCTTCGATGATCCAGTAGATGTTGGCAACTTGATCTCTGGTTCCTCTGAATTTTCCAAAACCAGCTTGAACATCAGGAAGGTCACGGTTCACGTATTGCTGAAGCCTGGCCTGGAGGATTTTGAGCATCACTTTAGTAGTGTGTGAGGTGAGAGCAATTGTGCTGTGGTTCGAGCATTCTTTGGCTTTGCCTTTCTTAGGGATTGGAATGAAAAACCGACCTTTTCCACTCATGTGGTCACAGCTGAAATTTCCAATTTGCTGGCGTATTAAGTGTAGCACTTTCATAGCATCACCTTTTAGGGTTTGAAATAGCTCAACTGGAATTCCATCACCTCCACTAGCTTTGTTCATAGTGATGCTTCCTAAGGCCCACTTGACTTCACATTCCAGGATGTCTGGCTCTAGGTTGGTGATCACACCATCGTGATTATCTAGGTCATGAAGATCTTTTTTGGACAGTTCTTCTGTGTATTCTTGCCACATCTTCTTAATATCTTCTGCTTCTGTTAGGTCCATAGCATTTCTGTCCTTTATTGAGCCCATCTTTGCATGAAATGTTCCTTTGGTATCTCTAATTTTCTTGAAGAGATCTCTAGTCTTTCCCATTCTATTGTTTTCCTCTATTTCTTTGCACTGATCACTGAGGAAGGCTTTCTTATCTCTCCTTGTGATTCTTCGGAGCTCTGCATTCAAATGGGTATATTTTCCCTTTTCTCCTTTTCTTTTGGCTTCTCTTATTTTCACAGCTATTTGTAAGGCCTCCTCAGATGGTCATTTTGCTTTTTTTTTGCATTTTTTTTCTTGGGGATGACCTTGTTCCCTGTCTCCTGTACAATGTCATGAATCAGATCTAGTCCCTTACATCTATTTCCCAACTCCTCTGTATAATCATAAGGGGTATTTTTTAGGTCATACCTGAGTGGTATAGTGGTTTTCCTTGCTTTCTTCAATTTAAGTCTGAATTTGGTTTAAAAATTACTGGAAGGAAAAGTTGCAGCTTTCATATGACAAAAGATTGAATTTTAAATTAACAACAACAACAACAAAACAGCAAACAAATGTCCTCTGTTGTCCATAAGACATTTGGCACTGTTTGGATAAGCTTGAAAATGGCATCTAGAATTGTCTTGTTCAGGCTCCTATAGACTAGAAGCCATGCTGGAATAGGTGGCTAAAACAAGACTCTTTTTTCACCTTTCTGGTAACTGGGAAGTCCAAGGTCAAGAGCCCTGTTAAATGTTTGCATTTTCTTTATATCTCAAGTACATTTTGATCTCAATAAATCTTTTATGAAATCCTTACTATCTGAATTTAATTGACTTCAGAGAAGAATACCTGTATTACATTTGGAGAAGTAAACTGTTAATTATTTGTTGAACATATGATAAAGTATAAATAGGTTTAATTTTCTACATCAAAGTTGCCCTAAGAATTTTTATTGGATTTATTGTTGGCTAATGACTAAGTTAAATAATATTTATGAAATATCTGGCCCTTTGACACATAGGAAACTGAAGAAATAATAGGTTTGGCTCATTTTTCTCTTTATGTTACAGTTGAGAATACTCTGAATCTAGAACAAGTTGTGCAAAACTTTGTAGTTGGTAATCCTGCACTTCAAAATATCATGTGAGATGTCATTATAATGCCAGTTGTTGCTCATAGGAAAGGCACAATATAGAAAAAAGATTACCAGATTTTGGTCTTAAATCCGTATTCAGTGTTTTGCTCTCTCTTTATAATCTATATATATATAGATATATATGTTTTATATATATTTTATATACATACATGTTTTAATTTTTGGCACCTCAGTTTCCATATATATGTTATAATAATACTTTTCAACTTACCATTTTGAGAATAATCTAAAAGTATGACTTTGTAAATTTAATGGCAAAATGACTTCATGTTGTAAAGCAATAATAAGTATATTTTTATTAGTAGTAGTATTTCAACCATTGCTAGTCTCATTTCTTATTTTTCTGTCTTGCTTCTGCAATCATCATTTGTGTTGCATCTCAGCACATCTCAAACTCTCTGTAGTGAAAGATGTTCTTTAAAAATATATGATGCTTTGCCCTACACACACAAAAAAGTGTTACTGTGATATACTATACTTATTTTAAAACACTAACTATTACTTTTTTGTACTTATCTTGCAGCTGACTTTAACAAGCACTCAGTGATCTATGGGTTTATATTTATAAACCCATTTATATTTATATTCCTCCATTTATATTCTGTGATTTGAGATGATTACTTTTTAAAACTATTTTAATGTGGTATAGGTGATTTACAATGTTGTGTTAGTTTCAGATGGACAGCAAAGTGAATCAGTTGTACATATACATACATCCACTCTTTTATAAGATTTTTTTTCCCACAGAGGCCATTACAGAGTACAGTTTCCTGAGCTATACAATAGGTCTTTATTAGTTATCTACTTCAAATACAGTAGTGTGTATATATCAGCCCAAATCTCCCAGTTGATCCCTCCACCTCTTTCACTCTGGTAACCATAATTTGTTTTCTACATCTGTGACTCTATTTTGTAAATAAGTTCATTTCTACCCTGTTTTAGATTCCACATATAAGCAATATCCTATGATATTTGTCTTTTTCTGTCTGACTTACTTCACTTTATATGACAGTTTTTACGATTATTATTTTCTCTGGATATATATCCAGAAATGGGATTGCTGGGTCATATGGTAGTTCTTTTTTTTAGTTTTTAAAGTAACGTCCATATGTTATCCATAGTGGCAATACCAATTTACAGTCCCATCAACAGCGTAGGAGTGTTCCGCTTTCTGTACATCTTCTCCAGCACGTATTGTATGTAGATTTTTTGATGATTTTGAGCTTGAGATGATATCTCATTGTAGTTTCGATGTGCATTTCTTTAATAATTAACAATGTTGAGCATCTTTTCATGATGACTACTTTTTAAATTAAAGCTTAAACAAATAACTCATCTGTGTTTCTTCCATTTAATTTGTTCTAGAATACAAACCTATGGTCTAATTTTTGAGTCCTTCCTACTGAACTTCATTTTATTTCCCATGTCCTGTATAGTTTATGGTTCAGTAAAATGTGACAACTATAATGACATGAATTATTTACTTGTTACTATTACACATACTTTAATCACTTTCACTGTGGCTTATTATGTCTTGTTAAATGTGGCTCTTTATGTCTTGGCAATTTCATTAAGTAACTTCAAACTGTATCACAAGAACTCTGTGTGTGTGTGTGGTGTGTACTCAGTCATTTTCAACTCTTTGCAACCCCATGGACTGCAACCCTTTAGGTTCCCAGTGGATTTTCCAGGCAAGATTACTGGAGTGGGTTGCTATTTCCTACTCCAGGGGATCTTCCCAACCCAGGGATCAAATCTGGGTCTCTTATGTCTCTTGCATTGGCAGGCAGGTTCTTTATCACTGTGCCACCTGGGAACCCCAGCACAAGGACTAACAGACCATAATTAAAGTTGTTTTTGCAGATATAAAGAGTCCTTGTAAAATATTTTGTAGGAAAGTCTTTATTGGATAAATAATTGTCAGCATGCTGATGGAGTACTTTTTGATGAACTTTCAGTTCTACATTCTTAGAGATAATCAATAGTTGAAAATAAAATTTAACAATAAATGTTATCTGGTATTCTCAGCTAGCTTTCCTAGATTTTCTCTTTCACTTATTATTTTGAATAGTCATTCTTATTTTACTTGTCTAAGCATTTATAAACATGATGTTTATGCCAGTGTTAGATATTTGGTATGATTTTTATATTGCTTATGTCAATGTAATTATATCTGGAACTTCATTTCACTATGATTTTAGTGTAAAAATTGAGTTTGTAATGCAGAGTATATTGCAATACTTATATAATATTTGAACTGTGTTTCAAAAATATATGTACGTAAGTTTTAAGAAAAAAAGCACAATGGCTTTTCTCTGAATGTTGATAGCTTTGTGTTATTTCATTATTTTTCATTATTTGCCCTGAGAAACAATTTGAACAGTAGATATGAAGAACAGTGAAGTGAAGACTACAGCTTTTTGCTTTTTCTAAAATTCTATCCAAACATTGTTCCTTAAAATATTTGTATATTTATTCACTTGGCTGGTCAGGTCTTTCTTGTGGCACAGGGGATCTTCATTGCATCTTGAGATATCTTTAGTTGCAGCACCCAAACTCTGTCATTGGGTCACGAGGGCTCTGGAGCCCATGAGCTTAGCAGTTGTGATGCACCAGCTTAGTTGCTTCATGGAGTGGCAGATCTTAGTTCCTTGGTCAGGGATTGAATCCACATCCCCTGCATTGCAAGGTGAATTCTTAACCACTGGAGGACCAGTGAAGTCCTTAAATATGATTATTTTATTCTGTATAGATAGTTCAGTTCAGTTCAGTTGCTCAGTCATATCCAGCTCTTTGCGGCCCCATGGACTGCAGCACGCCAGGCCTCCCTGTCTATGTCAAC